>NC_139459.1:30992500-33392500 GCF_057233095.1 Heloderma suspectum
CATGGGAGAGGGCCTTCCCCAGTTGGGGAATGATGCCCTTCTCTTGGAGGCCCAATTGGCACAGACATTGGTTTCATTTCGGTGCCAAGCCAAGTTAAAACATGGCTGTTTACCAAATTCTTTGTAATCTTTGAGGGCTTATTGAATTCCCTAAATTGCACACTGTTTTAACTGTTTTATTGTTTTAGATTTTTAAATTTTTAAATTAGCTTGTTTAATGGTTTAATATGCTTTTAGCTGTTTAAATCGTTTATTGTTTTATACTGTTTAAATTGATTTTATCTGTATGCCACCCTGAGATCTTAATGATATAGGGCTGTATAGAGATACAAATGTTTTATCCCTATACAGATTTGTATAGGGATACAAATTTTTAAATAAATGAATGAATGAATAAAAGCCATGCTGGATCAGACCAAGGCTTCATCTAGTCCAGCATTCTGTTCACACAATGGCCAACTAGCTGCCTGTGGGAAACCCACAAGCAGGACATGAGTGCAACAGTACCCTCCCACCCATCTTCCCCAGCAACTGGTGTCTATAGGCATATTGCCTCTGACACTGGAGATAGCTTATAGCCATCAGGACTAGTAGCCATTGATAGCCTTCTCCTCCAGGAATTTGTCTAATCCCCTTTCAAAGCCATCCAGATGGCTGTAACATCTGCCTGTTTTGTTATGTATGTTTTTATATTGTTAAATTTAACTCAGGTAAGTTAAATAGTTATGCCAGAAAGTAAGTGAAAGGTGGGAGGCGCCTGAGTGTGTGTGAGGATTCTGAGGTTATATAAAGAGTGAAAGGAGAGTTAGGAGTCAGTTAGGGCCTTAGGGATTGAAGAAGCAACATCGAGGTAGTTGATTTTGTGTGGTGGGTTTTAGTAGGGGTAGAGAAGTTAGGGACAAGCATTGATTAATAACGATAACTTATAAATTTCATGTTTTAAATAAATCTTTATTGTTTTTTTAAAAATCCAAATTCCCATGTGTTGTTTGATTTTCCACTGCCTTTCTTATATCTATTTCCTGGTTACTTCTCCTGTAGTGGGTTGAGAGTAGGGATGTAAGAGAATTCTGCCATGGATCTCGGTGAGGCCGAATGCCAGTGCATTCGGCCCCCTGAAATCTGTGGTGGAACAAAGCCCCTCGCCCCCCCACCCCGCAAAAGGCGCGCGGAACAGAGCACTTACTTGCTGCCGTTTGCGCTGCTTTGCGAATGGCAGCCACATCTGTAGCCGCCATTTGCTTCTTCATTATAATCGTGATAGGCTACATTAATACTTACGTAGCCTATCATGGCTAATGCAGGGATGCCATTTGCATCCCTGCGGAGGCCGTGATAGGCTACATAAGTATTTACGTAGCCTATCACGGCAAAAAAAAAAAAAGGGAACGCAAATGGCGGCGGCTACGGCGTCCACCATTTATGTTCCCTTTTTTTTGCCGTGATAGGCTACGTAAATATTTACGTAGCCTATTACAGCAAAAGACAGGGGCGCAAATGGCGGCCACTACATAGCCTATCACGGCAAAAAAAAGGGAATGCAAATGGCGGCCGCCGTAGCCGCCGCCATTTGCGTTCCCTTTTTTTTTTGCTGTGATAGGCTACGTAAATATTTACGTAGGCTATCACGGCAAAATACAGGGACGCAAATGGCGGCGGCTACGGCGGCCGCCATTTGCGTCCCGGTGCAGGCTGCCCAGCGGCCAGATGTCCGGCTGTGGGCAGCCCTGGCCGGCGGCTCTCTGGAGTTGCCGCGGAGCAGAGCTGGCAGGGGAGAATTTCAGGGGGAGGGACGGAGCGCCTCCCCCCCACCGCGAATGTCACCCTTCGAAAAGGTAAGTGACTTTCGTACATCCATAGTTGAGAGACCCAATTAAGCATATTGATTTTCTCTGAAACCCAGAGAGAGTATAAGGGCTGAAGCTTGTGGGACAGTGGGTACAGCAGTCCCAAAGTGAAAGCAGTCATTTCCTGAGGGGTTTGTTTCTCAGTTTCAGAGGTAGAGGCTGGGGAAAAGTCGGAACCCGGGCAGCAACTCCACAGCGGCCATCACTACGTCTTGTGGTAACGAATTCCATAGTTTAACAATGTGCTGAGTGAAGATGTTATTCCTTTTATCTGTCCTGAATCTCCCACCAATCAGCTTGATGGAATGACCCCGGGTTCTAGTATTATGAGAGAGGGAGAAAAATGTCTCCATATTGACTTTCTCCACACCATGCATAACTTTGTACACCTCAGTTATGTCTCCCCTCACTCACCTTTTTTCCAAGCTAAATGATCCCAGCTGTGGCAACCTTCCCTCATAGGGGAGCTGGCTCCAGCCCCTTGATCATTTTAGTTGCCCTTTTCTACACTTTTCCCAACTCTACAATGTCCTTTTTTAGGTGCAGTGATCAAAACTGTACACAGTATTCTAAGTGTGGTCACACCTTAGCAAAGTGGAGTATGATCTTGGCAATTTTATTTTCAGTTCCTTTCCTAATTATGCCTAAAATGGAATTTCCCTTTTTCACAGCAGCCACACACTGGGTTGATATTTTCATCAAGCTGTCTACCATAACCCCAAGATTTCTTTCTTGGTCAGTCACCACTAGCTCAGATCCTCAGTTTATACTTGATGCTGGGGGTTTTTTTTTGCCCCAACATGCATCACTTTGCGACCTGTGGGACCCCACTGTTTATATTCCTCCATTGGGAGATTTTACCATTTATTCCTAGTCTGTGCTTTCTGTTCTTTAACCAGTTACTAATCCATAAGAGGACCTGCTAAGACTGCTAAATTTGCTCAGGAGCCTTTGGTGAGGGTCTTTGTCAAAAGCCTTTTGGAAATCCAAGTAAATGATGTCTACCAGATCACCCCTGTCTACATGTTTACTGACACTCTCAAAGAAGTCTAAAAGGTTAGTGAGACAGGACTTACCTTTGCAGAAGCTGTGTTGATTCTTTTTCAGCAGGGCTTGTCCTTCTATATGCTTACTGATTTTATGTTTAATAATGCCTTCAACCAATTTACCGGGAACAGACATTACACTAACTGGCCTGTAATTTCCCAGATCTCCCCTGGATCCCTTTTTGGAAATTGGTATTACATTGGCCATCTTCCAGTCCTCTGATATAGAGGCTGATCTTAGGGACATGTTGCATCTTTTGGTTAGAAAATCAGCAATTTCATATTTGACGTCTTTGAGAAGTGTAGGATGGATACCATCTGGGCCTGGTGATTTATTTGGTTTCAATTTATCAGTAAGGTTGAGAACTTTATCTTTTGTTGCCACTATTTGCTTCAGTTCTTCAGACTCCCTTCCTGAAAACATCAGTTCAAGCACAGGTATCTGTCCTATATCTTCAGCAGTGAAGACAGATGAGAAGAATTCATTCAGCTCCTCTGCAATCTCCTTATCCTCCTTTAGTACTCCTTTAACTTTGTCAAAGGTCCAACTGCCTCCAAAGGTCCAACTGCTTCCCTAGCTGGTTTCCTGCTTCTGATATATTTAAATAATTCTTCATTATTAGCCTTGATGTTGTTAGTGATACGTTCCTCAAAATGCTTTTTTGCATCTCTTATGCTTGCATCTCCTTTGTGCAAGCTCGTGCTCCCTTTTGTTTTCCTTCTTTGGGCAAGGCTTGCATTTTCTGAAGGAAGCCCTCTTTTCTCTAATAACATCCTTGACACTGCTCGTTAACCATGCCAGTGACCTTTTGGACTAGGTAATACCTTTCCTGACCTGTGGTATACATTTTAGCTGAGCTTCTATTATTGTGGTTTTGAGTAACCTCCAAACATTTCGAAAGGATTTTACCCTCTTGACTCCCCCTTTCAAATTCCTTTTCACCAGTTCCCTCATTCTAGAGAAGTTTCCTCTTCTGAAGTCAAATGTGACTGTTCTGGACTTCCTTGGCAATTTTCCACTTAAATATATATTAAATCTGATAGCACTGTGGTCACTGTTTCCAGTAATGGGATTATTTATTAATGATGCCTCCTGTTAGAAAGGCAATTAGTAGAGAAAAACAAACAAAGGCAAAATAACATTAGTGTTTACCAGTCCCACATGCACATAGAAGCTACTTTAGAACAAGGAAGGGAGACCACACCCTTCTTCAGTGAAGAAAAGAAACCAGATTACTCACAAATATTCTTGTATATACAATCTAGGTACAACGTAGGGTTTCAATAGTTTGTTCAGTCCATTTTGTGTTCCATTACAGTGGCAGGAGTGAGAGCGAACACATGCGCTTATAGCAGTGGTGGAGGTCGGGGGTGGAGAAGAGGAAGGGGAGGAGCAAAAGGAAGATATCACAGGAAACCACATTGTAGGCTATATAGAGATCCTGCTATGCCCAAATTCCCATGAATTAACTAACTGAAACATTGCCCCCTTCCAGAAACTTGCAGATGAAGTTGCAATATTCCCAAAAAGAAGTTTGGTGCTTACATCCTCGCAAGCACATAAAATGAATCAGAGCAATGTACTAATTTTAGATTTGTTGCTGCTGCTGCTGCTGCTATGTTTTTCATCCTTTTAAATTGGGTTGGAGCGTGTTTGGGGGGTATGATGTACCTATATGTATTTATCTTGTTTAAACCTTATTGTAAAGTAGTGTGGTTTATTCCCTTTTGGTGGATTCTTTTCTGGCTCACTATGACCTTCGGTCCACAGCAAAATCAACTTGCACTTTAACTGTGCATCACTCCTCTTCAGCATATAAGAAAGTGTAGTTGTTTATCTCTTGGGTAAAGAATATCAACTCAAAACAGAGAGAAAAATATTGTTTAGACTGCTGAGGCTGCCTGACACCATCTCAGTAAGAATGAAATGTTCCCAAGTCACAAATTACTTAAATTCAGCTCTTTAGAAGTAAACACATTTTCATGTAACTGCTAAAGGCAAAATAAACTGAAGTGGTTTGTTTATCTTTCGTCAGCAAGAGTAATAGAAAATATTGATGAACAATAAAAGCAGAGATCTAATTGCTGAGAAGCAGTGCAGAAGCATGGATACGAAAATAAGAATAAAATCCTCATCCTTTTGTTATTAGCACACTTAATCCAATCTAGATTTAACAACCCAAAGGTAGTATATTTGTTTTGCTGCAGTGACACAACTGTCTAGATAAATGTTTTACCAGTTACCTGACAAAGGCCACATAATCACTGTACGTATGGAATTCATTCAAAATATGGTGATGTATGCTATGTGGATGCCTTTTTAAATAGTATAGACCAGGGGTTCAGAGCCTCAGATCTGAGAGCCAAATCCAGCCTGCCTTGCGGGAGGGGGGATCTACATGGAAACAGAATGAGAAGCACTTTCTGGTTATATCCGGATTTTCTTGAAATGGCTTTGGTCCGTTAGGAGCACATGAAGCAGGAAAAGTGGGGTATACAGCACCTAAAAACCCATTTTCACAGGTCACATGAAAGCACGTCTCATTCCAGTGGGTGGAGTAAAACTAAACATCATCGACCCCATTAACCCTGCTCAGTGAATGAGAGAGGCGTGTTCCTCACCCCTGTCCACACTCCCTCCTGTGTGTGTGTGTGTGCGGGGGCAGGGGGTGGGAGGAAGCTTTCCTGCAGAAACAAGAGTTTGGGGCTGGGGAAGTGGAGGCTAGCAGAGAGAGGCAGCTCCAGCCCTTTCCCTCTGTGCAGGACGTCTGTCCGCGGGCTATCTATTCGCAATATGTCATGCACAATAAAGAATACACAGATGGGAAGGCGAGGGGGCATAGAATCATAGGGTTGAAGGGGCCTACAAGACCATCAAGTGCAACCCCCTGCTCATTACAGGAAGCCTAATTCCCAGGCGGTCTCCCATCCAAGTACTAACCAGGGCTGACCCTGCTTAGCTTCCACGATCAGACGTGATCATGGAGCAGAAGGAGAAGGGGTAGCCAGAAGGGGCACCAGGAGCCCCTCTATACACATTTAATCCCTGAGGCTCAGTCCTATGTGTGTGTCTACTCAGAAGTAAACCTCACGCCATTCAAGGGAGGCAGTGTGCCCGGGTTTTGCAGCCGTGAAGTGTCATCCCATGCCTCTTTACTTGGGAGCAAGTCCCATTGTATTCAGCAGGACTTACTCCCTGGGAAGAGATCAGAGGATCACAGCCTTGCTCTGTCTGCATTCCCTTTCCATGCCTGGAATTTTATATACTACAAACCTTCACCCCACTCCACATTTTCAGTATAGTTGTTGCTCAATTTCATACCAGGAGGATCATATTCAAACTTAACTGACTGGGGGCTGACTAGGGCAGGGCAGTAAGTGCTGAAAGCAAGCTCAGTGTGTATGTGTGTGTCCCCAATAAGCTGCCTCTCCCCCTTGATGAGAGGTGCTGCTCAGGCTATGAGAGAGGCTTGTTTCCTGCCCCTGTCCGGGCTCCCCCCTGCCATTGCGCTTTGAAATAAGGCTGCATACTGTGGATCACGAAAGCTACTACTGTGCAATTGTGAAGGCTAGAAACAGCATTGTAGCGCTTTTATGAATTGGAAAGGCAGGCTAGTTACTCTGACTGGCGAAAGCAACAACTCCGTAATTCTGAAACCTCACAGTAGTGCTTTCATGAGTGGGAAAGGCAGTTACTCTGACCGGCGAAAGCAACAACTGCATAATTCTAAAACCTCACTGTAGTGCTTTCATTAATGGGAAAGGCAGGCTAGTTACTCTGACTGGTGAAAGCAACTACTTCACTATCCAGACTCCTCAAAAATGCGCAAGTGCAGTATTCTGAATGGGAAACACAGCCTGCCGACTATGCGCCCTACTGCCAGTGGGGAAAAAGAGTGAAGGGGGGAGGGGTGGCCCCACCTTACTGCCAGGTCACAGCCATGTCACAGAGGCAGACCCAGGATTTAATGCCAGGGATGGGGCACACTGCAGCAGAACCGCCCGGGAGCTGCTTTAAGTAAAAATACAGACTGACTAAATGGATTTTCCAAAAATGTGCCCTTTCAAGAGGGAAGCTGCTGGTTGGCTGCAGATTGGCGACGGCAACAGCATCATCTGTCACAAACAACCCTGATGTGTTCTCCCTCCACATTAAATCGGCCATGTAGATTGGCTCCTGGTGTCGCAATCCGGCACTCTGAGGTTCCCCAGAAGACCTTGACCCCTTTCCTCTGACGCCGCCCCCTTCCCCCTGATCACCTAACATTTGGTGCTCTTAAAGATGAGCAAATAAATTGTGGTATCAGCATGTGTAGCGTAGAGCCAGATGCATATTTATTAGATGAAATTTAGTGTCATAAATCTAAATTGCAAGAACAGATATCCTGGGATGTCCCATTCCACAATGAGACTGCACTGGCACTGATGATAAAACAAAGTCAGGTCAGATTAATGGGACATCTCTAATCCAGTGGTGTAGTGGTGGTGGGTTGCACCGGGGCTTTGCTCCGGCACTGTATGTGAAGGCAGCCCCTAGCCAGGTCACAGCCTGCTAGGGAAGGAGGAGGGAGCAGAGGGAGTGCGGGCAGCTCCCTCTCAGCTGCCTCTCATCTACTACACAGAGCCAGCCAGACAAAGGGAGCAAACGCCTGAGGGAGCTCTGCAGCCTCCTCTGCCCCCCCTTCTCCTCAGCTCTTGACTTCTCTGCCCGTCCCTGTTCCGTGCCTGTGTGCCCCGCACTGCCCTCATCTCCTGCAACACCAGCCACTCATTCAAGGCTGCTGCTGCTGGCCACAGCAGCAGCGGGGGGGGGGGCAGCGGCACTGCCACCATTATTTACTTATGGGGCAGGGCAGGTGGCTGGTTTGTGCCAGTGTTTAGGATTTATCGCACAATCCTATGCATGTTTACTCAGAAGTCAGTCCCACTATGTTCAATTGTCACTTGGGCTTTCCCCAGGTAAGAGTGTGTAGGACTGCAGCCTTAGCTGCCTTCCCAAGATCTCTGTAAATTTAATTTGAAATAAACACCCATTGAATTGCACTGTTAATTCTTGAACATTAATTTCTACAAGAAGCAGAACTGCCAAATGCAACCTGCTCTGCGAGCTACACTTTTTGGTACAAGGTTGGCACGTAGCTGGGCAAACAAACCCTAGTGGAGGGAAGGGAAACAGAAAAAAATCAATTGTGGGGAGAGAAGAAAGAAGGTGTGTTTGTGTGTGTGTATGCGTGGCTCAATAGAGCTGGGTGCGTGGACATTTCTGTTGCAGGATGGGAGAGATATAATGAAGGAGTTTAGGAAAGGCTAATGGGCAATGTTGGGGCGCTAAGGGAGTGTGCAAGGGAGCTGTTTAAATGAGAAGGGATCTGTCCATGAGGGTTGAGTTGAGAGGGTGAAACTTCCATAGAGTATCATATTTTGAAAACCTAAAATGTTTGTGTGTGAGTGAGTGAAAAAGATTAACACCCCTGCATTTTTTCTCAGACATCCAATGGAAATACCACTTCCTTACTCTCAGCTGCACTGTTTTTGGATCCCAGTTAAAGGCTGTATATCTTACAAGGTTGTACAATCTTAGAAGGTGGCGTGGCTGAGACTGTCACAAAGGGGCCCTACACTTCTGAATTTGCCACTACACTACTGCTCTAATCTAAAAAGCAAACACTATGTCTTTTAAAAGGGGACTGGAAAATGAAACCGCTTGTTGACTTAGAAAAGGCCATATAGCATCATTTTCACTTAAGTAATAAGAAGATGACGACAAGCTCAGTAAGCCGCTGTCAGATTTATTTTTAGATTTTTATACTTTCCATAGTAGCTCACAAAATGCAATCATTCCATCACAACATCTTACAATTTAAAACTTAAAACCATGACGTGAATGGACCCATGAGAAGAAGCTGTTTTTTTGAAATGCTGGGCTACATACAGTCAGGGCCAAAAATATTGGAACAAGGATAACTGTTTTGGCAGTTGGCCTCTGCACACCACCACATTGAAGTTGAAAGGAAACACACCTAGATGGGAGCTAAGTCAGGATTTTCAGCTGTAATTCAAGCGGTTTGACAAAAGTGGGGCACTAACCATTCAGGAAGTACAGCCAGTGGCATACACACACACCCATCATTGGTGGCTCATAAGTAATGGAACAAACCAACATCATTTCAAACTTAAGGATCACCTTTAATACCTGGATGAAAATCCTTTGCAGTCAATGACTGCCTGAAGTCTGGAACCCATGGACATGACCAAATGCTGAGTTTTGTCCCTCAAGATGCTTTGCCAGGCCTTTCCTCCTGCAGCTGCCTTCAGCTGCTGCTTGTTTGTGGGTCTTTCTGCCTTCATTCTTGTCTTCAGGAAGTGAAGGGCATGCTCTATTGGGTTGAGATCAGGTGACTGACTTGGCCATTGAAGAACATTCCCCTTCTTTGCCTGGAGAAACTCTTGGGTAGCTTTTGCTGTATGTTTTGGGTCATTATCCATCTGCAATATGAAGCGGCATCCTATCAGTTTGGCAGCATTCGCCTGAATCTGAGCAGAAAGTATAGCCCTATACACTTCAGAATTCATCGTGCTGCTTTTATCAGCAGTCAGGTCATCAAGTGACCCGGTTCCATTGGCAGCCATACATGCCCATGCCATAACACTGCCTCCATCATGTTTGACAGATGATGTGGTATGCTTTGGATCATGAGCCGTTCCTTTCCTTCTCCATACTTTTTTCTTCCCATCATTCTGGTACAAGTTAATCTTGGTTTCATCAGTCCAAAGAATCTTATTCCAGAACTGGGCAGGCTTTTTTAGGTGTTTGCTGGCAAAGGCTAATCTGGCCTGTCTGTTCTTGAGTGTTACCAGTGGTTTGCACTTTGTTGTGAAGCCTCTGTATTTACATTCATAAAGCCGTCTCTTGACTGTAGATGTTGACAATGACATGCCTACCTCCGCAAGAGCATTCTTGACCTGGCTAAATGTTGTGAAAGGGTTCCTCTTCACCATGAGCAGAATTCTGCGGTCATCCCCTTTAGTTTTCTTCCGTGGTCTTCCAGGCCTTTTGCTGTTGCTGAGCTTGCCAGTTAATTCCTTCTTTTTCAGGATGTTCCAAACTGTTGTGTTGGCCACTTCCAATGTTTTTGCTATCTCTCTGATGGGTCTATTTTGCTTCCTCAGCCTAATGATGGCTTCCTTCACTTGCATGGACATCACTTTGGGCCTCATGTTGGGAGTTCCAGTGAACAGCTACCAAATGCAAATGTAACACTCAGAACCACCTCCAGGCCTTTTATCTGCTTGATTGGTCATGGGGCACCCAGGAAACAGGCCACACCTGGCCATGCAGCTGCTTGTCAGCCATTCGTTCCATTACTTATGAGCCACCAACGATGGGTGTGTGTGTGTATGCCACTGGCTGTACTTCCGGAATGGTTAGTGCCCCACTTTTGTCACACCCCTTGAATTACAGCTGAAAGTCCTGACTTCACTCCCATCTGGGTGTGTTTCCTTTCAACTTCAATGTGGTGGTGTACAGAGGCCAACTGCCAAGATCCTTGTTTCAATATTTCTAGCCCTGACTGTACACTCCCTTGGCCTTTGTGGTTGGAAGCTGGGGTCAGTCTAGTTCAGCCTCTCCCAACTTAGTGGCCCCCGATGGGTTGGACTACAGTGACCATCACCCCCAGCCCACCATGCTGGTTCAGGATGCTGGCAATTGTAGTCCAACACATCTGGAGAGCACCAGGTTGGGAGAGGTTGGTCTAGCTGAACCAGTGGCAGGTATTTGATGTTGCCCACATCAGGCAGTTGGCTTTACACAGCTGCTGCAATGGAGGGACGGACAGGCTGGCTGCTGCATTGTCAAAAATGCAGAAATGCACCAAAAAGAAGACTGAGATTTGCATAAAATGTGCATGTGCTAACTTAAATATATAAATGCAAACTTTAAAATAATTTCTATAACATAGAGCACAATCCCTTGCATGTTTAGACAGAAAAACGTCCTACAATTCCCAGCATTCCCCAGCCAGTGCTGGCTGGGGAACGCTGGGAGTTGTAGGACTTTTTTCTGTCTAAACATGCATAGGAATGCACCCTTAAATAGAAATACAATATATTTCATCTCACCACAGTAGGGAAGACTATGGCCACATAACCTGTGCGCCCTCTCAGTGGCGTCATTTAGCATACAGCAACTTTACATTATTGTAAGATTGGGAGTTGGGTAGAAGATCAATGTATTGATCCAGCCAGCTGACTTCACAATAGGTCTTATACCTCCATTAACATCCAGGAATAAAAATCAAAAACGTGACTTTACTTACAGAAGTAATGTCGAAAAACTTAGATCAGGTATATCTATTGATACAAAAATCCCACCAGGATTATTCTAATTAGATAATATTTTTAGGGATGGCGGAGAATTTCTCCACGAATCTTCGGGAGGCCGAGTGCCGACGCATTTGGCCCCCCAAAAGTGTTGGGGAAATTCTCCGCCGGCCCCTCGCCCCCCCCAGATTGGGACTTACCTTTGGCGAATGTCCCTCTCGGTGGCGGGTCCCGGCGGCATTTCGGCGGCATTTCGGCGGGGGTGGGGGCGGCGGCTGGTCTCCCGACCAGCTGCCACCGCTGCCATTGCAAAATAAAAAAGTAAAAAAAACACACACACGCACACCCGTGATAGGCTATGTGACAATTTACGTAGCCTATCACGGCTAGATTTCCAAAGTCAGCCGTGATAGGCTACGTAAATCGTCACGTAGCCTATCACGGGTGACTTTGGGGGGGGGGAAGCGCGTATGCAAATGGCGGTGCCCCATGGGCGCCGCCATTTGCGTTCCTTATTTTGGCATGTCTAGTCTACGTAAATATTTACGTAGACTACGGCGAAAATAAGGGAATGCTAATAAGGAACGCAAATGGCGGCGCCCATGGGGCACCGCCATTTGCGTACGTGCTTTTTTTTTTTTTTCCCCCAAAGTCACCCATGATAGGCTACGTGACGATTTACGTAGCCTATCACGGCTGACTTTGGAAATCTAGCCGTGATAGGCTACGCAAATCGTTACGTAGCCTATCACGGGTGTGTGTTTTTTGTTTTGTTTTTACTTTTATTTTCGCGGCCAGGGAGACGGGGCGCTCCTCCCCGGCCTGAATTTCGCCAGCGAGGGATTGGGCGCCTCCCCCCCCGGCCTGAATTTCGGCCGGGCGAGGCGGGGCGCCTCCCCGCCTCACCTGAACTTCGGGGGGAGAACCGAAGCGCCTCCCCCCCACCGCGAAGCAAGCTGCGGGACAAGGTAAGTCCCTTTCGTCCATCCCTAAATATTTTAGCCTGTATCCTCATAGAATCAAAGAATAGCAAGGTTGGAAGGGGCCTACAAGGCCATCGAGTCCAATCCCCTGCTCAATGCAGGAATCCAAGTCAGAGCATCCCCGACAGATGGCTGTCCAGCCTCGTCTTGAACACCTCCAGTGTGGGAGAGCCCACCACCTCCCTAGGTAATTGGTTCCATTGTCTTATTGCTCTAACAGTCAGGACGTTTTTCCTGATGTTCAGCTGGAATCTGGCTTCCTGTAATTTGAGCCCATTATTCCGTGTCCTGCACTCTGGGATGATCAAGAAGAGATCCTGGCCTTCCTCTCTGTGACAACCTTTCAAGGACTTGAAGAGTGCTATCATATCTCCCCTCAGTCATCTCTTCTCAAGGCTAAACATGCCCAGTTCTTTCAGTCTCTCTTCATAGGGCTTTGTTTCCAGTCCCCTGATCATCTTTGTTGCCCTCCTCTGAACCCTCTCCAGTTTGTCTGCATCCTTCTTCAAGTGTGGTGCCCAGAACTGGACACAGTACTCCAGATGAGGCCTAACCAGTGCTGAGTAGAGGGCAACTAGTACCTCCCGGGATTTGTAAGCTATGCTTCTATTAATGCAGCCCAAAATAGCATTTGCCTTTTTTGCAGCCACATCACATTGTTGGCTCATATTCAGGTTGTGATCGACAACAATTCCAAGATCCTTCTCGCTTGTAGTGTTGTTGAGGCACGTATCCACCATCTTGTAACTGTGCATTTGGTTTCTTTTTCCTAGGTGCAGAACTTGGCATTTATCCCTATTAAATGTCATTCTGTTGTTTTCTGCCCAGCGCTCCAGTCTATCCAGATCACTTTGAATGTTGTTTCTGTCTTCCAAAGTATTAGCTATCCCGCCCCATTTTGTGTCATCTGCGAATTTGATCAGCATTCCCTGCACCTCCTCCTCCAAATCATTAATAAAAATCTTGAAGAGCACTGGGCCCAGGACTGAGCCCTGCAGTACCCCACTCGTTACCTCTCCCCAGTTTGAGAAGGTCCCATTGATAAGCACTCTTTGAGTCCGATTCTGTAGCCAACTGTGGATCCACTGGATCGTTGTTTCATCTAGCCCACCTTGAGCTAGTTTGCTCATCAGGATATCATGGGGCATTTTGTCAAAAGCTTTGCTGAAGTTGAGGTATATGATGTCTACAGCATTTCCACGGTCTACGAGGGAGGTTACTTGATCAAAAAATGAGATCAGATTCGTCTGGCAGGACTTGTTTTTGGCAAATCCATGTTGGCTTCGAGTAATCACGGCGTTGTTTTCAAGGTGCTTCCAGATGGATTGCTTGATCATCTGCTCCAGAATTTTCCCAGGGATTGATGTCAGACTGACTGGTCTGTAGTTCCCAGGTTCCTCCTTTTTACCCTTTTTGAAGATAGGGACAACATTAGCCCTCCTCCAGTCATCTGGCACTTCCTCCATGATTTCTCCAAGAGAATAGACAGTGGTTCTGAGAGTTCTTCTGCCATTTCCTTTATTACTCTAGGATGCAGTTCATCTGGCCCTGGAGATTTGAACTCATTCAAAGTAATTAGGTATCCCTTGACCATATGCCTATTGATCTCAAGCTGCAATCCTGCCCCTTCAGCCTTCCCTTGGAACCAAGAACTCAAGTACAACATGGTCGTTTTCCCCCAGAGTTCCTGTAACTGCTACTTTAAACTTTAAACTGCTACTTTAATCTCCTCATTAGTTTCAGCAAATATTTAGCTACTCTTTTGTTTCAGAAAGAAAGAAAGAAAGGAAGGAAGGAAGGAAGGAAGGAAGGAAGGAGAATGGAATATTTAGACAATCTTCCAGGATACAAAGGGATTAATGGATTAATTAACTCATTACAGAGATCTCATTAAAAAAAATACAGGAAAGAAAAACATGGCTTGCTCTTTCAATTTCTTCTGAATCACAAGGACATAATGTAGTCTGCACATAATGAGAAGTCACCATGGGTCAGTTTCCCCATGGGACTTCTCATTGCAGTGGTGGCCATTTTAAATACTCAGGGCATGGAGAGGCAGGCTGTAGCTTCACATTATGTGCAAACCTAGCAAGGGTGGGTTGTTGGGGTGGTTAATAAGCCATACGCAACCCTAAAACAGCCCATGGGTTCTGGGTGGCTTGTCAACCACCCCAACCACCCACCCTCGCAGGGTTTGCATGTTACAATAAGCTACAGCATGCCCCTGCTGTGCCCTAAATATTCGAAATGGTGGCTGCCACTACAATGAGACACCCCACAGGGAAATTCACCCATGGTGGCTTGTTGTTATGTGTGAACCAGGTCATTCGGTTGGAATAAGGTATTACCCTGAATCTTCCATTAAAGAGGCCTGAAGGTAGATAGAAGAAGTGTTGGGGACTGCCTTAATGGCCCTAGCTACCATTCCCTTTGTTAGGGAAATTACAGGTAAATGGGCCACAATGGCTAGGGAAATATAGCCAGACAGTCCTTTAGAACAGGGGTCCCCAACCCCCGGTCCATGGCCCGTTAGGGACCGGGCCGCAGTAGGGGTGTGGGAACCCCCCCTTACCTTGGGTCCGTGGGGGGAGGGAGGCGATCCGTCCCTCCCCCACACCCTGGAATCCTCACCGGCCCTGGCCGCCTCCACTCCACAGCGAGTCCATGGAGCTGCCGGCCAGCTCCGGTCCTGTTCTTTGCAGTAATAGCCTATTACTGCAAAGAACAGGGATGTAAATGCCTGTGTCCCAGCAGCTGGAAGTCCTCCCCCGGCTGGAGCCGGCCAGCAAGTCCAGGGCCGATGAGGATTCCGGGGGGGGGGGGAACAGATCCCCCCCCATGCACCCAAGGTAAGGGGGTTCCCACACCCCTACTGCAGCCCGGTCCTATCCCCCCCCCCCGGTCCGTGGAAAAATTGTCTTCCATGGACTGGTCCCTGGTCCCCAAAAGGTTGGGACCGCTGCTCTAGAAGATGAGAGCTATTTTGGCCAAAGAATATTCCTTTCTCCCCACACCCACCCACCCTGTTGATGTAATCCAGGTGTCATAAGAACATAAGAAGAGCCCTGCTGGATCAGGCCAAAGGTCCATCTAGTCCAGCATTCTGTTCATACACTGGCCAATCAGCTGCCCACAGGAAACCCACAAGCAGGACATGAGTGCAACGGCACCCTCCCACCCATGTTCCCCAGCAACTGGAAACAAAGGGGACAGACAGCAGAGGCTGAGGGTGCTTCCAGATAAGGCTTTCATCACACCATCACCCTGCCTCATTCACAGAGTTCTACCTGGGTGGGGGCGGGGGGCATCCAGACAATGATGACTTCCATTTGTAACCCTCTCATGTTTTCCTATTGCTTCTTCCATCTTTTTTCTTATTGCAGAAAACCCATCAAGGAAGAAAAGACCGAAGAGCTGCACAATAACTTCTGATGGTTAGTGCCCCTCCCATCCAGTGATGCTCCCCTACATCGACCCACATGCATCGCCAACTGGGTCGACCGCCTGAGCTCCGCCTCTAACTTTTCCCTCTTCGCTCTGCGCAGCAGTCTAGCATCCCTCAGGTCTCGCCCCGCACTCTCCTCCTCTTCCTCCTCCTCCTGGATTCTCACGGGGGGGGGGGGGGCTTCAGGCCCAGCCATCTGGGTCCTAGCATCCTGGGAAGCATGCCTATCCATATCTGAACTTGGTGGGGAAGATGCCTCCCCTTCTGGCTGTTCCCCTTTTGAATCTGAACTGCTAACTATCTCCATACACTCAGAATCAATCCTGACAGAATGTTTGTAGGATAAAAGCCTCATCTGGAAGTTCACTGAGAGAGACGGAAAGAGCTGACTTTGGGTTCTGTAAGCTAGCAGCATTTTGGGGTGCTCACGCTTTTTCTGGAGATCTGACACAAGAGTGGTGGACTTTGGCTGTCTGCTGGACTGTTTCAGGTATGCCTCCGCCTATGCTAAACCTGTCCATCTGTAAATAAACACAGATATTACAAAATGCCAACAGGACTCCAGTGACCTTCCAAAGAGAACAGCCTGGGTAGATGTGCTGTGCCCTGGGAACATTGAGAAACGGGGTGAGTATAACAGTATGTTCAAATACATTTCCTCTGATATCCATTTCCCTCTGCGACCATTATTAATGTTAAGTAAGTCCCTCCCACTGCAGACTCATCAACATCCATGATTGAGCATTTCCTCAAAGCATTTTTAAGCCCTGCCTGTTCGTGCTGCCTTTGAGGCTTAAACTGACCTTGGCAAAGGATGCAGGATGATTTCAATGTTGCAATGGTACAAAAGGGAGAAGATAATTGCTTACAGCCTGATCCTATATATGTTTACTCAGAAGTAAATCCCATTGTGTTCAATTGTGCTTATTCCTAGGTAAGCGTGTGCATAGGATTGCAGCCTGAGGAACATTGTGATCAACCTGCTTAGGCAACACCGGAGGTTCTTTGCCTTTCAGACTGCAATACACTGGCCACCAAGTTAAAAGGGGGCTAGTTAGATTCCTGGAGGAGAAGGCTGACAATGGCTACTAGTCCTGATGGCTATGTGCTACCTCCAGTATAAGAGGCAGTATGCCTATGTACACTGATTGCTGGGGAACATGGGCAGGACGGTGCTATTGCACTTGTGTCCTGCTTGTGGGTTCCCAGTTAACAGCTGGTTGGCCACTGTGTGAACAGAAGGGTGGACTAGATGGACCCTTGGTCTGATCCAGCACAGCTCTTCTTATGTTCTCATGTTCAGATTCTTCCATAACTCTAATTCCAAATAGCTCAGTGGTAGAGCAATGCTTTACGTCAGGGGTGGGCAGCCTGCAGCCCTCATCCTAATTTCAAAAGCCCTCTGCATGTGATCAGTTCAGACCTCTTGCAAGAGCCATCATTCCCTTCACTGGCAGCCTGCTAGATAGGAAGGGAGAGGAAGGGAGAGAAAAAGGGGTGGCAGAGTATGGAGAGGAGGTAAGAGAAAGAGCCCCTTCATGGATCACTGCCTTGTTGTGGCGAAGGGGCTTGCGTAAGTCAGTGAAGCCATAAGCTATGCCGTGCAGGGCCACCCAAGACGGACAGGTCATGGCAGAGAGTTCTGACAAAATGTGGTCCACTGGAGAAGGAAATGGCAACCCACTCCAGTATTCTTGCCAAGAAAACCCCATGGAACGTATCACAAGGCTAAAAGATATGACGCCGGATGATGAGCCCCTCAGGTCGGAAGGTGTCCAATATACTACTGGGGAAGAGCAGAAGGTATTTCCAAGTAGCGCCAGAAAGAGTGAAGCGGCTGGGCCAAAGCCGAAAGGACACTCAGCTGTGGATGTGTCTGGTGGTGAAAAGAAAATCCGATGCTGTAAAGAACAATATTGTTTAGGAACCTGGAATGTCAGATCAATGAATCAAGGTAAGCTGGAGGTGGTCAAACATGAGATGGCAAGATTGGACATCGACATCTTGGGAATCAGCGAACTAAAATGGACAGGCATGGGTGAATTTAATTCAGGTGACCATCATATCTACTATTGTGGCCAAGAATCCCTTAGAAGAAATGGAGTAGCGCTCATAGTCAACAAAAGGGTGGGAAAAGCAGTACTGGGGTACAATCTTAAAAACTATAGAATGATCTCCGTACGAATCCAAGGCAAACCATTCAACATCACAGTAATTCAAGTCTATGCCCCAACCACTGATGCCGAAGAAGCTGAGGTTGATCGGTTCTATGAAGACCTACAACACCTTCTAGAACTAACACCAAAAAAAGACGTCCTCTTCATCATAGGGGACTGGAATGCTAAAGTAGGAAGTCAAGAAATCACCGGGATAACAGGCAGGCATGGCCTTGGTGTACAAAATGAAGCAGGACAAAAGCTAATAGAGTTTTGCCAAGAGAACACGCTGATCATAGCAAACACTCTTTTCCAACAGCACAAGAGGCGACTCTACACATGGACATCACCAGATGGTCAATATCGAAATCAGATTGATTATGTCCTTTGCAGCCAAAGATGGAGAAGCTCCATACAGTCAGTCAAACCAAGACCTGGAGCTGACTGTGGCTCAGATCATGAGCTGCTTCTTGCAAAATTTCGGCTTAAATTGAAGAACGTAGGGAAAACCACTAAACCATTCAGGTATGACCTCAATCATATCCCTGATGAATATACAGTGGAGGTGAGGAATAGATTTCAGGGATTAGACCTGATAGACAGAGTGCCTGAGGAACTATGGATGGAGGTCCGTAACATTGTTCAGGAGGCAGCAACGAAATCCATCCCAAAGAAAAAGAAATGCAAGAAAGCCAAGTGGCTGTCTGATGAGGCTTTACAAGTAGCTCACGAAAGAAGGGAAGCGAAAAGCAAGGGAGAAAGGGGAAGATATATCCAACTGAATGCAGAGTTCCAGAGAATAGCAAGGAGAGACAAGAAGGCCTTTTTAAATGAACAATGCAAGGAAATCGAGGAAAACAACAGAATGGGAAAGACTAGAGATCTCTTCAAGAAAATTGGAGATCTCAAGGGAACGTTTTGTGCAAAGATGGGCATGATAAAGGACAAAGAAGGCAGGGACCTCACAGAAGCAGATGAGATTAAGAAGAGGTGGAAAGAATACACAGAAGAACTATACAGGAAAGATCTTAATGTCCTTGATAGCCATGATAGTAATGTCCTTGATAGCTATGATAGTGCGGTCACTGAACTTGAGCCGGACATCCTCGAGAGTGAAGTCAAGTGGGCCTTAGGAAGCATTAGTAACAACAAAGCTAGCGGAGATGACAGTATTCCAGCTGAGCTATTTAAAATCCTAAAAGATGATGCTGTTAAAGTGCTGCATTCAATATGCCAACAAATTTGGAACACTCAGCAATGGCCGCAAGACTGGAAAAGGTCAGTCTACATTCCAATTCCAAAGAAGGGCAACGCCAAAGACTGTTCAAACTACCGCATAATTGCGCTCATTTCACATGCCAGCAAGGTGATGCTCAAAATCCTACAAGCTAGGCTTCAGCAGTATGCGAACCGAGAACTACCGGAAGTACAAGCTGGGTTTTGAAGAGGCAGAGGAACTAGAGATCAAATCGTCAACATTCGCTGCATCATGGAGAAAGCAAGAGAATTCCAGAAAAATGTCTATTTCTGCTTCATTGACTACGCTAAAGCCTTTGATTGCGTGGATCACAACAAACTGTGGCAAATTCTTAAAGTGATGGGAGTACCAGATCACCTTACCTGTCTCCTGAGAAACCTGTACGAGGGTCAAGAAGCAACAGTAAGAACCGGACGTGGAACAACCGCGTGGTTCAAAATTGGGAAAGGAGTACGACAAGGCTGCATATTGTCGCCCTGCTTATTTAACTTATATGCAGAGTACATCATGAGAAATGCCGGGTTGGATGAATCACAGGTCGGAATTAAGATTGCTGGGAGAATTATCAACAACCTCCGATATGCAGATGATACCACCCTAATGGCAGAAAGTGAAGAGGATCTCAAGAGCCTCTTGTTGAGGGTGAAAGAGGAGAGTGCAAAAGCTGGTTTGAAACTCAACATTAAAACAACTAAGATCATGGCATCTGGCCCCATCACTTCCTGGCATATAGAAGGGGAAGAAATGGAAGCAGTGACAGATTTTACTTTCTTGGGCTCCAAGATCACCACAGACGGTGACTGTAGCCATGAAATTAAAAGACGCTTGCTCCTTGGGAGGAAAGCTATGGCAAACCTAGACAGCATAGTAAGAAGCAGAGACATCACCTTGCCAACAAAGGTCCGTCTAATCAAAGCTATGGTTTTCCCAGTAGTAATGTATGGCTGTGAGAGCTGGACTATAAAGAAGGCTGAGCACCGAAGAATTGATGCTTTCGAACTGTGGTGCTGGAGAAGACTCTTACGAGTGCCCTGGACTGCAAGGAGGTCAAATCAGTCCATCCTAAAGGAAATCAACCCTGAGTGCTCATTGGAAGGACAGATACTGAAGCTGAAGCTCCAATATTTTGGCCACCTAATGCGAAGAGAAAACTCTCTGGAAAAGACCCTGATGCTGGGAAAGACTGAAGGCAAAAGGAGAAGGGGATGGCAGAGGATGAGATGGCTAGATAGCATCACCGATGCAATGAATATGAACCTGAGCACACTCCGGGAGAGTGCTCGGGACAGGAAGGCCTGGCGTGCTATGGTCCATGGGGTCACGAAGAGTCGGACACGATTGAATGACTGAACAACAACAACAACAAGAGAAAGAGAAAAGGGGTGATGATCTGGCCACTTCTGGCTTTGGCCATGTCCATTGCTGGCTTCAGCTCAGCCCACTGCCAACACGCTGTCCACAACAGATTACCTGCAAGGGAATGCAGCCCTCAACAGAGAAAAGGTGTCCCACCCCTGCATTAAATGCAGAAGATCCCAGATTCAATCCCTGGCATCTCCACTTAAAACAGGGGAGGGCAACATGTAGACCACATGCTGCATGGGCCCCTCTTGGCCTTTGCTGCAACCCTACCGCCCACCAGCATCAAATGTACTGTGGTTCCACTGGCAGCAAATAATAAAAAAAAAGTAAAGGTTTGCTGCCAAATTTTGGTGATGGGACAGCAGGAACCGAAAAGGGCCAATTTTGCTTTATAGCAAGTTGCACGCTCCCTGCATGCTTGTTTCAAAACTACATTGGTTCTTTTCAGCTGCTGTCACCACCACACCACTGAAATTCAGCAGCAAACTTTTTTTTGCTGCTGCATGCCACCCAATTCCAGCAGCGCAGAAGTAGGGGTGCAGCCCCATGGATTTGGGGAGGGGAGAAGTTGCCCCAGAAGTTGCCCATTTAAATGTAAAACCACAGAATGACATTTAATAGGGATAAATGCCAAGTTCTGCACCTAGGAAAAAGAAACCAAATGCACAGTTACAAATATGGGGGATATGTGGCTCAACAACACTTATTGTTCAGTCGTTCAGTCGTGTCCGACTCTTCGTGACCCCATGGACCATAGCACGCCAGGCCTTCCTGTCCTCCGCTCTCTCCCGGAGTGTGCTCAAGTTCATATTCATTGCATTGGTGATGCTATCTAGCCATCTCATCCTCTGCCGTCCCCTTCTCCTTTTGCCTTCAGTCTTTCTCAGCATCAGGGTCTTTTCCAGAGAGTTTTCTCTTCGCATTAGGTGGCCAAAATATTGGAGCTTCAGCTTCAGTATCTGTCCTTCCAATGAGCACTCAGGGTTGATTTCCTTTAGGATGGACTGATTTGACCTCCTTGCAGTCCAGGGGACTCGTAACAGTCTTCTCCAGCACCACAGTTCGAAAGCATCAATTCTTCAGTGCTCAGCCTTCCTTACAGTCCAGCTCTCACAGCCATACATTACTACTGGGAAAACCATAGCTTTGATTAGACGGACCTTTGTCGGCAAGGTGATGTCTCTGCTTCTTACTATGCTGTCTAGGTTTGCCATAACTTTCCTCCCCAGGAGCAAGCGTCTTTTAATTTCATGGCTACAGTCACTGTCTGAGGTGATCTTGGAGCCCAAGAAAATAAAATCTGTCACAGCTTCCATTTCTTCCCCTTCTATATGCCAGGAAGTGATGGGGCCAGATGCCATGATCTTCGTTTTTTTACTGTTGAGTTTCAAACCAGCTTTTGCACTCTCCTCTTTCACCCTCAACAAGAGGCTCTTGAGATCCTCTTCACTTTCTGCCATTAGGGTGGTATCGTCTGCATATCGGAGGTTGTTGATCATTCTCCCGACAATCTTAATTCCGACCTGTGATTCATCCAACCCGGCGTTTCTCATGATGTACTCTGCATATAAGTTAAATAAGCAGGGCGACAATATGCAGCCTTGTCGTACTCCTTTCCCAATTTTGAACCAATCGGTTGTTCCATGTGTGGTTCTTACTGTTGCTTCTTGACCCTCATACAGGTTTCTCAGGAGACAGGTAAGGTGGTCTGGTACTCCCATCACTTTAAGCATTTGCCACAGTTTGTTGTGATCCACACAATCTAAGGCTTTAGTGTAGTCAATGAAGCAGAAATAGACGTTTTTCTGGAATTCTCTTGCTTTCTCCATGATGCAGCGAATGTTGGTGATTTGATCTCTAGTTCCTCTGCCTCTTCGAAACCCAGCTTGTACTTCCGGTAGTTCTCGGTTCGCATACTGCTGAAGCCTAGTTTGTAGGATTTTGAGCATCACCTTGCTGGCATGTGAAATGAGTGCAATTGTACGATAGTTTGAACACTCTTTGGCGTTGCCCTTCTTTGGAATTGGAATGTAAACTGACCTTTTCCAGTCTTGCGGCCATTGCTGAGTGTTCCAAATTTGTTGGCATATTGAATGCAGCACTTTAACAGCATCATCTTTTAGGATTTTAAATAGCTCAGCTGGAAGACTGTCATCTCCACTAGCTTTGTTGTTAGTAATGCTTCCTAAGGCCCACTTGACTTCACTCTCGAGAATGTCTGGGTCAAGTTCAGTGACCGCACTATCATGGCTATCAGGGACATTCAGATCTTTCCTGTATAGTTCTTCTGTGTATTCTTGCCACCTCTTCTTAATCTCATCTGCTTCTGTTAGGTCCCTGCCTTCTTTGTCCTTTATCATGCCAGTCTTTGCACAAAACGTTCCCTTGAGATCTCCAATTTTCTTGAAGAGATCTCTAGTCTTTCCCATTCTGTTGTTTTCCTCGATGTCTTTGCATTGTTCATTTAAAAAGGCCTTCTTGTCTCTCCTTGCTATTCTCTGGATCTCTGCATTCAGTTCGATATATCTTCCCCTTTCTCCCTTGCTTTTCGCTTCCCTTCTTTCGTGAGCTACTTGTAAAGCCTCGTCAGACAGCCACTTGGCTTTCTTGCATTTCTTTTTCTTTGGGATGGATTTCGTTGCTGCCTCCTGAACAATGTTACGGACCTCCGTCCATAGTTCCTCAGGCACTCTGTCTATCAGGTCTAATCCCTGAAATCTATTCCTCACCTCCACTGTATATTCATCACGGATATGATTTAGGTCATACCCGAATGGTTTAGTGGTTTTCCCTACGTTCTTCAATTTCAGCTGAAATTTTGCAAGAAGCAGCTCATGATCTGAGCCACAGTCAGCTCCAGCTCTTGTTTTTACTAACTGTATAGAGCTTCTCCATCTTTGGCTGCAAAGGACATAATCAATCTGATTTCGATATTGACCATCTGGTGACGTCCATGTGTAGAGTCGCCTCTTGTGCTGTTGGAAAAGAGTGTTTGCGATGATCAGCGTGTTCTCTTGGCAAAACTCTATTAGCTTTTGTCCTGCTTCATTTTGTACACCAAGGCCATGCCTGCCTGTTATCCCGGTGATTTCTTGACTTCCTACTTTAGTATTCCAATCCCCTATGATGAAGAGGGCATCTTTTTTTGTGTTTTAGTTCTAGAAGGTGTTGTAGGTCTTCATAGAACCGATCAACCTCAGCTTCTTCGGCCTCAGTGGTTGGGGCATAGACTTGAATTACTGTGATGTTGAATGGTTTGCCTTGGATTCGTACGGAGATCATTCTATAGTTTTTAAGATTGTACCCCAGTACTGCTTTTCCCATCCTTTTGTTGACTATTTAGGGATGTACAAAAGTCACTTACCTGTGATGAAATTTGATTCGCGGTGGGGGAGAGGCGCTCCGTCCCTCTCTCCAAAATTCTGGAAGGGGGGAGAGGCGCCCCGTCCCTCCCCCTCGAAATTCTGGCCGGGAGGGAAGGCACCCCGTCCCTCCCGCTGCGAATCCTGGCCGGCCGGGACTGCAAATGGCGACGGCCGTAGCCGCTGCCATTTGCGTCCCTGCAGTCAGCCGTGATAGGCTATGTAAATGTTTACGTAGCCTATCATGGCTGAGTTAAAAAAACCCACAAAACTGCGCGTATGCAAATGGCGGTACCCATGGGCGCCGCCATTTGCGTTCCTTATTTTGGCACGTCTAGTCTACGTAAACATTTACGTAGACTACGGCGAAAAAAAGGGGAACGCAAATAGCGTAGTGTCTACTCTATTTGCGTTCCCCTTATTTTCGCCGTAGTCTACGTAAATGTTTACGTAGACTAGACGTGCCAAAATAAGGAACGCAAATGGCGGATCCAATGGGCACCGCCATTTGCGTATGCGCGTTTTTTTTTGAGTTTTTTTTAACTCAGCCGTGATAGGCTACATAAACATTTATGTAGCGTATCACGGTATTTTTTAAAAATCTAACCGTGATAGGCTACGTAAATCTTTACGTAGCCTATCATGTTGGTTTTTTTTAAACTTGGAAATGGCGACGGCGGCAGCCGGTCAGAAGACAGGCCGCTGCAGCCGCCACCACC
The DNA here is from genome assembly GCF_057233095.1 of Heloderma suspectum. NCBI lineage: Eukaryota > Metazoa > Chordata > Lepidosauria > Squamata > Helodermatidae > Heloderma > Heloderma suspectum. The sequence goes on from NC_139459.1 coordinate 31,017,001, forward strand.
GAACCGCCGCCGCACCCGCTGCCACCGCCAGGGAGATTCGCCCAAGGTAAGTCCCGTCCTGGGGGGGGCAGACCGTTTCGCCACCAATTTCGGGTGGCCGAATGCGCTGGCATTCGGCCTCCCCGAGATTCGTGGCAAAATTCTCTGACATCCCTAGTGCTACTCCATTTCTTCTAAGGGATTCTTGCCCACAGTAGTAGATATGATGGTCACCTGAATTAATTTCGCCCATGCCTGTCCATTTTAGTTCGCTGATTCCCAAGATGTCGATGTTCAGTCTTGCCATCTCATGTTTGACCACCTCCAGCTTACCTTGATTCATTGATCTTACATTCCAGGTTTCTAGACAATATTGTTCTTTACAGCATCGGATTTTCTTTTCACCACCAGACACATCCACAGCTGAGTGTCCTTTCAGCTTTGGCCCAGCCGCTTCACTCTTTCTGGTGCTACTTGGAAAGACCCTCTGCTTTTCCCCAGTAGTACATTGGACACCTTCCGACCTGAGGGGCTCATCTTCTGGCGTCATATCTTTTAGCCTTGTGATACGTTCCATGGGGTTTTCTTGGCAAGAATACTGGAGTGAGTTGCCATTTCCTTCTCCAACAACACTACAAGCGAGAAAGATCTTGGAATTGTTGTCCATCACAAGCTGAATACGAGCCAACAATGTGATGTGGCTGCAAAAAAGGCAAATGCTATTTTGGGCTGCATTAATAGAAGCATAGCTTCCAAATCCCAGGAAGTACTAGTTCCCCTCTACTCAGCACTGGTTAGGCCTCATCTGGAGTACTGTGTCCAGTTCTGGGCACCGCACTTTAAGAAGGATGCAGACAAGCTGGAGAGGGTTCAGAGGAGGGCAGCAGAGATGATCAGGGGACTGGAAACAAAGCCCTATGAAGAGAGACTGAAAGAACTGGGCATGTTTAGCCTTGAGAAGAGAAGACTGAGGGGAGATATGATAGCACTCTTCAAGTACTTGAAAGGTTGTCACAGAGAAGAAGGCCAGGATCTCTTCTGGATCATCCCAGAGTGCAGGACATGGAATAATGGGCTCAAGTTACAGGAAGCCAGGTTCCGGCTGAACATCAGGAAAAACTTCCTGACTGTTAGAGCAATACGACAATGGAACCAATTACCTGGGGAGGTGGTGGGCTCTCCCACACTGGAGGCGTTCAAGACGAGGCTGGACAGCCATCTGTCAGGGATGCTCTGACTTGGATTCCTGCATTGAGCAGGGGGTTGGACTCGATGGCCTTGTAGGCCCCTTCCAACCCTACTATTCTATGATTCTATGATTCTATGATCCCTGACTTAAAAGGACCAGCTAGCGTGTGGTGTTAAATACCTCTGAGACCCCAGATGGTTGTTGTAGGCACTGCTGGGGCTCAAGGGAGCAACAGTCTGACGAGCCCGCCTCCTGTGCACTCATTTAAGAATATGAAACTTTCACCTGTGGACTACCATGCAGGTAAATCTGAAATAAAATGTCCATCTTTATATACACAGCATATCATAGGATATAGAATTCTCTCTCTTCCCCACCTCCCACCTCAGATAGAAACATTCTAAGTGGGTTCGATTGCACGTGATGCTTTGCCCCATTCTTAACAAGCCTTTAACTTAAATGTATGATTAATCCTGTCAAACACATCAAACAAGCCTTCAAGTTAGTGGGATCAAGGGTGGGCTTTGATTATGTTGACCCCCTGAATCCCGTAATATCTTCTTTTGGTGCAGCAAACTGCAAAGTTTTAATGAACTCAACAACTGAGACTGATTACATGTATTTGAAATCGCTGAGTGTGGACAGCGTCGACGTCTTTCTGCATAGCACGCTCCATTCCACCTGCTGTAAGAGCTGGCACTTAAGGCTCACTTCTGAAACACTTCATTATAGCAAATTTCCTAAGGTGCCAACTTTCTTCTCATGAAATTTTATATCGAAATGAAGTTCACAAAAGAAATACAACAAAAGGAATATTTTCGATTCTGGTATAGAGAGCATCTTACCATTTAGAACGCTGCACACAGGCTGCTTTTAGTTCAGCCTCCCCCACCTGGTGCCCTCCAGGTGTGTTGAACTGCAATTCCCACCATTCCCAGCCAACCTGGACAGCTGGCAGTTCAACACAGCAATGAAGAGAGACTGGAAGAATTGGGCATGTTTAGCCTTGAGAAGAGAAGACTGAGGGGAGATATGATAGCGCTCTTCAAGTACTTGAACGGTTGTCACACAGAGGAAGGCCAGCATCTCTTCTCGATCATCCCAGAGTGCAGGAATGGAATAATGGGGCTCAAGCTACAGGAAGCCAGATTCCGGCTGAACATCAGGAAAAACTTCCTGACTGTTAGAGCAATACGACAACGGAACCAATTCCCTAGGGAGGTAGTGGGCTCTCCCACACTGGAGGCATTCAAGACGAGGCTGGACAGCCATCTGTCAGGGATACTCTGACTTGGATTCCTGCATTGAGCAGGGGGTTGGACTCGATGGCAGAAAGTCCTGTTTTAAATGCAGGATTTTAGGCTGGTGTAGAAATGCCCTATCCCCTTCATGGATCACTGCCTTGTTGTGGCAAAGGGGCTTGCGTAACTCAGTGAAGCCATAAGCTATGCCGTGCAGGGCCACCCAAGACGGACAGGTCATGGCAGAGAGTTCTGACAAAATCTGGTCCACTGGAGAAGGAAATGGCAACCCACTCCAGTATTCTTGCCAAGAAAACCCCATGGAACGTATCACAAGGCTAAAAGATATGATGCCAGAAGATGAGCCCCTCAGGTCGGAAGGTGTCCAATATACTACTGGGGAAAAGCAGAGGGTATTTCCAAGTAGCACCAGAAAGAGTGAAGCGGCTTGGCCAAAGCCGAAAGGACACTCAGCTGTGGATGTGTCTGGTGGTGAAAAGAAAATCCGATGCTGTAAAGAACAATATTGTTTAAGAACCTGGAATGTAAGATCAATAAATCAAGGTAAGCTGGAGGTGGTCAAACATGAGATGGCAAGATTGAACATCGACATCTTGGGAATCAGTGAACTAAAATGGACAGGCATGGGCGAAATTAATTCAGGTGACCATCATATCTACTACTGTGGGCAAGAATCCCTTAGAAGAAATGGAGTAGCACTCATAGTCAACAAAAGGGTGGGAAAAGCAGTAATGGGGTACAATCTCAAAAAAGATAGAATGATCTCAGTACGCTATTTGCGTTCCCCTTATTTTTGCCGTAGTCTATGTAAATGTTTACGTAGACTAGACGTGCCAAAATAAGGAACGCAAATGGCGGCGCCCATGGGCGCCGCCATTTGCGTACGCGCGGGTTTTTTTTTCTCACTCAGCTGTGATAGGCTACGTAAACATTTACGTAGCCTATCACGGTATTTTTTAAAAATCTAGCCGTGATAGGCTACGTAAATCTTTACATAGCCTATCACTTTTTTTTTTAACTTGGAAATGGTGGCGGCGGCAGCCAGTCGGAAGACCGGCCACCGCAGCAGCCGCCACCACCAGGGAGATTCGCCCAAGGTAAGTCCCGTCCTGGGGCGGGGGCGGGCAGACCATTTCACCACCGATTTCAGGGGGCCGAATGCGCTGGCATTCGGCCTCCCCAAGATTCGTGGCAAAATTCTCTGACATCCCTAGGTTTTCCCAGTAACAACGTATGGCTGTGAGAGCTGGACTATAAGGAAGGCTGAGCGCCGAAGAATTGATGCTTTCGAACTGTGGTGCTGGAGAAGACTCTTACAAGTCCCCTGGACTGCAAAGAGGTCAAATCAGTCAATCCTAAAGGAAATCAACCCTGAGTGCTCATTGGAAGGACAGATACTGAAGCTGAAGCTGAAATATTTTGGCCACCTAATGCGAAGAGAAAACTCTCTGGAAAAGACCCTGATGCTGGGAAAGACTGAAGGCAAAAGGAGAAGGGGACGGCAGAAGATGAGATGGCTAGATAGCATCACCGATGCAATGAATATGGACTTGAGCGCACTCTGGGAGAGAGCGCAGGACAGGAAGGCCTGGCGTGCTATGGTCCATGGGGTCACAAAGAGTCGGACACGACTGAACGACTGAACAACAAAGAAATGCCCTATAGCTTAAAATGTGGTTTCCTGTGATTTCTTCCTTTCGCTCCCCCCCCCTTCCCGTCTTTGACCTCCACCATGGCCATTTACAGGTGTGAATGGTCTATTTATGTCTGTAATGTTGTGTAAATGGCCCCTTTATTTCCACCATTTATGTAACATGACATATACGGAAAACCCAAAGCCACCATTTTTATGCAAATGGTGTTCGCTAAGAGGATGGGTCTCCTTCATGGATCACTGCCTTGTTGTGGCGAAGGGGCTTGCGTAAGTCAGTGAAGCCATAAGCTATGCCGTGCAGGGCCACCCAAGACGGACAGGTCATGGCAGAGAGTTCTGACAAAATGTGGTCCACTGGAGAAGGAAATGGCAACCCACTCCAGTATTCTTGCCAAGAAAACCCCATGGAACGTATCACAAGGCTAAAAGATATGACGCCGGAAGATGAGCCCCTCAGGTCGGAAGGTGTCCAATATGCTACTGGGGAAGAGCAGAGGGTATTTCCAAGTAGCGCCAGAAAGAGTGAAGCGGCTGGGCCAAAGCCGAAAGGACACTCAGCTGTGGATGTGTCTGGTGGTGAAAAGAAAATCCGATGCTGTAAAGAACAATATTGTTTAGGAACCTGGAATGTCAGATCAATGAATCAAGGTAAGCTGGAGGTGGTCAAACATGAGATGGCAAGATTGAACATCGACATCTTGGGAATCAGCGAACTAAAATGGACAGGAATGGGCGAAATTAATTCAGGTGACCATCATATCTACTACTGTGGGCAAGAATCCCTTAGAAGAAATGGAGTAGCACTCATAGTCAACAAAAGGGTGGGAAAAGCAGTAATGGGGTACAATCTCAAAAAAGATAGAATGATCTCAGTACGCTATTTGCGTTCCCCTTATTTTTGCCGTAGTCTATGTAAATGTTTACGTAGACTAGACGTGCCAAAATAAGGAACGCAAATGGCGGCGCCCATGGGCGCCGCCATTTGCGTACGCGCGGGTTTTTTTTTCTCACTCAGCTGTGATAGGCTACGTAAACATTTACGTAGCCTATCACGGTATTTTTTAAAAATCTAGCCGTGATAGGCTACGTAAATCTTTACATAGCCTATCACTTTTTTTTTTAACTTGGAAATGGTGGCGGCGGCAGCCAGTCGGAAGACCGGCCACCGCAGCAGCCGCCACCACCAGGGAGATTCGCCCAAGGTAAGTCCCGTCCTGGGGCGGGGGCGGGCAGACCATTTCACCACCGATTTCAGGGGGCCGAATGCGCTGGCATTCGGCCTCCCCAAGATTCGTGGCAAAATTCTCTGACATCCCTAGGTTTTCCCAGTAACAACGTATGGCTGTGAGAGCTGGACTATAAGGAAGGCTGAGCGCCGAAGAATTGATGCTTTCGAACTGTGGTGCTGGAGAAGACTCTTACAAGTCCCCTGGACTGCAAAGAGGTCAAATCAGTCAATCCTAAAGGAAATCAACCCTGAGTGCTCATTGGAAGGACAGATACTGAAGCTGAAGCTGAAATATTTTGGCCACCTAATGCGAAGAGAAAACTCTCTGGAAAAGACCCTGATGCTGGGAAAGACTGAAGGCAAAAGGAGAAGGGGACGGCAGAAGATGAGATGGCTAGATAGCATCACCGATGCAATGAATATGGACTTGAGCGCACTCTGGGAGAGAGCGCAGGACAGGAAGGCCTGGCGTGCTATGGTCCATGGGGTCACAAAGAGTCGGACACGACTGAACGACTGAACAACAAAGAAATGCCCTATAGCTTAAAATGTGGTTTCCTGTGATTTCTTCCTTTCGCTCCCCCCCCCCTTCCCGTCTTTGACCTCCACCATGGCCATTTACAGGTGTGAATGGTCTATTTATGTCTGTAATGTTGTGTAAATGGCCCCTTTATTTCCACCATTTATGTAACATGACATATACGGAAAACCCAAAGCCACCATTTTTATGCAAATGGTGTTCGCTAAGAGGATGGGTCTCCTTCATGGATCACTGCCTTGTTGTGGCGAAGGGGCTTGCGTAAGTCAGTGAAGCCATAAGCTATGCCGTGCAGGGCCACCCAAGACGGACAGGTCATGGCAGAGAGTTCTGACAAAATGTGGTCCACTGGAGAAGGAAATGGCAACCCACTCCAGTATTCTTGCCAAGAAAACCCCATGGAACGTATCACAAGGCTAAAAGATATGACGCCGGAAGATGAGCCCCTCAGGTCGGAAGGTGTCCAATATGCTACTGGGGAAGAGCAGAGGGTATTTCCAAGTAGCGCCAGAAAGAGTGAAGCGGCTGGGCCAAAGCCGAAAGGACACTCAGCTGTGGATGTGTCTGGTGGTGAAAAGAAAATCCGATGCTGTAAAGAACAATATTGTTTAGGAACCTGGAATGTCAGATCAATGAATCAAGGTAAGCTGGAGGTGGTCAAACATGAGATGGCAAGATTGAACATCGACATCTTGGGAATCAGCGAACTAAAATGGACAGGAATGGGCGAATTTAATTCAGGTGACCATCATATCTACTATTGTGGCCAAGAATCCCTTAGAAGAAATGGAGTAGCACTCATAGTCAACAAAAGGGTGGGAAAAGCAGTACTGGGGTACAATCTTAAAAACTATAGAATGATCTCCGTACGAATCCAAGGCAAACCATTCAACATCACAGTAATTCAAGTCTATGCCCCAACCACTGAGGCCGAAGAAGCTGAGGTTGATCAGTTCTATGAAGACCTACAACACCATCTAGAACTAACACCAAAAAAAGACGTCCTCTTCATCATAGGGGATTGGAATGCTAAAGTAGGAAGTCAAGAAATCACCGGGATAACAGGCAGGCATGGCCTTGGTGTACAAAATGAAGCAGGACAAAAGCTAATAGAGTTTTGCCAAGAGAACACGCTGATCATAGCAAACACTCTTTTCCAACAGCACAAGAGGCGACTCTACACATGGACATCACCAGATGGTCAATATCGAAATCAGATTGATTATGTCCTTTGCAGCCAAAGATGGAGAAGCTCCATACAGTCAGTCAAACCAAGACCTGGAGCTGACTGTGGCTCAGATCATGAGCTGCTTCTTGCAAAATTTCGGCTTAAATTAAAGAACGTAGGGAAAACCACTAAACCATTCAGGTATGACCTAAATCATATCCCTTATGAATATACAGTGGAGGTGAGGAATAGATTTCAGGGATTAGACCTGATAGACAGAGTGCCTGAGGAACTATGGACGGAGGTCCGTAACATTGTTCAGGAGGCAGCAACGAAATCCATCCCAAAGAAAAAGAAATGCAAGAAAGCAAAGTGGCTGTCTGATGAGGCTTTACAAGTAGCTCATGAAAGAAGGGAAGCGAAAAGCAAGGGAGAAAGGGGAAGATATACCCAACTGAATGCAGAGTTCCAGAGAATAGCAAGGAGAGACAAGAAGGCCTTCTTAAGTGAACAATGCAAAGAAATCGAGGAAAACAACAGAATGGGAAAGACTAGAGATCTCTTCAAGAAAATTGGAGATCTCAAGGGAACGTTTTGTGCAAAGATGGGCATGATAAAGGACAAAGAAGGCAGGGACCTAACAGAAGCAGATGAGATAAAGAAGAGGTGGCAAGAATACACAGAAGAACTATACAGGAAAGATCTGAATGTCCCTGATAGCCATGATAGTGCGGTCACTGAACTTGAGCCGGACATCCTAGAGAGTGAAGTCAAGTGGGCCTTAGGAAGCATTAGTAACAATAAAGCTAGCGGAGATGACAGTATTCCAGCCGAGCTATTTAAAATCCTAAAAGATGATGCTGTTAAAGTGCTGCATTCAATATGCCAACAAATCTGGAACACTCAACAGTGGCCACAAGACTGGAAAAGGTCAGTTTACATTCCAATTCCAAAGAAGGGCAACGCCAAAGAGTGTTCAAACTACCGCACAATTGCGCTCATTTCACATGCCAGCAAGGTGATGCTCAAAATCCTACAAGCTAGGCTTCAGCAGTATGCGAACCGAGAACTACCAGAAGTACAAGCTGGGTTTAGAAGAGGCAGAGGAACTAGAGATCAAATCACCAACATTCGCTGCATCATGGAGAAAGCAAGAGAATTCCAGAAAAACGTCTATTTCTGCTTCATTGACTACGCTAAAGCCTTTGATTGTGTGGATCACAACAAACTGTGGCAAATTCTTAAAGTGATGGGAGTACCAGACCACCTTACCTGTCTCCTGAGAAACCTGTATGAGGGTCAAGAAGCAACAGTAAGAACCAGACATGGAACAACCGAGTGGTTCAAAATTGGGAAAGGAGTACGACAAGGCTGCATATTGTCACCCTGCTTATTTAACTTATATGCAGAGTACATCATGAGAAATGCCGGGTTGGATGAATCAGAGGTCGGAATTAAGATTGCTGGGAGAATTATCAACAACCTCCGATATGCAGATGATACCACCCTAATGGCAGAAAGCGAAGAGGATCTAAAGAGCCTCTTGTTGAGGGTGAAAGAGGAGAGTGCAAAAGCTGGTTTGAAACTCAACAGTAAAAAAACTAAGATCATGGCATCTGGCCCCATCACTTCCTGGCATATAGAAGGGGAAGAAATGGAAGCAGTGACAGATTTTACTTTCTTGGGCTCCAAGATCACCGCAGACGGTGACTGTAGCCATGAAATTAAAAGATGCTTGCTCCTTGGGAGGAAAGCTATGGCCAACCTAGACAGCATAGTAAGAAGCAGAGACATCACCTTGCCGACAAAGGTCCGTCTAATCAAAGCTATGGTTTTCCCAGTAGTAATGTATGGCTGTGAGAGCTGGACTATAAGGAAGGCTGAGCGCCGAAGAATTGATGCTTTCGAACTGTGGTGCTGGAGAAGACTCCTACGAGTCCCCTGGACTGCAAGGAGGTCAAATCAGTCCATCCTAAAGGAAATCAACCCTGAGTGCTCATTGGAAGGACAGATAATGAAGGTGAAGCTCCAATATTTTGGCCACCTAATGCGAAGAGAAAACTCCCTGGAAAAGACCCTGATGCCAGGAAAGACTGAAGGCAAAAGGAGAAGGGGACGGCAGAGGATGAGATGGCTAGATAGCATCACGGATGCAATGAATATGAACTTGAGCATGCTCCAGGAGAGAGCGCAGGACAGGAAGGCCTGGCGTGCTATGGTCCATGGGGTCACGAAGAGTCGGACACGACTGAACGACTGAACAACAACAACAACAACAAGAGGATGGGTGGCCCCACAGCAATTATTGGGTGCCTGTTGGGTACTGCAGTGGCTTGCACAGCAAGCAGGGGTAGGTGGTGGCTTGGTGAGCACCCAGCGAAACCAGACAGAGGTTAGTCTGCCCATTCCTACTTAAGACCTCCATGATGTTCTTAAGACCTCCATGAACTAATCAGTGTCAGGATCGGACTGGGGCTGTAAAGGGCCATATCCAAACCTAGACCCCAGGGGCTGTATCCCCAAGGTCAATGGCCTGAGTGGTGGAAACTAGGGCCAAAAGGTGCAGGAAGCCAAAGGTATTTCTCTATTGACCAGGCAAAAACAAAAGGCCAAACATATAAGTGGAGTATGATCTTGACAGTTTTATTTTCAGTTCCTTTCCTAATTATGTCTAACACGGATTTTGCCTTTGTCACAGAAGCCACACACTGGGTTGACATTTTCATCAAGCTGTCCATCATAACCCCAAGATCATAGAATAGTAGGACTGGAAGGGCCTATGAGACCATCGAGTCCAACCCGCTGCTCAATGCAGGAATCCAAGTCAAAGCATCCCTGACAGATGGCTGTCCAGCCTCAACTTGAATGCCTCCAGTGTGGGAGAGCCCACGCCCTCCCTAGGGAATTGCTTCCATTGTTGTATTGCTCTAACAGTCAGGAGGTTTCTCCTTATGTTCAGCCAGAATCTGGCTTCCTGTAACTTGAGCCCATTATTCTGTGTCCTGCATCTCTTTCTTGGTCTGTCACTGCTACCTCAGATCATCAGCTTCTACTTGAAGTTGGGATGTTTGCCCCAACATGCATCACTTTGGAACCTGTGGGACCCCAATGTTTATATTCCTCCATTGGGAGAATTTTCCATTTTTTCCTACTCTCTGCTTTCTGTTCTTTAACCAGTTACTAATCCATAAGAGGACCTGCTAAGACTGCTAAATTTGCTCAGGAGCCTTTGGAGAAGGTCTTTGTCAAAAGCCTTTTGGAAGTCCAAGTAAACAATGGCTACCAGATCACCCCTGTCTACATGTAGTGGTAAATACTGAAGTGAAGGTGCTGATCATGACAGTCCCCATAGCTCCCCTGCCCGCCCCCAAGAGTCCAACATTGCAGGCAGCTGTATTGATACATATCAACAAACCACAAAGGACCAGGAGCGGGGCTTTTGTGAAGCGAAGGGATCTCACTTCCTTATTCAAGACCAAGCCACCCCAAAATACTTTCCATTGCAACACGAAATGGTATATAGTTACTGGGAAAATTCATTTCTCCCCAGCTACTGTGAGGATTGCACAGAGGGAGAAGGGTAGTCTGAGGGGGATGACAGAAGACAGCATCCCTGTTAATAAAAAGGTGCCGGCGCTCTGTCCTTGCAAGTCCTGGCTCCACTACACCACTGCTGGAGTGTGAGATCAAAAGGAAGGAGGAGGTGTGTAGATTAACAGTGGCACAAGAGGTGGGAAAGTGCACCTTCTGGCTGTGGGTAAACCATGCATCATTATGTGCCCTGTGTGAGAATTGGTGGTGAGAAGCTCTGCCAATCCCCCTCAAACTGCATGACATGAATTCTAAACATCACCATACGCAGCAATACAGTGGGGTGTAAACTAGTACATCAGGATTCTATTTGAAAGGGTAGGAAGAATTACACTGACATTCTCATAGGAATTTCCACACCATCGCATTAGGTTGGCTACTACTTTACCTGGGCCCAGCACTGGGAATTGGGAATAGAGGCTTCGCGGCTGCTTCAGCAGAAATGTATGTAAGCTCATTATTATTATGGAGATTGATTAAGATGATAATGATTACCCATGTGGAATTTAGCCAGAACTAATTAACCGCTAACTGGCATATTATTATTATTATTATTTTGTGTAGAAAAAAAATTGACTGAGACTTGGCGGAAACATAGCGCCAGAGTCAGAAAGAAACCTTCCATAAATTACTTGGTAGACTGTGTGTGGTAAGCTGAAGGGGATGCTCAGATCTGACAGATTTGTTCTTCACTAGATTAGACAGGATGTATTTATTCAGACGGTAGGCTATAATGAAAATCATAACTTGAAAAATGGTGGAATTACTTTTCGCCATGGAGTTTGCTCTCCCACTTGAAATCAGTACAATTTAAAGGTGCTTCCATGCCCTTAAATTGTATGGGTGTTCTATGTAGCACAGACACCTTTCTCTAAAAAACACTCAAGACATCTTACAGCAAGGGTTAAAAACATGCAAAGATTTAAAACAAGTTAAAACAACTCAGGACAATTGAAAACAACCAAGACCCAGTAAAATAACTAGATCTGGAAGCCCCGTCATGTGCCGTCAAATGCCTGGGAGTAAAGGAAAGTCTTAATCTAGTCCCGAAAAGAGGACGATGATGGTTCCAGGCAGACCTCGCCAGGGAGAGGGTTCCACAATCGGAGGGCCATCTCTCCCTTGTTGCCACCCTCCAGATGTCCCTTGGGGGAGGCACTCAGAGAAGGGCCTTAGATCTTGATCACATTACATTGATTTAGGGTGCAATCCTATGCATGTTTAGACAGAAAAAAATCCTACAATTCCCAGCATGCCCCAGCCAGCCATTCTGGTTGGGACATGCTGAGAGTCGTAGGACTTTTTTCTGTCTAAACATGCATAGGATTGAACCCTTAAGGTGTTTTAAGACAGTTTTCCCCAACCTGGTACTCCATATGCTTTAGACTACAACTCCCAGCATTCCTGATCATTGTCCATGGTGGCTGGGGCTGATGGGACTTCAGCCAGCAAGTCCAAAACATCTGGAGGGTGCCAGGCTGGGGAAGGCTTTAAGAGAGCACCTAAAAATGTTAAGCGTGACTGCAGCAAACAAGTGTTTGCAAGCACATATATCATATAAGCAGACTTGTCAGAGAGCCATGATTAGCTGTAGCTCCCAGGTTTGCCTCTTGTAATGTGTGGAATGGTCCTTTAAAAGTCTTTAGATGTGACTGGATCACCCACCCCATTCTGTTTTCTATTACAAAACTTGACATACTTCCCTTACTGCCAAGTCTGGCTATTAATAAATACAAATCAGACTGCCAGAAATATAAGGTGCTTAAACAATGGGAATGAAAAGAAACTAAAGGGCACCAATTTATTCCCGTTTTTTCAAAACAACATGGCTTTTCTTGTCAACATTCAAAACAGATAGGTTCGTGGTGGGGAGGGATGCTTTGGCTTAAAAGTTTGTACTGGATCCAAAAATTATGCTTCGGCGCAGGCACAAACAGATTTACCAGGATCTCAAGTTTGAATTGAGTTTCACTATGTTAACAGATTCTTCCTTTATACAAATTCTGAACATTTTCACATGACATAAGCCAGCCTTCTCCAGCCTGGTGCCTTCCAGATGTTTTAGACCACAACTCCCATTATCCCTGACCACTGATTATGCTGGGTGGAGCTGGTGGGAGTTGTAGTCGAAAACACCTGGAGGGAACCTGGCTGGGGAAGGCTGTATATGAGGTACTTCTATTTCTTTCTTTCCATCCCACTCCATATTGGCTTTCCTGATCTTTGATTCTCTTTTTAATTTGTGATGAGTCATCATAAAGAAAGGGGCAGGGGAGGTAGTTTGCGTCTTGTCATATTGACCTTTGGACACCTCATCACTCTATTCCCAGACAGTTTGCTTTGCTTTTGTCTGAACTAATAGGTTTAATATATCACTCACTTAAAAAAGAGAAAAGCAAACAGAACCTTTGACTGTGCTTGTCCAAGTCACTGCTAATCAACTCTTCATCACTGCCAAAGGAAAAGATGCACATATCTTTTTTGGTTCTTGTGCTGTAAATATCATGCTCAGATTTTTTATTCTGTGATATATGCAAATGTTGTGCAGCCTGCTTTGTATTATGACATACTTTGGGTGAATGCTTTTATTACCTTTGCCCACAATCTCACTTAAATATTAAAGCTAATACAAGCAAGTGACCTTGGCATTGATACTTTGCTGTGAGAAACCAGTCTATAAGTCTGTAGATGAAACCAGGGAAATATTCCTACCACGAAAAAAACAGAGAAAGGAAAGGAGACAGATTTTATAGGAATCTAGAATTGCCAGGCCAGCAAGGTCAGACTTTCAGACTGTGTCAGAACTGTATGTACTGGAAGACGCTGAGCAGGTTAACGTGTACCACCCATGTGACCCCATACTGCAATCGAAGATCAGAAGGGTTCAAAGTACAGGAGGGTAGAAGCAAGCCATGTAATGAACAGAGGGAGCAATCCTATGGCCACTAGACACTGTTTAGAGGGCCATAGGATTTCTCAGTTTCTGGGAACTGATAAACCACACTCCCCACCTCCTCCCCCTCATAGCCAGCATGGTTCTCTCTGTACCAGCTACATCTACATGTTCGGAAATGGAGCGTGGCGATGGGGAAAAGGGGGCGGTTCCAGGAGGGGAGGAGAACATGGAAGCTGCTTTATGCAGCTTCCTATCAGGTCTCCAGGCCCCTTACCTCCCCGAAGCCATGCGTAGATGGGCAAAATCACCTATCTAGGCAAAAATGTAGGGCAGCTGGAGCACAGAGGAAAGGATCCCCTCCATGCTTCAGCTGCCCTGCACAGGATGGCTGGCAGCCTCCAATTTTGGAGGCTGGTGACTATCCAGATAGGATTGCACCCTTAATGTCAAAGCTAAGTGGACCTGAGGTTGACCTGGATGGGTGATCACTTGGGAGCCATATTTATTTATTACAGTTTTTACCCCCTTTTCCCCAAGGGACTGAATAGGATAGATGATTCTCTACCACCACCATTTTATCCTCATATCAACCCTGTGAGGTATGTTAGGCTGAAAGAAACTGATTGGCCTAAGACCACCCAACTAGCTTTGTGGCTAACAGGGCAGCCTTCCCCAGCATGGTGCCCTCCAGCTGTGTTGGACTACAACTCACAGCATTCCTGTCCATCGGCCATGCTACTGGGACTGATAGGAGCTGAAGTCCAAAACATCTGGAAGGTTGGGGAAGCAAACCACGATCCCATGCTGAAGGAAAAGAGGAAAAAGGAAACAAAGAAGTTTAAGGAACCATTCTGACCTGATGGAAGAATTTTCACTATATTGGGCTGGATCCAGATTTATGCTGGATCAACTGTGCTGGTGGAAATGGATTCCGACAGCAACCCCTACAGCCCCCTGAAAATGCTATACAGAGAGTCAGGAGACCCTGCTGAATGAGATGAGCTGGGATGCAGGAGGAGGGTGTCCCCCCAAAACAAGTGAAGGGACCTTCCTCTAGTGGAGCCCTTCCACTCACAGAAGGTCCTTCTCGAGGAAGGCAGATCCTGGGTCCAACCCATAGTTATTAATCGCTGCTCTGGAACTTGAGCTGTGTAGGTGCTTTGCAATACTTAGCAGCATCTTCATCTCCACAGCAATCATTTAAGGCAAGTCGCTCTCAGTTATTGCATTACAGGTTGCAAATGGAGGGCCATGCCATGCCACCACTCCATGGCTCAGTTGGTCTTTGGGCGCAATATATCTAATTGCAAACCAAGCCCATGCTCTATTTATTGGCACACTCTGGCTTTCAGACTAAGGAAGCCTTCCACAACCTGGTACCCTGTGGATGTGTTGGACTACAATTCCCATAATCCCCAGCCAACATGGGGGGGAAGACCTGGAGGGCACCAGGTTGGGGAAGACTGAACTGTCCCCACACAGTGGCTAATAGGATCATCAGGGAATGCCAGCAGGACCATGGCTTGACTGGCCAGGATAATGTGCAGGTACCAGTTTCTATGAGGAGACACCTCCTTGTATGTTAAGTGCACACCCAAGGGAGGTATAAACAGCAAGTGATCTGCCCTACTCCCATTACACAGGAATTTAGGAACATGGGAAGCTGCCTATACTGAATCAGACCATCTAGCTCATTATGTCTATACTTAGTGGCTATACTTACTTAGGGTTTCAGAGAAGCATCTTTCCCCAACCAATCTTGAAATGAGATTGAACCTGGAACCTTCTGAACTGCAAGAGTGCCGGACTGGGAGCCGGGAGACCCGGGTTCTAGTCCCCACTCGGCCATGGAAGCTCACTGGGTGACTTCAGGCCAGTCACAGACTCTCGGCCCAACCCACCTCACAGGGTTGTTGTTGAGAGGATGAAATGGAGAGGAGGAGGAGAATGTAAGTCGCCTTGGGTTCCTTGCAAGAGGGAAAAAGGCGGGGTATAAATGCAATCAATCAATCAATCAATCAATCAATGTGCTGTGTACCACTGAGCTACAGTCCTTACCCTACAACAGGGATGCTGAATCCCTTTCAGGCCAAGGGCGCAATTCGGTTTTGGAGAATCTCTTGGGAAGCCCCATTTTATTGGTGGGCAGGGCTCAAGGCAAAAGGGGCAAGGCCCAAAATACCAGCATATTGTGACTCAAAGCCCTTCCTGCCAGTAACTAAGCCTTAGGAGAGGAATTCCTACCTTTTAGAATGGGGAAAACAACGCAGAAGCTGGAAAACCAGCGAATAATTGGTGGTCAAGGGAATGAGGTGGGGCCAAGGGAAGGGCTGTGGCCTTCTGGGGAATCCTGGAAGGCCAGATTTGGCCCACGGGCCTGAGGTTCAACACCCCTACCCTAAGGGAGGTGATAACTCCAGTGGGCTGATTGGTAGGCTCCGTTGTTCTGAATATCAGTTATTGGAGGGCAAGACCATGGGTGAATGATTGCCTTCAAGCCCTACTTATGGAGTGCCCAGAAGCATTTGTTTAGCCACTGTTGGAAACAGTATGCTGGCTTAGATGTAGGATCTGGATTAGAAATGTAGCAGTGTTCAGGCCTTTGGGGCACATCTGCAGGTATGTGTCAAGAAAGTTCAGAAGGCGTACCCTTCTAAACCCTAAGGATTATATCCATCAGGGTACTGCCACTGCATTAATACATTATGGGTGTAGTTATTTATTATTATTATTATTATTATTATTATTTATTTAATTTATTAATCGCCCATCTGGCTGGTCACCCAGCCACTCTGGGCGATGTACAACATACAATAAAACAATAAAATTATACAATAAAAACATTTTCTAAAATACCCTAACCCACCCTAAATGCCTGCCTGAACAGCCACGTTTTTAATGCATGACGGAAGCTCATTAAAGAGGGGGCATGACGGAGTTCCTTAGGGAGGGAGTTCCACAGAGTGGGGGCCACTACAGAAAAGGCCCTCTCCCTCGTCCCCACCAGTCTAGCTGTCCTGGCTGATGGGACAGAGAGAAGGCCATCCGAGGCTGATCTTGTTAAGCAGCCTGTCTGGTGCTGCTGGAGACGCTCCTTAAGATAGGCTGGGCCGGAACCATATAGGGTTTTAAAGGTCAAAATCAACACCTTGAATTTGGCCCGGAAAACAAACGGTAACCAGTGCAACTCCTTCAGCACTGGAGTGATGTGATCTCGCCGGCGGCTGCCTTTAATCAGGCGAGCCGCCGCGTTCTGTACCAGCTGCAGCTTCCGAACCGTCTTCAAGGGTAAGCCCACGTAGAGCGCATTACAGTAGTCTAAACGAGAGGAGACCAGGGCATGTACTACCGATGGGAGCAGATGGTCGGGAAGGAAGGGGCGCAGCCGCCGTATCAGATGGAGTTGATACAGCACTGTCCGGCTCACAGCTGACACCTGAGCCTCCATGGACAGCTGGGAGTCCAAAATGACCCCCAGGCTGCGGACCTGGTCTTTCAAGGGTAGCCGTACCCCATTCAACACCAGGTCAACATCCCCTAGCCTCCTCTTGTCTCCCACCAAAAGTACCTTGGTCTTGTCAGGGTTCAGCTTTAGCCTATTCCTCCCCATCCAGCCACTCACCGTCTCCAGACATTTGGACAGGGATTCTACGGCCAACCTTGGTGAAGATTTGAATGAGAGGTAGAGCTGCGTGTCATCCGCATATTGATGACACTGCACCCCAAACCTCCTGATGATAGCCCCCAGCGGCTTCCCATAGATGTTAAATAGCATCGGGGAGAGGATGGAACCCTGTGGCACCCCACAAGTGAGTGGCCACGGGTCCGAAACCTCCTCTCCCAGTGCTACCCTCTGGTACCTGCCGGAGAGGAAGGACCAGAACCACCGCAATACGGTGTCTCCAATGCCCAACCCCTCCAGGCGGTCCAGGAGGATACCGTGGTCAACGGTATCAAAAGCCGCTGAGAGGTCGAGGAGAACAAGGAAGGAGCATTCACCCCTATCCAGAGCCCTCTTCATATCATCTACCAAGGCGACCAAGGCCGTTTCTGTCCCATGCCCAGGCCTGAAGCCCCACTGAAATGGCTCTAGATAATCAGTTTCTTCCAAGTGTGCCTTCAACTGCACCGCCACCACCCGCTCAATCACCTTGCCCAAAAATGGCAGATTTGAGACTGGGCGAAAGTTGTTCAGAACTTGAGGATCCAAGGAGGGCTTCTTTAAGAGCGGTCTTATCACTGCCTCCTTGAGGGCTGATGGCATCACTCCCTCCTCAAGGGAGGCGTTCACCACCGCCCTGATCCCCTCACCCAGTCTCTCTCTGCAGCCCATAATGAGCCAAGATGGGCAAGGATCAAGTAAGCAGGTGGTCGGCCTTACAGATGAAAGCACCTTGTCCACTTCATCAGGAGGAAGAAGCTGGAACCGATCCCACAAAACCGGTTTGCCACAGACCGCCTCTTGCTCACTAACTGTATCCACAGCGTGCAGAGTAACACACCTAATCTGATCAATTTTATCTGCAAAGTGCCTTGCCAAGGCCTCACAGGAGGCCTTAGAATGCCCCAGTGGTTCCGGAGCCACAGGACCGACCAGGCTCCGGACCACTTGGAAAAGCCTCCTGGGACAGCACTCTGCAGATGCGATAGAGGCAGCATAATATTCCTTTTTTGCTGCCTTCACCGCCACGTGATAGGCTGAAGATACAGCTCTAGCCCGTGTCTGATCGTCTTTGGAGCGAGACTTCCGCCACCGGTGCCACCTCCAGCATCTCGGCCAGGGAGTCAGTCATGCAGCGGGGTGGACGGTACACGAGCAGAATCCCCAGACTGCCCTTCGGGCCCAACCTCCAGTACATGCAACAGCCCATACTACTAAACATGATCACTCCAGTATCAACATGGGCAGTGCACTGTAAACAACAGGCTTTCTGCAATAAATGTTATGGCACTACAGTGTTAAACCAGCTAGAGAGAAGGTGGTGTGTGGATACAGCCTAACCTAGGGATGGGAGAGAATTTCTCCCTGAAACTTCGGGGGGCTGAGTGCCAACGCATTCGGTCCTCCGAAGGTTGTTTGGGGAGAACGTCTCCGCCCACCCCCCCGGGATGGGACTTACCTTTCATGAATGTCCCTCCCGGCGGCGGGTCCCGGCGGCGGTTCGGCAGGTCTTCGTCAGGGGCGGGGGCAGCAGCCGGTCTTTCGACCGGCTGCCGCCGCCGCCATTACAAGCAAAGTAAAAAAAAACAAACGCCCCTGTGATAGGCTACATAACGATTAATGTAGCCTATCACGGCTAGATTTGCAAAGTCAGCCGTGATAGGCTACGTTAATCGTCACGTAGCCTATCACGGGTGACTTTAAAAAAAAAAAAGTGCGTACGGCTAATGGCGGCCCCCATAGGGGGGCCCTTATTTTCGCCGTAGTCTACGTAAATCTTTATGTAGACTACAGGGCCCAAATAAGGAACGCGAATGGCGGCTCCCTATGGGGGCCGCCATTAGCCGTACACTTTTTTTTTTTTCCAAAGTCACCCATGATAGGCTACATGACGATTAACGTAGCCTATCACGGCTGACTTTGCAGATCTAGCCGTGATAGGCTACGTTAATCATTACGTAGCCTATCACAGGGGCGTTTTTTGTTTGTTTGTTTTTTCTTTTGAAGTTCGCGGCCGGGAAGACGGGGTGCTTCTCCCCGGCCTGAATTTCGGCCGGGCGAGGCGGGAAGCCTCCCCCCCGGCCTGAATTTCGGCCGGGCGAGGAGGGAAGCCTCCCCCCCCCGGCCTGAACTTCGGGGGGAGCAGCAAAGCACCTCCCACCCACCACGAAGCAAGCTGCGAGACCAGGTAAGTGACTTTCGTGCACCCCTAGCCTAACCCTGCCTGGATGCCTGTTGGTAGATTGAGCAAATCATGCCATGTGGTCTCCTCCTGACCTCCAATATTACTGTTGACTCTCTCTTAGGCAAGAGAGAGGATGATGGCAGGGGATCACCACCTGCCTGTAAAGAGAAATCACCCCTGCTGCAAGGAGTTACAGGACCTCTGTTCTAGAGGACGAGGCATCACATGCACCTTGTAGCACAGCTAATTATCGGGAAGGGGTGTGTCTGGCTGGGCAAGCATAAAACCTTTCAATGTGTTTAACTTTTGCTGGTGCAACAGCTTCTAATAGGTCTTTCTTGGAGCCTTGCTGTAGCTCCTGTCTCCTTTACTGCCTTCTGTTGATCTTCAGTTCCAGCTCTTGACTGGACCTACCTCCAGTGCCTTCTGTGCTACCACACCCTCACTTTGATCTCAGGCTACTCAGACTCTGGTATGAGGAAGTGACCTTGGATATCAACACCATGCGAAGCCTCAATAAGTAATCAAGGTTCAACAGACATCACCTATCCTAGGAAGTAATAAAACCAATGTTCACCGTCTATCCTCCTATACCACCTGGCTCCCTCACCCAGAAATAAATGGGGAAGCTCTTCAGCACACAGATGCTCTGCACATTGGAGACCATGCGCAAGCAGCTGTTGCATTAGCAAATGGCACGGAGCAAATACTTTTCTCTCAAGTATACCATTTTCCATGGGCAGCACTTCTCTTGCAACTAAACTGAAGGCAAGAAGTCTATTATTATTTCTTATTATGTAGCAGTACAAAAGATATAGTCCACTTAGAAAACCATTAAAGCATAATGGATTGCAGCATAGGGGTTCTTTGTTCTGGAAACCAGTGGAAAACAAATTGTGCATGTATCACCCTAACATAGTATTTAATGATGTGGATGATATCTTAATAAACAGGCACTCAGACATCCAGAACAATAAAATGCTTACATCATAACAGGATGTGTGAGTCATAAATTTAGGCCATAATCTTAAAAATTCTCTGGCTTGGCTTTATAAATGCCAGTGTAATTATGCCAGGTAAGTGATTTGAGAACTGCATCCTTTTAAGGTGAGACATTGTTTATGGAAAGCAAAATCTCTGCAGACTGCTGTTTGACAGTCTGATCCTACACTCTATTGTGAAGAGGCAGTAGACAGAGCATGAGAGTTTGTTCAGAGTTCTCCATGCCAGCACAATAGGGGACTCCTCATCCCTTGCTTGAGTGCTTGAAGCCAGTTCCACCATCTATGCAGGAGTATTCTGCCAAAGTCTTTTCTAGGCTTCAGTTCCCCCACTTTTCCCTGTACATTTACAGACTCAGTTTCCTCTGGAAGAGAAGGCAGACTGATGTTATCTTTGGGATGCATGCCGGCTGAAATCCTAAATAACTAGATCTGAAATAGATCTAAATAACTAGATCTGAAATCCTAAATCTAAATAACTAGATCTAAATAACTAGATCTGAAATCCTAAATATACTAGATCTGAGCAGCACTGAACCTATGCCCTAAGTTGGAACAGTTGGTCCCCGTTTGAAAGGGAATTACTGGCAGAGCCCTGAACTTAAGGACTAGGGAGAGTCCCTCCCCCTTTCCCTTGGATCCTCTGGGCGCAGCCGTTGTTTGCGCGCCAACCGGGCACTCCGCCTCCTTTCTGCGCCCTCCATCTGGCACCGCTCTCTGCGTCGGCGTCACGTGTCCACCAAGTTTGCTATCCGCTCTCTGTTACTCCCTGGACTGCTATCTAAGCTAGGAATGCTGGTGGGAGGAATCTCCGTCAGCTGTTGGCCCTGGGAAAGAGGAGCGCGCTCCCCTCCCAGGAGCGACTGCTCTTCCTCAGAATCAGAACTACTCTGGGATTCTATGGGCTCAGTGTCCACCCTGACACTGCCAAAGCATGGTCAGCCCAGGTCTGCGCAATCCTAAACCAGCTTCCAAGACAAGTTTACATGGTTGCTTTTTTAGCTCTTGCCACACGTACCCTCCAAGCTCAGACTGGTCCAGACATTTTCAGCCTCCTGTCACATTTCCGATACGCAGCTCCTATTTCAGTGTAGCTGAAGACAAAAAGCAGCTAAAATTAAGCAACATGCAGTTGTTCACCACCAGCCACAGGGCAAAACATTAACAAGGAAATGGTCTCTTTATTTTACACAAAAGAATAGCACTGCTGTAACAATTACCTAGTAAGTGTGATTCAGAGCAGACAGCTCTGGCTGTAGAAGGCAGATGAGCCTGGCCTTCACAAATGAATTTGAAGTATTTCCAAAAATTCATGTTGGCCTTTGTTAAGTATGACAACTGGAACAAAAATAGATGATTAGCATTCAACAAGGAATTTTAATTAATTAAAAAGTTCAATCCCCCCCCCCAGTTCAATTATTTGGTTCGGTTGAAGGGAGGTTGCCTTCCTTTTTTGATTGAATTCTCCCCCCCACCCCTTCTTTCTCTCTCTCTCACTCTCTGAGAATTCAGATTAGTACATTTTAATTGGCCTAATAATGCAGCCATGCAACAGCTTCTTTATTGATCTCACATTTTTAGTGGATGGCAATTAAAGCCAGCCAAGCCCTGATCTTTGGGGGAAGTATTTTTTCTGACATTTTAGGGTGCAATCCTATGCATGTTCAGACAGAAAAAGTCCTACAACTCCCAGCATTCCCCAGCCAGCAGAGGATGCCTACCCCTGCCATAGCTGGCTGGGGAATGCTGGGCATTGTAGGCATTTTTTTTTTGGTCCAAATATGTGCAAATATATTTTTAAATATATTTTTGGTGCAAATAGGATTGCACAATGTTCTTTTTTCCTCCCATATGGTGCAAGTAATGAATTGCCATAACGGTGATATGAGAAAACTCACAATGCAATCCTATACGTGTCTACCAGAAGTAAGCCTCACTGAATTCTGAATTCAATGGGACTTACTCCCAAGAAAGTGGGTGTAAGATTTCAGCCAAAATGTCTCAGCATATCCTTGAAGCCCATATTTTCTTCTCTTTGTTTGCCCTCCACCCCCACCAAAAGCAAGCCAAAAAAGGGGGGCAGAGAGACAGAAGAATTAATGTTCTTCTCAAATTCTTCGTTAGATTTATGAGGCTGAGACTGTAGTCCTATACGCTTACCTGGGAGTAGGCCCCATTGAACTCAATGGGACCTGCTTCTGAGTAGATAAGCATAGGATTACACTATGGGCACTATGAGAAGGGGCCGTAGCTCAGTGTGATAGAGCACATGCTTGGCATGCTGAAGGTCTCAGGTTCGATCCCGGCTTCTCCAGGTAGGAAGAGGAAAGAATCCTGCCTGAAACCCTGGAGAGCTGCTGCCAGTCAGTACCGACAATACTGGGCTAGTTGGGCCAGTGGTCTGACTCAGTATAAGGCAGCTTCCTATGTTCCCAAGGGGAAGGGATCGGAGATCAAATAGAAGAAAGAGAGTGAAAGCAATGAGAATGGTTCTGCGTTTTCCCTTTCAGAATTGAGGGATATTTGCAGCAGCCTTTAGCTTTACATGGTGAATTTCCTTTGGATAAAAAAGGCCTATGGCAGGGGTAGGCAACCTAGTGCCCTCCAGATACTTTGGACTACAACTCTCATCAGCCACAGCCAGCATGGCCAATGGTCAGTATTTACAGGAGTTGTAGTCCAAAACACCCAAGGGCACTAGGTTGCTTACCCGAGCCTATAGTATATTTGTAATAATCTGCTCATTTACAAATGAACTGGTTGAGTATAATGGGGAAACAGAAGCAAACATACAGATAGTACTAGATTCACAGCAAAACCCGCGACCGTGGATTTCCCCACCCCGAACTGCTCCACGGCACTCTTGTACAAGGCATGATTGGCGGGCTTCCAAATGGTGATGGCCACCCTCTTCTCCACAGGGATCACTCTGCGCAGTTGTGTCAAGCATCTGGCCAAGAGCGGGGCCACCTTGCCCACCACCTGAAAGAAGGTGCGACAAGGCATCCTGAAGTGCTTGATCCAGCGCTTGTCGTTCCACACCTGCAGAACAAGCCTCTCCCACCAGTCCTGGCTGCTTGGGCACACCCACTACCTCCGGAAAACCCGAGGCACGGGCAAAAGAGCCGTGTTGTGAACCACGGTCAACGTGATTCGAAGCATCCTCGAACATAAGTTCTGATGGCAATGGTGGTACCAGTGCAGTACCCGGAGACGAGACCTCCGCCGCTGGGACGACAGCCTCTCCAGAGTGATCAGTGCCTGGACAGTACATACCAGGGCATTTGCAGAGAGAAACAGCAGCCTGTAGCACATTGCCAGTTCTGGACTAGGGATGGCAGAGAATTCCGACACGGATTCCAGTCCCCCTGGAATCCATGGCAGAACGGCCTCCTGTGCCCCCACCGCCCTGTGGAACCGCCCTGGGACAGAACTTACCTGGGGTGGATGCAGCGGATTTGGCAGCGGCAGCGGCAGAGGTTCCAGCAGCGGTTCTAGTGGCAGTGGCTCCAGCAGCGGCGGCTCCGGCAGCGGCGGCTCCGGCAGCGGCGGCTCCGGCGGCTGGTCTCCTGGCCGGCCGCAGCCAGGCTGCTGTGGCCGCCATTGGCATCCTTGCAGCTGTGATAGGCTACGTAAGTATTTACGTAGCCTATCACGGCTAACCCCCCCCCCAAAAAACAAAAAACCAGCGTACGCAAATGGCAGCGGCTACGGCGGCCGCCATTTGCGTTCCCTATTTTTCGCTGTTCTAGCCTACGTAAATATTTACATAGGCTAGAACAGCGGGGGGAAAAGGAACGCAAATAGTGTAGTGGGCGCGCCCACTACGCTATTTGTGTTCCCCTTTTTTTTGCCATAATAGCCTACGTAAATATTTATGTAGGATAAAACGGCAAAAAATAGGGAATGCAAATGGTGGCCGCCGTAGCTGCTGCCATTTGCTTATGCCATTTTTTGGGGGGGTTGCCGTGATAGGCTATGTAAATACTTACATAGCCTATCACGGCAGCCTGGCTGGACGCAAATGGCGGCCACTACAGCGGCGGCGCGGAGCAGAGCCAGCTGGGCAGGATTCCAGGGGGGAGGACCAGATCGCCTCCCCACCGTCGAGGATTCTGGGGGGAGGGACGGACCGCCTCCCCCCCACCGCAAAAAATTCCACGAAAAGGTAAGTGAGTTTCATACATCCCTATTCTGGACCCATGGCTCCAGCCGGGATTCGGACACCAAAGAAAATAGAATGTGTCCAGAAAGAGCTAACAGGGGATCAATGGGGCGAGGTGACCCAGGCACAGTGAGGTTTCCAGCGAACAGGACACAGGGGAGGGGAGGAGAGGGGAGTTGATGGGAGGGTGGGCGGTGTATCGGCGGAGGCGGGAGGAGTTGCCGCTCCTCCAATCAGGGCGGCCCTGCTTTGGAGCTGAGGAACTATGAGGCGCCGGAGTGTGAACCAAGCTCCAGCGTTCGAGGAGGGAGTGGAACGGAGAAAATGGGTGAGTGAGGATAATCTTGTAAAATGTGAGAGCGTTTAACCCGACAGGACACCGAATTCAGTGTGGTGGCAGGCGCAATGTAGATCGGCCCCAAATTGCTTCCACCATCTCTCATCTCCAGATAAGGAAAAATCGCTTTCAGTCCCACCTTGGAGAGTGTATGTTGTGAACATTCCAGGTATCTGAAACACAGACTTGTCCATTGTATCTGTGGTGATAAGGGTACCAATTTACAGGGTAAGCATGATAATGGAAGAGACTCGTACCATGGAAGTGGCTTTCTTTCTATCTAGAAACAACTTACTCTGAAATTTAACAGCAGATATTCTGAGGTCCCAATTAATCCACATTTACAAGTGCATGGCCTAATTATTGTTGAGAATAATGCTCACTGCCTTCTTTAGTGTGCATGAGGTTAACGAGGGATGCTAAAAACAACAAAAAGGCTTTCTTCAGCTACGTGCATAGTAAAAGGCAGAGGAAAGAAATGGTTGTTCAGCTATTAAATAAGGATGGCAAAATGATAACAGATGACAAAAAAAAGGTAGAGGTGCTCAATTCCTACTTTGACTCAGTCTTCTCCCTAAAGAGGGTCTATGACCCCCCTGGCAAAGGTGAAGTACAGGCTGAAGGGGCAGGATTGCAGCTTGAGATCATATGGTCATATGGCATATGGTCAAGGAACACCTAATTACTTTGAATGAGTTCAAATCTCCAGGACCAGATGAACTGCATCCTAGAGTAATAAAGGAACTGGCAGAAGAACTCTCAGAACCACTGTCTATTCCCTTTGAGAAATCATGGAGGACGGGGGAAGTGCCAGAGGACTGGAGGAGTGCTAATGTTGTCCCTATCTTCAAAAAGAGTAAAAGGAGGAACCTGGGAACTACAGACCAGTCAGTCTGACATCAATCCCTGGGAAAATTCTGGAGCAGATGATCAAGCAATCCATCTGGAAGCACCTTGAAAACAATGCAGTGATTACTCGAAGCCAACATGGATTGTCAAAAACAAGTCCTGCCAGACGAATCTGATCTCATTTTTGGATCAAGTAACCTCCCTTGTGGACTGTGGGAATGCTGTAGACATCATACCTCGACTTCAGCAAAGCTTTTGACAAAATGCCCCATGATATCCTGATGAGCAAACTAGCTCAAGGTGGGCTAGATGAAACAATGATCCGGTGGATCCACAGTTGGCTACAGAATCGGACTCAAAGAGTGCTTCTCAATGGGACCTTCTCAAACTGGGGAGAGGTAACGAGTGGGGTACCGCAGGGCTCAGTCCTGGGCCCAG
The DNA here is from genome assembly GCF_057233095.1 of Heloderma suspectum. Classification (NCBI taxonomy): domain Eukaryota; kingdom Metazoa; phylum Chordata; class Lepidosauria; order Squamata; family Helodermatidae; genus Heloderma; species Heloderma suspectum. The sequence goes on from NC_139459.1 coordinate 31,043,142, forward strand.
TGCTCTTCAACATTTTTATTAATGACTTGGAAGAGGAGGTGCAGGGAATGCTGATCAGATTTGCAGATGACACAAAATTGGGCAGGATAGCTAATACTTTGGAAGACAGAAACAAAATTCAAAGTGATCTGGATAGACTGGAGCGCTGGGCAGAAAACAACAGAATGACATTTAATAGGGATAAATGCCAAGTTCTGCACTTAGGAAAAAGAAACCAAATGCACAGTTACAAGATGGGGGATACGTGGCTCAACAACACTACAAGTGAGAAGGATCTTGGAATTGTTGTCGATCACAAGCTGAATATGAGCCAACAATGTGATGTGGCTGCAAAAAAGGTAAATGCTATTTTGGGCTACATTAATAGAAGCATAGCTTCCAAATCCCAGGAAGTACTAGTTCCCCTCTACTCAGCACTGGTTAGGCCTCATCTGGAGTACTGTGTCCAGTTCTGGGCACCACACTTTAAGACAAGCTGGAGAGGGTTCAGAGGAGGGCAACAAAGATGATCAGAGTGCCAGAGTGGCTGGCATCACCCAGAGTGGCTGAGTGACCAGCCAGATGGGCGATTAATAAATTTAATAATTTAATAATAAAATAAAAATCAGGGGACTGGAAACAAAGCCCTATGAAGAGAGACTGAAAGGACTGGGCATGTTTAGCCTTGAGAAGAGAAGACTGAGGGGAGATATGATTGCGCTCTTCAAGTACTTGAAAGGTTGTCACAGAGAGGAAGGCCAGGATCTTTCTCGATCATCCCAGAATGCAGGACACGGAATAATGGGCTCAAGTTACAGGAAGCCAGATTCCGGCTGAACATCAGGAAAAACTTCCTGACTGTTAAGAGCAATACGACAATGGAACCAATTACCTGGGGAGGTGGTGGGCTCTCCCACACTGGAGGTGTTCAAGATGAGGCTGGACAGCCATCTGTCAGGGATGCTCTGACTTGGATTCCTGCATTGAGCAGGGGGTTGGACTCGATGGCCTTGTAGGCCCCTTCCAACCCTACTAATTATGATTCTATGTGGCCACGCTACATGAGGGCAAGGGTGTCAGGTGTCCCCACTCCTCTTGCCTTCAAAATTAAGGTCACCATGGACAGCTATTACTCTGGCCACCACCATATTTCTCTACTCCCATAATGCCTCTGGAGAAACATGGTAGTGGCCAAAGCTTTTTGTCTGGCTGCTGTAGCATTAAATTTATAAGCAGGAGAGCATGGGAGAGGTGAAGTGTGCTGCTCCCTCCAACCTCAGAGAAGCCGCTTTTTAAGTCTGTAAAACAGAAAAGAAAGAAGAAGCCACTGCTCTGGTGAGCCTGCCACCCTCCAGATGTGGGCAAACAGGTTGAGAACCCCTCCCCCATCCATTTGAAATCGCCACCCAAATTTGCTGGCTGTGAATGGGGGTGGCAACATCAGGCAGCTATTTCACTTCAGCCTGAGGCGGGAATCACTTCAAGGCTTCCCCAGTAGAGCATCTTTTCCTACAGGTCCAAGTCCCAGAATCCCTAGTGGAAAATTGATGCTATGCACATTATTTCCACTACGGAGGAGGCCCTCTCCCCAAAAGTCTGAGTTCCTGTTATCCTAGACTAATTTGCCACCTACAAGATGGCTTTGTCTGCTGTAGTCACCAAGAGAATTAGAAAGTAGCCCATTAATTTAGTTGCTCGCCTGTGTTGTGGAGAGCATTTGACATAAATTGTTGCGGAGACATCCAGCGAGCTTCCTGTTCTAGATAATGATCCCCTTGGTTTTTGCAACCACAATGAAATGGTTGTGTTATTCATTTGCTTTGCCTCTTTTTCAGGCCTGAAATGAAGCCTCATTCTCCAATACCCTCTGGTTGTAAACAAGTTAACAAATAAAGGAACAGCAAATAAAATGTGAGAGCCCCAATGGAGTCTTCTCCCTTTTTAGTTTTTGTCCCTGTAGTGGGGTGTGTGGGGGGGGGGATTGGTGGGGGGAAGGTTTATGCCTCCCCTACCTGTGCACAGTGGTCCCAATCTGGATCAAGGCCACACACACTTACTGTAAGGTAAACAAAATGGTTAGGGTCAGCTACATGGTACTTATTTAATGCAGTGTGTCGTTTAGCCATGACTGAAATGTATGGGGCTGTTTCAGAACAGAAAAGCGGGAGGACTGAAGCCTTTGAGGGTTGATTTCTACACCTGATTTTAAAGATTTTAATTCTGTATTTCAATTGTTGCTGTTGTTGTTGCTTTCCCCCTTTTATTGTTCACCGTTTGGATGTTTTATTGATGTATAAATTGTGTAAATACATAAATAAATATGCTGCTTTGAGAAAGGATACATAAATCATGATGCCATGAATTCTAAAGCAGCCTGTTTTTCTGCTTGCCTGTTTTCACACATTTGAACACTGTGAGGTTCATAAGCTGCGGCAGTAACTTCCTTCAAGCAGTGCCAAGAATGTTGCTACGATTTTCAAGAGCTGTCACTGTTTTAATTTATTCCAGAAACTTTTAACTGCGACAATCCTTCTACTTGGAGCTTTTGAGCCATAAGTCTGACTCAGCCTGTTATGCACTCTGTGGGTTCTCTTTTAGAGCTGTCATGCACTCAGTCTATTATTCAGAGCAGAACTAGACTTTTTAAGAATCATGATGCCATTTTACATCTGTTTTTCCCCTCTTCCTTGTGTAACATATAGGCTTGGAACTAAAGTGTGCCGTCCATGAATGCAAAGGGTCCTTCCATTCATGGAAGATTTTTGATCCAGCGGAGGATCCCACTAGTGAAAGGGGGAAGCATTTTTTGCTGATTGCCCCTTCGCCCCACAGCCCTCCCAGGGGGTCAAACAACTGCTGGAGCAGATTTTGTGGGGCACAGAGGGCTGCGGGGGGAAAGGAGAATTGACAAAAATCACCTCCCCCACCCTTACATCAGTGGGAGTGGCCTGTAAGCAAAACTCCTTTCACTTGACGCTCCCGCTAGTGGGAGCAAACACAGGATCCAAGCCATGGATTATTATTTTTAATATTCCAGTTGATTTACCGAGCACTAGGATAGTATAAAAAGTATGGGCCATGTTGCCATTGTGATGTGCTTGGAACTAAAGTGTGCCGTCCATGAATGAGACACCACCTCTGTCTCACATCATTGGCTCATGGTACTGGTAGCAAAGAAAAGCATAGCATGATGATGTCACAGGATGCCCCACCATTCATTTTAGCCAAGCTTGCCTGGCAGATTGGGGGATGGACTTTAGTTCAGTAGTAGAGAACATGCCTTACGTGCAGAAGGTGCCAGGTTCAATCCCCATCGTCTCCAACTGAAAAGTAGGAAGCAAATGTAGGGTTATGAATTGGTAGTTGTGAATTGCCAGAAAGGAAGAAATGCACCACCAAAAAACAGGACGAGAGAGGATGGTGGGGGGAACACTGTGACCAGTGTGCCTGCCTGTTCTGTCTGCTGTCAGGTGCTAACTGTTGATGGGCAACAGTTCTTATGGTTCATGACCTTTAAACTGGAATTGGAAAGAACAGCCGTTTAAATAGAGAATGGTTTCAAACAGAGGACAGTCCTCTGTAAAAGAGGACATATGGCCACCCTAACTTCTGCTGGAGAGCCACTGCCAAGCACTGGAGACAACACCGGGATATGATGGACCTCATATAAAGCACTTCCTTTTTTCCTGTTGTAGAGACTGTGTTAAAGGCACATTAGGGACATCAGGCATGTTGGGTCTTCTTTTGTTATTAGACTCCCAAGATCTACCCACCTGAGCCACGTGCAAAAGACATACATTTAGCATTAAAGAACAGGATGCCTATGAGTTCATTCTGTACCTTGGAGTTTGTTTCCAGTACTAGAATTGATTGAAGCGAGCTCACAGCCGTATCACGCAAAAGTGCTCTCCTGGTTACCCCCACGCTTTCTTCCTTTTGCCAGCCTAATTTAGGCGAGAAAAAAAAATTTTTTCTGTTGCTTTTGTTAGGCAATTGGGAGTCAGGAACCCTTGCAGATGTACTGAAAATCACCCAGAAATCGACCAGTAGATCCCAGTCTACCTTCTGCCTGCCCCTGGGCTACAAATTTTACTCATTTTAAATTTAGATTGATATCTTTGTCCCACAGTATATCCTCTTAGGGCAGATACTTTTTAGGACTTAGAAAAAACAAACACTTAATACAGCCACTGAGGGTGAGTGGCCACTGAAGGTGAGTGGAAGACCTTCACAGGCGAGAGGGGCATTTTGCAAGTTGTCAATAAGACATAAATAGGAAACCATTGTAATAGTATGCTTGGGGGGAGGGCGGGACTTACAAGTTCTAACATTTGCAACATTTAACTTAAGAAAGTAATGCTAATTTGGACAGCCACTGTATTATTTCTCATAAAGCAATACTGTCCAAATGATCCGATTTTCTATCTAACCATATAAGGAACAACATGCCTACTCTAATAGCTTCATTTTTACCTCAAGCACAAGCATATTACGGGGTGCTGAAAATCCCTGGGCTGAATTTAGCATTTTCACTGTACAGCATTACAGAAGTGCAATTAGTAGCCTGAGCATCGAAGGGCATTCTTAACTTGTGTTGCAACATTTCTTGAAGGAGCATTTTATCCCACCTGTTCTTTTTTAAATGGGTATGGCCAAACACACACATACACACACACACACACACACCACTGTGTGGGAAAGGTTTGGGGAAAACAAACAAAGCAATTAACCAACCAAAATGGAGAGACAAAACTGGATGGGGAAACATTTCTGTTGGGTTTCAATGAATGTAGGAAACTGCCTTCTACTGAGTCAGATGACTGGTCCATTTAGCCTAGCATTTGTTGTCATTCAGTCGTTAAGTCACGTCCGACTCTTCGTGACCCCATGGACCATAGCATGCCAGGCCTTCCTGTCCTCCACTCTCTCCCGGAGTGTGCTCAGTTTCATATTCATTGCATTGGTGATGCTAACTAGCCATCTTGTCCTCTGCCATCCCCTTCTCCTTTTGCCTTCAATCTTTCCCAGCATCAGGGTCTTTTCCAGGGAGTTTTGTGTTCACATTAGGTGGCCAAAATATTTGAGCTTCAGCTTCAGTATCTGTCCTTCCAAGGAGCACTCAGGGTTGATTTCCTTTAGGATTGACTGATTTGACCTCCTAGCAGTCCAGGGGACTCGTAACAGTCTTCTCCAGCACCACAGTTCGAAAGCATCAATTCTTCGGCGCTCAGCCTTCCTTATAGTCCAGCTCTCACAGCCATACATTACTACTGGGAAAACCATAGCTTTGATTATATGGACCTTTGTTGGCAAGGTGATGTCACTGCTTCTTACCATGCTGCCTAGGTTTGCCATAGCTTTCCTCCCAAGGAGCAAGCGTCTTTTAATTTCATGGCTGCAGTCACTGTCTGCGGTGATCTTGGAGCCCAAGAAAATACAATCTGTCACTGCTTCCATTTCCATTTCTTCCCTTTCAATATGCCAGGAAGTGATGGGGCCAGATGCCATGATCTTCGTTTTTTTAATGTTAAGTTTCAAACCAGCTTTTGCACTCTCCACTTTCACCCTCAACAAGAGGCTCTTTAGATCTTCTTCGCTTTCTGCCATTAGGTTGGTATCGTCTGCGTATCTGAGGTTGTTGATAATTCTCCCAGCAATCTTAACTTCAACCTGTGATTCATCCAACCCGGCGTTTCTCATGATGTACTCTGCATATAAGTTAAATAAGCAGGGCAACAATATGCAGCCTTGTCGTGAAGGGGCTTGTGTAACTCAATGAAGACATAAGCTATGCCGTGCAGGGTCACCCAAGACGGACAGGTCATGGCAGAGAGTTCTGACAAAATCTGATCCACTGGAGAAGGAAATGGCAACCCACTTCAGTATTCTTGCCAAGAAAACCCGATGGAACGTATCACAAGGCTAAAAGAGATGACGCTGGAAGATGAGCCCCTCAGGTCGGAAGGTGTCCAATATACTACTGGGGAAGAGCAGAGGGTATTTCCAAGTAGCGCCAGAAAGAGTGAAGCGGCTTGGCCAAAGCCGAAAGGACACTCAGCTGTGGATGTGTCTGGTGGTGAAAAGAAAATCCGATGTTGTAAAGAACAATATTTTTTTAGGAACCTGGAATGTAAGATCAATGAATCAAGGCAAGCTGGAGGTGGTCAAACATGAGATGGCAAGATTGAACTTTGACATCTTGGGAATCAGCGAACTAAAATGGACAAGCATGGACGAATTTAATTCAGGTGACCATTATATCTACTACTGTGTGCAAGAATCCCTTAGAAAAAGCCTAGCATTGCTTACTCCAAATGGCAGGGTTCACCAGGATTTCAGACAGGGGTGTTTCCCTGCCCTATTTGAAGATCCCAGGGGCTGAAGTTGGAACCTGCTGCTTGCAAACATGTGCTCTACAGCCCATCCCAAATATAGTGGTCCATTCCTTCATCATCAAAAATGAAGCACGTCTTTATCCTCATTGTGATACTTATGCATATGAAGTAGAATTAGTCCAATTCAGACTCTTCTAAATGTACTATAGCATTTGCTAAAAAGGTTCTAGCTAGTTTTCCAGTGAGATTTATATACTAGCAATGACTGTTTTATGATTTTATGATTCTTGATGGTTTGATGAAATTTTGTTAAGCTGCCTTGAAAGCCATCTATAGTGACACGTTGTTGTTTATTCGGTCAGTCGCTTCCGACTCTTCGTGACTTCATGGACCAGCCCACGTCAGAGCTTCCTGTCGGCCCTCGCCACCCCAGCTCCCCCAAGGTCGAGTCCGTCACCTCCAGAATATCATCCATCTTGCCCTTGGTTGGCCCCTTTTCCTTTTGCCTTCCACTTTCCCTAGCATCAGCATCTTCTCCAGGGTATCCTGTCTTCTCATGATGTGGCCAAAGTACTTCAGTTTTGCCTTTCATATCCTTCCCTCAAGTGAGCAGTCTGGCTTTATTTCCTGGCGTATGGACTGGTTTGATCTTCTTGCAGTCCAAGGCACTCTCAGAACTTTCCTCCAGCACCACAGTTCAAAAGCATCTACCTTCCTTCACTCAGCCTTCCTGATGGTCCAGCTCTCGCAGCCATAGGTCACTACGGGGAATACCATTGCTTTAACTATGCGGACCTTTGTTGTCAGTGTGATGTCTCTGCTCTTAACTATGTCATTGCTGTCCTCCCAAGAAGTAAATGTCTTCTGATTTCCTGGCTGCAGTCAGCATCTGCAGTAATCTTTGCGCCTAGAAAGACAAAGCCTGTCACTGACTCCACGTTTTCTCCCTCTTTTTGCCAGTTATCAATCAAGCTGGTTGCCATAATCTTGGTTTTTTTTGAGGTTTAACTGCAACCCAGCTTTCGCACTTTCTTCTTTCACCTTCGTCATGAGGTTCCTCAGCTCCTCCTTGCTTTCAGCCATCAAAGTGGTATCATCTGCATATCTGATGTTAATGTTTCTTCCAGCGATTTTAACTCCAGCCTTGGCTTCATCAAGCCCAGCATGTCGCATGATGTGTTCTGCGTACAGGTTGAATAAGTAGGGTGAGAGTATACAACCCTGCCGTACTCCTTTCCCAATCTTAAACCAGTCCGTTGTTCCACGGTCTGTTCTTACAGTGACACATTAGTGGCACATTAAAAAAACACAAATAAGTAGATAGGTTTTGCTTTTCATTATGAAGAAGGAGAGGAAGATTTTGAACCAAGGATGCTATTTTCAATTACCAACCTCTTTTTGTTATAATATGCAATTCTGACCTTAGTGTTTGCTTACTTAGTTTGGGCGAGCTGTAGGTGTATAGTTCTGCTGTAATCTTCAACATACTTGATAAATGTCTCGTTTATTTCTGCCTGCAACCTCATAGATTCTTTCTTCTTCAAATGCGAAGTTTGTATTAAGCTGTCAAAATACTGAAACTATATCTTACTGTCAGGGTTCAGTCATTCATATGTCAGCTTGACAGTATAATACAATTTAGGGAAGCCATTCAAATCTATCGTTTATACCATCTGCAAGGAAAGCCTATTATATCTAGCAAGAAGAAATGGAAAAGGAAGACTGCTTTTCACAAAACACATTTGTTGGTAGCTGAGGGTGGTTTGCTCAAGGGCCTTCAAAAACCCAGAGAACCTGAGTTGTTGGGTGGATTAGAAATGTAATAAATTAAAAAATAATGTTCACAGGAAAATATTTGCTCTGCTTGAATGGAGAATGGATTGTAGAATGCAAGCTAAAAGAAGACCCAAATCCAGGCAAGTAAGGTCAGACCAATTCTTGAGTTCACGGCCAGCATCAAGGGTAGGCCTGGTCAGGCACCTGCCCACATTCTAGCAGGGGCCCATCGACAACAGCCCCCTGGAGTTGCTCCCCCTCTTCACCACTGCAACCTTCTGCTTGTTCACCCTCCTCTTCCTCTGGACCAGATGTTGGTGGTGGCAAGAAGGAAGAGCAGTAGATGCCACTGCCTACTTGCTCACTGGCTCCCTGCCTGTCAAGCAAACAAGTGATAGCTGTGATGAGAAAGAGGATGAGGAGCAATAGCAGCTAGTGACAATGGCAGTGAGAAGGTAGATTCATTGAAGAAGGGGCTCCATTGAGGGTGCCTTGCTCTAGAGTTCTCAAAAACCTGGAGCCAGCACTGATTAAATTCTTATTTGGGGGTATACATTCTTTAAAGCATCCTAGTTGATGAACTCAGTACAAGCATTAACACAAACATATGAAGTCTAGCAGTTAAAACCCAGGTGAGGCAGTGGCTGTTCTGAATCAGTGCCTGGGCAAAGTAATGGACTGGATGAGGGCCAATAAACAAACTAAATCCAGACAAGACAGAGGTACTGTTAGTGGGTGGTTTGTCTGCCCAGCTAGGTGATGTTCAACCTGTTCTGGAGGGGGTTGCACTCCCCCTAAAGGATCACGTTCGTAGTTTGCTGGTGCTCTCAGACCCAGAACTGTCACTTCAGGCACAGGTGAACTCAGTGGCACAGAGCACTTTTTATCAGCTTAGGCTGGTATACCAACTACGCCCTTATCTGGACAGAGATAGCCTAGCTACAGTTATCTATGCTCTGATAACTTCTCGTCTGGATTACTGCAATGCGTTATACGTGGGGCTGCCTTTGAAAACGGTCCGGAAACTTCAGCTGGTCCAATTTAGGGCAGCAAGATTGTTAACAGGGACTGGCCTGCGAGCTCATATTACGCCAGTACTTTTCCAGCTGCACTGGCTGCCAGTCTATTTCCGGGCCCGATTCAAAGCGCTGGTATTAACATTCAAAGCCTTAGCAGCTTGGGGCCAGGTTATCTGAAGGATCGCCTCCTCCCATATGTGCCTGCCTGGACCTTAAGATCATCCTCAGCGGTCCTTCTCCGTGAGCCCCTGCCAAAGGAAGTGAGGCGGGTGGCTACTAAGAACAGGGCCTTTTCTGCTGTGACACCCCAGCTGTATTCCTTCTGGCGTCAGTGAAGACTTTTTTATTCTCCCAGGCATTTTAGTATTTTAGCTTTCTAGTCTTTTAGGTTTGGTGTTTTAATTCTTAGGGATGGCGGAGAATTTCGCCACGGATTCCACTGAGGCCGGATTCTTTAGAATCCGGCCCCCTGGAATTCGTGGTGGAATGGCCTCCTGCCCCCCCTTGGAATCTCCCCGGGACAGCACTTACCTGGGGCGGATTTGGCGGCGGCGGTGGCTGGTCTCCTGGCCGGCCGCAGCAGGGCTGCCGCCACCGCCATTGCCGTCCTTGCACTGTGATAGGCTACGTAAGAATTTATGTAGCCTATCATGGCTAACATTAAAAAAAACCCCACACACGCAGCGTACACAAATGGCGGTGGCTACAGCGGCCGCCATTTGCGTGGCATATTTTTCGCTGACTTATCTTACGTCAATATTTACGTAAGATAAAACGGCGAAAAAAAAGGGGAACGTAAATAGCGTAGTGGACGCTATTTGTGTTCCTTTATTTTTCGCTGTTCCAGCCTACGTAAATATTTAGCTGTGGATGGCCCTGGCCGGCTGCTCTGCGGCCTGGCCACGGAGCAGAGCCAGCCATCAAGGATTCCACGAAGAGGATTCCACGAAGAGGGATGGAGCAAAGGTAAGTGAGTTTCGTACGTCCCTAAATTCTGTATTTTAAATCCCTGCATTGCTGCTAGGTTTATCCTGGTTTTATTCTGGTTGTGTTGTTATATTGTGGTTTTAATGCTTTTATATTTTATATTGTTTTACCCTGCACATTTTGGTTTTAATTTTTGTGAATCGCCCAGATAGCTTTGGCTATTGGGTGGTATAGAAATTAAATAGATAGAGAGATAAAGAGATAGATGTAAAGGCCACCCTGCATCAGACCAAAGGTCCATCTTTGCCCAGAATTCTGTTTCCTACAGCAGCCAAGCAAGTACTTTTGGAAGCTCACAAGAAGGGCTTGAAGATGATGGCCAATCCCCATCATTGGGTACTCAGTGGAGTACTGCTTCTAAATATGGAGATTCTATTGAACTATCAAAGAAAAAACAAGGTTCACAGCTGCATATTAAAGGGGCATGGGAGTACATGTACCCTCCATGCCACCACACTTTTCCTTGGTCTTTCAGGCCCAAGTCCAGATGGGGTGGATGGGAGTGTCTGGGACCAGCAAAGATGACCCATTGGTCCTGTATTGCTTTATAAAGCATCTGATCCTTACTGTACTGCTAGAGGAATCCTCCTGTGAGTTGACTCATACCTGTTTGTTGCCAGCAAGCAAGCACAATTTGTGACATTACACAACATTGTTACTGATCAGGGGCACATCTGGTTCAGCCTTAGCTTCCAATTTCTTAGTTTTGTGGAACTGGAGCCAACATGAGACAACCTTAATTCTGGTCTTACAGTGGCAGGGATTTTTGTCATTGAATATTACTGTGGTATTTCACCAGGTGCTGTGTATGAAATTGCAGAGCCTACAATCAGAATGCTTTAGCTGCTCTCAAGTATCATAAGAGGGCAACAAAAAATATTGGGTTGAATCCAGATTTAGTCAGAGTAGATCCATTCTAATCTTAAGTCCCATTGATTTCAGTAGGTCTGCTCTGAGCATGACTAAGTCTGGATCCAACTCATTAGCAGCACATAGGTTTACTTTAATCTCATGAATGGCTGGGTGACCAGTCAGATGGGCGATTAATACATTTAATAAATAAATAAATAAATAAATAAATAAATAAATGAAATCATTGAGTCCAACCCCCTGCTCAATGCAGGAATCCAAGTCAGAGCATCCCTGACAGATGGCTGTCCAGCCTCATCTTGAACACCTCCAGTGTGGGAGAGCCCACCACCTCCCTAGGGAATTGGTTCCATGGTCGTATTGCTCTAACAGTCAGGATGTTTTTCCTGATGTTCACCCAGAATCTGGCTTCCTGTAACTTTAGCTCATTATTCTGTGTCCTGCAGTCTGGGATGATCAAGAAGAGATCCTGGCCTTCTTCTCTGTGATAACCTTTCAAGTACTTGAAGAGCGCTATCATATCTCCCCACAGTCTTCTCTTCTCAAGGCTAAACATGCCCAGTTCTTTCAGTCTCTCTTCATAGGGCTTTGTTTCCAGTCCCCTGATCATCTTCGTTGCCCTCCTCTGAACCCTCTTCAGTTTGTCTGCATCCTTCTTAAAGTGTGGTGCCCAGAACTGGACACAGTACTCCAGATGAGGCCAAACCAGTGCTGAGTAGAGGGGAACTAGTACCTCCCGGGATTTGTAAGCTATGCTTCTATTAATGCAGCCCAAAATAGCATTTGCCTTTTTTGCAGCCACATCACATTGTTGGCTCATATTCAGCTTGTGATCGACAACAATTCCAAGATCTTTCTCGCAAATTTGATCAGCATTCCCTGCACCTCCTCCTCCAAGTCATTAATAAAAATGTTGAAGAGCACTGGGCCCAGGACTGAGCCCTGCGGTACCCCATTCGTTACCTCTCCCCAGTTTGTGAAGGTCCCATTGAGAAGCACTCTTTGAGTCCGATTCTGTAGCCAACTGTGGATCCACTGGATCGTTGTTTCATCTAGCCCACCTTGAGCTAGTTTGCTCATCCAGATATCATGGGGCACTTTGTCGAAAGCTTTGCTGAAGTCGAGGTATATGATGTCTACAGCATTCCCACGGTCCACAAGGGAGGTAACTTGATCCAAAAATGAGATCAGATTCGTCTGGCAGGACTTGTTTTTGACAAATCCATGTTGGCTTCGAGTAATCACAGCATTGTTTTCAAGGTGCTTCCAGATGGATTGCTTTATCATCTGCTCCAGAATTTTCCCAGGGATTGATATCAAACTGACTGGTCTGTAGTTCCCAGGTTCCTCCTTTTTACCCTTTTTGAAGACAGGGGCAACATTAGCACTCCTCCAGTCCTCTGGCACTTCCCCCGTCCTCCATGATTTCTCCAAGAGAAATAGACAGCGGTTCTGAGAGTTCTTCTGCCAGTTCCTTTATTCCTCTAGGATGCAGTTCATCTGGCCCTGGAGATTTGAACTCATTCAAAGTAATTAGGTGTTCCGTGATCATATGCCTATCGATCTCAAGCTGCAATCCTGCCCCTTCAGCCTGTACTTCACCTTTGCCAGGGGGGTCATAGACCCTCTTTTGGGAGAAGACTGAGCCAAAGTAGGAATTGAGCACTTCTGCCTTTTCTTTGTCATCTGTTATTGTTTTGCCATCCTTATTTAATAGCTGAACAACCATTTCTTTCCTCTGTCTTTTACTATGGACATAGCTGAAGAAAGCCTTTTTGTTGCTTTTGGCATCCCTTGCTAACCTCAGCTCGTTCTCAGCTTTAGCCTTCCTGACACCACCCCTGCAATTTTGTGCTACCTGCCTGTAATCTTCCTTTGTTACTTGGCCTTCTTTCCACTTCCTATATGTGTCCTTTTTTGTTTTCAGGTCATCCCTAAGCTTTTTGTGAAGCCACATTGGCTTCTTCTGTTGTCTTCCACCTTTTCTTCTTGTTGGAATTGTTTGTAATTGTGCCTTGAGAATTTCCTTTTTAAAAAGCTCCCACCCATCTTGGACTCCTTTTCTCGTTAGCGTTGTTTGCCATGGGACCTTACTGACCATTGTTCTGAGTTTATTAAAATCAGCTTTCCTAAAATCCGGGGTACGCGTTTGACTACACTCGGCTTTTGCTTCCCTTAGAACCAAGAACTCAAGTGCAACATGGTCGCTTTCCCGCAGAGTTCCTGTAACTGCTACTTTATCCACTAAGTCATCTCTGTTGGTTAGGATCAAGTCAAGGATAGCCGATCCTCTAGTTCCTTCTTTACTTTATGTAGGAGGAAGTTATCCACCACACAAGTCAGGAATTTCCTGGAGGGGCCATGTTTTGCAGAATTTGTCTCCCAACAAATATCGGGGAAATTGAAGTCCCCCATTACTACTACATCGTGCTTCCTTAAAACATTGGCTATTTGCTTTTCAAAAGTTTCATCCTCGTCTTCTCCTTGGTTGGGTGGCCAGTAGTAGACTCCGACCACCAGGTTCCTTTTATTCTTTGCTCCATTTATTTTGATCCAGATGCTCTCGATGGGGCTACCAAGTTCATCCTCCTGTATTTCTGTGCAGATATATGTATTTTTCGCATACAGTGCAACCCCACCTCCCTTTCTGTTCCTCCTGTTCTTTTTGAACAAGTTATATCCTTCAATTGCTGTATTCCAGTCATGAGAGTCATCCCACCAAGTCTCAGTTATACCTATCAAGTCATAATTTCCCTCCTGTATTAAGAGGTCAAGTTCGTTCTGTTTGTTTCCCATACTCTGGGCATTAGTATATATATTAGACATTGAAGACCATGTGCTTCATAGTCTGGCTTTCTTTCTACATGTGTCTGAAGACTATTATTGGGTGCTACCAGAGCTGTTCTCTCCGTTGCAGTGCATGCGCCTACATCCATTGTTACCCCCAACATTACATCTCCCTTCCCCATAGGATTCAGTTTAAAGCCCTCCTGATGAAGTTCTTCATGCTGTGGCCAAACACATTCTTCCCATCCTTTGTGAGGTGCAACTCGTCCCTTGCCAACAGACCATCTTCCAGGAAGTATAGCCCGTGGTCCCAGAATCCAAATCTCTCTCGTCGGCACCACCTTCGTAGCCAGTCATTCATCCGGAGTATTTTTCGTTCCCTTTCTATCCCTCTTTTAACTACTGGAAGGATGGATGAGAAAACTATCTGGGCCCCAAAGTTCTTGAGTTTCCTTCCCAGAGCTTCAAAGTCTGACGTGATTTCTTCGTAGCTCCGCTTGGCGGTATCATTTGTTCCCACATGGATGAGAAGAAAGGGATACCTGTCAGTGGGATTTATGAGTGCAGGCAACCTTTCAGTCACGTCTCTAATTCGTCCTCCCAGGAGACAACATACCTGGTGAGTCCACGGGTCTTCGCGACATAGTTGGGTCTCGATCCCACGCAGCAAGGAATCTCCCACTACTACCACTCTTCTCTTCTTCTTGTTGTAGGTCTGGGTTTCATCGCCTCTGTTTGACTGACCTTCAGCCTCTTGCTCACTCTCATGTAGGTTCCCCTGTGATTCTTCCTCTGCAGGCTGTCCTCCAGTCTCAACCGCAAGTACCTGGAATCGGTTCCACAGCTCCACTGCTTCCACTGGCGCAGAGTGGCGTCTAGTTCTTCTTCTCCTAACTGTCACACTTTTCCAAGGAGTATCCTCTACTCCATTTTTCTTCACCTCAGCATTTCCCACTGCCTCATCTTGCCGTTGCTGTTCAAGCTTCTGCTCTTCCCTTTGCTGCTGTAGTTCCCCTATTCTGTCTAAGAACTCTTCGTGTTCTCTTATTCCCCCGAGGGTCGACAGTCGCCACTCCAGTCCACTTACTTTTTCTTCCAGCAGCGTGATCAACTTGCACTTGTTGCAGGTATAGGCCACGTTGTTCTCAGGCAAGAAAACAAACACTGCACACACCTTGCAGGTCACCACCACTGGAGAGTCTTGTCCTTCCATAGCCTCTTTTCTCTTTTTGTGTCTAGCTTTGTTATTGTTCTAGACTAGCCTGTGCCTGTTCCTCTACTCAGTAGAGGTTAAAAGCAGAGTCCCACTGGTGTGGAAGTGTGTGTTACAAGACAAATAAATGAAAAAAAGTTAGTTAAAAAATAAAAAAAATGTTAGGGGCCTCCCCCTTGACCTCCCCTGCTGAACTTCCCTGGCCAACTCCTCTTTGCTCCCCCTATTCACTCACTCTGGTCGCTCGCTCTCTGGGAGCTTGCTTGCTTCTGTAGTCGCTGGAGCAGCTTGCTCTGCTCTGCTCTGCTCTGCTCTGCTCTGCTCTGCTCAGCTGGGAGGTGGGAAACAGAAACCTGCTGTCACACTGCTCACAACAGTGATATACGCTCGAAGCAGGGGACCAACTTGCAGTACACAATAGTTTCACAAATGCATTAGCAGTAGGGCTGCAATTTTTAGTCGATAAATTGGTCTGATTAATCCATTCAATATTTTTTCATCAATTAAAAAGGTAGCCTCTATGAAACGGGTGGCAGGAGTTACCTTAGAACAGCCATTTCCCACTCCTCTTAAACCTGTTCCACTGAAATCAATAGGACCAAAAAGTGGTTACGTTGGGCTGGATTGTGCAAACTGCATAAATCCAAATATACAGCTGTGCATGTTTTGTTCTAAATGTGAGACTTGGCGTTTTCAGAATGGGATTCAGGGCCAGTGAATCTCCTGCCTCAGGAGGTAAAGCAGCAGGAGGAGTGAATTGCACACCCCCTGCCAGGAGGAGCCCCTACTGCCTTGCTCCAGCAAAGCAGTACTACAGCGGGTGCCCCAGAGAGCTCTGCTAGCTACTTTGCCACTGTGGCATTTGCCACAGGAGGAAAGCAGGGCCGCTGGGGCTCTCTGGAGCAGCTGCCTGCCTGGCAGCATGCCAGCAGGTGCTCCAGAGAGCCACTCTGGACCCACTCTCCCTCTGTGCCAAATAACACAGTTGGAGAGCAGCTGGCCGGGCTCTCTGAAGCAGCCATCTGCTTTCTGTTTTGCTTGGAGGAAGCCTTCAGAGCAAGCCAGAGGGCAGGCAAGTGAACTCTCCAGAGCAGATGCCTGCCCTCAGAGCAAGCCAGAGGGATGGAGGGGTGTCTGGAGAGTCACATCAGCCAGAGAAAACAGGCAGCGTGGCTGTTCAGAGAGCTGGCCAGGCCCAAATGCCTGGTTCAGAGGGGATCCTTCCTCAGAGCCTGGCATTAGGGGAAGGATGTCCAGGGAGATCTCTTGTACTTTGGGCAATCTTCCAAGACATCTCTTCTACAGTGCCTGGCTCTGAGGAAGGATGCCCTCAGAACCAGGCATCTGGGCTTGCCATGCCAGCTGCTTTCTCTAGCTGATGCGGGTCTCCAGGAGTGCCAGCCCATCTTCTGGCTCTCTCCGAGGGGCTCCTCAGAACAAGCCAGAGGGCAGGCAGTTGGAACGGTGACAGCAGTGGTGATGGAGGAGGAAGACACAAAAGCAGCAATTGGGGGTCGAGGGATATGGCAGCGGCAGCAGCTACAGCGCACATATCCTCCCACCTCAGGTGGCAGGAAAGCTTGCACTGCTGCTGATGGAATTTATTAACTTTAGGGAGAGGCAGCACCGTGCTTGCAAACACTGCCTGGACATTTCCAAATACGTATCTATTTGTAAAACTACATGGGCTAGAAACATTTTTTTTAGATTAGAATTAAAAACTCTAGGTTTTCAAGAGACAAAAGTTCCTCTAATCCAGGAAAATGCTCACCACCTACTTTATCCTCCTTGTTCCTCAGTCACTAGATAGCTTTCATTAACAAAAATGGCACTAAACACCCTGCTGGACATCATTCCCCACACAGAATTGATTGTCTGCCTTCTTGCTAAGTGTAATCGGCCATATTCCAGCTTGCTGTGATGTGGTCGAGATTACACTTCCCAGGGCATAAATACATCAGTAGATAATACGTGCCAGATAAAATCTTCGATAATGTAATAATGCCACCGCAATGTCGATCCATTCATTTCCCAGTCTGAAAGAAATTCATGCGGTGAGACAAGAGCTCCATGGCAACAGCGGTATTTCTGCTAGACTCAAAGATGTATGCCCTGGGAAATGTGTAATCCATTTTGCCTGATGGATGACAGTGCCATACTATGGCAGGTCTATTCCGCTACCATTGTTGAATAGCTATCTGCTTTCTGACTGGCTGAGCATTATCTCTGGAGAGTCAGTGAGGTGTAGTTGTTCAGAGTGTCAGAAAAAGAGCAGGGGTATGTGTGACCAAGGTTCAAATCCCCAGTCAGCCATGAAGGTCACTGGATGATCTTGGACCAGTCAGTCTCTCTCTCTCTCTCTCTCACACACACACACACACACACACACCCTACTTCACCAAGTTGTTGTGAGGATGGAAGAGGTGAAAGCACCAGGTATATTGGCCAGTGCCGGTGCCAGATTTTTAAGGGCCCTTGAGCAAGACACCCTCAATGGTCCCCTCCATCAGTGAGTCTACCTCCTCAACAGCATTGTCACTAGCTGCTATTGCTCCTCACCCTCTTTCACTTCATTGCTACCACTTGCTTGCTTGACGGGCAGAGGGCCAGGGAGCAAATCAGCCATGGAATCCACAAGCAGGTTGCAATGAAGAAGAGGCAGAACAGCTCCAGTGGGCTGCTGTCAGTGGACTCCTGTTGGGGTGTGGGCCCTCGGCAGGTGCCCAACCATGCCTACCTTTGACACCCATGCCTACTTTGACACCCTATATACTGCCCTGAGCTCCTGAGAAGGAAGGGCCAGATAAAAACATAATAATAATAATAATAGTGTTGTGCCTGCTTATTCATGTTGAATTCCGCTTCTAGCCCTTCCAAAAGAGGACTAGAACTGGCCACCTTTTGCTTCGCAAGCCACAGCTCTGTTGCCAGCCAGGACCTGCTGGGATCTGTGGACAGCTGCCCTCAAACTGCAGGTAGCAGCATCCCAGTGAAGTACCCTCAGGCCCTTGCCTGATTTCACCCATCCAGGCTGGTCATTGGATCTTCCTGGACAGGAAGGAGTAGAGGAGGGTTTCCTGTTCCAGCTGAGCCTTGCACAATTAACAAGGCCTTCCTGAGCTCTGGCGTGTTCCTGGATCCTTGGTTGCTCTTTGGGCCTACCTCCTGGTTTGTTCTCATTCCTTTTGTTGTTGTTGTTACTAATGTTTTTATTGTAAGTTTCAACAAAACAAAACAGACAAACAAACACAAAACAAAAAATTGCAAGTGTAACTACATGCTTTAAAGGCCTCAGTTTCAAATATTACAACATTCTAAAAAGAAAAAAAGGAAAAAGGAATAGAATACACATGAACTTCAATAAAAGCAGACTAAATATTCAAATATAAATCCATTCATGAGTGGCGCCTATATGCCACTCTTTCAAATGTTGATAGTGTTGTTAGGTCTTCCATGCATTGCATTATAGGTGGTGAGCTTTTATCCTTCTAGTATTGTAATAGCAGTCTTTTAGCAGTCAAGAGAGCATGAAAAATCCATTTACACTGTCCACATGTTACGTTCCAAAAAGCAGGTAAATAGTTTAAGAGAACATGTACATCAGTAAATAGTAAAGAGCTTTCCAATACAAAGTTTATCCATATGATAATGTCCTCCCAAAAGGAGGCAACTATTGGGCATTTCTAAAACATGAATACAAGAAGCGTTAACTGTATTACACCTCCAGCAGTTAGCTGAGTTAGACAAACCTTTAGTAAAGAGACATTGAGGCATCCAATATGCTAAAAAAAATAAATAAATTGCTGAATAAGATGTACCCAGAGTGCCATAGACATACAGGATGCAGACACCAAAACAGTGGTCCATTGATTAGGCAAAATAGGATGTTCCAGTTCCCTGTTCCATTCCTGCTGTAGACCCTGTGTATCATATTTATTCACCGATAATAGGTATCTATAAACATGAATCATGCATCAATATACCTGGTCAGCTTCAATAAATGTTTCCAATTGCAAAGGGGACTCTGAGGCCGTAAAAGCAGCAGGGCCGAATCTAGAGTCTAACAAATGTTGCAACTGCAAATACTGCCATTCAGCTGTATCGGGCAAATCAAATCTATCTCACAAAGCTGAAAATGGCAAAAACTCATATAATCAACACCCAATAATTGATCCAGAGTAAAAATCATCTTATCCCTCCAGGTCCACCACAAAGACATTTTCTTTCCAATTTTTAAATCTAGAT
The DNA here is from genome assembly GCF_057233095.1 of Heloderma suspectum. Lineage (NCBI taxonomy): Eukaryota > Metazoa > Chordata > Lepidosauria > Squamata > Helodermatidae > Heloderma > Heloderma suspectum. The sequence goes on from NC_139459.1 coordinate 31,062,353, forward strand.
TTCCCCATAGAGTCAATTTGGCATGGGAAAATGAGTCAAACTGTAATTGGTGTGACATACGCCACACATCTCTAACCACTGAGATTATGAGAAGAGCTCTGTCCACCTGAATATGCTGAGAACCTAATGCCATCCATTTGGAGAGAGGCTCCAGACAGGAAGATTCCAAAACTGACTGAAGTGGAAAGTCAAATCTAAGTGGAAAAGACCACAATTGAGTACAGGTCAGCAGATAAGCTCAATGATATGTAGCAAGAACCGGAAAGCCAAACTCATCTTCTTTAATTGGAAGTTGCATCCTTTTCAAATATATTCTTGGTGGGAAAGACTCCCCCACCACCACCCCACAAAAACATTTGTGAGACAAAGACAAAGCATTACGCTTTTGGAAATATTTGCCAGGACTAAGTAAGGGGATCCCACATATAACAAAAACAATTCGAAGTATAGTATTCATCTTGAGTGTATTAACTTTACCCCGTAAGCTCAACTTTAAAGATACCCATCTATCTGTATCTTGTGAAACATCATTAATCAACTTGTTTAAATTTAACTTGATCATTTGAGATACGTCTCTAGGGATAATTATTCCCAAGTAAGTAATGAAATTTGGGCAGTGTCGAAATTGCCAATTAGCTAATACACCAGAGTGTACCCTATCTCCAATCAGCATTATTTCTGAGTGAATAATTAACTGAATAGCCAGACAAATCACCAGAAGTTTCATCAAAGCTGGAACTGACAACCGGAGTTTCAAGATAAACTTACTCTTCATTCCTGACTGCTGACTTGCCCCACAGATCCTGGCTCATCTTAGACTGCTGCCCACAGCCCAGCCTGAAATCCAGCCAACCAGTCTGCCAGGATGCCCTTTGGGATGCAGGGAGTGTAAACTATGCATCCAGCTGAACATGTGGTCCCTTTAAGAGAGACAGTGGTGACCCAGGAGGCCAGCCCCCTGGAGAGCTAACTCTTCGGCCTGGCTGGTTAGAATTTTCATGTGGACTTCTTACCCAAACATTTGCAAAATAATACAAAAATGGAATTGAATGGAATGAATCTGTGCTTAATAGAATCTGGAAGCTGCAAAAAGCAGAGAGTCTATTCCCTCACCATAAGTACTCATTGCTTTCTGGAGTTGATTGTATATTCTGTTTAAACTGAATTCTCTCTGATACTGCCTTGCTTGCCAAGAAGAGGTTCACACTTTAATGGCAGAAGCCTGAGTCACTCTTTGAGTAGAAGCTCAAATCGAATCCATAAGGCTCAGCTTTCTGGCAAGTAGGAGTGGTGGTGGTGGTAATGTGAAATTATCTTTACCAAACAGTGAAAAAAGCACACCATCAAGTACAATGTTAGCATTAATATCTGTATGGGGCTTAGAGCCTCTGGGAGAATTCTTGCCTCAATATTGTGAAGTACTTTTGGCATTCTCACATTTTCTTTCCAGGAAAAAAGAAAACAAAACATAGATTAGTGAAATGTCTATTTTCTGTTCTTGCACATATTTTTTAATACATTCATGTGGAACCATTTGAAAACTTGTCAGGCAGCATTAGATAAATTCATACCCCATACAGCCTGTCAAATGCTATAAAACTGTATGAAACCTTACAAACAAGCAGAGAACATAAGAGCCCTGCTGGATCAGACCAAGGGTCCATCTAGTCCAACACTGTATTCACACAGTGGCCAACTAGCTGTTGACCAGGAACCCACAAGCAAGGCACGAGCACAACAGCACCCTCCCACCCATAACCTTATAAATATTCTACAACCCTGGCAGTAATGATAGATCAAAGGAGCCAACATACATGAATTAAAAGGTGGAATTAATCCATCCTTTTATGAGATATGCATGTGTCTTTGTGTGGAGAGGAAAGCCCTTTTTCCTGAAAAAAAAGTGATATAAAATAAGACAACCTAATTAAGCCATCCCCAACCTGGTGTCCCTCAGATATGTTGGACTACAACTCCCAGCATACCTCAGCTAGCCATACTGGAGGTCACCAGGTTGGGGAAAGCTGACCTAATGAAACAGTAAAGTCAGGTAATTTAGGATTAAAACTGGGGTGGGCAATGTGTGGCCTTCCATATGTTTGGACCTACAACTCCTATCAGTGCTAGCCAGCATAGCTAATGGTGAGGGATGATGGGGGTTGTAGGCCAAAACATCTGGAGGACCACAAGTTGCCCACCCCTGAATTAAAGGCTTTACATAGTTGTGTAGGCAGTTTTGCCTGAACATAGCCTCTCCATCATGTAGGAATTTATACTTTTAAGAATTATAAAATAGTTAATAGTCCTCATTAACAGAAAGTTAAAATGTATGTCATTTTGGAATGAAAAGTAGTTCCAGCCCAGGTTTTATTGCTGGTAATGCCTCCTCTCTCTTGCCCGACACAGCTTTTACCCTACGTGAATGCAAGATGCTGTCATGAGCCCAGTGCAGGGACAGCTAAGGATGTTGGAGAAATCCGCAAGGGAACCAAATAAGTTTGGATTTTTATGAATCCAACCTGTGGATTCCGCAGCAGACTGGCTTTTCCCCTGTCGGGTGGATTCTGTGGACTTGTGGACCATTTTCCTAATTTTGCACAAATTTCAAGTTAAAAAAAATGCACAAATAAAAAAAAACCTGGCCAACAATGTGCATTTCCCCCATAGGCCATAGCATGAAAATGTACATTTGCGAATGTGTGCAAATGTGCATCTGCACAAATTCGGAAAGTGTCCCCCCCCCCCCGATTCCGTCGATGGGTGGACAACAGAATGAAAGGTGCCTGACAATGCACAAAACACCGACAAAATCGATTTTACACAATCCGTACATCCCTAGGGCCAGCCCAAGACATTTTGCTGCTTGAGGCAAAGAACAAGATGGCATCCCCTCCCATTCCATGTACAAAAGCCATCTGGATTGGCAGGTGAATTCAGCACTGATGATGCACCTGAAGGCAGCAGGCTAACTCAGGGAGTGCAGAGCAGTACCATATGGCACATAGGTCTCTCCTCCAACACCTTGCTGCCACTTCCTAGCATCTGTCACCTAAGGTGACTGCTTCACTCTGCCTAACAGTAGGGCCAGTCCTGCTCCAGTGGTCGGGCTCCCCTTCTTCAGGGGACCAGGCCAGGGACAATGGAGGAGGTATCTGAGTGGGAGAGGGAATTGTTCTCAGAGCCAGACTCAGATGCCCCCACTTGACTTCCCTGGAAACACTGGTGCAAGAGGAGGGAAACTCTGGGGCATTGCCCTCCTCTGACCAGAAGCCCCCGCACTGCCAGAGCCAGCAATTGTTGAAGCAGGCTAGGCTGCTTGAAATGAAGAGGGGAAGCAGAGCGAGCCACCCAGAGAGAGCTGCAGCTCTAGTTCAGGCTCAGTATGGAGTTGTCTGTTGCTACAGCAACACTTGAGCCTCTGTTCTTTGACTCTTCAGCTTTAGCTCCCCGATTAAGCTGCCCAGGATGCTCCTTGAATCTTCAACTCCTCCCTTGTCTTGCTTGACTTTTACTTTTCTTGCTTTGCTGTAACACAGGGGTGTTGTTGAAGCTCAGGTCTGCAGGCCAAATCTGGCCTACCTGAGGTCCCAATTCAGCCCTCTGGAGTTCCCCAGAGGTACGTACATGCCCCGTTCCCCTTCTCAACTCCCTTTACCCAACTGTTGATTATTTGGTGGTTTCTCGGGGTTTGCATGTTTTGTCTCCCGAGGCTTAGTTAGTTACTGGCAGTAAGTCCTTTAAGCTAAAATATGCTGGTAGTTTTGATATTTTGGCACTACCCCCTTTTACCTTCGGTCCTACCCACCACTGGAATGTGGCCCCTGAGAGCTTCTCCAAAATTAACCTGGCCCTTGGGCTGAAAGAGGTTCGACACCCCTGCTTTAGCATAACCATCTGTATCGGAGTATCTATGGATCTCAGGTTACAACTCATTCAGCAAAAACTCTTGTTCTATGTCTATTGGATAACACAACGTCTCTTTTATAAAGGTTTGTCTAAGTTGGCTAATTGCTGGAGGTGTAACGCAGCTAATACTTCTTTTAATCACATGTTTAGGCAAAGCTCAATAGTTGCCTCTTTTGGGGAGGACGTTATTATAAGAATACATTTTATATTGGAACATTCTTTAATATTTGCTGATGTACATGTCCTCTTAAATTATTGACCTGCTTCTTGGAAGTTAATGTACAATCACTGCAAATGGATTCTCCGCACCATTTTGACAGCAAAAAGACTGATATTACAAAACTGGAAGGATAAACGTTCACCTCCTATAATTCAATGGACTGAAGACCTAGTAATGCTTCCAACATTTGAAAGGGTGAAATATAGGTGCCAGTCACAAATGAGACATATATGGATATTTGTCTGGCTTTGTTGAAGTTTATGTATAAATAGATACATGCATTTCATAGATACATTTCACATGCATCAATTGAAATTGATACATTTCAATTATGTAGTCATATTCTCTCTCTCTCTCTCTCTCTCTTTTCTTTTCTTTTCTTTTCCCCCCACCATGGTTTTGTTTTCTTGAAATTTACAGTGAAAAAAATTAATTTTAAAAAATTACTTCAACTTTAGCTGGCCTCCTCTTGCTTGACGCTACTCTGCCTTGCTGAAACCTGGGTTTTGCCTTGCAGTGCCCTGCCTGACTCTGCTTTGCCAGATCATAAAATCTGCTGTGAACTCCCCCACATGGGGCCGAACCCGTTCACTGCGATGGCCCTCACTTTGAACAGAACAGATACATTTCAAGCATACATACCTAGAGGTGGCAGATCTGTCAGTGCTGGTCTCGCTGAGATCACTGGGGCTTTGAGGTCAAGTTTGTTTCATTCGTTTTCCACATAAGCTTGTGATTATTTAAAAGAGAAAATTTGAATGGAAACTTGCATATGTATTTTTGTAATGTGTCCATGTTTGTGCTCATTTTTAAACATGCAGATTTTTTGACACATGCACCATTTTATTAGAGTGTATTTGTGCACATTTTAGAAATGTACATGTTTACCTTTGAGCATTTTTCAAGCATGTGCATGTTGTTAAATGCAACATTTTTGTTTTGTTTTGCAGAATGAATCACAAGCTTGGAAACTGATGGATTTCCTACTGAAAATTGTGTTTAGATCTAGCAAGTGTGAACTGGATAATCTGCTTAAGAACAAAACAAAACAAAAAAACCTTCAATGGAGCAAATTTCTCTCACATCCCTTAATGCACCCCAGGCAAAAAAATCCTTCTTCAGAGCTAGTTTCAACACTTGCTGGGGTATGGTATCATTTGACACTACCCTTAAAGCTTTGCCCCTTTGCACTGTTTAATTACTAAGATATTTGGTGTGTGCAGTTCTGGTTCAGCGTGATTAAATCCACAAGTCAGGATACCAAAAAGAAAGAAAGAAAGAAAGAAAGAAAGAAAGAAAGAAAGAAAAGCATTTGATATATTGCATCCAGATTCTTGTGCTGTTGCGAATCCAGTCATTAGAGTTCCATTAGTTCAACATGACTGAATTTCATTGCTGTCCATGACCCACTGCTGAGTACCTTCAAGAAACAGCCACGTTCTCAGTATTATCTATTGCGAGCACTGCTCAGAATAGGAACCTTCCAGATCTACACTTAATAGCAAATTTCTTTAAGATGATCTAGCTCTTTTGTCTGATGTTGAAGGATTGTTTGCCTTAGACCAAAAACAGTGAGGAAAGGGAAGAAATGGGAGAATGTACAAAGCCCTTGCTGAAAACCAAGATGAAGAGACACTTTGGCAGCTCATATATGGAAGCAAAGAGGATAGCAAAAGTTGATTATTGTGTGTATGACAGGCAGTGAATCAGTTGCTGTGGCAACTGATGCTGAGGTAGATGAATTAACAAATACCCTAAAGCATGCAGAAAGATATCTTATCCTTTGGCTACAGAACAAGTGCCTTCCACTGTTGGGAGTTTATTGGGAAATTGGTGTCCACCTATTTGCAAAGTTGAGTGCGGGGCGGGGGGAACAGAAATCCTGGTAACAAATTAAACCAGCAAACTTGCATCTCTGCTCTGTAATATGGTTGACTGTTGGCATTATGGAATGTTGTGATTGCTAGAGAAGAGATTGAAGCCCCAGGAAAGAACAGTATAATTCAGTTATGACTGCCATTATTAAGCAAGAGTGGAAGTGCAGTCCATCAAGTTAATAATAGACCAAATATGGAACATGTGGCCTTTTGGAAAAAGCAATGAACATTATGCATGAACTTTAAATAAGACTAGAAAGCTTAGGGCATCTTTAACCTGTAGAATAAAAATTGTCTGTACTTTAATGTGTTGTCTGTTATATGCAAGTCAACCGACATCAGGCCTTGGCAAGATTTAGACTCCCAGAAATAGGGTTCTTAGACCTTATCTGACCTGGTGGTCAAGAAACAGGTGGTCCCCAAGCAGGAAGAGGTTGAACACTGCATCAAGAGCAGGGGGTTGGACTCGATGGTCTTGTAGGCCCCTTCCAACCCTATGATTCGATGATTCGATGAATGGAAGGTCAAGAGGGCCAAAAGCAAGTGTGCACAGCTGGCGACAAAGGGAGGCATGGTTGGGCACCTGCCAAGGGCCCACAGCCCAGCAGGGGGCCCACTGACAAGTGCTCCCTGGGCTTGCTCCTTCTCTCCACCATTGCAACCTGCTTGTTCACCTGCCTCTCACTCCGGCCCAGATAATGGTAATGGTGAGGAGGAGGAGCAGTACATGCCACTGCCTACTTACTCACTGACTCTCTGCCTGTCAAGTATGCAAGTGGCAGCCATGATGAGGAAGGGGATGAGAACAAACAGCAGCTGGTGACAATGGCAGTGAGAAGGTAGATTCACTGAGGGAGGGGGGCCATTGAGGGTGTCTTGCCCAAGGACCCTCCAAAAACCTGAAGCCGGCACTGCAGGTGTGTGATCAAAGCCAGGCAGGAGCTGATCTCCAAGTCAGCAGGAGCTTGGAAAGTATCTCACGCACAAGCAACAAGTTGCTCAGACTGAGCCACACACTGGATGGATGTGTTGTATGAATCCAACTGCACTAACAAACCATGGTTTGTTAACTGCGAACAACCCACAAAGAGAACCCATGGTGTGTTGCTGGTGTCAGGGTGGACACTGAGCCCATAGAATCCCAGAGGAGTTCTGATTCGGAGGAAGAGCAGTCGCTCCTGGGAGAGGAGCGCGCCCCTTTTTCCCAGGGCCCGCAGCTGACAGAGATTCCTCCCACCCACATTCCTAGATTAGAAAGCAGTCCAGGGAGTGACCCAGCACTGATAGCAGACTGGTTGGATGCGCGGCGCAGACGCAGAGAGCGGCGCCAAATGGAGAGCGCGGAAAGGAGGCGTAGCACTCGGTTGGCGCTCAAAGAACGGTTGCGCCCAGAGGATCCAAGGGAAAAGGGGAGGGATTCTCCCTAGTCCTTATATTCAGGGGTCTGCCAGTAATTGCTTTTCAAACGGGGACCAACTGTTCCAACTTAGGGCATAGGGATGCTGCTGCTCAGATCTAGTTGCTACCTGTAGAGCTGTTAAGTTGTAAAAGAAGAATAAAGCTTTGAAAAGAATCCCTTTGTCTGTGTCTGGACTTGGCTACTGGATTAGACTGAGAGCCCTCCAAGGAGCCCTTGACAGCTTGGTCCCCGTTCCTCTTTTTTTTTCTCTCCTCTCTCCCTCTTTTCTCCTACTGCCTTATGGAGGGTGCTGGGAACCCAATGGTGCAAGCTCTGGCGCAAGAAAACCAGATGCTCCGTGATCAGATGGCTCAACTGACGGCTGCCGTGCAGAATCTACAGGCAACGTTTCAGCCCCCCCACCCCCACGCCGTAAATGCCCGGTGGCGTTGCCAGAGAAGTTTTCTGGTGAGAAAGAACTTTTTCAGATTTTCAGGGCCCAATCAGAGCTGTACATGCGCCTTCGACCTGAGGATTTCCAGACGGAACAGGTTCGTGTGGGTTTCGTCGTTAGCCTGCTGTCAGGCATGGCAGCTAAATGGGCTTTGGGACTTCTTCTCGCTAATGACCCCCTGCTCGGGGACTATCAAGGTTTCATGACAGCCATGGCACGTTTTTTCGGTGACCCTGCACACACAGACAGCTTCTCGGGAGATTCGCCGCCTCCGGCAGGGCAAGGACTCAGTTTCCAGCTACGCGACAACCTTTCACTTGCTGATGCAGGATTTACAATGGAATGATGCCGCGCTAGTGGCTCAGTTTTTGGATGGTTTGAACAACGAGATCTGAGATGAGTTGGCACGCACGCCCTGCCCGCCTACTTTGGAGGAGCTCATCCAGACCTGCCTTCAGATAGATAGTCGGCTGGAGGGGCGCCGCCAGACCCGGTGGGGCGCCGGGAACCGGGATTTCCCTCCTCCCATTCCCCCACGTTTCCTGCCTCCTTCCCCACCCCCCGCTCCGGTGCTGGGGGTGGAGGAGACCCCTATGCAGCTGGGGGCTACCCGGGCCTCACTGCCGCCAGAGGAGCTTCAGCGCCGGCGAGTTGAGCGCTGATGTTTTCGATGTGGAAGTCTGGGACATTTCGCCAAGACCTGCCCAGTTAAATCCACGGCTCTGCTGCCTCCTCCTCCTCCTCCTCCTCGTCCCCAGGCTTGACTAGACTGCCCCCCAAGCTTGTTGGGGGCCTCCAGTGTGGGGGTCAGCTCCCCACCAGCTGGGTGCCTTCCCCAACCCCCCCCACCCTCCCATCTGCGGTTGCATGTTCACCTCCGCTCCCCACAGCGGGGTGGGGTGGAGGCACTAGCTTTAGTGGACTCGGGGGCTACGACCAGTTTCATGGATGAGACCTTCGCCCTCTTACATGGGATTCCTATCCTGCCCCCTTCGCAGTGCAGACCATTGATGGGCATCCTCTCTCTTCGGGCGAGGTGACCCGTATTACAGTTCCAATCACTCTACGTGCCCAGTCACACGTTGAGCAGATTCAATTTCACTTAGCCAAGGTTCCCTTATACCCAATTGTGCTGGGTTTTTCCTGGCTCTCTAAGCACAACCCTCAGATTTCTTGGGGGTTTCGGCAAATGGAGTTTGCATCTCCCTACTGCCAGGAGCATTGCCTCAAGGAGGAGGCACCAGTCCCTGCCCAGGCTTTCACCCTTTCCTCCCCCTCCTTCTCTGCTTCTGGCAGTCCTTCAGCTACCGTCATCCTCCCAGAGAAGTATGCAGCTTTTCGGCATGTGTTTGACAAGAAGGAGACCGACCAGCTTCCCCCCCAAGGCCTGGCGGCAGCTGCAGTACCTCACTCTTCGGAAGAGCTCCTTCACTCTGCACAGGCTCAGGATGATTTCGTTCGCACAAAGGTGCAGGAATTGGGGCTAGCCTCTGCCCCCCACACTCTACCCCCTTTTCTTTGCGAGGTGGCCTGCTTTACCATTCCGGCCGGGTCTATGTGCCTTTTAGACCCTTCCGCGAGAGGGTCCTCCATCAGTGCCACGACTCCCCCACAGCGGGGCATTTTGGCGTCGCCAAGACCCTGCATGGAGTGACGAGGGATTTTTGGTGGCCTCGTGTGTCAGGATGTCAAGTCCTATGTCGCCTCCTGCCCAACATGCCACCGAGCGAAGGCCCCCTCAGGCAAGCCCACAGGCTTGCTTCACCCGCTGCCTACCCCCTCAGGACCTTGGAAGCTGCTCTCCCTTGACTTCATCACTGACTTGCCTCGCTCACACGGTAAGACCACTATTCTGGTGGTAGTGGACTTGTTTTCTAAGATGGCCCATTTCATCCCCTGCTCGGGGTTGCCCACAGCCAGGGAGATGGCGGAGCTGTTCGTGACGCATGTTTTCCGCCTCCACGGATGGCCCGAGGGCCTCATTTCTGATAGGGGGGCCCAATTCACTGCCCATTTCTGGAGGGAGCTACTGGCATTGCTCCATGTGACGCTCCGTCTTTCCTCCGCCCACCATCCACAGACGGACGGTCAGACCGAGCGCACCAATGCTACTCTGGAACAATATCTGCGCTGTTATGTCAATTACCAGCAAGATGACTGGTTTTCCTTGTTGCCTCTCGCAGAATTTGCTTATAACAATGCCTGCCATGCTTCCACCCGCCAAACTCCATTTTTTGCCAATTTTGGTTACCACCCCAAGGCCTTCCCGTCCACCCTAGCTCCCTCTTCGGTGCCAGCGGCCCAGGACTTTTTAGAGGAGTTGTGAGCGGTACACCACCTCTTATGGGACTCCCTCGAGCAAGCCAAGACAGCCTACAAGGCCTTGGCAGACCGGTGGCGTCAGCCGGGTCCGTCTCTGCAACCGGGGGACTGGGTTTGGTTGTCCACCCAATACCTCCCCTCTCACTCGCCCGCACGGAAGCTCGCGCCTCGCCACACGGGGCCTTTCCAGGTTACAGCCCAGATTAACCCTGTTGCTTTTCGCCTGGCTCTCCCCCCCTCCATGAAGATCCATCCTGTTTTTCACCGGTCCTTGCTGTCCCCCCCGGTTTCTGGCGACCCTCATCGCTCAGTCGGCTCCCCCCCACCGCCAGTGCTGGTGGAGGGGGAGGAGGAGTTTGAGATCGCGGAGATTCTGGACTCCCGCCTTTCTCGTGGCCGCTTGCAATATCTGGTTGACTGGAAGGGGTACGGGCCTGATGAGCGATCCTGGGAACCTGCAGAAAATGTGCATGCTCCGTTGCTGCTGCGGCGCTTCCACCAGCTGTACCCCCACAAGCCCGGGGCCCCAGGGGAGGAGCAGGAGGGGGGGCCTCATGGGAGCGGGGATGATGTCAGGGTGGACACTGAGCCCATAGAATCCCAGAGGAGTTCTGATTCGGAGGAAGAGCAGTCGCTCCTGGGAGAGGAGCGCGCCCCTTTTTCCCAGGGCCCGCAGCTGACAGAGATTCCTCCCACCCACATTCCTAGATTAGAAAGCAGTCCAGGGAGTGACCCAGCACCGATAGCGGACTGGTTAGATGCGCGGCGCAGACGCAGAGGGCGGCGCCAAATGGAGAGCGCGGAAAGGAGGCGTAGCGCCCGGTTGGCGCTCAAAGAACGGTTGCGCCCAGAGGACCCAAGGGAAAAGGGGAGGGATTCTCCCTAGTCCTTATATTCAGGGGTCTGCCAGTAACTGCCTTTCAAACGGGGACCAACTGTTCCAACTTAGGGCATAGGGATGCTGCTGCTCAGATCTAGTTGCTACCTGTAGAGCTGTTAAGTTGTAAAAGAAGAATAAAGCTTTGAAAAGAGTCCCTTTGTCTGCGTCTGGACTTGGCTACTGGATTAGACTGAGAGAGAGCCCTCCAAGGAGCCCTTGACAGCTGGGTTGTGAACTGTGTGTTGTTTGTGGGTAACAAACCATGGTTTGTTAGCATGGCTGGGTTCACACAACACAACAACCCATGATTCAACAACAACCCACAGTTCAACAACAACCAGCACTCAACCCATACTCAGCCGGTATTCTGGCTTGTCATGTTATGTGAACCAGATCACTCTGAGGCAAGGTTTTATAGGGCTTGGTGGACATGGATTTGTCCTTTTGAGTCAGCTGGCTCAGCAGATGAGTACTAACTGTAGCCTAGGGGGCTACCCTTGAAGCACAGAGCTTGGTCTGCTGGACTTGCAGTGGAAACAGAGCACAGGTGAAACTGGAGGTAAGTCACCAGTCCCTGGCCACAGTTCAAGACACACATCCCAATGACTTGCAGAGGTTTTAGGAAAGATTGGGGAATGGGCTGAAGGCACATGACACTGTAGAGTGGTCCTGTGAACTGCCTGGTGGGAATCTTCATGACAACGGAAGCTCATTGGAGCATTACCTGGATTTTCATGGAATCAGCTTTGCTCCATCAGGGACACACGAAACAAGAAAACTAGGGATGGCAGAGAATTCCGCCACGGATCACGGTGAGGCCGAATGCCAGTGCATTCGGCCCCCCGAACTCTGTGGCGGAACGGCCTGCCCCCCCCCCCGTGGATCCCCCCTGGGACGAGACTCACCTGGGGCGGATCTTCCGGGCGGTGGCAGCTCCGGCGGCGGCTCTGGCGGCGACCAGTCTTCCGACCGGCTGCTGCTGCTGCCATTTCCACTCTGGTAAAAAAAAAAAAGGAAAGAAAAAGAAAGACGTGATAGGCTACGTAAAGACTTACGTAGCCTATCATGACTAGGTTTAAAAAAAACACACGACGTGATAGGCTACATAAATCTTTACGTAGCCTATCATGGCTGGGTGGGTTAAAAAAACAAACAAACGCATACGCAAATGGCGGTGGCTACGGCCACCGCCATTTGCGTTCCTTATTTTTGCCCTCTTAATCTACGTAAATATTTAAGTAGACTATGCCAGCGAAAATCAAGGGGAATGCAAATAGCGTAGCGGGCGCTATTTGCGTCCCTTTTTGATTCGCCATTTTAGCCTACATAAATATTTATGTAGGCTAAAATGGGGAATCAAAAAGGGATGCAAATAGCGCCCGCTACGCTATTTGTGTTCCCTTTGATTTTCGCCAGCATAGTCTACGTAAATATTTATGTAGATTAAAAGGGCAAAAATAAGGAACACCAATGGCGGCGGCCATAGCTGCCGCCATTTGCATACGTGGTTTGTTTGTTTTTTAACCAGAGCCCTCCGCGGCTGGAAATCCGGCTGCGGACGGCTCTGGCCTGGCCGGGCCTGGCCGGCTGCTCCGCGGAGCTGCCGCAGAGCACAGCCAGCCTCCGAGAATTCCAGGGGGGAGGAACGGAGCACCTCCCCCCCGGCGAGGATTCCGGGGGGAGGGACAGAATGCCCCCCCACCATCAACATAATCCACGAACAGGTAAGTGACTTTCGTACATCCCTAAAGAAAACCTGAGTGTACCGTACCTTTAAAATCTGGTTTTCAGGGGTCACCCAGGGCTTGAAAGCAATTTACTTCCGGGTGGGATGGAGGGGGTAGAACTGAATGTCATCAAACTGGCAGGGACTGCTCAACCAATGAGAGAGTCTTGTTTCCCGCCTCTGTCCAGGCTCCCCCTTGCTTCTACATTATTATGAATGGAGAGCAACTAATTTTCCCCATGTGTGCATATTTCCCCACAGAAGCCAAAATCCCCAGTTCTCAAGTGCAGCACCTGAAAGATCCCTATGAGAGCAGCCCAACCCATCAATTTTGCCCCATTCCAGCACTCTGCCCCGGAGTTACTGCTTCCAACACACACACACCCTTTCTCCTTCTCCCTGCTTGCGATGAGAAAGTCCCATAAACCTGAAAGATCATTACTGTGATAAAACGGAGAAGACATTTGCATAACAACAGAGAAACAACTTTACATCAGAGAAACTACAGAACATCAAAGAAGCACAACATTTAAGAGAGCACTGGAGAAAAACAAGAGGAAATGGGGCATACCACTCCCTTGACCATGTCACTGCCAGGTCACTGAGGCACGCCCAGGATTTAATGTGGGGAGGACATGGCACACTGTGGTAAAACCGCCAGGGAGCTACTATCAGTAAAAAAGTCGGAGTAAAAGTAGTTTCAGAAAATGCAGCTTTTCAAGAGCGAAGCAGCTGGTTGGCAGCGGATTGGTGATGATGTCATCTATCGTGAAGGTCGGCTCTAACTTCGCACTAAATTGCTCATGAAGACCGCCTCTGGAGAAGACACCACCTGGGAATCACCTCAAAGTCTTCCCCAACCTGGTGCCCTCTAGATGTGTCAAAGTACAACTCCCATAATCCTCTGGCTGGGGTTGATAGGAGCTGCAGTCCAAGATACCTGAAGGGCACCAGGTTGGGGGAAGGCTGATATAGAAGCTACTCTGAGCATATTGAAAGAAGAATAGTAGTATAGGCATAATAAATATATGTTTAAAGTAATGCATGATTAACTGGTTTTTAAAAATAAAACAGGGGCAATATATTGGTTAAGGCTACAAGCACCATCAAGGCCTAAGTGTGCCGATACTAAACATTCGCCCTGGCAAATCTTCCTACTACAGAGAGAATACATGATCTGTGCCACAAATCAATTTCCTGCAGCCTCACCCAATTGTAATCAACGATTTACCTGATTTTCAGTTGCAAGCTAAAGAACAGTTTTCAAAATAGAGATATGTCATACTTCAGTGTTACACTTGTCTTTTGTGATACAGTGTTACCCCACTGTTTCCTGCAGCAAACGCATAAAGCGTAGGTGTCCTATTGTTTATACATGGTTTTTAAATTTCCCAGACATAAACAGAGTGTTGAAAGTAGGGATGTATGGACTGTGTAAAATTCGCTCTGTCTGTGTTCCGCGGATTGTCAGGCACCTTTTGTTCCGTCATCCGCCCACAGATGGATGCGAATATTTTTTTTCCGTCATGCGGAAAAATACGGAAAAAATTATGTAAATATTTGCATAGTCAATGCCTTTGGATTTCACAGGCAATTGTCTTTTTGGATTTCATAGACAATGCCCATAGGCAATGGCCTGGTATTTCAGAAGCAATGGACCTCTCTTTTGGGATTTCATAGGCAATTGGTCCGCACATGGGCTCCACCTAGCTGTAATGCCCTTACAGCTAGATGTAGGGATGTATGAAACTCCTACCTGGTTCCGCACTGGGGCATACGTGGAATCCTACCTGGCCGGCTCCACTCCACGGCAGGTCCGCAGAGCCGCCGGCCAGGGCCAGCTGCAGCCGGAGTTCTGGCCGCGGCTGGGCTGCTGCGGACGCAAATGGCAGCCGTCGTAGCAGCCGCCATTTGCGTCCTTTCAGGCTGCTGTGATAGGCTACGTAAGTATTTACGTAGCCTATCACAGTAAAGGCAGCTACGCTGCCATTTGCATGGCTACCTTTACTGTGATAGGCTACGTAAATACTTACGTAGCCTATCACGGCAGCCTGGAGGGATGCAAATGGTGGCCGCTATGATGGCCGCAGCAGCCGGCCAAGACACCAGCTGCCGCTGCCGCCACCAGAGCTGCCGCCAGAGCCGCCACCACCTCCACCTCCGCCCCAGGTAAGCTTCGTCCCGAGGGGATTCTGAGGGGTGGCAAGGAGTGGGAGGCCGTTCCGCCACGGGTTTCGGGGGGCTGAATGCCAGTGCATTCAGCCTCATTGAAATCCGTGGCGGAATTCTCCGCCATCCCTAGCTAGATGGCACCAATTTATTTATTTATTAATTATTACATTTATATGCTGCCTTTTTTCCTCTTGCAAGGAACTCAAGGCAGCTTACGTGGTCTTCCTCCTCTCCATTTTATCTTCACAACAACCCTGTGAGGTAGGTTAGTATGACAGTCAGTGACTGCACCAAAGTCTACTAATGCATCCCTTGTCTCTGCCCCACAGCAACTACTAGCCTACAATAACAGTATAGCGTCATATTTTTGTGACGTAACACAAGAGTAAATTATGGTTGATACAATCAATCCTAAATAGTTGGAGGTTTGTAGAGTAAGTCTAATATAACATATTATTATTTCATACTAGAGAGAAAATTATGCACAAACTACAGATAAAATGGTGCCTTCTCCAACAGCAACAAAAATGGCAAAATTACTTTTTGTACAAGAAACTACTCAAGCTTACAGTGTTACCCCACTGTTTCCTGCAGCAAATGCATAAAGCGTAGGTGTCCTATTGTTTATACATGGTTTATTTATACATGGTTTTGAAATTTCCCAGAGACATATAAACAGAGTGTTGAAAGTAGGGATGTACGGACTGTGTAAAATTCGCTCTGTCTGTGTTCCGTGGATTGTCAGGCACCTTTTGTTCCATCATCCACCCACAGATGGATGTGAATTTTTTTTTTTGTCATGCGGAAAAATATGGAAATAATTATGAAAATATTTACATAAATATTTACGTAAGTATTTACATAATTTACCTCAGTACGTAATATTTAGTCCCCCATTCCATTCAACATTTCCTCAGCAGAAACGTATGTATTTTTCTATGGATTTACAGTATATATGTAAATTTTAGGAAAGTAAAACAATCACCCAAAAGTCCACAGACTCTGAGGGGGGCACTTCGCAGTAGATTCCGCAGGTTGGATTCTTAGAAATCCAAGCTCATTTTAATCCGGCTCAAATTTCTCCAGCGTCCCTAGTTGAAAGGAGCATGTACATGTATGATGATACTGTTAAGAATAAGGGGCTGGCCTAGATGACTTCCAAGGTAACTTCCAACTCTATGATTAGGGTCTGGACAAGGGAAGGACTGCTAAAGTGGTCAACCCATTTGGATAGGTCTTGGAAGGCACATTCCTTTGTTAGGCAAATATAGGTGATATGTTGCCATGGAAACTATTTGTCAGACTGTAGCTGGAGACTCTTGTGGAAGAATAGTCATTTGGGCATAAGGACTTATTTCCCCACTGTCCCTCAGCTGGAGACAACGTTATCAAACTATCTGTGAAAAGAAAAGGAGAAGACAGCAGTTTTGAGGCAGACTGAGAACAGACACAGAGAGCTGGGTGTTATGCTCTCTAAGCCTCTTAGGCTGCTGTAGGGTAGCCACTTATCAATCGCCCCAAAAGAAGACAAGCATCACCAAAATAGAGGACAAAAGAGGATAGTGATTTGCATAATATTTACATATGCTAAGTTATAGGTGCAAATTTAGAAATCATTATTATAATTTAAATAGAAATATATACTGTGGAAGACTGTGACCAAATGACCTCTGTGTCTGCCTCTTCCGCCTGCTGTCCAGGTGCTAGCTGTTGATGGGCAACAATTCTTACAGATCATTGGGCTTCTCCACACGGGGCTTTTATCCTGCGATCGAGATTGGTTATTCACGGAAGTTTGTGGGTCCTTTGCATGATGTCATCAAGCTCCAGGACCTCTCCCATGCTTTCTGACCTTTATCTCAGTTTTTTTTTTAAATTACAGATAATGAGCTATTTAAATATAACGAGTCAATTTTCTCAGTGAAAAGAAGATGTGGGGCTATAACACAGCACCATCTAATGGCCGTATAATGAAACACAGAGTCTGCAGATAAAGGAACTCCCAGTGGAAAAAATGGAAGTGCATGAAAGGGGGTGATCTTAATCCCACAAAGAATACAGAAGCAGAAGCCCTGGTAAAGTTTGCAGGATAAAAAGCCTGGTGTGGAGAAGCTCAATATCGTTAAGCTAGAATGTAACAGGACAGCTCTTCAAAAACAGGACAGACCTCTGTAAAAACAAGGACACCTGGCCACCCTAGTGCTGTCTCCCTAAAGATCTGTTGTGGGATCAGCGGATTTTGCTTATCTGTTGGAGCATTTAAGCTACGCCTCCACCTGTGCTCAACCTGTACATTTGTTAATAAACAAAATATTACAAAATGCCAATGATAGGTTGTGTGTAACACTATTCACATGTTAGGTGTTTGCTGTGGGAAATGGCAATATTTCTTGCAGCAGCCCTAATATGTTGCAGCTGCCCCTTCAGAGCCACTCCATGGAACTGCCTCTGGAGAAGGTATCACAGAAAGAAATGTTACATGATTTCCAATGTACAACAACTTTACATAGCTAGATTATCTGAGTCAAGATCAGGAAAAGAGAGCGGCATGGCTGGAACTTTCTGCAAGCAAAACGTGCTAGTTTTTGGATAATATCCCTAACATTTCTTTTGAATTGCCACACACAGTACATTTTCTAGGGCTGTATAGCTATCCATTCCGCTGATCCAGGAAATTATAATAAGGCACAACACCGATTGCAGCATGCACCTCTGTTTTTTTGAGTAAGAACACTCAATGGATTTGATGCAGAGTGAATAATCCATTTTGCTTTGTGAAAATTGAGTCGTATTTAGGAGTGAATGTTGGGTAAACACTTAGAGAAGGCAGCAAGGGATTCAAAGAACCTGAAGGGTCTACTCCAAGCATCACAAATGTTACTGTGAGAGAGGAGAAGGGAGCACGCAAGGGCCTGGCTCACACTGCTGTAAATCCAAACCATTGTTTGGCTTGCATGCATCCAGTGAGTAGGACTGAATCATTCTGTGCAGGTTTCATTATATAACACCCACTCTTCTTATACTTTATGAGCTGACTGGTGGGAGATTCAGGACAGATAAAAGGATGTACATCTTCACACAGCGCATAGTTAAACTATGGAATTCACTACCATGGGATGGGTACCAATTTGGATGGCTTTAAAAGGGGGTTGGACAAATTCATGGAGGAGAAGGCTATCGATGGCCACTAGTTCTCCTGATGGCTATGTGCTACCTCCAGAATCAAAGGCAGTGAGCCTATGTACACCAGTTGCTGGGGAACAGGGGTTCACTGTGTGAACGGAATGTTGGACTAGATGGACCCTTGGTCTGATCCAGCAGGGCTCCTCTTATGTTCTTATGTCCAATTTGGGCAGTGGGTGCTGGCTAATATGTGTTCATGTATGAGGTAGCATAAATGAATACCAAGCTGACACATGGATTAAACTCTGTAAAATAGAATAAAAGTGTATTCTTTACAAGATGTCATTAATTAGCCTAAGCCTGCCTGACTACCCCTCTGAATCCTCCCTCCCCATCCAAGATGGTGATCTGCCCAACTCCCCGCCCCAATCTCTCCCCAAAACTCGCTGACCCAACAGAAAACAAACCCCCTGAGCCCTCACTCACTCCCCGCTCCCCCGAGGTAGAACTGAAACAGCCAATCACACACAAGCCCCATCCTGCCCACAGTTAACCCTTTCCTACCTGTACATTAATGTCCCGCAAAACTAAATAAAGTAATATTAATAAAATAAAACAGATTAACATAACAAGCAGGTGATTTTGTCACAGTTACAAAAGGGGGGAAGGTCTCACCCAAGTGGCAGGATGTTCCAGGGTCTGCTTCCTTGTGATGAAGGAGCACTGAGGGCATACGGTGTCTTGGTAGTATCTCTTTATTTACAAACATTCAAGCAGACCATACTGGAAGGACTCAACCTCCTAAAGCAGGCAGCACAACTGCCAAGCCTGCATCAAATCTCCAAATCAAGCAGAATGCTCTCGCTCTCGGTGGCCCCTGAGACCATTGCTCCTTCTGGCAAGCCAGCTGCAAAAATCATGGGAAGCTGCCTCATACCAAGGGCAGACTCAGTCCATACAGATCAGTATTATCTACACTGACTGGCAATGGCTCTCCAGGATTTCAGACAGGAATCTTCCCAGCTCTATCTGGAGATGCCAGGGATTGAACCTAGAACCTCCTGCATGCAAAGCATAGTGCTCTACCACTAAGATGCAGCCCTTTCCCAATCAGACCTGTCTTCCCTGCTGGCTACATTCTGGCTCTCAAAAGGATATATCCCTTAGCATCTCAGGAGAACTATATAGCACAGTGATAAGCAATCTAACTCCCAAGGTTCAAATGGCTTAGCTAAGATTGAAGTGGGGACTAAGAGATGCCAAGACAAATAAGGCAGCCTTGAAAATCAATCCTGGCAAAGTGCCATTTGACTGCGGTGCTAGCTGCAGGATTTTGAAAGGGGTATTATTCACTGTCTCTTTGCAAAGATCGAATGGCCAGGCTAATTGTTCAAATGCAACCCACAAACAAGTTGTGCTGGAGTCCTACAATTTAAGGTTACTTCAGTTGTCCATTGCTGCCTAGTTTCATCTCAATGGATTAAAGTCTCTTGACTTCAAATTCAGTTTAAAAAGTACTGAAATCTGAAATACCCCCCCCCCCAATTGCTACTGCATTCAGTGGAAGAGGGCATTCAATAATTCATTCCCTCTGCCCTTTAAATTCCCAGGCCCCAAAGTGGCTCGAAATATTGTTATGAACCTTTTCCATCTCTTCATTCCTGCTACAGCCTACCCAAAAGTCACTTCTGAGGGCTTCTGTGGATGAGCGATTTATTGCACACTGGTGATTGGCCACTCACAGACGTTTGTGGGTCCTTTACACAACACTGTCAACCTCCAGGATGTCTCCCGTGCTTTCCCCCAGTTATCCTGCTTTCAAAAAGATCAGAGATAAGCTGAAATAATAATTAACACAGCTTATTGACAGTGAGTAATGCCGGCATAGCGCCATAATTCAGCCACTAGATGGCACTGTTTCATTGAACATAAAGAACATTGCCAAGAAAGGAAGTTTTCAATTCATAGATATCATAGGGTTGGAAGGGGCCTACAAGACCATCAAGTCCAACCCCCTGCTCATTTCCACATCACCTGCTCCTCGCTGTCTAAAGGAGCCTGTCATAATCCTGCAAAGAAAACAGGAGCAGAAAGTCCCAGTAATCTTGCTGGATTTTAGCCTGATGTAGAAATGCTCTGAGTGTTGGGCAGCCCTCCAAAATTGCACATGATACTGCCATCGTGGGTTGGAGGGAATGGGTGGCAATGTGAGACACTCCCGCCTTGCATGAGTGGAATTACCTTCCACTCATGCAAATGTTCCATTAGACGTGTGTGTGTGTGCGTGTGTGGTAGGGTGGCCACTTAGGGGGGGAATAAGAAGACAAAAGAGGGCAGTGATTTGCATAACATTTGTATAAGCTAATTTATATTAGCATATTCAAATTTATATTAGCATATTATTGTAGAGATGCTAATTTAGAAATCATTATTGTAATTTTAATAGAAATACAGTCCATCTCAGCACAGTGTGGAAGACAGTGACCAGGTGACCTGCCTGTTCAGGCTGTTGTCCAGGCACTAAAGGTTAGTAAGCTAGCAACAATTCTTATGGTTCATTTTCTTAAAACTGGAATTGGACAGGGCAGCCATTCAAACTGAGGATGCCTTCAAATAGAGGATGGTCCTCTGGCACCCCTTCAAGCAGAGGACTGTTCTCTGTAAAAGAGGACACCTGGCCACCCTAGTAGCGTGCGTGTATGCATATGATAATGAGACCAGTGTAGGCTGGTGGCTCCGATTTTGGCAGGGCTGTGAATCCATTCTGGGTTTCAGGCAGAACCAACTAAAACTCTAAAGAAACCTATTTTGGGGATAGGGTTCAGCACCTTGGATAGCCCCTTTAATGTTCTGGCTGGTTCTGACTGAAACCCAGAGTGGATTTACAGCCCCACCAAAATCGGAGCCACCAGCCTCCACTGTATGAAACTGTTATGAATTGTTATCTAGTTTGGTCTTCAGTGGTTCAGTGAACCAATAAGGCTTGAGGAGAGGGATGGGTAGATAGATGATAGCTAGCTAGACGATAGATGGACACATAAGTAGGGATGTCAGAGAATTCCGTGACGGATCTCGGTGAGGCTGAATGCCAGTGCATTCGGCCCCCTGAAATCCGTCGCGGAACGAAGCCCCTGCCCCCCAACCCACGAAAGGTGCGCGGGACGAAGTCCCCTCCGCCCCCACCCCATGAAAGGCGCACGAAACGGAGCACTTACCTGCTCCCGTCCACGCTGCTTTGCGAATGGCGGCCGTCCTGCGGCCGCCATTCGCTTCCTCCTCTTCATAGCCGTGACAGGCTAAATAAATACTTACGTAGCCTATCACGGCTAACGCAGGGACGCCATTTGCGTCCCTGCGGAGGCCGTGATTGGCTACGTAAGTATTTACGTAGCCTATCACGGCGGGGGGGGGGACCCCGCGTACGCAAATGGTGGCGGCTACCGCCATTTGTGTATGCTGGGGGTTTTCCCCCTGCTGTGATAGGCTACGTACATACTTACGTAGCCTATCACGGCTCAATACAGGGACACAAATGGCGGCGGCTACAACAGCCACCATTTGCGTCCCTGTAGGGCTGCCCAGCGGCTGGATGTCCGGCTGAGGGCAGCCGGAGCCGGCCAGCAGCTCCGCAGCTTGGCCGTGGAGCGGAGCCAGCCGAGCAGGATTCCGGGGGGAGGGACGGAGCACCTCCCCCCCCACCGCGGATTGCCCAGCGCGGAGCCAGGTAGGTGTTTCGTACATCCCTACACATAGGTGCATGATGTTCAGGCCTTATTATTAGTCTTATTGCACTGGCCCAATGAGGGCCAAACAAGATGACAACTTTTAATGGTTTTGTCCTTTTTTAAAAAAAATTAAAAACACTTGGGTGGGAGGAGTTGGCATCATGTGCCAGCATCATTGGGCACCTGGCAAGTCTCACACCATGCAGGTGGCCCACTGTTGACCCCCAGAGTCCCCTGGCCCCTACAGCTGGGCTTCCTTTCTGCTGCTGCCTGTTCACCCATTCTCCATGTGTGGGAGGGGTGACAGGAGGAAAGAGAAGGAGCGGCAGCCTCCATTTGCCTTGCCCCTCCCTCTGGTTGGTGGTGATAAGACCATAGGAACATAAGAACAGCCATGCTGGATCAGACCAAGGGTCCATCTAGTCCAGCATTCCGTTCACACAGTGGCCAACCAGCTGTCGACCAGGAACCCACAAGCAGGGCATGAGCGCAACAGCACCCTCCCACCCATGTTTGGGCTAGAAAGAGAAAGCAAGCAAATGAGACAATAGTGGGATTGACTGATTGAGCCAATACTGGTGGACCCACTCAGGAAGGGCATCTTGCACAAGTCCTGAAGCTGACACCAATGGGAGTTGACTGGAAGAGCACTGCTGTTGACTGGAGGTGCACTAAAGGCCGGGGTGATTAAACCTTCCTCCGTGGGCCATTTTTCTGATCAACCTTGTTCTCGCCAACCTGCTTGTCCACTTGCAGTAAAAAGATACTAGCTAACCAGTGTTTCCCACAGCAACTGCAATTGCTTTCTTTCTGCACCACACAAGAGCTCTGAAGCATTTACAATTATCTGTTATTGCTTTGACTGTAGCCAAGTTTATTTGTGTGCCAAAAAAGCAATAACATGCCAACTTGCTTGCAATTACAAGCCAACAAGACAGGCTCTATTTCATTTTGATTTTTGATGCTTGTGCACTGACATACATGCACAACATTACACTAATAGTGGCAGGGAGTCTTGTTTTCTTTTCAGACTCTCTTCAAAGCTCCTTCAAGCACACACATGCAGGGCGAGGAAGGGCTGTTGCTGCTATAATTTCTGGTCCGATCTTTTCACACGTTTGTACATTCTATAGCTAGATTTTATACCTTGATATTTTGCTTTCATGATAAAGATAAGATATATTTATTTGGGACCAACTTGAGTTCCAAAAGTTTTCGAGTCTCATAGAAGGGTTTCTCAGCTAGATTGTGAGCCCTGAGTATTTATCTGGATGACTGCTTGATCAGAGAATTAGATGTCTGCATTTCCTGCTCATTCGCCTAGAAAAACTGTAGAAGTGTCTCGGCTGAAATTGCAACTTTAAACTTTTGTCACAAGCAAGCTTAAGGGATTCTTTCTGGAACTCCTGCCTTAACTCCAGTCTCTTTGGACCCAATTGTGTCCCACATTGGGTCGATTCAGCCTGAGCATCCTCAGGCTCACACACTCTCCTCCATCTCCGTCCTTGAGTGAAATTAGCTGCTTCCTGGTTTGAGCCAAAATATAGTCCCCTTTTAGCCCTTGGAACTCATGACTACTGAACATGCGAAGGCCAAGTGGGAACATGCAGGGCTAGCCCTACCCCTTCAATGATGTGCATGCGGTGGTCGCACTCCCTGGCCAATGCGAGAGTGCCAGGTGTCCACTTTTACAGAGGACAGTCCTCAATTGAAGGGCTCCTAGAGGACCATCCTCTATTTGAAGGCACCCTTTTTGAAGTGCTGACCTGTCTACTTCTAGTTTAAAGATCATGAACCTTAAGAACTGTTGCCCATAAGCAGTTAGCACCTTGTCACAGCCTTCCACATTACGATTGTGAGATGTGCTGTATTTCTATTTAAATTAAATAATTTCTAAATTTGCATGTATACATATACATTAGCATATCCAAATGTTATGCAAACATGTTGTCCATTTTGGGGGTGATTCATTTCCTCTCTTTTCTGGTGATTCATAAGCAGCCACCTTGTATCCACACAGAGTTTCCAACACGGGACAGGAACCCAGGTCACTCAAACTGAACGCCTAAAGAGGGTTATAGTTTATTGTTGTACTGAACTGGCAAATTGTGATTTGCACTTGCCCTCAAGGCCAGGATGGCAAACCATGGTTTCTAGCTGGTTTCAAATCCTGGTTCAGCAGGCAAGCACAACCATAGTTAGTGCTGCAAGGCATGCACACACATTTAAAGCCTCAATGAGTTGTCAAATAAAGAACATAAGACTATGCTGTGTTAGACCAGAGGCCTATCTAGTCTAGCATTCTGTTCACCCAGTAACCAACCAAATGCCAATGGGGAGGCCACAAACAGGACATGAGGGAACCTTCCACTTGCTACCTCTTATACTGGAGATAAAAGTAATAACCATCGATAGCTTTATTCTCCATGAAATAAAGACGTGTGAGTGGATAATTTATTTCTCAAGAATGCTGTGGTGAAGTTTAAACAGCCTTGTGATCAATTTTCCTCATGATAATCACCTCACTTCAATGCGTGGCAAAATACTTTTGCATTCAGAATCAAACTTTCAAACCATCATATGTTTGGCTCAAATTGGGCAGTGGGGGGAGAAGCAAAAATGGGAATGAAACCCTTGACTTCCATCTTTCACATTTTCAAGGCCACTCTGATTTTTGAAGGAGGAGAAACTCACCACAGCTTCCGTGCAGTTCCAATTGACTGCTGGCTACCACCTTCTTTTTCCCCAGAACGCTCCATTCTGGAGGGGATGCTAGGGGGAAATGATGATTGCAAGCCAATTGGAGCGCCAAAGGAGTTTTGGTAACTTCCTCCCTGCCCCTTAAAAATGGTCGACCCCCATCCCGCAAAATATCACCAAAAAGGCCCTCAATTTTCTGGCTTGTAAATGAACCCACAAAACGGAGGGAGGAGCACAAACTTGGAGGGAAGCAGTTTGGACCAGACCAAGTTTAAGAACCTATTCCTGTGCAGAAAATGCTGTAACAATTCAAACCGAGAGCACTAGCTTTGATGAGATTAATGGTTTTCACAAATTTTCTAAAGCAAAATGCATGAGCATACTCATGTACTAGGCCCCTAGTGCCGCTCTATGCAAAAAGCAATGAATCTACTTGGCGTGTGGGACTAGGGTGGCCAGGTGTTTACAGAGGACCATCCTCTATTCAAAGACGTCCCCTATTTGAAGAGGTGTCAAGTCCAAATCTAATTTAAAGTCAAAGAACCCTAAGAAGGAAGAGTAGCAGGGGCCTTGAAGTTGCTCATTCAGTTAGCACCCAGGCAGCAGACTAAGCAGGCAGGCAGGTCAACTGGTCACTGTCTTCTCCCTATGGTTAGATATATTGAATTTCTATTTAAATTATAGTGGGTTTGTTTATTGCACCTATACATATGCATTTGCATATGCAATTGCTATGCAAATTGGTGTCCTCTTTTGTCCTCTTTTTGGGGGATATATTTCCTCTTTTTTTTGGCAATGCTTAAGTGGCCATCTTAGTAAACAAGCTGGATCAATTCATTTTTCTTGCCAATCGTAGCTGCTGCTGTATTCATTGAGAGACTGATCTAATTACTCCAGTTTAATTTATTTTCTATTATTATGTTGGTGTTGAATTTGTTCCCCACCTTTCTGCAGAAGGTGGCTTACATACAAGCAACACAATACAAAATAAGCGTGAACACAACCTTAAAACAACAGCAAATCCAACCTCAAAACAAAATGAACAAAGCTGTCCAAAGCTTTTAAAATGTTGTTTCCTGCAGACATTGTTAGCAGTTCTTTTCTGAATAACATTTCTCCCTCCGTTCCTTCTTCCCACATATATATTTCACATACACAAGATTAGCGCACTTTAATGATGTGTTGACTCATCTAACTGTACTGCAAAATGCACTCTTTGTTTTATATAGTGAATTACCTGTCATTTTAAATGATCAGAATTGAACCAATTCTTTGAGAAACTATGATATCTAACAAAGCTTTTAGTTCTTAAGATGTCATGCCACTGTGCGCATTTAGGAACACATGAAGCCGCTTCATACTGAGTCAGATCCCTCTCCATCTAGTAGTTCGGTATCCCCTACACCAGGGCTAGGCAACCTTTTTTTGAGCTTGGGGGCACATCAAACTCTCATGGGCACGACCACAAAATGGCTGTCACAGGAGGCATGGCTGATCACAAAGGACATGTAACCCGCTCAAAAGATTGAGTACAAGGCAGAGGTGGGGTCTGAGTCCCAACACACTAAACAACTTGTTTGAACCTAGTTTTCTGCACCAACAGAAACCTATTTCAAAGGCAAACTCTTTTTCTACCCCCACCCCCACCTTTTCTGCCAGCCTACTCATTCCCCCCATCTCTTTTTTCTCTCACTGGATCACCACCCATTCAGTAACTCACTGTCACACAAACAAACACACTAGCACCCCATGTATCCATCATGCATACATATCTACATGTCCCTCCTCCTCACTTCAAGCAAACACTCTTTTTCAGGTCCTCCCTAAATCCCTCCCTCTCCCTCTCCCAGAGAGAGAGAGAGAAGGCTTATCCTTTCAGGCATAACAAACACACAATCCTCCCCAACCTCCCCAAGTTGTTCCCAGTTGGCTTCTCCAACCCTCACTGGCTTCCTGCCGCTCTCCCTCCCTCCTTACTGACTTCCTTGACCTCCCCCCTCCCCAAGCTGGCTCACCACTGCTCTTCCTAGCCCCGCCCCTATTGTTCTCCCTAGCACCCCATGGCTCTCTTTAGCTCCCCCAGTTTATCAGACAGAAGCAACAGGAGTCCTTTTTTTCTTTCGCTAGCTCTTTTTTTTTGGGTGGCTGGGCGTGTGAAGAGGAAAATGTCAGCCTCTTCATCATTTCCTAAGAATGTCTCTGAGTCTCGTGTGCGGCCCAGAGGCATTGATGGGAAGTGCAGATGGCAGCAGCTGGAGGCCTGCACTTTGCTTTGGAGCAATCCCTGGTGCCAGTAAGAAGATGTATCTTTTTTTTAAAAAAAAAAAATAAAAAGTGGAAGTGGAAGTGGTAGGGCACCTCATCAGACGCATGCAAGGGGTCGGGGGCACATTGGTGCCCGCAGGCACCATGTTGCCTACTCCTGGCCTACACCACCCTGGAGTGGCTCTCTGGTGTTTCAAAACAGAAGAGAAAATATTCTCAGGCACATGAAAAAAATGTATTATGCCCAATGCATTTCAGAAAGGACTTTCCTTCATCAGGGGCTGCTTATCTTTCTCCAAATGTGTCGCAAAGAATCCTTCCAGCGCTTCTTCTGTCTGAAAATGCTTAAAATGGAGCATTTTAAGGCAGAAGCAGCATCGGAAGGATTCTTTGCAACACATTTGGAGAAAGATAAGTAGCCCCAGAGGATGGAAAGTCCTTTCCGAAACTCATTGGGCATAATAAAAGATTGTCAGGCACCTGAGAATATTCTCTCTTCTGTTTTGGACACATAAGAGCCTTCCTCTCTTTCTTTCTCCAGGATTTCAGAGAGAAGCCTTTCCCAGAGTTACTTGGTGATGAACCTAGGACTTTCTGCCTATAAAGCATGAGCTCTACCACTGAGCTACAGCCCTTTGCCACAGATTATCAGGGCCAAAGTACATGTCACATTGTTTAAACAACATGACTAATCTGGCCACTTTTATTTTGGACAAAAGAACAGCCAAAGGGCCCTAATCTAGAATAGCTGGGGAGAAGGCAGAAGTGTCAGGAGCACAGTGGGATGTATGTGATGTGGCCTATAAAACGCCGTATTTATTGCTTCTCATGTTGGGGAGTTAGCCATGGTTGTGGGAAAGTGGCAGAGAGCTAATGAGGAAGGAGAATCTTCTGCAACGGGTCTCCAGGTTCTCAACAGATGACTCTCCCATCATGTACCACCTCATCCTTTTACTGGGCAATACCAGGCATTTAGCCTGTTGGGTTCTTCTCAATGCAAAGCACATGCTCTACCATGGAGCTACGGCCCCTCATCTACATTGAAATTCTTCCCTTTTACTGCCACCTCTCTCTTCTTTTCCTCCATTCTGATCCACGAAGACCCAAAGCACACGTTACTTTTGACAGGAATTATTAGGTATTGCTGCCTCCTGTTAAAAAGGCAGTTAGCAGAGAAATAAAAAAAGGCAAAACAAAATGAGTGTTTACCAGTCCCACATACACTTAAGACATAGAATAAAAGGAGACCACACCATTCTTCGGTAAAGGAAAGGTAAAATAGTTTACTCACATATTCTTGCATATCAGATGCAGGTACAGCATGCAGAAAGAGTTTATTCAGTCCATTTCTTTGTGTTCTATAACACCAGCAGGAGAGAGAGCAAACATGTTTGCTCCCATCAACAGAGGAAGGGTGGGGGTGGGGGGAGGAGCAGGAAACCACACTGTAGACTATAGAGATCCTAAGGCTAGCTATGCCCCAAATTCCCCTGAATTAATTAACGGCAACACTACACCTTTCCTGTAACTTGCAGACAAAGTTGCAATATTCCCAACAACTCTTCCTTTTTTCATTTTTACTCTATAGTAAGCGCAGGGGCACCAATTTGGATTGGGACCACAGTGTGGGGGTTAGGAAGTTTTCAACCCTTTCCCTACCTCTCTGATCCCAATTTGAATCAGCCTCTCCTCCACTCCACCCCCATATATCTGCAATTTACATTGCCATGCTGGCTGGGGAATGCTGGGAGTTGTAGGTCTTGGACAGGAAAAAGTCCTACAGCTCCTAGCATTCCCCCCTAAACATGATGGAATAGAGCTCCTCCATCTCAGAATAATTGTCTTCTCAGTTCAGTCACTGTTGGAGATTCAAAGAACTGTTTTACTAATGTACTGATCAAATTTGCCTGATCAGGTTTTCACATAGAAGAGTCTTTAAATAGAGCAGCGTGGGACCTCAGAGTAGGGGAAGCGGCGGCCGGACAACACAGGATGTGTCATCCCAGCATTTCCAACCTCCCCGCCCCTGGGAATGCCCCAGTTTTGCCACTCCACGCTGCTTTTCTGAGCACAGAGCATGGGGCCAATCCGTGCTGCCTACGAGGTGGCATGGGAGGGGGTGCGGGTCGGTTCTCCGGGAACTGACCTCAGAGCGTGGGCTCTGAGGTAGGTTCCCGGGAACTGACCTATCCTATGGACGTCTAGCCGCTGACTAGAGGCCATAGGATTGCGCCCTTATTTTGTTATTTTAGTTGAAATTGCTTTTAATAGTGTTTTAATATTGTATTTAAATGGTATTTAATATTGCATTTAAACACTTAAGGAGCAATCCTACGGCTGCTAGTCAGCGGCTAGACGCCCATAGGATATCTGGTTTTCTGGGTACCGACCTCAGAGCCCGCACTCCAAGGTCGGTTCCCGGAGAACTGACCTTCCCCCCTTCCATGCTGCCTCGCAGGCAGTGCAGGATGGCCCCATGATCCCCACTCACAAGAGGAGCACGGAGTGGCCAAAATGGGATGTTCCGAGGGGCATTCCAGGGCGGGGAGGGCAGAAATGCCAGTACAACACATCCTATGTGTCATCTAGCAGCCTCCTCCCCTGTTCCACCCTCCCACAGCTAGACAGCCAAAATCGGCCGTCTAGCCGCAAATGCAGGAGATGCGCAGAGGGAACATTCCCCTCTGTGCTTCTCCTGCCCTGCACTGGATAGGTGGTCACCTCCAAGTTTGGAGGCAGCCGCCTCTGCATAGGATTGCGACCTTAGAGATTAACGTTAAGTGGTATATAAATATTATTAAATAAATAATAAAAAGAGATTGATTATAAGTTTACTACTTGTGGCTAAAATAGTATGGGTTAGAAACTGGAAGAAGGCTTATCCCGCTACAGTGCGTGAATGGTTGATCAAATGCTTGGAAATGGCAGGAATAGATGATGTATCTGAAAGTGTACATAGAAGAATGGAAAATCAACAGCTAATTTGTACCGCAGACAAATGGAGCAAATTTATTATTTTTTAGAACAATAACTGGCAACATAATAGGTTAGAGAGAATTCTTTTGTGTTGCAAAACTACTTTGTTTCCTTTCTTTTGTGTACTGTTATCTTGTTAAATACATTATTAAAATAATAATTTAAAAAGACTAAAGCAATCATTTCGAAGGAAAAAGTAACCTTTTGTCTTTTACATGGGCTATGTATTTGTTGCAGCAGGCAACATCTTAGAAAAGGAATGGCTCTGCTCTGTCCATCACTGGTGCCCATGAGGCAGGCATGGCAGACGAGGCAAGCAAAGAGCGAGACCGCGAGGCAGGCAGGGCAAGCAAGGCAGGGAGGGAGGCAGGCCTGTGACATCAGCACTAGGGTCAGAGCGTAGTGAGCAGCCGGCTCCAACAAAGGGCATTGAACTGAGGCCTTATGATCTCCGGTGGCCAATCCACCCCTCCTATGCTTTGCCCCCTTGCTTGAAAGATGGATATTCTTAAAGGGCCAGCCCCCTGGGCAGTAGATCGGTGCTTCTCTTCCTCTCTGTGGCCTCCAGCCTGGTAGGTTTCCTTCACCGTTGGACAGGTGTAATAATGCAGGGGGTACCAGACTCCTCAGGCTCAAAGGAAGGCCCAGCTCCAGTTCTGTGGGCTCTGGTTCTGCAGGCTCCAGTCTGACAGTGCTAGGCTTAGCGGGCTCCAAACTCGGTTTCAGTGCCAGGAAGTCAACCAGGTCTTCTCCGGCCAGCAGCCATCATATCATTATCCTCTGATGTTGAGCTCAAGGTAGGCTGATCATACATACTGTTTTAAATGGGACAGTACCGTGTTTTTTCATATTTCCCGACTATCCCGTCATTTTAATATAAATGTCAATTTTGTCCCGTTTTTAATTTTTTGTAAAAAACTGAACGCGTTTATCATAAGGCTTTATGCTAATCAATATGTGCAGTAAAACTACTAGTGTGACGAAAGAGGAAGTTCCATTTACTTTATGCAGTCAGGGCCAGGCTTTTTGAGCTAGTGACGATCAGACGCCGCCCCCTTGCTTGTCTGCAGTGGCGGGAATTTGAGAGGCGGTCGCTAAGCCCCATTCAGCGTGTGGGAGCCAGGAAGGTGAGTCTTACTGTTATTTCTACCATCATTCTGCCCATAGAGATTCTTTCTGCCCTACATTCAGTTTCATTTGGACTTTTCAGACTCATATTTCGGTTCAACGGGCTGTTAGCTATTTTTTTTATTACAGCGGAACTCTCCAGTGGGACATTAGCATATACCGGCTTGTGATAGCAGTCGGGATGTTCATTCCTTTTTTTTTTCTTTTTGGTGTATGTTTATGATTTTTTGCAGTCTAGCCACTGCAGTCCTAGATTAAGCCTTAATCTAGATTAAGTGTTGAGACAATGAGCGCTATGCTAGTTGTAAAACAAAATTGTGGCATGGAGTGTGAGAAGTTTTATGATAAGGTGTTGAAAGACCGAAATTTGCTCCGTAAGATTCCTTCATCGGAGAAATATTCATGGTACGATCGTGGTGAAATACAGTCCCCCTCTATGTCTACCTAAATTTTTGTACGAGTTCTGTCACTGAAGAATAATTGTTAGCTCAATATGTTCATGTAATAAAACTTTTGTTATCGTCTTACTTTTTCATGAATACGGAATATTACATAACCCTGTCCCGTTTTTGTCATCCCAATATCCCATTTTTGTCTCAAGGAAATATGGTCAGCCTAGCTCAAGGCCATGACAAGCATTCTCTCTGGCATGAGAGTGAGGTGAGGATGTTCCCCCCTCTTTTTTATGATGGTGGCTGCCATTTGCAGTTTTTATACGTGCTTGTATTAAAAATAATTCATTAAAATTAGAAATGACATATTGCCCAATTAATTGGGGATGTTTTAGTCAGATTAAAAGGTTTATCATTGATTAATCTAACCAATTAATTTTTAAAGGTTGCAGCCTTAAATATGACTCCCATTTATTGTGCTTCATCACAGTTATGCAAATGGTTCAGAAGACTTCCCATGCAATATGAGAAATGCTGAAGGGGTCACAGTTAGGGATGTACAAAAAAATTGTTTCAGTTCACAAATCACTTCAATATTCAGAAATTCCTGAACTTGTATATGCATATAACAATGTTGCATTTTTAAAATGCACACTTTAAGAAATACACTTTAAGAAATGTGCACTTTTTAAAATGCACACTTTTTAAAATTTGCATTTTCACACTTTAGGCAATGAGGGAAAATGTGCAGTGATGAAAAATGTGCACTTTTCTTGTTCAAAATGCAGACTTTTCCTTTTCTAACAAACCCGAAAAATAGGTCACAAATGTGAACGGGAGCAAGCTGTACTGAGCTCTGGAGTGACATTCAGAGAATTTTGGCAAGCTTGAACATTCTGATTCTCCCAGTTACCAAAAAACCATTCTGTCAGTTTGTCCAGTTCCACATTTTCCCATTTCTTTCTAGAAGTTTCACTTTCAATATGTGTCCTGCTCTAGATTGAGTCCTGGCTCTTTGCAAGCAAATACAGGGAGGTGTACAATAGAACAGTCAATTTGGCAAGCAGATGGTCAAGCACTGGGGTTTAGGCTAAGGCAGAAGTGGTCAAGGTAACAAGCAAGACGTCAAACACAGTAAGGGCGCAATCCAGAGGGGATGGTCAGCCACCTCCAGACTCAGAGGCAATCAACTAGGGATTTATGGATTCCCCACCATCTGTTCCAGTGGGGAATCTGCCCAGGGGGGAGAGGCGATCCAGTCCTCCCCCCCCCCCGGAATCCTCCGGAGTGGCTCCGCTCTGCAAGGATTCCGCAGAGCTGCCCAGCTTGAGGGCCACTTACCTGACCCATTCGCCCCCATGCCGATAGCCATGTTGCTTAAAAAAATGGCGATCAGCAGGATGCGCCCATAAACTTATATGCAAAATAGAGATTCACAGCTCTATTTTGCTTATAGGTCTATGGGCACATCCCGCCGATTGCCATTTAAAAAAAAGAAAAAGAAATGGTGATCGGCGTGGAGGCCAACGGCTCCGGTTAAGCAAGCAGCCAAGAGCCATTCCGCACAGAATCCTCCTGGAGCAGAGATAAGTGGGGCCGTCCTGTCACGGATTCCAGAGGCTATATTTCAAAGAATCCGGCCTCATTTGAATCCACAGCAGATTTCTCTAACATCCCTACAATCAACTATCCAATGCAGGGTGGGTAGAGTGCAGAAGGGATCTTCACACTCTGCCTGCCCTGCATTAGCTGCTTGATTTCGTCTGTCTAGCCAGAGCAATGGGGGGCGAGACCAGATGGGACATAGGAAACATCATAACAACACTTCCACTGTCCCCTCCCCACCACCAGGAACACCCCCTTCCCCCCTGTGCCACACTGCTCTTATGAGTGCAGAGCCAGGGACAAACCACACCTCTTGCGAGGTGGTGGGGATGGGGAGGTGGTTTTCTTGGAGCACTGGCTCCGAGATCAGTTCCCGAAAACCAAATAAACCTATGGCCATCTAGCGGCCACAGGAGTGCACCCCAAATCAGCCAGGTACATTACTCAGTACAGAAACAGGGTCAAGAAACAGTCCAAGAGTCAGTAGTACAGAGCATCAATCACAAGGCAAGGCACAAGAGGCAAGGTGCCACATACCACAGCTGGCAAAGGCATTCTTTCCAGCAGCTCTCAAATTACCAGTGACAGCTGATATAGCTGAAGCTTCTAAAGCCACACCCAGTGCTCAGCTGCTTCCCATTAGAGGCTTGTCAGATGTCCTCCTCATGCATAAAGCCCAACTCATGAGTAGTCCTCTTCAGTAAGAAGCACTCCATCTGGCAACCATCCCATCATAGACCTTAAGGCACAGGCATTCGGCTAGGCCCAACATCTCCCTCTGCCTCAGAAGCTCCCTCTGCCTAGAAGGCAGATTCAGAGGCATCTCTCCTGAGGGTCCCAGAGCATCTTGGCTAGTGCCATGGTCTCCTCAGGGGCCAGCTGCCTCTGGTGATTCTGGCTCCTCCTCTGAAGATGACTCCAGTGGCAGCAGGACACCTGGGACTATGACAATGTGATTTTCATGGGTTATGTGATGATTTCCAGTCAGTCTGGTTACTGCTGTGTGGATACTGACACTCACGCACACACTGTACACCCAGAGTAGCTACAATGCTTCACTCATCACTCTCTCCTGGATAACGACACCTTATGTTTTAATAGTTCTCACTGACTTTTGATTTATGGCAAAGTTCGTCCAGAAGCCTGCCAGGATCAGTCAGTCTGATGAACGGTGTAAGAACTAATGTGTGTTATTATTAAAAAATAAAGTTTCAGCTGTGGGTTTCCTATGTGACAGAGTAATCACGGCCACAGCATTTCTTATCCACATTTCATCCAAATTTATTTTTTGTTGTAGTCACCACATCAGAAGTTGGATTTCAATGGAGTTCAGGTAAGCGGTTTCATTCAAGCCAGGAATGGACAAATTCCGGGCGGGGGGTGGGGGGCTGCTTTCTGCCACTACCACTACCGAATTTGCTGGCAAATTAACCGCTGTGCTGGCGGCACCAAAAAAGTAGCAATTCTGCTTCCGAACAAAGGGTGCTTTGAAATACTTGAAGTACTGTGTGACAAAACAACAATGCTCGCCATGTGGGGTCGATGTTAATGTGTATATGGGTTTACTGTGTTAAATAGAACCCAAGCAAGTAAGAACTGGACATGGAACAACCGACTGGTTCAAAATTGGGAAAGGAGAACGACAAGGCTGTATATTGTCGCCCTGCTTATTTTAATTTATATGCAGAGTACATCATGAGAATCGCCGGGTTGGATGAATCACAGGTCGGAATTAAGATTGCCGGGAGAATTATCAACAACCTCCGATATGCAGACGATACCACCCTAATGGCAGAAAGCAAAGAGGATCTAAAGAGCCTCTTGTTGAGGGTGAAAGTGGAGAGTGCAAAAGCTGGTTTGAAACTCAACATTAAAAAAAAAAAGATCATGGCATCTGGCCCCATCACTTCCTGGCATATAGAAGGGGAAGAAATGGAAGCAGTGACAGATTTTATTTTCTTGGGCTCCAAGATCACTGCAGACGGTGACTGTAGCCATGAGATTAAAAGACGCTTGCTCCTTGGGAGGAAAACTGTGGCACAACTAGACAGCATAGTAAGAAGCAGAGACATCACCTTGCCGACAAAGGTCCGTCTAATCAAAGCTATGGTTTTCCCAGTAGTAATGTATGGCTGTGAGAGCTGGACTATAAGGAAGGCTGAGTGCCGAAGAATCGATGCTTTCAAACTGTGGTGCTGGAGAAGACTCTTACGAGTCCCCTGGACTGCAAGGAGGTCAAATCAGTCCATCCTAAAGGAAATCAACCCTGAGTGCTCAATGGAAGGACAGATACTGAAGCTGAAGCTCAAATATTTTGGCCACCTAATGCGAAGAGAAAACTCTCTGGAAAAGACCCTGATGCTGGGAAAGATTGAAGGCAAAAGGAGAAGGGGATGGCAGAGGATGTGACGGCTAGATAGCATCACCAATGCAATGAATATGAACTTGAGTCTGCACGCCACACTCTGGGAGAGAGCGCAGGACAGGAAGGCCTGGCGTGCTATGGTCCATGGGGTCACGAAGAGTCGGACACGACTTAATGACTGAACAACAACAACAACAAAAGTTAGGGTAATTGTTTGGTAGAGTGAGTGAAAAGTGGGAGGGGCGTGTGTGCATGTGTGAAGAGACTGAATTTATAAATGGCAGGATCAGACAGTTGGTTAGATTGGGGTTGGAGACAGGGGGGAGAAAGCCTCAGCGGGAAGAGGGCCTCAGGGTTTGATGAAACTAGATAGTGGAGTTGTGGAAACAGGAGTTATTAGGGGTAGAGTAGGCAGGGTAAGACCGAGAATGTAATGATTCATTGTAAGATATAACATCTTTTGTATTAAACTTTAATTTGTTTGTTTTTAAATTATAACATCCCACGTCTCGTTCATCTTTCTGTGCTACCAACAGCGTTCTTATTTCCTGGGTACTTCTCCTGGTTGGGGAAAGGGAACCAATTAGGCATACTGGGTGTCTCTTTTACCTGGTGAATCTAGAGGCTGAAGCTTGTGGGACAGTGAGGACAGGCAGCTGACCCAAAGTGGAGGCAGACGGAACTGAGGGAGGGTTACGTCACATGCTGCCACAGAGGAGATGGCAAAGACTTGTTCTTTGCTGCTCTAGAAGGAAGAATTATTACTATTATTATTATTATTATTATTATTATTATTAAAACATTTCTAGTCCGCCCTATATCATTAAGATCTCAGGGCAAAGTACAGATAAAATCAATTTAAACACACTAGACCTAACGGGCTGAAGTTACAGCTAGTGATGGACAAATCAGGTTTCCTTTTCTCACTTCTTTTTAGATCTCAAGTTTTTTCTGTCCTGTTTATGAAAACATTTGCAAATGTTGGTAAGTGCCTATCAAACCAACAGGCCAAATGAAATTCTCACCTATCTGCACCAGCCAGATTTAACAGGTACAGCTGTTCCTAGCATGGAGAGGACCATGTTGTTCCCGCCAGCCATGAGGAGCATGTCAGAAAAATGACGTGGCAAACCTAATACAGTACCACAAACCTGGCTGAACACACAGGGATTCAAACCCAGACTTTTAAGAGCTAAGCACTCAAAAGCCCTCTGCCAGGATGGCCAAATCTATCAGTTTCACTCTCTCCCACAGTCTGGTTTTTAAAATCTTAATTCCTTTCTGTCTTATTTATAAAGAAATCTACAAATTTTGTCAAGTTCTTATAAAAAAAAATGAACCAAACAACATTCTCACCCATTCCTAGTTACAGGATGGTAGATTGGGAGAAACATCTTAATGGTATGAGGATTTGACAATGGGATTCATTTACCTAGAGAGATGGTAGACCAGCACATCTGGAAGGAGCCAGGTTGGGGAAGTCTATCTTAGATTGTGTGGGTTTTCCTCTTTCTCATGATGTGAGTCACTGCCACATAGCCTCTTTTAGAGGAAGACCTGGCTGCCAAACAGCCCCCTGATTTACCAGCTCAGATTATATTGCTTGGGGGAGTTCTTTTGATCAACCAACTACATATTCGTGTGAGAAAACAGACATATGGCATCCATGTGCTTCCTTGCTGTGCTCCAAATATGGATGAAAGGAATTTGTGTGTTGTGCAAGAGTCTGGAGCAATATTCAAATATTCCTTTCTCTTTTTTTAAACTGTGGAAAAATGTAACCCAGGAATAACAACATGTCAGAACAATATATTGATTAATGGACACATTCAACCTCATGCTTACTGGCCAAAAAAGGAATCCAATTCAGAAATGGCAGCAGATAAATTAAGGGCACTATCCAGCCTAAATGAAGCTCTTCACATCCTGATCCTATGCTTACTCAGAAGTAAGTCCCACTGAATTCATTGAAGCTTGCTTCCAAGGAAGTGTGCCTAGGTTTTCCACCTTAAAACCCCACTGATTTTAGTAAGAGCAATTTACCCTGCAATCCTATGCACATTTACTTGGGAATGAATCCTACTGAACCCAGTTACTTGCTTCCACATACATGTTTATATGTTGCCATAGGGCTGGACAGATCTGTCTATTTCCAGTCCATGTCAATTTCACATGTGTTCATTCATGTCTGTTCCATCCTGTTTCTGCAATAATGTTCAATTTAAAAAATCTGCATGGAAATTGGCATAGAAATAGGTATTTGACTATGTATTTTTGGACATACTTTCTCACAAAATGTGAATTTCTAAACATATGTCACCTATGCATTTTAAGAGACATATTTGATCCTAAAATATATGCGTTGCATGCATTTTGATACGTTTTTGGAGCCGAGAACTGCACTGCTAAATTAAGAGAATCGCAAGATCTGATGGATAATTACTTACTTTCCAATCCATACGTTAACCCAAGAGGTGCAAAACAGGTCAGTTTGTATCAGAATTCACAAAGATGGCATTCCTCAAGCAACTATACTCCAGAATAAGAAACACATTGTGAGACCATAAGAAAATGATGCATTACGTGTGTCAGAACATTAATAGTATATTTGGAGGCAATCCTATGATAGTCAGCATATTAGGCTGCATAGCACATGCTCAACTCTTCCAATGAAAGCTCCAAGACAGAGAAGACTGAGCTTCACTTTGGCTCAATCATTTCCTGACATTTCCAAGACCTCCTTGTTAAACACTACTGGAACAAATGGATGTTTCACTTAACAATGTGAAAGCATAAATTTAGTGCATTGAAATGGAGTTCTAGCAATTACTGTTCTTGTCCTGCTATAAGTTCGAATAGAAAAGATGAACACTTGAATCCCTCAAATTCATTCTTCTTCTTGCCAAAGATGATATTCTTGCAAGAATGTTCTTTCTTTTGAACTTAAGCTTCCTTGCTCGTGGGAGCATTTAAAGCTGAACACTATATGTTGCTGTTCAAGTTTAACCATCATTCCCTATGACTATAGTTCTGTGACCTAGTTTTGCTATAATGCTAAACTTAAGGATGTCTATGGAAAATCTGGCCCTCTGGGGGCTCGCCAAATTTCTGTGGCACCCCCAACTCAGTTTGCATTGGCAAGCCACACATTTCTCCTGAAATCCAGAAACTTCTTCCTTCAAAAAAAAAAAAAAAAGTGTAAATAGAAATTTGCACAAGTTAAGGAAATTGCACCTGCAATTTGCACAAATTTCTATTTACCCAGATTAAAAATACCTGGAAAATCTGCATACTGGCCCAACTCAATGCAGACTGAGTCGGGCGAATAATAGCCACCCAAACCCTAGAATAGCCACCCAAACCCTAGCTTCAATTTTGATCTGGCCAGTCTCTAATCTTATCTTTGCATTGGAGACATCCCTAGGAACACCCAATATTGCCGTCAAAAATTTTGATTGTACACATTGTAATATTTGGGTATTTGGGAAAGGCCCCAATTGAGAGCCGTACAATAATTGTGCTAGTACTTTTGCTCGATATAATTGGAGAGCTAAAGGGATATAGTGGTCGCCTTTCGTTCTCATAAATTGTGCTGTTGCTGACGAGCTTCTCTGTGCATTTAATGCCAAATATTCGCTGTGAGCCTTCCTGGAACCGTTTGCTCGAAGGACTACCCCTAAATATTTGAATTGGGTGACCTGCTCAATCTTATGCTGGTTTATCATCCGTGATCTGATTTTTGGTCTTTTTGCAAAAGTCATGATTTTTGTTTTTTGATAATTGATCTAGGGATGTACGAAAATCACTTACCTTTCGCGGATTATGCTGATGGTGGGGGAGGGAGGCGTTCTGTCCCTCCCCCTGGAATCCTCGAACGGCCGGCTGTGCTCTGCAGCAGCTCCACGGAGCAGCCAGCCAGGCCCAGCCCAGCCAGGCCAGAGCCGTCCGTAGCCGGATTTCTGGCCGCGGAGGGCTCTGGGTAAAAACAACAACAACAACAACAACAACTGTGTACGCAAATGGTGGCGGCTACAGCCGCCGCCATTTGCGTTCCTTCTTTTTGGCCGTCTTAATCTACGTAAATATTTACGTAGACTATGACGGCGAAAATCAAGGGGAATGTAAATAGCGTAGCGGGCGCTATTTGCGTCCCTTTTTCATTCACCATTTTAGCCTACGTAAAGATTTACGTAGGCTAAAACGGCAGATCAAAAGGGGACGCAAATAGCGCCCACTACGCTATTTGTGTTCCCATTGATTTTCTCCATCATAGTCTACGTAAATATTTAAGTAGATTAAGACGGTAAAAAGAAGGAATGCAAATGGCGGCGGCCATAACCGCCGCCATTTACGTACACTTTTTTTTTTTAAACCCACCCCCAACCATGATAGGCTATGTAAAGATTTACGTAGCCTATCACGTCTTTTTTTTTTTCCCACAAGCCTGGAAATGGCGGCGGCGGCAGCTGGTCAGAAGACCGGCTGCTGCCGCCGCCGCCGCCCGGGAGATCCGCCCCAGGTAAGTCTCATCCCGGGGGGGATCCGCGGGGGGGCGGGGGGTGGCAGGCCGTTCTGCCACAGATTTCGGGGGGGCCGAATGCACTGGTATTCAGCCTCACCGAGATCCATGGCGGACTTCTCTGACATCCCTAAATTGATCATCAGATCTTCTTCCTCACAGTATTCAGTCAACTTCCGCAATGCTCTTGTAAGCCCAGTTGGAGTCCTTGAGTTAATAGCTGCATCATCTGCAAATAGTAAAGTAGTTATATGCCTCCCCGCAATTTGGGGGGGATGAAAATCGGTATGGTTTAGCTGGTCTACCATTGAATTGATGCAGAAGATGAACAAAAGTGGGGCGAGAATGCAGCCTTGCTTGACCCCTTTTTGTGTTGGAACAGCCTTTGTAAGGTGGCTGTGAGCACTACACCTGACCTTAAGGGAGGTGTCCCTATATAGAGTCTGAATGAGTAGGAGCAGGTGCCTATCAATGTTAGAGGCCTCTAATTTCTTCCATAGTTTGACCCTCGAGATAGAGTCGAAAGCTGCCTTAAGGTCTATATAGGCTACATAGAGCGAGGTGACCTTGTTTGAGATGTATTTCTCAATGAGATGCTGTAGCACCAAGCATTGATCTATGGTAGAGCAACCCCCCCCCCCCCCCGCCGAAGCCTGCCTGCTCCTCTACCAATATCATATGCTGTTCCAGCCAGTCTTTAAGCTTCCTGTATAAGTGCCTGGCGTATAATTTACCAATAGTACTTAATAAACTGATGGGCCTGTAATTTGTGGGGTCGTCTCTCTTCCCTTCTTGAATATAGGAACAATAATGGCAGAGCCCCAATCTTCTGGTTGCCCAGTCATGTCAATGTAGGAGAATAGCTACGCTAGAGCCGGGGCCCACCATTCTAAGTTATTTTTGACCACCTCTGGAGGGATCAGATCTTTGCCCAGTGCTTTGCCCATTTTCATCTGGGCAGCTAGATCATAAATTTTTTAAGCCAAGACCGGGGGCCAAGGCGGAGCATCTTCAAACGCAATATTCCAGGCCACATGGGCAGCGTCAGAATCCTTGTATAACTGATGGAAATGCTTCTCCCAAGCCTTTGGATGAATATAACAGTCTGGAAATGTTGGTCCACAAATTGGCGAGATCTTTATCAACCGCCAGAACATGGTCGGATCCTTAGATTTGGCTGCTTGAATCAGTTTCACAGAGTTCTCCTTCCAAGCCTTTTTTTTCTTTTGTGTTTGTTTCCCACCTCCCAGCTGAGCAGAGCAGAGCAAGCTGCTCTAGCTGGTCCAGGGACTACAGAAGCAAGCAAGCTCCCAGAGAGTGAGCAACCAGAGCGAGCGAACAGGGGGAGCAAACAGGAGTTGGCCAGGGGAGTTGCAGTGGTTGAAGAGACAAAGGAGACAAAGGAGACAGAGACTAAGAGGTAAGTGGGCTGCAGGAAGCCCAGGGGGCTGCCCTTTATCCTTCTGAGTGGCTGTGAGCTCACCAGGTGCTTCTGAGAGCTCCAACTGAATTGGGGTGTGTATGGCCTGAGTACTCCCAGCAGCTGAGTGGGCAGGAAGCTTCAGTCTGTTTCCCACCTCCCAGCTGAGCAGAGCAGAGCAGAGCAAGCTGCTCCAGCTGGTCCAGGGACTACAGAAGCAAGCAAGCTCCCAGAGAGCGAACGACCAGAGTGAGTGAATAGGGGGAGCAAAGAGGAGTTGGCCAGGGGAGTTCGGCAGGGGAGGTCAAGGGGGAGGCCCCTAACATTTTTTTATTATTATTTTTTAACTAACTTTTTTCCATTTATTTGTCTTGTAACACACACTTCCACACCAGTGGGACTCTGCTTTTAACCTCTACTGAGTAGAGGAACAGGCACAGGCTAGTCTAGAACAATCACAAAGCTAGACACAAAAAGGGAAAAGAAGCAATGGAAGGACAGGATTCTCCAGTGGCAGTGACCTGCAAGGTGTGTGCAATGTTTGTTTTCTTGCCTGAGAACAACATGGCCTACACCTGCAACAAGTGCAAGTTGATCACTGCTGGAAGAAAAAGTAAGTGGACTGGAGCGGCGACTGTTGACTGTCCGGGGAATAAGAGAACAGAAGAGTTCTTGGCCAGAATGGGGGAACTACAGCAGCAAAGGGAAGACCAGAAGCTTGAAGAGCAACAGCAAGATGAGGAAGTGGGAAATGCTGAGGAGAAGAAAAATGGAGTAGAGGATACTCCTTGGAAAAGGGTGACAGTTAGGAGAAGAAGAACTAGACGCCACTCTGCACCAGTGGAAGCAGTGGAGCTGTGGAACCGATTCCAGGTACTTGCGGATGAGACTGGAGGACAGCCTGCAGAGGAAGAATCACAGGGGAACTTACATGAGAGTGAGCAAGAGGCTGAAGGTCAGTCAAACAGAGGTGATGAAACCCAGGCCTACAACAAGAAGAAGAGAAGAGTGGTAGTAGTAGGAGACTCCTTGCTGCGTGGGATCGAGACCCAAGTATGTCACGAAGACCCGTGGACTCGCTAGGTATGTTGTCTCCCGGGAGGACGAATTAGAGATGTGACTAAAAGGTTGCCTGCACTCATAAATCCCAGTGACAGGTATCCCATTCTTCTCATCCATGTGGGAACAAATTATACTGCCAAGCGGAGCTACGAAGAAATCACGTCAGACTTTGAAGCTCTGGGAAGGAAACTCAAGAACTTTGGGGCCCAGATAGTTTTCTCATCCATACTTCCAGTAGTTAGAAGAGGGATAGAAAGGGAACGAAAAATACTCCAGGTGAATGACTGGCTACGAGGATGGTGCTGACGAGAGAGATTTGGATTCTGGGACCATGGGCTATACTTCCTGGAAGATGGGCTGTTGGCAAGGAACAGGTTGCACCTCACAAAGGATGGGAAGAATATGTTTGGCCACAACGTGAAGAACTTCATCAGGAGGGCTTTAAACTGAATCCTATGGGGAAGGGAGATGTAATGTTGGGCGTAACAATGGACGTAGGCGCATGCACTGCAACAGAGAGAACAGCTCTGATAGCGCCCAATAATAGTCTTCAGACACATGTAGGAAGAAAGCTAGACTATGAAGCACATGGTCTTCAATGTCTATATACTAATGCCCAGAGTATGGGAAACAAACAGAACGAACTTGACCTCTTAATACAGGAGGGAAATTATGACTTGATAGGTATAACTGAGACTTGGTGGGATGACTCTCATGACTGGAATACAGCAATTGAAGGATATAACTTGTTCAAAAAGAACAGGAGGAACAGAAAGGGAGGTGGGGTTGCACTGTATGTGAAAAATACATATCTCGGCACAGAAATACAGGAGGATGAGCTTGGTAGCCCCATCGAGAGCATCTGAATCAAAATAAATGGAGCAAAGAATAAAAGGAACCTGATGGTAGGAGTCTACTACCAGCCACCCAACCAAGGGGAAGACAAGGATGAAACTTTTGAAAAGCAAATAGCCAATGTTTTAAGGAAGCATGATGTAGTAGTAATGGGGGACTTCAATTTCCCTGATATTTGTTGGGAGACAAATTCTGCAAAACATGGCCCCTCCAGGAAATTCCTGACTTGTGTGGCGGATAACTTCCTCCTACAGAAAGTAAAGGAAGGAACTAGAGGATCGGCTATCCTTGACTTGATCCTAACCAACAGAGATGACTTAGTGGATAAGGTAGCAGTTACAGGAATTCTGGGGGAAAGCAACCATGTTGTACTTGAGTTCTTGGTTCTAAGGGAAGCAAAAGCCGAGTGTAGTCAAACGCGTACCCTGGATTTTAGGAAAGCTGATTTTAATAAACTCAGAACAATGATCAGGAAGGTCCCATGGCAAGCGATTCTAACGAGAAAAGGAGTCCAAGATGGGTGGGAGCTTTTAAAAAAGGAAATTCTCAAGGCACAATCACAAACAATTCCAACAAGAAGAAACGGTGGAAGACAAGACAACAGAAGAAGCCAATGTGGCTTCACAAAAAGCTTAGGGATGACCTGAAAACAAAAAAGGACACATATAGGAAGTGGAAAGAAGGCCAAATAACAAAGGAAGAGTACAGGCAGGTAGCACAGAATTGCAGGGATGGCGTCAGGAAGGCTAAAGCTGAGAACGAGCTGAGGTTAGCGAGGGATGCTAAAAACAACAAAAAGGCTTTCTTCATCTACGTGCATAGTAAAAGGCAGAGGA
Organism: Heloderma suspectum; assembly: GCF_057233095.1. Classification (NCBI taxonomy): domain Eukaryota; kingdom Metazoa; phylum Chordata; class Lepidosauria; order Squamata; family Helodermatidae; genus Heloderma; species Heloderma suspectum. Next base: position 31,106,280 of record NC_139459.1, read on the forward strand.
AAGAAATGGTTGTTCAGCTACTAAATAAGGATGGCAAAACAATAACAGATGGCAAAGAAAAGGCAGAGGTGCTCAATTCCTACTTTGGCTCAGTCTTCTCCCAAAAGAGGGTCTATGACCCCCCTGGCAAAGGTGAAGTACAGGCTGAAGGGGCAGGATTGCAGCTTGAGATCGATAGGCATATGGTCAAGGGATACCTAATTACTTTGAATGAGTTCAAATCTCCAGGGCCAGATGAACTGCATCCTAGAGTAATAAAGGAACTGGCAGAAGAACTCTCAGAAACACTGTCTATTCTCTTTGAGAAATCATGGAGGACGGGGGAAGTGCCAGATGACTGGAGGAGGGCTCACGTTGTCTTCAAAAAGGGTAAAAAGGAGTAACCTGGGAACTACAGACCAGTCAGTCTGACATCAATCCCTGGGAAAATTCTGGAGCAGATGATCAAGCAATCCATCTGGAAGCACCTTGAAAACAATGCAGTGATTACTCAAAGCCAACATGGATTTGTCAAAAACAAGTCCTGCCAGACGACTTTGATCTCATTTTTTGATCAAGTAACCTCCCTCGTAGACTGTGGAAATGCTGTAGACATCATATACCTCGACTTCAGCAAAGCTTTCGACAAAGTGCCCCATGATATCCTGATGAGCAAACTAGCTCAAAGTGGACTAGATGAAACAACGATCCAGTGGATCCACAGTTGGCTACAGGATCGGACTCAAAGAGTGCTTATCAATGGGACCTTCTCAAACTGGGGAGAGGTAACAAGTGGGGCACCGCAGGGCTCAGTCCTGGGCCCAGTGCTCTTCAACATTTTTATTAATGACTTGGAGGAGGAAGTGCAGGGAATGCTGATCAAATCTGCAGATGACACAAAATTAGGCGGGATAGCTAATACTTTGGAAGACAGAAACAAAATTCAAAGTGATCTGGATAGACTGGAGTGCTGGGCAGAAAACAACAGAATGACATTTAATAGGGATAAATGCCAAGTTCTGCACCTAGGAAAAAGAAACCAAATGCACAGTTACAAGATGGGGGATACATGGCTCAACAACACTACAAGCAAGAAAGATCTTGGAATTGTTGTCGATCACAAGCTGAATATGAGCCAACAATGTGATGTGGCTGCAAAAAAGGCAAATGCCATTTTGGGCTGCATTAATAGAAGCATAGCTTCCAAATCCCGGGAAGTACTAGTTCTCCTCTACTCAGCACTGGTTAGGCCTCATCTGGAGTACTGTGTCCAGTTCTGGGCACCACACTTTCAGAAGGATGCAGACAAACTGGAGAGGGTTCAGAGGAGGGCAACAAAGATGATCAGGGGACTGGAAACAAAGCCCTATGAAGAGAGACTGAAAGAACTGGGCATGTTTAGCCTTGAGAAGAGAAGACTGAGGGGAGATATGATAGCGCTCTTCAAGTACTTGAAAGGTTGTCACAGAGAAGAAGGCCAGGATCTCTTCTTGATCATCCCAGACTGCAGGACATGGAATAATGGGCTCAAGTTACAGGAAGCCAGGTTCCGGCTGAACATCAGGAAAAACATCCTGACTGTTAGAGCAATACGACAATGGAAGCAATTCCCTAGGGAGGTGGTGGGCTCTCCCACACTGGAGGCGTTCAAGACGAGGCTGGACAGCCATCTGTCAGGGATGCTCTGACTTGGATTCCTGCATTGAGCAGTGGGTTGGACTCGATGGCCTTGTAGGCCCCTTCCAACCCTACTATTCTATGATTCTATGAGTAGCTGTTCGTAGGATTTTTTCTGTTCAAGAAGATCTTGAGCCACCTTCAGATCAGAACTAAATTTATACTTTTGATAGGCCTTCTGTAAGGCTTTTTTTGCTTGAACACATTCCCTATCGAACCAGGGCTTTGTGGGTGGATGGTGCCATTGTTGAGGCACCCTTGCTCTCCGAATCAAGGCTTGTTTCAATTCTCGGGCTAGCTCCTGATATAATTCCACCGGGCTCTTTATTTGGGTGTTAAGTATTAGAGATGTCCTAATGTTCTGCATGTTGTCTGATGCAAGTACGGCCTGTAATTCCATGTCCATCCTTGGGGTCCATTTGACACGACAGTAAGCTTCCCCCTCAGGGAGTATCATAGGCATATAGCAATTGGCACTTCGTAGATAGGGGTGTGGGGCTTTCCAAGTCAATAAGACAGGAGATGATCACTGTGAAGTTTTGGGACGACCTCCATGTCCTTCAAAAAGGGAATCAAGTTTGTTGATACAATAAGATAGTCTATTTGACTCATTCTAGTTCCCGCCAGATACGTAAATTCCGGTGGATGATCTTTCCTGAATGCACCATTAGGAGCGTGCAGGTTGAGCCTTGTAGTCAATTGATGTAGTAAGAGCCCAGAATAGTTAGATTTTATATCTTTAGATTGTCGAGTAAATGGAAGGCCATTTATACTAGGTGTAGGGGGATAAGCTTTTTGCTGGGAATATAGGGCGTGATCACTTGGACCCATCCTGGTGTTAAAGTCCCCTCCCAAAACTGGGATAGGATTGGAGCAGATCTGCTACGTATGTTTCAAATTCTGCCCAAATTTCCCCAATCTGTAATTTCTTCTTTTGAGGGGGAAGATAAACATTTATTATCAACAGATCCCATCGATCGAAATGAGCAATGACAGCCATTGCATGTTTATAGGATGGCAGCATCCTTGTGCTTACGCACAAAGACATAGCAATTAAGATTCCTAAACCTCCTTACATCTTCCCTGTCCCTACCCAGGGACTCCTCCAATAGAATATGATTGAAAACCATTACACAGCAAATTCCCCTGGACCCATGTTTCTTGTAGCAGTACAATATCCTTGGAAGAAAGATAGTCTGTTGATTCAGGGTCCAGCAGAATTCCAGCCCAGCTGTTTATGTTCCATGTTGTAAGGCCAATTTGATTTATATGCTGGTTGTTTGCATGTCATTGTAACTCAGGAGTGGTACTTTCCAACTCCCGGGCACCCTTTTTTTCTTCACTCAGCTCAGTTGTTAACTCTGAGGCCAGTCCAACTGAGGGGACAGGTGAATCCATCCAATTCTCTTTCTCTCCCAATGGGGAATCAACTTGGGGATATAAATGGTGTCCAGTCATGCCTTGAGGGCTGGAGGCACTGGCTTGGAGTATCGGAGGGGCCAGGCAGTCTGCTTCTGCAGCAGCATCTGGCTCTGTACTAAGCTGAATACTTGTTGAATTTTGTATTCCTTCTATAAGTTTCTCAGTAGAAGTCTGTGGCCTCCAGGTCTGGATCTTATCCATCGTCCTTTCTAGGTCTATTGAAGATATTTCACACATAACATAGGAATTGTAGTTCTTCCTTTCCATTGCAGGGAGTGGCCTTATTGGGGTCAACTCCCTTGTCCCCATCAGTGCCTCCATCTCTAGTTCCACTTCCCAATCATCCACTATGTATGCTGGCATACATAGCTCAGATGAATTTCCAGTATCAGGTTTAGCCATTCTGCTGTATGATTGTAGGTTTGAAATTGCTATTATTTCTGGGGTCATTGTTACCATAGGCTTTTCCTTGGTCAATAAGGAGTGGAGCAGTCTATTATACAGTCCCACATTATCAGCTGGTTTCATATCGGAGTCTAAATGATTATCAGGAGTGCCCAAATTTAGGTCCAGGGAGCTCATAAGGGCTAGACTTGTCTGGGTAGAAGAGTCAAGATCTAAAGTATCGCTATATCTCTCCAAGGCCAGATCTTCTTCATGTAATCTGATTCTCGTTGGCATTAGTAGCTCATCCAGTTTGTTCCTTAATTTTAAGAGTCCATCCTGCTCGACTGCGTGGTTAGCAGCCAGCTCACGGTAATTATTCTTTAGCAGTTTATCTTTCTTATCATGGCCAGACTCCTCCACAGCTGTCCGAATTGTCGATGATAAAGTGGTGCCATAGTAAGTTAACCCTTGTAACTCTGGCAAGGGCTCTAACTCCAGCTCTTTAAAAACTCTCTGAGGGGTTATACCATATCCTCTCAGGTACTGTGCCAAGTGGAAAAGTTGCAAAGGCACAGTTGCTGACTTAAAGTCTAGGAATAATTTTTTGCAGTCCATTTGCGATGGCAGAAAGTGGAAGTGTTTTAAATCCAACAGGGGTATAACACAATTCAGTAATTCTGTCAGAGAGGTAAGGATTCTTTTCTTATTTGTCCAAAGCTGTGCATCTTTCTTTGGGAAGCATATGAGGACCTGATTTGTTTGGAGTATTCTTTGTACTCTCCCTTTTGTCTTGTGTTGTACATATTGCGTTCACTCAGGGTTGAAAGAGGCGGGGGGGGGGCGTGTAACAATGGTGTCTTCCTTGTTCTCACCTCTTTGCTCTAACTTGGATACTGGGTGAGCATGCATTTGAATTAAGGCTCCTAATTGCCCTTCAATTCTATTTAAACGTTCTAGAATGAAAAGTAGAGTTTCTTCAGATATAAAGCAGATTTCACAATTGGTAATAGCATAGATATTTCCCAAATGTGTAGAACTGAGACCCCCCCCTCCCAAAAAAGTCCAGTTTCATTAGATAGAAGCCATGAGAACTGTGTTATCTCCAATTACTGCTGTTGTGATTGGTCACTTGGCTTATCTTAAGCTTTATATAGAACTGCCACAGACTGTACTTTTTGTATTACATTGCCATTTGACATGTGTGTGTGTGTACACACGACAAGGACAGATAACTTCATCAGCCATGTAAAGTGTTGACTCTCTAGACCATGAAATCTTATGCCAGATTAAACACGATACCCTTTAAAATACCAAAAGCCTCTTTAATACCAGTCTCCTCTGCAGGACAGATGAGGGAGCCAGCAGTCAGTAGGGATGGCAGAGAATTCCATAGGAATGTACAAAAGTCACTTACCTGTTCGCGGACTATACTGATGCTGGGGGGGAGGCGCTCCGTCCCTCCTCCCAAAATTCTGTCCGGGGGGGGAGGCGCTCCGCCCCCCCCCCCTGAATCCTGGCCGGCTGGCTCGGCTCTGCAGCGATTCTGCAGAGCCGCCAGCCAGCTCCGCCAGCAGCCGGACATCCGGCCGCTGGCTAGCAGGGACGCAAATGGTGGAGGCCATAGCCGCCGCCGTTTGCGTCCCTGCAGTCAGCCGTGATAGGCTACGTAAATGTTTATGTAACCTATCACGGCTGATAAAAAAAAACCACGTGCATACGCAAATGGCGGCACCCATGGGTGCCGCCATTTGCGTTCCTTATTTTGGCACATCTTAGTCTACGTAAACATTTACGTAGACTACGGCGAAAATAAGGGGAATGCAAATAGCGTAGCGTCTACGCTACGCTATTTGTGTTCCCCTTATTTTTGCCGTAGTCTACGTAAATGTTTACATAGACTAAGAATGCCAAAATAAGGAACGCAAATGGCGGCGCCCATAGGCGCCGCCATTTGCGTACGCGCGTTGTGTTTTGTTTTTTTTAAGTCAGCCGTGATAGGCTACGTAAACATTTACGTAGCCTATCACGGTGTTTTTTAAAATTTAGCCGTGATAGGCTACATAAATCTTTATGTAGCCTATCACGTTTTTTTGGTGTTGTTTTTTTAAACTTGGAAATGGTGGCGGCAGCAGGAAGATCCACCCCAGGTAAGTCCCGTCCCGGGGGGGGCGGGGGGCCATTCCGCCACCGATTTCAGGGGGCCGAATGCACTGGCATTCGGCCTCCCCAAGATCCGTGGTGGAACTTTTGTACATCCCTTGAATTCCGCCACGGATTCCAATGAGGCCAGATTCTTTAGAATCCAGCCCCCCGGAATCTGTGGTGGAACGGCCTCCTGCCCCCCTGCCCCCTGTGGAATCCCCCCGGGACAGCACTTACCTGGGCGGATGTGGCGGATTTGGCGGTGGTGGTTCTCGCGGCAGCATTTGCCATCCTTGCAGCCATGATAGGCTATGTAAGAATTTATGTAGCCTATCACGGCTAACCCCCCCCAAAAAAACCAGCGTATGCAAATGGCGGTGGCTACAGTGGCCGCCATTTGCGTTCCCTATTTTTCGCCGATTTATCTTATGTAAATATTTACGTAAGATAAAATGGCCAAAAAAAGGGGAACGCAAATAGCATAGTGGGAGCTATTTGCGTTCCTTTATTTTTCGCCGTTCTAGCCTATGTAAATATTTACGTAGGCTAGAACGGTGAAAAATAGGGAACACAAATGGTGGCCGCCGTAGCCGCCACCATTTGCGTACACTGGGTTTTTGTGGGGGAGGTTTAGCCGTGATAGGCTATGTACATTCTTACGTAGCTTATCACGGCTGCCTGGCTGGATGTAAATGGCGTCCGCTACGGCGGCCGCCATTTGCGTCCACAGCAGCCCGTCCGCGGCCGGAAATCCAGCTGCTGATGGCCTGGAGCCGGCCATCAAGGATTCCGGAGGGGAGGACCGGATCGCCTCCCCCCCCATCGAGGATTCTGAGGGGAGGGACGGAGCACCTCCCCCCCCACCGCAAAATATTCTACGAAAAGGTAAGTGAGTTGCATACATTCCTAGCAGTCAGGCACTTACTTCCAATTAGATGTTTATAGGATTACATAGTATTATTTTTTTAAGGAATTTTCCAGCTCACACTCATAATCAGGGCGAACCCTACTGTTAGGTAAAGTGGGGCAGCTGCCTCAGCCAGCAGATACAAAGCTGTGATCAGGTGTTGAAGGACACAGCTGTGTGTTTGCCATGCTGCCTGATCTGCATCCCTTAAGGTAGCCTGTTGCACTCAGGTAATATGGAGAAAGCTGTCCTGTTACCCTGGGCTGGCATCAAAGTTGGCACGGATTGGCATCTGCTTGACCTGCTCTAAACTAAGTCCTGGCAATTCGGAAAGCATATACAGGGACATATACAGTATAGTCAATTTAGCAGGCAAATGGTCAAGCACAGTTTTACCAGGCATGTAGGGCTTTTTCCAAAGCAATGTCTGAGGTGCAGCCTAGGTCAAAAGCCAGGAGATCAATCAAGTAAAAACAGAGTCCAAAAGCAGAGTTGGGTAGAAGTCCAGGGGTCAGTAGTGGAGAGATCCAAACACACAGCAAGATTAGAGAAAACACTGAGACCAGAGCCAAAGATCAGGCATTGTTTCCAGCAGCTCTCGAGTTACAAGTGAGAGCTGATATAGCTAGAGCTACCAGAGCCCCACCCAAAGCTCAGTGGCATCACATTACAGGTAGGGATGGTGGAGAATTTCTCCCCGAATCTTCAGGGGGCCGAGCGCCAACGCATTCGGCCCCCCGAAATCGGTGGTGAAATTCTCCGCCCCCCCACCCCCCCGGGACGGGACTTACCTTTGGCGAATGTCCGTCCCGGCGGCGGGTCCCGGTGGTGGTTCGGCGGCGGTTCGGCGCAGGCAGGGGCGGGGCGGCGGCCGGTCTTCCGATTGGCTGCTGCCGCCGCCATTGCAAAAAAAAAAAACTAAAGTAAAAAAAAAACACACACACCCGTGCATAGGCTACGTAACGATTTACATAGCCTATCACGGCTAGATTTCCAAAGTCAGCCGTGATAGGCTACGTAAATCTTCACGTAGCCTATCACGGGTGACTTTGGAAAAAAAAAAAGCGCGTACGCAAATAGCGGCGGCACATGGGCGCCGCCATTTGCGTTCCTTATTTTGGCACGTCTAGTCTACGTAAAGATTTACGTAGACTATGGCGAAAATAAGGGCACGCTATTTGCGTTGCCCTTATTTTCGCCGTAGTCTACGTAAATCTTTACGTAGACTAGATGTGCCAAAATAAGGAACGCAAATGGCGGCGCCCATGGGCCGCCGCCATTTGCATACGCGCTTTTTTTTTTTCAAAGTCACCCGTGATAGGCTACGTGACGATTTACGTAGCCTATCACGGCTGACTTTGGAAATCTAGCCGTGATAGGCTACGTAAATCGTCACGTAGCCTATCACGGGGTCTTTTTTTTTTTTTACTTTTTGTTTCGCGGCCGGGGAGACGGGGCGCTTCTCCCCAGCCTGAATTTTGGCCGGGCGAGGCGGGAAGCCTCCCCCGCTTCGCCTGAATTTCGGGGGGGAAAGCGAAGCGCCTCCCCCCCACTGCAAAGCCAAGCTGCGAAAAGGTAAGTGACTTTCGTACATCCCTAATTACAGGTCTTAAGCCTGAGGAGTCCCTTCCTTCTGAGCAGTCCTCTTTGGTAGCCAAGCATTTCTTCTTAAAGGAATCCTGCTAGCATGCCTCTTGAGGCAATGATTCTCTTGGGGGCACTTCTTCTTAAAGGAGCCCTTTCTGCCTCAGAAGCTGAGCTTTCTGTTTCTCAAGGAGGCAAATCTGAAGGCATCAGCCCTGAAGGGCCAGGGCCATCTTGAGTAAGGCCAGAGTCAACCTGTTCCCTTGGGGCATCTAGCTCTGAAGGTGCAAGCTCTTCCTCTGAGGAGAGATTCCCCAGGGGAGTCATGACACTGCTGAGGGTCCACACCACAGCAGGGAGCCATGGACAAGAGCCCCCGGGGCTTCCTCCTCCTCTTCACCATTGCAACCTACCAGTTTACCTGCCTCTTCCTCTGGCACAGACAACAGCGGTGGTAAGAAGGAGGGTAATTAGATGCCACTGCCTATTTGCTCATTGGTTCTCTGCCTGTCTAGCAAGTAGGGATGTCAGAGAATTCCACCACGGACTCCAGTGAGGCCAGATTCTTAAGAATCTGTGGCAGAACGGCCCCCGCCACCCTGCGGAATCCCCCCAGGACGGAGCGTACCTGGCGGTGGCTCCGGCAGTGGATGCAGCGGTGGCGCCGGCGCCGGCTGGTCTCCCGGCCACTGCTGGGCTGCTGCGGCTGCAAATGGCGGCCATCGTAGTGGCTGCCATTTGCATGGCTGCCTTTCTTCGTGATAGGCTACATAAATACTTATGTAACCTATCACGGCAAAGAACAGGGGCGTAAATGGCAGCCACGCAAATGGTAGTGATATCACGTAGTGATAGGCTACGAAAGTATTTACATGGCCTATCACAGCTTGGCAGTCACAGAAATGGCAGCCGCAGCAGCCCGGCAGCGGCTGGAATTCCGGCTGCGGCTGGCCCTGGCCAGCAGCTCCGCAGAGTCACTGTGGAGTGGAGCTGGCTGGGGAGGATTCTGGGGGGAGGGACGGAGTGCCTCCCCCCCACCGCAGATGGCCCGGAACGGAGGCAGGTGTTTCATACATCCCTACTAGCAAGCAAGTGCTGGCAATGATGAGAAAGAGGATGAGGAGCAATAGCAGCTGGTGACAATGGCAGTGAGAAGGAGGGGGCCCACTGGGACTGTCTTGCCCAAAAAATTGGAGCAGGTGCTGCCGCCTGCCGGTGTTGAACCATCTAGGTTGGTGAGAACTGTATTTAAGCCAAGCTGCTCTAGCCCCTCGGAGTGCACTAAGTCTAGAACTAGGAATGTAGATTAGCATTATTTATTTTATTTATTGGCCTGTTAATTTTGAATTTGCTCTGTACTTGTTATGTATTAGGCCTCGAAGGTGATTTTGTTGTAATACTGAATTTGTCCTATGTTAACTGGATCGCTGATTTTGTCTTATTTGAATTCATTGTCCTGATTTGTAACACTGCTTTTTCTGTTCATTGTTATGTGTTTTGATCATAAATGAACTTTACTGTGAGCAACTTTGGGTGCAAAAGTGGCATATAAAGTAAACTTAAAACTTAAACTTGTTGTTTTTACTCAGATGCCATGTGTCTATAAAGGAGGCTGCTTCCAGATGTTTTGGACTACAACTCCCACCATCCCCAGTCAGCATGTTGATAATGAGAGTGGTAGCTCAACACATTTCAAGGGCACCAGGTTGGGGAAGTCTACTCTGAAGCATAGCAGGTTCTGTCTCTGCTCTGAATTCTGCATTTAGGAAATTCCATTACTAAGAAAATGTGCAGGAAAAGCAGAAGGAGTGGGGCAGGGGGAAGCACTTTAGGAAGTGTTTAGAAAATAAATGATATAAAATAAAATCCAAGGGGGCTCTTGGAAAGTCTTTGGATTAGAAAACAGAACAAAAAAGAACCTCCATGAAACAAAGCAAGCTGTGCAAGCCAGTGGAGCGGGATTTGAGATGAAATTTCCCAATGGCCATGATTTTGGCTTGCTGTGTCACCACAGCCCTTCCAAATGTGTATGAGTATGGCGAGTATTTTTCATTGTGATCTGACTACACTACATAATGACACATCAATCTCACTTCATCCATTATCTCCTTTATTACCTTTAATGGTCTACGAAAATTTTGAACTGCAGAAACAGTGTTTTGTTGCTGTTGCTTTTCATGTTCTGCTAATGTTTATAATGGATGTGGCTTTTGAGTTTAGAGGAAGTGAAAACAGGAGGGTCACAACAGGAGCTTATAAAATTATGAATAGTGTGAATAATGTGGGCAGAGGGAAATCTCTCTCACACATAGGGACAGATGACTCAGTCTGTTTCCTGTCTTGGTAAGTTTTTGTAATTAAAAAAAAACTGCACAAACATCTGCATATATATATATATATATATATATATATATATATATATATTACACATCTTTGCACTACGTTTGCCTTAAAATGTGCATTTTATATGCATTTTTCCTAAAAGACATATTTCTATATGCCTTTTGGTACTGTTTAAAGCCAAGAACGTTATCACAAAATTTGGAGAAGTGAAAAAACTGAAGAATAACTGCATTCCAATTGACGCATTAGTCCAGGAAGCAGCAATCAGGCCAGTTCTCTTAAAAATGCAGATGGAATGAAATCCTCAAGTATCCCTACTCATAGTACTAATGCTTGGGGTCACCTAAGGAATTTTAGGAAACAGCTTTATAGCAGATCGGACTATTTGACCATCCCAGCATAGTTTATACTGATTTGACAGTGGCTCTTTAGGGTCTCAAGCAGAGGTATTTCCCAGGGCTGGAGTCAGGGGTAGGCATGGTTGGGAACCTGCTGAGGGCCCACACCCCAGCAGGAGCCTACTGACAAGAGCTCTCTGGACTTGCTCCTCCTCTTTACCATTGCAACCTGCTTGTTCACCAGCCTCTCACTCTGGCCCACACAACAGTGATGGTGCGAAGGAGAAGTAGATGCCACTGCCTCCTTGCTTACACTGTCCGTCAAGTAAGCAAGTGGGGCAATGATGAGAAAGAGGATAAGGAGCAATAAAAGCTGGTGACAATGGCAGCAAGAAGGCAGACTCACTGAGGAAGGGGGTCCATTGAGAGTGTCTTGTCCAAGGGTCCTCAAAAACCTGGAGCTGGCATTGGCCTTTCCCATCATCTGCTTCCTAACCCTCTTACCTGTAGAATATAAGAGCATAAGAAGAGCCCTGCTGGATCAGGCCAAGGGTCCATCTAGTCCAGCATTCTGTTCTGTTCAGTGGCTGACTAGCTGCTGACAGGAAACCCACAAGCAGGACAGGAGTGCATCAGCACCCTCCTGCCCATGTTCCCCAGCAACTGGTGTACATAGGCAGACTGCCTCTGATACTGGAGGCAGCACATATCCATCCAAGCTAGTAGCCATTGATATTGGGCATCAAACCTGATACCTTATGCATGCCAAATAGGTGCTCTACCACTGAGCTGTGGTCCCCTCCCTCAAAGTGACTCTGATGGGACTCAAACCCACAGCCTTTTAGTACCTAGGAACAGAAGAAGCAGCCTTATATCATCAGACCATTGGTACATCTAGTGCATTACTGTCTGACTGGCAGCAGCTCTCCAAGGCGTCAGACAAGAGTGTTCCCAGCCCTATCTGAAGATACTGGAGATGGACCCTGTGGCTTTCTGCATGCAAAGCATGTGCTCTACCACCGAGCTATGGCCCTTATCTCAAGAAGACCTGCATGGGAGCTGAACTCCGACCTCTTAAGTGTCTAACACACTCTCCATTGCACCACAGATCCTGAAACTGAATGGCAACATGTTCAAGTTAGGAATAGCTGAACATTTCATTTCATTTTAGTTTTGATAAGAATTTACCAAAATTCATAACGTTCTCCGTATTTGGTACAAAAAGAACATGAGGTTTTAAAAAGTGGAATATGGGAGAAACCAAAACAGACAGATTCATCCATCCAGGACCAGGACTTTGGCTGCTTCTCTCTTAAAAGTCTGGGTTTGGATCCCTGTGTATTTAACCCTGCGTGTTTGTGGTGCTGAATATGGGTTGAAGCCTCTTTTTCTGGAGGCTTCTCATCTTTAACAGTTATATGACAGGCAGGTAAAACATGGATCTCTCCATGCTGGGAACAGTTGTACCTATTTAATTTGGCTGATGCAGATGGGTGAGAATTTAGTTTCAGTTCATTTTTTATACAAATTTACCAAAATTCACAAAGTTCTTCATATTTGGGAGAGAAAGAACATGAGATTTTAAAAACTCAAATGCAGGAGAAAAAGAGACTGACAGATTCACCCATCAGGCAGATAAAAAGAATTGACTTTTTACCCCAGGAAATTCATGACAAATTTGTAAAGGTTAGGGTGATCAGCTAAATGAGTCATCCATGTTCAGTATACCTTGAGTACCAGATTCTGGAGAGAAATGACAGTGAAGAGATGTTGCCTTCAGGCTCTGCTTGTAAGATTTCCAGTGGTATCTAGCTAATCCAGTAAGGCTGATCTTATGTCCTTAGCATTGATACAACTGTTCTGCTCCTATAGAAGTCTTTGAACTATTTGTTTATTGCTTCATTGACTATGCTAAAGCCTTTGATTGTGTGGATCACAACAAACTGTGGCAAATTCTTAAAGTGATGGGAGTACCAGACCACCTTACCTGTCTCCTGAGAAACCTGTACGAGGATCAAGAAGCAACAGTAAGAACCAGACATGGAACAACCGAGTGGTTCAAAATTGGGAAAGGAGTACAACAAGGCTGCATATTGTCGCCCTGCTTATTTAACTTATATGCAGAGTACATCATGAGAAACGCTGGGTTGGATGAATCACAGGTTGGAATTAAGATTGCTGGGAGAATTATCAACAACCTCCGATATGCAGACGATACCACCCTAATGGCAGAAAGCAAAGAGGATCTAAAGAGCCTCTTGTTGAGGGTGAAAGAGGAGAGTGCAAAAGCTGGTTTGAAACTCAACATTAAAAAAACGAAGATCATGGCATCTGGCCCCATCACTTCCTGGCATATAGAAGGGGAAGAAATGGAAGCAGTGACAGATTTTACTTTCTTGGGCTCCAAGATCACCGCAGACGGTGACTGTAGCCGTGAAATTAAAAGACGCTTGCTCCTTGGGAGGAAAGCTATGGCAAACCTAGACAGCATAGTAAGAAGCAGAGACATCACCTTGCCAACAAAGGTCCGTCTAATCAAAGCTATGGTTTTCCCAGTAGTAATGTATGGCTGTGAGAGCTGGACTATAAGGAAGGCTGAGCACCGAAGAATCGATGCTTTCAAACTGTGGTGCTGGAGAAGACTGTTACGAGTCCCCTGGACTGCAAGGAGGTCAAATCAGTCCATCCTAAAGGAAATCAACCCTGAGTGCTCATTGGAAGGACAGATACTGAAGCTGAAGCTCAAATATTTTGGCCACCTAATGCGAAGAGAAAACTCTCTGGAAAAGACCCTGATGCTGGGAAAGATTGAAGACAAAAGGAGAACGGGACGGCAGAGGATGAGATGGCTAGATAGTATCACCGATGCAATGAATATGAACTTGAGCACACTCTGGGAGAGAACGCAGGACAGGAAGGCCTGGCGTGCTATGGTCCATGGGGTCACGAAGAGTCGGACACGACTGAACGACTGAACAACAAAAATCTAGCTAATCCAGTAAGGCTGATCTTATGTCCTTAGCACTGATACAACTGTTCTGCTCCTATAGAAGTCTTTGAACTATTTGTTTATTGCAGCCACTGCTGGCTTGACTTACTTAAAAAAAACCCAACAACAACCACTTGTTTTCTGCAGTGATAATTAAAGGTCACAGGAAGAATTGTGGAGGTCTTCCTCGAACAGTAGCCACAGCCATTTTTGACAAGAGGCCACAGAATGAATCTTCCCCTCAATTCATTTCAAACAAGTGCACTTCAAATGCATGAAAAAGAATGCAGGGATGGGAGGATGGAGAAACACTCAAAGCCCTAGCGATTTTATCTATCATTGAATCACAGAAATGTGAAGGAACAAAAAGCCGTCTCTTGATGCAGAGGCATCAGGGCTTCCCAATGGACCATCCTACGCGGTGTCCCACAAGCAGAGAGTGGGTGCATTGGAGAGTGATTTCTATGGAGCAATTGCTCAAGGTGACTCAGAAATAGCGTAGTATCGAATGCTGCACTACCACTAACATAAATGACACTGATTGTGCAAACATCAGCTATCCCTAGTGCAATGCCAATACAATGGCTACTGGCATTGCCCTAGGGATATGTTTTGCTAGCACATCATTTACATTAGTGGTAGTGTGCATTGGATACTGCCCAGTGCCTCAGCAAATACATCCCAGTTTCTGGCTGTGTTTTTTTTTTTCTTCTTCTTCTTAAAACAACAGCAACAATAATGTTTAAAGTCAGCAAAGTTGAGCATCTGCTGGGACTCCTGAAATAGCAGGCAGCCCCCCAAATCACCAACTTAACTTTGAAAAAGATAATTTTGAAAGGTCTTCATGTCTGCGAGCATGCACGCATGTTTACTGCTGCAGCAATGATGGGGAAGTGTCGTGTCCCACCACCTCTCTGCCTGTCAGGATGGAACCCAGGCTCCTCAGTTTGGTTTCAGATTCTGAGTCAGATTCAGAGGCTAGAAGAAGCCCAGTCGAGACAGAGAGTGGGGGAGAAAATTCCCCAAGACTCTTCAGGAGTCAGGGATTAATCTTCCCAGGAGCTTATTGAACAGGAGGTCCAGGTTCAGAGACTATTCCCCACCCCCGTGGAAACTCAGCCTTTGTCAGAGGGGGTGGGAGCACCAGAATTGAGAGATCCAAGAGTCCACTGCAGAGTTAAGCAGATGGAGTTGAGGGGAGATGGGAGGCAGTTCAGCCGCTTGGCTGCATGTCAGAAGTTGGGTCGAGGACCCTCCCTGAAGGAGGATCCCTGTAAAAGCCCGTTGGGCATGGTGGGAAACCATTCATTTAGTAGACAGGCAACTGCCTTGCTTTGTTTAGCTCATTAGTCTTAGAGGACAGCTCCTAGCCTTCACGGATGCTACAGGTGGGAAGACATATTTAAAGTGAATAAAGATTTTGTAGATTGCACAGCCAGTCTCTGTTGCCTCGCTACTCAGTGGGACCTTGGCTTGGAACCTTGGCACTGCCAGAACAGCCCTGGAACCTGCGGAGACCTTGGAAGAGGGGAAGGATCCTGCTGCCGGTCATAGCGGTTGCAATGGTCAGGGGGAGTCAAAGGATGCCAACAGCCCTTCCGAGACCACCATCAGGAGCAGTGTCCCACTCGAAGAGGCTGTCGCATTGAAGGGAACCTAAGCACCTGGTCTGGCCCCATTCCTTTGCTTCAGGTCTAGTAGTACCACTTTCCTGCTATTAAGTCCTGTGAGGCTGGTGGGCACTAGAGACAGGGCCTTCTCAGTGGTGGCCCCTGCCCTTTGAAGCTCCTTCCTGAGAGAGATATAGCTGACTCTGCTGTTGTTTTTAAAACCTGTTTGTTTTCCTTGGTTTTAAACTGAAATGATTTTTTGTAATTATAGATGCTGCTTCAGTTGGTAAGTTATGTTTTGGATTAATCTTGTTTCAAATGGTATTTTATTGTAAATGATTCATTCTTAAATTTGTTTTAAGTTGATTAATGATTTTATGAACTTGTTATAGTGAAATTGAATTATGTGTTTATATTGTAAGCCACCTTGGGAAGACTGAAGTCTTGAAAGGCAGCTGCGAAATGCATTTAATAAATACATATAAATCTTATATATATAATTCAAAGTCAGGAGTTAGTTGGTCATCCTTTTTTGACTGCCTTCCCAATTCTCATGAAACATACTTCATTGGAAAGCTCTTGACATGCAGAATCCATGAATACCAATGGTTTTCACTATAATTCAGTCAGGAGGTTTTTTTTATGTCCAGAAAGCTTAAAAAAAAGAGTTAGGGTATCTTCTATAACAATGTACTATAAAGTTTTATTTTTAATATCAAAAAATGTCAAGCATAATTAAACAAACATAATTAATTGCACATTGGAGCAAAATGAAATATGAACAAACAAAAAGTCTCTGTACACCTTAAACAGAGGTACAGGCCAAAGTACAACGATATGCCAGTAACATACAGCCTGTAAGCATACCATGTACGGATCTACGTTGCCATTCGTCATGTGCACTCATTGGCAAACCTCAAGATGATGATGATGAAATGTATTTATATCCCTTTTCCCCAATACTCGGACTCAAGGCGACTTTACAACATTAAAATTTCTACAGTTAAAACCTATAAATAGAGGTATACGAAAGTTTAAAATATAATTAAATCATCAATAATATTAAAATTGTATAAAATATCAAAATGTTAAAAGACAACAAGAAATATAACTATAGTATCCATCCATCATATTCTCTAGGTCCAGACTAGCTCTCCCCAAAGGCCTCCTGGAACAAAAAAGTTTTTACATGCCTGCAAAAGCATATCAAGGAGGATGCCACTCTTGCCTCCCTAGGAAGGAAGTTCCAAAGCCTTGGGGCAGCCACTGAGAAGGCCCTCTCCTGCATTCCCACCAGACGTGCCTGTGATGATGGTGAAACTGCAAGAAGGGCTTCCCCTGAATATCTCAGGGCACGAGCAGGCTCATAGGGGAGAATACTGTCTTTCAGATAACCTGGACTCGAGCCATATAGGGCTTCATAGGACATGACCAGCACTTTGAATTGTGCCCGGAAACATACTGGGAGCCAGTGAAGCTGTTTTAGCAGGGGAGTGGTATGCTCCCTGGAGCT
Source organism: Heloderma suspectum (assembly GCF_057233095.1). Taxonomy (NCBI): domain Eukaryota; kingdom Metazoa; phylum Chordata; class Lepidosauria; order Squamata; family Helodermatidae; genus Heloderma; species Heloderma suspectum. Next base: position 31,123,171 of record NC_139459.1, read on the forward strand.
AGCCCCAGTCAACAGTCTGGCAGCAGCTCTTTGAACCAGTTGAAGTTTCCGAACACTCTTCAAAGGCAGAGCCACGTAGAGTGCGTTACAGTAATCCAAACGGGATGTAACTAAGGCATGTGTCACTGTGGCCAAGTCAGACATCTCAAGGAACGAGCACAGCTGGCGCACTAGATTTAACTGTGCAAATGCACTCCTGGCCACCGCTGAAACCTGGGCATCCAGGCTCAGGGCTGAATCCAGAAGTACACCCAAGCTGCGAACCTGTGTCTTCAGGGGGAGTGTAGCCCCATCCAGCACAAGCTGAATCCCCATTCCTGATCTACCTTTCGACTGACCAGGAGCACCTCTGTCTTGTCTGGATTAAGCTTCAATTTGTTTGCCCTCATCCAGCCCAGTACTGCTGGCAGACACCAGTTTAGCACCTCAGCAGCTTCCTTGGAATTAGATGGAAAGGAAAAGTAGAGTTGGGTATCACCGGTGTACTGGTGACACCGAACCCCAAAACTCCAGACAACCTCTCCCAGTGGTTTCATGTATATGTTAAATAGCATGGGGGACAAAACAGAACCCTGAGGGACTCCACAAGCCAATGGCCTTGGAGTTGAACAGAAGTTCCTCAGCACCACCTTCTGGGTCCACCCCTTCAAGAAGGAATGGAGCCACTGTAAAACAGTGCCTCCAAGTCCCATCCCAGCGAGGTGGTCCAGAAGGATACCATGGTCGATGGTATTGAAAGCTGCTGAGAGGTCCAGCAGAACCAACAAGGACACACTCCCCCTGTCTCGTTCCCAGCATAGGTCATCCACCAAGGCGACCAAAGCTGTTCCTGTCCCATAACCAGGTCTGAAGCCAGATTGAAATGGATCTAGATAATCTGTCTCATCCAGGAATCCCTGGAGTTGGGAGGCCATCATGCACTCCAATATCTTGCCCAGAAATGGAATAGTGGAGACTGGCCGATAATTATCCAATATGGTGGGGTTCAAGGAGGGCTTTTTTAACAAAGGTCTCACTACTGCCTCCTTCAGGCAGGCTGGAACTCTGCCTTGACTAAGGGAGGCATTAACCACTCTCCTTAGCCACTTGTCCAGTCCACTTCTGCCTGCTTTTATGAGCCATTAAAGGCAAGGATCTAGAACACACGTGGTGGCTGTCATCTCTCCCAGGATCCTGTCCACATCCTCAGGCTGTACAAATTGATTCAAGTTGTCAGTGGACCAGAACAAAGATGTTACAGTGGCCTCTCTGGAGTTTACACCAAGAACATTGTATTTAAGGAAGTTTTGTAAAGATAAAAGATGGAAAGTTTCAATAAATGCAGTTAGTTAAGTTAAACCTTTCATTAGATTTGAGTTTTCTCCACCAACTGTGTTCGTGGGTGATCAGCTGGTTTAAAATAATGGTGTCTAGCCCTCCACAAGAAACTGTCATTTTGTTTGCATAACCTGACCCTAAGTGAAGCAATGTTTGGTTTTCTTTGGAAAGGCCAGAGTCTAGCCTCACTATCCAACCTTTTTATTTACCGTTATGATCATTCTTCCATTCTTTATATTTGCCAAGGTGTCAAACCAGTGCCATACACCTTTGTCCCCAAAAACGAAATGCAGGAACAGGTTGTTAATCTAAGCAGCAACTTGATGTCAAAAAGCCCTTGGGGGACAATTCCCCTCCATCCTGTACACAAAGTTGCAAGACTTTGTAACTATTGTTGTGAGAGAATGAAGATGACAAATGTAAGACAAGCTTACAGAATAACCAGGGCAGGGTGTGTTCCATGAAGCCAGGCAAGTCCAGGAATTTGGCATTGGGTGCATCAGTTCAGCATCTTGACAATTCCAGGCGGAGGCAAAAATGGAGGGGGCAGGGGGAATGGAATGGAGTATCCTGGAAGAAGACCTGGCTGCCTGGCACCCCAAACAGGACCATTCCACACTGCAACATTTTGTTGCAGGTCCTAGCTTGGCATAGCTAGTAGCTATTGATAGGTTGGTCCTCCATGGATTTCTCTTATCCTTTATTTAAAACAGATAAAATTGTTCGAAAGATGATTTCTGCATGTTATGGCTATGGACTGTTATTCCAAAGTAGTTTGTACATTGTACGTCAGGGGGAAGGGGACACAACAAAGCAGAAGAGACGATATTCTGATGTCTCTGTATTCTACTGGATAAATGGCCAAGGTCAGCAAAGAGACAGGAAGACCACTGTACGTGTGATATGCTTCTAGATGCTGGGGGCAAACAAGAAAAGAAGGCCACCCCTATTGTGTCCTTGTCGGCAACTGGCTGCAGGGCCAGCATCAAGGGTAGGCATGGTTGGGCACTTGCCAACAGCCCTCACCCCAGCAGGGGCCCACTGACAAGAGCCCCCTGGACTTGCTCCTTCTCTTCAGCATTGGAGCCCTGCTTGTTCAGCTCCCTCTCACTCTGGCCCAGACAATGGTGGTGGTGGGAAGGAGGAACAGTAGATGCCACTGCCTGCTTCCTCTTCCTGGCTCTCTGCCTGTCAAGCAAGAGGGAGGGGGCTCACTGAGGGGGCCTTGCCCAAGGGCTGTCCAAAACCTGGAGCCGGGCCTGACTGGCTGCCTGCTGTTGGACCCCAAAATGCTGGATTCAATGGACCTTGGTCTGATCTAGCGGTGCAATTCTTGCATTATTATGTCTTTTCATGCTTTTGTGAAAAAGAAAAAAGAGAGAGGAAAGGATGGCTTGCTTGGTCTCTCACACGTGAAATGAATTTTTTCCCCCTTTCGGCAGTGAATGCCATCCTTCAGTAGCTTGGGGGTGCATTAGTCTGGAGAGGACGGGCACAAGGATTGTATAGAATGAACCACCATTGATTGGTTCCCTGTGCAACCAAGGTCTCTCGAATGACTGGAAAATAAAGAAGTGCTAGCATTAAACCTTTTGTGAAGTAATTGCTGTAATTTGAAACAAAATGGACGATAAGAATGAATAAAACCGAAGGGCGGGGGGAGAATAAAAGCTGGCATAAATGCTGGTAATAAAATTGGCCTGCTGGTATTAGTGCATCCTAGCAACAACTGTCATTCAGGGGAGCCAACAGTGGGGCAGAGATGAACGAAATACTTGCGGGCTGACGTTTGGTGCAGCATTTCAATGGAGAATTGCTTCTGCCTTGAGTATATTCTCAGGGACTTTCGAAGGTTAAAAAAAATCTAGCTTAGAAACTTGCGTTTGGCTGATGGAGAAAACAGAAGGGTATTAACAATTAGTTATTATTCTGTGGGGTGGGATTCATCGTCTACGTAGGGACCCATTATTTCAAATCAGGGACTCCATTTATCTATTTATAGGCTGCCCCGTGACAGAAAGTTCTCTGGATATCTTACAGAGTAAAATGACAAAGTAAAAAAATGACATTACAATAAAATGCAGCAAAAATCAAACACACCAATGATGAAGATCAAAACAGATTGATTAAGAGAAGGGAGCAGAGGATTTTTTTTAAAAAAAACACCCCTAAAACAATATTAAGAATCATGGCATGATTTTAAAGGATAGGGATAAGAGGGTATTTGTCTGTCACCCTGTGGAGGCTGGTGGTTCCAGTGTCAGTGGGGCGGTGACTGTTCTCCAGGTTTCGGTCAGAACCAGTCAGAACTCTAAAGGAACTATCCAAGGTGCAGAGCACCTTTAGAGTTCTGACTGGCTCTGACCGAAACCTGGAGAAGAGTCACCACCCCACTGACACTGGAACCACCAGCCTCCACTGCTGGCACCCCAAAGATATTAAAGTGGGCAACAGGTGGGCCTCTCTGGAGATGGAATTTCACATTTGGGAAGCCACATAGGAAGGGTCTCTACTATGCCTCTCAGTCTCAGCATGTTCCCACAGATGGGCCACTTTTTGCATCTGATTAAAATGTTTGCAATGCCACCCACCCACCCACTCACCCAATCTCTTTCTCTCCTTCACTCTCCCTTTCTCTTAAAAAACTCAAAAACTATAACTTAGAAAATAGCAGTGATGCTACTGGCACTACCTACCTTAAATTAGGACACAATGCAGTTTGGGGTCTAAGCCCAACCTTTTCCTGCAGGAAGGCATGATCTGATCTTCCACCTCTAAGCCCAACCATATCAAGCTGCAAATCAAGGTTACAGGAAAGCAGGCATTTCGTAGGCATTTATCGAGCATTGTCAGACTGAGTCAGACGCAGGAGCCGAACCCAATGTCAACATCTTTATGGGGCCAGATGCGGCTGTATTGGCACCTTGCACAACCAGATTCCTCCTGGGCTGGAAGCTGCAGTACCGCCCTCTGGCCTTCTTCAGTGGTAGCACTGCAGTGCCAGAGAGGAGACCAGCACCTCCTTCCACCTGCAAGTTACCATTGTGGTGTAGGCCTTAAGGCACCTGGTGCAAAACAAAAAGGACAGCAGCAGAGATTGGTGTGTTCCCAAGGCATTCTGAACATACTGTGGGGAGATGATTCCATAATTTGGGGGCCACCACCGAGAAGGTCCTTTCCCTTGTTGCCACCTTCTGAGCCTCCCCAGGAGGAGACACCTGGAGGAGGGCCTTAGATTATGAGCATAGTAAATAGGTAAGTTCACACCAGGTAGGTTCAATACACACACATGCACTCATGCACACACATGCACATACTGTTTGCATATGCTGCCCATATCTGGCACACAATAAAGTTCAATATGTTTTACTTTTAAGTAGACCTATCTTTTATCATAAAATAAATATTGTCCTCCTAGTTAGTTTATTTCAGCCATAGACTCCTGCACTGATACTAAAACACATTTCTGTTTACATACATCCTTAACTTTGTGCTTCTTTTAGCTTATATTGGGAGTAATTTATTAATATGTAAAGAAACTAGGAAGCCTTGAAAAGATGAGATCTGGCAGACAGTAATTTCTGTTCATTAGAAACTGGTGCAGATGTGAGCTTTCTGCCACAGTGGTAGTATGCCTGCTATTCAGTCCCCAACACATAAAGTGAAGGCTGAGGAGAAGAAGAAAAAAATCAGAGCTGGGAGAAAAATGCAGGGTGTTTCATAGAGCTGGCATTGAGAAATAGGAATACTGCAGTTCCAAAACCATGATTATGTTTAAAATTAGAAGTTAAGTGGTATTTGTGTCTTTAGTGATAAGGAGCACTAAGCAGGACTGAACAGAGGTACACCCACAACCATGGTCATGGTAGAAAAAGTGACTCCTTATAAATGAAAACATAATAACTTAAGAGGAGCCCTGATGGATTAGACCAAGTATCCATCTAGTCCAGCGTCCATATTCCCACATTGGCCAACCAGGACCCTCTAGAAAGACCACAAGTGGGATGTGAAGGCAATAACTCTCCAATGCTGTTGCTCCTCAGCTTTGGGTGTTTAGAGGTACACTGCCCTGAATGTGGAGGTTCCATATTGCCATTGTGGCTATTAACCATTGATAGACCTATCCTCCATGCATCTGTCTAGCCCAGCTTTCCCCATCCTGGTGCCCTCCAGATGTTTTGGACTACAACTCCAAGAATTCCTGACCATTAGCCAAACTGATGGGAGTTGTAGTCCAAAACATCTGGAGGGTACCAGTCACCTACCCCTGTTATGGAAAGAGCATATGCTGTGTGTGACCCTGGTTAGTGCTAACAGTCCAGTTATGAATAAACAAGACCTTGGTACAAGAGAAAATAGATTAGCAAGCAATCTAAAATGGGAATTTAAAAAGGAAAGAAAGAGGAGTGAAACATGAAATGTCTGCAGGACTGTTGGGCAACTATTTTTGGCATCTTTGCCACTTCTATCAGCAATTGTCTAATAGTTTATAGATCCACAAATCCATGTTTAACTGCAATTTTACACTAGTGTGTTTTATATTCTCAAGTAGCTGTGTAAAAGACTGCTGTGCTCAAAAATGGGTGGGCATATCCAATCCACACCTCACCATGTTACCTCAGAATTTGCCCCACTGAGTTCAATGGGGCTTGCTTCCTAGTAAAAGTACAACATATGTGGTGTAGTGGTTAGAACGTTAGACTAAGACCAAGGAGACCCAAGTTCAAATCTCCATATGCCTACAAAGCTCACTGGATGACCTTGGGCCACCCACTATCTCTCAGCCTATCCTACCTGACAGGGATGTTGTGAGGATAAAATGGTAGAAGAATAATCTATGACACCTTAAGTTCCTCGGAAGAAAGGCAGGATCCAAATGTTATAAATATTAGTGTGCCAGCTTACAGGTATTATACACTATGCAACTATTATTATAAACAATTAAGGGAGCAATCCTATGGCTGCTAGTCAGTGGCTAGACGGCCATAGGATATCTGGTTCTCAAGGAACCAACCTTGGAGCCCGCACTCCAAGGTCATTTCCCAGAGAACTGACCTTCCCCCCTTCCGCGCTGCCTCACAGGCAGCACGGAACAGCCCCGCGCTCCACGCTTGGAAGAGGAATGTGGAGCGGCCAAAAAGGGGCGTTCCAGGATGGGAAGGCGGAAATGCCAGAACAGCACATCCTATGTGTTGTACAGCAGCCTCCTCCCCTGTTCCACCTTGCTGCGGCTAGACAGCCAAAATTGGCCATCTAGCCGCAAATGCAGGGCAGGAGAAGCGCGGAGGGAACGATCCCCTCGGTGCTTCTCCTGCCCTGCATTGGATAGGCGGTCGCCTCCAAGTTTGGAGGCAGCCGCCTCTGCATAGGATTGCCCCCTAAATGGGTTATGGATTAAATATGCAAAAAGCAGACATTTTATTTTTATTTTTTATTTTTTTAATTATGCCCCACTTTTCTTAAAAATGTATGTAATGCAAAGCAGCTCACATTATAATGTTTAAACAATAATATATTAAAATGAAACAAAAAATACAACATTATTAAAACAGCAGTAAAACAATATTGGAAAAGGAACTCATAAAGCATCCAAAAGAGCAGAACAGAAACAAACCAAACAAGAAACACGGAGGACCGAACGAGAAGAGAAGTCATGCACACAATTAGCAACTGCATGAATGGCATTTTTAAAGTAAGTTGCAGGCACGGGGGTCCAATCCAGATAGGTAGGGTTGTGTGACAAACCCCTGTATTCTGATGTAGTTCAACACTGCTTCCTGGAGCATCTGGTCATTTGGCACTTGGCCGGGCAGCATGAATAGGCTTATTTCACTTCTTTCTTTAGGAAGAAATTAGGAAGGTGGGTCCAGCCACTAAGTAATTCTCTGATTTCCTGGCTAGACCACTGATATCAGAAATGGAAGCTGTCACATGTTTGGTCCAAACAAGAATCGGTCTTCACTAAGGGGGCAGCTTTTACTGAACTCAGAGTTTCATAAAGGTAAAGCCCTATTCAGCCATTCCCCTGGAGGCGTTCCACACAAGGCAGAATGCTGAAAAATCTGTGTTCCAGTTTGAATGGAGAGTCTGCATGGCTACAGCTCACTCTCCTCTTCAGATGTCACCCTCCAGGAGTAGAGGGCAACGGATATGATGAGGGAGAGGGGCAAGAATGAAGCATTCTCCCTCCTCGTGTGTTTGATCTACCTGGGTAAGAAAATGCCTGAATGAAAAAAAATCAAATGCTTCAGAATAAAATGCTTGTGTTAGCTCATTCCTGCTTGTGTTAACTTGTGTTACGTCATTAGCTTGTGTTAGCTCACGTTAGCTCGTGTTAGCTCATTCCTGAATAAAATGCTGGCTTTAGCTCATTCCTGACAGACAGCCATATACCATCTAACTGCTGGAGGCCAAGTTGCTCTCTCTCAGGTCTTCCTCTCTGCAGTAGGTAACATGGAACTAGCTAAGTTAAATTGACTTTGTAATTCTATTTGTACTTCCGGTTGCATGCTTTTTTCCTTTCCCCCCAAATAAACTGCTTTTTATATTTTGCCATTTCGCTACGTTATTTTAAAAGGGAATTCTCACTAAACTCTTCCCTGCTTGCAGGACCGCATGGTTACAAAGCTACCACTTGCTTTTTTTTTTGAGATTTTAAAAAGGGGGTTGTGAAATTTGGTGTTTCTGGGCTTAAGGCAAAGAAATTCAAAGTGCCTTCCTTTGTCTTATTTCCTAGGGCTGGCCTGGGCTGAAGGGAGAAGTCCCTGGGAATGTGACTCGGAAACTCCCCAAGCAGGTGGACAGACTAAGGTGTGTCAGGAGATTCATCCTGACTGGTGGCAGCCTATCAGTAATTCTTTTGTGGGGGAGCCCTTGTGCAAAAAGGGGGCTACCAAGAGAAAAAGTTATCCCGCCTCCCAGTCCATAACAGGAGGCTTTCACCCTTTCTCCTCTACTGTGCTCCTGACCCAAATCAGGCCCCTGTGCCTCACTATTTGCATTGTGTGTGGGGGGAGAGGGGACTCCAATCGTACACCGGAAAACTCAATCTCAGTTTTTACCCAAGAGGAGCTTAAACCTTTGTTGAAATCTTTTGTTGAGTTAGTGTTTCCATTTGTCATTGAAACAAGTGGTTTTCTATGGAATCATACCAAGCTAATCATTCACCCTGTTGGCCGCTTGGCACAACTATGGATAGCAAATAGTAGGGAACGGTAAAGGAGACATTACTCAGAATAGCTCCTGATTAGAATTCGGTTCAAAGCCAAGCAAAAAGTTGGGTTTGCAGCAGGAACCTTTGGATACATTTTTCCTAGAGAAGGACAGGTCTTAGACTGCTGAGCGACAGGGGCATGATGTAGCTTATGTCGTTTAGGTCACCTGGAGCTATTTGGAGGTACATAGCTACAATGCATGTTTCTTCTGTATGGTAGTGGTGGTAGCAGAGCAAGGATCCCCAACCTTTTTGGGTCAGTGGGCACATTTGTAATTTTGAGAGAGTGTTGTGGGTGTGCTCACAAAACGGCTGTCATGGGGGGCATGGCTGGTCACAATACACTCATTTCCCAGAGGCAACCTGGTGAGACTAAAAGAGAAGTAACTTGCTCAAGAACCCTATGTATAAGGCAGAGGTGGGTTCTGAGCTCCAGAACACATAATCATTCCTTTAATCCCAAATAAGGGTGGCACTGGAAGGCAGCACTTCACTTTACAGCAAGAGGCCGTGGTGGCTTAGTGGTTAAGACGCTGAACTGCAGACCGGAAGGTCGGCAGGACAGCAGTTCGAGGCCCAAGTGCTGCGTGACGGAGTGAGCTCCCGTCTTCAGTCCCAGCTTCTGCCAACCTAGCAGTTCAAAAGCAAGAAATTGCAAGTAGATAAATAGGTACCGCCTCAGCGGGAAAGGTAACAGCGTTCTGTGCACCTCGGTGTTCAGTCATGCCGGCCACATGACCAGGGAAGTGTCTTCGGACAGCGCTGGCTCTTTGGCTTAGAAATGGAGATGAGCACCACACCCTAGAGTCGGACATGACTGGTTGGGGACACCTTTACCTTTTTTTTTTTTTACCTTTTTAGCCTCCCAATTAAAAAAGTGATCATTTAAAAAAAAAACATTAAGAGATAAAAATAAACATCAGGTGGGGCAGGGACCTTGGTGGTGATACCAAGAGAGGTATCTGCATGAACACTGGTGCCCTCAGGCACCACATTGAAGACCCTTGTTCTGGGTAGGGATGGATGAGCCCATCTCCATCTGGGAACAGGGAGCTTAACAAACTGCCCCCTCACAGCTCGTGCAGCCAGCCCCCAGCCACTCGCCCTGGCCTCCAGCAGGTGCGTGTGGGGGAACAGGATAGGTGCCTCCTTCTTCCCTCCATCCCCACCTGCTACAGCGGCTAGGGACAAGCTGGTCATTTTCCGTAAGGGCAAGAAAACTTACGGAAAATGACCAGCCTTTCCCACGCGACTGCTGCTGTAGCAAGGATGGGGGAAGGAGGAGAGGCGCTGCCTTCTTCCCCCCTCCTTGCTGAGGGAGCGGGCGCCTAAGCTCTTGCCCGACTCAGTGTGCCGCAAGTCGGGCAAGAGCTGAGGTCTGTGTCTTGTAGGTCCTGTTGTACCAAACTGGTAGCGTCTTGCTGGGCTTCGAGCCCCAATCGAACGCTCACGACATCCCTAGTTGTGGAGCATGATGCAGTAGCTTGCAGAAGGAGAGAAGAAGAGAGGGAATTAAGCTGTTTATTTCTTCATTACATTTATATCCCACCTTTCTTCCATCATGGAACTCAAGGTGGCTGCATGTGGTTCCCAGGGAGTCTCCCCTCCAAGAACTGACCAGACCCAGACCTGCTTAGCTTCAGCAAGGTGGCTGCCTCATGTTCCTTCAGGCTATGCCCTGGGAACCAATAAGGATACTTGCTCAATGCTCATGCTTCATGCTCAGGCTGCCCAAAGCTTCCCAGTTAGGTTTACCATATATTGCCCAGATAGGTGGGTTTTACCCATGCCACCCAGTGCTTGTTTAAGGACATCAGCTGGCCCAGTTTTTCATTTCTTGCTTTTAAGTGGGGCTCTAACTCTTGCAGTTCCTCAGATATTAGAGAAAATGTGCAGCCAATATTCTGTTCGTAGACATAGACATAGAATCATAGGGTTGGAAATTGTTCAGTAAATAGCATTCTAGACATTGAATAGAATCCTTGTTATGGCTGAAGAGTACTTGATCACTGAGCGAGAACCAAGTAATAGGTCAGCCAATTGTCTCAGATTTGGTGGAGGAAAATGATGCCCTTGTCCTCACTGAGAAGTGGTATGGCTGCTTTGTAAAGGAAAATGCTGGAGACATTGATCCTAGGACCTGCATGCAAAGCACATGCTACATGGGAACACTAAATAAAACAAATTTACGGGTTCAGGCATATCAGTTAAGCTTTTAAAAAGTAAAGCAGTGGAAGAGTCTGCTTAAAGCAGGAAAACATGCAGGCTAGCTTCAAATTGGGCTCAGTTTAGGCTCAGGCTTTAGGCCTTAAACAGCAGTTCACTAAATATAAATAAAGCAAGTTTAAGGGTTCAGCATATCATCTAAGTTTTAAAAACACGCACAGAAAAAGGGTCCAGATCTTGCAAGCCACAGCCTTCCCAAATCACCTAGCCTTTGTCTGCTGTCCCCTCCAACAACCCATTGAAGAAAGGATCTCCCCACAATAGGTCTCCCACTCACTATTGTTAATAGTCCTCCTTCCCATATAGGAATCACCATTTCCTAGGGGGTCAACCAACCTACATTCCCAGCCACTGAAAGCCAGTGCTGATCAGGAGTTCACACACAGCCTCCTTTGCTTTTCAAATGAGGGCCTCCAATCGGATTCACTGCAGAAGCAGTTGGGCCTATCTATGTAAGGAGGCACGCTTACGAGGGAGCCAGCTCTCCAAGCGTGAGGAGCCCCAGTGACAAAGCGCCAGCAAACAAGAGAATTAAGCAAGTGTGCAAGTTTAGCAACAGGGCGAGGAAGCTGGGGCAGTCGACTCTTTCCTCCCTATTCGTACTCACAGCAAGTTACTGTAAATAAATAACTATAAATAATGTCCCCATCTCCTCATAGTAAACATCTAGGTTTTCCAGGGAAAATTAACCCAAATAAAAATTTTTAAAAGCTAGTTATGAAGATAGGAAGCCAGCAGAGGGGTGGGGATTATCCAGTGCATTGCGCTGAGTGCCACATGTAGGACTATCTACCTGCTGGACGGAAGTCGTGGTGTGTGCTCGGTGTAATAAGCTCCTGGCTCTCAGGGAACAAGTGTGTTCCCTTGAGGCCAAGGTTGCTGACCTTGAGAAGCTAAGAGAGGCAGAGAGATTGGTGGATGAGACCTTCAGGGACCCATTAGCTGTGTCCCACTCCCATGGAGTGTCCCACTCTGCTGTCATGGAGAATGCGGGTCTCAGGGAAAGAGGGGGTCGTTCTGGGGAAGAGGGAAATGATCTCTTAGAAAGGACCCATTCCTTGGAAGACAAACAAACATCCTCTTGCACCAAGGATGTGCCTCCGGGGGGAGAACAGCTCGTAGTAGTGAGAGATTTGATCATTACACACATAGACAGTTGGGTTTGCGATGGATGTGTAGACCGCATGGTGAATTGCCTGCCTGGTGCAAAGGTTGCGGATATCACGTGGCATCTAGATAGCCTAGTAGGTACTGCTGGGGTGGAGTTGATGGTCGTGGTCCATGCTGGTACCAACGATGTAGGGAAATGTAGTTGTGAGGTCCTGGAAGCCAAATTTAGGTTCCTAGGTAGGAGGTGGAAATCCAGGACCACCAAGGTGGCTTTCTCGGAAATGCCACCTGTTCCATGCACAGGGCCAGTTAGACAGGCGAAGCTGAGGAGTCTCAATGCGTGGATGAGACAGTGGTGCAGGGAGGAGGGGTTCAGATTTGTTAGGCACCGGGGAATGTTTTGGACAAGCCGGGCCTGTACAAGAGGGACGGGCTCCACTTGAACCAAAATGGAACCAGACTGCTGGCACTAAACATAAAAAGGGTGGCAGAGCAGCTTTTAAACTAAATCCTGAGGGAAAGCCAACAGGAGCTGGGAAGCATCCAGTTTGGGTTAAATCATCCGAAGGGATAAAGATGAAAATGTTTTTGATTGCCCAAATGTAGAAGGGGAGGAAATAGGCCAGGAATACATGGTAAAACATGATAGCCAATCAAAGGTGGCAATGTCCCATAGCAAAAGATGCAGATGCCAGAGACATCTTGGGAGGGATACCATGTATAGGTGTTTTTATGCAAATGCTAGAAGCCTCCAAGCCAAAATGGGAGAGTTGGAGTGCTTGATTTTAAAGGAAAACCTGGACATAGTGGGCATTACAGAAACCTGGTAGAGTAGAGAGAACCAGTGGCATACGGTCATCTCTGGATATAAACTCTATCGGAAGGACAGGGAAGGGCGTACTGGGGGAGGTGTTGCCTGTATGTCAAAGAGGGCATAGTGTTGAGCAGACTAGAACACCTAAAAGGGGTAGGCTCTTCCACAGAAGCTCTGTGGGTGACAATACCAGGCTCCAAAACTAATTTAATGCTAGGAACATGCTATCATCCCCCAGAATGCTCAGAGTGACCTTGAGATGGAAAACGAAATCAGGGAGATCTCCAAACAAGGAAGTGTTGTAACAATGGGCGACTCCAATTACCCCCACATTGATTGGATATCCTCGTGTGGCCAGGGAAAGACTCAGCTGCCCGCCCACCAGCGTAGCGTCCCAAGTGAGAGGGTGTTCTCCATGGCAGGCGATGTGGTGACACCCCACCACTCCTGCTTGGATGCTGACTTAGTGGAGCAGCTGGTCTTCCTCAAAGTTAACCTGCCCCTGGTGGGCAACCCCACCCTCAAGCCAACTGAGCGGCACATTCACTCACACGCACCCTGCTGTTTCTCCTTCTTTTGACAGTCTTCTTTTGTCTTTATTTGAGTCAGGCGTGGCGTTCCATTTATTATTGTTATTATGATTATTAGGGTTTATTCTTACTATTCTTACTATTTTTATTTTGCTGTGCTTCAGTACAGGGACTCAACTCTGGTTGAACCCAAGGGGATGCTCCTACTGTGTTTGTATCTCTACGGGTCCTCCAGTCAGAGCATATATCATCCTCATCCTCCATACCTGATTACGTCAGGCTGTGCACTCAGTGCAGGACTGTAGCTCTGACTGTAAGGGGATGCTGTAGCCTCTCTATGTCTTCCCCCAAAGCCACAGACATGGCGTGGGTCTGCTATGTGGATGGGCCATCCTGGCAGGCAGGCTGTGTAGGCTTCCTGCCTCAGTTAAAGAGTTTCAGGATAACCGACTTACGTTTTAATTTTCAATGTCAAAGTGCCTGCCTTTGGGGGGTGTTTTTTCTTCTTCTCCTCAAAACAGTAGATTACTGTATCACTTCAGCTGGATGAGAGTGGTTCATTCTCCAGTTTCAGGTCCCTATGAGTAATGCACTGTTACTCAGATGTCAGATGTCCCAGTGGATGAGGCACAGTCCTGCTTCCACTCTCAAGAGCCAGATGCCCTGGTGGGCAAAGCACTGTTTCTGCTCTCTGGAGTCAGATGCCCCAGTGGATAAGGCACAATCCTGCTTCCCTCTTCCCTTTGGCACATGGGGACTTTTCTTTCGGTATCTGTCTTTCATTTGCTCTTGCTGTTTGCCCCAGGGTGGTACAACTCCAGTCACCCCTCAGGGTGTTCCCCTATGTAAGTGCCCTCTTGACGGGCTTGGATTTGGTTTATTTCCGTGTCCGCCTGCCCGGCCCGAGGCCGGTCTTATATCTAGAATATGCCCTGTCAGGCTAGTCATTGTCTCTCCTCAAGAATAAATTTGCCCTTCTGTTCTAGGCACTGTCCCGTTCAAGAAACAATGGCTCTTGCGGGCTAGGCACTGTCCAGTTTCCGTCTATAGAGTCAGATGCCCCAGTGGGTAAGGCACTGTCCTGCTTCCACTCTGTAGAGTCAGATGCCCCGGTGGGCAAGGCACTGTCCAGTTTCCGCTCTCTAGAGTTAGATGCCCCAGTGGGTAAGGCACTGTCCTGCTTCCACTCTCTAGAGTCAGATGCCCCGGTGGGCAAGACACTGTCCAGCTTCTGCTCACAAGAGTCAGATGCCACAGTGGATGAGGCACTGTCCTGCTTCCACTCTCAAGGGTCAGATGCCCCGGTGGGCAAGGCACTGTCCTGCTTCTGCTCTCAAGGGTCAGATGCCCTGGTGGATAAGGCACAGTCCTGCTTCCACTCTCAAGAGCCAGATGCCTTGGTAGGCAAAGCACTGTCCTGTTTCTGCTCTCTGGAGTCAGATGCCCCAATGGATAAGGACAATCCTGCTTCCACTCTCAAGAATCAGATGCCCCGGTGGGCAAGGCACTGTCCTGCTTCTGCTCTCTAGAGTCAGATGCCCCGGTGGGCAAGGCACAGTCCTGCTTCCACTCTCTAGAGTCAGATGCCCTGGTGGGGAAGGCACAGTCCTGCTTCTGCTCTGTAGAGTCAGATGCCCCGGTGGGCAAGGCAAAATCCTGCTTCTGCTCTCTAGAGTCAGATGCCACAGTGGATAAGGCACAGTCCTGCTTCCGCTCTCTAGAGTCAGATGCCACAGTGGATAAGGCACAGTCCCGCTTCCGCTCTCTAGAGTCAGATGCCACAGTGGGCAAGGCACGGTCCCGCTTCCGCTCTCTAGAGTCAGATGCCACAGTGGGCAAGGCACGGTCCCGCTTCCGCTCTCTAGAGTCAGATGCCACAGTGGGCAAGGCACGGTCCCGCTTCCGCTCTCTAGAGTCAGATGCCACAGTGGGCAAGGCACGGTCCCGCTTCCGCTCTCTAGAGTCAGATGCCACAGTGGGCAAGGCACGGTCCCGCTTCCGCTCTCTAGAGTCAGATGCCACAGTGGGCAAGGCACGGTCCCGCTTCCGCTCTCTAGAGTCAGATGCCACAGTGGATAAAGCACAGTCCTGCTTCTGCTCTCTAGAGTCAGATGCCACAGTGGGCAAGGCACGGTCCCGCTTCCGCTCTCTAGAGTCAGATGCCACAGTGGATAAGGCACAGTCCTGCTTCCGCTCTCTAGAGTCAGATGCCACAGTGGGCAAGGCACGGTCCCGCTTCCGCTCTCTAGAGTCAGATGCCACAGTGGGCAAGGCACGGTCCCGCTTCCGCTCTCTAGAGTCAGATGCCACAGTGGGCAAGGCACGGTCCCGCTTCCGCTCTCTAGAGTCAGATGCCACAGTGGGCAAGGCACGGTCCCGCTTCCGCTCTCTAGAGTCAGATGCCACAGTGGGCAAGGCACGGTCCCGCTTCCGCTCTCTAGAGTCAGATGCCACAGTGGGCAAGGCACGGTCCTGCTTCCGCTCTCTAGAGTCAGATGCCACAGTGGGCAAGGCACGGTCCCGCTTCCGCTCTCTAGAGTCAGATGCCACAGTGGATAAGGCACAGTCCTGCTTCCGCTCTCTAGAGTCAGATGCCACAGTGGGCAAGGCACAGTCCCGCTTCCGCTCTCTAGAGTCAGATGCCACAGTGGGCAAGGCATAGTCCCGCTTCCGCTCTCTAGAGTCAGATGCCACAGTGGGCAAGGCACAGTCCCGCTTCCGCTCTCTAGAGTCAGATGCCACAGTGGGCAAGGCACAGTCCCGCTTCCACTCTCTAGAGTCAGATGCCACAGTGGGCAAGGCACGGTCCCGCTTCCGCTCTCTAGAGTCAGATGCCACAGTGGGCAAGGCACGGTCCCGCTTCCGCTCTCTAGAGTCAGATGCCACAGTGGATAAGGCACAGTCCCGCTTCCGCTCTCTAGAGTCAGATGCCACAGTGGGCAAGGCACAGTCCCGCTTCCGCTCTCTAGAGTCAGATGCCACAGTGGGCAAGGCACAGTCCCGCTTCCGCTCTCTAGAGTCAGATGCCACAGTGGGCAAGGCACAGTCCCGCTTCCGCTCTCTAGAGTCAGATGCCCCAGTGGATAAGGCACAGTCCTGCTTCTGCTTTCTAGAGTCAGATGCCCCGGTGGGCAATTCATTGTTCTCCTGTTTCCCAGGAGGCTCAGGCCACTCTCCTGTATGCCCTGTTGATAGAACCTTCTGCTCTCCAGACTAAGGGAGGGAGGTCCTCTCTTTCAGCAACAGCACGTCCCAGGTAACTGGCACCATCTTGGCATTACATTACAGTATAATTAAAGAAATAACTATGATCTTTTTAACTGCAGCAACTCTAATATACCGTATGGGAACAGAAAAGCACCAAATATTATATAGATAAGAAATAAAAACATAAGGAAGTGTTCCCAAGATCCACCAGGTCGCCCTCCCGTCCTCCCGGTGCCCCGTCCTCTGTGTGTGGGTGCAATAGCTGAGCTTGGAAGCATCGACTTTGTGGGCTGTATATATGCCACATGCTGCACCCGCGCGTTCTCTGCCACCCTCTGTTCTTCCTATTAGTTTCATCTCTGTCTGTCTGTCTGTCTGTCTGTCTAGATCCTTCATTAAATATGTACTGTTCCCCAAGATGCAGCAATGAGATGTTTTCCATTAAATGCAGCAACGCTATTGTAGCTGGCAGTAGCACGGCTGCTTGGACCAGACTTCCCCTCCTATGTCGTTATTCATTACCCAGTACTGGTCATAGAGTCTGGGATTGTTTCCCCCCACCACCTCCCTGGCACCAGAATTGCCCTCCCATGGACATTGGTTAAAGGATTTGCAGTATTCTCATCCCTACAGGGTTGTATGTGCACTGTATTTTCATTGCAATGTCCTCCAATCCCTCCCTTGCAGTCATTACCTCCCTTGCAGTCATTACTTGCCCTCCCATGGATGTTCCTTTATTCATTGTCATGGGTCAGGAGTGGATAGTCCATTCAGCCCACTGCTGCCAGCCGCTGCCTGCTTCCACCAGCCTGCCTCCACCCGCCTACCTCTGCCAGGCGCTGCCTGCCTCTGCCTGCCTCCGCCAGCCTGCCTCCGCCAGCCTCTGTCTGCCTCCACCGGCCTGCCCCTGCCTCCTCTGCCTTCCCACGCACCCGCCCTGCCCAACTGAGCCGTAACGGATTTAATGAGCCTTCCCCAGTTTCACTGTAATGGCCACGTGTACACATGGCTTACCTCTTGGACAAGCCTTGCAGGATCAACCAGGTCGCCCCGTGCGTCGTGCCCTGTGCCTGAGTGGAATAGCTGGGCTTGGTGGCTTTGATGTCACGGACCTATTGCTTATGTGCACCTTGCTGCACTCATGGGTGTGTCTCTCCCTGCCAGCCACGTGCCAGTGCCCTTGCCTCGGTCTGTCAAGGCAGCTGTCATTGTTGTTGTCCAGTCAATGTGCCCTCCTGGCATGGCTGGATCTCTCTTTCCAGGAAGGTGTACAACAAGTCAGAGGTGTGTGATGTCCTCAGCATGAGAGTGCTGCACATTCTCCACTTTCAAGGCCTGATGAGTGATGCACTGGTACTCCCTTCCCCCTACCCCCTGGCATATTGGGAGTTTTCTTTCTGTATCTGTCTTCCATTTGCTCTTGCTGTTTACCCCAGAGTGGAAGAGCCCCAGTAACCACTCATGGTCATCCCCTATAAAGGAATATACCCTCTTGGTGGGCTTGACTCAGTTTGTATCCACCTTTCTGGCCAGAGGCCGCTCTTCCCTACACAGTATATGCCCTAGTGGGCAAGGCATTGCACTTTGGTTCATTCATTCCTCTTTCTTTCTTTCTTTCTTTCTTTCTTTCTTTCTTTTTTAGATCCTTCACTTAGAAAACCAATGTAACTATTCCGAAGGTCCATGGCCTCTCCCCAGGCAGCTCTTCCCTGTAGAAGCACTCATTGGCATGTATTAGCTCTAGAACTACCGCATGTCCTGCCTGGCAGAGTTGCTGTGTCTTCCTGCCTCTGTCAGAAGACCACTGAGAGCCTGAGGTCATCGGAGATCAACAACTGCATAAACTGGATAATTATATGCACTTCCTAGCTACGCTCTCAGTTCCTTCAGGTCCCTAGAAACAATGTTTTAATTAAAACCTGTTTGAAATCTGGCAGCAGTGGTGTGGCACAACCCCCCCCAAACCCATTAAAATATAACATAAATACAAAATATTTGCTTAGTGTGTGCTAGAAATAAACAACAGCATATCACTAAAAACACCTCTTCCAGCCTGCCTGCCAGGTAATGTGTGTATTCAGCCAAAGAGAGGCTGAGCCAATGATTCTTCTAAATCAGGGTTGTTTTGCACTTCAAAGAAACCTGCAGGAGAGATTAGGGATAGTGACTTCCTCTTCAGTACACCATCCCTTCTGAGGTTGGTCTGAGTTTCTGGGAACAGCACATTTCACCTGCACCTAGCACAAAACCCAGAGGGCCAAACTGCCTGAACTTTGACCAGTGCGATGCCCTCGAGTGGGGCTGAGAGGGGCCAAGGTTTCACACACATCTGTGGAAACAGGGAAAAGTTATAGCCCTTCATGGATCACTGCCTTGTTGTGGCGAAGGGGCTTGCGTAACTCAGTGAAGCCGTAAGCTATGCCGTGCAGGGCCACCCAAGACGGACAGGTCATGGCAGAGAGTTCTGACAAAATGTGGTCCACTGGAGAAGGAAATGGCAACCCACTCCAGTATTCTTGCCAAGAAAACCCCATGGAACGTATCACAAGGCTAAAAGATATGACACCGGAAGATGAACCCCTCAGGTCGGAAGGTGTCCAATATACTACTGGGGAAGAGCAGAGGGAATTTCCAGTAGCGCCAGAAAGAGTGAAGTGGCTGGGCCAAACCCGAAAGGACACTCAGCTGTGGATGTGTCTGGTGGTGAAAAGAAAATCCGATGCTGTAAAGAAAACTCAACATTAAAAAAACTAAGATCATGGCATCTGGCCCTATCACTTCCTGGCATATAGAAGGGGAAGAAATGGAAGCAGTGACAGATTTTACTTTCTTGGGCTCCAAGATCACCGCAGACGGTGACTGTAGCCATGAAATTAAAAGACGCTTGCTCCTTGGGAGGAAAGCTATGGCAAACCTAGACAGCATAGTAAGAAGCAGAGACATCACCTTGCCGACAAAGGTCCGTCTAATCAAAGCTATGGTTTTCCCAGTAGTAATGTATGGCTGTGAGAGCTGGACTATAAGGAAGGCTGAGCGCCGAAGAATTGATGCTTTCGAACTGTGGTGCTGGAGAAGACTCTTACGAGTCCCCTGGACTGCAAGGAGGTCAAATCAGTCCATCCTAAAGGAAATCACCCCTGACTGCTCATTGGAAGGACAGATACTGAAGCTGAAGCTCCAATATTTTGGCCACCTAATGGGAAGAGAAAACTCCCTGGAAAAGACCCTGATGCTGGGAAAGACTGAAGACAAAAGGAGAAAGGGATGGCAGAGGATGAGATGGCTAGATAGCATCATTGATGCAATGAATATGAACTTGAGCACGCTCCGGGAGAGAGCGCAGGACAGGAAGGCCTGGCGTGCTATGGTCCATGGGGTCACGAAGAGTCGGACACGACTGAACGACTGAACAACAACAACAACATGAGCCTTTTTGTGGAAAAGATCAATTTTTACCTGCACCTAGCACAAAACTCAGTGCACCAAACTGCCTGGACTTTGGCAGGTACAATGCTTCCAAGGAGGACTTGGAGGTCCCCAAGTTTAATGTCTGTATCATAAAAACTGGTAAAGTTATGGCCATTTGTGTTTTCCCATGCAAGTCAATGGGAAAATGCCCAAACTGAGTGACCTGGGCATCTGAATCTCACTTTGGATTTGGATTGGAGTTGAAGCAGAGAGGGTCTGAATCTGTCCAAAGCAGATAGGGACCACTTCAGAAGATCTGAAGTGGCATCCAAAGTGGAGTGGGGCTTCCGTGCACAGCTCTAATCTAAATGGCAAATGCAGTTCAATGTAAGCAAGTGTAAAGTGATGCATGTTGGGGCAAAAAATCCCAGCTTCAAGTATAACCTGATGGGATCTGAGCTAGCGGTGACCTACCAGGAAAGAGATCTTCAGGTTGTGATGGATAGGTCAATGAAGATCTCAACCCATTGCGCAGCCATTGTAAAAAAAGGCAAACTCCATGTTAGGCATAAATCTATGGTGCAACCACATTTGGAATACTGTGTACAGTTCTGGTCACCACACCTAAAAAAAGATATTGTAGAACTGGAAAAAGTGCAGAAAAGGGCAACTAAAATGTTCAAGGAGCTGGAGCATCTCCCCTATGAGAGAAGGTTACAACAGCTGGGCTTGTTTAGCTTGGAAAAAGGGTGTGTAAGGGGAGGCATGCTAGGGGTGTACAAAATTATGCATGGTGTGGAGAATGTGGATAGGGAGATGTTTTTCTCCCTCTCTCAAAATACTAGAACCCTGGGTCATCCTATGAAGCTGATCAGTGGGAGATTCAGGACAGATCAAAGGAAGGACTTCTTCACATAGCACATAGTTCAACTATGGTATTCGCTACCACAGGAAGTAGTGATGGCCACCAATTTGGATGGCTTTAGAAGGGGGTTGGACAAATTCCTAGAGGAAAAGGCTATCAATGGCTACTAGACCTGATGGCTATGTGTTACCTCCAGAACCAGAGCTTATGTGCACCAGTTGCTGGGGAACATGGGTGGAAGGGTGCTGTTGTGCTCGTGTCCTGCTTGTGGGTTCCTGGTCAACAGCTGGTTGGCCACTGTGTGAACAGATTGCTGGACTAGATGGACCCTTGGTCTGATCCAGCAGGGCTTTTCTTATGTTCTTATGTTCTTAACACGGCTCAAGTCCCCCACAATGCCACAGGAGATCCTTGGTTGGGCTCTCACTTCAGGTGATGGGGAAGATGACCAGGTCAGAAGTGGTGTTTAAAGTAGTATGGATGACAAGCCCAGGATCCAGTACAAGTTCTGCATGCTCCATGCCCAGGACCCTTGCTGGGGGGCAAAGAACAGTAGACAATGCTACCTCTGAGTCTGCTGAACTCCTGTCATCTGTTGCCAGATCTCTGAAATCAAAGAAAGTTATTTTTGCCTTTTTACTGACCTTGCCTTCGTGTTGCTTTGTTCTTTCAACTACTAGGCCCTAATGTTTGGCTTGGTTCTGAAATATATTTTGCTTATTCCTTATAGGGATGTTGGAAAAATCCTCAATGAAATCAAATTAGTTCGGATTTCTATGAATCCAACCTGCAGATTCTACAACAGACTGGCTTTTCCCAAATTGCATGGATTCTGTGGATTTGCAAACCATTTTTTTATTTTCTGGAATTTTATGCAAATTTAGTTGTAGAAAAATATGTAAAATTTAAAAAACCTGGCTGAAAATACATATTTCAATAGGCTAAGGCATGAAAATGTGCATTTGGGGGGATTTGCATATTGGGGGATCTGCAAATTTTTGCAAGTGAAAATTTGCACAAATGTGAATTTGCGCAAATTTGGGAAATGGGGCAAATTCTGATTCTGGCTTGTGAAAATGCCGCCCTCAGCGCTGGCTGCTCCTCTTCTGAATCTGAGCTGCTAACTATCTCCCTGCACTCAGAATCAATCCTGACAGGCAGCCACCCCAGGCATGTTGTGTGTGTGTGTGTGTGTGTGTGTGAGCAGTGAGGTGGTGCAGAGCCGCACTGTGGTTGCTACACAGCCTGCCCTGCACCCACTAAGCTAGCTTGCTGTCCTTGGGTGTGTCAGCGGACATTGTTCCATCACTACTGGTGAAGTAAGATTCAACTATCACTCTGACTGAGTCCTGTATGTGGAACAGACGGGCCCCCATTTTATTCTTCACCTCAGGCATCAAAATGCTTTGGGCTGGCCCTGCTCAAAAGCTGACCTTAGACCTCAGGTAGGTTCATACAGGCCCAAGCAGTCCTTCAGATAGCCTGGTCCCAAACCATTTAGGGCTTTAAAGGCTCAAAACCAGCACTTTACATTGGGCCCGCAAACAAACAGCCAACCGATGTTAACCAGTACAGAACTGGTGTCATCAATGTGTCCTGACCGTTTGACCTCCACCAGCATTCTTGCTGCCATATTCTGTACCAACGGAGCTTTCCAAATCATCTCGAAAGGCAGCCTCACATTGAGCGCATTGAAAGTCACCTACACTGGATATAACCAGAGCATGTGTCACTGAGGCTACCTTCGCCCTCTCCAGGTAGGCAAACTAATCGAAACTAGTAAAAAGCACTCCTGGCCACAGATGCCATCTGTACCTCCGTTAATGGTGCCAGGTCCAGGAGAACTCCCAGTCAGTGTACCTGACTCTTCTGGGCACCTCCACCCAGAACAGTAGATTTCCCAACCCACAGGGCTTCCATCTTCACCTTGTCTGCCATCATCCATCCCAAAACCAAAACTCCTGTAGGAATTTTGATGGAAGCTGAAAAGAATGTGAAAGAATATGAAGCTGAAATAATATGATAAGGTCCATGAAGTTTCTCCAAGGAAAGAGGAGGGGACAGTTCTTTAATGAGGTACGATCTTTCCCAAGGAGGAAAAAGAAACCAGGAGTGGAGTTTTAACTGAGGATATCTCCTGGGTTAGTACAGATTGCACTAGCTGTTCGCATGTTTTGAAATGTTACATGTGAAAAACAGCAGCTGCAGGCATAGTCTAAGAAATTTTTCTTCCTATTGTGTTTGCACATTTGGTTCTTCCATATATTTATTCATGTTTGTTTTCCTTTGGTCTCTGATGACTAATAGACATGGAACAGGTGTTGAATTTATGAGGCTTATTTATATTCGGAATTAAAACCCTCTCCTCTAAAGTGCTTGCATTCCCTCTCAGTTTTATGTCATCTACATGTTTGTTTTTGCAACATACACTTTTGTGTTCTTTCTTATCCATCCATCATAAAATGGCCTCCAGGCTCTGATGTTCTCACAGAATGGCAGTGTAATGTCATCCTGGCAGTGTCTGTGCCCTGGGAACAAATCAATATTCTTATTCGAAAGGGAGGGACGTGGGGGAGGAATGAAGAAAGAAAATCATTTCCAGAATCCTCCCCAGGGGAGGATTTACAGGAAACATGAACATGAATCCCTATGACTCTGGGGCAATTACAGGGTACAAATTAAAAATAGCTCCCGATATGGCAAGAAAACAAATGCAGCACGATCCTCTCCATGTCTACTCAGAAATACATCCTGTTGATTCCCTGCCTTGCATGGAGGATCTTACTTTGGCCCACATATAGAAACCCTTCCCGCACCGGCCAAAAGTGTCGATGGTGGCGTACGTGGCCACTAGGAGTGCTGTCAGGGGACGGAGCTCACCAAGGCAGCCCCACATACCCTCAATGCATGTAGGAATGTACACGAATTTTGTTTCAGTTCACAAATAATCAGAACTAGGGACGGGCAAACCCCCCAAAGTTCCGTCTGGGGGCGGGGTCTGCTGTGGGGAAATCTGGGCCACTTGGGCTCACCAGATTTCCCCAGAATGCTGTGTGTGCCCGCCAGATTTCATGGGACACCTTTCCAGTTTTAAAAAGGCAAGGTGACCTTGGGAAAACCATGGCTGTAAAAGGCGTATTTTACGCCATTTGCAGCCATGAAGCACTTACATCTACATAAATTGCAGCCATAAAAGTGCTTTTACAGCTGCAATGTATGTAGATGTATGTGCTTTACAGCCACAAATGGCATAAAATGTGCAATTTATGGCCATGATTTTCCCAAGGTCTGTGATGGGACCTTGCCTTTTAAAAACCCGGCAGCCATTCTGCTCAGAATCCAGTGGGCATGGAGGTAAGGGGAGCCAGTCCGCTGTGGGCCCTCCAGGTCGGATTCTTGGGAATTTGGCCTTATTTGAGTTCGCAGTGGATTTCTCACGCATCAGAACTTGTCCCATTTGCAACCATGAATGTGAATGCAAGCAGAGGTGTGTCATTCGCAAAAAGCTTGCACATTACTTGCAATTGCATTCAAAAAATCCACAATTTAAAATGTGCATTAAATGCACACACATTTTCATTCTTTAGTCAGTGGGGGAAAGTGCATACTTCTGAAAAATGCACACAGAAATGTGTCCTTTTTCCTTTGGAATGAAACAAAAAACAGATTGTATGCAAAAACAGGAGCAAGGCAAAGCAAGCTTCAAAGTGACGCTTGGAGAAACTCAGTCAGCTCAGATAACCCTGGTTCTCCCATCCCTAAATGCATGAGGGGCACCTGAAACCACTTATTGGTATTTTGTATGGGGCTAAGGGGATTCCTTCAGCCCTGTTCTGCTATTATTCCAACAGTCTGATATCTCTTGAGATCCATTGGACTGAGACTGGGGACAGGAACATCCCTCAATGTCCTTGTGCATATCAGGGCCCGCCCCTCCATTCAGTGACAAAGTCAAGGTCTGAACAGAGGTTCTGTTCACCTTCAGTTGAACATGAGTAGAACCCCAGTTAGATCTTGCCTCTCCATGTGGCAAGGTCAGGGAATGAAGTGGCAGGGCAAGCGTGCACATCCCCATTTTGACCCCTCATGCATTCTTTAGAACCGGGAATATGGCTTTGGTTTCTGCTTAATTTGAATTCCAGCAGGAATTCTTCATTGCAGAATGTTTATAACAGATGATATAACAGATGTGCCATTTCAATATAATAATAATTGGGTGGGGGGAACTAAACCAAAACAATTGACCAGAAAAGGCAGCTATAGTCGGTGCTCCTGCAGAAAGTACTTATTCATGGAAATGTTTCTCTCCAATCTTTGGTGATTATGGATGACTTGATAAATTGATAAGGATGGATCCAGACCTGCTGTTCCTCAAATGGGAGGGCTCCTTCCACTTGTGGAAGTGAGCTGGATCCAGCAGAGGCTCCTGCTTTGTGAACTGGGTGCTCCTGCAAACCACGTTTGAAACTGAAAGAAAAAAAATGTCCCAAAATCCACCCAAGGTAACATACGATCTTGTATAAGCCCAAATGGACAATTTGGATCCCAGCTATAACATAAACTCTGAACTGCTCCCCCAAATTGTCCTCAAGACTCTTCTTTTGAGCATTTTGATTCCTGATCTCTCTTGCTGGTCTTGCCTTGGGGGATATTCACTGAACATTTCTGAATATTTGTTGCCCGTGTTAGGGATGGGCAATAATGTCATGCCTGTTTTCAACCAGGTTGTCAGATTTCCACATCTAAATTCATTCCGTCCTGTTCCTGTATCAATCTGTGAGTTATGCAGAATGAAATCAGAATAATGAAACTGCATTATTAAAAATGCAAAAAAAGAAAAGAAAAAAGTGCATCCTTTGTGTACATTTTCCCAGCCCTGTGCATTTCTTGAGAAGGATGTATTTCTTTCCCATAGGATAAATCGATGTACATCTTTTCCCCCAATATGTGCATTTTTGGTGTACATTTTTAAATTGTTGGAACTCATTCAGGAAAGTGTGGGTTTCAGGGTTACAACCAGTTTGTGCTTTGGATTGGAAAGAGTGAATTGGGTAAGTTTGCATCAAAATGCGAACCCAATGGAATTCTTGCTCATCCAGAGCTTGTGTTGATGTTGTATCCGAGTGTTGATCTTACTCAGTTACTCAGCTAGGAATGTTGTATCTGAGTCTTGATTTTACTCAGCTACAGATGTCTTCCAAACTTTAAAATAAGCTTTGCAAACTGTACTGCTCACGCGGCTTCATGGCAGTCTCTCCATTTATTTCCTGCCTATTACATAAGAAGGCAAGGATGGTGAGTCACCAATAGAGTTATTTTGCTACAAGGGTTTGTTGTTGTTGTCAAAATGGTCTTGTACTCTATTACTTCTAAAGGATAAGTAGAAGTACTATTAGTTTGTTCAAGACCTTGAGACAGAGTAAGAGTGTTGTCCCTGAATGTCAAGTTTCATTTGGAGAACTTAAAGCAGACACCAGTGTGAGTGGGTTACAAAATGTTGATAACATTGCGTTTTCAAGAGGAACCCTTCATGAGTATTTCTAACTGTGTGTACTGATGCTCGGAAACCAGTATCATAGACAAGGTGGCAAACTTGTTTTTGGACTACATCACTTCAAAATGTGAGCCAGGGTTCCTGTAACAGTATGCTCCTCCATACCAAAACTAATAGTAGTAGCAGTAATATTAATAGCTTCTTCATATAATAAACTAGATGTCAGGGAACATAAGTGGCCTTCCTATTTGAGGCAGATTTTAATCTTGTTGCTAGTCTTGCTGCAGCCAGCTCATGAGACCAAGGAAGAATCTGGAAAAACTCTCAGGGTGAGATGCTTACCAAGCCATACGAAGAGCATCCCTACATAAATCTATATTGGCTTATACCACATTAACTGTCATGGTTTTCCCCAAAGACTTTTGGGAATTGTAATTTGGTGAGAACCACCAATCCCCTTTTTGAGACAGGCCTGGTAACATTACCCAGCTTAGTGAGGAAAATGCCAGGGCGCACAGGCCCTGGATGACCCACTAGACCAGATGCTGAGCTCCTCCTTAAAAAAAGTAACATTTTTTAAATGGCCCAGTGCCATTAAGTGCAGCACTAGACCAGTGGAGGCTGGCGGCTCCAATTTCAGTGGGGCTGCAAATCCATTCCGGGTTTCAGTCAGAACCAGCCAGAACTCTAAAGGAGCTATCCAAGGCGCATAACCCTATCCCCAACATAGGTTCAGAACCTTGGACAGCTCCTTTAGAGTTCTGGCTGGTTCTGACTGAAACCCAGAATGGATACACAGCCCCACTGAAATCGGATCTGCCAGCCTCCACTCCTGAAGGCATATTCAGTGACTGGAGCTGGATTACTAAGGATGACACCTGATGCAACTTAAAGCACCAAAACGAATGCTCAGGTAAAGGGTGCGGAGCACCATCGTCCATGCAGAGTCATTTTTTCCCTGCCAGCCAGGCTCCGACATCAGAAAATGAGTCTGGTTGGGAGTAAAATGGTTAGGCAGGGGGCTGTAGGGGGACAGGCTCTGGACAAACTTGTCTTTGGTTGTCTTCTGCTGGGTCCCTGCCCATCGGGAACAACACTGCTAGCAGCTATTGAAGTCTAGGCATTAATGAGGGTGTTGCCATCAATAAATTAGAAAGATAAGGCTTGCACAGCAGGAAGAAAGTTGCCTTTACGTACTGGAAGAGCCACTGCACACAGGAAAGGAGTGCTGTGGTGTTTGTGTAACAAAACAGTGACCATTTTGATGCAGGCAAATAGCAGCTTACTACTTTGGCGTTTTCACCTTGTTCGTCCAATGCACTTGCTCTCATCTCACTTGGCTCTGCTTATATTTGTTAGGTACTGCTGTGCTGGGAGCCTGGCATACACTAAATGATCTATGAGACCAGGACATGCAGCGCATGAGTGAATTTTTGACATTCCACTGCAAATGTGCCTTTGCCCACACAAATCCCGCACATAAACCAGCTTGCGACCAGCTGGGAGCCAACGTAGGCAGGCTTTTCAAGTGCTCTTCCCACAGCTGCTACAGCTGCTGTGATGCTGTGGAAAAGGCCTTCATGTTCATTTCTGTCCCAGTGTCATTGTTTATGTAGTCAGCATTTTAAAACTGAAAAAGCACACTGCACAAGCTCAAGGGCATTTCTTTCTTTATTACTGTTGATGAGGTCTGACACAGCTGTGGATTCTCGGGCAATTCTGCCTGGATACCTGCAGAACAAATGGGGTGGAACAAAAAAAGGAATGGGAAAAGCAATGATGCAGAAGAGGAAAGGGAGAGCTACACATGCAGTCAACAGGAGACAAAGGTGCTTGCTGTAATGGGGGGAGAAACTGAGCAAGCTGCTTCTTTTCTCTTATCCAAACTCCCTGAAATTCTGTTGTGAGGGAACCCCTAGATAAGGGCTAAGCTACATGCTATGTTCAATGTGCAGCGTGTCGCTGATCCTAACTTTTTTTTTTACTTAAGTGTAAACCTTACCTGGTTGGATAAGGACAGGCAGTGGCAAGCAAGAGGGAACAGGTGGTACCCCCAGAAGCAACACAGCACCAGCCCCCGAATCCTCCTGCAGCCTAGCATAGTCAAGAGAAGTGCTGGATGAGGCAGCTACAGCCACTGCTGTCCTCATCTTCCTTGTGACCAGTAACTCTGCCTCCTGCCCTGTGTGTACATCAAGGGCCCAGAACCTTTGGGGATAAAGAACACAGAAGTGACACTAGTGGAGGCTGGTGGCTCTGATGTCAGCGGGGCAGTGAATCCACTCCGGGTTTCAGGCACAGCCAGTCAGAACTCTAAAGAAGGTATCTAAAGGAGCACCGCACCTTGGATAGCTCCTTTAGAGTTCTGACTGAAACCCAGAGCGGATTTACTGCCCCCCTGACTACGGAGACACCAGCCTCTACTAAGTGACACCCGCTAGGCCCCGTGCTGCTTGTTTTTTTATAAGTACTTGTTTTTATAAGGACTTGCATTGAAAATGATTTTAACTCATTTATATCTGCTCCCCAATTTGCAGCTTTTTAGCAAATTGCTAGATTTTAAAAGATTTACAGATGAATCAATTAAATGTTCATCCCTATATTAATTGTCATTATTAAGCACCTCTCAGAAACACTGTACAAAGAATAAAATAAACAGAAATTTGCCAGATTTGCTTACGTCTCCCCCCTCCTGCTCCAATGGCTACTTATTCAACCTCAACCTCTCCCACTCTTTTTATCCCCTTTGTCTCCCAGCTCCTTTGCCCTTCTCCTCAAAGCTAGGGATGGCAGAGAATTCCGCCACAGAATCCATGGCGGAACGGCCTCCTGCCCCCTTGCCCCCCCCACAAAATCCCCCGGGATGGCACTTACCAGGGGTGGATGTGGCGGATGTGGCGGCGGCAGCTCTGGCGGTGGCGGCTGGTCTCCCAGCCATGGCCGGGCTGCTGCGGCCGCCATTGGCGTCTTTGCAGCCGTGATAGGCTACGTAAGAATTTACATAGCCTATCACGGCTAACCCCCCCCCCAAAAAAAACAGTGTACGCAAATGGCGGCGGCTACGGCCGCCGCCATTTGCGTTCCCTAATTTTCGCCGTTCCAGCCTACGTAAATATTTAAGTAGGCAATTACGGCGAAAAACAGGGAACCGCAAATAGCGTAGTGGGCGCTATTTGCGTTCTCCCCCCCCGTCGTTTTATTCTACGTAAATCTTTATGTAGGCTTTTACGGCGAAAAAAAGAAAGAAACGCAAATAGCGCCCACTACGCTATTTGCGGTTCCTTTTTTTTCGCCGTAATTGCCTACATACATATTTACGTAGGCTAGAACGGTGAAAAATAGGGAACGCAAATGGTGGCCGCCGTAGCCGCCGCCATTTGCGTACGCTGTGGTTTTTGTTGCCCAGCCGTGATAAGCTACATAAAGACTTACGTAGCCTATCACAGCTGCCTGGCTGGATGCAAATTGCGGCCGCTACAGCGGCCGCCATTTGCGTCCACACCAGCCAGTCCGCAGCCGGAAATCCAGCTGCGGATGGCCCCGGCTGGCTGGCTGCTCCGCGGAACCGCCGCGGAGCAGAGCTGGCCAGGCAGGATTCCGGGGGGGAGGACCGGATTGCCTCCCCCCCCGTCGAGAATTCCAGAGGGCGGGACGGTGCACCTCCCCACACACCATGAACACAATCTGCGAAAAGGTAAGTGACTTTCGTACATCCCTATTCAAAGCCTCCTTCTCCTGTACCTATCCTTCCCTTGGGTTCCTGTTTCCCATTCACTAACCTTCAGCCACACCTATCTCACAGGATTGTTTTGAGGATAAAATGGTGGGGGAGAACGAACCATGTAATCCACCTTGACCTCCTTCCAGGAAGGATGGGTTGAAAATGTCACTCAATCAATCAAACCTCTTCACCCTTTCTTCAAGCATTTTGCCTCTGAGCTGTGTGTCCATTGCGTTTCTTACCTCCCAGGATCTCTTTCCAGCTCTCAACCTGCCCTCAAAACTACTGTTGCTAGAATTTGTGCAGGCTTTCTAATCTCTACTGAACTAACGACTTCCCTTCCAGTAAAGAAATTGGACTGAAAATATTCTGATAACTTTGTTCTCTGAGCACTTGAAATGTTTGCAAACATTCCAGGCCATCACAGCAGCCCAGTCAGTCAGTGCCAGGGGATTCACTACCACACAAACACAATAAATGACCTGGATAAATGACCACGTGAAATGGTCACTGATGGGGTCTATCCTGAGAGCAGAGAAGCAGTTGGTCCCAATCCCAGCCAGATGGCTCACTGTCTTTCATACTCTCACTGCCAGTTCCCTGCTAGAATAGCCACAGACAACAAATTATAACTATCCAAACATACCTAAGGCTGCAATCCTGTATCATCATCATCATGGTTTATTTGCATCCCACTTTTCTCTCCAAATGGAAGCCCAAAGTGGCTAACGACATCATGCACAATACAATAATATCAAGTACAATATCAAAAGACAACAGTATGAAAAACAATAAAAAGACTACAACAAACCTATAAACAAACTTTCAATTCAGGACTTAAATATCACGTCAGTTAATAAATACAAAATGCATAAATACATTCATACAATACAACCCATATATTATGCAAAAATACATACTTATACCCCACTCCATCTGCCTGTGTAGTCAGCTGTCCAAATGCCAGGAAACCACCCAACGATTGCAGGTTGGGTGGAAGGGGCATGGCTGTCTGGGACCCCCAGGTTGCCTGGATTTGGCCTGTGGGCCTGAGGTTCAACACCTCTGTTTTAATGGGAAATGTGGGTCTCCCCACCCCCTAATTACAGATAGATGCAAAACGCAGAGAGCAGAAGTACATGGAGCAATACCCAATTCATTGTGGTCAGCTAATACATAGGCTGCTTTTACATTAAAGAAAAAACCCACAGTCCTCCTGCTGTGGAGCCATTCCGTGTTTAGAGCAGCAGCCATGTGATTGCTGAGAGGGGAAGCTTTTAATTTTCAAGGTTCCATAGAACTCAATGAATCACTGCCATCTCGTGGCTGTTTTAATAGCGCAACATCTCAACTTAAATAGATAGGTCATTATTTCCGGATCTTTTGAGATGGAATAACCAGAAAATATCTCTGGAGGTGCCCTGGAGGTTCATGACATCATCCAAAGGACCCGCAAACTTCTGTGAGTGAGCAATCTCAATAGCAGGATAAAAGCTCTGTGTGAAGAAACCCATAGAATAAAGGGTGGCCCAGTGGTCAGCATGGTTGGCCTTTGCTTGGTGAGAGCCCTGGTAGGTCCACCAGCTGACCCTGGGCCACTCACTGTCCTCAGCTTACGAGGTTCAAGTGGGGTAAGGCGCACACCCACGTATCCCACCCTGAGCTCAGTGGAGGAAGCCAGTGAGATACAAATCCACAGCTTGCCATCTCACATGCCAGGAAGGCTCCAATGAATAGCTCAGAACAGATTGTGGGACCATCGTGTTGTGTCCTGACATATCTTGCAGGGTTGTTGTGAGAATAAGATAGGATGTTCTTGGCTTGCAACTCCCAGCATCCCTGACTGCTGGTTCTGTTGGCTGGGGCTGATGGGCATTGTGGGCCAAAACATCTGGAGGGCCACCAGTTGCTCACTCCTCTTTTTAAGTGTTTCCAAGGAGCTCGGGAGATATTTTTGGCTGGGATGGTGTTCCCTGCCCTGAGGAGGCCCCGGCCCTATATACACTTACTTGGGAGTAAATCCCATTAAATTTAGTGGGACTAATTTCTAAGTAAACCTGCATAGGATTGGCTTGTTACTAGTGACCAAAAGTATGGCCAAATGATTCTTTAATCTATGAAGGTGATTGTGACAAAGATGTTGGGATTCATTCTGGGTTCATTACAGTAAGGAAAAACAAATTTTAAAACTTGCAAAAGTTGCTTCCTCCCTCCCCCCACCCCCGTTCCTAATTCTTGCAAAATTGTGTATGCAGCAATACACTTCTTTAAAAGAAAGTGGTGGTTACTCTTTGTTTATTGTTTGTCCTTTGTTTTATCTATATTATTCAGGGCTTGAAGGAAGCAGTTCAGACATCTCCTAACCGTAACAGTTTCTGTACATTCCCAGAGCAATCATGTTTTTCTTCCTTCCTTCCCTTTCTTTTTTTTAAAGTTTACATACATACCGTACATTCACCAGCACGTACTACTAGTCAAAATGTGGTCAGGATGTGCATTTCATATATAAATCTAGAGCGTGCCAAAGCAAGATAATTCCAAGGCCATTTTATTCCCTAATCAATGTGTGGCAGAACTAAGTTCAAGAAATGTTACTGTTTTATATCTTCACCTTGCAATGGATAAGAAACTTTTAGTAGAAAGGTTTTGCAAGGGGAAGGGGGAAATTAACCCCTTGAAAACCACAGACTTGATTCTTTCTTTTCCTAACCCTGTTTTTAAAAGGTTGTTCACAGTAAGATTTCAATATGCTTTCTGTAGCCAGGTTGTTAAACTCCATTTAGTAAAATAAGGGCACAATCCTGTGCACGTTTAGAAACAACAGTTCTACAACTCTGAGCATTCCCCAACCAACCTGGGGAATGCTGGGAGTTTTAGGACTTTTTTCTGTCTAAACGCACATAGGATTGTGCCATAAATAAGTTGTGGGGGAGGGACAGCCTTCATGCCATGTTCTTGGTTCCCAGAATCATCTGGCTGACCACTGTTAGAAACAGGATCCTGGGCTAAAGGACCTTTAGGGTGCCTCCAAACAGAGGGCTCCTAGAGTCAGAAGGCATTGCACAACAATTCTGTTTTCTTTTCTTCACCGGATTGTCTGCAGTAAGGAAAAAGACAGAAGAAGTGGTAGGAAAACACAGGAGGGTTATGAGTATGGATAGACACCACCCCCTGTAAAATTTCATGAATGAAGCAGGGTGATGATGCTAAAGCCACATCTGGAAGAGCCTTGACTCTGATCCAGCAGGGCTTTTCTTATGTTCTTAAACAGGAGGCATTACAAGTCGGACCAGCAACAGAATGTTGCAGTATGGAGTGCTCAGGGCTCCAGCCAGCCAGCCAGCCACACCCTCTCCAGAATACTCCATTCCACACACACATCCATTTTGCCCCCAACAACCACTGAGCAAGCTCAGTTCTCACTGAGAAGTCTGAGGGTCTCTTCTCCCTTAGGGCGTTTATTTATTTGGTACTTCAACAAACCTTGTGGTTCCCTCAAATCTGCTGATACCTCTCTCTGGTGCATGAGTGGTACCAGTTTTGGCTGCATAAGCAATGACACCCTGATATTTTATTAAAGGTATCGTCCATAGGGATATAGACTTAGGGAAAAAAGAGCTGTTCCGAAGAAATGGTCCATATGATGTGAACTGCTTATGCATTAAAAGAAGAGTAGCAACTACCAAAAGCTTCTAAGCGTGCAATCCTATGCATGTTTAGACAGAAAAAAGTCCTACAGCTCCCAGCACTCCCCAGCCAGTCATGCTGGCTAGGGAATGCTGGGAGGCATACAACTTTTTTTCTGTCTAAACATGCATAGGATTGCACCTTAACTCAGGGAAACCTAAAACAAAGGGTCCAGGAATTTCCATAGTTATTTTTATTTATTTATGTGGCTCAGTCAAGCCCCTAGGATGGCCTATGGTAAGTACTGGGTGAAACGTATGATCAAAAATACTATTTCTCAGATATAAATATGCATCTCAAATTCAAGTCAGCCTCCCCAACCCACCCAAACAAACACCTCCCAAATAGAATCATTTTTACCATCCCCCTAAAACGTACAACAGAATCAACTTGACAAACATCTCTGGAGAGGATGCTCCAAAGTGTGGGCACCTCCACTGAGAAGGCTCTGCTGTCCCTTGTTTTTAAAAAGAGCAAGTTTAACTTTTTCCTGGTCATGGAAAAACATCCCCTAAAACTGTGTTGGCAGTTTTCATAGACTTATAAGCCAGTTGTCTCTGGAATTACTGTTTATACTGGAATTTGGTAGATGAGCAGGGTTTTCCTGTATTGGTGCTGCTCTGCCTAGCAAGGCATTGAACTTTGTTCTGCATTGAAGTATCTTTCTAGCCAGAATAAACAAGACCTTGGTACAAGAGAAAACAGATTAGCAAGCAATCTAAAATAGGAATTTGAAAAGAAAAGAAAGAGGAGTGAAACATGAAATGACTGCAGGACTATTGCACAACTATTGTTGGTGTCTTTGCCACTTCCCTCAGCAATTCTCTAATAGTTTATAGATCTGCAAATCCATGTTTAACTGCAATTTTACACTGGTGTGTTTTGTATTCTCAAGTAGCTGTGTAAAAGACTGCTGTGCTCAAAAGTGGGTGGGCATATCCAATCCACACCTCACCATGTTACCTCAGAATTTGTCCCACTGAGTTCAGTGGAGCTTGCTTCCTAGTAAAAGTACAACCTATTGCAGCTAGGGATGTATGGACTGTGTAAAATCCTCTCCGTCTGTTTCTTGGATTGTCAGGCACCTTTCATTCTGTCATCTGCCCACAGACGGATGCTAATATATGTTCATCATGTGGAAAAATACGAAAATAATTACGTAATTACGTAAGTATTTACGTAATTATTTACATAATTTACCTCAGTACGTAATATTTTGTGTATTGTCCCCCATTCCATTCAATGTTTCCTCAGCAGAAACTTAGGTATTTTTCTACGGATTTATATGCATAAATTTCAGGAAAGTAAAAAATCATCTGAAAGTCCACGGACTCCGTACGGCCTGGGGAGGGGCACTCCACAATAGATTCCGCAGGTCAAATTCTTAGAAATCTGAGCTCATTTTAATCCGTCTCGAATCTCTCCAGCATCCCTAATTGCAGCCCTGCTGATGTGTAAGCACTGGATTTATACCTCTTTCAAGACCACTTCCCTTCTGCAGAAGCTTCTTAGGAGCTAGCTACCTATTTCAGGCAACTACTCGATGCACACTTAGTTGGGATAAGTGTGTTTCCTTACAGAGGGCTCCTATTCCTAACAATCAAAAGGCATTGTACTGCAGCAGTGCTGTCTCTTCTTCCTTAACAGGTTTTTTTCTGGTAAGAAAAAAGGTGGAAGAAGCAGTGGGAAGAGAGTGCTACAAATGGAGGGTGACATTTATTTATTACATTTACATCGCGCCTTTTCCACCAAGGAGCACAAGGGGACTTACAGGGTTCTCCCCCTCCTCTCCATTTTATCCCGTGAGGGAGGTTAGACTGAGGGGATTTCTATACCAGCCTAAAATCCTGCATTTAAAACGGGGCTTTCCACATCTGTCTTAAATGCAGGATCACAACTCATTCCCTTTACACGTGCTTCCTTCTCTGTAATTGGCTGTTCCCATAGCGTTATGTTTCCGTGAAGAGGCGTCACACACGCTCCAGGTTCAGCAATGCTTGAACCTGCCCCTTTCCCTCCCCTTGCACATTACTGGTGGATGGGGACTGTCATGCGGACAGCCCCCCCACTGATCTCCCCAGGCCCCGCCTCCCTCTTCCATGCTTTTGGCCAGTCCCTGCCGCTCAGCCCCTCTACGGCTCCTCCGCTCTGCCGCCCCCCACCTCGCCGCCGCTCTGTTTTGAACAGGCAGGCTGAAAATGGCAAGGAGCCAAAATGGTATGGGAGCGGGAAGGGTGAACGCCCATCAGACCTTCAACGTCATGACCACGCCCCCGACAACAACACTCAGTGCTTCATTCATGCCAGGGGAGAAATACACGGGGAGGACATGGCGCTCCATTTGCGCATCTCTGGAAAAATACCCCATTTTTTCTGTTTGAGGAAAACACGGGATAGGTGGGAGGGAATAGTGGAATAATGACTGGACAACAACGACATCATGTAATGGACCCGCACAATTCAGTGAGTGAGCAACCGTGAATGTGCAATAAACCTGAGGTGTAGAGATCCCCCAAGAATCAGCGACTGGCCAAACGTCACCCAGTGAACTTCAGGGCCGGGTGGGGACTTGAAGCCTGGTCACCCCAGTCCCAGTTCAATAGTCGACCCTCAACACCACACAGCAGCCATTGTCTGGATGGGCTGTAAAATTCTGTGATTGGGGCGGTGTGGATGCACAAGAAAAGCCTTGTCTGCAGAGGCAGTGTGGTGTAGCGACGAGAGTGTTGGACTGGGAGTCAGGAGATCCAGGTTCTAGTCCCCGCTCAGTCATGGAAGCTCACTGGGTGATTTTGGGCCAGTCACAGACTCTCAGCCCAACCCACCTCACAGGGTTGTTGTTATGAGGATAAAATGGAAGAGAAGGAGGACTATGTACACCACCTTGGGTTCCTTAAGGAGGAATCACAGAATCATAGAATAGTAGGGTTGGAAGGGGCCTACAAAGCCATCGAGTCCAACCCCCTGCTCAATGCAAGAATCCAAGTCAGAGCATCCCTGACAAATGGCTGTCCAGCCTCGTCTTGAACGCCTCCAGTGAGGGAGAGCCCACCACCTCCCCAGGTAATTGGTTCCATTGTCGTACTACTATAACAGTCAGGACGTTTTTCCTGATGTTCAGCCAGAATCTGGCTTCCTGTAACTTGAGCCCATTATTCCGTGTCCTGCACTCTGGGATGATCAAGAAGAGATCCTGGCCTTCTTCTCTGTGACAACCTTTCAAGTACTTGAAGAGCGCTATCATATCTCCCCTCAGTCTTCTCTTCTCAAGGCTAAACATGCCCAGTTCTTTCAGACTCTCTTCATAGGGCTTTGTTTCC
This sequence comes from Heloderma suspectum, assembly GCF_057233095.1. NCBI lineage: Eukaryota > Metazoa > Chordata > Lepidosauria > Squamata > Helodermatidae > Heloderma > Heloderma suspectum. The sequence goes on from NC_139459.1 coordinate 31,160,083, forward strand.
AGTCCCCTGATCATCTTTGTTGCCCTCCTCTGAACCCTCTCCAGCTTGTCTGCATCCATCTTAAAGTGTGGTGCCCAGAACTGGACACAGTACTCCAGGTGAGGCCTAACCAGCGCTGAGTAGAGGGGAACTAGCACTTCCCGGGATTTGGAAGCTATGCTTCTATTAATGCAGCCCAAAATAGCATTTGCCTTTTTTGCAGCCACATCACATGGTTGGCTCATATTCAGCTTGTGATCAACAACAATTCCAAGATCCTTCTCGCTTGTAGTATTGTTGAGCCACGTATCTCCCATCTTGTAACTGTGCATTTTGTTTCTTTTTCCTAGGTGCAGAACTTGGCATTTATCCCTATTAAATGTCATTCTGTTATTTTGTGCCCAGCACTCCAGTCTATCAAGATCACTTTGAATTTTGTTTCTGTCTTCCAAAGTATTAGCTATCCCACCCGATTTTGTGTCGTCTGCAAATTTGATCAGCATTCCCTGCACCTCCTCCTGAGGTGATTTATTTAATACGTAATTTATTTATTACGTTTATATCCTGCCTGAGGCAACTGCTTCACTCTGCCTAATGGTAGGGCCAGCCCTGCATTGCAGTGATGTGGGGAGGAAAGTTTGTCCAGTGCTTTATTTTTCCACATTTTTCCCCATTTCATAAGTTCATTAGTAGTAATAATGATTGGAGGCCAATTGCAAATACAATATGAGGCAAGCACAGCAGTTTCAAAGTTGTAGATGAGTGGCTGTCCGCACAGTTCTTTGGATTGCTAAAATGTATTAGTGTGTTAACCTTTGTTTCCCCCCCTGAAATTTAAACAATGTAAGGGAATTACATGCTATTGTCTTTAAATGTTTACACGTATTCTAATAAAAACTTCTATATTATATAACATTTAAATCACATTAAGTGTGCTTTAATTTTTTTCTGCAAATATTTCAGGTCAAATACTTGTGGCATATTGGGACAAAAAATTAACATGGGTAATTTTTTTAAAGCTTCGTTGTTTATGGAATACAAGTAAAATAAACATGCTAAGTTAGCTCACTCCCAAGGGCAGCTTTCCCCAACCTAGCGCCGTCCAGATGTCTTGAAAGACAATTCCCATCAGCCTCGGCCAACATGGCCAACAGCAGTGCCAGTTCAAGGTTTTAGTAGGATGGACTTGTGATCTCTGCCTAGCCTGGAATACCACTGCCAGCATTTGCTCCAGGTCTTTGCAGGCCCTTGGCCAAGACATCCTCAATGGGGGCCCTCTCTCAGTGAGTCTACCTTCACACCACCATTGTCACCAGCTGCTTTTGCTGCCCCTTATCCTCTTTCTGCATCATTGGCAATTCTGCCAATTGCTCCTCCCCACTGCAGCTCACATGCTATTCCAGAGGATTCCTTAACTCTTTCTTGAGAGCAGTTTTTCAAGGTACACAAGGAGTGAGATGGAACTGCAGAATTTCACCTGTGCTGAGAGGGCTGCCAAGGAGTGGGCATCACTTCCTTTCTACCAGTGCCAGGCCCAGGCTTCTGAAGGCCCTTGAGCGAGGCTCCTGCAGTGGGCCCCTGCCCCCAGGGAGTCTGCCTTCTCACTACCATTGTCAGCAGCTGCTCTTCCTCCTTGTCCTCTTTCTCATCATTGCTTCTGTTTGCTTGCTTGACAGGCAGGGAGCCAGTGAGCAAGGAGGCCGTGGCATCTTCTGCTCCTCCTTCCCACCACCACTGTTGTCTGGGCCAGACTGAGAGGCAGGTGAACAAGCAGGTTGCAGTGGTGAAGAGGAGGGCCCCCAGCAGGTATCCGACCAGGCCTACCCTTTGACACGAGCCCTGGGAAAGACCTTTGCCCGAGACCCTGAAGAGCCACAGCGAAGTCAGAATAGGCTATACTGGGCTAGACAAATGGTCTGACCTGCTATAAAGCAGGTCAATGGGCCCCCACTGCGGTGTGGGCCCTCCAAAGGAGCCCAACCAGGCCTACCTTTGATGCTAGTCCTGGCTAACTTCAGGAACATTGGGAGTTGTAGTCCAAAACATCTGGAGGGCACCAAGTTGGGGAAGACTACTCAAACTGAAAATGTTCCAGTGCAAATTACCTTGGGCAAATTAACCCAATATGCATAGGGAATCCCCCCCCCCATGTTTCCATTTCAATTTTTTCTGGAAATCCAACATATCCTGCCCCCCTCCCATAACTTACCCAGCCAAGGAGGGGCAGCTGGTGTTGCTCAGCTCAGCACTCAGCAGAGATGCACTGAATGAAGTGGCTGCAGCTGCTGCCATTTCCATTAACCCAGAATGCCTCTGGGCCCTAGCATATACTATGCCAGGAATGGGTGACTTGTGGCCCTTGAGAGGTTTTGGCCTGCAACTCCCACCTTCCCTAGCCAGCATATTCAGTGGTGAGGGATGATGGGAGTTGCAGGCCCAAACATCTGGAGGACCACAGTTGCCCACCTCTGAAGTATGCATTGAGGAAGCTTCACTTGACACTTCTCAGAGCTATTTAAAAATAAATCAATAGAGGGAGGCTAACGTCAGGCCTACCCTCAAGCGAAGGAAATGGCTTTTTCCCACTGTTGTTCCCCAGCAACTGGGATTCAGAGGCATAATGCTCACAGCTGACACCTGAGCCTCCATGGACAACTGCGGACCTGGTCTTTCAAGAGTAGCCGTACCCCATTCAACACCAGGTCAACATCCCCCAACCTCCTCTTGTGTCCCACCAAAAGTACCTCGGTCTTGTCAGGGTTCAGCTTCAGCTTGTTCCTCCCCATCCAGCCACTCACTGTCTCCAGACATTTGGACAGGGATTCTATGGCCAACCTTGGTGAAGATTTGAACGAGAGGTAGAGCTGCGTGTCATCCGCATACCGATGACACTGCACCTCAAACTTCCTGATGATAGCCCCCAGCGGCTTCACATAGATGTTAAATGGCATCGGGGAGAGGATGGAACCCTGTGGCACCCCACAAGTGAGTGGCCATGGATCCAAAACCTCCTCTACCAGTACTACCTGCCGGAGAGGAAGGACCGGAACCACCGTAATACAGTGTCTCCAATGCCCAACCCCTCCAGGCGGTCCAGGAGGATACCATGGTCAACAGTATCAAAAGCCGCTGAGAGGTCGAGGAGAACAAGGAAGGAGCATTCGCCCCTATCCAGAGCCCTCCTCATATCATCCACCAAGGCGACCATGGCCGTTTCTGTCCCATGCCCAGGCCTGAAGCCTGACTGAAATGGATCTTGTCTTTTTTCCTTTATGTTACTCTTTAAAACGCCACCAGGCTTATAGAAAAGAGTGGCAACATGATAATATCCTCCACAACGTGCTTTAAATTCATGTAGAAGCAAGCCAAAAGCGGGATGTCTCACCATTAGGGATCTACGAAAGTCACTTACCTTTTCGCGGATTCTGTTCATGTTGGGGGGGGAGGCGTTCCGTCCGTCCCCCCGGAATCCTCGATGGGGGGGGAGGCGAGCCGGTCCTCCCCCCCCCCCCGGAATCCTCGATGGCCAGCTGTGCTCTGCGGTGGATCCGCGGAGCAGCCGGCCAGGCCCAGGCCAGGGCCATCCGCAGCCGGATTTCCGGCCGCAGAGGACTCTGGGTAAAAAAAACCAAAAAATGCGTATGCAAATGGTGGCGGCTGTGGCCGCCGCCATTTGCATTCCTTATTTTTCGCGGTCTTAGTCTATGTAAATATTTACGTAGACTAAGACGAAGAAAAGAAAGGGGAACGCAAATAGCGTACTGGGCGCTATTTGCGTTCCCCTTTCTTGTCTTCATCTTAGTCTACGTAAATATTTACGTAGACTAAGACGAAGAAAAATAAGGAATGCAAATGGCGGCGGCCGTAGCCGCCGCCATTTGTGTATGCGTTTGTGTTTTTTTTAACCCAGCCGTGATAGGCTACGTAAGTCTTTACGTAACCTATCACTGATGTAAAAAAAATAAAAAAAGACAAGGCTGCAAATGGCGGCGGTGGCACCCAGTCGGAAGACCAGCCGCCGCCACAGCCGCCGCTGGAGCTGCCGCCATCCGGAACATCTGCCGCAGGTAAGTCTCGTCCCAGGGGGGATCCGCGGGGGGCAGGGGGTGTGGCAGGCCATTCCGCCATGGATTTCGGGGGGGCGAATGCACTGGCATTCGGCCTCACTGAGATCCGTGGCGGAATTCTCTGACATCCCGACTCACCATCCAGTATGAACTCTATCAATCAACATAAAGCGGATGTACACACATCTCATCCCTAAACTCTTATCTTTCTTTTGGTTCAATTAAGACACCAAAAACTGGGCTGAAGAAGTCAGGGAAGAGCTCAGGTCTCCCCCAGAAACAATTTGTGCTACCTGAGGGAGGTCCCCATCATGCTTATGATCATATCTGGCCGGCCGTACCATTAGGCAAAGTGAGAGGCAGTGGATGCTGATATGTATGGGAGGGGGCAGTTGTGGCAGCCATTCTTCCTGAGCTCCTAGCTGTTCCTGTCTGCTGGAGGACAGACCCGTATGCGCCACACAGCCTGCCCTGTGCCCTCTAAGCTAGCCTGTTGCTCTCAGGTGTGGTGGACGCCACTGTCCCATCACCAGGGTGGAAGTAAAATTCAACCACCAGTCCAGTCAGCTTCTGTATATGGAATGGGGGTAGGGTGGGGGACACACTATCTCATCCTTTGCCTCAGGCAGCAAAATATCTTGGGCTGGCCCTATGAGAATCAACCGCTAGAAGTTAGGTCCACTTTAGACTGCAGGTAAATGATCACCTGGTTGAAATCTTCCCTACAGAAAAACAAAATCCTGTACTTAGGAAACTAAATGTGTGGGGGAGAAGGGTTCTACCACAGTCTTCTTCCTTTCCATCCTAGTTTCTATACGGATATATTTGTGGTAGGGAAGCATCCAGACATGCAGTCTGTAGTCTGAAGTGGCACACTCCAGGAACATCTGAGCTATATGTTCATAACTGGCCTCAGTGCTTATTGGTTCAAAGCGTGACCCTGGAAGTGAAACCCGTTTGGTCTAGAATGCTTCCTGCAGCTACTATGAGCGACTTGGTTCCCACTGCGAAGGCTTTTACTACTTGGGAACTATTGGTTTTGGACGAAAGGTTATCAGACACTGCCAATGTAAGCCTGCCTTACTTTATCAACAACAATAACATTAATAATCAATTGTTCAAGCCTCCATAAATATAATGCATACCAAGGAAGATTTACTTGATGGCTCCTTTAGCAAAGTGGCAAGGACAGGACTAGCTTGACTGCCAAGCAGACAAGCAAAATGCTGGGAGTGGCACAATTCAAGGGGCAACCTCTGGCCCATTCCTTCCTGGACACTTGGCTTTCCTGCAGAAGAGAGATGAGCAGTGGAGGAACTTAGGAAACTGCCGTATACTGAGTGAGACCTTTGGTCCATCTAGCCCAGTGTTGTCGACCTTGACTGGCAGCGGCTCTCGAGGGTTTCAGGCAGGAATTTCTCCTGCCCTACCTGGAGATGCTGGGGATCGAACCTGGGACCTTCTGCCTGCAAAGCATCTGCTCTACCACTGAGCTACAACCCTTCCCCTTAAGGGTGGAGCATGGGTGGATGCTGCACATGGTGCTGAGCATCTCTGGGTGGGAGAAGCCAGGTCTGCTGGAGTTTCTTCCGCTTGGCCGCCACTTTGGCTCATCTTGTCTTACTTCCTACAGTCAGACGGGAGACAGGTTGAACAGCAGGAGTCTCTCTTGTGCTGCTTCTCTCCTGGCTTGTGTTGTGTCACCACTCACTCATACGGGTGGAGAGTGCGTTTAGTGTTCCCAGCAAGAATGCCTTTTCAGTTTTAATTGGAGAGGGGATGAAGGGATCTCTGAGGAGGGGTTACTCAACAAAGTCTGTAAAGGGCCATTCTTGAATATATTCAAAACTGAAATATGAAAAAGAGCCACACGTATGTTTTGAGAGTATTTGCTATGGGTTTCCTTTTTGTGCCTCAGAATAATTCCAGCAGTGCTAGTAATACAATTCAAAGTCACAACCAACACCTTTCTTCCTGCTCTAAAGCAAAGGCTACTAGTCAATTGTTACTAGTCATGATGGCTATATATTACCACCACTATTGGAGGCAGTATGTTTCTGCATACCAGTTGCTGGGGAACATGACCAGGAAAGTGCTATTGCACTCATGTCCTCCTTGTCCCACGGGCATCTGATGAGCCACTGTGACCGCAGAATCCTGGACCAGACAGCCCACTGGTCTGATCTAGCATTGCTCTTCATATGCTCTTAAAGGGATTTGTGCCTTTGACATGGATGGGACATAGGCTTCTGTCTTACTTCCTTTAACCCCCTCCCATAAAGCCTTTGGCACAGTTGCCTCGCTCCCTTGCCCAGCTATAAGTCAACCTGTAGCTAAGCCAAAACACTTGCTGCTGAAACAACTGCATATTGTTTCCATGTCTCCCCCTGCCGCTTTCTCCCTCCCTGTCCTCTGTCATTTCCTCTCCGTCAGTTTTTAGACTGTAAGCTCCATGAGGCAGGGACCTGTCCTGCTGTACTCTGTAAAGCGACATGTACACTATATATATAAATGGTCCTATAATAGGCCCGTGTAATTGTTTATATCAGTGAGGGTGCTGAACCAGTGAGGTGTCCAGAGGTGCAGCGGCTTCTGAGGGGTCCTTGTAGTACTGAAATGGTCTCCTCCATTTTCCAGAAATTAACAAAAGCCAATGTTTCTACACTTCTACATAAATTTAGAAAGATCCTGAAAATGATCTATAGAGGGATTGTAGGCTAAAATATCTAGAGCTGCCTACTCCTTATCTATACTATGCAAAAACAAAGGGGAAAAATCCAGAACCTGCTTCTCCTTTTACTCTAGGGAAGATTGACCTGGGGGCGGGGCGGGGCGGGTAGACGAGAGCTCAGGAATGGAGGCAGTATTCTCTGGGACACACGTGCAACTGACTAGATGTTACAGGCCCATCTTCTACCCTCCTTGCTCTAAATTTGGTGCCCCCCAGATGTTTTAGACTACAACTCCCATAGGTCCCAGGCAGCAAGGACAATAGTCACGGATTATAAGGAGTTGTAGTCCCAAACATCTGGAGGGCACCAGGTTGCCTACCCCTGTTCTGAACACTAGGAGGGGCTCTTCCACAACAACCTCTCCTTCCAAACAATCTACTGAGTACAATGGAGTTTTAATGGAGTAAAATGGAGATTCAGACTGGTTTAAGGTCTGAATCTGTTCCCTCCACGTCCCCAATCATATACAGTCCAACACAAAGCCAGAGGGGCTTCTGTATATAAGAACATAAGTTGAGCCCTGCTGGATCAGACCAAAGGTCCATCTAGTCCAGCATTCTGTTCACAAGTGTCCAACCAGCTGTCGACCAGGAACCTACAAACAGGACATGAGTGCAACCGCACCCTCCAACCCATGTTCCTCAGCAACTGGTATACATAGGCATACTGCCTCCAATACTGGAGGCAGCAGACAGCCATCAGGACTAGTAGCCATTGATAGCCTTCTCCTCCAGGAATTTGTCCAACCCCCTTTTGAAGCCATCCAAATTGGTAGCCATCAGTAAAACCTGGGGTAGCGAGTTCCATAGTTTAGCTATGCGCTGTGTGAAGAAGTCCTTCCATTTATCTGTCCTGAAGCTCCCACCAATCAGCTTCATGGGAAGACCCCATTGGATTCTAGTATTATGAGAGAGGGAGAAAAACGTCTCCTTATCCACTTTCTCCACACCATGCATAATTTTGTAGACCTCTTTCATTTCTCCCCTCCCTCGTCTTTTTTCTAAGCTAAACAATCCCAGATGTTAACACTTTTCCTCAAGAGGAGGTGCTCCAGCCCTTTAATCAATTTAGGTGCCCTTTTCTGCAACTAAATATAGACAGACAGACGTACAGGCAGACAGATAGATCTATAGTCCTAGCCTATCTGACTAAGCAGAGTTCCTTGTTTAAAAATAAATATTAGCTGGCTGGGCCAACTGCTCACATTGGCTGCCTATATGTTTCCAAGCCCGATTCAAGGTGCTGGTTTTAACGTATAAAGCCTCACACGGCTTGGGACTGCAATACCTGACAGAGGGCCTCTCCCAAAAAAGTACCTACCTGAAAAGTAGCTACTACAATCAATATCTGGGGCCTTCCTCCAAGTGCCTCCTCCAAGGGAGGCTCAGAGGGTGGCAACAAGGGAGAGGGCTTTCTCAGTAGTGGCCCCTCCGACTATGGAATGAGCTCCCCACTGAGGCCCACCTCAGGCCAACACTGTCATCTTTGTGGTGCCAGTTTAACACTGCCCTCTTCTCCTAGGCATTTAATGGCATATGATGGGACACGCATATCAGCTGTGTTGAACAGGTCTGTTACTGAAATTGTTTACTGAAAATGTTTTTAGCTGCTTAAATTATTTTAAATTTTGTACTTTAACAGGTCTTTAGACTATGTTTTATTGTAATGTTATATCATGTAATGTTGTTTAATGTTGCATAATGCATTTATTTATTTATTTACAATATTTATATACCGCTCCATATCAAAGATTTTGGAGCGGTGAACAACAAGATAAAAGAATAAAACACCATATTAACACAATTAACACATTTTAAAAGAAACAGATAGTGTTGTGGTTTTGGGGTGGGAATGAATGGTTGTGAACCACCCAGAGAGATTGGGTGCTATAGAAATAAATAAAAAAAAATAATAATAACTGTTATATAGGTGTCCCGAAGGAAAGGTAAAGAGATCAGAGCTTTGGGCACGCCTCCCTTGGGCTCCCGGCGAAGAAGGGCGTGATATCAATATACATGAATACATCATTTTTCCTCTCCCCGGCCCGCTCACCCTTCTTCTTGTAAAGGGACGGATCGTCCACCGCCGAGGGACCTCCTCGTCGGATCCGTTTGGGAAGGCAGCCCTGCAGTCCCAAAGTTTTCTCTCTAGGTGGAGCCCCAAAAAAGGAAGCAGAAGAAATACTTAATAAGAAATAACCAGGCAAAAAGTGACACGCACGAATTCGCAACTCCTCATAGGCCGAGCAGCAATCAGAGCTCCCGAGAATGCGGTGACCTCCTCCCAGCCATCTCCCCGCCTCGGGCCACCGCCAGCCCGCCGCCCCCCTCCCCGCCGCCCAGACCCGGGAGGCGAGACCCCCTCTGGAAAGAGGCCTTTCCCCGCCCCTTCGAGCGCGCAGCCTGCCTCTCTGCGCCACCCGCGACTCTTCCCAGGGGACCGCCTGCCGCTGTCGAACTCCCGCCTGGGGCGCAGGCAGCAGCTGCGCAGCCATGGCAAGAAGGCGAGGGCGAGGGCGAGGCGGCGGCGGGTGTCGTGGCGGTGACAAGTAGGATCCCAGCGGCCGAGCAGCCCGGGGGGCGCAGCCCGGGGCGTCGCTGGCTGGGTCTGTTTGTTTTTTTGACCCGGATCTCCATGCACCGTGGCGAGAGCGCGGCGCCCGAGAAGACAGGGAACGAGTCCCGCTGCGCCTCGCTGGAAACGCAGGTAGGGCGCATCGGGCACCTTTCCGTTCTGGACGGAGACAAGTGTGTGCGTGTTGTGCGGCGGGGGGTGGCTTCTCGATCCCTCTCTCCCGCACAGTACGGTTGTTTTCCCTCCGGAGGGAAGTGGTAATCGGAGCCACGCCGTGGAAGCCTGGCCGAGGTTTGGGGCATGGGTGGGACGGACACACACACACTCACTCTCCATTCGGCGTTCTAGCCCTTTTGGCGATCTCTGTTTTTAATGCCTTCCCCCGCGCCTGGCACGTTTGGGACAAGATTTTCTTGAAGAACGGGGGAGAAGGATGGATCCAAAACTTCCTAGAAGTTTGCAGTCAACAGGCTGTTGCTGTTCATTATATATATGATGAACATATGTATGTAACATTGGCTTTACTTTGTATCAGGTACAAGGGTGAACAGCAACCGCCTGTCGATTGCAAACTCCTAGGAAGTTTTGGAGAGCGAGTTAAGGCATGGGCAGGATTCGCTTCCTCTGGCAATGGGAAGTTGGGATGAAGGAAAGGAAAAGAAAGGAAAGAAAAAGCCAGCTCTTGTTGGACGATATTCCGGGGGTGGAGGGTGGGGTGTCTCAGTAGCTGGGGTGGCTTGTTCGTTTTATTGTAGCAAAACACCGCCCCCCCTCCAAAAAACCTAAAAGGAAAGAATGAGATAGGCTATTCAAACTTTGACACCTTGGAGGAAAGGATGATGCTGTTTATTCAGTGGAATGAATGTTTCTGTTGGATTTCCTGAGGAATAGCTGAAACCACGAAGAGTTTTGTGGCACCTTAAAGAATAGGAAGTTTTCTTCGGGCACAAGCTTTCCTCTGGAGTAAGGTCCACTTCATTCTAGCACATGGAAAGTTATGCCATAAGAAATGTGTTCGACTTTAACTCTTTGTTCTTGTTTTTCTGATGGATTGATTTTGTTTGTTGTGTTTATGAGATTGGGGCTGAGAGGGTGTAAAGGCCAGGAAAGGGGTTACTGGGGGGGGGGGAGGATGATCATTAGCTTCAACAACACGGTTAAAAATGAATTTTTCACTGTTTTGAGCAACTTTTGACAAACTAACTCTCTTCACCTGTTACTCTGGATTAGCTGATTTTATTGTATAAAGCAGTTTTTATTTTTTTCTCCACTCCTCTCCAAATTTTACATTCCACACACTCCTTTTTCTCTTCTCCATGGAGCACACAGCCTCACAGAACAGATCCTTTGTATCTTCCCGGTGTGAATCAAGATCACATGCAGCCCCTAATCCTATCTATGTTTACTTGGAATTAAGCTCCACTGTGTTGAGACTTTCTACTAAGTAAGCATGCATAGGATTGCAACCTTACAGCACAATCCTGTGCATGCCTACTGGAAATAAACCACATTGAGTTTCAGTGGGACTTACACTGTAGCCTTAATGTGAACACATTACTTTAACTACCCTTTGGTTCACAGATTCAGGGTAGTTAAAATATCCTACATACACTCTGTTAAAGTGTTGAATATATTCCTACCGGTGTTAGCTAGAATTGTATAGTTGCATGTTAAACTTCAATCTTCCTGTCTAGCATCGCTGGTACTAGTAAGGCTGCAATACAATACCCACTTTCCTGGGAATAAGCCCCTTGAATTCAGTAGGATTTACTTTTGAACAGACATGCATAGGAGCATGCTTGAGTCTTGCTTAACTCAGTAGGACTTACTCTTGGATGAACATGTGACATATTTGTCTGCTTATCCCATAGATTTCAGTGGGAGAGAGCTAAGCACATGAATAAGGCTGCAAACATATGCGCATTTAACTGGGTTCCACAGAACACTGTTCCAAACACAGTGGGACTTAATTTCCATATAAACATCTACAGGACTCCATTAACATCAATGAGGCTTAAAAGTGCCTATCTTTGGTAGGTTCATATTAGAGGTGGGCAACTTCCGATGGTCAGTGGAGCTTATTGTCTCATAGGAGGGCACACCATACCACTCCACTGCTCCTTCCAATAGCTATCACGTTTGCCACAGCAGCTCTCCATGTGCCTTGTTTCCTTGCAAAGTACTTTTTCTTTTTTTTTGCTGCTACCACTGCAGCAACAAATCTGGTGGTGGGTGCAGGGGTCTGCAAAAAAAGCCATGAGGGTTTGCATGTGTCCCACCCTTGGTTTATATCTAAAGTGGTGCCTCTAATGTGCTTTTGTTATTGTGACTAGTAGAGAAAGAGAAATTGTAGTCCAGGTTCTTAAACCTGGTATTGCAATCTGTGGTTTTTGTGAGTGCAGCAACATTGTTCATAGTTTGAGACTGCAGTCCTATATACACTTGCCTGGGAGTAAGTCCCATTGAGTAGACATGTTGAGCTAGTACCCGATCATGTGTAGGATGAATGAGTAAAAGTTATGTATTGGTGGGAGTGATTCTTCATGGGTATTCAATTCTTCAAGATGAAATGAGAAAGGGCACATAGATATGTCATCTTTCACATATTTATTCGTTATTTATATTTTTTTATTTAACCTATGCCAAAGCTTCAAGGTGAATACATGATCACAAAAATTACCAATAACTTTGCTCAAACTCCATCTTGTTCTCTCCCACCTGGCTACCAAGAGCCAATCTGAATTAAAAGGTCTTACACTTAGATTTGTCCTTTAGTGTAGTGTAGTGGTGAGAGTGACGGACTGGGAGCCGGGAGATCTGGGGTCTAGTCCCCACTTGGCCATGGAAGCTCACTGGGTGACTTTGGGCCAGTCACAGACTCTCAGCCCAACCTACCTCACAGGGTTGTTGTTGTGAGGATACAACGGTGAGGAGGAGGATAATGTAAGCCGCCTTGAGTTCCTTGCGAGAGGGAGAAAGGCGGGGTATAAATGCAATAAATAAATAAATAAAATAAATAGTGAGTTGCCTGCAGAAAGCAGTTCCAGAGTTGAGGAATTTCAGTTTGTTTTAGAACATTCTGCTCTAGTTCACTCAGTTTATATCCTGCTCTAACCTGAGGGTGCCAAGATGATTCTGGCATTACAGTAAGATAGATTTCCATCAACTCAAAGGCACAAGCCCAGTGAAGAACTTCTAAGCCAGACCCAGGCCCATTGCGGAGACCAACACCTGAAGGCATTTCCCTGTTTCCATTCTCCATTCAATTCACTGTTGAGTAAGCTGCTGATGAAAGCCTTGCTACAAAGGAGAAGTGAAGGAGAGACGGGTATGTGTCTATAAAGCAGAAATGATGAACCTCTTTCTGTCCGAGGCCAAATTCCATTTTTGAGAAGCTCTTTGGGGCCAGCTTTCCAGTGGTGGGTGGGGCCAAAAATACCAGCATATTTTAGTGTAAAGCTGTTACTGCCAGTAAGTAAGCATTTCAGCCTTTTATTGGGGGGGGTGTGTGCAAAAGTCAGGAAATCAGCAAACAATTGGTGGTTGGGGTAAAGGAGGCTGAGCCAGGGGAAGGGGGCATGGCCTTCTGGGGAAGCCCAGAAGGCTGAATTGGGACCCCAGGAGGTCCCAGTTTTGGTATAGAGATTGGATGTTGGTTGATTACCCTGGTGGTTATCTTAGGGCCAGCGCCCAGGACCACCTTTCCAGCTTGTGGCAGCCACAATTTTCGATCTATCTGTACCCACACCCAGTTTGGGTCAGTTGTGTGAAGGCTGAAGCCAGGCCCTGAACTTCTCATGGATTGACTTCCGGATCCCAATTTCCAACCATCACTTTTCAAGCAATTGTGCTTGAATGCCCCCAGACCGATTCAGTCTGGGACCTGGGTTCAGTGCATGCTGCTGGCCTTCAGACTGGCAGCATGGCTGGGAGTCATTCTGGCTGGCTGAGCAGTGTGAAGGGAGAGTTTCTTATTGCTCTCATTCCTCTTGCTCTGGACCTGTTCCAGAAGGACATTCACGTCTACCCTCCTGCACCTGCCTGGCTTTCTTATTATTCATTCATTCATTCATTCATTCATTTCATTTCTATACTGTCCAATAGCCGAAGCTCTCTGGGCGGTTCACAAAAATTAAAACCAAAGACCACACAATAAAACAATATAAAATATATAAAACATTAAAACAACATTATAACAATACAACCAGAATAAAACCTAGCAGCAATGCAGGGATTTAAAATACAGATTTAAAACAGCAAAGCTAAAAGTCTAGAAAGCTAAAATGCTAAAATGCCTGGGAAAATAGAAAGGTCTTCACCTGGCGCTGGAAAGAATACAGTGTAGGTGCTAGGCAAACCTCACTAGGGAGCTTTCTGTCATTTTCTGGCATATTTTGAGATGTTGCCCTTGATTTATAGTTCTGTAACTTCTTTATATCCCTAAGCACCCCCTTCCCTGCAGCTCCCCCCCCCCACTCTCTCCTAGATCAGCCTCAACCATTGATTGCTGTATTCCATCCATGCATCCAATTCCAGTTATGGCCTTAAGACACTTCTGAACCTCATGTGAAATGTCGTCCAATTATTTCGTTTAACTACACAGGGGGATTAGGGTTAGAGTCAGGTGAAATGGACTTCTGTCTGGAATCCCCTCTCTGGTTCATCTTGTTCCATGGTGAGCCAGAAGGACCCAGCCAAGTCCAGATGGTAAAGCCATAGAAAGTTGTAGCCTTGGACCCATATTTGACAACTGGGGAACACCTGAGCTCTGAAGACTGACCAAAACGTGAGCATTTTGAGGAGACAGTAGCAGGGAATTTTCATTTAAAATGTGGATTTTAAACATATTTTCAGTCCCCACTGACTTCCATGGGAAGAGTATTTAGACCTGACAACGTTATTATGTACAATTTCTCCATATGGGCTATCACACCAATCTTGTAAGGATAAATGGCAAGCAAGAACACACTTCATAGAACTTCTTTACCAAAAGTGCAATGCCTTTTGTGGCAGGGGAGGGCAGGGGCCAACTGCCATGCTGGATGGGAATGATGAGAACTGTAGTCCAACACATCTGGAGGGCACCAGGTTGGGGAAGGCTGCCTGCCACATGGGATGGACCTTTATATAACCAGGCTATCATGTGATAGGTGTTTTCACATACCTTTTGACCATAGCCATTTGTTTTTCTCAGTGTGTCTACTGGCTTGCTCAGGAATATATCACATGTTTTTCTGGGGATTCTGTCCATTTGGCTGACATGAAGCTATCCATCATGTTTGGGAAATGGATTTTGCAATTTTTCTGGTATGTAGTGAATGTTGACGTTCTGAAGATGTTCAGGTTTGGATGTGTTGTGCGACAAAATTAAACCGTTGTATAGTTGGAAAAGGTGCAGAAAAGGGCGACTAAAGTGATCAAAGGGGTGGAGCAACTCCCCTATGAGGAAAGATTACAACAGTTTGTTTACAGATTGTTTGCCACAGAAAAAAAGGCGTGTAAGGGGAGATGTGATGGAGATGTACAAAATTATGCACTAGAATCCCACAGGATCATCCCATGGAGCTGATTGGTGGGAGATTTAGGACAAATAAAAGGAAGTATTCACACAGTGCATAGTTAAACTATGGAATTTACTTCCACAAGATGTAGTGTTGGCCATCAGTGTGGATGGCTTTAAAAAGCGATTGGACAAATTAGTGGAGGATAAATCTATCAATGGCTACTAGTCCTGATGGCTCTATGCTACCTCCAGTATCAGGGGCAGTATGCCTATGTACACCAGTTGCTGGGGACCATGGGCGGGAGGGTGCAGTTGCACTCATGTCCTGCTTGTGGATTTCCCTTGGGCAGCTTTTTGGCCACTGTGTGAACAGAATGCTGGACTAGATGGACCTTGGTCTGATCCAGGGTGGCTCTTCTTATGTTCTTAACTTTTCCAACACGCTACTGTAAAGTTGCTGAAGTGCGAAGGGGAACAAGGCTTCTTTCTCTTAACAGTTGTGCGGGTGAGGACATCTTGACAAGTGCAGTTTATCAGTAAGAAGGAAGCTGTACCTGCTGAAATTCACACTTTTATGCAAGTACTGATGACGCAGAAGCCCTGTTTTTCCTTGTACCTGGTCATCCTAGAAGGCAGGCTTTCTACGGAAATGTATCTTTTGAGATTACAGTTAAATCTCGGCTATGGGGCTATATAGAAATATAATAAATGCTAATAGTTCCTGGATGTGTCTTTAGTTATGACTGACAGTTCAAAGTTGTTTTTAGTTATATGTTGTTTGTGTATATTGTCTGTGTGCTTTTATGTAAATGGCTTTTAAACTTTGTATATTGTATTGTAATGTTTTAACTTGTGTAATCTGCCCAGAGAGCTTTGGCTCTGGGGTGATATAGAAATGTAATAATAGTAATAAAAATGATTCTTTGTTAGGGCACCCCACTCATTACTGTGGAAGTGGCTTGCCTTGTGAGTGAGCTCACTAACATATTATGATTCCCTTGTTCATTCATGATGTGACACAAATCATGTGTACCTATGAACAACAAGAACAAATCTTTATGTATCTTTAACTGTATATTTCTAGGCTGCTTCTCCTCCAGCAAGGTGTTCAGTGGCCACCATGCTGGCTGGGAATTATGGGAACTGTAGCCCAACACATCTGGAGGGACCAGGTTGTAGAAGGTGGATGTAAAGTGTAGCAAAAGTCCCCCACACACACACATACACATACTCACTATAAGTACATGGGTGGCCAATATGTAGAGTAGCTGGTCAATCTTCATAGCGTCAGCAAGAAAAATAGCAGTGCCACACTCAGTGCATTACGATTTGCATGTAATTTTCTGCCCTGAGATTAATGTCTACATAGGGGATAGTAACGTATGAAAAGGGCCATAGAGGTCCTGTCTTGCATTCTGGAATCCAGTTTCATCATCTTTTGTTTACAGAGGTCAGATAAGTTAGAACATGAAAGAAGCAATCTGAAGACACTTTCTGTTGAACCTGACAATTTAAAAGCAGCCTTGCTGCCAAGATGTAATGAAAAAACATGCTGCATGCCAACTTTGGCTTTACTTTGCTCTGAGCATCTTTGCCTCTTTTAAATGTGAGGCCCTCAGAAAGAAGGAAAACAGCACAGCCCTTGTAATGTTGTCCAGCCTCTAAAAACTTCATTTTGCTCCAGAGGCTCCATGCTCAAGCCACAAACTGCGTTTTAAATCAGCCTTGTAAATAAGCCCACAAATTTACTAGCCTGCACATAATACATTTTTTACTGGCCTGCTACGAGGCCAATAGCCTGCATTCCCATATTGGCTGTGGAAAGCAGGGCTGGCATCAAGGGTAGGCATGGTTGGGCACCTGTTGAGGGCCTGTACCTCAGCAGGGACACATTGACAAGAGCCCCCTGACATCTCTCCTTCTCTTCACTTTGCAACCTGCTTGTTCACCTGTCAGTTGCTCTGGTCCAGATAGTTGTGGTGGTGGTGGTAAGAAGGAGGAGCAGCAGATGCCACGGCCTCCTTACTCGCTGGCTCTCTGCCTGTCAAGCAAGCAAAGGGTAGCAATGATGAGAAAAAGGATGAGGAGGAAGAGCAGCTGGTGACAATGGTGGTGAGACGGCAGACTCCCTGAGGGAGGGGGGCCACTGCAGGTGCCTTGCTCAAGGGTCTTCAGAAACCTGGCCTGGCACTGGTGGAAAAGAAAGGATGCCCACTCCTCTGCAGCCCTCGCAGCACAGGTGAATTTCTGCAGTTCCATCTCACCCCCTGTGTACTGCTCTCAAGAGTTCAGGAATCCTCTGGAATAGCATGGGAGCCGCAGTGGGGAGGAGCAATTGGCAAAATTGCCTTCCCCTTCTATTACTGGAGGCCTTGCTAAATCAAAAGCCCTTCTGCAGACAGAAGGACAATGTTGAATGCAACCCATTGTTTTGATCTTTCAGCTGGGTTTCAACCCTAAGGAAATGACCCCTCACAAATGCATTTATTATATTATTATCCCATCCTTTCAACAAGGAGCTCATGGTAGTGTACATGGTTCCCCTGCTCCAATTTAGCTTTACAATTACCCTGTGACGAAGGTTAGGCTGAGAGATGAAGACAGGCCCAAGGTCACCCAGTGAGTTCTGTGGCTGAGTGGGTCTCTGAACATGGGTCTCTGTCCTGGACCAATCCTCTAACCCAGCCTTTCCCAACTTGATCCCTCCAGGAATGATGGGAGTTGTAGTCCAACACATCTGGAGGGCACCAAGTTGGGAAGGTTTCTGTATGCATGCTGCAGGATAACTTCCCAGTAGACTGTATAGTCCCTAGTGAGTCAGTTGCGACTAAGGCTGCAATTCTAGGTGAGGCTTATGTGAGAGTAAGCACCACTGAACTCAGTGAGCCTTACTTCTCTGTAAAAATACATAGAGTTGTGCTGTGGATCTCATTGGCATTGATCAAAGGTATTAGTTGAACCTCTCTCCTGCTTCATTACTTTGACCAATTGAGTTAAACTATGGAATTCGCTACTGCAAGATGTCGTGATGGCCACCAATTGGATGGCTTTAAAAGAGTATTAGAAAAATTCATGGAGAAGAAGTCTATCAATGGCTACTAGCCCTGATGGCTGTGTGCTACCTCCAGTATCAGAGGCAGTATGCCTCTGTACACCAGTTGCTGGGGAACATGGACAGGAGGGTTCAGTTGCACTCATGTCCTGCTTGTGGGTTTCCCAGGGGGAGCTGGTTGGCTACTGTGTGAACAGAATGCTGGCCTAGATGGATCCTTGGTCTGATCTAGCATGGCTCTTCTTATGTTCTTAGTGACTGAAATTATTTATAGGCCCCGATAACACAAAGTTATCTAGGTGGCTCACAGAATAGATAAAGAGTCCTTCTGCCTGTGGTGTAGTGGTAAAAGTTGAAGTACAGGAAATCATCATGACAGCCCCATCCCACATCCCCAAAGAGACTCCATAGCCATGCCACCAGGAGATATATTTCTATCCTGCTTTTCTATTATTTATATTTAAAGGAACTACCTTGGTTACAATTCTATAATAAAACACATACATACAAAACAAGCAAGCAAACAAACCACTAATACAGTCTCACAGTTAATTTCCAGGACATGACTGCACTCTGGGAGTAGGCAGCATTGAATTCGGTGCCTGCATAGGTTCACCTTGTAAAACACATGGAACTTTAACAAAAGGTCTTCAGCCTGCCGAAATACAACCTTTAGCTTTTAATTAGAAACGCAGACGAACTTGCAAAGAAGTGTTACCATTTAAACTGCTAGTGTGAAGTAGGAACTTCATCAAAGAAAAGGAAAAAAGTATTTAACCTCGGTTTGATTTAGAGAAACGTCCTCTATGCTAATATGTCACAAGTAATAGTAACATTTGAAAGCCTTGTTATCACTTCATTCACTAGCCAGAGCAAGGAAGGTCCATCAGTTACCCTGGTGCTGTGGTGCATAGAATCATAGAATCTTAGAATCGTAGGGCTGGAAGGGGCCTACAAGGCCATCGAGTCCACCCCCCTGCTCAATGCAGGAATCCAAGCCAGAGCATCTCTGACAAATGGCTGTCCAGCCTCATCTTGAAGGCCTCTAGTGTGGGAGAGCCCACCACCTCCCCAGGTAATTGGTTCCATTGTCATATTGCTGTTACAGTCAGGAAGTTTTTCCTGATGTTCAGCCAGTATCTGGCTTCCTGTAACTTGAGCCCATTATTCCATGTCCTGCACTCTGGGATGATCAAGAAGAGATCCTGGCCTTCTTCTCTGTGACAACCTTTCAAGTACTTGAAGAGTGCTATCATATCTCCCCTCAGTCTTCTCTTAGTCTCTTGGGTGGCATCATATCATCATTCCTACTCTGTAAAAAGCCCCAGAGCTGTGCTCCCCTGTGTTCCCCCTCCACGACATTGCTGCCTTCTGCAAACAAAAAAACGACGTTGAATGCAACCCAATGATGTCCTTTCTTCCTCCCTGCTTATAAGACAACAACTCCACAACCCCATAAAGAAGTTGCTTGAATCAAAGAGGGTTCAATTTTATTTCTTACAAGAGAAAGTGATCTTTCAAAATTATCCTTGAAGCCAGTCAGGCTAGTTCCAGGAGGGTTCACTAGAAACAATTCTTTCATCACAATCCTTTGCTCTTTTTTCCTTGTCTTGTAACACAAGTTAATATTGTGGCCCACTAAAATACCCATCCAGGTTTTTGTTTTATCTTTCAACAAAGTAAAAACAACAACACCATACATAAGGTATCACACTTGTATCTCACCCTTCCTTCAAGAAACTCAGAACAATGTTCATCAGCCTTTCCCAACCTGATGCCTTCCAGATGTTTTGGACTACAACGCACCATCATTCCTGGCCATTGCTCAAGTTGGGACTGAAGGGAGTTGTAGTCCAAAGCATCTGGAGTGCATCACGTTGGGGAAGACTGGTGCACAGGAAGGCTAACTTTTTATTTTATTTTCCTAGGCCTTTTAGGGCGCTATCCTATGCATATTTAGACAGAAAAAAAATATTACAACTCCCAGCATGCTCCAGGCAGTCATGCCGGCTCAGGCATGCTGGGAGTTGTAGGTCGTTTTCCATCTAAACATGCATAGGATACACCCTTAACAACTTCTGTTGTTCTACCTTCTGCTGCTTTTATCTGCTGCTCAGGTATTATCACTGGTGTTCATATTTCTGTCTCTTTATTTTTATTGCAAGCCTCACTGGAAATAGTTATATGGCATATGCAATGAATAAATAAATAAACAAATAAAATCCTCACAACAACCCTGAGAGGTAGATGAGGCTGAGAGCTCAGCTCAGGTATAATAAGAGACCATGAATTCACCCTGTGAATGAGCCTTGGGCATGCCTACTCCCCCATACCCTCTCCTCTCCTCCTCTCCTCTTTTGTGTACTACAGGAAGAGAAGATGACGTCTAAACTTGAGTTTGTTTAAAACTATGGCTAGTGAGAACAAGCAAGGATCAAACTGTGCTTTCAATCTCCTACTTGTTTGTGCAAAAGGGGAGGGGAGGAGCGTGCTTGTGCAGCTAAGACTCATGTAAGTTCATGAATGTAGTTATGTCTGAACTGAGACGATGGATTGGTTCAGATGTAATGCCAAATCATGGTTTGGCACGACAAGAAAAAATCCTGTGCTTCCATGCTCTCTCCTGCCCTTGCACGAGCCACTTAACAAATTGCTTACCTGGTTTGGAACAAACCATGGTGTGACCTTGCCCACAGATCAGAGCTACAACTAATCTTTAAACTGCGAGCCCCAGAAGTCTTGTGGCATGACCTGGACCAAGCGCTTTGTAGTCACATTTGTTTCAGTGGAAGACATTTAAGGATGTGCTTAACTTTCCCATTAAATCAATAGAACTTATAAGTGCTTAATTTTGGCTGGATCGTACCCTTGTCTGTGCTCAGTTCAGTCATGGTTAAGCCAGAAAGCTGTTGGAATAGAGTCTTAAATAGGAAGTGTTTTCTCCAACCTGCCAGCCCATCTGTAATGGACTAGTGGCAACTAATAATAATAGAGCTGTGCAAAAATGGCTCTCAAAATTCTCCAGCCTATTTGTTGGCTGAAAAAGACAACTTCACTTAATTTCTCCTAGGGGAGGAGAAATTCTCCAGCAGTTTCTCACAGATAGGGCTCACTCTTGGCAGGGGTTGTAGCACAGGTCCTTTCTTTTTTCCTAATGATTTTTGGTTTCTTGCACTGCTTCTGTAGGTGGCAAGAGCATCAACTGTGTTGGGGCTTCTGCATTTTTGAGGCAGAATTTTGAATTTCTTTTGGTGCTATTTTGAGCTCACCTAATCACTGTGAGGTGGCCGAGGGTGCCGTGTGTGTTTTCTCTCTCTATTATACATATTTCTATTGCTCTGCAGCCTCCCAGGCCACCTGCACTTCCTGAACTGAAAAAGCCCCATGGGAAGAATTGCCTCATGGTGTCTTCCTTATGATGGCTTTAACTGAAGTGTAGGAAGCCGAGGAGGCTACAGGCTGCCACAGAGATGACTGTACAATGACGGACGGGATCCTCACGTGCACTCCTCAGCCACCTCATAAGTAAGGTAAGCACAAAACCCCCAAACCCAGCCCATGAGAATTTCTCCGAAATTTCTCTTCCTTTGAATTTCTTTTTGAAAGCAATTTATTTTCTATGAAATTGAATGAGAATAGTCGAAAGAAAATATGGGAGAAATTTTCAGCACTAAATAAATAAATAAAGCAACAACACAAACAGGGAGCACAGAGTTTTTCTCCATGTGCCATGTGTATTGTTTGCCAAGCTGTTTACTATATCTTACTGCTGCCAGGCCGTGCCAAATAATAGTTGAAGTCATGGGCCAAAAAACTGGCAGTCTACCCAGGCACATGAGGCTTTACAAGGATATGTTACATTACAATACAGCATACACATAGTGCATCTGCCTGCCTTGCACAACCTTTGGTGTTCCTTCCAAGAAGACTTTCTTGGATGAAAAACAATGTGTCCCAAAATTGTATACATGCCATGTGGCATCCTGTACTTGTTGCTGTGTCTTTTAGGGAAATATTTTGTCTGCTTTCGTCTATGGTTAACTCGTACATTACTAGAGCAGCATTGGCACTGATTCCATGTGGTGGTGAGGTCCCATAGTTAACAGGAACCACTCGGATCAGGCAAATTATGTAGTTCTTTTACCACCAGGGTGCACAAGCTGTGGTCTTCCAGACGTTTTGACCTACATGTTCCCTCACCATAGGCTATCCTAGCTAGGGCTGATGGGTGTTGTAGACCAAAACATTTGGAGTGTCCCAAGTTGCCCACTCCAGTCTACTATGAGCTTTTCTACACGAGGCTATTAATCCACTGTATCTACTTTCGGTTTCATCACAGGATTGAGATCTGAGCACTACACAAAGGGTGTTTCCTTTTCTGCTACATAACCTCTAGGTGGCACTGTGGTATATCAGAATTGTGCAAATACACAAGTGAAAAAGCATTCTCTTTCACTTTTACAATTAAATACCACATGTTCCCTGCTGTAAAAAAAAAAAAACTTGCCAAAAGTGCTCTTTGGGCACAGAAGCAAAACTGGAGGGTTACAGCATCTTCTAAAGAACCCATAAACAACTGTGAGTAGGGAATGATGAGTGCATGATTGTCAGGATTGAGCCCAGGCCTTTTGTTTTGATTTGGCTCCCAGAGAGAAGCAACGTCCTCGTTTTATGAGGCTGTACTGCCTGTCTTGATCTAGCCCATCTGGGTCATTGACAATTGCATTATAGGCTGTCCCTGGCCTGGAAACACTGCACTAGCAAAAATTCATCTGTCTGGCAGTCATGTGGCTGATAATGCCCCAGGAGCACTGCCCCTACCCTGAAATGCCAACCCTATGCTATACTGTTGGTAACTTTAGAATGAATACTAAAATATTATTTTAGATCATTTAAGGGCGCTTTAATTTTTATTGTCTTAATGCGTTTTTATGTTGTTTTAAGTTGCTGTGCATATAGGCTTAAATAACAAATACTGTAAATGCTTCCAAAAATCATTTGTGGTTGGGTGTTCACTGGGTTTGGTCCTGTGGTAGTTGACTTAGATTCCAAGTCTTAGAAGATTGCTTCATCACAACCACTTTTTAATATGGCTTGATAAACAGTCACTCAGGATGAAAAACAAGAACCCAAAGGGAGTAATTAGAACCTGACCTTATTTAGGCCTCAATTTTCACATACTTTCTTGTGAATAACTGCATTTAGAATTGTACCCTATCTATATTTACTAACTTAAGTATAGCCGAATAAGGATTTTCAAGGAAACCACGTTGCTGGTTTGTAGAAACCCTGCTGTGATAAACACACAGTTTGTTCCAAAATTTAAATCTAGCCTTGTAATGGTTATTCAACTCTCGATTCCTTGTTGGGCTTCTCCCCTGCTCCATGCCAAATTCTCCATCCCACAGCTACATGATGGTGTTGAATTAGCCATTATATGATGTTTGTTCCTAGCCAAACTGGGCTCCTGTGAAAAAGTCATTACCTGGGAGTTTTTCCATGAGGACTCAGCCTGCAGTCCTGTGAACCATTACCTGGGAGTGACACAGGCATCGAACATGCATAGGACGATTACACTGCCAGCATATCTGCCTCGATCACTGCATTGGGCTCTATTAAAATCCACTGCTGCACCTAAGAACAAAGCATCTTATTTTTTCAAGAACAAGATGAGGGCGCAAGGGGACCATTGACGGTGGAGGCTGGTGGCTTTCATTTCGGTGGGGCTGTGAATCCATGCTGAGTTTCAGTCAGAACCAACCAGAACTCTAAAGGAGCTGTCCAAGGTGCTGAATCCTATCCCCCAAATACATTCGGCACCTTGAATAGCTCCTTTAAAGTTCTGGCTGGTTCTGACTGAAACCTGGAAGGGATCCATAGCTCCACCAGAAATCGGAGCCACCAGCTTCCACTGTATGTACATGTATTTGCGGCTAAGGTTGCCAGCTTTCAACTGGCGCCCCTAACCAGGGTGGCCACTAATGAATCACGAAAAAGGGGACAGAAGAGGGTGGTGATTTGCATAATATTTGCATATGCTAATTTATATGTATCGATGCAAATTTAGAAATTATTATTATAATTTAAATAGAAATATTGTACATCTCGCCATATTACATCTCACTGCCTGCTGTCCAGGTAAAACACAGGAACATAACAAGCTGCCTTATACTGAGTCAGACCTTATATCTGTCTAGCCCAGTATTGTTGATAGAGGGTGATCCTCTGTCAGTCCTTCAAATATAGGTAAAAGAGGACACCTGTCCACTCTATGTCTGTGCCTTTGATAGTGACTTAGTGGATTGCAGGGATCCCCAACCTTTTTGGACCCGTGGGCACATTTGAGGATTTGAGAACCTACTGTGGACACCACCAGAAAATGCTGAATCAGTGGATTGTCGCTTTGGCATCTGTCTGTCATGTCTGTGGATCTTAGGCTGCATCTTATTCAACATTTTTTTTGCTTCATGTCTATTGGACACTGCAACATCTCTTTAGTAAGGGATTGTCTAACTCAGCTAATTGCTGGCAGTGCAATACAGCTAATGCTTCTTCTAAACAGATGTTTTGGCAATGCCCAGTAGTTGCTTCTTCTGGGGAGGTTATTACACAGGTAAATTTTGTGCTGCAACAGTCTTTAATAGTGATTGATGTGCACGCTCTTTTACATTGTTTACCTGCTTCATGACAGTAGCTGTCTATGACAGTAGCTTGGGGAAGGGCTGGACCACGGGGCCAGGGCTTAAGTGGCAGGAGAAGTTATGCCTGTCTTGTCTCCAGCCACACTGGGAGATTTAGGCATATGACCATCTCCGGGTGCAAATCTGGCAACCTTGCGCCTATATGTATCTTGCAGACCTATGTGCAGTGCTTGCTGCTGCAGATTCATAAGAGAAGGAAGCTGGAAAAGAACTGCGGGATTATTGCTGCTCCTTCAAAAACAAAGTTGGGGCGGGGGACTCAGGCCAACAACATTCTGTCTTGTCCTTTCCCCCAAAGATGGCAACCAGATGATCTAGAGAAGGGAGGATGAACCCAAAAAGGATTCCAAATTTCTCTCTCTGTACACACACACACACATGCTCACAGAAAAAGATATAGATCATCATATATATCAAGATCACTCCCAGTATAATGCATACCCTATAACATGTGAAAATGTGTATAAAGACCTAATGGTGGAAGACACAACAGCACCCTGAAGCTCTGTTGATTTAAAAGGAGAGAGATAGAGAGACCAAAATATGCAAGAACAAATGCTTTCCACTAAGCAAATAGAGTCCAAAAATATGCCAGGCAATCAGCTTAGGTGGTAGAGAGCGGCACAGTGGGAGACTGTTCGCACCAGATACCAATTAGGCTTCTTTTTAATCTCCCTTGATCTCCCCTCTGCACCCCTTCCTCCTATTTTAGATCTTGACCGTTAGTGTCGGTTATGTGGCACCATGAATATGGTGTATGGAAAAGATAAAATAGCAAAGATTTAAGGCAGAGCTGGAGATTAGTTTACCAACCTACCAGGAAAAAAAAGGAGCCTGGCCTTCATGTTTGCCTTTAACAGGGGTCTGATCTGCAGATGTCAGAAGCTTTTTGTGACCTGGAGCTAAACATTATCACCTACTGATGTCTGTAGACCAAGCTGCTGTTAAAGGCAAAGAAGCAAGGACCAAACAACCCTTAGCCACCTTGATCTCTAAGCTAGGAGGTATGGATATGGTGTTTTGCATGTGATAACCATTGGGAATGCCTGTTGTTGCTGGGGTTTATTATTATCATCACCATCAACAACAACAACAATAATAATAATTACATTTCTATACTGCCCCATACCTGAAGTTCTCTGGGCGGTTTACAGAAGTTAAAACATTACAGTACAACATTGTTGTTCAGTCGTTCAGTCTTGTCCGACTCTTCGTGACCCCACGGACCACAGCACGCCAGGCCTTCCTGTCCTGCGCTCTCTCCCGGAGCGTGCTCAACTTCATATTCATTGCATCGGTGATGCTATCTAGCCATCTCATCCTCTGCCGTCCCCTTCTCCTTTTGCCTTCAGTCTTTCCCAGCATCAGGGTCTTTTCCAGGGAGTTTTGTCTTCGCATCAGGTGGCCAAAATATTTGAGCTTCAGCTTCAGTATCTGTCCTTCCAATGAGCACTCAGGGTTGATTTCCTTTAGGATAGACTGATTTGACCTCCTTGCAGTCCAGGGGACTCGTAAGAGTCTTCTCCAGCACCACAGTTCAAAAGCATCAATTCTTCGGCGCTCAGCCTTCCTTATAGTCCAGCTCTCACACTCACAGCCATACGTTGTTACTGGGAAAACCATAGCTTTGATAATATGGACCTTTGTCGGCACGGTGATGTCTCTGCTTCTTACTATGCTGTCTAGGTGTGCCATAGCTTTCTTCCCAAGGAGCAAGCGTCTTTTAATTTCATGGCTACAGTCACCATCTGCGGTGATCTTGGAGCCCAAGAAAATAAAATCTGTCACTGCTTCCATTTCTTCCCTTTCTATATGCCAGGAAGTGATGGGACCAGATGCCATGATCTTAGTTTTTTTACTGTTGAGTTTCAAACCAGCTTTTGCACTCTCCACTTTCACCCTCAACAAGAGGCTCTTTAGATCCTCTTCGCTTTCTGCCATTAGGGTGGTATCGTCTGCGTACCTGAGGTTGTTGATAATTCTCCCAGCAATCTTAATTCCGACCTGTGATTCATTCAACCCGGCGTTTCTCATGATGTACTCTGCATATAGTTTAAAAGCCATTTACATAAAAGCACACCGACGATACACGCAAACAACATATAGCTAAAAACAACTTTGAACAGTCAGTCATATCTAAAGAGACATCCAGGACCAATTAAAACTCATCATGTGCTGCCAAATGCCTGGGGAAAGAGATAGGTCTTAACCTGGCATCAAAAAGATAACAATCTTGGCTCCAGGTGGACCTCACTGGGGAGCTTGTCCTATGGGGGGGGGGCACCACTGATAAGGCCCTCTCCCTCACTGCCACCTTCTGAGCTTCCCTCAGAGGAGGCACCCAGAAGAGGACCTTAGATGCTGAATGTAGAGTATGGGTAGGTTCATTTCGGGAGAGATGTGGCATCAGGTATTGCAATCCCAAGCTGTGTAGGGCTTTATAGGTTAAAACCAGCATCTTTAATTAAGCTCAGAAGCATATAGGCAGGCAGTGCAAGCGTGCCAGAACCAGTCTTAAATGTGAGGTCCCAGTGAGGTCCATTCTAGTCCCAGTTATCAATCTGGCCCAGTTATCAATCTGTTAGGGTTGATGGGAGTTATAGTCCAAAATATCTGGAGGTTGGGGAAGACTGTTATAAGGGAGCGTGAAGCTTCCCAGTCAGGGAGACCTTGTTGGGGTGTTTTGCGTAGCTCAGTGGTAGAGCTTGTGCTTTGCATGCACAACGTGGCAGGTTCAGTCCCTGGCATCTTCAGTATGGAGAAGGGTCATAGCTCAGTGGTAGAACACATGCTTTGCATGCACAATCCCTGGGATATTAATGCAGAGCTGGGACAAGTTCTTGTGTGAAACTCTGAAGAACCATTGTAAGTGCCTGTAGATTATACTGAGCTAGATGTACGAATTATTGTAAGACACCTTAACTTGCAGGTCAGTGTAAATTAAAAAAATAATAATAAAGACATGGTCTGACTCAGTTTAAGGGAGCTTCTTAAGTAAGAGCAACCCTCTGACTGCCATGGATCAAACAGCATATACAAATGATTGTGCCAGTGTGTCTGATAAAGCAGAGAAGGTCTTAGGATGGGGAGTCCTACCTTCTTTCCAGAACAACATCACCAACCACTGTTCTGTCCTGGCATTGCACATGCCAGTGTTTAAAACAGGGATACAGGAGCATTACATTAATTAAATATTTTAGCCTACAATACAGGGGTTATATGAAAAATGGAGTGTCTGAAACGGCAGCATAGCTAGATAAGATGAGCCTTCCCTTTGAGAGTTCCTTCAGTTTCTCTTTGTGTATTTTTAATTATCCCCAAAGCAAATGTTATTTCAGAAAACCCAGTAAAACAAAAGAAATCTGACTTTTATCTTCAGGCAAGTGGTGAAGCACGGAATATTTCAGAGGATTCTGTGCAAATTCTAGCAACAAGATTAGAATGATACTGCAGGGTTGCTTGTGACACCACTGCTGATTCAGATGAAGAGTTTAAACCGAGGCTCTTCTTGGCTGTCGGTCAGTAAAAGATCCCTGTAGCACTTACCCAGGGATTAGGGTAATAACTGTGGAGTTTGAGTTAAGCCATTCACTATATAAAAAAAATCCCTTCAGTCCTAACTGTTGTTTATAAGACTTAGCAAAGACAAATGCCATCAGGTCGAGAGCTCTGATTGGGTAACAGCAGGGATGCTCCCTGAGGTCTGTTGCAAAACGAAAATGTTCCCCACTACCGCTTGGTCTCTGGCATTGTCAGAGATGCGAATGCTGCCAATCGGAGCAATAATGAGTCCAGTTTCTAAAATACTTGGAAAATGATATTGACTTTTGGGTACATGGGGTCATTGTTCTCATTAAGTGCTATCATGCCGCAGAGCCACACAGCTGTCCCTGCGCTTCACATGCCATTTGTTCCCCTTTCTGCTAGAGGCAGAGAGAGAAAAAGAGAGAATGAGAGAGAGAGATTCCCCTGGAAATGTGGTGGTGACAGGGTTGCAATCTAAATGGTGCAAAGGGTGAATGTTTTTGGATGGAAGGAGAAGCATAAAGAAGAATGAAAGGTTTCAGACTTTAAAAGCATGATGAGTGATTACTTCTAGGCCAAACTGGAAGTTATACCTAAATCCAGACCAGGACATAAGAAGTGCCAGGTTAGACCATTTATACATCTGGTCTGGTACTGTCTGCTTTGACTGGCACAGCAGCTCTCCTGGATCTCAGGCAGAGGTTTTCCCCATCGTCTGCTACCTGGTTGTTTTTGTGTTTTGTTTTAAGTTGGAGATCCTGGGGATCGAACCTGAGACCTTCTGCATGCAAAGCAAGTATACAAACAGTGTAGACCACTGAGCAATGGCCCGCCCCAAGCATTTTGTCTTTATTTATTATTACATCTACATCCCACCTTTTTTCTTCTTACAAGGAACCCAAGGTGGCTGGCTCCTCTCCATAATACCCCCTCAACAACCCTGTGAGGTAGGTTACGCTGAGAGTCAGTGACTGGCCCAAAGTCACCCAGTGAGCTTTACAACCGAATGGGTACTAGAACCTGAATCTCCCGAGTCCCAGTCCAGAACTCTAACCACTACACTGCACTGTCATCCACCTAGAATTCCTTAGTTGCTGGATCAGGAGCTACAGCCTGAAGTGCAGCTGGAGGAGAGTTCTTTTACGACTGCACAAGGGAGGAAATCCTAGTATCTGTACAAGGCCTACCATACCCGTACTGCCTGCCGATCGCAAGGGCCAACGTGCAACACTGTTCCCTTCTGTGCCTGAAGAGGGATATGAGAGCTAAGCACATACAATCCCAGGGAGTCAACAAGGCTAATTCTCAGCATTGGGCCTCAAATATTCCTGATTCAAGCCCTAAACTGAGGAATACACTATTTACTGCTAGTGACAGAAGGAATGAAGAGCAGGTGGTTGTCACTAAAGCTAGGCAGTCCTACTTAATGCACATGATTGGGGCTTTTAGTGCTGCTGTCAATGTTCTCTGTTTCTCTGCTGGTGATTCTGAGCAAAGACTGCCAGATCGAATGTCAAGTGGTGTAGTTGGGGTCAGGGCTTACTGGGACACAGCACTGGCCCATTTTTATTTTCTGGGTTTAAAACTGATTAGAGCAATTTAAAACTGACTTTATCTGCCACCCTCCTCAGAATTCCCTGTTCCCTCTGAGCTCAGCTACAATCCTCCCTGTAGCTTGAGGGAAACGAATTTTCTCATCAACAAGATATTGTTCCCTGTTGAAATGCAAAGTATTTGGCAGTGGCTTGGCCTTGAATGGGCAATTAAGAAGACCCATTAGCTTAAAAGAAAGAAAGAAAGACTTGCTCTTGGTGGAGATAAAGCCTGCCAGAACTGATTTGTTGATATGGATCAACACAACTGCCTGAATTTTTGGACTCTGCTTCAAAATGTACCACTACACCACTGGGTATGTCCTTCCAGTGTCCAGCTTCTGGTGAGGAGGAAAGAGTTCCTGACCTGGCCGGCCAGCCAATGCTGCTTTTGACTGATATTCACTCTTGCCCCACCCCCTGAGCCAGCCTTGGACTGTGACTATGCTTCTCCTTTCTATTGCATGTAGACCTGCATCTGGACAAAGCTTTTGATGCGGCTACCTGACCTCTGCGAAATCCAAGCCCCCATTTCCTGTTGAGCTCTGCACACTCTGGTGCTGCAGTTGTTTGGCTAAAACCTCTCGGCCCCAACAAACCCGATCAGGATCGCTGCTACTCTGCCAACGTTAGTAGCGTGAAATCCGCAACCCTGATCAGCTGGGGGTGGCAACATGGGGGCCACATAAAGGGACTCCAGGGCCCACATGCGGGTTGTACATCCCTGGTCTATAAAGACTTCGCTCTTATTTGAGGTGTGTCATTAGGATGAGCGGATGACCCACATTCTGTTTCATGACTGAAATGTGGGTTGGCTCTATCCCATCATCTGCTCTGCCTGTATTCTGATTTAACTTGGAAGGTGACTTCTGAGCAGAAGCCTGTTTGCCGAAGTTTTCATTTCTTTTTCTTTTTCGTAGTCACCAGGCTCTTGGAACAATGTAGAAGTGCATCACTCAAAAGGCCTTGATGCCAGGAGCTAAGCAGTTGCTGGGGTCCTGATCTGTTCAGGGAAACAGCAACTGAATCTGCATGGCTATCTTGGGTTTTCCCTGGCATAGCTGTTCACTAGGTCTGTGGCAGCAACCTGGCAAGGCCCCAGGATAGCTTCACCCAAGACCCTTGCAAATGGTGCACCCTCCTTTCTTCTGTTCCTCATTGGCTGTGTTACCACTTCCTTTCCTTTCCACTCCTGACAGATGGAGGGAGCAATCCTATGACCACTAGATACTGTCTAGAGGGCCATAGAGTTTTTCAGTTTCTAGGAACCAAGGTTGGAGCCAGGGTTCCGACTTTGGTTCCCAGAAACAATGCCCCCCATGCCTTCTGCTGCCCCCTCGTAGCTGGCACAGTTCTCTCTGCACTGGCTATGTCTATGTGCTTGGAAATGGAATGCAGAGATGGGGAAAAGGAGGCGGTCCTGGGGGCGGGGCAGCAAGGATATTGTGGAAGCTGCATTACACAGCTTCCTATGTGCCACGTGGCCACCCCCCTCCCCTCCCCTTCGAAGCTCCCCAGGTAGACAGGCAAAATTGCCTGTCTAGCCAAAAATGCAGGGCGGCCTCCCTGCATTGGATAGTCGTCGGCCTCCAAGTTCGGAGGCTGATGACTATCTCCATAGGAGTGCGCCCTAAGTCAGCCTTGATGCAATGTTTTTTGGTGGGGGTGGGCAACTTGTGACCCTCTAGATGCTTTCACCTACAAGTCCCAACAGCCCTAGCCAGCATAGCCAATGGTGAGGCATGATAGGAGTTGTAGGCCACATCATAGATAGAATCATAGAATCATAGGGTTGGAAGGGGCCTACAAGACCATTGAGTCCAACCCCCTGCTCAGTGCAGGAAGCCTGATTCCCAGGCAGTTCCCCATCAAAGTACTAACCAGGGCAGACCCTGCTTAGCTTCCGAGATCAGACGAGATCCGGAAGGCCACAAGTTGGTCACCTCTGGTTTATTGGTTCTACAACTGCCAGTCCTTCAGCAAGTCGGTTTCATTGAAGTTAATATTTTCTCTGCCTGTAGTAGAATTCTTGTGATTGTGTGTTGCAACACAGGCCACCTATGTGTCTTCAGTTCCCACTCACCCACCCACCCCGGCATGGTATGTAAATAGTAGGATGACAGCTAATACTATGTTTATATTTAATGATGCATCCTGGCAGCAAGCAGCCACTCTGCATGTGTGCGTGCAAGCGCATTTCTGAAATGGCCATGTTACTTTTCCACATTCCAACTTATCAAGTGCAGCCTAGTGCCTACTTGAAAGATTGTGTCAGCTGGTTGGTGTATATGAGTTCCTGTGATACTGGCCAGTGTAATTGCTACAGTCAAGGGATGACATTGACACCTGGCACCATCATCTTAAAGTATATAGCACTACTGTCTACAGAGACAGAGAGAAGCCCTCCATAGAGGCCCTTTTAGATAATACAGTGTTTATTCACCCAGATTGGGAGACATTCAGATAATCCTGCTTTAATATTGGCGTAGAGCAGACTTTCCCAACCTGGTGCCCTCCAGATGTTTTGGATTACAACTCCTAGAGTTCCTGACCATTGGCCATGCTGGCTGAGGCTGATGGGAGCTGAAGTCCAAAACATCTGGAGGGCATCAGGTTGGGGAAGGCTGGAAGAGAGAATAAACATTATTAGGGTAGTGTGGTACACTGGACAGAGTACTAGCCATGAATGTGGAATGTCTAGCCTTAACTTCCTTCTTTGTCGAAGTCCAAGTAGTTCAAGGCTGCAGTCCTGCAGCATGCATACAAGTGGAGGGTGAGAAGCAGAGTACCTCTGTTTCTGTTCTTCCTGTGAGTAGCCTACACGCTAGGAAAACTGGGGAAGAATGAGCTTCTGAATGCTTCTATGTCAGGTAAGGATAGTCTCATTTTAATTGAATTGCCTGTGTTGCTTGTGACCAGCGTGGCCACTTGCCAGAGAAACTGAGGGTTATAATGGACATCTCTGGATCTGTATGTGGATAGGATTACTGGTGAGTGACTCATTTCAGCCTAACACATGTCACAGGGGTGTTGTGGAGACTTGATAGGTATATTTACTTTGTAATGTATGTAGAAGCTGAAGTAATGTAATTTTGTGAGTGTCACTGTTTGATTAATGGGGCTGATATTGAAAAGATGAAAAGAAGAAAACATTGCTCTTATGTTTTTCCAAATAGGAATCTGTTGTTATTGACAAACCAGTTCCCCCATTGCCTATGGAAGACAATTCTTAACAGAACTGAAAATTTTGCAGGATATATATATATAAAAATATCTTAAAAGTAAGGCAGTTGATTTAAAAAAACAACACCTAGATCAGCCTTCCCCAATTTGGAACCCCCCAGATGTTTTGACTACAACTCCTATCAACCCCAGCCAATATGGGACTTGCAGTCAAAAACATCTAGAGGGCCCTGGATTGGAGAAGGGTGACTTAGAAGAAGAACAGGTATTCGCATTAGATGTTAGGCTGAAGAAACTGAAAAGTAAAATTGGCAAGTTTGAGAAGAATGGAAAGGCAAAGAGGAAATTCCAGCACAAGTTTCAAAAGCATGAAGCGGATACTTGAAGGCACTGATGACTGACCACACTACAGGTCTTATCAGCCTATATAAGACTCCAGTTGGGTTTAGCTTTCTGCTGAGACAACATTGCATGTACATCCAGGGGCAAACCCAGATTGGCTTTAGCCTCATGTGTTGAATGACTTTGATTGGCTTGCAAGGGAGGAGATAGATACACTTAGGGAGCAATCCTATGCACGTTTAGACAGGAAAACATCTTACAGCTCCCAGCATCCCCCAGCCAGCCATGCTGGGAGTTGTAGGACTTATTTCTGTCTAAACATGCATAGGGTTGCGCCTTTAATAATTAACCATACCTCTGATGTGACAACAGCACAGAAGCCACCTATATCTAGTATTTTAGGAATAGCAGGAGGGGGCAACATGTTTCAATCCTGCCCCACCCCCCGGGGCTGCGCTGAACGTGCTGCCAAATATCAGTGGCAGTAGTGGCAAACTGCAACAATGGCCTAAAAGGGCCAAATTCAGTTTTAAAACAAGGTGCATGCCTTGTTTTGAATATACATTTGGTATTTTTAGGGCACCATTATGCTTTGTCAGCAGCAAATTTGGGGGCGGGAGGGGCTGCCCAGGGGCTGCATGCGGCTTGTGGGCTGCGGACTGTGTGTTTCCCACCCCTAGTATACAGTGTCTCTCTTTTTATTAAGACCATATACAGACTGCTCTGAATTTAATGATTGGGAGCGCCAATCTCTCTGGGCTGGTTTGCACATTATCCAAGTCATAGAATGCACCTAAGTAAGCTTCAGGCTTTCATGCTTCCGGCTTTCCCCTGCGTCTCCAGAGCAGCCATGAGAATTAATTTTAAAGCCTTTGCTTCCATTTTAGATTAACCACAGCTTGTCATGTTCTCTGAATTCAGACAGATTGTGATAAATCTTAACTATGGTTAGTGGAAACAAGCCAGCTTCAAACCACAGCTTATGAAACTGGCTTGTTTTCACTAACCATAGTTAAGCTTAACCACAGTTTAGGGTTTGGACATAACAGTAAACTGTGGTTAAACTAAAATAGAAGCAGAAGCTTCTGATTACCTCCTCTTAGCTGCGCTATAGGAGGGGAGAGGGCGCACATGAGCCCACAGCTTGCGTTGTCTTGTCCTCATAATGCAAAACTACGGTTTAGTGTTATGTATGAACTGGGCCTGTATGTAATGGATGATTTGATGAAAGAGCAGGCATTCACTTATACATACAGAAGTGTTCCTAGAATCATTTGCACACACAAAGAAAAAAAGTCTTGTGGCACCTTTCATTTCATTTCATTTATTACATTTCTATACTGCCCAATAGCTGAAGCTCTCTGGGTGGTTTACAAAGATTTAAAATCATTAAAAATACATTATACATAGTATGAAAAACTATATACATACAAACATATAAACAGATGGCACACACACATATCTAAACAATTCCAAACTATAATCAATAAGAAAAATCCAGGACCTGATTAAAAACCTCATCATATGCTGCCAAATACCTGAAAGAAGAGGAAGGTCTTAACCGGGCACTGAAAAGATGACAATGTTGGCACTACACTGGTCTTGTTGGGGAGATTGTTCCATAACTGGGGGGGGGGGTACCACTGACCAGGCCCTCTCCCTTGTTGCCTCCTTCCGAGCTTCTTTTGGAGGAGGCACCTGGAGGAGGGCCTTAGATAATGAATGTAGTATATGGGTGGGTTCATTCCAGGAGAGGCAGTCCATCAGGTTTGGCAGTCTTGAGCTATATAAGGTTTTATAGGTTAAAACCAGCACTTTGAATTGGGCTCAGCCACTACAGGCAGCCACTACAAATGGGCCAGAATTGGTGTTATATGTTCAGATCTTCTGGTCCCTGTTATCGGTATGCTGCCACATTTTGCACATGTTGCAGCTTCTGAGCCATCTTCAAAGGCAGCCCCAGATAGAACTCATTGCAATGATCTAACTTGGGAGGTTACCAGAGTATAGACAACTGAAGCCAGGATATCCCTATCCAGATAGTGGCATTGTTGGGCCAATAAATGAAGTTGATAGAAGGCACTCGGTGCCACTCAGGCCACCTGAGCCCCAAGTGATGAAGATGGCTCCAGTAGAACACCCATTCTACCTAAAGGCTAACAGATTTGTTGCGTCTGATGCAACAATAAATCATCTTGCTATTAAGCAGCCACAAGACTGCGTGCTCGTGCGCATATATGTATGCTGTAGCCAATTAATGCAGCTGCCTCTCTGGATTTTTGAAAAACCTGAAACATGGATTTCAGTGAATCCTGATGAATATAGGCGACTAATATGAAACCTATTGGCTGGACCTCTTTTGAAAGTTCTTTGGGACTTTGTTATTGATTGCTGCAGTGAGTTAAGCATAGGCAAACATTAGCTTGGCCTTCACCTCAGAGGATGTCCTATTTTCTGGATCCCCGTTCTTTTCATGCCAGAGGTTTGGGAGATTGAGTGGCAAACTACATGGACATGGTACAGTCTAGCTGGACTATACCACTTCCAACTGGTAGTGGGAGAATTGCATGTTTGGAAACTCACCCTTATAATAAACTCCCTGAATGTAAAAAAAACCCTAGTATGTCAGGAAAATGGATAGGTTAGAACTTGTCTCCTTGACATAGCAGTTATCCATGTTTAGACCATTTGTAGACTGAGGTGGTATAGCCCAGTAAATGTTGTATAATGTGATTCTGTTCATGTTGCTTGAGTCTGAAGTAGAACATTTTTGGGTGCTCCAGGCGGGGTTTAGGCCGTTTCTGTGCAATCATTTTATAACACATGAAACGGCACACTTGTTTCTCCTTTGCGCACCATCTGCACACAGCTCCTCAAGTGTGCACTTCTCTTATCTTGTTCCATGACTCAAACCACAATATTCACTACCTGAAATGAACTTGGGCCATCTGATACAGGAAAAATATGTTGCTGTTAGGCAATTGGTCCTTGGGAGATAACGCTTGCTCACGTAGCTCATGCTTCAACAGGTACCATAGGGGAGCATGGTTGATTTTCACTTCTGGCATCCTGGCTGCAGCATGACTTGGTGTTTGAGAAGAAGAAGCATTTCCTAACCAGAATTGCAACACTCAGCACTTTTCTATGTCCCTAGCTTTGTGCAAACATCAAGGAATTAATCGCTAGTGAATTATTACCTAGTCAACTCTGCTGCTCTGGCAAATGTATATTCTCTTCCCATCGGTCTTGTTAATAGACATTCAGGTGCCAGAATCTCAGTGAATTTATTCTGCCATCAACTCATATGATAAATGGACAGCCAGGTTAAGCACATTTCATGCACTGCCGCATTAAATTTGGCCCCAAGTCAGATCACTTATCTGTCTGATTCAGTATTGTCTACACTGAACATTTGCTTTGTGGATCTCTATTTTGCAATAGAAATCTTGATTGGGCCCATAGCAGGTGAGGAAAGTTTAAAAGCCCTCCTACACTCAATGCTATGGTCCTGATCTGGATTGGATCCCCTGTGCCTACTCTGTATAAAAATGAAAAAAAGTAATATTTGCTATGGCTCCAACTGGCAGCTCCTCTCTGGCATTTAAGGTGGCCATTTACACATTGCAAAGAAGAGGACCTGCATTGCCAAAAAGGAGGACAAAAGAGGATGTCGATTTGCATAAGGAGAGCCATGCTGGATCAGATCAAGGTCCATCTAGTCCATCATTCTGTTCACACAGTGGCCCACCAGCTGCCCACAGGAAACCCATAAGCAGGACATGAGTGCAACAGCACTCTCCCACCCATATTTCCCAGCAACTGCTATACGTAGGCACATTGCCTCTAATACTGGAGGTAGCACTGAGCCATCAGGACTAGTAGCCATTGATAGCCTTATGGTCATCACCATGTCTTGTGGTAGTGAATACCATAGTTTAACTATGTGCTTTGTGAAGAAGTCCTTCCATTTATCTGTCCTAAATCTCCCACCAATCAGCTTCATAGGATGACCCCGGGTTCTAGTATTTTGAGAGAGAAGATCAATGTCTCCCTATCCACATTCTCTACACCATGCACAATTTGGTACACCTCTATCATGTCTCCCCTTACTCACCTTTTCTCCAAGATAACCAATCCCAGCTGTTGTAACCTTCCCTCATAGGGGAGTTGCTCAAGCCCCTTGATCATTTTAGTTGCCCTTTTCTGCACCTTTTCCAGCTCTACAATATCTTTTTTAGGTGCGGTGACCAGAACTGACCACAAGTGTTCACACCACAGATTTGCATAAGGGCAGTATGATATTGGCAGTTTTATTTTCAATTCCTTTCCTAATTATACCTAACAGGGAGTTTGCCTTTTTCACAGCTGCTGCACACTGGGTTGACATTTCTGTCCAGCACAACCCCAAGATCTCTTTCTTGGTTGGTCACCACTAGTTCAGATCCCATCAGCTTATACTTAAAGTTGGGATTTTTTGCCCCAACGTGCATCACATAAAATTTGCATATGCTAATTTATATGCATAGATGCTAATTTAGATATTATTGTAAGTTAAATAGAAACACAGTACATTTATGACATCATAGTGAAAAAGACTGACCAAGTCACCTGTGTGTCTGCTCAGTCTGATGTCCAGGTGATAACCCTTGATGAGCTACTTCAGGTCACTTACTTTACCTTCGTAGGGGTCTTCCTCTTTAAAACAGACTTGGAGTAACAGCACTTCAAAGAGAGGATGTTCTTCAAACAGAGGACGGTCCTTTATAAAGTAGAATGTTGTAAACCACCTTGGGAGGGCTTCTACCCTGAAAGGTGGCCAAGAAATACTTTAAATAAATAAGAATGCATGGCCATCCTAACAGAGATTCAGACAGGAGTTTTACCAGTTCTTGTTGTAGATGCCTGGGATTGAATCCTGGATCTTCTGCCAGCAAAGCTTGTGCTCTACCTCTGAGCTTCAGCCTTTCCCTTTCTTTGTGCTTGTTGGCTTCTACCATCTCTTCCTATTCTCTGTACCTGTTGGGTTTGGCTTTCTATGTTTGTTGTCTTCTGTTTCTTATCCTGCCAGATCTAAAAGGGCCTAAGGGTGTTCTCCACACTTTATAATATAACCCACCCTGGGAGGAGTAATAATGAAGGTCGGAAAACACATTTAAAAATCAATTAATTAAAATAAATAAATAAACAATCAACATTTTCTTGAGTTTCTTATATTAGTATATAGAAATAGACAGACCTGGGCTTCTGCATTTACCAAACATCAGACCATTTTACGAGACCAGGAGGAAGAGTAGGGCAGGAAAGTGGGAGGCAATTGCGCAGCCCTTATAAGGCCATCACTGAGTCTAACAGATGCCTTAGACTGCAATCCTATGCATGTTTTGAAAGGGAAAAAAAAAGCCTTACAAATCCCAGCATGCTGGCTGGAGAGTGCTGGGAGTTATAGGCCTTCTGTCTGAACAGGCATAGAGTTGCGCCCTTAGCAGTTTTTGGAGAGAAAACAAAAATACATATTTAAGAGAGGAAAGCTTAATAGCCCATGTGTACCATGCCTGTCAAAGTCTCAAAAGTAAACTGGAAAGAAAATGTCTCATCAAAGCAACAGGGTACATTTTACAGTACTTTTAATGATCAGAGGTTTACAAATGAAGCAGCTTTTAGCATGGTATGTGGCAGATGAGTAACGGTCTTGCACATTAATGATTTTTCTCTTTACAGATCATTTCAGGGTTTTTTTTAAACAACTAAACTTTATGTATTATATTTCTACTAATGTCTTGCACGTGTTCAGCCACTATAAAATGCTTTAATGGAGCATGTAATTAACCCTGCTGTTGAAATCAAGCATAGCCTTGCATCTCCGACTTCTTGTTTTCGACCAGTGAATGAATGCAGGGTCTGGAGTTATGCGTAGTTCACAAAGCTTCTTCCCCTTTGAGTGCTGAAGCATTTTCAGGCCAGAATAGATACACAGAGCCTATTGCTGCAGTTATCATAGTGTTGAGGGCTTGTGTGATTTGCTCATGGACAAAGATATAGTCCTTGGCAGGAGCAGCCTTACGGTAGGTGGGTGTCAAATCCAAAGGTGGAGGAACTGCCTTATCCAAAGGGAGCATGTTTCCCCCTCCCTTTTATGGGTGCTCTTTTTAAAAAGCTTTTACTTGGTTGCAGTGGAAGGGAAATGGTGTACATTTCCTCCAATTCCAGGATCGTGTTAGGGGAATGGAAAAGCATTGGATCTTGAGGATACAAGCCTTTCCCCGATCCGCCCCCGACACAGAGTGCCCTCCCTTTTGCCTCGTTCGACGTCCAAGCAGCAAGGGCCATGGATGTTTCTGCAGTAGCTGGGAAGGGGGGTTGCAAGGTCAGATCTCCGCCTGTGAGGCCAGACCTCTCTCTCTGCCCCTAGAGGGGGAGAACCAAAACCTCCTATGTATCATAGGCTTGCAGCCTTACTCTTCTTAGACCCCACCTCACCCAACTGCAATATGGGTATGCATGCACATAATGCACCCTGCAACATCAAGCCTGGTGAGTGGCTGAGCCAGTTCTGCCGACCGGTCCAAGCAGTGGTGTAGTGGAGTCAGGGCTCACAGGGATGCAGTGCCAGCACCTTTTTATTAGCAGGGATGCTGATGTCTTCTGCCTCCCTCAAAGTCCTCTATTCCATCTGATCTCAGCTGAAATCCTCACAGTCACTGGGGGGAAATGAATTTCCCCAGTGCTCCCTTTTGTAATGCAAAGTATTTTGGTGTGGCCTGGTCTTGAACGGGAAATTAAGACCCAGCAGCTTTACAGAAGATCTGCTCTTGGTAGAGACAGAATTGGTAGAACTGGTGTGTTGCTATGGATTGACATGGCTGCCTGTATTTTTGGACTCTCTTTGGAGGCATAGCGATGGAGACTGTCATGATAGGCATCTGCACTTCAGAATTTAACACTACACCACTGCCCCCAAGCTGGAGGAAGTGTGTCATCAGTGCCTTAGGAGTGCGCTCTAGGCTGGGCTGTAAGGTCACAGCTGCAAGCAGAGGCAGTTGCCTGTGGTGGGTTGTCTGTTTAGCATGAAAGTCACGCGTGGGATGCCTCCATATTTTCTGTCTCCGCATTAACCTGCAGGGAAAGGGCAGGTTTGACATCAGGAAGGTCTCTCATTGTAGCTGTTTGTTTCCTGTAGTATTACTCTAGTAATCCGTTGTGCTTTGTTCTTCTCTTGGCTTCGCTCTAGAGTGGCTTTGTCTCCTTTTAACAGTCTGTCTGCTTGGTCTAGTATATGGACTTCTGAAATGAAAGTGTGTATGTTTTTAGCTAAAATCTGGGTTGTATTTTATTATCTCATTGTTTATTAATATATGGTTGGATCCAGACTTAACCCCGCTTAGAGTAGACTGTGACTTAAGTCACAGTGATTTCAGTGGGTCTACTCTAAGTGGGATTAAGTCTGGATCTAACCCTATATCATGACCAACTTAAGTCCCATTCATTTCAATGGATCTGCTTTAAGTAGGTCTAACATTGAATGCAGTTTGCTTAACTGACTTGGTTTTTTTTCTGCATTGTAAAGCAAAGATCTATCAAAGTTGCAGCTCTCTTAACCTTCAACAGGGTGACAGAACACGAAGAGCCAGACTAGATGTGCCCTTGATACATAACATGCAGCTACGTATCAAGCTTTTCCTTAATTAATACAAGCTTTTATGGGCCGAGGGTGGGGAGGCAATCCTTACAGAAAATGCAGTGCATGGGAAGGTGCCCTCCAGGTGTTTTGGACTTCAACTCCCAGCATTCTTTACCATTGGCCATGCTGGCAGGGGTTTCTGGGACTTGAAGTCCAAAAATCTAGAATTCTTCTGCAACTCTGACCCCTGACTTCCATAACCATTTTTATATGTGTGAATGTATGTATGTATGTATATGCATATATGTCAAGGCAATAGTGTTAGACTGAGAGCCCATACAGACTCCTATTTTACCATATATTCAGCCATGATGGCAGTTGATGGTTGGTTACTTTCTCCTTGGAAGGATGATACAGATAGCTAAGCTACCTCAGGGTGGAAAACAATGGTTAGGAAATTAGAGATGTTATGTCTGTGCCAGGGCTTTGAGTAAGATCCTTGTTACAAGGCATGATGGAGGTTATTTGTATATTGCAGAAATTCAAAGACACTAAGAATAACCCCCATGTACAATTTATAT
Source organism: Heloderma suspectum (assembly GCF_057233095.1). NCBI lineage: Eukaryota > Metazoa > Chordata > Lepidosauria > Squamata > Helodermatidae > Heloderma > Heloderma suspectum. The sequence continues at coordinate 31,201,532 of NC_139459.1, forward strand.
TAATAGGGCTCTCTGGTTTTTAGAGGTAATTGCAAGTTTCCTTCTGTGGGCCATATCCAACTGTGTCCTACTCCTAGCGTAAATGATGTTGCATGAGCAGAAAACTTGGTTTCAAAATGTGCATATTGGAGAATGCAACTAAAGTTCTGGTTGCACAACTGCTTGTGCAAGAGGTGGCACAACCACTTTCAGGAGTAGCACTAATGCAATGTGCAAGTATTGTGCAATGGCAATATTCGGTGGAGCTCTGCTGGTGCTATTTGAGTTTGCAGAATGACAATGTTGGATGGTGCCCAGAAGTGCTACTACACAGCCCTGATTTTCAAGACTTAATGGGCATGAATAATACTCTGAAGATTAACTGTTTGGAGGAACAGATAACATGTATGCTATGAACATCTTTTTTACAAGTGATTATTGACAGCCTTTTCTTCAATTCAGTCTATCCAATTATGGCTAAAGGGGCAACAGAACGTTAAGCAGCATATTTAGAAAGTCTGTGTCCAATCCATCAGTGTCCAGAGTTGGGAGTTTTCTTTTTCAATTTACTTTGATTTGAAGTTGAAGTGAAAGAAAATAGTCGTATGCAAATGGAACCTGCAAAAAAAGATTGCAGTATGGAATGCTCCTATTCAGGACTCCAGACGCTCCATTTCCTACTGCCTGAAAAGTCAGTTAGCATTCCACGCTGTCTGAGCATGCTCAGTCCTCATTGACCTGTTTGGGGAACAGGCGTAGTTGGCACACCAACTGAATGGTATTGGGCGCTCCAGGTCACCAAGATCACTTGGGCCTCCAGTGACAGAGTTGCCCCACTTAGATGGTACCATTTTTGCTACATAAGCCACAACACTCACAGCCTGAATGTTGGAAATAGAGGGAATAAAATCATTGTTGGCCTTTCATCGTCTTCTCCTGTCTTGTATCAGATTGTTGAACTGGCACACTGGTGAACAGGATAGAGTTTGCAATTGCTAAAAATTGATTGGCTGATAACTCTCCCAAATTGTCATTGGAGCCTGGATTGACAGGCTATTAGAAGTGGGTGTTAGGTACATGAAAGCGCAACAGGTTTTGACTGCTGAACAGACAATTATGTGTTAGTGTGACAGTATATTTTTAGAGCCATTTCAGAGATTGTTTTTTAACCTCCAGAATGTCAGTGGCTGTTTGGGATGTTCTATGTCACTTTTGTCAGTCTCTCCATCCTGGAGACAGACTGGCTGTTTTGCAGGTGTTTTTGTTGTTGTTTACAGGAACTGAGTTTCAGAGTTAAATTGACCTGAAAGAAACTCACACCTTTTTTCATTCCAACTTGAATTTAACATGAATCTTATGATAGCATTACAAATATGGCTGCAAATTAAAAGTAGCATTTAAAACTTTGGTGTAGGGCTACATGAACATATGGAGCTGAGTGAATGACCAGTTTGTTTGTTTGAAATATACCCTGCCTTTATTTCTTTTTTTAGTGCCCAAAGTGACTTACTTAAAATGACTTTAGTTAACGACAACATAAATCAATGAGAGTGACACACATCAGAACAAATTCAGAGAAGCAGAACAATTAGCAGTTGACAAGCAAATGCCTGAGAGCAAAGCAACATTATTATTTTTACTTGCCGTCTAAAAGAAAGCAGAGATGGTGCGAACTGAATTTCCCTGGGAGAGCCTTCCAAAGATGGGGTGCAATGACTGAGTAGGTCCTGTGGTCCAGCTAGCTCAAGACTGGGAATTCCAGGGGTAGGCCGATTTCAGGTGTGCAGGAGCTACATTGTTTTACTAAAACACCTGAAATTCACCATCTGGACCCAGGTGCGAAATAGTGGCTCATTTGGGTGGTCATGGGCTAAGTTTTAAGGAACAGGGTGTTTCTGAGCACATGATCAGCCCAGGAATGTGTGGTCAATACCAGAACCACAAATTCATTTGCACAAAAGTCCACTTGTGGTTTCTTCCCACACATTCTTTTTCAACAACCAAATTTGGGTGGCGTGTATGTGCGAAAGCTTTTCAATTTAGTTGTTGCTTTTGTTAGACAATCAGGAGCCAGAAACCATTGCTGATCTACTGCAAATCACTCAAAGATCTACCAGTAGATCTCAGACTACTTTCTGCCCACCACTGGTCTGCTTACCCTTGTCTCTGCGATAGGTCTTGTCCATCTTTGCTACCCAAGATCCTTGTAACATGAGATGCCAGAGACTGAATGTGGAACCTTATACATTCAAAGCCGTAGCCACTCACTTCTGTCAAAGCAGAAATGCAGAACCCCAGGACTGGGAGCCAAACCCAGCCCACCTGGAGTCCTAATCTGGCCCTCCAGGGTTCCCCAAAAGATCACACCCTCTTCTTCTGGCCCTACTCCTTCCTGCCCAATCACCAATCATTTGGTAGTTTCCCAGCTTTTCTGCAGTTTTTTCCCCAGTCTAAAAGGTTGAGATGCCTCTCCTAATTCTCAGTTACTGGCAGCTAAGGGCTTTAAGCTACGATATGCAAGTATTTTGGCCCTGCTCCTTTTGCCTTTTACTCCACTGGAATGTGGCCCCCAAGAGCTTGTCCAAAATAGAACTCAGTCCTCTGTTCTGCACCCCAGCCTTGAAGCTCTGAATTTAACCATATGTATAGCATTATGGCTGGCCAGCTAGCCTTTTTGTCAACCAGATTGCTTGTTAATGGTCTGATGTGGAGTAGCAGATCTGCTTCCCAGTAGGAGTTCCTGCTGCTTGCTTCCAATTATGAACTACTTGCATATTTGTAAAGCAACCCCCCCCACCACCATAACTTACCAGTTAAGCTGTCCATATGTTCTACTTTTCAGAAGACTGTCCACTCCAAGTCCAGTTTAAAGATCAAGAACCATAAGAAGAGAGAGAAGGTCACCTGGTTGCAGCATTCCTCAGTCTGGTGAAATATACTATTAGTTATAGTAATTATTTCTAAATTTGAAACTATACATATAAATCAACACATGCAGATTTTATGGAAATCTGTGTCCTCTTTTGTCCTCTTTCTTGGCGATGACGCACAAGTGGCCAGCCTATTTCTTGTGCTCTCTTCTGGAGAAACCAAAACCTGGAAATTGAGTCCCTGGAACTTCTCACCATGTGGGGAAGTGGAAAGTGCACAAATGTGCTTATTTTCACTCACTGTCATGTGCTTCTTTGCAAATGGTCTGCATAGAATTTAGTCTTGTAAAGGATTCTTGAATACTGTATGATGATATCCCTGGTATCCTCAAGGATGAAGGGTGGTTTAAAAATATGTTGAATAAACAAACAAATAAGTATATAATAAAGGGGTTCCATCATGCCATTCTGTTCCTGGGGAGCTGGATTTTTTCATGGCTTTTAGTAGCGTGGAGATGACATGGGGAATAGGAATCTTCTGGACTCTTTCACACTCTGAATTCTCATTCTCTCTCTCTCTCTCTCTCCAAACATGATTGCAATATATCACCTTAGTGTGAAAGAAAGTGTTTGCTATGAAAAATCCTGTACCATGTGCGATGCTTAATGTCTGAATTTCCTCTAAGATGCATCCATTCATAAATAACCCGGCAGGGTACTTTAATAATATGAATGATTATATTTATGTTGTGTTTTCAGCAACCTTCTTTCTTGCAGTTAAAACCCTTTCCTGAAATATGGCAATATTTACGCTTATGTTTGTGTGGTGACTTGAGCTCATCTTGTTAATGCCCTTATGTAGTTTAGAGGGAACTATTAAGGGTTGAAGGTGTGGGCTCATGGCGTTGGGAGGGAGAAGGGAACATTCCATACAGAAATAGCAAAGTTGTTGATGCTTTGCAAGTAATGGCCTGTCCACACTGTAAATATAACCCCAGAGAATCCAGTTACATGTTGTCCCCATAACTAGTCACAATATACGACTAAATTGTACGCAAGAAGGGTGACGTTCTGTAACATAAAGTGCTGGGTGTGATAGTTTACTGATGCGCTGAGATTTGTGAAATTGTTCATTGTATGTCAAAGGATCATCAGTAGAGTACAAATGTACTTTAAAAAAAGAAAAGAGAAAAAAGTGTGATTCCTAGAATGGTGAATTCCACATTGGCACTGGAGAATCACAAAATAATCCTACCTGAGATCCTTTAATATGTGACTGATTCCAACAACTGAACATGGGATGTTTTACATGCATGTAAAATGTTTACAGCTAAACACTGAGCTGTAGCCCTTCTGCCATATGGACAGATGAACCTCTAACAACTTGGTCCTGTGGGTTGGCTTTTGCTGCTGTCATACACACAGTATTTTGCATCCTGGCATCCATTGCTTAGTGAAGCAAACATCTCACTTTGTTTCACATGCTGTAGAATTTCCTAACTGCAGGAGCTGCATAGGTGTTCATCTAGGGTTGCCAGCTTGCTTGCTTGCTTGCTTGCTGCCTGCCTGCCTGCCTTCCTTTCATTCTTTCTTTTTAACTGCCTCTGCTCATATGACCTTAACAACAAGTTCAGAGGCAGAAATTAAACTGTTGAAATGTTTTGCGTCACAGTGTCCCCACACCAGGAAAAGCTTTACCTGCTAAATTTCTGCATATAAGGTTGTTGCTAAAAGCACACGAGCAGGAGTAATAAAATAAGAAAAAGACAGACAGACAGACAGAAAAAAGCTGGCATCCCTATCTGTATTACTCCTCTCAACTCCCAGGCTGATAACACTTGACAAGTGCCTTCAGGCACTTTTCCCCAAGCTGGGGTTTTCTGACACACCTTTGCTGAATCAGCTGGGGGAAAGCAGCTAGAAAGGTGGGGCTATAGAAGCAAAGGAGCAGATGAGGGAAGGATTACGAGCACACACACACACATCTTAGAACACGCACACCTCTGCTGCTTCTCTCCTTCAAATTATGCCGCCTCCTGCCATCTTGCAGTGAAGCAGCAGACAGATTTCTCAGGCTGTGAAAATGTAAATCTGTTCTAAGGATCCAGCGTTGTGCTATTGCAACAGCACCGGTCCTGTGTCAGTGCTTCGGCTGTGTTTGGATCCCTGCACTGGCTGCATTTATTTAAAAACAACAACAACCAGCATTGAGAGATAAAAGATTAATAATCTTAAACGTATCTAACCATGCCAGTTGTATGTGTTTGGAACAGGAGTCTTCCTACTCGCTTTCCCTTCTTCAACCCAACTGCTTTTAGTTCCTCCTTGCTTTATCTATATTTACTCTTAATTGCTCATCTTTCTTGCTTTCCATCTCCGGTGCTTTTATGTACCTGCCATGTTCCCCTTTGCTATCAGTAGAGTGTTTATGCACTTCTTTTATGCGTCTGGTTTTGGTTTTTGCTTTCCCATTCTTTTTCAGCCATTTGGTTACTGTACAAATAAATATAGCCTTGAAAGCCTATGATAAGTATTCTTCCAGCACCTGGATTATTATGAGTCAAGTTACAAATGGGGAAGCTTGCCAAAGTCAAAGCAACGTGAGCAAGTTAATAGGAAAATCACTGGTAAAATGCAGTCATTAGTGGCTGTGTGGGGTGAGGACAGGAGGAGGGAAATGAACAAATGAGGTCAGGAGTTTTCTGTGCTCTAGTAATGTACTTGTTCATCAACTGAAACAGCAACAACCACAAAATCTATCTGAACTTCTCGGGGTGAAAGTTGCCCTACTATTCAAAAGATCCCCTTTAGCTTTGGCATTGGGGTTGCCACCTGACCAGACAAAGACTGGGCTGATCTGCTCTTGTGCCTTTATGATTGTAATATGATTGGCACAAATGAGCAGGCAAAGCTTTTCACAGCATGGAGATAAGCCTTATTGCCTGCTAATCTGTGCACATCAAGCTGCTGTAAAATGTGCACTTAAGGCTGGACCACCGGCAGCACTTTTGCTCCTATTAATTATTTTAATTGTTCGCACGTGTATGATTCCTCTGCCTACAAAGAATTCAGAGCAGTTACCACATGGTTCACAGGAAGCCTCCCATTCAGGCAGCTGATCGGAGCAGATCTGCTTAGCTTTAGAAGTGCATCTTCTTTACATTATCCAGCAGAGCTTTTCTTATGTTCCAGCAAGACTCTTCTGATCTAGCATGGCTCTTCTTATGTTCCAGCAGGGCTTTTCTGATCCAGCAGCGCTTTTCTTATGTTCCAGCAAGGCTTTTCTAATCCAGCAGGGCTCCTCTTATGTTCCAGCAGGGCTTTTCTGATCCGGCAGGGCTTTTCTTATGTTCTTATGGGTCCCCATTGCTCTTCCGATGGAGAAGCAAAGGGACCTGTCAGGAGCGCCCTAGCTGCCTCTTGCAGTCCCCTCCAATAGCCAACTCAGGACACAGACGATGAGGATTCTTTCCAAGGCTTTATTCTATTATTACTTTATGATTCTTACAGATACTAATCACTAGCAACTAAGCAAGGAACTGCACTGGGGATAGATAGCAGAGTAGCCTAAGCTTCAGGTAAGGCAGTTGGTCCCCGTTTGAAGGAGAACCGCGGGAAGACTCTGAACTTATGGGCTATGGAGAGATCCTCCCTCTTTCCCTTGGGTCCTTGGGACGCAACTGTTGTTTTAGCGCCAAACGAGCGGAGAGCCTCCTTTCGGTGCCCTCCATCTGTCGTCCGTCCCTGCGTCTGTGCCGAGCATCCAGCAAGCCCCCCTCCAGCGCTCTCTCACTGCCAGGGTCATTATCTATCCCAGGAATGCTGCAGGAGGAATCTCTGCCAGCTGCTGTGCTTGTGAGAGATGAGTGAGCTCCTCTCCCATGGATTGCTGTTCCTCCTCAGAATCAGGACTGCTCTGGGGCTCTATAAGCTCAGTTTCCACCCTGACAGGACCTCTGCCATCTTGGCTTCACTGCACACAGGGCTTCCCTGACCAGGAAGGCCCACACATAGTATCAGAGATAATAGTGAAGATTCCTTTCCCTGCCTCCTCCACAACCCTTGGTAGGGCCGAGGCCTGCACTCCCAAGGAGGCAGGGCCTGTGGAAGTGGCACAAGCCTCCGCGGGCTGGATCCAGAACTTCTGGAGACTGGATTAGGCCCGCAGGCTGGAGGTTCTGCACCCCTGCTGTAGAACATAGATAGAAGAGAGAGGCAATTGAGGGAAGTGGGGGGATGAACACAGGAAATATCTTTTGAATTTTCAAGTGGCAACTCAGCATACTTGATAAGAACATAAGAAAGAACATAAAAAGAGCCATGCTGGATCAGACCAAGGTCCATGTAGTCCAGCATTCTGTTCACACGGTGGCCAACCAGCTGTCGACCAGGAACCTACAAGCAGGACATGAGCATAACAGCACCTTCCCACCGATGTTCCCCAGCAACGAGTGTACATAGGCTCAGTGCCTCTGGTACTGGAGGTACCACATAACCAAGGACTAGTAGCCATTGATAGCCTTATCCTTCAGGAATTTGTCTAACCCACTTTTAAAGCCATCCAAGTTGGTGGCCATCACTACATCTTGTGGTAGCAAATTCCATAGTTTAACTATGTGCTGTGTGAAGTACTTCCTTTTATCTGTCCTGAATCTCTCACCAGGCAGCTTCATGGGATGAACTCTGGTTCTAGTACTTTGAGAGAGGGAGAAAAACCTCTCCCTATGCACTTTCTCCACACCATGCGTAGTTTTGTAGACCTCTATCATGTCTCCCCTTACCCTCCTTTTTTCCAAGCTAAACAAGCCCAGCTGTTGTAACCTTCCCTCATAGGGGAGATGCTCCAGCCCCTTGATAATTTTAGTTGCCCTATTCTGCACCTTTTCCAGCTCAACAATATCTTTTTTAGGTGCGGTGATCAGAGCTGTACACAGTATTCTAAGTGTTCCCACATGGTTCTTTAACCAGTTACTGATCCATAAGAGGACCTGTTCTCATATTCCATGACTGCTAAGTTTGCTCAGGAATCTTGGGTGAGGGGCTTTGTCAAAAACCTTTTGGAAGTCCAAGTAAACAGCGTCTCAAGTATTGATCAGCAATACTTGGGAGACTAAGCCCTATGGTTAGCTTGTGCTATCCTTAGTGATACGTAGCATAAAATAAGAACTCTTGAGTGCTCTTGGGAAGGAAGGAGGGAGGGTCTTCAGCAAACTCAGAGCAGTTTAATTATGAAGCATGGCTGCTTTCGGGAGGCAAGCCTCTTCGTACTGGTTTCCTTCAAGCGTCAAATTAATCACCCTCCTGGACTATAATTAGCTGAACACCTCAGACATCGTATAACTCTGGATCTGTGAAAGAGGTCATCGGGAACATCCCAAGAGGGCAAAGCTATTGAATTTAGTGTCAGTCCTTAGGCTGTTCAGGAAAATGAGCAGAGAACCAAGGTCAAAGGTTCTTGAGAGGGCCTGCAAGTGGTCAAATGAGATTGGGTCCACTTAAAACTAGGCATGTTTGGTATCACCATTCTAAAGATGGGTACAGCTGTAATACTCTACAATAGCTGACACCATTGCAGACACCATTGCCGTCTTACGTGCAATGGATCAGTCACATCCTGCTGCACTCCTTACCAGCTGCAATACATTTTTTTTATTTCCCTGAAAGGTTTGAAGCTGCATCCATAAAGGGACAAGGTGGTTAACAAGTTACATCCGTAAAGGCTTGGGGTGGTAAACAAAATTCAGGGCCTTTCAGGTCAATCCATTTCTATTGCAGAAAACATGTTGCTCATGCGTACAGAAAGCACTCAGTAAAGTGTTTCCCATTTAAGGGATATCACATTTCCCCGGTGTTCAACACTGCAGTGTACTGTTTCTGGCTGTGTGCAGGGCCATTGTGATTTGAAGTGCTTTCTGGAATGAAGATACTTGAGTGTCACAGGTATCTTTTGGATAGAACCTGTACCATTATTGATGATGATGAGCAGCATAATTCCCACCGCATCCATCCTTGCACCAGAGCTCATCCTACAATTGCAAATGTGGAATTTAGGAAATAAATTACCTAGAATATGGGGAACCAATTTTGTTTTCATATAGATTTTTTAGTAAAATTTAAGAACTGCCAAGGATGTCTCTTTGAATATACACTGTTTAACTTAAGAAATGAATTGTGTATGCCCATCAATCAATTTCTAGACTATACAGTATGTCAAAATTAGTTCCAGTGCTGCATTTGTTGCTCATGTACATATTCTAATATCATTTTAAATAGATTTTCTAATATCTCTTGTGCGAAGCTTTCCTGCCGACATTTGAAGGTTCTTGTACTTCAGACATGTGCCAGTTGCTCTAGATGAAGAGTGGGGTGGCTGTCACAATCATGCCCTTCTTCTGAGCTTCACAGAGGCATCTGGTTGGCCACTGTTGGAAACAGAATAGTAGAAAAGATCAGGGTTTGGAACTTCTGTCCAGCAGGTTTGGTCTGGCCCACAGCATGTTTCCACCTTTCTCCGTTTGGCCTTCCCCTCAAGAAAGACCAGGTGGGGTGCGAACATTGGGTGCCAATGCCCAAAGGCACTCCATGCACCTTTGAGAGATGGTACCCAACAGTGTCCCCTTCATGGATCACTGCCTTGTTGTGGTGAAGGGGCTTGCGTAAGTCAGTGAAGCCATAAGCTATGCCGTGCAGGGCCACCCAAGACGGACAGGTCATGGCAGAGAGTTCTGACAAAATGTGGTCCACTGGAGAAGGAAATGGCAACCCACTCCAGTATTCTTGCCAAGAAAACCCCATGGAACGTATCACAAGGCTAAAAGATATGACGCCGGAAGATGAGCCCCTCAGGTCGGAAGGTGTCCAATATACTACTGGGGAAGAGCAGAGGGTATTTCCAAGTAGCGCCAGAAAGAGTGAAGCGGCTGGGCCAAACCCGAAAGGACACTCAGCTGTGGATGTGTCTGGTGGTGAAAAGAAAATCCGATGCTGTAAAGAACAATATTGTTTAGGAACCTGGAATGTAAGATCAATGAATCAAGGTAAGCTGGAGGTGGTCAAACATGAGATGGCAAGATTGAACATTGACATCTTGGGAATCAGCGAACTAAAATGGACAGGCATGGGCGAATTTAATTCAGGTGACCATCATATCTACTATTGTGGCCAAGAATCCCTTAGAAGAAATGGAGTAGCACTCATAGTCAACAAAAGGGTGGGAAAAGCAGTACTGGGGTACAATCTTAAAAATGATAGAATGATCTCAGTACGAATCCAAGGCAAACCATTCAACATCACAGTAATTCAAGTCTATGCCCCAACCACTGATGCCGAAGAAGCTGAGGTTGATCGGTTCTATGAAGACCTACAACACCTTCTAGAACTAACACCAAAAAAAGATGTCCTCTTCATCATAGGGGATTGGAATGCTAAAGTAGGAAGTCAAGAAATCACCGGGATAACAGGCAGGCATGGCCTTGGTGTACAAAATGAAGCAGGACAAAAGCTAATAGAATTTTGCCAAGAGAACACGCTGATCATAGCAAACACTCTTTTCCAACAGCACAAGAGACGACTCTACACATGGACATCACCAGATGGTCAATATCGAAATCAGATTGATTATGTCCTTTGCAGCCAAAGATGGAGAAGCTCCATACAGTCAGTCAAAACAAGACCTGGAGCTGACTGTGGCTCAGATCATGAGCTGCTTCTTGCAAAATTTCGGCTGAAATTGAAGAACGTAGGGAAAACCACTAAAGCATTCAGGTATGACCTAAATCATATCCCTTATGAATATACAGTGGAGGTGAGGAATAGATTTCAGGGATTAGACCTGATAGACAGAGTGCCTGAGGAACTATGGATGGAGGTCCGTAACATTGTTCAGGAGGCAGCAACGAAATCCATCCCAAAGAAAAAGAAATGCAAGAAAGCCAAGTGGCTGTCTGATGAAGCTTTACAAGTAGCTGAGGAAAGAAGGGAAGCAAAAAGCAAGGGAGAAAGGGGAAGATATATCCAACTGAATGCAGAGTTCCAGAGAATAGCAAGAAGAGACAAGAAGGCCTTCTTAAATGAACAATGCAAGGAAATCGAGGAAAACAACAGAAAAGGAAAGACTAGAGATCTCTTCAAGAAAATTGGAGATTTTCCAATTTGCACAACGTTTTGTGCAAAGACGGGCATGATAAAGGACAAAGAAGGCAGGGACCTCACAGAAGCAGATGAGATTAAGAAGAGGTGGAAAGAATACACAGAAGAACTATACAGGAAAGATCTTAATGTCCTTGATAGCCATGATAGTAATGTCCTTGATAGCCATGATAGTGCGGTCACTGAACTTGAGCCGGACATCCTCGAGAGTGAAGTCAAGTGGGCCTTAGGAAGCATTAGTAACAACAAAGCTAGCGGAGATGACAGTATTCCAGCTGAGCTATTTAAAATCCTAAAAGATGATGCTGTTAAAGTGCTGCATTCAATATGCCAACAAATCTGGAACACCCAGCAATGGCCTCAAGACTGGAAAAGGTCAGTTTACATTCCAATTCCAAAGAAGGGCAACGCCAAAGAGTGTTCAAACTACCGCACAATTGCGCTCATTTCACATGCCAGCAAGGTGATGCTCAAAATCCTACATGCTAGGCTTCAGCAGTATGCGAACCGAGAACTACCGGAAGTGCAAGCTGTGTTTCGAAGAGGCAGAGGAACTAGAGATCAAATCGCCAACATTCGCTGCATCATGGAGAAAGCAAGAGAATTCCAGAAAAACGTCTATTTCTGCTTCATTGACTACGCTAAAGCCTTTGATTGTGTAGATCACAACAAACTGTGGCAAATTCTTAAAGTGATGGGAGTACCAGACCACCTTACCTGTCTCCTGAGAAACCTGTACGAGGGTCAAGAAGCAACAGTAAGAACCGGACATGGAACAACCGCGTGGTTCAAAATTGGGAAAGGAGTACGACAAGGCTGCATATTGTCACCCTGCTTATTTAACTTATATGCAGAGTACATCATGAGAAATGCCGGGTTGGATGAATCAGAGGTCGGAATTAAGATTGCTGGGAGAATTATCAACAATCTCCGATATGCAGACGATACCACCCTAATGGCAGAAAGTGAAGAGGATCTCAAGAGCCTCTTGTTGAGGGTGAAAGAGGAGAGTGCAAAAGCTGGTTTGAAACTCAACATTAAAAAAACTAAGATCATGGCATCTGGCCCTATCACTTCCTGGCATATAGAAGGGGAAGAAATGGAAGCAGTGACAGATTTTACTTTCTTGGGCTCCAAGATCACCGCAGACGGTGACTGTAGCCATGAAATTAAAAGACGCTTGCTCCTTGGGAGGAAAGCTATGGCCAACCTAGACAGCATAGTAAGAAGCAGAGACATCACCTTGCCGACAAAAGTCCGTCTAATCAAAGCTATGGTTTTCCCAGTAGTAATGTATGGCTGTGAGAGCTGGACTATAAGGAAGGCTGAGCGCCGAAGAATTGATGCTTTCGAACTGTGGTGCTGGAGAAGACTCTTACGAGTCCCCTGGACTGCAAGGAGGTCAAATCAGTCAATCCTAAAGGAAATCAACCCTGAGTGCTCATTGGAAGGGCAGATACTGAAGCTGAAGCTCAAATATTTTGGCCACCTAATGTGAAGAGAAAACTCTCTGGAAAAGACCCTGATGCTGGGAAAGACTGAAGGCAAAAGGAGAAGGGGATGGCAGAGGATGAGATGGCTAGATAGCATCACCGATGCAATGAATATGAACCTGAGCACACTCCGGGAGAGTGCTCAGGACAGGAAGGCCTGGCGTGCTATGGTCCATGGGGTCACGAAGAGTCGGACACGACTGAACGACTAAACAACAACAACCCAACAGTGTACACTGCCCTCCATGTGGTGTTTCCTTCGGGAAAGACTAGGTGGAGTGGAACGTTAAATGCCACTTCTCAAAGGCTCATGGAACTGCTTTGGTAAGCAGTGGCCATTGTTGGATGCTGCTTCCCAAAAGCACATAGACTCATAGAGTTGGAAGAGGCCTACAAGACCATCGAGTCCAACCCCCTGCTCAATGCAGGAAGCCTGATTCCCAGGTGGTCTCCCATCCAAGTACTAACCAGGGCTGACCCTACTTAGCTTCCGAGATCAGACGAGATTGGCCGCATCCAGCCTTTTCTGGATAGCAGTGCCCAATGCTCCCACCCAGTTTTTTTTAGAGGAAGGCCAGATGGGGCAGGGCGGAGAGCAGGGTCAGACAGGGAGAGAAAAAGGGAAACTTTCTGACTTGTATTTTCTCAAACAGGATATTCCTGACTCCACCAAGATACAGGTAAATCTAGTGCCACTTGCATTTGTTTTCACACATCCTGCTAAGATAGCTTGTCAAACCCTTTGCTTAGCATGTAAATAAGTCACAGAATTAGGCTTTGCTCCAAAGGCTTCATAATGAAAGGAATCTTGTGGGTAAACACTTAGCTGCCTTTCTCATACCGTGGTGATCAGGGGCGGCATCAAAGGTAGGCATGGTTGGGCACCTGCTGAGGCCCACACTCCAGGAGGGGCCCACTGACAAGAGCCCCCTGGAGTTGCACCTCTTCTTCATCATTGCATCCTGCATGTTCATCTGCCTCTCACTCTGACCCTTCTCACCACCACTGACAACAGTGGTAGTGAAAGGGAGTAGCAGAAGATGCCACTGCCTATTTGCTCACTGGCTCTCTACCTGTAAATCAAGCAAGTGGCAGCAATGATGAGAAAGAGGATGAGGAGCAATAGCCGCTGGTGACAATGGTGATGAGAAGGTAGACTCACTGAGGAAGGAGACCCATTGAGGGTGTCTTGCCATGGGCCCTCAAAAACCTGGAGGTGATGATCAGTGGGTTTCTAGATTCATTTACCAGTCAAGACAATGCATACCCCTTTTGTACATCTTCTTTCAAAATTGTACACTACCGCCACTCCAGGTCATATTAATGATGTTTTCCACCAACTCCTCCAATTTTCCCTGAATCAATGGTGTTGTGCTCTTGTCTAGCAGCATTATAATGCATTTTCAAGTCATCGACTATGGAAGTTAATTGGATTGTCAGCAATATGGTAGCAAAAGAAATTAGATGTCTGTGTTGCTTCTTCATTTTTTTCTACAAGAGAGAATATTGCTGTTACTCATTTAAGATTGAGTTTCTAAAGGTCAATGCAACAGCCAAACTTTTAACTCTCTCCCCATAGAAAGCCAGCCCAATAAGAAAATTATTTTCAATAATTGAAAACATCTCAATAAGGTTTTGTGATCACTTCAACAGCCTGGTGTCAAGCCAGTTCTGTTTTGAACATTTACAGTGCAATCCTATACACATTTACTCAGAAGTAAGCCCACTATGTTCAATAAGGTTTACTCTTGCGTAGGGTTACTCTTGCATATGATTGGTATGTTAGGCTAAACACAGTGGGGCTTACTTCTAAGTAAATATTAGGAATGGATGGATCTCTCAATCTGTCTCATGAAGATTGTCTGGTTTTGAGATCAAGCTCATTCCGTTCCATTTCTGCATGAGCTTGTGATTTATTTTTTAAAACCTGTATGAAAATCTGTCATTGTTTGTGCACATTTTTGTAATGTACAGATTAAGGCATGCATTTTTATGCACATTTTTAAACATACACATTTTCCCCCAAGTACTTTACATTGCTGAAATGCTATTTTGTGTGCAATTTTCTCAAATATATGCATTTTCTGCACACGTTCCCCTAATATGTACACTTTTGTGTGCATTTTCCATGAGATGAGCTGTACTGGAAAGCTCGCAGAAATGTGGATTTCAGAATGCAACTCTAGGTCCAGTCACTGAAAAGCTTGTGTGAAGAAATGCTATGTATATAAATGTTGTTGTTGTTGATGTTGATGTTCTGTAACAATTAAATATTTTGTGAACTCTGTGAGGCTACAATGAATCTGTGTAAGCCTGAGGCCTAGCATTGTTGGAGGCCTGCTTTAGCAATAGCTGCTTGCTGACAAGTTCTGAAGGAAAGAGGGAGCAAGGAATCCTAACTTGAAGAATGATATTATGGCACCATGGTTTCCACTCATTTCCTTTGCTGAAGCGCTTCAAACTTTTGATAAAGTTCCAACAAAGTACAGTTGCCTGTACTTTTTCTGATTAATATGCCCAAACACACAAAGTGACATACACTTACACACGCTCCTTTTACATGTTGTAGAACTTGTATTTTCACTTTCATTAGATATTGAGCTCCTACTTAGGTCATTTTATTGTAGAAGTTCCATAAGCATATCTGCTTTAGACTAAAATTTATAATTAGTGAATTCCTTTGTTTCGTTAGTGACTTTGAGTTATTATTATGTATGTTCTTTTTGTTGCCTTTATTTTGTTAACCTTATTTTGAAATAAAATAAAATTTCATGAGAAGAAAAGAGAAGATAGCTTCTAATATTTATAGATGGTGCCTGGATCAGGTAAATTCATTTTGGGAAAGTTCGGATTCTGATTGGCTGCGGGTTCTAAGTGAGGTGGAAAAGAACAGTTGGGAAATGGCAGTTTGAACCAAGAAGGAGAAGGACCCTCAGTATGAAACATCATCCAAACAAACCAATGGACCCACAAGTGATATTATTATAAAAAGCAAAATTATACACTCCGAATTGAAATATAAATCTTTTACTGTAAATGTGTGCTATATGTACACCCAACAGAACTTGCTTATACGTAAATACACAAGGTCGCTAATTAACATTTGACCAATCACTTCTTAAGAAATTGCTTTTTCTGTATCTGTTTTGATATGCAGCCAAACTGTATAAGCCCTGGGTGTAAATAATCCTAGTATCACTACTTTTGAACTGTAGATGCATTGGCAATTAGTCCAGGATGTACCAGGCCATAGCAGTTTTCCACCTGTGGAATTTTGCAGAATGTCCAACCTCAGTGACAGACTGGTTCATAGAGATCTGCCACACAGCTTTCCTTGTGCTCATAAAGTCATTGGCCATTATAAGTGTGGACACTGTATGTGCTGCCTGGAATCCCTACAAATCAAGGAGTTGTTTAATCCTGTGGATAATAAGAAATATTCTTTAAGATCATTTATCAACTGCAGTTCTGATCGTGTTATTTATGTTATCAGGTGTCCTTGTCCCAAATTACATGCGGAACAAAATTCCAGACAACTCAGGTTAAGAATCACAGAACACAAGATATGCACACAGAATATGGAAGCCCCACTGACCATGCATTTCATGCAACAGCTTCATCCACCTGATTCGTTTAGATTTTTTGCTTTGGAATATATTCATCACATTCCTTTCAAACATATTCTTTTAACTGAGGCACTGGCAAAAAGAGAAGCCTTTTGGATCCATAAACTAAAATCTATGTCTCTGGAGGGTTTACATGATAAATTAGACATGTCTGTTTTTCTTTAAACAAATTCTTTACATTCTTTTCCAGTCATGATATCAACATGAGTCCCTCATATCAAGTGGACCTCTTCCGTCTTGATTTACATGAACAGTTAAGGTTTCCACTTAAAATAGTTACTCTGACTGTTTAACTGTTATAAAAACATTACTGCAGCTGATCTTGATTTTATTACAAAGTCATTTGGTGGTGTTCTCTCTTGAACAAGCCATGGACAACCTCCCACACACATTAGGAGTAAGATCTGACCTGGGACATACTTGGTAAGACTAAAATTTCTGTATGCTATTATGAAGATTGCTTCAATTGACTGTAATCAGCCATGAATTCTAACCATTTGCTCTGTTATTTTGCTATTTTAGGATAACAGAAAAATTCTTTTCCTCCGACTTCACATAGCTTTTGGCTAACAGTCACTGAAGCACTTCAGTTTTTTCAAGTTCTTAGGTAATAATTAAAATAATAATAGTTGCTTCAAGCTTTTGTCACAAATTATTATTATTTTATTGCCTTCCCATCTTGTTTCTTTAGATAAGACATGTTAACAGAGAGGAACACAGTTTGGTTGCACATCAAAACAGATACAGAAAAATAATAGTTTTATCTTCCTCATGAAGTACAGAAATGATAACATTTTCAGAGTTGTCATTACATTTACTGTTGTTTGCCATCATTTGTTGTAAGAAACAACTTGGATTGTAATCATTTTGTGTATGGTTGGAACTACACCGTTTGCATTCTTGAGAAGCAATCTGTAGAATGTTAACAGAGACTCAGTGTCCATAGTATTGTTATGTCTGTGTGAAGTATAGTTTAACTACAACCTACGAATGTTTATTATTGTAATATGGAGATTTTTGAACTACTTATGTGTATGATTGTCACTGCACCTTATGCATTCTTAAGAAGTGATTGGTCCAATGTTAATTAGAGACCTTGTGTATTTACTTGTATAAGCGAGTTCTGTTGGGTATATATATACTACACATTTACAGTAAAATATTTATATTTCACTTCTGAGTATATAATTTTGCTTTTTATAATAATATCACTTGTGGGTCCATTGGTTTGTTTGGTTGATGTTTCATATTGAGGGTCCTTCTCCTTCTTGGCTCAAACTGCCATTTCCCAACTGTATAATTTTTCTTTTGATAATATACATCACTTGTGCATCCATTGATTTGTTTGGTTGGGAAATGACAGATGACAGTTAGAAGTTCGATTGATCAGTTGGTGGAGGGGAAGAGAGTCTGTTGGTTGGTGTGTGGTGTGCGATGAAAAGGACTAAGGAAAAGCTGAGGAGAAAGTGAGTAGCGGCGGCCAGAATATTAAGCTATTCCTTCTCTGTGTGATAATCACAGATTACGGCTGTGATGATCAGGGTATGCCAGGAGGTAGGTAGCCTTAAGGTCGTACCAGAAGGTTAAACAATCAGGTATTAAAACCAGATAAACTGTCCAAACAACGAGGAGAATAACAGGAGGAGGCTTGGTGTCAGGAATACTGTACCTAAGAGCTGGACCTGCTTGTGGGTGTATTTGGCTGGGGTGGAGGTTTAGAGAATTTGGCCTGAGATAAAAGAAGTCACTAAGAGGTTTGTATTAGCAACAGTGTATCTTGAGTCCTTAAGAAGTATCAGCAAGCATTCTTTTGAAAACCCCAATAAATAGTACTCTGTTATGTATAAAATATCCCTTTAATAAACCAACTTCATTAATAGTTCATCTTGTCTCTAGTGGTGGGGCCCATCTCTCACCACTTATACTAAGCTACTAGGAGGTTTTAAAGTATTCTAAATTAATTGGGGGCAACAGAAAAGGGCAAACTTGTGGAATTCTGAATTTTAATGGCAGGGAGTTCCTTGGGCCCTGAAATATAAACATTGCTTTTTTAAAAAAGCATTCACCAAAGGTGGTGGCAACACTGAGTGAAACCCCATAGCTTGGAAGGTGCAAATTGGGAAAATCCATTAAAAAAACTTGATGGAAGGAATTTCTCTCCCATCCCTAGTAAGCATGCATAGAATTCCACTGTTAGGCTTATTATAAGAAATCCATCATTGACCATCTGCACAGGCACCTATCTTTGTGCTATTCTCCCAGTTATTTGGCCTTTACAATCCTAGAGTTATTTCTCTAAGAACCACCCATCTGCATAGAGACAGGAATCACAAAACTTTCTACCTTCAGGAAACCCATTTTCACATTGACTGGGTTCACATGATCACCGCAGCCCACCATGGCTTATTTAAGTCATGGTAGGTTGCAGCGTATGCCTCCTGCCCTTTTGAATATTCAAGCCGAAGCGTAATCCAAAAAGAGCCCATGGTTATGCAAGTGTTGCTTAATCCACACATAAGCCACCATTTCTGGGTTCGCACAACACAATAGGCCATTGTGATCACCTACCATGGTGTGAATATTCAAAGGGGTGGCCAGCATGCAGTGCAACCCACCATGGCTTAAATAAGCAATGGTGGGCTATGGCAGTCGTGTGAACCAGACATTGACTTGTCTAGCGCAGCATCCCTGCACGTTCGCTGTGGCACCCCTTTGAGCTAGAGAAGATTCTAGGGCATGTTCTAGGCCAGTTGTACAGTCAGTTCACTTGGCACACTGGATGGGAGCAGTTGTCAGGAGCGCCCTAGCGGCCTCTTTCAGAACACTCCAATAGCCCACTCAAGACAGCAAGGACCGATGAAAAACAGGATGGATCTTCATGGAGGGAGGGAGAGCCAGGCGAAAAGCAGCAGGATTAATCTGGGCTGTAATCTGGAAAGGCCCCATGCGGCGAGGTGCGAGCTTTCTTGCAGGCGAGTGAGAGGGAAGGTATTGGGTGGACAACCAAACCCAGTCCCCCAGTTGCAGAGACGGATGTGGCTGGCGCTGCTGGTCTGCATAGGCCTTGTAGGCTGTCTTGGCTTGCTCGAGGGAGTCCCGTAAGAGGTGGTGTACCACTCGCAATGCCTCTAAAAAGTCATGGGCCGCTGGCACCGAAGAGGGAGCTAAGGTGGACGGGAAAGCCTTGGGGTGGTAACCAAAATTGGCAAAAAATGGAGTTTGGCGAGTGGAAGCATGGCAGGCATTGTTATAAGCAAATTCTGCGAGAGGCAGCAAGGAAAACCAGTCATCTTGCTGGTAATTGACATAACAGCACAAATATTGCTCCAGAGTCGCATTGGTGCGCTCGGTCTGACCGTCCGTCTGTGGATGGTGGGAGGAGGAAAGACGGAGACATGGAGAAGCCCAAGTAGCTCCCTCCAGAATTGGGCCCCCCTATCCGAAATGAGACCCTTGGGCCATCCGTGGAGCCGGAAAACATGCGCCAAAAACAGCTCCGCCATCTCCCTGGCTGTGGGCAACCCAGAGCAGGGGATGAAATGGACCATCTTAGAAAACAAATCTACCACCACCAGAATGGTGGTCTTACCATGTGAGGGAGGCAAGTCAGTGATGAAGTCAAGGGAGAGCAGTTTCCAAGGTCCTGAGGGGCTAGGCAGGGGGTGAAGCAGCTTGCCAGACGGGGCCTTCACCTGCTGGCAGGTTGGGCAGGAGGCGACATAGGTCTTGACATCCCAACATGCATGAGGCCACCAAAAATCCCGCATCACTCCATGCAGGGTCTTGGTGAAGCCAAAATGCCCAGCGGTGGGGGAGTCGTGGCACTGATGGAGGACCTTCTCGCGGAGGGGTCTAGAAGGCACATAGACCCGACCGGAATGGTAAAGCAGGCCACCTCGCAAAG
Organism: Heloderma suspectum; assembly: GCF_057233095.1. Lineage (NCBI taxonomy): Eukaryota > Metazoa > Chordata > Lepidosauria > Squamata > Helodermatidae > Heloderma > Heloderma suspectum. The sequence continues at coordinate 31,221,552 of NC_139459.1, forward strand.
AGAAGGGGGTAGAGTGGGGGGGGGCAGAGCATCCTGAGCCTGTGCAGAGTGAAGGAACTCCTCCCAAGAGCAAGGCACCGCAGCTGCCACCAGGCTCTGGGGGGAAAGAATCAGAGGGGGGGGATTTCCCTCACCCCCTGGCTGGAGGTCCGGCTTACAAGAAAGAGCATCTGCTTGTAGGTTGTTGGAGGCCTTCACATGGCAAATCTTAAGGTGGAACCAGGGGAAAAAAAGCAACCACCTAATCTGCCTCTGGTTTAAGGCACGGGCTATCTGAAGATGTTCCAGGTTGCGATGGTTGGTTCTAACTTCAACTGGGTGCTATGCTCCCTCCAGCAGATGATGCCAGGTCTCCAAAGCAGACTTGATGGCCAACAGTTCCTTCTCCCAGATGGTATAATTCCTCTCAGACATGTTCAGCTTCATGGAGTGGTAGGCGCAGAGTTGCAACCTGCCGCCCGCCCAATCTGGCTGAAAAAGCACCACCCCCACCGCAAAGTCAGAGGCATCAGTTTGCGCCACAAAAGGCTTCCTGGGGTTGGGATGTAACAGGATCGGCTCAGAACTAAAAAGCTTCTTAAGTTCCTCGAAAGCCTGTTGGGCAGATGCTGTCCAATGAAAAGGAGATTTCCTGCCCTTAAGGAGCCACCGAGCAAAGCCACCGGGCACTTGCAGCGGGGGGGGGGGAATCGGAGGTGGTGGGAGTTGAACCGCAACTTGTAGATTCTGTACAGCAGTCGTCAGTTGAGCCACTTGATCATGGAGAATCTGGTTCTCTTGCACCAGAGCTTGCACCGCCGGGTCCCTGGCACCCTCCATTCGGCAGTAGGAGAAGAAGGAGGGAAAAAAAGAGGAACGGGGACCAAGCTGTCAGGAGTGCCCTAGCGGCCTCTTTCAGTACACTCCAATAGCCAACTCAAGACACAGACAAAAGGATTATTTTTTAAGGCTTTAATCCTTTTACAACTTAATGACTCTTTCAGATGCTAATCACCAGCGACTAAGCAATGAACAGCAGAGTAGCCTATGCTTTGGGTAGGCAGTTGGTTCCCGTTTGAAGGAGAATCACTTGAAGACCCTGAACTTACGGTCTAGGGAGAGATCCTCCCTCTTTCCCTTGGGTCCATGGGATGCGGCCATTGCTTCCGTGCCAAACAGGCGCTACGCCTCCTTTCCACGCCTTCCATTGCTCGTCGCTCCCTGCATCTGCATCGAGCGTCTAGCAAGTGCCCCTCCTGCACTCTCTCACTGCCCAGGTCACTATCTACCCCAGGAATGCTGGCAGGAGGAATCTCTGCCAGCTGCTGTGCCTGTGAGGGATGAGCTGGCTCCTCTCCCACGGATTGCTGATCCTCCTCAGAATCAGAACTGCTCTGGGGTTTTATCGGCTCAGTTTCCACCCTGACAACAGTGCAGGGAAGAACTTGGCAGAGGGAATGCATGAGCTGGCTGTATGCTCATGCAGACTTGAACAATGGTGATCCACCAAGCTAGATGCAGCTCACTAGCCATATATGTCATCCCAATATGGACTCAATAAACATCTTGTTTTTACTGCTTGGAGAGGTTGTCAAGTATCTGCCACTCTGAGACAGCATATGGCTGTTAGGGCTACACTTTGCTTGTTGGGACACAAGAAGTGGCAAAGCTCAAGTGGGAGAATCTTTGTTGACTACCAAGGCGCTGCCACCAGGTAATGTACCGATAATAGTATTTCAGATACTTTCAGGAAGTACAGTGGAGCCTTAATGGGCCATGGTACACATTCATTTTTTTTCTGTTACATTGTGGTCTCTGGCCCGACAGGATTTGCTGATTTTTGAAGCCTTACAAAAACCTGCATGCCCTATTTGAGCAGAACAAAAATGCAGTGTGTGTACCCAATGTGCATGGATAGGTCTCTTTTGCATCCTGTTCAAGTCTTTGAAAAGCTAGCTGTACACAGCCAAAATGCACCCCACCTTCCCTACAAAACCAAAAGCAGGTTATCCTGCAAGAACCAAGAGGTAAAAAGTGAGCTGTTAAGATGTAACAAAGCACAAAAATAAATGCATAAAGGATCAAAATACATATTGGGATAGCATTACATTGAAATGCCCCAAATTGTTAGTTAACAAGAGGCAAAGAGTTTAATACTGACGCTTACTGAAGTACAGTACTCAAGTACCAAATAATCCATTTGAGCTCAATATATGGCCTTGGGACAACATGGGTGGGGTGGCTGACAGCCATCTATCATCGGCAACACAAGGATGTTTCAGAAGAAAATTTCCAAATGTTTATTTTGGCCAACATGCCTACCTTTGCTTTTTGTGCAATATAGGGATCACAATACTGGCCTAACTAATGAGGCTGTTGTAAGCACTACTGAGAATTGTATAAGACATTCTTCGATTGTTTGAATACATTATATAAATGCTAACTATTACTTCTTTATGCATTCATGCAGGATCTTATAAACCCCTGCGGTGCATAGTGACCTATTATCCGTCACTTCTTAAACAAAATGCCCTAGAATAACTCTGATGGTTGAGGTAGGGTGTCAAATGAAAAAGTTCAGAGCCACCGCCTCTTCTTCCTCCTCCACCTCCTCCATGATCTCATTGTGGTCTTTGGCCTCTCTTTGACATCCCCAAAGAATGTTTGTACATTTGGAAATCTTACTTGGCTCTGTCTTCACCAGAGGTATTTTGTTGGGTTTTGTTTTTTCTTGGCATTGCCAGACTTATTAGTCTGCATGGGAACACACCATGAAAGAACTTGCTCCTGTTTCAGAGATATGAAATAGTTCTTTGGAAATCATATTACCCGTTTATTTTTATTTTTTTACTGTTTTACCCTCCTTTGAATGGCAAGCCCCATGTAATATCACAAATTGCTTCTGTGTTGGCTGGGGGCTGAGTTATACTTAAGGGGACAGTACAGTTAATTCATTGCGCCTGAATATTACTGTCCCATTGTGTAGTCCCTTAAGGCTCGAAAGGGAAGCTGGTAGCATCTGATGGCAGTCAGAACAAGGCAAGAAGGAAATAGGATGTTGGATAGCTCCAAGTGGGTCCTACTGGATGGAACTCTCTCCAACTACAATAGGAGGATGAGCACAGGACTGTTTCTCTGGCTAAGGGGGCCCTGAATAAAGCATTGCCTGTCTTACGCCCAAGGAAGTCACTTGTGCCTCATCCTCTGCTGCGTGCTAGAAGGTCTGAGGGCTGGACCTGGTGTCATGACAATTAAACCGCTTCTCAAACTCCATTCAGTTTCATAAGGCTTCCCCAACTTGGCACCCTCCAGATGTGTTGCACTGCAACTCCCATCATTCCCAGCCACCAGTAGCCATGCTGGTTGGGAATGATGGAAGTTGCAGTCCAACATATCTGGAGGGTGGGAAAGGCTGTCATAAGGGGTTTGGCAATGGCTGGTGGCCAGGTGGGTGTGAAATCTACAGCACAGCAGTCGTGGAACTCTCTCCGAAGGGAAGTCTACTTGGCCCCATCTTTGATGGCGTTTACGTGGGCAGCTGAGTTTTATTCTGCCAAGCTTTTAAATGGTTTGTTAACCCTTTTCTTTTTAGAGGTAGGGTTAAGTGATTATTTTAACATTTTTATTGCTTTTAGTCTTTAAATAAATATACATCGGGATGTATGCTTGCAGTTGCAAACCACCTTGGGAGACATTTTGAGGAATGAAATGGAGCATATATAAATATAAACAAACACCATCTTGGAATTTGTTAATGAAGAGTGGTATATAAATATGTTTAAGTAATAAATAATACAGGAACCAGCAGGTTGCTATAGAGCTCCCTGGCATGGCCTTTTGTGCAGGATTCGTCCAAGGCCGCCCGCCCCCCCCCCCCCCGCGCAAAAGCAGGAGTGGGGACTCTGGAAGCTGGGTTGTGTTTAAGGGGACTGTGACTAGTTAATTTACTACAGCTGAGTACAATGCATATACAGCGTGATCTACCAAGACAAAAGTAACCCACCAGCCATGTAGGTCTAATGAGGTCCTGGTGGCCCACCCTACTTTGTTGGTGGGCTTGCTGGGTCTCAGTGGCACTCAGTGACTTCATACAGTATGTGAAGTCATTGAAGTGCATTTTCACTAGATGTGTTTATTAATAAGAATAAAGTGCCTACACGTTTTCTAGGCACTAGGCGTGATCAAGGGGCTGGAGCAAGTCCAGTGGTGCAATTAGGTAATTTTAGACCTTAGACATCATAGTCATGGGCCCCCCACTTTAGATAGCCTTTCTTCTGTTACTTCAGTGTAAAGCACACAACTAACTCTTTTTCCCATGCCCTCCAGCATTCTGTGCTTCTACATTCCCGATATGCTAAACTAACAAACAAACAAAATCTGTTTGCCAACCTGATAAAAACATGACATATTCTGAGCACATGCAGTTTCGCATTTAAACTCACTTAAATCATAGCACTATCATGACTACAGGTATAAAATGGAGTTTGGTTCTGCCGTCCTGTTGCGAAACACATTTACCTGGGAATAAGTGCCATTTCGTTGTAGAAAAGAATAATGTATTTTAAAAGTAAAAATAAAATGAGCATCTGTTACCATGTATGTGCCTGGCTGGCTGCCCTCTAATTACTACTACTACTATTTACATTTCTATACCACCCCAAAGATAAAACATTAAATACAATATAAAAAAGTTTAAAAGTCATTTACATAAAAGCATGCAGACAGTATACGCAAACAACATATAACTAAAAACAAATTTGAACTGTCAGTCATAACTAAAGACACATCCAGAACCGATTAAAACTCATCATGTGTTGCCAGATGCCTGGGAAAAGAGATAGGTCTTAACCTGGTGCTGAAAAGATAATAATGTTGGTGCCAGGTGGACCTCATCGGGAAGCTTGTTCCACAGATGGGGGCCACAAATGATAAGGCCCTCTCCCTCCTTTCTACCTTCTGAGTTTCCCTTGGAAGAGGACCTTGGAGAAGGACCCTAGAACACAGTATGTTCTTTTAAAAATAAGAAAGGATGCTGCCATGAACAGTGTAAGCCTCGGCGGGTCTTCGGCAAACAGATGCAAACATATGCCAGCACAGGTCCTCACACTGGGTGTCTGTTTCCTGCTGCCCCTGTTACCTGCCACTCTCTGGATGGTCATATGGGGGTCCCCTGGGCTGTGGGGCCCTCAACTTCAGCCCTAATGTCCAGTCCTGGCTGCACCATTTAAAGTCCCCTATGAGGAAAGGTTGCAATGTTTGAGGCTGTAGAAGAAAGGCAAAAAAAGGGGGACATGATGGAGGTGTATAGAATTATGCATGGTTTAGAAAAAGTAGATAGGAGTTTTCTCCCTGTCTTAGAATAGTAGAACCCACTATCATATAATGAAGCTAAATGGTGGGAGATTCAGGATAGATAAAAGGAAGTACTTCTTCACATAGCACAGAGTTAAACTATGGAATTTGCTACTATAAGGTGGAGAGATGGCCACCAACTTGGACATCTTTAAAAGGGGCTTAGACAAATTCATAGAGGATGATGTCAGGGTGGACGCTGAGCCCATAGAATCCCAGAGTAGTTCTGATTCTGAGGAAGAGCAGCCACTCCTGGGAGAGGAGCGCGCTCATCCCTCCCAGGGCCAACAGCTGGCAGAGATTCCTCCCACCAGCATTCCTAGCATAGATAGCAGTCCCGGGAGTGAGAGAGCGCGGGAAGCAGACTTGCTGGACGCACGACACTGACGCAGGGAGCGGCGGCAAATGGAAGGCGCGGAAAGGAGGCATAGTGCCCGGTTGGCGCGCAAACAACAGTTGCGCCCAGAGGATCCAAGGGAAAGGGGAGGGACTCTCCCTAGCCCATAAGTTCAGGGTCTGCCAGTGATTCTCCTTCAAACGGGGACCAACTGTTCCAACTTAGGGCATAGGTACTCTGCTGCTCATATCTAGTTGCTAACAGTAGAGTTGTTAAGTTGTAAAAGAGGAATAAAGCTTTGAAAAGAATCCCTTTGTCTGTGTCTGGACTTGGCTACTGGATTAGACTGAGAGAGGCCTCCAAGGAGCCCTTGACAGATACTAAGTCATGGCAACTAGTCATGACGGCTGTATATTACCACCAGAATGGGAGACAGTATGCCTCTGAACAGCACTTGCTGGGCAACATGAGTGGGAGGGAGGGTGCTTTTGCAGTCACGTCCTGCTAGTGGGCTTCCCACAGGCATCTAGTTGGCCACTGTGTGAACAGAATGCTGGTCTAGATATGCCTTTGGTCTGATCCAGCGGGCCTCTGCTTATGTTTTATGTAAACATGTGCAGAATGAAACAAAACACACACAGAGACCCTGTGCTATCTTACCTCTCCTTCTGATGCAGCCAGGTAGAATGGCAGCGAATAGATAACAGTTCTGGGAAGAGGAGCCAAATCGAATTTGTTCCCAATCAAGCCAGTGGAGCAGGCCCTACTGCCATGTCTCTCCCTCTGATGCAGCCAGTTGCTCATGATGTGCTTTCTTAAGGTTTGAAACAAGATTCAGTAACAAATTTAGGGATGTCGGAGAATTTCTCCACGAATCTCCAGGAGGCCGAATGCCAACGCATTCGGCCCCCCGAAATTGGTGGAGAAACAGTCCGCCACCCCCCCGGAATGGGACTTACCTTTGGCGAATGTCCCTGGCGCTGGCGGCTCCCGGCGGCGGTTCGACGGTGGCCGGTCTTCTGACTGGCTGCCGCCGCCACCATTTCCCAGTAAAACAACAACAACAACAACAAACATGATAGGCTACGTAAAGATTTACGTAGCCTATCACAACTAGATTTTCAAAAAACACCGTGATAGGCTACGTAAATCCTTACGTAGCCTATCACGGCTGACTCTGGGGGGGGGGAAGCACGTACGCAAATGGCGGCGCCCATGGGCGCCGCCATTTGCGTTCCTTATTTGGGCACGTGTAGTCTACGTAAACATTTACATAGACTACGGCGAAAATAAGGGCAACGCTATTTGTGTTGCCCTTATTTTCGCCGTAATCTACGTAAATGTTTACGTAGACTATACATGCCCAAATAAGGAATGCAAATGGCAGCACACATGGGCGCCGCCATTTGCATACGTGCTTTCCCCCCCCCAAAGTCAGCCATGATAGGCTACGTAAGGATTTATGTAGCCTATCATGGCTGACTGCAGGGACGCAAACGGCGGCGGCTACGGCCGCCACCATTTGCATCCCGGCAGGAGACAAGATTTGCAGCCGGAGGGACGGGGCGCCTCCCCCCCGGCCAGAATTTCGGCCGGAGGGACGGGGCGCCTCCCCCCTGGCCAGAATTTCGGCCGGAGGGACGGCACCCCTCCTTCACACCGCGAAGCAAGCTGCGGGATAAGGTAAGGGACTTTCATCCATCCCTAGTAACAATGTGATTTGTAGCATAATGGTAAATGATCAGCAACGTTACAGGGATTTTATGTGACATTAAGTTCTTATTATAAATTCTTGCTTTGTTCTCTTTGTTTCTAAGTATATTTTGTTCTGGGTTTTGGTGCATTTTTCCAATTTATTATTGTCAGACACATCGCACATAGTCATTAACTTCATCAACAATTATATAATCCAGCTTAGAAACCATAACTCCAAACTGTAACAGATACTCTTAAATCACATTGTCCAAAGTCCAAAGGCATATTGGAAGTGTATTTTGTTATTTATGCTTGATTAACGAGAAGTCCTTAAAGTCATAATTTTCTAAAAAGAAAATTATTATTTCTTTTGGCATATACTGTAGAGGCTGTGATGACCCATCTTGGAACTGTTACATGCTAAATGGTCTGAGACCATGTTCATTTCACATAGCTGGTGTTTGTATTTTATTATTTATTTTATCTTTTTTCAGTAAGACTAAAACTTCTCTATCTCCCGCTAGTATTTTGTTCATAGTCATCACAATATCAAGATCCACTCTGTGTCTGTTTTCTTTTGAACCAGCCTTATGACTGATTAAAATCAAGTTTTCTATTTTGAGATTCAGGTGTATCTTGGAAAAACATGCATATCAACTGGTTGTTATTAATTTGCAAGTTTTCAATACAGCATCTGTACAATCTAGGAGAATAATCCAAAACTTTTGTCATGCAGCCCATATGCATTGCAGAATTGTATCTGCTTAAGGACCAGAGAGAGAGTTAGCAAGGATACTAAGCAATATCATTTAAGGCGCAATCCTATTCAGATAGGCGGCCGCCTCCGAACTCAGAGGCAACCACCTATCCAGTGCAGGGCAGGGGAAGCACGGAGGGGACCGTTCCCTCTGTGCTTCTCCTGCCCTGAATTTTCAGCTAGACAGCCGATGGCAGCTGTCTAGCCGCGGAAGGGTGGAGTGGGGAGGAGGCTGCTGTACAACACATTGGATGTGTCGTACAGGCATTTCCGCCCTCCCCGCCCTGGAACGCCCCCAGACACGCCCCTTTTCAGCTGTCCCGCGCTCCTCTTGTGAGCGTGGAGGACGGGGCTGTTCCTCACTGCCTTGGAGGCAGCGCGGAAGTTGTGGGAGGTCGGTTCCCGGAAAACCAGATATCCTATGACTGTCTAGCTGCTGACTAGCGGCCATAGGATTGCTCCCTCCCTTGATTGAGTGTTGAGAACTCTGTGCTGATTGTTACTGGGCAAAACAGTGTCTTTTTTATGAGATGGAAAGTAAATGAAAGACAAATGCTATTTGTTAAGATCTTAACTTGAAAACTGGAGACATTGTTGTTGTTGTTGTTCAGTCGTTCAGTCGTGTCCGACTCTTCGTGACCCCATGGACCATAGCACGCCAGGCCTTCCTGTCCTGCATTCTCTCCCGGAGCGTGCTCAAGTTCATATTCATTGCATCCATGATGCTATCTAGCCATCTCATCCTCTGCCGTCCCCTTCTCCTTTTGCCTTCAGTCTTTCCCAGCATCAGGGTCTTTTCCAGGGAGTTTTCTCTTCGCATTAGGTGGCCAAAATATTGGAGCTTCAGCTTCATTATCTGTCCTTCCAATGAGCAGTCAGGGTTGATTTCCTTTAGGATGGACTGATTTGACCTCCTTGCAGTCCAGGGGACTCGTAAGAGTCTTCTCCAGCACCACAGTTCGAAAGCATCAATTCTTCGGCGCTCAGCCTTCCTTATAGTCCAGCTCTCACAGCCATACATTACTACTGGGAAAACCATAGCTTTGATTAGACGGACCTTTGTCGGCAAGGTGATGTCTCTGCTTCTTACTATGCTGTCTAGGTTTGCCATAGCTTTCCTCCCAAGGAGCAAGCGTCTTTTAATTTCATGGCTACAGTCACCGTCTGCGGTGATCTTGGAGCCCAAGAAAGTAAAATCTGTCACTGCTTCCATTTCTTCCCCTTCTATATGCCAGGAAGTGATGGGGCCAGATGCCATGATCTTAGTTTTTTTAATGTTGAGTTTCAAACCAGCTTTTGCACTCTCCTCTTTCACCCTCAACAAGAGGCTCTTGAGATCCTCTTCGCTTTCTGCCATTAGGGTGGTATCGTCTGCATATCGGAGGTTGTTGATAATTCTCCCAGCAATCTTAATTCCGACCTCTGATTCATCCAACCCAGCATTTCTCATGATGTACTCTGCATATAAGTTAAATAAGCAGGGTGACAATATGCAGCCTTGTCGTACTCCTTTCCCAATTTTGAACCACTCGGTTGTTCCATGTCTGGTTCTTACTGTTGCTTCTTGACCCTCGTACAGGTTTCTCAGGAGACAGGTAAGGTGGTCTGGTACTCCCATCACTTTAAGAATTTGCCACAGTTTGTTGTGATCCACACAATCAAAGGCTTTAGCGTAGTCAATGAAGCAGAAATAGACGTTTTTCTGGAATTCTCTTGCTTTCTCCATGATGCAGCGAATGTTGGCGATTTGATCTCTAGTTCCTCTGCCTCTTCGAAACCCAGCTTGTACTTCCGGTAGTTCTCGGTTCGCATACTGCTGAAGCCTAGCTTGTAGGATTTTGAGCATCACCTTGCTGGCATGTGAAATGAGCGCAATTGTGCGGTAGTTTGAACACTCTTTGGCGTTGCCCTTCTTTGGAATTGGAGACATTACAGAACTTAAATAATTGGAGGGCATAAAATAGAAGTACAAAATCATCCATATGGGCTCTGTGGATTATTTTGGGGATATACAAGATGGTATCTCTTGGATTCTGGTGTCTCTTATGAGTTGCTACCACCTCGGTCCTACAGAAGAAAGCCCATAACTATTGTTAGGGTGGTCAGATGAGGCTCTTAAACCTTTAATAGTTGTGTAGAAGACAGCATTTCAGCAGGTGTAGCCTATGCAAGCTACACCTGCTGAAATTCCCTCTTCTGCACAACTATTAAAGTTGCAGGAGCCCTGCCCTGTTTTGCATTTGGCCATCCTAACATGACATGACATGTTTATACTGCGTAACCTCAGAAGCCAGATATCTTCCTGCAAAGTTCGAATCTAGCAAAACAGTTTTTATCTCAGTCTATTTGATATAGATGATGATAAAACTTAAAGATGTTGATTTGCATTAAATTCAGAGTTAATTTTAATCCAGGTTTATTTAAATATATAATCTTTAAAATTTTAGAAATTTTAAATTCTACCCACCCGTTGCCTTCTTTATTTCATTTATAACACTGAGTTCATTTATAACACTGTTATTTCACTTTTAAAACTTAAACAGATGAGGAGAGCGAGGAAGTCTAAATTGGCAGTGATGTAAAAGTTGTGAACTGCACAGCCTTTAAATTAATGCTGCTTCCATGCTTACTTTGTATGATGCTGAAAAAGTGTATGTTTAAGAAATACTGAGGCTCCCTATATAAAGTCAATGCTGGGAGGAGTGGTGGGAGGGAACTGTCTCTTCCTCTCCCTCTCTTCCTCTCTCAAAAGCACGATCTGTGTTGCATGCCAGTGTAAAGAAAAGCTGCTTTTCCATGGCCAACCACATTGGCCTAAAACAGTGGGGATGTTTGTGGTAATTGAAGCAGACTCTGGAAAAAATATTCAGGAAAGTACTTCGTGCTTCACCGTCAAGCCACTCGCTGAAGTGAATGAGACAATCTTGTTGGGGTTAATAAGACCACACTGGGATTTCTGCGGGCCATGGGTCAGTTCCAATATAAAACTTCAAAGCGCTTCCCTTGTATAGTTCTTTCTTTCATGCTCACAACCAAGATGTGAGGCTAGCTTATTTATATTCCTATTAGACAAGTGAAGAACTGTGAGAGCGTTTCACACGTTCACTCCACAAATTCACCCAGTTGATGGTTGTTCTATAGCAGAAGGAAAAGGGGAATGTGCAACCAGCAGGAGCGTTGTTAGGATAAGGTCCACCTGGGCACGGGCCCTGGTCCTTTTTTTGAGCTGTGCCCCAGATCTTTTGAGCTGTCCTAATTGCCTTTTTTTTTTTTTTTTTACATTTTCCCATTGACTTGCATTGGCTTGTGGAAAACACAAACTGCCATAGCTTTTTTACTTTGTATGATAAATACATAAAATTTGGAGACTTGGTAGCCCCCATAGAGCTGATTGAATCTGCCCAGTTTCACATAGTTAGGTCCAGTGGCTTTTGTGCTAGTCACAGGTAAATTTTGCTGTTTTCAAGAAAATCTGTCAAAGCAAAGAGCTGTAATTTTTTTTGTTCTTCCACATAAGTGCATAGAGTTTGGGTACCTGGCAGCCCCTATAGAGCTGACTGAATGTGCCAAATTTCAGACAGTTCTGCCTAGTGGCTTTTGTACTAGCCACAGATAAAATTTACTTTTTTCAAGGAAATGTCAAAGCAAAGAGCTATATTTTTTTTGTTCTTCCACATAAGTACATGGAATTTGGAAATCTGGCAGCCCCCAAGTTGCTGATTGAACCTGCCAAATTTCAGGCAGTTCGGTGTAGTGGCTTTTGTGCTAGTCACAGGTAAAGTTTGCTATTTTCAAGAAAATGTGTCAAAGCAAAGAGCTATATTTTTGTGTGTGCTTCCACATGCGTGCATGGAATTTGGGGACCTGGCAGTCCCCATGGAGATGACTGAGCCTGTCAAAGTTTCGACAGTTAGGTCCCGTGGCTTTTGCGCTAGCTATGCATAAAGTTTCCTTTTCTCAAAGACTAAAACAAAAAGTAAAAACTGTCAAGCCACACAGGGGATTAGAGATCCTAATCAGGTGTTCAAGGTGACCATTAGGAGGTCACTATCCCTAATCTTTGGTGTGGGTTTTTTTTTTTTTTTTTTTGAGGTTCAAAAAACCTCTCTCCCCCTACTTTTCTGATCTCACATGCCCACTTTTGGGAGCTTGCCTGCAATGAAATTTTGAAGAGGGAGGAGGAAGGAAAGAACAAGCTCCATGTGAAATACTGATGTTTCACACAGCATCTGATTTTACTGCCCCAAACCGGAACTTTTGCCTTCTGCAGAAGTTTAGTAGCTTCAGTACAGTCCACACTTCTTTCTCCCCCTCCACTTTAATTTCTCCTAAATAGCTGTAGGACTCAAATAATTCCAAAGGAGGGGTTAGGACTATGTGGTGTTATGATCAAGGAACTGCTGGGGCTTTTAAATAGGTTCTACAGTTTTAAAAACGCTAGAAAAAGCCCTCAGCCACCTCACCTCATAAAGCTATTTTAAATACATGCAATCCTTACAAACCCTCCACAGCCTCCTAAATTCCTCTGAAGTACTACCTCTCTGAAAGGAGCCACTTGGCTTAGGGAATTCTCTCTACCCCCATCCCCTGCACATTTCCAATCACATTCTTCTTTTCTTCTTCCCTCCCCTATCCTGTTCTTTCTTTCTCTTCTTTATTCCACCCAGAGCATCCGTGGGCAAGAGAAGTTCTGAACTGTATTTGACTTTATACGAACAGACAAGAGGGTCTGTTTTTCTCTTTCTCCTCACTCAAGCCTTTGAGAAAAGTGGGTTTACGTAGCTGCAGAGAAACAAATCTGGGGATGTTTTGTTTGTTGGTTGCCATTATCCAGCAATAGGAAGGGCTGTACCTCAGTGGTAGAGCACATGTTTGGTATGCAGAAGGTCCCAGGTTCAATCTCCGGCATCTCCAGGTAGGGCTAGGAAAGAATCCTGCCTGAAACTCTGGAGAGCCGCTGCTGCCAGTCAGTGTCGACAGTACTGTGCTAGATGGACCCAGGGTCTGACTCGGTATAAGGCAGCTTCCTATGTTCCTATGAACAGAAAGCTTGAATTAAAAAATAGGAGTTTGGGGTTTGTTCTTTAAGTGGAGGGAGGATAAATATTGGTAATTTATGCAATCCTATGTATGCCTACTCAGAAGTCCCATTATGTTTAATGAGGCTTACCCTCAGGAAAGTGTGCATAGGATTCTAGCACAAGTTACTTTTGCAGGGAGATTTGCACCTTGATGTTCTGCATGTTTACTCAGAAATCAGTTCTGAGTTGTGAGCATGGTACTGCAAGCTTAATACAGTGCCTACCCAATTCTGTCTGATGAACTAACTACCCTTTCAGCTCGATCCTATGCATGTTTTGTCATTTGTGGGTTTGTTTGTTTGTTTGTTTTTTGCATGAACTCTAACTTCAGTGGTGAGGGAAAGGCACTTAGTACATGCTCAGAGTTTCTCCATAACTTAGCCCTAGTTTTGAAAACAGACTCATTGGCTGAATCCTGGTGAAGTCTTGGCACAAATGAAGTTATGAGGAGGAAGATACACTGAACCCTGTGCATAACAAGGAAGAGGTAGAGAGGAGTTGCACAAAACAAGACATCTGTTTTTATGAAGAGTTGCTGGAGGATGGTAGGATGAGGAGGGATGGTTGCATGGAGGGAAATAGAATTGGTAAGGGGAGAATGTAAGTGCTCAGTGGTGAAAGAAAAACATTCTGCACATGCTCAGAGGCACTCTATATTTAAGAATATAAGAAGAGCCATGCTGCATCAGATCAAGGTCCATCCAATCCATCTAGTTCTGTTCACACAGTGGCCAACCAGATGCCCACGGGAAACCCACAAGCAGGACATGAGTGAAATAGCACCTTCCCACCCATGTTCTCCTGCTGCTAACATTGGTGAAATGTAAATAAATTCTAGTCATTCTAAATTTGCAGGCATGTATATCCTTCAGAAACTTTCCAGGTTTCTTGCCTGGGGGACACCTCTAATGACCTGTGCATTTTCATACCAATCTACCCAAAAACTATTGGGGAAGGGGTGAATGGAAGGGAAAGCAAATCACTCCCTCCCCCAAATTGGAGAACTCCCCTTCCACATGAACTGCTGCACCTATCCTTCTGAAACTTTGCTGGTTTCTTACTGAAGGACACCTCTAGGCTGTCTGTAATTTTCAGAAGAAAGCTCCACAAGGAAAATAGGGAGATAAATATGTCCTCTTTTGGAGACATCAAAAGTTCAAGGCCACCCTTGCACAAAACCCCTTGTGGCTATCATTCTGAAATTTGGCAGACATGATCTCCTCTGATGGGGCAATGAATCCTGAAATGTTTATCCAATTCTTCCAAGGAATAAAAATGTTATTGGCAGTTCCCCTTAAAAGAAAATCAAAACCCTGCACTTATTTTTCTGACATTGGGCAGGTGTAATCAATCCCCTTCTAGGGGGCTACTATGCCTGCAATTATCACCCAGTTCTGACCAAGAGAAAAAAGTTACAGGTTTTTTTTCTAATTTCCCATGGTAGTCAACAGGAAGCATAAAGACTTATTTTTCCAAACTTTGACTCAGGTTTGGTGCTGAGCTGAAGTGGTCCGACTACAAATTGGCCAGAGCAGAAGTGGGATGTTTTCCAAAATTCTGAATCGGGGTCTGAGTTGAAGTGGGGTGCACACTTCTTATGTATGTATGTATAAAATCTATACACACACGCAAGCAAACCGTATGCACATACCACACATACACACACACACACACACAAACATATTAGATGTGCGCTTAGACTCGGAGATATATCTCTGTGAGTGTGTTGTGTTATGGGCCTGTGCTCTGGATCTTTTAAGAACCTAGCAATGCCCCTGGCAACCAGTGCTCATATTATGGGGTGCTATGGGAGGCGCTCTTACCTTTTGGGCCGGCTCCCTTAGCCACCATTTCTAGAAGGCTACCAGAAGGATATGTTTTGGCTAAAACTGGGTGGAATTAAGGTGCGGACTGTTGATTTCACTAAAGGCCTCTCAGCCTTTTCCACCATAATTTGAGCACGGTGGCATGCTCCCCCATTCATAAACATAATACACTGTGAATGCTGAACATTGCTTGAATAGACACCCAATCTGTAAAAGCTTTCCCTCTTCTTTTCAGTTTAGCCTTTTAAAATACGTCGTTTAATTTCTAAACCATTTTTAATGTTCTCGTTTTTATTGTTTTAAATTGTTGTACACAACCTTGATGGCTTTTTAGCAGATAAGGCAATCTGGAAATGCTAATAAATAAATAAACAGGCCTTGAAAACCTTTACTCTGGCCTTATCCTAAAATGATTGATTTTGTTGTTGATTTTATTGCTGTTTTTATTGTATTCTTACTGTTTTTATTGTTCTTAATATCATATCAGCTTTATGTGTTTTATTGCTGTATGCCACCCTGAGAGGGCTTCTTCCCTGAAAGGTAGCCAAGACATATTTTAAATAACCGAATAAAAGTAAAATGTTAATGGCAGAGAAAGATTGTATGAATCAAATTTAAATGTACCAGAGTCTACACACAGAGAGAATGTAGGAAGCTGCCTTATACCAGGCCAGACCAGTGGAGGGTGGTGGCTCCGATTTCAGTGGGGCTGTGAATCCACTCTGGGTTTCAATCAGAACCAGCCAGAACTCTAAAGGAGCTTTCCAAGGTGCTGAACCCTATCCCCAACCCAGAGTTATCACCTTGGATAGTGCTTTTAGAGTTCAGGCTGGTTCTGACTAAAACTCAGAGTGGATGCACAGCTGCACCACAATCTAAGCCTCCAGCCTCCACTGTGTCAGACTATTTGTCCATACAGCTCAGCATTGCCTACTCTGACAGGCAGCAGCTCTCTAGAATCTCAGATGGAGGTCTTCTCCATAGGGTGCCCTGATGCAAAAGAGAACAGCGCTCCTTAATAGTTCTTGTTTTTAGTTAGTTCTCACCAGGTTTTCTTGTTTGCAAGGCTTGTGCCCCTTTAATTCAGGAGTGCAGAACCTCAGGCCCAGGGGCCCAGTCCGGTCCTCCTGGGGTCCCATTCTGGCCATCTGGGGTTCCCAGGGTGGCCATGCCCCTTTCCCCCAACAACCAGTCATTTTGTGGTTTCCCAGCTTTTCTGCAGATTTTCCTCCATTCTAAAAGGTTGAAATGCTTCTTCTAAGGCTTAGTTACTGGGCAGCAAGTGCTTTAAGCTAAAATATGCTGGCATTTTTAGTACTTAGAGGGAGAAAACGGGAGAGAAAGATGGGAGACACACACAAGATTATATACAATCTTCTAGATGTGTCTCAAATATTTCCAAGTGTAGCGATGCATAGAGTGGGCAAGGGAAGCAAAGTTGGTTTAATAAAGCTTCCGCTGTAGGAAGCAAATTGAATCTATCTACACAATCAGCCCAAACAAATACTGTATCCTTTGCCAAGTGTAATTTTCTCTGTGGTATAAATGGCCCCTACGCTTTAAGTGTAAACAAGCTGTGACCATTCAAAGGGTTCTTTCTATAAATAAGATTTTCCTGGGACAATATGAAACCATAACCCTCGAGGCATAAAGTAGATTTACCTGATTGGCAAGGAATCAGCTGCATTTCCCTTTCCTGAAAATGTAATTTGAGAAGCACAACTTTGCTTTCCCTGTTCTTTCATGTACCATTAGTTCCCAAGCTGCTTTTTTGACCAGACACATCAGAGACTATGACTGGGGATGGATAGATCCGTCTGTCCTGGGGATAGGTCTGTGTCACTTTGATGACTCCTAAAACCATTTCATCCCATTTTAGGGGTTTACTCCTAAAACCATTTCATCCCATTTCTGCATTAATCTGTGAATATTTTAAAATCTGCATGGATATTTGCATTTAAGTATGCATTTTAGGGTAGTCGTTCACAAAATACATACTTCTAAGGGCACAATCCTAAGGGCACAGAAAAATGTCTGGCAACTCCCACAATTCCCCAGCCAGCTACTTTTTTCTGTTGGAACGTGCATAGGATTGCACCCTGAACATATTTTATCTTAAGATACACATTTCTAAATGGATTGTCTCTAAAACTATGCATTTTAAAGTGAATTTTGATACATTTTGAGACAAGAGCTGCATTTCAAAATTCAGAGGGATAACTATGTTCTGTTCAGGAGGGGTAGATCAGGTCAGTTTCTATCAGTATTTGCCAAGAACATATTTCCCTAGCTAAGGCCCCCTGTGAGCCTTTTCCTTTCTATCTGGAAAAGGAAACCCACCACCTCGCTTTCCAGAGACCTCTGCACACTCAAATAGAGTTGACTTTGGATTAATTCATATATTAAGAGAAGGGCCATAGCTCAGTGATAGAGCACCTGTTGCGCCTGCTCTAAGGCATCTCCAGGTATGGCTGGAAAATCTCCCTGGAGAGCTGCTGCCAGTCAGTGTTTACAATACTGGGCTAGGTGAACCAGTGGTCTGAGACAGTATAAGGCAGCTTCCTATGTTCCTCCCAGAATGGCATATAACTGTCAAACTTAGGCTTTCTTCACACAGAGCTTTTATCCTGCGATTGAGATTGCTCCTTCACAGAAGTTGCAGGCGCTTTACATGACGCCGTGACCCTCCAGGGCGTCTCCTGCGCTAAATGCCCTTTGTTCCATTTTTAAATAGATCGCAGATGATGAGCTATCAAATTACCCATTGTGCTCCGCTTGAGTTCCCTCCATGATGAGCTTTTTCCTCCATGAAAAGAGGAAAAGTGGCAAGAAGAAGAGCGAGATCAATGAAAGATAATGGAAGTTCAGATAAGGGGAGAAGGAGGGGGAAAGGGTAGGGGGAAAGGAAGCGGGTGAAAAAGGGAGTCATTGTGATCCTGCATTTAAAACAGACGTTGAAAGCCCCATTTTAAATGCAGGATTTTAGGCTGGTGTAGAGAAGACAGGATACCCTGGAGAAGATGCTGATGCTAGGGAAAGTGGAAGGCAAAAGGAAGAGGGGTCGACCAAGGGCAAGGTGGATGGATGATATTCTGGAGGTGACGGACTCGACCTTGGGGGAGCTGGGGGTGGCAACGGCTGACAGGAAGCTCTGGCGTGGGCTGGTCCATGAAGTCATGAAGAGTTGGAAGCAACTGACCGAATAAACAACAAAAGATGTCCTTAGTTTCTGCAAGGAGGTGAGGGTTAGAGCTGCCTATCACAGGAAATTTACCAACAAAGCCCCCTGGTTGCTCAGACCAACAACCCTGATCTGGAAACTTTTCTAGGGCTTCAGGAAGTCCCAGAGGACCTTCTCTGGTCTACTGTTGCTGGCTTGGCTGGTTTTCTTGTACCTGTATAGCTCAGTTGTGGAGCACATGCATTGCATATAGTAGGTTCTGGTTATCTGGTAGCAGGTGTAGGGGTTGGCTGGGCTGTAGGGGGGAAAAGTGAGTAGGGTGCTGCTCCTAGCTTCTCAGGATGCACCAGAAGCAGCCAAGGGCTGCATGCTGCCTAGGGGCCATGAGTTGTGCACCCCTATTCTAGATGAATGAATATTTAGAAGTAATCAACATGCCACTGTCGAATACAAGGAACTCTTTTCGTTTTTTAAACATGAGATGCAAAGATTTATCATCTCATTTGCAGCTTTCTTTTTCTTTGACATAGTATGATCTTAATCATGTTCACTTGGAGTTAAGATCCTGTGCATAAAATTAGAACTTCAAAGCTGATGTACACAACTGCCAAGTTTGTAGTGGCCATTTTTTTAAAATGAAAAAACTATAGAAATTGCATGGATCAATTCAACTCCCCCCAAAATTTAAGGCATGGTTTAGATGAAATTTCCAGGCCCGGCAGTGTATTTCTTGCCCGCTCCACGCCCACAAAAAACAGGATTACTCTGGCTTTGGCCAACCATTAACCTCTATTTGTTGTTTATTCGGTCAGTCGCTTCCGACTCTTCATGACTTCATGGACCAGCCCACGCCAGAGCTTCCTGTTGGCCGTCGCCACCCCCAGCTCCCCCAAAGTTGAGTCCGTCACCTCCAGAATATCATCCATCCATCTTGCCCTTGGTTGGCCCCTCTTCCTTTTGTCTTCCACTTTCCCTAGCATCAGCATCTTCTCCAGGGTCTCCTGTCTTCTCATGATGTGGCCAAAGTACTTCAGTTTTGCCTTTCATATCCTTCCCTCAAGTGAGCAGTCTGGCTTTATTTCCTGGAGTATGGACTGGTTTGATCTTCTTGCAGTCCAAGGCACTCTCAGAATTTTCCTCCAGCACCACATTTCAAAAGCATCTATCTTCCTTTGCTCAGCCTTCCTTATGGTCCAGCTCTCGCAGCCATAGGTTACTACGGGGAATACCATTGCTTTAACTATGCGGACCTTTGTTGTCAGTGTGATGTCTCTGCTCTTCACTATTTTATCAAGATTTGTCATTGCTGTCCTCCCAAGAAGTAAACGTCTTCTGATTTCCTGGCTGCAGTCAGCGTCTGCAGTAATCTTTGCGCCTAGAAAGACAAAGTCTGTCACTGCCTCCACGTTTTCTCCCTCTATTTGCCAGTGATCAGTCAAGCTGGTTGCCATAATCTTGTTTTTTTTGAAATTTTGAAAAAAAAAATTTTTTTTTTGAGGTTTAACTGCAACCCAGCTTTTGCACTTTCTTCTTTCACCTTCGTCAGAAGGTTCCTCAGCTCCTCCTCGCTTTCAGCCATCAAAGTGGTATCATCTGCATATCTGAGATTGTTAATGTTTCTTCCAGCGATTTTAACTCCAGCCTTGGCTTCATCACGTCGCATGATGTGTTCTGCATACAGGTTGAATAGGTAGGGTGAGAGTATACAACCCTGCCGTTCTCCTTTCCCAATCTTAAACCAGTCCGTTGTTCCGTGGTCTGTTCTTACCGTTGCTACTTGGTCGTTATACAGATTCCTCAGGAGGCAGACAAGATGACTTGGTATACCCATACCACCAAGAATTTGCCACAATTTGTTATGATCCACACAGTCAAAGGCTTTAGAATAGTCAATAAAACAGAAATAGATTTTTTCTGAAACTCCCTGGCTTTCTCCATTATCCAGCGAACATTGGCAATTTGGTCTCTAGTTCCTCTGCCTTTTCTAAACCCAGCTTGTACATCTGGCAATTCTCGTTCCATGAATTGCTGGAGTCTCCCTTGCAAGATCTTGAGCATGACCTTACTGGCATGTGAAATAAGTGCCACTGTTCGAAGGTTTGAACATTCTTTGGTGCTTCCCTTTTTTGGTATGGGGATATAAGTTGATCTTTTCCAATCTGGTGGCCATTCTTGTGTTTTCCAAATTTGCTGGCATATGGCATGCATCAGCTTGACAGCATCATCTTGCAAGATTTTAAACAGTTCAGCTGGGATACCATCATCTCCTGCTGCCTTGTTATTAGCAATGCTTCTTAAGGCCCATTCAACCTCACTCTTCAGGATGTCTGGCTCTAGCTCACTGATCACACCATCAAATCTATCCCCGATATTATCCTTCCTATACAGATCTTCCATATATTCTTGCCACCTTTTCTTGATCTCTTCTGCCTCTGTTAGGTCCTTGCCATCTTTGTTTTTGATCATACCCATTTTTGCCAGGAATTTACCTCCGATGTTTCTAATTTTCTGGAAGAGGTCTCTTGTCCTTCCTGTTCTATTCTCTTCTTCCACTTCCGCGCACTGCTTGTTTAAAAATAATTCCTTATCTCTTCTGGCTAGCCTCTGGAATTTTGCATTTAATGGGGCATATCTCCCCCTATCACTGTTGCCTTTGCCTTTCCTTCTTTCTTGGGCTGCTTCCAGTGTCTCAGCAGACAGCCATCTTGCCTTCTTGGTTTTCTTTTTCTTTGGGACGTTTTTTGTTGCCGCCTGCTGAACAATGTTGCGAACTTCTGTCCATAGTTCTTCCGGGACCCTATCTACTAAATCTAGGCCCTTAAATCTATTCTTCACCTCCACTGCATATTCATTAGGAATATTCGTGAGCTCATATCTAACTGATCTGTGGCTCTTCCCTATTCTCTTTAGTCTGATTCTAAATTGTGCAACAAGAAGTTCGTGATCTGAACTACAATCAGCTCCAGGTCTTGTTTTTACCAACTGCATAGATGTCCGCCACCTTTGGCTACAAAGGATGTAGTCAATCTGATTTCGGTGTCGACCGTCTGGTGAAGTCCATGTATAAAGTCGTCTCTTAGGTTGTTGGAAGAGAGTGTTTGTTATGCATAGTGAGTTGTCTTGGCAAAATTCTATCAGCCTATGTCCTTCATTCTGCTTCATTTTGTTCTCCCAGACCATGCTTGCCTGAAATTCCAGGTGTCGTTTGACTACCCACCTTAGCATTCCAGTCTCCTGTAATGTAAATAACATCTTTTTTTGGCATACTATCCAGTAGGTGCTGCAGATCCTCATAGAACTGATCTGCTTCTTCAGCATCTGTGGTTGGGGCGTATATTTGGATCACTGTGATGTTAAATGGTTTACCCTGAATTCGAATTGAGATCATTGTATCATTTTTTGGATTGTATCCAGGCACTGCTTTAGCCACTTTATTATTAATTATGAAGGCTACTCCATTTCTTCTGTGGTCCTCTTGTCCACAGTAGTAGATCTGGTGGTCATTTGATGTGAAGTGGCCCATTCCAGTCCATTTCAGTTCACTGACACCCAAAATGTCGATATTTAATCTTGACATCTCCCCAATAACCACATCCAATTTGCTCTGGCTCATAGATCTTACATTCCAGGTTCCTATGGTGTGTTGATCTTTAGAACATCGGATTCGTCGTTCACCACCAGCACCATCGGCTGCTAGCTGTCCTTTCGTCTTTGAGCTAGCTGCATCATCACATCTGGGGCTAGTTGAACTTATCCTCTGTTCCTCCCCAGTAGCATTTTGACCATCTTCCGACCTGGGAGTCCCATCTTCCGATGGTATACCGACAAATCTCTGGTTGTACTGATCCATTTCATTTTCATGGCAGGAATACTGGGGTAGGTGGCTGTTTCCTTCCCCAGGGATCGTATTTAGTCTGACCTCTCTGCTATGACCTTCCCGTCTTGGGTGTCCCTTCACAGTTTAGCTCATGACATCATTGAGGTGCTCAAGCTCCAGCACCACGACAAGGTAACGATCTCCTTTGCTGGAGCCAGGCCTCCATAGGCCTTTGCAAATGCCTATGGTAGTGGGGGACGCTCCAGAATCAAGTGAATCTTCTCCACGGGTTTTGTGAGTCCTTCCACATATTTGTGAGAGGTACTGCCTGGCTGTGACTCCAAAATCCTAGGTCTGCCAGAATTTGGTAGCAACTCTAATTAAGCAAACCCTGATTCGGCAACAGAGTCAAGGAATAAGACATGACATCCAAAGTGATCATGCAAAGTCTGGATTGGGAGAACAATTAATCTCTTCCCTACCCTCCCACTAAACGTGGACTGCTTTAACTTAAGCAGTTAAAGAATAAAGCTGTTTAAGAATAAAGCAGACCACTTAAACTGCTTTATTCAGACAATTGGGCCCCATCTACACCGGCTTTTATTCCAGGGCGGGTGCGAGTTGAGGTCCCTTGTGATAGATGACATAGTCACGACTTCTCAGCCATCTGTAGTTTTCGCCCAGAAAAAGCGGAGTTCCAAGGAATTGTTTTACTGCGATTTGGGGGGTTTGCTTCGGGTTCCCCCACAGTTGCAGGCCGTCTGTTCCGTCCCCTACCTCACTCCACATCTTACAGTAGGCGTGTTGCAGGCATGCGAGGTGCCTGCGTCACTCTGTGATGCCCCTTTGCTCCCCCATCCCTTTGCAGCTGCGCAGTTACAGAGACACAGAGAGGCATTTTCATCTATTTAATCACACTTTTGCACATTTTTGCAGCTTCATATCTTTGCAACGGTTACTTTTGGACTCAGTACCCAAGGGCTGGGGGCAGTGTCTTGGAGGAGGAACAACATCGCTCTGGGCACCATTTTGGAGTGATGGCTAGGCACGTAGTGTTCACGCTTGTGAGTGCGAACCATCGCGAGAGTCTCAGGCTGGGGAACTGACAAACTGATGGTGTGGAAATGAAGGAACACAAAATACCCAATTTTTACCTAAAACAGGGTCAGAAAGACACAGCAGAGCCCCTGAAATATAAAACAGCCACTGAAATGTCACACCCCCATACTCATGGGACTGCACAGGTGCACATTTCAGTGTAATAGCAAAAAAAAAAGGGCACAGCAAGTCAGTTAGGGAAGCGCACAGTATATCACGAGTGTATTGCAGGGCATGGTGATTCCGCATTGCTACGCAGTTGCAATGGGGTGGGAGGGTCAAAGCGTTGCCATATAGATGGGGCCTTGGTCTATTTATTCCAAGACTGTCTCTTCTGCCAGAGGCCTTGGAGACCTTTTGCCAAGGTCTCAGCCCTGCTACACTTTTAGAAGGATGTGCCAAGGGTTGAAGCTGGAATGTTCTGGGTGTAAATAATGTATTGCTTCAGTTATTATGAATAATTATGTTCTGCTTTCCTAGTTCATGAGTCAGCTAAGGTTGAAGGATTATAACCATAATCACAGAAACATACTACGATTAAAGCAGACTATCAGCAGCTAACATTACAAAGCAAGTCAGCAAAACCGTCCAACATTCAAGCCAAAGACCTGCCTGGAAAAATGCAGGTGGTGAAATTCCACTAGAGAGAGACTCCGTATTTATCTCCTGTGGCAGGGAGTTCCAAAGAGTAGGTGCCTCAACTGAAAAGCCCTCTCATGCATTCCTGACCATGCCTAAGATGGGGGCAGGACACATAGGCATGTGCTCTACCACTGAACTGAGGCTGCTCCAGTTCCAAGGGTAGCCTTCCCCAGTGTCCGTCCCTCCGAATGTTTTGGTCTGCAACTCTCATCATCCCAAACCAGCATGGACAATATTCAGGGATGATCGGAATTATAGTCCAAAACATCTGGATGGCCCAAACTGAGGAATAGCCTTACCCAGAGCTTATGTATCACTAGTCTTATCAAGACATTATCTGGCTTCCAGCTCAAGCAACTCTGTGTCTGAATGTACATTGCCATTTGTGCATTGGCCCACCGTTTGGGGAGTGTCTTTACTTTTTCCTTTCCTCTAATTTTTTCTCTTATAACCTGTGTTGACTCCTAACAGCATATGGCAAGCAGGTTGCAAACTGCAAAGCTGCTTGCAGAAAATGAGTCAGAGATCCACACTGCATATGCAGGGAGTTGACCCAACATAGTAGTTCTCATGCTCTTATGATCTCAGTCTGCCGCTGAGCCAGGATTCGTCCAGCACAATCTATTCACTAGTTTATGCTGGCTTTCCAGTTTACAGGCATCCAGGGGCCTGATAATCAACAGATTCATTAAGCTGCAATTAATTGCATAACAAAGATGCATCCTGTTCTTCACTGAGTACAGTGGCTCTTTTCCATTTACACAAGAAATCAAACAACTTGTTGCATTTAATGTTAGGATTCCTAAGAAACTCTAAGATATAAGGCTCTAAAGCAAAGGTTAAAACGTGTCGTGATGACTCTATAGCCAAGTTAAAGACAGGAATCCAGGAGCTCTTAAAACAGATTTTTACAAACCTGGTATCGGAGATTTCTGTGAAAGATTGGTGAAATCATTTCATTTCATTTATCTTTACTGCCCAATAGCCAAAGCTCTTTGGGCAGTTTACAGATATTAAAACCCTGACAATACATAATATAAAACCAGCTAACAAAATTTGACAGTTTTAAAACAATTAATAGTAAATCCCAGGACCCATTAAAAATTATAATACACTCTCAAATGCCTGGATGTAGAAGAAAGTCTTAGTCTGGTTCCAAAAAGATGACAGTGTTGGTGTCAGGTGGGCCTCACTGGGGAGATTGTTCCATAATTTGGGGGCCTCCACCAAGAATGCACTCTTTTGATGAAGGTGAAAAGTAGTAATAGCGTTGCATGTCATCGGCATATGGTGACAACGCACTCCAAAGCTCCTGATGACCCTGCACTGTGGTTTCATGTAGACGTTAAATAGCATGATGAACAAAACTGACTCCTGGAGAATCCGCTACTGGAGAATCCTCGGAGCTGAGCAGTATCCCCTAAGCACCACCTTCTGGAGCTGACCACAAGCAAAATCACCACATTTTGTGCCTCCCACTCCCAAATCAGACAATTGCCACATAGATAGATACCATGGATGACAGTATCAAAAGCCACCAAGAGATCAAGGAGAATCAACAGGGACACATTCCCCCTGTCTCTCCCCAGACATAGGTTATCATACAGGACAGCCAAGGCTGTTTCCATGCTAGAACCCAGCCTGAATCCTGACTGAAATGGATCCAGATAATCAGTTTGGAAGCTAGCAGTGATGACTGAATTAACTCATTCCGTTAGAACAAAAGAGAACAAACAGAAATTGGATACTTTTAAGGAAAAGTAGAACTCTTTTATTGATTATTGTAAAAAGCATTTCTGAGAGAGATGGGGGTACCATACCACCTTACCTGTCTCCTGAGAAACCTGTACGAGGGTCAAGAAGCAACAGTAAGAACCACACATGGAACAACCGATTGGTTCCAAATTGGGAAAGGAGTACAACAAGGCTGCATATTGTCGCCCTGCTTATTTAACTTATATGCAGAGTACATCATGAGAAACACCGGGTTGGATGAATCACAGGTCGGAATTAAGATTGCCGGGAGAATTATCAACAACCTCCGATATGCAGATGATACCACCCTAATGGCAGAAAGCGAAGAGGATCTAAAGAGCCTCTTGTTGAGGGTGAAAGAGGAGAGTGCAAAAGCTGGTTTGAAACTCAACATTAAAAAAACTAAGATCATGGCATCTGGCCCCATCACTTCCTGGCATATGGATGGAGAAGAAATGGAAGCAGTGACAGATTTTATTTTTTTGGGCTCCAAGATCACCGCAGACGGTGACTGTAGCCATGAAATTAAAAGACGCTTGCTCCTTGGGAGGAAAGCTATGGCAAACCTAGACAGCATAGTAAGAAGCAGAGACATCACCTTGCCGACAAAGGTCCGTCTAATCAAAGCTATGGTTTTCCCAGTAGTAATGTATGGCTGTGAGAGCTGGACTATAAGGAAGGCTGAGCGCCGAAGAATTGATGCTTTCGAACTGTGGTGCTGGAGAAGACTCTTACGAGTCCCCTGGACTCCAAGGAGGTCAAACCAATCCATACTAAAGGAAATCAACCCTGAGTGCTCATTGGAAGGACAGATACTGAAGCTGAAGCTCCAATATTTTGGCCACCTAATGCGAAGACAAAACTCTCTGGAAAAGACCCTGATGCTGGAAAAGACTGAAGGCAAAAGGAGAAGGGGACGGCAGAGGATGCGATAGCTAGATAGCATCACTGATGCAATGAATATGGACTTGAGCATGCTCCGGGTGAGAGCGCAGGACAGGAAGGCCTGGCATGCTATGGTCCATGGGGTCACGAAGAGTTGGACGCGACTGAACGACTGAACAACAATACCTAATATGAACTACTATTTTTCTTTACATTCCTGCTGAAAAGTTTGTGAATTTTGAAAATTCTTTGTATTCCACTGAAGTTTATTTTTATAGAGACATTTATTTTGAGAATTATAGGAACGAGATGTGTTTTGCCTGTGTACTGAAATGTAATGAATTGGTATTATGTTGTTACAATGAACTACAATTTAAAAAGTGGTTAAAAACACACCTGGTGTCAGCAGCTCTGCTGAAAGGAGATTGTCCCTTTTCAGCAGAGTACATAAGAACTCACAAGAATCACATAGTGTATTCTGGCTGGACTGTTCCACATCCAAACTGCATCAAACAAAACTGGAGAACATCCAAAATGCCCAATGGAATAAAGAGATGAAGTCTCAGGATGTTGAAAAAATATGTTGTTTTATTCCAAGGAGTAGCCCTGTGCATTTCAGCCCTGAATAATATATATGGGCCTCCTTCAGGGGCCAGTATTTCTAAAAGTTCCTGCAGAGATCCAGGATTCATCTTGGAGACTATCTTTTTCAGAAATCTCTGCAGGTACTTTTAGAACTGCTGGCACTGAAGAAGGCCCATTATTTAGGGCCAAAATGTATAGGGCTACTCCTTGGAATAAAATACATATTTTTTCAACAACCTGAGACTTTGTCTCTTTATTCTGTTGGCTACTTCCAAATTGGCCATTTTCCTGTGATCTCTTTTTATGAGCAGAGATTTTTTAATAGAGGAGCTTTCCAACATGTGATCCCCCCACCTGCAAACCTGAAATGGATTCTGCTCCATATGATTCTGCTGTTTGTGCTGCTTGGCTCTAGAAGGAGTTGTAAGACACTCCAATTATACCGGTCTTTGTGTTCTTAACACTTTTGAAGCTACTTCAGACCATGCTCTATACCTCTCTTTTACCTACTCAGTGATCCCCCTAGAGTAGATCCCCCTAGAGTAGTTGCTGATAATATGCAAAAACAGGAGTCACTCTGGGTTCAGTATCTGTAGAATAGGAGTCTGAAGACTTTAATAGGAATATATAATTTTGGTGGTAGATATTGAGGCTGTACACACAAAGGCCCCATCTACATGGGGGATTTACTTTGGTTCTACTGCGCCTCACAGACGATCGTGGCACATGACGCACACCCGTCGCCATAGCAAGCATGGGTTTTCATGCCGTAAAACACACTTCTTTGCAAACTGGTTTAGTGACAGATTTTCCTGTCATGATGGCTTCAGTGCAGTTTGGGAGTCTCTGTGACCTCAACTGGCTTCGGTGCGGGCTGGGGAAAGCACAGCTCATTGGCAGAAGGGAAGTTGCGTCATGAAAGGGTGGACACGAGGAGAGGCGTGGGCTAAACATGTCTACTCAGAAGTAACTCATTGCCTTCCATTGCACTTTACCAAGTACAGGAGTGGAGAGAGGGGTTGGGAGAATTTCTTTGCCTGTTGTTTAGATCTCTGGATCTGCAAATATGCACATAACTTTAATGAGTTTAAAAGGTGATCACCCACAGGTGACCCTTACTCCCACTGAGAAAGGGTGGACATGAGGAGAGGAGTGGGCTAAACATGTCAACTTGGAACCTTCAATTGCACTTCACTGGGAATGGGAGAGGGCAGAGGGCCGGGCAGCAAGCCTTTGCTAATTTGCAGTGCTACACCTATGTAGCTGATGACATTCCATTCTACTCATGGGAGTCTGCGCACCCAACGCCAAACTAATGCAGTTTGCCCTGTGCTGTTTGCCCTGTGAAAGCATTTTTAAAAAATGTCTACACACTTTACTGGCAATGTATGCCACAATAGGAGAGAATTTGAATTTTGAAAATCCAGCTTTAAATGGAATCGCATCATAAAGTGTCTCTGTGTACATGGGGCCAAAGAGAAATGTGAAATCCCATCCAAGCCACTTTTTTTCTGTTCAGCTGAAAGGAGAAATAAACTTCTTGTTGACCATGTAATCACGTTCCCCATTAATAGGTCTTCTGTGGTGCGTTTGCGTTATCAGGCTTAGCAAAAGCTACCTCGGTTCATGCGACAGCTTCTAATAGTGACAGAATGTTATCAGATCATGTGAGGTTCAGCTGGGGCATGTTATTGAAACTGTGACATCTGCAGTGCCTCGTTCTTCCTGGAAAGAATAGCTCTGATTTCAGGTTGCGTTCAATAAACGACTTGCTTGAAAGGTCATTCAAGAGTATGATAGGAATTTCTGACTTTGCGTAAAGTGTCACAGTTGCATATGTCAATTTCAATGGCCCTTGTGTAGAGTTTAAGGATTCTTTGTGACCAAATGAGAATATAAGAACCTAAGGATTTCCTTGCTGGACCAAACCCAAAGGTCCATGTAATCTAGCATTCTGTTTCTGAAGCAGCTAACCGGATTCCTCAGGAAGCTCACAAGCAGAAAATTTAGATAAGAGCCTTCTGCTGTTTGTCCCTGGCATCCGGTACACTGCATGTGAATCTGGACATTCATATTCACACCTAATAGTCAATAATAGACCTATCGTTTGTGAATTTGTCATATCCTTTTTTTAAAGCCATCTTTACTTCTAGTGAATTCCATAAGTTATTTGCTTTAAGAAATGCCTTGTTAATCCTGCGCCTACTGCTTTAGAAATGCCACTGGATGATTCCAAGCTAGGATTTTGGGTTTTTTTTTAATTATGATTAAAACTTATAGCCTCCCCTCAGACTAAATGAGTCTGAGCTGGTGGCTTACAATAAAAGAAATACCAAAAATGCAGTGAGATAAAACAACAGCATGTAAATTAACTAAAAGCAGAAGATCTTATCAAAACAGTACAAATGGTAAAGTGCCAGATAGCTTAAGACAGATGAGCAGGATTTCAGTTATACGAGAAAGAAGGGAGCGGGGGTGGGGGGCCTCTCCACATCACTGCTAATTCTGTATACCTCTATCAAGTCCCTCTTGATAACAATTCCTAATTGGTGTAGGGGGTGAAGTTATGGATCATCTGTCACTTCCAAAGCCCTGCTGGCTTGCACTGACTAAGGTGGGAGATGGGGGCAGGCTTTTCTCTCCTAACTCAAAGCCTCAGATCCTTTCTTCAAAGGAAAATGTTCAAATCCAGTTATATTTCTTTATGAGAAGGAAATGCCAGAACTGTACACAATGTTGTAAATGCAGCCTCACCATAGATTTACATAATGACGTTTATTTAGTTATTCAATACCTAGCTCATCAGCACAAATTCATCTCTAGAGTGATTTCAAAAACTAATGTGAATTAGAAATCACAATAATAATATACAGAGCACAATAGCAACCTGACCAGATAAAATCAACATTAAGGACAAAAATCTAGAAGGGCTAGGAAAATAAAAGGAAATGGTTCAGTGTAAAGCAAGTGTTCAGTGAAGCACGTTGGGGCAAAAAATCCTAACTTCCCATAGACATTGATGCAGTCTGAGGTGGTGGTGACTGACCAGCAAAAGGAACTTGGGATAGCTCAATGAAAATATCGACCCAGTGTTTGTCTGTTGTGAAGAAGGCATATTCCATCCTGGGGATCATTAGGAAAGGAATTGAAAGCAATACTGCCAATATCATAATGCCTTTATACAAATCTATTGTGCAGCCACACTTGGAATACTATGTACAGTTCTGGACACCGCACCTCAGGAAGGATATTACAGAGCCAGAAAAGCGACAGAAACAGGCAACCAAAATGATTGTGGGGGTGGAGCAACTCCCCTATGATTAAAGGTTATGATGTTTAGGGCTTTGTAGCTTAAAAAAGGGTGAGTAAGGGGGAATATGATAGAAGTATATAAAATGATGCATGGTCTGGAAAAAGTGGATAGGGAGTTTTTCTCCCTGTCTCATAATAGTAAAATATGGGGTCCTCCAATGAAGCTGAATGGTAGAAGATTCAGGACAGAGAAAAGGAAACTACCAGCACGTAGTAAAACTGAAATTCCCTATCACAAGATGTAGTGATGGCCACCAACTCTGATGGCTTTAAAAGGGGATTAGACAAATTCATGGAGGATATGTTTGTTCTGCTCCATTTCACACTTGTGGCTCATATGATTAAATGGTCTTTTATTTATTTTTTAAAAATTCCTCCAAATAGAAAGCTAGTATATTGAGGGGAAGGGTTGACTTCTGCCCCCTCCTGTGCCATTTTTGGTGGAAAGGTAGGATACAAATTTAATAAATATATTCTATGGAGGACCACTCAATCATGAGACGCCACTTGAACTCTGCAGTAGTACAGTCCAGATACAAGTGTACCCCCTCCGTGGTAACTAAACCAGGGTCTCCATTTCTATTCTGATTTGCCATCTAGATATATGAGAAACACCAGTGCCTGTTGAATAAATACGGGGAGGAGAATGCTATCAGTGGCTACTGGTCCTGATGGCTATGTGCTATCTCCAGTACTCAAGGCAGTAAGCTTATGTACACCAGTTGCTGGGGAACATGGGCAGGAGGATGCTCTTGCACTCACATCGTGCTTGTGGATTCCTGATCATCAAATGGTTGGCCACTGTGTGAACGGAATGCTGGACTAGATGGACCCTTGGTCTGATCCAGCATGGCTCTTCTTATGCTCTTATGTTCTTAAATCTCACCTCCCCACACCATGAGGAACCAGTCGCCTATTATTAACTTTTCTAAAAACCCCAAGGAAAATCCTTCTGAATGTTTATTGGGAAGCCATTCAGAACTAACCATTGATCACAGCTTTACAATCAGTATTATGTTTCTTTCCAGTCAGATAGGCTCTGGAAATAATTCTTGCTGGTACCTAACTAAGATTGTACCTCTGTATTAAAGTAAATCTTTGTCCAGTAAGTGTGAAATATTTCTGGCTTGTTTTAAAAGCCACCTGACTTGCTTGGTCATCAGCTGTACATGAACTGCAAGGTCACGCATGTAAAAGAAATGGGACTGCATTTCTACTGCAGGCTATTATCAGGGCTAATTAGTGAGTAATCTAATCATTAAGAATGATATAGATGGAAGCAGACTTGTCAGATATTTCAGTATCAACACTAGGCATATGGAGCTTGGCCAGCTCACAAAATCTATAAATAGAATCTATAAATAGAGTGATAAGACGACATAACACTTAAGACTCCTGTAGAACGAACAAAAGATTTTTCTTTCTTCACGCAATATGACCAGTCTTTTGTTTGAAAAGTTATTGTGTGAACAACTGGAACTGTCATCAGAAAAGTCTATGAACTGCTTTCTAGTAGGAGTAGCATCATTAGAGTCATAGCAGGTCTGTGTAGGGGGCATGTAAGTGCCACATTATTACCTAAGGGCACAATCCTATGCGTGTTTAGACAGGAATAAGTCCTACGACTCCCAGCATGGATGGCTGGGGAATGCTGGGAGTTGTAGGATTTCTTTTTGTCTAAACATGCATAGAACTGTGCCCTAAGTTGGTGTGTAGTTATATCCCCACCCCCACCTTAAAGCCATCTAAGAATCGCAGCGCTGGTTCACACTACCGAACATGTCCACACACATCTTGTATGTGTGCGCCCAACTGAGAAGATCAGGTGTGAAAAATGCAGCATTTGCAGGGAGGTTCAGCCATCCCTGTGATTTATTTCATTTCTATTCTGCCTAATAGCTGAAGCACTCTGAGCGGTTCACAAAAATTAAAACCATGAAGTGCAGCATAAAACAATATAAAATGTGGAAACTTAAAACCACAATACAACAGTACAACAAGAATAAAACCTAGCAGCAATGCAGTACAGATTTAAAACACCAGAGCTAAAAGACTAGGAAGCTAAAATGCTAAAATACTGGGAAAATAAAAAGGTCTTCACCTGGCACCGAAAGGAGTACAACATAGGCGCCAGGCAAACCTTTCTCATTCCACAGCTGGGGTGCCACAGCAAAAAAGGCCCTCTTCCTGGTAGCTACGTGCCTCACTTCCTTTGGCAGGGCCTCCCGGAGGAGGACCCTTGAAGATGATCATGATGGCATTCCCTTTGGAAGCCCCAATCATGGAGGTGGCTGCCAGCTCTTTATATCAAGGGCAGGCAAAAG
This sequence comes from Heloderma suspectum, assembly GCF_057233095.1. NCBI lineage: Eukaryota > Metazoa > Chordata > Lepidosauria > Squamata > Helodermatidae > Heloderma > Heloderma suspectum. The sequence continues at coordinate 31,254,178 of NC_139459.1, forward strand.
GCAGATCTTGATTTACCAGTAGATCTCTTGATGATTTGCAGTACATTGTGAAGGATTTCTGAGATGTGTGGACAAGATGTGTGGGGACACGTTTAGTAGTGTGAAGCAGCACTGTGATTCTTAGATGGCTCTGAGGTGGAGGTGGACATATATCTCTATACACCAATATTTTATTATGTATTAGTAGTTCTTCTATGCTGCTTAATACAATAAAACTCTAAGCGGTTTACATGCAGTAGTTTAACAAGAGCAAGTACACCTTGGGCAAGCTGATGACTCCCTCTTGTTTCTCAGTGGCCCCATTTTGGCTGCTGTGCTGCTGGCACTCACTGCCTGCATTCACTGTCATAGAGTTATATCGTAAGGGACCAAAGGACCGCCTTACCTAATACCTGCCCTAAAACAGAGCAACTCACCCACCCATCCTCCCTCATAAATCAACCTACACTTGAGATAGGGAAGTGGCCCACCAGGCCTTAAGGCCTTCCTCTCAGGCCCCTCAACGTAGCCCGTAAGGATGAGGAATGCAGATTCTCTCACAATAGTATGCATTTCAGCAGCTTTCTCCCAAGCTGAGATATAGGCAAAGAGGCCTTTTAACACCCTCCTCTCCAGCATGAATAGCAATGGAAGCTCCCTGCCAGAGTTCTCCTCTCCGGCATCTCGGCAGCTGCCTCCTTTGTGCGAGCCAAGATCATAGGCAAATGGAGTGAGCGGCTGAGGTGTGCGCCAGCCAGGCTGGGTGAACTTTGGCAGAGCCTCTGTTGTTGGTGTTCACATGGTGGGAGGTAAGATATTGAAGAGAGATATGCCTGGCATTTATCCGATGATCGATGTGGAGGTAAGTGGGCAGAGCTAATGGTGCTGGGCCTTCAGCCTTTACCCCATGCCATACATAATCTCTGTGTTGTTGTTTTTAAAGGAGCAGCTCATCTGGGATTTACATTACTGTCTAGGCTGCACCGAAGTAGAAAGCAGGGGCACTGCTAGCCAAGCAGTTTGGGGGCAGGACAAAAAGAAGGCTGCAGAGAGCATATTGCGCCCATAATACGCACGGGCAATTTGCACAGGCTCCCAATCAGATTTCAGTCTCTGTTCAAGGTGTTTGGTTACTACTTTTAAAGCCATAGATCCTGCTTATCCAAGGGAGCACTTGCTCTGATCTGTACCTCCCCATCCATTAAGGGGGAGCCCCGGCCCCATGTCCCACCACAAATTTGACCTGGAGGTAGAAGTGTGGAAATCGCAGAAAAGGTCATGACTCTCCAGTCCAGTACTTGATATGGTGGGAGAAGCAAGCAAGCAAGGGTTTTAAAGGATAGGGTGAGAAAAAAGGGGGAAGACTGGGAGAAAAAAGGAAGTGAAATGGTTAGGCCACACTCAGTCATTTTCATCTGAAAAGAAGTGGGATGGCATCTCACACCATTTCAGGGTGGCCAGGTGTCCTTTTTTATAGAAGACAATCCTCTGCTTGAAGGGCTGCCAGAGGTCTGCCCTCTGTTGTAAGGACTGGCAGAAAGTAGATCTCCAGATGTTTTGAACTTCAACCCCCAGAAGCCCCTACTTGGCCAAGGATTCAGAATGCTGGGACTTGATGTCCAAAATATCCAGAGAACTACTTTCTTCCCACCCCTGCTCTGTTTGCAGGCATTGTCTATTTGAAAGGCTGCCCTATCCGATTCTAGTTTAAAGATTAAAAAACAGTTAGCAAACTAGATGGCAAACTGAACAGGCAGGAACACTGGTCACCTGATCACAGCGTTCCACACCATGGTGAGACGTACTGTATTTCTACTTAAATTATAATAATAATTTCTAAATTTGCATTTATACGTATAAACTAGGATGTAAAGATTTGTGTTCTCTTTTTTTGGTGGTGCATTTCCTCTCCTTTTTTTTTTTTTGGTGATTCATAAATGGCCACTCTATCAGGCACTGTGATCCTGCTTGATCCTCTCTGCCCAGGGGAGTTTGGGGTGAAGGAAGATGAGGAAGCAGGTTTTTATGAGCACAGTACTGTCCACACATGCAAAATTTAAAAACTGCAGCTGCACCTGTCTCCTGGGCATCCCCACTGGCCTGCTGATTGGCAAGCAGCTGCAGAAACTGGGGAGAACAGGGGGGGCTTGGCTATCCCCCATGATGGTTGCAAGGGGTAGCGGTCCCGGGACTGTTTGGGGAAGAAGGAAGAAAGGAGGGCATGCGGCAGTGAAGAAGCAGGAGCTGCACTGGTTGGCTGGCTCTGCTCAGCAATGGCACTACAGCAGGCACTGCTCAGCTGGCTTTAACAGAGGAGCAGCTACCAACTACCAGTAGCAGCTATATCAGGCCAAGACAGTGTGTGTGTGTGTGTGTGTGTGTGTGTGTGTGTATGACAGAGAGAGAGAGAAGGATAATGTATGTGAATGATGAGAGAGTTTGTACTTCCTGTATGCTTAATTCCTCGACTAATATAATGCATATGTCCATATTCTGTGGCTTGGCTTGCTTTCTTTAGTCAAACTACCTGCAGACCAGATGTTCCGTGCTTTCTTTAGTCCTATTTAGGCATTCTTTTGCACTCAATGCAGGAGAAGAGGGAGCACGCTGGCCTCACCCCCTCCATTGTCGTGCTTGTTGCCCTCTACTGAGAACACTGATTTTCCACAGATAAAGGACTTTCTCCTCTTTAGAAAGTCTTCCTCCACGAGTAGAGGCCAACAAGCACGACGGCGGGGGGACGGACTACCGTGCTCCCTCTCTGCAAGTGTTTAGTTTAACCACTTAGAAAACACCTGAACAGGGTTTTTTACTTGGCCAATTCTAGTCTAGTTGTGTTGTGATATTTGGGGGCTTGACACCGTGTGTGGATACTTTTGCTTGGTGGTGGGAGGGGAGTGGAAAAACACATGCAATACCCATACATCTTAGATGAACAAAGCTTTTTCTGTGGGCTCCTAGATACGTTAAAAAAAAATTTTTTTTCAACGGTTGGCAACCTTACATCAACTTTGCATCTCAAACAAGACTCTTCACCTTCGGGTGTTAGCTGTGCCTGGCTGAAGCCCAGCCCAGGCATGGTGCCAGTTTGCAAGCACAGCTGCTTTGGCCCAGTCAATACTCAGACACGCCTAGGGTGTTAATAAACCGTTTTCCTGACAGGCCCAACTAAAGCTGCAGCCTCTCCCAGAGAAAAATAATCTGGAGCATATTGCTTATTTCATTATGCAAATCCTTTAGCATACATGCAAAAAATGAAAAGCAGAAGCCAGAAAGGAGGGAGGGAAGGAAGGAAGGAATACTGGGACTGATTTTAAAATTGAGATAACAAATTGTGTAACTGTCTCGGGTATTCTTCTACAGTGGTCCTAATAAGGACCAAGGAATTATTCAGCTTTCAAAGGAGTGTAGCATAGTTACTACAGGGGAAACTATATTTGCTTTGACAAATAGAGCCAATTACCCAGGGAGGTGGTGGGCTCTCCCACGCTGGAGGCATTCAAGATGAAGCTGAACAACCATCTGTCAGGGATGCTTTGACTTAGATTCCTGCATTGAGCAAGGGGTTGGACTCGATGGTCTTATTGACCCTTCCAACCCTATGATTCTATGTACATTCTCCAAACCATATCTTCTGAGATCATAAATGTGGGTCAATTGCAGGGAAGAACTGGTGAGTAGGAGGGAAGGTGTGTAACCCTTTCCATGCCTGCTGTTTCTCCCCTGTAGAGGCTGTTCACTGCCCCCGCTGGACATACATCAGGTATTAGAGACCAGCTTTTGGAGGGGGGTGAGTGGAGATGATTTAATATACCCTGGGACGCATTTATAGGAGAGAATTGATAGGATACAGAAAGGATAAGCACTCCACGCCTGCCTGCTGACTCCACTTCTGCAAATTGCCCTCTACGCTGCATTAGAACTGTGAAGAAAACAGGAGATTGGGGGCATCTCTACACCAGCCTAAAATCCTATATTTAAAATGGGGCTTTCTGCTTCCGTTTTAAATGCAGGATTACGACGACTCCCATTTTCACCCACTTCCTTTCCCCTCACCCCTTTCCCCCTCCTTCTCTCCGTATCTGAGTCTTCCATTATCTTTCATTGATCTCCCTCCTCTTGCCGCTTTTCCTCTTGTCATGGAGGAAACTGACACAGAATAAAATGGGGTGATTTGATAGCTCATTATCTGCAATCTATTTAAAAATGGAACAAAGGGCATTTGGTGCAAGAGACCCTTGGAGGATCGCGGCATCATGTAAAGAGCCCACAAAGTTCTGTGAAGGAGCAATTTCAGTCACAGAATAAAAGCTCAGTGTGAAGAGCACGTGGGAAACCTCTGTCTCTTTCATACTGTCTTGGTTTGCATGTAATGATAAACCATAGTTTAGCACTACATGCATGAGCCAGAATGAGCCTGAGCATCTCCTCTCTTCTCCTACATGGCCAGGAGGAAGACTTTGTCCATGTTTAGTTTCACTTTAACATAATCCTGGCTTGTTATGTATGAACCCAAGAACATGGTTCAAAACAAACTCTAGTTAGTTAAATAAGGAAAGGAAAAAGGAAAGGTTCCTCCTGTGCAAGCACCGGGTCATTACTGACCCCTAGAGGAACGCCTGCTTGCGCTGGCGTTTTCATGGCAGGCTATAGCGGGGTGGTTTGCCATTGCCTTCCCCACTCGTGACTACCTTTCCCCCAGCAAGCTGGGTACTCATTTTACCGACCGACCTCAGAAGGATGGAGGGCTGAGTCGACCTGAGCTGGCTACCCGAGACCCAGCTTCTGCTGGGATCGAACTCAGGTTGTGGGGAGAGTTTCGGTTGCAATACTGCCGCCTACCACTCAGTTTCCTAATATATGGTTTGCAGTTGGCTAGTTTAGAAATTGACCACAGTTTGTTTTAATCTCACCATCCCATTTTGGTGTAAAAGCAAAAATATAATGCAGAGTTCATATCCTACTTTGCTGCAGAAATTTAGGGACAAATTACATATTACATGCAGTTTGTTGCATGTTTCCTGCCTTTTTTTTTTAACTGAAAAGTAGCCGTGGAAGCTACAGTTAAGAGCAGAAAAACAGAGACTAAGGGAGCCATATACTCCTTTCTCCTCCTGCCATTTGTCTACTGAAAATTGCAAACTTCAACACTCATTTTCCACCCATGAAGGGAAAGTTACAGGTCACCCATATTTTTTCCCTGTGTGTGCAAAAACAGCATGATTTTGATTGGACAAAAGACAGGAAGGGAAAGGTTTAAGCAGCCCCCTCCCCTCCTGCCATTCCATTCTTAAGAACATAAGAAGAGCCCTGCTGGATCAGACCAAGGGTCCATCTAGTCCAGCATTCTGTTCACACAGTGGCCAACCAGCTGTTGACCAGGAACCGACAAGCAGGACATGACTGCAACAGCACCCTCCCACCCATGTTCCCCAGCAACTGGTGTACATAGGCTCACTGCCTGTGGTACTGGAGGTAGCACATAGCCATCAAGACTACTAGGCATTGGTAGCCTTTTCCTCCAGGAATTTGTCCAAACGCCTTTTAAAGCCATCCAGATTGGTGGCCATAACTACATAGTTTAACTATGTGCTGTGTGAAGAAATACTTCGTAAGAACATAGTCTTCTGTTCTCAATTACAACCTCCAAGGCTGCTTTTCAGTTTAAAAAAAAAAGTTGAGGGAAAGAAGCACACAACTATTTGTAACATGTGGTTTGGCCCTAAGTGAATTTGCCTCCTGGTACAACACTTGTTAGTAAAGGAGAGAAAAACAAACATTCTTCAGATGGGGCCATGGCATCTGGCTGGCTGTCTTTCAGTCTGCTAAAAAAAGGGAGCATCCTATTTATAATGGAAGGAGGTTGGTGCCACTGTTCTGTGTAACACTGTCATGAGAGGCATCCCATAGATTATCATTTAGTGCCTAAAAATAACAGTGTGATAGGCTTGCTATTGCACTGATCTTTGCCATTCTAGTCATTTTTAAAGTACCCCTTTTTTGCATCAGCCCTCATTCCTCAGATTAAAAAAAAGACATTGGCTGGAGTCACAGCTCCTTCTTAAAGACAACCCTAACTCTATTATGATAATTTCTGGGGAACACCATCACATTCAAATGTGGTACTGGTCCAGTGGTCCAACAAGAAACCATCTTGGTGTGTACCATCACATGTTCTTTAACATTCATGCCAATAGGTTATGCCGCCATTTAGGTTGTACCCAAGCTGAACATATTTCAGGTGACATTTCAGTAGCTTTGCAGAAGTACAGTGGCCCCAATCCAGTCACTCTTCGCATCTTCCCCACCCCGTTCTGTGTGCATTGCTCTGCGTGCAGACGTTTTCTACTGCCAATCTCCTTTCCATTCAAACAAATTGGAGAGCTGTATGTTCCTAACAGCACATCTAAGAATCCAACTGGATCAGGCGCAACACTTGTCGCTTGTTTGTTATGTTTTAACACCCTGAGGAGCATCTCCCTAAGTCCGTTGATCACGATCACCTTCCTTCATTTTCCTTTTGTAGCATGCTTGCTTTGCTCTCAAAATATGTACGCATTTAAAGGCTGTGTTGAGATGTGCCCCTGCTATAGTGAGATTCTGACAAACTGCACTTGCCTTTTAAAAAGAAGTGCAGAAGGGAATCAGTACTCATTTGAGGAGTACTTCAGTAGCCCATAACACATTCCTGATAGCCAAACCATGGTTTGGCGGTGACATTGAACTGGGCCAATATATACGTCCTTGTGTTGGTACCTCTCATTTTAGAAATGGTGGTTTACATGATCCAAATAAGTGTCTAAAGACTGACCAGGAGTTACGTCTATGCAATGAGTTCCTGAACACATTGTTTTGAATGCAAAATGGGTTTTGTGCATCTGTTTTAAGCACAGCAGAGTATGGGCTAATGGCAGGCATTTACCCATGTGCTATTGGTTAGATGAGTTGGCCTCTGCTGTCAGCTGTGGCAGAGGAATAGCTGTGAGGCCTGAGGCCTTTTGCAACTGTGGAGGCTTGTGAAGGGATTTAATTCTTTCTAGCTGGCAAGCATCAATGTCTCATTTCCACTGGGTGAGGGAAGGCCTTCAAAGCCAGGCCATTATGCGGCAATGCATTTAATTTTGTAAGGACAGAACTGACACTTTTTTAAAAAAAAAACAAACTTCTTCTTTTTCACCATTGCAAGGCTTGCCATGAGGTAGTTTGTGAGGAATGCATAAATATCTGCAAGAACAGCACAAAAGGCTTTTGCCTAGGAAAATGGTGCAAAATGGAATAGTTTTTAACATTTCCTTTGCTTATACTTATGCTATGTAATACTAGACATGCAGCTCCACAAAAGTGGAGAGATGTCTTTGTTTATAATGGCTTTTCTGCATCCATTCGCCATTCACGTTCTCAGTTACACTCAGTTACACTCACACTATCCACATTTGCACACCCATTTGTGCTGTGCACAGTGCACATGTCAATCACTCATGCTGCTGTAATGTATCTTTGGTCAGTGAAGGATACACTGGGGCATTGGAGGAGTCTTTCCTTGCCACTGAGTAACCACAATCATGCCAATCCCTGCCTTCCTTTGTATTCTCAAATGCTTGGGTCAGGAAAACACCCTGGGTGTAATTGAATGAAACTTGAACATTTTAAAGTCCCATGGATTTCAGTGGGAGAGATTCAAGCAGATATTTAACATTCCAACAGAAATCAGTGAGATTTAAAATATGGCTCTACAGGCTTCCCCAGATGGCCACAACTCTGTTGGTTTTTGCTGACCAAGGCAGAAGACACAGGTGGCTATTTCCGTGCCTCCCCCCCTCGTTTTCTTTTACATTTCCTGTCCACTGACTGTAAAGGGAGGAAGCTAAGTATGTCAGCTCCAAGGATGGGATTCTTTTTTGGCTTGTTCTGGGGGCATGTCTGGGGAAGGAGTAGGCGTTGGATCCTTTAGATCCATGGGCTCCACTGACATCCCTGCCCTGCCCAAGAACACCCTGTTCCTGGGCACTCCACACCCTCTTCCTGAGTCCTCCAGATTTCCACTACCACATAGGGGAGGCCTTCAACCACAGACTTCCACCTCTGCCCATGGAGAGGGAGGTCTGTGGTACCCCTCCTCCGGAGATTAGGATTGCTCCCATAAGATTGTTTAATAGTTCTTCACACTTATATGAGGGGGAGGCTCTCTAACAGAATTCTGAGCATCCTCACCACATTACAATCCCCAGGTTCCTTTGGATGAACAGCTGACAGGTATGTGGGTATAAAACCGATGTATGACTTTGAAATCCTTCACTGCCTTCAAAAATTCATGGGGCAGCAGTCTCCAAGAGTGGGATTTACTGTCTCTTACAGTTTGTAATATACAGTAAAATTTTACAGGGCAATAACATTTATTACAGCCTGCTTCCTCCATAAACCTTTGGCTTAACTCCATCCAGTAAATGAGAAGACAGGTGAAACAGCATTTGCTTCTCACAAGCAAAGGTAGATCAGGGAATAGGGATTCAGCTTGAGCTGGATGGGGTTAGCCCCCACCCCACCCGAAGACACATGTTCGCAGCTTGGGTGTATTTCTGGATTCAGCCCTGAGCCTGGATGCCCAGGTTTCAGCAGTGGCCAGGAGTGCATTTGCATAATTAAAGCTAGTGCACCAGCTGTGCCCATTCCTTGAGATGTCTGACTTGGCCACAGTGACACATGCCGTAGTTACATCCTGTTTGGATTAATGTAACGTGCTCTCCGTGGCTCTGCCTTTGAAGAGTGTTCGGAAACTTCAGCTGGTTCAAAGAGCTGCTGCCAGATTATTGACTGGGGCTGGCTAGATGGAGCATACCACTCCCCTGCTAAAACAGCTTCACTGGCTCCCAGTCTGTATCCGGGCACAACTGAAAGTGCTGGTCATGACCTATAAAGCCCTATACAGCTTGGGTCCAGGTTATCCGAAAGACCATATTCACTCCTATTGTAGTAGCAACATTTCTGCAACACTCTGAGCCTGCTTGCGCCCTGAGATCTTCAAGGGAGGCCCTTCTTGCGGTCCCACCACCATCACAGGCTTGCCTGGTAGGAACACGGGAGAGGGCCTTCTTGATGGCTGCCCCAAGGCTCTGGAACTCCCTTCCCAGGGAGGCAAGAGTGGCACCCTCCTTGGTATGCTTTTGCAGGCAGGCAAAAACTTTTTTGTCCCAGCAGGCCTTTGGGGATAGATAGTCTGGACCTGATGGATATGATGGATTGATATTAATTTTTATATTGTTGTTGGCTTTTTAAATTCTAAATTTTATACAATTTTAATATTATTTATTTCATTATATTTTTAATGTTTATATATTTCTATTTATATGTTGGTCCCAGTAGTGGGAAAAAGGCGGGATATGAATAAATATAATAACAATAATAATAATAACTACTACTACTACAGCAAGAAGTGTTTACTACCATGAGACTGATATAAATGCCTCTTTTTACAGTTGCAGAATCTAGAAGAATGGATCTTCGGCTGTTGCTGTTTACATTGGCAGTGGTGTCTGCGAGCAATTCTTTCCCCACAACCAAGGGTGAGTGTCGCGACAAAATGCTTCTGAGGCACAGATGGGGATGTACGAAAGTCACTTACCTTTCCGCGGATTATGTTCATGGGGGGGGGGGGGCGAGGCGTTCCGTCCCTCCCACCGGAATCCTCAACAGCCAGCTGTGCTCCGCGGCGGCTCCGCGGAGCAGCCGGCCAGGCCCAGGCCAGGGCCGTCCGCAGCCGGATTTCCGGCCGTGGAGGGCTCTGGGTAAAAACAAAAAACAAAAACGTGTACACAAATGGCGGCGGCTATGGCCGCCGCCATTTGCGTTCATTATTTTTCGCTGTCTTAGTCTACGTAAATATTTACGTAGACTATTATGGCAAAAATAAAGGGGAACGCAAATAGCGTAGTGGGCGCTATTTGCGTCCCTTTTTGATTTGCCGTTTTAGCCTACGTAAATATTTACGTAGACTAAGATGGTGAAAAATAAGGAACGCAAATGGCAGCGGCCGTAGCGTACGCGTTTTTTTTTTTTAACTGGGATGTGATAGGCTACATAAGTCTTTACGTAGCCTATCACGTCTCTGTAAAAAAAAAAAAAAACCAAAACGACAAGACTGCAAATAGCGGCAGCCGGTCGGAAGACCAGCCGCCGAAGCCGCCGCCGAAGCCGCCACCGCCCAGAACATCCGCCCCAGGTAAGTCTCGTCCCGGGGGGGATCCGCGGGGAGTGGCAGGCCATTCCACCACAGATTTCGGGGGGCCGAATGCACTGGCTTTCGGCCTCACTGAGATCCGTGGCAGAATTCTCTGACATCCGTAGGCACAGATGCTAAGCTCTGCCTGATGCATGTAAGGCAAGGTATTTGGTCACTGCAGTCTGTGTGCTATGTAACTGCTCCTGATACCAGCTATATCTCTGGCAAGAAAAGGCCAGTAAATGCGTGTTGCAGGGTACATATTTACAGCAGTTGATAGACAGCTTGGCTCAGCACATTAACTCTAAATCATACTGTTGAGCACATCTTTCCCTATATGAACCTGCCTGCCTGTTGAGATCATTATCAAGGGACATGATCTGTGGGCTGAACTAAACGTTTGGCTAATCAAACATAGTGAAGCTATGCAGGAAAGCTTTATTTAATTTCATGTAAGTATACGCAGCCCTGATTTGGATTGGGACTATGGTGTCAATTGAGCTTTTCTTCTTCTTCTTTTAAACCCCCCTCCCGGAGTGCCATAGTCCCCATCTGAATCAGGGCTATGCACGCTTACAGAAAGGTAAATATCACATATAGCTCCACTATGTGTGATTAGCCAAACTTTTAGTTTAGTCCTGTGTTTCCTTAAAACCAGGAGTTTGAAGCCATCTGCAGTAAGGAGCAGGGCCTTTTCAGCTACATCTCCAGGCTTGTGCAATGGCCTTCAACTGTTGTGATTGTGTACCTCTCTCCTGGCCTTCAGGAGACTGTGTAAAGCCCACTTATTCAAGAAAGGTTTGGAACATTAAGACCTGCTGGCTATTTTGTTTGTTTTGTCTGCTTTGAGAGACAGGTAGGTTGGAGTGGTTGGAAATGGTTTATTACCAATGGAAAAAAAAGATTGCCCACTCCTACTCTAACTTAACACATATCAACCAAATATAATATACTTTCCTACTGTAAAAGGCATTGGTTAATTCTTGTAAGAATATATTTTTGGACTCTTTCTAGCCATGAGGTTTTCATTTTCTCTGGCACTGAGCCATTTGTTTGGATTTGAGTTAATTTTATTTGGAGTTCAATCCTTGCTTGTTTTGTTCCGGTTTGGGTTGCTAATTCGGCCACCCTGTTCTGGTTTTATTGTGTTACTTGGTTTTATTTGGGGCATCTGAAGCCTACAAGCAAGGGTGGTGGGGAGAGAAAAAAAAAAAAAAAGACATCAACCCTTCCAATAGCACAATATTTAACCATGAATCAGTCTGTGTCTGTATTTCAAGCATTTTTTAACAAAGTGAGTAAACAGCTTTCAGATATAAGATATCCATAGCAAGCATATTATTGAAATGTAGGCCTCTTGGTTAAACATTACATGCAAACATGTTCAACGAAACCCATGTTTTTAAAAACAGAAAAGAAAAACCAGTGCTTGGAGGGGACAGTATAGAGCACGGACATAATGGGACACCCGGTGAAGACCTTCTTATTTTCCCAGCCATGTTAGTCTTTCAGTTTCTGTTGTTTTAAATCTGTTACTGTACTTTAAATCTTGGCACTGCTGCTAGGTTTTAATTGGTTATTATTATTTTTTAAAACTGTACTTTTAAACTTTTATATTGTATTTTACTGTCTTGTATTTTATAGTTTTAATTATTGTGAACCACCCAGGTTAGATTCGGCTATTGGATGGCATTGTTGTTGTTCAGTCGTTCAGTAGTGTCCGACTCTTCGTGACCCCATGGACCATAGCACGCCAGGCCTTCCTGTCCTGCGCTCTCTCCCGGAGTGTGCTCAAGTCCATATTCATTGCATCGATGATGCTATCTAGCCATCTCATCCTCTGCCGTCCCCTTCTCCTTTTGCCTTCAGTCTTTCCCAGCATCAGGGTCTTTTCCAGAGAGTTTTGTCTTCGCATTAGGTGGCCAAAATATTTGAGCTTCAGCTTCAGTATCTGTCCTTCCAATGAGCAGTCAGGGTTGATTTCCTTTAGGATTGACTGATTTAACCTCCTTGCAGTCCAGGGGACTCGTCAGAGTCTTCTCCAGCACCACAGTTCGAAAGCATCAATTCTTCGACGGTCAGCCTTCCTTATAGTCCAGCTCTCACAGCCATACGTTACTACTGGGAAAACCATAGCTTTGATTAGACAGACCTTTGTCGGCAAGGTGATGTCTCTGCTTCTTACTATGCTGTCTAGGTGTGCCATAGCTTTCCTCCCAAGGAGCAAGCGTCTTTTAATTTCATGGCTACAGTCACCGTCTGCGGTGATCTTGGAGCCCAAGAAAGTAAAATCTGTCACTGCTTCCATTTCTTCCCCTTCTATATGCCAGGAAGTGATGGGGCCAGATGCCATGATCTTAGTTTTTTTAATGGTGAGTTTCAAACCAGCTTTTGCACTCTCCTCTTTCACCCTCAACAAGAGGCTGTTTAGATCCTCTTCGCTTTCTGCCATTAGGGTGCTATAGTCTGCATATCGGAGGTTGTTGATAATTCTCCCAGCAATCTTAATTCTGACCTGTGATTCATCCAACCCGGCGTTTCTCATGATGTACTCTGCATATAAGTTAAATAAGCTGGGTGACAATATGCAGCCTTGTCGTACTCCTTTCCCAATTTTGAGCCACTCGGTTGTTCCATGTCTGGTTCTGACTGTTGCTTCTTGACCCTCGTACAGGTTTCTCAGGAGACAGGTAAGGTGGTCTGGTACTCCCATCACTTTAAGAATTTGCCACAGTTTGTTGTGATCCACACAATCAAAGGCTTTAGTTTAGTCAATGAAGCAGAAATAGACGTTTTTCTGGAATTCTCTTGCTTTCTCCATGATGCAGCGAATGTTGGCGATTTGATCTCTAGTTCCTCTGCCTCTTCGAAACCCAGCTTGTACTTCCGGTAGTTCTCGGTTCGCATACTGCTGAAGCCTAGCTTGTAGGATTTTGAGCATCACCTTGCTGGCATGTGAAATGAGCGCAATTGTACGGTAGTTTGAACATTCTTTGGCGTTGCCCTTCTTTGGAATTGGAATGTAAACTGACCTTTTCCAGTCTTGTTGAGTGTTCCAAATTTGTTGGCATATTGAATGCAGCACTTTAACAGCATCATCTTTTAGGATTTTAAATAGCTCAGCTGGAATACTGTCATCTCCACTAGCTTTGTTGTTAGTCATGCTTCCTAATGCCCACTTGACTTCACTCTCGAGGATGTCCGGCTCAAGTTCAGTGACCGCACTCTCATGGCTATCAGGGACATTCAGATCTTTCCTGTATAGTTCTTCTGTGTATTCTTGCCACCTCTTCTTAATCTCATCTGCTTCTGTTAGGTCCCTGCCTTCTTTGTCCTTTATCATGCCCGTCTTTGCACAAAACGTTCCCTTGAGATCTCCAATTTTCTTGAAGAGATCTCTAGTCTTTCCCATTCTGTTGTTTTCCTCGATTTCTTTGCATTGTTCATTTAAGAAGGCCTTCTTGTCTCTCCTTGCTATTCTCTGGAACTCTGCATTCAGTTGGATAGATCTTCCCCTTTCTCCCTTGCTTTTCGCTTCCCTTCTTTCCTCAGCTACTTGTAAAGCTTCATCAGACAGCCACTTGGCTTTCTTGCATTTCTTTTTCTTTGGGATGGATTGAGTTGCTGCCTCCTGAACAATGTTACGGACCTCCGTCCATAGTTCCTCAGGCACTCTGTCTATCAGGTCTAATCCCTGAAATCTATTCCTCACCTCCACTGTATATGCATTTGGGATATGATTTAGGTCATACCTGAATGGTTTAGTGGTTTTCCCTACGTTCTTCAATTTCAGCTGAAATTTTGCAAGAATCAGCTCATGATCTGAGCCACAGTCAGCTCCAGGTCGTGTTTTTACTGACTGTATGGAGCTTCTCCATCTTTAGCTGCAAAGTACATAATCAATCTGATTTCGATATTGACCATCTGGTGATGTCCATGTGTAGAGTCGTCTCTTGTGCTGTTGGAAAAGAGTGTTTGCTATGATCAGCATGTTCTCTTGGCAAAACTCTATTAGCCTTTGTCCTGCTTCATTTTGTACACCAAGGCCATGCCTGCCTGTTATCCCGGTGATTTCTTGACTTCCTACTTTAGCATTCCAATCCCCTATGATGAAGAGGACATCTTTTTTTGGTGTTAGTTCTAGAAGGTGTTGTAGGTCTTCATAGAACCGATCAACCTCAGCTTCTTCGGCATCAGTGGTTGGGGCATAGACTTGAATTACTGTGATGTTGAATGGTTTGCCTTGGATTCGTACTGAGATCATTCTATCATTTTTGAGATTGTACTCCAGTACAGCTTTTCCCACCCTTTTGTTGACTATGAGTGCTACTCCATTTCGTCTAAGGGATTCTTGCCCACAATAGTAGATATGATGGTCACCTGAATTAAATTCGCCCATGCCTGTCCATTTTAGTTCGCTGATTGCCAAGATGTCGATGTTCAATCTTGCCATCTCATGTTTGACCACCTCCAGCTTACCTTGATTCATTGATCTTACATTCCAGGTTCCTAAACAATATTGTTCTTTACAACATCGGATTTTCTTTTCACCACCAGACACATCCACAGCTGAGTGTCCTTTCGGCTTTGGCCCAGCCGCTTCACTCTTTCTGGCGCTACTTGGAAATACCCTCTGCTCTTCCCCAGTAGTATATTGGACACCTTCCGACCTGAGGGGCTCATCTTCCAGTGTCATATCTTTTAGCCTTGTGATACGTTCCATGGGGTTTTCTTGGCAAGAGTACTGGAGTGGGTTGCCATTTCCTTCTCCAGTGGACCACATTTTGTCAGAACTCTCTGCCATGACCTGTCCGTCTTGGGTGGCCCTGCATGGCATAGCTTATGGCTTCACTGAGTTACGCAAGCTCCTTCACCACAACAAGGCAGTGATCCATGAAGGGGATTGGATGGCATAGAAACGTAATAAATAATAAAATAAAATAAATGGGGAAGGAGTGCTTAATTCTTTCTGCCACATCTCTGCTCCAAATCCCTCCCCAGATGCATTCTTCCCATAGGGTTCCAAATGTATGTGTGTTGTGAGGGTAATTTGGGACCCATTGGGCAGAAAGCATCTATTGGGGCAATTATTTTTATTATTTGAAGTGCAGTGAGCCAGTGTGTTGCAGAGGTTAGACTGGGACTCAGGAGCCCCGGGTTCTAGTACCCACTCTGCCATGAAGCTTACTGCATGACTTTGGAACAGTCACTAACTCTCAGCCTAACCTACCTCAAAGGGTTGTTGTGAGGATAAAAAATGAAGAGGAGGGGGATCATATACTCCACCTTGGACTCCTTGGAGGAAAGGTGGGATATACATACAACAAATAAGAGAGCAATCCTATGGCCTCTGGACAGTGTCTAGATGGCCATAGGATTTTTTGGTTTATGGGAGCCGAGCTCGGTTTCCGGGCTCTGAGCTTGGTTGCCAGAATCCATGTTCTTCACTACCTCCCCCTCCACCTCATAGGCAGCACAGTTCTTTCCCATCTCCGTGCTTGTAACCACAGTGCAGAGTGGGCAAAAAGGGGGTGTTCCGGGGAATGAGGAGGGGAGGAGACCGTGGAAGCGTCATTACGATGCTTCCTATGCGCCGTCCAGCGTGCCCCCCTCCCACTCCAACATCCCCAGCTAGACAGCCAAAATTGGTTGTCTAGCTGCAAATGCAAGGTGGCCAGAGCACAGAGGAGAGAATCCCCTCCCTGCTTCAACACTGCATTGGAAAGTCATTCGCCTCCGAGTTCAGTGGCAGCCAACTATCCCAATAGGATTGCGCCCTAAATAAAGAATAAACTTTGGAATAGGAGGCTGAAGTGCCCCCTCCGAAGCTGCTTTATCTTTTAGGGAGATTTAGGAAAAAGTACATTGCAGATTAACTTACGATATTGGAATAAGATTTTGTTCTGTTTAATTTTGTGTTATTACATTAAATTGTAATTATCAACTGTTTTATAACTGGAAATTAATATGAATACAGTTATTAATTTTGAAAGTAGCAACTGTTGGAAATTAGTTACATGCATCTGTGTATACCATTTAGGGTGCAATTCTATGGCCGCTGGTCAACGGCTGGATGGCCATAGGATTGGTCAGTTCCTGGTTCCCTGAGAACTGACCTCCACTCTCTCCTGCGCTGCCTTGTAGGCAGTGCAGAGCAGGGGAAACAGGGCATTCCTGGGGGCAGGCCAGGGTGGGGAGGTCAGAAGTGCCGGTATGGCACTTCCTATGTGTCATCTGGCCTCCCCACCCCGCGCTCCAAGGTCCCGTGGCTAGACAGCCAAAATCAGCTGTGTAGTCGTGAAAGCAGGGCAAAGGCAGTGCAGAGGAGATGCCCTCCTCACCGCTCCTCCAGCCCTGCAGTGGATAGTCAGTTGCCCCAGAGTTCGGAGGTGACCCTCAATCCCCATAGGATTGCACTCCACGTTAGGCCCTCAGTTGGCTACAAAGGCACACACCACTTATACAACAGGTAGTTTCTGTCTTCTGACAGCTTGTAGCATGACTTTGGACACAATAGGGACGATAATTTACTAGGGACTGTTTCCAGGGAGGTACCTATGTTAATCTGATGCAATTAAAACAACAAAATATCTTGTTGCACCTCAAAGACTAACAAATTTATTATGGCATAATCTTTGTGGACTGGAGTGCTCTTCTATAGAAGCATGAAGTGATACCTCAAGAACTATCCTATTAAAGAGATCAATTCCATCACCTGTGGCCTGAATCAAGATAATGGGTTTTTATTCCGCTACAGGTGCTAATTAAGTTACCGGTGCCAGGAAGCATCACTGCGTACAATTCCTCCTCCCCATGACTTTGTGTACATGTCTGCAAACGTAGCATAACATTTCATACACCTGGTGAAGTGGACTCTGGTCCATGAAAACTTATGCCATAATAAATCTGTTAGTCTGTAAAGTGCCACAAGTCCCTTCATTATTTCTACTAAGGACTGATGTTGGAAAATAGGAACTGTCACTGATTAATAAGGGACAGTTGGAGCATAGGATGTAGCAAGCACCACATAGTACAGATGGGCAGGATTGTAGGCCTGGCTAGACCATAGCAAGGCCTACAAGTCCTTATTCCTGTCCAGGAGCCCCGTGCCTATGCTTCTAGGGCATGCATGTCCCAGGTAGGACTCTTCCATGCTAAATCACAGAATCATAGAATAGTATGGTTGGAAGGGGCCTACAAGACCATCGAGTCCAAGCCCCTGCTCAATAGATATATCTGACATTGAGTTGTGCTGCATGTTCAGGAAAATAATGTGGCAGAGTTTGATTTTTTTCCTGTGGCCATGCAACTACAGACTGCGGGGCAGTGGTATAGGTTGGCTTTGATTGCCAAGCAAACTTGTGGAGCATCACAACTCTTAATTTTCTTGCAAACAGCTTAGTTATATTACTTTCAACAGGAGAAGAGAAACTGAAGGTAGACAAAGTTTCTGAATGTTGCTTTCTTCCCAGTGGCCATTAAAAATCGCAGCTGTACTAACAGTAGCAAAGATTCCTAAGTCTCAACCAAATTCCTGTGAAGGTTGGGGAAACGCCTTTGGTGAGGGTGGGTGGGCAAGGAGCATTTAAGTCATATGAGGAGTACTGCTAATCCTTTCCTAAAACACCCAAACAATATAAGAATAGTTGAAATGCCTCAAACTAGATAGGCTGCAAAATGTTCCTTTAGGTGCAGCGTACTGGAACAGATTGACTGCACTTCTTTTCCTGTTCCACATCTAAGAGGCCTCTCCATGGGCTTGGCAGTCAAGAGGTGTTCCAGCTGCCTGGCAAATGCAACCACACATTTTTAAAACATTGAAAAATAGCATGTTGGGATTTGCTAAATCCCATTCTATTTATTTGTTAGCAAATTAACTCACTGTTCAAGCCCTCTCAGCCTTAAAAGGTTTCCGAACTGCAATCCCTTCTGAGAAGAACAATTTACCCTTTTTTTCTGATCCTGTTAGCCCCTCATGCTCTCCAAAAGTCTTGAAT
Source organism: Heloderma suspectum (assembly GCF_057233095.1). Lineage (NCBI taxonomy): Eukaryota > Metazoa > Chordata > Lepidosauria > Squamata > Helodermatidae > Heloderma > Heloderma suspectum. The sequence goes on from NC_139459.1 coordinate 31,272,370, forward strand.
GTGACTTAGGTGAATGAGGTATCCATCCACCATCTATTGTTGTAGCAGGACTTTTGCAACATGCATCGGCCAATTAAGTCAGTTTTTAAACAACAGTGCCCAGATATTCTTAGTTCAGAAGATGCTCCTTCTTCTAGAACAGAGGGGCAGAACCAAGAGCCAAATTCCATTCTGGAGAAATTCTCGGTGGCTGCATTTCAGTGGTGGGAGGGGCCAAAGGCAAAAAAGGATGGAGCCAAATGCAAAACACCAAAAATACCAGCATATTTCAGCTTCCTGCTCTAACTGCCAGTAATGAACTCCTAGGAGAAGCATTTCAACCTTTCAGAATGGGGGAAAAACTACACAAAAGCCAGGAGACCACAAAATGATCAGGAGTCAGGGGAAAGGGGTTAGGGCCAGGTGAAGGCTATCTGAGGACCCCAAGAAGCTCTGCGCCCTTGCACCACAACTTCCTGCATTCCAACCAGCATCGCCATGGCTGGGGATGGCAGGGCGTGTAGTTCAACACATATGTAGAGCTGCAGGTTGGGTGAGACTGGTCTTGTACAAAGACCTCTTAATATGAGTGGCAGCATCAATGAAACCAACACAGAGAATAAAAAAGACAATAGCAGGCTGTGGCTGACTCTGCTGTCTCTTCGTCTAGGCTGAGTCAGTTTATCCAGTTTGTAGAATAGGCCCCCTCGGGTTAGTAGGCAAACGGCAGGAGAACAGGCGTTTGGGAAAGAGTCCAGCTCATGGAACGATATACAGGTCAGTTTTCAAAACATGATCCCTTCCCGGTGAAAGAGGCTGGACACATCCTGCTTTGTTTTGATTATGGAGTAAACTTTGATCCAGTTAAAGCCACTGTTGCGCTGCCCCTGTGATAATAAAAAATTAATCACTGAGTGGGGAGCAGGGAAGAATGTCGTTTTCAAGAGCACATGGTTAATTAAAACAAAGCAGCATTTGGACAAGATATCCTTACAAAAATAGTTTTTGATGCTATAATTCTTCATGATCTACTACTGCATAGGGCAGATGTCTTCTCATTCTGCAAACCCGAATTTGTTGCAATAGTAACTGTACCGTTAAGATTTATGCGGAAATTTTATTTATTTATTTATTTATTTATTTATTTAAAACATTTCTATCCCACCCTATATCATTAAGATCTCAGGGCAGCATACAGATAAAATCAGTGTAAACTGTATAAAACAATAAAAATAATTTAAACACCTAAAAACATATTAAACTCTTAAACAAGCTAAAACCAGTTAAAATCTAATGATTTGATTTGAAATGATGCAGCTGCACTCAGTGCTCAGTGGTAGAGCACCTGCGTGGCATGCAGAGGGTCCCAGGTTCAATCCCCAGTGTCTCCAGGTGGGGCAGGGAAAGACCTCTGCCTGGAACCCCAGAGAGCTGCTACCAGTAATTACAGACACTATGAAGCTAGATGAATCAGTGGTCTGACTCTGTAATTATATTTATTTGTTTATTTATAGCATTTGTATCCCTCCCTATATCATTAAGCTCTCAGGGCGGCATACAGATAAAATCAATTTAAACAGTGCTAGTTTAGGGAATGAATTTAGCCCTCAAAGGCTTTGGTAAAAAGCCATGTTTTAACTTGGTGCCGAAATGAAATCAATGTACGTGCCCCTTGGAGGCCATTCCACAACCGAGGTGCCAGAGCAGAGAAGGCCCTCTCCCACATCCCACCCTAGTGTATGTCTTGCACTGGTGGGATGCAGAGGAGGGCCCCTCCAAAAGATTTCAGTCCTTGGGCAGGCATATGTAGGGAGAGACGCTCCCTGTAAAGGCAGCTTCCAATGTTCCAAAATGGTAGCTGGCCAAAGACAGACCAGTACTTCCTTTTCTGCTACTCCTCGTTTTGGTGGTTGATTGCATGTACTTTTAAGGTCTGAAAGAGAGGGCTTGCTTAGAATCCCTTCCATTCACGTAGGCAGCTCAGGACAGGACCTCATCTGCTGCCTCCCACATCCTCTATAACAAGGACGTTGAACCTCTTTCCGCTTGAGGGCCACATCCCATGCTGAAGAAACTCTCGGGGGCTGCAGTCCAGTGGTGTGTGAGGCCAAAGGCAAAAGGGGGAGGGCCAAAAGCAAAAGGGGGGACCAGGATAGCTGAAAGCTCTTCCTCCCAATGCCTAATCTTAGGAGGGGCATTTTAGCGTTTTAGAATAGGGGGAAAGTGCATGAAAACCAGGAAACCACCAAATGACCAAAGGCTGGAGAAAAGTGGGTGGCTCCCAGGCCTGAGCTTTTTCATCCCTACTCTATAATCACTTATCCACTGAGAAACATCTTTATTTACCCCTTACAGATATTCAGGAGGAAAACCAGTGGAATGTTAGGCATTTGGCATTATCCATTTTGTTTGCTGTAAGAGGAGCCCTGGGGAGAAGGGAGACTGTCGGGGGCTGCTGGGTCTCATGCAGGGAGCCCTTGGGTTTATGTGCGGCTGTCTTGTGTGATGAGCCACTGAATGGCAGCATCTGCCTAGGAAAATTGGTACCTTCGACGGCCCTGGACTGTCCCTACCCACCCAAGGCAGGCCTTTGAATCTAATCAACATTATCAGAAAAGCCAAGCTTTAAAACAGCAGTATAATCCAAATGTAACAACAATAGCAAAAACAGCACAAACATATCAACAACAGACCAGCATATGCCATTAAAACTACAGCTGTACACAGATGGCCTCTCAAAATTCTCCACCTTATTATTTGTGGGCAGAGAAATTTAGGAGACAGTTTCACCGAATTTCTCCAGGGAAAGGAGAAATTCTCAAAAGTTTCTCTGGCAGGGCTCCCCATTGGCAGCACTTGTAGCACAGCTTCTTTCATTTTTGGTACGAGTTTGGGGGTTACTTGTGCTGCAACAGCATCAACTGTGTTGGCAGGCTGGCCCCCATTTTGCATCCACCACAATGCAGGGGTGTGTGTGTGTGAGTGTGGAGGGGGTAGTGTTGTGTCAACCTCCAAGGATGAGGTGGAATTAGTACTTTGCCAAAATCTGTCCTCCAATTCCCAGAAAGTTTTCTTCTCCCATGAAAGGAGCTTCTATTGTTCTGCCTCATTCTCAGGACAGGCTATAATTTACGTTGAATTTCTTTTGGTGGTGCTTTTGAGCTTACCTAATCACAGCTAGCCTCCCAGGCTGCCTGCACTTCCTAAAGCCTTAAGAGAGGAATTAGCTCATGATGCCTTCCACTGGGCTTCAACTGAAGTGTAGGGAGCTGAGGAGGCTAAAGGCTGTCAGAGAGAGGATAGTGCAATGACAAAACAGGACACTTGTGTTCACTCCTAGGCCACCTCCTAAGTAAGGTAAGCCCAATAAACCCAGACCCAACCCTTGAGAATTTCCCCAAAATTCCTTCAGTATTGAATTTCTTTTCAAAAGCAATTTCTCTTCTATCAAATGGAATGAGAATGGTCGAAAAAAATGTGGGATAAGTTTTTGGCACAGCACTAATTAAAACCAGTCTTGTAGTAATGGAAGGGCAGGTTCTGACTTCATGACTTCTTTTGTAGTGCTGAATCAATTCCACTAACCAAATGCAGAGTCCATGGCTTGAACATCAGCTGCTCTCCATCCTTTTGCTTTCTTTACCATCTTGCCTGATGAAGAGTTCTGGAGAACTCGAAAGTTTGCATGGTATTCTGGGACCTTTGAGTTGGCCTAATAAAGGTATAATGGTGATATGGATTCTATAATATCCATTCATTGTTCTGTTTGTCAAATTATGTACCAATTCTGAATCTTCCAAGGGATAGGAAATATTATGATGTTCTCTTCAGGACTTTTTCAGAGTCATGAGAAAGGAAAGGTGTGCTGGAACACCACCACTACAACAAACCCGTTAGTCTACAAGCTTTCCAATCTGTTGCTGACACAATTTCTAGCACAATAACACTGTCCTAAACTAGGTGTTAGTGATTCATAGTTGCTTCTGCTTTTTACATTTTCTGTTCATAATGATTGCACCTCATTTTTTAAAGGCTTTGGTTTGGTTCTCCAGTGAGCATTTATAATCCCCCTCGAGTCATTAAGAAAATATAAAGGATGTAATTGCATCTCAGCCAGTTTTGGCATGCTTGTCCAATCCAGGAAGAAACTGGATTATCATTATTAATCCCTATTTTTAATACATTTTTACAGCCAAATTAACTGCTTTCCGATTCTTATCGCAGACATTTTTTTTCAGTTTTCCCCTAACAGCTTCTGATTTATGAATCCCATTTTACAGTTGTGAAACTGAACTCGGACAGACGGTAGTGTTTTGGAGTTGTCAGAGACAGGCCAGGGCCGTGAGTGCGCCACATCTGAATCTAGACCTGGTGAACATTCCCTGATTTCAGTGGCAGGGGAAGAGAAAGAGTCTAAAATGAAGTGGGAAGAAGGTACTGCCATGGTGACAGGTCGGGGTAATTTTTGTCAGGCCTGGTCAGTTCAGTAGCTTCATATTGCCTGCCATTCGAAGGGGCAGATGAAAGGGAACAGGCAGTGCTGGCTCCAGGCTGCACAGGGCCCTTGGGCAAGGCACCCTCAATGGGCCCCCTCCCTCAGGGAGTCTACCTTCTCGCCACCATTTTCACCAGCTCTTATTGCTCCTCATATTCTTTGTCATTATTGCTACCAGTTGCTTACTTGACAGGCAGAGAGCCAGTGAGCAAGTAGGCAGGGGCATCTCCTCCTCCTCTACACAACCGTTGCCTGGGCCAAAGCAAGAGGCAAGTGAACAAGCAAGTTGCACTGGTGAAGAAAAGGAGCGATTCTTGTCAGTGGGCCTGTGCTGGGGTGTGGGCCCTCGGCAGGTGCCCAGCCATGCCTACCCTTGGCGCTGGCCCTTGGAACGGGCATGTGACGAGGGTTCCGAGTCCACACAGATCTTTGTGATGGAGCAATTTAGGAATTTAAATGCACAGAAGGAGCACTGACATTAAAGCAAACCTTTAACACCTAAGCACTGACTTAGGTGCCAAGAGTTGCTGGTAGGAGCTTTACGGACTGCATTTTCTAACTGAAGCTATTCATTTGTCGAGTTAACTAGCACTGTGCGTCAGCGTTCATTTGTAAAGCATTGTATTCATAAAACCTGCTGAGATCAGAGCAAATGTTGTTTCACTGCCAAACAGTTGGTCGGGTACAAACACACCTTCTCGGCTGTGTCAGGTGCTCACCTTTGCCATCGGAAAAGGCATAGGGAAGGGAAGTGGCGAACTCTAGCGGTCTAGGGGTCAAAACCACCTCCATAGATGGAATGGCATGAGATGCCTTGAGCCCCTTTTCTAGGCCCATTTTATTTACTTATAAATCAGATTGCTAAAATAAATATCTTGCCCTATCCCTTAGGTCAGGGGTGGGCAACACGCAGCCCCAGGCCACATGTGTCCCCCCCACCCCCTGGTGCAGTCCCTGATGAGCTGCTGCAAATATATTGCCATTTTACTGCCGATTTTGGCTCAAAGTTTCGGCTCAGGAAACCTAAAGCAGCCAAATATCACTTGTTGTCTAGTGGGATTTGGCCATTTTAGGCTTCTGCAGCAGTTCATTACTGCTATGGAATCCTGGAATGGCCAGCTTTCATTTGAAAATCAGCAGCAAACTGGTGTGTTTTTTTCATTGGTTTTCATGGAGTGCAGCCGGGGGGGGGGGGGAATAGACCCCAGACATCTCCCTCCCGCAAAGTTGCCCACCCCAGACCTAAGGGATAGGGCAAGATATTTATTTTAGCAATCAGATTTATAACTAAATAAAATGGGCCCAGAAAAGGGGCTGAAGGCATCTCATGCCATTCCATCTATGAGGGTGGTTCTTTCCAAGCCTTGTGGAAAAACAGGTTTACAGCAGGTTTTCCCCCCAAATGCTAGCTGTTGGGATGTACTGGCCTTTAAAAAAACCTTTTTAAAACTCATTTATTTTTTAAATTGTCATGCTAATTTTTGTAACATAAATCATGTGCTAATGTTGAATTCTTTATGTAAAATCAATCAACAAAAGATTAAATTGACTAACTAGTGATGGCCAGTTTTAATTGATAAGGGCCAGTTGTCATGACTGTACCTGGCTGCTAGTTAACGGCTCAGTTGTATATGTTTGAGGCTGGTTTGCTTCTGGTACGTTACTGTAACAGAATAAAAGAGAGAACATATTAAAGACAGCCTTTTGTATGTTAAATAAGCAATTATTCCGCTCTTCTTTTAGCAATTTATTATGGCATGTATATTATGGTTTGAATGTATACATCTCCTGTTCTCACCAGCCATGCTGTGAGGCTCAGATTCCCATCTTACGAGTGAGCTGCCAAGTAGGACAGGGACCAAGGTTTCCATGGCAGCCAAGGAGCTGTCCAACAACAGCATCTCTGATAGCTGTTTAGGATAAGGTGTTGCTTCAGCAACTGCTAGGTACCAACAGCAGCATTATCGTTGTCCCAGCCACCCCTCCCCCTTCCTGGAGAGCCAGCAGGGCTCTCATCCTCCCAAATAGGATTCTGGGATTGGAGGCCTTTTGCTCTCAGCTGCGCACTTTTGCCTGAGCCTCCTCTCAGATGATCCACTGCCTCTCCTCCCAGGAGTGTCTTAAGCTGGGGAGTGGGACCAGCCAGGGTGCATTGGGTGCCCTGAATCTACCCCCCCCCCACCAAGCAGAGCATCTGGGCAGTAGCCGTGGCAGGTATTGTCTGTATCCACTGACACCCTTTAAAATTCTACAGCTGGTAATGCGATCTTCCTCTGCTCAGGTGGTCACAATGTGGATGTGTGGGACATGACACCAAGGGACGCGCCTTATAGTGAGTTAAACCGTTGGTTCACATAACCCAGTTCCATCTACACAGATCAGCAGCAGCTCTGCAAGCAACAGAGGTTAACTCTCAGCCCTTTTAACCGGAGATGCAAAGGATTGAAGCTTGGCTCTTCTCCCTCCAAAGCAAGAGCTCTCCCACTACGCTAGAGCCCCGCCCCTAAATATAGTAATATGTCCCTCCCCAAAATATAGACACTGAATCCTTTAAAACAATCTGTAAGTGGGTTGACAACCCTGCTTTATTCTATTTGTTTTGAATGCTAGTGAATATCCTAAATTGTCACGTGTAATCAAAGCCTTTTTTTAATGCTATACCTAGACGTAATATGCCAAGTTCAGTCCTCCTTAACCCCCAGGCACCCAGTCTAGCCTCAGGTTCTCTATTGTTTTAGGGTGCAATCCTATGCATGTTTAGACACACACACACACACAAAAGTCCTACAATTCTCAGCATGGCTGACTGAGTTGTAGGACTTTTATTTGTCTAAACTGTCTATACTTTTGTAAAGCTTAATTGGGTTGTTGTTTTTTAAAAAGGGTTTTCCAACTAAATCTGCCCTTTTCCTTGTGGCATATTTTTGAAAGGGTTCAGACCATTTTTTTTAATAGGCTTTGGCTAGCAATTGCATTTTCAAATTGCCCAAGTATTGAATGAAAATGGCTGGAGCAATGAAGTTAAAAGGCAGCTGACGTGCATTTATGCTAGCATGTAATCTACTCTGCAGAGATGGAGCCATTATATGCAAATACGCCCTGTTAATGTGCCTGCACTGTGATCAGCACAGCTGCTTTTTGTCATGCAGTGGCCATTCGGAGGCAACTACTTTGCCACCTATGGCAACCCATAATCTGTTACACAGCTCTGTAATAGGGAGCATGGAGGTGTGCTCATTCCAGTGCTCATTCTCAGCAGACACTGGAATGTCTGGGCCTCGAAAAGAGCAGATTGTAAACTGGCTGCTAAAGTTCCAGTCACTGGGCCTTATGCAGACATAAAACTTAGCGAACTGGTTCACACATAACAAGAAGCCACCGTGGACGAATTTCCCCATGGGGCTTATTGTTGCAGCAGCCGCTGCCATTTTGAATATTCAGGGCGCAGCAGAGACGCACAGCAGCCAAGCATTTCAAGCGACCCTGGCAGGGGTGGGTTGTTGGGGTGGTTGACAAGCCACCCAGAACCCATGGCCTGTTTTAGGGCTGCAGGCACCTTGTCACCCACCCCAACAACCCACCCTCGCCAAGTCTGCGCGTAACAAGAAGCTATGATGCATCCCCGCAGCACCCTGAATATTCAGAATGGCGACCGCCACTGCAACAAGAAGCCCTGAGGGGAAATGCACCAACGGTGGCTACTCATTACATAGGAACTGGGGTTTAGCCATGGCTTTTTACTTTTAACCATGGCTGAACAACTGAAGCATGGTTCTGAAGCCATGATCTGAAATAATTATGGGTTGAACCTGCCAGAGTCATTTCAGAATTGGGCTCTGGAAATCAAGCTATCATGAGCCCGGGCTGAATTCTATTAGATTACAGACTATTGAAATGCACTCTGCGTGGGGCCACCCTTGAAGAGCATCCGGAAGCTTCAGTTGGCCCAAAATGCTGCTAACCAGTGCACAGTATTGGGGTCATATGCTGCTAACCTGTGCACAGTATACAGTGTAACCAGTGCGCTGCACAGTAACTGGTGCTGCCAACTGGTGCATAGTATTGGGATCATATTACACCTGTCCTGAAAGATCTGATTGGCAGTTGCTTTCCTGACTCAATTCAAGGTGTTGGTTTTAACCATTAAAGCTCTAAATGAGCTATCTGATGACCACCGATCTCTGCAGGAACCTGCTCGATAATTAAGATCAGCAGGAAAGGCCCTGTTGAAGACACCCTCGCTTGCAGAGGCCCACTGGTTGGCCGTGTGGGAAAGGGCTTTCTCTTGTGTTGTTCCCAAACTCTGGAATGTACTCCCTGTGGGGTTGCGGCTGGTCCCCACTCTCTATGCATTCAGGAAGGGAGTCAAGACACATCTTTTTAACTTAGCTTTTTAAATGGTTGTTATGGCGTTTTAGGGTTGTTTTTAAGTGTTTTTCTATATGTGTGTTTTTAATTATGGTTTTAATGTTCTGAATTTTTTTAATAGTCTCTCTGGTTGTCTTCAGAAAGTCAGTATAGAAATACAGTAAATAAATAATTGGGAAGCAAGAGAAACGCTGCTGCTTCCCGATGATGTGAGTGGGGACATGACTAGATCTGAACACCTCCCCTCACCAGTGCCTTAAGTGCCCCTAAATCCTGTCCTGTCATTCCTTTTCCTTCCCCTGAACTTAACTGGTGGCGAGGTAGCAGCACTGGGGCAACTATACTGACAAGTGCTGTTGAACTCGTGTGCTGCTGCACTTGTGTCCTGCTTGCAGCTGGCCACTGTGTGAACAGAATGCTGGACTAGATGGACCCTTGGTCTGATCCAGCAGGGCTGTTCTTACGTTCTTGTGACAAGATCCATCTGCAGCCCTTCCATACGAGTACCTAGAGCACTGCAACATCCATGCCTTAAGCAACAGCTGGTTTTCCAGGGCACCTGAGGCCATACTACAAACTCTTGCACTCTGGAAAACTATGCTTCACAGGACTCCTTGTGTCTGGGAGTCCTGTTGCAGCTGGGAGGCCTTGCACAGAGGCCTCTAGAGAGAACTTGCAGCTGCTGTCACAATCCTACCACAAGGTAAGTTGGGTGGCAAGAAGGAGAGGAGGGAAAGCTAGCTGGCAGTCAGCCAGCCAGGACCATCCCTATCATCAAGCAGAGTGGGAAGGCCGGATCGGGACCAACCGATGGGCCAGATTTCACCTCTGGAGCTGACGTTTGACACCCATGCCATATTGGCTGATGATCCAAGTTAAGAACCAGCAATATAAGGTTGCAGTCTGTTGCCTCTAGAATAGTCTTGTGATTCCTGCATTGATTAGGGTGATGGGACTAGGTGGGCTGAAGGTAGGTCTGGGTAATCTGCAGCAGACTGGCAGGGATTCCTGAATCTCCACTGCATAACAGTAGCAGAAATGAAGTGATTCCCTCACCCACCCAAAATTACACTGCTGAACTGAAAACGTGGGGTAACCAGGTGTGGATTTTTGTGTGGAAGGACTGTGAGTTCCATTGAGTTCTGGCACTTAAAACAAATGAATGGTCTCAGAATTCTTTCATTCTAAGTATATGTATGTTGTACCAAGCTGTGGTTGGTGGATCTCGTGGGTTCTATTAAAAACAAAGTAGATTCTGCCATCCGGAAGCCTGGCCATCCATGAACTAAATATCCTTCAAGATCCGTTCCAACTCTTCAAATTCTGTGATTATTCAGGAGTACATAAGTTGAGGGTTGCAGCCCTCTTCTTTAACGGCAGCAGGAGTTCAGCTTGGAATTGTCAGGCAGTTAGAAAACCCTTTGCACCTCAAACCAAGTACAAATAAAAAAACCTCTGTTACACGCTGTGCTTAGAAGAGTAAACTCCATAACATCTGGGGGTTAAGTCAGTGGGTGTAAAAACAGCAACACAGCCATGCAAGAACTTCCAGGCACGTTTTAATGGGTGGATAGTATTTCCTCCATGTGTGAGTGTTTTTCTCCCTCCTTTAAGGAGCGAAAATATGAATGCAGTAGGAGGCTCACTAGAGAACTTCATTTGTCTTAATGTTTGCACATAGAACACTGTAACAGGACACAATGCATAAACAGTGCAACTCACACTTGAAAACAACCATAGAGAAGAGGCTGCCTGGCAGCTGGTGAATTATCGTGCTATTGCTTACAAAGTCTCTGGCTTTGCTAATTTGTGAACCCCATTTTGTAGTTTCAGTCTATTAACAAAAATGCAGGCTAATATTGGATATCAAGTTTGGTTACGGTGACCTAGAATAAAACTAATGAAGAATATTGCATGGCATCTATTTCTATAGTTTATTTGACCCCTGCTGCATTTTAAACTTGTATAACACAGTGAAGCCCTGCAAAACATTGTGCAATTCTGTGGCTGAAGTTGAGTTTTATTTATTGAGTATGACAAACAAACTTCTGGAAAGTCCTTGCTATGGTGACTGCTGAAATAATTTGATGGTGGTGGTGGTTGTTCTAAAACAATTTAGCAATCAATATTTCAAGTAAAGACTGTGCTTGTCTTTAAAAAGACAATCAAAAAGAAAATGATCCTAGGAGAAGAAAATACTGTTTGGAATTTGCTGCCGCATGGTATGGTAGTGATGGCCACTGGACGAGATGACTTTAAAGAGGGATTAGACAAATTCATGGAGGAGAAATCTCTCAGTGGCTTAGTCTTGATGGTTGTACAGAATCTCCCCATTCCAAGGCAATATGCCTCTAAATCAAGCCACATGTGCCCCCCAGTGGAAGTTTTGTGGCCTCCACTGGCCCTCTGCCTCCATGGTGCAGCCCCCACCACTGCCCCACTGCCAGATTCCCAGCAGAATCACACTCCCCCTTCAACCCCGCCAAATAACTGGTGGAGTGCGATTCCACTGGGAAACAAGGTTTGCTCTCCCAACAGAAATTCCGGTTCTGCAGAGAAACAGGGTGCATGAGGACCAAGCATCCTGTTTCTCAGCAGAATTGCATTCCCCCCAGCCCACCAAACAGCTGCTTGGTGGGCTAGGGGAGAGTGCAGTTCTACTGGGAAACAAGGCACGCACTTCCCACGCACCTTGTTTCCCAGCAGAATGGCTGGTAATGCAGCCACGTGGCCATTTCTTGTTGCAGCTCTGGCGGGAGAGGAGTGCATTCCTTGAAGAGTCCCGGGGAATGTAATGCTGCATCCCAACCATCCAAAATTGCCCACCCCTGCTCTAAATACTAGGTCCTGGAGAGCAATAGCAGGTTTGAGCAATTGCTACCCTACCCTGTTGGAAAGCTTGCCAGAAACATCTGGTTGTCTGTTGTGGGAAACAGGATGTTGGACTAGACTAGGTGGATAATTGGTGTGATCCAGCACAGTGGTTTTGTTCTTATGGGTCTCCTAGTCCCAAACCCAAGCTGGTTGGTTCAGAGAGCCCCCAAGAATGTGCGTTAGGGCTGTTCAAACAAAAGCGTCCAGACCTTATTTCCCTTATTGTGACTTCATGAGTGGCTTCCCTAGTTTTGCAAGGCTAAATAATGTACTTGGGGTGGGGGGAGGCGAAGAGGCTCTTAGTGAATGGTTGTGTGGACAGGTGGGAAAAGCGAAGCAGGTAGGGAAGCTAGTGGTGACATGATAATAAATTAGCAGATAGAAAACAAGGAGAGGAAGACTTCAGGAGAGTGTCAGTAATGACAGATGAAAGTTTCTAATGCTTCAGCAAGCACATCTCTTGACCGTAGGGAATAATTAACTTCATCACCAGCTCAGTCTTCAATTCTCCTCCATCCATCCTCCCCTAGGGATGTAAGAGAATTTCGTTTTTGCATGCAAAACATGAGAGCATGCCCCATTTGAAGGTCCAAACTCAAGCACAAGCATGTGTCTGCCGAAAATATTCTCAAATTGTTGAATACGTGCTCGCGTTCAACTCTTTCCCAGTTCCCAGTTCAATTTGTGCACGTTTCCTAATTTGCACAGATTTCCTCAGTAGACTGAATCAGCCCCACTTTGGTCTGTGGAGGAAATTGGGGCAAGTTAGAACATTTGCGCAAATTTGGGGAGATCTGCACAAATCTCCTGTTCGATCACTGCTCAATTTGCACAAGTTTGCTGTTCGCGCAGAGCAAGCAGACAACATGAATGGGAATTGGGCATGAGATGAGGAGCAAGACAATGTTTGGAGAATCCTGGTCATCTTGAACATTGCTCATTTGCCCATCTCACAATCCAGTAGAAAGAACAAAGAGCATGGTTGGGGGAGACCTGGGATTGACGGATGGTGTTTGTTTCCGTTTCTTTGGGGGCAGCTTAAAACTTGTGCTGCTACCACTGGCAGTCCTGTTAATTTCTACTTCCCCTGACTCCTCTTGTTCAACTCTAACTTCCACTGGACTCCTTTCCCCAATTCTCTGTGACCTCTCGAGTGCCTGTGTAGGAAACACTGTGGGCAAAAGTAGAAATAACAGAGATGCGGAAAGGCACATCTCCTCTGCCTGGTTTGCAAGTAGCAAACACATTTATGTGGCTGGGGGTAGGGATGGGCGGATTCCCTACCTGTTGTTCCGTCCAGGAATCCGCCCTTGGGGGAAGGCAATCCGTCCCTCCCCCCGGAATCCTAGCTGGCCAGCTCTACTCCCTGGTGATTCCGTGGAGCCGCCGGCCGGCTCCGAAGTGCCAACGATACGGCCACCATTGCCGTATCGCTGGCTGAGGCTGACTGTCTCCGGACGCAAATGGCGTCTGTTACGCCATTTGCGGCCGTAAAGGTCTTAGATTAAGCTAAATGCAGCCATATGGCTGCATTTAGCTTAATCTAAGACCTTTACAGCCGCAAATGGCGTAGCAGACGCCATTTGCATCTGGAGACAGTCAGCCTCAGCCAGTGATACGGCAATGGCGGCTGTATCGCTGGCGCTCCAGAGCCAGCGGCGAGGAGGATCGAGCTGGCAAGGACTTCGCAGGGAGGCGGAGATAAGCATTCCGTTCCTCCACGGACTCCGGAGGCCGGATTCTTTTGAATCTGGCCTCACTGGGTCCGTGGAGGAATTCTCCAACATCCCTAGCTGGGGGTACCTAGCATGTGGGAGAAGGAGGAATGGGGGGCAACCACTGATCCCCAAAGCTTTCGAAGTACTTTTTAGGTTTTTCCATAAATAATATAGTGCCACAAATGTCCAAGGGGTACTTCGAAGGATTGTAAACTTGAATGGTGGCATCATTTCCTGAAGTTTGATAAGACGGGCAAAAGTCACCAGAGGTGACACAAGAGCCAATGGCTACATAGCTTGGGTGTTTTGAAGTGTCTTTCTCCTGAAAGTTACTTCCTGCCTTGTGTTTTCCCAGGTGCCACTCCTTGTTCTCACCTTGCTCCTTCTCCTTTGTTCAACCACCACTCCCAGTTTTTTCCCAAATGCCTACAACTTATTTGTGCTCTTTAATCTCTCGGTTTTCTGGATCTGATATTTTAGAAACTGAGCCAGGCTGCTGTAGCACAGGTTCTTCTCCCCCCGCCCCTCCCCTGGAGATGCCTTTGCATTACTCTCCCAAAAACCTGTTCTTAGGAATTCTAAAGCCCTGTGCAGGCATTTGCAAAGTGTATGAGCTCTACACGCAAGGAGGCAGAAACAAGTGTACCAGCTCCCCCTCCCCATTCTTATCACTCGCCATGTGGAAAGGGTGACTGTCTGTAGTGGAGAACCTCCTCTATCCATGGTTAGATCCCTGGAAAATTGGGGTTCTAAATCCATGGAAAGCTTCCATGGATAGAGGAGACTCTGCTACAGACAGTTGGCCTCTATACATGGAGGGTGACAAGGACAGGGAATGGAGGGGGCAGAGCTAACACACTGGTGCCCGCTCCCATCTCTTGAACGTAGAGCTAACCTGCTTTGCGAACGCCTACACAGGGCTAGAGCAGGAGTGGAGAACCTCAGGCCTGGGGGCCAAATCTGGTCCTCCTGGGGTGCCCCACCCCTTTTGCCTTTAGTCCCACCCCTTTTGCCTTTGGTCCTGCTCACCACTGGAATGCAGCCCCAGAGAGCTTTTCCAAAGTTGAATTCAGCCCTTGGGCTGAAAGAGGTTCCCCACCCCTGAGCTAGAGCGTTGAAAGATGTTCTCCTTTACGTACAGATGGATGTTGATTTCAGACCTGTATTTAGCAAGCCTCCTAGAAACTGGATGATCTGAGATAAGTTTCTGATTGTTTACGAACTACAGGGGCTTGTCTTTTTCCAGGCACATCTCATATCTGTCTACAGAATTATTGTACAGAAGCAATTATCCATTGGCAACCCGTAGGCAAAATCTGGCCCCATGAGTTAAGAATATAAGAACATAAGAAGAGCCATGCTGGATCAGACCAAGGGTCCATCCAGTCCAGCATTCTGTTGACACAGTGGCCAACCAACTGTCGACCAGCAACCCACAAGCAGGGCATGAGCGCAACAGCACTCTCCCACCCATGTTCCCCAGCAACTGGTGTACATAGGCTCACTGCCTCTGGTACTGGAGGTAGCACATAGCCATCAAGACTAGTAGCCATTGATAGCCTTTTTCCTCCAGGAATTTGTCTAACCCCCTTTTAAAGCCATCCAAACTGCTGGCCATCACTACTTGTTGTGGTAGTGAATTCCATAGTTTAACTATGCGCTGTGTGAAGAAGTACTTCCTTTTATCTCTCCTGAATCTCCCATCATTCAGCTTTATGGGATGAACCCAGGGTTCTAGTATTTTGAGAGAGGGAGAAAAATGTCTCCCTATCCACATTCTCCACGCCATGCATAATTTTGTACACCTCTATCATGTCTCCCCTTACCCTCCTTTTTTCCAAGCTAAACAATCCCAGCTGTTGTAACCTTCTCTCATAGGGGAGATGCTCCAGCCCCTTGATCATTTTAGTTGCCCTTTTCTGCACCTTTTCCAGCTCTACAATATCTCTTTTTAGGTGTGGTGACCAGAACTGTACACAGCATTCCAAGTGTGGTCACACCATAGATTTGTATAGGGGTAGTAGAATGTTGGCAGTTTTATTCTCAACCCCTTTTCTAATTATGCTTAACATGGAGTTTGCCTTTTTTTACAGCAGCTGCACACTGGGTTGACATTTTCATTGAGCTGTCTACCACAACCCCAAGATCTCTTTCCTGGTCAGTCAGCACTAGCTCAGATCCCATCAGGCTATACTTGGAAGTTGGGATTTTTTGCCCCAATGTGCATAACTTTACACTTGCTTACTCTGATCTGCATTAGCCATTTAGATGCCCATTCTCCCAGTTTGGAGAGATCCTTTCGGAGCTCTTCACAATCCCTTTTTGTTTTAACCACCAAACTACCGCACAATTGCGCTCATTTCACATGCCAGCAAGGTGATGCTCAAAATCCTACAAGCTAGGCTTCAACAGTATGCGAACCGAGAACTACCAGAAGTACAAGCTGGGTTTCGAAGAGGCAGAGGAACTAGAGATCAAATCGCCAACATTCACTGCATCATGGAGAAAGCAAGAGAATTCCAGAAAAACGTCTATTTCTGCTTCATTGACTACGCTAAAGCCTTTGATTGTGTGGATCACAACAAACTGTGGCAAATTCTTAAAGTGATGGGAGTACCAGACCACCTTACCTGTCTCCTGAGAAACCTGTACGAGGGTCAAGAAGCAGCAGTAAGAACCAGACATGGAACAACCGAGTGGTTCAAAATTGGGAAAGGAGTACGACAAGGCTGCATATTGTCACCCAGCTTATTTAACTTATATGCAGAGTACATCATGAGAAATGCTGGGTTGGATGAATCAGAGATCGGAAATAAGATTGCTGGGAGAATTATCAACAACCTCCGATATGCAGACGATACCACCCTAATGGCAGAAAGCAAAGAGAATCTAAAGAGCCTCTTGTTGAGGGTGAAAGAGAAGAGTGCAAAAGCTGGTTTGAAACTCAACATTAAAAAAACGAAGATCATGGCATCTGGCCCTATCACTTCCTGGCATATAGAAGGGGAAGAAATGGAAGCAGTGACAGATTTTACTTTCTTGGGCTCCAAGATCACCACAGACGGTGACTAGCCATGAAATTAAAAGACGCTTGCTCCTTGGGAGGAAAGCTATGGCAAACCTAGACAGCATAGTAAGAAGCAGAGACATCACCTTGCCGACAAAGGTCCGTCTAATCAAAGCTATGGTTTTCCCAGTAGTAATGTATGGCTGTGAGAGCTGGACTATAAGGAAGGCTGAGCGCCGAAGAATTGATGCTTTCAAACTGTGGTGCTGGAGAAGACTCTTACGTGTCCCCTGGACTGCAAGGAGGTCAAATCAGTCCATCCTAAAGGAAATCAACCCTGAGTGCTTATTGGAAGGACAGATACTGAAGCTGAAGCTCAAATATTTTAGCCACCTAATGCGAAGAGAAAACTCTCTGGAAAAGACCCTGATGCTGGGAAAGACTGAAGGCAAAAGGAGAAGGGGACGGCAGAGGATGAGATGGCTAGATAGCATCACCGATGCAATGAATATGAACTTGAGCATGCTCCGGGAGAGAGTGCAGGACAGGAAGACCTGGCGTGCTATGGTCCATGGGGTCACGAAGAGTCGGACACGACTGAACGACTGAACAACAACAACAACAACAACAAATAATTTGGTGTCATCTGCGAACTTGGCCACTTCACTGCTCACTCCTAATTCCAGATCATTTATGAACGGGTTGAAAAGCACTGGTCCTAATACAGATCCCTGTGGGACCCCACTATTTACTTCCCTCCATTGGGAGAATTTACCAAATTGCTAAAACAGAGGCAAAACAGGGTTGTGGATTAAAGGATCTGCCAATGGGACTTGGCGGTAATCATTATGGGGACTCAAAGTGGCCAGGCTAGTTGCCAACCACAAGCGTAAGGTGAAAATGACCAAATGTAAAAATCCACCCTTCAATGCCACTTTATTTGTGGAAAACCCTGATGGCCCTTTGTTCCCAGTCAGTTCTATCATTCTACAATGAGCTAGGTTCCCTCCCAACAAGTGAAGGCAGATGTTGGATCGTTCAGTTTTCAAATGTCAATCAAGACCTTGCCAGAGGAAAGCTATTACTACTTTTAAAACCCTTTTTTCAAAAAGCTATTTTCAAAGTTGTGTTGTAAAAGAGAGTGTTGAAATGCGGGATGAAAGCCCAACTCGTTGCAAAGAATCATCTCCCTTGGGTGCATGTTGTTGGCACCTTTTGAGCCAATAAATGTTACCTTTTGAATTCCTTCATAGGATTCATCAGTTATAATGATTGGCAAAAATTCTCAGGGAACATCCTCAGACTCTCATTTTAAGTTTTGTTTTATAAGTGGCATTTTAGAGATACAAACCTCTTCTTGCACTCCAAATTAAATCAGCAAAACCAGTCGAGACCCGCAAGTAGCCAAGCATTTTGTGGCTTATCTCATCTGGTAAAGAACTTTTGCAGTTGATTCAACTGCTTAGTCAGGCCATTCTAAAGGTCATTCCCTGTTCTGATTATATCTAGTTGGATATCATTAAGAACTTCATGCTAGCAAGTTTGCTATTTTAAAAAGGACAGGCTGGGGTGCGTATTTGTGAGTAGATATGCTCCTGTACACGGTAGCCTAGCTCTTGACAGCTGGGTACCTGCTTGGGATTTATACCAACTTTTGAAAAATCTTATAGAAATAAATGTTTTGCCTTCTTTCATACCACTCGAACAGAAGTGTTTAACCTCTTTGTTAGGCCCAGTTCTCTTGCAACACCAGCAACTTGGCACAGATAAAAATGAACACAGAACTCTCTTTCTTGCAGTGAGAGGGTTGCACAAACAATCCTTCTGCAGCATGGAAACTTCACAGGGGTTACAGTCCCAATAAATCAGTTAGTTCAATGATGAGCACAGTTGTTATTGTTCAGTCGTTAAGTCGTGTCCGACTCTTCGTGACCCCATTGACCATAGCACGCCAGGCCTTCCTGTCCTCCGCTCTCTCCCGGAGTGTGCTCAAGTCCATATTCATTGCATCGATGATGCTATCTAGCCATCTCATCCTCTGCCGTCCCCTTCTCCTTTTGCCTTCAATCCTTCCCAGCATCAGGGTCTTTTCCAGTGACTTTTCTCTTCACATTAAGTGGCCAAAATATTTGAGCTTCAGCTTCAGTATCTGTCCGGCCAATGAGCAGTCAGGGCTGATTTCCTTTAGGATGGACTGATTTGACCTCCTTGCAGTTCAGGGGACTCATAAGAGTTTCCAGCACCACAGTTCGAAAGCATCAATTCTTCGACGGTCAGCCTTCCTTATAGTCCAGCTCTCACAGCCATACGTTACTACTGGGAAAACCATAGCTTTGATTAGACGGACCTTTGTCGGCAAGGTGATGTCTCTGCTTCTTACTATGCTGTCTAGGTGTGCCATAGCTTTCCTCCCAAGGAGCAAGCGTCTTTTAATTTCATGGCTACAGTCACTGTCTGCAGTGATCTTGGAGCCCAAGAAAATAACATCTGTCACTGCTTCCATTTCCTCCCCTTCTATATGCCAGGAAGTGATGGGGCCAGATGCCATGACCTTAGTTTTTTTAATGTTGAGTTTCAAACCAGCTTTGGCACTCTCCACTTTCACCCTCAACAAGAGGCTCTTTAGATCCTCTTCGCTTTCTGCCATTAGGGTGGTATCGTCTGCGTACCTGAGGTTGTTGATAATTCTCCTGGCAGTCTTAATTCTGACCTGTGATTCATCCAACCCGGCGTTTCTCATGATGTATTCTGCATATAAATTAAATAAGCAGGGCGACAATATACAGCCTTGTCGTATTCCTTTCCCAGTTTTGAACCAATCAGTTGTTCCATGTCCGGTTCTTACTGTTACTTCTTGACCCTCGTACAGGTTTCTCAGGAGGCAGGTAAGGTGGTCTGGTCCTCCCATCTCTTTAAGAATTTGCCACAGTTTGTTGTGATCCACACAATCAAAGGCTTTAGTATAGTCAATGAAGCAGAAATAGACGTTTTTCTGGAATTCTCTTGCTTTCTCCATGATGCAGTGAATGTTGGCGATTTGATCTCTAGTTCCTCTGCCTCTTCGAAACCCAGCTTGTACTTCCGGTAGTTCTCGGTTCACATAGTGCTGAAGTCTAGCTTGTAGGATTTTGAGCATAACTTTGCTGGCATGTGAAATGAGCGCAATTGTTCGGTAGTTTGAACACTCTTTGGCATTGCCCTTCTTTGGGATTGGAATGTAAACTGACATTTTCCAGTCTTGTGGTCACTGTTGAGTGTTCCAAATTTGTTGGCATATTGAATGCAGCACTTTAACAGCATCATCTTTTAGGATTTTAAATAGCTCAGCCAGAATACTATCATCTCCGCTAGCTTTGTTGTTAGCAATGCTTCCTAAGGCCCACTTGACTTCACTCTCGAGGATGTCTGGCTCAAGTTCAGTGACCGCACTATCATGGCTATCAGGGACATTAAGATCTTTCTTGTATAGTTCTTCTGTGTATTCTTTCCACCTCTTCTTAATCTCATCTGCTTCTGTTAGGTCCCTGCCTTCTTTGTCCTTTATCATGCCTGTCTTTGCACAAAATGTTCCCTTGAGATCTCCGATTTTCTTGAAAAGATCTCTAGTCTTTCCCATTCCACTGTTTTCCTCGATTTCTTTGCATTGTTTATTTAAAAAGGCCTCCTTGTCTCTCCTTGCTATTCTCTGGAAATCTGCATTCAGTTGGCTATATCTTCCCCTTTCTCCCTTGCTTTTCGCTTCCCTTCTTTCGTGAGCTACTTGTAAAGCCTCATCAGACAGCCACTTGGCTTTCTTGCATTTCTTTTTCTTTGGGATGGATTGAGTTGCTGCCTCCCGAACAATGTTACAGACCTCCGTCCATAGGTCCTCAGGCACTCTGTCTATCAGATCTAATCCCTTAAATCTATTCCTCACCTCCACTGTATATTCATAAGGGATATGATTTAGGTCATACCTGAATGGTTTAGTGGTCTTCCCTACGTTCTTCAATTTCAGCTGAAATTTTGCAAGAAGCAGCTCATGATCTGAGCCACAGTCAGCTCCAGGTCTGGTTTTTACTGACTGTATAGAGCTTCTCCATCTTTGGCTGCAAAGGACATAATCAATCTGATTTCGATATTGACCATCTAGTGATGTCCATGTGTAGAGTCGCCTCTTGTGCTGTTGGAAAAGACTGTTTGCTATGATCAGCATGTTCTCTTGGCAGAACTCTATTAGCCTTTGTCCTGCTTCATTTTGTACACCAAGGCCATGCTTGCCTGTTATCCCGGTGATTTCTTGACTTCCTACTTTAGCATTCCAATTCCATATGATAAAAATGACATCTTTTTTTGCTGTTAGTTCTAGAAGGTGTTGTAGGTTTTCATAGAACCGAGCTTCTTCGGCCTCAGTGGTTGGGGCATAGACTTGAATTACTGTGATGTTGAATGGTTTGCCTTGGATTCGTACTGAGATCATTCTATCGTTTTTGAGATTGTATCCCAGTACTGCTTTTCCCACCCTTTTATTGACTATGAGTGCTACTCCATTTCTTCTAAGGGATTCTTGCCCACAGTAGTAGATATAATGGTCACCTGAATTAAATTCACCCATGCTTGTCCATTTGAGTTCGCTGATTGCCAAGTTGTCGATGTTCAATCTTGCCTTCTCATGTTTGACCACCTCCAGCTTACCTTGATTCATTGATCTTACATTCCAGGTTCCTAAACAATATTGTTCTTTACAGCATCGGATTTTCTTTTCACCACCAGACACATCCACAGCTGAGTGTCCTTTCGGCTTTGGCCCAGCCGCTTCACTCTTTCTGGTGCTACTTGGAAATACCCTCTGCTCTTCCCCAGTAGTATATTGGACACCTTCCGACCGGAGGGGCTCATCTTCCGGCATCATCTCTTTTATCCTTGTGATATGTTCCATGGGGTTTTCTTGGCAAGAATACTGGCGTGGGTTGCCATTTCCTTCTCCAGTGGACCACATTTTGTCAGAAGTCTCCGCCATGACCTGTCCGTCTTGGGTGGCCCTGCACGGCATAGCTTATGGCTTCACTGAGTTACGCAAGCCCCTTCGCCACAACAAGGCAGCAATCCATGAAGGGGGAGGAGCACAGACAGGGTTGTAAAATCCAGGATTACGTTCCAAGACCCAGTCCAACCAGAAACTAGGAGCAGGATTCTGAAAAGCAACAATGTAGTCTAAGACAGATTTTCAAAGGCACAGGTTTCTATACTTACAAGAGTTCAGGGTTCAGAAATAATTTCCAAGACAAGGTCCCACAAACATGGGGATCGAGGCAAGCCACAAGATCAAAGTTCAGGTATAGTCCAGCCAAGAGAGATTTTCAGTACTAAAGACTATCCACGAAGCTCCTTGGGCTCTCCGGCGGCTTTTAAACAGAGGCAGGGCACCTGTTGCTCTTCACCAGTCCGCCTATCCCTGCAGACAAACTTCAGCTGTAGTCATGAACTACACCTAAGTGGGCATCTCTCTTCAGTTCTCTTTAGATGCCTCTGTTTTCAAGGAGATAGGCTTGAAACCTTGCCTTCCTCAGCCGAGACTCCAACCTAATTGTTTCCCACAGAGGGGCTCCCAGACCCCTGCTCTAAAGGTGCATTTTCCAAGATCAAATCTTGCACGTGGCAAGGAATGTCACACACCTCCAGCTTGATCTTCTCTGAGAAGATAGTCAGAGTTGGGCTGTCACCCTTATTACATTCCAAAGCTTGATTAAGCTCTAAATGAGCTTCCTCCAAATCTGAACCTTCCATGAAGATTCAGGGCAGGGCCTGTGACAGTGAGAGGCACACTCTTTCAGCTTGAGGGCCAAATTCAATTTCAGAGAAGCTTGCAGGTGCTGTATTTCAGTGATGGGCAGTGCTGAAGGCACTGGGGTATGTGTGTGTGCCAAATACCAGGATATTTTAGCTTTGAGCTCTCACCGCCAATAACTAAGCCTTTGAATGCAAAATAAGCACTATGTTTCAAATGCATTTGGTGTGATCATTTTCTTAATTCACAGTACCTATAGCATTGTCATCAGCAAGGGACAAATTGTCACACACCTACCCTTCCCTCTTTTTTAAATGAAGGAATGTGTGCCTTTTAGTATGCATACCTGGAATATTGTCCAAACTGATGAGTACTAAGGACAGGACTTTCTCAGTGGCAGCCCCATGCCTTTGGGACTCCTTCCCCAGGGAGGTATGTATGGTCTCATCACTGCTGGTTTTAAAAGAAACAACACAAAAAACCTGAAGGCACATTTATTCCAGTCTGCATTTTGTGCTTTAAAATCATTAGCTGCTGCTGCTAAGTGTGTTTACTTGTAATTTGTATGTTTTTGCAATATTGTAAGCCGCCTTATGAGGGCAATGCACCCTGAAAGACAAGTTAAACATCTTTTGACCAAAGAAACAAACAAATAAATAATGTAATGTAAATTTGCAAGTCTTTAAGGTGCCATAAGGTGCCATAATTTGTTGTTGTTCAGTACGACTGAACGACTGAACAACAACAAACAAGACGCGTTGTTATTTCTATTCACACACAGAAAGGGAAATAGCCTCCTCCCTCCATATACATCATCCGTAGTGCTGGCATGTATTTTCCACTCTAGAGCATTTGATGGAGCCTGCAAGCCCCGTCCTGTGAGGGAAGGCTGAAGGAGTTGGTTGTGTTTAGCCTGGAGAAGAGATTACTAAGAGTCGATATGATGGCCTTCTCCAAATATTTGAAGAGCTGTCGGAGCAAATTTGTTTTCTGTGTTCTGTTGCTCCAAAGGTAGTGAACCAATGGGTTCAAATTACAAGAAAAAGAATTTAGACTCTTAAGAAGAATGTCCTTAGTAAGATAGTACAAGCTGTTCGACAGTGGAACAGACTGACATGGGAGATGGTAAGACTCTCCTTCAGTAGAGGTTTTAAATCAGAGACTGGGTGACCATCTAGTGGAGGTACTGTACTAGTGGATCAACAGGAGTTTGGACTAGATAAGCTTTCCCCAACTTGGTGCCCTCCAGACTACAACTTCCAGCATGGTCAATGGTCAGGTATTATGGGAGTTGTAGTCCAAAACATCTGGAGTGCACCAGGTTGGGAAAGGTAGACTTAGGTGATCTTTGAGGTTCCTTCCATCTCTATGATTCTATGGTTAATGAATCAAAGGTTTGTGTCAGAGCTTAAAGTAGACATTTTAAAGCCATGAGAGTATTTATTTTAAATAATAAGTTTATTAAGAAACTTATCCTGTGGCTTCATATGCAAGCTACTCAGGGAATAGGATCAGGTTCAGGAATCCAAACACTGCTGTAGCAATATACATAGAGAGGTGGTGTAGTGTAGTGATATGACTGTTATCCTATGCTCATTTTCCTGGGAATAAGTCCCA
Source organism: Heloderma suspectum (assembly GCF_057233095.1). Lineage (NCBI taxonomy): Eukaryota > Metazoa > Chordata > Lepidosauria > Squamata > Helodermatidae > Heloderma > Heloderma suspectum. The sequence continues at coordinate 31,296,195 of NC_139459.1, forward strand.
TTGAACACTGGGAAGCTATAGGACTGTGCTGTAGGAGACTCTGTCATTGACTTTTTCAATAGATTATTTATTTAAGAACATTTATAGTCCACCTTTCCAACGAAACAGTTCTCTAAGCACATCTCCTTAGACAGTTTTACTCTAAGATCTCGTTTGTATGTAACGCTAAACTATAGTATTATGTGCAGGAGCCTTAGACGTGTGCTCTCTCCCATCTCCTCCTCTGGTACTGCTGCGTGGAGATCAGAAACTTTTGCTTCTGTTTTCAGTTAACCATGGTTTCTCATTATGTCTGAACCTGACACTATGGTTAAATCTTAACTATGGTTTAGGGAAAGAAGCCAGTATCATACACCATGATTTGAAAGTGGCTTCTTTCCTAACCTATCCACTGTCTGTCCAGGTTTGGATATAATAAGTATAATGTTTATGTCCAAATATGGACATAACATAACTTTTAACTAAACAGTAGTAAACGTTTCCAATCTCTTTGTAGGGGAGGGGAGGGGAGGGGAGGGGAGGGGAGGGGAGAGCTGAGCTCATGATCCCAAGACTCATTCAAGTAATGCTGTAATCAGTGAGTTTTCTTTTCCCCATTCCTCTTAATTAGTTACCTTGTTCTGTTGTTATGTGATGTTCCTCCTTTTCGTTGCTTGTATTTTCCACTTTATTTCAAAGTAAAATTCCGTGATAAAGAGACAATCAGGAAGTTCCTTCTTTTGAATCTTGCCTCTTCCGTGAACTCACTTCGAACAGTCAAAAGCACTGTAGAAATGCTATTATTAGGACCCCCGGAAATGGTCGAGGGCTTCACAGTGGAAGATTATAATCCAAAATATTTCATACTGATCTTTTTATGTCCTGTGTAGAAGTGTTTTGAGTACAGTGGGGGGTTTTCAGAAAACATCTGTTTGTTGCTCTAAAGTTGCTTTATTTTATTTGTGAAAGACATGCTAACACAACCGCTGTCCTTGCTGATAAAATGGAATTTTCAGTTATGCTGAATAAAAAGAGGGAAGGAGGGTAATCGGTGCCCCAACCTGCCACCTGAATTAATTCATTTCTTGGCTCAGATGCCTTCCGTCCATAATTAAACATGAGACAAGGTCTTTTGATTCACCTGTCCTGCTGTACATGTAAACTCTTAACATCACAATTTGTGTCTAAGCCACAAAAATAAAGCTGGCAGGCAAACCAGGTCTAGTTATCTTAGTGTATTTCGAGAAGTGTAATAGGCTATTTTAAATTGGTCCATTCGGAATGCTCAGATAGATAGGTAGATAGATAGACAGACAGTTCGATAGACAGAGAGATATCTCTTGAGCTAAAAGCAGAAATTACAGCTGTGTTTGAGCTTATACAAGAAATGGTCAGAATGCAAAATGAAACCGTCTTCATATGCATAGCACTTGGTCTTTAGGTACAGGTGTATTGCTGTCACTACGTCTCCCCAAGAGGCCCATGAAATCCCCCCTGGCCCCATTCCCCCTTGGGGATGGAGAGAGAAAATGTGAAGAGAAGAATGAGAAGTGGTTGCCAGGCAACTGAGACCCCCTTGCTTTCCTCTGCATAGAACTGGCAAAACCTAGTGGCAGCAAACATCGTGATGGCGGCAGCTGTGGAACATGCATGGATGGGAACCTTACCAATGCAGTTTGCAACAGTGGTAAATTAGGGCCTGGGTGAAGCACTTGCACATTATTTTTATGGCATTGTCAGTGTGCATGGGATGACAGGTCCCTGCCCCACGGAGCTTAAAATCTACAAGGTAGACAACAGGGGAAGTAAATGGGGACGGGGTAAACAGGGAAAGGGTCTACATTTGTTTCAGTTACCTGTACTTAGACCCAGTTACAATGGGGTGTGGGAACTGAGAGATTGTACTAAAATATTCACAGAAATGAAGGGGGGATTCAGAAGAGAGAGAGAGAGAGCGCGCGCGTCAAGGGATAGCTGAGGGCCATGGAGTTGGGGAGGTAAAGAAACAATAGTAATCCTTGGGATGCACATCTGCTCAACAAAACTGAATGATCCTGTGTGGCCATATGTTCATAAAATAAATTTGAGGTGCCAGACAGATTCTTCTATGTGTACAAATTAGACAGATATTTGCCATTTTCAGTTTATAAATGGTACATTATTACCATTGTACCATTGGGTGGAGCTGTCCTCAGTTCCAAAGAACCAGTGAGGTTTGATTTGTTGGGAGGTTTCAGGCCAGGTAAAGGAAGGATCGTATTTAGTCTGACCTCTCTGCCATGACCTTCCCGTCTTGGGTGTCCCTTCACGGTTTAGCTCATGACGTCATTGAGGTGCTCAAGCTCCAGCACCACAACAAGGTAACGATCTCCTTTTCTGAAGACTAAATACGATCCCTGGGGAAGGAAACGGCAACCCACCCCAGTATTCCTGCCATGAAAATTAAATGGATCAGTACAACCAGAGATTTGTCGGTATACCATCAGAAGATGGGACTCCCAGGTCGGAAGATGGTCAAAATGCTACTGGGGAGGAACAGAGAATAAGTTCAGCTAGCCCCAGATGTGATGATGCAGCTAGCTCAAAGCCGAAAGGACGGCTAGCAGCCAATGGTGCTGGTGGTGAACGACGAATCCAATGTTCTAAAGATCAACACACCATAGGAACCTAGAATGTAAGATCTATGTGCCAGGGCAAATTGGATGTGGTTATTGGGGAGATGTCAAGATTAAATATCGACATTTTGGGTGTCAGTGAACTGAAATGGACTGGAATGGGCCACTTCACATCAAATGACCACCAGATCTACTACTGTGGACAAGAGGACCACAGAAGAAATGGAGTAGCCTTCATAATTAATAATAAAGTGGCTTGGATACAATCCAAAAAATGACAGAATGATCTCAATTCGAATTCAGGGTAAGCCATTTAACATCACAGTGATCCAAATATACTCCCCAACCACAGATGCTGAAGAAGCAGAAGCAGATCAGCTCTATGAGGATCTGCAGCACTTACTGGATAGTACGCCAAAAAAAGATGTTATTTTCATTACAGGAGACTGGAATGCTAAGGTGGGTAGTCAAGCGACACCTGGAATTACAGGCAAGCATGGTCTGGGAGAACAAAATGAAGCGGGAAATAGGCTGATAGAATTTTGCCAAGACAACTCACTGTGCATAACAAACACTCTCTTCCAACAACCTAAGAGATGACCTTATACATGGACTTCACCAGACAGTCGACACCGAAATCAGATTGACTACATCCTTTGTAGCCAGAGGTGGTGGACATCTATGCAGTTGGTAAAAACAAGACCTGGAGCTGATTGTAGTTCAGATCACGAATTTCTTATTGCGCAATTTAGAATCAGACTAAAGAGAATAGGGAAGACTCACAGATCAGTTAGATATGAGCTCACGAATATTCCTAATGAATATGCAGTGGAGGTGAAGAATAGATTTAAGGGACTAGATTTAGTAGATAGAGTCCCGGAAGAACTATGGACAGAAGTTTGCAACATTGTTCAGGAGGCAGCAGCAAAAAACGTCCCAAAGAAAAAGAAAACCAAGAAGGCAAGATGTCTGTCTGCTGAGACACTGGAAGCAGCCCAAGAAAGAAGGAAAGCTAAAGGCAACAGTGATAGGGGGAGATATGCCCCATTAAATGCAAAATTCCAGAGGTTAGCCAGAAGAGATAAGGAATTATTTTTAAACAAGCAGTGTGCGGAAGCGGAAGAAGATAATAGAACAGGAACGACAAGGGACCTCTTCCAGAAAATTAGAAACATCGGAGGTAAATTCCAGGCAAAAATGGGTGTGATCAAAAACAAAGATGGCAAGGACCTAACAGAAGCAGAAGAGATCAAGAAAAGGTGGCAAGAATATACGGAAGATCTGTATGGAAGGATAATAATATCGGGGATAGATCTGACGGTGTGGTCAGTGAGCTAGAGCCAGACATCCTGAAGAGTGAGGTTGAATGGGCCTTAAGAAGCATTGCTAATAACAAGGCAGCAGGAGATGACGGTATCCCAGCTGAACTGTTTAAAATCTTGCAAGTTGATGCTGTCAAGGTGATGCATGCCATATGCCAGCAAATTTGGAAAACACAAGAATGGCCACCAGATTGGAAAAAATCAGCTTATATCCCCATACCAAAAAAGGGAAGCACCAAAGAATGTTCAAACTATCCAACAGTGGCACTTATTTCACATGCCAGTAAGGTCATGGTCAAGATCTTGCAAGGTAGACTCCAGCAATTCATGGAAAGAGAATTGCCAGATGTACAAGCTGGGTTTAGAAAAGGCAGAGGAACTAGAGACCAAATTGCCAATATCCGCTGGATAATGGAGAAAGCCAGGGAGTTTCAGAAAAACATCTGTTTCTGTTTTATTGACTATTCTAAAGCCTTTGACTGTGTGGATCATAACAAATTGTGGCAAGTTCTTGGTGGTATGGGGATACTAAGTCATCTTGTCTGCCTCCTGAGGAATCTTTATAACGACCAAGTAGCAACGGTAAGAACAGACCACGGATCAACGGACTGGTTTAAGATTGGGAAAGGAGTACAGCAGGGTTGTATACTCTCACCCTACCTATTCAACCTGTACGCAGAACCCATCATGTGACGTGCTGGGCTTGATGAATCCAAGGCTGGAGTTAAAATCGCTGGAAGAAATATTAACAATCTCAGATATGCAGATGATACCACTTTGATGGCTAAAAGCGAGGAGGAGCTGAGGAACCTTCTGACGAAGGTGAAAGAAGAAAGTGCAAAAGCTGGGTTGCAGTTAAACCTCAAAAAAACCAAGATTACAGCAACCAGCTTGATTGATAACTGGCAAATAGAGAGAGAAAATGTGGAGTCAGTGACAGACTTTGTCTTTCTAGGTGCAAAGATTACTGCAGATGCTGACTGCAGCCAGGAAATCAGAAGACGTTTACTTCTTGGGAGGACAGCAATGACAAATCTTGATAAAATAGCGAAGAGCAGAGACATCACACTGACAACAAAGGTCTGCATAGTTAAAGCAATGGTATTCCCTGTAGTAACCTATGGCTGCAAGAGCTGGACCATAAGGAAGGCTGAGCAAAGGAAGATAGATGCTCTTGAACTGTGGTGCTGGAGGAAAATTCTGAGAGTGCCTTGGACTGCAAGAAGATCAAACCAGTCCATGTGCCAGGAAATAAAGCCAGACTGCTCACTTGAGGGAATGATCTTAAAGGCAAAACTGAAGTACTTTGTCCACATCATGAGAAGACAGGATACCCTGGAGAAGATGCTGATGCTAGGGAAAGTGGAAGGCAAAAGGAAGAGGGGCCGATCAAGGGCAAGATGGATGGATGATATTCTGGAGGTGACAGACTCGATCTTGGGGGAGCTGGGGGTGGCGACGGCCGACTGGAAGCTCTGGCGTGGGCTGGTCCATGAAGTCATGAAGAGTCGGAAGTGACTGACCGCATAAACAACAAAAAAAGGAAGGAAGTTCTAGAAGAAATGCTTGTGAAAACAATGGTCCACTGAGAGATCTATTGGGCACTTGAAGCTTCTGAAGGATCTCTTTAATTGGAGCCAGGCAGTTAGGCAAAATGTGATGTTGCTATGGTAATGGAGAACATAGTGACATTTTTCTTGAAGCCAGACTAGTATAACCCTGGGGTACCAGACTGTCTCAACCGATGTATGGTCACAGTGTTCATCTCAGACTATCAACAGCTGCCTTTGAAAATCATAATGACAGAGTTCTTCTGACTTTTGACCATACTACTTCTATGGTGGGTCTCCAGTTTGGAAAGCACTCTGTCTTCTGTCACAGAAACTTTTAGCATATTAGCAGCTTTTTAAAAAAACTATTTAAGATGCATGACTGGAGACATTTACTATTGTAGTTGCTGGGTGATTGTGGGATAAATCCTTTGCAAATATCCAAACTGTGTGTGCCACAATTATGTTTTCAGTTTATAGTTGTATTAGTTATTCTTAACAATTTGCAATTCAGTCTTCATAAAACTGAACAGAAAATGTTTGTACAAGTCCAACCAATATTCCTTCACCCATCCCCAGTTGTGTACCCTTTGTGTTTAAAGAGGCATTTTGCAAGTTGTCTGCATTTATTCAACATGGCATGTAAAAGATGGAAAAGGAGAGGGTGGGGGGGGGAGAATAAAAAAAAAAGGAGGAAAAAAGATATTTGCATTTCATCTTAAGTATATGCATCAATAAGTAACAATGGAGGCCAGAATCATTTACGCTGCTGAGAAAATTTACAGTCCTCAAAGTGCTTTAAGACCACTGTCCATATTTTGTCATGCATAGAAGCTTTGCCCTGTTTCTTATATACATTGTCTTCCTTTCCAGCTAAAGCACACAATTCACCTAACCATATATCTCTGGTGATACTTAACATAACAACTATATTATCCAGCATTGTCCACCCCATCCCCAATATCCTTCAATAATGTTTACTCAGAAGTAAGTTCCATTCAGCAAAGGTACCCCTGTAACTTTAATAAGACGCTTCCTCCTTCTGTCCCTCTCATTACTTCCTTTAAATCAGGGGTGGGCAACTCGTGGGATGTGGGGTACAGGCATTTCCCTGGGCTCTGGTACATCCTCTGCCACCTGCTACCCTGTCACTAAAATTTGCAGCAGCAAAAAAAATCTGTGGTTTGCCACTGAATTTGGCAGCAAACCACTACAGAGGATTACAAAGGACAAATGTACTCGTTTTGCCACCACTGTCAAATTCAGCAGCGTGGCACTGGCAGGAGTGCAGCACGCGACGGGGGGAGGATGGAAAGTGGCCTATGGAGCCCTCAAAGTTGCGCACCCCTACTTTAAATAGTCAGTTCCTATTCCTTATCATGGAAGGCTGAGTGCAGAAGAATTGATGCCTTTGAACTGTGGTGCTGGAGAAGACTCTTACGAGTCCCCTGGACTGCAAGGAGGTCAAATCAGTCCATCCTAAAGGAAATCAACCCGGACTGCTCATTGGAAGGACAGATACTGAAGCTGAAGCGCAAATATTTTGGCCACCAAATGCGAAGAGAAAAGTCACTGGAAAAGACCCTGGTGCTGGGAAAGACTGAAGGCAAAAGGAGAAGGGGATGGCAGAGGATGAGATGGCTAGATAGCATCACCGATGCAATGAATATGAACTTGAGCACACTCCGGGAGACAGCGGAGGACAGGAAGGCCTGGCGTGTTATGGTCCATGGGGTCACGAAGAGTCGGACATGACTTAACCACTGAACAACAACAACAACAACAACAATAACAACAAGAACTTCCTTATCACGGGGGGGGGTGTCATTATGTGTTTATTATTGTTATTATTATTTCCTTTTTTAAAATACTGAAAAAGCCTATGTTTCAGCTGTCCTACTTCAGATTGAAGAAAGGGGCTTGCATGTTTGCCTTTAGAAACACAAAGATAAAAAGCGCATGCTGATAGACAAATCTTGTTTTGTGTAATAGAAAGGTATCAATGAGCAGGTTCCGTGCTGAAGTTCCACCTTTTTGAGGTTGGTTCACAGAGCATGTGAGCATGATTTTAAAAGGACGTCTTCAAGCTACCTGGACCTGTTCCTTGATCAAATGTTTTCGCTTGAAATGAGGGAGAAAATTTCAAGTGGTGGAAGATATATCTCTAAACTTGTCTTGGCAAAGTAAAGTACAGAATATCCTAGCCCATAGGTATATTTGAAAATAATTACATCACATGAAAGGCTTCATTTCAAATAAATTGCTTTTGGACCCAGATCCAGTGTGGCACCTGCCCTGGATATGATGAGGTATGATGTTCAAAGTCAGCAACTGAAAATAGAGAGGGACTCCTTGACCTAACCAAAGGATCAAAATTGGGAATTTTGGTACATGTATTAAAAATAAATTTAAAAGAAAAAGTAATGTGCATTAAGCAGGGCTGAATGAGAAAGGAGATTGCAGTGATGATTCATACGTTCTTTTGCAAAGGTGCTCATCCATCAACATGCTTTGTCCTCATCTCAGACACAGGGAAGATGAGATTTCATTCTCTGCATACTAGCCCTTTCTCATTATAGTCCTAGTTCACTTCAACAGAAAACATTCATAATGTTACTAGAGAAGAATTTCTTCTTCGCTAGGATGTCATATTGAGACTTGAACTGATTTGCACGTAACAACAGCAAATTGTGGGTTAATTAACTCATGATTTGCCACAGTGCAGGCCAGGCACAGTCTGCAGCTATCTTGAATATTCAACCCCTAATCAGGGGTTGCTGCGTAACATCCAAACCCAGACACTATAGGTTAATTGTGAGTTTAACAACCCACAGTTAACCTATAATTAGCAGTTAGGTTAACTGTGGGTTGTCTAACCCACAATTAACCCACAGGGCCAGTTTGCATAACATGACAGCTCATTGTGGGTTACTTTGGTTACTCATTGTGGGTTACTATTATGGTGGCCAGCAGTGCATGCTGGCCACCATAATGAATATTCAGGTCTGGGCTGGGGGTTGCTGTGGTTTGTCATGACATCTGAACCTGGATGATGGGGGTTATTTGAGGGTTAAACAACCCTCACATAACCCTAAAACAGACCATCAAATAACCCCCATTGCCTGGGTTCGGACGACACAACAAGCCACAGCAACCCCTGGCCAGAGCTTGCATATTCATAATGGTGGCTGGCACGTGCCATTGTGCCAAAAGGGTTAATTAACCCATGGTGGGCTGTTGTGTCATCCGAACCAGGTCACTGTGTCCAGGTTCGGATGTCACATAGCAACCTCCGACAGGGGTTGAATATTCAAAAAGGCTGAGGAATGTGCTGCAACAAATCTTGGGTTAATTAACTCACAATTTGCTGCCGTTAAGTGCGAACACCTCTTGGGCCAGGCTTCACCAGCAAGAGTTGGGCTCCAGGCAGTTGGGTTCTAGATGCCAGAAGAGCTGGTTATCACTCTGTAGGCTTTAGAAGCAGGTACATGATCCAAACCAGGCATGGGCCAAGATCCAAGGCAGCAATCAAAGAAAGTAAGGGCGCCTTTGGCCATGCTGTCTGAGCATAATGGGAGCTATAGTCCAACACATCTGGAGGGCACCAGGCTGGGGAAGGGTGAAGTAGGGGCTAAGGCAGGCTGTTCACACCAGAGACAAATTTCATTCATTTGAATTTTCATTCATAGAGTACATCTCACCATAGTGTGGAAACGGAGACCAGATGATCTCTAGGCCTGCCAGTTCAGCCTGCTGCCCAGGTGCTAACTGCTCACATTGGACAGGACAGCCCTTCAAATAGAGGACACCTTCGCACTGAGGACAGTCCTTTGGCCATGTTTATGATTTTAAGTTGAGAGATGTACCTTAGGCCCCCAGGTTCAGGATCTTCTGTAGCCTCTCAAATCCTGAACACACATCTTTGACCAGCCATTTTCTGAACCAAGGAAAAGAGACAACAGTGTGGTCCTTCTCTTCATGAAGGGGTTCTTAAGGATCAGAGAAGGAGAAGATGGAGAAGGAGGGGAGGAGCCTTTTGGAGAAAAGGGCCACAGCCAACAGGGCATAATGTGAACGAGAACTTAGAAAAACCATTAATGGGGATGGTGCAGGGAATATTTTTCAGAAGATTTGTACACTTGGGGCCAATCCTGTTGAAGTCAATGGAAATTTATTTTTCACTAACTTCATTTTGAAAAAAGTTCTGGCTCTCAGGTGGGAGGAGAGCTCACGCAATTCAGTGGAGCAGAGGAAATAACATTTTTCAAAGGTCTCCAAAGCATTTAGCAATAGCATTCTGTGGGCTGCAATCCTACTTTTGAAGACTTATAAATCATGGGTGAAGCAAACAGGGCTCGTAAAACTTGTAAATAGCTTTGGGATTAATGCTGCTATTACAATGATTAGATATTTGGGAAGGGGATGCTATTCTCTAGTTTAGAGGGGAGGAGTATTTTGGACAAAATGTGGGAGCGGGGGGGGGGGGGCCTTACTAGAAGTCACCTGGACTTTACTGCAATCCTTCAACCGAGGGAAGAAGTCTTGGCCCCTTTGCAATGGATGGCTGCCAAAACATGTTCCTGGCAGAGAATACTTTACACATATGTTCTTTCGAAACTCTGCCTTTTGCCACAGAAAGTCGAGAGACATAACTGAAGAAACAGCCTCTTGATTCCTAATATAGACAAAGATTATAGCTTGTCCCCATACAAACTACACTTATCAAGTTGTCAGCAAATTGGTAGGCTTCAGAAAGCAGTTACAAATAGCACTAGATTAATTTTAAAAGGCTCTGCAAATATGTCAGCTCATTGGGAGAATGTGTGGAAGAAATAGTCAGTATAAGCAAAAGACCTTTGTTTAAATAATGTGCAGTTCTGTCTAATGAGCAGCAGCATTTAAAAAATGATGTCCTGCCATTCTGTATCCATTTTTATTCCATCAAATGTGTCAAAGCAGTCATTACAATATTTATTTCAAAGTGCTCATTTACCTCACAATTTTTTAAAACATGCCTTTGCATTATTATTTTTTATGTTGTTGCTCAAAGAATTAAAGAAGTGTTCTTTGGGGGAGCTTTAATGTATTATTATTGTTGATGATGATGTTGTTGTTATTATTATTATTATTATTGCCCTCCTGCAGGAAAGCAACATACAAATAAATAAATAAATAACTCAGATGAATAAATACTTTTTTCTTGTGGGGAACACAATTATGTGTACATATAAGTTTTCCCTAAAGGGGCAAATAGCAGCTTCAGGGCAAGATAGTTTTCACTGGGAAAATGGCATGGGAGGACGGACACACGCCCCTCCCTGCCGCACTGTGGTCTGATCCACATTTGGGGACCCTGCAGCAGCTTTTTACACAAAAATGAAAGAAACAGGAGGTCCATGGTCAGATCACATCTAGGTTGGCCCTTAGTTCCAATATGTTTTTAATTATTTTATTTTATTTATTACATTTCTATACCTACAAAAAGCTGAAGCTTTCTGGGTGGTTCACAAAACAAGACTTAAAACCATAACATACATCAACATAATAAAACATAATACACAAGCCTTAAAAAGTCAGAACAACAGAATAAAAGCAGATTGAAATCAAAAGAAAGGCTCTGCTGGCGATTCTTCTAGGCTCAATTCACTTTTCATCTAATTCCAGACTCTATATATTGATGCAACCACCAGGTAATTCTGATTTGTGCTCTGTTTTTGATTAATGATGGCCCATTTACAATACTTTTAACTGCAACATATTTTGTTCCTTTAGGAGTCAGCAGGTTTTGAGTCCACCTTTTAGCCATTCTTAGATTGCCTGAGTTTGGGTTGCATAGGAATAAAATAAAGAAGACACCCAGTCCTTTTAATTGCATAATATGTAATTATAACACTTGCACAAATATAACAGTACAGTTATCATGAATTATGTATCACCAGTATCACCACCACCAACAACAAATCTTACAGATCTTGCAACCTGAACAGCCTACACACAATCACCATATCTTACAACTGCATGAGTAGATAGACAAAATGGTTACATGGAAAACAGTGTTGCTGCATTTTTCTGTCATTGCATCCCATACAGATGCCACCTGCCCCTTCTCTTGGTGTCAGCAGTTCTACCAATTCTGAGGCTGCCTCTCTGGACATCCCAAGACCCCTTCCATGTCTGTTGACCATGGGTACAGAGCTACTTTTGGGTGGGGAGCCAGATGACCCTTCACTCAGCTCTCTGTGGACCATATGACAATTGGGCATGGCCACGCCCCTGACATCAGTGGGTGTGGCCATCCCCACCTGACATCATTGGCTCCCTGGCCCAAGTGCTGGGTGGATCTTCCACCCAGCACTTGGGGCAAGGACCAGACTTGGCTGCGCGTGGGCTTCCTCAGTTTCCTCCGATGGGGAAGGATGGAGACTGTGTTGGCTGTACCTCATCTGTGCATGTCCTGCTTCCTTCCCACAATGGACATGCAAAGAAGAGTCCCCCTTTGCTTCTGTGATGGAGGAGCAAAGGAGACTCAGCTGCTTCACATATCCCACCTCCTTCCCCCATTGCGGGAAGGAGGCAAGGCACGCAAAAGAGAAGTGGTTGAGTCTCCAAGGCATCCTCTTGGTTCTCCAAAGGGATGCCTCCAGGAGGCGGGGCTTATAGCCTCCACCCCCTGGGAGAACCCCAAAAGGCAACATAGGCTGAATGGGGGTGCCCTGCAGGCAGGAGAATTTTCACCTCTGCCCTAGACTCAACCCAGGGTTTGATCAATTCTAGGCTTAGGTCCACTAGGAAAATCCATCTTTCTGGATGTTCACACAATCATGGGCTGTTCAGCTTCTGAATAATGCAGGCATTTAGACAAGCAATGTCCACTATAATGGAAAAAAACCCTCTATTGGCCACTGTTTGTTTTTATACTTAATGTAACCTGCACAGAGAACCTTCTCTTATGAGGTAGCATACAAATAATAAATGAAAATAAATATGTTTAGAAATGTGTGTGAAGACCATCTGGTCACAGGTGTCTACACCAATTTTAGTCTTATTATAATAATAAATCACCTGACACGTGGATTTTTTTATATGATATTGCCAGATCTTTATGTACTGAAGGAAGGAGTGCCACTGTCGTTTTTTGAGTGTGTAACTAACAAGTGTCAAATCATTTTGAAAACCAAAAATGCTGCTGTTCACACAACTGGAATTGTGGACAAGGTATGGGTGGGATTTATTTAGTTAGTTATTTACAGCATTTATTTACTGCTCCACATCTAAACAGATTCTGGAGCAGTCAACAATAAAAGATGAAGAAAGAAAAGAAAACACCATATTAAAAATGTCTGGGTTTTTTTTAATTTCTGGTTGGTTGGTTTGTTTGTCTATATGCCAGCCAGAGTGAGATTTTTCTCCTCTAAGTCCCTGAGCAGTGAGACAGTGGTGAAAAAGTTATCAGTTGTTATAGTTCATCCCTGTAAATGTGGTTTTAGTCGATCAACCACCGTCTGGCACTGTTTTTTGACCTTCAATGTACCTTACTCACACAAAATGGACAGAACATGTAATGGGCTACCTATCTGTAGATATGGCAAGTAAATAATAACTTTAACAGCATTTGGCGGGATCACTTTGACCCCTAGCACCTTATATGCCTGGCTTTTCAGTTGCCACAGTCATTACATTAAGCCTACAATTGACCTCAAAAGCCATAAGAGTAAAACATCTATTTTTCACTAAATTAAGGAAGCCCCCCCCCCCCAATATCCCATGGCAATTCGCACCTCATCATGGTTGGGGATTACTTGGAATATAGAGTAGACTGTAGACAACAAAGATTTATGTGGGTTTTTTCGTTGCTGTTGGGGTGCGTTTGACCCCACGTCTTGAAATTCTATTTCGCCATCACTTGAGCCCATATCTCTTGTTTTAAAAATTATTATAATTTTTTATTATTAAAAAAATAAATAATACAATACAAATGTACAGTCAAGAATCAAGTGCTAAAGGAGCCAGAGGAAGCACAAAATAATAACTGTAATAAAAATTGCTCTCCATGTATATTTACTCTCATTACACAAGACTTTTCCAGACTGGAAGGGAAATATATGAAGTTAAAGGGGAGTGTTTTAAAAGGAGACATTTTAAATAGGAACGGTTAAGTAGCCCTGCAGAACAGGCTTTTCCTTGGGGCAAACTCTGCTGGTGCTTATTTTACCATGATCATTTTTGAACCCTGTAATCACCTCTATCATTGTCTCAAAATCATGCTTCGGCCTGGTGCCGATGTGATGCTTGTGGCCAATCTCTTAACCATGGTTTTCAGGAAACACCTCCAAAGAACCATGTCTTCCCAAAGAATGTATGTATATATGCTGGATGGCAAACATGGTGTGTGGCCACATAGGGTGCTTCCAGCTGAGGCTTTTCTCATGCCATCGTCTTGCCTCACTCAAGGAGTATTACAGGGGAGTATTACAGGCTCCAGACAATGTTGTCTTCCTTCCTGTGTTTCCTTACCACTTCTTCCATCTTTTTCCTTACTGGAGAAAATCCGCTAAGGAGGAAAAAATTGGAATAGCTGCAGATTATAGGGTGGCTATGTGCCGTCTTTAACAGAGGACAGTCCTCTATTTGAAGGGTAGCCAGAAGACTGTCCTCTATTTTGAAGGCATTTTCTATTTGAAGGGCTGCCCAGTCCAAGCCCAGTATAAAGATAAAAGAAACTTTAGAAGGAAGACGTGAGCCTTGAAGTTGCCCATCAACAGCACCTGGACAGCAAGGCACACAGGTCATCTGGTCACAGTCTTCCAGACTATGGTGAGATGTACTGTATTTCTATCTAAATTATAACAATTATTTCTAAATGTGCATCTATACATATAAATTAGCATATGCACATTTTATACAAATAGGTTTTCATCTTTTTTGGTGATTCACATGTGGCCTTCCTACTTCTGAGTGGTAGTGCTAGAGACCTCCACCTGGAAGCCCCTATAATGTATTATAAAGCAGCCTCTAGGGGAGCAATCCTATGGCCACTAGACACTGTCTAGAGGGCCACAGGATATGCTCTTTTCCGGGAACCGACCTCGGAGCCCACACTCCGAGGTCGGTTCCCAGAAAACCAACCTCCCCCCACGTCCACGCTGCCTCGGAGGCAGCGCGGAGAAGCCTCATCATCCATGCTCGGAAGAGGAGCACAGAGCAACTGAAAAGGGGTGAGGCTGGGGGCGTTCCGAGGCAGGGAGAGTGGAGCTGTGTGTATGACACATCCTATGTGTTGTACACACAGCCTCCTCTCCTGGTCGGGCCCCCTGCGGCTAGGCAGCCAAAAACGGCTGTCTAACAGAAAATAGCAGGGCAGGAGAGGCACGGAGGGAATGATCCCACCCACACCCACCTCGTGGCTTTCCTGCCTTGCTTTGGATAGGCGGTCGCCTCCGAGTTCGGAGGTAGCCACCTATCTTGATAAGATTGCGCCTTAGAGCTGTTTTGACTGTTACATAGAAGTGGCAGTGAGTCATGAGTCTTTATTTTCCCTCCCTTCCCACAATGTGAAACTTGTAGGTGTTGTTATCTCTCATTCATCTGTAGCAGAATCAGCTGTTGTGGGTGGAAAGGGGTTGGAGTGGTGATGTTGTTTTGCAACTGGTAGTATCAGTTTCAGCATCTCTGTAATATCTGCTCAATTGCACATTTGTAAATAAATAGAATATTGTAGAACATGGTTAAGTTTCCATTATTCTCTCAAAGGGAATTGAATGCTACCCTGGAAGTTCCACTATTCCGGGAAGTGGGGAGCGTAGAACAGCATGAACCAGTTTTTAGAGACATTGCCTTTTTGAGGTGCACAAAAACGTAAGATGTAAATGTGACCAAGATTTTATCTATCTATTCCCAGTATTTATAGGACACCCTTCAACAGAAACCTTCCTAAACTAATATGTGAACTACATATAAAATACATAAGGCGAAACAGCGTACAAAAAAGGCATATATTTGGGGAAAGTAATAAATGCATACAAATATTTGTGTGGACTTTGAAAAAAGAAAAGAAAAGGCAAACTGCTGCCAAAACAGGACAGAACAAACTTGTGCTTGAAAAAATGTGAACATTATAGAAAGCAACACAGGCAGATTTGTCCATCCTAGATGACAGCCTAAAGGAAGAGACCCAGAGCAGGGCCTTCCTGGTACGGCCATGTTTGCAAATACGTGGATCCTGTACACTTATCACCCAGGATTGGTTGCAGCTTCCTTTTGAGAATACTCTTGCATTTTCTGCTATGTGGTGTGTAAAACACCCTTCAGCGTTAACTTAGAATAGAACAGCTTACAAAATCCTTCTCCTGTCACTGAATAGGAGCTGGATAATTAGTAGGAAATGGAAGTTCCTGTCTTTACACACCCTGTGCAAATGCAAGGGAGATGGAGATGGAGTAGTGGGAAAGAAGCTAGCGAAGTAGTGTGGAAGGGTCTAAAACATCGGGCGTATATCACTTGCTAGTGGAGGATTAGTAAAAATTGCACTAGACTAATCTTCAATGTTAACACTATTCCGGCATTCACAAAGGTGTTAAAAATCTGCAGATTCTCCTCTTCAGAATATCGCCCTCCATGAGTTGAGGGTGACAAACGCAACAAGGGAGAGGGGTGGGGCTGGAGTGCTTCTCCTCACGCATTGATTTTGACCCTTTTGTGAATGCCTGAATAGGGCTGTTGTCAGACCCAGAATCCACATTTAAGCACAACCTGTGACATAGGATCCATTTTTCTTTTTTGCCATAAATATTTCTTTCTTTTTCTGTCTCTGTACTTCTCTCTTGTTCCTTCTTTAGAAAAAGTCCTATACAACAACAGCAAACAGTGGTGATGCTGCAGTTGCAAACTTCCTTAGTTTGAGGTTGGTCTATCAAGCTCAGTGTTGTCTACAGAACACTGACTGGCAGTGGTTCCCCAGACTGTCAGACAGGGGTTGTTCCCAGGCCCACCTAGATATGCAAGGGATTGAACTGCAGACAGGGGTTGTTCCCAGGCCCACCTAGATATGCAAGGGATTGAACCTGTGACCTTTCACATAAGCATGTGTTCTACCACTGAGATACAGCCCTTCCCTAATAAAAGCCACTGGTTGAAGAACAATGCCTTAGAAAAGCCTTTGGGCTGAATACAAACTAAATTAGGTGAACTTTGTTTCCATTGAAATCAATGGGATAAGTTAGTCATGGCTTCAGTTCTATTGATTTCAATAGGAAGTAAGTTCACCTAACTTAAGCTGGATCCAACCCACTGAGTACAAAACCACATGGTTTCAGGGGTGGCATAAAAACATAAAGTAGTTATCCATTTGTCAAAATTCTACTTCTCGATGCCTTGTAGCTGTATTTGGATACTGTCTTCTTAGCCAGCATTTCAAGCTGGGCTTCTTGTTTAGTTAGAGTTTGTAAGATTATTCCTCTTTCTCACCACTTTGAATTATTTTCATTCATAACTAGTATACTCTCTGCTGGGAAGAAAATTGTT
The DNA here is from genome assembly GCF_057233095.1 of Heloderma suspectum. Taxonomy (NCBI): domain Eukaryota; kingdom Metazoa; phylum Chordata; class Lepidosauria; order Squamata; family Helodermatidae; genus Heloderma; species Heloderma suspectum. Next base: position 31,313,181 of record NC_139459.1, read on the forward strand.
GCTTTGGTAACTGCATAATAACCCATTGTTGTTCTTGGATCTTTCCCACCTGCCTCATTTATGTTTAGTTTAATTTCAATCTGTTCAGTGCCTGTTTTGTACAGTTGCTGAGAAGTGAAGTGGCAGGTGCTATTACAAATAGAGATATTTATAAAGGAGGGAAATGACAAAGATTTTCCTAGCATGAAAATCAATCTTGTATATTCACAGGGTACTTTTTTCCCTCCTGTTAAAGATGGTCAGTTAAAAAAACAAAAACAAAATTATTTTAGTATTGAATGTCTCTCCTGGTAATGAAGTTTCCTCTTTGTGAAATGGACGCAGATGATATATAACTTCTCCCTCACTATGGATATCTTGTTCTCTTCTCTGCATTAATATCAGTCAGTGGATACCAATAGTAGACCATATATTGACCAATGGAAACAAATGAATGAGTGGAAACAAATTTGATCCCAATAATTATTTTCAAAATTATCCTCTGCAAATGTTGGTGTCTCATAGCTCAATTCTAAATATACGTATGCAGAAGTCCTAGACGTAGCTCAGCTATTAATCCTTATGCCTGTTTGGTGACTATATTCTGGGCTTAACTGCCAGTCAAGGGATATGTATCATGGCCATCATGATACATGCATTGGCAGTCTCCAGGCTGGACTACTCTAACATGCTGTCCATGGGGCTGTCCATGAAGACTGTTAAAAAACTTCAGTCAGATCAAAATGTCAGCATCCACTAATTAGTGGGAGTAAAACACATTGGGTAGTATCCAATGGTGCACTACTGCTAATTTAAATGATGTTGCGTTAGCATAAACTATCTCTAGTGCAAACACCAATAGCACTTGCTGGTGTGACAGATTTTCTGGGAAACCCATTGCACCAGCAAGTGCTACTGGCATTACGCATGGGATAGTTTACACTAGCACAATGTTATTTTCATTAGCAGTACTGCACCATTGGATACTACCCAAATCTTCTGAGCTAAGCCTTGGCTGCCATTTCATTTCTCACACAATTCAAAATGCTGGATTTAACCTTTAAATTTCTGAACAGCCTTGGTCTAGTTGTTCTTATAGGTCCCCACTCTCCAATGCCGTGAGCTCATCTGAAAAGGCTTTACTCTGAATTCATTGGAAAGTAGAATTATGACAAAAAGAGCCTAGTTCACCTAAGTATTAGATGAGGTGGTAACCCTATTTCTCAACTATGCCATATCAGACTGTAGGTGGGAGCTCTCGTACTTACAAGTTCCTTCATCCCCCACAAATTGCCTGTAGATAAAAAATTAGATGTCAGGGAGAAGAATTGTAGCCTGGCCTTGTTGATATGCTGTTTTTTCAGGTGTGCAGGCATGTGTGAGTTTTACAGAGCATTCAGTTATGAATCCTGACCTGCAATCCAAAGTGGTGCATCGTATTGAAGCTATCCACTTCATGCTGCATTCAGCAGAAATGAATACATGTTTCAACGTTGATTTGTTCTCCCTTTTAGTCTGTGCAAACTGTTGTCTTTAGCTAGGGATGTAATCAGTTAGGAGTTTTAATTAGCCACTTACCATGTCTCCAGAGGGTGGAGGAGAATCAGATTTCAACTATATTCTCCAGTATTGAATGGGATACTTTGTGTGAACAACTGAATTGATTGAGCGTATGTTGAGCCAGATGCCTTGCCAGGAGAGAAGTCTTGTAGTAGTACTGAATGTGTCAGTAATCTACATAACAAGTTGCTAAGGGGCGGAGGGCGGGGGGAGAGAGAACTGCATTCTACAAGGTGTTTAAAGCAAAGATGGTGACATATTTTTGATTTTTTTCTGAGGAGTTTGTCGCTTCGGGGCAGCACCGCGCATTGCCTGTGATAATTAAGCAACAAGTGTTAACAATGTTTTCGTCACAGTGTTAGAAACTGGCAGGTTTCCCTGTGTGCCCATGTTCATTTAATAATTCAAACGCTAACACAGATGCATATCAGTGATTCTTAAGGTGGGACGTAGGGCTCTGGCAATGGACAGTTGTGGGGGAAATACAAGCTTCCCTTGGATCACTAATGGCATGCATCTTGACTGTACAAAGAGGGGAAATGGCAATCCATGTTGTCAGTCAGAGCAATTTAATACAGACTGTGTGCCACATCTTGTGTACTGATTTTAAATAGGGAGTGGGCGGGGAGCCAGTGTGGTGTAGCGGTTAGGGTGGTGAACTAAGATTGTGGAGATCTAGGTTCAAATCCTTACTCATCCATGAAGCTCACTAGGTGACACTGGGCAGTATCCAATGCTGCACTGCCACTAGCGTAAATGACATCACTAAACTTCCATAGGGCAACGCTAATACCACTTGCTGGCATGCCACATTTTCCAGGGAAAACAATTGCACCGAGAAGTTGTATTGCCATAGCACCAGGGTTAGTTTATGCTACCACAACATCATTTATGCTAGAGTAGTACAGCATTGCTGGGAAAGACTGAAAGCAAAAGGAGAAGGGGACGGCAGAGGATGAGATGGCTAGATAGCATCACCGATGCAATGAGTATGAACTCGAGCACACTCCGGGAGAGAGCAGAGGACAGGAAGGCCTGGTGTGCTATGGTCCATGGGGTCACGAAGAGTCAGACACGACTTAAGAACTGAACAACAACAGCAGTACAGCATTGGATACTACCCACTGAGTCACTGTCTCTCAGCCTAACCTACCTTACAGGGTTACTGTGCATATCAAAGGAGGAAGAGCCTCCTGAGAGATCCTGAACTCTGTAGGAAGGGTGGGATAAAAATGTACAGAAGCAACCCCCTTTCTTTAATAGTTTTTGTTTCCCTTGGCAACTCAAAGAATGCCATGAAGCCATCAAGTCCTAGCCAGCGAATAAACAATTATTTAAAGTATGCATCAAGTAGCATCTTTTCAGGCTAATTTTCATTTGTTAACCTCCTTGCGCTGCTGCCTGGCTCCTACAGCCTTCCACTACTGCGTCGCAAGAAGTCTCAAGAAGTAGGTTTGGTTGTAACCTATGAAAGCTTATGCTGTATTAAAAATATGAGTTGGTCTGAAAGGGTGTTGCCGGGTTCATACTTTAAATAACTGTAACCTAAGACGTGAATGGTTTTTTAAATAATTTTGAACTGGGGCCATATTTTCAACTGAGCAAGGACCAAAGGATCAGTAAAATCAGCTACATTCACTGTTTCATTTCCACACAAGAGCAAAAAAAGAGGCAAATCTCAAATTGATACTGGAAAATAATAGAAAAATAATTCCCTGATGTAGGAGAATTCCGAAAGCATGAGTTTGCTCAGAATGCACTGGGCAAAGGGAAGGTGGAAGGCAATAGAAACTGGGCTCTCCCAATGTTGTAGAGAGGATATCTGCCTGTTCCCTAATAATATTTATACAGTATTTATCAATAACTATATCTAAACAGCTCTGAAATATTAATGCAATTCTTACAACAATAAAATTACTATAATAGAATGAATGAATGAACGAATGGTTTGTAAATGAACATTTCATTTCTAAGTTTTCTCCAGAACTAATTTTAAATTACAAGAAGTGAAGTTTAGATTGTGCCCAGTAAGCACTGAGATTTATAGCATCTTGAACTCTATTGTACCAAAATGAACAAGTGAGACTCTGTCTTTCTGTGGACCTGTTATCTTGCCAATTCCCTTCCCTGGTTCCCACCAGGTTTGCTATCTTGATTGTATGGGACAGGCTGTATCTCAAATTCTAGTACTCCTTTTATCAGTTGAGTGAGAGTTAATTTTTTTCCAGTTATAAGAGGTAGCCACATAGACTCCTATTAGCAAATACACAACCATTTCAATTGTTGTTCAGTCGTGTCCAACTCTTGGTGACCCCATGGACCATAGAACGCCAGGCCTTCCTGTCCTCCGCTCTCTCCCGGAGCGTGCTCAAGTCCATATTCATGGCATCGGTGATGCTATCTAGCCATAATATTTGCCTTCAGTCTTCCCAGCATCAGGGTCTTTTCCAGAGAGTTTTCTCTTTGTATTAGGTGGCCAAAATATTTGAGCTTCAGCTTCAGTATCTGTCCTTCCAATGAGCACTCAGGGTTGATTTCCTTTAGGATAGACTGATTTGACCTCCTTGCAGTCCAGGGGACTCGTAAGAGTCTTCTCTAGCACCACAGTTTGAAAGCATCAATTCTTCGGCACTCAGCCTTCCTTATAGTTCAGCTCTCACAGCAATAAGTTACTACTGGGAACCATTTCAATATCCACTATAAAAACAACTCCCTAACATAACAAAATTAAAACCATTCATGGATTCAGTCATAAGTCATACCCAGTAATGTTCTTAATGTCTTCTAGGATCAAAGTTCAACAATTTTTCATTTTAGAGCGTTGCTAAAAAACATGACATGTATCTGCTCTGACCATTCTGCAGCACCAACATTGGTCACTTGCTCCTAGCTGAACTATTTGGATGGTATCCAATTCACTCCTCCTGCCCACAGAATGGCTTCCATCAGCAGCCCCCCACCCCACCCCCCACCCCCATTTGCCTTCAAACTCTGCTATAGTGACTTGAGGAACTGTCCAGAACTAATATGGGGGTATGGGGGTTGCAAGAGGTAGGAGAGGAGGGAGAAATGCTGTTGTGCAGGCAAACATTTACTCTTGCGACATTGGATTTCACCCTATAATTTCAATAGAGTTAAATGCCACCTATATACCAAGATATATAAACTTTATTTGAAATTCATGGATAATGGTGATTGTGGAAGGTGTTTCCAAATCCAATTCCAAATCTAGAGGTATTTCCTTTGAGAAGACCATTTCCCATCTTCTAGTACTTTTCTGAGTTCTTTTGGTCCAAAATTCCCCCACAATGTAATTTTACCTAACAAATCTTTCTTCTCAAATTTTTCACTGTAGTATATGGCTGCAATAGATAATAACTTTGGGCTTAACTTGCTTTTATATTTCATTTCCTGTGTATGGGTTTGTTCTAGTAATAGCCAGATTTAGTAATTTCCAGTGTATTGGTTTGTTTTAGTAATAGCCAGATGGTAGTTGGACTCGAAGGCCTTGTAGGCACCTTCCACTCCTACTATTCTATGATTCTTAACTACAGTGCCTAAGAGTATTTTTGAGATATATCGGCTAGTCCTTTTGCTATAATATTGTTATAGTATCCCCCTTCGACCCATGATCTTAAACGATGCAGCATATCCAAACTATAATGCTATTTCACACATGCTAAACCTCCAGCAGAAGATATCTTCTAATAAAGTGTTTTAACCAGGACTCTTAGTTTTTCTCCACCCATAACAAATCTAATATAAGAATGAGGAGATGAATATATATAGATATATCTTTGAGTTTCGAGTGATGTGCCTCCAATTTTGATCGGGGGATTGGGGGAATGGGGAAAACAACTGTGAACACAGATATCAAAAGTTTGGGTAATGCTGCTCTTTTATTGGAATAAGTGTCATAAAACATTGTCCAGAGCTAACTTTGACTTCACAAATAGACATATGGTTTGGGGCATGGGTATACAAAGGTCCACCTTCTCCCATATGAACCTCCCCATCAGCTGAGATCAGGTTTAGAGGACTGGCAACTCTACAAGAAATTGGGCTATATCTCTGCCTCTATCCTGATTATGGAATTCCTTCCCTAAGGGCCAAACTAGATATTTGCTCGATACGTAGCATGGAGATACATATCAGGTGTGCCTCACCTAATTACAGGTGTGGGGGGGGCGGAAACAGGTAGGTGAGGCTTATCTCTTCTTTCCCCAGTGCCAACAGAGTCAAAATTGCCTCCCCCCACACAACTGCAGTGCATAGGGGGAAGAAAGCCCCTATTGGTGCCATGTTTGCCTGGCGCCATCTATTGTTGTCTTCTGGGCAGCCAGCAAAGTTTGTCCTGTTTTCTGGGGATTAGAGGGTTAGCAGTCCTAGTGTTTACTTACTCCATTTGTTTTTATTGCTGTTTGTAGTGCCGCCTGATTGGCTATTGTACTTCTGGGTAATATGTTTTGTTCTCTGATTCCTCTGTATAGTTAATATTGATTAATAAGATTAAATGTATTCATCTGCTGATTAGTTTACTGATTGAGATTGTGTTATTGGCTTTACTGTTCTGTTTTGTTTTAATTGCCTTTTTAATCCACCCTGAAGGCCAGTATTTGGTGGAAGGGCAGGGTTAGAACTTTTTAATGTATTATATTTTCATACTATTCAAGAGTACCATTTCACAGTTCCTGCCATTTTCTCTTCTGAAGGTGTTACAGTACAATCCTTTACATATCTACTCAGAAATAGGTCCCATTAAAGTCAATGGAACTTACCCCCAGGTAAATTGGTGTAGGTTTACAGCCTTATGGGGCAATCCTATGCTTGTTTAGACAGAAAAAAAAAAATCCTGCAACTCCCTCGCCAGTCATGCTGGCGTTGTAGGACTTTTTCTGTCTAAACATGCATAGGAAAGGTTTTGAGAACACTCAGTGGTTTAACTATAATAAGTTGGCTCCACTTCTTCAGACATGGGTTCAAGGACTTTGCTGGCTCTTTGCTGGCCAGAAACAGTCTAGCACTTTTGTAACCATCAGAATGGCAAGGGTACTTCCAATGAATGTATTTGAAAGTTGGCCACTAGGATGTTTGTAATACTTTTATAAAAGGAATATTTTAGCTATTGCAATAATGATCAGCTTGCAAAATATATTTCTTCAAATGGATGTCTAGGGTTCTTCCTTTTAATAGTTTGGATTAATAAAGTTTGATTTGTCATTTAATGCTGCCATTATAGTGTCTGTTCTAGTAAAATGAAATGTAGTTAGAAATCAGATACTGCTTTTATTATTCAAATTGACCATTTTGTGATTTTTGTTAGCTTTGATTCGTTTTTAGTATTTTGCAATTAACTTGATTGCTACTGAATGGTGATAGGAGTGATATTGTTGTTAATCCATGGAGGGAGCAATCCTATGGCCGCTAGACAGTGGCTAGACGGCCATAGGATATGCTGTTTTCCGGGAACTGACCTTGGAGCCCGCACTTCGAGTTCGGTTCCTGGAAAACCGACCTCCCCCCATGTCTGCGCTGCCTCGAAAGAGGAGCATGGAGTGGCTGAAAAGGGGCGGGGTTGGGGGTCATTCCGGGTTGGGGAGAGTGGATCTGTCTGTATGACACATCCTATGTGTCGTACAGCAGCCTCCTCTCCTGCTCAGGCCCCCCATGGCTAGACAACTGAAAACAGCTTTCTAGCCGAAAAAGCAGGGCAGGAGAGGCACGGAGGGAACGATCCCCCCCACGCTTCTCCTGCCTTGCTTTGGATAGGTGGTCGCCTCTGAGTTCAGAGGCGGCCGCCTATCTAGATAGGATTGCACCTTTATTGTCAGCAGTAAACCACTCTGACTGCAGTATATGTAGAAAGGGGGCATACAAATAAACTTGACTTGACAACTTCTTTTGCTCACTGCTTTTTCAGGGTAAAATAAAATAGAACATTTAGTGTGTTGAAAACAGTTCAAAATACTTTTTGGCTGTATTCCTCTTGAATATATTCACATAGACTCAGCAGAAAGCCTTCCTCATGTTAGACTGGCATTTTCCAGAAGCCATGTAAGACTTCTTCTTTTAATTTAAGCAAGCATTTGGTGACTGAAGGAAAAGACTGTTGATATTTTAGGTGTGTTACAATTTTAGAGGGGTGCTGTACTTTAAAATGGCTGTTACTTCTATGCTCTATGAGCATAATTTACAAGGTGCATGACAATTTTAATGAGTAAATGCATTTCCCAGTTTTGGGAGTCAACGTCTGCGGTGTTCTGTCAACATCACTTGGAGATGGACCTCGCATAAAGTAAATGTGAGAAGCCGTTTGTTCCCTTCCCTCCCTTGAGTGGGATTTTGCCAATTACAGTTTTATTAGCTGAAAGCTAGATGCTTGGAAATTGGCAAGAAACGGAAAGAGGAAATAGAAGGAAACAGGCCAGCTGGAAATAATTTCTTTCATAAATCCTCACAATTTTTCTTCCAACATGAATATCTTGTTGTTTATGAAGTAAACATACCTCAGCATTATGGTGCCGTTTCTAAGTGTTACTAAGCAGTACAGTTTCGGGGATCCTTGGGAAAAAAACAGCCTAAGAATCCTGAGGTTCTATAAGCTCATTTTTTAAAAAATAGTATTTTTAATAAGTCCAGTTCCGCATGTTCTCATTTGTTATAAAAGCAAAATCATTATATATTCAATATTGGTTCTAGCACCTTGTTTTAAAATGCTTACTCTTACAGCTTACTGGCAGAAAGGAGATGGATGTGAAATATGGTGTAACTGAGATTCCTGACATTAACATTAACCTGACCCCTTTTATGTTCTTACATTGGTTCCCTTGGCACATCATTGAGCAGAGGGCCTACCGTGAAGATAGATTACATTTTAAGAAACTATAAGAAAGTGCAGGAATCTGGACGGCAACTTAAGAACCACCTTCTACACTTCAGATTGAAACTGGCTTTAGTTTCAGCAGGGAACGCTGGGTACTGTGGGATCACTAGCAGGGAATTCCCAACACCTTCATCCAAGCTACAATTCTCAGGATACCTACTATACTATACCATGACAGACACACTGGTATATAGGGATGGACGGACTCACCTCCTTCTGCCAAACCCTTCTGGCTGGCTGCCCATGCTCGCCGCGTTGTGCAAGCTGCCACACAAGCCACAGGCACCCAGTGGCTGCCCGTTCTCTCAGCAAACTACCATTTTTCTGCAAAATGGTGACTTGGGTTTTTCCATAAATGTAATGTTGTGTTACATACAAATCATTACAGGCTTAAATGGCCCCTTTACAGCTGCCCTTTACATAACTTTACATTTCTGGAAAAACCCGCGCTGCCATTTTATCACAAAATGGCAGCTCACTGAGGGCATGGATGGCCACCGGGCACTCGAGGACTGCGCAGTGGCTCCAGCAGCTGGTCCAGTAAGTGCGGTGGCTTGGCCAGTGAGGTCCGGGAGGCTGAGCAGGGAGGAGTCCACCAGATTCCACCCCTCTCAGACTCCTGTGATATCCCTGGGTATAAAACCAATATTCCATTTCTAATGTAGGCATTTCTGATGCCTGCGATTTGCATAGCACTTTCAAATGGACCCGTCCTCAATTTGCATGATCAGTGTTTCTTGCAATTGAAACATTTCTTAAGCACAGTTGCCCCTTTACTTATACATGTGGCTTGGAAGAGGCTTCCTTAATTGGAGGCTGCTCAGCTTTTTCTAAGCACAAGAGCTCGAACAAAATGCATGAATGCATATGAGTTTCATATGGGTTTCCCCTTCTCTTGTTGGTTCAACAGATGTTATCGTAAATGGATAGGGTAGAACAGTGCGGCAGAGGATTTGATGCACCTAGGTATCATTTGTGTTGGCGGCATATTTTGTTTGTGATGCACTGGTGGTACAGAATATTAAGATATCACGGAGATGCATGCAGCTCACTCTAGTTCTTAATATTTATTTTAACAAATTAATGAAGTATATTTATGCACCACTTTGGAGCCAGGATTGGCTTCCAAATTAGTTTACAACAATTAACATCTTGCCTTTGTTTCCCCACTCTCACTCTTTCATACCATCTCCGTTTCAGCTCTCTCTCCTACCAGTGTTCTGTCACATGGTTAGTGAATGCATATGGACACTTTACTTCCTTGAATCTGAAGGCAGGGGCAAGGGGGGGGCACTTGAAAGCTGTTCAGTGTTTCCTTTGTTACTATCTTAAAAGTGAAGGTAGAACATGAAACCATTTTCATTTGGTGCACAAACAATGGGCTGACATGCCACAACAAATAGATCTAAGAAATAAGATCGAAATTTAAGAAATAAAAACTTCCCTTTGAAATGTGTGTTGAATCACATCAATTGATAAGGCTGCAACTGTAGGCATACTTTGCTAGAATTAAACACCGCTAAACACAGCGGGACTCACTTCTGAGTAAACATGCATAAGATTGTGCAGCAAAAGACACATACAGTGAAATCCTATACATTTCTACTCAGAAGTAAGCCCCACTAAGAGGAGAAAAAATATACATGGAAGGGTCAAAAAGCCAAAAAGAGAACTGGGAAGTCTTGAGGCATTTGTATGAAAAGAAATGTCTTATATCACAAACTTCCTGTACCTCTTCCATTTCATGGCCTTCTGGCACTACTGTGTATATTTTCCCCCTCTATAGTCTGTCTGTATCTGCCAGCAAAGCAAAAGACTCCATGAACCTCACAAATTGGTTAATGGACCATAAAAGCTCTGTTAGTCTTTACTGTGCCACAAGGCTCTTTTGTTGTTTTTGTTGAAATAAACAAATATGGCTACCCCATCCTCAAGAAAATATGTAGAAATGCTTTGTTTAGCACAGAGTATTTACAGGGGAAAGCACATCCTACACATGAGTTAATACTTTGTGTTCTGCACTGAGGGGTTTGGTGTCCGCTACTTTTGGACTGATTGAATCTGGACTGGTCTGGACTGGAACTTGGCTTCTGCTAACTCTGAGGAAATATGGGATATATAATTTGAATGTGTAACTACTGAGACGTGAACCCTTTTGAGTTTTTACAATATACAGTAAAATGCATGGTGCATCATTCTGTTGCCCTCACAGGTATGATGGTCACACACTTGCATATATGATGGCTCCTTGCCCTAAATACTCTGTGCTGGAGTTTGCATCTCTTCTTGAAGAGTCTTGAACCCTTAAGAGGCTGATTGCAGGTTCCCATCCCTTGCACACCAGATCTAAACAATCCAATTCTCCCCAAAAGTGGTCATCTTGTTTTCGTTCCATATATTTACACAGCAGGGGAAAATCCACTCTTGTGACATGATTTCTATTATTAAAACAGTTTATATAATGACACTCTAGGTCACTGTAGGTCCTAGCATATTGGCAAGATCCACACTTTGTTATATGAGCTCGGAAACCAAACCTGGGAGCAAATCTGGATGGAGTCCCAGCAGCATGGACAGAAGGGCACACGATGTAACATTCTCAGACCAGCAGGGAAATGCTGACAGATTAATCTTCACCTGGCTGCATAATGGGCCCACAAGGTGTGTGCCTGTCTTGCAGAGAGCTCGTCTTCTTTTAGATATTGCTGAAGCCAGTGTTTTAGAGTACTGTCCATGCAAAACTCTCCTTCTCCTTCCGGCTAAAGCTTAGCAAAAACCCTATAGCATTACAACCAAAATAGAAGGGGCCACAGAGTACCTTCCATGCTGAGGCTGAAAAAAGCCATGACAATGTGAAGTTCAGTGTGTTTAAACATGGAGCTGCCCCAATCATGTGCAAAGAGGGAGGTGTAAGGAGGCTAATTTTAAAAGCAAAGGGGGTATGGAAGTCAGGGGGACAGACCTCTCCTCCCCACAAACCTCTCTTCAGGCTCTTTTCTACCAAGCCAGCATTCTGATATTTGAAGCAGGACCAGCATCAATGGTCGGCAGGGCTGGGCACCTGCCGAGGGTCTGTGCCATGCAGAGGGCCCACTGGCAAGAGCTCCCGGGATGTACTACTCCTCTTCACCATTGCAACCTGGTTTTTCACCCACCTCTAGCTCTGGCCCAGGCAACAGAAGTGGTGTGAAGGAGCCGCTCCCTGCTTGCTCATTGCCTGTCTGCCTGGAGTGACATCAAATTATTTAGGGTTGTTAAAACAAAAAGGGATTGTGAGGAGCTCCAAAAGGATCTCTCTAAACTGGGAGAATGGGCATCTTAATGGCAAATGCGGTTCAGTGTAAGCCAGGTCCCATCTATATGGCACCGCTGTGACCCCCCATCCCATCGCAACTGTTCAGCAATGTGGCTTCAAATCAGCAAACCCTGCGATACACCGGCGATGTACTGCGCGCTTCCCTAAGAGACTCGCCATGCCCGGGGTTTTTTGCCATTACACTGAAATGCACAGCTGTGCAATCCCATGAGTGTGGGGGTGTGACACTTCACTGGCTATTTTATATTTGAGGGGCTCTGCTGTGTCTTTCTGACCCTGTTTCAGGTAAAAAATTGGGTGTTTTGTGCTCCTTCATTTCCACACCATCAGTTTGTCAGTTCCCCAGCCTGAGACTCTCACGATGGTTCGCACTCACAAGCGTGAGCACTACATGCCTAGCCATCACTCCAAAATGGTGCCCAGAGTGATGTTGTTCCTCCCCCAAGAGCCTCCCCAGCCCTTGGCTACTGAGTCCAAAAGCAACCATTGTGAAGATACGAAGCTGCAAAAATGTGCGGAAGTGTGATTAAATAGATGAAAATGCCCCTCTGTGCCTCTGTAACTGCGCAGCTGCAAAGGGATGGGGGAGCAAAGAGGCGTCACAGAGTGACAGAGGCACTACGCATGCCTAAAACATGTTCACTGTAAGATGCAAAGTCAGTTTGGGGAAGGAACAGACAGCCCGCAACCATGGAGGAACCTGCAGCAAACCCCCAAAATTGCAGTAAAACGACTCCTTGGAACTCTGTTTCCCGCCTCCCAGCTGAGCAGAGCAGAGCAGAGCAAGCTGCTCCAGCTGGTCCAGGGACTACAGAAGCAGGCAAGCTCCCAGAGAGCGAGCGAACAGAGCGAGCGAACAGGGGGAGCAAACAGGAGTTGGCCAGGGGAGTTGCAGTGGTTGAAGAGACAAAGGAGACAAAGGAGACAGAGGCTAAGAGGTAAGTGGGTTGCAGGAAGCCCAGGGCGCTGCCCTTTATCCTTCTGACTGGCTGTGAGCTCACCAGGAGCTTCTGAGAGCTCCAACTGAATTGGAGGGGTGTGGCCTGAGTACTCCCAGCAGCTGACTGGGCAGGAAGCTTCAGTCTGTTTCCCGCCTCCCAGCTGAGCAGAGCAGAGCAAGCTGCTCCAGCTGGTCCAGGGACTACAGAAGCAGGCAAGCTCCCAGAGAGCGAGCGAACAGGGGGAGCAAACAGGAGTTGGCCAGGGGAGTTGCAGTGGTTGAAGAGACAAAGGAGACAAAGGAGACAGAGGCTAAGAGGTAAGTGGGTTGCAGGAAGCCCAGGGCGCTGCCCTTTATCCTTCTGACTGGCTGTGAGCTCACCAGGAGCTTCTGAGAGCTCCAACTGAATTGGAGGGGTGTGGCCTGAGTACTCCCAGCAGCTGACTGGGCGGGAAGCTTCAGTCTGTTTCCCGCCTCCCAGCTGAGCAGAGCAGAGCAGAGCAAGCTGCTCCAGCTGGTCCAGGGACTACAGAAGCAGGCAAGCTCCCAGAGAGCGAGCGAACAGAGCGAGCGAACAGGGGGAGCAAACAGGAGTTGGCCAGGGGAGTTTGGCAGGGAAGGTCAAGGGGGAGGCCCCTAACATTTTTTTTTATTTTTTTTTACTAACTTTTTTTCATTTATTTGTCTTGTAACACACACTTCCACACCAGTGGGACTCTGCTTTTAACCTCTACTGAGTAGAGGAGCAGGCACAGGCTAGTCTAGAACAATCACAAAGCTAGACACAAAAAGGGAAAAGAGGCTATGGAAGGACAAGACTCTCCAGTGGTGGTGACCTGCAAGGTGTGTGCCATGTTTGTTTTCTTGCCTGAGAACAACATGGTCTACACCTGCAACAAGTGCAAGTTGATCACGCTGCTGGAGGAAAAAGTAAGTGGACTGGAGCGGCGACTGTCAACCCTCCGGGGAATAAGAGAACACGAAGAGTTCTTGGACAGAATGGGGGAACTACAGCAGCAAAGGGCAGACCAGAAGCTTGAAGAGCAACAGCAAGATGAGGCAGTGGGAAATGCTGAGGTGAAGAAAAATGGAGTAGAGGATACTCCTTGGAAAACGGTGACAGTTAGGAGAAGAAGAACTAGACGCCACTCTGCACCAGTGGAAGCGGTGGAGCTGTGGAACCGATTCCAGGTACTTGCAGATGAGACTGGAGGACAGCCTGCAGAGGAAGAATCACAGGGGAACCTGCATGAGAGTGAGCAAGAGGCTGAAGGTCAGTCAAACAGAGGCGATGAAACCCAGGCCTACAAGAAGAAGAAGAGAAGAGTGGTAGTAGTGGGAGACTCCTTGCTGCGTGGGATCGAGACCCAAGTATGTCGCGAAGACCCGTGGACTCGCCAGGTATGTTGTCTCCCGGGAGGACAGATTAGAGACGTGACTGAAAGGTTGCCTGCACTCATAAAGCCCACTGACAGGTATCCCTTTCTTCTCATCCATGTGGGAACAAATGATACCGCCAAGCGGAGCTACGAAGAGATCACGTCAGACTTTGAAGCTTTGGGAAGGAAACTCAAGAACTTTGGGGCCCAGATAGTTTTCTCATCCATCCTTCCAGTAGTTAGAAGAGGGATAGAAAGGGAACGAAAAATACTCCGGGTGAATGACTGGCTACGAAGGTGGTGCCGACGAGAGAGATTTGGATTCTGGGACCACGGGCTATACTTCCTGGAAGATGGGCTGTTGGCTAGGGATGGGTTGCACCTCACAAAGGCTGGGAAGAATGTGTTTGGCCACAGCATGAAGAACTTCATCAGGAGGGCTTTAAACTGAATCCTACGGGGAAGGGAGATGTAATGTTGGGGGTAACAATGGACGTAGGCGCATGCACTGCAATGGAGAGAACAGCGCTGATAGCGCCCAATAATAGTCTTCAGACACATGTAGGAAGAAAGCCAGACTATGAAGCACATGGTCTTCGATGTCTATATACTAATGCCCAGAGTATGGGAAACAAACAGAACGAACTTGAACTCTTAATACAGGAGGGAAATTATGACTTGATAGGTATAACTGAGACTTGGTGGGATGACTCTCATGACTGGAATACAGCAGTTGAAGGATATAACTTGTTCAAAAAGAACAGGAGGAACAGAAAGGGAGGCGGGGTTGCACTGTATGTGAAAAATACATATCTCTGCACAGAAATACAGGAGGAGGAGCTTGGTAGCCCCATCGAGAGCATCTGGGTTGAAATAAATGGAGCAAAGAATAAAAGGAACCTGGTGGTCGGAGTCTACTACCGGCCACCCAATCAAGGAGAAGCCAAGGATGAAACTTTTGAAAAGCAAATAGCCAATGTTTTAAGGAAGCATGATGTAGTAGTAATGGGGGACTTCAATTTCCCCGATATTTGTTGGGAGACAAATTCTGCAAAACATGGCCCCTCCAGGAAATTCCTGACTTGTGTGGCGGATAACTTCCTCCTACAGAAAGTAGAGGAAGGAACTAGAGGATCGGCTATCCTTGACTTGATCCTAACCAACAGAGATGACTTAGTGGATAAAGTAGCAGTTACAGGAACTCTGGGGGAAAGCGACCATGTTGTACTTGAGTTCTTGGTTCTAAGGGAAGCAAAAGCCGAGTGTACTCAAACGCGTACCCTGGATTTTAGGAAAGCTGATTTTAACAAACTCAGAACAATGATCAGTAAGGTCCCATGGCAAGCAATGCTAGCGAGAAAAGGAGTCCAAGATGGGTGGGAACTTTTAAAAAAGGAAATTCTCAAGGCACAATCACAAACAATTCCAACAAGAAGAAAAGGTGGAAGACAACAGAAGAAGCCAATGTGGCTTCACAAAAAGCTTAGGGATGACCTGAAAACAAAAAAGGACACATATAGGAAGTGGAAAGAAGGCCAAGTAACAAAGGAAGAGTACAGGCAGGTAGCACAGAATTGCAGGGATGGCGCCAGGAAGGCTAAAGCGGAGAACGAGGTGAGGTTAGCGAGGGATGCTAAAAACAACAAAAAGGCTTTCTTCAGCTACGTGCATAGTAAAAGGCAGAGGAAAGAAATGGTTGTTCAGCTATTAAATAAGGATGGCAAAATGATAACAGATGACAAAGAAAAGGCAGAGGTGCTCAATTCCTACTTTGGCTCAGTCTTCTCCCAAAAGAGGGTCTATGACCCCCCTGGCAAAGGCGAAGTACAGGCTGAAGGGGCAGGATTGCAGCTTGAGATCGACAGGCATATGGTCAAGGAACACCTCATTACTTTGAATGAGTTCAAATCTCCAGGGCCAGATGAACTGCATCCTAGAGTCATAAAGGAACTGGCAGAAGAGCTCTCAGAACCGCTGTCTATTCTCTTTGAGAAATCATGGAGGACCGGGGAAGTGCCAGATGACTGGAGGAGGGCTAACGTTGTCCCTATCTTCAAAAAGGGTAAAAAGGGGGAACCTGGGAACTACAGACCAGTCAGTCTGACATCAATCCCTGGGAAAATTCTGGAGCAGATCATAAAGCAATCCATCTGGAAGCACCTTGACAACAATGCAGTGATTACTCGAAGCCAACATGGATTTGTCAAAAACAAGTCCTGCCAGACAAATCTGATCTCATTTTTTGATCAAGTCACCTCCCTTGTAGACCGTGGGAATGCTGTAGACATCATATACCTCGACTTCAGCAAAGCTTTCGACAAAGTGCCCCATGATATCCTGATGAGCAAACTAGCTCGAAGTGGGCTAGATGAAACAACGATCCAGTGGATCCACAGTTGGCTACAGAATCGGACTCAAAGAGTGCTTATCAATGGGACCTTCTCAAGCTGGGGAGAGGTAACGAGTGGGGTACCGCAGGGCTCAGTCCTGGGCCCAGTGCTCTTCAACATTTTTATTAATGACTTGGAGGAGGAGGTGCAGGGAATGCTGATCAAATTTGCAGATGACACAAAATTGGGAGGGATAGCTAATACTTTGGAAGACAGAAACAAAATTCAAAGTGATCTGGATAGACTGGAGTGCTGGGCAGAAAACAACAGAATGGCATTTAATAGGGACAAATGCCAAGTTCTGCACCTAGGAAAAAGAAACCAAATGCACAGTTACAAGATGGGGGATACGTGGCTCAACCACACTACGAGCGAGAAGGATCTTGGAATTGTCGTCGATCACAAGCTGAATATGAGCCAACAATGTGATGTGGCTGCAAAAAAGGCAAATGCTATTTTGGGCTGCATTCATAGAAGCATCGCTTCCAAATCCCGGGAAGTACTAGTTCCCCTCTACTCAGCACTGGTTAGGCCTCATCTGGAGTACTGTGTCCAGTTCTGGGCACCACACTTTAAGAAGGATGCAGACAAGCTGGAGAGGGTTCAAAGGAGGGCAACAAAGATGATCAGGGGACTGGAAACAAAGCCCTATGAAGAGAGACTGAAAGAACTGGGCATGTTTAGCCTTGAGAAGAGAAGACTGAGGGGAGATATGATAGCGCTCTTCAAGTACTTGAAAGGTTGTCACAGAGAAGAAGGCCAGGATCTCTTCTTGATCATCCCAGAGTGCAGGACACGGAATAATGGGCTCAAGTTACAGGAAGCCAGATTCCGACTGAACATCAGGAAAAACTTCCTGAGTGTCAGAGCAATACGGCAATGGAACCAATTACCTGGGGAGGTGGTGGGCTCTCCCACACTGGAGGCCTTCAAGACGAGGCTGGACAGCCATTTGTCAGGGATGCTCTGACTTGGATTCCTGCATTGAGCAGGGGGTTGGACTCGATGGCCTTGTAGGCCCCTTCCAACCCTACTATTCTATGATTCTATGATTCTATGAACTCCGCTTTTTCCGGGCGAAAACCACGGATGGCTGCAAAGTCCCGACTGCATCATCTGTCACAAGGGACCTCAACTCGCACCCACTCTAGAGTAAAAGCCCGGTGTATATGTGGCCCCAGTGTAAATTCATGTGTGTTGGGGCAAAAAATCCCAACTTCAAGTATAGCTGGATAGGATCTGAGCTAGCGGTGACCAACCAGGAAAGAGATCTTGGGGTTGTGGTGGATAGCTCAATAAAGATGTCAACCCAGTGTGCAGCCACTGTAAAAAAGGCAAACTCCATGTTAAGCATAATTAGAAAAGGGATTGAGAATAAAACTGCCAACATCATACTGCCCCTATACAAATCTATGGTGCGGCCACACTTGGAATGCTGTGTACAGTTCTGGTCACCACATCTAAAAAGAGATATTGTAGAGCTGGAAAAGGTGCAGAAAGGGGCAACTAAAATGATCAAGGGGCTGGAGCATCTCCCCTATGAGAGAAGGTTGCAACAGCTGGGATTGTTTTGCTTGGAAAAAAGGAGGGTAAGGGGAGACATGACAGAGATCTACAAAATTATGCATCGTGTGGAGAATGTGTATAGGGAGGCATTTTTCTCCCTCTCTCAAAATACTAGAACCCAAGGTCATCCCATAAAGCTGATGGGTGGGAGATTCAGGACAGATCAAAGAAAGTATTTCTTCACTCGGCACATAATATGGAATGTGCTACCACAGGAAATATTGATGGCCAGCAGTTTGGATGGCTTTAAAAGAGGGTTAGACAAATTCCTGGAGAGGAAGGCTATCAGTGGCTACTAGTCTTGATGGCTATGTGCTACCTCCAGTACTAGAGGCAGTGAGCCTATGTACACCAGTTGCTGGGGAACATGGTGGGAGGGTGCTGTTGCACTCATGCCCTGCTTGTGGGTCGCTGGTCAACAGCTGGTTGGCCACTCTGCCAACAGAATGCTGGACTGGATGGACCCTTGGTCTGATCCAGCATGGCTATTCTTATGTTCTTAAGTAGATAGCACAACGAGGAGGAGGAGGAGGAGGAGGAGGAGGAAGACCTGCTGAGGGAAAGGGAACTATTGAGGGTTTCTTGCGCAAGGGCCCTCCAAAACATGGAGCTGGCACTGATTTGAAGTCACCTTTTGACATACAGAAAGATGCTGCTGGAGAGGAGATCTATACAGGGAAAACTGAAGTAGTTCTAAATGCAGAGACTAGGAGGCAATAAGACAAATAACACAATGCCCAGCTGGGGCAGAACAACCCCTACTTGCCCCACCAGGAATATGCACACCATTTGAAAAGTAAAGAAAGAAATGGAGATCCCAGACTTCCAATTACACTCAACTTAATCACCCAAAAACTTCAATGATTGCACAAATGGGTAGTATCCAATGGTGCCATTTCGCAGACTCGAATAGCACTAGCGGAGCTCTGCTGAATGTTCCCATTCCACAAGTGGTTGTGCATTATGCTTGCGCAGCCTGTTGCTCAACCCCTTGCACAACTGGATGCACAAGCATAATGCACGACTGGTCACATAATGGGTTGCACAAGGGTAACGTGCAACTGCTTACACATGGGTTGTGCAACCACTTTTGCAAACGCACTTGTGCAAATGTACCTTTTGGATTCTCCTCTTGCACATAGTTCGGAACCTAGCCTCCGCTAGCACGATGTCATTTGCGCTAGCAGAATGACACAGTTGGATGGTGTCCATAAACATGAATGTACACGCACACACTGCCAAGAGTAGTTGCATTACTCATAATCTCCAGTAGTGATAGGTCAGTGTTTCTTAAGCCAGGTTTTCCTCACTGCTGTGTTGATCATACAGGAGATGGAGGGAGAAAGGCAGCAATAAAAAATCACCTTGTTTATTCATTCATTTACAAATTATGATGAAGGCCTAAACTCACAGCATTCATTATGCCACATTGTATGTCCTGTTCCTTCTGATTAATTAAATCAATGGTTAATTTGATGCTCTGTTTCATCTGAAAACTCCATGATCCTAAACCTTTTTGTGCTAATTAGAACATGGCTTCTTGATTGATACTGCCTTCCGCCCTGGGGAGATACCATGCACATTAGCATATGATTCCTTTGTAAGGTTGCCTTTCAGAGAAAACCTAGCAATAGAGAGCAAAATCAATGATGGCGCTGTGTGCCTTCAAGACTTACTGAAGCTCTTGGGAGGAAGAGGTCCTTACAAGTAAAACGCAAAGACAGAGAAAAATGGGGAAAGCAAAATGCATACTAGGAAGATCTCTGTAGGATAGACTACAAGTGCAACCCATTCCTGTTCTCACGAACCATTTCTGGCTATGAAACTGTAGGATGTGGATCGTACCAGGTGGCCAGTTATATAACAACTTTTCTTGAAAAAGTCCAAGCTTAGCATAAATTACCCTTTCAACAGTGCTAACCAGACTAAGGTGAGCAAACTGTACACAACTCATTGTCCCCCGGACATGTTTTGTTTCTTTGTCATTGCAAGGCATGAGGCTGCCTTTTTTACAACACAAGCTGAGAGCTCCCAGGCCACTAGATCTGGTCCAGCAACGGTAAATGGATAACTATACAAACATATGGGGAGAGGAGAGCTTTTGCATGAGATAAGGCCTTTTCCTGATTGCAGGTCAGGCTTGTACAACTTTTGGGCCATCAAGTTAAGCCAGTGCATGGGAGGACTTTGGGCAATAGATAAACCTCCTAATTATTCTGCCTGTCTGGAATTGCAGAAACGGGGTGGGAGAATGACAACAATCACTTGGTGGGCCACAATGCATGACTGGTAGACTGCATTTGGCTAGGTGGGTCCCAACTTCTGAAGGTGTGCCCTAATCCCATACCAGTGAAGTGGTGATATTAAGTAGACTGCATCACATGCAGTTCCTAGTATAGTCAATTTCCCTCCTGATGTAGTCAATTTTATTCCACTGAGAGGGGAAAATGATTAAAGTTGCTTAAGATATGAAATGCACACTGTGAAAAGATATTTTTAAAAAGCATTTTAATCAGCATAGCCTTGGAGATCTTTCTTTCTTTCGTATTAGTTTATGTATTTAAAGAATACATACTTTATGTCCTAAAAAACTTTTAAAAGGAGCACGAAGGTGGAAAACTGTGTTATCACCAGGGTTATCATTGGGGCATAGGATTGCTAGGTCTAGAGGTGTGGAATCTTTTTTTCTGTTATGAGTCACATTCCTCTGGGGTAATCTGTAGGCCACATGCTGTCAGTAGACAGAGCTGCTGAGCTTTCTACATGAGGCATTTATTGTGTGCTCATCATTCCTTACAGTTGTTTACAGATTCTTTAAATGACATCACGACTCTGGTGTCAGTTCTGTTTTTTAAGAGCATTTTCTTGGGAGGGGGGTTTAGAGCAGGAAAAATGGAGTATTATTTGTGAAAGCAAAAGAAAATGTATTTTCCTACTTGTGTCATTGGGACTTTCCAGTATAGCATAGTGCCACCTAGAGGTTTTGTGATGGAAAAGGAGGAAAGGAAACACTTTTTGTATAGAGCTTGGATCTCAATTCTGCAACGAAAGCAAAAGTCCATACAGTGGATTAACAGCATCATGTAGAAAAGCTCACAGTCAGCAGTGGGTGGGGGCAGATCAAAAGTAAGCAGGACCACTCCTTCTCTCTCCCCCCCCAATTTGTCTCTGATACTTCCTTCTCTCTCTCTCTCTCTCTCTCTCTCTCTCTTTCTCTCTCTCTTCCTCTTTCTCCCTGCCCAGCAGCCTGCTAAGGGAGGGACAGTTTGCTCTTGCAGAAAGTCTGAATTGATCATTTGCAGAATGCTTTAGAAATCAGATCGGGGGTTGCATGTAACTCTAGGGCCGCAGGTTGCCCACCCCTGGACTAAATCCTGAAACAAAAATGGTGCCAGTTGTGTAGGTTTCCACAGTTACTGTAGCATTTTGACTCTGAAAGGGGCAACAAAGACTAAGGGCGGAATCCTATCTAGATAGGCGGCCACCTCCAAACTTGGAGGCGGCCGCCTATCCAAAGCAAAGCAGGAGAAGCACGGGGGGATCATTCCCTCTGCGCCTCTCCTGCCTTGCTTTTTCTGCTAGACAGCCATTTTCAGCTGTCTAGCTGTGGGGGCGGGGTGAGCAGGAGAGGAGGCTGCTGTATGACACATAGGATGTGTTGTACAGGCAGATCCGCTCTCCCCACCCCAGAATGCCCCCAGCCCCACCCCTTTTCAGCCGCTCCATGCTCCTCTTGTGAGCATGGAGGAGGGGCTTCTCCACACTGACCGAGGCAGCACGGAGAAACCCCATTGGGGGAGGTTGGTTTTCCGGGAACCGACCTCAGAGCGCAGCCTCCGAGGTCGGTTCCCAGAAAACAGCATATCCTATGGCCATCTAGCCACTGTCTAGCAGCCATAGGATTGCTCCCTAAGAAGCAGTTGGTGGAGGCAAGGAAGGACTGTATTTCACTTACTGATTTGGCTCTAGGTAGGGATGTCAGAGAAATCCACAACATAACCAAATGAGTTCAGATTTTTCTGAATCTTATCTGCAGATTCCACAGCGGACCAGCTTTTTCTCTGTCAGGCAAATTCTGCAGACCATTTTTCTAACGTTTGGGAATTTTGTGCAAATTCCTCGTAGAAAAATACGCAAAAATAAAAAAACCTCTCTGGAAAAGCACATTTCCTCCATATGCTAAAGCGCAAAACTGAACATTTTGAGTGGATATGTGCATTTTTGGGGCATTTGCGCATTTTTGCACGTGCAAATTTGCGGAGATTCGCATTTGCGCAAATGTGTATTTACACAAATTTGGAAACTAAAAAAAAACAGTTCTGTCGATGGGCAGACAAAAGGCACCTGACAACCCGTGAAACACAGATGGAACAGATTTTACAAAATCCGTATGTCCCTGGCTGTAGTCTTTTAATCTTGCTTCGGACATTGATATCTAAAGGTTCTAAGATCTGAAAATGTTGGACATCTCTCCAATTGTTCAAATAAACAGGATCATACTATAAGAGGTCAGAATGACCCAGTTAATTATATATTTAAAAAAAAAAAATGTCTCTAATGACAGATTCTAATCCCAGGCTCTTCCTGTGTTTAATACTTATCTTCAGTTTTCAGTCTTCCCTTTTACATAACTGGTTTGTGCCAGGGACAAAGAAACTTGGGAAGCTATGCCAAAAAAAAATCTCACAATGACTGGAAATATCCTGAGAAATCTGGATCAGAGAAATGGCTGTGTTTTTTTTGTAGTGTTTACCTCCCACTGCCCCTTCCCCTCATGCTATACACAGATTGCAGCATAAAAAGCTGCCTCACAGTGAGACAAACCACTGATCCATCCAGCCAACTACTGTCTCCTCAGACTGGGAGCAGTTCTCCAAGGTCACCTGTAGACATCTATCTCAGGGGTGGGCAGAAGGTAGAACTGGATCTATTGGGAGATCTCTAGGTGAACTGCAGAAGATCAGAAAGGATTTCCGACTCCCAACTGTTTAACACAACAAAATTCCTCCCTCCCCCCACCCTAAATTATTCTGCTGAAATTAAGAAAGTTTGGGGGTAACCAGGAATGGATTGTTGTGTGGAAGAACTGTGAGCTCCATTCATTTCTGGATGACCATATATTACCTCTCATATTAGAGGCAGTATGCCTCTGAATACCTGGAAGGTTACATGGGTGGGAGAGGACATAACATTCCATGAATGTGGAAAGGCAATGGCACAATAAAAGCCTTGTCTGGGGGTCAAATGTATGTTATGTTAATTGTGTAGCATGTAGTTGAGGCTTATCTTTTTCTGTGTGTGTTTTTTTACTTTAGAGTAAATATACATGGTCCCACTTCGGACTAGGATCGCTTCGCACCGGGAGAGGGGATTATATCTTCACATACATGCACCCTTTGCAGCGGTTAAAAAAAGAGAAGAAGGCTCCATTGGCATCAATGAAGGCATTTTCCCCCCTTTTTTTAACTCCCTGTGGGAAGCAAACAATGGAGGGGGTGTTAATGCTTCTGTCCCAGTGATACACAGTGGTCCCAGTCCAAATCGGGGTCCACACACACTTACTCTGGGTTTTTTTTTTAGGTACATGTGTACATGCTACACAATTAAGGTAATGTGTAGCTTGACCCTGAAAACACCCCTAGAATACTTTTCCTAGAGAAGCTCACCTGGGCACCTTCACTGATATCTTTCTGGTGCAAGGCATAGACTACTTTGTTCTCCAAGACCTTTTAATGTCATCTTAACACTTCTCACATAAGGTAAATATTGGTAGTAACACTTTAGTCTGTGTTTTATAGTGGCTGGAATGTGTTTTTTCCACTTAGTTTGTTTTAGCTCTTTGTGATCAGGTTGTTTTATATGTTCTGGTTTTGTTTCCTGTATTATTATATACATACATACATACAGAGAGAGAGAGAGAGAGAGAGAGAATCTTATGGATTCTGTGTTTTCAGTGGGTCTCCCAGAGAGTCAGGTTTATAGGAACATGAACAAATATAACAAATAAAACATAAGTTTTTTTAAAAAAAAAAATCCATCAACAAATGAAGCATCACCTCAATCTTCTTGTCTAAAGACAGTTTTGTTTGTTTGTCTGTTTGTTTGTTTGTTTACAATATTTATATACCACTCCATATCAAAGATTTCAAAGAATAGCAAGATGAAAGTATCTTGTAGTTCCTAAAATTAGAGTTACTGTATCATGTACCCACACGCTGACCATAAACTCAGTCTTGTCTTGGAGTTTTGACTTTTTGAATCCTAGAATATCAGCGCCATAAATGCATTAGATCTGGTTCATCACATGACTGCATCTCCAGCAGTGGGAAGAAAGCTGAGAACAGATGTTTTTAGCTGCTTGTTGTTGTTGTTTTGATAGCAGGGCTTCTTGAGCTTTTTCTACTAGCCCCAGCATTCATTTTCACTGTTTTGGATGGCATGCATTTCAGAGTCCTGTTCACACTGACACATCATACTTGCAAGACACTTGTTTTCCCCTTGCGTTTCATATTTCTAGATAATCATAATCACAATGTCTGCTGCATGAACAAATATTTGCTTTAGTTCAAACTTTTTCCCCCCTTTTTGGCCTAATGTTTCTCGTTCATGTTCACCCTTGTGACCGCTATTACCCTTTCAATCCCAAAAGCATGAGACAGAAGGCAGATCTCTTTCATTGCATTCATTTTTTTGATGAAACTGAAATCTTTCAAGGCAAAAGAAGTCAGAACAACTTTGAACTGAATGCCCTGAGTTCCTCCCCCCTCAAAAAAAATGTGTGGGGAGGAAGGCTTGATCCTGAAGGCTGATATTTGGATATTTGGGATGCTGATCCATAACATCAACCCTGGTGGAATTTTCTGGCTATGGAATTCTTAAATACGTCTCTCTAAGACAATCCTAGAAGAAAATAATTCTGTGTAACACTGAGCTGGAGAGACTGTATATTTTCTTGGAAACTTTGGCATAAGGGTTAATTAAAGGCTGCAGCCCTATGCACACCACTTTGGGAGTAAGCCCCAGTGAACACAGTTGGGCTTCTGAATAATTGCTTCTGAGTAAACATGCATAGGATTGGACTATAAATGAATGAAACATGGACAAAAGATTGGGCACAGCTTCCTTTTGTTGATATGACTTATCTAGCTGTACGGGTTAGGGGGAGAAGAGGCAATTGGACATATGAGGCTACATCCAAAGTCACAGAAGCAGGCTTCTGCTCATGCAGTGGGACTTCCCCTTGTGGGATATATCCTTACTCTTCTCACACCTACATCCCCAAATCTGCTTCAGAGGGTCACCCAACCCTCCAGAGCAGGTTTAGGGAGAAACGCGGTAGGCTACAGAGGGGAGGGGGAAATCTATTCCATCAGATGTTTCTATTCTACTAGCAATTCCTGTTCTACTGGTGGTCAGGCACCATTGGATACATGATATATGGATGGGGTTGCACTCCCCTTGAAGGAGCAGGTTGATCATTTAGAGGTTCTCCTGGAGTCATCACTGTCACTTGAGGTTCAGGTGGCCTCAGTGGCCTTCTACCAGCTTTGGCGTGTGGCCCAGGTACAACCCTATCTGAACAGGGATAACCTGGTTTCAATAATCTATGCTCTGGTGACCTCCAAGTTAGATTACTGCAATGCACTGTACATGGGGCTGCATTTGAAGACTGTTCAAAAGCTGCAGCTTGTGCAAAATGCAGCAGCCAGATTAATAACTGGGACTAGAAGGTCTGAGTATATAACACCAATTCTGGACCACTTGCATTGGCTGCCTGCATGTTTCCGAGCCCAGTTCAAGGTGCTGGTTTTAACCTATAAAGCCTTACATGGCTCGGGATTTCAGTACCTGATGAAGTGCCTCTTACAACCTGAACCTACTCAGACACTAAGATTAACATCTGGGACCTTCCTCTGAGTGCCACCTCCAAGGGAAGCTCGGAAGGTGCCAACAAGGGAGAGAGCCTTTTCAGTGGTGGCCCCCCGATTATGGGAATGATCTTTCCACTTAGGCCTGCCTGACAACAACACTGTCATCTTTTCAGCACCAGGTTAAGACTGTCCTCTACTCCCAGGCATTTAATGGCATATGATGGAGCATCTATGCCAACTATCTGAACATGTCTGGTATTTTACTGAAATTGTTTTTAGCTGTTTAAATTTTTTTAAATTTTGTGTATTTTAAATTTTTATGCTGTGTTTTATCTGTGAATTGTTGTGAACCACCCAGAGAGCGAATCACAACAATTCAATATCAGTGTATCGTGTTTAGCGCATGTCCCAAAGAGTTCAGTCTCTATATACTTTTTTTTTTACTTAAACATTCAGGATGTTTACCTGCTCTAGAAATCATAGGGTTTATTCCTTAACCTCCTGAACTTGTCCTGACAAAATGAGGACAAAAGTAAGCATGTCAGCCCAGCACTTGAGCTAATGTTCCCGCAGACACACCACTGCAAATTCATGCAGTCGTATCACAGCGTGTTTGTTAAGGTACGTTTATTTATTATTTATTATTTATTTACAATATTTATATACCACTCCACATCAGAAGATTTCAGAGCGGTGAACAACATGGTAAAAGAATAAAACAGCAGGTTAAAAGAGTTAAAACGTTTTTTTTAAAAGACAGACCCCAATAAAGTGGAATTTAACAAACCACAGCTGGTCATGCAAGGAAGGTCTCTTGAAATAATGTCTTCAGGAGGTGCAGGAAGGAACACAATGTTGGCGCCTGCCTGACCTCTAAACACAGGGAATTCCACAGGAAGGGGGCCACCACACTGAAGGCTCTTTTCCTGGTGGACTTCAACCAGGCCATGGGTTGGACATGACCTCAGTGACCAGGCAGGTTGGTAAAGAAGGAGGTGCTCTTTCAGGTATCCTGGTCCCAAGTTGTTTAGGGCTTTGTACGCTAGTACTAATACCTTAAACCTGGCCCAGTAGCGAATAGGCAGCCAGTGCAGTTCCCTCAGCAGAGGAGTTACATGCTGAAAAGGGGCAGCTCCTGACAACAGCCGAGCTGCTGCATTCTGCACTCGCTCCACCTTCCGGTGGAGGGCAGCCCCACATAGAGCGCATTGCAGTAATTCAGTCTTGATGTTATTAGCAACTGTACCACTGTGGCCAAGCTATCCC
Organism: Heloderma suspectum; assembly: GCF_057233095.1. Classification (NCBI taxonomy): domain Eukaryota; kingdom Metazoa; phylum Chordata; class Lepidosauria; order Squamata; family Helodermatidae; genus Heloderma; species Heloderma suspectum. Next base: position 31,340,331 of record NC_139459.1, read on the forward strand.
TCTCCAGCAGAGGCCATAGCTGGTGAACCAGCTGAAGCTGGTAAAAGGCACTCCGAGCTGCCATGGCCACTTGGACCTCCAGCAACAATGATGCATCTAGGAGTACCCCCAGACTATGAACCTGATCTTTCAAAGGGAGTGCAAACTCATCCAGAACAGGCAATGAGCCTATATCCCAGACTCAGGAACCACTAAAATCAGAGGTTTTCCATCTCACCAGGATTCAGCTTCAGTTTACTGGCCCTCATCCAGCCCATCACTGATTATAGGCACTGATCCAGGACCTGTAAAGCCTTTCCTGATTCAGATGTCACAGGGAGACAGAGCTGCATGTCATCAGCATACTGATGGCATTTAGCTCCAAATCCCCTAATGTCTGCTCCCAGTGGCTTCATATAGATGTTAAACAACATGGGGGACAAGATGGTACCCTGTGGCACCCCATAATTCAATTGCCAAGGGGCCAAGGAATAGTCACCTGATGTTACTGTCTGAAATCGGCCCCATTGGTAGGAGCAGAGCCACTGTAACACAGTGCCTCCAATACCCATCCCACAGATTTGTCCAGGAGGATACCATGGTTGATGGAATCAAAAGCTGATGAGAGATTGAGCTGAATTAACAGGGTTGCAGTCCCCCTGTCCCTCTCTTGATAAAGTTCATCCATCAGGGTGACCAAGGCTGATTCAGTCCTGTAACCAGGACAAAACCCAGATTGAAATGGGTCTAGATAACCAGTATCCTACAAGAGTGCCTGCAGTTTGTCCGCCATGACCCTCTCAAGTACCTTCCCTAGAAAAGGGGTATTTGCGACTGAGCAGTAGTTGTCTAATATTATGTGAAGCATTATGGTGAGTCAGGTGAGTGCGTTCAATCTTTCACATTTTATGTTTCGCATTCATTCATTTATAAAAAGTACTAACATCCTGTGTTTCAGGGCAAAGCCCTCACAAGGCAGCTGATAAAACAGAATTATTCATTAACTTGATTTGATTGATACCTTGCCTTTCCACCAAGGAAATGGTGCTCAAGGCAGCTAACAATAATAAGAACCCACATTTAAAATAAAATTTAAAAAATGAAAACTTTTATATTAAAACAATCATAAAACAAATACATTAAAAACACAATTAAAACACAACAGTAAAAGAATGAAAATAGCACCCAACCCAACCCAACAGACCAGTTTACATAACAAAGACCCGCTTGAATAAAAAGGACTGTGCCTGCTGAAGGAAGGACAGCAGAGAGGGAGCCAACTTAGCCTCCCTCAGCAGGGAGTTCTAAAATCTGGGGGCAGCCACCGGGAAGGCCCTCTCTCGGGTCCCCACCAAACACACTTCTGATGAAAGAAGGGCCTCCCCTGAAGATCTTGGCTACATATACATGGTAGGAACATTACATTGTAATCCTCCATGTAGGGCTTTCCTTGTCTTGATTTTACCATTCCCACCCCACCCACCCCCGTGGAGCCTTTAGCTTTCCCAACGTGTCCTTCCTTGACTCCAGGTAAGCCTTCCCCATGTCACAATGGTAACCGTATTGCTAAATTTTAGGTACTGCATGCATTTCTTTTCCAAGTGAATGATAACAGCAGGCCTTCTAGTCCAATAATTCTGCCTCTTTGCAACCAGGGATGACATCAGATAATAGCGCAAAACTGTAACGGACAGCTTAAAATCATCAGCATGCAGGACAGTTAATCTTCTACCCCAAATCATGGTGTCCAGCAAGCTCCTTGATTCCAGGAAATGATCTTAAGGATGAATAAATATTCCATCCTACCACTGTGCGAGTGAAAATGAGACGTGAGATTCGTGGAGGTAATATTGTCAACTATTCTTCAGGGAGAAAGATTAAAGTTATAAATTACAATTTTAATGAATCGTTAAGCAGGTATAGTTAACGGTATAGTTTCAGATTAATGCCTTGCCTCTATTTGTCCTGTCCCATAATATCAGCTGGGATGATTTAATTGTAAAGAAGTCTGTTTAAAACCTCTTCCCATGCAAAATTGCACTGTTTAAGCTGAAAATATAAAGTGAAGACGAAATAGATTGCTACGAGACAATAAAAAAAAGCCATATATACACATCTCTGGCAGCAGTCCAATTGGACTCATACATACCAAAGCTTGCAGATATAATATTCCTTTGTAACACAGGAGCTTGATGGGGAAAGGCAAAGCAGATAAAATAAATTTTGTAAAAATCGGGCAAATGGTGCCAGAGAGCAGTAGGTTATATTGCAGTGGAAACATAACTTATTTATTTATTCATTCATTCACTCATTCATTTCATTTCTATGAACCTATATGTCCCGTTTCCCCCACCAGCAGCCAGCTATCTTTTTGGAGGTTTGACTGCCCATAAGAAGCTGCCGTATACCAGATTATTTATAAATAGTATAAATCAGACGAATTGTCCATCTAGCCCAAGGGTCCCCAGCAACGCTCGCAAAGCTCTTCACTCCCTGCCCCCTCCCCAAAAAAGTTTTAATAAAAAACTGGAAAATGTTAGGGTGCCAGGTTCTTTTTCCTGTCCCTGAACCTGCTGCTGATCAGCTGCTCAGCGAGCAGGAAGAAGAAATAAGGCAAAGGAGTGGGGGGGGGAATAATGAGGCTAGAGGCTGGGAGTGGAGAGAAAGAGCAAGGCTAGGGGCTAGGAAGGGAGAGAAAGATGAAGGCTAGAGACAGGGAAGGGAGAGAAATAGCGAGGGAAGGTGTTGGGGGATTGAAATAGCAAGGTTAGAGGCTGGGAGTGGAGAGAGAAAGAGAACAAAGGGGCAAGGTCTGTGTGAACAAAAGGAGATTGGGCTAGCCAGGAAGCAACAATTTCCATTTCCCCCCTCCCTCCTGGCCTCTAGCCTCACTGTTTCTCCCCCCCCCCCGCAAACCCTTGGCTAGCCAGACCCCCCATGGCAGCCATTTTGTAACTAGCCACATCCTGGGTATGAGAGCCATTTTGTGGTGGTGCCCACAGCAGTTTCTCAAATTCCCAAATGTACCCATGGGACCAAAAAGGTTGGGAACCCCAGTCAAGCCCAAAATTGTCTAGTCTGACTGGCAGTGGATTTCCAAGGTCTCGGGCAGAGGTCTTTCCCATCACCTGCTCCCTGGTTCTTTTAACTGGAAATGCTGGCAGTTGAATCTGGGACCTTCTGCATGCAAATCGTGCATGTTTCCCACTGAGCTATGGTCCTTCCCCTAAACCAGGGGTGGGCAACTTGTGCCCCTCAAGAGGTTTTGGCCTGTAACTCCCATCAGCCCTAGCCAGCCTAGCCAACGCTAAGAAATGATAGGAGTGGTAGGCCAAAACATCTGAAGGGCCACAAGTTGCCCACCGCTGCCCTAGACCATGAATACCTTCTGGCAATGCCATTCATTCTGTCATGTCCTCCTTCATGCAGGAAACACCTGGAGACCTGTGGAGGCTGGTGGCTCCAATGTCAGTGGGGCGGTGAATCCACTCCAGGTTTTGGTCAGAACCAGTCAGCTCTAAAGGAGCTATCCAAGGTGCAAAAGCACCTTGGATAGTCCCTTCAGAGTTCTGACTGGTTCTGTCTGAAACCCAGAGCAGATTCACCACCCCACTGACATCGGAGCCACCAGCCTCTTCGGCTATTGGGCAGTATAGAAATGAAATAAATAAAATTAAAAAGTTTTTAAAAAATTGTAACGGCAATATGTTTTCTTTCAGAGTTGCTACAGCCTGGTTGGCACATGGTGGTGTTGGTGAAGGTTGTGACTATTAATAGCATTCATTCACAACTCAAGGCTTTCACTCCAAATGCACTTTTGCTCGTCCGTTCAGTAAGGGTCCAAACATGGATTTTTTGCTGCTTCAGCTGTCAGTGTTGCTTGACTCCAGTGCTTCATGTGGTTATAAATAAATGTACTGCTGGTGATCTTTAGAAGAAAGGATTTCAATCTGCTGTATCAAGAAGGCATGATTGTTTGAAAGACTCTGTATAAGGCATCCATTAGGAAATAATTGGAACCCTCTGTTACTGTTACTTTTATTGTAAGAAACGATAAAAGCATACACACGCACGCTGTACTTATGAGCAACATTCAACAACCTCATGCTGTTCGCATGTGTAGCCTATTGCTTTTCTACACCAGGCTTTTATTGTGCGCTCATGACTACGCACTCACAGTAGTTTGCGGGTGCTTTATATGATGTCGTTCGTCATCATTGTCCTGAGCCTCTCCAGTGCTTTGCAACCATTATCGTCATCCTCTGGCATCCTTAGACAGCTGACAGGGCCCAAACACCCTAGGAGGGCCCACCACCAATGCCTAAAGCATCCCCTTTAGAGGGGGGGGGGAACCCTCTAACACTAGGCTACTTGGCGGCCACATTTTAATTTCCCAGAATGCTCTTAGTGTTACTGCAGGGTATTGTGGGAAATTTAAATTGTGGAACCCCACTGGGGGGTTGCAATTTCAATTCCCCACAGTGCCCTGCAGCAATGTTTCATCTAGACATTGTGGGAAAATAAAATGGCTGCCAGGCACTGATCACAGGAACGATGCCACTGGAAGAAAAGGGCCCCCTGGAGGACACTTTGCTGAGGGCTTCCTCAAGCCTGGAGCCAGCCCTGCCCACAACAAGCAATGATATGAATCCAGGGCAACAAACAAAGATATGCAGCAGTTGATTGTTCATTACCACTGTGGGACTAGGCACACAAAGGCCGTTCAAGATGCTTTGGAAAAGAATGTATACATGAAAGCAGTCTCATTCATTTTAATAGGACAGCTCTGGAATTAATAACAAAGTAGTGGATCACAACCACTGTGACTTTCCCGAGAGGTGAAAATGGAAAATGGCTCAACAGCCATGCATGTAGCAGCACTATAAGGAAGCCAGTAGGGTGGTTGTCATTGGGGGCATGTTTGCGTACTGGCAACACTCAAATGGACTTCCATTCTTTTGCATTGTACATTTGGACTTCCATTTCAGAACACAGATGTCAGGGTCAGCATCAAGGGTCAGCATAGTTGGGCACCTGCCAAAGGCCCACGCCCCAGCAGGGGCCCACAGAGGCCCCCGGAGTTGTTCCTCCTTGCTTCAGCAACCTGCTTGTTCACCTGATTGTCGCTCTAGCCCAGGCAACAGTGGTGGTGAGAAGGAGGAGCAGTACACACCACTGTGTATATGCACACTAGCTGTCTGCCTGTCAAGCAAGCAAAGGGTAGCAATGATGAGAAAGAGGATGAGGAGCAATAGCAGCTGGTGACAATGGCAGTGAGAAGATAGATTCATTGAGGGAGGAGGCCCATTGAGAGGGTTTGCCCAAGGGCCCTCAAAAACCTGGAACAGGCACTGACACATCTATATGGGCAGATAGGGCTAAGACTTTTGGTCAATGAATCCTCTAAACTAGACCTTTGTTGTTGTTGTTCAGTCATTCAGTCGTGTCCGACTCTTCGTGACCCCATGGACCACAGCACGCCAGGCCTTCCTGTCCTGTGCTCTCTCCCGGAGCATGCTCAAGTCCATATTCATTGCATCGGTGATGCTATCTAGCTGTCTCATCCTCTGCCATCCCCTTCTCCTTTTCCCTTCAATCTTTCCCAGCATCAGGGTCTTTTCCAGGGACTTTTCTCTTCGCATTAGGTGGCCAACATATTTGAGTTTCAGCTTCAGTATCTGTCCTTCCAATGAGGAGTCAGGGTTGATTTCCTTTAGGATTGACTGATTTGACCTCCTTGCAGTCCACGGGACTCATAAGAGTCTTCTCCAGCACCACAGTTCAAAAGCATCAATTCTTCGGCGCTCAGCCTTCCTTATAATCCAGCTCTCACAGCCATACGTTACTACTGGGAAAACCATAGCTTTGATTATATGAACCTTTGTCGGCAAGGTGATGTCTCTGCTTCTTACTATGCTGTCTAGGTTTGCCATAGTTTTCCTCCCCAGGAGCAAGCGTCTTTTACTTTCATGGCTACAGTCACCGTCTGCGGTGATCTTGGAGCCCAAGAAAGTAAAATCTGTCACTGCTTCCATTTCATCCCCTTCTATATGCCGGGAAGTGATGGGGCCAGATGCCATGATCTTCGTTTTTTTACTGTTGACTTTCAAACCAGCTTTTGCACTCTCCAGTTTCACCCTCAACAAGAGGCTCTCTAGATCCTCTTCGCTTTCTGCCATTAGGGTGGGATCGTCTGCATATATGACGTTGTTGATAATTCTCCCGGCAATCTTAATTCCAACCTGTGATTCATCCAACCCGGCATTTCTCATGATGTACTCTGCATATAAATTAAATAAGCAGGGTGACAATATACAGCCTTGTCGTGCTCCTTTCCCAGTTTTGAACCAATCAGTTGTTCCATGTCCGGTTCTTACTGTTGCTTCTTGACCCTCGTACAGGTTTCTCAGGAGACAGGTAAGGTGGTCTGGTACTCCCATCACTTTAAGAATTTGCCACAGTTTGTTGTGATCCACACAATCAAAGACTTTAGCGTAGTCAATGAAGCAGAAATAGACGTTTTTCTGGAATTCTCTTGCTTTCTCCATGATCCAGCGAATGTTGGCGATTTGATCTCTAGTTCCTCTGCCTCTTCGAAACTCAGCTTGTACTTCTGGTAGTTCTCAGTTCACATACTGCTGAAGCCTAGCTTGTAGGATTTTGAGCATCACCTTGCTGGCATGTGAAATGAGCGCAATTGTACGGTAGTTTGAACACTCTTTGGCATTGCCCTTCTTTGGAATTGGAATGTAAACTGACCTTTTCCAGTCTTGTGGCCACTGTTGAGTGTTCCAAATTTGTTGGCATATTGAGTGCAGCGCTTTAACAGCATCATCTTTTAGGATTTTAAATAGCTCAGCTGTAATACTGTCATCTCCGCTAGCTTTGTTGTTAGTAATGCTTCCTAAGGCCCACTTGACTTCACTCTTGAGGATGTCCGGCTCAAGTTCAGTGACCGCACTATCATGGCTATCAGGGACATTCAGATCTTTCCTGTATAGTTCTTCTGTGTATTCTTTCCACCTCTTCTTAATCTCATCTGCTTTTGTTAGGTCCCTGCCTTCTTTGTCCTTTATCATGCCAGTCTTTGCACAAAACGTTCCCTTGAGATCTCCGATTTTCTTGAAGAGATCTCTAGTCTTTCCCATTCTATTGTTTTCCTCCATTTCTTTGCATTAAACTAGACCTTAAGGACTCCATTACTCATGATACACCTACTGTCAACTATAGTACTGTAACATTGGTGTATAAAAGATCTGAATTAGTTGAGATCCATCAAGTCAAATTCAGTCCGCTCGCCTGTATTCATGTATTATGGCCTGCAAGTCCTCAGCACGCAGGAAAAATAGGTTTATCAAAAGCCCACTGAGGTGCATACATGCCTGATGAGCTACGTTTGGCTTGATGACTCACACAATGTGCAGGCCTGGCTTCATCCATCTGCAGTGTCACGGTTTTATGTTATTATGTTAGAGTGGTTATGCCGTAAGTGCGAAAGAGTGGAAAAGGACATTGTGATGATCCTAAGATAACCTCAAGGAAGAAGGTGACACACTCGCCTTCTGAATTATGTCTGCTAACTGCACAATTATTCGGTGCTACTGAACTGGCACCAGCTGCCTTGCAGCTTTACCAAAGTTCAGACTGTAGCTAAAAGCCATGGTCATAATAAAACAAAATGCAGGCTCTGAGGGTTTTTGTTTGGATCCTGCCCGTGAGATCGTAATGGCTACATCAGCTGACAGTCCCTGAGGACATTTTCAGGCCGCCTTAATCTGTAAATGGCAGTGTACCAGAGAGGTCCTGGAAAGGCTTTATGCCTATTGTATTGTTGTGTTTGCAGAGTTGTTGTTTTTTAAACCATTTAACCCATCCCATCCCAAGGGCTGTTGCTAAAACAGAGCCTGCTAAGACCTGTAAATGCATAAGTCAAGTCAAATATTTGTTGTTTAGCCTATTAGGTTCTTACTAGAGAGCCAGTAAATTCACTAGCCATGAAAGCAGGGGTGCTGAACCTCTTCCAGCCCAAGGGCCAAATTAATTTCAGAGAAGCTCTTGGGGGTTGCATTGTTAAAGGCACAAAAAACCCACTTTCCTCCACCATTTTTATGTTATATTTGCCAATGTGTGCTACTACACTTGATCCCCAGAACCTGGTAGGTTCAATAGCTAAAGCATATAGCTCTAAAGTGGACTGGCTTTTCAGACTCTGATACCACTGAGACATGCCAGGGAGGGAAGGGGTCTTGAACTGAAGTTTCCAGCAGCTGCATCACTTCAATTCCTGTGTCATCAGAGCTGTGTTTCTGACCCAAGTCTTAGAAGACTGAGTTGTATTTTTTAGGGGAGAGAAGCCAGCAACATTAGGAAACCAAAAATTACAATAGATGTTTGTGACTATAGGTACACATGTGAAGTTTTCCTTTGGGAATAGCTGGACCTGGTTCCCAGTCTTTTACAAGGCCCATGGGGATGTATTATCGAGCATATTGGCATATCAGGTCACTTGACGTTACAAGATTCAAGTCACAATAAACACATCTGACCATAGCTGTACTCAATTTTCTCTTCTATTCAGCAATCAGTGATAACTGCTCAAGCGATGCTAGACTTACGTTAAATCTCACATATTTTTTTCCCTTCATCCAAAGCAATATAAAAGCAAACCAGATGAATATATATCCCAGGTATGGGTTACATGGAAATTATCTAGTGTGGTGCAGCGCCTAGTTGGGTTAGGTGGCGACAGGGAGGGAACTAATTAGACACACAGTCTTCGATGGGTGAATAAAATTGGGCACAACTTTATTGGCTTTAGCTTGAATAGGATTGGCAGAGGCATAGGGCGTGGATCCTGTCATCGGACAGCCCATCTGCTGTCCGATTCCCCCTTCCTGGCCTGCATGCTGGGAGCATGGGTGGTGGATGACAGTGGGTTCACCATGGCACAGACTGCTAGTGTGAACCCCTTTTCTACCACCCTGGATATGGCAAGCTCACATCTCCCATGCTGGGCTGGTCTTCATGTCACATCCCCAAGATCCCTTAAGGGGATTCCAACCATAGGGAAGCAGGGATCCAAATCATGCTCCACCTCGCCAGTGGATCCAGCCCAGTGCCTATTACACCTACATAGTTGTGACATAAAACCTTATAAAATGAAGCACCCAGGAATAATTTACCGCTGAAGCATCCAGGAATAATTTACCAACAGTACAGATCAACCTGTTTACAATGGAATAATCTTGCAACGAGGAAGGTGAAAACTCCGCACCGTTTTTGCCAGTTAGAATGCAGGTAAAATTCCTTCGCGGCCCCATTAACGTGACTAACTTCTGTCCACTGCAAAACCTTGTGCTACCAGGAGTTGGTTGGTGGATGGGTGGGGAAGAGGGTGATGACAGTGCCGAAGCTGCGTTGGAGGCCTGCTTTTATGGGTCCTAGGCAGACCAGAGTGAGAATGAAGGAGAAAGTTACCACTCTGGTCCATCCTTTCAGCCTGCCCCCAATTGGCTCTGCAAGCCTCCCCACCTGAAAGTACTAGCACTACTTTTTGCCAGCTCCTTTCATCCCTCACTGCTGAACCCCATGCACCCCCACAAATTATGGCTACCTGGTAAGTAGGGAACTCTGCTTCCTGTTGAATTTTCCAATGATAGTATTGGTTCTTGCTGAGTGTTGAATACTCTAAAGGAGCTAGTAGTAGCAAATTATTATATTTGCAGTAGAGTTTGGTATCAGTACTCTGATGCATTTTGTATAATGTTTCATCAAACACAGGGGCGGGGGGAATGCATAACATAGTGCCCCTCAAATAAGTGTTTATGCCTTTCATAGCTCTACATCCTTTAGCCAACATGGCATAGACAGAGTCAATCAAGATAGGCAGAGGCCGTTGCCATCAGTGCGTCATGAATTACCCTGGGATAACAATTCCTTCTCTCACTTCAGCCTCTCTAGTATGACAGATGAGTAAATCAAATATCAGAGTGCATCTAATGGGAGTCATCAATCTCTGCCAAATCAGAAATTCTTAGCTTAATATCTTGTTCTAGGATAATTCATTTTTTGTCTCCCACCCACCTCCCAATTTTAATCTGACTTTCAATTTTATAAATGTTTTCAACATTAGAAAAGGTACTCTGAGTGCTAGGATTATTATATCTGGTATGTACAGTCATCAGTGAATAACCCAAGGTACAGTGTTCGTTTGTAACCTGGGAAAAAATATTGGCTTAGAATCATGATGACCAACATGGAGTCTACTAGGGTAGAACTAGATGATACAAGACACAGGGTGGCCATTTGTCATCTTTTACTGAGGACAGCCCTCTATTTGAAGGGCTGTCCTGTCCTGTCCAGTTCCAGTTTAAAGATAAAGAACTATAGGAACAGTTGCCCATCAACAGTTGGCTGAACAGGCAGGCCTACAGGTCACCTTGTCATAGTCTTCCACACTATAGAAAGATGTACTGAATTTCTATTTAAATTATAATAGTCTAGTTAAGATTTGCATCTATACATATAAATTAGCCTATGTAAATGCTATGCAAATTGCTGCCCTCTTTTTTGGTGGTGCATTGCCTCTTTTTTTGAAATTCATAAATAGCTACCCTATGCAAGAGATATAGGACATCTCCACACCTGCGATTTATCGCACATTCCTGATTGGCCGCTCACAGAAGTTTGTGGGTCCATTACATGAGACCGTAATCTTCCAGTGATTTTCCTGCCATTACCCCCTGCCTATCCTGTGTTATCCCCAAATGGAAAAAATACAGTATTTTTTCAGCCTGCACAACAGGAGTGCTATGACCTCCTCCCCATAGCACGAAGAAACCGCTGTGTGTGTGCAGCTGTGGGTGATCATTTTGGTTTGTTGGGGGTGCAGTGGAGGTGTCAATCATAACCAAACCACCAGTAATCTGCTGCGGGGGGTGGCAGGATCAAGGGAGGAAATTTCTTGATGTGCCCAGTGCATGTAATTGCTTTTTGCAGAAAAGTATCCATCCCGTGAAAAGGTAAGGAACAGAATATAACAAGATAGAAACAACTGTGTGAAGGAGCCCAATCTAATCCCCCGATGGAACCGGATGGAGAGAGCCCCAGTATTGATGCGGATTTCTACCCCCATGTGATGAACCCCACAGAGTTGTACCACTCTCTCTTCCCTTGTTTTGGTAACATCTAGAACAGACTTCCCCAGCCTGGTCTAGCATAGCATGATCAGATTGTACTGTGTTTTCCTACTGCAGAAGCAACAAGTAGTGGGAATCAACTAGTAGATTAGCATGGGGATAACAAAATGAACTTAATGGTCCCTAATGGTCTAGAATCTTTCTCCAGTCTTTAGAATGTCACACTAGTTTCTTGAATTTGGACAAAATGCTGGGAGTTTTTAGCTGGAGTTAGCAAAAACCAAAGCATCCTTGGATGCAGTTGCTTTTTGGGAATTAGTGTTTATAAATAAGTAGATATTACGAAGACACCAAAAGACTCCAGTGCACTCTCTCTTTCTCTCTGTCATCACAAGGAAACAGACCATGTAAAGACCCTGCTGCTTCAACTTCCTACCTCTTAAGGAAGTGGAGTGAGACTTTTTATTTGTTTTTGGTTTTTTGTAACAATATTTTCAGGAGCTCATCAGCATGATTAGCCAATGGAGACCAAAGTGGGTGTGTTTCTTGAGGGGCTAAATGAGAAGGGGAGGGAAAGAGAATCTAAAATGAAAACGGGGGTTGAGGGGATTGTCACGTGGGGATTACTGGAGAAAACGAGGGGAGGAGTGTAGTGTGGGGCTATGACTAGAGGTGGCATCCTGAGGGAATTCTGGGGTATTTAATAAAGTGATTATTATGGGACTATGACTGGAGAGGCAGAAAACCAAATGGGGAATTGAGGGGTAGACTTAAGGGGACTAGGATTCACCTGGAAAATGGGAAGGAGATATAATTGGGGGCTGAAAGAAGAATAAGGGAGGGGGTTACTGAGAGAGCAATATTCCTAAGAGCCACCTTGGACTCTGTCCTTTTCCTGGGAAGGTGGGGTATAAATCAAATAAAACTAGGATGGCTCTGACAAAAAGGTTCCTGATGAGAAGGGCAATAAGAAGTTGGAAAACTTTCACATAACATTCGGGAATAAGGGACAGGATAGTATGGAAGATGCAACTTTTTGATCTTGTGCAGCTTTTACAATCAATATGGAAACAAAATAAATACACAGAACAGGCATATTTATGACAATGGCTCTTCATACCACCAATATGTTGGGCTGGCATGCCATGAAGAGAATTTATTTTGAGATCTGTGGTGTTATATTAATCCATCAGTTGCTGTGTTTTATCTGTTTGTAAATATGCTCAGTCTTTCCTTTCTCTTTCTTCTTTCCCCTTTCCCTTCCCTACAGCTCCATCAGGAAGACCACAGATCATTAAGTGTAGATCACCTGAAATGGAAACATTTTCATGTTACTGGAGTATCGGCGATTTCTCCTACTTAACTGCTCCAGGAACACTACAACTGCTGTATTCCAAAAGGTACAGAGAAATCAATCATGCATTTGAAATTGTCTTCTAAAATGAAAGTCCATTCTGTGTTGCAGCACCTGAAATAAATACCTATCAGAAAGTAACGGAAGCAGGTGGCTTTTTCACACGTAATAGCCTATACCAGTCATAGATCTGCATGACACAGAGGCTCCTAAGTTCTATTTCAAGTTGGCACGTTAAATTGGTGAGCAGCAGACAGTGGCATGTTTAGAGAACAGGTAGATGACAAGCCGGTTCCAGAACATCTTGCCTGCCTCTCCAGCCACAGGGAGATGTTTTTGCAGTCACATTGCAGTGGGAGCCACATGGACCCTGACTTTGTAAGAACATCAGAAAAAGCCTGCTAGATCAGGCCAAACAGAGCTGGCCTGAAATATTTTGCTGCCTGGACAGAGGACAAGATGGTGCCCTCCCCACCCGACATTCCATGTACAGGCATCGGTTGGGCTGCCAGTTGAATCTTGCTTCAGTGCTGGTGATGGGCTCAGATCCTCCATACCTGTAAACCTGGATGAAGAAAACTTAATAAAAGTTTTTTAAAAACTTTAAACAACAAAATCAAATAACAAATAAACCAGCAATATAGGCAGTAAAAAATAACTATGTTACTGAGCCAGAAATCAGTTAACAATTAAAAAGCAGTAACAGAAGACCATGTCATTGAGCCATTTATATTATTTATTTCTTTTTAATTAATGGAAAACTTGGGAGAGCAGGACAGACTTCACCTGGTGCCTAAAAGATAGCAGGTGCAGCACCAGGCAAACATCGGTCGGGAGTAGTTTAGCAATAGAATAAGCCAGCCCTCCTCAACCTGGTGCACCCCAGATGGACTATAGGTGTTGGATTATAACTCATATCATCCTCAACCAGCCTAGCAAATGGTTTGTTTGCTGGGATTGATGGGTGTTGTACTCTAACATATATGGGGGTGCTAGGTGGGGGAAGGCTGGAATAAGGTAACAGTCTGATATAAAAGCTTGCAGCAGGCAATTGGATTATTGGATTTGGCCTCTTAATAGACTACCTGTGTCTTTCCCACTGTTACTTTCTCATGTTTTTATTGCCAAAGGTTTAGCAGGATTACATGTAGGGTTGCCACAGGGGTGGTTTTTTTTTTTTACAGGTTGCCATGTGGGGTTTATTTGTTTTTACAGGCCCCTCCTTTAAGGAGGTTAGCCTTAATGGATCATTTCTTTCTAATCCAGAGGGATATTCCAATTATAGAAATGGTGGCTCTTCCTTCCCTGCTAGCAAACCTGTCATGGACACTAAAGAAGCATAACCTCCATAATTTGAACTATTGCTGCTGCGTTCTCTGTAGCCACTATTTTTTAATTATTATTTTGTAAACAAACCAATTTAACCAAACTTAACCAAAGAGTACAATGAGTCATTCCTTTCAGTATGAAAAAACATGTCCATCCATATACATACATACATATATATAAAATGCACCAGTATTCTTTTCTTCTTTTTCTAACATAACACATCTCTCCAGGAGGAGTTGGGAGGTATTGGAAGAGCCCAAAGCTCCTATTTCCTTTCTTCACAAAAGACAAAAAGAGAAGCCATGCTTCAGTGGAAATGTCTGCTTAGCACTATCTCTGACCCATGTGCTATGATGAGTCAGCTTTTCTGACAGTGTTGCCTGCTGCATCCATGAGTGCCAGCCCTGGATTAAATATCATGTACTCAGCTGCCAGTGTTTTGCCACCTCCGTGTGGGCTGCCACCAGCAGTAAAGGGGCAAGTTCTTTATGGCAGATTTGACTTGAGTCCTCAGAAACAGATAACAATGCTAAACAAGGAGTAGCCACTATTTTAAAAAAATACATTTGTGTTTTTGTTTTTGTATATCCCTCCAATCATGTATTTGAGAATTTCATCCAGGAAAATAGAGTGAAGGGGCACTGCTTGCAAGCAAAGAGGCTTTGTATTACTTGGGCGAGGGGGGAGTTACAAGCCTTCTTGTGCTATTTCTCTAGAGGATCTTTCTTCTGCAAGAGGAAGGGAAGGTTCTTCTGCCTGATTTTTGGGTATCCCCCCTCCGCGCACACACCACAGCTCACCCCATTTAGCAGGGGCCCCATCTATATGGCACCACTTTGACCCCCCACCCCATTGCAACTGCACAGCAATGCGGCTTCAAATCACCATGCCCTGCGATATACTCGCAATGTACTGTGTGCTTCCCTAAGAGACTCGCTTTTTTTGCCCTTATACTGAAATGTGCAGCTGTGCAGTCCCATGAGCATAGGGGTGTGACACTTCAGTGGCTGATTTATATTTGAGGGGCTCTGCTGTGTCTTTCCATCCCTTTTTAGGTAAAAAGTGGGTGTTCTGTGCTCCTTCATTTCCATACCATCAGTTTTTGTCAGTTCCCCAGCCTCACAATGGTTCACACTCACAAGTGTGAGCACTACCAACCTAGCCATCACTCCGAAACAGTGGTCGGAGCGATGTTGGTTCTCCCCCAAGACTCCCCCAGCCCAGCCCTTGGGTACTGAGTCCAAAAGCAACCATGGTGAAGATCCAAATTTGCAAAAATGTGTGAAAGTGTGATTAAATAGATGAAAATGCCCCTCTGTGCCTCTGTAACTGCGCAGCTATGAAGGGATGGGGGAAGTAAAGGGGTACCACAGAGTGACGCAGGCACTATGCACGCCTACAACATGCCCACTGCAAAATGCAAAGTTGGTTTGGGGAAGGGACAGATGGCTCACAAGCGCAAGGAAACCCATAGCAAACAAAAAACATTGCAGCAAAACAACTCCTTGGAACTCCACATTTTCCAGGCAAAAACCACGGATGACTGCAAAGTCACGACTGCATCATCTATCACAAGGGACCTTGACTCACAGCCACCCTGGAGTAAAAGCCAGGTGTAGATGAGCCCAGGGTCTCCTGACTCTCCATGTCACATTTTCAGGGGGCTGGAGGGGGCAGGGAAGTCTACTTCCACCAGCACAGTTGATCCAGGTTAAATCTAGATCCAACCCTAAACCTGACATAACTTTTGTTCCCTTAGGATGTTCATAATATTATATATATATATATATATAATAATGTTGCTATTCTAGGCAGAGTGAATGGAAAGAATGGAGAGAATGTCCTGACTACATAACTGCCGGTGAAAACAGCTGTTACTTCAACACATCCTACACCTCTGTTTGGGTTCCTTATTGTATCAAGCTAGTCGACAGAAATCAGACTTACGATGATGATTATTGTTTCCGTGTGGAGGACATAGGTATACATCCAATATGTACTCTGTTCTGCGTCTTTTATTCCACTATAAGCAAAGGTATTTGAGGTTCTTCTGTTACATGTTAGATTGAAGACTAGAAGTGATTACGCATGAAGGCAGAGTTGTTCATTCTCTCTGTGATGATTTGTAGATCAGAAAAAGGATAGCGATATAATAAAGTGTTTCGCACATTTTATAAAAA
Organism: Heloderma suspectum; assembly: GCF_057233095.1. Taxonomy (NCBI): domain Eukaryota; kingdom Metazoa; phylum Chordata; class Lepidosauria; order Squamata; family Helodermatidae; genus Heloderma; species Heloderma suspectum. Next base: position 31,356,311 of record NC_139459.1, read on the forward strand.
TAACCGCATCTCCCTCCTACGTTTACTAGATCTTCTGCAATCCCACAAAAAAAAACTCTCATAATGTGAATCCACCAGCTCCTGTACAATCTGTGCTTTTTCCCAACCCCACTCCCCTAGTATTTCCAACATACACCCCCTTGCTGCTGGACTCCTCTATCCCGCCAACTGAGCTCCTCACCTCCATTCCACTTCTGCATCCCAACTCCTACTTGTCTTCCTCCAGTTAGCTGCCTTCCTCAGCCCGGTGCCCTCCATTTGCATTGCAGTACAATTACCATCATCCCCAACCAGCAGGACCCTTCTGACTGGGACTGATGGGAGTTGTAGTCCAACATATCTGGAGGGTGCCGGGTTGTGGAAGGCTGACTTATGTAATCATGATTGGGCTCCCTTCTTTTTAGCAAGTCCAGTGGAGTCACAAATCACACTTTGCGAAAACCAAAGCCTTGACTATTTATCAACCAGTTACCAATGAGATATGCAGAATTGTTTTCCCTGACCTTGCTAGCTCCCCATCCTCTTAAAACACTATTATTAACAATGATACCTAAAGCGGAGATTCATTTTACACACTGTGTTGTGTTTTTAACTTTGATTACAAGGGCAGTATCCAACGGTGCCTGCACACTACGGGACCCACCAATAGTGCAACGGGAAGCTAGTGGATCCTGCAGCTATTAGAAATTAGTGAAATACTAATTTACGGAAAAGAGCAGGTCAGCAGAGCTTGCAGAAGGGAGCTCCTCTGACCTGTCCCAATCTGGAAACGAGCATTTCCGCTTCTTTCCAGGATTACTGTCTGAGGTGCTAGTTCCTATTGCGCAAGTGGCGTGTCCTGCTAGTGCAACAGAAATGGCAGGAGTGCTGTGGCAGTATTGGATACTGCCCAGGGTCTGCAGAATCACTGGAGATTACCATAATAATATAGCACCTTATTAAAATGGTAGTATGTTTTTTTAATGGCCATAGTTTATACTATAAATGTTAAATATATCAATGCAATTGATGCCTTATATCTTCAGACGATGGGCCACAGCTCAGTAGCAGAGCCAGGCACCTCCTTTTAAGAAGTATTTCAGGAAGCAAGTGCTGGGGAAAACCTCTGTGTGAGACCCTAGAGCAGGGGTCAGGAACCTCTTTCAGCCAGAGGTCCAAATTGCAGTTTGGAGAAATTCTCATAGGCCGCATTCCAGTAATGGGTGGAGCCAATACCAAAAGGGACAGAGCCAAAGGCAAAAGAGGTGAGGGAAAATTAACCGCATATTTTACATTAAAGCTCTTATTGCCAGTAGGAGAGGCATTTCAAGCTTTTAGAGTGCGTGGAAAACCATACAAAGCTGGAAAACTACCAAATGGCGGAAGGGGCGACACCAGGAAAAGGGTGCATGGCTATTTGGGGAACATCAGAGGGCCAGATTGGGACCCCAGGAGGGATGGATTTGGCCTGCGGACCTGAAGTTTGCCACCCCTGCTGTCAAGAGCTGCCACGGGTCAGAGTAGGCAAGAACCAAGATGGACCAGTGCTGTGGCTATCTGAACAGAATTTTTCTCTCCCCTACTCCAGTGCAAAAAACAACAGATCTGGGAGTTTAAAGTACAGAATAAGGCTCTCCATGTTTCAGATACCTGGAAAATATTTAAAATAGGGATGCTTCGATGACCCTGACTCCCCGCCCCCCTTACGTATTCACTGAAGGGAGGGAGATCGTGCCTGCAAAGAGATGTACATGTGTAGGGGTTTCTCCAGGGCTGTGTGGAGGTACCCCTATGCACATGTGTCTGTACTCACATAGGGCCACTTCACAGTAAAAGTGAACACATACCCGTCAGAGGACATTCATTCATTTATTACATTTCTGTACCACCCAGTTGCGGTCGACACAGGTAGTTTACAAAGATTAAAAACTTAAAAATACAATACAGTAACATAATATAAAAACCATTTAAATACTGTCTTTCTCTCTCTCTCTCCCCACACGCATGCACACGCACACGTGTGTGTGTGTGTATATATGAACACAATTTTAATAATAATAAGAAATCCTAGGACCTTTTAAAAACTGTATCATATGCTTTCAAATGCTTGCAAGTAAAGGAAGGTCTCAGCCTGGTGCCAAAAAGATGACCATGTTGATCAGTGGGGAGAGCGTTCCACAGTTGGGGGGCCCACCACTGAAAAAGCCCTCTCCTTTGTTGCCATTCCTCAGAGGAGGCACTTGGAGAAGGGCCTCAGATGACAACTGTAGTGTGCAGGCAAGTTTATATTGGGAGAGGCGCTTCATCAGTAGTGCCGTCCTGAGCTGTGTAAGGCTTTATAGGCCAAAACCATTACTTTGAATTGGGCTTGGAAACATACAGGAAGCCAGTGCAGGTGGTCCAGAATCGGTGTTATATGTTCAGCCCTTCTGGTCCGGGCTATCAGTCTGGCCGCTGCATTTTGCACAAGCGGCAGCTTCTTAACCATCTGCAAAGGCAGCCCCAGGTGGAGCGCGTTGCAGTAATCTATTTTGGACTCCCAGCTGTCCATGGAGGCTCAGGTGTCAGCTGTGAGCCGGACAGCGCTGTATCAACTCCATCTGATACGGCGGCTGCACCCCTTCCTTCCCGACCATCTGCTCCCATCGGTAGTACATGCCCTGGTCTCCTCTCGTTTAGACTACTGTAATGCGCTCTACGTGGGGTTACCCTTGAAGACGGTTCGGAAACTGCAGCTGGTACAGAACGCGGTGGCTCACCTGATTAAAGGCAGCCGCCGGCGAGATCACATCACTCCAGTGCTGAAGGAGTTGCAATGGTTACCAGTTGTTTTCCGGGCCAAATTCAAGGTGTTGGTTTTGACCTTTAAAACCCTATATGGTTCCAGCCCAGCCTATCTTAAGGAGCGCCTCCAGCAGCACCAGACAGGCCGCTTAACAAGATCAGCCTCGGATGGCCTTCTCTCTGTCCCATCAGCCAGGACAGCTAGACTGGTGGGGACGAGGGAGAGGGCTTTTTCTGTGGTGGCCCCCACTCTGTGGAACTCCCTCCCTAGGGAATTCCGTCATGCCCCCTCTTTAATGAGCTTCCATCGTGCATTAAAAACGTGGTTGTTCAGGCAGGCATTTGGGGTGGGTTAGGGTATTTTAGGAAATGTTTTATTGTAGAATTTTATTGTTTTAGACTGTTTTATTGTATGTTGTACATCGCCCAGAGTGGCTGGGTGACCAGCCAGATGGGCGATTAATAAATTTAATAATAAATAAATAAATCTAACTTGGAGGTTACCGGAGCATAGTCTACTGAAGGTAGGCACATTGGCTCTGGGGGGGTGGGGGCTAGTAGGCTAGGGAGCAGTCCTGCCTCCCCTTGTGTGTCCCATGAACCCGGGGGGTGGGGGGAGGTGTATATTTCTTGGCTTATGTCATTGGACATACATGGGGCATGAATTGCCTTTTCTTTACTGTTTGGGAAAAATATGTTTTAATTCACAGTGATACCAGACCCTCCTGTTGGACTCAACTGGACAATGCTGAACACCAGCCCATTAGGCATCTATGCAGATATCCAAGTCATCTGGAAGCCTCCTCCCTCCGCTGATGTTCAGAACGGATGGATCACGCTCAGCTACCAGTTACAATACAAAGAAGTAAACGTGACAAAATGGAGTGTGGTAAGTATAGAAGGAGCAGACTTCAAAGACCCTAAATGTTCTGTTCCCATGCTGGAAATATCCCATTCATTCAGTCCCCATTGGGCTATTACAAATTTTTTTTAGTACTTATGCAAACCTTGGGGTTCGCCCAAGCCTGCTGATACTTCCCTCTTGTGCGTGGCTGGTGTTGTTTTGACTACATGAGCAATGGCACGCACAGCTTGAACATCAAAAATGAGGGAATAATGTTGTACGTTGGTTGTGGGTCATCACATCTGTGATGTGCAGTGTGCCCACATCATCCAGATAACAGGTTGGCACAGTCAGGATCAAGTCATACATTACTGAGGAAGTAGGTACACGTTAAAGATAGAGAGCTAGATCCGGATTTAGGCATGTGTACAGAGGATATCACTGCCCAGTTTTCACAGATGCCCCCTTCTCCCTACACCACAGCCTGTCCCATTCATCAGGATCTCCCAACCTTCTGTGAAACATTTTTGGAGGGTCGGAGGAGCTGCCATGGGGAGGAGGGGACAGGGAAGACTGCTTCAGCCAGCTCAGTTGGACATGCCTAAATCTGGAAGCCAACCTTTAGTGTATCTGCCGCTGCCCCATATTATGTGAGGTCAGCACACGTCGTTTCTCACCATATCTGTACACTGTGGAAGGATGTGTTGGGAAGACAGGGCGATTTGCAGATATTATTGCAAGACAAACTGTAATTAAACATTAGGCAGTTTTTAGCCTTCCCTGTCCCAAAGTCTCAGACTGTTAAAAGATTCAGTTTTCCTTTCTTATTTTCTTATAAAAGGATTAGACAGGTTTATGGAGTCTAGACCAGAGGTTCTTAAACTGTGGTCCACTGGTCACTGGTAGTTTATGGAAAGGTTGCGCAACAGCTGGGAAAATCTATATTTGATCTTGCACTTGGTTTTTTCCCCCTAATGATGGAAACCAAGGTCATTTTGATCAGGGCCAGAATAGGCTAATAAGGCCCTGTGATTTTCATACTATGCCGCTGGTTTTGATGATGATGCCAGCGCTGAAGTTTTTTTTCATGATTTTTTCTTCATATTTTATTCAGAAACAAAATGGTGTTTTTTTTTCTAAATTGGTATCACCCTACATAGGTTTACTTAGTTGTATTTTCTTAGTAATGCGTGTGTGGTTTTCATTGGATGTATTTTGCCAGCTAGTCTGTGCACATGATGTTCATTGCACATTGGATGCAATTCAGCTAACCTACATGAATTGTTTTATTGGCCGCCATTTGTTAGCTGTGTGCTTATTAGGGTTTGATATGAGTTACGTATGTGCTTTCATTTGTAGAACAAATGGAAGTTTAAGCAGTCCACTATGACCCTCAGAATTTTCAAGTGGACCATAAAAAAAAAAGGTTTTGGAACTGTCGGTCGAGATCAGCCTTCCCCAAGCTGAGTCCCTCCAGATGTTTCATCAGCTCAGCCAGCATGGCCAGTGGTCAGGGATGATGGGATTTGTAGTCTATAACATGTGGGGGGACCCTGGTTTGGGAAGGCTGATGTAGAACTTTCTATTCTTATTAGCCACGATAGCGAAGATATCCAACCTCCAGATGTGTTGGGCTACAACACCCAGAATCCCTCAGCCAGCATAGGCTGCATTTAACAGGCCAATGGTCTGACTCAGCAAGGCTATTCTGATCATCGTGGCTCTAATGCACAACACATATCCGGATAAAAATTCAACTAAAAGCTGAGCACATGACAAAAATTGCAGATTTTCAAAAGCTTGATTTAGCACCCTGTGCTGGTCCTGTACTGTCCTAGCATCTATATCCTAGTAGATATAGGATATCCTAATCATTCCTTTTCACTGTTTGTGTAAGGTTATATGTCTAGAACAGGGGTGAGCAACCTAGTCCCCGTCAGATGTTTTGGACTACAACTCCCATAATCCCTGATCAGTGCTAGCTGGGGCTGATGGGAGTCATAGTCCCAAAGATAGGGAGGGTGTCAGGTTGCCTAACCTTAGTCTAGATAAAGCTTTTGCTTGTGAGCAACTCACAGTCAACCGAGGAACATTTGATTTATCATTACAGCTGGAGCCAAATCTCGCCACAACATTTCCGGTGTATGCATTGAAGACATGCCATGATTATGAGATACGAGTCCGAGCACAAGGAGTGCCTGAAATTTATGGGGAGTTCAGTGAAGTGCTTTATGTGTCTTTTGGTTCAATGGCCCTGGTGCCATGTGAGGAAGGTATGTGAGAGAATCCATACAGTTTGTGCTAGAGATACTAGACCAGGAGCATAAGAGCAAGGAAGTTGTTCCTTCTGCTTGTGAACATGCACTGAAAGGAATTCAGTTAAAGCTCTAGACCAGGGACAGGGAAACTTTTTCTCCCTAGGGGGCCAAATTGGTTCTGTATAAACATATCAGGGCATGTGACCCCACGACATGACTGCTCACACACGCACACTGCCCCCCCCCCCAGCAATCTGGTTTTTTGAAGCCTCCTTTCCCACCAATGGGGGCTTTTTAAAAGCCTGATTACAGCAGGGGTGTGATTTTTTTTTTGAGGGGGGTTGCAGTCTTGTGAAGGGTTAGCATCTCCCCTACAAAATGCTCCCCTCCCTCACTGCAATTAAGTTTTTTGAAAGCCTTCATTGGCACAAATCTTAATGGAGTGTGGGGGGGAAAGCAGGGAAACAAGAGATCTCTCCAATCTTATCAGTCTTATCTAGCTTATCTAACTATCTTATCACCCTTATCAGTGATCAGACATACAGCAGGGAAGCTGGCAGGCCAGACGGGAACCTCCTGCAGGTCATGTGAGTTACATGGGCCAGAGGGTCCCTATTCCTGCTCTAGACAAGGCTTTCCATTTAGTCCCATGATTAAGTATATTCTCCTGGCTTCCGGGCTCTTTGACAGAAGCAGGCCCTCTCATAAACCACATTCCTCTTGGGGGTGAAATGAGCATCAGACTTGGCCAGAACACTGTCGTACATCAAAGGTAGTGGGTTTATAAACACTGCTGGCTTCTTTCCTCATAGCATAAAGAGGTGAATTTACTTGCACTGTTCCTTCCTCCTTGTGGAGCATTTTGGCTAGGCAAAAGCAAGGAAATCTTTTCATTTAGTCTGCTGCTGGATTAAGGCTTCTGGTGCAGGAAACTGGATAATTCCATGAAAATGTCAATCTCCAATCCAGTTTTCATTTTCATATATAGCTACCATGTTCTATATCATTTTAAAGATAATTTTCCAAAGTTTCATTATCTGGCAACAGTTTTTCAAAATGGCATTTTACGTGTGAGTAAAACAACCATACGTGTGACATGCAAGATGAGTCAGAATATCTCCTATCTTCATTTAAAGACCTCTCCAAGAAAATAAGCAATAGATTAATGACCCTTTATTGAATGATAGTTTTGTTTCCTCATTTAGTATACTGAGAAAAAATATGTTAGTAACAAAATCAGATGATCTTAAGACAATAAAACTTAGGTTGGTTGAGCATGTTATATTTGTCACAAAAACACATACTTTTTCTTCCTTCAACAAATGAAAAGAGAACTCTGTATGTTTTCACTATTCTCTTCTTTGAGTTTGTTAGCATTATGAAAATGTGATGAGATGAGACCTGAATGTTTTTTTTACATGCAGCAGTTCTTGTGATCAACATAACACCATGATGTGTAACTTACATAGCATAAATGTGTTGCCATGTGTGACTGTCATTTAAACCCCTTTTTAGGACTGACATAATTCCTTCCCTGAGAATTTAATAATGATTAGGCCAATTACTTGTACCATGCCAGCAATCCACATGGCACATTCCAGAGTTTCTAAAAATGACAGGACCCTGGTCTCAAGAAGACAAGTCTGAAAGACAAGTCAGACAAGGGGAGGGCTTACATAACTTATTGCTTTTAGAAGAAAGATAATATATGTTAATATATTTAGTAATTAGAGAATTAAGGGGCTGCGGTGGCTTAGTGGTTAAGATGCTGAACTGCAGACTGGAAGGTTTGAGACCCGAGTGCTGCGTGACAGAGTGAGCTCCCGTCTTCAGTCCCAGCTCCTGCCAACCTAGCAGTTTGAAAGCAAGAAATTGCAAGTAGATAAATAGGTACCGCCTCGGCGGGAAAGGTAACAGCATTCCGTGCACCTTGGTGTTCAGTCATGCCGGCCACATGACCACGGAAGTGTCTTCGGACAGTGCTGGCTCTTCGGCTTAGAAACGGGGATGAGCACCGCACCCTAGAGTCGGACACGACTGGTTGGGGACACCTTTACCTTTTTAATTAGAGAATTTCCTTAGGGTAACTATCGGTAACTTCAACCTGGGTGTAGTTTAGAAAAGTGTCAAATTGATATTTCTCTGGTAGACCCCCACTCCCTTTCCTGAAGCATATAGAAACTTCTACCAGCTTCTCCTCAGATGTATCAAGGAGGCAGGCCCTTCCTGATTGGCTCTCCCTACCTAGGCTGAAAAGATGGGCTCATCTAGAGATACAAAAATCCACCTTGGACTGAAGGCCTCTTGCCTTGCCTCATACATAGAACAGTACATCCCTGTGAAACAGGGGTAGGGAATTTGAGGCTCTCCAGATATTTTCGCCTACAGTCCCCCTCACCATGGGCTATGGGGGCTACAGCTAATGAGAGTTATAAGCCAAAACGTCTGGAAAGCCACGTTTCCCACCTCTGCTGTAAAATGTTGAAGGAAGTCTTGAACACAAGGTGTAAATTATTTTTTTGCATATTTTAAAATAAACGGTAACCAAGAAGGGGTGCCATTTCTCCACAATGCGTAAGAGTTCTGCAGAAAGGAAGAAAGAGGACCATGCCAGGCAAAGCGAGGAGAAAAAAACTTGCAGAGTTAGAAAAAGCAAGGAAAGAAATGAAGAAGATGAGAGCACTGAAGGCAACATGTTTGTCACTGGGGAAAACATGAAGGAAAAGAAAAAAAAAAAAACCTTTGTCAGGATGTCTGAAAATGTACATTCAGTGAAAGGCATATAAGCTGCACAATGTGTTGTCAACATGGGACGATTTAGAGTATGCCTTTATACAGGGGACAATACGATGATTCTGAAAGAAAGCGCAAAGACAGAAACAGACACTGAACTAGTGGTGTCACTTTGTGACTTTGTTTTATTGTTGATTTTGAGACAGGTAAATCGAAAAGAAAATTTGTTGGCCAGGTGATGCAATACGATATTCATGAATATGGAATACTCTTCTTTTAAAAAAGGGTCTGTCCAAACACTTGTCTTCCCTCCAAATAATGATAAATGTCAGGTTGAAAAGAAACAAATCATTAGGATATTGCTACAGCCAAATGTGAATTCCTGTGGGCGTTATAACTTCCCACTTGGACTCGGTGCTGACCTGCAACTTCTGAATGCATAGTAAAATGTCATATGCATAGTATCTTGCTTTGGAAGCATTTGTGTCAGTCAATGGATTGTCACATAGAATCATAGAATAGTAGGGTTAGAAGGGGCCTACAAGGCCATCAAGTCCAACCCCCTGCTCAATGCAGGAATCCAAGTCAGAGCATACCTGACAGATGGCTGTCCAGCCTCGTCTTGAACGCCTCCAGTGTGGGAGAGCCCACCACCTCCCTAGGGAATTGGTTCCATTGTCGTATTGCTATAACAGTCAGGACGTTTTTCCTGATGTTCAGCCGGAACCTGGCTTCCTGTAACTTGAGCCCATTATTCCGTGTCCTGCATTCTGGGATGATCCAGAAGAGATCCTGGCCTTCCTCTCTGTGACAGCCTTTCAAGTAGGGATGTACGAAAGTGACTTACCTTTCCGCGGATTATGCTGATGCTGGGGGGGGAGGCGTTCCGTCCCTCCCCCCGGAATCCTGGCCAGGGGGGGATTCGCTCTGTTCCTCCCCCCCAGAATCCTGGCCACCCGGCTGTGCTCCGCAGCAATTCTGCCGAGCCGCCGGCCGGCTCCGCCAGCAGCTGGACATCCGGCCGCTGGCTAGCAGGGACGCAAATGGTGGCGGCCATAGCCGCCACCGTTTGCGTCCCTGCAGTCAGCCATGATAGGCTACGTAAATGTTTACGTAGCCTATCACGGCTGACTTAAAAAAACAAAACAAAAAAAACACGTATACACAAAAGGCGGCCATGGCTGCCGCCATTTGCGTTCCTTATTTTGGCACATCTTACTCTACGTAAACATTTACATAGACTAAGACGGCGAAAATAAGGGGAACCCAAATAGCGTAGCATCTACGCTATTTGCGTTGCCGTTATTTTTGCCGTCTTAGTCTACATAAATGTTTACATAGACTGAGACGTGCCATTTGCGTATGCGCGGGTTTTTTTTTTTTTAAGTCAGCTGTGTGTTTTTTTAAAATCTAGCCGTGATAGGCTACGTAAATCTTTACGTAGCCTATCACTTTTTTTTGTTTTTGTTTTTTTTTTACTGGAAATGGCGGCGGCAGCAGCTAGTCAGAAGACCGGCAGCCGCCGCCGCCAGGAAGATCCGCCCAAGGTAAGTCCCGTGCTGGGGGGGGCGAGCTGTTCCACCACCGATTTCAGGGGGCCGAATGCGCAGGCATTCGGGCTCCCCAAGATCCGTGGCAGAACTTTCGTACATCCCTACTTGCAAGTACTTGAAGAGCGCTTTCATATCTCTCCTCAGTCTTCTCTTCTCAAGGCTAAACATGCCCAGTTCTTTCAGTCTCTCCTCATAGGGCTTTGTTTCCAGTCCCCCGATCATCTTCGTTGCCCTCCTCTGAACCCTCTCCAGCTTGTCTGCATCCTTCTTAAAGTGTGGTGCCCAGAACTGGACACCATACTCCAGGTGAGGCCTAACCAGTGCTGAGTACAGGGGAACTAGTACTTCCTGGGATTTGGAAGCTATGTTTCTATTAATGCAGCCCAAAATAGCATTTTCCTTTTTTGCAGCCACATCACATTGTTGGCTCATATTCAGCTTGTGATCGACAATAATTCCAAGATCCTTCTCGCTTGTAGTGTTGTTGAGCCACGTATCCCCCACCTTGTAACTGTGCATTTGGTTTCTTTTTCCTAGATGCAGAACTTGGCATTTATCCCTATTAAATGTCATTCTGTTGTTTTCTGCCCAGCGCTCCAGCCTATCCAGATCACTTTGAATTTTGTTTCTGTCTTCCAAAGTATTAGCTATCCTGCCCAATTTTGAGTCATCTGCAAATTTGATCAGCATTCCCTGCACTTCCTCCTCCAAGTCATTAATAAAAATGTTGAAGAGCACTGGGCCCAGGACTGATCCCTGCGGTACCCCACTCGTTACCTCTCCCCAGTTTGAGAAGGTCCCATTGATAAGCACTCTTTGAGTCCGATTCTGTAGCCAACTGTGGATCCACTGGATCGTTGTTTCATCTAGCCCACTTTGAGCTAGTTTGCTCATCAGGATATCATGGGGCACTTTGTCGAAAGCTTTGCTGAAGTGGAGGTATATGATGTCTACAGCATTCCCACGGTCTACAAAGGAGGTTACTTGGTCAAAAAATGAGATCAGATTTGTCTGACAGGATTTGTTCTTGACAAATCCATTTTGGCTTCGAGTAATCACTGCATTGTTTTCAAGGTGCTTACAGATGGATTGCTTTAGAATCTGCTCCAGAATTTTCCCTGGGATTGATGTCAGACTGACTGGTCTGTAGTTCCCAGGTTCCTCCTTTTTACCCTTTTTGAAGATAGGGACAACATTAGCCCTCCTCCAGTCATCTGGCACTTCATCCGTCCTCCATGATTTCTCAAAGAGAATAGACAGCGTTTCTGAGAGTTCTTCTGCCAGTTCCTTTATGACTCTAGGATGCAGTTCATCTGGCCCTGGAGATTTGAACTCATTCAAAGTAATTAGGTGTTCCTTAACCATATGCCTATCGATCTCAAGCTGCAATCCTGCCCCTTCAGCCTGTACTTCGCCTTTGCCAGGGGGGTCATAGACCCTCTTTTGGGAGAAGACTGAACCAAAGTAGGAATTGAGCACCTCTGCCTTTTCTTTGTCATCTGTTATTGTTTTGCCATCCTTATTTAATAGCTGAACAACCATTTCTTTCCTCTGCCTTTTACTATGCACGTAGATGAAGAAAGCCTTTTTGTTGTTTTTAGCATCCCTCGCTAACCTCAGCTCGTTCTCTGCTTTAGCCTTCCTGACGCCATCCCTGCAATTCTGTGCTACCTGCCTGTACTCGTCCTTTGTTACTTGGCCTTCTTTCCACTTCCTATATGTGTCCTTTTTTGTTTTCAGGTCCTCTCTAAGCTTTTTGTGAAGCCACATTGGCTTCTTCTGTTGTCTTGTCTTCCACCTTTTCTTCTTGTTGGAATTGTTTGTAATTGTGCCTTGAGAACTTCCTTTTTTAAAAGCACCCACCCATCTTGGACTCCTTTTCTCGTTAGAATCGCTTGCCATGGGACCTTACTGATCATTGTTCTGAGTTTATTAAAATCAGCTTTCCTAAAATCCAGGGTACACATTTGACTACACTCGGCTTTTGCTTCCCTTAGAACCAAGAACTCAAGCGCAACATGGTCGCTTTCCCGCAGAGTTCCTGTAACTGCTACTTGATCCACTAAGTCATCTCTTTTGGTTAGGATCAAGGCAAGGATAGCCGATCCTCTAGTTCCTTCGTCTACTTTCTGTAGGAGGAAGTTATTTGCCACACAAGTCAGGAATTTCCTGGAGGGGCCATGTTTTGCAGAATTTGTCTCCCAGCAAATATCAGGGAAATTGAAGTCCCCCATTACTACTACATCATGCTTCCTTAAAACATTGGCTAATTGCTTTTCAAAAGTTTCATCCTCGTCTTCTCCTTGATTGGATGGCCGGTAGTAGACTCCGACCACCAGGTTCCTTTTATTCTTTGCTCCATTTATTTTGATCCAGATGCTCTCGATGGGGCTACCAAGCTCATCCTCCTGTATTTCTGTGCCGAGATATTTATTTTTCACATACAGTGCAACCCCACCTCCCTTTCTGTTCCTCCTGTTCTTTTTGAACAAGTTATATCCTTCAATGGCTGTATTCCAGTCATGAGAGTCATCCCACCAAGTCTCAGTTATACCTATCAAGTCATAATTTCCCTCTTGTGTTAAGAGTTCAAGTTCATTCTGTTTGTTTCCCATACTCTGGGCATTAGTATATAGACATCGAAGATCATGTGCTTCATAGTCTGGCTTTCTTCCTACATGTGTCTGAAGACTATTATTGGGCGCTATTAGAGCTGTACTCTCCGTTGCGGTGCATGAGCCTACGTCCATTGTTACCCCCAACATTACATCTCCCTTCCCCATAGGATTCAGTTTAAAGCCCTCCTGATGAAGTTCTTCAGGCTGTGGCCAAACACATTCTTCCCATCCTTTGTGAGGTGCAACCTGTCCATTGCCAACAGCCCATCTTCCAGGAAGTGTAGCCCGTGGTCCCAGAATCCAAATCTCTCTCGTCAGCACCACCTTCGTAGCCAGTCATTCACCTGGAGTATTTTTCATTCCCTTTCTATCCCTCTTCTAACTACTGGAAGGATGGATGAGAAAACTATCTGGGCCCCAAAGTTCTTGAGTTTCCTCCCCAAAGCTTCAAACTCTGACGTGATTTCTGACATGATATGTTGGTCACAGGTAATTTGCCAGAAAAGCTTTTTTCCACAGTTTCCAATAAACATTATCATAAGTTTGACACCTGCCCATGAAACATTGGCTATTTATATATATTGCTGCAGGTGAATGTGTTTTTTATTCAAATGTTTAGTAAAGACAATTCCTTTTAAGTTAGTTAATTCTTGAAGTTGCAAAACTGGTGTAACATTTAGGTGTAACAACCAGCCGTGCTTTCAGCTCAGCCTAGATTCATATGGACTATGGGTCGGGGAAGCTTGCAAAAAGTTTATGAAGGGAGTCTGCCTGAGCCTTATCTCAGTCTGGCAAAGATTTCTTGCTCCCTAAACTTGGGAGTTCCCCAGTGGACGCTGGTGGCTCCAATGTCAGTGGGGTGGTGAATCCACTCCGGGTTTCTATCAGGACCAGTCAGAACTGTAAAGGAGCTATCCAAGGTGCAGAGCTCCTTTAGATACCTCCCTTAGAGTTCTGACTGGTTCTGACTGAAAACCAGAGTGGATTCACTGCCCCACTGACATCAGAGCCACCAGCCTCCACTGGAGTTTCCCTACACTGTGCCCTGTGTAAGAACAAAGGAATGTCCTTTCTGGATATGTGTGGTATCCATGCTTCAGTGCTATGATCCAGTAGCTGATACTAATGAATTTGTTTGCTGCATGCAAGCCCTTGAAAGACTCCAAAAAGTAGGGGATACATTTTGAAGTTTTACTCCTAGAAGGACCGGTTAGATCGAAGCAGAGGGCAAGCAAGCCACAGTGTGCAATATTTAAAATGTTGGAGTTGGCTGTTAAAAGATTTGGTTATCAGAGCAAATACTATGAAAAAAAAATATTACAAGTCCCAACGGATGTAAATCAGTAACAATTAATGTTCTTTAATACAACAGAGTGGAAAGGTTTAGCGCTGTGCTTATTGGAATATAAAGAACACTACAAAATGACGTGAATTTCTCTGTTTTTGCTGTTTTGTTGTTTCAGAATTCCAAGTTCCTTGGCCTTTGGTGATGGCCTTTGCAACACTTGGCCTGATGGTGTTGTTGTCTCTTGTCCTCTTTTCTAAACAGCAGAAGTAAGTATTGCTATATTTGCTAGATTATATGCGAGAATGTGTCACTCTTTGAACAGCTAATTTATCATTTCATACATTTCTGTCACTTTTCAGTAAAACTTGATGAACTCTGTTACAGAAAAGATTGGCAGGGGTGAACAGATTCTGAGGGCACAGTTATCTGGACAGAAGGGATTTCTGCTACTCTTTCCTACCAAATGCTTTCCTAGGGTTGATGGTGGCCAAGCGGAGAAATAAGAAATTCCTCATGGGCAGTGTGAATGGGGGATAAATGGGGGCAAGTGTCTCATTGCTAGGACCCTGTGGTTGCTTATAGGAAAGGCACTTCCAATATGCAAACCATGTATGTATATGTATCATACACACAAATAATGAACTCATCATTCTCTGAGTATGGATCCTTACATGCCAAAGCAGTACCTTGTACAAACAAGAGGGAGATATCAGCAGGCTTGGGGGGAACACATCATTTGCAGAGGTACAAAAACATATTTTAAAAAAACCCACCTTAAATGGAGTGGGAACCCCAAAACAACCCAGAGAGGACTCAGCATGCTCAGTGAGCATGGAATGCTGACTGACTATTGGGAGGGGAAAACCAAAGGAAAAACAGAATGGAATATCCTGGAAGAGGACATCGCTGGCTAGCTAGAACCCTGAAAGGGAGCACTCCACACTGCAACATTTTGTTGTAGGTCCCAGTTGTCATAACCGATTCATAATCTGGAAAGTACATATGGTTGTAATCCAAGAATATTTACCTGGAGATTACCTCCATCAATACCAATGGGACTTACATTATGGGAAAAATTGCTTGGGATAGGAGTGTTAATGTGGCAGAAAGCATTATGACCATTTGGGAAATTTAATGTGTGAGATATAGCTCCCCCACCCCACCCCAGAAATGCCACTTGGCCTTCTGTCACCTCTACTCCACCCATAATATTTCTTTCTTCACACAGGCATAGGGAGGACAAACAAAAATTCTATAGCAGCAGATAGATGACAGTTTTCTATATTGTTTTTAAAGGGTCAGACTGTATTAAGTGGTTCTGATGAAACACCAATGACCAATTTACACTAATAAAAAGCTTGTGTGAGCACTTAATTTAATATCATGTAATGCTGGAGCCACAAATACATGTGAAATCATGCCTCATGACCTCATATGAATTTGTGACTCCTCCCTCACAGAGGTAGACTGCTGACAAGGGCAGTTTTATAGCTCAGTGTTGGATTAAACTGTTAGAATGTGCTCAAAGAAAACTGGCTTTCCTGCAGCCGAACAGATAAGACCAGATGAGAAAATTTGTTTTCAGTTTCTGCAGTGTTCTCTGACACTAAAAAAAAAAGCGGGGAGAGGGGGGTCTTCTCAAGGGAACAGTTTAAAAAGAAGTTATTAGAGGATGCAGGAGGGAACTATGCTTGTCCTAAATATATACAGCTCGAGCAGTGTTGAAGATGACCATTTTCACATTTGTCTGTAAATAATGGAAACTGTTATTTCCAGATATGGCTCAATTCCCAAATGATGTCAGCAGTTATGTAGTTTGTGCAGGAGGGAAATAAACAGACTCATAGCCTAGTTGTCAGGATACAGCAATGCCATTACATGGCTTAAGAAGCCTCAGGGCCCAACTAATCTTAGGGTTGTAATCCAATGCATGTTTAGACAGAAAAAATTCCTAGAACTGCCAGCATTCCCGGAATGCTGGAAAATGTAGGAGTTTTTTTTCTGTCTAAACATGCATAGGATTGCACCCTAAATGTATCTTTTAATTTAACTTGCAGGTTTTTAAAAATATGAATAGCATTGGCTGGGACAGCCTGATAATGATCAGGACTGCAGCAGGCATGGAGGGGGAATTTATCCTTTTCCTCCCCTGCTGCAAATCTTAGGGAAATCCCTCCTCTGAGGCTGGTATTCGCTTTGGGAGAAACTCCCCACTCCATTGTCGCCAATGTGACATTCCTTCCAGTGGAAATAGATATTTCAGTGGAGGGAATTTCCCCAGGACCACAACAGGGGAGGAAAGGGTTAAATTCCCAATCCATGCATGCTGCAACTGTAAAAATTCTCAGCCCTACCCCCAGCTTATGCTATTTGCATTTTTTGAAAAGCCAGACATTATTTAAGGGCAGGTGTAGTTTAGCCCTGACTCTATGAAAGACTGGAGTCCATTGTACAGATCTCCTTTTTCTTACAGCCATCATACAGGATTTTCCGATATAGGAAATATAATTGGTTGATCGAATGTCTTTAGTCAGTTTAATTGATAGAATTACTTTTATATCTATTTCCTCACCAATATCTCAATGTCAGTGTCTTTCTTAGATACTGAGGGAAGAAGACCTCTTTCACATTTGTCCATTAATTTAATTACCAAAAGGTACTACTCAGTGTCAGAAGAAAAAGGCATCTTTGATCTATTTTTTTCTCTTTTCCATTCATAGGAGCATAGGAATCTGCTATACTGAGTCAAACCATCTAGCCCAGTATTAACAACACTGACTGGTAGTGACTCTCCAGAGTTTCAGGCAGGACTCTTTCCTAGCCCTACTTGGACATGACAGGAATTAAACCTGGGACCTTCTGAATCCACAGCATGTGCTTTTCCACTGCACTACCTTATTGCAGTAACATACCAGAACCAAAACCAGCCTCAAAATATAATTATGTGCCCATACCGCCCCACCGCTTAAAATCTATCTCCCTAACCATCTGCTCCCATCAGTAGCTCATGTCGCCAATGTGACATTCCTTCCAGTGGAAATAGATTCTTCTAAACTTTGAGCATGTACTAAGTGCCTTTCCCTCACCACTGAAACCAGAGTTCATGCCAAATGAAGAAAGCCCAAATGACAAAACATGCATAGGACCGAGCTGAAAGGGTAGTCAGTTCATTATATGGAATTGCTTAGGCACTGTATTAAGCCTGCAATACCATGCTCACAACTCAGGACTTATTTCTGAGTAAACATGCAGAACATCAAGGTGCAAACCTCCCTGCAAAAGTAACTTGTGCTGGAATCCTATGCACACTTTCCTGAGGGTAAGCCTCATTAAACATACTGGGGCTTCTGAGTAGGCATACATAGGATTGTATAAATGAACAGTATTTATCTCCCCTCCACCTAAAAACAAACAAACCAAAAACTCCTATTTTTATTAAAGCTTTCTGTTCATAGGAACATAGGAAGCTGCCTTATACTGAGTCAGACGCTGGGTCCATCTAGCACAATATTGTTGACACTGACTGGCAACAGCGGCTCTCCAGAGTTTCAAGTAGGATTCTTTCCTAGCCCTACCTGGAGATGCTGGGGATTGAATCTGGGACCTTCTGCATACCAAGCATTTGCTCTACCACTGAGCGACAGCCCTTCCTATTGCTGGATAATGGCAACTGACAAACAAAACAGCCCCAGATTTGTTTCTCCGCAGCCATGTGAACCCATTTTTCTCAAAGACTTGAGTGAGAAGGAGGAAAAACAACCCTCTTGTCTGTTTGTATAAACTCAAATACAGTTCAAAACTTCTCTTGCCCACCGAAGAGAATTCTCTTTAAGAATTCCTCAACGTATGTTCTGGGAGGAATAAAGAAGAGAAAGAAGGAACAAGATAGGGGAGGGAAGAAGAAAAGAATGGTGATTGGAAATGTAGGGTGGGCAGCAGGGAGTAGAGGAAATTCCCTAAGCCAAGCAGCTCCTTTCAGCAAGGTAATACTTCAGAGGAATTTAGGAGGCTGTCGAGGGTTTGTAAGGATTGCATGTACTGAAATTAACTTTAAGAGGTGAGGTGGCGGAGGGCTTTTTCTAGCTTGTTTAAAACTTTAGAACCTGTTTAAAAGCCTTAGCAGTTCCTCGATTATGATGTCACATAGTCCTAACCCTCGTTTTGAAATAATTTGAGTCCTATAGCTAACTTGAGTCCTACAGTAAAATCAGGTGCTGTGTGAAATACCACTATTTCACATTAAGTTCTTTCTTTCCTTCCTTCTCCCTCTTCAAAATTTCATTGCAAGCAAGCTCCCAACAGTGGGCATGTAAGAGCAGAAAAGTAAGGGGAGAGAGGTGTTTTGCACCTCAAAAAAACCCCTATACCAGAGATTAGGGATAGTGACCTCCTAATGATCACCTTAAATACCTTCTGATTAGGATCTCTAATCCCCTGTGTGCCTTGGCAGTTTTTAATTTTTGTTTTAGTCTTTGAGAAAAGGAAACCTTACACATGGTTAGCACAAAAGCCACTGGACCTAACTGTCTGAAATTTAGCAGGTTCAGTCAGCTCCATAGCGGCTGCCAGGTCCCCAAATTCCATGTATGTATGTGGAAGCACATATGCTTTGACAGATTTTCTTGAAAATTGCAAATTTTACCCATGACTAGCATAAAAGCCACTTGACCTAACTGCCTGAAATTTGGCAGCTTCAATCAGCTCCATGCAGGCTTCTAGGTCCCCAAATTCCATGCACTTACGTGGAAGAACAAAAAAAAATATAGCTCTTTGCTTTGACACATTTTCTTTTAAAAAGCAAATTTTACCCGTGGCTAGCACAAAAGCCACTAGGCATAACTGTCTGAAGTTTGGCAGATCCAGTCATCTATATAGGGGCTGCCAGGTCCACAAACTCTATGAACTTCTGTGGAAGCACACAAAAATATATAGTTCCTTGCTTTGACAGATTTTCTTGAAAATAGCAAATTTCACCTGTGACTAGCACAAAAGCCCCTGGACCTAACTGCCAGATATTGGGCAGGTTCAATCAGCTCCATGGGAGCCGGCAGGTCTCCAAATGTCATGTATTTATCATACAAAATAAAAAAGTTATGGCCATTTCTGTTTTCCAATGCAAGTCAATGGGAAAATGTAAAAAAAATGGCAATTAGGACAACTCAAAAAAATCCGGGCACAGCTCACAAGATCCAGGGCCCATGCTCAGGTAGCTCCTCCAATGACGCCCCTGGTGGAGGGAGTCATTCTGTTGTTGCAATTGTTAAACAATTAAGAGAGATCCTTTACAAGCTACTGCAAATCACCAGAGATTGATCAACCAGTAAAATTTCATCTATCTTCTGCCCAGAAAAAGTGAAAATGTCCTTCAATCACAGATTGGGATCTGCCTGGTCTGTGCAAATTATATCTGTGTATTTAATACATATTTTGGTAATGCTACCAAAATATGTAGATCTGCTGTATTGTTCATGATGTACTATTTCTACTGTAGACATAAAATGTTTGTTGAAGTTAAAAGTTAATATTTCTTTTCAAGGTTAAAGATACTGATTCTCCCTCCTGTTCCAGTGCCCAAAATTAAAGGAATTGATCCAGAGCTCTTAAAGGTAATTGGAGTTGGGGGAACTGTATAAAATTAGTGTGCAGAGTTACAGTATCAATGGTCTATAATGGTGCACTAGCTAAAGAATTTGTATTATCTGACTCCTTTCTTGGAGGTTGTGAGATCAAGTCTTCTACCTCTAGTGAAAGCACCAATAGCTACAAGTGAAATCCTATGCATTTTTTAATTTATTCAAGGTTTTCTTATTTATTTTTTCTATTGTATTGGGGTGCAGTCCAATAATCTATTGTATTATGGGTGCAATCCATAAACATCTATGCATGTTTAAGCAGAAAAAAGTCCTACAATGCCCAGTATTCTCTAGCCAGCCATGCTTTTTCTGGGACTCTTTTTTCTGTCTAAATATCCTTAGGATTGTGCCCTTGGGGGTTTTAAAAATACATTTTGTATACCACCCTGGTATCGTAAGCAGAGAGGTGGTACAAAAATATTTTAAACAAATAAATAATGTGTACTCAGAAGTAAGTCCTACTGATTTCAATTAGGCCTATTTCCAGGTAGGTTGGAAGAGGACTGCAGTCCTAATCTGGTTGGGGCAATCAAAGATGGTCTGATAAAAAGCTGATTATGTGTGCTTTCCATGTGCCTTGCACCATAGAAGTGGGAGTATCTTAACCACAACAGCCAACTTGATCTCTTGGAGTGTACTTTGACTTCTCTGCCATGTCTTTAGCAGCAGTGGGAACACAGCTCCTCTTTGCAATTGGTGGCCACCATTTTTTCCCAGAATAACCCAGGCTGACACTACATCTGGGGCATTCCGGAAAGGGGGGGAGGCACAATGGCAGACAGAAGTGGCCAAAAAAAGCTCTGCTACTGAGGAGCTATGTTCACACACCCCAGTCTTGAAATCCCCCATTATCAAATAGCCCTTTTAATTTCGCTGCCACTGCTTTAAAATCACCTGAAATAATCTATAGCAAACATGTACATATTGTGCACTTTATAGGTATGACACACTTTTTTGTCCTGAATTAAAATTAAGAAGGACACTTCAGTCTTACACCCAAAAAAGGTTTCCTTTTAGAGTTTAAAGGAATAGGAGTGTCCCACCCTCAAGAAATCACTCTCCCATTTTTCTGCATAAGGGTGCAATCCTATGCAGGTTTAGACAGAAAAAGGTCCTACAAGCATAGCTGGCTGGGGAATGCTGGGAGTTGTAGGACTTTTTTTCTGTCTAAACCTGTATAGGATTGCACCCTAAGTCATTATCTGGGCATTGGGAGGAAGAAAGCCGAAGTAAATGATGCAGAAAGACAATGGGCAGGATTCTCTGAGAGCATTTAATTCTGCTGTCTCTTCATTTGGGGTTGTTGAAGAATGACTGTTGCAGAGACAAAGCTTTACCACTCACCCCACACACACATACACATACCATGGAATTTGATTGCAGGAGTCAAGCCCACAACAGTGAATCATGCAGGGTGCAGCGGGCAGGCTCCACTGGTTGGTCATACTGGGCTCACACTATCCTGCTCCAGGCTGGGACCCCAAAGGGATATTGGTGAGAGTCAGGAAGAAACAGGCCTAGTGCAGGCTATCAGGGCGCTGGTGAGCTCCCTGTGAAACAAGAGGCTAGATCAAAGCAACTCCAAGCAAGCTAATGAAGTTGCTGGAGCCAACGGTGGGCTTTAATAGTTCCACAGCCAGGGTCTTGCCTCTAGCTCCAACCCTTCTGAGAGGAGCCTTTACAAATTAAAGGGGCTGTGCCTTATCTTTCAGGCCTTGGCTCTAGCAGAGCTGAGGGCCTCATGCTGCCCCCTGGTGTGGTCGTGGCAGGATGTCCTCCTGCACTGCTAGGACTCTGTGGAGGGTTAGGGTTAGATACTGGCAGTGCTCCCCTCTTGTAGGAGTCCGCAACAAGGCTAGTATTTCCAGGGTTCCCTGTGGGCAAGGCTCCTTCTCCCCAGTCTTCCCAATCCTGGGAGACACTAGGGTCCTGGTCTAGGTGACATTCGGAAGCCTTAAATTATGCAATGAATGGCATGCTAGCAGTTCTGTCCCAGCAAACTGGTGTGCTGTAGCACACAGCTTGGGACTTTACTGGTATGTGTATTTAGAACACGTACAGTGCTGACATGTTGAAACAATCGTATAATTGTTGCTCCTTTCATGCAATTTTGTTTTAAAAATTTGCTCCGTAGAAAGGAAAACTTGATGAAGTCAACTCCATCCTAGCCAGTCATGGTAGCTACATGCCACAGCTGTACAGCGATGACTCTTGGGTGGAATTCATTGAGCTGGACATAGACGAGGCAGAAGAGAGGACTGAAGGGTCGGATACTGACCGGCTCCTTGGCGATGATCACTTGAAGTCTCACGGCTGCCTTGGAGTAAGAGATGATGATTCCGGCCGGGCCAGCTGCTGCGAGCCTGATATCCCGGAGACTGACTTCAGCGCAAGTGACACGTGTGATGGAACCTCAGACGTCGACCAGTCCAAAAAGGCAAGTGACAAAGAAGAGGATCTCTTGTGCCTTGATCAAAAAGATAGTGAGAAGCCAGCGTCAGGTCTTGATGATGCATCTACTCTGCTGCCATCTGATGACCCAGCCAAAGATAAGCAGCCAAAAGCCTGTGTTTTTGTCACTGACAGTACAGAGATGACCAGCCCACCTGTCCAAACCCAGCTAAGCAACCAGAGTTCAGTGGCCAACATTGACTTTTACACACTGGTCAGCGACATTACGCCAGGAGGAAGTGTTGTGCTTTCTCCAGGACAAAAAATGAAGATGGGGAGAGCCCAAAGTGAGGCCCAGAAAGAACCAGTTGTACAGTGCCAGCCAAGCTTTGAGATGGACAGTGCCTATTTCTGTGAATCAGATGTGAAAAAATGTGTCACTGTGACGCCTCCTCACACAGAGGCGGAGCCAGAAGTTCAAGAGCAGAGCTTTCCTGAGGGTGCTTACTTCGACACCAAGAGCCTTACCACTAGTGCTGTGAACCCTGCTATGGCAGCCACGGAAGAAGAACCAGAACGTTCGGAGATGCATGTGGCGGACTATACCTCCATTCATGTAGTACAGTCTCCACAAGGCCTTGTGCTCAATGCTACAGCTCTTCCTGTGCCAGACAAGGAATTCCTCGTATCATGTGGTTATGTGAGCACAGACCAACTTAACAAAATGCTGCCATAGCTTTCTTTCCCTTGACTATGTGGAAAACAGTATCATCCTTCTCAACCCACGCCTCCATGAGGCTCCAAAACACACATGGAACTCTCCAAGAACAGGGGCTTTCCAATTCACTTCAGTATTACAGAAAACATCTCATGTTTGCAGAACATTACCAACATTTACATGAATAGGGAGGGCCTTACTTATGTGGAGCTCCATGTGCATATTGGAGTCCCTGCATGCTCATATGGAGCTCTCTCTCTCTCTCTCTCTCTCTCTCTATATATATATATATATATATATACATACACACACACACACACACACACACACACACGCATAGAGTTGCCTTGGCTGTGTGTATGCTTAAACCAAAACAAGTATGTTCAATATTTTCAAAGGGGGGTGGAGGTGCACTCCCTTCCACTTTTACCTGCGATATTGAATCAATCACAGTATTGCTGTTGTGTTTTGTAAATATTGCCTTATGAAATGTTGGCGGGGCTTGTTCAGTAGCGGTGACCGTCTTTTGTTATTGTAGGTGTTGAGTTTGGGATATTCTTAACACATTGGATGACTATGTAATGTGTCATAAATACTCTTTCTTCAGCAAGCTAATATCGGGGGGGGGGGTTCACTTTGAACATTTGATGTTCAGTCATACCATATGCTGAGATGTTTATACTGGGAATTGGAGAATGAAACATTGGGTAGAGACGCAAAAATAGTTAGGTGAAATAATACATTTATTTTGATTTATATAAATATGAACCTATTTTAATACTTTAGACAAGCAGACATGAATGTTTTATATTTACACTGCACACTGTAGTTTAATTATAATGATCCACCTATGGAACGAATCTGCTGCAAACCATTGTAGCAATTTAAAAAATTAATATAAGGAGAAAAAAATTTTTACAGAACACTTTATACCTCCACAAAAGCTATTAGAGAACTATTAGAGAAGTTGCAACACTACTTTATTGGAGTCTGTCTGTTTCTTAAAAGTACTATTCATACATTTTGTAGCAAATCACAATGTGTACAACGAATACTTTCCGTCACCAGATATTTCTTTCTTGTTACACCAGCACATCATACAGTTTATATAGCAGTAAAAAGTAAAATAGGTGTGGATATTTCAGGGCCTTTCAGGAACACAATTACACTTTTATGGGACATTTAGAAACACACAAGAACAGGCATTGGTGACTTGACAATTCTATTCTTCACAACAAATCCTTAAGTCCTTCCCTCAGAAATCTTTCAAGGAACTCGGCACTAATAAGGAGTGAAAGCCGAGTCAGGGACTCCAGGTTATTTTAAAGCTCAGACTCTGAATCAAATGAAGTTATAGAACTCAGTACAGTATTGTTAACAACGCAATTTTTTTGCATATTCTGTACACCTCAGCTGTAGTAGGGAGGCTTTAAAGAAGTAGCATAGCTTAAGCCTTATTTACATTTATGTTTTTTCTCGAGGTACGCCTTAACGTACGTCAATTTCAAATTTTGTTTACATAGCCAAGGGTTAAATTCAAAGGCCTATTCAAATGTGCAACCCCCACAGGCTTATTTTCCCTATGTTGTCTTATAGTCAGGTGTCACTACTGCACTGCGCCTGCAGGGAGCCATACCTGACTCTAGACCTGAAGTGTGTCCAGCTCAGACTTCCTGAAGTCGGTGATCCGAGTTGGGAACCTGGGGCCCAGCCTCAAACTCAGAGGTTCCCAGTTCAAGACCCGTGGTCATCTAGCCCAATATTATCCACTCCTACTGAAAGGAGGTAACCAGGGTTTTTAGTAGAGGTCTTTCAGATCACCTGCTGCCTGAACCTTTTTCTAAACTGGAGATGCCAAGGATAAACTTGGGACCTTCTGTGGGCAAAGCACATGCTCTACCACTGAGCTAGTGACCTCTGGTGGTGAGCACAAAGCTGTGCAGAGAAACCTTACCATGAGCCAGATGGTACACAGTGACAGCTATTGCTGTTCCATCACTTGTGGTGGTTGGTAGGGATCGACCTGCAATCATCCAAGTGGCTGCTGGCTACATTGCCACATTCACGCTAATAGAGAACCAAGTGGAGAAAGGAAGAGTTGCTTATGTTTGGATTGGCCTGAACAGGATTTAAATCTAGGAGAAGAGTCCTTGGATTAACAGAGGTTCTTCCTTTCCGCTCTGGTTACTTTTAAGACAACAGCAGGCCGTCAAAGTTTGTGGCTATCTGAAAAGCTGTGATCATGGAATGTGGAATATAAGCACCTTCCTGGAAATGTGTTTATATTACAGCTAGGTTGGTTGTCATGTTTGTTTTTTTAATGAGATGAAGGTCCACATCTGGACCCCCAGTTACCAGTGTTTGCCTTAGGCTACAGTCCTAAACATAACTGCAGCACAATCCTACCCATGTTTACTTCAAAGTGATTCCCACTGAGTGCAATGTGATGGCTACCAATTTGGATGGCTTTAAAAGGGGGTTAGACAAATTCCTAGAAGAGAAGGCTATCAGTGGCTACTAGCCCTGATGGCTATATGCTGCCTCCAGTATCAGAGGCAGTATGCCTAGGTACACCAGTCACTGGAGAACATGGGCGGAAGGGCTTGCACTCATGTCCTGCTTGTGGGTTTCCCATTGACAGCTGGTTGGCCACTGTGTGAACAGAATGCTGGACTAGATGGACCCTTGGTCTGATCCAGCATGATTCTTCTTAATGGGGCTGACGCCCTAGTAAGTGTGTTTTATGATTGCAGCCGTAAGTAGGGAGAAGCCCCTCAGGACTCCATGGGATTTTCTTCTGAATAAACATGCTTAGGATTGCACTGTTGCAATTGGAGCCTGGTTACACATTACATCCCACATGAAAAGTAGCTAGCGTCTGATTATTTAGAATTTTGAAGGCTCTCCCTCAACAATCAAGGAAAGGTAGAGGAGCTTTCTTTTCACGTGGTGATTGTAATGTGAAGCCAGGCTCCGTGAATATAATATGTAGCGAGGCAGGGATAAGCAACCTGCTGCCCTCCAGACATTTTGGAGAACAACTCCCACAATTCTTGACTGTTGGCTATGCTGGCTGGGGGTTGTGGGAGTTGTACTTGCCTGCCCCCGCTCTAAGGGATCCTGTCAGAAGTAATAGCCTGAATCTCAAGTGGGTAGAGCTCCACATAAGCAGATGACAGCAAGATCTAACAGTTACCTGAAATGGTGCACAGGTGTCTGTGTGTGTGTGTGTGTGTGTGTGTGTGTTTTTAAATGACAGCAAGTTTGATCTGAGACAACAATAGTGAATTTTAAAATCCCAGCATCCTGGGATCATGTAAGCAAACCTTGAGAAGCAAATCACATGCATAAGCATTTTTAAAAGAAAGAGTGTAGCTCAGAAACAAATTATTATTTACTTCAGAAATCCTCTTTTCTGATGTACTCACTATTTTAACAAATATATCTACATTTAAACAGCAAATATAAGCAAGGATGTTGTCTTCTCAATGGTTGGAACTGGGAAATTCTGTATCTGGCTTGTACTTTTGAAATAATGTTTATAAGATACTCTGCTTACTTGCTGTTAACATTCTTTCTAACAGCTGCTTTCTTTAGTTTTAGGCACTAATGCCATTAAATCTATGTAAGTCTCCCTTGGGGGGCATAGGAGTCTTATGCTACATTTCTCTTGAGAGAATGTTTCAATCACCAAAAACTAGTTAAATACCTCAATCAATCTCAGAATGTCATTTTGGTACTTTGCCAGTTACACAAGCCATTATGCCACAGTATGAAGATTTGTGTCTTTCTGTTTATATTTAACTTGCCTTACGTCAGTGTTCTTATTTCCTCCTCAAAGTTTAATAAATTTATTTTCTTCAATCCATCATGATATAATTGCATATTTCATTGCAGAAACTTTACAAAGGGTGAAGACACATTTAAGCTGCTATCAATCTTTTATTGTTTGTCACCATTTTCCAGATGTTATTCATGGGCTCTGAGCCTCAACCATGGGTGGGACAGAGGGCATGATTGACAGCCATAATCCAAGAGACTTCAGGCTGCAAAAGCTCCCCATGCCTACCTTTGGAAGCTGAGAAAAAAAAAAGCTATCACTCCCAACTATCCACACTTATTCCCCATGCAAACTGTGGCCTCAGATGGTGAAACACCACTGAAGAAATCTTGGTCCAACAAGCTGTTCCATTAATTTTGTGAATGTAATTCACATGGATATTTTTGTTATGTAAATAGTAGCCATGGTATTTATATAATCCTGAGCAGCTTGGCAATAGTGTGTGTATATATGTGAGAGAGAGGGAGGGGAAGTTTTCTTTTCTCCAAAGCTGTTATTGGGATTTCATGGAAACCCTGCATTAGCGCCAATCGGAGCTTCCTTTCAAATGCCAAAAAAAAAAAAAAAAAGCTTTAGAGAGGCGACTGTTTGTTAGAACTGTAGTAGAGCGAGACAGGGCTGGTTTGCATGACATGGGTTATTTCCATGGTGAGGCAGTGGCACATGTGTGACTGCCATTTTGCATATCCAACCCCCACTTGGTGGTGGTTGTGTCATGCGAACCTGGTGAACATGGGTTATGCAAGGGTTAAACAATCCTCGCATAACCCTAGAACAGACCATGGGTTATGCGAGGGTTTAACCCTCGCATAACCTGTGCTTGCCATATTCGCACAACATGACTACTTCGAAATGGGGGTTGGATATGCAAAGTGGCACCCATGGGCACCGCAGCTTGTCATGAGTTGAATAACCCACAATGAGCTGCTCCACGACATGTGAATCAGGTTATTGAGTTCAATTCCCACAATCACCACTTCCCATGATGCAGAAGCTGTTCAAGCTTCGCGGACGTTGCTATTTACGTAACAAAAAACCTTGTGTTAATTGCATTCATGCAATTAACATCAGGTTAATTCAGGGGTGCTGAACCACTTTCAGCCTGATGGCTACATTCCATTTCAGAGAAGCTCTCGGAGACCACATTTCAGTGGTGGGTGGGGCAAAAAGGTTGGGGCCAAAACACCAACATATTGTAGCTGAAAGCTCTTGCTCCCAGTAACTCAGCCTTAGGAGAGGCATCTTAACCATTTAGAATGGGGGGGAAACTGCAGAAAAACCAGGAAACCACCCAGTGATTGGGGAAAGGGGGAGTTGCCATTTGGGGAACTCCAAAGGGCTGGAGTTGGCCTCAAAAGGGCCAGATAAGACCCTCAGGCCTGAGGTTTTACACCCTGGGTTGGTTTGTCCCTCAGGCGATCACTCCAGCAGTCATAGAGCAGGCAAGGAACCAGTCCAGCTGGGAGGAAATCATTTCAGATGTTCTGATGAGATTTGCTTAACCATTTAATGCAGACTAAAGACCACATATCTATGTCAGCCAAGATAACTGATCTAGGGTGTAGTAAAGCACCAAAAGGCATCTAGGCCTTTGTAGCATATTACACTAACCAATAACACACCATCTCAATAACACACAAGAACGAATGTTTTGTGGGGAAAGGTCATACGATGTGAGAGAAGAGAGGAGTAAATTATAAATTGGTATTGATTTACTTAATAGAAGAAGGCTATGAAGAGCTAGACTGGGGAGAAATGTATAGGCTGGGATCTTCTCTTCTGGATTCCAGTCTGACCTTTGCACACTTTCCAGACTTGCAAGGCCTTAGCCCAGACAAAACACCAAAAACAACTGCAGCCTCAATAAGGAAATATTTACAAGCTTCTGCAGGACCATGGCTTATTATTTTCTAAGGGGGGTAGTAGTTGTACCTGGTTTCTAACAAGCATTCTCTATCACATGCATAGGGAAAATAGTGTCAGATGTTTCAAGGGCTACAGGTTTTCCTTACACCAACCTACGTAACCTGTGCCATTTCCACAAGACTTACTGAGTTAGAAGTAAATGCACCTCCTCTGCTTTGAAGCACCCCTAAACTCCTTTAGGGGGAGTGCAACATCATTTAGAACAGGCTACACACCACCTCCCTTAGCAGTAGGATGGCCAGCCAGCAGTACCACCATCTGATACGCGCTGAGTTTCATTGGTTGTGTGATGCAGAAGTTCTAGGGGAGGTGGGGGGGACTGATTTTGCAATGTGATTTCTCAGTTGCATGGGATGCCCTCTAGCAAATATTAATCCAGGCTGCACAGACACTGCCCACTATTACTTTTATAAGGGCTAACACTGCAGAAATTGTACTCATTTCCAGCACCAGCCAAACCCTCCACTGCTCGTACGACTAAATGGAGAAAAAGGAATCTGAGGAGACATCTACATATCACCTCTGTGAATGTTGGAAGGATCTCCCAACACATGCACTGAATAAAGTGAGCTGAGCTGCTCCAAAACCAATGCTCAATATACAAGCCAGATGTCTGCATCATTCCCAAGAAGCATTTGGCTGTGGAATCCATCATGCACCAGACACCTTCAACTTACTCCCATTTTATTCCCAAAGTCTGGTAGTTATTAAAGAAAAAGCACCTTGGGGAACAACAGTCCCCACTCCCACCCCAAATCCACTCAAAGTGCGCAACTGGGGAGAGGGAGAAAGCTAAGTTAATAACTTCTCCCAGCTTCCTACTGCAAAGATCCACAAACATGTGAGCTTATCTTAAGTAAAAGCCATTGTGTGATGTGAGACACTCACCATGTCACCCCTTGGTCATCCAGAAGTGGGGGAGGGAGCAGGTGAAGGACGATAGCAATAGGCTTATAATATGAATTATAATAATGAGGGTGCTTCCAGATGAAGCTTTTATTATGCAATCACCCTGCCTCGTTCATGCAATTTCACAAGGGGTCCAGACATGGTTGTTTTCCATTTCTAAACTCCCATGTTTTCCCACCACGTCTTCCATCTTTTTCTTACCACAGAAAATCCATTAAAGAGGGAAAGATGAAATAGCTACACAGTGTCTTTTGATTGGTAGCACTAGGACCCTTATGTATGGAAGCAGCCAAACTCACCAGTGACACTGAAAGCAAATCCCCAACCCTGGTGTAGGTTAAAACCATGGACATAACTGTGAGCCATGCATACTGAAAACAGTGACAGAAGGAATCGCATTGGGTTCTGTAAGAGAACAATTTCTGCAGCTGAGTCCCCTTATTTATGAATGTGATGTTGGATCCATATTTAAACTGAATCAACTGTGCTGGAAAAGTGGACTTCTCCACCCCCTCCCCACCCTCTCACAGCAGCCCCTCGAGCCCCTTGAAAATGTTCCATAGTCAGGAGGCCCTGCTGAAAGGGGTGAGCTACAGTGTGGGGAGGAGGGAGGACTCCCAAAAATCAGGGAGAGCGACCTTCCACGAGTGTAGTCCTTCCTCTTGCAAAAGGCCTGGATCCAAACTGTGTGTGTGGCATATCCTTGGGTTTCAGAAGGGGAAAGCAATCATTTACAAATACAAGGCAACAGAAATGGAATACACAACTAAATATTATTTATTTATGTACTTAAAAATTATAAAATTGTACCTTCTGCCTAGCAGGCGGTTGGGGTGATGTACAATAAAAACATTAAGGGCAGTCTCCATGAGCAGCCAGCCCCATCCGATCCCTTTCCATAAGTGGCACTTGCTGCTTGCAGAACAGATTTAGCACTTCCAAGGGCGACCCGAAACAAGTGGAAAGGCTTGTTTCTGGAATGGGGCAGGCCAGCAGAGTTCACATAACAGAGCTCCACTGATCTGCCCCATTCCAGAAACAGGTGTTTCCGGTCATTTGGGGGCTCGCCCCAGAAGTGCTAAGTCTCCATTTCACCACTTGTGGAAGGGAATCAGTGAGATTGGCCTCTCACAAAATGGAAGTAGTGGTGGGTCCCGCTCACAGATGAGCAGCATTGAATATTGCCCTAAAAGTTCACAGAAAAAGCAAGGAACAAAAGAACAAAATCATGCAAAGCAATTTACAAGTGGCATTAAAATTGAAGCAGCAAAAATATTTAACATTAAAAGCTTGATGGTACAGGACTGTCTACTTTGCCTGTCTAAAGCAAAAGAATTACATAAAATGCAGGGAAATTATCCCACTCTTGCTTAACCCCAGATATTAAAAATCAGTTCCAAGGGAGGTCTGGGATCCAAAGAACTGTGAAACTAGTTTTTTAAGCCCAACAGAACTTTGGAACCCACCCACTCCACAAGACAAGACTCTGTGTCCCAAGACACGTTTTTTAAAATGGCAATCGAAATTTTGAGCAATGCTGGTTGGAACATATTATGGAATATGTTATTTATGTGGATTGCAGCTTGAGATCGACAGGCATATGGTCAAGGAACACCTCATTACTTTGAATGAGTTCAAATCTCCAGGGCCAGATGAACTGCATCCTAGAGTCATAAAGGAACTGGCAGAAGAACTCTCAGAACCACTGTCTATTCTCTTTGAGAAATCATGGAGGACGGGGGAAGTGCCAGATGACTGGAGGAGGGCTAACGTTGTCCTATCTTCAAAAAGGGTAAAAAGGAGGAACCTGGGAACTACAGACCAGTCAGTCTGACATCAATACCTGGGAAAATTCTGGAGCAGATCATAAAGCAATCCATCTGGAAGCACCTTGACAACAATGCCGTGATTACTCGAAGCCAACATGGATTTGTCAAAAACAAGTCCTGCCAGACAAATCTGATCTCATTTTTTGATCAAGTAACCTCCCTTGTAGACCGTGGGAATGCTGTAGACATCATATACCTCGACTTCAGCAAAGCTTTCGACAAAGTGCCCCATGATATCCTGATGAGCAAACTAGCTCAAAGTGGGCTAGATGAAACAATGATCCGGTGGATCCACAGTTGGCTACAGAATCGGACTCAAAGAGTGCTTCTCAATGGGACCTTCTCAAACTGGGGAGAGGTAACGAGTGGGGTACCGCAGGGCTCAGTCCTGGGCCCAGTGCTCTTCAACGTTTTTATTAATGACTTGGAGGAGGAGGTGCAGGGAATGCTGATCAAATTTGCAGATGACACAAAATTGGGCAGGATAGCTAATACTTTGAAAGACAGAAACAAAATTCAAAGTGATCTGGATAGACTGGAGCGCTGGGCAGAAAACAACAGAATGACATTTAATAGGGATAAATGCCAAGTTCTGCACCTAGGAAAAAGAAACCAAATGCACAGTTACAAGATGGGGGATACATGGCTCAACCACACTACAAGCGAGAAGGATCTTGGAATTGTTGTAGATCACAAGCTGAATATGAGCCAACAATGTGATGTGGCTGCAAAAAAGGCAAATGCTATTTTGGGCTTCATTCATAGAAGCATAGCTTCCAAATCCCGGGAAGTACTAGTTCCCCTCTACTCAGCACTGGTTAGGCCTCATCTGGAGTACTGTGTCCACTTCTGGGCACCACACTTTAAGAAGGATGCAGACAAACTGGAGAGGGTTCAGAGGAGGGCAACAAAGATGATCGGGGGACTGGAAACAAAGCCCTATGAAGACAGACTGAAAGAACTGGGCGTGTTTAGCCTTGAGAAGAGATGACTGAGGGGAGATATGATAGCACTCTTCAAGTACTTGAAAGGTTGTCACAGAGAAGAAGGCCAGGATCTCTTCTGGATCATCCCAGAGTGCAGGACACGGAATAATGGGCTCAAGTTACAGGAAGCCAGATTCCGGCTGAACATCAGGAAAAACTTCCTGACTGTTAGAGCAATAAGACAATGGAACCAATTACCTGGGGAGGTGGTGGGCTCTCCCACACTGGAGGCCTTCAAGACGAGGCTGGACAGCCATTTGTCAGGGATGCTCCGACTTGGATTCCTGCATTGAGCAGGGGGTTGGACTCGATGGCCTTGTAGGCCCCTTCCAGCCCTACTATTCTATGATTCTATGAACAAGGCTAGAGGGTTAGTTCATATTTCCTCACAGGTAGCTCAGTATGTATGATGAGATTTATATTTTGCCATCAATAACAATAGATGTACTGACTTTAATCTGCAAATATTTCATTTTATCTATTGCTAGAGCTGCCTAGAGGAAATGAGGTAATTCTTCATAGGACCAAAGGAATGATTAATGGAGGAAGCCTCTGTGCAGTAAGGATCATAATACATTAAAGCAAAATGACAAGTCAACGCTGGACTAAGGTTGGATGGTGTTTTATCTTAGATCCACATGCATAATCCATTCTACATTAATTTTCTCCAAACTGCTAAACTTTGGGATTTAGGGGGCAAAGGATAGGAGTGAAAATATTTAGTGAATTCTTAAGGCAAGGCAATCTAAAATGTTAAAGGCATATTTAAAATAAAACTTTCTTTTTTAAAAAGCCTAGATAGTTTTGTGTTTCATCCCCAAATCCCTTAAAGTGGTGACTTTGACTGAAGACAATTCCATTCCAAGTAGTATAGGTGAAATCAGACCATTATTTAAGGGACACAGGGAGAGCAATCCCATGGCCCCTAGTCAGCATCTGGGGGGGGCCATAGGATTTTTCAGATTCCTGGTTCTGATGCCAGAGACAGTGCTCCGACCTCAGACCCAGGAGTCTGGGGGCCCCTCCCGCTCCCCCTTCCTCTCGCAGCCAGTGTGGCAAGAACCACGCCAGCTGCCTCTATGAGCTCACAAATGCAAGCTCAGAGAGGAGGGAAGGGGGTGTGCCAGTGGGCCAGAAGGGGAGGGGATTGGGGAAGTGGAGATACGAGCTGACCGCAGCCTTCCCCAGCCTCTCTCCCTCCCCAACACCTCAGGTAGATGGGCGAAAACAACCATCTAGCTAAATGGCAGAGCAGGAGGTTCAGCGGCCTCCAAGTTCAGAGGCTTATGAGGATTCAGGGCAGATCCAATAGGACTGCACTCTAAGAGAAACAAAAGCACCCAATATGTGCAAATGATCCCAACCCTTTAAAGACAACAAGCTTGATAGAATGGATCTTGCACAAAAGAGTATTGAGATTGCATCCTATGATTAAAATAAATACCACATTAGGATACCGAGAATCTGAAACAGGGCTGCACATCAAGCCAGATTAAGCCAACCAGCCATGTTGAGCAGTCCACAACTGGCTTGATAGGCCTCCCATATTTACCACCAGCCCAACCCTGCAAAAACTAGGGAAGGGGGGAATATTGTCAAGCACCTGGCAGGCCACAATAATGTGGATGATGAGTTGCTTTTGGCTTGGTGGCTCACAGGTTGTGCAGGCTTGAGATAAGTATATATTCAGCTACGTAGACTACAGTGTTCTTTTCTACCTCCATGGGCATTATTTTGGATCCTCTCTGGAACTCTTATCTAGTGGTTACTGCTTCCATTTAGCCATGAAATAAGTCACTGAACAAAAAACACTTTTGCTTTATTTTCTAGGTTCATAAAAGCACCAAATGGGACATCCACTCCCTCCCGTGAGCACTCAGGATTAAGCTGATTCCCCATAATACATTCAACTAAGCAATCTTGAAATATGGCAATGTTTCTTCTGATGCCGTTTAATATTCCTATAAAAGGCTCAATTGGCCAGAATTTTAGAGAACAACTTATTACTGGTAACCAAACTTTTGACCTGCTCACCTCCCTCTTTCAGCAAAATATTATCAGTTCTTTCTTCCTGTCTGTAGGCATTTCAAAACTATTTCCTGCTCTTTTTTATTCAATCATAGAGAAACGCACTACACAGCAGCTGTCCTAAGGTGTGACTCTTAGCCTTGCATACAGTGCACAGAAAACTGTGGCTATCGTCACTGGTAGAACTTGTAACTGGGGCAAGGCTCCCTTTAATTTGAATACTGGTTGCATGTCAGATGGCCTCTGTGCCTAACAGTGCCCTTATCATTCAGCAAGTTCCTGAGGTCATTATATTCCACAAGCCTTACATATGTTTCCCAACACCAACTCACATAACAGAAGTTATTTGTTGTCCCCTGCTCCTACTCCATCTGCACTGATTGTCAGTCCATTTCTGGGCCCAATTCAAGGTGCTGGTATTAACATTCAAAGCCCTAATGTCTTGGGGCCAGGTTATCTGAAGGACTATCTCCTTCCCTGCCTGGACCCTAAGATTGTCCTCAGCGGTCCTTCTCCGGGAGCCCCTGCCAAAGAAAGTGAGGCAGTTGGTTACCAAACAGAGAGCCTTTTCTGCTGTGGCACTGTTGTTGTAGAATGAGCATCCAAGGGGTTCACCACATGAGGCTTTTTATTTCACAATTTACCGGGGCTTCTGTTTCTGCATTTTAAGTGAGATAAAGATCACCTCCTTACACAGGCAAGTTCTCCACAGCCTCGGGACGGAGACCAAGCGATGAATCGGTGGGTCTCCAGAGGGATTCAAGTACCTCTCACTCACGCTTTCTCTCTGCAAAGCAGCGGGGGCGGGGGGCTTCATTGCTGTCAGCTGTTTATATGGGAGGTTGCTGTCTTCCTCCCCTGGCCAGCTCCATGCTTGCGTTGCGCCTCTCCTAGCAAGAAAACTCTCCTCCCAGACCATGTCAACAGGCAGACATGTGCGGGGGGTGGGGGTGGGATTGTGATTTTCCTGCTGCGCCCAATAGCTTCTTCTTCCCAGGCTATGGTTATAGCAGAATGACACATTTCCACACAGCCATTAAAGCAGATTTACATTTAAATAGTGTATTTATGGGGGGGTGGAATAAAGATCAAAAACAGCTGGATGTGCCCTGGAGGTTGATGGCATCATGTAAATGACCCACAAATTTCCATGAGTGACCAATCATGAGTGTCCTATAAATTCCTCAAGTAAAGACAGTCCAAGAGAGGCTTGCCTGACACCTACATGATGCTCTTTCTGGCACCAGGTGAAGATCTTATTTATTTTCCCAGGCATTTTAGACTTTTAGCTCTGTTGTTATAAATCTATCATTGTATTTTAAGTCTCTGCATTGCAGCTCGGTTTTATTTGGTTTGTATTTTTATACTGTAGTTTTAAACTTTTGCATTTTCTATTGTATTTTATGATGTATTTCGTGGTTTTAATTGTTGTAAACCGCCCAGATAGCTTCAGCTATTGGGCAGTAGAGAAATGTAATAAAGAAATAAATACTTTCTGCTTCCCATATTTTTTTCTTGGTACTTCACATCAGGAGGCATTGATCCACTGTGCATTCCCTTCTTCCCATGCTAGGATGATGTTGATTCTATTTTATTTATTTAAGGTATTTGTATACTGCCTTTCATGCAAATATATCCCAGAGTATCATATAACAAGGGCCAACAACATTGTTTTAATTGCATAGTCTATTACGAAGAACCGCAGAAAAATGGATGGCCTTTGAAAGGATGGGAGTGAATTCAAATGACAATAGTTGAGAATGAGGTATTTAAGATTCGAAAATGACCAGATCTTTAAAATGTGAAGCACTGATTCATCCTACCATTTTAACTCAGAACCTAGCCAGCTACTGGTGGTGGGCTGGGAGGCCTCAGAAAATAGCATAAATGAAGAAAGAGGGCGAGTTCAAAACATCTGTGAAAACACTGCCCTCATCTTTTATTTATTTGTTTGTTTGTTTCTATACATTTACATTTCTATACTGCCCAATAGGCAAAGCTCTCTGGGCAGTTCACAGTAATTAATGTGAAGGCTGTGTATATGTGTGAAGTTTGGCTGGAATTACCTAAGAGGAGAGGAAATCACTTTAAAGGCCCTCAGAGAACAGAGATACCATTCTTTGTTATTAGCTTTCAAACTCAATGGCTAATCCTGTTGTGGAAAACAAGTTCAGGGGCTGAGTCCTGACAGGGCATGGTTCCTAGCAAACATTAACCCTGTCACCACACTTACTACAAATTTTCCACTCCGGGTGGTGGATCTCCCCTGCACAACAAGGCTACTGCACCTTTGATCGGTGCACAATAGGCAGACAGATCCAGTATATAATGCTTTCCCCTAACTATGCAGAGATGTGTCATGCTTCACCTGTTTAACTTCTGGTTGTCGTGCAGTTCGTAAAGGCACAGGAACCCTGACATGAAAAAGAGAGAGGCTAGATCTCCACTAGTGCTTATCGGTATTGAAGCGCACTGATAATTGTTGGGGCGCATTACACATTCCGTATACCGCTTTTCTAACATTATTTCCACTTTTTATTCCCTATTATCCAAAAAACCGCTACGGATGTCATTGGGTGCACTACAAGGTATAAATGTGCAAGAGGGATATAGCGTCACCATGATGAGATTGTATCAGTACGACACGAGGTGTCCATCTGGCCAGAGATGACAATCCTATCAACTGAACAGGGTCAAGCACAGCCTTTCTCTCTGTTATAGAGTCACTGCTCTTTTCCTCAAAACAATAGCAAAGGGGAAAGTGGTAGCAGGCAGGCGCTGCTCAAAACCCTAGCAGAGTCCATATTCCCTCCCCAACTCCCGGGGCTGTGTGGGTGAATCTGTTATTAGGCTAGCTGACGGAGAACGAACGCACACACATCACACCCCATGTGGCCATTAATGGTACACTCCATCTGTTGGCTTCTGAGGCAGAGGCTTTTCCCGCCTTTTGGGGACAGCCTGGCAGTTCTGCCAGAAAACAGACCTGTCTTTGAGAAGGCAGGGCTTCCACTCTGAGGGAAATTTCTCTTAGAAAAAGGTCAATGAGGCAAAGAGATAATTCTGTTTTAACAGGGGGGCTGTGCCTCAGGAATTAAAAAGTATAGGTAGCAGCCTAATTTGGCCAGTTGCAAGACTACTTTGTTTCCTGTTTCTGACTTGTGTGTCACCTCATGATAATACAGACACAATGCTATGCATGTTTAGACCCTTGGGGTTTTTAAAATACGTTTTGTATACTGCCCTGTATCGTAAGAGCAGCGGCAGTATACAAAAATATTTGAAATAAACGTGTACAGCAGGTATTTTTAAAAACCCCAAGGGGTGCAATCCTAAGCATCTTTTGACAGGAAAAAATGTCTCTGCAAAAAGCCAAGCTGACTGGGGCATGCTGGGAGTTGTAGGACGTTTTTCTGTCTAAACATCCGTAGGATTGTTTTAATGTTTTAACTTGTGTACACCGCCCAGAGAGCTTCAGCTATGGGGCGGTATAGAAATGTAATAAATAATAAGAATAAGAATAATTGTGCGCTAATAGTCCCAATAGCCATCTGCTTTCAGTCTCGTGTCCCTCTCTGCATCCTCTCTTAATGCAGTGCCCCCACCCTCCAGCCATCCTCCATACAGCCTCTCACTACTACCATATACTGGCTCTAAAATATATTCTGAATGAAGGATACTCTCCTTCCTAGGCAGGATTGCCAGCTGATTAGGAAGCACTCCAGTTCTGCCTTTTAAGACATGTTTGATATGTGTAGAAATCAGATGATGTTAAATCATTACTTCCTTAATTACAGTTTTATTTCATTTTTTCTCCAAGAAGCTTCAAGGTGTGGCATACATGTTCTCCCCACCCATCCCCCTTTTTATCCTCAACAACCTTGTGAGGTAGTTAGGTTGAGACATAGTGATTGGTTCAAGGACACCCAGGCAGCTTCACAGCTGAGTGCCTTTAAACATGATTACCACCTAATTGCAAGTTATGCTGACAACCCCATTCACAATGCATAATGGTCCTTTTTACACACACATATACACACACATTGGTCACTCAGCTCAAACTGAACCACACTTCTTCTGGAAGAGTGAGCTGGCATTCTAGACCAGTGGTTAGGGGTTCACTTACCATTTTTTTGTTTTTATGTTTATCTAGATATTTCATTCTCACTTTGCAAGGCCTTGGCCTTCACAAAGTTGTTGTTGTTGTTGTTGTTCAGTCGTTCAGTCATGTCCAACTCTTCGTGACCCCATGGACCATAGCACGCCAGGCCTTCCTGTCCTGCGCTCTCTCCTGGAGTGTGCTCAAGTTCATATTCATTGCATCGGTGATGCTATCTAGCCATCTCATCCTCTGCCGTCCCCTTCTCCTTTTGCCTTCAGTCTTTCCCAGCACCAGGGTCTTTTCCAGAGAGTTTTCTCTTCACATTAGGTGGCCAAAATATTTCAGCTTCAGCTCACGATATACGAAAACAATGCAAATATATATAACATGGTCTAATAATCTTGACATTGCCCTGGAGAGAAATGTTATGTCTTGCACATATGGACAGAAATTTATTTATTTATTTACATTTATATACTGACTAATCTGCTAAACAGCCATCATGGCAGTATACACCAATTTAGAACAATAAAACCTGTAAATAATAATAAAAGAACAAGAAATTAATGAAGAAAATCTACAAATGCTGGGAAAGGCCAGGCAGGGGATATTTTTTGCTTCTCTTACACAGCCTTGGCTGGTGTTAAAAAGCTTGCTGCCACCTAAGTGATAACCGAGCATTTAAACAGAATCATAGAATAGTAGGGTTGGAAGGGGCCTGTAAAACCATCGAGTCCAAGCCCCTGCTCAGTGCAGGAATCCAAGTCAGAGCATCCCTGACAGATGGCTATCCAGCTTCATCTTGAATGTTGCGTTGTGCTTTGTAAACTAAAATGCCATACTAAAATTATAATAATGGATAATAAGTTTCTGCAAAAAATAATACAGATCTCTGGCTGATTTACACATTTATTGTGCCGTAAA
Source organism: Heloderma suspectum (assembly GCF_057233095.1). Lineage (NCBI taxonomy): Eukaryota > Metazoa > Chordata > Lepidosauria > Squamata > Helodermatidae > Heloderma > Heloderma suspectum. Next base: position 31,395,655 of record NC_139459.1, read on the forward strand.
AGGGTTATTTATAGCCATGGCAGCTTATGCCAAAATAAATAACAAATCACAGGACTCTTCCTTGCTTGTTGTTGTTGTTGTTGTTCAGTCGTTCAGTTGTGTCCGACTCTTCGTGACCCCATGGACCATAGCACGCCAGGCCTTCCTGTCCTGCGCTCTCTCCCGGAGTGTGCTCAACTTCATATTCATTGCACTGGTGATGCTATCTAGCCATCTCATCCTCTGTCGTCCCCTTCTCCTTTTGCCTTCAGTCTTTCCCAGCATCAGGGTCTTTTCCAGAGAGTTTTCTCTTCGTGGCTGTTATTATGAAATGTATAAGATTCTGCATAACCAATCATAGCCACAGTCTAAGGCAATGCTCAGACTCTGCTTTGCACTTTACACTTTTCCCACACAGTAAAGCTCTTCTGTGAAGAGCTGAAGAAGTAGAAGTAGATCAGTTCTATGAGGATCTGCAGCACCTACTGGATAATACGCCAAAAAGATATGTTATTTTCATTACAGGAGACTGGAATGCTAAGGTGGGTAGTCAAACGACACCTGGAATTACAGGCAAGCATGGTCTGGGAGAACAAAATGAGGCGGGACATAGGCTGATAGAATTTTGCCAAGACAACTCACTGTGCATAACAAACACTCTCTTCCAACAACCTAAAAGACGACTTTATACATGGACTTCACCAGATGGTCGACACTGAAATCAGATTGACTACATCCTTTGTAGCCAAAGGTTGCGGACATCTATGCAGTCGGTAAAAACAAGACCTGGAGCTGACTGTAGTTCAGATCACAAATTTCTTACAGCACAGTTTAGAATCAGTCTAAAGAAAATAGGGAAGACCCACAGATCAGTTAGATATGAGCTCACTGTCAAGGGCTCCTTGGAGGGCTCTCTCTCAGTCTAATCCAGTAGCCAAGTCCAGACACAGACAGAGGGATTCTTTTCAAAGCTTTATTCTTCTTTTACAACTTAACAACTCTACAGGTAGCAACTAGATCTGAGCAGCAGCATCCCTATGCCCTAAGTTGGAACAGTTGGTCCCCGTTTGAAAGGCAATTACTGGCAGACCCCTGAATATAAGGACTAGGGAGAATCCCTCCCCTTTTCCCTTGGATCCTCTGGGCGCAACCGTTCTTTGAGCGCCAACCGGGCGTTACACCTCCTTTCCGCGCCCTCCATTTGGAGCCGCTCTCTGCGTCTGCGCCGCGCATCTACCCAGTCTGCTATCTGTGCTGGGTCACTCCCTGGACTGCTTTCTAATCTAGGAATGTTGGTGGGAGGAATCTCTGTCAGCTGCGGGCCCTGGGAAAAAGGGGCATGCTCCTCTCCCAGGAGCGACTGCTCTTCCTCCAAATCAGAACTACTCTGGGATTCTATGGGCTCAGTGTCCACCCTGACACTCACTAATATTCCTACTGAATATGCAGTGGAGGTGAAGAACAGATTTAAGGGACTAGATTTAGTAGATGGGGTCCCGGAAGAACTATGGACAGAAGTTCGCAACATTGTTCAGGAGGTGGCAACAAAAAACGTCCCAAAGAAAAAGAAAACCAAGAAGGCAAGATGGCTGTCTGCTGAGACACTGGAAGTAGCCCAAGAAAGAAGGAAAGCAAAAGGCAACAGTGATAGGGGGAGATATGCCCCATTAAATGCAAAATTCCAGAGGTTAGCCAGAAGAGATAAGGAATTATTTTTAAACAAGCAATGCGCGGAAGTGGAAGAAGATAATAGAATAGGAAGGACAAGAGACCTCTTCCAGAAAATCAGAGACATCAGAGGTAAATTCCAGGCAAAAATGGGTGTGACCAAAAACAAAGATGGCAAGGACCTAACAGAAGCAGAAGAGATCAAGAAAAGGTGGCAAGAATATTTCGAAGGTTTGTATAGGAAGGATAATAATATTGGGGATAGATTTGATGGTGTGGTTAGTGAGTTAGAGCCAGACATCCTGAAGAGTGAGGTTGAATGGGCCCTAAGAAGCATTGCTAATAACAAGGCAGCAGGAGATGACGGTATCCCAGCTGAACTGTTTAAAATCTTGCAAGATGATGCTGTCAAGGTGATGCATGCCATATGCCAGCAAATTTGGAAAACACAAAAATGGCCACCAGATTGGAAAAGATCAACTTATATCCCCATACCTAAAAAGAGAAACACTAAAGAATGTTCAAACTATCGAACAGTGGCACTTATTTCACATGCCAGTAAGGTCATGCTCAAGATCTTGCAAGGTAGACTCCAGCAATTCATGGAACGAGAATTGCCAGATATACAAGCTGGGTTTAGAAAAGGCAGAGGAACTAGAGACCAAATTGCCAATATCCACTGGATAAAGGAGAAAGCCAGGGAGTTTCAGAAAACATCTATTTCTGTTTTATTGTTTTTATGTTATTCTGTTTTATTTTATTGACTATTCTAAAGCCTTTGACTGTGTGGATCATAACAAATTGTGGCAAGTTCTTGATGGTATGGGGATACCAAGTCATCTTCTCTGCCACCTGAGGAATCTGTATAATGACCAAGTAGCAACAGTAAGAACAGACCACGGATCAACGGACTGGTTTAAGATTGGGAAAGGAGTACAGCAGGGTTGTATACTCTCACCCTACCTATTCAACCTGTATGCAGAACGCATCATGCAACATGCTGGGCTTGATGAATCCAAGGCTGGAGTTAAAATCGCTGGAGGAAACATTAACAATCTCAGATATGCAGATGATGCCACTTAAGCCACTTTGATGGCTTAAAGCTAGAAGGAGCTCAGGAACCTTATGACGAAGGTGAAAGAAGAAAGCGCAAAAGCTGGGTTGCAGTTAAACCTAAAAAAAAGCAAGATTATGGCAACCAGCTTGATTGATAACTGGCAAATAGAGGGAGAAAACGTGATGGCAGTGACAGACTTTGTCTTTCTAGGTGCAAAGATTACTGCAGATGCTGACTGCAGCCAGGAAATCAGAAGACGTTTACTTCTTGGGAGGACAGCAATGACAAATCTTAATAAAATAGTGAAGAGCAGAGACATCACACTGACAACAAAGGTCCGCATAGTTAAAGCAACGGTATACCCCATAGTAACCTATGGCTGCGAAAGCTGGACCATAAGGAAGGCTGCGCAAAGGAAGATAGATGCTTTTGAACTGTGGTGTTGGAGGAAAATTCTGAGAGTGCCTTGGACTGCAAGAAGATCAAACCAGTCCATACTCCAGGCATTAAAGCCAGACTGCTCACTTGAGGGAATGATATTAAAGGCAAAACTGAAATACTTTGGCCACATAATGAGAAGACAGGATACCCTGGAGAAGACGCTGATGCTAGGGAAAGTGGAAGGCAAAAGGAAGAGGGGCCGACCAAGACCAAGATGGAAGGATGATATTCTTGAGGTGACAGACTCGACCTTTGGGGGAGCTGGGGGTGACGACGGCCGACAGAAAGCTCTAGCGTGGGCTGGTCCATGAAGTCACGAAGAGTCGGAAGTGACTGAGCGAATATACAACAACATAGCTCTTCTGTACAGGAAATAATGTGCACCCCACATGTAAATCATCATGTGGCAGTCACACAGTTTTCAGCTTATTCCTTGCAACACTCTCTAAGACACATCACTGTCATTCTAACTGTGTGCCAGAACTGAGATAGAACGTTAGTAATTTGGCTATGGTCATCCAGTGTCTTCATAGCTGGGAAGAGCTTAAGGGAGCAATCCTTTGGCCACTAGACACTGTCTAGAGGGCCATAGGATATGCTCATTTCCGGGAATTGATCTTGGAGCCCGCACTCCAAGGTTGGTTCCTGGAAAACTGACCTTCCCCCATGTCTGCGCTGCCTTGGAGGCAGCACGGAGAAGCCCCGTCCTCCGCGCTCGGAAGAGGAGCACAGAGCAGCTGAAAAGGGGTGTTCCAGGGGGCGTTCTGGGGCAGGGAGAGCAGAGCTGTGCGTACAACACATCCAATGTGTCGTACAGCAGCCTCCTCTACCGGTTGGCGCCCCCACAGCTAGACAGCTGAAAATGGCTGTCTAGCGGAAAATAGCAGGGCAGGAGAGGCGCGGAGGGAATGATTCCCCCCCCCCATGCCTCTCCTGTCTTGCTTTGGATAGGCAATCACCTCCGAGTTCAGAGGCGGCCACCTATCTTGATAGGATTGCGCCCTAAGACACTAATAGCGCAATCCTATGCATGTTTCCTTGGAAATAAGCCCAAATATCAGAAGTACAGCTAGTTAAACCAGACTTTCCAAGCTCATAGAAATTTTTAATTATTATATTTTCAATCTGTATTGGTAATTTTCCCACAAGATACTAAGGCTGAAATCCTAAACACAGGGGGACTTCAAGGCACTTTTATGCGTATACTCATAATAGACAACAGAATGCATATCTGTCACTTAATGCTTTCAGTGTTGTCTGTGGGACTTCTTAATATGCAAGAATAATTAGAGGGTGCTTCCTCTGCTTGACACCCTCAGAAATTCCTTGACACAATGTTAATAACAAGAAGGTTCAAATTATTCATTATTTTTTTTCTCCTTGATACAGGAAGCAGTTGAGTAATCTTGCAGCTAACCAAGCATGAAGAAAATTAGCCTAGTAAATCTTGATAAGCTTTTAGAGGACTTCTCACATATAGAAATGGTAAACAAATTATAGAACTTTCATCTTCATCATTAAATTGCTAAGCCAATGCACTTGTTTATTATCTTTCTACACATCTTTTCCATAACACCATGTCCAACTCTGGATTACAATAAAATAATTTTTAAAAGCTGATAACAACCACAAAAAAGCAAAGTACAAAATCAGCAGCTGAATTCAGGCAGTATCGCCAAAAGCACAGCACTAAAATACATGACTTTCAGTGCAATCTTATGCCTATCTACTCAGAAGTAAATGTGGGAGTAAGTCCCATTGGACACAACAGGACTTACTTCTGAGTAACCAAGCACAGGATTTTGTAGTAAGAGGTACAGGACCAAAGGCCATGTAGAAAATTAAAAGTCTAAAGCAGGGGTGGGCAACACACAGAAACATGAGCCACATTCTCTCTCTCTCTCTCTCTCTCTTTCTCTCTCTCTCTCTCACACACATACACACATCCTCTTGTGCGGCAAAAAATATTGGCACTTTTCATGCTAAATTTGTCCTTTCTAATCCTCCATAGTGGTTTGCTGCCAAAATTCAGCAGCAAACAGCCTAATGTTTTTGCTGCCAAACCAGCAGCAGCAAAAGTGTAGACTGTGTGTGTGTGGGGGGGGGGGGTTTCCATGGTGGTAGAAAGTGGCCTCTGAGCCCCCATGAAGTTGCCCATCCCTGATCTAAAAATGTTTGCTCTGACATAACATTTCCCCAGAAATATTTCTTCTCTCCCTTTAACTATGTCACTGCAGTCTCTCTCCCTCTGTCATTTTCGGTCTTTGTGTGTCTGGTTGTGTTTTAGGACTGGATACAGGCAACAATACGTAATCCTGCCAAGACTTAAGTAAATAAGATGAGCAGACCTTCTGTTGGTAGGGGTTCTTGTCACTGAAAGGATTCAGTTTCTTTTTGTTAAGCAAGTTCATAACTTCTTTGTGGAACATGCTCTCAGATCTCTAATTGTTGTCTGAATGCCATGAAACTTTCAGGAAGGATTGCAGTCTGTTAAATAATCTTAGCTTAATCAATCAAAGTAACTGAGGACAAAGGTTTTCATTTGGAATTTAAACAACTTCCTACAGAAAATATCAGAACTTCATGGAAAAAGTAATCTTCTGACTCTTCAGCTGGATAAAACAAACAGGTTACTGACAACAAGCCAATCAAATGAAGAGGCAGCTAAAGAAGGTAAGTGTGTCTTGCCTACATCATGGCTATCAGGGACATTAAGATCTTTCCTGTATAGTTCTTCTGTGTATTCTTTCCACCTCTTCTTAATCTCATCTGCTTCTGTTAGGTCCCTGCCTTCTTTGTCCTTTATCATGCCCGTCTTTGCACAAAACATTCCCTTGAGATCTCCGATTTTCTTGAAGAGATCACTAGTCTTTCCCTTTCTGTTGTTTTCTTCGATTTCTTTGCATTGTTCATTTAAGAAGGCCGTCTTGTCTCTCCTTGCTATTCTCTGGAACTCTGCATTCAGTTGGATATATCTTCCCCTTTCTCCCTTCTTTTTCACTTCCCTTCTTTCCTCAGCTACTTGTAAAGCCTCCTCAGACAGCCACTTGGCTTTCTTGCATTTCTTTTTCTTTGGGATGGATTGAGTTCCTGCCTCCTGAACCATATTACGGACCTCCGTCCATAGTTCCTCAGGCACTCTGTCTATCAGGTCTAATCCCTTAAATCTACTCCTCACCTCCACTGTATATTCATCAGGGATATGATTTAGGTCATACCTGAATGGTTTAGTGGTTTTCCCTACGTTCTTCAATTTCAGCCGAAATTTTGCAAGAAGCAGCTCATGATCTGAGCCACAGTCAGCTCCAGGTCTTGTTTTTACTGACTGTATAGAGCTTCTCCATCTTTGGCTGCAAAGGACATAATCAATCTGATTTCGATACTGACCATCTGGTGATGTCCATGTGTAGAGTCGCCTCTTGTGCTGTTGGAAAAGAGTGTTTGCGATGATCAGCGTGTTCTCTTGACAAAACTCTATTAGCCTTTGTCCTGCTTCATTTTGTACACCAAGGCCATGCTTGCCTGTTATCCCGGAGATTTCTTGACTTCCTACTTTAGCATTCCAATCCCCTATGATGAAGAGGACATCTTTTTTTGGTGTTAGTTCTAGAAGGTGTTGTAAGTCTTCATAGAACCGATCAACCTCAACTTCTTCGGCCTCAGTGGTTGGGGCATAGACTTGAATTACTGTGATGTTGAATGGTTTGCCTTGGATTCGTACTGAGATCATTCTATCGTTTTTGGGATTGTACCCCAGTACAGCTTTTCCCACCCTTTTGTTGACTATGAGTGCTACTCCATTTCTTCTAAGGGATTCTTGCCCACAGTAGTAGATATAATGGTCACCTGAATTAAATTCGCCCATGCTTGTCCATTTTAGTTCGCTGATTCCCAAGATGTCGATGTTCAATCTTGCCATCTCACGTCTGACCACCTCCAGCTTACCTTGATTCATTGATCTTACATTCCAGGTTCCTAAACAATATTGTTCTTTACAGCATCGGACTTTCTTTTCACCACCAGACACATCCACAGCTGAGTGTCCTTTCGGCTTTGGCCCAGCTGCTTCACTCTTTCTGGCGCTACTTGGAAATCCCCTCTGCTCTTCAGAGGGAAGAGTAAGGCAAGTCCCACTGAGTTAAATGAGACTTATTTGTCAATAAAGTATGCATAGAATTGCAGGCCCTGTGTAATATATCTCTCACGAGTAATGGGCTAACAGTGCAATCCTAAGGGCAAGGAGCCCTATCAATGAAGCTGTCCAGTCTCAAAGCCTCCTGTCGATCCAAAGCTCCGCAAGGCTCTTTTTTTGCCTCCTGTTCCTCCAAAAAGGAAAATGCCAGTAGATGGTCCTCAGAGATTGTCTAATTTCCCCTCTCTGCCAGGGGTGGGGATGGGGGTTCTCCCTCACTTCCCGCTGGCACACTCCTGGCACACCCATTTCTCCCCACTCCCAAGGTCAGAGTTCCAGCCTTGGGAGAGGGAGTCTCCATGCAGGTTTCCATGGTGGCTTGGAGGGGGTAGGGGTGGGAATCTGTAGTCGGATCTCCTCCAAGGTCAGAGCTCTGTCTCCAGCCTTGGAGGCAGAGATCCACTGCATCCTATGGCCCCTGGGCTGCTGTCTGGAGGTGATAGGATTGCTCCCTAATTGAGCAGCCCTATGCTCTCAGAGCGGAGCCTCTGATATTGCAAGTTACACTCCTTCCTATGCCCTGACAGCTCTTGCCAAGAGGGCACAAGTCCCAATGGAGGCAGGGCATACTGTATTTTTCTTTTGTCCATATAAAGAAGAAAAACAGTCTCTTCTATTGCCAGCAATGGGAGATAAACATTCAGATGTGCTCTTGAGCACATCTAAATGTTTTCCTGGGCAAGATGTGTAGTTGGGGCATGGGAAGGCTTAGGATCTCTCGGATCCTTGATTGCTCCCTCCTCACCCACTGGAACACCCCTAAAATGCCCAGTTTTCCCTCTCTACAAGGTCAGAGTTCTTTCCTTGTAGAGGGAAGATACCACAGAGGTTTCTGAGATGGCTAGGAGGAGCAGGAGGGGACTCTGACATTTAAAAAAACCATGCAAGGTCATAGCTCTGTCTACGGCCTTGGTTTTTTTTTTCCTGGAATCTGTTCAGAACAAATCTGTCTATGGACCGGATCTCTGGGCTCAAACAGGCCCCCTTGATCCACAGCCCTCCAGTCCCTCCAGACCAACTCAGTTTGGCCTGCAAGCACACCCCAACCCCCTCCCTTCCCAGAGGATAAGACAGTAGCCACTGAAATTAGCACTGACCCAGAAAAGAAATAGCAGCAATGATGTTGAGGTAGATGTTTATTCACTAATAAGGGGTAAGGGAATGAGAAGAGAGGCAAGACAAAGTGCAATTTAGAATTTCTGCAAATATCAACTCCCCGTTTGGAAACCCAACACAGACTAAAACAAGAAAAGATTACATAAACCTAGTCTACTCACACCTCCGAGTAGGATCCTTAGTTAATGCCAGCACTCCAACACCTTCCACCTGGACTAGATGGAAACCAATAGACAAAGAAGAGTGGCTACAGGGCTCTTTTTATCCCATTCCAAACCCAATCCTTTGCTCTTTCATCCTCGCTCCCTCCCTCAGGGAGGATGAGCTGGGCTTTTTCACACCTCCCCAGCTGTGCTGGCCTCTTGTCCAAGTTGTTTTACGACCTTGGGCTCCTGTCCCGGTGCCTTTGATCCTGGTATGCCCACATCTCTTCCTCCCTCCAGGTGTCTGGCTTATAAATCTTGCCAGATCCCAATCTCTTTCCTACCCTAAAATACTAAAACACCATCTAAAACTATGCAAAGTAAAATTAACTCTTTCCCACCACCACTTTGGCCCCATAGGCCTTCTCCTCGACACCATAGGATTGTTCTTTTAGTTAAGTAGCGTAAAGGGCTAAGTTTAATAGAAAGTATTCCTTTCACAATGCAATAAGTACCAAAAGTATGACACGCTTTAAGCCCAATGCTTAAAATTAATCACGGTTATATTTTTCAGTGAGGGCTTGTGCCTGGATTATATCTTTTTGTAAAATAAACGTTGCAGTTTGCCTGATCTTGGTAATCTGCCATTTTACAGACCGGCTGAGAATTGTAAGGGAGGGCAATTTACAGCCTAAGAAGCATCTTTAAAATGCCATGGCAGACTAGTAAAATTGTCTGTAAATCACAGATTTTTAGAAATGGAAGATGATATATTAGGCCATCCATTCCAACTTCAGCTAATGCAGAGTTTTTTTCTGCATAGAAAGGGAACGGTATAAAAGCACAGAGATGGGTTATGGCTAGTTTTTTAAATTATTTCTTATTGTGGCTTTAACAAAAGAAAAGAAAAGAAAATAGATGCATAAAAATATCAATATTCCATTAAGTACAACTTTCTACAAAAGACAGGAGAATATGCATAAGCTTCAGCAAAAGCAGACCAAATATCCATGTATTTGTCCATTCATGAGTGGTGCCTATATATCACCCGTTCAAATGTTGATAGCATTGTTAAGTCCTCAATCCATTGCATTATAGGAGGTGAACATTTATCTTTCCAATGTTGTAATATCAGTTTTTTGGCTGTCAAAAGGGCTCGAAAAAATCAATTTGCGCTGACCATATGTTAACTTCCAGGAAACCGGTAAATAGTTTAGGAGGACATTCAGTCAATCAGTCAGTCATTTATTATATTTCTATACCACCCCATAGCCAAAGTTCTCTGGGAGGTTCACAAATTTAAAACCATTAAAATACATTATATAAAATATAAAAACTATTCCCATAATGACATAAAACAAATAACACATACAACAACAACATATATCTAAAACAACATTTAGACTTGTACATCATTAAATATTAAACAGTGTTCCAATACAAAGTTTATCTGTATTATGACCTCCTGCCAAAAGGAGGCAACTGTTGGACATTGCCAAAACATATGGTTGAAAGAAGCACTAGGTATATTACATCTCCAGCAACTATGTGAATTAGACAAACACTTATTAAAAAGATATTGTGAAGTCCAATACACCCAAAACAAGATTTTTTGCTAAATAAGATGTAGTCTAACATCCATAGATATTTCATATACAGGCTCTAAAAGCACAATCTATTAAGCAAAATGGGGCTATCCAGTTCTCCCTTCCTATATTAGACCCTGAATATCATATTTATTTACTGATAATATTTATATGCAGGAATTGTGGGTCAATATGACTATTCAGCTGCTGTTATCCAATAACAATGGAGTATCTTAAGCTGTAAAAGTGGCTGGACCAAATCTAGATTCTAACAAATGTTGCAGTTGCAAGTATTGCCATTCAGTCATAGCGGGTAAATCATATTTGGCACACAAGTCAGAAAATTACAAAAACTCATCATCAGGACCCTATAATTGATCCAGGGTAAAAATCAACTTACCCATCCAAGTCTATCACAAAAACATTTTTTGCCAATTTTAAAATCCCCATAGAGTCAATTGAGCATGAGAAAATGAATCAAACTGTAATTGATGTGACATTATACCTCTCTAATAGCTGGAATTGGGGAAGGGAGGATTCATCCATTCTAATATGCCGAGAACCTAATACCATCCATTTAGAAAGAGGGTACAGACAAAAAGATCCCAGAACTGCCCAAGGTGGAAATTCTAATTGGACTGGAAAAGACCAAAATTTAATACAGGTAAACAAATAGGCTCAGTAGTATAAAGCAAGGTCTGGAAAACCAAATCCACCTTCTTTAACAGGAAGTTGCATCTGTTTCAGAGATATTCGTGGTGGGGAGGAACCCCGCCAAATGTACGAAACAAAGCTTTGAGTTTTTGAAAATATTTGCCAGGTACAAGTAGAGGAATCCCACGTATAACATAAACAATCCGAGGTCTGATGTTCATCTTTAGTGTGTTAACTTTGCCCAACAAACTCAACTTTAACGATGCCCATCTATCCATATCCTCTGTAATCTCATTAATCAATTTATTCAAATTTAGTTTGATCATTTGGGATATATCTCTGGGAATTTTTGTTGTTGTTTATTCGGTCAGTCGCTTCCGACTCTTCGTGACTTCATGGACCAGCCCACGCCAGAGCTTCCTGTCAGCCATCGCCACCCCCAGCTCCCCCAAGGTCGAGTCCATCACCTCCAGAATATCATCCATCCATCTTGCCCTTGGTCGGCCCCTCTTCCTTTTGCCTTCCACTTTCCCTAGCATCAGCATCTTCTCCAGGGTATCCTGTCTTCTCATGATGTGGCCAAAGTACTTCAGTTTTGCCTTTAATATCATTCCCTCAAGTGAGCAGTCTGGCTTTATTTCCTGGAGTATGGACTGGTTTGATCTTCTTGCAGTCCAAGGCACTCTCAGAATTTTCCTCCAGCACCACATTTCAAAAGCATCTATCTTCCTTTGCTCTGCCTTCCTTATGGTCCAGCTCTCGCAGCCATAGGTTAATATGGGGAATACCATTGCTTTAACTATGCGGACCTTTGTTGTCAGTGTGATGTCTCTGCTCTTAACTATTTTATCAAGATTTGTCATTGCTGTCCTCCCAAGAAGTAAACGTCTTCTGATTTCCTGGCTGCAGTCAGCGTCTGCAGTAATCTTTGCGCCTAGAAAGACAAAGTCTGTCACTGCCTCCACGTTTTCTCCCTCTATTTGCCAGTTATCAATCAAGCTGGTTGCCATAATCTTGTTTTTTTTTTAGGTTTAACTGCAACCCAGCTTTTGCACTTTCTTCTTTCACCTTCGTCATAAGGTTCCTGAGCCCCTCCTCGCTTTCAGCCATCAAAGTGGTATCATCTGCATATCTGAGATTGTTAGTGTTTTTTCCAGCGATTTTAACTCCAGCCTTGGCTTCATCAAGCCCAGCATGTCGCATGATGTGTTCTGCGTACAGGTTGAATAGGTAGGGTGAGAGTATACAACCCTGCCGTACTCCTTTCCCAATCTTAAACCAGTCCGTTGTTCCGTAGTCTGTTCTTACCGTTGCTACTTGGTCGTTACACAGATTCCTCAGGAGGCAGACAAGATGACTTGGTATCCCCATACCACCAAGAACTTGTCACAATTTGTTATGACTCTGGGAATACATATTCCTAAATAGGTAATGGAATCTGGGCACCAACGAAATTGCCAATTAGCCAACACACTAGAAGATATATTATCTCCAATCAGCATCCATTCAGACTTTGAGCAATTAATCAAATAGCCAGACAAGTCACCAAGAATATTAATCAGTTGCATTAAAACTGGAATAGATTACTGGAGTTTTGAAATAAACAATAAAAGATCATCAGGATAAAGAATAATTTTGAATTCTAAACCATCATACACAAAACCATGGATACTACTATTCTGTCCAATCGTACACAATCCAGGGGTTCCAAACATAAGTCAAATATCAATGGGGAAAGTGGACATCCTTGTTATGACTAGTTAAGCAGAATTCATTGGTCTAATCTTACATTCTTGGGTTAAGCAAGGAGATATCATCTTGATCCCTGTAGGAGTAGCAAGCTAGCTGCTGGAGGAATCCTCCATCAAATCTGATGGAAGCAAGCAGTTTGGATTCCTAATGCAGGACCACCACCAAGTTTCAGGAGACCCTGGGCAGAGTGTCCTCTGGTGGACCCCCTCCTCCATTGATGGTTGTGGTAGGCTTACCTGGTAGTGGTGGAAGGCAGCAGCAATTCTCCAAATAGCTATGGGTGACTGGATCCAGCAGCCATTAACATTTCCCACAGTGCTCTGGAGTAAGGCTACATTGAAGGCATTGTGGGAAAATTAAATGTTGGCTACACCTACCCACTGATGACTGAGGGTGGGCATTAGAAGAGGTCCCTGCCAGGATCTGGAGCTCCAGCAGTTGTCCAAGTGTGCCTGGTGCTGAGGCTTGCCCTCCCAGGAACTTCACCAGTGTGGAATACACTCTGGCCCTCCCAGGAACTTCACCAGTGTGGACTACACTCTGAGTGAGGTTAGCACAAGAGTACATAAGAAGAGCTGTGCTGGATCAGACCAAGGGTCCATCTAGTCCAGCATTCTGTTCACACAGTGACCAGCCAACTGCCTGTGGGAAACCCTCAAGAAGAACATCAGTGCAATAACACCCTCCTGCTCATGTTCTACTTGTCCATATAAGCTATAAATGTCAGAATAGGGCTGCCAATATTTTGCATGTCCAACCAGTAAACTATACCCTGCCACATAGACAGTATGCAGGGCCAAATCTAGAACAATTAATCTGGAGAAGCAAAGGGGAGGCAAAGACATACTGGGGAAGCAAGGATCTTTTTGTCTTTTGTCCCTGGCCTCAAGCCTGCTGGCCTGAAAAGTTGCATTCTCCCCAAATAGCTTCATTGGCTCTTGCCTGCTGGGTTGGAAATGGGAGAAATATTTTTTATTTTAATTCATAGCCATCTGTAGAATCATAGAATAGTAGGATTGGAAGGGTCCTATAAGACCATCAAGTCCAACCCCCTGCTCAATGCAGGAATCCAAGCCAAAGCATCCCTGACAGATGGCTATCCAGCTTCATCCTGGATGCCTCCAGGGTGGGAGAGCCCACCACCTCCCTAGATAATTGGTTCCATTGTCGTATTGCTCCAGCAGTTGGGAAGTTTTTCCTGATGTTCAGCCGGAACCTGGCTTCCTATAATTTGAGCCCATTTTTCCGTGTCCTGCACTCTGGGATGATTGAGAAGAGAGCCTGGCCTTCTTCTCTGTGACAACCTTTCAAGTACTTGAAGAGTGCTATCATATCTCCCCTCAGTCTTCTCTTCTCAAGGCTAAATATGATCAGTTCTTTCAGTCTCTCCTGATAGGGCTTTGTTTCCAGTCCCCTGATCATCTCTGTTGCCCTCCTCTGAACCCCCTCCAGTTTGTCTGCATCCTTCTTAAAGCGTGGTGCCCAGAACTGGACACAGTACTCCACATAAGACCTAACCAGTGCTGAGTAGAGGGGAACTAGTACTTCAGACGATTTGGAAGCTTCTATTAATGCAGCCCAAAACAGCATTTGCCTTTTTTGCAGCCACATCACATTTTTGGCTCATATTCAGCTTGTGATCTACAGCAATTCCAAGATCCTTCTCGCTTGTAGTATTGCTGAGCCACATATCCCCCACCTTGTAACTGTGCATTTGGTTTCTTTTTCCTAGGTGCAGAACTTGGCATTTATCCCTATTAAATTTCATTCTGTTGTTTTCTGCCCAGGAGAAGAGGGTCTATGACGATGGCCTTGTAGGCTCCTTCCAACCCTACTACTATTCTATGAAGACTGAGCCAAAGTAGGAATTGAGCACTTCTGCCTTTTCTTTGTCATCTAGACTTTTAGGGCACAATACTATGCATGTTTAAATAGAAAAAATCCTACAACTGGAGCATGAGGGGAACTGAAGGGCTTTTTTCTGTCCAAACATACATAGCATTGCACCCTTAATGTCTGAGTTTACACTAAAAGTTTAAATCTACTGTGATTATCAGCTTTGCAACTGATAAAGCTTTGCAACTTTTCTGGCCTGTTGGGTGGGATAGCAGGAAATATTTTTGAAATGGGCCACTGTTACTTACTGGAGTCATCCTTGCAAATTATGGGATTGGAAAGCCAGTAAATTCCATATTCTGACAAGCTCTGCTCATTATCCACTAACTCGATACTGTCAGGCTCTACCCATAACCCACCAGCTTCAGTACTGACTCTGCTCCAGCCTATCAGGTTGTGTCCTGGCTAAACAGCAGAATTCCTCCAATGCTCTCCCTGAGTCTCCAAGTTCTGCCTTGGCTGTGGCTGCCCTAACTTAAATAAGAAGGCTAGTATTTTTTTTTTAATCAAAAGTTTGCAAAAGGACCTTACATAGGAGAAGCTCCTGATGATGGACAGTTCTTTCTGTCTTCTAAAGTGAAGTGGGTGCATTAGATAAAGCAGCCTTCCCCCACCTGGTGCCTTCTATATGTTTTGGACTTGAGTTTCCACCAGGTCCAGTCAGCATGACCAATGTAGTCAGGAGTGCTAGGAGTTGTAGTCCAAAACAACTGGCGTTCACCGGATTACGGAAGGACAGCTGAGATAAAAAGACAAGGATCTTTATGAAAAATATTTATATTTTTATAGCTTTAACAAGATGTCTATGGCAGTGAAAGTGATGAATATTTGTGCCCCTATCAGCTATCACCTGATTAAAGAAATTGTAACAGATTAATTCTGTGGGCTAAATCCAACGTTACATGAGAGGAAGTCCATTCAAATAATGGAAATTTCCTTTCCCATCCTCTCCCTTGCAGCCCCCTGTATGCCCCCCCAAATCTGCTCTGGAGGATTGGGGGATCTTGCAGAATAGATTTGGGGTTCTGCTGGGGCAGGGGGGAGAGGGAACTCAACCCACCAGCAGTATCTATTCCTCTGGCAGAAGGACATGATTATATACAGCCCTATGATTTTTAACTGATCTATAAAATCTGCATAAATTTGCTTCTGAATAAAACAATAGTTCCTAAGGAAGAAATGTGTTTGGAAATCATGCATGCACATTTTGCAGCAGCCACTTTCTTAGAAGAGGCATTCCCTCCCATGCAAGAAAGGGGGAATATCTCTTCTAAGATGATGCCTACAGCTTGTAGTTTTTTGTAACTGTGTGTATATAACACCTGTTTAAAAATATATCTGCTGCCTTTTAGCCTATCAGATGCTTTTTAATTGATGGATCTACCTGCAGAGATGGTGCAGCCCTGTTGATGGGCATATATAATGATGTTGGTAAGGAGCATTTATTAACAGTGCAGTATCAAGTTTTGAATGTTAGGGTTCCATTTCCATTGAACACATTTTAAACTGAGATATATTTTTTCTATATTATTTTTCAAAGCTTGAAAGAATGAATCAAAATAAATTGGTTATATCCAGGATTTTTTTACTCCAACATGCTATATATGAGGCTGTCTTTGGAGACAGTTTGGAAACAACAACAAATGCAAATGAACCGGCTACTCTCACAATGCATTCTGTGGGCTGAAGCAGAAGCAGGGCCACTAGAATCTACATGGGAGCCACAGACAGATATCCCTCTAATAGGAATTGCTATAGATTGTCCTGCAGCCAGCAGGGAAAGAGGGGAGAGAAAGGCTCTATAATGCCACTTTGGGATGTTTTTCTGTGCACGCAACTCAGATGGATATTTTTACATTTTGATGATTTAAGACAATTATAGTATGTAGGTGTACTAGTGGCCTGGAAAATATGGTAATACCAGAGGTCCATCTTGTGTTTACATCTTGAAACTGCAAGCATTTTCAAATATGAAAGAATACCTTTTAAAATACAATTATTTTGCAGATGCTTAAATAACAGGCAAATTGAAAATTGCTTAAAATACAAATGCTTTGAAAATGCAAAATTTAGAATTACAGAAACCTGCATAAGAATATTTTTTCATTACACTTCATTACCGTAAGAAAGATAATTTTAATTGTTATAGTTATACCATAATATAAAAAAGTATCCTAATTTCTCTTTTTTTCTTTTTAAAAGAATGTGCTACACTCCAGAATGTGATTAAGGGTCTCCAACAAACTATAGAAAACCAATGTAATTTGAGAGGTAATAAAGTGAGAAAGTGTTTAGCTGGCTGCCCAGTTGGTAGAGTGTTATGTCTATGTGTATTGAGAGGTTGCTCCTGTGTGGTTTGAAACACAACATTTCCAGTGTAATTCCCAACATGGGCAGGGGATATTCTAACCTATTCATGGTGGACCATTTTTTCCTATCACCCTTCCCATGCTCCTTTTACACCCATGATTTTGACCAGAAAAGGGCATACAGGGAGAGGGTTAAACATCCCACTTCCAACACTGCTGCTGTCTTCAAGTTTGCAGGCCCTGCCTCCTCACACAGCTTCTTTGCTATTAAAAAAATCACCAGGAAACTAATCACATCTTTCACATTGTGTCTAGTTTGGTCTTAAGAACCATGGAACAGATGCCATTTCTTCAGTGCATGTACAGTCTTGCATCCTCTATATTCCCCTATGGCAATATCTTTTTTTTTTTTTTTGCTGGCATTTGGGAGAGGTACAGCTAAGTGGAAGGGGAGAATCCAGCTCCACACCGGATAAGTCCTTCCTTCAAACCTATTGTACTAGCTTGCATTGACCCCTTACAGTAACCCATGTAGATTTACCCTAATGGTGACCCAAGAAGTCGAGGGCTGTTATTCAATCCATAAATACTTTTTTTAGTAGTACAGAATAGGTAGAAAATTTATCTCACAGGTCTGATTTTTAATAATTCCCTTACACAGATGAAAATGAGAGGCTGAAGAATACAGCCCGTATTTTGGAAGAGAAACTGAAGATACATGAGCTGGTGGGAGCATTTACCTGTCTGTCTTCACAACCTCTGGCTTCTTTCTATGGGACACTGTACAGAGTTTCAATCTGCTTGCTAAGGAGTGATTACTGTATTTTGATCATTTCATTTGGATCATTCTTTTTGTTATTATCATTGTCTTCATCATTGTTAATGAGCTTCTTGAATATAAGCAGGTTAAGAGCATTGGTTTAAAATTCTCTGTCTTATTTAGTTTGTGGCTCACCATCTGCCACATAAATCAAAAACACATGTTCCCATCTCCGTCCAAAATACTAGTTATCCCCTAAAATGCATCATTGTTTGTGACAGTGCATCTCCAGTTGTGACCAGTGCTACAGCAGTTGTCACAAGTACCCTGCTCATACAGTGTACTCTCCTGTACAGCAAAAATAAATTGCAAGTGCGGAAACTCCTTCACAACTTGCAAGGGAAGGACCACTATTCAGTGGTGTAAAGCACATGCATTGTATGCAGGCCCAGGTTCAGTCTACAGTGAAAAGGGCTTGGAAAGAAATCTGCCCAGGACTTTGAAGATGGTCCAGTGATTGGGTTTGGTATAAGACAGCTTTGTATAGGGCCGGCCCTACCAATAGGCAGAGTTGGGCAACCGCCTCAGGCAGCAAATGCTGGGGGGCAGCAATGGCAACTCCCTGCAATTCATCTCCCAGCCATTCCCCCCTGTTGGAGGACAGAACTGTGTGTGCCACATGGCCTGTTCTGCACCCCTTAAAATAGCCTTCTGCCCTGAGGTGTGATGGAGGAAGCAATCCCATTGACAGTGATGAAGTAAGATTCAGCAGTCAGACCATTCCGCTTTTGTAGATGGAATGGGGGAGGGCACCAGCACTGACCCAGCACTCTTTATTTCTCTGTCTGGAGGCAGAGGCCAGAGTGAACTTCCTCTCATGTCTAGTCTGAGGAGTGGCACTTGGAACCGAGTGTTCCTTCCAGCAAAGGGTGAGGGAAACAAGCTACCGGCAGCTGCTCCTTCTTTGCCCCAAACACAGGGCAATACTGGACTTTCTCTTGTCTTGATAGTCTTCCTAGGAAGCAGGGCTGGATCAAGACCATGATAAGCCCTGGGCTAGCAAGCTGTAATGACCCTCTATTCTACCCCTCAGCTCTGAACTCATTCATGACATTTGTGTGTGTGCACACATAGCATGTGAAAAGATAACTATGTTATGTGTATTTGTTTTTACTACATATCTGGGAAACAGTGGGGGCAATCTCCCAATGACCCTTAGGCTCTCTTCACACCTGGCATTTTATCCCACAACAAACCGATCCTTTTGATTCCGGATCCTTTCCTGGATTTAGATTGGCCCTATCTATATACAGGCATCTCTCATAGAAAAATCAGGACAGAAGGCTAATCGTTGGTTCCTGTAACATGATTGATGGCTCCGCCCGTCCCTCCACTCCTCCGCAGCAGGAGGGAAGTCAGAAGCCCTTCTAGTGACTTTGACGGTGAAGGGAACCCTCCTTCCAGATATGTTTGCTTAGGTCCTCATGGTGCTTCCACAAGAGGCTTCCCATCTACTGGCTCCCCCCGCCCCCCGCTGTTGTTGCTCTGCCCCCTTATTCTAGCTTCCCAACAACCCTGTAAGGTGGGCTAGGAGAAGAGATAGTGGCTGGCGGGCTTCCCAGTTGTATGGATGTTTTCACAGGCATGAGTACAAGTCCATTCAATGGCTGTATGCACTTACATGCCAACCCTGTGCAGATGTCTGCCCCACCTTCTTCCATGCTGTCCTAGGTGGTTGCCACTCAGAAGACATGTTTTGAATCAAAGGAGCGCCTCCCTCCTTTCCTCCCTGGCATGTGTGCAAAGGAGCGGGGGGGGGGGAGAGTCTTGTTTTCATCTCTTAACTTGTGCTGTACTGTTTCCTCACAGTCCCCAGGAAAGTTACGACTTACTTCTGATAGACATAAGATTGTGCTGTAAGTCTGCAACCCTAAGCACATTAACTTGGGAATAGGCTCCATTGAAGTAAATAGGACTTACTTCTTTGTAGACATAAGAGCATGCTGTAAGTCTGTAACCCTCAGCACGCTTACTTGGAAGTAAGCCCTATTGAACTTAATGGGGTGTTCTGAATCAACAGAGGACATTGATTTTGAGCTACGTGGGGTGGGGGATCAGAGCTGTCTCCCTTTGTAGTATTTTACCCTTTTCTTCCTCCAATTGAGAAATGTGCTCAAGCATTTACATGTCAGATATGTGGTTTGAATCCTCAGCAAGACTTGAGTGGAGTCAGGAGTTGCCCTCCAATTGTGCACCCTTCCCTCCTTGCAAGGAAGACAGAGAGAGCACAGTTGGCGGGCAATTCCTGCCCTCACACCTGTCAAATCTGCTCGGTCTCCTTCTGTGCAAGGAACCCTCCCACCTGTTCTTCCCTCCTTGCCAAGAGGATCCCCACTCAGGATCTCCCAGGTGCAACATGCCCCACAGCCCATTCTCAATGCGTTTGTCATGCTCCCAACAACCGAAAACAAACGCCCACAGATGCCCAGACACAGCAGTTTCTTCCGCTATTGGAGAATTTCACGGGGAGGTCATGGCGCTCCTGTTTCATGGGGTGGAAAAAATACCACATCTTTTGCATTTGGGGAAAACACGGGATAGGCTGGGGAAAATGGCTGGAGACGCCCTGGAGATTCATGACATCATCTAAAGAGCACTCAGACTTCCATGAGAGAGCCATCTTAATAGGAGGATAAAAACTCTGTGTGAAGAAGCTCTTAGTCTTGTAGCTGATGGATGGGGCCACAGCGTGCCTTTCTTTTGCACAGGCAACTAACAGTTGGAGCAGAGTGTTCTTTCTGGCAAGGAATGGGGAAGCAAGTTTGGTGATATGAATTGGCCCTGAATGTAACAAATCCAATTATATCAGCTAAGGTTGCGGTTTTAAACACACTAGGATGTAAAATCTATTGAGCCCAATAGGATTTATTCTGAATAAACTTGTTTAGGATTGCACTGTAAGCTGGTTTGTGAGGCGGCATTATTCCTGTTCTATAGAAGAAAAATTGTGGCTGGATTTTCTGGCCTTCCAGTGAATTCATAACTTGCAGTCAATTTTGAAATGACTAATTATATTTCCTTAAAGGTCAATTAAATGTAAAAGGGGACTTGTGGGATTTTGTGACAATTCAGTCTCTGATCAGATATGTAAATTGAAAGGTCTATTGTTTTAAAAGATTGCTTGGATAAATTTACAGGAACATAAGAATATGATTGATGGGCTCCTAAGAGAAATTGAAAGCAAGGAGGAAGAACACAGGCTTGAACAAATAAAGTTTCACTGTGACATGAACAAAAAAAGTAAGCATATGTGTAAACCATATTTGGGAGATACTGTGATTTGTAACATCCAAAGCATAATATTTAGTTGGACCTACTAACCAATTATTTTTCACTAATGAACATTAGTCTGAGAGTTATACATTTCAAGGCAATTTTAAATTATCTTTCCTGACTCAAAAAATATGCATATGTAAAGGCCCACATCTATGATTTGCAAATGAAGCTGTAATTGCATGTTTTGACTACCAGCAAATCAGGCAGCTCGGCTGTTTTACTCCTAGCTTGTAGACTCTACAGTATAGACTCTACACTGACTGGTGGGCAGGTTGGGGGTGGGAGAACCGGCAAGTGAGGGGGGCGTGGTGGTGGTGGGGAGAAGTAGCAAAGGTGATCCCTAACAGGGGAGGAGGAGCAGCACAGCGGTAGGTGGCAGCAGGGGACAGTAGGGAGGGAAAAGAAATCCTGAGCAGGGAAGGGAGGAGGAGGGGAGGAGGAGGGAATGGGAGGGGTGAAAACAGGGAATCCAGGTAAGGGGGGCAAGAAAAGAAGGAATTCATGTAAGAGGGGCAAGGAAGGAGGGAATGGCATAAAAATGGCAAATGCACCTGCGGGTCTGGGGAAAAAATGACACATGTCCCTGCAAGCTTGAAAGGTCTGGCGTAGGTCTGGCATATAGAAATTGCGTAGGTCTGGCGTAGAGACATGGAGAGCACAGGGAAGTTGGTGCTCATTACCATGTTTTCAGAAGGACGTTATGCTGGTGCAAAAGGCTGCTGGTGGGGGCCTAGTTAGGCATGATGACAGCAGCTGCATTTTTTCAGTTATGTGTCTGCCTGCCCTATTCACATAATAATGTGGGAGTGTAACAGTATTTAGGCAATGGGTAGGCAATGTGGTGCCCACATGCACCAATGTGCCCCTATACACCTTCCTTGCTTCAAAGAGAAGTGGGAGCCTCTAGCTGCACTGCCATCTTAATTTCCCATGGACGCCTCAGGGCAGGTTACTTGTCCTTTGTGACTAACCATGCCCACCCATGGCAGTCATTTTATAGTTGTGACCAGGACAGTTTCTCAGATTTCCAAATGTTCCCACAGGCCCAAATGTTTGCCTACCCCTGATTTAGGATATTTGAAATATACACTTCAGCCACAGTGACTAAGGATAAATTGCAAGTTACTTTGGTCAAATATTTTTACTAGGTACCAACCTGCATCACCTTTTTATCAATGTGCTAATTAACTTCTGCATAATGTCTGCAAATTGATTTAATATTTAAAATTAAAAGTCTTAACAATTAAGCTGGCTTTTCTTACAAACCTTTGAACAAGCATTTCAAATGCACAAAATGTTCCATCTTTTTAAAATCCACTTAATGCAGTGAATTTTTACATTATTTTCTTTTAACTATTAGTTGAAACAAAGGAGGAAGAACACAAGCAACTAATGGAGAAGAAAGATCTGGAGATTTTGGGACTAACTAGACAACTGAGAGCTCAAGAAAAGCAAAAACAGAATGAGATAATCAAATTGCAAATAGAGGTATGTGCTAGAAACCCAGAGATAGCAAAACTGAGAGCTATGTCAACAAAACGGGAGATCTGCACATAGCACAAGTCTATATTCATAGTGCGTCAGCTCAGCCCTTGAATCCATTAAGTGCAGGACTTCTGCAGCAGCTGCCATGCAGAAGTTTTGTCCTGTTGGCAAAAGACTGGAATGCTAGTGGGGAAATTTCAGCAGTGGGACTGAACTCTGTCTGGTCTGGGAAAAAGCTATGCACCTGACCCCAGACCTCCAAAGAGACTTTATGCAGGTATTAGAGACTGGAGAAAAAGGAGAAATTACTTACTGGTCTGATTTGTAGTAACACTTCCTTCATATGCACAAGCATTCTTGGACCAGTGAGAAGCTCCATCAGCTTGTAAATTAGGAAACCCCACACCAGAGACTATTTAGGCTCAGGTTGTAAATGAATAGTTTACATAGAAGGAAACGTTAGATGCATTTGAAACCACAAGTGATGCCCCTGTGAAAAAGATTATTGGGTCTGTTCTCTAAAGAAGCATATAAAATCCAAGTGGAAACTTGTAAATGAGAAACATTACTTTTCATGAAATGAGAAACATTATTTGTTTAAGCAGAACTTAACTTGTTGCTTTACTGGTCATCTGATAAGACCATCTCATGCTATTCTTGGAAATAATTGGAAATAATTTCCCCTGATATTAATGGGACATTCCAAGTAAATGAGTTTAGGATTGAGATATTAGAATTATGTTGCTCATGTTGTTCAGTCGTGTCCAACTCTTCGTGACCCCATGGACCATAGCACGCTAGGCCTTCCTGTCCTGCACTCTCTCCTGGAGTGTGCTCAAGTCCATATTCACTGCATCGGTGATGCTATCTAGCCATCTCATCCTCTGCCGTCCCCTTCTCCTTTTGCCTTCAATCTTTCCCAGCATCAGGGTCTTTTCCAGTGACTTTTCACATTAGGTGGCCAAAATATTTGAGCTTCAGCTTCAGTATCTGTCCTTCCAATGAGGAGTCAGGGTTGATTTCCTTTAGGATTGACTGATGTGACCTCCTTGCAGTCCAGGGGATTCGTAAGAGTCTTCTCCAGCACCACAGTTCAAAAGCATCAATTCTTCAGTGCTCAGCCTTCCTTATAGTCCAGCTCTCACAGCCATACGTTACTACTGGGAAAACCATAGCTTTGATTATACGAACCTTTGTCGGCAAGGTGATGTCTCTGCTTCTTACTATGCTGTCTAGGTTTGCCATAACTTTCCTCCCCAGGAGCAAGCGTCTTTTAATTTCGTGGCTACAGTCACCATCTGCGGTGATCTTGGAGCCCAAGAAAATAAAATCTGTCACTGCTTCCATTTCCTCCCCTTCTATATGCCAGGAAGTGATGGGGCCAGATGCCATGATCTTAGTTTTTTTAATGTTGAGTTTCAAACCAGCTTTTGCACTCTGCACCTTCACCCTCAACAAGAGGCTCTTTAGATCCTCTTCGCTTTCTGCCATTAGGGTGGTATCATCTGCGTATCTGAGGTTGTTGATAATTCTCCTGGCAATCTTAATCCCGACCTGTGATTCATCCAACCCGGCGTTTCTCATGATGTACTCTGCATATAAATTAAATAAGCAGGGCGACAATATACAGCATGTCGTACTCCTTTCCCAATTTTGAACCAATCGGTTGTTCCATGTCCGGTTCTTACTGTTGCTTCTTGACCCTCATGCAGGTTTCTCAGGAGACAGGTAAAGTGGCCTGGTACTCCCATCACTTTAAGAATTTGCCACAGTTTGTTGTGATCCACACAATCAAAGGCTTTAGCATAGTCAATGAAGCAGAAATAGACGTTTTTCTGGAATTCTCTTGCTTTCTCCAAGATCCAGCGAATGTTGGCGATTTGATCTCTAGTTCCTCTGCCTCTTCGAAACCCCGCTTGTACTTCCGGTAGTTCTCGGTTCACATACTGCTGAAGCCTAGCTTGTAGGATTTTGAGCATAACTTTGCTGGCATGTGAAATGAGCGCAATTGTACGGTAGTTTAAACACTCTTTGGCATTGCCCTTCTTTGGAATTGGAATGTAAACTGACCTTATCCAGTTTTGTGGCCATTGTTGAGTGTTCCAAATTTGTTGGCATATTGAGTGCAGCACTTTAACAGCATCATCTTTTAGGATCTTAAATATCTCAGCCAGAATACCGTCATCTCCACTGGCTTTGTTGTTAGTAATGCTTCCTAAGGCACACTTGACTTCACTCTCTAGGATGTTCAGTGACCACACTATCATGGCTATCAGGGACATTAAGATCTTTCCTGTATAGTTCTTCTGTGTATTCTTTCCACCTCTTCTTAGTCTCATCTGCTTCTGTTAGGTCCCTGCCTTCTTTGTCCTTTATCATGCCCATCTTTGCACAAAATGTTCCCTTGATATCTCCGATTTTCTTGAAGAGATCTCTATCTAGTCTTTCCCATTCTATTGTTTTCCTCGATTTCTTTGCATTGTTCATTTCAGAAGGCCTTCTTGTCTCTCCTTGCTATTCTCTGGAACTCTGCATTCAGTTGGATATATCTTCCCCTTTCTCCCTTGCTTTTCGCTTCCCTTCTTTCCTCAGCTACTTGTAAAGCCTCATCAGACAGCCACTTGGCTTTCTTGCATTTCTTTTTCTTTGGGATGGATTGAGTTCCTGCCTCCTGAACAATGTTACGGACCTCTGTCCATAGTTCCTCAGGCACTCTGTCTATCAGGTCTAATCCCTTAAATCTATTCCTCACCTCCACTGTATATTCATAAGGGATATGATTTAGGTCATACCTGAATGGTTTAGTGGTTTTCCCTATGTTCTTCAATTTCAGCCGAAATTTTGCAAGAAGCAGCTCATGATCTGAGCCACAGTCAGCTCCAGGTCTTGTTTTTACTGACTGTATAGAGCTTCTCCATCTGTGGCTGCAAAGTACATAATCTGATTTCGATATTGACCATCTGGTGATATCCATGTGTAGAGTCGCCTCTTGTGCTGTTGGAAAAGAGTGTTTGCTATGATCAACATGTTCTCTTGGCAAAACTCTATTAGCCTTTGTCCTACTTCATTTGGAACACCAAGGCCATGCTTTCCTGTTATCCTGGTGACTTCTTGACTTCCTACTTTAGCATTCCAATCCCCTATGATGAAAAGGACATATTTTTTGGTGTTAGTTCTAGGTGTTGTAGGTCTTCATAGAGCCAATCAACCTCAGCTTCTTCGGCCTCAGTGGTTGGGGCATAGATTTGAATTACTGTGATGTTGAATGGTTTGCCTTGGATTCGTACTGAGATCATTCTATCGTTTTTGGGATTGTACCCCAGTACTGCTTTTCCCACCCTTTTATTGACTATGAGTGCTATTCCATTTCTTCTAAGGGATTCTTGCCCACAGTAGTAGATATAATGGTCACCTGAATTAAATTCGCCCATGCTTGTCCATTTTAATTCACTGATTCCCAAGATGTCGATGTTCAATCTTGCCATCTCATGTTTGACCACCTCCAGCTTACCTTGATTCATTGATCTTACATTCCAGGTTCCTAAACAATATTGTTCTTTACAGCATCGGACTTTCTTTTCACTACCAGACACATCCACAGCTGAGTGTCCTTTCAGCTTTGGCCCAGCCGCTTCACTCTTTTTGGCGCTACTTGGAAATTCCCTCTGCTCTTCCCCAGTAGTAGGGGAAGTAAGGTCACCTTCCGACCTGAGGGGCTTATCTTCCGGCGTCACATCTTTTAGCCTTGTGATACGTTCCATGGGGTTTTCTTGGCAAGAATACTGGAGTGGGTTGCCGTTTCCTTCTCCAGTGGACCACATTTTGTCAGAACTCTCCACCATGACCTGTCCGTCTTGGGTGGCCCTGCACACCATAGCTTATGGCTTCACTGAGTTACGCAAGCCCCTTCGCCATAACAAGGCAGTGATCCATGAAGGGGATGTTGCTCATACCCATAGTATTTTTGCCCATTGCATTCTTGCCCTTGTATTTCTGAGAAGGCACACTTCATAGCACCAGAAATATTGTTGTAGGTCTTTAATATCTGATCCTGTTTTGTCACATGGTTGCAATCTTCCTCTACTGCCTCCCACAATTTCTTCAGTCCCACTGATATCCTGCCTTCCCTCCCAAAAGCTCCGTAACATACAAGGTTCTCCCTCCCTTTATCTTCACAATTATTCTGTGAAGTAGGTTAAGCTATGAGATGGTGACTGGCTTCATGGCTAAATTGGGATTGGAACCTGGATCTCCCCGGTCCTAGTCCAGTACTCTTAGGGAGCAATCCAGTGCGGATACTCAGCCACCTCCAAACTCGGAGGCGACTATCTAATGCAAGATGGGCGGCTGCCCTGCATTCCTGGTTAGACAGCTGATTTCGGCTGTCTAGCCAGGGCAGGTCAGAGCAGGGCACATAGGAAGTGTTGTAACGATGCTTCTGCCGCGCCCGCCCTGCGGAACACCCCTTTCGCCTCGCCCTGCTCTTCCAAGCATGGAGCTGGGGATGAACTGTGCTGCCTGTGAGATGGGGGGGGGGCAGGGAGGCTTTTTTTTGGGAACCGACGGTCAGCTCCCATAAACCACAAATCCTATCCTGTCTAGCAGCCATAGGATTGCACCCTTAACCACTATACCATGCCGCCTCACATACACAAATTATTAAAGTAGTAGTATTTGCATAGTTGTTTTTTCCTTGCTGGGTTTATCAATATGCTAATGTTTCTAAAAATTATTTCAGTTCGATGCCAAACTGGTAAGGCTTCAGGCCAAAATGCCCAAATCGTATCCAAATCCAACACCATCTCCTCAAATCT
The DNA here is from genome assembly GCF_057233095.1 of Heloderma suspectum. Taxonomy (NCBI): domain Eukaryota; kingdom Metazoa; phylum Chordata; class Lepidosauria; order Squamata; family Helodermatidae; genus Heloderma; species Heloderma suspectum. The sequence continues at coordinate 31,422,843 of NC_139459.1, forward strand.
ACAGAAGGGTATGTTTTACAGCACTTCCTACTGTTGTTTCTGTATGTTCAATTGGATAGTTAGGTGCATAATATTTTAAGAGCCAATAGGCTGGAACTATAAATGTTGTATCCTATCCTGCCTACTGTACCTTAATGCCTCTGCAGGTGTAAATAATGTTCCAATCCAGTGACTTCGTCTGCAGGGAGGAATGCAGTTGTATGTTGGAAGCCCCCGCATCTAATGTGGCTTCTCCATTTATTTCAAGAGTGAGGTGAAAACACACACACACAAATGAATTGGGAGCAGAGTGTTCACATGGATCTTAGGAGCAAAGTGATCTGCAACTCTCATACGTTCATTTCCACAGCACTGAAAACTGTACAAAGCTTTGTAGTTTTTACTTACAAATACGTTTACGTTCAGATAGCTCTGCTGTCATTTATACATCCACAAAAGTTCTTCAAACTAAAATGTGATTTGGATAGGTGGGTAGGCCTTGTAAAATTATTTGCAAAGCTACACATACCGTTTAATTATGTTTTTTGGAATGACCATTGTATGCCGAAGGAAAGCCGTAAATCATGCCATCCAGTGATAAGGGACTACAGTGGTTACTGCTGATGTGTGGAGCTTATCAGTGGTATTGTCCTTATCTGAACCAGTTCCATCCCATAGGTTAGCTTTAATTTACTTCTGTACACACAAATTATGGAGTTACAATTACGTAAGTCACTGAGGTCATCAGAGGGCATGTTCCTGGTGGTTCCACATGGACCCATGGCCCAGTTGGAGTCCACCAGGAAAAGAGCCTTCAGTGTGGTGGCCCCCTTCCTGTGGAATTCCCTGCCTTTATTGGTGAGGCAGGTGCCAACATTGTCTTCCTTCTGGGGCCTCCTGAAGGTGTTGTTATTTCAAGAGGCCTTCTTTGCACAACCAGCTGTGGTTTATTAAATTCCACTTTGTTGGGGATGTCTTGAAAAAGAAGTTTTAACTTTTTAATTTTTTTTTATTATTATGTTGTTCACTGCTCCGAAATCTTCTGATGTGGAGTGGTATATAAATATCGTAAATAAATAAATAAATAATTGCTCTATATCTTCCTCAATGGGTAAGTTGTCTGGGTAGTTAGTCACAATACACATGAGCTGTTTGAACATGCTAGTACTTTTCAACAGCCGTGGCATTTTTGTTGTATATGCACTGTCACCCTGTTTCCACCTTGCTAACATACCATGGGTTGTTGAAAATGCAGTGTGAGTGAGTATGCTGGTTGCTACATGCTTGCCCACTTCAAGAAACAACTGAGAGATGGATAAACAATCCACTGACACCCCATCCCTTGGTTGCTTATGGGATGTCCAAACTGTTTGAGTTGTTGGGGGAGCCCATGGGTTCTAACTCTGGTTTGTTCATCCCCCAACAACCCGGGGTTTGGACAGGGTATCCCTGGGCTGTTTATTACAGAAGTGATCAGAAAACCCTGCTGCATTTTCAACAATCCACGGTTTGTTAACTGTGGGTTGTTAGTGATGTGCGAATCAGGTCCATATCTCACATCTGAGTTTCAATGGACAACGAAATATTTGCTTGAATTTCTGTAGAAGCTTCAGTATCTTCAAGAAGAGAAGAACAAGGAAATTGAGTTTCTACGCAATACCATCAAAGACTTAGAACAGAAGCTGGGTAAAGGTCAAGATTCCCACCTCAAACGGAGGCTGTTTTGAGAATTACATGAAAACACCAGAAACATTGTCTTTGAGAATGGCCACACTGGATTGACAGCCATTTTAAATTTATTAAAAACTCTCTTATTGGTTGACCACACACTAGCTTTCCAGTAATATTTTGAACTTTCATGCTTATAAGGGTTCACCATAAAAGAATTCAGGTTTTGTAGGGGAGTTGATTTCCCTATTAAACCATCATGAACTATGGCAAGCACAATCTAAGCAATTCCTTTCTGTTGAGCATTTTCTTTCATCTCTAAATCTTCCAAACATAACACACAAAAATTCAATTCATTTTAGAAAGATGAAGCATAAGAATGAGATATATTATTTAGCTACATAAGGAGATAATGTGTTATAAAACTTTCGTTAATCAGTTATAAAAGGTGACCCAAACCAACCCTAGAATGACAAGCCACAGGTCAACAGGAACTGTTGGTAGCTAGATCTAGACTTCTATCTGATCAACAGGTGGTTTTGGCCCTGATCCTTTAATGGAATTTGCTAGCACTTCCTCCACCCTGCCACACTGTCACCCTCACCCCCAATTCCTAATGGCTGTGATCCTTAGCTTCAGGGACTGCCTGAGAGTAAACAGTTTCAGGAACAGAGAAAGTTGGTTTAAAAAGGCTTTGCTACAGGATTTTTCCTTACATGTGCATGTAGAACATTTGTTATTTTGGAATTACAAATTCTGGCGAAGCCCCTTGCAGATGAAAGCGCACTGTCTGGAGTATTGCTCATGCTCAAGCTTTCAGTATACACCAAATTCTATAATACAGTTTGATCATTAAGTGGCTCTAAGGTTTTAGTGGGGGAAAAGCTCTTATTTTCCTCGTCTTCAAAAAACATGGTTTAAAAGCTAGTTAACATGTCTTTTCTTATCCTCTCCTGTTCTTGGTTGCTGTATATCAGACAGAAGCCCCTAGGTTATAGTTTCTGCTTCTGTCTTCACAAAGGCAAAAAGAATGGTAGAAGAAGAAACCAGAAAGACAAGCTAACCAAATACTGCAAACACGTTGAACTGGCACTGAAAAACAATTCCATACCATTATGAGAGCATTTTGTTCTTTTTTTAAGTGAAGTCAGCTGACCCAGTCAACTCCATACCAAATCAGCTAAGCAACAGCACTTGACTACAGTTGAACAAATATAGCTGAAACTCAAGTTGTCTGACGTTTATGGATCAAGCTGCGTAGGTTGCTTTTTTAGAGCATTCACATAATGGTACCTGACAGGAAAATCATGGTTGTAATAGTCACTCATTGTATTTTAACTCCCTTTTGTTCTCTTTGATAAATGCTTCCAGTTTGGTAAATCTGATGGTATCAATACCTGCATTATCACAGAATGAGTTCTAAATTGAGGACTCTTCCCTAGTGTTTAAGATGTTTAGATTGTTTTTCAGGCTCAGTTTTGTGCCCTTCCTGGTCATTGTCAGGCATCAGAGGTTTCAGGCTCACTTGCTGCTTGTGACTGTCAAGCAGCTGTTGGTAGACGTCACTGACAAGACTCAGTGACATTCTCTGCCAACAGCTGCCCGTGTCACCTGCAGGAAGATGGGAGCTCTCCACGACAGTGTCAGGAGGCTATGCTACGTAGATCTTCAAACAACAAGTGCCGACAGTGTCAGCATCAGCTACCTGAAGTAGACCCTATCAGCTGCTGCCAGTTTCAGCTCAACTGCCGGAGGCAGATGGCATTTCCTTTTCGTCAAAGCCTCTTCCTCTGTGGGGGAACCTCCACCACTCCTTGCTGCGGGGCAGCTTCTACAATATCCTGGCTACCTGCCTGACCCTCTCTGTTTTGCACCATAACCCTGCTGTGATGTCGCTGATTGTTCTGTGGGGACCGATGTTTATGCTCATGATGCCCATGCCCATGATGCCCACGGCCATAATGCCCAGGAGGAGGCGACTCGTGATATGAAGGAGCAGGCACTTCTTCAGTTAGCTTTTCATCTGGTTTCTTTGATATGTTTTTGCATATTTCCTCATTCTTTGGTGTCTGGAAGGAAAAAGTTCAGAAAACATAAATGCACGCAGGTTCAGTAGACAGGTGAGTGTATTTAAAAATATACAAAATCTTAACTGGTTCTTATATACTCACTATTTCATCTTAAAATGCAAACTTAGATTAAACAAACTAATGTAGTTAAGCTTAATTTTTCTTTAAGACAAAACTTGCTACTTAAGTTACAACCCTTCAGATCTATGTAGTCCCCAAAAGATGTTAAAGATTATAACAATTTTCTCTCTTCCCAACCTCTCCCCAGTAATTTCTGAAATTGCACCATGATGAGATCATGGAACTCGAGAAAATACCTAGCATGTTTTAGTTCCTTGGCCACCATGCCAGAACCATTAAAGATGGGGATTTCCATTTGCATGATGGCAGGGGATCAAATATTTTATTTATCTTGCTGTTCCTCCAAGGAGGTGTATAAGGGGTTTCAGGAGTTCTCCCACTCATGGTGCACGCCTGGCCCAGGCATGCTTAACTACAGCGATGGAATCACAAGGTGCCATCTGGACCTTTCACAGAACTAAATTCTATTAGAAGTTCTTAATGGAGTGGCTAAACATTGGTTGTGCAACTGGGGAAGCTAGACATATGAATCCATCATCAGCTTGGGAGGAGCTCCAACTATCTGCATTATGGCAGGGTTTTCTTTAAGTTGTCCATAGCATCCAGAGAGCAGAAACTTCCAAGATGCAGCATGCCCCACATCAGAGGTGGGGAACTTGTGGCCCTCCAGATCTTTTGTCCTACAACTCCCATCAGCCCTAGCCAGTATGGCCAGTGGTGAGGGATAATGGGAGTTGTGGGCCAAAAGATCTGGAGAACCACAAATTGCTCACCCTGCCACACATCCATTATGCACAGACCCCAGCTCCCCCCCCCCCACACACACACACAATGGAGAGGAGAATAAAGTAAATACCTACCGGGTAAGAGCAGTTTCCACACTTGGTTTCACAGTATGTGATCTGAATGGCTTCTTCCACATATGGAAAACTCAAGAAAGAGTAAGGCAAACCAAGGTGATACACAAGGCGGCCACACCTAATAGGAGAGTTACCCAAGTTATAATATCAATGCAGCCAGCATATGTTCATCAAGTGCAGCTTTATGAAATCGAAAAATGAATGTGGTAGAAAAGAACTACTGCAAGCACTTCACTACTGCACCAATACAATACAATAAGGTTGGGGGGTGGGTGCATTTTCAACTGCTTATTATTACACTAACACATCAAAGCACTTCCTCCCCCTGATCATAATGCTGCTGAAATCCAGGCACCTCCTTCTGCCATGCCTGTTTAGAGTGCAGGGAGTTCTTTCCAATCAACAATCCTTGAAAGCAGCAGAGTCAAATTCACTGGAGATGAGGCTATCGATAGCGGCTAGTTATGATGGCAATATATTACCTTCGGTACTGGAGGTAGTACTGTATGTCCCTGAATACAAGTTTCTGGGGAATGTGAGCTACAGAGTGCTCTTGCACTCGTGTCCTACTTGCAGACTTCCCACAGGTAGCTGGTTGGCCACTACACAAACAAAACACTGAGCCAGACTGCCGTTAGTCTGACTGAGCATGGCTCTTCTCATGTTCTTGTCCCATAAGCCTAGCTTACACCATACCATTCAGATTGCACGTGATGGCTTAAATGATAGAATGCACCACCCTACAATGACATTAATAAATTAAAATCCTAGTATATAGAACAGCAGTGTAGCAGGGAGAAGGCCAGGCTAGAACTCTTCCCTTTGACATGCAGTTTTTATATGCTGGAGGTTTTATATGGAGGAGCATTCATTCACGTAAGTGCTACAGCCCAGACACAAGTTAACCACCTCAGTTTGAAGTAGACTGTAGTTTCACAATGCGATAGCCCTTATTTATGTTGCCACCCACCCAGAACAATTACAGGATAGCATCTGGTCTAAAATAATCACCATACCCCTTTAAAACAGGGACGGAGAATGTTTGGCACTCAGGATGTTGTTGGATGCATCTCCCATCATCTCTCACCATTGGCTAAGATGGCTAGGGCTGATGGGAGTTATATCCCACCAGTACCTGGAGGACTACATGTTCCCCACCTGTTCTAAAAGGTGCAATACTTCATAGTAAGATACACACAAAGAACTGGTGATCCATTTGATTTGAGCTTTCTTAGCTTCCCATTTATAGACAGACCTGTCATAAATCAAGAAGTCGTCCTTCTTTCCACTTAGAGTAGTCCAGACATCAGGCTGATTCGTATCCTGCTGGTACACAGGAATGTTCTCCGAAACCTTCTTTCTTAGTTGATGATGGTTCAGTTGGGAATGATGTCCTTGGTGATTGATCACCACAAAGGAGACATTGATCAACCCATCACTTTCCAGCTTCAGTCGCAGGTCTTCCAGTCTAATAGGTATGAAGAGAAAAACTGAGTATCCTATGCAAATCGTCTTCTTTCCTTTGCTGGGGGGGGTGTGTGTTTCTAAATAAATAGTGGCTTCTCTAAATCTATAATATGCCATTATTATTTGCAACATCTTATTGTTATGCCAGCTTCAAGGGTATTGCCAGAAATCTCTGGCACTAGCTTTTTATGTCTGGTTTGACGCACCACACATACCAAAAGATCCAGCTTTGGAAGTGGCTACACTGGGGTAGGGGTTGGTTTCCTTGGTTTGGTCAGGAAACAATCTTTGACTAGATTTATGTTTTAGTGTTCCTACTCATGAAGATTTCAATGCCATATGGGAAAAACGTGATCCTTCTAGGCCACTGAAACAATTTAGGGTGCAGTCCTATCCAGATGCCCGTCAGTCTCTGAACTCAGAGGCTGAAGGGCATCCTATGGAGGGAGAGAGGAGCACAGAGGTGATCACTGCCTCCGTGCTCCTCTCACCCTGCATTTTCACTAGACAGGCGATTTTGCCAGTCTAGCTGGGGCTCTGTGGAGCACGAGGAAAGGTGGCTGGGGCAGCCAGAGGATACTTCGCTGTCTGGGGCCACAGGATTGCTCTCTTACAAGATCTTTAAAAAAAAAACATGTAGTGTTCTTAAAGCTTTCCCACATATATGATTAAAAAGCCTTTTGTGCTCTACCCCACCTTCTTTACAAAAGCTTTATATTAATTCTTGCAAATTAGTGCTAATATACCATTTTAGTTTTATTTTTTTTAATGGAGTTGACAGTTCCGTACAATGCATGTGTGGCTATATCAGCCATTTCCTGCTCTGTCTGCAACTGCCGTGCAAGCCCCAAGCTGTATGCACCTAGAGGACAAAAAACAGCAAAAGCAGAAGATCATTTGGCAGCTCCTTCTTGCCCACCAAAACGCAGGTACGGCCACTATTAGTTTGCACTGCAGTGAGCAGTAGCAACCTACTCCCACTCACTTATGCCCAACTTGGGGATCTTTGCCCGGCCACCAAAACCTTTTGTACTATACAGTGGGAAAAGGTGGGAGGGTCTCAAGTTCCTCCCCCATGTAAGGCTTTAGAGTTCATGCTTCCTGATTTGCAAAATACCCAGGGATATCTTGGACATGCACACTCAGAATGCAGTTGGACAGCTGTACTTGATTTTCCACGATACAATATACAGTGCTGTGAAAAGTGACAATCCCTCCTGGAAGCCTACAAGAGAACATCAGAAATGAACTGAAAAGTCAGGGGAGCACTAATGATCTAGATTAAAAACCAAACCTACGAAACTGTGGTACTCTGTAGCATGGGCTCTTGTTAGTTAATGTTTCAGAAATCAAGCTTGGATTAAATTCAGAAATTAAGAATGAAGTTTATAGGATCAGAAGGAGGAGGAGTAGCTTTGTTATTATTACATGAGCCATATCGATTCCAAACAGTGAAATCAGTGCTGTTAGATTCAGAGCCAAAAATATCTTTACAACAGTAATATGAACCCATTCGGAGGGGGGCTCGGGAGGGAGGGCTCCCAGCGCTACCAATCAGAAAGCATTGCAGAGTTTTCCCTCATTAGTTTATTTTTTCTGGTAAGAAAAAAGTTGGAAGTGGATGTGGGAAAACACAAGAAGGCTACAAAAATTGGAGACCCCCACGATGTCTGGAGCCCTGTTAAATTCCATGAACAAGGCAGGATAATTTTTAAGTAAAAGCCTTGTCTGGAAGGAGACACAGACAAGTAAAAGCTCCAGAAATCTCTTTCTTTTTCCAACCAACCCTGAACAAACGTCTCTTAGTTTTAGAAACAAAAACCATTCTAATCTCCTCCCTCAAATTGCACATGTAATTTCAGATTTTCCTCACCTAGAAGCCTGCAACAGGCACAAGGATCAGCTAGCTTGGAGAAGGGCTACCACGGCCACAGAACCTCTGGAGTCCAGCATTGGATTTTGCTCCCCAATACGCCATTCTGGAGGCTCCTTACAACGGGTACTTGACTCCTGGCGCTCTGTCCCTCCTCCTGGGAGGAGACAGAGAGCCAGGGCAAGCCCCAGCCCAACCCACATGGCTGGGCTCCAGCTGCAAAACAAAGAAAGCAAGTTAAAGTAAAGGAATTCTGGGCGAAGATTACAAGCTATCTCACAATGTTCCTGTGTCAAAGTTCTCTGGAATAGTACGATAAACAAACTAAGAGAACTTTGTTCAGTACTTGTTTTTCAGGGCATCCTCCCCCAATCCCTACCCCGTGTTTGTAAATATTTTTTGTGTTTGTAAATATTTTTTGTTGTTTCAAAAATACATTTTCTAACACTTTGGAATTCAGCTTTCTTGATTACTACGCCCATAGAAAAACATGTTACTGTGTTTCTACTGGTGTGTATTTAAGTTGAAACCGTGGGACCCATTACAGACCAAATGAGGTGTGCAGCCTGATCCTATGTATATGTACTCAGAAGTAAGTCCCACTGAGCTCAATACAGTTTCCCAGTAAGAATGCATAGGATTGCACTGGAAGAGAAGATAATAATAAACATGTACAACTTTTAGGATGCAGTCCTATACACACTTACCCAGAAGTGAGCCCCACTGAATTCAGTGGGGCTTACTTCTGATTAGACATGTCCAGGATTGCACTGTTTTATGTCAGATTTAATTTATTTTCTCTGTATTTTTTCCTCTGTTCTGGCAAGCCTGAACAAAAGATAAATTCAGTAAGAACGTCTCTCTTTCATTTCTATAGGTCCCTTTTTTTAAAAAAAAATAACCTATTCTCTTTTATTTCAAGAGCCTGAGAATTGTATCGGGTGCTTCAACTTCTGCAGAATATATAAGCATATCCACACACACAAAATATATTACGCGAATGTAATGTGCTCATGGCATATATGCAATATTCATATATAAAACAATCGGAACAATAATGCTGCGATCCTGTACACACTTACGTGAAAGTAAGCTTTACTGAACTCAATGGGGCTTACTCCTGAGTAGATTTGCATAGGATTGCAGTGCAAAGCTTCCAATATTAATGTTAAGTTCTATCGCTTAAAGTCCCAGAGCACAACGCTTTGAAGACTAGAATCTCGCTTGGGCAAATACTTTTACATAGATAAGAAATATAATCCTCAATCTGTTCCCGATTCAACACAATGAAGCCAGTAGTGTATAGGAAATACTACACACTGGAGAAAGAGGGATTTTTCAGTAAACTCCCCCCGGCCTCGATATTTCAAGTGCAAACTCCAGTGCAATTCCGTGCAACGACATCAGCAAAAATCAGAAAGCCAGCTTGACATGAAAATAGCACTTACCCGGGCCCCACCCTTCGCTTGGCTGCTTTCGCAACTTGCCTTATGCGCTCTTCCAAGCCTTGCAAGTAAAAACAAGTACATTAACAGCGACAGCGGCAGTTCTCTCGTATTTATACTTCGCCTGTTTATCTCCGCTTTCAGACGCGGTTCAAAGTTCAGGGGACTTTTTTGCAATGTGCTTGCAAGCGACTCCCAGCCCTCGCGCAAAACCAACCCAAATGTGTGTATGTTTTTTAAACTAACTTAACAGCAGGTTCTCCTGCTGTCCTGGTAAAGGGTTTGTTTGTTTTTGCAACAAAAGCGGCTTTGGGGGAATGTGGTTTCCAAGCTCTGCACCACCGCCCCTATCTCACCCCGGACAGTGGGAAGGGCCTCAATTCAGAGAAATGCATGTTTGTTTGTTTGTTTATAACAAGAGAAAGGAGGAAGTATCTGCTCTGTCAGCATTTTATATCTCCTTATTTATTATTTGTTTGATTTATACCCTGACTCCCCCCCCCCATGGTACTCCAAGTGGCTTACAAAAACCATTTAAAATAGATTAAACTAATAGAACACATTACAGGAGCAATCCTATAACCCCTAGGTACAGCATGGGGGGGGGGGCATAGGGTACTTCAGATTCCTGGATCCAAGGTCGTAGACAGTGCTCTGACCTTGGATCCAGGAATCCGCACTCCACCCCCTCTCCCCCTTGCAGCTGGCACGGAAAGAACTGTGCTGGCTGCCTCTGCGGGGTTGGGACTTCCACCTCAGAGGGGGGGCATTCTGGTGGGCAGGGAGGTGAAGAGACTGGAGAGGCCGGGATGCAAACTATCCCAAGGCCTCTCCGTTCTCTTTTCCTCCCCCTCCAGAATGTCTCAGCAAGACAGGCAAAGGAGCCACTCTAGCAAAAATGCAGAGTGGCAGGTGCGGCAGAGGCCTCCGCCACTCCTCCTGCTCTGCACTGGATGCTCATAAGCCTCCAAGTTGGAGGGCAGAAGTCAGGATTGCGCCCTAAAATACAATAAAAACAACAATTACAGAATAAAAACAGCACCCAACCCAAGAGACCCACTTACAAACCAACAGCCTTCTTAAATAAAGCAGTCTTTGAATGCCAATGGAAGGACAGCAGAGAGGGAGTAAACCTAGCTTGCCTTGGGAGGGAGTTCTACAGCCTGGGAGCGACCACTGAAAAGCCCCTCTCGCATCACCAACAAATGCACCTCTAATGGCAGAGGTCGAAAAAGAAGGTCTTTAGGATTGTTAGAAAAAGTTCTTGCTTCTGGTCAAATGAGAAGCCAGGCAGGCAACAGTGGAGCCAACAAAGTTTTATTGATGGTTTTGCAAAACGGGTGCAGAGCAGTCTGCACCCAGAACATGGCGCGCCCAATCTTTTTATACCCACCCCTAACAGCTCAATACTTCTCCATCAGTTCTTGTCTCTGCGCATGCTCTCAGTTTAAACTGACCCATTGTTCTTTGTCTCTTCGCCTGCTCTCAGTTTAAACTAACCCATTGTTCTTCGTCTCTTCGCCTGCTCTGTTTAAGCTGACTCATCTGCCACGTGTCACGCCTACGTGACTGAGTCACTAGCTACTACACCAGCTACTTATGGCCTCCCCTTTCTATCTAACACTCCCCCCTTTAAGTCTTTACTCATGTCTCACAGCTTGGGTTTTGGTGGTCCGAGTGCTTAGCTAGTTGTTTCGGCTGTGTCGTATAGTAGAAGCATTTGTTTTGATAAAGCACTTTCAAGGAGTCTTTGGGACAGGCCTCTGGCACATGGGATGATGCAACAGGATGGGGCAGGCCTGGCCTTGCCTTTGTGCTGCACCCTGCCCTGAGGGATGGTGCCACAGCAAATTCCTCTATCCAACAGCTGGTTTTCAGTTAGGTCAGGCTGCTTTGAATCCAATTGGCAATATAGAGTCAAAAGTGCAAGGCCTTACAGGGCTGGCCCTACCGTTAGGCAGAGTGAGGCAACCACATCAGGCAGCAAAAGCTGGCGTCAACCATGGCAACAACCATCCTCCTGGGCATCCTATGCTTTCCCCTCTCTTGAAGGACAGAGCTGTGTGTGTTACCTGGCCAGTCCCGCAGCCCCAGGTGTGGTGGAGGATGCTATCCCATTGCCAGTGTTGAAGTAAGATTGAGCTGCCAGTCCACACATGGAATGGAGGGGGAGCATCTTCTTGTCCTTTGCCTCAGGCAGCAAAATGGCTCGGGCCAACCCTGAGGCCTCCGGTGGGAAGGAGACCCAAGCACTCTCTGGGGAAGGCTCCACTCAGTCTGCTGTGGTTAGCATCAACAATGTGCATTCCACTCTGCAAAGCATAAGAACAGTCTCCTCCAACTTGGTGCTCCCCAGATCTTTTGGACTACAACTCCCATTGGCTTCAGCAAGCATAGCTAATGGTCAGAGACTATAGGAGTTATAGTCCAAAACATCTGGAGGGCACCAGGCTGGGGAAGGCTGATAAGAGGATGGGTCTGTGCCCAGAGGACCTTCCAGTCTAAAATTCAACATAGGAGATGTAGCAACAGAGGGAGGGGAACAGACTCAGGGACTGCTTCTGGTGCTGGTAATCATTGCTCTCCCACTATTAGCAAAATTGCAATTTACTTTCCACACTGTGGGGGTTGTTGCGCTTTTGCTGTGCGTTCGTGACACTATATCCATATCACAGGGCATGACATAGCTGCTGTGGGTGTGAAGGGGAAGGTTTCATTAACCTGAGTCACCATTTGACCCTCGGCACGCATTACGGGGTTAGGTCACCTGGGATGTTTCCAGAAAAAAACCATTAAGGAAGATGGAAAGGCAATGCCTTTTGATTGTTAGCAGCCCTCCATCTGGAACCATCTCTGGTGACCTCCAGATGTTTTGGACCACAACTCCCATCATCCCTGACCATTGGCCATGCTGCCTGGGGCCTATAAGAGTTGTAATCCAAAACAACTGGAAGGCACCAGGTTTCTTACTCCTGCATTATGACCTTCGTATTGGGTGCCATTTTATCACCCTGTTCATTGTTGTTTGATTTATCTTTTTATTAGTGCAAAAACACTTAACAGCTATAGCTTTAAAAACAAAAACAAAATATTAACAAGGGAAGAATATGCATTTTTTCCGGCTCCTTTACAGCAGGTTATGGCAAGTAAAGCACCTACTGAAGGAAGTGAGGTGGGTAGCTGCTAAGAAGAGGACCTTTTCTGCTGTGGCACCCCAGTTTTGGAATGATCTTCCCAGAGAGGCTCACCTGGCACCTACATTGTGATATTTTCAGCACCAGGTGAAGACCTTTTTATTTTCTCAAGCATTTTGGTTTTTCAGTTTCTGTTTTAAATCTGGTACTGTATTTTAAATCTTTGCACTGCTGCTAGGTTCTATTTGGTGATTATTTTGATTTTTTATACTGTAGTTTTAAACTTTTAAATTTTTATATTGTGCTTTATCCTCTTGTAGTTTATGGTCTTAAGTGGTGTGAACCATCCAGAGAGCTTCAGCTATTGGGCAGTATAGAAATTTAATAAATACATAAATAAACACAGGGGTTGTGCCAAAGCCTTCATGGAAAAGGTGGGTTTTGAAGAGGAACTTGAAGTGACATCGTGCAGGTGTTCTGGGAAGAATCAGCAAAGGTGAGGGGGCAGAGAAAAATGAAGGAGCAAAATACCTTTAGGGCACAATCTTATGCATGTGTAGACAGAAAAAGTCCTGTGCTGGCTGGGGTATGCTGGAGGTTGTAGGCCTTTTTTTTCTGTCTAAACACACATAAGATTGCAGCTGGAGGAAGCAATCCTATGGCTGCTAGTCAGTGGCTAGACAGCTGTAGGAGATCTTGTTGTCCAGGAACCGTCAGATCCTGGAGAACAAACCTTCCCCCCCTTCCACACTGCTTCATAGGCAGCATAGAACAGCCCTAAGCTCCGCGCTTGGAAGAGGAGCACGGAGTGGCCAAAACAGGGCGTTCCGGGGGGCATTCTGGGGTGGGGAAGGCGGAAATGCAGGTACGACACATCCTATGTGTTGTCCAGCAGCCTCCTCCCCCACTCCGCCTTCCTGTGGCTAGACAGCCGAAACCGGAGGGAGAAGTGTGGAGGGAATGATCCCCTCCATGCTTCTGCTGCCCTGCGTCAGATAGGCGGTCACCTCCGAGTTCAGAGGTGGCCACCTATCTCCGTAGGATTATACCCTTAAGACTGCTAAGGCTGCTGAGCTGAAAAAGCGAAAATCACAGGAAGGGATGCATTGGTTAAATACATGTGCAGAGACGGCAAGGGAGCAAGGCCATGGAGGGCTTTGAAGGCAAAGATGAGCTTAGTTTTTGCTTTGTGAACCTACACAGCAATAAAGGCAGCTATGTTTTCCACTGCTTTTATGCTCTTTGATGGTTTTGGCTTTCCACTAAAGCCCTTTCCCACAACCAGCCCATACACGGTAGCCACTGCTCAAGTGTCTCTGTTTATGAGGAATGACCTTCATTTCATCCTAACCATTACCCGTGTCTCTCATATTAAAACGCCTGCTAGCCCTACATCTGCCTAGATGCTATTGAAATTGGCCATAGCTCAGTGGTAGAGCATCTGCTTTGCATAGAAAAGTACCCTGTTAAATTCCCAGCATCTCCAAAAAAAATTTTTTTTTTTTTAAGAAAGGATCTCAGGCAGCACAGAAGGCAAGGATTTCTGCCTGAGATCTGGGTTGCTGCTGCCAGTCAGAGTTAGACCAACTGGGTTGGAAGGGTCAGAGGTCTGCTCCATATAGGACAGCTTCATATGTTCACATTATTGCTGATAGAAACCACTGTGACGCTACTCAAATATGACCTGGGATGTAGGAGAAAAAGAAACAATACCAGCAACCCCAAACAATGGTTGCATTAATCTGGTACTGACAACAGAGATACTTTGTCCTAGAAACTCATTGCCTTATGGAGATATCTCCTCTTGATACTGCAGCTTCATAAATGATGAATTGTGTGCTCTGTCTTGCGTGATTGTTTGACCCTGATTCTTCTTCATTTTGACACCTTTTGTCTGTGAATTTAGAAGCCGTGACAATTTGGGTCACATTGTTGATGTGGAAACAATCTAAGGGCACAAACCTATGCATGTTTAGACAGAAAAAAGTTCTAAAACTCCCAGCATTTCCTAGCCAGTCATCCTAGCTGGGGAATTCTGGGAGTTGTAGGGCTTTTCTTCTGTCTAAACATGCATCAGATTGCACCCTAAGGCACTGTTCTTCACTGCAAGGCCTAGGGTCAATGGCGACTCCCAATCACCTTAAGTATGGCTCTCCTCCTCCTCCTCCTCCTCTCCCTCTCTTTCTCTCTGATTCTTTCTACGTGAGGTTTTTATTGTGTGCTCATGATTCCTCACACATGGTAGTTTGCAGGTCCTTTACATGATGTCGTCATCCTCCAGGGCCTTTGCAACTATTTTAGCTTTTTTTTTCCCAAATGAGGAAAGTCTGGTATATCTCTGAATGGTGGCATGAAACCTGGTGTATTTGCACAATTCTACTATACCACAGCGTCACCTAGTGGTTGTGTAATAGAGCAAATAGAAAGGCAGAGAAAGAAACTCCCCTGAAAAAAACATGTGTAAAGGAACTAATCTTAATCCCACAAAGAAGCTGGAAGCAGAAGCCTTGGTGAAGATGTGGATTAAAACCTCCTGTAGAAAAGCCCTCTCTCACACTGTCTTTGCAGCAGTTGTTCACACTCAGCAAGGGCACTCTAGCTTTGCCTTGTTATTTATTTAAAATATTTCTTGCCCTCCCAAGGCAGCATACAATAATAAAACTCACATAATAAAAACCAATCTGGGCCTCGAAAAGGGGTGGAGGAGAGCCAATAACTCCCATTTCTGGATGTGCTGGAGACTAGGGAAGTGTTGAAAGGGTGGAGGACACTGACAAGTGTCAGTTCAAGACTTAATAGTGAGAGGATTACATTGCTAGTTGGGAGATATTGTCCCCACTACCACCACCTTTGGTGAACTTGCTCTATTTGCATTTTCCTGCCTTTTTGGTGCTTCTGAATTACGCACAGGTGTTCCTACATTCTCTTAGGATTATTTTTCCCCGATCCTTGGAACTGTGTGCAAATTAGTCTATATGCAGGCTCACTTTGTATATTACCTACTCCACTTCCTGCTCCGTTTGACAATTGAAACATGCAAAGAAATTAACAAGCCAAATCTGCATTCTTGTACACTTGCTAAAGACTGGGGGGAAATAGTAATAAAAAATATGACCCTATTTGCATACTCCCAAAGCACTGAAAAAAATAATTTTTATAAGGTGGCGAACTAGTGATGGTCCTTCCAAAGTGCTGTTTGGGCACTGGTGGAGATTGCGAAGAGCTGCATGGCCGTTTTTGCTGCTCTTGGCTCAAGCTTTACTTCTGGGCTCAGATGTCACAACAAGCCACCCTGAGAATAAGCTAACCTCAACAACGTTACTGAAGCCATGGGTTCTCAAGGTTGGCAAAAAACAGCCCATGATGAATTTGGCATCACTGGGTTCAGATGTCACGGTAAGCCATGCTGACACTAACATGGCTCACAACCCACCGTGGCTTATCATGACATGCGAATCCAGCCAGTATGAGGCAGCTTCCTGGGTTCCTACCCTCCACCACTGTGACCCAGTCTAGAGAGGGCCAAACTGCAGTGCAAGCATCTACAACTGCATGGTAGTGAATGAGGCAAATGGCAAGGTATAATTTGTAGTAAAAGGACTGGTATGAAATGTTAAGGAGTGACTGTTAGCAACTGGTGATGTACTGCAGCTGCAACTTTGGAAATATTTCCATACATGACGATAAGCCCTCTCTGGGGCTCTCTTTTTGTACATTGGTACTGCTGTACATTATACATTGGAATGCTGATATTGTGGGCTGGAAAGCAGAATAAAAGCAAAGGTACATTTTAGCCACTGCAGACATGGGAAAGCAAAAAGAGAGAGATTTAGGGTGAAATCCAAGCTAAAATAATTTTTTCAGTCTAAACATGCATAAGATGGCACCCTTAAGGACCAAAGTACATATTATGATAAACCTATTTTTGAGGGCGCAATCCTATGGCCACTAGACAGCGGCTAGATGGCCATAGGATTGGTTGGTTCTCAGAGAACCGCCTCCCCGCCCTTGCCCCTGCTGCCTCGTAGGCGGCATGGATTGTCCCCAGCTCCATGCTCAGAAGAGCAGTGTGGAGCAATGGAAAAGGGGGCATTCCTGGGGGTGGGGAGGAGAGGGGACGGCAGAAGCCTCTTTACGAGGCTTCCAATGCACCATCCTGCCCCCCCACCGCCAAAATGCTCTGGCTGGACAGCTGAAATCTAGGTGGCAATGCAGGGTGGCCAGAGCGTGGAGGGGAAAATCCCCTCTGCACTCTGCCCCCCCTGCATTGGACAGGCAGTTGCCTCCAAGTTCAGAGGCAGCCAACTATCTGCATAGGATTGCTCCCTAAGAGTACTGTGCCCAGATGCAAGTGACTCTTCAAAGGTATTCTAGGAAATAGTAGGCTGCAGTTTCCAGTTCTCTTTGTCAAAAGTAAGAGCTTTTCTACATGAGACACTGATTGTGTGCTTGTCATCCCTTACTCACGGTTGTTTATGGGTTCCTTAGGTAATGTCATGACCCTCCAGTTTTGCTTCTGTTTTTAAAGAGCACTTTTGCCAGGGGGGGTGGGGATTAGAATGGAGTACTGTTTAAATACAGAAGCGAAACTGGAGGGTCACGACATCATCTAAAAAACTTGTAAACATTGTGAGTAGGGAATGACGAGTGCACAATAAATGCCTAGTGTAGGAAAGCTCTTATCTGTGAAAGTGTAAGACTACGGTTTTTCCTACTTGTGTAATTGTGTGATTCTCCTATAGCCCAGCACCATCTAGAGGTTATATAGCAGAAAAGCAAGAAAGAAAAAGCTTGTTGTGTAGAGCTTAGATCTCAGTTCTACAACAAAAACAAAACTGGATACAACGGATTAACAGCCTCATGTAGAAAAGCTCTAAGAGAAAAGTAGATGAATGGTGAATTTGCCATGAGAAAAATGGTCATTTTTTGGTCTTTCTCTAAACCTGACATCTTAAACCTGCTTTCTGTCCTGTCACCATCAGTCCACCCCAGAGGAGGGAGGCTGAGCTCAAAACATTTCCACCCTTTTCCCACACACACAGCTGATTTGCTAGGGGGAATCAAACCCCAAAGCCACCACATTATACAATTAGGCATTGCTAACATCCTTAGTGAATGAATGAGAGAGTAAGTATTCTACTGAACAGTACCCCAGCCTTCCCCAACCTGGTGCTCTCCAGATGTTTATATTCTAATTCCCATCAGTCCCAGCCTGCATGACCAATGGTCAAGAAAGCTGGGAGTTGTAGTCCAAAACATTTGGAGGGCAGCAGGTTAGGGAAGGCTGTTTTACATTACAGCTTATATTATTTATTTAGCAAAGGGTATTGTCTTTTTTTTAATTCCTTTTTCAGATGCCCTGAAAGGTTTTCATAGAATCATAGAACAGTAGGGTTGGAAGGGGCCTACAAGGCCATCGAGTCCAACCCCCTGCTCAATGCAGGAATCCAAGTCAGAGCATCCCTGACAGATGGCTGTCCAGCCTTGTCTTGAAGGCCTCCAGTGTGGGAGAGCCCACCACCTCCCCAGGTAATTGGTTCCATTGTCGTATTGCTCTTACAGTCAGGAAGTTTTTCCTGATGTTCAGCCGGAATCTGGCTTCCTGTAACTTGAGCCCATTATTCCGTGTCCTGCACTCTGGGATGATCAAGAAGAGATCCTGGCCTTCTTCACTGTGACAACCTTTCAAGTACTTGAAGAGTGCTATCATATCTCCCCTCAGTCTTCTCTTCTCAAGGCTAAACATGCCCAGTTCTTTCAGTCTGTCTTCATAGGGCTTTGTTTCCAGTCCCCTGATATTGTTACAATATACAGGCTGGCATTTGCAAAGGCCTATCTGTATAATTCGTTTGCATCAAGGCGTACAGCCTTGAGAAAATTAAAAGCTAGAACACTGATAGAATTAGCAATAAATGTACTTCCTCCAGACGTGTTTTGTGTTTGGGAACAAACACTTAATTGAGTTAGTAGACTGTTAAATTGCAGAAACCTGTTCCAGGCACTTGGTGTTTCTCATCCTGTTTTTAAAGATTCCCATTCTGCCTTGGTGAGACTGTGGCTGGGATCCAAAGAGCAAGTTTAAGCATGCGCCAGAGGCTTGTATTTGTGTTGTGGGTGGGGGTGGGTTCTCTTTGAACAACAGATCCCAACCTGTTTGGAAATGTGGTGCAGTTTCAAAAGTGAGTTTGCCATGGGGTGGGAGTGGGGCTTCTGTTTGAGTAAAAGAAGCCCAACACCCCCTTGCGCACCCAGAACTAGTTGCACAGCCGTTTGGATCCTAGCCTGTCTGCCTCGAAAGTCCTGTTGTTAGGGTCTAACATTAGCCTTCCAGCCAAAATGAAATGCGGGATAGGTTCATGTTTGACCAGCAGCTTTGACTAGCTCAAATTTGGAAAAATAGCTAAGTCATAGAATCATAGAATGGTAGAGTTGGAAGGGGCCTATAAGACCATCAAGTCCAACCCCCTGCTCCATGCAGGAATCTAAGTCAAAGCATCCCTGACAGATGGCTGTCCAGCTTTATCTTGAATGCCTTCAGGGTGGGAGAGCCCACCACCTCCCTAGGTAATTGGTTCCATTGTCTTATTGCTCTAACAGTCGGGAAGTTTTTCCTGATGTTCAGCTGGAATCTGGCTTCCTGTAACTTGAGCCCATTTTTCTGTGTCCTGCAGTCTGGGATGATCGAGAAGAGAGCCTGGCCTTCCTCTCTGTGACAGCCTTTCAAGTACTTGAAGAGCACTATCATATCTCCCCTCCTCTTCTCAAGGCTAAACATGACCAGTTCTTTCAGTCTGTCCTCATAGGGCTTTGTTTCCAGTCCCCTGATCATCTTTGTTGCCCTCCTCTGAACCTTCTCCAGCTTGTCTGCATCCTTCTTAAAGTCTGGTGCCTGGACACAGTACTCCAGGTGAGGCCTAACCAGTGCTGAGTAGAGGGGAACTAGCACTTCATGGGATTTGGAAGCTATACTTCTGTTAATGCATCCCAAAACAGCATTTGCCTTTTTTGCAGTCACATCACATTGTTGACTCATATTCAGCTTGTGATCTACAACAATTCCAAGATTCTTCTTACTTGTAGTATTGTTGAGCCGCGTATCCCCCATCTTGTAACTGTGCATTTGGTTTCTTTTTCCTAGGTGCAGAACTTGGCATTTATCCCTATTAAATGTCATTCTGTTGCCTTCTGCCCAGCACTCCAGCCTATCAAGATCCCTTCGAATTTTGTTTCTGTCTTCCAAGGTATTAGCTATCCCACCCAATTTGGTGTCATCTGCAAATTTGATCAGCATTCCCTGTACCTCCTCCTCCAAGTCATTAATAAAAATGCTGAAGAGCACTGGGCCCAGGACTGAGCCCTGTGGTACCCCGCTCGTTACCTCTCCCCAGTTTGAGAAGATCCCATGTGTTTTCTCATTCTTTTACACTTCATTATTCCCATGAAATGCTTCAACAAAGGTCATTGCAGCAAATTTGCTGACCGTAACTAGATAACTAGATTGGCAAGAGGTTTCCATCAAACATTTACAGTACATTCCACAGTTCAGGGCCATGGAAGCACATGAGGAGAGCACTCAGTTTTTATGGAAGTAACCACAGTTACAATGGTAGCAGTGCACTAAATCCAGGAGAGATTTGCACAATCCACCCTCCCCGCCCAGCCACGCATGCAATGCCATTCTATTCTCTGAGCCAAGTACAACAACCACCCCAGCATACAGTTTTGGAGGAGGAAGGCAGGAGGTGGAAGGATGGGGGGAGAGAGAGAGAGAGAGAGAGAGAGAAAGGAGCAGGAAAGTCTCTCTACTCTGGGGAAAATTTACACTAGCTCAGGAAATGGCAGACGGCAGTAGCTCCAGGATTTTGAAGGCTCTCTGGCATGGCACCCTGAGTGGGTTCCCTTAACCTGGAAGAGGCTGGGCATGCAAACAAAGGGCATCTCTACACCAGCCTAAAATCCTGCATTCAAAATGGGGCTTTCTGCTTCCGTTTTAAATGCAGGATCACAACGACTCCCTTTTTCACCTGCTTCCTTCCCCCCCTTTCCCCCTCCTTCTCCCCGTATCTGAGTCTTCCATATCTTTCATTGATCTCGCTCCTCTTCTTCCCGCTTTTCCTCTTTTCATGGAGGGAACTCAAGCAGAACAGAACAGGTAATTTGATAGCCCATTATCTGTGATCTATTTAAAAACCGAATAATGGGCATTTAGTGAAGGAGATGCCTTGGAGGTTCACAGCGTCGTGTAAAGAGCCCGCAAACTTCTGTGAAGGAGCAATCTCAATCGCAGGATAAAAGCTCAGTGTGAAGAAGAAACTTCATCGAATAGTAGGGTTGGCAGGGGCCTACAAGACCATTGCGTCCAACCCCCTGCTCAATGCAGGAATCCAAGTCAAAGCATCCCTGACAGATGGCTGTCCTGCCTCTTCTTGAATGCCTCCAGTGTGGGAGAGCCCACTACTTCCCTAGGAAATTGGTTCCATTGTTGTATTGCTCTAACAGGACATTTTCCTTGATGTTCAGCCAGAATCTGGCTTCCTTCTCCTGGGCTTCATCTGATCTACTTGGATACTCAGTACAAACGGGAAATGGTAGCACTGTTGGGGTGGTGGTCCTCCGCTAATCTAGGGGCCCCAGCGAATGCCCAACTTTGCCCCCTCTGGAAGCATATGGTGAAAGCTGGTTAGTACAGCTGTATGTTACAGTAACTTCTACTCCCTCGTTCTGCAACCCATTTCTCTACAGCAATGCCTGTACTGAAGCTCAGAGTTTGTAAGGCTGTGCAACCCTCAAAATAGGCCTTATTCGGATGACACATGAAGACATTGCTGTTAGTCCTGTCTAACTCTCCCTGCCCCTCGCCATGCCATCCTCTTGCTTAATATTGCTGTTTTGTTTTAAGGATGGATATCACACTGTTTGTATCCAATCTTAGTTTATAATCCTAAAGCTATATAGAAAGGGCTTCATGTAAGAACTACCCAACTGAGTTAGACCAATAGTCAATCAAGCTCAGTCAGAAGACAGGGGTAGGATCTATGAGAGAAGTGAACAATCACTTTCAGCAGGAAAAGTCTCACACAGGGTCTAAGGGCTGGAGGACAGGAAGGAGGATCAGAGATAGAAGTGGGGCCAGGCAGAGAGGGAGGTTGAAGGGTGGGCAGCTGAGCATGAAGAGAGCCCCAAGAGAGCCTCAGGCAGGATGACTGAGGGGTTCATCACATGGGGGCAGAAATCCGCATCAATACTGGGGCTTTCTCCATCTGGTTTCATCGCAGGATTAGATCAGGCTCCTTTACACAGTTGTTTCTGTCTCGTTATATTCCGTTCCTTATCTTTTCACAGGGTGGCCACTTTTCCACAAAAAAATTACACGCACTGGGGGCATCACGAATTTTCCTCCCTGGCTCCTGGCCCTTTCCCTCCCCTCACAGATTACTGGTGGTTTGGTTGTGATTGACATGCAATGTGGGGGCACAGCAACCTCCACTGAACTGCCAGAACCCCTCCGCTGCAGGCACCGGTTTCCCAGCAAACGGCTGGCATGCTGACCATTCCGTGTTGTGGAGTAAGCAGCCAAAGTCGGGAGCAAAAGGTGGTGCATTGCATATAGTCACGGCATGGCAGCAAAGCTGGCAGGTCAGTACACCGACACACCCACCACCGCGACATTACTGCCGTTGCCATCATGACTGCGCCCCAACAACCCCAAACAAAGCGGGTTTTTCATGCTACGGGGAAGGCCATGGTGCTCCTGTAGCGCAGGCTGAAAAAATACTGCATTTTTTACCATTTGGGGATAACACGGGATAGGGAGGGGGAAATGGCGGGAAAATCACTGGAGGATTATGATGTCATGTAATGGACCTGCAAATTTCCGTGAGTGGCCAATCATGAATGTGCGATAAATTGCAGGTGTAGAGATGCCCTGAAGGAAGATAACCTAAGAAGCAGGGACCTGAGAAAAGGTTGGGTGAAAAGAGAAAGAAGCACGTTCTTGAAGGAAGTGGCAAGGTAAAAGGAGGGCCAGAAGTGATTTTACTTCAAATCAGTGGGATTTATAAGTATTTAAATTTGGTTGGATGATGCCTCAAGTTACTGGTCCTCAGGGCTGTGTGGAGAGGCTTGAAAGGGTGTGGGTGTTGCTGAGGTAATCTCAAAAGCCCAAGAGAGGCTGAGCAAGCTTTCCAGGGAACAGGAGGCAAGACCTCAGTGTCCTGAATAAAAACAACAAAATAACAGAGCTGCCTCTCTGGAAAGTGGCCTGAATAGTTATTTGTCCCTGCCCAGAATAGTCAGCAAGGAACTTTCAGAATGATAAAATATATACACATTTACAAACATTGCAAAAATAAAAATTAAGAGTAGGTATGTATGTATTAATTGACAAAAGTTATATGCTGCATGATAGCAAAGTTATCTGGGTAACTTGCAATAACAATAGAGCCATAAAACACAACTATAAACACTAAAATATAAAGCAGAGAATAAAATTGGTATAACAGCAAAATCAAAAAACAAATTAAACAGATTTGAAATTTAAGAAGAGTTTAAAGGGCCTGTGAAAATAAAAAGGTGTGAATTGCCCTGGAACAATCTCTCCCATATTAACAATATGTGGCCCAGATCCACAAGAGAGACTCAAATGTGCTTGGTAATGTGTGTTTTTTCCTCAGAAGAAAAAAATCTCAGGTCAGGAGGAGAGTTTGAGTTGTTGTC
The DNA here is from genome assembly GCF_057233095.1 of Heloderma suspectum. Classification (NCBI taxonomy): domain Eukaryota; kingdom Metazoa; phylum Chordata; class Lepidosauria; order Squamata; family Helodermatidae; genus Heloderma; species Heloderma suspectum. Next base: position 31,446,135 of record NC_139459.1, read on the forward strand.
ATTTATTAAAATTGCAAAGATCCTATCTCCCCAGATAAACCTTCAAGGAAATGCCAGTATGCCTGTATGATATAGAATGTATATTAGGTAAGATAAAGTGCACCAATTAGCCCTATTTAATAACTGCAGTATAAAATAGGACAATGTTCAGACAGCTAGCTCATCAGGACACATATTAATCTTACTTTCTTATAATTTTGATGTCTCTGCTATGAGTCACTGTTTACAGCTGGCCTGTAACCAGCTGACTCACCAATATGAGTGTGGCCTATGAAGTGTTCTACCAGGGACCATGCTGGCTGGGGATGATGGGAGTTGTATGCCTACAGATCTGGCAGGCACCAGGTTGGGAACAGTACATGGCTTGAGGCCAAGTCTATATTTGAAGCTACCAGTACCAGTATTTACTGATGTATACACGGCCTTTTCCCCTTCATGGATCACTGCCTTGTTGTGGCGAAGGGGCTTGCATAACTCAGTGAAGCCATAAGCTATGCCGCGCAGGGCCACCCAAAACAGTCAGGTCATGGTGGAGAGTTCTGACAAAATGTGGTCCACTGGAGAAGGAAATGGCAACCCACTCCAGTATTCTTGCCAAGAAAACCCCACGGCTTATCACAAGGCTAAAAGAGATGACGCCGGAAGATGAGCCGCTCAGGTCGGAAGGTGTCCAATATACTACTGAGGAAGAGCAGAGGGAATTTCCAAGTAGCGCCAGAAAGAAGCGGCTGGGCCAAAGCCAAAAGGACACTCAGCTGTGGATGTGTCTGGTGGTGAAAAGAAATTCCAATGCTGTAAAGAACAATATTGTTTAAGAACCTGGAATGTAAGATCAATGAATCAAGGTAAGCTGGAAGTGGTCAAACATGAGATGACAAGATTGAACATCGACGAATCCCTTAGAAGAAATGGAGTAGCACTCATAGTCAACAAAAGGGTGGGAAAAGCAGTACTGGGGTACAATCTCAAAAATGATAGAATGATCTCAGTACGAATCCAAGGCAAACCATTCAACATCACAGTAATTCAAGTCTATGCCCCAACCACTGAGGCCGAAGAAGCTGAGGTTGATCGGTTCTGTGAAGACCTACAACACCTTCTAGAACTAACACCAAAAAAAGATGTCCTCTTCATCATAGGGGATTGGAATACTAAAGTAGGAAGTCAAGAAATAACCGGGATAACAGGCAAGCAGGGCCTTGGTATACAAAATGAAGCAGGACAAAGGCTAATAGAGTTTTGCCAAGAGAACACGCTGATCATAGCAAACACTCTTTTCCAACAGCACAAGAGGCAACTCTACACATGGACATCACCAGATGGTCAATATCGAAATCAGATTGATTATGTACTTTGCAGCCACAGATGGAGAAGCTCTATACAGTCAGTATAGACCTGTCAGTATACAAGACCTGGAGCTGACTTTGGCTCAGATCATGAGCTGCTTCTTGCAAAATTTTGCCTGAAATTGAAGAACGTAGGGAAAACCACTAAACCATTCAGGTATGACCTAAATCATATCCCTTATGAATATACAGTGGAGGTGAGGAATAGATTTAAGGGATTAGACCTGATAGATAGAGTGCCTGAGGAACTATGGACAGAGGTCCGTAACATTGTTCAGGAGGCAGCACCTCAATCCATCCCAAAGAAAAAGAAATGCAAGAAAGCCAAGTGGCTGTCTGAGGAGGCTTTACAAGTAGCTGAGGAAAGAAGGGAAGTGAAAAAGAAGGGAGAAAGGGGAAGATATATCCAACTGAATGCAGAGTTCCAGAGAATAGCAAGGAGAGACAAGAAGGCCTTCTTAAATGAACAATGCAAAGAAATTGAGGAAAACAGTGGAATGGGAAAGACTAGAGATCTTTTCAAGAAAATCAGAGATATCAAGGGAATATTTTGTGCAAAGATGGGCATGATAAAGGACAAAGAAGGCAGGGACCTAACAGAAGCAGATGAGATTAAGAAGAGATGGGAAAATAAACAGAAGAACTATACAGGAAAGATCCTAATGTTCCTGATAGTCATGATAGTGCGGTCACTGAACTTGAGCCAGACATCCTAGAGAGTGAAGTCAAGTGCACCTTAGGAAGCATTACTAACTACAAAGCTAGCGGAGATGACAGTATTCCAGCTGAGCTATTTAAAATCCTAAAAGATGATGCTGTTAAAGTGGTGCACTCAATATGCCAACAAATTTGGAATACTCAACAGTGGCCACAAGACTGGAAATGGTCAGTTTACATTCCAATTCCAAAGAAGGGCAACGCCAAAGAGTGTTCAAACTACCACACAACTGCGCTCATTTCACATGCCAGCAAGGATATGCTCAAAATCCTACAAGCTAGGCTTCAGCAGTATGCGAACCGAGAACTACCGGAAGTACAAGCGGGGTTTCGAAGAGGCAGAGGAACAAGAGATCAAATCGCCAACATATCCTGGATCATGGAGAAAGCAAGAGAATTCCAGAAAAGTGTCTATTTCTGCTTCACTGACTACGCTAAAGTCTTTGATTGTGTGGATCACAACAAACTGTGGCAAATTCTTAAAGTGATGGGAGTACCAGACCACCTTACCTGTCTCCTGAGAAACCTGTACGAGGGTCAAGAAGCAACAGTCAGAACCAGACATGGAACAACCGAGTGGTTCAAAATTGGGAAAGGAGTACGACAAGGCTGCATATTGTCGCCCTGCTTATTTAACTTATATGCAGAGTACATCATGAGAAACGCCAGGTTGGATGAATCACAGGTCGGAATTAAGATTGCTGGGAGAATTATCAACAACCTCCGATATGCAGACGATACCACCCTAATGGCAGAAAGCGAAGAGAATCTAAAGAGCCTCTTGTTGAGGGTGAAAGAGGAGAGTGCAAAAGCTGGTTTGAAACTCAACATTAAAAAAACGAAGATCATGGCATCTGGCCCCATCACTTCCTGGCATATAGAAGGGGAAGAAATGGAAGCAGTGATAGATTTTACTTTCTTGGGCTCCAAGATCACCGCAGATGGTGACTGTAGCCATGAAATTAAAAGACACTTGCTCCTTGGGAGGAAAGCTATGGCAAACCTCGACAGCATAGTAAGATGCAGAGACATCACCTTGCCGAAAAAGGTCCGTCTAATCAAAGCTATGGTTTTCCCAGTAGTAATGTATGGCTGTGAGAGCTGGACTATAAGGAAGGCTGAGCGCTGAAGAATTGATGCTTTCGAACTGTGGTGCTGGAGAAGACTGTTACGAGTCCCCTGGACTGCAAGGTGGTCAAATCAGTCAATCCTAAAGGAAATCAATCCTGAGTGCTCATTGGAAGGACAGATACTGAAGCTGAAGCTCAAATATTTTGGCCACCTAATGCGAAGAGAAAACTCTCTGGAAAAGACCCTGATGCTGGGAAAGATTGAAGGCAAAAGGAGAAGGGGACGGCAGAGGATGAGATGGCTAGATAGTATCACCGATGCAATGAATATGAACTTGAGCACACTCCAGGAGAGAACGCAGGACAGGAAGGCCTGGCGTGCTATGGTCCATGGGGTCACGAAGAGTCGGACACGACTGAACGACTGAACAGCAACAACAACGAGGGCGCAATCCTATGCATTTTTAGACAGAAGAAAGTCCTACAACTCCCAGCATTCCCCAGCCAGGACTTTCTTCTGTCTAAACATGCATAGGATTGCACCTGTAGTGTGTTTTGCAGGTTGAATCGGTGCAGTCAGAAGTAAGCATCACTGAGTTCAATGGAGCTTACTCCTAGGTCAGTTTGGATAGGATTGCAATCATGCCCCTTAACATTAATGGTGATATTTTATTAGTGGTTTGTTTTTTATGTCTGTGGTTCATGATGGAGTTTTTAAACGAGTGTGTTGGCTCCATTGAGTATAAATAATAAATAAAACAGGATATCAATATATACATATCTGTGTGTGTGTGTGTGTGTGAGAGAGAGAGAGAGAGAGCGAGAGAGAGAGAGAGAGAGAGACTAGGTCTTTCTTCACACGGAGCTTTTATCCTGGGATTGAGATTGCTCCTTCACCGAAGTTTGCAGGCTCTTTAGATGATGCCGTGAACCTCCAAGGTGTCTCCTGCACTAGATGCCCTTTGTTCCACTTTTAAATAGATCACAGATAATGAGCTATCAAATTACCCTGCTGCGTTCCACTTGAGTTCCCTCCATGAAAAGAGGAAAAGCAGCAAGAAGAGGAGCGAGATCAATGAAAGACAGTGGAAGACTCAGATACGGTGAGGAGGGGGAAAGGGGGAGTGGGAAGAAGCGTGTCAAAAAGGGAGTCGTCGTGATCCTGCAATTAAAACGGAATCAGAAAGCCCCTTTTTAAATGCAGGATTTTAGGCTGGTATAGAGATGCCCAGACAGAGAGAGAGAGAGACTATGGATTCTCCTTGGAGGTGTGGTTACAGAGGTTGTCATGACGAGCTCCAGAACATCAGAATTTAACACTACACCACTGAACATAACCAAACATAAATATCACAACATTGGAATGGGACAGAAGGTTATTTAGCCTTCCCCCACTATGGTGCCCTCCAGATGTTTTAGACTAGAACTCCCATAATCCCTGACCAATGGTCATGCTGGCTTGGGCTGTTGGGAGTTGTAGTACAAAATATCCAGAAGGCATCACATTGGGGAAGATTGATTTAGACCAACATTTCATCCTTCGTTATCCTGACTACAGGGTGCCAAAGGAGACATGTACTGCAAAAAACAGCTTGTGGAGCAAATTGTCAGGCAACCACACAACAGGAAAAGCAATAAAGAAAATGAAGTCACCCCAACATCACCAGCCACAGGCAGCCTGATCTGGTAAAGGTTTCCTTTACAAATCACTGGCATGGAGAAATATATCAAAGTAGCAGGCAACTTTGCTCTGAGCAGTAAAGCAGCCCTTCATTTCAGGTCAACTAGCAAAAAGGCATTTACCAGAAATTGCCCACGAACGAATCTTTGTTAATAATTTATTTCTAAAGTATAGCATGTCCCACTGGTCCCCAACCAAACTGTGGTAAACAGAAGCACAGAGAGAAATGGTGCAGGTGTGCTAAGCAGGGCGGGGGAATGCCCAGACAGCCACATGGGCCATAGGTCAGTGAGAGAGCACCTGCTTCACATGCAGAGGGTTCCAGGTTCAATCCCTGGCATCTCCAGGCAGGGCTTGGAAAAACTCTGCCTGGAACTCTGGAAGACTGCTGCCAGCAGCTGTTAAACTCGATGGGCCAATGGTCTGACTAGGCTATAAGGCAGCTTCCTGTGTTCCTAGGCTCATTTTTATAACAGAAGGGGCAGCATGGCTTTAATCAGTTAGGTAGGTTGGGTGTTTTATTAAATCTCACTCAATATTGGTTCAGCTGATCGACAGGTATAACCTCGCCTGCGACTTACACACTAACATATTTGCAAAATTAATATTTATGGTATGAGACTGTGAGCAATAGACTGACACCCAGTGAATGGACTTGCTTTGACTTCAGGCTGCTGGGATCAGCTCCAAAGAGTCAGGCCACCACCCAAAGGAAATTCAGTCCTGTTGAAAGCAATGGGGCTTGCAGTCCAAGCCCCCCTTCCAATTTAGCGGTGTTCACTAAGTAGCACTAGCATCCTGTGCAAGGCAAGTTGTCTATCTTCGCTCTATATACCTCTAAAAACCCCTCCGTCTTCCATTACCCCTGTACTAATTTGCTGGGACAAATTTGGACTGGGACTGGGGATATGGGTCTGTTGAAGGCCCGCTGTATTTAGCACAATATGCTACCAAGACTTTGACACCCTTCCACCTGTCTCCTAAAAGCCCATTGCACAGCATTCTTGCACATGAGTATGCCTCACTGAACAGAGTGAGTCAGTGCCATAGGCTCATTCCAAACACCAGAATAAGAGGACAAAGTGTCCTCTTGTGCCAAAGCTGGGAGCCTTGAGCTCAGTCGTGCACTCCTTTACTGCTACATGGAATCAGGCTAGGAAACACATGGTTCATTGCATTAAGGCTCAGTCCTATGCATTGCTTTAAGCCGCAGTCCTATGCATGTTTAGACAGAAAAACATGCTTTCTGTCTAAGCATGCATAGGATTGCACACTTAGTTGCATTTCAAGGGTTCACAGGTCTGATTCATCAAATGGAGTACTGTATTACACATTCCTCTTAGAAGGCTCTACCACCACTTTCGAATGCCAGAAGGATTGTTTAGTTTGTTGAAAGTGGCCTTCCTATGTCAAAAACTCCATATGGAAAGCTTTCATCATTCTAGGTCAGCCTTTTCCTTGTATGTATGTTCTACACATAGGACAGGATACAAGACGTAATACTTGGAGTGCTTTTGTGTAAGCAACTGCTACGAAAATTCTGAGGTGGTACAGTCTCATGACCAGGGGCGTTGTTAGAGAAGGGGCCACCTGGGCACGGGGACAGATCTTTTTGAGAAATGCCCCGGATCTTTTGAGCTGTCCTAATTGCCTTTTTTTTTTTACATTTCCCCATTGCCTTGCATTGGAAAATAGAAACAGCCATAACCTTTTTAGTTTGTAAGATAAATTCATGAAGGTTGGAGATCTGGTAGCCCCCATGGGATTGAACCTGCCAAATTTCAGGCAGTTAGGTTGAGTGGTTTTTGCGCTAGCCGTGCGTCAGTTGCCATTATCCAGCAATAGGAAGGGCTGTACCTCAGTGGTAGAGCACATGTTTGGTATGCAGAAGGTCCCATGTTCGATCCCCGGCACCTCCCAGTAGGGCTAGGAAAGAATCCTGCCTGAAACTCTGGAGAGCCGCTGCTGCCAGTCAGTGTCGACAGTACTGTGCTAGATGGACCCAGGGTCTGACTCGGTATAAGGCAGCTTCCTATGTTCCTATGAACAGAAAGCTTTAATTAAAAAATAGGAGTTTGGGGTTTGTTCTTTAAGTGGAGGGAGGATAAATATTGGTAATTTATGCAATCCTATGTATGCCTACTCAGAAGTCCCATTAAGTTTAATCAGGCTTACCCTCAGGAAAGTGTGCATAGGATTCCAGCACAAGTTACTTTTGCAGGGAGGTTTGCACCTTGATGTTCTGCATGTTTACTCAGAAATAAGTCCTGAGTTGTGGGCATGGTACTGAGGGCTTAATACAGTGTGTACCCCATTCCATATAATGAATTGACTACCCTTTTAGCTCAGTCCTATGCATATTTTGGCATTTGTGTGTATGTGTGTGTGTGGGGGGGGGGGTTGCATGAACTCTAACTTCAGTGGTGAGGGAAAGGTACTTAGAACATGCTTTCCATAGTTTTGAAAACAGACTCATTGGCTGAATCCTGGTGAAGTATTGGCAGAAATGAAGTTATGGGGAGGAAGAAACAATGAGAGCTTGTGCATAACAAGGAGAAGGTAGAAGAGAGTTGCACAAAACAAGACATCTGTTTTTATGAAGAGTTGCTGGAGGATGGTAGGAAGAGTTTCATGGAGGGGAATAGAATTGGTAGGGGGAGAATATAAGTGCTCAGTGGTGAAAGAAAAGCATTCTGCATATGTTCAGAGGCACTCTCTATTTAAGAACATAAGAAGAGCCGTGCTGCATTAGACCAAGGTCCATCTAGTTCAGCATTCTGTTCACACAGTGGCCAACCAGCTGCCCATGGGAAACCCACAAGCAGGACATGGGTGCAATAGCACCTTTACACCCATGTTCCCCTGCTGGTGACATTGGTGAAATGTAAATAAATTCTAGTCATTCTAAATTTGCATGTATGTATATCCTTCAGAAACTCTGCAGGTTTCTTGCCTGGGGAACATCTCTAATGACCTGTGCATTTTCATACCAATCTACCCAAAAACTATTGGGGAGGGCATGAAGGGAAGGGAAAGCAAATCACTCCCTCCCCCAAATTGGAGAACTCCCCTTGCACATGAACTGCTACACCTATCCTTCTGAAACTTTGCTGGTTTCTTACTTAGGGACACCTCTAGGCGGTCTGTAATTTTCAGAACAATGGTCCACAAGGAACATAGAGAGAGAAGTATGTCCTCTTTTGGAGACCTCAAAATGTCAAGGCCACCCTTGCACAAAACCCTGTATGGCTATCATTCTGAAAATTGGCAGGCATCATCTCCTCTGATGGGGCAATGAATCCTGAAATGTTAATCGAATTCCTCCCAAGGAATAAAAATGTTATTGGCAGTTCTCTTTAAAAGAAAATCAAAATAGAAACCCTGCACCTATTTTTCTGACATTGGGCAGGTGTAATCCCCTTCTAGGGGCTACTATGCCTGAAATTACAATCCGGTTCTGACCAAGAGGAAAAAGTTACAGTTTTTTTCCTAATTTCCTATGGTAGTAGTCAACAGGTAGCATAAAGACTCATTTTTCCAAACCTTGACTCAGTGTTGCTGCTGAGCTGAAGTGGACTGACCACAAATTGGCTTGAGCAGAAGTGGCATGTTTTCCAAAATGCTGAATCGGGGTCTGAGTTGAAGGGGGGGGTGGTGTGTCAGTGCACACTCCTTATGTATGTATGTATGCGTGTATTCTATGCACACACGTAAGCACACCACATGCACACACCACACACACATTAGAGGTCTGCTTAGACTCAGAGGATAGATGGATGGATGGATGGATGGATGGATAGATGCAAGTTTGCGTTATGGGCCTGTGCCCTGGATCTTTTAAGAACCTAGCAACGCCCCTGCTCATTACAGCACTGCACTGTGTCAGAAACACCCATATTAATTGACCATTAGACACACCTGACACTGCCTTTGCCACCTGCTGCATCTGAGGGCCAGTCCACAAGACATACAACTTGGTACATCACCATGTACATTCTAAGGGCAGGGTAAGCAACCATTTGGGGCTGTGGGCACATCTGGCAATTTGAGAAATTGTCTTGGGCAGCACTACAAAATGGCTGCCATTTCAGGCATGGCAAAGGACAAGTAACCTGCCCAAAGGCTAAGGCAGAGGTTGGGTCTGAACCCCAACACATTCAAACACGTTCAAAACCACCATTTTCAACACCAACAGAAACCTCTTTCACAGCAATCCCAGCCGCAGGTAAGAAAATGTGTCAATTTTTTAATTTTTTTTTTAAGTAGGAGGGGTACCTTAGCAGATGCCAAGAAAAGTGTCCTGGGTGCTTTGGTGCCCATGGGCACCGCATTGCCTATCCCTATTCTGAGGTGGTATAGAGTTCCATGATAGGACTGTATCCTGTCAAAACAGCTTGTATGTTAGGTGCCTGTGTTAAGAGCCGCCTTTTCCTCATGCTACAGCTGAGGGCCAGTTTACAAGACTGCTTTCTTTTGTGAGGTTATTTTTGCAGTTCTTGACAAAAACGCTTCCCAGGTTGTTACAGTGGTAATATGAGTTGTCCTCCCCCCCCCCGCTGCCCCCACCTGCTGTTCCCCTATTCTGCCAGTGAGAGGACACAGAAGAGTCACAATTAGAGCAGTGGAATTGCTTAAAATGTGCAAGCTTTAGAACAGTGGGTGGGGAAACCTGTGGTCTGCCGAATGTTGGACTCCAGATCCCATAAGCCCCAGCTAGCATGGCCCATGGTCAGGGATGGTGGGAGTTAGAGACCAGCAACATCTGGAGGTCCCCACTCCACCCCCTTGCTCCTGCTTTAGAATCCTTCAATCATTTGTTTTCTAGACTTAGGGAGAATATGCTGAGTTTTCAGATATCCAAAAAGATCTCAGAAAGAAATGGAACACCTGATCCAATGAAGATGGAACAAAAACCAACCAACCAACCAACCCTGGTTTCAGATATTATTATGATCACTACAGGGAGCCAAATGTATGTTAAATATGTGGAAGAACAACATTTTTACTGAGTTAGCAGTTAGCTCATGGAGGAACCCACTGAGAGATGTTGTGTGGAATCCCATTCTTTGGCGACTTCGAAGAAAAGATTAATGCTTTATGCTCTACCTCAGGGAAAGGGTCTGGATCTAGATGATTAATTGGCCTACAATTTGGACAGTTGTTTTTATGATGCTATGATTTAAGGCATTCGTTAGGGAGAAGGATAGAGAGGACAAATAAGAACAAAGATGGCAAGAGATTAAGCTGATTCTACTGTATCTGAAATCATTTGCAGGGCATAACTGGTGGTCAAGCAGAGTTCACCCTTTCCCGCATGAAATTTCTCCCCTGCAAATGCTGTAGGGCTTCTTCACACTGACCTTTTATCTTGCTGTTGAGATTGCTCACCCACGGACGTTTGTGGGTCCTTCTCATGACGTTGTCAACCTCCAGGGCACCTCCAGAGGTATTTCCTGGTTATTCCATCTCAAAAAGATCCGGAAATAATGATATATTTAAGTCGGATTGTAACGCTATTACAACAGCCACTAGATGGCACTGTTTCATTGATCTCTATGGTACCTTGAAAATTAAAAACTTCCCCTCTCAGCAATCACGTGGTTGCCGTCTGGGAGCCTGCTGTAAACACGGAAAGGCTCCACAATGGGAAAAGTGCGGGGGGGTTCTTTAGTGTAAAGGCAGCCCCTGCCTCATGCAATAAATAGCATTACAAGAATAATAGGTGTTTGGGGACCTTGTGTCCCCCTCATCACATCTTTGGCTCAGTTTCTCAGGCTATCAGTAATGTGAGGCTAATAACAATGTTGTACTATACATGGTTGCTGTACCTATGATTGAGGTCATGTACGTTAAGCAATCTTTGAGATCTTAGGAGATGCCCAGCACATATCTGTTATTATATTAGTGCACTATTGCATGAGTAGAATCCCTAGTTTCTGGCTGGGAGTTCTCCTGTACTCTGTTACAGTGTGCAGGGGGGATGGGGAACAATCCTGATCCTTTCATTTTGTGCACAGAACCTTTGAAAGGCAGGAAAAGGCATAGATTCCTCCTTGTATAGGCCATTAGGCAGAGTGAGTCAGCCATCTCAGGTTGGCTGGGGAACGCTGGGAGTTGTAGGACTTTTTTCTGTCTAAACCTGCATAGGACTGTGCTGTTAAGAGTGCCAACATTTTATTTGAGCCTGATGCATTTTGGAGGGGGGGGATCCTTCAGGGACTAATCTACAAACAAAAATACAAACTCTTAAACCAGGGGTATAGAACCTCAGGCCTAGGGGACAAATTTGGCCCTCCAGGGTTCCCGAGAAAGCTACACTCCCTTCCCCTAGCCACCCCCCTTCCTCCCATTCACTGGTTTGGTGGTTTTCTGGCTTTTGTGCAGTTTTTTCCCCATTCTAAAAGGTTGGAATGCCTCTCTCCTAAGGATTAGTTACCGTGAACTATAAGAGTTTTAAGATAAAATATGCTGGCATTTTTGGTCCTGTTCCTTTTGCTTTTGGTGCTGCCTACCATTGGGATGTGGCCACCGAGAGCTTCACCAGAATGGAATTTGGCCTTAGGGCTGAAAGAGGTTCTGCAGTCCCAGAAATACATGGATATTGTCACTTTAAAAAAAAAGTTGTGTTTATGTTAATTATTTTCATTTTCCATTTCTTATTTGTAATATATATCTATAGAGAGACAGAGACAGAGACTGAGAAAATGAGAGTGAGAGAGGTTGGTGTACAGCTACACAATAGCAAAGCAACGAGAAGGCTCTGGATCCACTGTGGATGCCATCAGTCTTCAGGTAAAATGTATAAGAAAGATAGAAAGACTATTAAAAATATATTTTAAGCTAAATGTATTGGCTTCCGCCCTCATCAGTAGCTGTGCTGCTAACTGGTACACACACGCATGCACTTAGAGAGCCAGTTTTCCTGTTGTGGAGCCTTTCCGTATTTACAATGGGCTCCCAGACAGCAAGCACATGATTGCTGAGAAGGGAAGCTTTTAGTTTTCAAGGTTCCATAGAATGAAACAGCGCCATTTAGAGGCTGTTTTAATAGCATTAAAATCCGAGATTTTTGATACCTCATTTTCTCCAGATCTTCTTGAGACGGAATAACCAGGAAATACCTCTGGATGTGCCCTGGAGGTTACTGATGTCAGGAAAAGGACCCGCAAACTTCTGTGAGTGAGCCATCTCAATAGCAGGATAAAAGCTCCATGTGAAGAAGCCCCTAGTGTTTAAACATGGATGAGATAGTCATGTTTGTAAACCGCTCAGAGGGCTTCAGCTATTGGGTGGTATAGAAATGTAATAAATGAAATGAAACGAAATATAAGAGAGAGTTTAAAGTGGCAGTGAGAACCAGTGCCAGGCAGAACAGTGAGGGAGTGGTGGTATTGAATGGACAGAGCAGTTCCACACACAGCCTGCCCAGGGGTCCCAAAACTAGTCTGCTGTCTTCAGTGTGGTGAAGGATCATGTTCCACTGCCCACCTTGGAGTAAGATTCAACTGCTAGTCTGGTCAATTCCTGTATATGGAATGGGTGGGCATCACCTTGTCTTTTGTCCCAGACAGCAAAATGTCTTGGACCAGCCCTGCACAGAAGATGTTCCTTTGGACTGGGTCCATTGGGTTTAACCTATTCTATGTTTTTTACTCACCCTATGAGCTCAACATGATGCAACCTCAGATTTATCCGGTTGTACCAGTTCTATTCCCATACCACCAAGAAAGAAAAAGGAAAACCAATAATAACCAGTTGTTTTTCACAACTGCAGTTATGACTCCTTGTACGGTTGTTAATGGATTTGAGAAGGAACGTTCCAAGAACACAGCTGCACTTTTGAACTAGTTTAAAGCTGCACTACTCTGAACCTTTGCCAGTCAGAGAAAAGGAAAAACAGGATATGCTTTCTGCTGAGTCTGCAACTCAGAACTTTACCCAAACGTCCTGTGAGAGAGAACAAGAAAGGGGGAAGCAAAATGTAACTGAAATCCTTTTTTTTTGAGGAACGGGGAGTCAGAAGGGTTATCAGCTGTGTTTCCAAGGCAGTCAACAGCTAATGTTACACAAAAGTTACACAAAAAGCAAAGGAAGGCATGTTGCTCCATAAGAAAAATTCCAAATCCACAGTCAGGTGATGCTTTTAGCTGGTTCAGCCAAAGTTTAATAAAATAATGAGGAAGCTTCCGAGTTCTCTCTTAATCGGGGGGCGGGCAGGTACTACAATGGGTTCTATTGACTTTTCTTTTTTTAGAATGGCATCCAACCTAAAATCAATCTCCAGCTTTTCCAATATAAAATCAGCTTTGTTTCTCAGTTCTCCACCTCACAGGGAACCTGTTTTACTTAAAGCTGGATCCAGGCAAATGTCAGATTTTATATTTAAAAAAATGAGAGATTGGCCCATTTTTGTTTCTTTGTCCCAGGAGCCCTAGGTGCAAGCTGAGACCTGTATTGCTCCCAGGAGAGCATAATTAAGGCTGCAGCCCTACAGCCCATCAGCTAGCTTTCAGTGGGTCGTAGGATGTTGCAGAAATGCTCCTTCTCTGGTGGGGCTGCTGTTACACCCCTGAAGGAGCCCGCTGGGAGTCTCCAGTATGCCAACGGAAAGTTATGCCAGCATAGATGTGCTGTTAGCAGCATTTCACTGTTGATAGGGGGTAAGGGGCATTAAAGGGGTGTGCTGGGGGTGGTTCAAGGGTGGCCTTGGATACACAGACTTCACAGGGGAGGGTGTTTAGACGGCCCTGTGTATTACTTCAGTTTTGAAGCACACAACTAACATTTCTCTTCCCCCACCGCCATCCCAGGCTTTACACCTAACTGTTTCTACATTCTTGATATGTTAGAGCAAGACAAACAAAAAATGAAATACTCTGAGCATGTGCAATTTCGCATTTTAAATTCATTTAAATCCTGGAACCATCATGAATGCTTTAATATTTTATATTGTTTTACTGTGTGCTTTGCTGTTCTAATTTTTGTGAACCGCCCAGAGAGCTTCAGCTGTTGGGCAGTATAGAAATGAATGAATGATGAATGAATGAATGAATGAATGAATGAATGAATGAATGCAGGAATAAAATGGAGTTTGTGTCTGATGCCCTAAACACATTTACTTGGGAGTAAGCACCATTTTTTCTGTAGAAGAGCATAACATCTTTTAAAAGTAAGAATAATCAACCGAGCATCTCTACCCCATGAGCTTGCCTGGCCAGCTGCCCCCTAAGTATAAAAGAAAGGATGCTTCATGGATCAGCTTTAGCCCCAGTGGGAAGTGGCCCACTCAGGTGCTGGCGCTGGTCCTGTTTGCTGCTGCCCCCATTAGTGGCCGGTCTCTGGGCAGTCATTTGGGAGGACCTGGACTCATTGGCTCCCATTTCAATGGGACTGTGATTCTGCTCGGGGTTTCAGTCAGAACCAGTCAGAACTCTAAAGGAGCTATCCAAGGTGATGAACCCATTTTGGGAATAGGGCTCAGCACCATGGATAGCTCCTATAGTGTTCTGACTGGTTCTGACCAAAACCCAGAGTTGATTCACTGTCCCACTGAAATAGGAGCCACCAGCCTCCACTGCCTGAACTTTGACCCAAGCCCAGCCTGTGACACAGTCACGAAGACACCAGCCTGACTTTTTTTTTTTCTTATGAGCCGCTTTAACAATCCACAAACCAAGGGCCCTTCATTATTCCCTAACTGAAACTCACGTCAGCCGAGAGGAGAGCTTGGCTTGTAAATTTAATTATTACATTAGTGCAAGTCTTAACCACTGAGGCAGCAGATTTCGTGAAATCACCCCCTCCCACTCCAAAATGGAAGGTGCAAATTTCATACAGGGATGTCCTTGCCATGAAGCAATGTGTGGAGGAATCCCTGGGTCTGGAAATTCAACACCTTGAATTTGGCCCAGAAAACAACTGGTAACCAGTGCAGCTCCTTCAGCACTGGAGTGATGTGATCTCGCCGGCGGCTGCCTTTAATCAGGCAAGCCACCGCGTTCTGTACCAGCTGCAGCTTCCGAACTGCCTTCAAGGGTAGCTCAGGGTCTAACCCCACATAGAGCGCATTACAGTAGTCTAAACAAGAGGAGACCAGGGCATGTACTACCGATGGGAGCAGATGGTCGGGAAGGTAGGGGCTCAGTCACCGTATCAGATGGAGTTGGTACAGTGCTGTCTGGCTCACAGCTGACACCTGAGCCTCCATGGACAGCTGGGAGTCTAAGATGACCCCCAGGCTGCGGACCAGGTCTTTCAAGGGTAACCGTACCCCATTCAACACCAGGTCAACATCCCCCAACCTCCTCTTGTCTCCCACCAAAAGTACCTCGGTTTTGTCAGGGTTCAGCTTGTTGTGAGTTCCCAAACAACTTGTAGAAGCTGGAGGTGGGGGGAAGGTTAAAGACATGTATTGCTTTCCCCACCCAACTTATTGGAAACAGGTCACTCAACAAACACCAAGACACTAAGCTCACCTTGGTGCCCCCTTCAGCTTGGCAGTGGCACCCTGGGAGACTATCTACGTGAGGCTTTTATTGTGCACTTGTGATTGCTCAATCACGGTAGTTTGTGGGTCCATCACATGACATCGTCATCCTCCAGGGACTCTCCCTTGCTTTGTGACCATTATTGTGTTTTTTATCTTAATGGGGAAAGTGTGGTATTTTTTTCTGAATGGCCGCTACAATGCATAGAAATCTCATGTAATTGCACAGTTCCGCTATACCACAGCATCACCTAGGGGTGGATAATGAAACATATAGAAAGACAGAGAGAGAATAAACCCCCGGGGTGGGGAAATGCGTAAAAGAGCTGATCTTAGCCCTACAAAGAATCGAGAAGCAAAGGCCTTGGTAAAGGTGAAGGCTAAAAGCTTTAAGTAGAAAAGTGTGTGTGCATGTGTTTGTGTGTTAGGCTTTCCTTTGTGTATGATCAACATAAAGGGTGCTTCCAGACAAGGTCTTTAGCATGCCATTGCCCTGCCTCATTCACAGAATTATACAGGAGGTCCAAACATGGGATGCTTCCAGACAGAGGCCTCCTAGCACTACTTACTAAGTAAAAGGCATTGTGCAGCTATTCCATCTTTGTGCATCTCTAGAGAAGCCTAAAATACTGCATTTAAAACCGGGCTTTCTGCTTCCATTTTAAGGCAGAATCCTATGTATGTTTAGACAGAGAAAAGGCCTACAAGTCCCAGCATTCCCCAGCCAGCATGGGGAATAGGCCTTTTCTCTGTCTAAACATGCATAGGATTGCACCCTAAATGCAGGATCACGACCGACACCCTTTACATGTGCGTCCTTTCCCCTGCTTTCTTCCCCCCTTATCTGAGTCTTCAATAAGTGTCATTATACAGCCACTAGCTGGCACTGTGGTCTAGCTCCTCTTATTGCAAGTTTTCCTCTTTTCAGGGAGGGAACTCAAGCAGAACTCAAGCGCTGTAATTTGATAGCTTATTATCTCTGATCTTTTAAAAAGTGGAATAAAGGTCATTTAGTGAGGGAGACACCCTGGAGGTTGACAGCGTCATCTAAAGGACCCGTAAACGTCTGCAAGTAACCAGCTCAATAGCAGGATAAAAGCTCCATGTGAAGAAGCCCTTTTTCTCATTTATGGTTGTTTCCAGTGCTAAGAAGAAAAATGGAAGCAGCAGTGGGAAAACATGGGAGGGTTATGAGGGGTAGAAGATGTTGTGTAGATCCCCTGTAAAAATCCGTGATGAAGCTGGGAGACTACACCACAAAACCCTCATCACCTGGGAGCCCCCGTCCTCAACTTCCACTCATCCAGGTTCCCCTCCTGTAGCTAGGGCCAGGTGGGGCATGGTGTCTCTATACGTAAGGAAACCAAGGACAGACTGAAGTCTGACAAAGACACAGAGAGCTGAGTTTGAGCTCTGAAAGCACCTTAGGGCTGCTGGATCTCTCCCTAGAAATCTGATGTGTCAGCAACAGACTTTGGCTGTCTGCTGGAGTATTTAAGCTGCACCTCCACCTATGTTCAACCTGTGTATTTGTAAATAAATTCAAGTATTATAAACCACCATTATGCCTGCAGTGACCTCATTCCAAAGGAAACCAAACCTGGCTAAGCACTATATCCCGGGAACTTGTCACCACGAGCATAACAATACCGTGCCCCAGGTGTCAATGCTTGGGAATCCCTGATTTAAAGGACTCTTGAGAAACAATGAACCCAGCCAGCAAAGGGATCTTATCAGTGGATGCCTAGACCAGAGGGGAGATTGGCATACTGCCCCCCCCCCCCGGCGGTGGCACATTGATGAGGCATCTGTTCCTAGAACACTAGGAGTGCTTTAAGACAGGTAGTGACTATTGGACTCAGTCCTGTCCTGGGTAGTGCAAAGCTGTCTGGACAGGCTTTTCCCAAAAGTGCCTGTGAATGCATTCCAAAAGGCTTTGGTTTCAGGTCAGTCCAAAGGCATGATGACCTGACAACAACCACGGCTGCCCATGGGAGGTCAACTTAATGATACATCCATCATGTACAGTTTTTAAAGTATTGCTCAGATTCATAACACTTCTGGACAGTTCCTTGCCTGCCTCCACTCTCATTAAAATAATTTTATCCTTCAAGTGGTGGAATTAATCCATTTTATGCTCCCCAGGATAAGAAGAAGTCAAGCAAATTATCATCAGTGAAAAAATTTTCATTTTACTGTGCTAGCAAATCCACTGTGGCGAAAGCGTAGATCAGAGAAATTTGAGATCATTGAGCTTATTGGGGATTTCTAGATCAGGGATTTACTAAATCAATTTTTGATTACTGTTGGATCTGCGACAAAGAGAAATGCCGAAGAAACATGTTCCAATTTCTCAAGGATAAAAATAAGGCAATGGCAACTTCTTTCTCCATTAGGATTGCTGATTTTTGTTTCTAAAAAACAGGGGCACTGGGCTGAGTACCTCTGAACATGTGCAGTGTTCCTCTCCCAAACAGAATGCAAGGTCTGAAAAGATTCAAGGGCAGAGTGTCCCTGAGCATGCATAGAGTACCCTTCCTTTGTGAAGGAAATCCTTTCTTGCCTCTGGCAAGCATTTCGAGGGAGAACTGCTTTCTTCAGAGGGAAAATTAAACTCTCCAGGTTTAGCATTTTAGACAGAATTTTTCTGAGTTTAATTTTTTTCCTGATTCTTTTGGGCAAGGAATCCTCCAAAATATGTTAGGCAGGTCAGTAATTCAAGGATCCTGCTTCTAGTACATTTTGCAATAAATAGGATTTCAGACTTAGAACCAGGGGCGTTGCTAGGTTCTTAAAAGATCCAGGGCACAGGCCCATAACACAAATTGTGCATATATATATATATATATGCACACCTCTAATATATGTATGTGTGTGTGCGCATGTGCGTGCGTGTGCATGTGTGTGGTGTGCATTTGGTGTGCTTGCATGTGCGTATAGATTGCATGCATGCATGCATGCATAAGAAGTGTGCACTGACCCCCCACCCCACTTCAACTCAGACCCTGATTCAGCGTTTTGGAAAACATCCCGTTTCTGCTCTGGCCAATTTGTAGTCGGACCACTTCAGCTCAGCATCAAACCTGAGTCAAAGTTTGGAAAAATAAGTCTTTATGCTTCCTGTTGACTACCATGGGAAATTAGAAAAAGCTGTAACTTTTTTCTCTTGGTCAGATAATTGCTGGCATAGTAGCCCCCTAGAAGGGGATTACACCTGCCCAATGTCTCCAGCAAAGGAGATTGTTACCTTGTCATGGTGCTGGAGCTTGAGCACCTCAATGACGCCATGAGCTAAACTGTGAAGGGACACCCAAGACTGGAAGGTCATGGTAGAGAGGTCAGACTAAATACATTCCCTGGGGAAGGTAACAGCAACCAATCCCAGTATTCTTTCCATGAAAACTAAATGGATCAGTACAACCAGAGATATGTCGGTATACCATCGTAAGATGGGACTCCCAGGTCAGAAGATGGTCAAAATGCTACCAGGGAAGAACAGAGGATAAGTTCAACTAGCCCCAGATGTGATGACGCAGCTAGCTCAAAGACGAAAGTACGGCTAGTGGCCGACGGTGCTGCTGGTGAATGACGAATCCGACGTTCTAAAGATCAACACACCATAGGAACCTGGAATATAAGATCTATGAGCCAGGGCAAATTAGATGTGGTTATTGGGGAGATGTCAAGATTAAATATAGACATTCTGGGTGTCAGTGAACTGAAATGGACTGGAATGGGCCACTTCACATCAGATGACCACCAGATCTACTACTGTGGACAAGAGGACCACAGAAGAAATGGAATAGCCTTCGTAATTAATAATAAGGTGGCTAAAGCAGTGCTTGGATACAATCCAAAAAATGATAGAATGATCTCAATTCAAATTCAGGGTAAACCATTTAACATCACAGTGATCCAAATATACGCCCCAACCACAGATGCTGAAGAAGCAGTAGATCAGTTCTATGAGGATCTGCAGCACCTACTGGATAATACGCCAAAAAGATATGTTATTTTCATTACAGGAGACTGGAATGCTAAGGTGGGTAGTCAAACGACACCTGGAATTACAGGCAAGCATGGTCTGGGAGAACAAAATGAAGCGGGACATAGGCTGATAGAATTTTGCCAAGACAACCCACTGTGCGTAACAAACACTCTCTTCCAACAACCTAAGAGACGACTTTATACATGGACTTCACCAGATGGTCGACACCAAAATCAGATTGACTACATCCTTTGTAGCCAAAGGTGGCGAACACCTATACAGTCGGTAAAAACAAAACCTGGAGCTGTTTGTAGTTCAGATCATGAACTTCTTATTGCACAATTTAGAATCAGACTAAAGAGAATAGGGAACACCCACAGATCAGTTAGATATGAGCTCACCAATATTCCTACTGAATATGCAGTGGAGGTGAAGAACAGATTTAAGGGACTAGATTTAGTAGATAGAGTCCTGGAAGAACTATGGACAGAAGTTCGCAATATTGTTCAGGAAGCGGCAACAAAAAACATCCCAAAGAAAAAGAAAACCAAGAAGGCAAGATGGCTGTCTGCTGAGACACTGGAAGTAGCCCAAGAAAGAAGGAAAGCAAAAGGCAACAGTGATAGGGGGAGATATGCCCAATTAAATGCAAAATTCCAGAGGTTAGCCAGAAGAGATAAGGAATTATTTTTAAACAAGCAATGCGCGGAAGTAGAAGAAGATAATAGAATAGGAAGGACAAGAGACTTCTTCCAGAAAATCAGAAACATCGGAGGTAAATTCCAGGCAAAAATGGGTATGATAAAAAAAAAGATGGCAATGACCTAACAGAAGCAGAAGGGACAAGAAAAGGTAGCAAGAATATACGGAAGATCTGTATAGGAAGGATAATAATATTGGGGATAGATTTGACGGTGTGGTCAGTGAGTTAGAGCCAGACATCCTGAAGAGTGAGGTGGAATGGGCCTTAAGAAGCATTGCTAATAACAAGCCAGCAGGAGACGACGGTATCCCAGCTGAACTGTTTAAAATCTTGCAAGATGATGCTGTCAAGGTGATGCATGCCATATGCCAGCAAATTTGGAAAACACAAGAATGGCCACCAGACTGGAAAAAATCAACTTATATCCCCATACCAAAAAAGGGAAATACTAAAGAATGTTCAAACTATTGAACAGTGGCACTTATTTCACATGCCAGTAAGGTCATGCTCAAGATCTTGCAAGGTAGACTCCAGCAATTCATGGAACAAGAGCAGATTTTACCTGTGACTAGAACAAAAACCATTGTACCAAACTGCCTGAAACTGGGCAGGTTCAATCAGCTCCATAGGGGCTACCAGGTCTTCAAATGTCATGTATTTATTATACAAAAAAAAGTTTTGGCCATTTCTGTTTCCCAATGCAAATCAATGAGAAAATGTAAAAAAAAAAAAAGGCAATTAGGACAGCTCAAAAGATCTCAGGCACAGCTCCAAAAGATCCAGGGCCCGTGCCCAAGTGGGTCTATTTTAACGACACCCCTGTTTACAAGAATATGAAACTCGGTTTTTTTAGGCGTATATCCTTTATGCACTTACAGAAATTATCAGCGTGATCTTATGGTCAGGCCTAACAAAGGCTATGGAATGTTGTGTAGAATCTGTAATCCATAACCTGAATGGCTGCTATGACTGTGATAAAGAGATTTCCTATCTGTAATCCTGTCCTTTGTCCAGAGATGGTAAATTAGTAAAAGGGATCCTCCCCCCCCACCAATTTTTGTCATCGGTCTAGGGTAATGGTAATCCTATAGGCCAGTCTTCTCCACCTGGTGCCCTCTTGATGGCTGGTGGGGTATGCTGGGAGTTGTAGTCCAACACATCTGGAGGGCACCAGGTTGGGGAAGGCTGATATCGGTACAACACTCAACCAGATGAGTCCCGTAGTCTTATGCTGGGACGTAGCCCAGCGTGCTTACTGACTAGGCTTAAACTGGCTGATGTCCAAATGCCTCTCTTCACTTGCTCTTTGGTATGATCAACAATGAGGAGTGAACATAAATAATGTGCAGCAGGTTCAAAGGCTATTTGAGATGTGCAACGTCAGGGCCGGCATTAAGAGTAGGCATGGTTGGGCACCTGCTAAGGGTCCACATCCCAGCAGGGGCCCCCTGGAGTTGCTCCTCCTCTTTACCATGACAACCTGCTTGTTCACCTGCTTCTCACTCTGGCCTAGACAATGGTAGTGGTGAGAAGGAGAAGCAGTAGATGCCACTGCCAACTTGCTCACTGACTCTCACACATGCAAGTGGTAGCCATGATGAGGAAGGGGATGAGAACCAACAGCAGCTGGTGACAATGGCAGTGAGAAGGTAGACTCATTGTGGGAGAGGACACATTGAGGGGGTCTTGCCCTGCAAAACCTGGAGCCAACATGGTGCAACACGGTTAGCCCCTATGACTGGCAAGCAGTAGGATGCTTCTGGAATGGCCAGGCCTTCTGTGCCTGCCTAGTCAACAGCAGAAACTCCAATCCAGCCTTGGACCTTATATTTCAACTGATTTGAGAGCCTGGGTGGAGAACCTGCACTTCAGGTGTGGTCCCTGGCTGGCTGCACACATTCCAGACATAGTACTGGCAACGTCGTTGACCTGCTGAACGTTAACAAGGCAGAGAAGAATGGTTGCAGTACTTCAGGATTCACAAAATGAAGTGATACACTCTTGAGAGGCTACTTCAAAGTAGTGCATACCGAAGCACAACGCAGGAGCACATTGCAGGCACTTGCTTTGCTGAAGTTCACATTCCATCAAAACTGCAAACAAATAACAGAGCGTTCCTGTCTCACGAAAGTTGCTCAGTGCCAAGGGACTTCGGCCTAAAACCGGGAAGCGCATCCCGTGGCTGGAAAGAGTTGAGAATGGATATGACAACGAAAGCGCGTGTCTGAATCCAAATACATACTGAAACGAGCAAATATGTTAGACATGGAGCTACAAAGTACTTTCCAGCCTGAAGATAAAATGTGCTGATGTAAACAGTTTTGCAATCATTTGGCGCCCTTCCTGGGTTGGCAAGCTGATGAAGAGGAAAGACTTTTGAACAGTTGATTGAACACACTTGCAAGAAGTACATTTTTCCTGTACCAACTGATACAGAATGACATGAGGATGGCAGTCTTTTCCATATGTCTGTTTTAAAGGCAAATATATGAATTAGTAAAAGGTAGTCCCCCACCCCCACTTAGCATCTGAAATATTATCATAGAATCATAGAATAGTAGGATTGGAAGGGGCCTACAAGGCCATCGAGTCCAACCCCCATATGGTATAAGCATTGCTAACATTTCGTATTTCAGTCGCTAAATTGGGGGGGGGGAGGATCCCTTTTACTAATTTACTATCTCTGGAGGCTCTGCTTTGAGTGTCCCTGTGGGTGTCATGTTGTTGGGGCTCAGTCCTGCCAGACCTAGAAACTGGGGTCTCCTCAATGGAGGAGGGGCAGGAGGAGCCCCCCACCCCGAGCACACTGTCCCCACCACCAATTGTCTTCACTAGTGATTTAGTGCGAAGTTAAGAGCAGTCTGAGTTCCTTTGTGATCGTTGTCACCAATCAGCTGCCAACCAGCCACTTCCCTCTTGAAAGCCGCATTTTCTGAAACTCCTTTTACTGTGACTTTTTTTTTTTGGTACTGAAAGTGGCTCCCTGGAGGTATTACCACAGTGTGCCATGTCCTCCCGCATTAAATCCTGGGCGTGCCTCCATGACCTGGCAGTGACATGGTGGGACGCCCCTTTCCCTCTTATTTCCCCAATGGAAGTAGTTTTTCCCATTGAGAAAATCCACAGGAGCGCAGCAGCAACCCCTCACATTACAGCAGTAGCGGGGACACTCCTTCACCTTAGCTAGCCTGCTTTTAATCTTTAACATATCCTCCCCTTCTGTGCATGTTTACTCAGAAGAAATAAATATCGCTCCCCTGCAGTGAAAGGGTTAAAGGCTAACTTTAGTAACTCGTCCTGTTGCTCTCTTGTGAGCAGGGAGAGGGAGAAAGAGTGTGTGTGTGTGTGTGGGGGGGGAAGCAATAAGCAAACATACACACATGGGGAAAAATGGAGCGGGAGCAATAACTCCGCAGCAGATTGCTGGAATGCTGCAAAACTGGGGTAAGGGGAAGGAGGGGGAGCGTTCAGAGAACTCGGGATTTTGGCTTCTTCAGGGAAATCTGCACACATGGGGAAAATTAGTTGCTCTCCATTCATAATAATGTAGTAGGGGGGAGTCGCGGTGGCTTAGTGGTTAAGACGCTGAACCGCAGACTGGAAGGTCGGCAGGACAGCAGTTCGAGACTCGAGTGCTGCGTGATGGAGTGAACTCCCGTCTTCAGTCCCAGCTCCTGCCAACATAGCAGTTCAAAAGCATGACACTGCAAGTAGATAAATAGGTACCGCCTCGGTGGGAAAGGTAACAGCATTCCGTGCACCTCGGCTTTCAGTCATGCCGGCCACATGACCACGGAAGCGTCTTCGGACAGCGCTGGCTCTTCGGCTTAGAAACGGGGATGAGCACTGCACCCTAGAGTCGGACACGACTGGTTGGGGACACCTTTACCTTTACTTTTTTAGGGGGGAGTCTGGACAGGGGAGGGAATCAAGCCTCTTATTGGTTGAGCAGCCCCTGCCAGTTTGATGACATTCTGTTCTACTCCCCTCCCCTCCCCAGGAATCATGTTCCTTTCAAGTGCTGTGTGACCCCTGAAAACCAGATGTTAAAGGTACAGTACACTTGGCTTATCTTGCTTCATGTGTCCCATATGGACCAAAGCCAATTCCATGAAAAACTGGGTAGTACTCCAACATACTTCTCATTCCATGGTGGTGAAGATCCCCCCCGCCCCGGTCTCTTGTCTGCCCTGAAGCTCCCACTCTTCAGCTTCACTGGATAACCTCAGGTTCTAATATTCTAAGAGAGGGAGAAAAACTTTCCATATGAAGTAGTTTAGCCAAGGAAAAATGATGTGAGGCCTGATGCCTCACGATGGATACTGCGAAGTTTTCAGTCATTACCGCACTACTGACTTACAACTTTGTGCAAGTCTCCACAAGGCTAACCTTTGTAAAGCAGATGATGCAGGAAGCTGCTAACTTCTCCTTAGAAGGGTCAAGTGCAGTTATAAAGATAAAGAGACTAGCTGTACAAAGTTACAGCCATTTTGCTTGGAACAACAGTAGGAGAGCGCTCATCTCCTTGTGGGCTTCCTAGAGGCCACTGTGTGAAACAGAAAGCCAGACTAACAGGCAGAGCTCTTCCTATGTTCTTTGTTCTCTTAATCCATCATTCTGTAAGCAACAGTGGCCAACAATATACTTCTAGAAACTCACAAGAGGAGCACAGAAATGATGATCCCTTCTTGTTTGCCACTCACATCTGGTACTCAGAGGCATGATACCTCTGAGTACCACGAGATTTCATGTAGCCATTGATAGCCCTATTCATCTGATAGTAAGCCTTAGTATCTGTGTAGTATACATCATGAAGAATATTTTTCTTTTTTAAAGTCTTGATACTATTTTAAGGTCCAATTTACTGTAAAATATACCGGAAACAGGTTCATTAAAACACTGACACATCTAATGCTTTCTGAAGGATGACACTCTCAATCAAGGGTAAAGTTCAAGAAGGAAATGTAGTCTCTAGAAATGGTGAGCCTAGAGTGTACCACTTTTTGGCAGTGGTTATTTTTTAAATTGGTTTTCTTTTAATGAAATATTACAAGGTTATAAACATATTATTTAAATTATGAACAACATACATAGTATCATAGAATCATAGGGTTGGAAGGGGCCTACAAGGCCATCGAGTCCAACCCCCTGCTCAATGCAGGAATCCAAGTCAAAGCATCCCTGACAGATGGCTGTTCAGCCTCGTCTTGAATGCCTCCAGTGAGGGGGAGCCCACTCCCTCCCTAGGGAATTGGTTCCATGGTCGTATTGCTCTAACAGTCAGGAAGTTTTTCCTGATGTTCAGCCGGAATCTGGCTTCCTGTAACTTGAGCCCATTATTCCGTGTCCTGCACTCTGGAATGATCAAGAAGACAGCCTGGCCTTCCTCTCTGGGACAACCTTTCAAGTACTTGAAGAGCGCTATCATATCTCCCCTCAGTCTTCTCAAGGCTAAACATGCCCAGTTCTTTCAGTCTCTCCTCATAGGGCTTTGTTTCCAGTCCCCTGATCATCTTTGTTGCCCTCCTCTGAACCCTCTCCAGCTTGTCTGCATCCTTCTTAAAGTGTGGTGCCCAGAACTGGACACAGTACTCCACGTGATGCCTAACCAGTGCTGAGTAGAGGGGAACTAGTACTTCCCGGGATTTGGAAGCGATGCTTCTATTAATGCAACCCAAAATAGCATTTGCCTTTTTTTGCAGCCACATCACATTGTTGGCTCATATTCAGCTTGTGATCGACAACAATTCCAAGATCCTTCTCGCTTGTAGTGTTGTTGAGCCGCGTATCCCCCACCTTGTAACTGTGCATTTGGTTTCTTTTTCCTAGGTGCAGAACTTGGCATTTATCCCTATTAATTGACATTCTGTTGTTTTCTGCCCAGCGCTCCAGTCTATCAAGACCACTTTGAATTTTGTTTCTGTCTTCCAAAGTATTAGCTATCCCGCCCAATTTTGTGTCATCTGCAAATCTGATCAGCATTCCCTGCACCTCCTCCTCCAAGTCATTAATAAAATGTTGAAGAGCACTGGGCCCAGGACTGAGCCCTGCGGTACCCCACTCGTTACCTCTCCCCAGTTTGAGAAGGTCCCATTGATAAGCACTCTTGACTCCGATTCTGTAGCCAACTGTGGATCCACCGAATCGTTGTTTCATCTAGCCCACTTTGAGCTAGTTTGCTCATCAGGATATCATGGGGCACTTTGTCGAAAGCTTTGCTGAAGTTGAGGTATATGATATCTACAGCATTCCCATGGTCCACAAGGGAGGTTACTTGATCAAAAAATGAGATCAGATATTTCTGGCAGAATTTGTTCTTGACAAATCCATGTTGGCTTCGAGTCATCACTGCATTGCTTTCAAGGTCCTTCCAGATGGATTGCTTTATCATCTGCTCCAGAATTTTCCCAAGGATTGATGTCAGACTGAGTGGTCTGTAGTTCCCAGGTTCCTCCTGTTTGAAGATAGGGACATTAGCCCTCCTCCAGTCATCTGGCACTTCACCCGTCCTCTATGATTTCTCAAAGAGAATAGACAGCAGTTCTGAGAGTTCTTCCACCAGTTCCTTTATTACTCTAGATGCAGTTCATCTGGCCCTGGAGATTTGAACTCATTCAAAGTAATTAGGTGTTCCTTAACCATATGCCTATCGATCTCAAGCTGCAATCCTGCCCCTTCAGCCTGTACTTCGCCTTTGCCAGAGGGGTCATAGACTCTCTTTTGGGAGAAGACTGAGCCAAAGTAGGAATTCAGCACCTCTGCCTTTTCTTTGTCATCTGTTATCATTTTGCCATCGTGAAGATCCCCCCCCCCCCACGCGCGCTTCTTGTCTGCCCTGAAGCTCCCACTCTTCAGCTTCACTGGACAACCTCAGGTTCTAATATTCTAAGAGAGGGAGAAAAACTTTCCATATGAAGTAGTTTAGCTAAGGAAAAATGATGTGAGGCATCAGGCACACATCATCAGGCTCACATCATAAAATGCAAGAAGAAAACAAACATGGAAGAATAATTGGGAATGCACAATATTAATCACAAAATTAAGGTTTGATTAAAAATAGAACTTGAACAGTTATTATATGGAGTAGGTCTCCTTACTGAAGATAAATATTTCTCAAAAGTACTTCTCCCTGGACTATTTTTCTTGATAAAAGAGGGCACATTTTAAAATAAAGTGGATCTTAGACCTACAATCATACATGACACCCCCATTTTTACATGTGAATCTACTGGACCTACTGTCCTGTAGACGTCTACTCAGAAGCAAGCCACACTGACTTCAGCGGCACTCCCAGGAAAGTGTATTTAGGAACAGCCGTTACTCTGGCTTTCTGTTTTCTTTCATTGGTGCTGCTTCTAACGTGAAACAGTATTTGCCTAACCTTATTTTTTTTAATGCCAAATGCTAGTGACAACTTTCTATTCTGAACGCTGTGAAACAAGGTTGAAGAACTTCTACGTGCAGGCGCTAGTATGCATGTTTTAGCATTGCTTAACCTGCGGTGCCTCATATGCAAGTACTGGGTTTGTTGTTGTTCAGTCGTGTCCGACTCTTCGTGACCCCGTGGACCATAGCACGCCAGGCCTTCCTGTCCTGCGCTCTCTCCTGGAGTGTGCTCAAGTCCATATTCACTGCATCGGTGATACTATCTAGCCATCTCATCCTCTGCCGTCCCCTTCTCCTTTTGCCCTCAGTCTTTCCCAGCATCAGGGTCTTTTCCAGGGAGCTTTCTCTTCACATTAGGTGGCCAAAATATTGGAGCTTCAGCTTCATTATCTGTCCTTCCATTGAGCAGTCAGGGCTGATTTCCTTTAGGATGGACTGATTGGACCTCCTTGCACTCCAGGGGACTCGTCAGAGTCTTCTCCAGCACCACAGTTCGAAGGCATCCATTCTTCGGCGCTCAGCCTTCCTTATAGCCCAGCTCTCACAGCCATACGTTGCTACTGGGAAAACCGTAGCTTTGATTATGCGGACCTTTGTCGGCAAGGTGATGCCTCTGCTTCTTACTGTGCTGCCATAGCTTGACTTTAATGATATACTCAGCAAACGCCACCGCTTCAGGCGAGCGCGCACCGGGTGGCGGAAGCGTGGCAAAGCAGAGCGCGACCACTCCTCCCAGAACGCACCTCGCGGCCTAGAGAGTGGAGGACGGCCCAGAGCGGGCACTTCCCAGCATGCACCTGGCTCCACCAGTTTCCCGAGAGCGCCTTGACAGGTAGAGACGGCCAACGAGTTCGCCGTTTCCGGCGAGCGGTGCAGGACGGGAATGCGAGTAGCGCTATTGGCCGGCGCCTGCCCCGCTTTTCGGCGAGCTAGGCGGGCAGGAAGCGATAGCGGCGGCCGCGGCGGCGCGGCGGGGCAGGAGGCGTCTCCCGGTGAGTGCTTTACGGGACAGGCCGGTTTTCTCCGGGTCGGCGCGCTCCTCCGGCCGAGGCGGGCGTCGAAAAGGGATCGATTTAATGCGCGATTTGATGACGTAATAACGGCTCTGGAGACGGGGCCGCCGCTGGAATTGCGCTGGTCCATGCGCCGGCTCCTGTGGCGTCTTTCCGTTCGCGCCGGCCCGTCCGGGGACCTCCCGCTCCGTCCTTTTTTTGTCTTTAGGAGACGCTTTCGCTTGTCGGCACCCCTCAGCGGCTAGGCCTTCCGCTTAGCCCGCTTGGAGCGCTCATTGGCCCCTTTCGCTTCCTGTCTGTGCTACGATTGGCTGGTGTTGAAATGATTGACGGGTGTGCCCCCAATGAGGTCAAAGGCCGTGTGATCCTCCAAAGGGGCGATGCTTCTGAGCTCGAGGGGCACGTGCGCTTCTGGGGGCATCAGGGCTCCCGCGCTCCCCCGAGGAGTCCCGGGAGGGAGAGAGCCGGCGAAGAGTTCTTGCGTGGCATCTTAAAAACCAGCAGTTATTGTGGTGTAAACCTAGGTAGACTGGAGTCTATAAAATAAATGACACGTGAGCCCCATTTGGCAGACACGCACACATGACTATAGATGAAAAACAATGGTTAAAAGCAGCCATCAAGTGCAAGAGGTGCAGCCGGTGATATTTATTTTATGTATTTATTTACACCATTTTTACTCCACCCTTCAGCCAAAAAAGGCTCCCAGAGCAGCTCACAACGATTAATAATAAGACATTCCCTGCATTCAGGCTTCAGTCTTTTAGACACAACACTAATAGAAGTGGGATTGGGAGGGAGGAGGAAAACTGCAAAACTTGGGTACCAGGTCTTAGTTTCGAAATTCTTATACAGGTGCAATCCTATGCATGTTTAGACAGAAAAAAAGGCCTACAATTCCCAGCATTGTGCAGCCAGCATGGGACTGGCTGGGGAATGTTGGGAGTTGTAGGATTCTTTTCTGGCTAAATATGC
This sequence comes from Heloderma suspectum, assembly GCF_057233095.1. Classification (NCBI taxonomy): domain Eukaryota; kingdom Metazoa; phylum Chordata; class Lepidosauria; order Squamata; family Helodermatidae; genus Heloderma; species Heloderma suspectum. The sequence continues at coordinate 31,475,500 of NC_139459.1, forward strand.
ATAAGAATGTGCCCCAAGAATGCAAGCCTGTTGATTGCACCCTTGATGATAGGAAGCCCCTGGACCCGGAGGCTTCCTATCATCCAATGCAGGGCAGGAGGAGTGGCGGAGGTGATCTTTGCCTTCCCATCGTGCCCAGCATTTTTTGCCTGTCTACAGAGGAGGAAGGAAGGCGGCTGGAAGAAGTTCAGAATAGCTCGTATCCTGGCCTCTCCATATTCCTCCCCTTCCCACCAAAATGCCCCCTTTTCCCCCTTTCCAGGGTTGCTTTTCTGACCTCAGAGGGCAGCCAGCGCATTTCTTTTCATGCTGGCTGAGAGGGCTGGGGAGGATCTCAGATTCCCACCTCTGAGGTTGAGCACTGTCTAGGGGCCATAGGATTGCTCCCTTAGCGTTCTTTATGGTAGGGAAGGGCGAAACAAGCTCCCCGCAGCTGTTCCTTCTCTGGTCCATGGATGGGGCTAGGTTCGTCTCGCCCTTGCCATGATGTTCTTCCTAGGAGGTAGGGAGGTGTAGCCTCCAGTGGCCCTTAGTTCTCTGACCAATGGCTGAGGTTTGTACAAAGCTCAGCATGTGCATAAGTACAGCACGCACAAAAAAGACCTGGTAAGCGGTAACTATGGATCTGTACGACGTACAGCCTGTGACATTTCAATGTAAAGTTCAAATGTACGTACAAGTATACATTAGAGAGACTCATCTGTTATGTACTCTTCCAGGTCAGTCCTGGATGAAAAGAGTGACCAAAGGAGGACAGGGATCCATGCCTTGAGTTGTGTAGCAGAGGGAATTTTGGTAGGTGCAGTTGCCCTCCAAGGATAAAAGAAAGCTGTACCTGTAGTAGGAATTTGTTCCACACAAATATTAAAAAGTATGTGACCCCTGATCTCAAATGCACCTATCCATAGGTGCATTTGGTCACCCTATGGATAGGTCAGACCTTCTGCGGAGAGTTCTTATGGAGCATTACTCTTACAACAACTCTATTGTTAGTTTACTTATTTGCATTGCCTCAGGGTTCACTTCAAGGTCACCTGACTTGTGGTGCTGCCCAATTCATGTTTAGTCAGAAGTAAGTCATTCTGGCTCTCTTTGTGTATAATGGTGGCAAATCCTGGGTTAATTAACCCACAATTTACTGCAGTGTGTGCTGCCACCATTTTGATTATGCAACCTCTGATCGGAGATTATTTCGTGATGTGCGAAGACAGACACTATGGGTTAATCATAGGTTAAACAACCCACAGTTAACCTATGATTAGTTCTTAGGTTAACTGTGGGCTGTTTAACCCACTATTTGTTTATTTATTTCATTTCTGTAACACCCAATAGCCAAAGCTCTCTGGGCGGTTCACAAAACGTTATGGAGCATTACTATTACAAACAATTCTATTGTTAATATACTTATTTGCATTGTCTCAGGGTTCACTTCAAGGTCACCTGACTTGTGGTGTTGCCCAATTCATGTTTAGTCAGAAATAAGTAATTAACCCATAGTATCTGGATTTGCATGTCATCAAATAACCTCTGATTGGGTCAATCAGCAAATGTGGCAGCAAAATGGCGGCAGCAAATGCTGCAGCAATTGTTGGTTAATTAACCCACAATTTGCTGCTGTTATGTTTGAACTGGGTCACTGTATTCTGTGGGTCTTACCTGCAGGTAACTGTATACAGGATTCTGGTCTTGTCAGTCTTAACCTTCATTTTTGCATTCTCAAAGTAGTTCCAAGCTTTTAAGATGCACATAGGTGTAGAATATTAATTCTGTTTCGTTTATCTAGACTAGGGAACATAGTTATTCAGGACTGTTGAAAACCAGGATCAGAAAGTGTGGTTTTGTGAATTGTAACCACTTTGGCTATAGCTGGAAAAACCCTGATGTCTGTCTGGGAAATATTGATCCTGGTACCTGAGAATCCTAACACTGCCTACAGGACTGGCTCGAAACAAATCTGATGCTGGCTTTGGCAGAAAAATTGAGGCTGGCCCTTGGGATCGTCCCAGGGGGTTGTGATGCTCAGGTTGTCCCAGGGCATAGTCTGGAGGAATGTGATACAGCAACCTTGCTGAAGCTAAAGAAAAGTTTGCATCTGGTCAGTACATGGATGGGAGACCGCCTGGGAGTCCCCCGTAGGCCGCCTTGAGTTCCATGATAGAGGAAAGATTGAAATTGACTATGGAGAAGTGGCTCTTGCCATGTGTGTGCGCGTGCATGCAAGAGAGACAGAGAAGAAGAGACTCCTAGGCAACTTTACATTGTTCTCCCAGCCGTCCATCTCTTTAGTGGATCGCTACAGCTTCCAAGACTAGTTCACCTGTTGTCTGGGTTACTGTGGCCACATAACCCCCACATGCACAGTTTTGTTCTTTCTGTTGCACAGCTTTCTTGTTCATAGTATAGGCAATATGAATACATGTTCCATGTGAGCTAGATAAATAAACAGTGACTTTTCCCTTAGTTTCCTAAATTACTCCTAGTTGAAAGACGTGATGAAGACCTTTCCCGTTCTGTTCTTTGCAAGAAAACTTGAAAAGTGATGAAATACAGATGCTGGGACAGGTGTGTGTCAAATTCCTAAGGGAAAAAGCTAAATGCCGAAATCTTCCTATGAATGAGCTCATTAAGAAACAGCTCTTAAAGCACTTTTTTCTCTCTGAAAGCCACCTCTTTTCTTCTCCCTTTCTCAGTGCCATTACTTCTGGGCTGCATTTGCCCTGATGGGACTGGCATTTCCCTCCTTCCCCTTGTACGTTTGTACCATGGGCTTCATGCTGTCTTCAGCTGCCTTTGAGCTGCATTTCTTCTTCAAAGATGGTGAAATATTGTGTGCCTTCTAATTTTACTCGTTATAATAGGTTGTGTTTCTTACTTTGGATACCCGTTGCTGCTTGCTAATTATTCGTATTTGTGGTTATGGACTGTAGAGTTCTCATTTTGATTGGTGATCTTTCCTAGACAAATCTAGCCATGGAAGCTGAAGAGACGATGGAATGCATTCAAGAATTTCCAGAACATTACAAAGTAATTTTGGACAGACTGAATGAACAGCGGGAGCAGGATCAGTTCACAGACATCACTCTGATTGTTGATGGTATGTAGTGATGTAAATGGAGTCTCACGCATGCATACAATCCATAATTTGCTCAGTGTCCAGTCCATGGAACAGCTAAGCCAAAGTAGCTGGGTTTAAGCCAATTTAATTTAAATGAAAGTGACTTATTGAGTAATCCTATGCTCCCTGCAAGGCTGGACGAGGGACTGTTCGATGCTACAGACCTCCCTCTTCGCTGGTGAAGAGAGCAATCTGTTTCTGAGGTCCTTCCTGGATAGTGGCAGAGCTTTGTGCTCTTGTGGTTTCCCTGCCACTGGCAGGGCCAAAACAGTGGTTTGGGGGCATGCTGGGTCAGCCAAGGATCCACAGGATTCTATTCGCATTACCCCCACCCCCTAACCAGAGCCAGAGACTATTTTAGTCCAAGAGTTGGCATAGTTAATTCCCTTCCACAGCTCCCAGCCCCACTTTGTGCCTGAGCCAGCATGGCACAGAAAATAGTGGTAGCTCCACTGCAGCCTCTTTCTCTCCCTCATCCCCACCTGTAGGGTTGCTCTGTTAGGCAGCTGAAATGAGAGAAGCCTGATTCCTTTAATCTGGAGGCTAAGGGTGCAATTCTATGCATGTTTAGACAGAAACAAGTCCTACAGCTCCTTATAGTATTAGGTTACTTATCTACCTAGGAGTAAATGTCATTGAATTCAGCAGGATTAATTCCAAATAAATTTGCAGAGGATCAGACTGCACAGATCAGTCACCAATATTGTAGGATACACAGACTTTTTTTTCTGTTTGTTTAGTGATATGTACTGCTAGCTTTTTGAAAATAAATTCTACATTTGTAGAAGGTTCTTATGATAATGGAATCTATTTTACAAGTTTCTGTAGCAAACTGTAAATCCGCAATTGAACCTTTGAATTTCTTACTAAATCATTTGATAAGACAGATTTGTGTGCTGTCTTATAGCTTGTGTAAAGAGAGAACAGCAAAATTCATATTTCCTCCCTTCCAAAAGTCCAAATGAGATTTCTGCCAATAAGGTTTAAATACTTTGGCTTAAAATAGTAATTGTTTTGAAATATTTTCTTCAGGCTTCAATGTTTATTTATTTGGTACATTTCTAATCTGCCCAATAACTAATGTTCTCTGGGCAGATTACAAACAGTTAAAACACTAAAATGCCATTTTAAAAACATAGTTAAACTTTTTATTAAAAATAAAAAATACAAATATCTAAAAGAATAAAATACAATATAATGCAAAACAACAAACAGCACAGGAATCAATAAAGCAGCCATGATAACCTAGAACTTGGTCTCTAAAGTACCTGGGAGAAAAGAAAGGTCTTTGCCTGGCACCGAAAAGGTGCCAAGCAAACCGCTTTGGGGTCTTTATTCCATAAGTGGTGTGTCACCACTGCAAAGGCCCTCTCCCTTGTAGCTACCTGCCTAGCTTCCTTTGGCGGGGGCTCCTGAAGGAGGGCTCCTGAAGATGACCTAAATGTCCGAGCAGGTACATGTGGGAGGAGATGTGCCTTTAGATACTCTGGAACTCTTTTCCCATGGAATATTGTTCAGTTAATACCATCCATCAGTTATTGCAAGAAACATGTAAATTTTTGGTTTTTTAAAATATTTTTATTTATTTTTCAAAAGAAATTATAAAAAATGCACACATTCTTATTCAAAATCCCTCCCCAGTCCCTCCCCCAGCTCAAACAGTTTCAGAATTCTTCTTCTCCCCTCCTTTATTTTCTATCTCTGTTCCAGGTTCATCCTATGTCATTCCATTATTATCTTTTTCTTTTCATGAGTCCCTCAGATTTCTATAAGCTTCTATCAAAGTTGTTCCATTTGACTCTTTTTTTCATAAACTCTCTATGTTTTTTTTCATTCCTTCTTGAAGTTGTCTCTTTTCTTTATTCCTCTGTGCACTCTTATCTTCTGTGTCAGTTTTCCATTTATTGCTATGTCCCAGGTTTTCTTTTTCCACAACAGTATTGTCAGCATCCAGGCATTCTTGCAATTACTTGCAGTTAATTGCCTCGTAGCTGTCAACAAGAAACCAGTTAATGTTTTGTCTCTAATCTCTCTGTTTTCTCTCGATCCATCAGTTACTGCAAGAAAAATATAACTGAGCAAAAGAAACACTGCTCACCAAGATTCACAAAACTGTGGAATGTATTGTTTCCCATAAATTCCAGGCTATGATAAAGTTTACTTTACAGTGGAGACAACAGGAAAGCACCCTTTCTGGAGGAAAAATCAATTCAGAGAGTGGTGTGTTATAAGCAAATGGCTGTTGGTATCAAGTGCTGCTACACCACCTGAGCATTTGCAAAAGGCAATTTGTAAACCCCAAAGGCACTGGATTAACGTAAATGGGAAGGCTTATGCTAAACCAAGTTCTGACATCTTTGACTCACATTTTATTATTATATTTTATCCCACTTTTCAGACAACTACTCTTTCCAAAATTAGCTCACATCAGTTTAAAAAATGACCCAGGCCCTTTTCTTCAGGATTACAAACACAAAAAAGAAGACAACAGAGACACATTAGGGAGGGAGGTGGAGGGAAGAAATAGAAAAGGGAGATTGGTTCGACAATGCCAGAACAGTCGTAAGCAGGCATTTGTCTTTAGTTGGGGCCAGGCTGTCCTTTCCTTGCTGGTGGTCTTGCTTGGGTAGAAGTGATGAGGTTCCTGGTAGCCCTGGTTTATCTGTCTGATGGTAGAGGTCAGAGTATGCCTCTTCTTACTTTTGTGGTTCCAGGGCCACTGGCAGAGCAGAGTTCTTTTAGGTGGGGGCGGGGGGGGAGCAAGTTCTCTGCAGCTGCTTCTTCGCTAACCTATGGCTTGTGCCAGCCTGGTCTTCTCCTTGCCAAGGGGCTCTTTCTGGGAGAGAGGAGGTGCGACCTCCCATTGGCAGAGGTCGGAATATGGTTGCCCTCGCTTCTGCAGCCAAAGGGCAAGTAGCAGTTAAAGCAGAGTCCTTTCTGGTAGGGAGTTTTATAATTTACATGTATGTATACAGTGAATAAATAGTAAAGACGGTAGAAGGTTGAGATTTTAGTACCTCATATGTCCTACAAAGACTCTTAATTCCTGTTGATTTCAAAGGGAGAGGTAAGTCTGCACTTAAATCCCTCCAACTGAAAAACATTGGGAATGGTAAAAATGCTCACTTTGACTAAATCGCACACCAAGTTTAAAACATATTTGTTGTGTCTTGGAAAGGATGTTTGTTACCAAAGCTGTTGTGTAACTTCCTCTCAGCCACTGCCTCTGCAAAGGGGCAGTTTATCCACTTGTAAAAATTGCCCAGGGGATGAGAAATGCTTTTCCTGTCCAAATGCTTTTTTAAAAAGGGACTGGAGAAGCATGGTAACATGTGATAAGCCCTTAGTATCTCCTATTTTAGATGCCACACTTGAGTCCCTGTAGACACAAACAAAAGGGCTCCGGCTTGGTGTGTCTGGATCTGTAATGCCATCTGGGGAGGGTTAGGTGTAGCGTGAATGATGTCAAGAAACCTCAGCCCTGGTTGGTCAAAGCTGTTGTAAATGGGTAGTTAGAATGAGCTATTAGGTTTGGAAGAAACATCCCCATGTGCATTTCAGTTACCATGAGGGAAAAAGGAAACTGTTCCTCAGTACTAGAGTTCTCTGCAGAGAAATTACCCCCAACTTCTGTAGCGTGGGCTGCCTTCTCACACAGTTGTATTCAGTGGTAACTGAATGTTCTCGTTCCCTTAGAAAGGAATTGGTGAAGATCTATTAAAATAATAGTATTTCCAGATTTAAAGGGGATGTTGCCTCAACTTTGGGATAATCTACAATTTCCCCCCAGATTCATGATATTGAAAACTCTCCAAAGTGAAATTTGGGGAGAGATCTGTTGAAGAATAGCTGTTTTTTTCTGAATGGAAGAAGGGGAATGCTCTCCTCAAAACAGTTTCTAGAGTTCTCGCCATGCCAAGGAGGGGCATATTCTCTTTCTCTATATTTTACACTGGGCTTTTGTTGGAGGTACCAGCATTGCCTTGCTTCCACCGCTGCACCGTGTGAGGAAGACACCCTTCCCCTCTGGGAAGTTTTGATGGCAACCACAAATAATGTGTTAGGTTAAAATTTGAGGAACAATAGACACTAGATTGTTCCTTGTCAATAAATAAGGCTGTATACTAACATATTTCTTTCTCTTTGCCATTAGCACCTAGCACATGAGGTTTTATACCCAGTTCTCTTCCTTCCTTCCTTCCAGGTCATCATTTTAAAGCTCATAAAGCTGTTCTTGCTGCCTGCAGCCAGTTTTTCTACAAATTCTTCCAAGACTTCACTCAGGAACCTCTAGTAGAGATAGAAGGTAATTGATACCGCTCGATCTAAGAGAAGAACTAGGAAAAAATGTCCATGTCCACTTCTTCAGTGGTCCACCCACTCTTAACAGGCATAATCTCAGATTGGGGCTGTGAGGTAATTTTGCTGAGTAAGGCTTAATTCCAGGCATTTGTGGTTGTCAGATTTTAGTCCTGGAATGCCTAGCCAAGTTGAGTGATGTTAATATATGTGCGCAAGGAGTCATATATTTTGGTTGGCCTTGGACCTGGTTATTGTCAAGAACCTATACTTCCCATAGAACCTGTACTTCCCCTAAGGATGTGTGTGTGTGTGTGGGGGGGGGTGTCTTGTCCCTGCTCAGACTCTGCTCCCAAAGCACGTCAACTAAAAACACACCCTACTCCTCCTTGGAGGAGGGCGAGGAAAGCAGGGACTGGGCCAGCAGTTGCACTGGGCTTGGGAGGCACTCAGAGGGCCACCAAAACCCATTGTAAGTGCCAGGATGCTCCCTGCCCCCACTCCAGCTCCACTGCCTTTGAGAATCCAACTGTGCAGTTGGGAGTACTCCTGGAACCTGCTTTGCATGTGAATGCCTAGATCATGGCTGGGCCTGGTGCCTCTGCTCAGCTTAGGTTGGTGCACCACCAGCTGCAGCCATTCTTGAGAAGAGGAGATCAGACCAGACCACAGTAACACATGCCTTAGTTACATCCAGGCTGGATTACCACAATACGCTCTTCATTCAGCTACCTTCTGAAGAACTTATTTGGGAACTTCACTTGATCCAGAATGCGGCAGCAAGGACGTTAGCGGGTGCTTACCCATGGAGATCCTATTGCCCCTATTCTACAAAAGTTGCGCTGGCTGCCAATTTGTTTCTAGGTACAATTCAGTGCTTGGGTCCAGGATACCTGAGGAACCATCTCCTCCCATACCAGCCTATCCTAAGAACTATTGGAGAGGCCCTTCTCTTTTCCTTGTCTGTGGACAAGTCACGATTGGTTGGGATAAGAGAGAGGGCCTTCTTGGTGGTTGTAGACAGATGGTGGAATACCTTACCCTGTGAGATCCATTTTGCCCCCTTTCTTACTGTTTTTAAACTGTCCTGTTCTGGCAAGCTTTGTTTCAGCGAGCATTTGTCTTGCCAGGCAGGTGGTTTTTTATGTGGTAGGTAGACCCTGATTTCAAAATGACTTTATCTGCTGAGCTTGTTTCCATTTTTATGCAGTTTTATGCCTTTTTAAAGATTGATTTGTTTTTAATTCTAAGCCACCCTAAGCAATGCAAATGGCTTAGACGGGAGTAGTGTAAGTTTTCTAAATTAATAAATGCATACAACTGTATTCCAGAGAGGTATACTGGCATATAGAGTAGAATCTGGATACCTCATAGGTTGCTCCTTGTCCAGGGGAACCTCACACCTACCTGGGGAATGATTTTAGTCTGAAGAAAACATGGATCAGCAGCCATTTTAGAGTAGAAATACCTTGTAGGAAATCTCTCCTCTATTGATCTTGCTTGGCCCTACCTGGCTTGATCCCTTCCACAGCTACAACAAAGAACCACCAACTTCAAGGCTTAACTTCAGTAACTGAGCCAATGTCAAATGTGAATTGTATTGGGTATCATGCCTTAGCTATGACTGCGTTTCTGCAGTTTCAGGCTGGCAGAGTATGTGCAGGCTACCTTTTCTTGCCGCTGGTAACTACACTGGTGCATCTGGAATTAGGAGACAGAGGTTCTGTTTGAGAGGAAGCAGTGACTGCAGGTTTGGGCTGCACCAGCTCATTCCTTACAGCTGAAGCACTTAATCCAATCATGCTGAATTAAAAGGAAAAGTAATCTGCAGAAACCTTTTGCTGGCCAGTGAGCTATTGAATAATCAGAACTGTGGTAGTCTCTTCTGATAATACCAGTGATGGAAGTCTAGAAATGTGGATGGACTTCTCATAGGATAGGACTTCTTACCACTCCTACTACAATAACAAAAAGAAAAGAAATCAACTACTTTGGCAATCAGGGCCAAGTAAGAAAATGGACTAAACTGATTTTAACTTTCCTTGATCCATTGCACCCTTCCCTTGATGGCCGGGGGATAATGGAAGTTGTAGTCAAACACAACAGAAGAGCACCAGATAGGGGAAGGGTGATCTGTTGTCTTGGAGAATTTGGATTTTTGTTGTTCAGCGCTAGTCTCTCTGACTGTAGTATCACAAGATTTTCTGAAAAACCTGAAAATACTTTTAGCTCAGAGGTGGACAGAAAGTAGGTCAAGGTCCAGTGGTGGAACAATGGCCAATATCTGAGTGCACCACCTCCTAGTACCTGCTTCTTGTTGGGATTCTTTCAAATACCGGAAGAGGCACTTCTGATTTTCTAAAGCAAAAGTGCAGACTTGCGATCAGTTGACCGAGATTAGTTTTGCACTGATGGTTAAAAGTTTCTGTGTAAGCACTGTTGTTTGTACATTTAAAAGAAATTGATTCTAGGTTTGTTTGTTCTTTAAAACTAGACCTCACATGACTAAAGACAGTTTACTCCTGTTCTGGATGGTCAACATGGAGGCGAATATTCTCACTTTGTGTTCTGATGCTGTGATAGCTAAATAGAACCTCCCTAGTTCAGAGGTGAAATATCCCTGATTATTTGATGCTGTGAACAGACAACAGGGAGTGGCCACTACCATATTCTAGCTAACCATGGGTGGAGGTGGAATGCTGGACTTAATATTCTTGAGACTGGATCCTGCAAGACATCTCTTACAAAAGAAATAAAATTTGTACAGAGTGTAAGAAGGTTTCATTTTGTCTTTTGCCTTCAATCAGGTGTAAGTAACATGGCATTTCGTCACTTAATTGAATTCACATACACTGCCAAGCTAATGGTCCAAGGAGAAGAGGAAGCAAATGATGTCTGGAAAGCAGCTGAGTATCTTCAGATGTTGGAAGCCATTAAAGCACTTGAAATCAGGTGTGGTTTTTTGGAGGGCTGTATTTTAAGGAGGCATCTAAGAACCATCCACACCAATCTGTGATGCTCCTTTTAGATGGTTCCTTTCTTGTTTATTTTGCAGGATCATGAAGACCACATTAACTTTTGAAATATTACTGAGTTGACAGTGCTGTTCTCCAAGGGCCTTTTTATGCATCATGCAGTGGAATCTGGGTTTGCCACTGAAAGTGCGCTTGATAGGGGCCCACATCCAATCCTCACTCCCAAATGTGAGTGAGTGAGTCCGCATGTGTGTATGTGAGAGAGACAGAGATTCACAAGCTTGTCTACACCTTTTAAAAAATGTGTATACTTCAAACATCTTGGCTATGCACCTGAAAAAACAAGGTTATGATTTGGCCCTAAATAAAATTGGAGTAAGAAAAGGCTCATTGAGGAGGTTAAATGCATTTAGGTTACGTTATTAAGCAGGTAGCCTACCTTGGAGTTTTTGTTTGGATAGTTCTATTCATTAAGGATAGGCCTGTGTAAGTTGACATAACATCTGTTAAGGTTCTAGCATACAGTAGCCTGGTTCAGATGACATGGCACCCTATCATGGGTTGGCTGTTATGAATATGCCGTGTCATTCTAACCGAGGCAGCTGGGGTTCTTTGAGGTTTAAACAACCCTCGCGTAGAGTGTTTAGACTATCCAGGCTTCTTGTTTTATCCCAATATCTGTAGCCGAGTTTAAATTGGCCCTTTTTGTTTTTGGATCCTAACTGTGTTCTTCACCATTTTTCTAGGAACAAAGAAAATTCATCGCCACTCGAATTGAATCAGGCACAAGATAAAAATAAAGCCAAAAAGAGGAAGATAGCAGAGACCTCCAATGTTATCACGGAAACGCTGCCTTGTGCAGAATCTGAGCCAGTTGAAATTGAGGTGGAGATTGCAGAAGGGGCTATTGATGTGGAAGAAAATAACATTGAAGCGCTTGAGGAGGTAGCTTCTGCTGAACAGTCTATAAAGTATATACAGACGACGGGTACTTCAGATGAGTCTGCTTTGGCTCTTCTGGCAGATATCACCAGCAAGTTCCGCCATGGGGAGAGAAACAGTGAAATTCAGGAGGAATGTGACAGCATATCTGATCCAATGGGAAAACAGGTGGAAGGCATTGAGATCATGGAACTCCAGCTGTCGCATGTGAACAACCTTTTCCACTGTGAAAAGTGCAACCGTACATTTAAGTTGTTTTACCACTTTAAGGAACACATGAAAACGCACTCCACTGAAAGTTACAAGTGTGACCTATGCAACAAAAGGTACTTGCGTGAGAGTGCATTGAAGCAGCACCTTACCTGTTACCACCTTGATGAAGCTGGAGCCAACAAGAAACAAAGACCTGGTAAAAAAATACACGTCTGCCAGTACTGTGATAAACAATTTGACCACTTTGGACATTTTAAAGAACATCTTCGGAAACACACAGGTAACTGCAATTTCTCCCTCATCCTGGGATTCTTGGCTCTCCACAGTGGCCTCGTAACACCAAACCATGGTTTAGTAGAATGTGCCTGAACAAGAACAATCTGCAGCGAGCCTTGGGCTCATGTGCACCTCCCCCACCCCCCACGTGGCCAGGAGGAGGAGGAGGTGGGAACCATTTGTTTTTGGTTAGCTACAGTTTATTGAGTTGTCTGGAGCGGCAAACTGGTTAATATTAACTATGGTTAGTTTCAAAACAAGCGAGCATTAAACTGTGGTTTCTGAACCTAGCTTGCTGAAACTCACCTTAGTTAATGTTAACGACATTTATATTGTGTATTGCAGCTTTCCCTAACCTGGTGCCCTCCGCATGTGTTGAACTATAACATCCAACATCCCCAACTAGCATAGTGTATTGTTTATTGTGACATCCAAACCTGGAATTGGGTTGTTGGGGGAAAGACAACCCAGAGTTAGAATGCAAGAACAAACCATGGGTTTTGGCTCTGGGTTGTTTGTCCCACAACAATTCACAATTCCGGGTTTGGGCGTCACACTAAACAACCCAGAGAGAGTGTCCCTGACTGTTTAGTCCAGCAGGAGCAGGCAGGCTAGCACAGTCACTAACTCCCGCTCATTCATGATTACCCAGGGTTTCAAGAAACCCTGGGTATCTGTGACATACAAACCAGGTCTCTGTCTAAAGCCTTCCGGCAAGCACAACTCAAAGCACAACTTGCCTCACTTGTACAGCGATTTGGATAAGGGCAGAAACAGTCTGCTGTTCCATTTCTTATCCAAACTGTATGCACATGACAGCCCGCCAGAGATTGCTGGGAGTCCTTGTCACCAGGCGATAAAAGGACACCTGCCCCTGTTGAGTCAGCTAGCGAAATTGTGGATGGTGCTACCTCCAGTGTTCAGAATGTTCATATGGTTGTTTTAATAAACTGAAGCTAAGCTGTGGCAGTTACTCTTAAGGGAAATCCTTTTTTGGATTCTGGAGGCAGTCCCAGTGCTTGATTTCCCCTGCCTCCACATATTTAAACCCCCCCCCCCGCTTTTTTTTACACCCTGAACCAAATCTGCAAACCTACTGAAGGTGCAATCCTAAGCATGTTTAGACAGAAAAACTCCTACAAACTCCTCCTTGTAGGAGTTTTTCTGTCTAAACGTGCATAGGATTGTGCCGTAAGTGCCTTACATACCAGATTTACAGACAACCTCACAAGAATGCCATTAAGGTATAGATATCTTTATATAAGGGAGGAGAGACTTGTGTTGCAGTAAAATGTAATTCAGCTAGTTGACTAGAGCCTAACACTGTTTTCTCCCCATGGGAAGGAATTCCTTTGGTAGGGTATTTTCGGTTCCCTGAAACCCTGAATCAGAAATGAAACTGACCTCAGGCTGATTCTAGCAATGTATTTAGACTAGTCAGGTCATAATGGTGAAAATATCAGAAGTCGCCATGTTTGTGTGCATACATGTATGCGGTGACTGAACTTGTGAATGTTTTAGCATATCAAAATTGCTGGTGTATTCCAGGATAATTTTCCAAACCTAGATTGGGCCGGATGCAATAAGACATGGTCTTAACATACGAACATTTGTGTATAGTAATCTGGGGAGTGATGGGATGGGAAGGCTTGGTGGCTGCACTGTGTCAAAATTGTCAAATAGGGACATTAGAATTGCCTGGCTAGATCAGACCAAAGGCCCATATAATCCAGCAATCTGCTTTCAAACTTGCAAGCAGGGCTGTTGCTTGTTCTCAGCATCTCATGATAGGAGGTATCCTGCCTCTGAACACAAAAGTACCATAAACCTTCTGCTTGCAGTATTGACATGTTGGTGATTCGCCCACAAGATTCTCACAGCCTAATGCTGGTTTAGGAGAACTGTGGAATGTCTTGGCCTCTCTCTCCCTACCCATCTCCTCCCAATTCTAGATGGGAAAAGATAAATTGAGTCAAATGACTCCTGCAAAAGTATTATGGTTCAATTATAGGCTGAATTTTCCTGGCTGTGCTTTTCGGTCCTCGAATTTCAGGATGTGTTGTTCCCAATCGGGAAGCAGCAACATAGCTTGCCTTCTGACTGATTAATGTTATGTTTTATTTAATGTTTCTTAGCCACCTTTAAAAACCGTGGTCTTCCCAAGGCTGCTTACAATACAAAAAGAGTAAAATTCTGTAGCAAAAAACAACCCAAGTATGTTTTTCATGCCCTCTTAAAAGCAGCTATGGATGGAGCCAGACATTTGGCTCTTGGGAGGGAATTCCACAGAGTTGGGGAAACTACTGAGAAGGCCCTGTCTTCAGTACCTGTCAAGCTTACTGATTTTAGTGGTGGGCCAGTGAGTAGGGCTTCCGAAGATTACCTTAAAGCAGGGGCAGGTTCATCTGGGTGTAGGCAGTCCTTCAGATAACCTGGCCCAAGCCATTTAAGAGAGCAATCCTACGGCCACTAGACACTGTCTAGACAGCCATAAAATTGTTCAGTTTCTGGAAACTGCACTCCCTGCCTCCTCATAGCCGGTGCAGTTCTATTTGTGCTGCTGCTATCTCCACACTCGTAAACAGAGCGTGGAGAGGGCAAAAAAGGGGTGGTCCTGGGGGAGGGGAGGAGACTATGGAAGCTGCTGTACGCAGCTTCCTATCAGGTCTCTGGGCCCCTTCCCTCCCTCCCCAAAGCTGCATCTAGCCATGTGAAAACATGCATCTAGCCACAAATGCAGGGCGGCTGGAGCACAGAGGAGAGGATCCCCTCCATGCTCCGTATGCCCTGTGCTGGATAGGCATCAGCCTCTGAGTTCAGAGGCTAACATCTATCTTGATAGGATTGCACCCTAAAGATCAGCATCAGCACTTTGAATTGGGCTGGAAATGAACTGGCAACTAATGCTACTGGTACAGAATTGGTGTAATATGATGCAGCATCATTCATTCTTAACTTTTCCTTTGTGACTGTGGTTGCTACAGCCGGGGTGGGCACATTTCCAGATGTGTTTGATTTCAACTCCCACAAGGCCCTGCTAGCATGGGCAATGGTCAGGAATGCTGGGAGATGAAGTCTAAAACCTCTGGTGATCTATCTTCTGCCCACCCCTGTGCAGTGCCTCTTTATGGAATGGGCAGTCTCTCTAGGACAGGGGTGGGGAACCTCAGGCCCAGGGGCCAAATCCGGCCCTCCTGTGGTCCCAGTCTGGCCATCCAGGGTTCCCCATGCTGGCCATGCGCCTTTCCCCATATTGATTCTTTAGTGGTTTCCTGGCTTTTGTGCAGTTTTTCCTCATTCTAAAAGTTTGAAATGCCTCTCTCTTAAGGCTTAGTTACTGGCAGTAAGAACTTTAAGCTTAAATATGCTGGTGTTTTTTTGTATTTTTGCCGCATCCCGTTTGCCTTCGGTCCCACACACCTCTGGAATGTGGTCCCTGAAAGCTTCTCCAAAATTGAATTCGGCCCTCTGTCTCCCCACCCCACCCCCGGCCAATTTCAAGAGGCTTTGGAGATCATGTCGAGCACACGCTGGCAAATATGACATAAAAATGGTGTGACAAAAGTGTTTCCCTTACGTCTCGAACACTGGATTAGCAGTGATCATGGGGATATGACATTTTAATCAATTGTCAAATGTGTTTGTTTATTAGTCAGTAAACTGATAAGCCACTCTTCAGTAACAGGACAGTCAGGGCATTGCTACTGAGGTACACCTACAGGTGCCATATTTATATTAAAAAGTCCTGCAAAAGAGCAGTTCTGCACAGTTTTATAGAGCTTTATTGGAAAAGGTGTTGCTAAAAAGCACATATGCCTAATGACATTGTTCTTGGTCTGTCTGGACTCAAGAAAAGGTAGTAGTGAGAGCTCTGTGAAAAAAAACTCTGGTGGTGCTGGCACTGAACAATTTGAGCCAGTTTTTTCAGCCCCGTGGCTGGCTCTGTATAGTTACTTAGTTCTAATTGTTGCTTGAAATGCTCTCTATGTAGGGCTACCTGTATCTGTAAATTCATTGCACAAACACATCCTGATAACCTTGGATTGTAATGGAGATCAGGAGGGGGGGCACAGAGAAACTGTTCTCACAGTAGGGACGGCTAGCTCTGTCTTTGTTGTTCTTTTGATGACAGGCAAAGATGGTTTTATTCAGACAGGATTTTGGTTTTAAGTTGTTTGCTGAAGTAGGGTTTAACTAGTGGGTGCTGCTTATTTCTTTTTATTCAGGAATTGAACTGATTTCCTTTTATGTTTTAATTATAATTTTGTGTTATCTTATACTTTGGTGTTGGCTTCTTTGGATGCTATTAGTAGTGAAGAGGCGGGATATACATTTAATAAATTAATTTTAAAAACGGAGAAGGTAGAATGGCCAGTTGATTTTCTTTTCTTTTTGAGTGTGTTGAATTGAAAAGGATCATTGGAAGGAGAATGGTTTTGTTTGTTTTAAAGGTAAGGCTTTAAGGAGAATTAAGAGTTTGAATGAGAACGGGATGTATTAGAAATTGTTTATGAAAGATAGTATCCAATGTTAGTCCTACATACAGTAGACTCATTGAAATGAAATCTCATTCTTTTCGATGGGTCTATTCTATGTAGGACTAATACTGGGTACGACCTTTAGTACTTCTTAAATACACAGTGTACAGATGGGAAAACTCAGGTTGGGTTTGAAAAATTCCTCCTGCCCTGCCCTGTTCCCTGCATACATATTTTAAACTGGCCTGGGTGACGGTGTAGGGGGGGACAGGAGTGCAATAAACCCAACCGCCAAAGTCACCAGATCAGTTATATCAGCAATAGCTGTAGCTTCACTCATTACGCTTCAGTTACACTATATGGCATGGACAGAGGTTACTGATATGAGTGGTCAAGGTAATACATGTGGATCTGAACCACCCACTTTTGATTGAAAGCTCTGCACAGCACAATCCCAGCAGCATGCAGAACCCTACCGATATTGCATGTTGCTTTTTCATCTCAGTGCACAGAGCTACAGTTGGGAATATGCAGAGGCTTAGGTGGTAGACCAGTCGAGCTCTCTTGCTCCTGAATTTTCAGTTGCTGCAACATGGCCTTGAGAACATCAGCATTCACCAATAGCAGAGTGGGCCTTCGATCCAGCTCCATCAATTGTGCAGGCTTTCAATCAATCCACGTACTGATTTGTGTATCACAGCAGAAGTCTAGCAAAGGAGGGTGATTGTTCCTAACAGCAGCAATGGACAATAATTCATTTTGCAATACCTTATTGCCAGGAATGGTTGAATTCTATACTCCTGACTCCTTTTGCTTTCACTTCATCAGTACCTGCACAAATTCATAATTTTGTCCTTAAACCATGAATACTTGAAATTCGCCTCCTTTCTTTAATTAAAAAAAAAAAAAGATAGCTGAGATGGAGTGATTAGCCATCTTCTATGTCAGAAGACAGATTCCTTCCAGTGAACAGCTCAGCGTACTCTTCTTAGTTGCTGTAAACATCAAGAAATGAATATGTAGCTACCAAGAAAATTCCACATACTCCTTTTGGTTCTTTTGAGTATCCGAAGCATCTGGATCTTGAGCTACATGTGTGTTGGCCTCTTCTTACTGTTGCATTATATCATGTTTATTTACTCAGTGTCTAAAGCTAGTTCAGGCTTTTTCCACGGCATTGTTGAAGGATTTAGGAGGCATGCAGTGGACTGAATGAGAATCTTCCACGTTCTGTAGGGGGACACAGTGATTTCAGGAGGAGAGGGAATTCTTGAGTAAGAATAGTGATGTGGGTTTTCTGGAAAATTTTGAATTGGAAAATTTTCCAATGCAAATTAGCTTAATTTGCATAGAGTCAGTTGCATAGGAAAATGTCCTGTTTGCATTCAGAAATGTTCTGATGGCCAAGAGCAGGGGTGGACAATTTGTCCCTCCCAATGTTTTGGCCTACAGTACCCATCATTCCTCATCATTGGCAATGCTGGCTAGAACTGATGGGAGCCGTAGGCCAAAATATCTGGAGGGCGACAAGTTGCCCACCCTCGCACTAGAGAGATCTAATTGAGCATGTTTATTTTACTTGTATGTGAAGCGTCTTCGGACAGCGCTGGCTCTTCGGCTTAGAAACGGGGATGAGCACCGCACCCTAGGGTCGGACTGGTTGGGGACACCTTTACCTTTTTTTTTTTTTTTTTTTTAGTAAACAACAATGCTAAAAAAGCACCCCGTCTTAATCTTTGGCCCCAATACAACACAAGTAATTGACCTGTATATCACATTTCTATACTACCGCATAGCCGAAGCTCTCTGGGTGGTTTACAAAAGTTAAAACATTAAAATACAATATACAAAGTTTAAAAACCATTTACATAAAAGCTTACGGACGATATATACAAACAACATATAACTAAAAACAACTTTGAACTAAAAACAACTTCTAAAAAATCCATCAATAAAACAACACAGCTTAAAATGACACAGCTTAAAAATAGTATACAAAAGTCAGCAAAAGAAACAGGAGTTCTAAAAAGCGAAGGCTTGCCAGAATAATAGTCTTTAATGCCTGCTTATAAACCTTCAAGGGGCCGCGGTGGCTTAGTGGTTAAGACGCTGAACTGCAGACCGGAAGGTCGGCAGGACAGCAGTTCGAGACCCGAGTGCTGCGTGACGGAGTGAGCTCCCGTCTTCAGTCCCAGCTCCTTCCAACATAGCAGTTCGAAAGCAAGAAATTGCAAGTAGATAAATAGGTACCGCCTCGGCGGGAAAGGTAACAGCGTTCCGTGCACCTCAGTGTTTAGTCACGCCGGCCACATGACCACGGAAGCATCTTCGGACAGCGCTGGCTCTTCGGCTTAGAAACGGGGATGAGCACCGCACCCTAGAGTCGGACACGACTGGCTGGGGATACCTTTACCTTTACCTTTTATAAACCTTCAAAGAGGTCAGCGGGTGCATTTCAACTGGCACATCATTCCACAACTGAGGGGCGCAAAGGAAAAGGTTCTCTCAATATTTGAGGGGGGAAATTAAAGGATACTTAATGTGATTTAAATGTTATACTATGTAGAATTTTTTTATTACAATACTTATAAAAATTTAAATTATTGGTTAGTCTCCAGCACTGCTGCTCCTTTACCCCATTGACATAGTGTTAGCGTAAGTGATGTTTAGCGCAATTCCAAAAGCATGTCCTGGCGCAGCTAGTTTTCCAGGTTTTCAGTGACGTGTGTATTCTCTCACATATGTCACCTGAAAAACATTAATTACAACTTTGAAACTGCTGTGTTTGCCTAATATTGTATATGCAGTTGGTATACCCTCATTTTTACAAATGAACTTATGAAAGGGAAAATTTTCTGTGGAAAATAACACACTAGAAAATCTTCCAGAAAATTTTCCATTTTGGAACATTGTTCACCCCACATCACTGGGTAAGACATAAGTTATGAATCATGTTCAGTACCATTAGATGGGGTTGTGCTCTGTTTCAAAAAAGGAGAATTTGGAGTCCTGTGATGGCTCTGATGGGAAGGATTAAAGCAATGCATAACAATTCATGATTTCAAGGGTGGAATTGCATATCATGAGGCAACATGGAGTTCTCAGAAGTAGTGTTTTCCTTGTAATGCAGATGGTGGTAGTGGGGACTTCTTTAGAGGAGAATTGGGTGCATATATGTGTTAAGCACGCCTTTCACTTGTGCCAGTTGACTCCTGCAAGTGTCCCCTGCTGGGCTCTGAAACCTGAACTAAACATTGCTGACTAGTAAAGGGCCTGCGGAGATTGGCATTTGTAGGGCAGAATTGGAGTTCAGTTGAGCTCTGGGGCACTAGAGGCATGAAACATCTCTCTCTTGTGTTGCCTTGAAAAACTTGTGTTGCCTTGAAAAACAGGGTTTGGGAACACATTTCGCAAAGTAGTGGCCCAGTTTACATGCAGCTGTAACTTAGGATTTTTAAAAACCTGGGTTACTGTGAACAAGCCAGCATGCTAGTTCACGTGACTTGATCACTCCAGCTTGGCTCCTCCTGCCATCAGGAGGTACTAAACAAGCAGGGATGTGCTGTCCCTGGCTTGGTTAGTGTTGCACTCAGACCCAGAACTCTGGTTTGTCTCTTCCCTAGCAAGCCGGAGTTGGAACCCAGGGTTTGTTCCAGGAGCATCCCTGGGTTATTTGGCCAGTCCTGCTGCCACAACGAGGCAAGTAGCACGAACTAGCATGCTGGCTTGCTCACTGTAACCCAGGGTTTAACCCCCACCCCCAACTTAATGTTGTGTGTGAACTGGGCCAATGTGCAGGGCTTATAACCTTAGGTACTTTAACCTGTTTATAAGCCACATTGGGCACAGTAGAACTTGCTTCATACGCGGTCTTATTTTGTATGCATGTTTCCAACTAAACCTGCATAAGATCGGGCTGTAAAAGAGTTTAGATAAATAAATGAGGGGATAGGTATCTCATAGTCATGGGAGAATCTCCATTTTCAGAGATGGACGAATAATTAGGGATATTACCTTGCTTTGTGAATGCAGCAATCTGCATGGCTCATGTTGCACGACAGAATGCTGCTCCTGCATAGATGATTGATTCGAAGCTACATCCTAGTCCTCAAATTAAACTCTAATTCTTGCACTACTTGGATAATTGAGGTTCAGTGATGGGAAAGCTGCATTGTTCCATTTAAACTGGGGGAACGTCAAATTTTTTTTAAGACAGTTGAAATCAGGGTGAATTGGTTTGCATTTTCCGTAAATGCCTATATTTGCCTTGATAGGTGAGAAACCATTTGAGTGTCCAAACTGCCACGAACGTTTTGCTCGGAACAGCACACTCAAATGTCACCTGACAGCATGCCAGTCTGGTGCTGGTGCTAAAAAGGGACGGAAGAAACTTTATGAATGTCAGGTATGTAACGAAGAAAACGGCATGGGTGGGTTTTGTGTGTGTCATGTGAACGAGAGCGGCTCAAGATGATGCTGTAACTGACGTCATTTTATATGACTAAAAATTCAGATAAGTGGGATGGGGGACTGCAAGACTGATCTAGATCTTTATCCATCTTGGATGCTGTGAAAGGATCTATGAACCTCCATTTCCCTCTGTGGCCCTCTAAGCAATGTCTCTTTTAATGTCCTCTAGCAACATTAAGGAGTTTTTTGATGATTGGGGGGTGGGGGGAGGAGATGATCCTCTGTTCACCCCTGATGACCTGCTTCAGTTGTCTTTTTTTGCTTGGGGAAGACATAAGAGTATGGAAGAGATAGGACCGTACAACCTCCTGTAGTCTCCAGGATACCTGTGGGTAGGGGGCTGTACCAAAATCTGCTATGCTACTTGAACGGCTGTTGGCTCTCCTTTTGATGCTACCCTTCTCTGAGAAAAGATGAGAGGAGGTGGGGGAAATGAGCCAATCCACCAGACATCATTTGTGGGGAAAGGTTGACGGCGCCCTCTACTGCTCATCTTTGCACCTCCTCCAATGACATCATGTCTGCTAATTCGAAGTAACCATCATGCCTTTGTATAACAAGTCTACAGCAGAAATCCTGTTAAAGCGTTTTCGTAGTTGGGTCAACAGACCTGAAAGCAGGGGTGGGCAACTTGTGGCCATCCAGATGTTTTGACCTACAACTCCCATCCCCCCTTGCCAGCATAGCCAATAGTAAGGGATGATAGGGGTCGTAGGCCAAAGCATCTGTTGGGCCACAGGTTGTCCACCTCTGCCTTAAGGGCTCGTCTCCCATTGTCTGATAAGAATAAAGATGTTACTTGTTCCCCTTGAGGGTGGGAATGCTTACAGTTCTCCTTGGGTAGGTTCAAACCATCATCCTGCCTTTCACGGAAGGACATGCTGGCCGATTGTGCCACAAGGACATAATCTATTTAGCCATCTCTGACATTATGTTCTTAGACTCAGCACTTAAACACTGCACTTAAATCTACAATAAAATCTTTAGATAATTTTGTTTTCCAAGCTGAGTTTATATTTATTTTATTTCAGATATTCATATGTCGTCCTTTACCAGACTTGGTTCCAGGGTGGTTTACAAAATTAAAACATAGCCCTGCCCCCAATAAAAGCACACATAAAAACTGAGCAATTTGCAAGATTTTAAAGGCCTTTTAAAGATTTTAAGTGCTTGGAGAATAAAAAGGGGTTTGCTTTGCATGTGAAAGAAAACAATATAGACACCAAGCAAGCTTCTGTAGGGAGGGTGCTTCATAGATAGAGCACCACCACTGAAAAGTCCCTCAGAGTTCATGGCTTTCAATCTAAAAGAAACTGAATTGGTGGGTGAGGTTATAAGAAAGGAGCATAATAACTGATTTATTTATCTTTTGATGAGGATACTCTACAATGAAGGAGTAGCCTATTATTATTGTTATTAAATAACAATAATCATGAACTGGTTTACAGTTCGTGAAACAGGCTGATGCGTAGAAACTATTGCTGCAGGATTTATAGCCGCCTGGGTTTTTAAGGATGTAAACTGAACTGAAAAGAATGATGAGATGTATAATGAACTTTGGATAGTGTTCCTAAAGGCATTGTATCTTGTTCTTTCAGGTATGCAACAGTGTATTTAACAGCTGGGATCAATTCAAGGATCACTTGGTAATACACACAGGTGACAAGCCGAACCACTGTACCTTATGTGATGTGTGGTTTATGCAAGGCAGTGAACTGCGGAGGCACCTGCAAGAAATTCACAACATTTCAGAACGAATAGTAACTGAGGACATTCTTCCAGTGGACAGTGATCCAGTAGCATCCATGACTATCATAGAGCAGGTGGAACAAGTCCATGTGTTGCCCGTAATCCAGGTCCAGGTGGATCCAGCACAAGTGACAGTAGAGCAGGTGCACCCAGATTTGATACAGAATAATCAAGTAAAAGGTGAACAAATAGCTGAGCTACAAGAGCAGGTAGAAATCAGCTACTTAGAAGTGGAGCACATTCAGACTGAGCAAGGCACTGAAGTGCATATGGAGGAGCTAGATGTGGACCATGTGAACCAGTTACAAATGGAAGAGGTTCAGGCACAGCTTATAGAGGAAACTGATCTTGAACAAGTGGAATCAGGACATGTGGATCAAGGAGAACTGGAAGCGAGTGCAGCTGTTCAGGTGGAGGAGGCAAAGGCACATGCAGCAGATCACGAAGACGCTGATGATTTAAAAACTCAGCCAATAGTGGATATGCAAGAAGAAAAGGTGGAGACCTAGGAAATGTTGACTGCGCTACCTGTGATTTGGAAAATGTCATACCAAATTATTTTTGTTAATTTTCTTGTTTGACTTTTGCACCACAAATAGATGGCTCTCTTGTACCTTAGGGAAGTGGACAGGTGGACCAAAGTTAGGATATTTGACTAAACTGCCCTCCTTGTCCTTCTGGGAAAAAAATCCCCCTTTTATTTAAAAACAGCAACAACCACGGAACAAAGTTTATTCTACAGACAGACAGCTTTGTGTGAAGTTTAATTGTAAAGTTTTGCTAGATTGTACCACTAGGTTATACTGTTTGTCATTGTGAGAGACTTCTGAAGCAAGTTCTGTTTTCCTTTCAGAATATGGGTTTAGTGTTTAAAAGGTTCCAACATTCATATGGATTATCTAAGGGACAGTGATCTGCTTAGAAACTGCAGGTAATTCTCTCTTTCCTCCCCCCTCCTTCCCTTTAATATTTTGCAGTAGCTGCAGTCTTTGCTCTATTTATGTTCTTAAGTTTAACCACTGTCTTCTAAGCCTAGAAAATGATTGAGATGAAGGTAGAGTGTGTTTTGTTTTTAAAAAAAGAAGAACCCTTGTGCCTTCTCACGACTAAGTAATTAAACTTCCACAAAGCTTTTAAGATATTTACAAAGCTAATGCAAAACAGACAGTGTAGATATTGCTGTATAATGCTTTGTAATTTTGCTTATAATTGTTAGCTACCAGGTGTTTTTTTTCTGACATTAAAATAAACTTAGACGGGGGAAAGGAAATGGATTGAACACTGGCAGTTTTTTTAAAGGGCCAATTATAATAGGAAAAATTCAGCTGCATCTGTAGCAAGGTATGAGTTGGCTGAAAGATTGCACTGGCATCTTATCACCAGATTTTTATTTTTTAGAAAAAAGGTACATTTTATATTATAAGAAAAAAGCATTAAAAATACAAAGTAAATGTGTCTACTCAATGCATCAGGCTACTGTT
This sequence comes from Heloderma suspectum, assembly GCF_057233095.1. Classification (NCBI taxonomy): domain Eukaryota; kingdom Metazoa; phylum Chordata; class Lepidosauria; order Squamata; family Helodermatidae; genus Heloderma; species Heloderma suspectum. The sequence continues at coordinate 31,499,498 of NC_139459.1, forward strand.
TTATTATTTAAACTTTTTTTGACCCTTTACAGAAAGATCTTGTGCTTAAAAGATTGAAAAAAAATCAAAAGCCATAGGTATGAGTGTTTAACTGTGGATTTATAAGAGTAGGAGTGTAAATATTTTAATCAGTATTATTGGAAAATAAAACAGTACCAACCACAAGTTCTCAGTTAATGCAATATTATTTGAGTCTTCTGGAATGCAGATTCTTAGGACTGTTCCACTTGTCCTCATCATCATCACCATCATCTATTTTTACCCCAAGGAAAGCCCAAAGCAGCTAACAACATCACTATGCAGTAACAAATACAACAGTATCAAATAAAATATCAGAAGACAACAATATGAAAGAAGTTTCTAAGAATGAAAATACTACAATAATAAACCTGTAAACAAACTTTGCATTCAGATCCTAAACAACAAGTCAGTTAATAAATGCAAAATTCCTAAGTATATCAAACAAGGGGATAATACACGCCACATTTTAACAAAAATACACACCCCACTCCAGCAGCCAATATATTAAACCATTTGGATGGATCATTAAAAGAGACAAATCCACCTATATCCAGCAGAAGCTAAGAAAAAAAATAGGCACAAGCACAACCAATTAATACAAGAATTTTACAGAATATAAAGAACCATCATACCCCCAAAACCCTCATGTCAAACCTGCCCTCTCGCCACAGGTTAACAGGGAGGGGGGGGAAAGGGGAAGAGTTCTGCACTGATTTCATGCCACATGTAACAGTCAGCCAGAACCAATTGCTTTTGCTGGTGGTTGTGAGACTTTGTAATCCAAGCCTGAAGAGTGCTCACAAGGTAGCAATGATACACTTCCTCGAGGTTGGGAGATAGGCACACTAGTATCAGCTGCACCAGGCATAATGCTTCAGACAGGTCTGCTGGTCTCCTCAAGAGTAAAGGGAGGTGGGGCAGCTGACACAGTCCCTCACTCTACTGTGCTGCCACAAACCTGGATTTTTCACTAAGTATAAGCTTAGTAGGAGTGTAAATATTCTCTACACTCTCTACAGGGAGCTGCAACCAGTCATGGCTCTTTGACAAACGTGCCTTCTTATGACGTGTGTTTTCAGCTTGTCATTGCTGGCCGAAGACGTTTCGTTACCTGGAGTGACACGCACGCACCCCCAGCTAGGGACAACACTTTAAAAAAAGGGTGGGGAAGTTGTGACCCTCCAGATGTTGTTGAACTCCAACTCCCATTGGCCGTATTGGCTGGGGCTGATGGGAACTGGAGTCAAGTAACATCTAGAAGGCCACAGGTTTGCCACCCCTGCTTTAAAAAGTCAAGCTGTACCATTCAGGCAATATTCGTGCGTTCATCTCTCTTCTCCTGCCCTGTCATGGGGCCACCTAAAACAGGTTGCTTCCTCTTGCTGCATGTCAGGGTTGGCCCTGTTTCTTCCTTTTTGCACTTTAACTTGGGCATATGCCTAAAGGTGTTTTTCATATGAAAAAGCCTTAATCGGGTTGATGTGATTTTCCTAGAGTTAAGGAACTGTGGTTTGAACCTCCTTGGTTTCATATTGATTTTATCCTGCCTTTTCTGTAACAAGTTTAGGCTGGCATGCATGGCTTTCTCACTCCTTTCATCCTCAGGACACCCTTATGAGGTAGGCTAAAGTGAGATGTTGACAGGTCCAAGGCCACACAATGAGCAGGGATTTGGGGCTGACTGGATATTTGAACCCAGGACACCTAAGTCCTAGTCTGACACACTAACTGCTATACCACACCCAGCTCTCTTGGGAAGCCTAAGCCATATGCAGTTCTCTTGGGACGCCCACCCATATTTTTTAAAAGTTGTGCAGTAGCACTATTTAAGGGATGTAAGCTTCAGGGAATAAGCTATTAAAGATACAAAAGCCCTGGAATGCCTTGATAGCAATTTGTCTGTCAGTGTTAGACAGGCTGGCACTGCAATTGCATTATACAATTTAAAAAGTTACCATAAATCTGGACTGAAAAGATAGGACAGAAGACACTGAAATGAAACAGGATGGCAATGCCATCATCTGGTTCTCTGTTTAACACCCCCCACCCCACCCCAAGAAGTGTGTTAATAAAGGACTGCAACTCCCAACTAAACTGCTATTGTGGAAGCAACCCAAGTTTGGCTATGTAACATTAAGATTACATTTAGGCCAGCTTCTGCCACTAGCAAGTATATGTAACTAAATATGACACTTTCAAAAAGTTGGACTGACTCTTGCTTTCACTGCTATAATGTCAGGAGCGTTGCTGCTTTTTCTGTGAATGTGTAGGATTTGAGGTGTTTAATGGTGTGCAAGAATTAATGGCCCTAGAAGTGCTGGGAGCTGGATTTCAAGGAAAGGTGTTGCTTATGCTTAAGTGGACTAGAGGGCAGCACCAAGCTTTCTTATACCAGGAGGATCGGGAGACCATAATGACAGAATAATGTATCTTAGTAAGCAAAGATGAAATCTGCCACCTGTGCAAGCCAATATCTCACCCCTTGAGCTGGCTTTTTGGTGTGCCATCTTGGTTGCTCATTCCTGCTTCTTTAAATATCTCTGTTCAGGAGGTGGATGTCAGCAGTTCTGCTTTCATACCGGGGCTGAGCTCAGTTCTTTGTTGTATCCTTTGTATGCTACAAAAGTTTAGCATCCTTGTCCAAGAACCTTGTTCCATGGATGCATGCTGATGTGCCATAAAAAGGTCTACCAATTATGCATCAAGAAGAAAAAAAATGAAGCTGGCATGGACAGGGTTTCCTTTTAGGCTTTCACAGGATGGGAAAGCAGTGGGCTGTCACTGGCCAAATAAGGAGAGGAAATAAGTGTAAGTGCTAGGATCCAGCTACTAACTGTTGCCCTCACTTTAACTAGCCTGGTAGTGTATAAGGTCCTGTCTCCATGTCCTCTGTCTTAGACTCTATGTTATAGACCAAAGGTGCAATTTTATGCATGTTTAGATTCCTCTGTATAATTAATATTGATTAATAATATTAAGTGTATTCAGCTGCTGATTAATTTACTGGCCAAAATTGTGTTATTGGCTTTACTCTTCTGGGTTTTTTTTATGGATTCTGTAATCCACCCTCAAGGCCAATATTTGGTGGGAGGGCAAGGGTTAGAACTTTTCAAAATAATACGTTTTCATACTATTCAAGAGTAGCATTTCACAGTTCCTGCTATTTTCTCTTCTGAAGGTCTTACCGTACAATCCTTTACATGTCTGCTCAGAAGTAAGTGCAATTAAATTCAATGGAACTTACCCCCAGGTAAATTGGTATATGCTTACAACTTAGAGTGCGGTCCTATGCATGTTTAGACAGAAAAAAGTCCTACAACTCCCAGCATTTCCCAGCCAGCAGTGCTGGCTGTGGAATGCCAGGAAGCGTAGGACATTTTTCTGTCCTAACATGCATAGGATTGTGCCTTTAGGCTCTGATTTTAAGTGCATTTAAGAAGGTTCTCGTTAACTGTAGGAAGAGCGGTGCTGGATCAGACCAAAGGCCTGTCTAGTCCACCATCCTGTTTCTCACAGTAGCCAGTCAGATGCCTCTGGGAAGCTGACAAGCAGAATATGAGGACAATAGCAGGGATTTTAACCTCTACAGGTAATCCTCCCATCCACAGAGACAATAGCTAGTATAGTATACAAGCACCCCGGGAACACTGGCTTTTAGTGTTAGGAGAGAGATAAAACTGTCTCTCTTTCCACACCATGCATAGGTTTATAAACCTTTGCCATGTCCCTCCTTAACCATCCTTTTCATAAATGAAAAAGCCTCAACGAACTTAACTTTTTCTTTTCAGGGCGCTTCTCCAGCCCCCTGATGATTTTGGCTGCACCTTTCTGCACCTTCTCAAGCTCTGCGATGTGTGTTTCGAAATGGAGTGGCCGGAACTGTACGCAGTACTCCCAAATGTGCTCAAAGATTTGTATAGAGGCATTATGATATTGACAGTTTTATCTTCACCCCTTTTCCTAATGACCTCGAAAAGGGAATTAGCCTTTTTCACAGCTGTCTCAATGTGAGAGAACCTGGAGGGAGCTGTAGCAAGGTCAGTTTCCTTTAGAGGAGAACAAACCGGAAACTTGTGTATAGCTCAGTTCCCCACCCTGGTGCTCTCCAGTTGTTTTGGACTACAACTCCCAGCATTCCTGACCATTGGCCACGCTGGCTGAGGCTGATGAGAAATGAAGGGGACCAGGTGGAAAGGGCTGGTGAATAGTGCCTTCATTCTCATCCATTTACAGTTTTAATTGGGGTGCTGCAACAGCGAGCCAGTGTCTGCTCCAGGTTTTTGAGGGCCCTACAGTAAGACACCCTCAATGGGGACCCTCCCTCAGCGAGTCTCCCTTCTCACCACCATGGTCACCATCTGCTCTTGCTCCTCCTCCTCTTTCTCATTTGCTACCACTTGCTTGACAGGCAGAGAGCCAATGAGCAAGTAGGCAGGGGCATCTGCTGTTTCTCCTCTCACCCTTCCTGTTGGCTGGGCCAGAGCAAGAGGCAGGTGAATAAGCAAGCTGCAATGGAGAAGAAGAGGAGCAGCAAGTCCAGGGGGCTCTTGTCGACGGCCTGAGGGCCCTTAGCAGGTGCCTGACCATGCCTACCTTTGACACCAGCCCTGTTGACAGCACTTCCACTCCGACAGCACACTCAGTTCAGCCTCCACTCTCAATTCAACTAACCCCAGGCACAAATTAAATCCAAAGTCCTTCACTAAAAACTATTAAGCACACTTTTTGCTGCTTGCTGTGTGCATGAGTGCACAAGCAAAGCCACTGATTTATGTGGAACCTCCTTTTGAGTAGGTAATATTTATCAGCAGTTTTTGGCAGTTTTCTTCAAAGAGGTGAATGGGTTTGGGACCGTTCCTTGCAGGCTAGGTGTGACACTCCAGGTAGTTTTGAGATAAGAGGACTCTTGTCTGCAATTGATGGCCAACTAATGAAGTGTGATTATCCCCTGTCAGCCCTCTAGGCCAGGAGCAAACAACTTTTGGCCCTCCAGATGATGTTGGACTGTAACTCCCATCAGCCCTACGGCGAGGGATGATAGAAGTTGCAGTCCAACAACATTTCCCAACCCCTGCTCTAGGCAATGGGGGAGTGGCATCTCTCTACTTTGTATGATAAAGCTGCATAGCTTTCATTTAGGGTTGTCTGAGCAAGGAGTCCTGACCCTTAAAAAAAAAAAAAGCAAGTCCATTGAGATCTCAGGATTCAGATTTCATATGCTTTAATGAGAACGTCTAGTAACTTCAAGACACAGAGTACAGAACAGAGCAAATATGGTCATCCTAGTTACACAGGAAATTCAAGCCCACTAAAGCAAACAAGTCTAGCAAGTCAGCTTGAACTCTTTCCCCTCCTTTAGCCAGGGTTATCTCTGGAGTTCATTCACAACATAAAGGCCTCCTATTGGGGCTTCCCCTCTTCCTTTTCTTTCAAGCTGTAACTGGATTGGGTTTCGGCTGCTGAAGCCACCTGCATCTCTCTTGTCCAATTATCCTCACCCCAGGTGAGTCTCCCAAACCATGGTTTTATACAAAGACACATCCTGCACTACAGACAGCTTAAAAAAGCATCACAAAAGGCTCTTTTTGAGAAGCCCCCCCCCCCCCGCAAGTGGTCAGCAGTTGCCTTTAATCATAGTTGTAATGAAGGCAATGTGATTTATTTCTAAGTAAAGGTGCTTGGGATTATGATATTAGGCTTGTCACATAGACAAGAGGAAAGGCTTGTTCTGTGTTGCTCGAGAGAGACAATCCTATGGGGATAAGCAGTGGCCTCCAAAGTCAGAGGCAACTGCCTATCCAATGCAGGGCAGGAGAAGCATGGAGGGGATCATTCCCTCTGTGCTTCTCCTGCCCTGCATTTCTGGCTAGACAGCTGATTTGAGCTGTCTAGCCAGGGGAAGGCGGAGCGGTGGAAGCGGCAGCTGGATGACACATAGGATGTGTTGTACTGGCATTTCTGCCTTCCCCACCCTGGAATGCCCCCCGGAACGCCCTGTTTGGGCCACTCTGCGCTCCTCTTCCAAGTGCGGAGCTGTTCCACGCTGCCTGTGAGGCAGCGCGGAAGGGGGAGGTTAGTTCTCCGGGAACCGACCTTGGAGCGTGGGCTCTGAGGTCGGTTCCAAGAAAACCATATATCCTATGGCCATCTAGCTGCTAACTAGCATCCATAGGATTGCTCCCTCCATGGGCTGAAATTACAAGAGGGGTAGATTTTAGTTGAACATTAGGAGAAACATCTTGAAGGCAAGAGCGGTCCTGGATGGTGCATTCTCCCTTGTTGGAGGTATTCAAGGAGAGGCTGGGCAGCTGTGGTGCTTTAGCTCTGGATTTCCTGCATTGAACAAGGGGTTGGACTAGATCATGGTAGGAAATCTGGTGCCCTCTAGATGTTTTGGACTACAGCTCCCATAAGCCTCAGCCATCATGGTCAGTGATCTGGATTCTGGGAGTTGTAGTCCAAAACATCTGGAGGTCACCAGGTTGCCCACCCATGGACTAGATGGCCTACAAGGGCTCCTCCAAGTGTATGTTTCTGTAGTCCTAGGGCAGTATCCAACTCTTGTCATTCCATTAGTGCAAATGATGTTCCCTAGTGGAAGCTAGGTTCTGAACTATGCGCAAGAAGAAAATCCAACTAAAGTTATGATTGTGCAAGCACGGTTGCACATTACATTTGTGCAACCTGTTCCACAGTTATGCAGACCTATTAAGTTGTACTGATTTGTTTTTAATCCATTATCATAACTGTCTTGGGCGCTTCATTTGAATGGAAAGCAGCAGACAAATCTCTAAAAAATAAATACAACTGCTTGGATCCTGAGTTGCTCCTCCATGCAAGTTCTGTCAACTATCCCCTCCATCTACAGCTTCCCCAGACCATTCAGAAGGGTTGTCCAACCCACAGGAGTAGATTTGGGTGGCGGCGGGGGGTGGGGGAGGCAGGAAAGCCCCATTCCATGTGAACTCTGGAAAGTGAGGATCCAAGCCAATGGTTTTTCAGTGAGCTGAAAGTGGACTGACAACCGCTGTACTCCCTAGGATGTGTAGCGTACACACATGTCTTTTGCCCCATTGTTTGCCTCCAGTCAAATAGGTTTGGGAAACAATGAAAAAGCCTCCTTAGCAGAGGCAAAAGCAGGATAAGGCTGCATACTGTGAGCATACATACCCTCTTTTAAACCACTTTCAGCTCTTAAAATACTACTACTGTTCCGTCTCCAGGCTTTTTGCGCAAGTATCTCATGGTTCATGCAGTTTTCCCTAGCACTGCATCTGTTAGGCTTTATAGAAAAGGACACCATGAGTGGAGCTGTCCATGGTTTTCTGGAGAAACAGTGATGCTTGAGCAGCAAGTGGAGCTTTTAAAAACATGTTTGAGTCCACTGCTACTTTGAAGTTACCCAGTGACAAAAACATTACTAACCTTTGCCCCAACTCAGCATCTCCCCAGATGTGTTGGACTACAACTCCCATCTACCCCAGCCAGCATGCCCGATGGTCAGGAATGCTGGAAGTTGTGGTCCAAAACATCCAGAGGAGGCCAGGTTGGGGAAGGCAGGCCTGAAGTATATCTAGAGACACAGTGCTGAGTTTTCGATGTGGGAAACCTGATTAGCCAGCAGCAAGCCCCACTCATTTCTTTTCTTTCTTTTCATTGTGTATGGGAAAGAGAGAAAATTGCCAGGGTTCTGCTCTGGCATGTGCAAAGTAATACTAGAACAGCTTTCCTTCCAGATGTTTTGGACTACAACTCCACCATCTCCTAACCATTGGCCATGCTTGCTAATGCACCTTGGATAGCTCCTTTCAAGTTCTGACTGAAACCCAGAGCAGATTCAGAGCTACAAACCTCCACTGCAGATGGGAGTTGTAGTCCCAAATAGGGTTGGGCAGACTTTGGGCTTGTGGGATCAACTTTATTTTTCACGAGGAACTCTGAGGTCCAGCAACCATAGCCAGGTGCAAAATATAGTGGCTCAGGAAGGCAGACAAAGGTGGAGAATTAAGGAAGAGGGTGCCTCTGAGCATGTGCTCAGCCCAGGAATTTGAGAACAGTACCAGAACTGAGTTCTCAAGTCCCTTCATACAAAAATCCACTCCAGGTTTCCCCCCAAGCATTCTTTTTCAGCAATCAAATGGGGGGACAGACACTTTTTATTTGTTGCTATTGTTACATAATTGGGAATTAGAAACCCTTGCTGATCTACTTCAGCTCATCTGATCCACCTTCCAGCCCTGGTCCAAAACTTCTGGAAAGACCCAGGCTGGGGAAGGCTGTACTAAAATCTCTGAGTATTTGCAGCACACATTTCCCTTACCATTAGGCAGCTATACCCAGTGCCCCTGACATCGGAGGAGATATTGTTTTGATGTTTGGAAGATGGAATTCCAGCAGTGGATGAAACTAACTTATTCAGTTGTATGTTGAGAGCCAGTGTGGTGTAGGGGGATTAGGGTGCTGGACTGGCGTGGAGGAGACCCAGGTTCAAGTCCCCACTCAGGCATGGAGCTCACTGGGTGACTTTGGGCCAGTCATGAACTCTCAGCCTAACCTACCTCACAGGGTTGTTGTGAGGATAAAATAGAGAGGAGGATCATGGCCTTGGGATCCTTGGAAGAAAAGGTGGGATATACATGTAAGGGGGGGAAAGGAAAGGTTCCTCTTGTGCAAGCACCGAGTCATTACTGACCCCTAGAGGGACGCTGTTTTTCCTCAGCGTTTTCCTGGCAGACTGTATAGTGGGGTGGTTTGCCATTGCCTTCCCCAGTCCTTCCCCCAGCAAGCTGGGTACTCATTTTACCGACCTTGGAAGGATGGAGGGCTGAGTCGACCTGAGCCGGCTACCTGAAAACCAGCTTCTGCTGGGATCGAACTCAGGTTGTGGAGAAAAGTTTTGGTTGCATTACAGCCGCCTTACCACTCTGTGCCATACATAAATAATAAAATAAATATAATAGTGTGTTGTGGCAAGCTGCTGTAATAGGGCAGCATATGGACATGATTAATTAATAATAACCACCTTACCCACTGAGTAACTAGACCTATTCCATACACACGCCTTCCAACCTAGTTTTAGCCACAGCATCTTTAACAACAATTAATAAACACATTAGCTACAAGTAGTGTGTTGATCAACAAGTCCTTCTAATCTTGGGTCCTCTGATGTTGGACTACAACTCCCAGCATCCCTGGCCATGCTGGCTGGGAATGATAGGAATTGTAGTCCAACACTGTGGGGGGGCAAGTTTGGGAAAGGCTGGAAGCGATTGTCCTTTCTAGGGCTGCTCAAGTCATACTGAATGTGAGAATGGAAATTGCCTCTGAATAAAATATATAACCACCTTCACCCATATCAGCCTGACTGCACTTTAGGAAGAGAATAGAGCAGCCCTTCCCATTTGCCCACCTATGAGGGCAGTTAGGTGGGTCAGCACAAGACAGAGCCTTTGCTACAGTGACCCCACACCTCTGGAATAAATTGCCATTAGGGGTCCACCAGGCCCATCACTGCAAGCTTTCAAGAAGGCCCTGAAAGCTAACTTGTCTACTCAGGCCTTCCTCTGATATTGTCTGATCAGACTGGGTTATACTGCAATTGTGTTGTAGGTTCAGTCTTATGCTGATGTTTGTTGATTTTTTGGAACATCCGCTGTTTTTCTTCCTGCAGTGCTTTTTTACTATAGGAATTTTATTACAGGCATTTTATAGTTGCACGCTGCCTTGGGAGGGCTCCTTTCCTGAAAGGTGACTTAGAAATATTCTAAATAGATAAAAAATAAAGCTTGCTTGCTTGCTTCCCTCGCCCGCCCGCGGCTTACTAAGGCAGGCAGAAATGCAGCCGGTGAAGCTTCACTCCCACGCGCTCTTCTCCCCGCGGCCTGCTTCAGAAACTAGCCAACGTTGGCTCCATGTGGCCGGGGGCGAGCGGCTGCGAGATCTTCCCGGCGATCTTCTGTCCCCCGCCCCGCTACTCCTCCCGGCCGGGCCCCTGGCCGCCCTCTGGCGCGCCTCGCAGCGGCGACGCGTTGGATAAGGCGCGCCCCATTGGCCGCCGAGCGGCCGCCGCGCTCGGAGGCGCTCGCAACGAACGCCCTGCGGAGGGCGGCGGCGGCGGAGGCTGCGGCGGCTCGCCTCCGTCCCCCGGCAGGTAAGGAGAGCCGGAGCAGCGCCTCCGGGGCGTCTTTCCGCTCCCTCTGCACGGTCCCCTGCGGGAGATGAGGAGGTTACCGGGGGAGAGGCGCGCGGTCTGCTTGCACGTAAGTGGCCGCCACGGAGTTGAGTGGGACTTGCTCCCCAGGAAGGGTGCGCGGGCGGTGGTCTGCCGGGCGCACGGGGGGAGCTGCAGGCCCCGCGCGGAGGGGGCAGTGGAGGCTGGTGGCTCCGATTTCGGTGGGGCTGCGAACCCACTCGGGGTTTCAGTCAGAACCAGGCAGAACTCTAAAGGAGCTAACCGAGGTGCTGAACGTATTTTGGGGACAGGGTTCAGCACTTTGGATCGCTCCTTTAGAGTTCTGGCTGGGTCTGACTGAGACCCAGAATGGATTCGCAACCCCACCGAAATCGGAGCCACCAGCCTCCACTGGGAGGGCGGTGGGAAATGGGTGAGTGACTGTTCAACAAGCTGTTGTTGATTGTCTTTTTCCCTTCGGATCTTTTATGGTGCTGCTGTTTTGTGGAATGATTGCTTGGGATTCATTCTGATTGCCCTGTGTGGCAGAAAAGTGGCGTGTGTGTGTGTGTGTGTGTGTGTCTTTGTGTGTGTGTGTGTGTACGCAATCTTTAGTGCCCCTCCTGCCCCCGCAAAAGGGGAGGGTGCGTGTGTTGGTCGGTCTCTGCGCTGCTCTTTACCCATGTAGAGCTGATGAGCTTAAAAATAAGGCATGCATCTGAGACTGCGCCCAGACTTCAGGCTTGTGGGATTTACTTTGGGCTTTTTTTTAATAGAACCCCAAGATCCATTGATCAGAACCTGGTGCAAAAAACATACACTTGCAGTGCAATCTTCTACATGTCTGCTCAGAAGTCATTAATCCATGGCGATCACTTGTAACCGAGTAAGATTGTCTTCCAGGGGCAGAGTCTTAGCAGTGGGTCTGCAGGTGGTTGTGAAATTCAAATTCTGGATCCACACAGCTTCCCACAGTGAGGACACAGGTTTCCAGGTGGAAGGCGACCATGACGTGGCTTGACGTGGCTTCCGCTGAGCTCATTTCCAGTGGAGCTTTGTTGTTGTTCAGTCGTTCAGTCGTGTCCGACTCTTCGTGACCCCATGGACCATACCATGCCAGGCCTTCCTGTCCTGCACTCTCTCCCGGAGCGTGCTGAAGTCCATATTCATTGCATCAGTGATGCTATCTAGCCATCCCATCCTCTGCTGTCCCCTTCTCCTTTTGTCCTCAGTCTTTCCCAGCATCAGGGTCTTTTCCAGAGAGTTTTCTCTTCGCATTAGGTGGCCAAAATATCTGAGCTTCAGCTTCAGTATCTGTCCTTCCAATGAGCAGTCAGGGTTGATTTCCTTTAGGACGGACTGATTTGACCTCCTTGCAGTCCAGGGCACTCGTAAGAGTCTTCTCCAGCACCACAGTTCGAAAGCATCAATTCTTCGGCGCTCAGCCTTCCTTATAGTCCAGCTCTCCCAGCCATACATTACTACTGGGAAAACCATAGCTTTGACTAGACAGACCTTTGTTGGCAAGGTGATGTCTCTGCTTCTTATTTTGCTGTCTAGGTTGGCCATAGCTTTCCTCCCCAGGAGCAAGCGTCTTTTAATTTCATGGCTACAGTCACCGTCTGCAGTGATCTTGGAGCCCAAGAAAATAAAATCTGTCACTGCTTCCATTTCTTCCCCTTCCATATGCCAGGAAGTGATGGGGCCAGATGCCATGATCTTCGTTTTTTTAATGTTGAGTTTCAAACCAGCTTTGGCACTCTCCTCTTTCACCCTCAACAAGAGGCTCTTTAGATCCTCTTCGCTTTCTGCCATTAGGGTGGTATCGTCTGCGTATCTGAGGTTTTTGATAATTCTCCCAGCAATCTTAATTCCGACCTGTGATTCATCCAACCCGGCGTTTCTCATGATGTACTCTGCATATAAGTTAAATATGCAGCCTTGTCGTACTCCTTTCCCAATTTTGAACCACTTGGTTGTTCCATGTGTGGTTCTTACTGTTGCTTCTTTACCCTCGTACAGGTTTCTCAGGGGACAGGTAAGGTGGTCTGGTACCCCCATCTCTTTCAGAATTTGCCAGTGGAGCTTACTTCCAAGTAAATGTGTGTATAGGATTGCAGCCCAAGGATGAAAGGATGCTGAGCCCAGGAATTTGCTTTGAGCAGCTGAACTGAATGGGGCCCATAGTGTTGCCATACAAAAATCCTCTCCTGGTTACCAAGCTTTCTTCATTTCAGCAGTATAATTTAGGGTGGAAAGGGAGTCATTTCGCTGCTGCTGTCGCATAATGGTAGGGAGTCAGAAACCACTGCTGATCTATTACAAATCACCCAGAGAGATATATAGCAGATCTAGATCTACGTTATGGTTACTGATGCTGTAAGAAAACGACCTATTACAGGTGTCAGAGTATTAACAGCACTTTATAGCAACCTAGTAGTGTATGAAATTAAAGTTGCTTTCACTATGGTGCATAAGGTTCGTGAGTAACTGTCCCCTGGAATAAGGAACAGGCGGCAAAGTGTAGTGCATATATACACCTGCCAACTGAAGATAACACTTTGTGAGCCTGGTGAAATGGAATCAACCATAAATGCTTGTGTTGTAATAAATGTGTCAGACTTTAAGGGTGCAGCGGGATATTTTGCTAGTGTGCGTGTGTGTGGGGGGATGTTTAAAGATGGATGGAGAATGGATACGTTAGTGTGTGTGTGGATATGCAGAGTGTTCTTGGAGCTATTACACAGACATAAACCCAGGTTTGCTCTGGAATCTACACCCATCTCTCTGGGGCAGTTCTGTATTTCATGCAGCAAATCTGTTTGCTGTGGGTAGCCAGTGTTAGCAATCAAGCTAAATGTGGGCAGTGTACTTGGATGATCCTGGCTAAATCAGATTTCTGAGATCTGTGTACCCAGGAGTTTAGAGCTATACATGTCTATGTATACATGGACACATGTCCATGTGTACACATGTCTATGTCATCCATGTTTGCTGGTGTTTGCTGATATGCATGTAAAGTTGGAGCTGCCCACTAAGAAGTGTATCTATATGAAGCATATTTTCAAACACCTGTTTGTCACATTCATTCTGTACATTTTTAGGAGTGCGCTTAAAAAACACTTAGCTGTACACCTAAAAACCGACGGGATTAAGAAGTTTACAATCTGACCCACTATGGAGGATTCTCCAGATACGTTGGACTACAATTTCTAACATCCCCATCATGTTAGCTGGGTGTGATAAGTGGTGTAGTCCAGCACAAGTGGGAAGCACCAGGTTGGGGAAGGCTGCCCTCTATTATTAATTTATTGTTCATGCTATTATTAGTGAGTAATATATGAGTATTAATGTTAGCGATTTTCCTTCAAAAATATTATTAGTTTCATTGATTTATGTAAAGTGGTCCCTTGAACCATGTGATACACATACTCGATAAACTCCCAAGGCAGCAAGAGTAGTCCGTGCATAAAAGCAAGCCTCTGTATACTCCACAGGTCATTCTCTAAACTGGGCTCCATGTATTTTATTTTATTTTATTTGAATGTATTAGTACATTTATATCCTGCCTTTTCCCCTCTGGCAAGGAGCCCAAGGCAGCTTACATGGTCCGCATGGTCTTCACGTTAGCCTCACAACAACCCTGTGAGGTAGGACAGGCTGAGAGTCAGTGACTGGCCCAAAGCCATCCAGTGAGCTTCGTGGCCTAGGGGACTAGAATCTGGGTTTCCAGAGTCCCAGGCCAACACTCTAACCACTACACCACACTAGCATTCCATATATAATGCAAAGGTGTGCTGCACAGAGGTGGGAGTTGAATGCATCTAGCACTGGGGTGGGGAGGAGGGTTGGGCAGTGTTATTGCACCATGTTTGTGCTGCTGAACAGGTACACCAGCTCCCAAGAGGTGGTTGGCACTTCCCAAACCGACACTGCTGACTTTAAGGGAAGGAGGTCTTTGTGCACAATGTGTGGTCTGAATGCAACACATTTTCCTCAGGGCAGCTTGTTAACCATACAGTGTGGCTTATTTTTCTTGAACAAGTCACCTTAAGAACCCATGGTTTGTTGCTGGGTTGTTCAGGGTGGTTAACAAGCCATACTGCATGGTTAAGAAGCCACCCTGCTGAAAACGCACTGCGTTCAGACAACACAATAACCCATGGTTCAACAGCAACCGACAGTTCAATAACAACCCATATTCAACCACTGAATGCGGGTTAGTGTGTTGTGTGAACCCAGCCTAGAGAGCTGACTTTGCTTTCTGCAGGATGTTGCTCTGGGTTGCCCTAGACATCTGCTGGGGAGCAGGAATCTGTGAACCTTCTTCTTAAGATCAGCTTGTATATATCTGTAAATCTCATATCACGGAAATGCTGTAGGTCTCCGGTAACCTCTTTCTAAGGAAACTGAACCCCGGGTAAGCACTGGAACCCCTGAGACTTCTCAGTGCTCAAAATGGGAGTGTTAACATTCGTAATGTTATCTCTCATATTGCAGTGGGGGTGAGTTTGACAGTGTGTGGAGGCTTCTCATTTCACACTCTTTGCTACTGCACCATTCTGGCTGTAACGCAGGATATGACTGATGAGAGATGGTACATCTTTGCTCAAAAGCGCAGAGCTCCCAGGAAATAGAAGCCAAATAAGAGGAGTGTAATTGCAGGCTCTGTTTTATAAACAGGTATTGTACATGGAAGCAAATGTGGGAAAATGTTCACTGTAAATGTTCTAGTGAAGAAGGAAGGAGGGTATTTTCATGGGAAAATGTTATTCAGACTCCTTCCTTCCTTCCTTCCTTCCTTCCTTCCTTGCTTCCTTCCTTCCTTCCTTCCTTCCTTCCTTCCTTCCTTCCAGAGTTTACTCTAGTGGAAAGGACTATTTCTTGTTTGTTTATGGCTGTGGTCCCTTAACGAGTAATCCACCCCTTAATGAACCTGGGCACTCTTTGTTACTCAGCTACCTGACACAAAAACAGTAATAATAAAATTCATTTGTTTGGCTTGGCTGGTACCACATCCCTGGTTAGTGCTGCATGAAGGAAGATCTTTTCTGAGAGGATTAATAGGATACATTTTCTGTTCGTTGTCCTGACAACCGTGACTCCACACAGCAGTTTGTTAATCCATGCAGGTTAATCTAATTCCAAGATTTAGCTCATCAGTATCAAGCAACAGGAAAAGAAACCCCACACATGCATCACATATGGGATTGATGCCATGGGATTAATTAAAAGAAACATATTCCTGTATCACTATGACACTGGCTGCATTTGGATGTCATGCTAAACCATATTTTAGAATGACGAGAACAAACTTTCTATCTGCTCTTTGTGGGTAGAGTAAAAGTGATGGTGGTGGTGGTACTTGAGACCGACGCTTGCTGTGGCTTGTCTTTGGGGTTCATCACATGGACCTTTCATCCTGCTATTGAGATGGCTCTGTCATGGAAGTTTGCGGATGCTTTACATGATGCCGTTACCCTCCAGGGTGTCTCCCGCCATTTCCTCTAGCCTATCCCATGTTTTCCCCAAACGCAAAAAATGTGGTATTTTTCCCAGCCCACGGAACAGGAGCGCCATGACCTTCACGTGAAATTCTCCCATAGCGGAAGAAACGGCTCTGTCTGCCTGCTGTGGGCGTTTGTTTTCTGTTGCTGTGGGTGAGGTCAGGATGACAAAGGCATTGAGGATGGGGTTGCAGGGAAGGAGACCGAAGCAGCTTTAACAGGCACGAGGGCAAGAATCACCTGCCTATTGCATCTCCTGCCTCTGCATTTCTAAATTGGAAGGAGAACAGGGTAAAATGCCTCCCTGCAATGAAGGGAGACACATCTGATCCCTTACCCCACCAAGCTCAGAAGCAACATGCTCTGTTGTTTCAGAGTACCCTATTCAGTTCAGTGGGGCTTGCGCCCAAGTAAGTGTGCCGAGGGTTGCAGACTTACGGGGTGATCTTGCATCTACTCAAAATAAGTCCCATTGAGTTCAGTGCGGCTTATTCCCAAGTAAGTGTGCCCAGGATTGCAGACTTACACCATAGTATTATCTCTGCACAGAAGTAAGTCAGAGGTTTCCTGGGGGCTGTGAGAAAACAATACAGCAGAAGTTAAGCTACAAAAACAAGACCACCCTGTCCTCATTTGCCCACATGCCAGGGAGGGAGGAAGTCACTCCCTCAGTTCAAACCATGTGGCTGCCATGTAAAAAAGCCCTTCCTAATCCGCAAAGAAACCGAAAGCAGGAAGCTCTGGAAAGGATGTGGGGTTTTGCGGGTTTTTTGCTTAATGTAGAACCACCCTTTGTCATGCTAAACTATGGTATAACGCTGGAGTCTCCAACATTGTGCCCACAAACACCTGTCTTAGCACCTGATTTTTATTTTATTTTATTTCTCAAGTTTTTTTTAAATTAAAAAAAAAAAAGCCTGGGAGGCTGGCAAGCTGCAAAAAGAAGTGCTACCCTCCAGCACCATCTTTATTTGGGTTCAAACATGTATTTTTGTGGTTTGAGGCTCAGAGCCTGCCTCTGCCTTATATTAGTTTTTTGGGGCAAATGACTTTTCTTTTTGCGTTACCAATTTGCCTACTGGGAAATTAGTGTTTTGTGACCAGACATGCCCACCACGACAGCATTTTATAAATCGGTAAGCCCCACCCCCATGGCAGCCATTTTGTGAAAGCACCCACAACACATTCTCAAAATTCCAAATGTGCCCACTGACCCAAAAAGGTTGGGAACCCTTGGTGTAGCATGACATCTGAACCTGGCCATTATGTAATCCCAGAAACCATGTAGGCGTCAAGCTGTGTTTTGTGTGCTATGGGACACCCAATAGGAGATTCTTGGTAATAGCAGATAAGTTCAGCTTGCTGACCACTACTCATCTCCTGTGATGTGCAGTTTCAGAAGCAATAAAGAAGCCTGGCAGCTGCTCCATGTGAATCATAGAGTTGGAAGAGACGTCAGGGATCATTTAGTCCAACCCCTGCTCAATGTGAACAGACTGAACACAAACAAGTCTCAGAATCTTCTGCAATGCATAAAGATTTCACAACAAACGAATCAACGTGGAAACGGTTTCCTGAAGTTAGAAAGCTTGAAAGCCACTGCCCTAAAGAGATTGACTTAATAACAGGGAATGGATACTGTTCAAGGGGGGGAAAGTCAACGAGATTGACAAGACTGAGAAAAACAGTTTATCTAATCTTAATTCCAACCCATATTTTCTGAAGCTAGGAAGTAAACAAATGCAGGATATGTATTCCTCCAGTGTTGAGCTAGTGGCTAGCAAGAGTGAATATCAGGCAAAGTATGTTGGTGCATTATGGATGCTATTTCCTAAAATATTTTCCCAGTATGTGCTTACCAGTTGTCTGACCTGTCATGTGACATCAGTCATCTGGCTCATAGTCAAAACATATGTCTAGCTTTCCATGGTTTTCCCACCACCTGTTGGATGGGCTCTTGTTTTTATATTTTGTATTGCTGTTTTGCAATTGGCTGTGCATAACTTCAGGAGATTTTTTTAAAAAAAATTCTGGGATTGGGTTAAAATCAAATACACATTATATAAAGTTTGGTTGGGGCAAGAGGTCATGGGTGCAGGACTGCTGGCAATGAAGTGCTTTGCATGTGACAGTTTCAATGTGCAGGAGCTTTTGCTTCAAGCTGTGGGACTGATTTACATACATATTATGCTCATATATCCAGTTACTCAAAGTTCTATTTTAATGCACCCTTCTGGGTATGGTTGCTCTTGGCAAACCAAATTATGTGTGTATGCCCAAACTGCTGTGCCTACTGCAAGGTTAACAGCTAATATGAAGTGTTTCCATGTCATTGGCGGATGGCATTTTATCTCCCAAGGTGTGTTATCTGCGGTGTCCTGTTTATGAGATCTGTTGTTCTATAACTCGTTTTATTTTAGGTGATATGTATCTTGAGTGCTTTAACAGCAGTAACCGTGCTGGCTGGGGAATGCTGGGAGTTGTAAGCCTTTTCTCTGTCTCAACATGCATAGGATTGTGCCCTTAGAGAGAAAGCAGAGAGGCAGGGTTTAAATAAATACATTGCTAAGATTGGTGAAATTTGTGGGGGTATTCCAATAACCATGCAAAGAGATGCCCACATACTTTGGGTTCCCAGTAGCAAGCTCAGTGTGAAATGGGCAATTTGACTTGTTCCTGAACATGCTGCTACTGAGAAGCATTATGTATGAGGCAATAACAGGCATTAGAAAAGCTTATTGTGCCTGATTTGGGTTTGGATTTGGATTGTAAAGACCTTGCTTATTTGTTTATTTAGAGACTCCCTTTTGAGGCACTTTGAAATATATTAAAACAATCTACAATCACATATTATATTATATAACCATAAAATCACATTGATGCATATAAAAATATTATTGTGGCAGCAAAGTAAAACGGTATAGAAATATATAAACCGATAGGAAAAATAACAAATTATTTGAACACACGCACGCACACACAATTGGCAGCAGCAGTTAAAACTAGGAGCAATTCAATACAAAACATAAATATCAGTTACAAGCTGTTCGGAATAAATAAGCCTTCAACCACCATCTAAAAGACGTCAGTGTAGGAGCCTTAGGCCCCTGTCTAGACAGGGAATTCCAAAGGCATGGTGCCACCACTAAAAAGCTCCTGTCTCTACTGCCCGCCAATCTAATACTTCTTGACGGTAGGCCTGCGAGCAGGGTCTTAGATGCTGATATTGGGGCCCAGGCAGCCTTGTATGGGTGCTGGAGATTCGATTTAGATTTTGGGGAGAAAGGATAGAACAGGAAGATGAATATTGCTGGAAAATTAGCATTAACTGCACCTCTTAACCTGTATGTGATAAATAAACGAAAAGCACTGTAAGCTGTGGAGTACAGGATACAAATTTACCTGCAGTGTCACAACAAGATTTTTGCAACGGCTGCTGCTGAAACAGCCTTCTAATTTGGGGGTGTGAGGCAACTTTTGAATTTCATAGTCTCTTTCAACAGACTGTGAATAAACTCTTCTTTTTTTTAGTTTTGCAAGAAGGTGGAGTGTTTTAATATAGATTCATGAAAGCCTATGACAGAAAAAATAGTAGTACTTCTAATGATGAATTAATATCTCTTCTCCTTTCTCTTTGTTCTCTCTTGAATAATACTATCTCAAGAGGAGGCAGCCAGCTAATCTCTGGAGCATTGAGTAATTGCTCTCACCACTGTGCCTTGCCTTCGAGCTTGCCTTTTTCTGCGGTGCACACATGTTAAAAAGGTGCAGGGTTGTGGGAACTCCCTAAGGGTTATGGGAATTTTTGCAGCAGCTCTTTCATAGTGGGGAGTCTTTGGTATAATCTCACGGAGGAGCCCAAACCTTGTAATTTGCATGTTAATACACCGGTTGCATGCCTGTAGAATTATGCTTGTTACCCTCTTCTCTCTGCCCACCCCTGCTTTATACATTCCAGATCAATGGGGCAGAATCTAACAAGTGACTAGAGAGCCCAACTTCCTTTCTCTCTCTTTCACAGTGTAGGTTCAGCGATTGCATACAAATGATTGAGTTCTTTATTGCATTTCTCACCCCTCCTTCCTTAGGGGAGCTCACAGCACCATCCAGGGGTATGCCAAGCAGCTTTTCTTTCAGGCACTGGGCCTGGGCCCAGTCCTGCTGAGCTTAGCAGTGTGCAATTCAAGGTTCTGCTTTTAATCTCTCCATCCCTTGGGTTTGTGATGCTTTGACTTAGATTCCTGCATTGAGCAGGGGGTTGACCTCAATGGTCTTATAGGCCCCTTCCAACCCTACTATTCTATGATTCTATGGTGTTTTTGGTGGCTGCTCCCCACTTGAGGTCCCCTTACTGAAAAGTTCAACTCTAAGCACCTTTTGGAAGCATCACAAGACCCACCTTTTGAGGGCTGGCCTTTGGGGCTCGGGGATCAATCAGCAAAATCTAAGGAAACTTAAATGACATTTTAATTTTCCTGGATGATTTTTACATGGAGTATTTGTGTTGTTTCTAATGCTGGCTGTTTGCCAGTGGAATGGAAACCATTGGCAGAATGGATTTCCACTCCCCATTGCAGCCCTTCTATGTGCTCTTGGAGGGTTGGGGGACTGTCCAGAGCAGATTTGGGGGGCAAGGGGCCTGCAGGGGGAAGAGAGCAAGGGGAAGTGCCATGGAGTGAACAGATGGCTGCTCACATGATGTTCTATTTAGCCTCTTTTTATTAGTGCTGTGCCGAACATTTATCCCTCATTTTTTTTTACCATTCTCATTCAATTTGATAGAAAAGAAATTGCTATCAAAAAGAAATGCAAAGGAGGACACATTTTGGAGAAATTCCCATAGGTTGGGTTTGGGGTTCTTGTGCTTACTTTATTTATGAGGTGGCCATGGAGCTTCATTTACTTATGCGGTGGCCATGGTGTGTACAGAGTTTTATTGAACTGAAATCTCTGTGACAGCCCGTAGCCTCCTCAGCTTCCTGCACTTCAGTTAAAGCCATCATGAGGAAGACACCATAAGGTGATTCCTCCCATGGGGGGGTTTCAGTTCAGGAACAGCTGATGGCCTGGGAGGCTGCAGATCAATGGAAAGATGTGTAATAAAGAGAGCAAATACACACAGCATCCTCGGCCGCCTCACAGTGGTTAGGTAAGCTCAAAAACCAAAAGAAATTCAAAATTCTGCTCAGAAAAGTGGAAGCCTCAACATAGTTGATGCTGTTGTCGCTTGCAGGAGCAGTGCAATAAACCAAAATCCCTTAGGATACTACAGCCTACCGTGCTACAGCCCCTGCCAATAGTGAGCCTATCTGTGAGAAACTGTTGGAGAATTTATCCTCCCCTAGGAGAAATTTGGTGAAATTGTCCCCCCAATTTCTCTGCCCTGAAATAGGCTGGAGAATTTTGAGAGGCCATTTGCGCACAGCTCTATTTTTTATCCTCTTGGTACAGTGAAAGTGCTTCAAATAATCTCTGACATGTCAGTACACCATCAAGCACCCAACTCAGAAATTCAGTGGAAGATCTGGGAACGTAGGCCTCAATCAACCATCTTTAAAGTTGGGTGAGGGAGGGTGTGGTTTGGAGGGAAGAATCAGCAGATACTGGAAGGGTGTTCCACCTTTCTCCTGCCTTCTGCTTTTTTCCTTCATACTCTGCCAGTTTCTTTCCACCCACTGTTTGTTGCAGTGAGTGAAAAGTGGTGTTGGGGCACTGTGGGGAAGAGGCAGTGAGTGGCTTAATCACCCCTCCCTCATCTGTAAGACCAGTGGGAAGGCCAGCCTAACAATAAGCTTCTTGAGTTGAAAACAGTACTTTCAAGTGTGGCTAAATGCGTCGTTTCACAATCAAAGGAAAGAAGTTGTCCTGGCTTACTTAAAGATTAGGTATGGTTTTCCCAGTAGTAATGTATGGCTGTGAGAGCTGGACTATAAGGAAGGCTGAGCGCCGAAGAATTGATGCTTTCGAACTGTGGTGCTGGAGAAGACTCTTACGAGTCCCCTGGACTGCAAGGAGGTCCAATCAGTCCATCCTAAAGGAAATCAACCCTGACTGCTCATTGGAAGGACAGATACTGAAACTGAAGCTCAAATATTTTGGCCACCTAATGCGAAGAGAAAACTCCCTGGAAAAGACCCTGATGCTGGGAAACATTGAAGGCAAAAGGAGAAGGGGACGGCAGAGGATGAGATGGCTAGATAGCATCACTTATGCAATGAATATGGACTTGAGCATGCTCCGGGAGAGAGTGGAGGACAGGAAAGCCTGGTGTGCTACTGTCCATGGGGTCACGAAGAGTCGGACATGACTTAACGACTGAACAACAACAACCTTATCTGTAAGTAGGTAGCGGGACATCCCACCCATGTTCATACCTTGTTTAAAGCATTTTTACCTTGCTCTTCAGCCATGCAGCTTATGTAAGTTCAATAAAAAGTCAGTTCCTGCCTGCAAGCTTACAATGTAAAAGATACAGCACAAAAGGAAAGGGGGGGGGAGGAGGGAGGAGGAAAATAAGCAAATGCAGGCACCAGTTCTTAAAATTTCCTAGGAATTCTTATAATGACCAGTTGGAATGGAAATGGCTCGGGGAAAGGAGGAGCCTTTTCTAATGCATGACCGGCCTTTCTGCAAACTCAGTTCCCTGCTCTGAATGAAACCTCAATTCTGGTGATGATTTTGATCTCCAAGGTCTATTCAGTTTCCTGAGCTCTTTTTAAGACTGTCTGAATTATTGGTATCAAGTCGCTGCTGAAAGAATTCTCCTGGATTTGCAATAAGGACTAGCATGTGGCAGAATATGACATAGCTGCTGCTGTGCCACAAGCTTCAGTATACCTACCAACCCCTTTTGCCACTCTTCCAAATTGCAACACACACACACACACACCCAACCCCCACTCCGTTTTTTTGATGTTCAGTGGAGATCTGGATGTAACACAGACTTGCTTCTTAGCAAGGGATTAGCTTAACTCCTCAAGTTTACTTGAATACCTCTAGACTAAAAATACCATAAACACCACCACCTCTAGTGCTTTTACACCAGGCTGCAGGGCTCTGAACTATATATCGCAATTAGTACCCGTTAAAAGTTAACTTGCCCTATAATGGCAGTGCATGGAGATGTGATCTAAGTCAGTGGAAGGTAGCGTGAGCTCTTCTCTAGTATTACACATGCAGAATGGTCTGGTTAATTATGTGAACATTTTATTACAGCACCTACAGAAGCAGAAAAGTTCATTTTAGAAAAAGAAACATAAACACTTTGCATTTCTTGCTAAGAATATTTCTCTACACTGAACAGATGTTAGGGTGTTTTAAGCTTGGTGAAGTTGCAAGATCCTTTTGTGGGTTAGGCAGCAACCCTGGCCACCATCCCTATGCCTGAGGACATGTCCAAGGAAAGCCATGGCTCTGTTATCATTCATGTCACATTGTTACTGAAGTGAAACAGATGACAAACAAGACCAATAGGAATACATACAACAATACAACAACTCTAACACTAACCAACAACTCTTAACACTACAATAACTCTACCACTACATAACACTAAACTCTGTGTGTGTGTGTGAGTGTGAGTGCGCGCGCGCAGAACCAATATTCTGTGGGGAGCAGGGCTCGTGAAAGGAGCACAGTGTGCCTTTCACGGGCCAGAGGTTCTTCACCCCTGCACTAAACCATGGTTTAGTATTAAGAGAATGTGTCTAGATTTCCTCTGGGCTAGTGTGTACCTCCTCTCCTCTCCTCTATTATTGCTGTGAGGAAGAGATCAGAAGCTTCCACTTCTGTTTTTAGATTAACCGCACTTTAGTGTGTTGTCCAAATAACTATTGTTAATTAAAACAAGCCAGCTTAATAAACTATGGTTTGAAATTGGCTTGTTTTCACTAACCAACATAGTTAAAATTTACCACAGTTTTAGAATTTGAATGACCTACTTAACTTCAAGTAATCAAAAACAGAAGCAAAAGCATCTGAACACCTGAACCATGCTGGGGGGCGAGAGCGGAAAGGAGACTATATTCATTCTTGCAACAATAAACTATGGTTTAGCATTATGTCTAAACCAGCACACACTCTTTTTATTTGGCTTTCTCATTTTATAGAAAACTGATGTGGGAAGCAGGGACAAATGATATGTCTCAGAAGAGGAAACCAATCATTTTGGCATACCATCGAATTGAAAAATGTTGATTATCTAAAGATCACATTGGTTGATAAGCCCCATGTGACTTGGGCCACCTCTGCCAGAAGTGAGAAACATGGAAAATGCCATCTTGTTTTCTTTTCTGCTAGCCTATGGAGAGCAAAGGAACATGGCCAATGTTAAGTCTGCAGTAGTGCAGGGAAAGGCAACCTGATGACCTCCAGATGTTTTGGACTATAAGTCCCATAACCCTGGCAGCTGGCATATTGGCTGGAGCTTATGAGATTTGTAGTTCAAAACATCTGGAGGACAGCAGGTTGCCAGTCCTGAGAGGTGATGAATACTATTGTGAATTTGGGTGTCTTGGTTACTGTGCCTAGGGACATTAACAAAAGAACCTTAATGACCTGAATGTTTTCATGATCTTCAAAAATTGACAGAACACAAACACAGAGGGAGATGTTCAATTTTCTCAGGGCAGGAAGTTCCATATATGGGGCATTACCACAGAAAAGGTCCTTCTGCCCTTTGCCACTAAACACACCTCAAAAGGTAATGGCATGTACAAGAAGTCCACATCAGCTGATTTTAAAGGAGGGGCAGATTCATGTGGGAGGAGATGATCCTTCAAATAACTTTGTCCCAAACTGTTTAGGGCTTTAAAGGTAATAACAAGCACTGGCTTTATAACAGTGTTACTGTTGTTTTTAAACGGGGGGATATGGGAGGGATCCAGGAGATTACAAGCTGGTTAACTTTAATATCTGTTCCAGGTAAATTGGTGAAAAGCATGATTAAAGACAAAAGATCAAGCATCTAGAAGAACAAGCCTTTGCTGAAGAAGAGCAAGCATGGCTTCTTGAAAGGGAATCTCTGCCTCATTGAGCTTTTAGAGTTCTTGGACAGTGTCAACAAGCATTGTTTTCTTAGGCTTTCAAAAAGCTTTTGGCAAAGTTCTTCACCAAAGGCTCCTGAGGACATGTAGCTGTCATGTGGACTTCCCATAGATATCTGGTTGCCCACAGTGGAAACACAGTGCTGTACTAGATAGGCCTTTGGTCTGATCCAGCAGGGTTCTTATGAAAAGCAGATGGATTCACTGGTTAAAGAAAGGAAGCAGAGAGCTAGTAATAGTAACTCAAGATTTTTTTTCTAGTTTGAAGCTGCTTGCCCATGCGTATGTTTCTTAGTTCTTCCTACTCTTTTTCAATTTGCTTCACACTCTGGGCCAGACCAGAAGAGATACCATTCACACAATTAGCAACTGCATGAATAGCTGCCTAAAAGCAAATTGTAGGCATGGGAGACCTGATTGGGACCCTGGCATGGGAGTAGGTGCCTTTCACCCTTCCTCCCTACAGTGTGGTCCCAATCTGGATTGGGCATGTCCGTGTGCCTGCAATCTACTTTTAAAAAGCCATTTGCACAACGGTGACACTTCTAGAGTGACTCTCATTTTCTCTCCCCCTGCCCTGCAATTGCACTGGACTTCTGCTGGAAGTTATTTCTGCTGAAACCTCACTGGGTCAGGAGGCTGCCACAGTGGCTCCATCCACATCCCTCACCACTCCAATATAAAGAGGCAGGATTGGCAGACTTCCCAGAGACAGATTACATCTGCTCTTTTGTGTTGTTGGCCTGCAATGACCTGGAGCTTGAATAGCTTCTGAATGCTAGTTCAGCAGTATAATGAAAGTGAAAGCTTGCCTGACCACGTCAAACCAGCTTCATGCACTGCATGAAAATAAAACCCTTAATTAAATAGAAATTCATTTATTTGAAGGGGAGGGGTCCCCAGCCCAGCAGAAACCAGTTTTGACTGCATAATTTTCAGTAGAATTTCCCTATCCACACACTGCTGCTGTGCAGTAGTTCTCTATCTCTGAAACAGGAGGGATATAACTTCCAGCTTCTTTGATTTTAGCTCAGTCTTCTCCAACCTGGTGCCCTACAGATGTTTTGTTCCTCGACTCTCATTATCTTGAGCCAGCATGGCTGACAATCAGGAATACAGAGAGGAAGGCCAGGATCTTTTCTCGATCATCCCAGAGTGCGGGACATGGAATAATGAGCTCAAGTTACAGGAAGCCAGATTCCAGCTGAACATCAGGAAAAATGTCCTGACTGTTAGAGCAATACGACAATGGAACCAATTATCTAGGGAGGTAGTGGGCTCTCCAACACTGGAGGCATTCAAGATGAAGCTGGACAGCCACCTGTCAGGGATACTTTGACTTGGATTCCTGCATTGAGCAGGGGGTTAGAGACTCTGGTCTTATAGGCCCCTTCCAACCCTTCTATTCTATGATTCTATGAATCCTGGGAGTTGGACGGTACCAGGTTGGTGAAGGCTGATTTAGCTGGTTGTCAGAGCTGAGCTAGTTGAATGTGCTGATTTGTGAGAGAGTACCAGTGCATTGTCATATGCCTTCCAGTACTTTATGGGATGGAAAATTGATACAGGACAGTGCAAAAGGGGGGAAGCAAGGAAAGAGGAGACGTGGAGGTGCACTAGAACCAATTTGAATTTTTCTACATGGGGCATTTATTTTACACTTGTGATTCCTTACTCATGGTTGTTTATGGGTTCTTTAGACAACTCCATGATCAATTTTGCCTCTGTTCTATAAGAGCACTTTCCCAGATTTTTTTAGAGTGGGGAAAATGGGGTATTATTTCTGAAAACGAAAGGACTACTTGTATTTGTGCTATTCTGCTATAGCACAGTGTCACCTAGAGTTTACCTAGCAGGAAAAGAAAATCTCTTTGTGTAGAGCTCGGATCTGAATTCTTTGACAAAACTGAAAGTAGATACAGTGATTAACAGCTTTGTGTAGAAAAGCTCTTTATTATGGCCCAATGTGTTTTTGTGTTGCAGGACTCTTCTTCAAGCATAACTGAATCAAAGCCCTACAACTCAAGATATGTTGGGGCCTAATAAAGTGTTTCTAATGCACTTTGGGTCTTCCCTTTGTTCCCATTCTGGTGCATTTTCTTCCATCCTTTTAATTCAGGAGCGGGGAACGTGTGGCCCTCCAAATGTTGCTAGACTCCCAGCCACAGCGAGCATGGCCAGCAATGGTGGGAGTTGTAGTCCAACAACATCTGGATGGCCACAACCCTGTTTTAGTTAATTAATTTTGTTGCCACCTTTTGTCAAAGGCAGTATACATGATTCTGTCCTCACTTAATCCTCACAACAGCCCTGTGAGGTAAGTTAGGCTCAGAGACAGTGAATGGCCCAAGGGTTCTGAGTGAGTCTCCTTGCTGAGTGGGGATTTGAACTTGGGTCTCCCCCATCTTTCTCCAGCAGTCTAACCACTATGCAACATTGGCTTGCCTCTCCTTCCTTCCACCTGATAGAAGCTTAGGCACTGTTCCTGGGCAAACTGAGAGTGAACCAGAAGTTGTTGTTGTTCAGTCGTTCAGTCGTGTCCGACTCCTCGTGACCCCATGGACCATAGCACGCCAGGCCTTCCTGTCCTGTGCTCTCTCCCGGAGCGTGCTCAAGTTCATATTCATTGCATCGGTGATGCTATCTAGCCATCTCATCCTCTGCCGTCCCCTTCTCCTTTTGCCTTCAGTCTTTCCCAGCATCAGGGTCTTTTCCAGGGAGTTTTCTCTTCGCATTAGGTGGCCAAAATATTGGAGCTTCAGCTTCAGTATCTGTCCTTCCAATGAGCACTCAGGGTTGATTTCCTTTAGGATGGACTGATTTGACCTCCTTGCAGTCCAGGGGACTCGTAAGAGTCTTCTCCAGCACCACAGTTCGAAAGCATCAATTCTTCGGCGCTCAGCCTTCCTTATAGTCCAGCTCTCACAGCCATACATTACTACTGGGAAAACCATAGCTTTGATTAGACGGACCTTTGTCGGCAAGGTGATGTCTCTGCTTCTTACTATGCTGTCTAGGTTGGCCATAGCTTTCCTCCCCAGGAGCAAGCGTCTTTTAATTTCATGGCTACAGTCACCGTCTGCGGTGATCTTGGAGCCCAAGAAAGTAAAATCTGTCACTGCTTCCATTTCTTCCCCTTCTATATGCCAGGAAGTGATAGGGCCAGATGCCATGATCTTAGTTTTTTTAATGTTGAGTTTCAAACCAGCTTTTGCACTCTCCTCTTTCACCCTCAACAAGAGGCTCTTGAGATCCTCTTCGCTTTCTGCCATTAGGGTGGTATCGTCTGCATATCGGAGGTTGTTGATAATTCTCCCGGCAATCTTAATTCCGACCTCTGATTCATCCAACCCGGCATTTCTCATGATGTACTCTGCATATAAGTTAAATAAGCAGGGTGACAATATGCAGCCTTGTCGTACTCCTTTCCCAATTTTGAACCAATCGGTTGTTCCATGTGTGGTTCTTACTGTTGCTTCTTGACCCTCGTACAGGTTTCTCAGGAGACAGGTAAGGTGGTCTGGTACTCCCATCACTTTAAGAATTTGCCACAGTTTGTTGTGATCCACACAATCAAAGGCTTTAGCGTAGTCAATGAAGCAGAAATAGACGTTTTTCTGGAATTCTCTTGCTTTCTCCATGATCCAGGGAACGTTGGCGATTTGATCTCTAGTTCCTCTGCCTCTTCGAAACCCAGCTTGTACTTCCGGTAGTTCTCGGTTCGCATACTGCTGAAGTCTAGCTTGTAGGATTTTGAGCATCACCTTGCTGGCATGTGAAATGAGCGCAATTGTGCGGTAGTTTGAACACTCTTTGGCGTTGCCCTTCTTTGGAATTGGAATGTAAACTGACCTTTTCCAGTCTTGTGGCCACTGTTGAGTGTTCCAGATTTGTTGGCATATTGAATGCAGCACTTTAACAGCATCATCTTTTAGGATTTTAAATAGCTCGGCTGGAATACTGTCATCTCCGCTAGCTTTGTTGTTACTAATGCTTCCTAAGGCCCACTTGACTTCACTCTCTAGGATGTCCGGCTCAAGTTCAGTGACCGCACTATCATGGCTATCAGGGACATTCAGATCTTTCCTGTATAGTTCTTCTGTGTATTCTTGCCATCTCTTCTTAATCTCATCTGCTTCTGTTAGGTCCCTGCCTTCTTTGTCCTTTATCATGCCCGTCTTTGCACAAAACGTTCCCTTGAGATCTCCAATTTTCTTGAAGAGATCTCTAGTCTTTCCCATTCTGTTGTTTTCCTCGATTTCTTTGCATTGTTCATTTAAGAAGGCCTTCTTGTCTCTCCTTGCTATTCTCTGGAACTCTGCATTCAGTTGGGTATATCTTCCCCTTTCTCCTTTGCTTTTCGCTTCCCTTCTTTCGTGAGCTATTTGTAAAACCTCATCAGACAGCCACTTTGCTTTCTTGCATTTCTTTTTCTTTGGGACGGATTTCGTTGCTGCCTCCTGAACAATGTTACGGACCTCCGTCCATAGTTCCTCAGGCACTCTGTCTATCAGGTCTAATCCCTGAAATCTATTCCTCACCTCCACTGTATATTCATCAGGGATATGATTTAGGTCATACCTGAAAGGTTTAGTGGTTTTCCCTACTTGTGGTATTTCAAAGGATTCTGAGATGCACACTCTGTTTACATAGACAGAGTTTCAGTCAGGCCAGTGTCTTGTTTGCTGCTTCTAACCATAGGTTGACTGTACTTGTCCCACCTCTGTCAGATCCAACTCATAGTCCCACTCGATAGATTTCTTTTTTAAAGCAAAGTAGTATTACTTTAAATCAGGGGTCCTTAAATTGTGGCCTTCCAGATGTCTTGGCCTACAACTCCCATCAGCCCTAGACAGCAAAGCCAATGGTGAAGGATGATGGGAGTTGTAGGCCAAGACATCGGGAGGGTCACAAGTTGCCCATCCCTGTTTTAAAACTTCAACCGGATGGCTGAGATGAATTGGCGCCTGCCATGGCAGTATAAGGGGGGGGGGCAGGAAGTAGATCTCCAAATGTTTTAGATTTCAACTACCAGCATTCCTGACCATTGGCCAGGCCAGCAGGGGCCTCTGGGAGCTGAAGTCCAAAACATCTGGAGATCTACCTTCTGCCCACCCCTTCTGTAAGGGATGTCTTTGTCCCAAAATGGTGAAACATATCCATTAGTAAAGGTTTCTCCTGTGCTGTATTTAATTATTATAAGAGGGATATAAGAGTGACTCAGCCAGTATAATTACAGTCATCTTGCCAACTAGTGTTATTCTATTGTATTTTTATTGTAATATTTTATAGCTATATAATTATTGTTAACTGCTTTGGTGGTTCACTGGAAAGTGGCATAGAAACCTGTGTAATAATAAATATTTTTTAAATTTCAAAACCACTTTTACTTTTATTTGAGAAGTTCTGCTGTTCCTTGTTATCTTTTTTAAGCTTCTTATTGTGACATTTGATTGCCTTTGGGGTATGATTTCTTTTTCAGTTGTGCACCGCTTTAAAGTCTTTGGGTAGAAAATTAATAAACGTATTCACTAAAGAGGATTTCCTTGGCCAAGTTCTTGCACATGTTTTCCCCTGAGAGATTTGCGTAGCATGCCTATTGGTAAATCCGACCCTGTTCCTGCCTCCATGAAATATTGGAGGCTATCAAACAGCTACTGTTACTTTTGGAAGGGCTGGTATGAGGCACAGTGTTAAACAAATCCAGGATGGATTCGTCTGTGAATGAATTGCCAGAAGCACTGTATTAATGTGGATGTAAAAATAGCTTTGGCTATTTTGGATCTTTGGCCATGCTGTATTAGCTTGCACACTCCTTGCACTTTAAAGACTGCCCGTCACTCTCAGAATTTCCATTCAAGTTGGGAGTCTCTAAATACAACCTTTAGTCGGCATTCTGAGGGCAAAGGGTTCTGATTTACTTTTGCAAAGGCTTCTGCACAAGCATTTCTGTGTTGGATCAAAAAAAGTTTGCAGGCACGAAAAAGATGTGGGGAGCACTGCGGTGAGGTGCAGGTTCCTTAATGTTGTTAGGTGAGTTGGCAAACAGATCTTTTGGGGGTCTTTTGGCGGGAGTGGATTAGGGAGAGTTTGCCTATATTTCTGTGTGTGCAGCACACAGGATGTGGAGTAAAGGTAGTAAAACGAGAAGCTGCGAAGTCTTGTAATTGGAGATTTCCAAAGCAACCCATTAAACAGCAGTGGGCTGATAAAATTTGAGAGACTATGATTATGTATAAATGTACTTGATGAAAATATCAACCCAGGGTGTGGCGGCTGTGAAAAAGGCAAATTCCATGAGAGGCATAATTCGGCAAGGAATCGAAAATAAAACTGCCAATATCATAGTGCCCTTATACAAATCTGTTGTGCAACCACACTTGGAACATTGTGTACCGTTCTGGTCACCCTATCTAGTTGGAAAAGTTGCAGAAAAGGGCTACAGTGATCAAGGGGCTGGAACAACTCCCCTATGAGGAAACTTTACAACATCTGAGACTGTTTAGCTTAGAGAAAAGGTGAGTAAGGGGAGACATGATAGAGGTGTATAAAATTATGCATAGTGTGGAGAAAGTGGACAGGGAGATTTAAAAAAAACTTTCTTTTTTTCAATGATTGTGCATAGTACAATGTTTGTTGTTGTTGTTCAGTCGTTCAGTCGTGTCAGACTCTTCGTGACCCCATGGACCATAGCACGCCAGGCCTTCCTGTCCTGCGCTCTCTCCCGGAGCGTGCTCAAGTTCATATTCATTGCATCCGTGATGCTATCTAGCCATCTCATCCTCTGCCGTCCCCTTCTCCTTTTGCCTTCAGTCTTTCCCAGCATCAGGGTCTTTTCCAGGGAGTTTTCTCTTCGCATTAGGTGGCCAAAATATTGGAGCTTCAGCTTCATTATCTGTCCTTCCAATGAGCACTCAGGGTTGATTTCCTTTAGGATGGACTGATTTGACCTCCTTGCAGTCCAGGGGACTCGTAAGAGTCTTCTCCAGCACCACAGTTCGAAAGCATCAATTCTTCGGCGCTCAGCCTTCCTTATAGTCCAGCTCTCACAGCCATACATTACTACTGGGAAAACCATAGCTTTGATTAGACGGACCTTTGTCGGCAAGGTGATGTCTCTGCTTCTTACTATGCTGTCTAGGTTGGCCATAGCTTTCCTCCCCAGGAGCAAGCGTCTTTTAATTTCATGGCTACAGTCACCGTCTGCGGTGATCTTGGAGCCCAAGAAAGTAAAATCTGTCACTGCTTCCATTTCTTCCCCTTCTATATGCCAGGAAGTGATGGGGCCAGATGCCATGATCTTAGTTTTTTTAATGTTGAGTTTCAAACCAGCTTTTGCACTCTCCTCTTTCACCCTCAACAAGAGGCTCTTGAGATCCTCTTCGCTTTCTGCCATTAGGGTGGTATCGTCTGCATATCGGAGGTTATTGATAATTCTCCCAGTACAATGAGCTTATAGTTAACAAATACAATAATGGTCAACTATTCAAACAAAAAATATAAAAAGAACCTATGTTCCCATTCTTATTTGAATACCCATGCACGGGCCTCTACAGAAATTTGCCCTGCTTCTAATTGTAAAATTACATTGGGCACACTGTTTGGGGCTCCAAATCTGGCTCTCAGAAATTTAGTTTGTATAACTTCAAATGGGGGCATAAGTGCCATAAGTATATATCTGTGAACCATACAGCATCTGAGCTGTAACCTTAGGTGCTGTTGTTATTGTTCAGTCGTTAAGTCGTGTCCGACTCTTCGTGACCCCATGGACCATAGCACGCCAGGCCTTCCGGTCCTCCATTCTTTCCCGGAGTGTGCTCAAATTCATATTCATTGCATCGGTGATGCTATCTAGCCACCTCATCCTCTGCTGTCGCCTTCTTCTTTTGCCTTCAGTCTTTCCCAGCATCAGGGTCTTTTCCAGTGACTTTTCTCTTCGCATTAGGTGGCCAAAATATTTGAGCTTCAGTATCTGTCCTTCCAATGAGCAGTCAGGGTTGATTTCCTTTAGGATGGACTGATTTGACCTCCTTGCAGTCCAGGGGACTTGTAAGAGTCTTCTCCAGCACCACAGTTCAAAGGCTTCAGTTCTTCGGCGCTCAGCCTTCCTTATAGTCCTGCTCTCACAGCCATACGTTGCTACTGGGAAAACCATAGCTTTGATTAGATGGACCTTTGTTGGCAAGGTGATGTCTCTGCTTCTTACTATGCTGTCTAGGTGTGCCATAGCTTTCCTCCCAAGGAGCAAGCGTCTTTTAATTTCATGGCTACAGTCACCATCTGCGGTGATCTTGGAGCCCAAGAAAATAAAATCTGTCACTGCTTCCATTTCAGAAGCAGTGACAGATATGCTAGGAATTTCTATATGCCAGGAAGTGATGGGACCAGATGCCATGATCTTAGTTTTTTTAATGTTGAGTTTCAAACCAGCTTTTGCACTCTCCTCTTTCACCCTCAACAAGAGGCTCTTTAGATCCTCTTCGCTTTCTGCCATTAGGATGGTATCGTCTGCGTATCTGAGGTTGTTGATAATTCTCCCAGCAGTCTTAATTCCGACCTGTGATTCATCCAGCCTGGCGTTTCTCATGATGTACTCTGCATATAAGTTAAATAAGCAGGGCGACAATATACAGCCTTGTCGTACTCCTTTCCCAATTTTGAACCAATCGGTTGTTCCATGTGTGGTTCTTACTGTTGCTTCTTGACCCTCGTACAGGTTTCTCAGGAGACAGGTAAGGTGGTCTGGTACTCCCATCTCTTTAAGAATTTGCCACAGTTTGTTGTGATCCACACAATCAAAGGCTTTAGCATAGTCAATGAAGCAGAAATAGATGTTTTTCTGGAATTCTCTTGCTTTCTCGATGATCCAGTGAATGTGGGCTATTTGATCTCTAGTTCCTCTGCCTCTTCGAAACCTAGCTTGTACTTCCGGTAGTTCTCGGTTCACGTGCTGCTGAAGCCTAGCTTGTAGGATATTGTGCATAACCTTGCTGGCATGTGAAATGAGCGCAATTGTACGGTAGTTTGAACACTCTTTGGCGTTGCCCTTCTTTGGAATTGGAATGTAAACTGACCTTTTCCAGTCTTGTGGCCACTGTTGAGTGTTCCAAATTTGTTGGCATATTGAGTGCAGCACTTTAACAGCATCATCTTTTAGGATTTTAAATAGCTCGGCTGGAATACTGTCATCTCCGCTAGCTTTATTGTTAGTAATGCTTCCTAAGGCCCACTTGACTTCACTCTCTAGTATGTCCGGCTCAAGTTCAGTGACCGCAATATCATGGCTATCAGGGACATTAAAATCTTTCCTGTATAGTTCTTCTGTGTATTCTTTCCACCTCTTCTTAATCTCATCTGCTTCTGTTAGGTCCCTGCCTTCTTTGTCCTTTATGATGCCCGTCTTTGCACAAAATGTTCCCTTGAGATCTCCGATTTTCTTGAAAAGATTTCCCATTCTATTGTTTTCCTCGATTTCTTTGCATTGTTCATTTAAGAAGGCCTTCTTGTCTCTCCTTACTCTTCTCTGGAACGCTGCATTCAGTTGGCTATATCTTCCCTTTTCTCTCTTGCTTTTCACTTCCCTTCTTTCCTCAGCAACTTGTAAAGCCTCATCAGACAGCCACTTTGCTTTCTTGCATTTATTTTTCTTTGGGATGGATTGAGTTGCTGCCTCCTGAACAATGTTACGGACTTCCGTCCATAGTTCCTCAGGCACTCTGTCTATCAGGTCTAATCCCTGAAATCTATTCCTCACCTCCACTGTATATTCATAAGGGATATGATTTAGGTCATACCTGAATGGTTTAGTGGTTTTCCCTACGTTCTTCAATTAAAGCTGAAATTTTGCAAGAAGCAGCTCATGATCTGAGCCACTGTCAGCTCCAGGTCTTGTTTTTACTGGCTGTATAGAGCTTCTCCATCTTTGGCTGCAAAGTACTTAATCAATCTGATTTCGATATTGGCTATCTGGTGATGTCCATGTGTAGAGTTGCCTCTTGGCATATAGCTTGCTATATATAGCTTGCTAATAATACTCAGCAAACTGATTGGTCTGTAGTTAGCAGGATCAGATCTTTCCCCTTTTTATACATTGGGACAATAATAGCAAGCCCCCAGTCCTCTGGAATACGCACTGAGTGATCAGCGCAAGTGAATAGAGCCGCTAGAACTGGAGCCCACCACTCTATAGTAGGGCTCCTTCACACTGAGCTTTTATCCCACAATTGAGATTGCTCCTTCACGGAGGTTTGCGGGCTCTTTACATCACGCCATGACCCTGCCGTGATCCTCCTGCACTAAATGCCCTTTGTTCCACTTTTGAATAGATCGCAGATAAGGAGCTATCAAATTACCCTGTTCTGGTCCGCTTCAGTTCCCTCCATGAAAAGAGGAAAAGCGGCAAGAAGAGGAGTGAGATCAATGAAAGATAATGGTAGACTAAGATACGGGGAGAAGGGGGGGAGGGGAGGGGTGAAAGGAAACACGTAAAAAAGGGAATTGTCGTGATTCTACACTTAAAATGGAAGCAGAAAGCCCCATTTTAAATGCAGGATTTTAGGCTAGTGTAGAGATGCCCTTAGCCTTAAGCAATTCAGGTGGAATGTTATCACCCACAGGTGCTTTACCAGGTTTGAGTTTGGAGATACAATTAATAACTTCTGAAACTATTTAGATTGGTCTGCGCCATCTGTTGATGACTTTGCCCTATCACATAGATACCACTGAAATGTGATTCCCAGGAATTAAGTGGGATATGATAATCCAAACTAACTATGGAATTCTGCCAATCCCTAGAAACCACTCTCCAAAAAGTAGCTGGTGCTACTTGATGCTTTTATTAAGCATTGCCACATCTCTCTCTGGGCCTGCTTCTTTTTTTCCTTAATTAGGATTTTGTATCTCCTCTTTAACACAAACCACTCTGGAGGAAGTATTGTCAAGTTCAGTTCTCTATATAACCTATATTTTTCAGTTAAGGATTTTTTCATGGCAATGCATTCTTGACCAAACCCTCATTTGGACTTGCAGGGGAACGCATGTTGTCTTACTGAGATTTTATATTGCAAACAGTTTTGTAAGGACAAAGAGCATCTCTACACCAGCCTAAAA
This sequence comes from Heloderma suspectum, assembly GCF_057233095.1. Lineage (NCBI taxonomy): Eukaryota > Metazoa > Chordata > Lepidosauria > Squamata > Helodermatidae > Heloderma > Heloderma suspectum. The sequence continues at coordinate 31,535,350 of NC_139459.1, forward strand.
TCCCACATTTAAAATGGAGCTTTCTGCTTCCATTTTAAATGCAGGATCATGACTGACGCCCTTTACACAGTTCCTTTCCCCCAACCCTTCCTCCTCCTTTTCCCCCTTATCTGAGTCTTCAATATGTTTCATTATACAGCCACTAGATGGTGCTGTGGTCTAGCTCCTCTTAAATGCAAGTTTTCCTCTTTTCAGGAGGGAACTCAAGCAGAAGTCAAGTGCTGTAATTTGATAGCTCATTATCTCTGATCTTTTAAAAAGTGGAATAAAGGTTGTTTAGTGCAGGAGACACCCTGGAGGTTGACGACATTATCTAAAGGACCCGCAAATGTCTGTGAGTAAATAATCTCAATAGCAGGATAAAAGCTCCATGTGAAGAAGCCCAAAATCAATTCTTGAAACAGGTCTAAAATTGTTTCAGAAGAGTCCGCTGTTAACATAGCATCGCAATGGCAGAGACTTCTTTCTGAATATAACAGCTCTATTAGGGCATTCTCCAGTTTAGCAGACCATCTCATATGTGAGGCTCTTACTTCAACGTCTGAATTTATCATTGATTTGTGGTCTGTACAAACAATCTAATTGCCAAGATTTAAAGATAAGACCAAGGGTAGATGGTCACTCTTGATGTATTTGCCCACCTTACAGCTGGACACCAAGTTTGTTAAATTATAAGAAACTATAAAATAATCAATTGTAGATGCTCCCAAACCAGATAAAAATGTGAATTCACCATTCCTATCTCCCTCTACTCCCTCGTTCAAGATTACTAAATCCAGCCTATTTATCATTTGCATAAGACAAAGCCCAACATAATTACATCCCTTATCTTTAAACTGTCTAACAGGTAATTAGTGAGCCTCCTCTATTTCAGGTGGAGATTCATGGAAATGAGAATACAAAGCATCATCATTGCGCCCAATCCGGCCGTTGACGTCCCCTGCCACAAAGTCTTCTGGATGCAAAACTGTCATTTTGTTAATATAGTCTTCCAATCTTGACTAGCTATCCTTAATCAATTGTTTATGTCACTGCAGAGGCAAGTAGACATTTATTTTCAATAGACAAGTCAATATGAAAATAATCAGGGAAGTAGCAAGATGAGTCAAGGGGTCTGGTATAATAATGGAGAATCGAATGTTAGTGAAAACTACCATACCCAGGCCTTCTTTAGAGCATCCTCCCCCGGAACCAGGTACTGTTTCAAGAGAATATGCGGCAAAACCATTCAGATCTAACTCTTCTCTAGTCCATGTCATATTTATAATAAAATGTCATATTTATTAATGAAATCTACAAAGGAGGGATCTTCAACTTTACTCAGCCATCTTGCCGTGTTCCAGGGCAGAACTGTTAGCTGAGAGTTTTGTTGGTGCAGTTTTTTCAGCCCAGGGTAGATGGCGCCATTCATTTGGCCGAGCTCTGAATACTTGCAATCTTGTTAAGAATAATAGTTGAGTCAACTCCTCCCACAATAGCCTGTTTTTCCTTTGGAGCACATTCTATTTCTTGTGAGCTTGTCTGCATGTATTGTGGGAGCAGATACGCTAATTAAAACCATTTCACCTCCTGCTTGGTCCATCCCAAATGTGGTTCGCCCTTCAGCAGATTGAGAGATGCTCGCACAGTCATCATTTTGTTGGCACACTCCATCCGTCTTGTCTATGGAAATATCTTTACTTCTCACTTTATTGTGGATTATTTCCATGTGTGTCCCAGATGCCCCGTCTCCTCCTTCAGATATTCAGTAACATCAGGTGTTGGACTCAACCTGCTGATAGTTGAAATCACTGGTCATACAGCATTTATTAAGTAGCAACTGGGGACAGCTATCCTCTCTGGAGATCCCAGTTCCTCTTCTTCTAAAAGTCTCATATCAAGCCAGGTGGGAGGTTTTGGAAACGCAGGGTTTTCATTAACTACTGGATGGGCTAAATCCCTCCTGGTACATCTCTACTTGGTTTTGTTTCCTAAATGATTGAGTTCTACTGAAATGAGACAATTTGGGGTACCCTTCTCCACCCCAAGGATCTCCTGGGCAATGTCCTCCCTTCCTTTTAGGCTGTTATTCTATTGTGCTAAAGCAAGGTCCTCTGTTGCCCTATGTATACCCTTTTTATCTGTAGATTCACCTCGCCCTGCCTGCATATTTATCAGGTGGATTCTCGGAAACTCGAGTCTCATCACAATTTAATTTTGTGCTTCTGGAAGAAGTGCACAAAAGGAGTCTAGAAGCACTTTCTCCTCATTGTTAAACAATTTCCTTCCTCTCACAGGGTATTTGCCATTGTTCTTTAGTGCAAGCATGTCCATTCCACTTCTGCTTTTGAATATCTAGGTTTTTATGAGTGGAGGAAATTTCTTTGGAGGTGTCTAGGTCAATTAGATTTTCAGGGCTGCTAGCCTCCTCAGCTAAGCTGCTTTTTGTGTATGTGGTAAAATAGCCACCTAAAGCCAGGGGAGGTGCCAGATTCTCAAAGAATCTCAAGACTGATATCCCAGTTTCAGTGAATACATCCCTGCTATTAAACACAATTCTGGTTAAACTATGCTCTCTGAAGGTGACCACTGCACGTGGACAAATACAATTGTAATATAGATATTCAACATGTATTACATTAACAATGGCAAACAGACCCGGAAAAGCCACATCCAGAATTTGCAGAAGATGCAATTTACGTTCCTTTTGTGTTAAGAGCCACTTTGGTTTAGTTGGATAAAACTAAGTTTTGATAAAACTAAGTTTTGGATAAAACTAAGTACTAGGTTCCAGTTATTTCTGTTTGCAACCTTTTTCTGACATGCTTGTATCCCTGTTGGTGCGCATGGCCGTGGGTCCTACATATCAGAATCCTGGCCTGGCCTGGAATGGGTGAAAGGGGCTGTGGTGAGAGGCCATCTATATTTTCAAGATGGAGTTTGGCATCGTCACATTTATTTTCCTTATTCTTAATTCCCTTCTTAGGGCTTTTCCACATAGGGCTTTTATCCCGCTATTAAGATTGGTTAACCACAGAACTTTGAGGGTCTTTTACACGAAGTTGTCAACCTCCAGGTTCTCTCTCAGCTCAATGACCTTTATCCCATTTTTTAAAAGATCAGAGATAATGAGCTATCAAATTACAGCATGTTGAGTTCCTCATGAAAAGAGGAAGTTGCACAATAAGAGAACTATTCCACAGTGCCATCTAGTGGCTGTATAATGAAACATATAGAACAATGCGGATAAGGGGGGAAGGGGGAAGAAGGGAAGCCCATGTAAAAGGAAACTGTCATGATCCTGCATTTAAAATGGAAGCAGAAAGCCCCGGTAAAGTTGCGGGATTTTAGCCAGGTATAGAAATGCTCTTAGTCATCTGTTCTGTTTTCTGTTTGGGAATTTTGTCTAATAGTTTAAAACAATTATTGAAATCCATTTTCTTATGACATGTGCCCTTTACATTTTTAATATTTTTACTTTTCTTTAAATTATTGCCTTCCTTCTTCCTGATCACTCTCTTATACATCTTACTATTCATCAGTTAGCTTGTTTGCTTGAAACCTGTATTTAGTAGGCTCCATCTCCAAACCCTCCTCTCCAGACCCTGGGCCAGGCTTTTTATATGCTTCTGCAAGTGTAGTTTATTACATTCAGACAAGAAGGATACGTGTTCAGTATCCTTCATTAACATAAAGAGCCATCCGTCAGTTGGTAGCCTGTCCCCATTTCTTATGTAGTTCTGATTGGAGGACTCTTCCTTATTTGCTTTTCTATCACTGTGAGCTAGCTCCAAGATGTGTCTTAACTATAGTTCAATTAGCTGGTTATCCTTCTCAGATGGCTGTATTAACTCCTGGGATGCCATATTCTCAGCAAGTGCCAGCTCTAATGCAAGATTACAGAGGACAAGTCCTCTTTAATGTCTTGAGTGCTACCTTTAAGGTCCACAGACCAGTCTAAGATGGGATTTAGGGTAAGTCAAGACTCATCTTCCACCTCCTTATCTTCCTCTCTGGCTGAAAAAAAAAGTGTAATCTTTGTTTGGTTTTTCCAGCCATTTAAAGGGATATTCTCAGAGGTGGGTACAATCCCCAAGGCTCTGTATGACTTTCTGGTAAGCACCATTTCTTAACAAAGTTATTTCCAATGCTGATAAAAACTAATTACTATTTCTCAGTCAACAGTTGAAACAAATACTCCCTCCCTTTGCATATATATGTTTAAGTCCCATATTAAGTCCCATATATATGTTCTTAAGTAAGAACATCCCACTCTTACTTGTACCATCCGGCTCACATGCAACAGCTGAAATTCTTATCCCTTCTGTCCTCTGTGTTTTCAGATCTCCTCTTCTGCTCTGTTGTAACTCTGTTATAACTCCAGGCAAGCATAGGGATAAGAAATAACGAGGGCAATAAAAAGCCAATATTTTGCAGTGAGCAGAGCTTCTTCACATGGAGCTTTTATCCTGCTATTGAGATTGGTTACTCATGGGAGTTTGTGGGTCATTTAGATGATGTTGTGAACCTCCAGGGCATCTCCTTCACCAAATGACCTTTATTCCATTTTTTAAAAGATAGCTCATTTGATAATGCGCTATCAAATTACAGCGCTTGAGTTCCACTGGAGTTCCCTCATGAAAAGAGGAAAAATGACAATTAGAGGAGCTAGACCACAGCACCATCTAGTGGCTGTTTAATGAAACATAGCGAAGACTCAGATAAGGGGGGAAAGGAGAGGGGGAAGGAAGCATGTGTAAAGGGAGTCCATTGTGATCCTGCATTAAAAATGGAAGGAGAAAGCCCTGTTTTAAATGTGGGGTGTTACACAGAGCAACAAGCCATGGTTTTAACAACCCAGAGTTTACAGCCCAACGACAAACCATAGATTCTCTTTCTGGGTTGTTCATGGTTAACAAATGGTTTGCTCGCGAAGCTGAGTTTGCATATCACAACAACCCAGAATGCAACAATCCATCGGTTAAATAAACCATGGGTTAGTGCTATGGGCGAACCAGTTCTAAGTATCCAGTTCCCTCTCTGCCTACTTAAATGTACTCTGTAAATACAGAATTGGGCTTCCCACTGGTTGGAGAGCATCACAGGGACAGGCAGACAAGGGGGAGTACAAAACAATATTTTATCATACTTCATGAGGATTCCTGTCAAAGGTAATTTCAAAAGACTAAAGGTAATCTGAAGGCGAGGCAATTTAAAATATTTTTTCCATTTTATTAGAGCCCACATTGATGTGGGTGTGTAGTCTGTATTTCAAAGAACTGGGAGAAACCTTGATGAGTCTGATCAAACAAAAGCTAGAAAGGTAATGAGAGACAACCATGAGAAGCTCAGATACTATGTAGGTTGCACCTGGTTGTCTTTTTGTTATGTAAAGTAGCTGCAGCACATAAGAACAGGCCATGGCATTTAATAAATAACATTTAAACAAAAAGAGGCCCCAATCTTTCATGCTTTCTGGCTTGTAGGTTTTGAAAATGAAGTAACATCACTGTATATCTGTTTTGAAAGGATTGGCCATGGCTCCCTATTGAGTGTACACTGTTTAGCAAATATGAGCTGTGACTAAAAACAATTCAGAGACTCCACTGGGTTCTCCTCAAAGCAGAGCTACTGACCCTCTCAAGGCTGCTCTGAACTTCACACCTCTTCAGAAAGAGGAAGAATATCCTGATGATTGTAGTGACACTTTGCATTGAACACAGGCTGTTCCATCTCCTTGAGTTAAAAGCAGTGAAAGCTGGGATTACTGCAGCAGGCTGCTTAAAAGCCCGTCTTGCCAACTGCATGCAGAGATTAAAAGCCTGTCAAAGAGGTATCACTGGCGGTTTAGTAATTGCTATGTGAGGTCACAGAACGCAAGTTGACTGCCTCTGGCTGTTTTTCTTTGGTAGCGGTTCACAATCAGGTTTAAAAAATGGATGAGATGCCAGCTCAGTTTTCTCGAGTCATCTGCAAAGCTCTATGTGGTGATGGGCAACCTCTCCCAGCTCAGTCTGAGGTACTTAAAAAGAAGAAGAAGAAGAAGAAGAAGAAGAAGAAGAAGAAGAAGACAGACTGACTGACTGACTGACTGACTGACTGACTGACAGCATTCTGAACCCGGTTCAGAGCCCATTGGCATCCCAGCGGCATCCTCAGGGGCATGATGGGGTCCAAATACCACCTCAGTATCTGTCCATGATCCAAATATACGCCCCAATCACAGATGCTGAAGAAGCAGAAGTAGATCAGTTCAATGAGGATCTGCACCACCTACTGGATAGTACGCCAAAAAAAGATGTTATTTTCATTTCAGGAGACTGGAATGCTAAGGTGGATAGTGAATCGACACCTGGAATTACAGGCAAGCATGGTCTGGGAGAACAAAATGAAGCAGGACATAGGCTGATAGAATTTTGCCAAGACAACTCACTGTGCATAACAAACATTCTCTTCCAACAACCTAAGAGACGACTTTATACATGGACTTCACCAGACGGTTGACACCGAAATCAGATTGACTACATCCTTTGTGGTCAAAGGTGGCGGACATCTATGCAGTTGGTAAAAACAAGACCTGGAGCTGATTGTAGTTCAGATCACGAACTTCTTATTGCACAATTTAGAATCAGACTAAAGAGAATAGGGAAGACCCCCAGATCAGTTAGATATGAGCTCACTAATATTCCTAATGAATATGCAGTGGAGGTGAAGAATAGATTTAAGGGACTAGATTTAGTAGATAGAGTCCTGGAAGAACTATGGACAGAAGTTCGCAACATTGTTCAGGAGGTGGCAACAAAAAATGTCCCAAAGAGAAAGAAAACCAAGAAGGCAAGATGGCTGTCTGCTGAGACACTGGAAGCAGCCCAAGAAAGAAGGAAAGCAAAAGGCAACAATGACAGGGGGAGATATGCCCCATTAAATGCAGAATTCCAGAGGTTAGCCAGAAGAGATAAGGAATTATTTTTAAATAAGCAATGCACGGAAGCAGAAGAAGATAATAGAATAGGAAGGACAAGAGACCTCTTTCAGAAAATTAGAAACATCGGAGGTAAATTCCAGGCAAAAATGGGTATGATAAAAAAAAAAGATGGCAATGACCTAACAGAAGCAGAAGAGATCAAGAAAAGGTGGCAAGAATATATGGAAGATCTGTATAGAAAAGATAATAATATCAGGGATAGATTTGACGGTGTGGTCAGTGAGCTAGAGCCAGACATCCTGAAGAGTGAGGTTGAATGGGCCTTAAGAAGCATTGCTAATAACAAGGCAGTAGGAGACGACGGTATCCCAGCTGAACTGTTTAAAATCTTGCAAGATGATGCTGTCAAGGTGATGCATGCCATATGCCAGCAAATTTGGAAAACACAAGAATGGCCAACAGATTGGAAAAAATCAACTTATATCCCCATACCAAAAAAGGGAAGCACCAAAGAATGTTCAAACTATCGAACAGTGGCACTTATTTCACATGCCAGTAAGGTAATGCTCAAGATCTTGCAAGGTAGACTCCAGCAATTCATGGAACGAGAATTGCCAGATGTACAAGCTGGGTTTAGAAAAGGCAGAGGAACTAGAGACCAAATTGCCAATATCCGTTGGATAATGGAGAAAGCCAGGAAGTTTCAGAAAAACATCTAGAATCATAGAATAGTAGGGTTGGAACGGGCCTACAAGGCCATCGAGTCCAACCCCCTGCTCAATGCAGGAATCCAAGTCAGAGCATCCCTGACAGATGGCTGTCCAGCCTCGTCTTGAAGGCCTCCAGTGTGGAAGAGCCCACCACCTCCCTAGGTAATTGGTTCCATTGTTGTATTGCTCTGTCAGGAAGTTTTTCCTGATGTTCTGCCGGAATCTGGCTTCCTGTAACTTGAGCCCATTATTCCGTGTCCTGCACTCTGGGATGATCAAGAAGAGATCCTGGCCTTCTTCTCTGTGACAACCTTTCAAGTACTTGAAGAGTGCTATCATATCTCCCCTCAGTCTTCTCTTCTTAAGGCTAAACATGCCCAGTTCTTTGAGTCTCTCTTCATAGGGCTGTTTCCAGTCCTCTGATCATCTTTGTTGCCCTCCTCTGAACCCTCTCCAGTTTGTCTGCATCCTTCTTAAAGTGTGGTGCCCAGAACTGGACACCGTACTCCAGATGAGGCCTAACCAGTGCTAAGTAGAGGGGAACTAGTACTTTCCGGGATTTGGAAGCGATGCTTCTATGAATGCAGCCCAAAATAGCATTTGTGTTTTTTGCAGCCACATGACATTGTTGGTTCATATTCAGCTTGTGATCGACAACAATTCCAAGATCTTTCTTGCTTGTAGTGTTGTTGAGCCATGTATCCCCCATCATGTAACTGTGCATTTGGTTTCTTTTTCCTAGGTGCAGAACTTGGCATTTATCCCTATTAAATGTCATTCTGTTGTTTTCTGCCCAGCGCTCCAGTCTATCCAGATGACTCTGAATTTTGTTTCTGTCTTCCAAAGTATTAGCTATCCCGCCTAATTTTGTGTCATCTGCAAATTTGATCAGCATTCCCTGCACCTCCTCTGCCAAGTCATTAATAAAAATGTTGAAGAGCACTGGGCCCAGGACTGAGCCCTGCAGTACCACACTCGTTACCTCTCCCCAGTTTGAGAAGGCACTCTTTGAGTCCGATTCTGTAGCCAACTGTGGATCCACCAGATCATTGTTTTACCTAGCCCACTTTGAGCTAGTTTGCTCATCAGGATATCATGGGGCACTTTGTCGAAAGCTTTGCTGAAGTCGAGGTATATGATGTCTACAGCATTCCCACGGTCTACAAGGGAGGTTACTTGATCAAAAAATGAGATCAGATTTGTCTGGCAGGACTTGTTTTTTGTGTGTGTTGTTTTGTTTTTGTTTTCTATTTCTGTTTTATTGACTATTCTAAAGCCTTTGACTGTGTGGATCATAACAAATTGTGGCAAGTTCTTGGTGGTATTGGGATACCAAGTCATCTTGTCTGCCTCCTGAGGAATCTGTATAACGACCAAGTAGCAATGGAAAGAACAGACCACGGAACAACGGACTGGTTTAAGAATGGGAAAGGAGTACGGCAGGGTTGTATACTCTCACCCTACCTGTTCAACCTGTACGGAGAACACATCATGCGACGTGCTGGGCTTGAGGAATTCAAGGCTGGAGTTAAAATCGCTGGAAGAAACATTAACAATCTCAGATATGCAGATGATACCACTTTGATGGCTGAAAGCGAGGAGGAGCTGAGGAACCTCATGACGAAGGTGAAAGAAGAAAGTGCAAAAGCTGGGTTGCAGTTAAACCTCAAAAAAACCAAGATTATGGCAACCAGCTTGATTGATAACTGGCAAACAGAGGGAGAAAACATGGAGGCAGTGACAGACTTTGTCTTTCTAGGCGCAAAGATTACTGCAGACGCTGACTGCAGCCAGGAAATCAGAAGACGTTTACTTCTTGGGAAGACAGCAATGACAAATCTGGATAAAATAGTGAAGAGCAGAGACATCACACTGACAACAAAGGTCCGCATAGTTAAAGCAATGGTATTCCCCGTAGTAACCTATGGCTGCGAGAGCTGGACCATCAGGAAGGCTGAGCGAAGGAAGATAGATGCTTTTGAACTGTGGTGCTGGAGGAAAATTCTGAGAGTGCCTTGGACTGCAAGAAGATCAAACCAGTCCATACTCCAGGAAATAAAGCCAGACTGCTCGCTTGAGGGAATGATATGAAAGGCAAAACTGAAGTACTTTGGCCACATCATGAGAAGACAGGATACCTTGGAGAAGATGCTGATGCTAGGGAAAGTGGAAGGCAAAAGGAAGAGGGGCCAACCAAGGGCGAGGTGGATGGATGATATTCTGGAGGTGACGGACTCGACCTTGGGGGAGCTGGGGGTGGCGACGGCCTACAGGAAGCTCTGGCGTGGGCTGGTCCATGAAGTCACGAAGAGTCGGAAGCGACTGACCAAATAAACAACAACAACAACAATCTGTCCATGATTCACTCCTGTCTGCCAAAAGCCTCCCTGGTGCCAGGGACCCTGGGAAATGTAGTTTCCTGGATGGCTAATGTCTATGCAGAGGCTCAGGTCTGGCCGTGTGGCACAAACACCTCGAACACCTCTGTTCCTTCCCTGCAGCCTGAGGCGGCTGCCTCACTACACCTACTGGTAGGATCGCCCTTGAGTCCCTTCAGGCAGAAAGTTGGGCTTAAAAATGATGGGAAAATAAGTAAACATGCTTCCATTTATTTAATAAATTTATATCCCACAGGTTCAACTCCAGCATGATCGTAGGAACATGCAACCAAAGTGCTGGATGTCCAAGGGCCATGACGTGGTGCTCCAAAGTTGTCTATTTCAGGCTGCTTTAGATCATAATCAAGAGCAGTATACAGAGCCCTAATAGTCATCTGAAATATCTGTCCAACAGCATGGCCCATAGTTTTAGAACTACCATTGTCATAAACCAATGCACAATCTTTTGTTAGAAGCTCCAACATGTGTTCTGATTATGTAACGGTGGGAATGTACGCTCCACTACCCATGATGTGCATTTATTACAATTGAATATGACATCTGCAGCAGGATTAACATCAGCAGCGAAACAGAAATGTAAAAATAGACTCTGAATAATAACTGTGCCGGACGGGTGGGGGGTGGGGATTGTCTCCTCTTCTGCTGTATCCATCTGCCACTGATGTCCTGAGCTGCACTGCCTTCTAGCTGGACTGCTATTTATATCCCTTTCTCTCACATTTATAGAAACCTGAATGTCTGGTTTTGCTTTGTCAGAAATCGTAGGGCCTGGGCATTTTAAAGCCTTGTTGGTGATGCATCAATTTTTTAAAAAAGAAGTGGGATGCAGTCCAATTGACAGGACACAATATTTTCAAAGCTGGAGGGGTGGGGAGACAACTGATGAAGTCTCACTGAGTCTGTGTGTATCTCTGTGTATTTGGATTTGCTGCCCTGGGTTTTCTGTCAGGATCAAGTTCTGGATTTGCTGCCTGGGAGCTTTTGCAGGTGTGTTTTCACACCTGCAAAAGCTCTCAGGCTCCTACAAAAGCTCCCATAATGCTGAAAATTGTGCCCAGTTTGAAGAGAGTGTATGTACCAGGGGTGCAGAAATCTTTTGCCTTTGCCCTGCCCACCACTGCAATGTGCCTCCTGAGAGCTTCTCCAAAATGAATCTCTTTCAGTCCAAGGACCAAATTCCAACACCCCTGATATATACCTTGTGCAATTTTACAAGAAGAGCTGTGACAGCGTTTATAGTGGGATCTGTAATGTATTTAGTTCAAGTAGATCTTTTGCGTTGATGGTACCAGTACTCTAAAGGAGCTATCCAAGGTGCTGAACCTATTTTGGGGTTGAGATGCAGCACCTTGGATAGCTCCTTTAGAGTTAGGGCTGGTTAGACTGAAACCCAGAATGGATTTACAGCCCCACTGAAAACGGAGCCCCCAGCCCCCGCTGGATGCTACCTTCACTGAAGCTAGGTTTTTAACCTGCCCTTCCTACAAGGAGCTCCAAGTGATTCTATGCGATTCCCCATCCTCCCTGTTTTATCATCACAACGATCCTATGAAGTAGTTTACACTGGGAGAGAGTGACTAGTCTAGGGTCACCCAGTGGACTTCATGGTCGAGTGGGGATTTGAACTCACATCTCCTTGGCCTAAGTCCCAAAACTCTTTCTATGCCATTGCACCAACCCTCCAGTGATTGGTTAGATACCAGAATAGAACAGACAATAATGCAACCTTACATCTGGATGGCACCAGGTTGGGAAGGTTTGAAACAGTTGAACAAACAATAGTAGAAGTGTATTTGCTTACAGCAGAGGTGTGGAACTTTTGGACCAAAGGCCTAATCTGGCCCACGGAGCCTCCTGCGGTTCCTTTGGGGGGCGGGGCTTGGAGGCCACTGAGAGATACCCTGTTCCTTAATTCTAAGTCTATGTGCATCCTCCTTTCTTAGCCATGATTTTGCAAATGGCTCCAGTTGGTGGATTTTGGGAGTTCTAGGAAAAACCAAAGTAGATCCTATAATCCTGAACCCTTCCTATCCCTGCCATAGAACATGTCCCATTCATTTCTGGTGGTGGTGGTGGTGGTGTAATTTTTATTTTTCGAAAGAAATTACAAAAACACATCAATGTTGATTCAAAATCTCTCCCCAATCCCTCCCGCAGCTCGGACAGTTTCAGGATTATTTTTTTAAATAAAATCTATATATTTTCGCCAATCCTCGAAGGTGTCTCTTTTCTTTGTTCCTCTGTGCGCTCTTAACTTCTGTGTCAACTTTTCATTTATTGCTATGTCCCAGATTTTCTTTTTCCACAAAGGTATTGCCAGCATCATGGCTGTCTTCCAATTACTTGCAATTAATTGCCTCGCGGATGTCAGCAAGAAATCAATTAATGTTTTTTCTCTAATCTCTCTATTTTCTTTTACAAATGTATTCAGTAGAGCTAATTCTGGTGTTTTACAGATCTCTTGATCAATACTTCTTTCTGTTTCTTGAAATATCTTGTCCCAGAATTTTCTAACCCTTCTATATTCCCACCACATATGTATTTGAGTACTGTTAATTCCACATCCTCTCCAACACGAAAGTGATAGAATATTATCCATTTTTGCCAATTTCACTGGTGTCAAATACCACTTCTGAATCAACTTTAGTGCACCTTCTTTTATTTTTGTTGATATTGTTTGAAAGGGAAATCTATCTAAAATTTGTTTCCAATCTTCTTCCTCTTTCTTCTCTTCAATATCTCTTTTCCACATCTGCTTTACTGTTACATTCCCCTATCTCCTGCTTTATCAGAATTTTGTATATTTAGGTTATTATGCCCTTCTCTCCCCATTCATTTCCATGGTGTACATCCTTTGGTATGCAAAGAGTTACCTCCTATGAAAATGAACAGGGAACCTTTTGCAAGTGGGAAAGTTGTATGTATACATGGAAGCTTCCATGTCCACAAGAGATTTCTGACCGGGAGAGAATGTTTGGTTTATTATTTTGCTACATTTATTAATCAACCGTCCATTAGTGATGGAAGCAATGTACGACTATGTACATCATCTCCATCATTTCATTCTAAAACCATTTAAATACCAGAAACCTGTGTATTTTTTCTGGTGCATTCATTGTTCTAGCTCCTAAATAATCATAACTTCTTAGGAAATCTAAAGCTTGATATGTGTGTGTGTGTGTGTAAACTATACACTACAGTGGCAATCTATTTTTGCAAAACTTCTGTTCCAGTGCAAGAAAGCTGCTATTCTAATTGCCCTACTAAATAGATTTGGTTGCTATTAGTATTGCATGCAAATACAGTCTACAGATACAAGTACACATGGTAAGAAAATAGGCTTTATTTATATTTACGTTGCTTCCTTTGAAAGCAGAAAGGCACTTTTTTCAGGGGAGGGAGTGGCAGCAGAGAATAAAGATCTCCTGATCCAGTTTAGTGAGCAAGCCCTGTGAGCAGGTCATTTCCAGGAGTCTGGTGACCTGCCCCCATTAAAAAAAATGCATGTATTAACTTTAAAATATTCATTTCACTGAAAAAGCATATTTCTACATTAATATTTCAGAAATGTGTGCATGTCTTTTAATTGTCAAACTTCCCACTCTGTAAATTACAGCTGAACTAATTATGACCGGGGGTTGGACTCGGTCTTATAGGCCTGTTCCAACCCTAGTATTCTATGATTCTATGACACCATTGGTGCAACTAGAAAATTGCTTGAATAATGTCTAGGGTAGCCACTTACTATGACTCACCAAAGAAAAGGAAATTCATCACCCAAAAAGTGGACAAAAGAAGGGTATTGATTTGCACAAAAATTGCTTATGCTAATTCAGAGGCGCAGAACCTCTTTCAGCGGGATAGCTGATTTCCATTTCAGAGAAGCTCTCGGGGCCCGCATTCTAGTGGTGGGTGGGGCCAACCCCCCCCCCAGCATGCTTTAACTTAAAGCTGTTATTGCCAGTAACTAAGCCTTAAGAGAGGCATTTTGCTGTTTTAGAATGGGTAAAAAACTGCATAAAAACTGGGAAACCACCACATGATTGGTGGTTGGGGAAGGGCTGTGGCCTTTTGATGAACCCCAGGGGGCCATATGGGAACCCCTGGAGGGCTGGATGTGGCCCCTGAGCCAGAGGTTGTGCACCCCTGTGCTAATTTATATTTAAATAGAAATACAGTATATCTCGTCATACTGTATGATGTGACATATGTGATGCAGACAGTGCATTTCACCATAGTGGGGAAGACTGTGACCAGGTAACCTGTGTGCCTGTCTGTTCAGTCTGCTATCCAGGTGCTAACCGGTGATTGGCAATAGTTCTTATGGTTCTGTATCTTAAAACTGGAATTGAACAAGACAACCTTTCAAATCGAGGACAGTCCTGTGTAAAAGAGGACACCTGGCCACCCTAACACGTCTAGTTTTCCTCGAAAAGCCTCATGGAAAAGGTGGATTTTTGAGGCAGGGGATTTGAAGGAAGAGTGAGAGAGGTGACACCACATAGGTGTTCTGGGAGGGCATTTCAGGCCTAAGAAGCAGCAAGGTATTGTGGATGAAGTCCTTTAAAAAAGCAGGAGAAGTTTGGGTGACTGAGAAGTGGCACTGGAAGAGTGATATGCCAGAGCGTATTTGGGGGTGGGGAGGAATAGGAACATGAAGGGAGCCATAAACATGGCAGGCAAGTTTCAGAATGTGGAATACTGAGAAAGTTAAGGAGGTACAGTTGAAAGATGTAGGCCTACACTCCACGTATCTCTGGACCTCACAGAGAAGCCATTGGGCTAACATAATAGTTATTTAATTGGTTATGTAAAGATACAGCTCTGCCCTTGTAAAAGGGGAGAGCTGGCACAGAAGGCATTCATTATCCTAGCAGCTCAGTTTCTCCAGCAGACACTTAGGGGTGATCCGGAGGGTGCTTCCAGGCGAGACTTTTATGTCACTATTGCCCTGTCACCTTATTCACGGACATTTGCAGAGGGTCTGGATGTCATCATCTGCTACCCGTGACTCTCTTACATTTTAATTATTTATATGAAGTATTTTTATTGCATTCCTCGGCCAAAATGGCTCCTGGAGCGGCCTACATGCAATCAGTAAAACAAAACAATCCCTGCTCACAGGCTTACTGTCTAAAAAGACACGGCACACAAGGAAAAAGGAGGGGAAAGGAAGAGGAAAACATTAAGTAATGTTTCCAACTGGGCTGGAGGGATGCCCCCTGCTTCCCCTCCCATCTCCCTCTGTACAGCCCGCTCTGCAGTTTGCTTCTTCTGTCTTTTTCCGTAACGCAGAAAATCTGTTAAGGAGAAAATGATGAAACAGCTGCACCGTGCCTTCTGATTGCTCGTGCTTGGAGCCCTCCCTCCGGAAGCACCCACAGCTATCCTTACAACCTCCTGATGAAGCGATGGATGCAACTGCACCGGGCTCTAAAACCAAATCCACAGAGGGAGAAATCAGCTGCTCTGTGAGAACTGTAGAGGGTTATGCAAAGGCTCTAACCAACTGTTTCTGCATTTCCTTCCTCTTAGGAGCACGTCGCAGCTGGCAATGTTTTGAGAAAGCTCAAGACTTCAAAGAAGCCTCTTCTAAACTGAGGAGGGTTAAGTTGACGGGCCGTACTTAATCCTTCGCTGCCCTTCCAGGCGACTTCAGTGGTACAGAAGAACAGATCCCCCCCCCCCCCGACTCCTTTCTTCCTCTTCTGTCTGCACTCGGCTTATAGCTTCCTTAGCATCCTCTGGTGTCAGCCTTTTTCCAGCAATGGCAACGGAAAAGGGCACAGGCAAGCTTTTTACAGCAGGTCTCCGAGGAAGTGCTCCAGCGTTTACAAATTGGAACCAAGGGGTTGCTGGCTAAAGAATGTAGCCACAGAAATTCCAGCTTTCAGCCCTTGAACTGGGACCAAATAAAGGAGGAGGGGCCGTGGTCACTGTCTCCGACCTGATGAGGTCAGCTGTTCAAAAGGAACTGAAGCTTCTGAGACATTTTCAAAGCAGCCGCCAGGTCGAGTGGTTTGCTAGTGTTCACCCTCTGTGCGTGGAAACCTGGATGCTGAAGCAGTGTGCAAGCATCACCGAGCCGTGCGCTCCCTTGCTGTTGAGCTTGCTGCTTTAATTGCAAATCTTTCATTAAGCCTGCAGGTCATGACCCCTCAGCGCTCAAGTTTTAAAACGACTAGTTAAAAGTGGAGGCGTGGTGGGGGTCTTCATCTTGTCGGTCATTTTCATCTGGAGGAAACAAGCAATGTGTTTACAGGGATATAGAAGATCTGTTTTGAATCCACTTTGCACCGACTCAGTAGCTTGAATTTGCAACGGCTTCAGCTTCAGCTGACAGATTCTGTTATGCTTGGGCTGGTGTTGCTGAGACCTCCCTGTGGATCAGCTTGTTACAGCTGATGGATAGGTGACTGCCCCTAGATTATGACCACAGGACATATCAATGGCGGTCCAGGGAGCCACCGATATGCCAGATGGAATCGGGAAGACAGCGGAGAGGACTATACGAAGAGCGAGGTCTATGCCGAGGACGAGCAGGGCAGGAAGCGCCGGCTGACCCCTTTTGAGAAGCTGACCTTGGATATGTCCCAGGATGAAAAGGTGGTGAAAGAATTAACTCTGGGGAAGAGGATTGGGTTTTACCGCGTCAGAGGGGAGATTGGGAGTGGGAATTTCTCACAAGTGAAGCTTGGAATCCATGCTCTGACCAAAGGTAGGCTATGCAGCATGTGAAATGTGGGTTTATGTGGGGCTGCGTGGTGGAGGTGATGCCAACAAGAGGTATGGGGGCTGTTCACACAACACGCTAACCCACACTGAGTGGTTCAGTGTGGGTTATTGTTGAACCATGGGTTGTTTCTTGAACTGTGGGTGAGCAAGTTGTCTGAACCCAGGACATTTTCCACAGTGGGGTTTGCTGATCATGCAGTGTGGCTTGTTAACCATCTTGAATGACCCAGTGACAAACCATGGGTTTTCAAGGTGGCTCATTCGAGAAAAATAAGGCAATCTGCATGGTTAACAAGCCACCCTGCGGAAAGTGTCCTGGGTTCAGACAACACACTAACCCAGGGTTCAACAAGCAACCCATGGTTCAACAATGGCCCACATTCAACCACTGAGTGTGCATTAGCTTGTTGTGTGAACCCAGTCATAGAATAGAGGCTGAGGAATGACAAGCCCATGTGTGGAAGCACCATGTAAGATGCCGTGTCCTATGGAAACAAAGGGTATGTTCTGAAGGCTATGTTTGGAGCTGGGTTATCTCAGCTTGGGCCAGCTGCTTTGCATGCCAAGCTCAGAAACTTCATAATAGGGCCAGCAAGACATGCTCCATGTGCTACATGCCCCTTCCCCTGGCCTGTTTTGTGGCCTCCACCACTCCACTGCTGCAGATCAGCAGTGCAGTGGCAAAAAAGTGGTGCTTTGCTTCCAAAATTTGACAGTGTGGTGGCAAAAAAGGGCAATTTTCCTTTCACCCCTTTTCGCTGCTGATGTGTTGCTAATTTTTTCCCCTGCCCTATTGATTTTCTGTGGCAAAATCAGTGGTGGGCTGGCATTAATTTAGGAGGTGGGGAGAGTGTGTTGCTCCTGATGGGTCCTAGGGGAGGAGAGACTCGGCCCTGGAACCACCGGAGTTGCCCACCTCTGCTTTAAAAAATGGGTTGGCTGTGCTTTTAGCATTCTTTGAACACCTTCCTGGGCTACTTGACTGAGGAGATGGGTAGACTCCCCCCATCCACCTCCTCCGTTTTCCATGGCAAATGGAATTTGCAACAAGGGATGGCTATTTCAATCAGCATTAATAGTTAGAAGGACAAAAAAAAGGGGAACGGTCGTTATTTTAAAATATGAATGTTGTTTTATGAAAATCGGAGTCGAGATGCACATTGCTGTGTAGAGCAGGGGTAGCCACCCTTTGGGGCCTGTGAGCACATTTGGCAATTTGAGAAAGTGTCCTGAGCACCACCACAAAATGGCTGCCATGGGAGGTGTGGCAAAGGACACGGAACCTCCCAAAAGACTGAGTACAAGGCAGAGGTGCTGCCTGAGTCCCAACACACTAAACAGTTCCTTTGAACCCACAGTTCTGAGCACTAACAGAAACCTATTTCACAGCAAAATGTGTTAATGGGGTTTTTTTTAAGTTGGAGGGGTAAGGCACCTTGGCAAACACCAAGAAAGGGCTCCTGGAGGTCCACTGGTGGCCATGGGTACCGTGTTGCCTACCCCTGATGTAGAGCAACGATCAGCAAGTGGTCATTCAAGATCTGCCAATGGGATTAGGAGTGGGAGTCAGGAGATTAGATGACAGAGGTGGGTAAATACTGGCTGACCATGTGGCACAGAAACCCTGGGGACTTCACTCCCTCTTCAGTGGTTGAAACATCTCAGATCCTTCTGCCCTGTGTGACCTTTTGTACTGACCCAGAAATCCTGCATTGCTGGAAACCCCATGCTCATCTCTGTCCCGGTTATCTTGGTTGTCATGTGGATGCCAAGTTGGACTCAGCCACTCCCCGTCCCACTGCCTTTGCCAACCCCTTCCCTCTAGATTGCCACATTTTGTGTTTGGTTTGTTCTTTGCACAGCTGTGTAAAGTTAAAAAAAAAATGAGTGTGTGTGCTCTTTCTGTATGGTTGGAGTGTGCCATAGTGCTTTTTTATAAGGCAGTTCTTTAATATATAGATGTAGATGTAGATATATAGGGAGCTCAAAACAAACATCACCATGGTCAGTCTGGTTCCCTTGATATAAATTTGACATGTTTTGTAAAACAGTTTTACAATGAAAAAATACTGGTCAGCTAATATGAAGGCCAATGCAGATTGTGGTCTGCTACTCCTCATAGAATAAAGCAGCCTTCCCCAACCTGATGTCAGGGATGAGTCCAAGTGCCTTGAGATGTCTGACAGCTCCAATTCTGAATCAGAGTTTGAGCAGCTAGATCAGAGCTCGGGAGAGGGACCCTCCCTGGTTAGCCAAGACAGTGGGAGAGATTCTTCCAAAGGCCTTGACAAACAGATGGCCCAGGCTGAGTCCCTGCCCATTCCCTTCACCTTAAGAACTCAAGTTTCTGAGGAGGTGGAGGAGGAGGAGGAGGAGGAAGAAGAGGAGACGCATGACTTGAGAGACGCTAGGGCGCATTGCAAACCAAAACAATAAAAGTTAGGGGCAGGGCTCAGATGCTCCACCAGGATAACCACTCTTGGAAGCCAACATAGGAGGGAGCCACCCTACGGTTGGGGCATCACTGCGAAGCAAGTCTGGCCGTGAAGTTCACGGTCTTCTGTCCGCAACTTCACTACCCTCCAGTTAATCTCCTCTAATTAAAGATCGTAGATTAGTTGTCTCAGGCAGTCTGAGAGTTTCCTAGAATCTGCATTTGTAAAGAGGCTAGTCTCTAGCTAAATAAAGTAGTATTCGCTGAAGTTTTGTCTCCTTGTAGTGTTGATTGCAAAGGGGAAGGACGATCCATTTCTGACACCTTGTACCCTCCAGATGGGTTGACTGCAATGTGCAGGAGGATGGATAACAAATGCAAATCAAGGGCTGGTGGAGGAAGAGGGGATGAGTCCTTTCCCCTAATCTGAATTACGCTTCTCTATGTTTTTCTCCTGGAAGGGTTGCCTCTAGTCTCAGAGCCCCACTAGGAGGAAAACACCTAGGAGAGATAGTGGGTGGCGGGGGGGGGAAGCACAGAAAATGCAGAAAGTGCAAGGGGGAAGAGTTCAGCATCTGCTTCCCATGCTGCTTGTTAATTCACCTGCCCTCTGCATCCACTTCATAGGGATTCAGCAGCAATTCTGACACATGAATGTGGCCCTTTGGCTCTAGTTGAGCCTTCCCCAACCTGACATTGTCCAGATGTGTTGAACTACAACTCCCATCATCATGGGAGATGATGGGAGTTGTAGCCCAGCACATCTGAAGGGCGCCAGATTGTGGAAGGCTGGAATAGAATGTTGCGTGAGAATTTGGCTGCTGGATAATAGCCCTAGCGGTATGTAAAAGTGTGGTTATGCTGATGATACTACAAATGATAAAATGTGATCTGGATTGGAACCTTCCTCCTCCCTGTGTTGGATGTTAGTACTCCATAAAGGTGTCTGTTTACACTACTTCAGATCAGTTCTCCTTCATCCCAAGCTAGCTTCAGGGTTTTCTGGCTCTGCAAATTCTCTCACCAGCTATATAAGCCACGCTGAAACCTCTTAACCTATACTTTACACAAGTGGGTGTCATTTCCTCCCACATTCGTTGCGGTACCTAGTGGTATCAGATTGGGTCCAGATTTAATCATACCTCAAGTAGATGCATTGAAATCAATGGGACTTAAGTCTACTCTAAGCATGACTAAATCTGAATCCAATCCATTATGTTTATGTAACATGACAAAATGTCTCTGCTCCCCCACAGTAAATTTTCCTCTGGATCCAGGCCTTCCCCCTGCAGTGACTGATACATGTGGAGAAGTGGAACAGGGCTCAGGAATAAAAAGAGTCCTGTGCCCCCATTTCTTCTCCTTGCCAGTCCTGATAGGCTCCCCTCCACACAGTCCTGGACATAAACACATTATATTTTATTCAGTGTTTGGAATGTGAAAAACCTAGAAAGGTACAAAAATACATGTCTGAAATCCCAGTTTCCACTCCTTCCAAATTTAAGATTTCCAAAGCAGACTTCCAATGTAGACCTTGGATTCCTATTTGAAGACATGGATTCTTTTCAACCTACTTTGCTTTCTAGCCCTTCTGGTTGAATTGACAAGTACATAGCCCCGATGCTTATATATTTAAATGCCCCAGAGGATGTAGACCAGAATGGGCAAATTGTGGCCCTCCACATGTTTTGGCCTACAACTCCCATCATCCCTCACCATTGGCTGGTTTGTCTAGGGCTGATAGGAGTTGTAGGCCAAAACATCTGGAGGGCCACACATTGCCTATCCCTGATGTAGACAGGTAGAATTCATAATTTTTTATGTGAAGAACGTGTAATGGTTAAATTATTTTTTATTTCCTTGCAGGGAATGGGGGAGGTCTGAACTTGAGCTGTGAGTAGAACAGTAGGAAATGCAGGGGCAAATTGCCTGAATAAAAAGAATGCTGAGGTCTGCATAATTGTGTTGGAGGTAGTATAAATTATTTGTTGACTTGGGCTTAAATCCTGAAGCACCTCTGAAGTAATGCAGTTAATAGCTTCACTAGGCTACTCTCAAGAGCATATCTTTCAGTTCTGGTTTCAGTCAGCTCGTTATCTCACCAGCATAATCAGAAGAGGGAATCTCTTTCTGATATTCTCTCTCTCTATCTGTTTATAACTTTCCATCGTCCAAAACTAAGCCTGCAATATGAGGCGCTTGGGAGTGAGCCTGATGAAATACATTGAAGTATTTCTAAGTAAGCATGCATAGTATTGGGTTGCATACATGGAAGATCTCCTTGTTTTATCTAAAATTTCTCCTATGCTGCCAGGCAGTTACCAAATGCCATGCCCTGTGGCTTATTCCTTTTCAATATCTCCAAAATGACTTATCTACTCTTGGTTATATTATGGGCGACTTCTGGGTCTGGAAGACATAACCAAACAAGATATCATGGGGGTCACCAGTACATATCTTTATAATCTGGGGTTCTGTAGATCAGGAAACTCCATTGTTTATTATTATTTATTACATTTCTATACCACCCCACAGCCAAAGCTCTCTGGGTGGTTTACAGAAGTTATTAGCGTCCAGCCTTGAAGGATCTCTTTTGTTTGGGGACCCATTCCAGCTAACTATCTGTCACAGAGTATTGCCTGAGCTGAGATTCAGAATGGGAGGTATTGCAGATCTTCTGCTATGAGCAAACTTCTAATTGGAGTTCTTGGAACTTGGCCAGGGATGTCAGTCGCTGTGGAATTGGACCTTTTTTGGTCTCAGTGGACTCCTGGCGAGCAGCTGACTTGGCTCACATTTACAGGCAGAGCTATAGGGCTTTCCCCAAAATCCTGAAACATTTTCCATTTTTAAGAAGTTCACGTAAATAGAAATGTGCACAAATTGTGGGATGCAATTTACATCATGTATGTGATTTTTGGCCACAATTTGTATAATTTACACAAATTTTGGCTGCAAATTATGGCTGAAATTTGCATAAATCATGCAAATTGCACCTTGCAGTTTGCACACGTTTCTGTTTACGTAAATTTTTAAAACTTGGAAAAATGCATGAGCTGGCCTGACTTAATGACGACTCTGTCAATGCAGATTGAGTTGGGCCAGCTTGCGGAGAAGCAAGCCAAAGCCCAGGGGGCTGAGCGAAAACTCGGCAAGCTCCACCCCCCGGGGAGATTCTGGTGACATCCCTAAATTTGGCCCCTATCAAGAGAAAGTTGAGTTTAGTCCCATTGAAATTGACAGGACGAGTTTGATTTGAAACACAGTGACTTTTAGGAGAGTTTGTTTGTTAGTTGATTGATTGATTGACTGATAGTATTTCTAGGCTGCTTTTCAGAGCAGTAGCCCTCTTGAGACAACTTACAACCATAAAATTCATTATAATAAAAAACTGATACAGGAATAAAATAACCAACGTTCACAAAAACAACGAACAGGAAAACAACAAACACCAGCATACATACACACCTTATTTTTTTTGTCATCCTGTTGCCTTTGGTCAAATAGTTGTTGTTTTTTCCAGAGAGCTGAATGTAGCTTGAAAGAGCAATGCCTGCTTGTTGGTGCACAAACTCATCCTACTTGAACATATGAAGCTCCTTTTATACTGAGTCAGATGGTTCATAGAATCATAGAATAGTAGGTTTGGAAAGGGCCTATAAGACCATCGAGTCCAACCCCCTGCTCAATGCAGGAATTCAAGTCAGAGCATCCCTGACAGATGGCTGTCCAGCCTCGTCTTGAATGCCTCCAGGGTGGGAGAGCCCACTACCTCCCTAGGGAATTGGTTCCGTTGTCGTAGTACTCTAACAGTCAGGAAGTTTCTCCTGATGTTCAGCTGGAATCTGGCTTCCTGTAACTTGAGCCCATTATTCCATGTCCTGCACTCTGGGATGATCGAGAAGAGGTTAACCCATCTAGGCCAGTATTGTCTACTGTAACTGAAGGCAGCTTTCCAACGTCTCAGGAGGAGCTATCTCCAATCATCTGCTACCCAATCCTTCTTTAACTGAAGATGCTAGAGATTGAACCTGGTCTGGGCTGGCCCAAGACATTTTGCTGCCTGAGACAAAGAACAAGGTAGTGCTCACTTCCATTCCATGTACAAAAGCCAATTGTCAATGGGACAACATCCTCCACTACCCCTGAAGGCAGCAGGCTATCTTAAGGGCTGCAGGACAGGCCAGCTAGCACGTAGCTCTCTCTTCCAACACCTTGCTGCCATTTCCCAGCATCTGCCACCTGAGGCAAGTACCTCACTCTGTCTCATGGTAGGACCAGCTTGGAATTTGGGACCTTCTGCAAGGAAGGGTCTACCACTCAGCTATGGTGTTGCCTCTGGTAAACAGGATTTGTAAGTACTTTTGTTTCAAGAGCCTGCAAAGCCTATCCTCTGTTTGCAGCCCAGATTGCAAATGGCATACAATGAGACTTATCTGTATTGGGCCCTGTGCGTTTGCTGGTTGTCAGGCATTTCATTTGTGTAAATAACTCCAGTTGAACAGGGACTTTCCTGAAACATAGGAATATCTGTAAGGTCAGTGTGTGTGTGTGTGTGTGTGTGTGTTTCCTGCCATACCAAGTTGACAGGTTGACAGTGATGGATTATTTGTCCCTGGCAAGCATGCTGGATCTCCATGCTAGAGGGCTAAATTAAGTTCAGAAGCCTTTGTAATCTCTGTTGCTAATCTTGAGAGATGCAGTTTGATCATAATTAGAATTTAGAGAGATGCAGTTTGATCATAATTAGAGCCACAGCATATCTGAACACATCTAAGAGAACTTGGGAGACACCACCTACATGCCAAGTTTCAGTATCAGCTATAAATATCTGTGCCCATGAGATGGTGCACTGGAAGTGAGGCACAACTTTAGTCCTGTCCAGTGGAATTTTGGCCTGTCTTCCTTTGGGATGGCAGAATTTCACCTGCCATGGCACATCATAAACTGCTTCTGAAACTCCTCAGTAGCATGCTCAACATGCATCGCTTCACATTTACCGACACTGAACCTCATTTGCCATTTGCCAATCTTCCATTGGGTTCAGACAGATCCGTTAGGAGCTTTTTGCACCCTGCTTTGTTTTGTCACCTTCTTGGATTATTTGTTATGATCTGCAAATTTGGCCCCCCACCTCTAATTCATCATAATTTATGACCAAGTTAAATAGCACAAGTCCCAATAACGATTGTTGGGGGTATCTGCTGCTGGAAGATGCTTGGAGCACTTCATGAATTAACAGTGCACTGTCCTCTTAAGTAAAGCTCAAATGTGCCTCTTCTCTCTTCCCTTGGACTAAGCAAAACCCTGCTGCAGGCCTGTGTTTAGATCCCTGCCAGGGACTTGTATAAAACCCTCTCCTCACTGGCCCTTCCCTAGGAGCAGGGAGGAGCACATCCGGCTCTTGGGCTGGAACTTCCCCACCCCTTCTAAAAGGCTAGTGATGCAAGTGAAACTGACAACAGGTTTCTTTGCCTTGTGAGTCAATAGTTGAGACTAATTAACCTCCTGTGCAGGCTTTCTTTGAACATGGTGTATTCCTCTGCCCATGTGCTGGAGCATGCTTTGTCCAGCATTCTAAAAAATAAGGTGATGTAATGGGAGCATTGGAGAAAAATTCTCGTATAGAATGAAAGATGCTTCAGCAACCTTTTAATGTACATCAAGGAGGACTCTTACAGCAGCTCTTTCTGCTGCTGGTATATGGTGTGTATATGTGTGCGTGCACACAGGCTAGTAAATACAACTTATACTCTGCTAGTGTCTTAAGGTTTAAGTTCCACACACCTACGCTGATTTCAAACATGTTCCTAGCTATCACAAGAACCATACACACACACATACACACCCTACCAAATCAAGACTTTGTCTTCACTCAGGGCAGGAGCAAATGTTGCATGAAGATGCTGCTGAGAAATACACGTCCACTTCATAATGCTCTGTAGAGTAGGGATAATAATCATGTCTCTGACATATGTGAGAAAGGCCAGGAAGCTATTAGATTGCTTTGTGAGTTCATTTGTATCATGTTTTCTAAAACACAAAGTGCCACCTTAAGGCTTAGACTGTGTCAGCATTCTGCAACTTGGGGATGTCCAGATGTTTGGGGCTACAACTCTCCTAAACCCTGACCAAGGACCATGCTGGCCGGGGCTGATAGGAGTTATAGTCCAAAACATCTGGAGGCCCCAGGGTGCCTACCCAAATTCTAATGCTTAGAATTGCTCACAGTGTGACATCATGGTGAGTTTGCCTCCCCCTCACCACATCAGCCTCATGATGATGTGACACAGAATCACAAGCGGAGGTGGAGGTCAGATGTG
The DNA here is from genome assembly GCF_057233095.1 of Heloderma suspectum. Lineage (NCBI taxonomy): Eukaryota > Metazoa > Chordata > Lepidosauria > Squamata > Helodermatidae > Heloderma > Heloderma suspectum. The sequence continues at coordinate 31,560,855 of NC_139459.1, forward strand.
CTTTACAGCAGTTCTAGGCATCTTTTTTCTATCAAGGGCCATTGACCCATGGAAAAAATCAATTAGGGGCCTGAGGAAGCCTTCGAAAGTGCAGATCAGGGCACCTATCAGCTGGTCTGATCCACGCTTTCAAAGGTGTTCTCAGTCAGGAAGTTACTTGGAGCTGGGACCCTCCTGCCTGAGGTAACCATTGAAGGTGCAGATTGGGCCGGGACACAGCCAACCCAATCCACACTTTCAGAGGCATCCCTCCTCCAGCAGGAGTTTGTCTGAGGAGACCTTTGGAGGTGTGGATCTGCTGGCCATCAGTCAGCCTGATTCACCCTTTTTTAAAGGTGTCCCTCCTCAGGCCTGTTGGAAAGTCTGGTGTGACTTACAGCAGAGCTGCTTTATATAGGGAGAAAACGTGGCAACACAGCATTTAGTATTCCCAGCAATAACTGCAGGCTACAGCCAGTTTAAAAAGAAGTTCAACTCAACTTACTTTATTAGTGGTTTTACATGCATCACCAGAGAAATACAGGGTCCGTGTGTTTGTTGCAAAGGCAAGAGGGAGAAGGAGGAAGAAGGAAGAGGAAGCTACAGGACAGCAAGCAGATGAGCTAGACAAGCTGCTGTTGATGCAACACTTTCTGTATTGCCCCTAGTGTCTGAAAAGCGTGCAGAGTTCCTATTATCCAACAAGGCCCAGTGCTGTGCAGCCTCCCGCCTGAGGAGGGCTTTGAAAGAGCTTCGATAGCCAGCCTGGTCTGCATTTTCATCCCCATGGGCTGGATGAAATTAAACAACTGCAGAGTGCAGGTTCCCTTACAGAATGCCTGCTTTATAGTGTCCTTTGTAAAAATGCCCATGGCAGTTCTGTGCCAGCCAAATTGAACTTAGCTGCCCATCAGTGTATTTAATGAAAAATCACAATTTTAAACCATGCTGTTTGAAAAAAACTTAACCTGCATTCCTCTGTATGTTGGAAAAATGCTGGGTATTCTGCTGGGTTAACAAGGTGAATACTGCATGGGGCACCCAGAGTTACAAAGGGTGACCAAATACAATGTCTTGGACTTTTTTCAACATGACTGCCATGGCTGCGATACTGCGCAAACAAGAGGCATAGCCTTTCGCAGTGCTGTCTAATTGCCCGGAGTAATATCCTAGAGGCCTCCTATGAGGTCCAAAGCGTTGACAGAGAATCCCAGAAGCTACACCACATTTCTCATGTACAAATAGAATAAAAGGTTTAGCATAATCTTGGAGACCTAAAGCTGGAGCGGATACAAGTAGAGTCTTTACTTGTTCCCAAGCCTGGGAGTCGAGCTTTGTCCGTTCACACTCTTCTGGGGCTCCAGCCTTTGTTTTTTTCTAACAGTGGCTTCACAATTTCAGAGAAGCTAGGGATCCAAGCTCTGCAATACGCCAGCATGCCCAACAGGGCTCTGACCTGGGTTTCAGTAGTGGCATTTTTGTAATGGCATGCACACGTTTACAAAATAATTTTCTAGTTCCACAAGACGGAATGTGTCCCAAATATTCAACTTCAGACTTACACCACTGCAACTTCCTCTTTGCAATTTTATGTCCTCCTTCACCTAAGGCGTTAACCAATACGACCGAATCAATTTTGCAATCTTCCTCTGAGCATGCACAGAGTAAAATATCAGGTCTAATATTGTATATACACGTGCACTTGCAGGGATGCTGCATATTATGGTGGCAGGAGTTGGGACAACGTTATGTCTTGGGATCACAAATTTATTGATTAGCCTGAGGTTTTGCTCCATGCGGTAACTGGGGGGCTCCACCCTCTTTTTGACAGCCGGAATTGGGGTGTTACATGGCGAAGAACATCATACTAAGACACCTTGTTTTAAGAGTGTTTCAATTAGTTTCCCAGTGCTTTCTCTGGCTTCCAATGACATGGGATATTGCTTCACCCATGGGGGGGGCATGTCAGTACGGACGGTAATTTCTATAGGAGCTGCAGATTTTAGCAGCCCAATTTCACCCGAATCTTCTGCCCAGTATTCAGATGGCAGCCCTCTGAGCTCTTCCAGCAGATCTGTGTCTGTCAGAGGACTGGCCGCCTCTAAAAAAGCCATGACATTGGATGAAGGCAGGGTGACATAGAGCCCATCTCGGCTGCAACCGATAGAAGCATTTAACTTTGCTAGCAGGTCTCTTCCCAAGAGGTTTCCTGGGCTTTTTGACATCATCAGGAAGGAATGATCTGCTGTAAAAGGGCCAATTTTAACCGTAACTGGTTGACTCAAGGGAACAGGAGATAATTTTCTATCAATTCTTATGACACTTTTTCTGGAATCAGAAAGGGGTAAGGTGATTTTATTCAGCATGCTTTTTGCAGCGCCAGTGTCAAGAAGACAGTCATAAAGTTTCCCATTTACATTAAGAGTCAGAAAAGGTTTTTCCAGTTTCAATTTCCAGCTGTTTGGGGTTTGACCCTCGCTCTCGCTACCAACCAACTCTAGACCCCCTTCTACCCATCAGTCCGACGTTCCAACACTTTCTGCTCCCTGGTAAGTGGCAGTCCCTTGCCCCTGCCACTGCCCAGTCCACTGACTTTCTTGCCTTTGATTCCCCTTCTGAGGACACTTATTTTTCCGGTGACCAGGTTGCCTGCAATAATAGCACACATCCCGGTCATAACTACTTCTCTGTCCTCCCTCATTTGTCCTTGCACTTGCTCCTCTACCACATCCTCTCTGACCACGTCCACAACCAAACTCTTGTCCTCTCCCTCGGCCACGCCCCGGGAACCTTGTTCCCATAATGGCTGCCGCCAACAACTTTGCCTCTAACTCTTCCTCTTCCATTGCTTCTGCACCTTCTCCTTCCTTCCATCAAACACATACTTTGCTATTGCCAACATCTTCGCCACACTATTTTCCTGCCACCCTGGCTGGTGTTCCCGAAATATTTTTGAATATCAGGAGCGGCTTGCTCCACAAACATACGTACTATCAGGGCAGCATGCCTTGCCTCATCAGGGTTAATGCCCCCATACATGTGCAGAGCGCAAGTCAAACCAACCAGGAAATCAGCGGGGGATTCTGATTTTTCTTGAGTCACAGCCCATACCTTAGACCAGTTTATAGTTTTCTGACCCATTTGTTGTAGAACGGTGCGCATTTGTTCTTGGTACTGAGTTATGACTGTCCAATCGGCTGCATCATTCAGATTTAATGGGGGACAGTTGTCCGGGTAGGCATTTAAAACCCCTATTTGACCCATTTGTGTGCAGACACTTTGAATTTGGTTTATAGCTGGATACATCCTTGAGGGGCCGTGGTAGCTTAGTGGTTAAGACGCTGAACTGCAGACCGCAAGGTCAGCAGGACAGCAGTTCGAGACCCGAGTGCTGCATGATGGAGTGAGCTCCCGTCTTCAGTCCCAGCTCCTGCCAACCTAGCAGTTCAAAAGCAAGAAATTGCAAGTAGATAAATAGGTACCGCTTCGGCGGGAAAGGTAACAGCGTTCCGTGCACCTTGGTGTTCAGTCATGCCGGCCACATGACCACGGAAGCGTCTTCGGACAGTGCTGGCTCTTCGGCTTAGAAATGGAGATGAGCACCACACCCTAGAGTCGGACACGACTGGTTGGGGACACCTTTACTTTTTTTTTTTTTTTACATCCTTTGGGATGGCACCAGATCTTGGTTCTCTGGGTAGGGTGGTGGTGGACAAGGCAGCGGAGGCGGTGCGGACGGTACGCTCGCGAAGGACACTGCTTTACTTCTTGCCTGCCTTTTCTCAGCCACGTTGGCCCAGAGAAACCAATAATCCATGTTTTCGGGCACCTTGTCCTCTAGAACAAGATGGAGATCTCTTAAGATGTTTTGGTTGAAGGATCCTTTGGGTGGCCATGAGTAACTAAAAACTGGCCATTTTTTCTGTGCACAACAGAACCAAGCGCTTTTTACTCATACCAGCCATGCTTGGCAGAATATTCCATTGCTTAAGCATAACATCTAGAGATGGCCCCGTCGGGACACTCCGACCCCCACCCATATTGTCTCCTTCAACCAGTTAAAGCTAACCTGTATATATCTTTCAATACTTAATGGACATCACCTTAAACAAAGGAAACCAACCAGGGGGTCTTACCTTTTTTTACCAGTGAATCTTACCCTACTTCAAGTTGGCCTTGGTTTTGAAGCACACCCATCCCACCCGTTCAAGAAGACCCCACGGTGAACTCACCTAGTGCTGGCTGGGTTGTTCAGGCATCCGGGTGGGGCGTGATTGCGCTGCAAGCTGGGCCCTCCTGCCTGACTCGCCAGATTGTGGTAAAAGTCCAAACTGGACTTGCAGGTCCGTGCCCAGCTGCCCTCCAATTAAGCTCTGGACACGCGGGTAAGATTCAACTCGAGTTTATTTGTGTACAACGAAGGCAGCTCTGTCAACCCAGAGGCAGCCCAGATCAACATTCACCAGTTACATTTATAATCATAATGTGGCTAAATAAGTGACATCAGCCAAGCCTAGCGCCCATGTCTGCTCATTATCAACTAAACTTTTACTGGACCACCACCCCCGGCTTCTTCTCAGAGCCCTGCAATTTTTGCAAGGATGTTGATTCTTAGGTCTGGGGTGAGTTGCTGTGGAGACAAGATAACTTATCTCTACTGTCATAACAGTTTCTTCTTTTATACAAAAGACAACAGTTATAGGCTTTTGAGGAATCTGCCACGTAGGCACAAAAAAAGCTGAGACAACATGGCCTTGCCTTAGTTATTTTCCACAGTTACAGCAACCTTTCCTTCCCGAAGTGACTGACAAGCTGCATTTTCAGGATGACTTGCGTTCTCCCCCTGAACTTCTTGAAATAAAATGCAGAAGCAGGACTGGAAAAGCAAAATCGGATGAAGGGGAAGATCTCAGCCATGGCTGGAATAGTACATCTGCACTGGATTTGTTTTGGTTTTGCCTAACCTTGAAATAACCGTTAGATTTCCAGCCACCACACACTGCTTTTGAAGGTGCTCCTGTTCTTAAAAAGAAGCCTGTAGTACAGCCTTCCCCAGTTTGGTGCCCTCCAGATAATATGGACTACAACTCCTATCACCCCTGACCATTGGCCATACTGTTTGGGGCTGACGGGAGTTGTAATCCAAAGCACACAGAGGGTGCCAGGTTTGGGAAGGCTTGTTGTGGCACCACCCTTGAAGCTTCCCCAACTGCTTGCACTTCAGGGATATTTAATAATGCCAAAATTATTCTGTTCTTTTAATTTGTAGTGCTATTTTGCTTTTGTTTATGGGGAATGATGGTTGGCTTTACAGCAATGGGCTGCAGGCCCTTCAGTTTGCAACAACAACCAGAAATAATCATGGAACTCCACCTAACATGAGCCCCCTTCAAGTGTTCTTCTCCATGGTCTCGTAATTGTGTGGAGGAAGAGAGCAGGGCCATACTGGTGCTTCCCCCACCCCCCGCTGCACCCAAGCTATCCACACAAGTCAGGCGGGAGAGGTCTGAAGATTGCTTTCTGGTGTGCGTTCTGTAGGCCAGAGGTAGGCAATGTTTTGGGGCCCATGGACACATTTGCCATTTGAGAAACTGTCCTAGGCGTGCTGCGGATGAAAGTATCGGCCTGCCATCTTCATTTCCACCTGTAGCCCAGAAGGATTCATGGGAAAAGAAGATGGGAGCAGCACGAGGCCCTCACTTTGCTTTGAAGCAGCCTCAGCGGCCAGTAAGAAATTTTTGTGAAAATTTTTGTGAAAATTTTATTTTAACAAAATTTAAAGTGGAAGGGGTGGAGTACCTCAGAAGGCACCAAGAAAGGTGTCCGAAGGCATGGGCAGCATGCTGCCTACCTTTGCTGCAGACCACATTATACCAGTCTTATATAAATTGCACAAATTTGTTTCTGGGCCCAATACAAAGTGCTGGTTCTTACCTACAAGGACCTACGTACATTGGGGTTGGGATATACGAAAGACCACCTCCTCCATATGACCCTGCACATAGTTTATGATGTTCTTCAGAGGCCCTGTTGTTGTGTGTGTCCCATCACCAAGAGAGGCCAGGTTGGTGGGAACGCAGGACAGGGCCTTTTCTGTGGCAGCACCCGAATTTTGTAATTCCCTCCCTTAGGAAGTTAGATTTACCACCAGGATCTCAAGTTGCCTGGACATACTTACAGCTTCTACATTGGAAGGCAAGTCTGGTGCCAGCAACCATGGTAATTCTAGCTCTAAGGGTATATATTGCTGCAGTTAAAAAGATGAGTGAATATGAGGTTAGATATACCATGGGAGGTTAATGTTACATTGGCTCCATCTTTCTTCAGTTCGGGTGGGTGTTTAAAACATTTTTGTTCCATTTTTAAAAAAAGATGGGGTTGATTCTGTTCTGTGGGATATGTTTAAAGCTAGCTCTGTTTTTAATCTGGTTTGTTGCTGTGGGTTTGTTGAAATGATTTGTTTCTTACATTGCCTTGGGGGGCAGGCCTGTTAGGGCAGAGAATCAGTGTATACATATTTTAATAAAACATAAATTAATGCCCCAAAGCTACCTAGGGCAAGCTGAATCTGAGGGCCAAATCTGATACTAAATCATTTGTTGCAATGGTTTTTATACTTCAAAAACCATCCACAGGATTGCTAATTTTGTGAATGGTGTCATGCAACTTTCCCCAACCTGGTGTCCTCCAGATGTGTTGGACTACCATTCCCATCATTCCTGGTTTGAATGATGGGAGTTGCAGTCCAACACATCTAGAGAACACCAGGTTGGGGAAGGCTAATGTAATGTCTAGTTTAGCGCTCAGTGGAAGATGGGGGGGAAGAGGTAAGGTGTTTAACCTGTCTTTCTCTGTTCTTTTTCAGTTGCTTTTTCGTGTGTGTGTGTGTGTGTGTGTGTGGCGTTTGAGCCTAAGAATCTTCTTCGTTCTGGATCACAGTTTGACTAGGTTCACACAACACAGTAACCCACACTCAATGGTTGAGTGTGGGTTGTTGTTGAACCGTGGGTTGTTTGTTGACCTGTGGGTTAGCGTGGTGTCTGAACCCAGGATGTTTTCTACAAGGTGGCTTGTTAACCATGCAGTGTGGCTTGTTAACCACCCTGAACAACCCAACAAAAAACCATGGGTTCCGAAGGTGGCTTGTTCAAGAAAAATAAGCCACACTGCATGGTTAACAAGCCCCACGCCCCAGGTTCAATCCCCAGAATTTCTACTTGAAAGGTGCAGGTAGCAGATTATTGGAAATAGCTCTTCCTGAGACCCTGCAGAGCCACAGCCAGTTACATCACTGGACAAGATGGACCACTAGTTTGACCTGGTGGAAAGTAGCTTCCTCTTTCCTCCTCTTCTAATGACTTCTGAGCTTTTGCCAACTTACTGTAAGCCCAGGGTGGGGAACCACTTTCCTACCTTTGCAGGATAGAAAATTGCTTTTAAAAAAGAAAAGAAAGTTGAGGTTTTCAAGATAGTGGATTCTGCACCCTACAAACAATCAAAAGCATGTTCATACTATGCAGTCATGGAATACACCTGGTTGTGGATGCATTGGACAAATGACTGGATCAGTTCTAGATACTTCACCTGCCCCATCAGCTGAAAAGTGGCTTTGTTCTAAGCAAATAAAGGGTGACTGTAGGCACCTGTGACGGGGAAAGGGTTTATCTGCCTTTTATCACATACATGAATGCTAACTGAAAGGGGAATTTTGGCTTTATTACAGTAAGACAAGGCTGGGGAACTGGTTTTGGCCTAAGGGCTGAATTGGATCCAGGCAAAAAAGTTGGGGGCCACATCCTGAAGTGGGTGAGGCCATTCACTGCTGGCACATTGGCCCCTCAATGTGATTGCCCAGACGCCATTCACACACACATGGCATTGGGGGTGGGGAATGAAGTGTGTGAGTGTTGAGTGAGTGAGAGAGAGAGATGACTTCCCCCAGTGGGGCTGCCATCTTTCCCCCCCACAATCTGAACTCACACATGGAAAAACGTGGCCACTGGCTGGCCAGTGTTGCTCCCTGCTGCTTCAAGTGACCAAGAACTTTTCTGCTTGTTGTGTAAGGTCAAAGACAGATGCTACAGCCCCTCTTTAGAAGGTGGGGGGGGGGGGAATTCAGAAAGCAGTTTCTCTTACCCAACATTACCCTGCGCTCCTCCAATAAACAAAAAAAAACAATTTGCCATGCAGTTAACAGCAGACACAGTCTGGGAGAAGATGTGCTTGCTCTCCACTTTCGATAACTTTCCCTAATCTAATATTGGGCTCGATGGATCAGTGTTCTAATGATGGGTGCTTCCAATGAGGCTTTTATTGCCCTGCTTCAGACATAATTTTCAGGGAGTCCAGACAACATTGTCTGCCATTTGTAACCTTCCTGTATTTTCCTCTTGCTTCTTCTGTCCATTTATTTTTTCAAAAAAAAATTTGTTAAGGTAAGAAAGATGGAACAACTATGCAATGACCAGGTCCATCACTGCAGCTCATTGTGACTTATTTAAGCCATGACTAGCTACAGTGCCCTGGGCGTCAACCTGAATATTCAATCCGTGGCTTGTTATGTTGTCCAAACCTGGGGATTGTGGGTTATGCAAGGGTTAAATAATCCTCACAGAACCCATGGCCTGTTCCCCCTTTTGGACAATACAACAAGCCATAGCCGTGTCTTGAATATTCAATGGCCATCAACACATGTTGCAACCCACTGTGGCTTAAATAAGCCATGGTCCCTATGTTCAGACAACACAACAAACCGCTGCTTGAATATTCAGGATGGTGCCCTGTTTGATCAGGCAAACTGGCCCAATTGGTAATACTAGGACCTGTCTGCCTGAAAGCACCCTATAAGTCACCTCCTATGATTTTCTTTCTTTCTTTCTTTCTTTCTTTCTTTCTTTCTTTCTTTCTTTCTTTCATGCAATCTGTTGCACTTATTAACCATATGAAAATAACAACTGTATTTCCAGAAAAAGTCGCTATCAAGATTTTGGATAAGACCAAGTTAGACCAGAAGACGCAGCGGTTACTCTCCCGTGAGATTTCCAACATGGAGAAGTTGCACCACCCAAACATCATCAGGCTTTACGAGGTCATGGAGACGCTCTCCAAACTGCACCTGGTGATGGAGTATGCCAGCGGAGGGGAGCTCTTTGCTAAAATCACAATGGAGGGAAAGTTATCGGAAGTGCAGAGCAAGCACATCTTCTCCCAGATTGTGTCTGCTGTTAAACACATGGTAAGTTGATTCCTTTAGTCCAGTGAGGGGGAATGTGTGGCTCTGCAGACATTGCTGGATTGCAACCTCTTTCATCCCTCAGTATTGGCTATGCTAGCTGGGGCTGATGGGAGTTGCAGTCCAGCAAAATCTGGAGGTCCACACGTCCCCCACCCCTGCTTTTGTTCCTCCAGTGTCCGTACAAATCCCTGTGCCTGTCTTGTCCTAAAAGAAGGGAATGCCAGACTAGTTTTCCCCCCTGCAGCCACATGTATGTGGTAGTGGCAATAATTCTTTCCATGGTCAAAGCAGTGTTAGCATTCAGTAGAGTGGTGGCTGTCATTTAAGACAGGAGTCAACAGCTCTCTACATTAGAACCAGACGTTATGGGAGAGGGGAGGACCTCAGTTGAAGCAGTCAGAGCTGTTCATGCCTGGAGAAGGGGAGATTGTGCCACATGATTAGCCTTTTAACGCTGTCAGCTTAGCAGCTCTGGGACACAGGGTGAGATGTAATACATCACATTTTGTATTACAGACTAGATGGGAGCAGTCTTCAGGGGGAGGGGCTGTAGCTCAGTGGTAGAGCACATGCTTTGCATGCGGAAGGTCCCAGGTTTGATCCCCAGGATCTCCAGTCAGGGCTCAAAAGGAATCCTGCCTGAAACCCTGGAAAGCCACTGCCAGTCAGGGGTGACAGTACTGGGTGAGATGGATGAAGGGTTTGATGCGGTATAAGGCAGCTTCCTATGTTCCTATGAACATCTGTTTTGGTTATGCATAACCCAGGCTTTGTGTACCCAGAGGATCTAGGTATCTTCACTAAACAATCCTAACTTTTCTCCTGTACCCTTCTGTGTGTGTATGGACTGAACCCAGTGTAGACTTCCCTCCAAAACAGATCATCTGTTTTGCCAGGGACAGAGAGAGTTGGCTCTGAACCATTTCTAAGGAAAGGAGAATTGCTGTGCTGGATCAGGCAAAAGGCCTCTGAAGATACCTGGCTTTCTCAGAAGGTGCCAGCCCTTTTTGAAGTGAGGTGGATTGAGACAGACAAAATACTGGGCTGATAGCAACCAATTCTATTCAGCGACCCAAATCAGAGGCCCCAAACTAGGCAACTCTGTTCATATGAGCAAAAACAAGATGGCAGCAAAACTTGCTTGCTCGCTTCTTACTGTATTAATGGTCATGACCACTATGGATCCTCAGCTGAATGGGAAGAAATGTTTTTGGGTATTGTGCAGAAGGGGGGAGGCTTAATCCCTTCATGGTGGACCCCCCCCCCCCCCCGTCACTCACCCAAACTGGCTTCCCCAGGCCTCAGTAGAAGGGAAAGTAAGTAAGTTAGATCCGGACACACAAAGCAGGGCCCCCTGCTACCACTGAGCAAGCCCCCCCTCACCGCTGCCCAGTGAGCACCCCCTGCCGCTGCCACCAAACCACACGAGAAGCCGCGCTCCTTACCTGGACCTATCAGGAATGCGCATAGCCGTCAGCCTCTGCAAGACTGTCACCATTTTTTTTTAAAAATGGCAACTCCTCTTACTTGGAAGAGTTGCTGTTTTTTTCAAACGGCGACTCCCTCCAAGATGACGACAGCTGCGCGCACTCCCCAGGGGTCCAGGTAAGGAGCTGGGGGTTCACGTGGCAGCTGCCCAGATCAGGCTGAAGTGCTTTGGAGCAACCCAGCATGCTTCGGAGCACTTCAGCTAGATCCTGACCCACTCTGGAACCGTGCTGCCTTGGTCTGAAACGCCCTGATCCACCTTGGGATTCAGGGTTCAGACCAAAGCCTGCACAGCCCTAATCCTTACTCCCTGGCCGCTCCCTTTAGAAGACACCCTTGGCCGCCAATGTTTTGAGATGGAGCTACACGCTCTCTTGGCCAATGGGTGGTTCCAAACCCACATTTGCCAAAATAATGTGAGTGTATGGGTGGGCATGGCACTCATGGGAGAGAAAAGGCAAGTGGGAAGGATGAAGAACTCCTCCCATGCCCACCAGTTCTCTCCTACAAATGCCTCATAAGGCTGCAGCCCCCTAGCCACATTTCCAGGTTTTGAGTGGCCAGCCAGGGAACACGGTGATTAAAAGTAGCCCAGACAGGCATTTGTGGAAGAGGATTAGCAGTTGGAGGAATAAGCCTTGCCTGCGCATTCTTCCATTCAGATGACCCCACTGCCAGATTAGCTGGGAACCCCATGTTTCCCCAGTTATGTGTGGATCCACCTTTAGAAAGTGCAAACAGGAGTGAGGGGCCATAGCTCAGTGGCACTTTGCTTTTTGCTGTTGTGTTTAAAATTTCTGTGTTCCAGAAGTGGGCAACCTGCAGCCCTCGGCCTAATTTCATGCGTCTCTGGGCCTAATTCCAAAAGCCCTCTGTGCGTGATCACTTCAGACTTCCGGCAAAAGCAATCTGCCTCTCCCCTGGCATCCCGCTGGGAGGGGAGGGAGAAAGGGAAAGGGACAGAGAAGGGGGTGTTCCTGGCTACTATTGGCTTTGGCCCCAGCCATCACCAGCTCGTGGAGGGGGCTCAGTGGTAGGGCCCCTGCTTTGCAGGCAGAAGGTCCCAGGTTCGATCTCCAGGTAGGGCTGGAAAAATTCCTGCCTGAAACCCTGGAGAGCTGCTGCCAGTCAGTGTCGAAAATACTAGGCTAGAAGGACCAAGGGTCTGACTTGAGTATAAGGCAGCTTTCTATGTTCCTAAGGGAGTGTTCCTCAAACTGATTATTTGTTCAAGCGGTTAAATCCAGTTTGTAGGTTGAGGAGGGTGATGTTGGTGACTTTTCCTGTCATGGTATCCCCTAGAATTTCCTCACCAGGGAGGTTTGCCTGGTACTCTCTCTTATTTTATTTTTGGCATGAGGCAAATGCTTTTTGCCCAGGCATTTTAGTTGATTTACAGTGTGATCTTGTGCATGCTTATTCAAAAGTAAGCTCCATTGAGTTCAATGAGACTTTTCCCAGGTAAATTTGCATAGGATTAAGTCCCATTGAAGTCAGTTGGTCTTACTTCTGAGTGGACATGCATAGGATTGCAGTGTAATGGTAGACGGTGCAGTTTGGTTTGTTTCGTTGTAATTTGTTTTGTGATTCTGTGTGATTTTGTAAGCAGCTCTGAGCACTTCGGCTGAAGGGGATAATAAGAAACTTAAATAAAATAGATATTTTTAAAAGCATTTAAAAATCTGGTCTCTTCTCTCCCCAGCTTCCCAAGACAGAATATCCTAAATTCTTTCATGTTGGTTTTTGTCACTGTTAATACATTTGCATGCTCCTTAATGAAGCCAAGGGGAGCAAGGATTGGATGGGAGAGACTCACACAGTTGCCCCTCCCCCCCCCCAATGTGGTTCTATGCTCATTACCCTAGATACAGAAAGACTAGCGGAGCCTTCCCCAACCTGGTGCCCTCCTGAAGTTTTGCACAACTCCCAGCATTCCTGACTATTGGCCATGCTGGCTGGGGCTGCTGGGAGGAGTCGAAGTCCAAAAACATCGGGAGGGCACCAGATTGCAGAAGGTCTTTCAGTTTGATTCAAGATGCCCATAGAGCTCTGACAGAGTGGGAAGGGTATGTCTAATGAAGGTGGCAGGATCCTAGCATGTCTGCATAAGAGCAAACATTGGCTTTTGGTTTGGTGGTGATCTGCAGAGTCTACGGAGGTGGATATTAGACTTGTGCTTTCCGGAACTTGAGATATGTTTTGTGTACGGTATCTTTTACGGGAAACCCAGATTTGCCACCGGCAGGAAGTGATCGGGTGCAGACGGGGTGTGCTTAACTACCACTGTAAAGTATTTAAACACTAACTCTGATTGTCAGGCCTGTAGCTAGAAATTTTGCAAGGAGGGGCCCTAAGGGGGTAGTGAATCATTGTTGTCTAGCCAGAACATAAGTAGCTCAATATGTTTGGTTGTTTAATTGTATTATCTCTTGGCGAGCAACTAGGAAGAATGCTGCCTCCATGTTGCCACAGTTTGGGGGAATGGTGGTAGTGACAGCACAAAATTCAGGGAGGGTCCTGGAACATCCTTGCCTCCAGTCCCACCCCCACCCCACCTTATGTCTAGCATTAGCCCTGCTGAGTGTTTTGTGCAAGAATGGCCTAAAGTTGATTTTACTAATACACAGTAAGTTATTAGAGCTTTTATTAAAGACGTCTATATTTACATTTGCAGCATCATTAAACCACATTTTTAAAAGCTAAAAAATATAGTTTTGTTCCTTACACAAGAAGAGTTGACTTTGAAAGATCATGAATATCTGTTCTTGCTTTACATTTCCTTGTATTTTGCTCTGCAGCATGAAAGCAACATAATTCACCGGGACCTGAAAGCCGAAAACGTGTTTTACACCAGCAACACCTGTGTGAAAGTGGGCGATTTTGGATTCAGCACCATCAGTAGAAAAGAGGAAACCCTGAACACATTCTGCGGCTCCCCTCCTTATGCTGCCCCAGAACTTTTCAGGGATGAAAGCTATGTTGGGGTTTATGTAGACATCTGGGCACTAGGAATTCTTCTGTATTTCATGATAACCGGAATCATGCCCTTCCGAGCAGACACAGTGGCTAAACTGAAGAAGTGCATTCTCGAGGGGATGTATGTGTTGCCACCGTTCCTATCGGAACCCTGCCAGAAGCTGATTCGGGGAGTCCTTCAACCAGTACCGTCCGAACGCTATTCCATTGAGTACATTATGAACAACGAATGGATGAAGGGAGTACAGTATCCAAAGCCCTTGGAACCATTTAAACTGGATCCAAAATATTTGCTGGAGAGTGAAGTGCTCAGAGAGGAAGAAGCCGAAGTGAAAAGCATCCTGAACAATTTAGGAATCATGGGGGAGCACATTCAGAATAACCACAGGCGAGTTTCTCACAGCTCAATAACTGGGATCTACAGAATTACTTTGCACCGAGTACAAAAGAAACGGGCCATGGAGACTGTTCCTCTAATCAGCCAGCCAGAACCCAGAGAACAGGAGTCAAAAAAAGACCAGACTACCTGTCAGGGCATCACACACTCATCTAAGCTCTGTTTGATTTTATGAACAATGTTGTTGGCTTGGTTTTCAGGAAACCTTATGGGGCCCTTTTGTTTGGTACCAGTTAGCTCTTGCTCTTAGCATTTTTGTAATTTTGAAGTAAATAAAAAATGATGCCTTAAGACTTCTGCATCATGATTCCCACCCAAAAGTCTAATGGCCAAAGAAAGCATACTTTAGGAGCTTTGCATAAGCCTGCTGCAATTTTGGCCCATAAAGTTAGGATAGAGCATAAGTAGCAAACATGATGTGCAGTCCCATGTATGCTGACCCCCCCCGGGGGGGGGGCTTTGTGTTCAGTGGGGCTTACTCCCACATAAGTGTGCATAGGATTGTAGGCCTAAGGCTGCAATCCTAAGAATAGTTATTAGAGAGTGAGTCCCAAGGACCTGTATGGGACTTGCTTCTGAGTAAATATGCCGTTGTTTTATGCTGCAGTCCATTTGGGAATAGCTCTGTGTATTTCAGTGGGTTGAGCTTGGACTGTGCATTTAGGTCTGCAGGTTTTCATTGCTGAATGTAGGTGGGTTCCTCCCTTCATCCCCTGCCCCAAGGGGATCAGGTTTGTATGACCCATTTGGGAATTCTCTTTGGGTACATTTAGACAATAGCTTTTCAGAGTCAGGAATGATGTAGTTGCCAATGCCACAAATTCAGTTTTACTGACTCCACATAGTCTTTGGTATAATGGCGTCTGTAGCTTTGTGTAAAGTACTTCAGACAGAACCTGGTGACATTAGCTGCCAGTGATGCAACCATCACCACTGCAGCAGAGGTGTGAGGCTTGTTGTGACAGCTGCAAGCACCTATTGGATAATACCCATACCCAATAATATGCTCTTCCCCTCCCTCTCACATTACTCTGGGATCTCTTTTCAGAGTTTTAGGATTATTAAGTTCCCTTAATGTTTCTCTAGCCTTGTTCCATTACATCCTGTAATGGTGCCCAAATCCACCCTTTTCATCTGACTGCCTGTGGGCCATTATGCAGTGTCTAAGGCTACACATGCTTCTTGCTGCCTCCTGAATTTGAGATGTCCCCAACTGCATGGCAGCCAAGGTGATACTTCACTAAGGGATGTTGCAGGACAACTGTGCAACCCATTAGAGGCAACCATGCAATCATTCCTGATGCCACAGCTGCTTTTGCCTTCTCCACGACAGGTGTTGGATATGAACTGGGTCATCTACATTGTGGCTGTACATGTGGCAACCCAAACTTGTGCAATTGCAGCAGCCACTTGCAACCACGTTTTTTTTGAGCTGCCACAATTTTGCATCTTGTGGCAGCCATAGGTATAAATGGCCATGACCACCATACCCTCCCTTTTACAGCATGTGCACATGCAGGAGAGGGGACAGTCCATGAGCCACAGGCAGGGGGACAGAGAAAGATGAGAGCATACAGCACTGGGTTCGGAGACTCTGTTAATTAATTCATTAGGAGGCATGGCGAGGATTATGTGTATTGGAATCTACCACCAAAATCTTAGCTGCAAGTGCCTAGGTTCCTTGTGATGTAGCAATTTGAGGCCAAACTAGATGTGGCATTCACCGTTAGCTCATGTGCAGGGTTTTAAAAAAATAGCCTGTGAGGGAGGAGAGGCCAATCTTGCTGAGGACCTGGATAAGGCAGCTTTAACCCTTGGTCCACTACTATGGATCTGATCCAGATTGATCCCCTGGAGATAATGGGAGCTTCCCTGATATTCCATCTGTATTGGGGGCCTACACTGGCTATTTTTTTTAAAAGCCAGCAGACTAGAGCTAACTCATGAGAAGGATCACGTCTAGTGTGTCCCTTAAGATGAAATTTCATGCCTTCGCTCCTATGGGGAAGACTGCTGTGTCTAGGAAGTAGCCTTCCCCAACATGGTACTCTCCAGATACATTGGACTGCCAATGGCCACGCTGGCTGGGAATTATGGGAGTTCCAGTCCAACACCTCTGGAATGTGCTAAGTTGGGGAACGCTGAAGTAAAGCATATGCTCTGCACATAAAAGATTCCATGTTTCTGATTATTCCCTTTCCCCACTCCAGCTTCTCATGCTGTTGCAGAGAGGTCCCCAACCCTTCAGAGCAGATTTTTTTAGAGTGAAGGAAGGGGAGCCAGGACTCCCCATGCTGTGGGCAGAATCAGAACTCTGTTCACAAACTCTGGAGCCAACCCAGTATTTAAAAAATTGGATGGGAAGAACATTTACATTTTTAATCTCCTGCCCATGTAGTCTAACAATTCAAGTGTGTCATCCAAAATATATTCTAGACATTTTAAAATTGAAATTTAGGGCTATAATCCAACACAGTTAAACCTAAGTTACCTAAGAGGAACTTTTATGTAAAAAATTCTCCCAAGAGCAGTCTACAATACATTGTGAAGAGGGATGAGGGAGAGAGCTTCCTTCACCACCAATACTATGGCTACAATCTATGGGCCCTGGGAGGGCATCCCAGAGTCCATAGGATCATTTGCGGCATGAGCCCAGGAGAGCGTTGGATGCGCCGATGTCAAAGCTCTCTGCGTTGGACAAGTGGCTTACTCTGCCCAAGTCACTTTCCCTTCTTTCATGCTACAGTGCCTAAGCAAATTCAGGGAATAGCTCACCAACTGTGCATAAGTGTAGAGTTAAAACTGTGCAGGCAAGTGCATCAATTTGCTCATATGCATCAAGTTCAAAGGCCAGCTTCGTGTGATCTTAATATGCCTACGCATTCTTAAATAGCTTGCTTACACAAAGATTTAGCTTCACCATAGAGCAACCCAAAAAACCCAACACACAAATTAAGTATGATAAACCTTAAAGAGGGGACATGTCAAGGCTCTCCGTGTTTTGGCTTGGATACGGAGATGGCTGATGACTCATCTGCTTTCTGGGGTGCCTGCAGCTCTTCCTCATGCTTAGGGTCATGTGCAGTTAAAGTACAAAGCATGACTACATCAACACAGGTAGTTCAAATAGCTCAGTGTTTATTTTACAAGGCATCTGCCTCATTGCTTGTGAGGTTTATAAAGGTTAAACGTTGTGCTATGTTTCTGAGCACGTCCATCGCCTGCAATGGACTTGATATGCTTCCAACAACACATGAACAAACATCAAGCTTGTGCTCCACTCCTGTCACACGAAGCCACAGCACTTAGACCATTTTATCAATTCATATTACATCAAAACATTTGTACAACATGATGTACAGATGTAGAGATCAAACCTTAGTCTGTGATTTTTTTAAAAAAACAAACTACATAAGACCAAAAACCCTGCATCTTGTAACTTAGCATGGTATGTACCGAAATTCTGCAAGTCTTAACAAACAACGCTTTTTGTAGGATTTCAACGCAAAATAAAAACAGGACAGACTAGAAGTTTAGAGTAAATGCAATGTATTTTACAAAGCAGGAACTTACTTTCCCTTTAATTCCAGTTCATTCAGGCCCAGCCAACATGCCAGTGGACTCCCTCAGGCAAGCCTATACACATACTTGCAACGGCCAATACACACACTTGCAATTAGTAAAGCACTTACTGCAACACAGGTCTATATGGAAGTCAATGCAGTGTTGTAGATCAGAATAACTTGCGGGCCAAAAGGAGCTCACAAGCCAAGTAGTATACCCAGTCAGGTGCTCAACTAACGCCTCTTTTTTGCTGCAGGCGGTCAGTGCAGGAGCTTTATTGAGTGAGCCACCATACATAGCTGGTGGGCTGTGTTCAGCTTCAGGGGTCACAAAATGTGCATGTCTGTTCTACAGTAAGTGCTTTGAGGACTGCAGCCTTATAGTATTCCTACTGAAGTGAAAACAGTTTTGAATAAGCTGAAAATATGAAGCTACATATACATCAGTTCAGAGCTACACCTATTCATTGCAGAACATCCCCAACACACGCGTAAAAATTGTCTTGAAGAGCAAAAAGTTCCAGGATCGATCATGGTCAAACACTCATCCCAAGAACTAAGTCTTTGTTATCTGGAAGCTGAGTACGCAAAGCCTGCTCTCAAGTAACCTTTATAAAAGATTACACAAGTTCAAAGGAATTCATTTTCCAACTATTTCTAAGGTGCCCAGCAGCCACCATTGCAATATTCTGCCATGAGCAGTTCTGGGGTGAGGGGTGGAAGGAACTCTTCAAATGCATGCACTTTTTAAGCTTTGCTATTATTGAAAAATGGTATTTGTGGGCGGTGAAGAAAAGGAGCTTTTCAAGTGATATGAAGACACACTTGGAAACCAGATTCATTTATAAGTCACAGACCTCCACCTTTCTAGGATAGGTTTGGACTTACAATGGCAATTGGAAAAACTTTCTCCAATTAATAGCACCTTGAAAAACAAACCCATTGCACACTCCTCAAATCCATGGAGTATTTTGAGGAGTAGAATAAGGATTGTATTTAAGAGACAGGGTGCTTATCCTGTTAAGGCACATAGGACCCTAACATTTAAGAACTAAGATGACACACAAACGGCTTTAGGTCACATTAATTCTTTTAATAACAGCTTTAAAAAAGAAGACATGCTTCCTCTCTGGAGGCTAATACTACAAAATTTGCAGAGATTTTCATTAAAACAGGGTGGAAAGGGCAGGACAAGCACAGCTGAAGTTTTCCTGAGCCTACATTAAAGTACCTACTCCTGAACCATGACTGTTTAAAAAACAAAAACAAATTACATTTCTCAGAAAGAGCCCTTGGTAATTTCTGTTCCAAGAAGCACAAGAACTTTTAGTGTCATGAAACTACACATCAACAAACCGCGTCAAAAGACAAAATTTCAGGATTTACATTTTCATGCTCCAATTAAGCAATACTGTACAGCAGAATGTGGGTAATAACAGTTAATCCCATGTACATCTCCACCTCTCCCTAATCTTTTCAACTCCCACCTCACAGAGGTGTCTTAATGCTCCCCATTGGAAAGGGAAACAGCAACTGCTTCAGAGTCTGTTTTCGCAGGAATTCTTGGTACTTTCTTGGCAGGGCTAGGGATATGCTGGGGGGGTGGGAGGAAAAAAGCCATAGATCAGAACACATTAAAAAACACAGCTGCCCATTATCTTAACTTTAGGTTTCCCAGGTCATCTTGAACCAATTAGACAGGAGGGAACAGTAACTTAGTAGCAATTACTTGATCCAGACAATTCTCCATAGTGCACAATATTGAATTCTATAGTGCACAATAATGGACTCAACCCCAACTGGTCTCCAGGAAGTTTTCAGAGTTGGACCAAACAGAGATTATACAAACTTCTGGATATGGTTGAGAATGGCAGTGTTCTCATCTGAGAAGGTGTTCAAAGAATGTCAAGTTGCAGACATCTCTTTCAAAGTTCTTAAATTTGACATTTTGCAATTGGTCGGTAACAACAACCAAATATGGACAATTATCTGAAATGGAGAAATTACTGATAGAAGAAAAACCAAAGAAGATCATGTCCCAGATTAATAGTATATTAATGACAGTGAATAACTATGAGTTAGTTAACTTTCAACAGGAGCAGCATAACACAGTTGGGCATTATTTAAAATTTTGAGAATGTAGATAAAAGGAGTTTCTGCCATTATCTATTCCAAATTTAATGGAAGCCCAATCTAGGTTTATGGGTAGTATGAGGCCACAAAAGCTAAAAAGGATTTATAGGATTGATTTATTTTACTGGAGGAAGTCTGCCCTGTCCAGTGCTTGTGTTTTGCATCTTTGGTGGGCTTTTCCTAACATTTCTTGATACTGGGAGAGGTTTATTGAGATTTATGAAATTTCAGATATAGGCTTAGAAAGGATTTAAAGGTTATCTTGCTGGAACTGATATAAGATGTGCACAACCTTTTCATCCTGAGAGCCGCACAGGATGCTGGCTTGGGTGTTGTATGCGTGCACACACACATCCCAGCAATCCTAATAGAAATTGCTCTTTTCTCACTGTTAGCAGCACTGGAAAAAGAACAATTTGTATGAGGATCACAGGGGGAGGCACCCATGGGGGCTGCAGTTAAGGCCTGGGGGGGGGGCACAATCCGGGACGCAGGTTGTGCACCCCTGATGCAAATTAAAGACTTTTTGTTATCATTTTGTCAACTGCAGCAAACATTGTGTGCTGGCACAGTACAAGAGCAGACCATCTAACAAATTGCCGGGGTGGGGGTGGGGGTGGGAGAGCCCATATTACATAAGCTCAGGAAAGGGAGGATATGATACATGTATCATATATCTATATGATTTGACAGGGTTTATGTATTACTGAAGATAGTAACTTACTGGAATATCAAATACAGACATACTCCGCTACACACGCTTAATATTCTGCAATTTGTTTTTGTAACAAAGAGAAATAAGAAAAAGAAAAGTTAGCAAAGAACCCACACTTCTTTGGGGCTGGTCCACACATAACAGGGCAGGGAGCCATGGTTAAGAGATTAGGAGCGGATCACAGCTTCGTACACTTCCCTCCCAGACAGCGTTTCTCCCTCCTTCCCATGTCCATGCTCACTTTAACTTCAGTCAACAAATACATCAGCACTGACGTTAACCATGCTTAAGGGTCACCAGTTTCCCTGCTTAACCAGGATCTGAAGCTGGCTAACAATTCTGCTTAAGCACAGAAAGCTGGTAAGCCATAAGCATTGTTAACATCCATGCTACATGTTCATGATTCATGGCTGAAAGTGCAATTCTGCAGACAGCTCCTAACATCTTAAACCACAGTTGAGAGATGAACCCTATTACCTGTGCACCTGCCCTTGGATGTTAAGAAGGAGAATTAGAAGACCTTACGCTTACCTCATGAACAAGGCCCAGGTGAACCACTTCCACTCCTGCTTCCAAAGGTCCATCACCTAGCACAGGGCGACGAGCATATGTTCTTCTGTGTTTTTCATCCACTCGCACCAAGTACCATGTTCCCTCATAGAGATCATCCACTGAACATTGTGGAATATAGTTGGCTACGAAAAGATAAAATCCAGAACCTCTAAATAGACAGTTCACTTCTGGAGATAGCACAATCTACATATGGGAACATTTGTTAAATTTCTGGTTCCTTTTATCTCCAACAGTGAAAATGCACTGCGAAGAGACTGGTGTCACACAGAAGTAGAGAAATAGGCAGGAAGTCGCACTTCCTTTTTCAATGCCTCAAAGGTAATGTGAAGTCTCATTATTGGCAACTCTCCCAATGGTGAAGATGCGACATCCCTCCATTTTCAAATGATGCTGGAAATGTGGAAATTGGAAGCACCCTACACCCATGCTTCCTGCTACAGTGCTTACAACCACACAGTAAAATGCAGAGGTACACCATGAAGTTGCTCAGCAGAAGACCTGAGAAGTTAAAGAAAACAGCAAGACCTGGGTCTCAAATTACAAGCTAGTCCTTATTTGGTACCAAAGGAGAAGGCTTTGCTTACTGGATCTGGACTGAGTTATCTAAGACTTCTAATCCAAGCTATAACAACCATGCTGGATAGCACCTTTCCTGATAACCAGAAGATTTATAAGCCACCCTCATTATTTAACAAATGATGCTTAATAAATGTCAGCTCCAAATTTATGGTAGCCAGCTAAACTCCATCCTGGAAAAAAAAATTGGTTGGACCCAGACTGAGTCATACTTGGAGCAGATCCACTGAAATCAATGGGACTTTAGTTATGATTTAACTTAAATCCCATTAATTTCACTGGGTCTACTCTAGGTATGGCTACATCTGGATCCAAGCAATAGATTCTCCACCACCACTCACCTAAGTGATGCGTCTCTTGTCTAAGCATCATGTTTTCTGCAAACACCTCTGGCGAGATACATTTCCTTGAATCAAGCCTTGCTTTCAGATCAGACAGACTTGCTGTTATTTTATCCAGGGAAGAGCCTGCAGTACAAAATACTCAGTTATAATAGCATTCCTACTATCTTGTGCAAAGTTTATGCCATAAACAATAGTTATATCACTGGAATTGAAGGGCTGAGTTAGGAAAAGCAACATCTTGATTTCCAATTATACTGTGGAGGAGGAAGGGGGACTCTTTTTCAATCATGCCCCTGTTGGAATGTAGCTAACTTAGAGATAACTATACTAATAAAAACTCAAGAATTGCTGTACCAGAACATAGCAGGCCCTGTCCTAACCCACCTCCCACCCCGACTGCCATGGGTTCCGGAGTCGTCCTGTGGAGACACACAAGCTTGTGCTCACAGCCCTCTACCTTGTAGACACTTTTTATAAAATTAAATCCTTGATTTTCAGAATGTAGAGTTCTGTGTTGTTGTTGTTGTTTTTGCTGCGCAGAATCACGGAATGCATACAGTCCTGCTAAGGGATTCTTCAGTACTTTGTCTGCATTTCGAACAGGAATTACTGGCCGTATCCTACCACTGATTCTGTAACTGTTATGTGCATACCAAGTTGTAGTGATTTTACTCACCAGGGGTTGCATCTTGGCTAACCTTGATGGAGTAGAGGGTAGCAGCAAATCCAGAGCCATAAGAGAAGACCCCAATCCTTTGCCCTGCCAGTTGCTGAGGAGGATACCTGCTCACCAGAGGACAAGACATCAGCAAAAAGCATGTTAGGGAAGACTGAATGAAAGATCTTATTTCCTGGTCATTTGTCTATAAGGTTTAGTTGGTTTGCTCTGGGCAAAAGTTCCTATTAGATTAATGAAATTTAGGACACAGAGCATACTCCCTTTCATCTTGTTTTTCCAACTTCAGTGCCAGCTGCTCTTGGTAATGAGCTGGTTCTAGCCCACACTGCCTGCAGATACTTTCTCCTCTTTACTGGCAGCAAAGTCATTATCTTTAAAAGCACAAGATTTTAGCAGGAAGCTATTAGTTCTGTCTCAACTTGAAATTACTGGTCTCCGGACATCCCCCGCCGCGCCCCCCGTTTCTTCAGCTGCAAAGCCTAAACATGCACAGATGAGTTATATGAAATCATTCTTGAGCCATACTGCTACATCTAAATAGTTATAGAACAGACAGTCAAGAGTGGGTGGTCCTGTTACAAAGGCACACAGGTATTTACTTACTTACTGAATTAGATTTATATCTTGCCATTTTCCAAGGAACTCAAAGTGGAATGCATGGTCCCCCTGCCTATTTTTATCTTCACCAAAACCCTGTGAAGCAGGGGAGGTTGAAAGATCATGACAGGCCCAACATCACCAAGTGAGTTTCAGGGCTGAGTGAGGATTTGAACCTGGATCTCCCCAGTCCTAATCTGGCACTAGCCCTAATTTCTTTGAAGCTGCTACAGCAATGTGTTTTGTGAACATCTCACTCACATATTTGGTGAACTGTTTTATGGATGGTGCAAGGTATTAGCATAGTTACTACCACTTTCTGCCCAGTATAAGTAGCCGATACTTATATTGTTTGAGAAGTTTTATTCTACAATTAGTCACCTTCATGCTCCAAATTCAATTATTTAACACAAATATACAGTGAATGCAGAACTGCCCTAGTTTTCTCAATGGCTCTGTATAATGGGTTGGATACAGATTTAGGTAGATGTAACTTCGTTGCTTGAAGCAGACCTCCTCTGCACTGCAGCTTCTCCAGCCCCCCAAACTTGCTACACAGAGGGTAGGGGGACCCTGCTGAATGGGCTAGGTTGTGGCGTGAAGAAAAGGGGGGGGAGAATCCCTGAAAATCTGGCAGAAGCACCTTCAGGAATCCCCCCTTCTCCCTGCATCACAGTCTATCCCATTCAGCAGGGTCCCCTGACCCTCTGTGCAGCATTTTCAGGGGGCTGCCGTGGGGGTGGGGAAGTCTGCTTCTGCCAGCCCAGTTGCACATGCCTAAATATGGGTCCAGCCCGCCCTCTTTAGACAGTCTTCAGTTTCAAAAGGCAAGAAATACTGAGGTTCCAGCCTGCTTGGGAGTCACCTCTCTACCTGGAAATTCTTTCCCTCTGACATGGGAAAGGTAATGTTGGTCCCTCAGTGAAGAGAAGGGAAGGCACCCTGTACATGCTCAAAGGCACTCCACTCACTACTAATTCATAAAAAGGATGTGGGAGTGAGCCATGACTCAAATTAATCTTGGGTTTTAGGAATCTGGTACCAGAGTCGGTCAAATCATTGTAAAAAACACACTTCAAACCCAGCTTCACATACTACCATCATACTTACTGAGCTAGGAGAGAAGCAAGGCAGCCATAGACTGAAGGCGTATACATATTCCCATTCTGACTAGAAACGAGCAAGGAAGCTTTCGTTTTTTGGTTGAAAAGCTCGGCACTGGCCTTCATAAAAGCTTTCTCCACATCTCGGTCAAAGTAGGTGTCTTCCAGTTTTATATCTCTGAAGAGATAAGAGAAATATTTAGAAAAAATGCTATATCAGCCTTCTCCAACCTCCTCAACCACTGGCCAAGGAACTGGGGAAGATGAAAGTTATAGTCCAACACATCTGGAGGACACCAAGTTGGGGAAGGATGTGTTATATAATAAAACTCAGGAGACTTCTAGACTAGAGGGCTACGAAACCCACAGAACATGTAGCACCTGTACTATTTGATATCTGATGTTTCCTAGGTTTTCCTGAAAGTATCCAGATTGTGCTACACAAGGAGAATTAGTACCTTTCCTTCAGTTATGCCCATTCAATTTGACATGGCAAATGACATTTAAAAGCACACACACAGCTTTGATTTGAGAAGTCACATACTGTAATATTCAGTCCCAACATTAACTTTCACAGTGTCCTCATTTGGACGATTATCTAAAGAGTCTTGTGTCTATGCATGCAGTCACTTCTCTTTCCAACTTTGTGTGCCTGAATGCAATCCAGAACCCCTCATTAATCATAGGTTCTTGTTTTGTCTGAACTGGGGGACTATGATTACCAGCTTCAGGACAAGCCAGAATCTTCTTAAAGCAATTTCAATGTGGTTTAAGATCCTGGCTTGTTCCAAAGCTGGTAACCATAATCTTGCAGTACAGATGAAACAGGAAACTTTGATTAACTAAATACAACTTCCACGTGGTATTTAAGCACAATGAGAAAGGAGGAGAGAGGAAAGGGGAGAGAAACAAGTTATGTGAGCCATAATACTCTTTAAAGTGCCATAGTACTCTTTTTTTGCATTTGCCGTAACAGTGTAAGGCTGCAATCCTAAACTCACTTACTGGGAAAGAGTTTCCACTGAACACACCGGGTGTGAGTGAACATGCTTAGTCAGTCAATCCTAAAGAAAATCAACCCTGAGTGCTCATTGGAAAGACAGATACTGAAGCTGAAGCTCATATATTTTGGCCACCTAATGCAAAGAGAAAATTCCCTGGAAAAGACCCTGATGCTGGGAAAGATTGAAGGCAAAAGGAGAAGGGGACGGCAGAGGATGAGATGGCTAGATAGCATCACCGATGGAATGAATATGGACTTGAGCACACTCTGGGAGAGAGCGCAGGACAGGAAGGCCTGGCGTGCTATGGTCCATGGGGTCACGAAGAGTCGGACACGACTGAATGACTGAACAACAACAATAACAACAACATAGCTACCCCTCTAAAATAACGTTGTTTCCTCTTTTGAATTTGCTCAGCTCCAGCTTGTAGCCATTAACATAAGAAAGGCTTAGAAAACCTCTTAAATAGCAAATCATCTTTGGGTTTTCCAAATAATCAAGCTTGCACCTCCCAGCTAGTCAGCTATTGTTAAGGAATTATTTCACATAATGAAGCAATATGATGATAGTTATGGGGGACACACACATGCAAACACTCTTTTTTTCTACTTAAAGTTTTCCACGACATCTTATATAAGAGAAATGTTATCAGTGTTTTAGGTATCTGTCAAAAGGCTTCGCATTATAAATAAATAAATAAATAAATTCAATCAGATGATATATAATTCAACAAAACATCAATGATCGGTTACCATAAAGAACAAAGTTTAGTATCACTTCTAGATACTGATTCTTAGTTTTTGTAGTCTCTCATGCACTTGCATATTTTAGGGAGCAATCCTATGCATGTTTAGACAGACAAAAGGCTTACAATGCCCAGAATGCCCCATCCATGGTGGCTGGGGCATACTGGGAGTTGTAGGCCTTTTCCCTGTCTAAATATGCATAGGATTGCGCCCTTATTTATTTTACCTAAAAGCTTCCAAGCCACTGTAGATGCCATTTTCTTTTGTGGATGTCTGGTCATTAAGAAAGTCATTCAGCAACAGACGAGCTACAGATTTCTGCACAAGTTTGCAGTACGGAGAGTGAAAGATCATGAAACCAAAATCGTTCAGGGTGAACTCTTTGTCAATTCCATCTAGAAAGAAAGGGGAGAAAAGACAAGATATGGGTGATATTCCGCATAAGTCTGCACCTTTACGTACAGGGAATAAGAACTATTGAACACAATGGAGCTTATTTCCAAGTAAACATGCATAGGGTTGTGCTGCAAGTTTACTATTTGTTCAAAGCCTACCAACTCTAGAATACGGTTGGAACAGAGTTTTTAAAAGTCAAAGCTTACAGCTAGTGACCTGTTAAAACTTGAAAGCCAATTTTTAAAATTTCTATAGATGTAATTTATAAGCCACTTTGTCAGGTACATTGCCTATTAATTGTGTATACACATGCTGCAGTGCTGACCTAAGCTTTTAAGTGTGCAGTCCTACTGGATTGCCACCCACTAGATGGAAGTTTCTGATCTCAGGGGCTTCTGAGAATCCTATGCCCTGCCAAATTGCTGCCAACAGGATGGGAGAAGAGACAGAGATGATTTTCACCTCTCCATCCTCCTTTACGGTGTTTTTTAATTACATTTTTACACCACCCAACAGCCAAAGCAGTTCACAACAATTAAAACCATAAAAAACAACACAATAAAATATATCAAAGTTTAAAAGTTTAAAACTACATTATAAAATAAAAATAAAAACCAAAATAAAACCTAGCACTAGGGCAAAGATTTGAAATATAGTTACAGATTTAAAATAACAGAAACTGAAAGACTAAAATACCTGGGAAAACAAGAAAATCTTCACCTAGTGCCAAAAGGTCAAAACATAGGCACCAGGCCAGCCTCTCTGGGGAGCTCATTCCACAACCAGGGTGCCATAGCAGAAAAGGCCATCTTCTTAGCAGCAACCCACCTCACTTCATTTGGCAGGGGCTCCCAGAGAAGGACCACTGAAGACACTCTTAGGGTCTGGGCAGGTATATATGGGAGGAGATCCTTCAGGTAACCTGGCCCCAAGCTGTTTAGGGCTCTGAATTTTAATACCAGCACTTTGAATTGGGCCTGGACTGATGCTACTAGATGGTCCTCTGAGCCTGTCCAGTGGAGTCAAAGTACTAGGGAGTAGAGGCAAGTAGGAGCCATGTCCCCTCCCCTACTGGCACTCTCCATCCTTCTTTTTCTTCCCTTCCTCATGGTTGCAACATCAACCTTAGAACAGCAGATGCTGTGGGGGTCAAATCCACATTCAGATCTCCTCCCCCTCAGTCAGAGCTCTGTTTATTTTTTTTAAAGCTATCAAACACTTTTCTTTTAAAGCTCACAGACTACATACAATATTAAAATATATCCCTTGAAACCTACCACTTCAAAGAAAAAGTGCTTCCTGAAGCAACTTAGCCCCTCCTTTCTACTCCACCACATGACTATCCTGTTCTCAATACTCATCAGTGCTTTGAAAATTCACTTTCAAAAAAAGAAAAGCCTGTCATTCAACTAACATAAACAGTGGTGACCCTTCACACACATGCTCAACAACACAGGAGCTGTGTCATCATAGTGTAATCTGACACTGATAATCTGCTTTACATTCTTCAGCTATGGTTGGCAAATGTTCTGAGGTCTGTAATGGTTTCCCAAACGCTGTGGACAGAATCCAAGAATAAAAGTAAGGAAGTCTTTGGTTCTGCAACAGTATTGTTTAGCAAGACATACCTTTCTGCCACTGAGCACAGATTTTCTTGCGGTAGACTGTGTAGCAGCGATCTAATGCACTGAGGTAACATTGTATGGACAATTTCCCATCAACCATAGGATACTCAGATACCATATCAGGTTTATAGAAGTCGTAGGCATGCTGCATGTGGGTCCCACGCAATCCTAAGGAAAGAAGTCAGACTTGATGGAGATGCTGCACTGAAGTCTCCTAATAAGTTGCTTTTCCTGTCTTAAGATGCCACTTGGCAGAACCACAGATTAAACCAAGGGGGTGGGAAGTGGTGAAGAAGGCGAGAGTGCTTCCACTTTTGAATACGGCCCAGAGAAAGTTAGAATACTAGAACACTCAGCAGTAAGAAGACCTATTTTTTTAGTCATTTTTTAGCCAAATGCACTGGCCCTGATGATAATGCAGCCAGCTTACTTGCACAAATTGCTGTTTTATACTAGCAATTTACTTGTGTGAATTTACTTGTGTGAGCAGTTTACTTGTGTGAGAAGTGGAAGAGTGAACATATGCAAGATCCTGGTTTTGATAGTGTGAACAGGAAAGTTTTGTATGATTTCCCTTAACAGATGGAAAAGGGCAATCTAGCACTAGTTTGCTCTCGTGGCATCTTGTAAGCAAGCATAGAATGCTCATGCAAGCCCTATGAGCAGTATTTATTCTGAAGCCAGCATAGACAGGAAACAGACCTCTCTCAAAAATAAGAGGTGCATTTGGACCCACAAGCATAGCGACAGCACCAGCTCCTCCAGTTGGCCTGGCATTTCCAGTGGCATACACAGCGATGTCTCCAGCAACAACAAGTGCATAACGCCCTGCAAGACACAAGCAAAGACTGAAAAGACTGCATCGAGGCTACTAGAATTGTCAGCAGCAACAATGCCAGCTACGTTGGCCTGCACATGTGCATGGAAGCAGTCCCACTGAATTCGGTGGGGCTTCTGAGTTTGACCTGTATGCTGATTCTCAATCTCAATCTGCAGATCAATCAGCCATTAATTAACACACCCAGCCCTTCAAACAGGGGTGTTGAACCTCTTTCAGCCAAATTCAGTGTCGGAGAAGCTCTCAGGGCAAAAGGTCTGGGGCAAAGGCAAAAGGGGTTGTTGGTCAAAATACCAAAAATATCAGCATATTTTATCTTAAAGCTCTGACTGCCTTGGAAGAGGCGTTTCAACCTTTTAGAATGGAAAAGAAACGTGCAAGATTGGCACTTGGGGGAAAGAGGGTGGGATTGGGACCCCGGATGGCCCAGAATTGGCCTGAGGTTCGACACCCCTGACTTAAAGCTTACAAAGTACTTCATATGCTTGTGTTTACACACATCCTGTTATGCACATCATTATTTTGTAGATAAGGAACAAATATGTGGGCCTTTCCTGATGGCACCTGTTGGAGTAGCCAGCAAATAATACAAGAAGGAACATTCAAGGAAAAAAAGGTTCCAAGTAGCACAAGGGCTTAGTGCTGCACTTACTGATTCAGTCAGTGCCACCCATGCTCTGATTCCACCAGCCTGTTTGTGCTGCAACCATCCGTTTGAGGATCAGCACAGTCGCCACACAGTTTGCAGGTTACCAACATTAATAAAAGACCTCCAAATGAAACCAGCTTGGGACACCAGGGTTTCCTATGGGTACTCAATGAGCCCACAATGCAGCGAAGACTTGAACCCAGGTCTACAGCCAACATTTTATTTTTCAAACCAAATGGATTCCTAAAATGCATGTCCATTTTCCTTCAGTTGCTACAGTTCAAAGTTACAGATAAGTGCTATGCTGGTTCAGTACAAAGAGATTATTAAAAGATTTATTGGGGCATGAGCTCTTTCTCATAGGCACTGGCCCATGTTGTGGTATTTCTGCAAAATCTTACACCATAATCTGACAAAGCTGGCCACTGCCTCTGGAAGGGAGCACATGCCATAGCAAACTTGTTAGCTGCAGAGGTACACAGCCCTTTGCCTTTTTACTCCTGTTAGGGCACAATCCTATGAGGATAGTTGGCCGCCTCCAAGCTCAGAGGCAGCCAACTATCCAATGGCGGGTGGACAGAGCATGGAGGAGATCCTCTCCTCCATGCTCCAGCTGCCTTGCAACTGCAGCTAGACAGCCAATTTCAAGCGGGGGGCCAGACAGCACATAGGAAGCATCATAACGGCACTTCCATGGTCTCTTCCCCTCCCGACCCCAGGAATACCCCCTTCTTGCCTGCTCTGTGCTGCTCGTACAAGCGCGGAGCTGGGGACGAACTGTGCCGCCTATAAGGAAGCTGGGGAGGCAGCAGGGAGTCAGGTTTCTGGGAACAGTCCCCAGAAACCAAAAAAATTTATGGCCGTCTAGACGCTGTCTAGAGGCTATAGGATTGTGCCCTTAGGATAGCTTATTTTTGCAAAATCAGCCATGAAACCAATGAGCACAGCACAACATTTAATTGTTACCAAATCCCACTGAAATCAATGGGACTTCAATGTCAGGATTATGTTCCCATTCCAGAGTTGGGAATGTGACTAACTCATGACTACCTTTTTGCTGGATTGTAGTTAATAACTTCTAAATCCCACGTGCCTATATGCCACGATACCAGTGTGCATTCCCTGTCTAACCTACCTCTGATGTCTCTAGGAATACTAGAAAGGTTACTTTCTGTATCTCATTACCTATTTTAGAAGGACAACATTTGATCATCAGATTCAGAGTAGTGCCTAAGTCAGCAACTCATTTTTAGTAGGATCCTTATTTGTAATTGATTAGAAGCTGAAGAGAGAGCAATATTAGCTCCACAGATAGACTCACACTCATACCAGGCAAGACATAGGCAAGGGCTCTTTTTTCCTCTCCCTGGTTTCAACAGCAGCAGCAGGTTTTGGCAGAGGTCTCTCCTTATGCACTTCCATTACTCCCATTTCCCATCTTTCAGCTTGTGTGTGGGAATCGACAGCTGAGGTACACATGGGGAGAACTCAGCCAAATATACTGTTGCTGTTCATGCTGGAGAACTGGGTGTTCCAGAGTCTTTTACCTGCTCTGTCTTGACTTGCATGAGAGATAACTACCAGGGTGCATTATGGAGGCCCTTGGAAACTGCAGGCAACAAAGACTGACCCCAGAAGCCAGACTGAGCCACTGGGACACCAGTTGCCCATCTGTGTTGGTTGTGATTTACCATCCTTACTTTTTACTTTTGCAAGTTCTCAGGAATGTTGCTTGTTTGAGATAATTGAACTCACCATCCCAGGAACTGGATTCCACCCAGTTAATAGCATTGAAGAGTGCAGCAGTGCCTCCATAGCATGCATTGGTTGTATCGATACCTTCCACATCTGTGTTACCAGAGTCTTCAAAAAGCTGCATCAGGACAGTCTTTACAGATTTAGATTTGTCGATGATTGTCTCTGTTCCAACTTCAAGTCTCCCAATGCAGTTGTAAGAGAGACTGTTCCTCTCCATAAGCTTCTGGACTGCAGTGAGGCAGAGCGAATTGATATCCTCCCTATCTGAGCAGAAGCCCATCTTGGACTGGCCCAAGCCAATGGTGTATTTCCCTATATCCACACCATCAAATTTCTCTAACTCTGCCTGGTCAACATACTGGGAAGGAAAATAGATCTCCAGTGCAACGATTCCCACATCTTTAGGCCAACAGGCTTCAGCATTCACAGGAAGAGATCCAGGCATGGTGGTGTAGCTAAAAGAAAAGAAGTTACAGGTGCTTAATTGAATAGAGATAAGGTAAGTATGCAGCTTGATCCTATGCATATTTACTTAGGTGCTTGCAGCAGCGAGTTCAGTGGGGCTTATATCTGTTCATAGGGTTTAAGTATTTTGACAATGTTTCTCTACTCGCTGTTAATCCAACAGTTGACATGGCAACTGTCAAAAAAGCAGACTACCTTCGGCTATTCCAAGTAGACACAGGTGTGTGCATTTGGGATAGTTGGGTGGGGGGAGAGAAAGAAGACAAAAAATGGAATCTGACAACAGCAGCACAGATTGTGTGACTGTAGTTTTGCCCACACCACTGAGTGATGTGATTGCAGGGCTGTTAAAAAGGCAAAGACTACAGCTGTTGGAAGTAGCTCTAGACACATTTAGACCAACAGCCATGCGGACAGAACTGGGTTTGGGACCTTGTAGCATAGCCTCAGTTGAAATTAACTGGGAACATCCCCACCAACATCTGTCTCTTTGACTGGCTTTACATGTAGGAAAGGAAAAGATTTCCCCCCCGTACCTGACTAGTACAGGCCAACCTTCCCCAACCTGGTGCCTTCCAGATGTGTTGGATTACAACTCCCATCATCCCCAGCCAGCAGGGCCATCTGGAAGGCACCAGATTGGGGAAGGCTAGTATAGACCATTGTTAACTCACACTATAAGTCTATACACATCTACACTGAAAGAACACTTTGCAGGCAAACATAACTGTTCTGTTCAGAAGATCTCTCATGTCAGTCCCCAACTATTTTAGTCAAGAAGCTAGTCATCCGGGTGGGAACAATACTGCATATTGACTGATAACACAGATTTTCCACCCTGTAGCAAGTGGCCACACCTTCTGGTCAGGAAAGACATTTCAGGTTTATTTTTTTAAAATAGTCCCCCATCAAGCATCTTGCTATAGCACTGAAGAGGGTTTGCTTTCCTCTGCACTTCATATAAGACAGCCTTCCCCAACCTGGTGCCCTCCAGATGTGTTGGACTACAACCCCTAGCATCTGGGAGATTCTACCATGCTGGAACTTGTAGCCCAACACATCTGGAGGGCACCAGGTTTGGGAAGTTTAAGAGATTTTTGGTTAACCTCAATATATTATTGACTGGCAGTTGTTTCCAGAATAAAGAAGAGATAGCAACCATCTACTGGAGGAATGGGGAAAATGAAGGCTTGCATTTGCTCCTTAAACTAGAAAAGGAATCTAAAGCTGTTCCTTTGCAATGAACTAGTGCGAAGGAGCCTTTTGGACTTGAACCAGTGTGCAGACAGCAATTGAAAGCCACCTTGCATCTGCATGAGCATGGATTTCATTTTTCTCCCAACTGTGAAGCTGGGTGGCAGGGGGAAAATGCCAAAAAATCTCCCATATGAATATATGAAGTTGCCTCATACCCAGTCAGACTATCATTCCACATAGCCAATACTGTCTGCTCCAACTGCTCTCCAAGTTCTGTAACAGAGGTCTTTCCCAGCCCTACTACTCAGAGTCTTTGAACTGAGAATGCTAGGAGTTAAGTTTCCTTGGATATAGACAAAAAGGAGAGATAGATTTATGTACCATCAGCATTCTGGTTGCACTGAACTCCAGACAACCTCTCCCAGCAGTTTCATTACTGGGCTAGTAATGGTCTGACTCAGTATAAAGCAGCTTCCTGTGTTCCTATGCAAGGATCAGATACCATGGAGGACAAAACAGAACCTTGAGGAACACTATAGGACAAGGGTGGGCAACTTTATGGCCTGCAACACCCATCCTCATCACTGGCTGTGGTGGCTAGCACTGATGGGTGTTGTAGGCCAAACCACCTGGAAGAAAACAATACACAAATTGTGTTACGCTGAATACACAAAGATCTATCATGTATCTGGATGCAGGGGACATTGCAGGGGTGGGTTTGTATGCATGTTCATAACCCCCGCTCCCCACACAGCTGTATGTGTGTGCAAACTCCTGCACAGACCTAGTACATCAAGACAGCCTTCATAGTTAATGATGGCTATGACAGAAACAAAGCAATACAAGGTCAGGAAATGGAGCACCTGTAAAACCAACAGAGTCATGTGGCTGTTGACTGCAGCATTAATTTCTTCTTGGCTAGCAGCTCACCAGATCATCACACGTCACTCAGCAGCTAAAATATATTTGTGGATAGGTAGGTAACTTTTTGCAACATGGTAAAAATGTGTGTATTGACATGGAAACGCTATCTCAATTAGCCACGCTGGTGATAAAAATGGCTTTCAACAGAACAAAACATCTGGCTTCATCTGACAACTAGGCTGAAACCTCTCCTATCAATTAAGGGTCTGCTCACAGTGACTCATACATTCCTTAACTGCCATAGTTCAAGCTTACTAGTCCTGAGGAACAAACAAGAACAACTTCAAGCATCAGCTTGGTTGCTCACCTGTGACTGCAGAATGCCCGGACAGCTCTTAGCTCTTACAAATCTCCACTGAACAACAGTCTGAAAAATTCAGGCTGCTCAACAGAAATAGTTCTTAAAGCCTGAGGGAGGCCTTTCCAAGGAGGTTGTTACTCCTGCCAAATTCAACAGTCTCCCTTGGGCCAAAAGACAGAACACCACTCTATTTAATCTTCTAAAATGTTCTTTCTTCATGGTTCTACATGTCCTAATCTCACCCTTATCCACCCCCGTCATTCCCTTTGCACTGCTTGCCTCCAAACCACAGGCAAGAGTGACTGCCAAGCAAACAATTTGCCATTGCCATGCTTACATTTGGGAGAGTCATACAGTGGTTTTCTGACTAGGGAAGGACGCAAAACAACAGTTTGAAAGCTGCTACTCTCAGGGACAAGAGGTGACCATGGCCACCTGCCAAAGATCACAATGCAGAAATTAACACAGTATGTTCCTTACTGCCAAAGGGTCACTTTAAGTGTCTGAGTCTTGGCCCAACAGTGGGACAGCAGTTTTGTTTTATTGCTGGCTCCTGCAGGGAAAGCATTTATCGCTGTCACCAACAAATGCACACATATACACAAGAAACCCTACAGCAGCCTTCCCTAACCTGATGTACTTCTGATGTTTGAGACTACAACCCCAAGCATTCCTGACGTTTGACCATTCTAGCTGGGGCTAATGGGTGTTGCAGTCCAAAAGAGTTGGAAAGTCCCAGGTTGAGGAAGGATGCTCTATAGCAATGGCTTTTGCCTTCTTAGGAATAACAGTGGAGAAAAAAAGCCTACACAGAGTAGACCAAACTGAAAATGTTTAAATCGATAGCCCATATGAGAACTCACAACATACCCCACTTTAAAAGGGAAAAAAAGCATTGTTTGTCCACACAAACAGATCACTCAATGATTATCAACTGAATTAATGTTCCATACGCTAAGGGAGCAATCCTATGGCCACTAGACAGCAGCTAGACAGCCATAGAATATCAGGTTTTTCGGGAACTGACCTTGGAGCCCACGTTCCGAGGTCGGTTCCCAGAGAACCGACCTTTGCACACTTCCGCGCTGCCTCCAAGGCAGCACAGAACAGCCCTGTCCTCCATGCTCGCAAGAGGAGCACGGAGTGGCCAAAAAGGGGTTTCCGGGGCAGGCAGAAATGCCTGTACAACACATCCAATGTGTCGTACAGCAGCCTCCTCCCCCACTCAGCCCTCCCGCAGCTAGACAGCCGCAATCGGCTCTCTAGTTGAAAATGCAGGGCAGGAGAAGCGCGAAGGGAACAATCCCTTTTGTGCTTCTCCTGGCCGCCTATGTGAATAGGATTGCGCCCTAAATCTAGCCCTAAACAACAGAAACCCATTTAAACAAGATGTGTATCCAAATACTGCAGCAGCCTTGCCAATTTTAATAGCCCCACAATTCTGGCAGAAGGCACAAAAGTGTGACACCGGCAATCATTTGCAATGTACACTCTAAAAACAAGACAACCACCTACATTACTAGAAGAAGAGTAACATAGGGGGATACTGGTACATAACAGACAGAGGGTGAAGCCTTCCTACACTGCTGTGGAAACCTTCATCAGTTGAATATTGGTCTGTCAACTGTTAAAAAGGTTATAGGAGTATTATCGGAGAAGAGTAGGTAGCAACCTTACATGAAGGACATATGGAAAGTGTAGGAAGCATCGCATATAGACTCTGTAGCCACAAACCTATGCTCACTGACATAGGAATAAGTCCCAGCTGAGCACAGCGGGGCTAAAGCATGTGCTTTGCCTGTATGCAGATTGTCATGGATTTTAGGAAATAGCTGACTTTGCTTTACTGTACATGATGGGAAGACTGAAACAATGCTAACCCACTTCTCTTAAAACAATATAAGATGCCCTATTATGAAATGCAAATGCTAAATATCAATGACAGATTATTAAAAAATTCTAAATGTAAATAACTAAGAAGTATTGTATGAAACTGTATTAAAGAAAAGATAGAGACACAAGCGGGTTCACAATGAATTCTGGGTAACTGGCAGAACAATAATAGTTAGTATGACCTGGACAGTATTCACAGAGAAGATGCTGATTCAAAGCCCTATTATGTGGGCCAAAAGTTTATCTGAGTAATGAAAAAGTACGAGACTGTTTAATTCCAGGTCACAGGTGTACTTAAAAGTTTTTGCTTTAAATACACCTTTGCTTTAAGTACACCAATTAATGAGCAAAAAATACTGTGCAAGATATACACATAAAAAAGCTTGATACATAGATGTCTAGAAAAATTTATAGACTAATGCTGAATCGGCAAATTTGGGGTAAAGAGTTATCTTCTCAAAGATATAATTCAAAATTGATCTTATCTAGCCTAAAAGGCATACGTGTAAAGTTTTTTATGTATGTTCCAAAGTTTTAAGAATGTTTAATAACTATGAAATAAGACCGTGAGCCCTAATTTATGGGATAGTAGATAATATCTGTTGTGAGGTCATTCCTATACAAACAGTATAAATATGTGCTGGTTTTACAATATGGGAGCTTCTTCTTAGAAGCTCATCATGCCTGTATACCTGTCAATTGAATAGGGAACTTGGTACTTAGAATAAGATCTCCCACTTTAAGCTATTAAGATTTTAAGCTATTAAGGATCTTTAGCAAAACTCTATTTAACAACAAAAATGTTCTGTCATTATATGCAAGTTCTATTCTTATGTGATGTTATAAGCATATTTGTAATAAAAAGAAAATATGGATCAAAAAAGATTTTCCTGTACTAATTCTTGTTAGTACAAAACCTAGACTGCAACCCACAAAACAATCTTAGGTATACACTTTGTTTAGAAGTATTTAATCTTCTATTAGGTAGTAAACAGATAGCTAAATGCTCTCAAAGTACTGAACTACAGACAGATAGCTCAAACACATTCCCTATATAATAACAAGTGGCACCGAATGTGGATAGTGGGGGAATCTATGATCCATTGTGAGAACTAAGAGTGCAACCTTTTAAATCTTAACCCTCTCAAGATAAACTTGAGTTAATAAGGGCTTATCTAATACTAAAAGGTAAAAGGATAACCTCATGCTTTATAATATATACTTGGAATTTTAATCTATAGAGACTGATATTCCTAGTCATATTTGTAGGATGCATTTTCTTGATTTTGCATCCACCAGTGCTACAATAGCATGTAGTACATGCAAAAAAATCTATTCTGCCTGCAAACATTCTAGCATAAAAGCAGGGTGGAATGCAGCAGCCAGCCATAAATCTGACACTGCAACTGGAAGTAATGCAGCCAACTTGTTAAGAGAGAGAACTGTGTTCAGAACAAAAAGGATTTAAATGTGAAGAGCCCACCGTTTTTAACTCACATTGATTCAACTAGTTGCTCCAGTCCTGCTGAGCACTAGCTACCACAATTCTCAATATAATATGAGGTCAGTTTTAAGTTCCATTCCAACTGACCCTAAACATATTGCAGTTTCACTAACCAAGCATACTGCTGCTTTAAACATGTTTTCTTTTATGCTGTCTTTATTGCGTTAATCAAGCAATAATTAGTGAACAGTCATGCACCACAAACTATGGCTTTATGTTTGACACAAGCCAACAGTGCCAATTGCTGCTAAAGAGCTGCACAGCCGAGATATTAAACGTCTGTGCATGGCTGGCCGGGGGATGCTGGGAGTTGTAGTCCAACACATCTGGACAGCACCGGCTTGGGTAAAGCTCGTGGAAGGCAGCACTGAACTAGATGGGCCAACGGTCTGACTCGGGTAAGATTCCTACGCTCCTAAAAGGGGAGTGAAAAAATGGAAGCGGAAAAAGAGTCAGGATCATATTTCCTTCGCGAAGGGAGCCCCCCGCCCCCCCCCGCCCCCCCCCGCCCTTCCACTGCCACTCGGAGGTAACCAGACGAGCCTTTGTTATGAGCGCGCGCGCGCGCACCTCCATCTCCCCTCAGCTTCAGCCTCCCCTGTGCCTCAGTTTCCCTCCCCCACCGCCATGACTGAAGGGTGGGGGAGAGGAAAGCCGCCCAGGCGGCCCCTCCCCCCCACATCCGGAGCCGTCCAAGTAAGAGCCCCGGCGCCCCTCGACGACCCCTCCACATCCCTCAGCGAGCACGGAGAGGAAGGCCGGGCCCGGCCGCCGCCGCCAGCCTGTTTGCGGGGAGCCCTCCCCCGCCCTTCGGCCACTCACAGGCAGTGGAATCCCATCACCGGCTCCGGCCTCTCCGGGAGACATCGGGGTGACCTAGCGCGCATGCGCGCGCCTCATGCCTTCCCGACTCCCAACGCCGCCGTCACCTTGAAAAGCACGAGAGCGGGCACGCGCGCCGCCCTCGCGAGGCCCCTCCCCCCGAGTTCCTTCATTCTGACGCGGGCGCAGGCCCAGCGGACCACGCCCCTTCCTCGCAACTGCGCCTTCGACGCGGCAGCCTCCGATGGAAACGGCGCTTGGGCGTTCTGCGCCCGCCTACTCTCCTCCAGCCCCCACCCCGCCCACAGAGCAAGCCGTCAGGCGCATGCGCGAGCTCCAGACTCCCGGGTCCTTAGGAAGGTTGCAAGACAAGACGGGAAACAAATCCTAACGGGGAATTAGCAGCTTCCGCCGCGAGCTACATATTCCATCCCGTTGCTGTAATGAATGACACGAGGCGGCAACGGAGGCTTTATACACGCAGGGTTTCTGCTCCTGCCTTTCCCAGCCTTGAAAAGAGACAAGTCGCCCCCCCATCGCCGTTTTACACGTAACACCGGTCGAACTCGGGTCTGCTACTCAATGCTGGCTTCTTTGCATGCGCTTCACACGTGAGGCGTACGCACTTAAAATACTTTCGGTCTAAACCCGCAAATATAACGTGTGAAGAGCCCCGTTTACTTTGCCTTGCCCTGGGGCTAATGACCTGTATCGTCAAAACGTCAGCCCGTGGCCTTCAAAGGTATCAAATGCATTTCTGGGTTCTTCCTATTTCGTGAGCTTAATACCTTATCTGCAATTGCATAAGTAGACCAGCAACTGATTATTTAAGCTGGGAGTGAAGCGTCACATGAAATCAATGAGCATTTAAGGGCACAATCCTACGGCTGGCTAGTCAGCGGCTAGATGGCCATAGGATATGTGGTTTTCTGGGAACTGACCTCGGAGCCCACACTCCAAGGTCAGTTCCTAGAGAACTGACCTTCCCCCCCCTTCAAGAGGTGCACGGGGTGGCCAAAACACGGCATTCCGGGGCAGGGAAGGCGGAAATGCTGGTACAACACATCTTATGGGTCATCTGGCAGCCTCCTCCCACGTTCCGCCTTCCCACAGCTAGACAGCCGAAATTGGCTGTCTAGCCACAAATGCAGGGCAGGAGAAGTGCGGAGGGAACAATTCTCTCAGTGCTTCTCCTGCCCTGCATTGGATAGGTGATCGCCTCCAAGTTTGGAGGCGGCCGCCTATCCCCACAGGATTGCGCCCTTAATCTATGTACCCTGCTAGTCCGTGCATTTAGTGCTTGCTTGCTTTGTAGTTGGGATTTCAAGGCAGAGCCCAGCTGACAGGATGGCAAAATTATATTAAATAAGCCTGGCATCTGACCAGGTTGCCTACAATTAGGCATCTGGAAAAACAAATTTGTTGGGCTCTGAGAGATGTCTCTCCCCACCCCTCCTGTTTGACAATATCAGAAAACTCTTAAAAAGCTTTTTGCTGATGAATGTAGTAAGCGTGGGTTAGAACTGAGAACATTAGAAAAAATTAACTTGATTACAGGTAATCTCAGATGAAGAGATAAAAGTGAGCACTTTGGGTATTACTGTGTGTGTCTGAACATGAAGTGTTGGGTTATCCTATGATAAACTGTTAAAATGCTCTAATTTATATGTATGATACACATAGTGAGTTGCATGTTACAACATTCTCTATCCAAATCCTGCTTCTGTAGCAGGTGAAAGCTTCAAAGAAATGGTCACAAACTTTACAGCAGGAAAGTGTAAATGCAGGGCTTTAAGTTTGTTTAAAAGCAATAGGGTAGGATCCAGCATTTATTTTGCCAGCTTGAGTAGCCCCTGAACAGAATTCCTGTTGGAATGCTCTCACTA
Organism: Heloderma suspectum; assembly: GCF_057233095.1. NCBI lineage: Eukaryota > Metazoa > Chordata > Lepidosauria > Squamata > Helodermatidae > Heloderma > Heloderma suspectum. The sequence continues at coordinate 31,601,221 of NC_139459.1, forward strand.
CCTGAAGGGAAGTTATCTTTGTTAATTCCCACCTCCCTCTGCAGCCGCTAGCACAACTGTTCCGGAGGGTCCCCCAACCCTCCATAGCAGATTTGGTGTGGGGCGGAGAGGGAATCAACGAAAATCAACTTCCACTAGTGGGATTTCCCCACTAGATTGAAGCCTCCCATGGATGGAAACATCCCTTTCGTGTGTAGGAGGCTTATACTGGATCGAACCCACTGACCTGGTTTGCATGATCAAAGCAGCCATGGTGGGCAGCAGTGTGCAAGGTGGGATTTGCATATTCAGCACCCAGCTGCAGCTTGTCAGGTGAACCTGGGGACTGTGGGTTATGAAAGGGTTGTTTAACCCTCACATAACCCATGGTCCCTGGGTTCACACAGCATGACAAGCCATGGCCAAGGACTGAATATTCAAAATAAGCCATGATGGGCTGTCTGATCACATGAACTGTCAGTATACATTTGCCTGAGAAGATAATAAACCTCTTTTTAAAAAGCCATTTTTTCCTCCCATTTTTTTTACAAGGACTGTGCTTCATTACAGAAGCTTAACCACATGACTGCATTCAAGCATGTGACTTTCACACAAAGAGCCTCTGTAGCTACCTGTTTTCACCCTTGTACTCACTTTATCTGCCTTCCAGTCAACAAACCTATGTTTCCTATTGTGCTGGGAAATGGTGCTCTAGCTACATCCTAAGAGCTAGCCAAGTTTCTGTGGGTATGCACAGTAACTTGGGGCGTTTTTAGGAGGTGGTTTACAGCACACTTGAGCAATGATAAAAGGTTGTAACACTGCTTATTAAACTCATAAAATATACACATCATACATATGTTATGTGAATATGAGCGCAATCCAGGCTGGGATAACAAAGTTGTTCGTTCAGATAGGGACACGAGAGGCATCAAGCACATTCTATTGGGCAGTGTTCACATTCTGCAGTGGTTTCTGTTGTGTACCAAAGTGGTACACTACAGCAACAAAGTACAGAAAAGCAGTGACAGTACCCATAGTCAACCCTTTGGCTACATGACAAGACTAACATTTTGAAAATGTTGTGTTAAGAAGTCCGAAGAGAAATACTGGTTCTTTTTCTGGGTTAAAGTACTTGCCTGGCTGTGAGAGATTTCAGAGCAGCAGAATGCCCCTGCTCTCCACTCAAATACACGGGCCACACTCACAAGCACGATGTGGATGCCTGATAACACAGGTGGGTAACAGGCATAATCCCTAACCCTGTTTTGAATGGATGAGTATCAGATACCTTCATAGCAGGCCTAATGTCACACGTGAGCTGCTGTTATGCATTTACTGGCTCTCCATTATGTATTGACTGATTTATCTACTGCTGCTATCATTTCAACAGTGTTCTTGATTAACTGTATTGTTTTTATAAGTTTTGCTGCCCTGGGAGTTTTGGGTGCTGAAGATGGAGGATGCAAGTTTTAACTCGGTTAATCTGGGTGGGAGGGTGCCTGCTCCTCCACTGCATGAGGATTCCCACTGGCTGGGTAAGAATCTAAACTGGGCCTCCCATCTCACAACTCTGGGAGCATTTCTTGATTCAGAAATGGGACATCTACATGTCATTTTTTATACCCGAGGGTTAAAAGTTTTTTTTAAAAAATTAGCATGATTATGCCATGTACTTTCTCCTGTGCTATAAATCACTTGTTCACTGGGGATAGGCAAGTTTTTGATGTGCCCCTGTGAATGTTTTGGTATGATGTTCATGTAGACTAAGGTATGGTCTTCATGATGCCTTAGTAGTACACCAGTTACTATTTGCAAGCCACGGGCATTTCTTGCAGCAGAAAGGGGAAAGCATGATTCATAGACGTTTACATTGCAACTGAAGAGTTTTGAATGTTTATAAATTTGTGAAAGGACTCTGTTGTGTTGTTGTTCTTACTGCTGCTGGGGAAATAGTTCCCAGCCCATCAAGTTCCAAGAGTTTGCAACCAACCCTTTTATTCCTAAGCAGAATATATGTACAGACGAGGCAAAGTCCAGTCCTTAACCACTTATGCCCAAATCACATTGTTGTTGTTTATTCATTCAGTCGCTTCTGACTCTTCGTGACTTCATGGACCAGCCCACGCCAGAGCTTCCTGTCGGCCGTCGCCATCGCCACCCCCAGCTCCCCCAAGGTCGAGTCTGTCACCTCCAGAACCAAATCACATACAATATGGGAAATATGATCAGATCTGTTGGGGGTTTTTTAATCTAAAGCAGCTGGGGCAAAAGGAGATTCTCAGATTTTGACCAGGGTAGCTGCACTGGAGGGTTTTTTAATCCTCCCTTCATGCTGTTCTCCTCAATCTAAATTCAACCTCCAGCTGCCAATAATCCCATTAGGAGGGAAAATGAGGCACCATACAGGTATCTGTATATTTTCCCCCAGCAGGGCTAATAGCAGCTTTGTTGTGACCTCTTCTCACACCTATCCCAAATCATACCCGTCTTCGCCCCCAGTTGGATTTACAGTGCATCCCTTTGCAACATTCTCACAGAGATGCTGGAAAGGGAGTTAGGAGAAGTGTGTGGACAGACAGTGTTTTATCTTTGAACTCTAGCCTCACCCTGTAACAGACTTACCTTGGAAGTTTTTACCCAGCTCCCACTCTGGCTTATGCAGCTGGTTTTGTCTACTGGAGACCAAATGTGTCTCCTATTCCTAGCTTACTACTTCCCTCTCCTTTATATCACCATCACAGGAAATCCCCTAATATTTAGTATTAGTATTATTTCACATGCCTTATTGGCTAAAAAGACATCAAGGTTCTGTACAACAACTAAAAATGCATTAAAAAACAAACATTAAAAACAGTAAAACATTATAGCTACTACATAATTTAAAAGGCTAAATAAAAAAGATGTTTCTTCGCACCCTTTGTAAAAGCCAAGAGAGTAGGGCCAGCTGCAGTTCTTGAGGGAGCACTTTCTGTAGCTTGGGAGCAACACAGGAGGAAGGCCTTTCACGTGTACCTGCCAAATGGGCTTCTGCGGGCAATAGTGCTCTCCAGAGGACCTCTCTTGCAGATCTGAATAACTGGGCAGATTGATTGTGAAAAAGGCCACCTTAGATGGCTGGGCCCTGAGCCATTCAAGGACTGAAAGGTTAAAACCAACACCTTGAATTGAGCCCAGAAAGCAGTTGGCAACTAGCGCAGAGCTTTCAGGACAGGTGTGGTATGGATCAAAATTCTGTGCCCTTGCTAGTAGCCTTGCTGATGCATTTTACACCAACTGACATGTCTGGACACTCTTCAGTAGTAGTCCCATGCAGAGCACGCTGCAGTAATCAAAATGTAATGGAATGAGAGCATGGACAATTGCAGGTGCTGGGTGGAGCATCTGATTACAGAAATCTATTTTGCTAGACTGGTACCACTCCACTTCCTTGCTCCCGAGCCCTAGCTTGCTGTTTCACAGAACAACCTGGTAGGCAGAGCAGCGTGAGACACATTCCCCTTCTTTCCTCAGCAAGATGTCCATGGTACATGCCAAGTCAGTAACATCATCCAGAATTAAAATCCTGGGTGAGTGATATTTCCCAACAACTGACTTGGTGTGGAAGACTAGGACCTTTAGGCTAGGAGGACCACATTGGCTGCATGGCTTCTTTTAAGAAGACCGAACAGCAGCCTCCTTTCCTTGCAACAGCCAGACTGGAATTTCCCTACCATACCACTCCACCCCCTATCACCGGAATAGTTGCTCCCATTTGCCCACTCTTCAAGATGCATGTCATAAAGCCCACTGTAACAATGAAAACACCACCTCCTAAGAATACAGGTTCTAAGTGGTCCAAGCAGTACTGCAAGCTCCCCACAGAAGCCCCCCACACACACACACACAGGGGTGCCCTTGGCCTCCCAAGGCGTAGCCTTTAGTGTCACTCCTTAAGTGGCAAACCCACCACCAGAAACAGCGTCTCTCTTATAGCCTCTGGGTCCCAGCAATGGTCCAATAGGGCTGCTGGAAAAATGCTAAGTCACTGCTAGGCCTTTCTAGGAAGCAGAAACTCTCTAAGCAGCCAGATCTTCTGCATCAAGAGGAGGCTACCCCAGGCAAGTAAGCAAGCTAGCAAAATGGTAAAAGCTCACTCCGTGTCAGCCTGAGAGAAGCTTGGTCTTCCTTATTCCCCTTCCTACTGCAAATAGATATAAAGAATTTGCTTGTAATGGCTTGCTTTGATGGAGTCCACTTGGTACGTTCATAGGGCATTTGAGAAACGCTATGCGAATTTGCTCCCAAACCGTAGTACCCTGATCCTGTCCCTCCACTGCCATGCAGGGGAATTTATTTGCATGCTTCAGAAATGCTTAAATGCACCGGATTCCACTTCAGGTGTCACCAGACGGCAGTGAGCCTAGCTTGCCACAAGCTGAGAACCAGTATGCATGAGCTATTCACATGGCTACCAAGTGCCCACATGGTCATGTGTATCTTCCAAGTAGCCTGCAGATAAGGTCTGGTCAGCAGATTGTCAATAAGCCAGGCTTAGGGGTGGCAAGAAGTGAGCTCATTTTCACTCTGGTTTGACAAAACATAACCATTACAGTATTATAACCGTGAGAAAGCATTACTTACAGCAGCTTAACTCTCTGCTGCCCACGTAATTGGCATTCAAAAGACTTCACTTTAGTAAGGAAATCTCAAGTCTAGCACTAGAAAAAACTCACAAGGTGTCGCTGTCTTCCATCTGTTAGGATTTCCTTCCCACACACCCCAAGTAAAATTGCCAAGCTATCTCCAAGTGGGAGAGGAGAATTAAACCTCATGTAATCTCCCCTTTCTCTTACTCCTGAGAGTTGGAAACACTCCCGCCACCGCCACAGCCTGAAGTAGTCACATCTACAACCTGCACTGTTTTCAGGTCTTCTATCACTGTTTTCACATTCCACTCTGCATTGCTCATACTTTCAACTACTGCTATGGGAAACTCAGCCAAATGGACCTAGCAACTGTGTTCCCTGTCCTTTCACATGGACATACCAAGAGCCCACACTGGAAAATTCTACTCTATTAGACTGAGGTTTTGTCAAATTCTTTCTGCTACTGGACTGAAATATTCAGGGAGGTATATTTTATCTCCCCTTCATGGATCACTGCCTTGTTGTGGCAAAGGGGCTTGCATAACTCAGTGAAGCCATAAGCTATGCCATACAGGGCCACCCAAGACAGACAGGTCATGGCAGAGAGTTCTGACAAAATGTGGTCCACTGAAGAAGGAAATGGAAACCCACTTCAGTATTCTTGCCAAGAAAACCCCATGCAACGTATCACAAGGCTAAAAAATATGACGCCGGAATATGAGCCCCTCAGGTCGGAAGGTGTCCAATATACTACTGGGGAAGAGCAAAGGGAATTTCCAAGTAGCGCCAGAAAGAGTGAAGCAGCTGGGCCAAAGCCGAAAGGACACTCAGTTGTGGATGTGTCTGGTGGTGAAAAGGAAGTCCAATGCTGTAAAGAACAATATTGTTTAGGAACCTGGAATGTCAGATCAATGAATCAAGGTAAGCTAGAGGTGGTCAAACATGAGATGGCAAGATTGAACATCGACATCTTGGGAATCAGCGAACTCAAATGGACAAGCATGGGCGAATTTAAGTCAGGTGACCATTATATCTACTACTGTGGGCAAGAATCGCTTAGAAGAAATGGAGTAGCACTCATAGTCAACAAAAGGGTGGGAAAAGCAGTACTGGGGTACAATCTCAAAAACGACAGAATGATCTCAGTACGAATCCAAGGCAAACCATTCAACATCACAGTAATTCAGGTCTATGCCCCAACCACTGAGGCCGAAGAAGCTGAGGTTGATCGGTTCTATGAAGACCTACAACACCTTCTAGAACTAACACCAAAAAAAGATGTCCTCTTCATCATAGGGGACTGGAATGCTAAAATAGGAAGTCAAGAAATAACCAGGATAACAGGCAAGCATGGCCTTGGTGTACAACATGAAGCAGGACAAAGGCTAACAGAGTTTTGCCAAGAGAACACGCTGATCATAGCGAACACTCTTTTCCAACAGCACAAGAGGCGACTCTACACATGGACATCACCAGATAATCAATCTGATTTCGATATTGACTATGTACTTTGCAGCCAAAGATGGAGAAGCTCTATATAGTCAGTAAAAACAAGACCTGGATCTGACCGTGGCTCAGATTATGAGCTGCTTCTTGCAAAATTTCGGCTTAAATTGAAGAACGTAGGGAAAACCACTAAACCATTCAGGTATGACCTAAATCATATCCCTGATGAATATACAGTGGAGGTGAGGAATAGATTTCAGGGATTAGACCTGATAGACAGAGTGCCTGAGGAACTATGGACAGAGGTCCGTAACATTGTTCAGGAGGCAGGAACTCAATCCATCCCGAAGAAAAAGAAATGCAAGAAAGCCAAGTGGCTGTCTGATGAGGCTTTACAAGTTGCTGAGGAAAGAAGGGAAGCGAAAAGCAAGGGAGAAAGGGGAAGATATGTCCAGCTGAATGCAGAGTTGCAGAGAATAGCAAGGAGAGACAAGAAGGCCTTCTTAAATGAACAATGCAAAGAAATCGAGGAAAACAATAGAATGGGAAAGACTAGAGATCTTTTCAAGAAAATCGGAGATCTCAAGGGAACGTTTTGTGCAAAGACTGGCATGATAAAGGACGAAGAAGGCAGGGACCTAACAGAAGCAGATGAGATTAAGAGGTGGAAAGAATACACAGAAGAACTCTACAGGAAAGATCTGAATGTCCCTGATAGCCATGATAGTGCGGTCACTGAACTTGAGCCGGACATCCTAGAAAGTGAAGTCAAGTGGGCCTTAGGAAGCATTACTAACAACAAAGCTAGCGGAGATGACAGTATTCCAGCTGAGCTATTTAAAATCCTAAAAGATGATGCTGTTAAAGTGCTGCACTCAATATGCCAACAACAAATTTGGAACACTCAACAGTGGCCACAAGACTGGAAAAGGTCAGTTTACATTCCAATCCCAAAGAAGGGCAATGCCAAAGAGTGTTGAAACTACCGTACAATTGCGCTCATTTCACATGCCAGCAAGGTTATGCTCAAAATTCTACAAGCTAGGCTTCAGCAGCACGTGAACCGAGAACTACCGGAAGTACAAGCTGGGTTTCGAAGAGGCAGAGGAACTAGAGATCAAATCGCCAACATTCGCTGGATCATGGAGAAAGCAAGAATTCCAGAAAAACGTCTATTTCTGCTTCATTGACTACACTAAAGCCTTTGATTGTGTGGATCACAACAAACTGTGGCAAATTCTTAAAGAGATGGGAGTACCAGACCACCTTACCTGTCTCCTGAGAAACCTGTACGAGGGACAAGAAGTGACATTAAGAACCGGACATGGAACAACTGATTGGTTCAAAATTGGGAAAGGAGTATGACAAGGCTGTATATTGTCGCCTTGCTTATTTAATTTATATGCAGAGTACATCATGAGAAACGCTGGGTTGGATGAATCACAGGTCGGAATTAAGATTGCTGGGAGAATTATCAACAATCTCCGATATGCAGATGATACCACCCTAATGGCAGAAAGCAAAGAGGATCTAAAGAGCCTCTTGTTGAGGGTGAAAGTGGAGAGTGCAAAAGCTGGTTTGAAACTCAACATTAAAACAACCAAGATCATGGCATCTGGCCCCATCACTTCCTGGCATATAGAAGGGGAAGAAATGGAAGCAGTGACAAGATTTTATTTTCTTGGGCTCCAAGATCACCGCAGACGGTGACTGTAGCCATGAAATTAAAAGACACTTGCTCCTTGGGAGGAAAGCTATGGCAAACCTAGACAGCATAGTAAGAAGCAGAGACATCACCTTGCCGACAAAGATTCGTATAATCAAAGCTATGGTTTTCCCAGTAGTAATGTATGGCTGTGAGAGCTGACTATAAGGAAGGCTGGGCGCCGAAGAATTGATGCCTTCGAACTGTGGTGCTGGAAAAGACTCTTACGAGTCCCCTGGACTTCAAGAAGGTCAAATCAGTCAATCCTAAAGGAAATCAACCCTGACTGCTTATTGGAAGGACAGATACTGAAGCTGAAGCTCAAATATTTTGGCCACCTAATGCGAAGAGAAAACTCCCTGGAAAAGACCCTGATGCTGGGAAAGATTGAAGGCAAAAGGAGAAGGGGACGGCAGAGGATGAGATGGCTAGATAGCATCACCGATGCAATGAATATGAACCTGAGCACACTCCGGGAGAGAGCGCAGGACAGGAAGGCCTGGCGTGCTATGGTCCATGGGGTCACGAAGAGTCAGACACGACTTAACGACTGAACAACAACAAATATTTTATCTACTTGCAGCTCATGTTTTTAGGCAGCAACAGAATACGCAAGAAATAAAACACTGCATGCAATCCTGTTTCTCCCCAGTCCCTTCTGGGAAAGGTGGAAAGAATTAGGATGCATTGAGATTAATAAAGAGTTTTGAGATGAGAAACTTTTGAGCTATTCCAGACACACCATTTTAGCTTAAAGCAATAAATATAATTACGTGGGAAGGCAGGTGTCACCCTCAAAGGTACCAAGTCTCATGTGTCACATGAAGTATGCTCTGTAGTGTTAAAGCTTATGCCAAAACAAATTTGCTAGTCTTAACTCCACAAAGCTTTGGTTTTCCTTCTTTTCCTGCAATATGCTAATATGGTTACCCCTCTGAAAAAGTCTCAAGAGGCACCATATGCTATTCTACTATCCCCATATAATTAGAATAGAGAGGCTGATGTTAGAATGCCCCACCCTTTCAAACCCAAACAGTAAGAGAAAATAGTGATGAAATATCAAGGCAAGGTATAGGATTGCTTGCAAAAATAGACTACAAACTACAGAAATGAGATTAAGTAGCTGAGTACTGGAAATGGGATTTTTTGGCACAGTATACTGAGGTAGTACCAACTGAATCCATTACAGATAAAGCAATGACATCACCTACATCGTCTATTCAAGTCTTTGGCTGCCTAGCAAGGATCAGTGTCCAAGAGAAAAGAGACAGAATAGGTGCCCAGTGCAAGCTAGGCAGTTTTAAATCCTTCTGATTTCAATGGGAGAGATTTAAACACATGCAGAACTCTCCCACTGACATCAGTGGGACGTAATGGTGCATAGCTGTAGCTTGGAAGTGCCCATTTTCTAATAGAGAAGAATTCATATTCTGCCATTGCTTGGGTTAACTTTGAAATGTTAAATTTGTCAGAAATGTTGATATCAAAAGAATGCAGTTTAAAACTCAGCACCATACGGATCCTACAGACGTAACTACAGAATCCACACAGGCATTTCCGTGGCATTCTGCAGAGACAGAGGGCACAATCCAGCAAATGTCAGCAGCAACCAAACCACATTGAGATCAACGGGACGGATTTGCTAAGATTAACAGTAAAATCCTAAACAGGCTTCCTCAGAAGTAAATCCCAACAAAATTTAAATGTGGCTTACCTCTTGGAATGCATACATAGAATTGCAGCCTTAAACCTAGAAATTCTTATAAACAGCAGATGAGATGGTAAACTTAGGAGTGGACTGCTTCAGATCTGCATCTGAGGGCTCATGTGAGAAAATGCTCTCTTGTTATAAAACAACAACCAAGCACTCCTAGAGTGCAGTCAGAAGAAACAACACATGCCCAATTTCATATGCTCTAGATATAGCCAACGAAGTCACATTAAGGCATTTGGGGTGGGCTAGGGTATTTTAAAAAAAAAATTTATGGTAAAATTTTATTGTTTTAAATTGTTTTATGGTGGGTTGTACATCGCCCAGAGTGGCTGGGTGACCAGTCAGATGGGCGATTAATAAATTTAATAAATAAATAAATAAATAAATAAATAAATAAATAAATAGATAGATAGATAGAAATAAAAAACATGTCCGAGCCACCACTTGCTGTCTGAAGCAGTACCATTCAGACACTAGGGTTACCACTCCACCTGTGAACTAGGCCTCAGTCAAGACTGAACTTTTGCTAGATTGTGCCCAGAACATTCCAAAGGAAGGAACATGGTTGATCCAAAAGTTGAGGTTCTGCCTTGACATATGCGGTAGCTTGTTTACAATCCACATCTCAAATATGCTGCTTCCTGCAGCTTTCCTAGGAAAAATACCTGCAAAGGCTGACAAATTCACTTCATACTTAACAGTCCCAACCCAAATCTGGTTCTTGGCTGAGAGGCTACCCAGCGCCCCCTAGAGTGCACTCAGAAGAAACAACACATGCCCAATTTCATATGCTCTAGATATAGCCAATGAAGTCACATTAAGTTCTATCTCTGGTACATATCAGGGAGTTCCCTATGGAAATGTTAGTACCTAATCACAGGTTAGGTCCTCTGAGCAGGGTTGCCAAGGAAGATTTCAGCAAAGGCCACCATGAAGCTTTGGCAGCTTGACTGATGGGATGTCTGACAGGATAAAGAACATCCATTAGATTCCCGGAGGGAAAAAATATTTCTTAGAATATGGGGCATGCCTTTAAAATGAGACCTATCAAGTCTAACTCTTGCTCCCTTGTCCTACCCATCCATAATCTTATCCCACCGTTGTGGCAGTTGCTCCTGACTGCAATTCACAAACAAGTTAAGCTGATTTGTGTTTTAAGCTTAAAACTACTCTGTCTTAACTGGTGTATGGATCAGATGAAGGAATTAGCAGGTGTTTGGGGGCAGGGCTTCCCAGAAGCAGGAATCCTACCCTTTGTTAAGATCCTCAGTGATGAATTTTTACCAGGTGACAAAAAGCGGACAAAAACTGCAAATGGCGTGTAGTCCTACACCAAGGCACAGAAAGCAGGCCTCCAAAGTAAAAACAATCCTGGCCTAAGTTACAGGATTGTACTGTTGGCCTGCAGGCAATTTTGGGCTTGGTATGCCTTATTCATGTCTGTGCTATGCCTGGAGCGTGCTATCTATCTGGGTCAGTTTCAGTCTAGAAAAGAGCGCTACACCTGGGGCGTGCTATCTATCTAGATCGATTTTCAGTCTAGAAAAGCCAGGCCATTGGCATCACCCAGGGTCAGCAGCATCACCCCTGTCCTGCACTTGCCAAAAGCCCCACATCCAGGTCTCAGGAGAGCCCCTTGCAGCTGCTGAGGTGTGACAGCCACTACTGGGAGCTGCCCCCCCTCCCCCGCCAAGCACCTCCCTTCTTTGTGCCATAGAAAACACCAACCCTTTCCCATCCACATAGACAAGAGGGCAGGTAGCACAGGGCAGGTGCGACATTTTCTGCAGAGCGGGGGGGGGGGGGAGTGAGTAGTGCTTTCAAGGAGCAGCTGCCTCTAATCACTCGCCCACCCCTTCCCTCTAGGGTTTAGGCAGAGCCTAACACACCATCTACAGGGTGTGCAACCATGGTGGTCCTGCCTCTGCCCACAATACCTGCCCTCTCTTCCTCTCTCCAAGCAACATACTGGGAGGAAGAAAGGGCACAGTATGACAGCCCAGAGATGGTGCAAGCTGCTGCCTCTGTCCGCTCGCTTTCTCAGTGGTGCGGTGGGGAGGATTGGGTCAGCTGGGCCCTTTCTTCACTGCTACACTGTCTGGAGGGAGAAATCAAGCAAGAGTAAAGCCAGTGGTGTGGTCTGTCTGTCTCTACGACCTCATCCTTCCCTCTCTGAGTGGCAGGGTGCGTAGGATTGGGCTCACGGGGCCAAGTCCACAGTACTGTGCTGCTCTAGAGGGCGACTGCAAGTGACTGAGGAAGAGGCTGATGTTGCTTGGTCACCCTTTCTCTCTGGATGGCGTGGTGGGAAGAACTGAACTCTGCCCTACCATGTCTTAGACCAAGGGTGGGCAGGAAGTAGATCTCCAAATGTTTTGGACTTCAGTTCCCAGTATTCCTGACCATTGGCCACACTGGTAGGGGCTTCTGGGAGTTGAGGTCTACCTTCTGTCCACTCCTCTCTTAGGGAGAGACAGAGAGAATGCATAAAAGCATCATTGGATTAAATGCGTAGACCCTTCCAGAGAGACTACTTCAAGGCAATCATGGGTGGTGGCTGCTGTTCCTTGGAATCGCCGCTTGCCCATGTGCTTACCTTTCTCCCTCTGGTTGTTCCCATGGCAGGGAGGACTGGTCCCCTTGGGGCAGGGGCAAGGAGGATAACACACACACCCCCCCGAGACACGTTCCTAAGGGCTTCCTGTAACCTCAAACTACCCCTGCGAGTGAAGGATCATTCTTCCGGGACAGAAGCATTGGGCTTGCTGGCATACCAGTTCCCCTCCAGGTTTTACCAAAATGTTGCGCTCTCATCCTCCCTTTTTATGCAGTCTTATAATCCCTCTAAGACAGAGAGAAGAAGAAGGAGCCCCAAAACGGGCCATCTCAGACCCAGAATTGTCCCTGGTCTGATTTCTTATCTTCCAACCCAAATGCAAGCCCCAAAATGATCTTGGGGAAGAGCAGAGACTTCTCTTACAGGGCAGCCCTCTCCATGCCTTCTCAGCTTTAGTCTACAATCCTGTGCACGCTTACCTGGGAGTAAATCCCACTGAGCTCAATGGAGCTTACTTCTGAGTAGACAGGCATAGGATACCTTGCCGGGGATGGGAGAAGGACCCCTAAATACACCACAGCGGAGGGGGCTTCACGCACTGGCCTGGGATAAGGGCGGCGACACCACCCTTCCCCTCCGGCTCCCACCCACCTGTGTGCAGCAATGGCTCGTCCTACGCGGAGCTGTCGCTCGCTCGGCTGTTCGCTCTGGACGTACCGCAGCGGCGGCTGGAGATGCGCCTTTAAACCAGCCCCGCCGCCTAGGCAGACGCTCGAAACCGGCGAGCGGCAGTTCCCCGTGGCCAATCAGAGGCCGGCGCGCCCAAGCCTGCCCCTCTTCCCCTTTTCCGCCAATGAGCGAAGCGAGGCGGGAAAAGGAGGGGGGATGGTGTGAGAAAATGACGCCGCGTGGCCAGAGGAAGAGCGGCCAATGGAGGCCCGGCCCGGCGAATGAGCGCTTGACGTAGGGGCCCGGCGGCCAATAGGGGTCCCGCTGCCGACTGCAGGGTGAGGGTAGTGCGGCTGTCGGTCCTCTGGTGAGAAAGGGGAGACGGTCGCTTAGCAACGGGAGGAAGGCGCTCAGCTCAGCTCGGCTCAGGAGCATCGTGTTACTCTCGAGCAAAGGGAGGGAAGCCGTTGTGGGAGGAAAAGTTGGCTGTGACAGCAGGGAGGGAGGGAGAGAAAGAGGCTTGATGGTGGCGCTGGTGCCAGCACAGAAGGGAGTGGTGTCATAAAGGGGAGCACCATAAAGATTTTATTATTATTAATTAACTTTATGCACCGCTTCCCACCGCAAACAGCAGTCTCTCTTATGCACACAATATTTTTATTTTATTTATTTATTATTAAATTTATTAATCGCCCATCTGGATGGTAACCCAGCCACTCTGGGCAATGTACAACATACAATAAAACAGTTTAAAACAATAAAATTCTACAGTAAAAACATTTTCTAAAATACCCTAACCCACCCCAAATCCCTGCCTGAACAACCACGTTTTTAATGCACGACGGAAGCTCATTAAAGAGGAGGCATGGCGGAGTTCCCTAGGGAGGGAGTTCCACAGAGTGGGGGCCACCACAGAAAAGGCCCTCTCCCTCGTCCCCACCAGTCTAGCTGTCCTGGCTGATGGGACAGAGAGAAGGCCATCCGAGGCTGATCTTGTTAAGCGGCCTGTCTGGTGCTGCTGGAGGCGCTCCTTAAGATAGGCTGGGCCGGAACCATATAGGGTTTTAAAGGTCAAAACCAACACCTTGAATTTGGCCTGGAAAACAACTGGTAACCAGTGCAACTCCTTCAGCACTGGAGTGATGTGATCTCGCCGGCAGCTGCCTTTAATCAGGCGAGCTGCCGCGTCCTGTACCAGCTGCAGCTTCCGAACTGTCTTCAAGGGTAACCCCACGTAGAGCGCATTACAGTAGTCTAAACAAGAGGAGACCAGGGTATGTACTACCGATGGGAGCAGATGGTCGGGAAGGAGGGGTGCAGCCGCCGTATCAGATGGAGTTGATACAGCGCTGTCCGGCTCACAGCTGACACCTGAGCCTCCATGGACAGCTGGGAATCCAAAATGACCCCCAGGCTGCGGACCTAGTCTTTCAAGGGTAGCCGTACCCCATTCAACACCAGGTCAACATCCCCCAGCCTCCTCTTGTCTCCCACCAAAAGTACCTCGGTCTTGTCAGGGTTATTCCTCCCCATCCAGCCACTCACCGTCTCCAGACATTTGGACAGGGATTCTACGGCCAACCTTGGTGAAGATTTGAATGAGAGGCAGAGCTGCGTGTCATCCGCATATTGATGACACCACACCCCAAACCTCCTGATGATAGCCCCCAGCGGCTTCACATAGATGTTAAATAGCATCGGGGAGAGGATGGAACCCTGTGGCACCCCACAATTGAGTGGCCATGGGTCCGAAACCTCCTCTCCCAGTGCTACCCTCTGGTACCTGCTGGAGAGAAAGGACCGGAACCACCGCAATATGGTGTCTCCAATGCCCAACCCCTCCAGGCGGTCCAGGAGGATACCGTGGTCAACGGTATCAAAAGCCGCTGAGAGGTCGAGGAGAACAAGGAAGGAGCATTCACCCCTATCCAGAGCCCTCCTCATATCATCTACCAAGGCCGTTTCTGTCCCATGCCCAAGCCTGAAGCCTGACTGAAATGGGTCTAGATAATCAGTTTCTTCCAAGTGTGCCTTCAACTGCATCGCCACCACCCGCTCAATCACCTTGCCCAAAAATGGCAGATTTGAGACTGGGCGAAAGTTGTTCAAAACTTGAGGATCCAAGGAGGGCTTCTTTAAGAGCGGTCTTATCACTGCCTCCTTGAGGGCTGATGGCATCACTCCCTCCTCAAGGGAGGCGTTCACCACCGCCCTGATCCCCTCACCCAGTCTCTCTCTGCAGCCCATAATGAGCCACGATGGGCAAGGATCAAGTAAGCAGGTGGTCGGCCATACAGATGAAAGCAACCTCTCCACTTCATCAGGAGGAAGAAGCTGGAACCGATCCCACAAAACCGGTTTGCCACAGGCCGCCTCTTGCTCACTAACTGTATCCACAGCGTGCAGAGTAACACACCTAATCTGATCAATTTTATCTGCAAAGTGCCTTGCCAAGGCCTCACAGGAGGCCTTAGAATGCTCCAGTGGTTCCGGAGCCACAGGACCGACCAGGCTCCAGACCACTTGGAACAGCCTCCTGGGACAGCACTCTGCAGATGCGATAGAGGCAGCATAATATTCCTTTTTTGCTGCCTTCACCGCCACGTGATAGGCTGAAGATACAGCTCTAGCCCGTGTCTGATCGTCTTTGGAGCAAGACTTCCGCCACCGGCGCTCTAGCCGTCTCACCTCCTGTTTCAGAGCTCGTAACCGCGGATTGAACCATGGTGCAGTCTGAGCCCTGTTCAGGGAGAGAGGGCGTTTCGGAGCCACCTGATCTAATGCCCCAGTGATTGCGGCATTCCAGCCACCCACCAGGGTCTTGACCGAGTGGCCGTTGCTGTGCCCCAGAGAATCCCCAAGCGCGTTCAGGAATCCATTGGGATCCATAAGACGCCTGGGGCGGACCATTTTAATGGGTCCTCCACCCCTGCGGAGGGGTTGTGGAACCGAGAAATCCAAGGGGGGTGGATATACCCCCGACTTCCAGATCACTCCCCACTTCTCCAGAAACAAACACAAGGTCTAGTGCATGACCAGCTACATGGGTGGGCCCAGTTAGAATATGGTGCAGCTCCCAGGAGGCCATGGTCTCCATGAAGTCCCGAGGTGCTCCTGTGAGGATGGCCTTCGAATGTACGTTGAAGTCCCCCAACACCAATAAGTTATGGGACTGTACACACACATCAGAGACCACCTCAAGCACCTCGGCCAGGGAGTCAGTCGTGCAGCGGGGTGGACAGTACACGAGCAAAATCCCCAGACTGCCCTTCGGGCCCAACCTCCAGTACATGCACTCAGCAACCTTGGTCTCCCGGAGAGGGGGTCTGGTGAAGACCAAGGACTCTCGGTAGATAACAGCCACTCCCCCTCCCCGATCCCCAGCCCTCGGCTGCTGTGCATACGAAAATCCGGCTGGACACACGGTTGCAAGGGTTGGAGCAGCAGCCTCAGCCAGCCAGGTCTCCGTAATACATGCCAGGTCTGCACCCTCATCCAGGATCATGTCATGGATGAGGGAGGTTTTCTGGGTAACAGACCTGGCATTGCAGAGCAGCAAACGAAGGCCAGAAGATGGGGTCACGCCTCCCCCAGCCATCCTTTGGCTCTGGACAGGCCCGGAGCAGGGGACAGATACTACACATCTCTCCCTTGTTCCCCTTATCTGGCATGGCCTGCCCCTAGCGCTCCGCCAGCGCCTGCCGCCCAGCCTCGGTATGTTCTGGCCCCCAACACTCCCCCCACTCCCTCCATCAGGTGGACACATGCCCCCTCACTCCCGCCTATCAGGCAGGCTACCCACCCCTAAAAACACAACAAAATCCCCCAGAAGAAACAACAACAAAAAACAATTTTAAAAAATCCCCTTAAAAATAACGCCAGGCAGGAGTCCACAGGGAAGGCCTGGTGGTGGTGGTGGCAGCAGTGGCGGCGGCAGCAGCAGCAGGCCCAGCAGCACGCATGCCTCTTCCCCGGTGGTGGTGGCTTCTCCTGCAGGCCGTGGCTCTCCCAGGCCACCTCAGCCAGCCAGCTTATGTAGCCCCTCCAGGGAGGGGCAGGTGGAGCAGCACAGCTGGCTGGGTAACTGGGGGCCTGGTCCTGCAGGGACTGGCAGTCTGCCAGGCAGAAGTCTCCAGGGAAGGCCTGGTGGTGGTGGCAGCGGCGGCAGCAGTGGTGGTGGCGGCAGCTGCAGCAGCAGCAGCAGGCCCAGCAGCAGCAGGCACGCCTCTTCCCCTGTGGTGGTGGCTTCTCCTGCAGGCCCTGGCTCAATACAGAAATCCATGATTAATATAACATGGGGTAAACCCACCCCTCAGAACAAATCAATATAAAGCATAATCAGCACAATAATACAAATAAAAATAATATAGCCCTTATGTAGATTGGGTGCTTCCAGACAGAGGGCTTCTCATGTTAACAGTTACAAGGCATTGTGCAGCTATTCCATCTTTTCTTAATGGGTTTTCTGTGGTAAGCAGAAGAAGCAGTGGGGACTCACAGGAGGGTTACAAGTGGAAGATGATGACGAACCCCGTAAAATTCCAAGGCAGGGTCATGGCTCTATAAAAGCCTGGTCTGGAAGCACCCTGTACCCCCCATGAAGCAGGATGGCAATTGAGGGCCAAAACTGCAGTTACTTAAAATATGTGACGAGCAGCTATGTCTTTTTTTTCATATTTACTCTATTAGACAGTAGGTGCAGGACCCTGATGCAGATCAAGACCCTGTCCGGGGGGGGGGGGGATTTTAGTATCCAGATTGGGGACCATGCAAATGAAAAGAAGACATAGCTGCTACAGACATATTTACAGTGCAATCCTATGCCTGTTTAGACAGAAAAATGTCCTACAACTCCTAGCATTCCCCAACCAGCCATGCTGGCTGAGCAATGCTAGGAGTTGAAGGACTTTCTGTCTAAACATGCATAAGATTGTGCCCTGAAAGTAATGTCTGTTTTGGCCTTAAAACTCCAGAGCCTCACAGAGCACAGCATGCTTGCCAACACTGGACAATTAAAAAACATAGGTTTCTGTTGATCCCTGTGAACATCAGTTAGCTTGATGGGGTAGCAGGGTACCTGCTTTGCGTTCAGAAGTTCCCGAGTCTACTCCCTGTTATATTCACTTTAACAGGATCAGGTAGCTGGTGATGGGAAAGACTCTGCCTGAGACTCTGGGGAACCGCTGCCAGTTATAGTAGACAATACTGGTCCAGATGGACAGTCTGACCTGGTACAGGGCAGCTGCATGTATTCCTGGGGCCAGGTGGAATCTCCAGATTAAAAGGCAATATGCTGGGGAACAACAATAAGGGAGAGCTATTGCCTTCAGGCCCTCCTTGTGGCCTTCACCGCAGCATGTGGTTGGTCTCTCATGGAAGCATGTTGTTATTGGGCTAGAACAGGGTGGGGAACCTCTTTCAGCTCAAGGAACAAATTCAATTTCAGAGAAGGTTTGGGCAGCTACATGCCAGTGGTGGGTGGGGCTGAAGGTAAAAGGAGCAGGACCAAAAATATCAGAATATTTTAGCTTAAGGGGCAGTCCTATCGATTGTGCCCTCAGTGATCAGGAGCCCCCAAACTCAAAGGCATCTAATTATCCAATGCAGGGTGGGAGGAGCAGCAGAGGCGATCTATGCTCCCACCCTGCAGATTTCACTAGATGGGCTTTTTAGCTCATCTAGTGAGGGTGCTCCAGAAGGGGAGGGAAGGAGGCTGGAAGAGGCTCAGGATCAATCATATCCTGGCTTCTCTGGTCTCCTCTCCTCCCCACCCACTGGAATGCCCCCTTTCCTCCTCCGAGGTCACTTTTCTGACCTTGCAGGGCAGCCAAGGTGATTCTTTTCGGGTTGGCTGCAAGGGGATGGGGAAGGGGGGGTCAGATCTTGACTCCCCCTTCCAAAGTCAAAGCGCTGCCTCCAACCGTGGAGGAGGGTCTCCAAAAAATCTTTTGGTCCCTGGGATGCTTGCCCAGGGACCATAGGATTGCTCTCTAAAGCTCATACTAGCAGTAACTAAGTCTTGGGAGAGGCACTTCAACCTTTTAGAATGGGGAAAACTGCACAAAGCCTCAATTTTTACTGGCAGTAAGAGCTTTAAGCTACAATGTGCTGATATTTCTTGTATTTTAACCCCAGCCCTTTTGCCTTCGGCCCTGCCCACCAATAGAATGCGATCCCCAGAAGCTTTCCTGAAATTGAACCACCAAATGATCCATGGTTAGAGGGGAAGGGGGCGCAGCCATCTGGGGAACCTTGGAGGGACAGATTGGGACTGCAGAAGGGCCAGATTTCACCTGTTTCCCATCCTTAGGCTAGATGAACCCTGGTCTGATTAAAAAGCTGTCTTACATTTTTAACATAAGTTCCCAATACTTAGCCCAGCAAGAAGGTAATAATAATTAGCATTGTTTATTTAGTGTGTTTTAAGCAGGGGTGGGCAGAAAGTAGATCTCTAGTAGAGTTCTACTTTCTGCCCACCTGTTCTCTAGAAGGACCTGACCTCTTGAAGGGAATCTTGTGGCTCAGGTCCTTCAAAACCTCCCTACTTGTCATATGGAGGAGCTGAGCTGTTATAAAAAGTTCCACTTCTGTTTAAAAGTTCAGTTTTCACAAAGCTGATTTTGTATACTGCTATTCAGGAATTATGTGTTACTAAACCAATATTTTGTTTCCACTTGTGATGAAAATTAGCACATCACAACAAAAATAGCAGGTTGCAGGTGTTATTAAAATACAATAGAGAGTTCATCATACGTTTCCTGAATCACCTTAACTCCACCTTAGGTTTTGATTCTTCCCTCTCCTTTGCTCTCCATAATCAATTTGTCACAAAGTCATGTCACTCTTCTTTCTCTTTTTCATAAGGGACAAAGATGTGGCCTTCCTATCTATCACCTTAATTAAACCTTTGGTTTACAGTCTAGTTATTTTCTTCCACCTTTACTACTGCAACCCTCTCCAGTATATAAGCAAAGAGAGGGCTTGCCAAGTGTCTGTTGGGATACCTCTGTTTATGGAGGGACACAACTGAAAAGGCCCTCCATAAAATGGATTCTTTCATCCTTTCCCTCCCCCCCCCAATATTCTTCACCGGATTAAATAGGCCTGGATTAGGAATTCCTGTTGTATTAGGATGAATTTATACAGGACATAGGCCAGCCACTAGTGAAGCTCTTACCTGTGCAGGTGTTCCATATTTAAATATGATTGCTATTTGTATGTAATGTTACTATGCCAGGAATGAATGGCCTCAGAGGGTACACAGCTGACATACTAAGATTACATGTGAATAGATCAGTGCATGTGGTAATTGTCCATTTTTATGTGACCAGCATACATGTAAGGCAGGGCTTACCTGTGATCCATGTCCTGTAGAAATAAAATCTTAATCTCAGATAATCTCAGATTGAGTTTGAAAGCTTTTTTGATGAGGCACAATGTTATCTGTCACCTGCTCTGGGACAGTGGGCTTTCTAACTCTTCATTCCTGGGGGCGGGGGGGAATCTTCACAACAGTGGAATGAGAAGCACGTTGGAGTATTATTGGGATTTTCATGGAATTGGCTTTGGTCTGTCAGGGATACTCGAAGCAAGAAAAGCCGAGTGTACTGTCCCTTAAAAATCCACTTCTCATGGGTCACACAGCACTTGAAAGCAACACACTTCCGGGGTGGGTGGGGGAGTAGAACTGAATGTCATCAACCCAGCAGATGCTGCTCCATCAATGAGAGATGCTTGTTTCCCGCCCCTGTCCAGTCTCCCCCTACCTACCATGTTGTTATCCCTGACAGCATCTAAAGGCTCCCCACGAGAGCACCCCACCAGCGCAATTTCTCTCCAACCACCTTTCTCCTTTTCCAGGGAGTAAATACAGGGATCTAGCTGCTTCACCTATTGACAATCTGCAGCCTGTGTTGTCCGATCATAAAAACCCAGTTGTGCACTTCCAGGGAGTAAATACAGTGATCTGGCTGCTTCGCCCATTCTCAGTCCACAGCCTCTGTTGCCTGCTTTCCCCCCATTGAGAATCTGTAGCATCTTTTTCCCATTGAGAAAATTGGAGCCACGCTGTTTCAAGTACTATCTATCTAGTGAGAGGAGTTGCCAGGAGTGGGAACCTGCAACCCTGGTATTTCGCTATATCGATATGGAAATATAGTGAAAAATACTTAATGTAGGAGAGGGAGGAGAGGAGGCAGCGGCAGAGGTAGCAGCAGTGCTAGCAGAGGGAGGCAACTCCAGCCAGCCCTTTCCCTCCATACAGAGAAGTAACACAAGCATCAGAGAAGCAAAGTTATGCAAGCATTCAAGAAGGCTCTCAAGGGAGACAGGGTTAACCCAGAGTTAACCTGTGGCCATGACAACCCGTGGTTTAAACAACCATTGATTGTTGTTACATGCGAACTAGGCCATTGTTTGCTTGTACCATATTCAAGCTAATATGGGTTGTTTCAGTGGCATTATTTTAGTTTTATTTCAATTTACACTGTATCTAGGGAGGAAGTCCAATTTTTTAAAAAGGCTTGTTCCATTTCAGAAGGGAGTGGTGTGGATCACCATTACAGCAACAACAATTTGTGTTTGATACCTGCAAAATTCAGCCCTATGATAAAACTGTGCCATCTTGGCCTACAGCAAGAGGTTCCATGTAATGTTTACTTTGTGTGACCTCTGTGAGGCAACAGTGTATCTAAGTAGGCTTGAGGCTCTGTTTTGTTACTGGCGAAGGCCTGTGTAGTAGTTGCTGAGTGACATTCTGAAGGGAGAGAGAGAGAGAGACAATCGCTTTGCATATTGTTAGATGGGGCTTGGATTAGGTAAATTCATTTCTGACTGGCTGGGGATTCTAGCAAGGTGGGAAAGAGTGGTTGGAAAATGGCAGTTGAGATATGACAGTTGACAATTAGTAGCCCTCATTTGTAATAGCCATTGACAGAGCCATTCTCCATGAGTTTGTCTCCTAAAGGCATCTAAGGGTGAAATCCTAGGTATGTTTAGACAGAAAAAAGGCCTACCGTTCCTAGCATTCCCCAGCTTAGTACCCCAAGTTACTGGGCATCACTGCATCTTGAGGTAGAAAATTCCATAGTTTTAACTATGTGTTGTGTGAAGAAGTACTTCCTTTCTGTTTGTCCTGAATCTCCTGCCAATCAGTTTCATGGGATGACCCAAATTCTGCATTATGATAGAAGGAGAACTTCTCTCCATCTGCTTCGTCCACACCATGCATATAAAATTCTTTTATGTTTGCTCTTTACCTTTTTTTCCAAATTAAAAAGCTCCAAACGCTTTATCGTTTCCCTATAAGGATAAAGTGATCAAACCCCCAGATAATTTTGGTTACCCGTTTCTGTACCTTTCCCAGCTCTATGATTTCTTTGATTCAAGTGTTTATATACAGCCTTTCAAAAGACCTACCAGGGTGGTCTGGAAAATCAAGATAAATTACACAAATAAAATCTAACACTGTGTTAAAAAAAGAAAAATGCACTAAATACATTGGGAAGACTGAGAGAATTAAAAAAAAAAACTTGCTTTGCAGCAAAAAGATAACAATGTTGTAGCACCAGGTGAGCCCCTCTGGGGAGGAAATTCCTCAAAGGGGGGTACTCATTGACAAAGCTCTCTTTTTTGGGGCATCACCCTCCTTACCTTGGATAGTTGGGGACACCTGAAGAAAAGCCTCCAAAGATGTCATGGATGCATGGGCAGGATGGTATGGGAGCAGGTATTCCTTCAGGTTTCTGAGTCTTTAGCCATATAGGGCTTTAAGGGTAAGCACGAGCACTTTGAGTTGTGCTTGGAAACAGCCAATGAAGTTCACTACTGTCAAGATTCTGGTCACAGTCAACAGAGTAGCACCTGCATGTTAAACTCTGAAGTTTTTGGACAATCTTCAAAGGCAGCCCTATGTACAACATATTACTGTAATCAATCCTAGATGTTACCAGTGCATGGAAAACAATGGCCAGGCAATCTCTGTCCAGGAGAGGTCATAGCACCTCCCTAAGCTGATGAAAGGCACTTCTTGCCACAGAGGCTATGAAATCCCATCTAGAGCAGTTGAACACCATCTCTCTCAACAGATGAACCACCCATCCACAGACCCTCCCAACATGTCAGAATTAAGATTCAGTTTATTGGCCCTCATCCAGTCCATTACTGATTCCAGCTCCTGTTTCAGCACTTCCACTGCCTCTCCTGAAGCCAATGAATAAGAAACCAGAGCTTGATGTATTCAGCATACTGATGGTATCTCATTCCGTATCCTCAAATGATCTCTCCTAGCAGTTTAATGTAAGCACTTAAAAGCATGTGCGGCAAGCTAGAACCCTGTAGGACCCCATAGCATAAATGCCATGGAGCTAAGCAGTAGTCCCCCAGCCCCACCTTCTGGAATTGACCCACCAAGGTAAACAACAGTGTAGTAGGGAAAAGCAGGGATTTCTTCTGCTATGACTCCTGATTCTTTAATGTTTGGACAGCAGGCTTCTGAGTTGAGTCAATCTGTGTTCAGCCCTGCTAAAATCAGACTCTGCCCAGTGGGCTTGATGAAAAATAGCTGAAGTTATTGGGGCCCATCTACATGGAGACACTTTCCAACACAATTCAGTTAAAAACCCCGTTTTCATAAAATTGGATTTGCTCCTTCCATGGCACATGCAGCCAATTAAAGTGGCATATCCAAAAAAAGAACAGCCACTTTTGCATGGCAGACTGCATGAGAAATGGCATTAGTTCGGGCATATGTGGGCAGAGTCTCACGGCATCAACAAGCTCCCTTAAAAAGAAAAGAAAAAAACTGCTCCGTGCTGAGTGAGTACAGCGTAAGTCAATGGGACTTCCTGTTTTTAGGGCAGAAGTGGAGATTTCAAAAGAGCAGAAGGCATCCCAAAGGGACATGCTGACTTGAAGGCTCACTTGAGGAAAAGCAAAGGAGGTTAAAGTCATTAACATTATGTGAAGGTGCGGAGATCCAAAACAATCTACCCCTCTCTCTGCTCAGTGCTGAGTAAGTGCAGTGGAAGTCAGTGGGAATTACTTCTGAGTAGAAATATTTAGCAGGCTGTTTTCAGGACAGAAGCTGTGATTTCAGAAGTCATCCCAAAGCAACATGCTGACTTTAAGGCAAGTGGTCTGAGGGAGTGCAGCTGTGAGCTCTCCTCTGGCTTGTGAGAAGGGAGACAGTTCTATAGCCAACCCTCTCTTCTGAAGGGTGTGCCCTTCACCGGAGGCAGCCTTTTTCTTTTTATTCTTTTCCCCTCCACACCTCTGTAGCTGTGAAGGGCTGGAACCCCTGAAGGCTCATTTGGGGGAAAAGGAAGCACAATCACCTTTTAAAGTCATTAAACTTATGTGAAGGTCCGCACCTCTGGAAAAGCACAGATTTAAAATAATAGCCTTCCCCACCCCTCTCTCTGCTCTGTGCTGTGTTAAGTAAGTGCAATGGAAGTCAATGTAGCCATGTTTAGTGGGCTGCTTTCAGAGCAGAAGTGGAGATTTCAAAAGAACAAAAGTCATCCCACAGCAACCTGCTGATTTGGGGAAAAACAAAGCACAATCGTGCACAGGTCCATTCCTCCGATTATGACGCAACTTTCCCTTCTTCCTATCAGCACTACACTCCCCAGCCGGCGCTGAAGGTAGTATTACTAGTTGAGGTCACACAGACTCCCAAACCGCAGCAAAGCCGGTGTAACAGGAAAATCCATCACAAAATTACTTTGCAAAAATGTGGGTTTTTCAGCATGAAAATGCGCAGTTGCTGTGGGGATGGGGGAACATCATGTGCCATGATCATCTGTGAGGTGGAGTAGCACTGGAGTAAATATCCCCCATGTAGATAGGGCCTTGAGAAGGTGAGGCGGGGAGGCAGCTGAGTGGTCCTTCTGGCTCCAGGTAGATAAATAGGCCCTTTGCCCACAAGACAAGGAGGTGGGAGAAATGGCTGAAGCCACAGAGTGCGCTCCCAAAAGAATCAGCAAAGGAGCAATGAAAGCTAGCCAGAATCTGAGTTGCCTGTTCAGGAATTCCTCTCTGATGGAGCCTGTTCCCTCATTAATGTCTCTTTCAAGTCCCCATTGCAAAAGGGACTTCAATCTTGCCTTTTTGGACAGCTGCTGAAGAAATCTTATCTTGTTTTTCTTTCCTTTAAGGACTGTAATTCCTCAAGGCTCGTGGAAGTAACATATGCTGTTAAACTGTCCTATCACTTATAAATACTGTGGAAGCAAAGTACTTGTCTGCATTCTCTCTCTCTCTCTCTCTCTCTCTCTCTCTGTGGGACAGGCAGAATTCCAGGCCCAAAATGTATAACGTATCACCAAGTCTCCAACTCCCAATCCAGAGAGCCTATCTGGAACGATACTATGGTTGATGGTATTGAAAGTCGCTGGGGAATTACAGGGGGTGCACTCCCCCTGTTTCAGTCTGTACCAAAATCAGGCCTGACATCTTAAGATGGGATGGGATGACCAGAAGTGTACACAACGTTCTAAATGTGGCAGCACCATAGATCTGTATAAGGGCAGTTTCTGAAGGCCCTTGGGCAAGACACCCACAATGGGCTTCCTCCCTCGGTCAATTTTATCACCACTGTCAGCTTCTGCTGTTGCTCCTCCCCCTCTTTTGCATCATTACTAGCGCTTGCTTGTTCAACAGGCAGAGAGCCAGTGAGCAAATAGGCACTGGCATCTTCTGCTCTTCCTTCTCACCACCACTGTTATCTGGGCCAGAGCAAGAGGCAGGTGAACAAGCAGGTTGCAACAGTGAAGAGGAGAAGCAACTCCTAGGGAGTTGTTGTCAGTGGGCCCCTGCTGGGGTGTGGGCCCTCAGCATGTGCCCAATCATGCCTACCCTTGATGCTGGATAAGGGCATTACGATATTGGCAGTTTTTAGGATTAGCAAATCCTTTGCTAATTGTCACTAGCATGGAATGTGTCTTTTTCTGCATCCCACTGGGTCAACATTTTCCACTATAAGCCCAGAATGTCTTTCCTGATGAGTCACTGCCAGTGCAGACCACATTAATATAAATGTGTGTGTGTGTGGGGGGAGGTTGTCCCACTATGCATCACTTTTCATTTAAGTTACACTGATTCTCATATGCTATTTTGTTGCTCATTCACCTATTTTAGAGAGATCCCTTTAGAGCTGTTGACAGTCCATTTGAGAGTTCACCATCCTGAATAATTTGGTGTCATCTGCAAGCTTAGCCACTTCACTGCTCATCCCAACTCCAGATCAGTTATGAGCTAGCTAAATAGTACCAGTTGCAATAGAGATCTTCCTCTACAATAGATGTCTATGGCAAGCAACTCGCTAGAGCTGCTTGTACTAGCTCTCTGCTCCTCGGACTATGTTCCAGAGCTGGGCTTTTAATGGTAAAATAGATGCTCTTGGCACCCCTTCAAACTCTGAAGCTGGCTAGTAGAAGCTGGACATCTCGGAGAAACAGAAGACAGAATCCAGGCTCTGGAAGAGTCAAGCTCTGACTTAAACTATGCAATCTGCGATGAGTTCCATGACACATATCTCCTGTCAGATTTGAGAAGGAAAAATCCTCCATAAAATCTCACTGGGTGTTCTCTTCCTCCCAGAAAAGGCACAAAAAAGTTGTATCAGCTCCTGTATCCAGCCACTATAAATCTAATTGCCTCGCCCAAATACTTGTATAAAAGGCATAATTCAATCCTGGTGAAGCAAGGTTATCTCTGGGCAGAACTCAGTAATGAAAGGTTGGAATCCAATTTGGCTAATCATGGGGTTTGTTCTATGTTATTAGACTGATAATTGCACTAAGCATTGTGAAAATGTATATCGTTCCCATTCTGGTAAAAACAAAGGTGCCAGTATGCTTATTTATATGATTTGCTGTTAGAAGTTTGTAAGCCTCTTACATGGTTGGTGTTGATCTTATGTTCTTCATGTCTCCTAGCCCACCATTGTGCTTTATGAGGGATATAAAACAAGGACAGTTGGGGGGCTTCATCACAAGGAGCTTTTATCCTGTGATTCATATTGCTCCTTCAGGGAAGTTTGCAGGCTCTTTACACGATGCCATGACCCTGCCGTGACCCTCCTGCTCTAAATGCCCGTTGTTCCGCTTTTAAATAGATTGCAGATAATGAACTATCAAATTACCCCGCTTGTGTTCCACTTCAGTTTCCTCCCTGAAAAGAGTTAAAGCTTCAAGAAAAGGAGCGAGATCAAGGAAAGATAATGGAAGACTCAGATATGGGGAGAAGGGGGGCAGGAAGCACAAAGGGAGTCAGTGGTGATCCTGCATTTAAAATGGAAGCAGAAAGCCCCATTTTAAATGCAGGATTTTAAGCTGGTGTAGAAATGCCCTTGGTCTTCGATGCTCATTGTAGGTACAGTATGATGTAGTGGAGAGAATGTTTGGTTTGCAAATGGGAAATTCAAGATATATCTACAAGGTAAATCCCATCTCAGAATTGCAAAAGGACACCATCCATGTTTCTTTGCAAAAATAACAGTCAAGGTGGTTTAAATTTTTTGCAGCATATATGTGCCCTACTTTACAATAAAGAGTGCTGCATTGTCTTGGAAAAGTCACTAACTCTGATCCGGGGGGGGCGGGGGGCGGGGGAGAACACAAAGACAGGAAACCAGCTCCCATTTTAACCCGTAGGATCGCTATAACGAAGGCTTGAAGTAGTTACTTCCTAAGGCAATAAACCAATCAAAGGAGAATCGGAGCCTCAAGATCGTGCTGTACAGCACTTAGGCGATTGGGCTTTAAACTGTGCTGTGTCAATTGAGGGGAATCTCTGTAAGTTCTGATGTGGGCATTCAGAGGGCAAGCCTCATTCAGCACAATGGGAGTTACTTCTGAGGAGACACTAATTGGTTTGTGCAGGGACAAGACAAGACGCACACAGGAAGCACCCCTTGACCGGGGTCAGGGCATACCCCTGGGCAGGGCTAGCATATCCGAGGGAAATGCAGGGGTTGGGGCACACAACAGCTATACTGAGGAGAACCCGACTTAAGGAAAAGAATCGGACTATAAGCGGTCTCAGGAAATCTGGTTTTTCTGCGATGAGCTCCAGGGTGGCTGCTGGATGGCCACGACGTCAGGTATCCATAACGACCTCCATATGCAGCCAGTTCAGAGTAAATCACTTGTGGAAACAGGCCCCAGGTGAGCCTCTGTGAGGCAAGCAAACCACAGGTGGGATTCATCTCCGAGCAGGGTCTCACCCTGGTCCGCACCCACCATTCTTAATTCAATGAGGTCACCTAGAAAGAGCCTCCAACAATGAGCTCACTTCACAGCAGCCTAATCTGGACATAGGCAATCCTTTAGGTACCCCAGTCTCAAGCCATGAAGAGTTTTAAATTTCATACCAGTGCCTTCAATTTTGCCCAGAAATTAACCAGGAATCAGTGTAGCATTTCAAAGACTGGCATGATATGCTAACAAGGACCGGCCAGTAGGAGTAATTTCACAACTGCATTTAGAATGGTATACTATAGTTTCTGGGTAGTCTTCAAAGCCAGCCTCACTTACAACGCATTAGAGTAGTCTAACCTAGAGGATACCACAGTCTTCACAAATATAGTGAGCCTGCACAGAAAGGATTGCAGTTGGCACACCAGCTGATACTCATGAAAGGCATTCCTTGCAGGCACAGAAGCCACTTAGGATTCCAATGACAAAGACCGCTGGATCAATGAGCACCCTCACACTGCAGAACAGGTTGAACGCCACCATCCAGAACAGAAAAGCCACCTACAAACTAACACTGGTGTATATATATGACACAGAAGTATCATCTTTACTCATCAAGGACATAATGAGATCTATAATTTTAAACCAACCACAAAAATCCAGAGGGATGCCAAATATAATGGGCTTGACAAATGAGTTGCCATGTTTTTGTTTATGGAGATTTTCAAGGCAAGTTGTGCTGTGCTCTTTCCTCACTTAGGTTAGGCAGTTATTATTCGTCACTAGTATGAATGATCCCAGTGGGCCTTGCAAGAAAGAATTGCAGTGTGGAAGGCTCCTGTTTTGGGTTGCAGTCAGGCATTCCTTCTTTCAGGACATACATACCATTCTATTCCCTCCCCTCCCCTCCCCACTACCTCTCCCAATTTTCCCTCACCCCCTCCCAGCAGTCAGTCAGCAGTCTGCACGAGCATGCTCGGTCCTCACTGTGCTGTTGTGTGTGTGTGTCCATGTATGCTTCCCTAGTAGGGTCAGGATCAAGAGTAGACATGGTCAGGGTGGTCAGGCACACCCCAGCAGGGGCCAATGACAAGAGGCCCCTGGACTTGGTCATCCTCTTCCCCATCACATTCTGTTTGCTCACCTGCTTCTCCCGCTCTGGCCCAGGCAACAGTGGTGGTGAGGAGGAGCAGCAGCAGATGCCTAGTTGCTCACTGGCTGGCTGCCTGTCAAACAAGTAAGTGGCTGCAAGGATGAGGCAGGAAGAGGAGCAATAGCAGCTGGTAACAATGGCGGTGAGGAGGTAGGCTCACTGAGGGAGGGGGCCCATTGAAGTTGTCTTGCCCAAGGGCCTTCAGGAACTTGGAGCCAGCATGGCCCTTATACAACTCTATGGTGTGGGCACATATTGAATGCTATGTACACTTCTGGTCATCCCATCCCCATCTCAAGATGCCAGGCCTGGTTTTGGTACTTTCTGCCTTGGTTGTCCTGATGGATGACCTTTGCTGGGATGGCAGAGGGAGTGCATCCCTGCCAATTCTCCTGGACCTCACAATGGCTTTTAGTACCATCAGCCATAGTATCCTTCTGGATAGGCTCTTTGGGTTGGGAGCTGGAGGCCAGAACTGGAGCTGGCATTGTTCACTAGACACCTTGGAGGATGGGCGGGGGTTCAAGTGTTTTATATATAAAAATAATAAATAGTTTTGGGTGGGGGAAAGGGAGATAAACTCCTCCTTCAAAGCCATGATTCCAATCTGATTCAGGGTCCCATGTGTCTTCATTTACCATTTCAGAACAACAACGCAGGTGATCCAGGCTTTCTTCACACAGAGCTTTTATCCTGCGATTGAGATTGCACCTTCATGGAAGTTTGCGGGCTCTTTACATGACACTGTGAACCTCCAAGGCATCTTCTGTACTAAATGCCCTTTGTTCCATTTTTAAATAAATCACAGATAATGAGCTATCAAATGACCCTGTTGTGTTCTGCTTGAGTTCCCTCCGTGAAAAGAGGAAAAGCGGCAAGACGAGATCAGTGAAAGATAATGGAAGACTCAGATAAAGGGAGAAGGAGGGGGAAAGGAAACAGATGAAAAAGGGAGATGTTGTGATCCTGCACTTAAAACAGAAGCACAAAGCTCCGTTTTAAATGCAGGATTTTAGGCTTGTGTCCCAAGTCGCACACCATCTTGCACAGTTGTACCCCAAGGAAGCTTTTGAGGCAGACAGAGCTCCACTTCAGAGAATAAAGCTTTCTGAAGACTAGTTTCAGATGCAGGATTTTAGGGCATCCATATTGCAGCCTTCTGTGTGATCTCTCAGGGTCTGTTACACTATCTGTTCTAAAGGTTCTGCAAAACAATGCAGACCTTTCAGACCTGGGGTGTGTTTCCACACTATCGGCTTCACCTGGCTTGCAACTTTGTTGCAGTGTTTCCCCAATGGCATCTGCTCCTTTTCCAGTTTCCACACTGCTTAAAGTCTCGGCTTATCATCGCTGTAGCCTTGGGCTCTGTGCTGTTTCCACTGAGCTCTAATCGAATTATTTTCTTTATGGCTGGGTGGAGTCTGCGTTGAGTCTGATTACCTCATCCATGTTCCCGCCTCATCCTCTTGCTGAGTCCCCCCTCCCTCTCCCCCTTCACTGACAGAAGCATACTTCTGGGTGGGGTGGGGGGATTGGAAGTGAACGTCATCAGACTGGCAGGGGCTGCTGAACCAGTCAGAGCGGCTCCCTCCTCCAGGCTCTGCTCCCTTTAATGGCAATCTTGGGAACAAGCCTCATTGACCACAGTGGGAGTTACTTCTGAGTAGCCTGATTCCACCCATTTCCCCCCCTTTCCCTCTAAATAGCAGACTACCGCATTAGAAAGCACCCCTAAGGCTACCTCATTAGCAGGCACACGCTAAGTTGCTATCTCATTATCACACTATTGTGCATATTTTCCATCAATACACATACCCCATGTCAGTATGATGCTAGGACTCTATCACTCTATTGTGAAATAGCGCTATCACACAATAGTGCAAATGCGTGTTAGTGCTATTTCATGATAGACTGATGGAGTGATAGAGTCATAGGAAGGTACTGACTGAGAGGTTGCCAATATTGATAGAAGACCTGCGCAATAGTGTGATAATGTGATAGTGACTTAACGTGTAATATGAAAAACTAGACTATGATGCTTGTGGCATCGTTTCCCTAGTCCAAACAACACAAAGGAATATTAGCCATGGATCCTCCCCACGTGTAGTTCTGGGGAACTGATCCGAGATAAACCTGATTTTCAGGCTGTAATGGGAGTACTTGCTTGCCTGTGATAGCAGGCTTATACGGACTAGAGTGCTAGCGATTATTTTCAATGATGTTTTAAAAGTTGGTTCCTCGGCATCCTGCTCCAAAATGCTGATGAAACTTCTGGAAAACAGGGAGGGAAAGGGTTGGGTCACTGAGGTCACGAGCAACACACCCACAAAGGCTGGGTTACATGCCCCATGGGCAGGACTATGATACCCAATCCATTACAGCTGTGGAAACAGGCCAGTAATGGAGCCAAAGTAAGTTGGAAAAGTCAGACTATAACCAGTCTCAGAAGAAGTGGTTTTTTTGTGATAAAGTGCAGGTGCTGATTGGCCACAACATCATGGAAACACAGAGACCTCTCTGCACAGCGAGGTTGGAGTAAATTGCTGGCGGAAACACACCCTTGCATTGTCAACAGCTCTTCCAGCCCCACATGACAATGCAATCCTAAGTAGGATTGGGCAGTGGGGAGTGAAGTACTAGATCACCTGCCACTTCCTAGTTCTGCTGGCTCACGTTGGCCCAGATGGGTGGGTTCACCGTTTTTAGGGTGTGTGTGTGTCTGTTTCTGGTGATGTCTTTGTAAAAAATGTTTCTGTCCTGTTGGTTTCAATGGGAGGGAAAATACCCACAACAGGCTGGCGTGGGCGAGGGGCCTGATCCAGGCTCCGCACTGGGGAATGGAGGGGCCTTGGATCCAGCAGATCAAAGACCACCCCAACCCATATCATGGCCTACAACTGGCCACACACCTGAACACCAACGTGCCAACTTGCCGCATCCCCCAACTGTATGTGTGTAAGGCTCTTCCTCATGATCAGAACCCCAGTTAGCCCAGGAATCCCACTCTTAAGGTGGTGCCTTATGCACATATAGGTGCCTGGATCTTACGAATGCCAAAGATGTGTCTGCTAGCAGTAGGCATGGTCAGCAGGGGTGTCAGCATCAAAGGCAGGAGCAGTGACCATGATCCCGCTCTCATGCATTTGGTGAATGCATGAAAGACACTCACACGCCCAGCCTCACACACATGTTCTGGGGCTTGCACATGGCGGGTGTCAGCACCAGGTATCTGGGGGCAACAGTCAAGGCCCCAACATCCCTGGAGGGCCACTGCCAATATCTGCCATGGGCTCTCCGTAAAGAAAAAAACCCTGCTGTACTCTGAGCTGGGTCTAGCAGTGGGTAGTGGAGCCAGGACCCACAGGGCCGAAGCGCTGGGACTTTTTGATGAGCAGGGATGATCTGCCACACCCTCAGACTTCCCTGTTTCCTCTGAGCTTAGCTGCAGTTCACACTGTAGCTGGGAAGAAATGGATTTCCCCAGCAACATGGATATTCACAGATATGGATATGGATGATATAGAGACAGATATATGGAGCAACAGCGTAAATATGGATCAACGCAGCTGCCTGCATTTTTGGATTCTCCTTAGGATTCTGGCTATGGGGGCTGTCATGATAAGCCCCTGCACTTCAAAATGTACCATCACACCACTACCCATGAGGCCCCACTGGCGGGGCCCCATCAGGGTGCATTGTGTTCAGGGCCACTTCAAATCTGGATCTGGCCCCAAATCAGCAAAACTTTTCAGCAGCAGTGGCTCCTACTTTCCCAGGATCTCAATGTCCCTGATTATTAAGGTGCTTGGGCCCTTCCTCCTGGGGCCCTTCTATCAGCTACCATACCCTGTTGAATCCTCCTACCTGAAACTCTGGCACTTGTCGTAATTTAGAGAGCACATCATATATGCAGGCAGAGTTCTCTCTACCTCTCAACTTTCACCAGGTCTTACAAGATATGGAGACACACACACCCCACCCGCCATATAGATGCAGGGAAATGTGTTTCCATAAACCCTCTTCTAATAATATGTCACTGAATTTAGCCTCACTCTATCTTTCGGGTAATGGGCTTGCAGCCAGGGTCAGGATACCCTGGGACTCAGAGTCCTGGGATAATTCCAGATGGATGGTTCCTGGCACTGCTGATAAACAGGTATTATGTGGCTACTCTGTCTTTTCCCCCTTCACAGATTTTTTTTTTTTTTTGCGGCGGGTGGGGGTGGAAGGAAGATAGACAACAGAAATGGCAGGAAAACATGGGACAGTTACAAGTGGAAGATAACGTCTCGACCCCCCTACCCAATAACGTTCTGTGTATGAGGCAGGGCGATTGTACAATAAAAGCCTTATCTGAAAGCACCCCTTGTAAAGTATATCCAGGCTTGGCCCTGTAGTCAACCTGGTCAGTGAATGTTAGTGCTTGCCTCCCACTGGAATGGCCAATTTTTATTGTTATTTATTCATTACATTTATACCTCACCTTTCTTCCATTGTGGAACTCAAGGTGGCTACATGTGGTTCCCAGGTGGTCTCCCCTCCAAGCACTAACCAGACCCAGACCTGCTTAGCTTCAGCAAGGTGGCTGCCTCATGTGCCTTCAGGCTATGCCCTGGGACATAAATTTAAAGCCAACAGGTGCAGAAGAAGTCAAGAATAGTTGCTTTAATGCAGGGTGGGTTACCTCAAACCTGGGGGCCAAATGTAGTCCTCCTGGGGTTCAAATCTGGACCATACCCACTTCCCCTGGAGCCCCCCACCCTTTCTCCCAACCACCAATTGTCTGGTGTTTTCCTGGTGTTTGTGCATTTTCCCCCATTCTAAAAGGTTGAAATGCTTCTCTGAAAGCTTAGGTACTAGCAGTATGAACTTTAAGCTACAATATGCTGCTGGGGGTTTTGTGTGTGTGTGTGTGTTTGGTTTTGTTTTTTGTATTTTTGGCCCCATCTCTTTTGCCTTTGGCCTTGCCCACCATCAGAATGCAGCTCCCCAAAGATCCTCCAAAATGGATCTTGGCCCTTGGGCCGAAAGGGATTCCCCACCCCTGCTTTAACGCTTTAGTATGTGCCTTGCATAATGCATTTGGCACAGGGTGAGGGGTGGGGAGTGGAGGTCAGGGGAGGACTGCACAGTGTTTGCTTTGAAAAACAGATAAATGAAGGTTCAACCAGGTTGACTTGCTCAAGGTTACCTTAATTAATGACAAGAGTTTCTTTCCTAGGAAATGGTGTTCACGTCAAAAAAGTTGCATGCAGCTTTATTTGCATATATTACGACAAAATGCGACTCCAAGCCAGTGATTTAAAGTTCTAAGGGAAGAGAGTCATCAGATACTGGGGGCAACCTGGGAGCTAATGTAGCTTGGATAAACTTTTGGCTGCTGCCCTAAATACACTTATTCCAGAGTAAACTTCATTGATCTCAGGGAGATCTACCAGTAAACCAAATGTCCTCAAATTAAGTTAATAAGACGTGCAACGACAGCTGAACTGAAATGATGCTTTAGGGAAAGCTCTAGGTCATTGTGTGACACAGGTCATCTGTGTGTTTGCAAGTGTATCAGTTCCAGAATTTCCAGGAGAGATTACGTGAGCTACAGTTGTCTCTGTTATACTTTCCCAAGTTATGAGAATTGCCAGGGCCAGCACTACCTGGGGTTGACTTCCTTTTGGAGTAGAGATCACTGGAGATATTTATGACATTTTTGTAATATTAATCAGGTTCTGGATTTTTCTTATTGTTGATTGTTTAAAATTGTTTAGATATATGTATGTGTCTTTCTGTGCTGTCTCTTATATGCTTGTATCTAAATGGTTTTTATACTATGTATAATGTATTTTTAAGGTTTTTAAAACCTTTATAAACTGCCCTGAGCGTTTCGGCTATTGGGGAGTATAGACGTGTAATAAATAAAATGAAATATTTGCATTCTTTAAAAACAAGAGGGACTTGCAACATAAGAACATAACCAGAGCCCTGCTGGATCAGACCAAGGGCCCATCCAGTCCAGCATTCTGTTCACACAGCGCCCAACCAGCTGTTGACCTTCTCCCCACCCCACAGCTAAGGGGTGAGGTCTATTCTAAAGTCTGCATCTGTGGGAAGACACTGCAGTTTCTAGAGAGATGGAGAAAGAGTGGGAGAGGTAGACCTGAGAGGTAGTGGTGAGTTCTGAAGGCAACTTGGGGGTGCAGGTTCTTCTCTTTGGGGAACTGAAGGGAGGCAAGAGATCTACAGCCTGCTAGGAGTATTGTGCTGCTTTCATCCACTTAGGGGGCAATCCTATGCAGATAGGCAGCCACCTCCAAACTCGGAGGCAACCGCCTATCCAATGCAGGGCAGGAGAAGCACAGAGGGGCTTGTTCCCTCTACGTTTCTCCTGACCTGCATTTGCAGCTAGACAGCTGATTTCGACTGTCTAGCCGTGGGAGGGTGGAGCGGGGGAGGAGGCTGCCGGACGACATACAGGATGTGACATACAGGCATTTCTGCCCTCCCCGCCCAGGAACGCCCCCCCAGAATGCCCCGTTTTGGCCGCTCTGCGCTCCTCTTGTGAGCATGGGGCTCCATGTTGCCTGCGAGGCAGCGTGGAAGGCGGGGGGGAAGGTCAGTTCTCCAGGAACTGACCTCGGAGTGTGGGCTCCAAGGTTGGTCCCCAGAAAACCAGATATCCTATGACCACCTAGCTGCTGACTAGCGGCCATAGGATTTCTCCCTTATGCTCTCATTGTACAGTCAGGGCCAGAAATATTGGAGCAACGATAACTGTTTTGGCAGTTGGCCTCCGTACAGCACAAAATTGAAGTTGAAAGGAAACACACCCAGATGGGAGTGAAGTCAGGACTTTCAGCTGTAATTCAAGGGGTTTGACAAAAGTGGGGCACTAACCATTCAGGAAGTACAGCCAGTGGCATGCACACACACCCATTGTTGGTGGCTCATAAGTAATGGAAGGAATGGCTGACAAGCAGCTGCATGGCCAGGTATGGCCTGTTTCCTGGGTACCCCATGACCAATCAAGCAGATAAAAGACCTGGAGGTGGTTCTGAGGGTTACATTTGCATTTGGTAGCTGTTCACTGGAACCCCCAACATGAGGTCCAAAGAGGTGTCCATGCGAGTGAAGGAGGCCATCATTAGGCTGAGGAAACAAAATAAACCCATCAGAGAGATAGCAAAAACAGTGGGAGTGGCCAATACAACAGTTTGGAACATCCTGAAAAAGCGTTTCTCAAGGCAAAGAAGGGGGATGTTCTTCAATGGCCAAGTCAGTCACCTGATCTCAACTCAATAGAGCATGCTTTTCACTTACTGAAGACAAGACTGAGGGCAGAAAGACCCACAAACAAGTGGCAGCTGAAGGCAGCTGCAGTAAAGGCCTGGCAAAGCATCTCAAGGGAGGAAACTCAGCATTTGGTCATGTCCATGGCTTCCAGTCTTCAGGCAGTCATTGACTGCAAAAGATTTTCATCCACGTATTGAAGGCGATCCTTAAGTTTGAGATGATGTTGGTTTGTTCCATTACTTATGAGCCACCAACGATGTGGGTGTGTGTATGCCACTGGCTGTACTTCCTGAATGGTTAGTGTCCCCCTTTTGTCAAACCCCTTGAATTACAGCTGAAAGTCCTGACTTCGCTCCCATCTGGGTGTGTTTCCTTTCAACTTCAATGTGGTGGTGTACAGAGGCCAACTGCCAAAACAGTTATCCTTGCGCCAATATTTCTGGCCCTGACTGTTGTTGTTGTTCAGTGAACTCATTCTCCAAGTGTGGATCCTCACGTAGCCAAACATGTAACTCTCTTCATTGTTCTCTTTTCCAGTCCCACAGTGCTATGAAATATGAAACCTATAAAGCTTTTCCCCCACTAAACTATTCCTGTTGAAAGTTCGCCAGGGTACAAATGCTTTGTTCATGAAACACCTATTCTCAATCACTGGATTACTAGTTTCCGTGGCTTTAAACTCATAAATTGTAACAAGAAGCTTTCAGAGAGCTCCTTCATTGTGGTGATATGTTTTCTTTGTTTCTCTGTTTTAATTAGACAACTGAGGATTGATCATGTCATGGGGAATCTTTGGTAGATGCACATAACCTGTCTTAGGCTGTGGGAGCCTCAAAATAATTTTTCAAAAAGGTAGTGGGAGCTTTGGGTATTGAGCGGTATAGACATGTAATAAATGAAATGAAAAGCAGGCTGTCTTGTGCATATCTGTTGTGCAGGGGTCCCCCAAGCTTTTTGGACCTGTGGGCGCATTTGGGAAATTGAGAAACTGCTGTGAGTGCCACCACAAAATGCCTCCCATGGTGAATGTGGCTAGTCACATAATGGCTGCCATGGGGGCCTGAATTAAAGAGGTGGCAGTGGGGAGAGAAAGAGCAAGACTAGAGGCTAGGTGGGAGAGAAACAGCAAGGTAAGGAAGTAGAGAGAGAAACAGCAAAGCTAGAGGGTGGGAGGGAGGTGGAAACAGAGAAAAAGCAAGGCTATAGGCTTGGTGGGGGAGAAACAGCAAGGTAAAGAGGCGGGGAGAGAAATAGTGAAGCTAAACGCTGGGAGCGAGGGGGAAACAGCAAGGCAAAGGGGTAGAGAAAGAGCAAGGCTAGAGGCTGGGAGGGGGAGAAACAGTGAGCTAAAATGGTGGGGGGAATAGTGAGGCTGGAAGCTGGTAGGGAGAAGGAAATAGCAAGGCAAAGGGGTAGAGGAGAGAAAAACAGGAAGTGCAAAAGCAAGGCTAAAGGCTAGAAAGGGAGAGAAAGAACACTGCCCTAATACTTCCCAAGGTTTTTCTAAAAACAACTTTTTTGAAGGGGGCAGGGAGGGAAGAGCTTTGCAGGCACCGTGTTGGGGACCCCCACTGCAGTAGGTGTAGAGTAGCTTTCCCCAATCTGGTGCCCTCCAGATGTTTTGGACCAATTCCCATCAGCCCCTCCCAGCATGTCCAATATGGATGCTGGGAATTGCTGGAAAACATTTGGAGGGCATCAGGTTGGGGAAGGCTGGGGTAGAGTGGCCAGACTTGATAGGTGACAGGACTTCTGTTGCAAAAAAATTGTGGGTGGAGCAGTTTGTCAGTCTCATAGTGCTGTGATTTATTCTCTGTTGTTGTTCTGTGTCTGTGAACATTGCATGCATCAGGTAGTAAGTGTTGAAGTGCATGTGCCCATCATGACAGTTCCCATAGTCACATCGCCAAGGAGAGTTCAAAATGCAGACAGTTATCTATTTATCTACCTACCTACCTACCTACCTACCACCCAATAGCCGAAGCTCTCTGGGCAGTTCACAAAAATTGAGATCTCTTCCTCTCCCCTCTCTCTGAATGTGTACACATACCCACACCCAAGAGGCGTAGTATATTGCATAATACCCAATTAATTCAGATTAGCTGTCAGCCATAGAATAATGAGCTGGCAAACGGCAGTGTAGTGGTTAGCACATGGCTGGAGCCACCCAATATCTCATGAGAAAGGGAGAGGGACACTATGTATCCCCAAACAGCATAAGACCACCAGCTTAAAACTACTCCAGGAGTTTATTTTCCAAGGGCAAGTGAGAAGATTAAATCTCTCCCAGCTGTTGTGACGACTGCCGCAACCACAGAGGGAACAGAGAAGTCTGAGGGAGGTGGCAGATGATGTCATCGTCCCTGCTAATCAAAACATCCCAGCCTGTGACCCTACAACCCCCGGCTCCACTCATCTCTGCTCCTTTTCCCCATCTTCAGAGCTGCATGACTTTTGCTGAGCAGGAATGCAGGATGCTGACAGCACAGATGGGCTTAGGGAACACCCCTGCTGATACCACCCCACTGTTGGAGTTCTCTATCACTTTGAATATATTGCCTACACAGAGGCCCCTCTTTAGTGTGTGCATATATGTATACGTGCATTTCTGTATGCACATGTGATTGCTGTTATCTCCAGTTGCAAATTTAGAGTGTGAATCTGGTTTATCGGTCACAGCTAAGAACCCTGGGTACTGATGTTTTGTGAAGGGGCTGAGAATGATGGGATTGTTTAGTAATGATGCCTCCTGTTAGAAAGGCAAGCAGAGAAAAACAAAAAAAGGCAAAACAGGATGAGCGTTTACCAGTCCCCCATGCACATGGACCATCTCAGAATAATACAGGAGACCACACCCTTCTTCAGTGAAGAAAATAATTTTACTCACAAATATTCTGGCATATACGATGCAGGTATAGTGTAGAGCTTTCAAAAGAAGTTTGTTCAGTCCTTTTTGTGTTCCATTACACAGGCAGAAGCGAGAAAACACATCTGCTCCCAGCAATGGTGGAAGCTGGGGTGGGGGGAGGAAAGGAAGGAGCAAAAGGAAGAAATCACAGGAAACCACACTGTAGGCTATAGTGATCCTAAGGCTAGCTGTGGCTAAAAATCTCATAAATTAACTGACTGCAACACTGCCCCCTTCCAGTAACTTGCAGATGAGGTTGCAATATTCCCAACAGATAGTTCTTTGTTAGACATTCCTAGCCCTGTCACAGAACTACAGTCCCATGATGCCTTGATGCCAAGTTGTGACAATCCAGCAGGTTAAAATGCATGTAGTTTTCTGTGGAATTTCTGTGTGGGCATCCATCCATCTCCCTTTTCTCAGCAAACCCAGAAATGCTGTTAATACAGTCAGAAGATCTGCTGCAGAGCCCTTCTAGCCATCCCCTTTGCCAGCCTAACACAAGAATAGCGGACTTGCACTTAACTGCATTTAACAGAACATCCTCCCCCCAAGCTAGAATCCCTTTCACTGTGACTATGCCTGGACCAAAGAGTGCCTCTGACCATGGACAGATTGCTTTTAACAAAGCTGTCTTCAGGCTTTGAAGGTTAGGGTTTGTGACTTTCAGGAGAATTTGAGACCTTTTGTCTTTGCATTTGGAAGTTAAGTGTTATGTGGTGTCCCTTGTTGCAAAAAGGCTTTGCGGAATCCCTTGCCTGGCTTTCTGCTCACTGTTGGAGACAGAATACTGGACTAGATCAGCATTCCCCAACTACAGCTCAGATCATCCCCCTATAACCCCCATCACTGAGACTACAGCTCCCAATTGCCATGCTGGTTGGGGATTTGGGGAGTTGTAGTCCAACACATCTGGAGGGCACCGGATTGGGGAAGGCTAGACTAGATGGATCTTTGGTTTGCTCTAGCAAGGCTCTTGCATTCGTTTTTCTGCCACAAAGGCTTTGGCATGGCAGAAGCTGGAAAGAGATTTAGCAAGTGAAGAGAAAAGCCCTCGGAGTCTATTTCAGTCTGTGTGCTGTAATTCAAGCTTCCCTTGTATTCTGACCGGATGGAGGGTGCTCAACCTGTTCTGGATGGGGTTGCACTCCCCCTGAAGGAGCAGGTTCATAGCTTGGGGTTTCTCCTTGAGCCATCTTTGTCACTTGAGGCTCGGGTGGTCTCAGTGGCACGGAGTGCCTTCTACCAACTTCGGTTGGTGGCCCAGCTGCACCCCTATCTGGATAGGGATAACCTGGCTTCAGTTGTCTATGCTCTGGTAATCTCCAAGTTAGATTACTACAATGCACTCTATGTGGGGCTGCCTTTGAAGACGGTTCAGAAACTGCAGCTCGTCCAAAATACGGTGGCAGATTGATAACGGGGACCAGAAGGTCCGAGCATATATGACCAACTCTGACCCACTTGCACTGGCTGCCTGTATGTTTCTGAGCCCGATTCAAGGTCCTGGTTTTAACCTATAAAGCCTTACATGGCTTGGGACCACAATACCTGACGGAGCACCTCTCCCGACATGAACCTACCTGTATACTACACTCAACACCTAAGGCCCTCCTCCGGCTGCCTACGCTGAGAGAAGTTTGGAAGACGGCAACAAGGGAGAGGGCCTTTTCGGTGGTGGCCTCAAAATTATGGAATGATCTCCCTGACGAGGCCCGCCTGGCACCAACGTTGTTATCTTTTCTCCCAGGCATTCGGCAGTATATGAAAAATGTTTAATCGATACTGGAATGTCTTATGTTTATGGTTGTTTGTTTTTCAGATTGTTTGTTTGAAGTTGTTTTAGATATATTGTTCATGTGTTTTTTATGTAAATGGTTTTTAATCTCTGTATATTGTATCTTTAATGTTTTTAATCTTTGTAAGCCACCCAGAGGGCTCCAGCTATTGGACGGTATAGAAATGTAATAAATAATAATACTAAAATAATAATACTATATAACAAAGGCATGGCGGAGGTGGTGTGGGGTGTGGTGCCATTTGGAAAGCCTCCTGCCAATACAGCTAATTAGGTTTGTTGACAGGTCTTGGGGTTTGAACGGAGGTTGTTGGCTTCTTCTCAGGGGCTCCAGGGGAAGGCAGAGGTGCAAGAATTACAGGCGTATACTATTTTGCACTTGGCTTGAGAGCCTCTGCTGTTTGCTCTGCCCATGTCCATCAAGCTCCACCCTGAAACACTGGGCACAGCCAGGCTCACCTTATTCATATAGATGCTCTAGATCAGGGGATAAGAAAAGCATGCAAGTGAGTGGCAGTTGTGAAGACAGGCCAGCAGTGAGGACTGGGCCTAGCACAGCTGCCCTGAGGGAGTGGGCAGGCAAGCGGAAGTGGCTGTTCCTCAGGTAGGTGAGCAAGGGCACAATCCTATGCATGTTTAGAGAGAGAAAAGGCCTACAACTGGGAGTTACAGGCCTTTTGTCTCTCTAAACATGTATAGGATTGTACCCTAAGTGACAGTAGTAAGGAGGAGCCAGCAACTCCCCTCATTGGTTCACCTGCTCACTGCCTCTGGGCAGTGAGGCATTCACAGAGTGAGCACAGGTGAGCGTGTGGAGGAGGACAGTGACTGGGTTCACACAACATGACAACCCATATTCAAGGTCAAGGATGGCTTGAGTGTGGGTTGTCATTGAACCACGGGTTGTTGTGTTGTGTGAACTCAGCCGCATTAACAAACCATGTTAACCACTAACAACCCATGAAGAGAAATGGTTTGTTGCTGCATTGTGACCTGTGAGTTGTTCATGATTAACAAACTAACCTGCTTGTTTGAAGTTGTTTTAGATATATGTTCTTGTGTATATTGTTTGTTTATATGTTTTTTATAGAATTGGCTTTAAAATTTGTATACTGTATTTTTAAATGTTTTTAATCGTTTTAAACCACCCAGAGAGCTTTGGCCATTGGGCAGTATAGAAATGTAATAAATAAAAAGAGAAAATAACCTCTAAAAATATTTTTAAATACATTCAGAGGTATATAAAACTATTAAATAAAAATTTTAAAAAATAAAAATAGTGTTGTCCTTCTGGCATGTTCACACCACATGTTATTCATTGGCCTGTATTTTCTTTTTTGCTGCCTTGTTAGGATCTGGACAGCTTAAGTGGCTTGTTTTAGGATCTTTGCAGAGATACTGACAAACTGGTCAAACAAGCAGCAATCTTTGTCAAACCATTTTTCCCTCCAATTTTCTAAGAGCACCAGTAGTCACTCACCTAATGAGAGAACAAAAAGCAAAGGTAGCCATATTGGCCATAAGATAAAATTCCAAAATCCATATTAGTGTAATGCCTTTATTAGGCTAAACAAAACATCACAAAAAATATGCAAGCTTTTGAGATCTCCAGATCAATTCATCAGGCAAGATGTTACAAAAAGCAGGTTGGGGTGGGGAGGCGAAGTGAAGGGGTGGGGAGAAGCTGAATTTATGTTTAAGTCATGGTGTCTGCATGACCACAATCTTGAGATGGAATCTGAGAGGAAAGATCTGCAGACCTTCAAATAAAGCTCTAGCAGGTAATGTGATGGTTTCACCTTTTACCTAGAGTTGCCCCTAGGGCTGCTGAGAAAAAGAAAGGCAGAGAACTTTGATCCCCCTTTTGAAAATATAAAATCCAGCTATTACCCAGAAGTGTCTCCATTTTGGGTAAGCACACAGGCTCCTTTTGCAGTGGAAACAGTAAAAAACTAGGCAGTCTTTATATTAACAAAGGTGGAGGTGATTTTAGATGCTGTCCTAAGTATAAAAAAATCAATAGAAGCCAGCCAAATCGGGCTGTATGACTTAGTAGTTGGAGGGGAGCATATAGCCATCAGGACTAGTAGCCATGAATGGCCTTCTTCAGGAATTTGTCTAACCCCCTTTTAAAGCCATCCAAGTTGGTGGTCTTTACTACATGAGTTCCAGTTTAACTATTAGCTATGTGAAGAAGTACTTCCTTTTACCTGTCCTGAATCTCCCACCAATCAGCTTCATAGGATGACCCCAGGTTCGAGTATTAGGGAGAAAAATGTTTCCCTGTCCACTTTCTCCACACTGTGCATAATTTTGTACACCTCTACCACATGTTCCCTTACTTGCCTTTTTTCTAAGCTAAACAATCCCAGCTGTTGTAAGCTTTCCTCAAAGGGGAGCTGCTCCAGGCTCATGATCATTTTAGTTGCCCTTCTCTGCACCTTTTCCAACTCGACAATATCCTTTTTTAGGTGCAGTGATCAGGCAGAACTGTGCACAGTACTCTAAGTGTGGTCGCACCATAGGTTTGTATAAAGGGACCATGAACTTGTACTAATCTATGGTGCCCTAGTTAGCAGTGTGCTTCCAGGCCCAATTGAAAGTGCTGGTGGTTATTTGCTACATCCATACAAGGCTGCTTGTACCAGCCAGCTTGTACCAGTCAGAGGACCAGCCTCTGAGGTCCTGCGCACAGGCTTTCCAATAATGTCCATCACATTGGCAGACATGAGAGACAGGGCCTTCTTGGTGCATGTCCTGTCAGTGTGGAAGTCCCTCCTATGGGACATTTGCTTAGCTCAACACTGTGCCTTTTTAAATGGGCTTGAAAGACTTGGTTGTTCATGTCTGGATTAACCCTAATATGCAGTTGGCTGAGGCTTTTAAACTGAAACATTTGTAATGGTTGCTGATTTGTTATTTCATTGTTGTTTTTAGATGGTATTTCTGAACTGTGGATATTGTTATTTTGTATTTTTGTCTATTTGTTTTAGGATTATTTCAGCGTGTGAACTGCCTTGATGGGGCTCTCTCTCTCTCTCTCTCATACACAGATCCCTAAACTGAGGCTTTGGTGATACAGAACTGTATTTAAGGCTGCAATCCTGTACACACTTACCTGGGAGTGAGTCTGTTTAAAGTCACTCGGTCTTTTATCTGGGCAGACATGTATAGCATTGCACTGTAAATGTATTTCTTTGGAGATGATGTTTGGAGACAATAGATATCATCTTGTTATATTCTAGCAGGATCTCAAAGCACTTTAAACTTAATTCATTGATCAGTCAGTTAAAAGGCAGATAAAGAATTAATTAAAAATCTTTATAAATGAGCCAAATAAATGAGGCAGCTTTGTATTATATCAGATTAGTCTGCTGCCCTAAGGGGCAGTTGAGGAAGCTGCCCCATTGCTACTGTTTAAGTAAGATTAAACAGTCCAGTCAGCTTCTGTGTGTGGGATGGAGGAGG
Organism: Heloderma suspectum; assembly: GCF_057233095.1. Taxonomy (NCBI): domain Eukaryota; kingdom Metazoa; phylum Chordata; class Lepidosauria; order Squamata; family Helodermatidae; genus Heloderma; species Heloderma suspectum. The sequence goes on from NC_139459.1 coordinate 31,645,727, forward strand.
GCACCATCTGGTCCTTTATCTTGGGCTGGCCCTGTCTTTTGGCTAGAAGTGCTAGGGATTGAACCTGGGATGTTTTGAATCCAAAGCATATGTTCTATTATGGTTGAGCTGTTGGCCCTCTGCTTCCACACATCCTGTGATCCTCAAAGAGTTTTAGCTTTTATTTGGGCTGGGGATGTTACCAGCTTCTCTGCTCTAGTTGCCTTTGGGTTGTAGCCACCAGGTGGTTTAACCCTGACTACATTTCATTTGCATATATTACACCTACCTTCCCCAACCTGGTGCCGCCTAGATTTTTTTGACTACAACCCCCAGAATTCCTGACCGTGGGCCATGCTGGCTGGGGCTGATGGGCATTGAAGTCCAAAACATCTGAAGGGAACCAGGTTGGGGAAAGCTTCATTACACCATTTGAAGTTTTCATAGAAACAGTACTTGAAGTTGTTCAGTGCCCAGCAGCAGAAGTCTGGGAGGAGAAACACCCAACCAGCCTATGTTTAAAATTGGCCAGGGTGGTACCATTACAGAACTTGTGCAAGCAGCTCTAAACTGCTTGCACAAATTCTCTAATGTAGCTGCAATTCTTTCTTCTTCATAGAAAGCAATTTGCTGTTGAAACACAAGGGACAGCCCCTGCAGTTTCCCAATTCAGTTTTCTGGTGCGGTAACATTCTTTACAACTATTGCAGGTGTGTTGCCTTAAGAACATTAGAAGAGCCATGCTGGATCAGACCAAGGGCTTCTTCGCACAGAGCTTTTATCCTACTATTGAGATTGGTTACTCATGGAAGTTTGCGGATCCTTTAGATGATGTTGTCAACCGCCAAGGCGTCTCCCACATTAAATGACCTTTATCCCATTTTTTAAAAGATTGGAGATAATGAGCTATCAAATTACAACACTTGACTTAGGCTTGAGTTCTCTTGTGAAAAGAGGAAAACCCATAATAGGAGGAGCTAGACCATAGCGCCATCTAGCAGCTGTATAATGAAACATACAGAAGATTCACATAAGGGGGAAAATGGGTGGGGGGGAGGAAGCGCATGTAAATGGCATCTGTCATGATCCTTCATTTAAAACAGAAGCAGAAAGTCCCATTTTAAATGCAGGATTTTAGGCTGATGTAGAGATGCTCCAAGGGTCCACCTAATCCAGCATCCAGTTCATACAATGGCCAACCATCTGTTGACCACGAAACCACAAGCAGGACATGAGTGCAATAGCACACTCTTGCCCATGTTCCCCAGCAACTGTGTACATAGGCATACCGCCTCTGGCACTGGAGGTAGCACACAGCCATCAAGCCTAGTAGCCATTGATAGCCTTCTCCTCCAGGAATTTCTCCAATCCCCATTTAAAGCTATCAAAATTGGTGGCCATCATTACAACCTGTGGAAGTGAATTCTATAGTTTATCTATGCACTGTGTGAAGAAGTACTTCCCTTTATCTATTCTAATCTCCCATCAATCAGCTTTATCAGATGACCTAATATTATGAGAGAGGGAGAAAAATATCCAAGTGTGGTTGCACCATAGATTTGTATGAGGGCAGTATGATATTGGTAGTTTATTTTCAAATCCTTTCCTAATTATGCCTAAAATGGAATTTGCATTTTTTGCAGCAGCCACACACTTGGTTGACATTTTCATCAAGCTGTCCACCACAACCCCGAGATCCCTTTCTTGATCAGATACCACTAAATCAGAACCCATCAGCATATATGTGAAGCTGGGATTTTTTGCCCCAACATGCATTACTTTACACTTGCTTACATTGAACTGCATTTGCCATTAAGATGCCCATTCTCCCAGTTTGGAGAGATCCTTTTGGAGCTCCTCACAATCCCTTTTTGTTTTAACCACCCTAAATAATTTGGTGTCATCAGCAAATTTGGCCACTTCACTGCTCACTCCTAATTCCAGATCATTTATGAATAAATTGAAAAGCACTGGTCCCAATACAGATCCTTGTGAGATTCCACTGTTTACATCCCTCTATTGGGAGATGCCTTACCATGCCTTGCCACAGCATGTGTAGCATAACAACCAAGAGACTGAGCTATGACCCGAGAAATCCCAAGTTCAAATCTTGCCTCTGGCCTTAGGCAGAACACCCTCTCTCAGCCTCAGTCATCTCATCCCCATCTTCAATATGGGGGATAACAGCACTGATTTACCTCATCTGACTTTTGTAAGGAAGGATTACAACTAGTTCAGGAGTCTCAAAACTTTTTGAATTGGTGGGCACATTTGGAATTTTGAAAGAGTGTTGTCAGCACTCTCACAAAATGGCTGCCATAGTGGGCATGGCTAGTCACAAAACACTCATTTCCCAGAAGGAAACTGGCGAGACTATGGGCATCTCTACACCAGCCTAAAATCCTGCATTTAAAACGGGCCTTTCTGCTTCCGTTTTAAATGCAGGATTACAACCTGCTTTTTCACCCGCTTCCTTTCCCCCCTCCCCTTTCCCCCTCCCTCTCCTGGTATCTGAGTCTTTCATTATCTTTCCTTGATTTGCTCCTCTTCTTGCCAGACAAGCGGAACACAACTGGGTAATTTGATAGCTCATTATTTGCGATCTATTTAAAAATGGAACAAAGGGCATTTTGTGCAGGAGATGCCCTGGAGGGATACGGTGCCATGTAAAGAGCCCGCAAACTTCCGTGAAGGAGCAACCTCAATCGCAGGATAAAAGCTCTGTGTGAAGAAAGCCTAAAAGAAAACTAACATCCCCAAGAACCTAAGTACAAGGGGTCTGAGCTCCAAAACAGAAAAGCACTCCTTTGAACCCAAATACAGATGGTGTTGGAAGGCAGCACTTTGCAGCATGGCAGTTAAAAAGAATAACTTAACAAATCTTAAGGAATAAAATAAAAATCAGGAGGGAAAGGGAGCCAGGTGGCCACCAAGAAAGGTATCTGTGGGCATACTGGGGCCCATGGGCACCACACTGGAGAACCCAGGATTAAATACATGTGAAGTGCTTTAAACACTTGAAGCACTATACCAGGGTTGGGCAACATTTGCCCCTCTAGGTGTAGTTGGACTACAGCTCCCATCATCCCTCACCACTGGCTATGCTGGCTAGGGCTGATGGAAGTTGCAGTCCAACATCTAGAGGGGCAAATGTTGCCCAGCCCTGTGCTGTACAAATGTCAAGGATGATGATGCAATAAATGAAAGCTGTGAAGATTTGATGTGAAGAAGGGAGAATGAGGGTTTCAATTCAGTGTTCCCAAGCGGGAGAAAAAAGGAAGTGGGATGGTTAGGTGAGACTCAGTTATGTCCCCCTGAAAATAAATGGTGTTCCACCTCACTTGGAGCACTGCTTCAATTATAACAATATGTTTTACATGTATTACACTGACCTAAGTTAGCTTTTGTATGCCTTGTACATCAAACCTCAATCGGGGTTTACTTGAAAGTGAGCACTGTGGAAAAGTTTAATGGAGCTTTCTAGTAAGCTTGAGTTGGACTGTGCCATTAGACAAGAAGAGAAATCTTGTGTATGTCTGGATAAAGGAAAAGGAAGGATAATAAATAAAGATAATGAATGTAGTTCCCAGTCATCTGGATTAAGACATGAGGTAACTATAAGGAAAGTTTGACTGAAGCAATGAGGTTTAACAAGAGAAAAACATATTTCACAATGGGAGGAGGCAACAGCATCAGAATAGGAATAGCTGATTACATGCCAGAAGGATGCTAAAAACCAATGAAGAACAGGTTGCACAGTAAAATAAAACAACAAGAGGAGGAGGAAGAGGAAGAAGAAAGGAAAGAGAGCTAGGTTAGGAAGGGTATGTAAAGAGTGACAGGCGGGAAATGAATCCACACAACCAGTCTGTGTCAGGCCCAACTCCTATGGGGCTGAAGGTGAGGCAGTATGTAGTTAGCAAAAACAGGTCTCCTCTTGACCCAGACAAGCACTGAGTGTTGCCAGGAGATGTTAATCTCAGGATCTCCAACGTCTACTTTTGGTTCATATTAGAGTGCTCATGCTAAGTGGTTGGGGAGGACTTTAGCTTCCTCCTGCATCCATGAGGTGCCCCACACTTAGAGCACTTTTCCATCCAGCTCAGCACTGTCTACTCTGACTAGAAACAAGGCTCCAAGAATTCAGCTCTTCCCAGACCTATTAACAGTTTATTTTTAGTTGAGATGTGTGGAAATGCATGTGCTCTGCAGCTGAACTGCTGTCCTCTTCCTATTTCAACAGCAGCAGCCATAAACCTATGAGCTGCCCTCCAAGTCTACTGTAAGGGTTTCCTTGACTTTGCTCTCCCCACCCCCCCGCCCCTGTCCCCCATCTATTGTCTTGAACAACAACAAAAGATTGTCGCGGAGGAAGATTGTCAACAAAAGTCTTAGATCAGTTGTCCCGGCTCGCCAGGCATCTTGGACTCCATCTCCAAGAGCGCTAGGTTGGGGGAGGCTGTCTCAGGACTTTCATGATTTTTATTTGGCAAGATTAAATTTTCCAATCCAACCTGAGCTTATTCTGGTTTACCTCTCTGGTTGTGCTTTTCAGTGCTCAGAATAGCCAGGAAGGGCCTAGTGGCAATCCACAAACCACTGTTTTTCCCAATCCACAAACACACCGATGCAGCAAACTGCATGACACTGCACGTAAGGATCTCCACACATTCACCGGCAAAAAGTTAGGTCAGGGGGTAGTGGAGGCTGGTGGCTTCAATGTCAGTGGGGCAGTGAATCTGCTTTGGGCTTCAGTCAGAACTCTAAAGGAGCTATCCAAGGTGCTTGGATAGTTCCTTTAGAATTCTGGCTGAAACCTGAAGTGCATTCACAGCGCTGCCAACATCAGCAGGAAAAACTGAAAAACTGTCAGGGTTTTTTTTTGGGGGGGGGTTGAAGAGGGATGTTACTAAGTACGTTTAGAATGAAGGGGCCATTCAAAACATTTGAGAAACGCTGACTAAAGCTACGGTTTGATATTTTTGAATATCCACATCGGGTGAATGATTACGAGATCTTTGCTGAATTTATTGCATAGTACAGATGGTGGTATCTCCATGGTTGCTTCAACAGTTGGTACATTACTGCTTCCTCACATTTTTCCTTCTCTTTTTGCCCGTCTTTCGCTTCCTGGTGCGGTGACCTGTACTTTGGCGACGCTTGACCATCTGCTTCATCCACTTCTTCACATTTTTATTCTGTGGACTTGCGCACAGCTTTTTGTGCCTTGTGTGAAGGCTATGGGGGGGGGGGGGAAATAAAGGGCATGTTTTAAAAAAAAGTAATTAAAAAAAACCTTATTTATTTGAAGCATTTTTATGCCATTCCTCCCGGAGCACCTTTCATATAATCAATTAAATGAGGCAGTCCCTGCCCATGGGGTTATAATCTAAAAAGACACGACACACGAGGAAAAAGGCATGGGTAGGGATTGGTGCGGGGGGAGAAACTAATTCTTTCAGCAGGACTGGTGGAATGGCCCTGCTTTCCCCTCTCATCTCCTGCATGTGTCTTTTCAACCTAGAGTTCCCAATCATGTGGAGAACTTGTTTAACAGAATCATAGAACAGTAGGGTTGGAAGGGGCCTATAAGACCAGAAAGTCCAACCCCCTGCTCAGTGCAGGAGTCGAAGTTAAAGCATCCCTGACAGATGGCTGTCCGGCCTCATCTTGAATGCCTCCAATGCGGGAGAGCCCACTCCCTCCCTAGGGAATTGGTTCCATTGTCGTATTGCTCTAACAGTCAGGAAGTTTTTCCTGAAGTTCAGCCGGAATCTGGCTTCCTGAAACTTGAGCCCATTATTCCGTGTCCTGCACTCTGGGATGATCAAGAAGAGATCCTGGCCTTCTTCTCTGTGACAACCTTTCAAGTACTTGAAGGGCGCTATCGTATCTCCCCTCAGTCTTCTCTTCTCAAGGATAAGCATGCCCATTTCTTTCAGTCTCTCCTCATAGGGCTTTGTTTCCAGTACCTTGATCATCTTCGTTGCTCTCCTCTGAACCCTCTCCAGTTTGTCTTCATCCTTCCTAAAGCGTGGTGCCCAGAACTGGACACAGTACTCAAGATGAGGCCTAACCAGTGCTGAGTTTCCATCTCCTTTAGAGGGAACTGCACAGGAAAAGAAACAGCTGCCCCTATGAGCAGGCTACATGGGCAGCCATTTCTTTTTCCATACAACAGGAAAAAGAGGGGTGGACAACTTGTGGTCCTCCACATGTTATGGCCTACAACTCCCATCAGCCTTAGCCAACATATTGTGAGGGATGAGGGGAGTTGTAGGGCAAAACATCTGGAGGGCCACAAGTTGCCCGTCACAGCTGTAAAGGCAATGGAAGCAACAACATTTCCCTCCCCACCCAGAGGCATTTGAAGTTTCAATTTAGCCCACGCAGCAGACAGCTCAGCCCAGTTCAGTAGCAGCTTGCCTTTGGCTGGCTTAATTTTGTTTAAAAAGACAGATCAGCCACCCAGCCAACCACCTCATGTCCTTGGCCATGTTTCCACGAGAACGGAAGGAGAAGCTAATGGAGGAGTGCTAGATTGTTTTTAAAAAAGGAACTGGCTTTGCTGTGAGCAGGGCTCCATGAGCAGATTCTCCACAGCAGTAGAAATCGCTTCACAGAACATACTTCTGGGTGGGGGTGGAGTGAACGTCATCTGACTGGCAGGGGCTGCTCAATCAATAAGAGAAGCTTCCCCCCTCCTGCTCTTTCTCCTTTCCCCTGAAAGTCCAGATGCACCTGCATTTCAGGAGTAAGCCTCATTGAGCACAATGGGAGTTACTTCTGAGAAGACAGTAATGGGTTTGTTGAGGGAAAGAGAGCAGTAAACACAAAGACAGAAACCAGCCCTCATTGTAACCTGCAGAATATCTATAACAAAGCTGTGAACTACTTTCTTCCTAAGGCAATTAATCACACTTCAGGAATTGGGCTTTGAAATGAGCCATTTCAACTGAGGGGGAACTTCTATATTCTGATGTGGGCACTCAAAGGCAAGCCTCATTCAGCGCAATGGGAGTTACTTCTGAGGAGACACTAATGGGTTTGTTGTGGGAAAGAGACGGAAACTAGCCTCCAGTTTAATGCACAGGATCTCTATAAGGAAGCTGTGAAATAATTACTTCCTAAAGAAATGAATCCCAGCCTCGAGATCACACTTAATTGCACTTAAGGAATTGTGCTTAATCGCACTTAAGGAATGTGGCTTTAATATGTGCCGTGTCAACTGAGGGGCTTATCTGTTATTTTTGTGGTCATTGAGAGGGCAATCCTCATTCAGCATAATGGGAGGAAACACCCCTTGACCAGGGTCACGGTGAAAGGCACACCCTTGGGCAGGGCTAGCATACCCGAGGTCAATGCGGGGGCTGGGGCACACAGCAACTAATCCGGGAATAACCTGATTTAAGGAAAAGAATGGGACTTTAAGCAGTCTCAGGAAATCCGGTTTTTCCCCGATAAGGTCCGGGGCGGCTGCTGGATGGCCATGATGTCATGTATCCCTAATGACCTCAACATGCAGCCGGCTCAGAGTAAATCGCTGGTGGAAACACCCCCCTTGTCTCACAGTAAGAATCCCCCTATTCTTCCCAGCTCCAGATGAAAATTGGGATGCAGACCCTATTTATCATAAATTTAACTGGATTTCAGGGGGATAATGATGTGAATAATTGAATTTAATGGAGGTAATTTATTGAAGGGAAATTTATTTGGAATAGGGTCGGCATCCACAGTCAAGCGTTTAGGGAGAGTGGTGCTAAGAAGAATATGCACATTTTTTTGCTGAAGTCAGTGAGATTGAGTCCTTAACTCTGTAAAATATTTACTGCATAATAGACCTCCTTTTGTAAACTTATAAAATGCTTGATAAACATGCAAGAAAGCTTTCTGAATGCTAGGTTCACAATGCACCTTTTCAGAGAGGCAAAAAATTCATAACACCTAAAACTCATACTTTAGAACAGTTGCAGCTTTTGGTTATTCCTAGAATGAAAGTAATTTTCAATTTTATCAAAATTAAGATAGGCTGTCCTTTCTCAGAGAATCTTATTCTTAAATTGCTCCTGTTCTTAAAACAAGCTGTCATTCTTTAAATGGAGGCTGTCATTGTCTGTCATGTCTCAAATTAAAATGACAATTACCACACACCCCCAATCCTAGGGGGGACAGCGCACCCATTTGCCCCATCCTGGCTACAGGTACAAATTAATTTAAGAATGTTGTGGTGTGATTTGGATGAGAAAGTAATTGGTTTGCCTTCTGTGAAATTTTAGTAATATACTAGTAATAGTATATGCACATAAATTAGCATATGCAAATGTTATGCATCTGAATCATTCCACCTTGCCAAAAATCAATCCATCAATAACATAAAACCACTTTTCTTTTCTTTGCTCTACTTACATCACAGCTGGTATTTTGCATAAATCAGCACCCTTCTGGATCTCAAACTTCACCACTTTTCTTCTTAGCCAGTTTCTGGGAATATGATGGGCGACTTCTGTGCAACAGTCAAAGAAGATCGGGAACATAGCTGGAAGAAATAAACAAAAATATTAGCCCACTTCTCTGCGAGCATGCCCCATTGAACACCATGAGACTTACTTCTGAATACACATGTATAGGATTGCACTGCAACTCTTAGGATGCCTAAACCTTCCTGGTTATCTGAAAGTTCTGAATCCACTTTTCATCATCACATATGGCGAACACGAAACCCCGCCACCAGTTCCGAGGGGCTGGTACACCTAGTGGTACAGTTCTGAGGGGCTGGTACACCTACAGGTGCCTCAGCAAAGATGGCAGTTCTGTGAGAGCAGGCAAAGCTCCTTCAAGCTGGGCGTGCCTCACTGCAGATCTCCCTGTGGTTGGCACGGCTAGTCCTGAGGAGACTCCTAAAGCAGCTCTGCAAAGCTAGTTTCCTCTGTTGCCGGCCATCTCCACAGACTACAGAGATAGGTCTGGCACACGCTGATCATGTTCTGCAGATACCTAGGAGTAATTGACAGCAGGGGTGTTGGTAGGCCCTGGTCCCAACTCTATTTTCTGGCAGCCCACATCTATTCCCCAGAGACTTGAGTGCCAATGGTGCCAAAAGAAGGTGTTCCTCTCAGCTTATTTGCCATTCAGGGGGTGATTTTCAAGGGGGATTGCAGCTGGGGAGGGGAGGGTTAACTCTCCTCTCCCCACATGTTGCAACATCTCCCCCTCAGAAATTTCCCCCACGTGGCAATTAACCTTAGAAAAGACTTATTTTTTCATTGGTTTGGGATGATCTGGGTCAGGGTGCAAATTAATTAAAGAATTGTTTTATTTGAGATTTGGATGAGAAATGAATGTACTGGCATTGCCTCCTGTGAAATTTAAATAAATCGTAGTAATTATTTCTACATGTGCACAGACAGATATAAATTGACACATGCAAATTTTATGCAGATGTGTATCCTATGGGCCTGGGCTCCTGATCTTTTAACTGCCTAGCAATACCTATGATTGATGGTGTGGTATTTGGTTTGTGAAGGGTTAAAAGGAGATTGGCTGTAGCCAATGCTCCTCCCATCATTCAGTGAGTGGGACTTACACCTTGTGTTCTTCTCTTCCCCTCAGTCAGTCCTGTGTTTGTGTCCTCAGTGCCAGTTGTATCTGTTACCTGTTTAATAAAGCTGTTCAACTGTTCTCCAGAAGTCTGCTGTGGTGCATGGTCAACAGAGAGATGTACAGTCACATGAGCAGTTGCACAAGGGACCCATACACGAATACTACAGATAGTACAACTGCTCGGATTCTGCAGGCTCAGGCTCCATGCACCAGGTAAGGAAGGAGGCAATGGCAGCGGAAGTGAGAATGTAAACCTTCAGAGCTTACCAAGAAGCTAGACACTGACCTGGTTCACATGTCACACGAAGCTATCATGGGTTAATTAATCGGTGGAGCTTTGCAACACGTGCCAGCCACCATTTTGAATATACAAGCATGTGAACCTAGAAGACGTGGGTTATGCAAGGGTTAAATATCCCTCAGATAACAATATAACAACCTATGGTTACCTTGTGTTGCTCTAGGGTTATGCGAGGGTTGTTTAACCCTCGCATAACTCATGCCACCTGGATTCGCACAACACGACAAGCCATGGTGCGTGCCTGCCACGGTTTGCATATTCAAAATGGTGGCTGGCGTGCACTGTGAAGCCCTGCAGGTTAATTAACCCACACTGGCTTGTCATGATGTGTGAACAGTCCCCATGCAAGGACTGCTGACAGAACAAAAGGAGCATCTTCACACATGATCAGAGAAGCACATTGGGAAGTACATGAGAGGGAGGGGAGGGATTGTACTGTACTGAGAGGAGGGGTTGCAGTGGAGGGGTGGGGCTGTATTGATAGAACATGGAAGCATTCTGTCATTCTCTGGCCACTATAATACAGCATTGTGCCATGTACATGTGAAAAAAGCCAGGATGACAATGATAGTGCAGACTGCCAGATATAATCCTGCTTGCATACCACATTGAAAAAATGATGACTGAATACCGCTAGGAACAATAGTGTTATAAGACTGGGACTTTGGACAGGAAAGCGTTGATGGGAGCCAGAAGTACTGCTGGAGGCCCCCTTAACAGGTACCAGGCTCACCTTTTGTTAGGGAAACTACAAGTAAATGGCCCAAGAAGGGTAGGAGGTGGCTGTCTGTTGGAGTGTTTAAGCTGTGTGTCTTCACCTATGGTCAGTCTTTGTAAATAAACTCAAGTTACCCGTACGCTTCCAGTGGCTGTGACCCTCCTCTGAAAGGACGCCAAACCCAAGTGAACATTGAGCTTCTGGGACTTCTCACGGATCAGATGATGCCTTTGGACTGGAACCCCAAAAGCAGCCAATGTGGAATGAGTATGCTCAGTGGTTACAGAATTACTACTGATGGTTGGGCGGGCGGCGGGGAGGAAATTCGGTAGGAGGGGAATGGAGTACTGTGGAGAGGGTATGGCAAACTGGCTGGCACCTTAAACAGGAGCACTCCGCACTGCAACATTCTATTGCGGGTCCCACTTGTTCCTTATTATTATAGCCCTCCAGCTGGGTCACTCTTTCAAGGTTAGAGTTAAAGGTGGGTAAGAGGAAGATATGTAAAAAAGAAATGGGGACTAAATGTCCCCATCTTATCTGTGAACATTGACCTCTTTTCTAAGAAGCAACCTCTTCAAAGAAATGACTCTTACCTTCAGATCTCACTTCTTCACATTACTGAGTTACTTTTTACCTACCCAATGGACATGTATAGTTGGAAAACTCTGCAGTTCAGCATCACCTTACCTTTCTACGTCCCCCCTGCCCACTGTGGAGTCCCTCAAACGGGGTTCCCAATAAAACCATAATGAGCATGTACAAAGCCAGGTTTGGTTTCAGAAAGGGTAAAATCAGGCTCACTGTTAGGAAGAAGCTGAGTTATAAGCGAGAAGTCCCTGGGTCTGCCATGATCTCATCAGGAGGCCCTCACGCAAGCCACACTATCTCTAGCAGGGGGTGATGGGAGTTGTAGTCCTACACATCTGAAGGGGAAGGAAGGCTGCTTTACACAACTGCTAAGTACGATAACAGCTGGTCAAGTGCAGCACAGGTTTCAACGGTTTACAGGCATGAATCTCTTCAGGCCTATTAATTATGCCACCTAGTACCTCTACCACTACAGAGAATATTGCTCTGTGTGTGTGTGTGTGTGTTCACCTGTGATTTGAAAGGTGTTTCAGTTTTCCTGATCCCACGTCCATGATAACAAGGAAGCATTCATTTCCCAGAAAGGATCACCATGTCTTTGAGATCAAGACAGAATAAACCAACCTACAGTTGGGCAACTTGTGGTCCTCTGGGTATTACTGGACTGCGACGCTCATCAGCCCTAGCTGACACAGCCCTTGCTGACACAGCCCTTTTTTTGAGAATGCCGCCTTTAGAGGCGTGTTTGGTGGAGACCCAAGAGAGGGCCTTTTCAGTGGCTGCTCCCAGGCTGTGGAACTCCCTGAGGAGGGAGGCTAGGTTCGCTTCCTCTCTGCTGTCCTTCCACTGGCAGGCAAAGACTGCTTTATTCAAGAAAGCCTTTGGCCTGTAAGTGGGCCTGTTGGGTTTGGTGCTGGTTTTATTTTTTTTATTCTGTAATTGTTATGTTTTTATTGTATTTTAATGTATGTTATTGTTTCGATCAATTTTAACTATGCCTGTAAGCTGCCTTGAGTGCCAGTTTTGGGTAGAAAGGTGGGGTACAAATCAAATAAATGCATAAATAAATGGGAGTTGTAATCCAGCAACATCTGGAGGAACACAAGTTACCCACCCCTGAAGTAACTTTTACAAACCCTCTTCCATAGTAGTTTGCCATATTTATTTAGTTATGTATTTATTTTGATTAGGACTGAAATTTGAATCCATCTTTAAAATCCATTCAATTAAGTAGATCTGAAGTTAATCTTTTGTTAATCTTTGTTATAATTCTATTGTTAATTGTTCAGTTTCAGCACAATCCTATGCATATTTACTCAGAAATAAGTCCCATTGTATTCAAGAAATTTACTCAGAAATAAGTCCCAGGTAAGTGTGCATAGCTTTGCAGCCTTTATATACATTTCAATATGATGGACACTTATAGCATTGGTTGCTTCCACACTAGGCATTTATTGTGGAATCACCATGCCTTGTTTGCTCATATTATGCGGGAGGTTTACATGACATCATCATCCATTCATAATCCTCCCGTATTATCCAAGTGCTTCTTTCATCTTTTATTTCCATAGAGAGGCTTCTAGGCAAGACAGCTCCTAGCTCTACCAATAAAAAGAGATTGTGCAGCTATTCCATCTTTTTCTCCTTTACCATTTTTTGTATGGAAAGAAAAAAGATGAAAGAGGCAATAGGAAAACTAGGGTGGCCACTTATGAAATGCCAAAAAAAGAGGAAATGCGTCACCAAAGAACAGGACAAAGGAGGACACTGATTTGCATATACTAATTTAATATGCACAGATGCAAGTTTAGAAATAATTATTATAATTTAAATAGAAATGTATTGCATCTCGCTGTATTATAGATGACTGTGACCAGGTGACCTGTGTGCCTGGCTGTTCAGTCTGCTGTCCAGATGCTAATTGCGGCCAGGCAACAGTTCTTACGCTTCATTGTCATTAAACTGGAATTGAACACGACAGCCCTACAAATAGAGGAAGGTCCTCTGGCAGTTCAAATTGAGGACTGTCTCTACAAAGGAGGAGACCCAGTCACCCTAGGGAAAACCCAGGATAGTTACAAGTGGAAGAGAGCAATGTCTGGATGTCTGGGCCCCCTGTAAGATTCCATGAATGAGGCTGGGTGATTGCACAATAAAAGGCTCATCTAGAAGTAGGGATGCATGGATTTTGTTAAATCCATTCTGTCTGTGCTTCATGGATTATCAGGCGTCTTTCATTCCATCCCACTCATTGACAGAACTGGATTTTTTTAGGGATGCATGAGACTTTTGTTCCACTAGTGCTAATGCACACTAGCACAAGTGTGAATTTGCACAGATCCCCCCTCCTTTTTAGAAAAACAGTCTGTAAGTCTGTGGAATCCACACAACTCGGAAAAAGCCATCCACTGCAGAATCCACAGGTCAGATTCAGAGAAATCTGAATTTATTTGAATCTGATGCAGATTTCTCCGACATCCCTATCTGGAAGTAACCAGAGTCCACCGTTTTTGAGAAGGACAGAAGAGTAGTATTTTTTTTTAAAGTGAAATACTGCTTAAATGAAAAATGTTACACTATAATGATAATTATAATGAAGAATGTTATACTATAATGATAATGATTCACAAAAGCAAAAACTTCCTGGATACTATTTTAGCAGCATATTCCCCACAACCCCTGCCAACTAAACTATTTTAATCTGCATTTCCGATCCAAAACAAACATTAAACGCTTTGTGCTTTGTTTCTTTGTTCTGACATTACCTTGTAGGGCCAAAATCAGGGTCTGAAATCCGACTTTCCCTGACACAGCTGAATTTGAGCTTCCATTTCCACACTCATAGGAACTATGACATACCCAGTGGCAGGGCCGGCCCTCCCATGAGGTGGGGTGAATCCCCCACCTCAGGCGGTGGAGTGGGAGGAGCGGTGAATTGTGCAGGTCCCCCTGCTCCCACCAGGAGGGCCCACTGCTGCTGCCTCCAGAGGACAGGCAGCTTCTCTGAAGGAGAGGTGTTGCAGGACATTGCTTGCAGGATAGGCAATATCCTGGGACCCCTTGTTTAGCCAGGCAGTGCCTAGCTCTGAGGAAGGAGCCCTCAGTCAAAGCCAGGCATTTGGGCCCACGACAGCCATGGGGGCAAGATAGGTGGGTGAGGTGTGCACCAGCAAGGGCGGGTGTGTGGGACCGGGGTGCGTGGCAAGGGCAGCACACAGTAATGTCAAGAGGGGAGGGGGTGCATGGCAGCAAAAGGGGATAAGGGGCACATGGCAATGGCAGGAGCTTGCACCGGCCCCTGCCCAGTAGTGTGGGCAGAACCGAGTGGGGTGAACTTAGAGAAAAATGTGAACAATCCTGATTATTGTACAAAAGTCCACGCCAACCGCACTTGTAGCTTACAGTAGAAAACAAGGACTTCTTAGCACTAGGGCTGCTTCTAGAGGAGGCTTTTATTGCGCAACTGCCATGCTTCATTAATGGAAATTTTACAGGGGGTTCAGACGTCATCCTCATCAATGATGTTTTGCTGTTGTTTATTCGTTCAGTCGCTTCCGGCTCTTTGTGACTTCATGGACCAGCCCACGCCAGAGCTTCCTGTCGGCCGTCGCCACCCCCAGCTCCCCCAAGGTCGAGTCCATCACCTCCAGAATATCATCCCTCCATCAAGCCCTTGGTCAGCCCCTCTTCCTTTTGCCTTCCACTTTCCCCAGCATCAGCATCTTCTCCAGGGTATCCTGTCTTCTCATTATGTGGCCAAAGTACTTCAGTTATGTAGACCTGTTCAATCACTAAGCTCGTCAGAGCAGGCCTTGCCAGTTGTACTGCAACCTGCAGATTAACATCTGGCAGCAACCCAGAAGCAGCCTTTCTCCAGGGTGGCGCTTATCATGCAGAATGCTGGAGGCACCAACTGCAGCGTGTTTTAGGGGCCACTTAAAAACCGACCTTTTCACCCAGGCCTTCCCTGACTGTGCTGCCCAGTTTGTTGATTGTTAGTTCCTTAATTTAAAACATTTTAATTGACGTCTGTTATTAAATGTTTTCAATTGAGAAGTTCTGTATTTTCTGTTTTCAAATGTTTTAACAGTGGATGTGTTGTATTTTATTCTATGTTTTGTTGTAAACTGCATCAAGAAGTCTTTGCAGAAGAAACTAGACCAGCAAGTGTGTCGGGGGGGGGGGGTAAGCATTTGAGGAGATTTCGCGCAGATGTTGCAGGTGGATATGAGACTCACAGAACAGTCCTAAGCATTTTTACTCAGAAGTAAGTCCCACGGTGTTCAGTGTGGCTTGCCCCTTAGTAAGTGCGTTTAGGCTTGCAACATCAATAAAGGCTTTTTTCATCTATCAGGAGACTATTGCATATTTCACTGAGCGTACTTTTAAAAGTAGAGGATTGCCAGGAAAAAAACCCACAATATTTGCATATTAAAGGCTACATCCTTATCCCTCTGTACTAATACCACTCTGAAGGAAGCAGACAAGACTTTAGTTTCCAAGTTTGTAAATGGCATGTTGTTTAGCTCCAGGCCATGTTAATATACTTATGCAATAGTATGCATTTATAACTGTGTGTTTCCTTAATGATGGTCTATGATTCCCAGGCCACTTACTTAAAAGCAAGTTCCACTGAAATCATTTGGAAGGTTCTCCTTAGTATGGTTAGCTGGACAGTGTTTGTAAGGGAAAATAATTCAGTGCTTGAGGCTGAGCTGAACTGGAGTGAGGGCTTAGCAGGGCTTAGCCCTACAAACTTGGTGCAAGCCATATGCACCTGCTTTGTAACGTAGCACTCCTGTTAAGCTTTGTATGGCCCGACCATCGCAGGGTTATAATGAACACGAATGGACATAAGAACATAAGATGAGACTTGCTGGATCTGACCAAGGGTCCATCTAGTCCAGCATTCTGTTCACATAAGTGGCCAACCAGCTGCCCACGGTAAACCCACTAGCAGGACATGAGTGTGACAGCACCCAGTCGATGGCTGCAGGAAAAGCTTTGTTCCAAGCACTCAGAATGTAATCTGAGTCATACCCATCTATGATGATGAGAACTAAAATGAATTCGGTCTGATGTGGCAGTGTTACAAACCTTAGGTGTGTGCTAGATTTTGGCCAAGGTGTGTTAGCTGGGGGGAAAATGTAATTCAATCACCTCTTTGCATGCTTCCAAGATGAGTTTTTAAATGTGAAATCACCCTGCCTCATTTACAGAATTTTACTAGGGGTCAAGATGTCGTCGTCATCCACTTGTAATCCACCCATATTTTCCAACCACTTATCCAGTCTTTTTTCTTACCACAGAAAATCCAGTAAGGAAGAAAAGCTGGAAAAGCTGCACAGTGCCTTCCAATTGCTAGTGCTAAGACAGGGGTGCACAACGTGCAGCCCTTGGCTGCTCCCTGTGTGACCCATGAAGCTGACAATCTACTTTTCCCAGCAGCCCTGAACTGATCAGCTGGGCTGCGCAGAAAAAAACAACAGTGATCTCAGAAGCTGGGGGACAATGTTTCCCACAGTGGTTGAGAAAGGCTTTTATCTCTACATCCCGTATCCTCTAGCAATCCCTAGATTTCAGGAGGCAGGGAGGGGAGATTTGTGTGTGGGGAAGAGCGTGCATACGTCTGAGTGAGCGCACAGACTGTACAGCTCCTGGCCCCCCAGCTGACACTGGATGCAGCCCTCAGGGTAAAGGTTGTGCACCCCTGCACTAGGAAGCACCCTATTTTGCATGATATATTCTGCTTACAAGAGTTGAGTAAAATAACTGGATTTCTTTGAATGGCATGGAAAAAAGAAGAGCAGATGGAGGGAACAGCCTGGAGATTCAGGACAGGTGGGCTGAAATGGGAAAGAGGCCCAGAGAGAAAGGGGTCAAGCAGCCCGCCCCCAGTTAAATTTGCCAATCTACCGTTTTTGCAAAAAACAAACAAACACCAAGTACATGTTACCCCAAGCTCTCCTTCACTAAGTCAGCTCAGCACAGGTTTTCATAGGAAAGGACAATTCAAGTAGGCACATCTAGTATTGTTACTTTTTTGTAAGCAAACTTTGTAAGAAAACTTTTGCAATTTACAGAGAGCTTGTACTGATGACCTTTGTCCAGATCATGTTTCCTTGTTTAAATTGTTGCCATTTCTTGCCCCTCCAAAATCTCGAGACTTCTGATTTTGATTGTCTAACTGCCTGTTTATTCCTTTAGGAATATAAAAGGGGCTTCCTAGAAAAGATCTCCAGTGATTTATAGAAAATAAAAGCAAAAGCAGGTTTTCTGAGTTTTCACGGAGCAAGACTGAAAACAGTTCCTTCTCTCATTTGCTTTTAGTTTAAAACCCTTCTCCAAATACAGCAAGCATGTAGTAAGGTTAGTTGTGACTTACCCTCAGATATGTGATGAGCTATCACAATTCCAAACGTGATGAGGGCTATGCTTAAATTCATGCTTCCCCTGCTGCCAGATGCGTTAGAACTGATTGGAAATGATAGGGAAAGAGCTGCCAAGGCAATTACCACCTCCTTGGCCGTAGAGGAACAAAGGAGGTTCAGAGCCCCACCCCTAGCAAAGTACAAACACAACCTGAAGCCCATTAAGGAGCTCTGGACTCTAGTTCAGTTACCACCACTCCTGTAGGAAAGAAACATCCCTAGGAATCCAGTATTGTCTGCTCTGAACATTTTCAGGGCCTCAAACTTTCCAGGGTCTCAAGCAGAGCGTTTTTTTTTCTCCAATCACTTATTGCCTGATCTCTCTTTTTTAAACTGGAGTTTGAACCTGTGGCCTTCTGCATGCAAAGCGTATGTCCTACCACTGAGTGCTGTTGCTCACTGGTGCTGGTGGGCTGTAGAGCAGGTCACTAGAGGTGGAGCCAGCTACAACTTATTTGCCACCCATCTTCCACTCTTGCAAAGACCCTAAGGATGTTTAAGCAATGCATTACAAGTAATTAGCATGGCAGAAAAGCTGAGTGTGGGCTGGTGCTGGTGGAATAAATATGCGTAGCGATACACAGAACAAGTATTTTTAATCCACAGCAGCCAGCAAGTCATGTAAGCTGCCTTGGGTTCCTTGCAAGAGGAAAAAAGTCAGGATATCACAGAAAAGGGAAATGGGGTTACATGAACTTCAGATCATGCCTGCAAAGAACAGGATGATGATGATCGTAATAATGATGATCATGTCCTCACAGCAACACAGAAACCATTCTTAAACCACAGCAGCCAGCAAACCATACTACAGAAAGGCGAAACGGGGACACAAAGTTAAGATCATGTCTGCAAAGCAAGGAGGGCAGGTAAACCACAGCACATGGAGGGGGAACTGAGCACACGGCCTCCTAGATCAAACCTTCAAAGCACAGGGTGGTGGAATGGTTAATGGTGATATTAATCATCATTATTATTGCAGGCCAACACAGAAAACAAATCCACACGAGCCAGCAAACCATACACAGAAAGGGGAAACTGAAGCACATGAAAAGTAACATCATGCCTCCCAATCTGAGCAATGAGAAAAGCAGCAGCAGCAGCAAATCTGAACTGCAAACAAACAACCAGGAACAGATTTTATTTTATTTTTTAAAAGGGGGGGGGGAAATCCTAGCCCAAGAAAGCACCCAGAAGCAGTTCTTCTCCTGCCACTCTGTCCATGAAATCAAATACCATAACAGTATTAAAAAACCAAACAAACACCATGCCAGGCAAAACGAGTTTTTTAAAAATGAAACCACAAACAGATTGTGTGCAATGTTAAAACATGGCAACCAAAAATGAAAGGGGGGAGATTCAAGTAACCTTAAGCACATTGACAAGAACAACCCCCCAAAATAGGAAGTGAGTGCACGTACTTTTTAGGTTTCAATTGATTAATAACCTAGGGTGTCCCTGTGACTGTTGGCTGCCACAAACATTTGTTTTGGTAAACATACACACACAGAGAGACTCCTGTCTAGACTAAAAAATCTATTTTGGTCATTTTTTATTTTTTATTAAATTTATTATTACATTTATTAATTGCCCATCTGGCTGGTCAGGGTCAGGGGAGGGGAAAAGAGGAGGATGTTACTGTTGCTGAGTTCATTGCTGGACAAAATGTGCTCAGTAGGGAGGGAGAGGAAATTGCCTCCAATTTCCTTCTGAGCATGCCCACAGAAAGTACTCTGATTGGCTGGGGGCATGTACTTTCTGGCCCATTTTTTGTCCTCTCTTTGTTAGAGACTTCACACCTGGTGCTCCTGTGTGAATTATTACCAAATCTGACATGCTGGCACTGGCAAATGATCTGCCTGCTGCCTTCTTTCCTACTTCTCTGCTGTGGCTGTGCAAAGAACAGAGAAAGGAGCATGTGCAGAAAGGAGACCACTCTCCTTTGCACAGGCTCTGGTCTGCAAGAGGTTGGAAACACTGGCAACAGATCTACAGCGGTGGTTATAGTAAACTTTTAATTCAGGTGGTCTGGGACTGGGAGTTTGGCACAGGCAGGGATTCCACCCCCACTAATGGTCCATGTCTGGAAGTCGCACATCTAACATCACACCTACTTTGGCCCTTAGTACTCCTGACTGGAATCCAGTCTCTCTCTATGCAATGCATAGAGGCTGGTGCATCTGCTACAACCCCTTCTGAGCAAAGACAGCCTGGCCACAATTATCTATGCTCTGGTAGCCTCCAGACTAGACTACTGCAATTCATTACTCAAGGAGCTGCCTTTGAAGACATCTGGAAAACTACAGCTGGTTCAAAATACAAACTACTTAGGCTGCCAACTAGGACCGGCTGAATGGATCACATCTTGCCAGTGCTTAAAGAACTGTACTGACTGGCAGTCCATTTCTGAGCACAGTTCAAAGTGCTGGTGCTTACCTTTAAAGTCCTATATGGCTTGG
Source organism: Heloderma suspectum (assembly GCF_057233095.1). NCBI lineage: Eukaryota > Metazoa > Chordata > Lepidosauria > Squamata > Helodermatidae > Heloderma > Heloderma suspectum. The sequence continues at coordinate 31,665,803 of NC_139459.1, forward strand.
AGCTCACCTTCTCGTGCACAATTATTATTATTATTATTATTAAATTATTTATTTATTTATTTATTAACTTTATTAATCGCCCATCTGGCTGGTGACCCAGCCACCCTGGGCGATGCACAACACACCATAAAACAATTTAAAACAATAAAATTCTACCATAATTTTTTTTTTAAAATACCCTAACCCACCCCAAATGCCTGCCTGAACAACCACGTTTTTAATGCACAACGGAAGCTCATTAAAGGGGGGGCATGACGGAGTTCCCTAGGGAGGGAGTTCCACAGAGTGGGGGCCACCACAGAAAAGGCCCTCTCCCTCGTCCCCACCAGTCTAGCTGTCCTGGCTGATGGGACAGAGAGAAGGCCATCCGAGGCTGATCTTGTTAAGCGGCCTGTCTGGTGCTGCTGGAGGCGCTCCTTAAGATAGGCTGGGCCGGAACCATATAGGGTTTTAAAGGTCAAAACCAACACCTTGAATTTGGCCTGGAAAACAACTGGTAACCAGTGCAACTCCTTCAGCACTGGAGTGATGTGATCTCGCCGGCGGCTGCCTTTAATCAGGCGAGCCGCCGCGTTCTGTACCAGCTGCAGCTTCTGAACCATCTTCAAGGGTAACCCCACGTAGAGCGCATTACAGTAGTCTAAACGAGAGGAGACCAGGGCATGTACTACCGATGGGAGCAGATGGTCGGGAAGGAAGGGGCGCACCCGCCGTATCAGATGGAGTTGATACAGCGCTGTCCGGCTCACAGCTGACACCTGAGCCTCCATGGACAGCTGGGAGTCCAAAATGACCCCCAGGCTGCGGACCTGGTCTTTCAAGGGTAGCCGTACCCCATTCAACACCAGGTCGACATCCCCCAGCCTCCTCTTGTCTCTCACCAAAAGTACCTCGGTCTTGTCAGGGTTCAGCTTCAGCTTATTCCTCCCCATCCAGCCACTCACCGTCTCCAGACATTTGGACAGGGATTCTACGGCCAACCTTGGTGAAGATTTGAACGAGAGGTAGAGCTGCGTGTCATCCGCATATTGATGACATTGCACCCCAAACCTCCTGATAATAGCCCCCAGCGGCTTCACATAGATGTTAAATAGCATCGGGGAGAGGATGGAACCCTGTGGCACCCCACAAGTGAGCGGCCACGGGTCCGAAACCTCCTTTCCCAGTGCTACCCTCTGGTACCTGCCGGAGAGGAAGGACCAGAACCACCGCAATACAGTGTCTCCAATGCCCAACCCCTCCAGGCAGTCCAGGAGGATACCGTGGTCAACGGTATCAAAAGCCGCTGAGAGGTTGAGGAGAACAAGGAAGGAGCATTCACCCCTATCCAGAGCCCTCCTCATATCATCTACCAAGGCGACCAAGGCCGTTTCTGTCCCATGCCCAGGCCTGAAGCCCGACTGAAATGGGTCTAGATAATCAGTTTCTTCCAAGTGTGCCTTCAACTGCACCGCCACCACCCGCTCAATCACCTTGCCCCAAAATGGCAGATTTGAGACTGGGCGAAAGTTGTTCAGAACTTGAGGATCCAAGGAGGGCTTCTTTAAGAGCGGTCTTATCACTGCCTCCTTGAGGGCTGATGGCATCACTCCCTCCTCAAGGGAGGCGTTCACCACCGCCCTGATCCCCTCACCCAGTCTCTCTCTGCAGCTCATAATGAGCCAAGATGGGCAAGGATCAAGTAAGCAGGTGGTCGGCCTTACAGATGAAAGCACCTTGTCCACTTCATCAGGAGGAAGAAGCTGGAACCGATCCCACAAAACCAGTTTGCCACAGGCCGCCTCTTGCTCACTAACTGTATCCACAGCATGCAGAGTAACACACCTAATCTGATCAATTTTATCTGCAAAGTGCCTTGCCAAAGCCTCACAGGAGGCCTTAGAATGCTCCAGTGGTTCTGGAGCCACAGGACCAACCAGGCTCCGGACCACTTGGAACAGCCTCCTGGGACAGCACTCTGCAGACGCAATGGAGGCAGCATAATATTCCTTTTTTGCTGCCTTCACCGCCACGTGATAGGCTGAAGATACAGCTCTAGCCCGTGTCTGATCGTCTTCGGAGCGAGACCTCCGCCACCGGCGCTCTAGCTGTCTCACCTCCTGTTTCAGAGCTCGTAACCGCGGATTGAACCATGGTGCAGTCCGAGCCCTGTTCAGGGGGAGAGGGCGTTTCGGAGCCACCCAATCTAATGCCCCAGTGATTGTGGCATTCCAGCCACCCACCAGGGTCTTGACCGAGTGGCCGTTGGCGTGCCCCAGAGAATCCCCAAGCACGTTCAGGAATCCATTTGGATCCATAAGACACCTGGGGCGGACCATTTTAATGGGTCCTCCACCCCTGCAGAGGGGTTGTGGAACCGAGAAGTCCAACATCACCAGATAGTGATCTGACCATGACAAGGGGGTGGTGGATATACCCCCGACTTTCAGATCACTCCCCGCTTCTCCAGAAACAAACACAAGGTCTAGTGCATGACCGGCTACATGGGTGGGCCCAGTTAGAATATGGTGCAGCTCCCAGGAGGCCATGGTCTCCATGAAGTCCCGAGGTGCTCCTGTGAGGATGCCCTCCGAATGTACGTTGAAGTCCCCCAACACCAGTAAGTTAGGGGACTGTACACGCACATCAGAGACCACTTCAAGCACCTCGGCCAGGGAGTCAGTCGTGCAGCGGGGTGGACGGTACACGAGCAGAATCCCCAGACTGCCCTTCGGGCCCAACCTCCAGTACATGCACTCAGCAACCTTGGTCTCCCAGAGAGGGGGTCTGGTGAAGACCAAGGACTCTCGGTAGATAACAGCCACTCCCGCTCCCCGATCCCCAGCCCTCAGCTGCTGTGCATACGAAAATCCGGCTGGACACATGGCTGCAAGGGTTGGAGCAGCAGCCTCGGCCAGCCAGGTCTCCGTAATACATGCCAGGTCTGCACCCTCATCCAGGATCATGTCATGGATGAGGGAGGTTTTCTGGGTAACAGACCTGGCATTGCAGAGCAGCAAACGAAGGCCAGAAGATGGGGTCACGCCTCCCCCAGCCATCCTTTGGCTCTGGACAGGCCCGGAGCAGGGGACAGATACTACACATCTCTCCCTTGTTCCCCTTACCTGGCATGGCCTGCCCCTAGCGCTCCGCCAGCGCCTGCCGCCCAGCCTCGGTATGTTCTGGCCCCCAACACTCCCCCCACTCCCTCCATCAGGTGGACACATGCCCCCTCACTCCCGCCTATCAGGCAGGCTACCCACCCCTAAAAACACAACAAAATCCCCCCCAACAAAATAAAACAAACAAACAAAACAATTAAAATCCCCTTAAAAATGCCAGGCAGGAGTCCACAGGGAAGGCCTGGTGGCGGCGGCAGCAGCAGCAGGCCCAGCAGCAGCAAGCACGCCTCTTCCCCGGTGGTGGTGGTGGTGGTGGTGGTGGTGGCAGCTTCTCCTGCAGGCCCTGGCTCTCCCAGGCCACCTCAGCCAGCCAGCTTATGTAGCCCCTCCAGGGAGGGGCAGGTGGAGCAGCACAGCTGGCTGGTTACCTGGGGGCCTGGTCCTGCAGGGACTGCCGGTCCACCAGGCAGAAGTCCACAGGGAAGGCCTGGTGGTGGTGGCGGCGGCGGCGGCGGCAGGCCCGGCGGCGGCAGGCCCGGCGGCGGCAGGCCCGCCTCTTCCCCAGTGGTGGTGGTGGTGGTGGTGGTGGCTTCTCCTGCAGGCCCTGGCTCTCCCAGGCCACCTCAGCCAGCCAGCTTATGTAGCCTCTCCAGGGAGGGGCAGGTGGAGCAGCACAGCTGGCTCGGTACCTGGGGGCCTGGTCCTGCAGGGACTGGTGGTCCACCAGGCAGAAGTCCACAGGGAAGGCCTGGTGGTGGTGGCAGCGGCGGCAGCAGCAGGCCCAGCGGCGGCAGCAGCAGGCCCAGCAGCAGCAAACACGCCTCTTCCCCAGTGGTGGTGGTGGTGGCTTCTCCTGCAGGCCCTGGCTCCTGGATGCACTACTGTTAGGAGAAAAGCTGCTGCAAATCTGGCACCAGTCTGCAGAACAGAACTTGAAAGGCTTTCCCAGTCCCGCTATCCAGGAGGGTCTTTCCCTAGGGACTTCTTGTGATGGGCCAATCTTATAGAACACCTTACTTCCTGAAGCTGCGCCACCCTTTTGACCCGACGTCTGATCCATGCATCTCCCCCCCCCACCCCCACCCCCACCCCGTGAGTTGCTGTGTTCCCACAGACAGAGAAGTTATGGCTGGGTTTTGATCCAATTGATTAGCCTGCACCTGGACAGATGCTTCTCTGTCTCTCTCTCCCTGAAGCTCTGGTCCCTCCCCCACCACTTCACACGCTTCCTCCTGTGACTCTGGGTCTGTTCCCATGGCCTCTCGAGAGGCCTCTGCAGAGATGTTGGGCCTAATCCTGACACTCGCTTTGAGGAAGGGCCCCTCAAAGCATGGCATTCAGGCCTGGGCAGCTCTGGAGAGGACACCTGCCTGATCTCTCATTCTGGGGAGAGCAGCAACAAAAGCAGTGTGCACCTTCCCACCTCAGGCGGTGGGAGATCTTGTGTCATCACTGGCAATGAAACATTCCCATTTCCCCTCTAATACTTGCCTGATGTGGTTTGGTCCCACCGGGTGAGGCCCTGGCTTGCTTCCATCTTTTTGTGTGTACGTTGGAGCATATGGAAGTCTGCCTAAGCTGCTTTGCTTTGCTACCAGAACACTGTATTCCGATGAGCCACTCTTAATTTTACAAAGGGGGAACTGTCAACGTAGTTGTGCCTGCCGGGTGCTGACAGGGTGGAGGCCATTGGGATGTGGAATTTTGGAGAAGTATTCCAGCTGTGGGCCCAGTGTCAAAGAGAAAATAAGACTTGTATGAACTAGGAAGCTGCCATATGTTGGCCAGGCTACTGGACACTTAGCCCAGTATTGTCTGTTCTGACTAGCAGAGACTCTCCAAGGTTCCAGGCAGAGGTTTTTCATGTGATCTCTTTAACTCATGAGTGGGTAGGTTGGGGTGGGTAGGGGCCAATTTCCACCCCCAGAACCCCCATGGGACACACACCTGTTGTCAGTTCTGTCAAAATTTGGTGGTGCCACAGCAGCCCCAGCAAAAACATTGGTGGTTTGCCACTGAAATTCCGTGGCAAACAGCTATGGAGGCGTAAAAAGAACAATTTTAGCTGGTTTTCAAGTGAAATGTGCCCTTTTTGAGCCTCCGTATCAGTTTCCCTCCAAAATTCAGCTGCCAAATTTTAGTAGCATAGTGGGGGCACGGATTGTACCCGAGGATGGCAAGGCTGCAGGCATCCTGAGGGCTGCTTGTTGCTCATCACTGTTTTTCCTGGAGATACTGGGGACTTAGAAGCAGTGAAGTCCCAACTGAGCTACAAACCTCACCTCTGGAAATGCCCATATTTCCGGAGTCCCACCACAGAAAACACCATGCTGATTTTTTCATGTGTACGGAACATGGGAATCTATCTTATACTGAGTCAGAACATTGGCCCATCTAGCTCTGTATTATCCATACTAGCCTTCCCCAACTTGGCGCCCTCCAGATGTGTTGTACCAGTGGAGGCTGGTGGCTCCAATTTCAGTGGGGCAGTGAATCTATTCTAGGTTTCAGTCAGAACAAGACAGAACTCTAAAGGAACTATCCACGCTTCTGGACCCATTTTCAGGATAAGGTTCAGCACTTTGGATAGCTCCTTTAGAGTCCTGGCTGGTTCTGCCAGTGTAGTGTAGTGGTGAGAGTGACGGACTGGGAGCCGGGAGATCCGGGTTCTAGTCCCCACTCGGCCATGGAAGCTCACTGGGTGACTTTGGGCCAGTCACAGACTCTCAGCCCAACCCACCTCACAGGGTTGTTGTTGTGAGGATACAACGGTGAGGAGGAGGATAATGTAAGCCGCCTTGAGTTCCTTGCGAGAGGGAGAAAGGCGGGGTATAAATGCAATAAATAAATAAATAAACTCAGAATGGATTCAAAACCCAGAATAAAGTGAAAGCTCCACCAAAATCAGAGTCACCAGCCTGCACTGTGTTGGGTTGCAACTCCCATAATTCCCAGTCAGCATGTGACCACAGTGGCCAACCAGATGCCTTCGGGAAGCTGACAAATGTGACACTCCTCCCATACTTCAAAGCAAGACTTGGAGAAAAAGCCTTCAGTCATACCACAAACATCTAATTTGTTCTCTATGGATTTGTTGCTGCCCCGAAGACTCCTGCCCACGTATCCCTGAGCATAATTCATCACTCCTATCTCTTCATGGCTGCAGAGGGATGCTCCTGGAGCTTCTAGGGATCAGTAACTGTTCATGCAAAGCTGCCTGTTACTAGTGACTAAAAACTGCAGCAGCTGTGTACGAATGTGCCTCATTGTAGGGATGTATGAAAGTCACTTACCTTTTCAACAGGGTGATTCGCGGTGGGGGGGAGGCGCTCCGCACCTCCCCCCGAAATCCTGATCCGGCCGGCTCCGCTCTGCGGAGATTCCTCAGAGCCGCCAGCCGGGGCCGCCCGCAGCTGGACATCTGGCCACTGGGCAGCCTTCCGGGGGGAAAAAAAACGCATACGCAAATGGCAGTGGCTATGGCGGCTGCTATTTGCGTTCCCTTTTTTTCGCTGGTTTAGCCTACATAAATATTTACGTAAGGCTATTATGGCGAAAAAAAGGGGAACGCAAGTAGCGCCCACTATGCTATTTGCATTCCCCTTTTTTTTGCCGTAATAGCTTACGTAAATATTTACGTAGGCTAAAACAGCAAAAAAAAGGGAACGCAAATGGCAGCCGCCATAGCCACCGCCATTTGCATACGCGGTTTTTTGTTGTTGTTGTTGCTGTGATAGGCTACGTAAGTATTTACGTAGCCTATCACGGCAAAGGCAGCCACGCAAATGGTGGCCACCATGCCATTTGCATAGCTGCCTTTGCTGTGATAGGCTACATAAATCCTATCATATAAATCATACATAAATCATGATAGCCTGGCTGGACACAAAAGGCAGCCGCTATGGCGGCTGCCATTTGAGTCTGTAGCAGCCGGCCGAGAGGCCAGCTGCCGCTGCCGGAGCCACCACTGGAGCTGCCGCCAGAACATCCGCCCCAGGTAAGCTTTGTCCCAGGGGGGATTCCGCGGGGGGGTGGGGGGGGTCTTTCCGCCATGGGTTTCGAGGGGCCGAATGCCAGTGCATTCGGCCTCACTGAAATCCGTGGCAGAATTCTCCGCCATCCCTACTCATTCCGCTCTTCAGCTTGACATTTACATTTGACAAGCTGATCAGCAGGTTTTGAATGGCAGCTTTGTTTGCTGGAGAGGATACAAACATCTAAAACGGTAGTCAGCAGCAGTTTTGCAGTCCAAGGAAAGCAAAAAGTCCAGGGCTGTGAACTCCAAAACTCTAAGGGCCAAACCACACAAGAGGTTCAATACGCCTTTGCGTCCTGAGGAAAATCCCTCCTCTGAAGGAGCTTTTTGCATTTGGAGGAAATCCCCCCTTGGCACCAATAGAGGATTTGCCCCCAGAACAAATACCAGCTTCAGAAGAGATGGATTCTCTTCAGGACCACAGCACCGGAGGAAAGGTTAAAGCCCCCCTCCACACCTGCTGCAATCCCAATTATTATTAGCCCCCCCCCAGCTTTTTTTTTTTTAAACCTGCACATTAAATGTAGGGTAGCCATTTGCCCTACTTTATAGAGAGCAGTCCCCTATTTGAAGGGCTGGCCAAGCCAAGTCTTATTTAAAGATACAGAGCTATGAGAAAGGAGCACAGGGGCTTTGCAGTTGCCCATCACAGTTAATATCGGATTGTGCACTAACGGAGCAATCCTAAACTCATGGGGAGGGCAACTGAAGGGGCCATAGCAGGGGTGGGGAAACTCAGGCCTGGGGGCCAAATCCAGCCCTCTGGGATTTCCCAGAAACCACACCCCTTCCCTGGCCCCACCCCCTTCCCACCAACCATGAATTGGTTGGCCGTTTCCCAGCTTTTGTGCAGTTTTTTCCCCATTCTTAAAGGTTGACATGCCTCTCCTAAGACTTAGCTACTGGCAGTGAGAGCTTTAAGCTACAATATGCTGGGGTTTTAAAAAATTATTTTGGCCTTGCCCCTTTTGCCTTTGGCCAAACCCACCACTGGAATGTAGCCCCTGAGAGCTTCTCTGAAACTGAATTTGGCCCTCTGTCTGAAAAAGGTTCCCCACCCCGAGGCTCTAGGAGACTGGGGACCTTTCACTCTGGGAGGGAGGCCCGTGTCGGAGGCCTCCTCTGTGCGAAGGCAGAAAGCTGACCTGACACCATTTCTCCATGTGTGGAGAGGCCAGGAATGGGGCATTCTAGGGGCATACCAGGGAGGCCATGAGTCCACAGGATTCAAGCTTCCTTGTGCCCCAGACACGCCCCCAAACAGCCCAAGAAATTGTCAGCTCTGGAGCGCATTTACTTAGCTCCTCCCAGCACCGTAAATGGGAGAGAAAATATAAAAGAAAGAAATCAGAGGGGGAATCTCCCGCAGTTCACCCCTGCCTGGCACAGACCAGCAGGGCTTGCGATGCAGTGTTGGCTGTACTGAGGACCTCTCCCATCCTGAAGCAAATTCGTGGATAATGGGGATCTATCAATGGGTGATGGTCACGTGACTGAGAAATGGGACCTCGATTTCAGAGGAGGCAGTATCACTGGAGGCTGGTGACTCCAATGTCAGTGGGGTGGTGAATCCATCCAGGTTTCAGTCAGAACTCTAAAAGAGCTATCCAAGGTGCTGAACGCATGGGACTTCCAGGACTTGGATAGCTCCTTTAGAGTTCTGACTGGTTCTGACTGAAACATGGAGCTGATTCACTGCCCCATTGACAGGGGAGCCACCAGCCTCCACTGGGCAGCATGTCATTGAACATTAGTTAATGGGGAGCAAACAACGGAGCAGGGCAGTTGATTTCATGGCCTCCTTGTGGGCTTCCTGGAAATAACTGGCTGCCCAATGTGAGAAATAGGGTGCCAGCCTAGATGGACCATTGGTCTCATCCAGAAAGTTCTTATTATGTGCTATCAAAAAAATAAAAAATAAAAAATAGCTGGAAGTAGGTTATATTATATATTATATATTACAATACATATAAAGGAATGGATGTGCCTGATCTCATATGATCTTGGAAGCTAAGCAGGGTCAGCCTAGGTTAGTACTTGGATGGGAGTTTGCCCAGGAATCAGGCTTCCTGCATTGAGCAGGGGGTTGGACTCGATGGTCTCGTAGGCCCCTTCCAACCCTATGATTCTATAATGTATTATATATATATTTCCTGCACCTTTCTGTACACAATGTATCGAAGATGGCTTACAGAAATTTAATAAAAATACTATAATACATAATTAAACATTAAAAATTGAGTTAGGAGCAGATTTTTTAAAAAAATCAGATTTTTTTTTTAAATTAAAAAATGTTTAAAGCTTGTTAGAGAACAGCAGGATCTTCCCTGACTGTTTAAAATCCATCAGTGACTGGCTCACCTGCACTGCCACACCTTTGATGGTGGAGGAACTGAGATGGGCCTTGGCAGTGGAATGGAGTTCCCAGACAGATTCATTTAGGGCAGACTTCCCCAGCCTGATGCTCTCTGGATGTGTTGGACCATCATTCTGCATCATCTACAGCCAGTATGGCTACTGGTCATGGAGAAGGCTGGGAAGCAAGGGATGAAGGCCATGTTTTTCAGGCCACCAAGTGCTGTGCTTGGTATGGAAAAGAAAAAGGAAACAATACCCACACGTTAGGACAGAAATTGGCTGTTCTGGGTTAGGAGGCCTCCTCCTCATGCTATTATGTCAACATAAATAACTGCTGTAATCAGGAGTCAATGCAAAGTAGAGTGTTACAACAAAGCTAGTTGAAAATCTGATTCCATTGTCTGGGGAGATGCCTCTGTCTAAAATGTGTAAAGATATCCAACTGGAACTACAAAGACTTTTACAGCATATCGAATTTCAGATGTTGAATGTCCTTGACATACATTATCTCTCAGTGATCTTTACAAGAACCTTCTAAGGTATGCCCATGTTATTTTGAGAGTGATATTGATGATGGTGAATATTATTAGTAATTATTATTACTTTTCCTCTATTACTTATGAGAAGATGGGTGATAACAAATTGGCTGTGAGCTTAACTAGATGTGATGGAGGGACACCCTTTTGTTATAATGTGGGTGGCACTGGATATGGAGCAGAGAAATGAGATGAGGAAAGAATTCTTTCCCTGACTGTGCGTTCAGCCTACCCTACCCCATGGAAACTGCCTCCCCCATTTGCTTGCTTCTGGTCTCAAATTCCAGCTGGAGGTAAAGCAGCTGGGGGAAAGGTAAAGAAGTTTAGGGTGACCAGCTGTCCTCTTTTACAGAGGATAGTCCTCTATTTGAAGGGCTGCCAGAGTACTGTCCTCTCTCTGAAGATGTTCTCTGTTTGAAGGGCTGTCCTGTCCTATCCCAGTTTAAAGATAATGAACCATAAGATCTGTTGCCCATCAAAGGTTAGCATCTGGACAGCAGACTGAACAGGCAGACATGCAGGTCTTTTGGTCACCATCTTCCACAGTATGGTGACATGTATGATTTCTATGTAAACTAGAACAATTATTTCTAAATTTGCATCTCTGCACCCCCCCAATCTATGCATTTTTGTGCACACTTTTGCAAATGTACACATTTTTCCCAAAGCTTTCCCTGTTGAACAAAGTGTTTTTGTGCATATTTAAAAAAATACGTGCATTTTTGTGTGCATTTTAAAAAGATATGCAATTTGTGTGCAATGTTTCAAATATACACATTTTTGTATGCATTTTTTGTTTCATGAACTTCATCGCAAACTTTGGAAACATATAGATTTCATCAGCAAACTGTGTTCTGGTTTGTGTTTAGGTTCAGGAATTGCAACTTTGATAAGTTCATATTGAAATGCAAATTGAACAAATTTCTCCCCCATCTCTACTCCAAGCACCTGGCTCAAAACCTCCCTCTAACAATGGAGCAGAAGGTCTCCCACATCATAACCCATCCCTCGCCATTCCCACAGCAAAAAGAGAGCTAGAGATTTAAGCTGGGAAGTGTGCTCTTCTGTTTACAGATAAAAGCAGGCAGAAAAAACTGCAAGAATACTTCTGGTTGCCAGAATGTATGACGTATTTCAGCAATTGGAAGATCGTTATCCCTGCGTAATGGTGAACATTCAGCAAGAGATTTTGCTTGCTGTGTACTTCCACCCCAAACCACATTAAGATACATAGGCTTGCAACACAAGGGAGAAACATGCCCTCCCTTGCAAGGAAACAAGTGGATACACACAGAATAGATGAAGCAACATTGGGTAGATGTAACTGCTGTAACATTTGATATCCTGACATCCAAAGATTGAATAAAGGTTTGTATCTCACAGAGCGGTAGATGTGGGAGTGTGTGGAGGTGTGCCCCCCTCCAGTGTCACATTTGTCAACACAGTGGTGACCATATTAATGCACTTGGCAGCCAACTACACAAATTCTGGCCAGTTTTTACCAGATATCTCACTTTTCTTTCTAGCTGTGACAAATCTTTCTGGAGAGATTATTGGGCAAGCTTGTTCATGGAATTTTATTTTGAAATAAAGTTAATTAAGGGCGCAATCCTATGGCCACTAGTCAGTGGCTAGACGGCCATAGGATAGGTCGGTTCCCTGAGAACCGATCTCCACCTGTTCCCATGCTGCCTTGTAGGCAGTGCGGAATGGCTCCAAGCTTGGAAAAGGAGCATGGAGCGGTGAAAATGGGGCGTTCCAGGGCATGCCGGGGGGGGGGGGGAAGGAGGGCAGAAGTGCCATTCCAATGCTTCCTATGCACTGGCCAGCATCCACCCCGCCCCCCCGCTTCACCTTCCCACAGCTAGATAGCCAAAGTTGGCTGTCTAGTCACGAATGCAGAGCGGCTGAAGCGCTGAGGGGATCATCCCCTCTGCACTGCTCCTGCCCTGGATAGGTGGTCACCTCTGAGTTTGGAGGCAGCCGCCTATCCCAGTAGGATTGCGCCCTAAGGCAATAAAAAGAATACACCTAACAATACTGCAAGAATAAAGGACTCACTGATTACAAACCTTAGTATATCATAGATATAGTTTTAGGACAGCTAGAGTAAAACAGGATCACCAGGCTTTAAATTCCCCTAGTCCAGCAATCCCATCCCCTGATATCAGTGGGCAAGGAAGAAGCTCATTAACTATGGAAAGACTGGATATATGTTATATTGCATTTAATCTGGGCCAGGGAGAGAAATGGTAAAACTTTTGGTAGCACACTGTGACAAGTTTGCAGGGCATTTTGAAGATAAACTCCCTCAAATTTGTCATGAATGGGATGCCACAGTTAATGCAGTTATATTAGCAGAGGTGAACACAGCACTATCTAGTCCAGTTTTATTGGATGAGTTTCAGTTGTTGAGGCCTGAGGATGTGGACAAGGTGTTTGGCCAAGTCTGGTTGACCAGCTGTGTGCTTGACCCATGTCCTTCATGGCTTATTAGTTCTGACAGGGAGGGGATGTCTGGCTGGGTGGAGGTTGTAAATTCCTCCTTCAGAGAGAGGGTGGTACCAGCCGCTTTAAAGGAGACAGTTATTAGGCCACTCCTGAAAAACCCTAACGTGGACTCAGAAGAAGTTAACAACTATAGGGAAGTTGATAAGATTCCATTCCTCGGCAAGGTGTTTGAGTGGGTGGTTGCTGGCCAACTCCAGGTACCCTTGAATGAAACTGATCATCTAGTTCCATTTCAGTCAGGGTTCAGGCCTAGTTTTGAAACAGAAACTGCCTTGGTCACCCTATGGGGTGACCTTTGCCGAGAAAGGGACAGGGGGAGTGTGACCCTCTTGATTCTCTTGGGCCACTCAGCAGCTTTCGATACCTTCAAGCATGGTATCCTTCTGGACAGGCTGTCTGGGTTGGGAGTTGGAGGCATTGTGCTACAGTGGTTCCACTACTACTTGGATAGCTAATTCCTGAAGGTGGTGCTGGGGGATTATTGTTCTGTCCCTCGGCAGTTATCCTATGGGGTGCCACAGGGCTCTATTCTATTCTCCATGCTGTTGAACATCTACATAAAACTGCTGGGGGAGGCTATCCAGAGGTGTGGGATGAGGTGTCATCTATATGCAGATGACACCCAGTTCTCTCTCTCCTTTTCATCAAATCCAGGTGAAGCAGGGGCTGTTCAGAATCAGTGCCTGGGAGCAGTACTGGACTGGATGAGCGCCAATAAACTGAAACTCAATCCAGACAAGACGGAGGTACTGTTAGTGGATAGGTTGCATGCCCAACTAAGTGATGTTCAATGTGATCTGGAGGGGGCTGTACTCCCCCCAAAGGATCATGTTTGTACTTTGGGGGTGCTCTTGGATCCAACATTGTCACTAGAGGCACAGGTGGACTTGGTGGCATGGAGCACCTTTTATCAGCTTAGGCTGATATACCAACTACATCCTTATCTGGACAGAGATAGCCTAGCTACAGTTATCCATGCTTTGGAAACCTCTTGTCTGGGCTGCCTTTAAAAATGGTCTGGAAACTTCAGCTGGTTCAAAATAGGACAGCGAAATTGTTGACAGGAACAGGCCAATGTTATCACATTCTATTAGTACATTTCCATCTGCACTGGCTGCTGGTCCATTTCTGGGCCCGATTTAAAGTGCTGGTATTTATATTCAAAGCTCTAAACAGCTTGGGGCCAGGTTAACTGAAGGATAATCTCCTCCCAGATACTCCTGCCTAGGCCCTAAGATCATCTTCAGAGGTCCTTCTTTGGGAGCCCCCACCAAAGGAAGTGAGGTGAGTAGCTACTAAGAAGAGGGCCTTTTGTGTTGTGGCACCTTGGTTGTAGAATGAGCTCCCCAGAGAGGCTTGCCTGGCACCTATGTTATGGTCTTTTTGGTGCCAGGTTCACCTTATCATCCCAGGCATTTTGGTCTTTCAGTTTTTGTTCTTTTTGAATACGTTACTGTTTTTTTTACATCTTTGCACTGCTGCTAGGCTTTATTTTGGTTTTTATTTTGGTTTTATAGTATAGTTTTAAACTTTTATATTATGTTTTATCATGTTATATTTTATGTTTTTAATTGTTGCGAATTGCCCAGAGAGCTTCGGCTATTGGGTGGTATAGAAATATAATAAATAAATAAAATTTAAATGGGGAGAAACAAGCACCTCTTTTCATTTGTTTTGTGCCATTGATTTGACTGTGCTGTTGACTGTGCTGTGCTGTTTTTAATCAGCCCATAAAGCTGATTAAAAAAATAATAATAGCAATGAGTATGCAGAACTATTGAACTAAGAAGACAGATGTCCTCAAGGAATAAACTGAAAAACAAGATTGGAGTGGAGAGATTGTGTGGTTCCCCCCTTGCGAAGTGGCACTTCCTGCCTACAATATCTTACTAAATTCTTATTTCCCTCCTACTTTATTTTGTATGCTGAGAGAATCAGGACTACTTTTCTGCTTTCCCCAAATTAGAACAGCATCCTTGAATCTCTTCCTCCTGCAGTGTGAGGAAATGATTTAAAACTTGAGACGCCGGGCCAGTCCTACCATTAGGCAGAGTTGAGCAGCTGCAACAGGCAGATGCTGGAGTAGGGCTGAGCTGTCATGTCGGAGGACACAGCTGAGTGTGCTACATAGCCTACCGCAGCCTCCCTAAGCTAGCCTGTGGCCCTCCAGATGTTCTGGCCTACAACGCCCATCATCCTTCACCATTGGCTATGCTGGCTATAGTTGATGGTAGTGGTAGGCCAAAACATCTGGAGAGCCACAATTTGCCCACCCCTGCCCTAAGGTGTGGTGGAGGAGTTGTCCCATCACCAGTGTTCAACTAAGAGTCAACCTCTGTACATGGAATGGGCTGAGGGGTGGGCACCACCTTGTCATTTACCTCCTGCAGAAAAACTTCTTGGGCAGGCCTGGTGGGGCATATGAGGGCTCTTCAGACATTACCCTCCATGCATTAGGTGAATGAGTGGAAGGGAAAGTGGGATCACTCACTGCCCCCACATGGATGCATTTAGCCAAATAAGTGAAAGGGGCCTCTGTGTATACAGCTGTGTGCACATAAACCTTCCATGCACTTGGAGATCCTTATCTTACATGGTTCTTAACTGCATGGAACTATACATGCATAGAGGTCCCTTTCTCAAGTTCAACTGAACATGCAGATATCCCGTGCTGGCTCCAGGTTTTTGAGGGCCCTTGGTCAAGATACCGTCAATGGGCTTCCTCCCTTAGTAAGTCTGCCTTCTCACTGCTGTTGTCACCAGCTGCTATTGTTCCTCATTCTCTTTATCATTGCTACCACTTTCTTGCTTATTGGGCAGAGATCCCATAAGCAGTGGTATCTCCTCACCACCACCATTGTCTGGTCCAGAGCAACAGGCAAGTTGCAATGGTATAGAAGGGGAAGTCCAAGGGGCTTTTGTCAGTGGGCCCTTGCTAGGATATAGGCCCTCAGCAAGTATCTAATACCTACCATGCAGGTATTAGAGGGGAGGGCTGGAGGGAGCACACTGTTTGTTGGAGGGGCTATAGGGCAGTCCTGTTCCCCCCTCCATGTGTTCATTGAATATGTCAAGGGGAACAACTGACTAGCCCTAATAGCATTGCCCTGCAAGTTTCCCCACACATGTCCAGCTTCAGTGGCTGCCAGTTTTAGGGGTGGAGAATCTCAGAAAGTGACGATATCATCTTACATCTCTTGCATAACTAGACACTAGCAGGGAGAGTGGGAGAACAGGATGTCTGGGCTGTTCTTTTTGATGGAGGCCCCCACCTCTATTGTAATGTTTCTTTGCTGTATATCAAGCATTTAAATATATGCACATTATTCCTTTCAATTTAAGGGGATTTAGGCGTAAAATAAAGTTCTCTCAATCAGCCTTTGTGTTTATTTCAATACCACTACTTTCCAGAAAACAATCTGCAAAGGAAATTTACATCAGCAAAGAAAGGGAATGCCCCTTGCTGCCTCACATGAATGATGAATGCAAGGTTTTGTAATCTTTGGCTTGGCATTCATCGCCAGATTGGGGGGGGGGGGAAATGTCATCCAAATGCTTATTTTAGCTGACAGCCAGTATATGACCATCTGGAAAATGACTCTCAAGTATTTGGTATGCAGGATAAAAACTAAAGTGGCAGGACTGGTTGCCCAGATAAAGCAGGACCATCTCTCTCTCTCTCTAGATATATTTTGGTCCATCAGCCATTTTGGCCTAAGATAAATTCTCAGGAAGAAATAGGTTCAAATCTTTTGACACATTGACCTGGTTTGCATGATCAAACCACCCATGGTTTGTTAACCATGGGCTGCTTGTGTGTGCGCAGGAGCGAGCGCACTGGTTCCCACTCACCTGTGTCTGCTTTCAATTAATGATCCAGGAACACCCCATTCCTGGCTTGTTTCGTGCCTTGTGAACCTGGAAACTTTGGGTTGTTTACGGGTTGTACAACCCAGTTAACCCACGGTTTATTGGGTTAACTCTATGTTCTTTAATCCTTAAACAACACAGTTTCCAGGTTTGCATGTCACAGAGCAACCTGGATTGTTAATTGAATGTGGAAATGGCAAGTGGATGGGAGGCAGCATGCTTTCTCCCACATGCCCCTGCTAATTCCTGAGTTAAACAACCCAGGAAATGGTCATGTGTGAACTGCATCACTATGTACATACTAGAGAATTTGGGTTATATCCTAATGGTCCTGTAGCACCCACACAGTGTTCTAACAAAGAAGTCAGACAGCTGTGTTGGTCCACTAGAAAAACAAACACATCCAAAAGCCATAGTGGGGTAATATCTTTACTTGGACCAACTAAAATATCAAAGCAATAAGCAAGGTTTGGAGTTCTCTAGAATTCTTCTTCAGGCTAAGTAAAACAAAACAGAAAAAAAGCAGTGAGAAAGTTGGGCATAACTATTCCCAGGCTCTGGAATTCCCTGCCAAGCCAAGCCAAATTGGCCCCCTCTTTGTTGCCCTTCTGCCAGTAGGCAAATACAATTTTATTCAGGCAGGCCTTTGTTATCCAAACTGGGTTGTTGCTGAAGGGGTTTTTTAACTGGTTGGGTGCTGTGTATTTCTTTTCTTACATGGCTGTGTTTAAGAGAGCTTCTGCTATTGGGTGGTATAGAAATGTATTAAACAAATAAATGGTTTTGAATCTATTTTTATCTGTCAACCAAAGTGCTGGTTTTGTTTACTACTGTTAGCCGCCTTGAGTGCCATTTGTGGAGGAAAACTGGGATATAAATGTAATGAATAAATAAATAACAGGAAAGCCTCCCTGTCTGCAGTTTATAACAGTCCTTAAGGTTAAATGCAGGAGGTGTTATGCAGACTTAATTTGATTAGACCAAGGGTTACCAGGACAAATAAACAATGGTTTCTCCTTCATCATCACCATCATAAAAAATCACACACACACCCCATTTTTAAGCACAGCAAAAAACACTCACCCAGTCCATATACAAGAATCTGCATCACACCTACTCAAAGTGGAAGTTGAATCTAGTATTGGAGATCACCCCACTAAAACAGTCCTGAATAATTCCCCATCCATTCCTGAATAAAAAACCCACGTCAGGGGAATGACCTGCACTATATGATTGACTTTTAATTAAATAAGATGCTGAAGTATTTGGTAATTTTGTTCACCCTTTCAACAGTCCTGCAAAATATGGCATCATTTTGCAGCTAAGAAACTGAAGTTTAAAGAGTAAAAGTGTGTGTGTGTATGTGTGTAGTTAAGGGTGAAAATCAGCTCAAGATCTGGGTTCACTCTGATCAATAGGTCTGGCCCCAAAAATGCCCAGATGGACAACTTGGGACCCATGTGTAAGCTCCTCTGAGGTTTTTTTTTTTTGGAGGAAAGGTGAGTACAAATGTAGCAAACAAAAATACTCTCTCCATTATTACATCCTATTTCTTCCTCCCAAGAGTTGGTAGGACCTGCAACCTACTGTAAAGAGTATGTTGTAGGTAGAAGTTAGTAGTGTGGGCTTGGGTCAAGAAAAATGGAGTTCAAATCCGTTCTCACGCATGAAGCTTAGTGAGCAACCTTGGGCCAGTCTTTCTCAGCCAAACCTACCTCATAGCTCTGTGCGTAAAATGGAATGTATACTACATTATGTATACATTATGTATACATACATTATGTATGTATGTATGTATGTGAATGTATACTACGCACTACACTGACCTGCTTGGAAGAAGGGTGGGATACAACATAGGGCTACATATAGGAGTACATATATAGAACACACAAACTGGGTCTCATAGTTGCATCTCTCATTTTTTTTGCTTAAAGAAAGTGAAGTAGCCATGTGTGAAGTGACAGGTGAGAAGAACTCTGTCCTAGCTGTAAGCCCTTGCAATAATACCTGTGATTTTCATGTTTTCAATCATTGCTCAACATTAACAATCTATCTCCATTATGGAAGCCTGACTTACACTTCCTGCTCCATTTCAACTCCTTAACAAAATGTTCTGAACTGCCTGAAGCAAAACAGGGAAGTGGAGTAGAGAGATCCTAGAACATCAGTTACAATACATCTATATCAGAAATGCATTACTCAAAATGGCATAATGTGAATAATTACTTTGAAAACAGAAAAGGGAGGTGTTCCTTACCATGTGAACTGAACACTGCCAACTGCCTTGTGTGTACATAAGAGGACTCTGCCAGAGAGAGAGACTCTGAAACCAATGTTTGTCTATCTAACTGGAGGCACCTGAGGAACTCTAGGCTGTGCCTGCAAGTGGAGGTTCAAAAATACTTGCCAGATATTAACCCCGCACCATGCTCCCAAGGAAAACACTCCAGTATACTAGTATTCATCAGTTTTTTAAAAATCAGAATACAGTATCATTAAAAATTCCTCTTAATGTTTAGAAATAAACAGACAAGGATTGCTCCACTACACATACTACATATCAATTTTGAATTTGTTTTCTATCCCACAAATGATCAAGGATCTGGAGCAACTCATCTATGAGGAGAAGTTACAACCTTTACGACTCTATCTTAGGAAATAGGGCAAGAGGAACATGATAGAGGTGTACAAATTATGTATAGTGTGAAGGAAGTGGATAGCAAGCCATTTTTCTCCTTCTCTTATACTAGAACCAGAGGTCAACCAATGAAGCAATTCAGGACAGATAAAAGGAAATACTTCTTCATACATCACATATAGTATAGAATTTGCTACCACCCTCAGGGGGTTCGCTTTTACTTCAGCCTGGGCAGGTTCTCCCCACCCAACTCAGGCATCTGCTTTTAACAACCTTTAAGATACTCTTATATTTCTTTAAGAGTAGTGGAGTGTGTGAGAGGTGCCCTTTTAGTTTTTACCTTGGCTATGTATGAGTAGTGTGACTATGAATCAAGCACAGACTCTGTGTAAAATAAACAAAACCATTTATTTAGCTTAAAATAAATATTTAAACTTTAAAAGATTTCATAGAATCATAGAACCTTAGAATAGTAGGGCTGGAAGGGGCCTGCAAGGCCATTGAGTCCAACCCCCTGCTCAATGCAGGAATCCAAGTCAGAGTATCCCTGACAGATGGCTGTCCGGCCTCGTCTTGAATGCCTCCAGTGTGGGAGAGCCCACCACCTCCCCAGGTAATTGGTTCCATTCTCGTATTGCTCTAACAGTCAGGAAGTTTTTCCTGATGTTCAGCCGGAATCTGGTTTCCTGTAACTTGAGTCCATTATTCCGTGTCCTGCACTCTGGGATGATCAAAAGAGATCCTGGCCTTCTTCTCTGTGACAACCTTTCAAGTACTTGAAGAGTGCTATCATATCTCCCCTCAGTCTTCTCTTCTCAAGGCTAAACATGCCCAGTTCTTTCAGTCTCTCTTCATAGGGCTTTGTTTCCAGGCCCCTGATCATCTTCGTTGCCCTCCTCTGAACCCTCTCCAGTTTGTCTTCATCCTTCTTAAAGTGTGGTGCCCAGAACTGGACACCGTACTCCAGATGAGGCCTAACCAGTGCTGAGTAGAGGGGAACTAGTACTTCCCAGGATTTGGAAGCTATGCTTCTATGAATGCAGCCCAAAATAGCATTTGCATTTTTTGCAGCCACATCACATTGTTGGCTCATATTCAGCTTGTGATCGACAACAATTCCAAGGTCCTTCTCGCTTGTAGTGTTGTTGAGCCACGTATCCCCCATCTTGTAACTGTGCATTTGGTTTCTTTTTCCTAGGTGCAGAACTTGGCATTTATCCCTATTAAATGTCATTCTGTTGTTTTCTGCCCAGCGCTCCAGTCTATCCAGATCACTTTGAATTTTGTTTCTGTCTTCCAAAGTATTAGCTATCCCGCCCAATTTGGTGTCATCTGCAAATTTGATCAGCATTCCCTGCACCTCCTCCTCCAAGTCATTAATAAAAATGTTGAAGAGCACTGGGCCCAGGACTGAGCCTTGCGGTACCCCACTCGTTACCTCTCCCCAGTTTGAGAAGGTCCCATTGATAAGCACTCTTTGAGTCCGTTTCTGTAGCCAACTGTGGATCCACCAGATCGTTGTTTCATCTAGCCCACTTTGAGCTAGTTTGCTCATCAGGATATCATGGGGCACTTTGTCGAAAGCTTTGCTGAAGTCGAGGTATATGATGTCTACAGCATTCCCACGGTCTACAAGGGAGGTGACTTGATCAAAAAATGAGATCAGATTTGTCTGGCAGGACTTGTTTTTGACAAATCCATGTTGGCTTCCAGTAATTTAATAGGAAGTTCTTGGTTACATTATGGTTTAATCTCCTAACCTAACCTGAGGCCACTATCCACCCCCTCATCCACAGGAAATGATTATGCTAATCAAGCCAATCCCTATCTGAGCCTCCTATATATCCAGCTGCTCCCTTTAACTCCTTCACCCCCTCACATCCGACATTCTCACTGACCAAACACCCGGCACCAGGCATCCAACCAATCATACGGTCCCATACATTCTCACTCACTCTCCAGGCAACCCTAAATGTATGGAGAAGCTATTAAACCTTAAACACAGGGTTTAAATAAATAAAACCATGGGGCAGTTTCACCACAGCCACCAACCTGGACGGCTTTAAAAGGGGATTTGACAAATTCATGAAAGATAAGGCTATCGATGGCTACCACTCATGATGGCCATACATATTACCTCCCATATCATAGGCAGCATGCCTCTATGTCCCATTTGCTAGAAAACATGAATAGGAGGGTTTGATTGCATTCATGCCCACAGGATAGTCTTTCTTCTCCCATTTTAAAAAGACTTCAGTCTTTTAAACATGTATCACTCACTGAAGAGTACTGCTTCCATACTTCAGTATTTCACTGGCTAATATATCTGCACATTTAGTAAACTATCCACAAGCAGCAGTTTCTTTGGATTTTATGGTTGTGCAAGTCTTTGACGCATGACAGGGAAGTACAGTCAAAGTGCACAAAGGCAAACACTTGGCAAAATTCCAATCTGCAATACAGGTAGCACAAGATTCTTTGAAGCTTCCAAGTGTTCTAAGATTGAGTGCAATTAATAGATTAAAGACAATCAACTTTTTTTTCCTAATACCAAAGGCCATTTGAAAAATCTATTATGTAAAAGAAAGCTGCAGCAAATGTACATACTCCATGTAACCAGCATATTTTTTTTAATGAAAGGGGGTAGATGTCAAACAAACAGCAGTTTGAAATGGTTTACCATCTGTGAAGAGAACTTAAAAAACTTGACAGTCCTTCAAAAATGCATGGTAGAAAAATGTTGGCTTGGATCCAGATCTTACCTTCCACGAATGGAAGGGCTCTTTCTGCCGTGGAAGGCTTTTGATCTAGTACAGCATTTCTGCTGACAGAAGAGGGGAGCAAGCAATGTTTGCAGATTCCACCCTACCCCTGCGGCCTCTCACACCCACTGAAAATCTGCTCTGAAAGTTTGGCGGATGCTCTGATACAACATGGGAAGTGGTGCTGGGTCCTGCAGGGGGAGGCAGGGATTGGTGAAAATCACCTCCCACACATTCCTCCCAGCCAGAGCATCCTGTTGGCAGAAGCAAACTGGATCAAACTCCATGAATTCAGGGTTTTTTACCTTCACTTTTCCTGATACTTTAGCAGGAGCATCACAGTCACATTTGCAAACATCTCTGCAACCCTAATTAAGACTTGTAGCGGTTTCTGTTGAGCAACAGCAGGATTCCCTAGCCTTTGGAATATAACAAGAACAGCTGTGTGTGTTAACAAAAATGCCCCTCCCCCAATATGCTGCAGTAGATTTGCTGCATTTGCATGTCTACTGAGAAGTCCCATGATTTTCAGTGGGGTTTGCTTCCGGCTGTGTATAGGGTTGCACCCTCAATCTCAAAATATGCTATTTGTGAGGGATTTACAGGTTTTAAAAACGTTTTCTAGTAAAAAAAAATATCTTTCAGGAGGTGGCTATCCATCAAGCCCTGTCTGAGAGTTGCTTCTGCCAATTGGTTTGTCAGTTTTGGAAACAGAGTTCTGGACCAGATGGATGTTTGGTCTAATAGAGAAAAATGATTCATATGTTCTTAAAATTATGCCTCACAGCCATTGATATTTTGAAAAAACACAGCTTTAAATTACACTACTTTATAAAAAGCATCTGGCAAACTAAACTGTAGAAATAGGTCAGCTGTCTTCACAAGGGAATGATCACTTATCCGATCTGGTCAGCTTACCTGGCTTGAACAGATGGAAAGAAGAAAAATAACAGCTACATTAATTAAAAGATGCATGAAGTTATGATAAAACATACAACGCAAATCTGTGTGTCAAACATTTTTAATACCACATTAGTGTTAACTAGGAAAACAATATGATCAGACAGTCACAGTTGTGGTCCAGAAATAGCACAAAATATGAAGATAACATGAACATATACCAGTGTACTAAAAGGAAGCATCTCCTCATTCTAGTTCTTTCCCTTTGAAGAAAAATCAGGTAGGTAGTTCTGTAAGTGCCAGCGAGTTTTTGCAATACTTTTAAAAACATTCAGTCGGGTAAAGCTTCTTAGGACTTCTGTTGTTTTTAATGCAGATCTAGAGTTACCCCAAAGTTCTAAATTTGGCCCTTAGAGCTTTGGAAATTGATACAATTCATTGACAGCTTTCTTTCATTTACTTTGGGGGAATTCAAGCAACCAATGTACAGGGTGATTGTATGTTGTGCTTATTTGTATTGGCTGGCTTCCACTTACTGTTCTTTGTTCATGCCACAGCTGATGCATAGATCAAGTCATAAAACCAAGTCAGGTGACAAGTTTCAAGCGATAAGATGCCCTTTTCAATGATGGCATCCCAGTTGTAAAATTACCTCTCCTGACAAGCTCCTAAGTTGAAGCCCTTATCAACTGTCCACGTTTTTTGTCTTAAAAGCATGTTTTAGTGCTTTTTTGACCAATGGGCACGTGTGTTTTCTCTGTTGCTGTTTTTATTCTGATGTTGTTTTAAATTGTTTTTTATTTTTATGTTCCACCTTCAATTTTTATATTTATGGATTTAACTTTTTTTTCCTGAACACTGCCCAGAAGTGGATGGTATAAAAAGCTGTAAATAAATAGCACAATTTGCCTTCAACCTATCTTGGAAAAGTTAAACATGATAGTTAACCTATCACAACCAAGCTCTCATATGATGACCACAATTATGCAAGGAACATTATAATATACAGCTTACATTGTAAGCTGAACCTTCTCCAAAGGGCCACAAGAAAGTGTTCTTAGTGAATGATTTTAATTGTTGTAAGCTGCTTTGGAAGCTAATCTTGGCTGAAAAGCAGGTTGTTAAACAAACAATATAGTATAGTTACATGAAATGTATTTTGTGATATTACCATTACATTTCTTGCCAGAACACTAAGGTCAGTAATGAACATAAAGTGTTTTGATGGATGCTCCATTAGCCATTAACCGCAGAACAATCCACCTGTACTTAAACTTTGCCAGTTTTTATTAGCTTTGAAGACTCCATCATATTTTGAAACAAAATAAATTCAGTTTTTACATTTTCATGCCACTTCACTCACCAGCTTCTTTGAAAATATGCCACTTCAAGAGAAAGAAGTATGTTCTATAACCACAAATTGTGTTATCCATTTTCAGTTCAACAACTGAGGTACGATCACTGGGGTAACTTCCCCAAGGACCTATATGGGTTTGATTTTCTTATCTGCATTTCACATGGCCATTTCATCATTTGTATGTGAGAATTTTTCCTATCACAATGGAAAGGACTTTTCATGTGGTCGTGTAAAATATGTTAACTCTCCATAGATTGAAATGGTTAACCACTCCCTATTATAGTGTAGAATGTGTTTTGAGAATAGATATATTTCTTCTGTAAAGCGAAAGTCTGTGTTGCCGTAACACATCCATTAGAAAAAAACATATTTTGGGTGAGGTGGTACAGCCCACATATTCCCATCCTCAAAAGAAGCATGCCCCAAAATATAAAACCTACAAATGTATGATCTCAAATCCAAGAAGCCAACCACAGACATAGTTACACATGATTGCCTAAAAACACACCATAAGTTGCAATCATGCACAGATACCTTCCTAGCATTATGTGTCACTGTTTACATGAGTGAATCCTATAACAATTTTGCCCTAAATAAAAAAAGCTTCGAACAAAGGGCTAATAAACTACAAAACTTTAGATACCAAAGCATGAGCATTTAGTAACTTCTTTAAAAGTGAAAATTGTACCAGCCTTCAGAGTATCAACTGCAATAAAAAATGGGATTGTATGATTTTTGTGTGGGGCTGATCACTTTCCTATTAAGGCCATTAGATAAATATAACAATTTTCATGGTATACTTGTTTTGTGGTAAATTTCTTTCTAAAGCTTCAGTCATTAAACTGAACACTGTTTTATTCAACACAGCAACAATGTGATACACTCTGGGAAAAACAACACATTCCCAAAATATTTTATTTATGAAAAAAAAACTTCATTAAAAAGAGAGAGAAAGAGAGAGAAGCCTGGTTCGCATGTAATGACAATCCAGAGGATGTTGTTGAATCATGGGTTGTTGTTGAATCACGGGTTGTCGTTAAGTGCAACCCCTGCACTATGGTTTATGGGTAGCTAACCACGAACAAACCAGGAAAAGAACCCATTATTTGTTCTTGGGTTGTGAACTCTGGGTTGTTTGTAGTTAATAACCCATAGTTGAATCATAGTGCAGGGTTCACATGTAACGACAACCCACAATTCAACAACCCACCATGGGTTAACCACTGGGTTGTTTAGCCCCTAAACAACCAAGTGGTCCAGGTTTGCACATCACGCTCAGCAATCTATAAAGAAGCCGATCATGGGATGCTGAGTAAAAGCAGAAGAAGCAGGTGTGCTGCAGGCAGAATGCCCACTCTTTCCCACTTGTGTATGACAATCCATTGGTTTTAAACCGATGGGTTCTCGTTACGTGCAAACAGGACCAGAAAGAGAGAGAACACCAGGCTTTTTGGCACTGTGCTAAAACTTCAAATAAGGCTCCTGCTTAACACAGAAAAGATGACCTAAAGCACAGACATACAAAACTGAGTATTACCTTGCATTAGCTGTACTTATTATCTATATGATTAGGAGTCCAGTGCAGGGAACATGAGTTCCAGCTCAGGCTTGATTCTATGTAGATAGTTCAAACTACTGCAGAGACTCGGGGCAGGTGAGGCAGTGACAGTCATGACTGTCACTTGAAGCCCACCCTAGATACCACCAGAGTACACCTGCTGGGAGGAATGGAGAGCACAGATAGGCAACCTGGTAGATTCTAAACGTTTTGAACTACAGCTCCCATAATCCATGACAAAGTCAGATTGCTTACCTGTAACTATAGTTCTTTTGAGTGGTCATCTGTGCATTCACACATATCGGCTCTGCGCCTGTGCGGAGACTTGTTTGGGAAATGTCCAAGCTGCAGAGTTTTTTGGCAGGAACCCCTCCCCCACCACCTCTGGCATATATAGCGTGGGTTTCTGCCTTCCCCTCAGTTCCTTGAGACCGCAAACAGTCCCGGACCAAGGAGAAGAACACCTCGGTACCAACAGTGCTGTTGACACCTAAGTGTGGACAGCGGGGGCGTTGTGTGAATGCACAGATGACCACTCAAAGAACTACAGTTACAGGTAAGCAACTGGACTTTCTTCTTCATGGTCTCTGTGCATCACACATATGGGCGAGTAACAAGCTAACTTACCGGAGGTGGGTCGGTGTCTCAATGTAGTACCGACGAAAGCACAGCCCTGGCAAAGGCGCAGTCTGCTCGAGCTCGAACGTCCAATCTGTAGTGCTTCATGAAAGTAGAAGGCTTAGACCAGGTAGCTGCCTTACATAAGTCTACAAGAAGGACACCTCTTGTAAAAGCCGTGGAAGTCGACACTCCCCTCGTCAAATGAGCTCGAATTTGAGTCGGTAAGTCCTTCCTGGAGACATTGTACACCACTCGGATGGCGTGTACTATCCAGGAGGCTGGTCTCTGAAAGGAGACTGGAGTGCCCTTATTGTGTCCTCCGTAGCAGAGGAAGAGCCGTTGTGAGTTGCGGAAAGGCTCAAAGCCAGGGATCTCTGGACATCTAGAGTGTGCAGCCGCCTTTCCAAATCGGAAGCTGGAGATGGGAAAGAAGGCTGGGAGGACAATCAGCTGATTCACATGGAAGTCCGTGACCACCTTTGGAAGGAATGTGAAGTCCGGCCGAAGGACCACCTTTTCCTTGTGAAAAATGGTGTAAGGTGAGTCTATTCGTAACGCAGAGAGTTCACTTGCTCTCCTCGATGCTGTGATGGCTACCAAGAAGGCGACCTTCCAAGAGAGTAGCCTCAAGTCCACGGTAGCAAGGGGTTCAAATGGTACCGATGTGAGGCTGTTGAGCACCAGGGTTAGGTCCCATTGAGGAACGAAGTCTCTCATGGGGGGAGCCAAGTTTCTGAGTCCCCACAAGAACTGTTTGCATAAAGGATGGCTGAAGATGGGGCACCGGTCGATGTTGCCCCGCATAGCGGAAATTGCCAAAGCATACACTCTGATGGAGGAGCACTTCAGGCCTTTGCTGTAGAGGTGCTGGAGGAAGGACAAAATATCGATCAGATGACAGTCATTAGGGTTACAGTTGGTGTCAGTTGCAAACTGAACAAAGGAAGCCCATTTAGCTGAGTACGAGTGGCGTGTGGATCATTTTCTCGCCGCATCGAGTATGGCCTGCACTGTCGATGGGATCAGCAGAGAGCGGTGTCTGGAGGTTGGATCCTCTATGCTGTGAGGTTCAAGGTGTGGAGATCAGGATGGAGGATCCGACCTCAGTCCCGGGAAATCAGGTTGTCTATCCGCGGGAGCGGCAAGCAATGTCCGTGCGCTAGGTTCTGTAGTGTCGTGAACCTGGGCTGCCTGGGCCGCCAGGGGCTATTACGTTGCAGTTCGTGGCTTCCTGTCTGATTATGGAGATTACCTCGTAAGTAGTGGGAACGGAGGGCAAAGATAGAATAGGCAGTCCATCCATTCTAGAAAAAAGGCATCACCTAGTGACCCGCGGCCAACTCCGGCTCTGGAGCAGAACTGCCTGCAGGCTGTGTTCTGGAGTCACGAAGAGATCGATCCCTGGTTGGCCCCACTGGTTGAAAATTAGTTTCAGAACTGTCTTGGCCAACTGCCATTCATGGGAGCACCGAAGGAGGCGGCTGAGTCTGCCAACAGGTTGTCTTGTCCTGCAATATGGAGAGCGGTCAAGCAAATGTCCTTGATAATGACCCAGTTGTAAAGGTGTAGAGTGAGAGAAAGGAGATGGGAGGAGTGTGTTCCGCCCTGTTTGTTTAGGTACCAGAGAACTATGTTGCTGTCTGTGAAGATATGGATGTGTCGATGTCAGAGTCACGGTTCAAAGGCGCAGAGAGCTTTCCAAACTGCCATCAACCCCAAGAAATTTATATGGTACAGTCTTTCTTTGGAGGACCAGAGACCCTGACCTCACAGGGGTCCGCAATGTGCTCCCCAACCTAGAAGGGAGGCGTCCGTGGTCAGAATCCTGGATGGAGGAGCGGGAAGGAAAGGCATCCCCTGGGTCAAGTGTCTGGAGTCCATCCACCACTTCAGGCTGAGAGCAACCTCCTCTGGTACCAGGAATGTGACAAAGAGGGGGTTGCGGGTGAGATCGAAGGTCCGGATGAACCAGTTTTGTAGTGGCCTCATCCATAGTCAGGCCCATTCCACAACCGACACCGTCGCTGCCATGTGGCCAAGTAGGCAGTGGATGTTGTGTGCCCTAACCCGGTGAGCGATAAATATCAAAGTGGCTTGTACAATGAGATTTGTGATACAGTTCGTCGGAAGGTATGCCTGGCCCATTCTGGAATCGAGAACGGCCTCTATGAATTGAACCATTCGTGTGGGGGTCAAATGGGACTTTACCTTGTTGATCCCAGTGCCCGAAGGTCTAAGATTTCCACAACAGCATGCAATAAGGCTTCTCAAGAGGAGTCCACTAGTAGCCAGTCGTCGAGATACGGGTAGATCTCTACTCCCTTGAGGCGGAGGTAAGTGCAGACCACAGCCATGCATTTGGTGAACATGCGTGGCGCTGTTGAAAGACCCAAGGGTAGAACATTGAACTGCAAAAGTTCTTCTCAGATCGCAAAGCAGAGGAATTTTCTGTGTAAGTGTTCTATGGCTACGTGGAAGTACGCATCCTCAAGATCGATTGTGGCGAACCAGGAACCCTTCTGGAGGAGTGGGAGAATTGTGGCTAGGGTTGTCATCCTGAACCTCTTGGGGGTGATAAACTTGTTCAGGTCTCGAAGGTCTAGAATGGGCCAGAGGCCTCCGTCCCGTTTTGGTACCATGAAGTACCTGGAGAAGAACCTCGCCATACCAGGGTTTGGATGAACACGCTGAATGGCACCCTTTCGTAGGAGAGATTGGGTTTCTTTGTGAAGGACCTCCAAAGGTGGAGTGATCCGGACTGGGCCCGGAGGCAGGAGTGTGTTGAATTCTATTTTGTATCCACAATGGACAATAGCGAGTACCCAGTTGTCGGATGTCACTCTCGTCCAGGCGGAATAGAGTTGTTCAGAAGGTCTCTGAAGGGTGGTTTGTAATGGTTGGTATGGAGGGGAGATGAGTTGAAGTCAAAGATGACGTTTAGAGAATCCCTTGCCCTTCGCCTTTTGTTGGAACCTGGGGAGGGAGTAGTTTTTTCTTTGTTGGTGTTGTTGTTGATGAGGGTATCTGGGTGTCCGGTCCCCAGACTGCCGCGGTGTGTAGGTCTGGTGTCGGTACCAGCGGCATTGATAGTACGGAGTGTATTGCCGTTGTTGTTGCTGGGATTGGCCAATGCCCATCTGCACAGAGTCCATCTGCTCGTCCGTTTTTGTGTTGAATAAACCCTCGCCATCGAAGGGTAGATTTTCTATCTGAGAGTGAGCTTCAGGGCGGAGCCAGGCATGTTGCCTCAAGGCAACAGAGCCCATCATTCCCTTGGCATTGCAGTCCGCTTGATGACAGGCGATATTGATCTGTTAATGAGATAGTTTGGATGACTCCACATGAAACATCCTGGCTAAGTCGCGTTGATCCTCAGGGAGGTACGTGATGAGGGAATCCATTTTCTCCCAGAGGAAGAGCTGATACTTGGCCATCATCGCCTGGTAGTTGGAGATTCTAAGTCCCAGTGCCGCTGAAGAGTAAAGGCGACATCCGACGAGATTGAGTTTATGGCCCTCCTTATCCACAGGCGAGGCATGTTTTCTGTAAGCAACCTTGAGCAGACTCTACTATTATGGAGTTCGGTTTAGGATGTGAGAAGAGGAAAGATGTGTCCATCTCTTGAACCCTGTACATCGATTCCAGCCTGTTGGATGTTGGGGTCAAGGATGAGGCTCTATCCTGTGTCCCAATGACATCGTCTGGTGATGAGGTCAATGGGGGGATGGAGGAATAGGAGGAATCTGATTGGTAGTTCTCCCCAGATTCCTGCGATTGGGCAGGCCGTTGTGCCATATCAGGTTCATGAGGTGGAATTGGAGGTGGCAGGGCTTGATGGTCCCGACTGGGTTGTTGTAGTGCTAAGGACATAGAGCGCCTTGGTACCAGAGGAGGAGGGCAGAAGACGTCCTGAGTGTTGAAACCGGGGCGTTGCCCGGGCTGAAAGGGAACATGTGATGGAGAAGTAGCTCCTAAGTAGCGGTATTGATCAAGGAACAGGTCGCAGTCCCTCTGGAGCCTCCAGACTGTATCCGAGTGCTGTTGGTGGGGAGGAGAGGATGAGGCTGAGAAATGGTCCCAATCTTGGGATGGAGAGCATGAGCGAACTTGGTCATATTGCGCCAGCCAATGATGCTGGTATCGATCCAGAGATCGGCATCAAGGAGGCTGTCGAGGTGAAAACGCAGGTCGATACCGAGGTGACTGGATGTCATAGCAACATGGTGTTGGAGACCTGGATCTCTGTTCCAGGGCTATTAGAGCTGGACGGGGGGCTGGGGGTGGTGTGCCCCTCAACTCACCCTCCGAGACCGTGGAGGTCGGGTCCAGAGTAATGGCATGCATGGGGGACATGACACAAATTGGAGAATCAAGTAAAGGAGGAGGAGGCGGTAGGTCCTGCTCCTTTTCCTGTGACAGAATGTCAAAAGGTTCCCCACGAAGTAACGCTAAGACGGTCAAAAAGGAACTGAGGGGAAGACGGGAACCCATGCTATATATGCCAGAGGCGGTGGGAGAGGGGTTCACGCCAAAAAACTATGCCGCTTGGAAGTTTCCCAAATGAGTTTCCACGCAGGCGCAGAGCCCATATGTATGATGCACAGAGACCATGAAGAAGAACTGGCCATGACGTCTGGGGCTAATAGAAGCTGTAGTGCAAAGCGCGTGGAGGGCACCAGGTTGCCTAGCGCTGGAGGAACAGTAGCCAAGTTTTAACAACCCCTAATGCCACCTACATATGTAGGATGCGACAGCAGATGGAACCACACTGGCATGAGTATTTTTGCTGGAGCTGAGCATACGGCTCCTTTGCACACCGGTATTTTTTCAAATTTTCTTTTAAATGGTGTAGTAAAAGTTCAGACCATTAATGCAATAATTTTCATGCTTCCTATCAGCAGGAAAGCCTTTCCTCATTGATGGCTCTGCCAAAGAATCTTGTGCATTGTAGAAGATTCTGGGGTATGTTCCAAGGTGTACAAATTGTCAGTTCACAGAGAGTGCTGGCCAGGCCTATTGGGAATTACTCTTGCCCTATATGAACTGACAGAGAGCCCTAAAACACTCTCCTCTAATTGTGCATTATAGCGTAAGATTGGTAGCAGTGGGAAAATTGCCTTTCAGAAAAGCTTGTCCGCTATTATTAATCTTCTCATTGAGAAACCTCAGTGTTCCTTGGAACTAATGCACTAATGAACCTGCTGCCTTAAGCAGCAGCAGAGAGTACCTCTACATGCGTACCATAGAGGATCAGGATCAGCCGTAGCAACTTTTAGGGTTTCCAGATTCCAGCTTAGAATCAGCACAGTGTGCAGTCTGTCTACTATCATTAAGCCTATGTGTTTTAACATTTTGGGAACTGTACTGGGAGACAGGATGATGGTAACTTTGTAACATCCATGAACTACTAAGGGCATAACACCAATGTGAGGAGACCTAAATTTTGTCATAAAGCCTAAGTGAAAAAATTGAGATCCATTCTTCATAGCTCTCCTGCTGCTTTCACCTTTGACACAAATGTTCATGGTATTAAGGGGGAGGGGGGCTTTCCCAGTGCCCTACCTCAACACTGGGTATGTGGACACACTTGAAATCAAACCTGCATTCTCATACATGCAATATTTACACGTTGTGAACTGCCCAGAGAGCTTCGGCTATTGGGCAGTATAGAAATGTAGTGAATAAATAATAAATTACATGAACACTCTATACTAACATTTACCAATAATCCCCAAATTCATTATTTTTAAAAAGCCACCCCATGAGAGCTACTTCAGCGCAACCCTATAAATATCTGCTTAGACGTAAGTACCACTGAGTTCAAAGCCTAAGAGCACTTGCAATACCATACTGCTCCCTTCACTCTTTATAGCATGCAATTCACATTAAGGCGTAAGAGAGACATGCTGGCAGACTCAGGAAATCAAGATTTACCTCGCAGACCTATTTGTTCTACACAACGGCTCTGCCTACATTTCTGCTTAAGGCTCAAGTCACACATTACATTTTAAGTGTGCACCTACAAATGTATACAGCTATTCATCATACATCTAAAATATAATATGCAAATGCAAAATACATATTTGGAATCATAAATATCATACATGTATATTAGGGAGAGCACTAGAATTTAGTGTTCACTGACAAGTGTACACTCAATTCACATACCTGGATTTGCTGATACGTAACGTGGGGGAAAGCCCTGGATAACGATGGTAAAGAGAATTGCCAGCTTGAAGTACACAGCAGGCTTCACATCTGTTTACATACAAAATTGTTGTATATCCAACATGTAATCTACGCTGTGAACAGGATGCAATTCAAACACATACGGACCCTATGCTAATCTACGTTTTGTGGCTTCAACTATATTTCCTGCACCTGCATTAACATGTGTATGTGTATATACATGCACGCAGCTAGCCTCCTTCCTGTCCACACCACCCCTGTGATCTGCTCCAGTATGTAAACTATGACTTCTCCATACCTTGTCTCAAGAAGATCCTGTGTTTTAAAGTTCTCCCCATCTGGTATTATGACCACTGCTCCTCTAATGTGATATGCAAATATCCACTGTGTTCTGAGCTACGAGGAATGGTTAGCTCACATAATTTTGGCCATGATGATGTTGTTAGAGGCAGCCATAAAATGCACAAAAAGTGCAGCCTGCTCTTTAGTTGTCTGCACTACTTATTAGTCTAAAACTGTCTCCTTCTACAGAAGCTGTTCCATAAAAGCATCAACAACTAAGTTGTCAAGCAGAATTTGACTGCCATTTGTTTTTATAAAGGCTTTTAAAGAACAGGAAACTAGATGTTTTCAGTAGTGTTAACTCAAAAGTGCTCTTGTAGAAAACTGCCGACACAAATATCTCCAATTAATTTCATTTTCTTGAATTTGTTACTGTATTTTACAAGCAGCTGTATTTTTATCAGAGATGTGGGAAACAATTTATCATAGTTGCACAGCAGCAGTGCTTGATGGACTGCGGTAATATAAAATTGCACACTTGAATGTTCTTCTGCAAACCAAAAAGGACATTAAAGTTCAGTAAAAGCTTCTAAATAAAAAACACTGTTGTACAAGTAAACTGAAAATCTTTCATACTGCAGTTACCTTTCCAGCACTATTCATTTTGTTATAATTCCAGCAAAAATCCTTAAATCAAATCCTTTCATTATTGTACCACAAATAATATTTGGACAGTCAGTTCTTTGTTTCACCCCTTTCACATTCTGTACATGATGGAATCCCTTAATTCTAAAATGAGCTAATCTTTCAAATGTTTTAAATACTAAAAATATACAAAAAATGTAAGATCTCTGTAATTGGCAAACAAAATACTTGGCCTGTTACAGTGTTAGGTTGCCAGACACACATTTTTTCCCCTCACCTCCTTTGCTTCTAGACAGACAAATGAGGAGCCAAGGCAATGCTCTTCATGGTGCCAGCTTTGGCTCTAGGCCACCAGTTGCTGACCCTAATCTAAATAAAGCACAAGATCACTTTTGTTAGTTTTTTCTGAATATATAGTTTTGAATATTTAATGGTCCTTAGCAGATATGCTTCAAAGTGCTGTACATATGACAACTAAATAGAGAAAGGATAAGGCTTCAAAGACAGAAATACGAATAGCAGTATGTGACTAGAGTAAAGGCCCTATAGCAGAGGAGACAGAGGGAGGAGAATTTTAAAGAATCACTAATAAATATTTAGCAAGGTTGGGAAAGAGAAGGATATCTTCTGCTTCCTATTTGATCCATTATTTACGGTTTCAAGATAAATTTGCATTGAGGTGGAGGATACCTTCAGGGTTTCTGCCTTAAGAGGTGGACAAGAAATATTTGAAATAAATAATAAATTAAATAAATGTCCACACCACTTCCCTCTGCCGCCTAGGAAGAGCTGCTCCCCACCCCACAGACCTCAGCTCTATGAGCCTTTCTTGAGCCCCAAGGTTATACAAGAGGCTGAGAAGGGAGGAACATATTTTACTTGCTTCCTGAAACTAGAATTTATGGGCTAGGGGTTGATTTATGAGCTGGCCAAAAGAGGGACATAGATGAGGATAGCAGCTATTGATTTTTCATAAAATAGTTATCAAATTTTGGAATAAAACAAAGGAAAACAAGTACTGAAGGAGATGCTAATAAAGAGATTGCTTGGACATTAACCAATCACATTAGCTTTTGGAGCAATGGCTTCAGGGAATCAATATTGAAGCTATAAAGCTCTGTGACTTCAGCTTAGACCTAACTTAGAAATCATGAGGGAATTATTTCAGTGACGCAAACACAACCATCTACAATACCCTTAGACATCAATACGAATCCCATGTTTTATTGACATCAGTTCTCTTGTTCCTGTTAAATACATAATAAAAGAACAGAGATGAGGTAATGATGCAGTGATTGCCACATAAAGCCAATAAGGCAGGGGAACAGTTTTTCCAAATGGGCAGATCCACAGGCCATGACGAATTCCATCTCGAATATGATGTGAAGTCCAGGAGATAAACAGCATCCAGGGAAGAAAGCACCAGGAATCCTTCAGCTTGAAAAGGTGCATAATAAATTTCAACATCAGACACACAACAGGGATCACAGTAGAACAGTGAAGGAATGGCCTTCGTGGAAGAGTCAGGGCAGCCTGAGGGAAAGAAAAACAGTGCACAATGGTAGCCTGCATTACAAGGAAAACAGTTTCTTTGGCATTTAACAGTAGAATCTACTTAATTCATCTGCATTTTGACAGAAATAAACAGCACAAAAAGTACCCAAATTATCCATGACCAGATTTTGGTATATCTGGTATGTCCTCTACTATTTTATGTTTTGGTGTAATAATCCTTTCTGTTGTTGCCTGAGTTGGTCTTCTTGTTCCAGGTCCTGGGATGTTTTTCTTTCTTCATTTCATTTAAGTGCTAAACTGGAAGGGATGGGGAGATATTTGTCATATTTGCCATTTGCCACATTGGCTGCAAGCTCAATCCATATGGTTTTCTGCCAAACCTGAGAGTTATTGAAGCAGGACATGCCAAGATTAAACTTCCACCTTTCAATGGTTAGGGACTTTACACAAATACAGCTCCTGTTTTCAAATGAACAAAATTGGAACATATGTGCTTAGTTGTCAAAGACAGGTTGCAAAACACTGGACATTTGAAATGGTTTATACTGTAAGTAATTCTATTTCCAGTTTTCAGGCAAAAGTGCCTGTACTTATGTAGCCAAGATGGTACCACCCGCAGGTATCAGCAGACTCAGGGGGACCACAAGGTTTGCAGAAGTACAACAAAAACATTAGAAAAAATTATCAGGGGGGTGGGGGGAGAGACACACACCAAACAGCCTAAGGAGGACAAAAAATGCTCAGTGGCTACAGAATGCTGACTGACTGCTGACAGGGGGGAAAGTGGAAAACTGGGGGAGGGGGGAATGGAATGGAGTATTGTGGAAAAGGCGGATGGAGGAGACACATAAATCTATATTTAAATGTCTCCAGGGACAGAAGTGAGACTTGCCCATAAAAATCAAAGGTGTTAATTGGGCACCAGAACCCTACTCTACCTCCACCCCACCCTGCTAAAAAAAAACAACTCCAAAGGTAGCAGCAACATGAAGAGCTCCTGTTCTGAGTTCTTATTTAGTATGAAACACCTTTTAAAAACTTGTATACATCCCAAAGCAAATGCAATTTATTCTCCCAACCTTGCAGATTGGAAGTGAGTGTGATATGGAGACAGGTGGCTTACTGAATACTGTTGGTCAGGCTATGAGTGATTTACAACCCTATAGCATTATCCAGAGGTATCAGATCGCTACTGCAGGTTGGGCTGAAATTGAGAGAGTAGTTTACAAGAACCCGGCAATGTTATCTTTGCTTTATTCCCACTCTATAACAACCTAACAGTATAGGTCACTGTTATACCTTTATTGTATTATTATTATATCCTGCTTTTTTCCTCTTGCAAAGAACTCAAGGCAGTTTACACGGTCCTCCTCCTCTCCATTTTGCAGGTTAGCCTAAGAGCCAGTGACTGACACAAAGTCACCCACACAGTGAGCTTCATGGCCAAGCGGAGGACTAGAACCTGTTCTCCTGAGTTGCTTACAATTGCCCTGCAGTGTAGTTCACTACTACTACAAGAGGTGGGGCTGATTTTGATTCCCGCTCAAAATCCCCATATATCTCTGGTCACAGCAAAAGTCAATCTACTTAAATTCTACTTGAGACCTCCTCCTCAGGCTAGATCAATCACTCAATTACATGCAGAAGCCTCATACTCCACTGTCTTGCATACAGACTGACTGCACTTTTAAATGTTCAAACACTACAAAAATAAAATAAGTGTTGCACATGAAGTAAGACCTAAGTTAGAGTAGGGACTCCTTTCTTTGATGATGTTTGTTGTTTCAACCTCTTTTGCCACAGGCTCAGGTAATACTAACCCACTAGGGATACACTGTAACATTTTGTTGCAGGGTCCCACTTGTTATCTTCTAATTTCTACATCACTGTTCTAGATTATTCTTTAATTTCTGATCACTCTTCTACGTGTGTCGTTTTTAAGTAGAATTACCTTGATGAGAAGCAATATGCTTCTAATTACCAAATACCAGAGACTAGCAATAATATTATCAACATGTCAGGACTATGAACTTCCCATTGGTTAGCTGGATGGCAGCTCCTGGAGCTCAGGTTCTAGGACACATCACCCTCTGTACAGCAAGACAAGGTTAATAGCAACCAATGTTGCTATTATGCTTATTATTTGTTTTTTAATTACTGATTGTTTTTAACTGCAGTTGTAAACTGCTTTGGGCAGCTCATAATGAACTGGGAAAGCAGGTTATAAATGATGATAAACTTTACATTAATTCCATCCATCTCCACCCAACAAAAATTTTGAGATGCAACCTTAGTCAGTGTCTTGGGGCTGTTTGACCAGACTAAGAACATAAGAAGAGCCATGCTGGATCAGACCAAGGGTCCATCAGTCCAGCAGTCTGTTCACACAGTGGCCAACCAGGTATTGACCAGAGACCCACAAGGAGGGCATGAGCGCAACAGCACCCTCCCACCCATGTGCCCCCACAACTGGTGTACATAGCTCACTGCCTCTGGTACTGGAGGTAGCAATAGCCATCAAGACTAGTAGCCATTGATAGCCTTTTCCTCCAGGAATTTGTCTAACCCCCTTTTAAAGCCATCCAAACTGGTGGCCATCACTACTTCCTGTGGTAGCGAATTCCATAGTTTAACTATGTGCTGTGTGAAGTACTTCCTTGTATCTGTCCTGAATCTCCCACCAGTCAGCTTCATAGGATGACCCTGGGTTCTAGGATTTTGAGAGAGGGAGAAAAATGTCTCCCTATCCACATTCTCCACATCATACATAATTTTGTAGACCTCCATCATGTCTCCCCTTACCCTCCTTTTTTCCAAGCTAAACAATCCCAGCTATTGTAACCTTCTCTCATAGGGGAGATGCGCCAGCCCCTGAGCATTTTAGTTCAGATCCCATCAGGCTATACTTGGAAGTTGGGATTTTTTGCCCCAATGTGCATAACTTTACACTTGCTTACTCTGATCCGCGTTAGCCATTTAGATGCCCATTCTCCCAGTTTGGAGAGATCCTTTTGGAGCTCTTCACAATCCCTTTTTGTTTTAACCACCCTAAATAATTTGGTGTCATCTGCAAACTTGGCCACTTCACTGCTCACTCCTAATTCCAGATCATTTATGAACAGGTTGAAAAGCACTGGTCCTAATACAGATCTCTGTGGGACCACTGGGGAACTACCACGTTAAAGACTACCACGTTAACTGCATGAAAACTAACACACTGTTAACACACAACCTCAAAGAAAAATTAAAAATACAATTAACAAACCAAACAGTAATTCTGGCATATTAGTCTAGATTATGCTTGCGGAGAAGAGAAAAAGAAACATTTGAAAATTAAGTTCCCCATGTGCAAAGTGGTCTGCAGCTATATTCCTTGTGAAGTGTGCCATCTACTGGAAAAAGGTGAGAAGCAACAGCTTCAATGCCCGGCATTCTAATACAACACAGGATGGATCTTCAAATTAAAATACCAAAATCTGATCCTTTAGAGAACTAGTTCACTCTGCTATTTTAGGATAGTTTCCTTTCAAAAGCATTCTCTCCTCTTATACTAAACACCCACAAAAATGGGGAAAGCAAACTAGGAAAAACTAAATGCCTTTCCAAAAATGCTATGAATTTTGGAGTAAATCACAGATTTTATTCTCTTCATTAAAAAAACAAATAATTGTAGTTCTGTAGTAAAAAACTCAGAATGAACTATGATTTTATGACTATTACATAATGATCACACAAGTCAAGACACAGGCAAAAGGGTCTTGGTCTTAGCAACAAAGCAGCATTAGAGGTCTTTTCTTATGAAGCTGAACCTCAACAAGATGAAGGTACTGTTGATAGGTGGGTCATCCATCCAGGGAGATGGTGTTCAACTTGTTCTGGAAGGAGTTGCACTTCCCCTAAAGCAGGGGTTGGCAACCTGTGGCCCTCCAGATATTTTGGCCTCCAACTCCCATGATCCCTTACCACTGGCATTGCCGGCTAGGGCTGAGTTGTAGGCCAAAACATTTGGAGGGCTACAAGTTGCCCAGCCCTGACCTAAAGGATCAGGGTTGTATTCTGGTGGTGCTCATTTACCTAACAAAGTCACTAGAGGTCCAAGTGACCCCAAACACCTTTCATCATCCAAGGCTGGTGTGCCAACTCAGCTGTGCCCCCCTCCTGGTCAGAAATGGCATGGCTACAGTTATCCCTGCTTGGGTAACCTCCAGGTTAGACTACTGCAATGCACTGTGTGTGGGGCTGCCTTTGAAGTCTGCCTACTACTGGGACTGGTGCTAGAAACTCAACTTGTCAGTGCTTAAAGAGCTGTCTTGGTTATTGGCCTGTTTCTGAGCACACTTTAAAGTGCTATTGCTTACCTTTAAAGCCCTACATGGCTTGGGACCTAGATGCCCGAGAGAACATCTTCTCACATATGAACTGCCTTGTACATTAAAGTTTTCCCCAGATGCCCTCCTCTGGGTGCCCCACAATCAGAAGTGAAGTGAGTGGCAGGAGTGGAGAGGGTCTTTTTTTGTTTGTGATGCCCTGCTTGTAGAAATCTCATCCCAGGGTTTTTTGCCTGGCACCTATCTTAATGCCTTTTAGGCAAACATCTTTGTACTTTCCGAGGCTCACGGGTCCCCAAACCTTTGGGGCTGGTGAGCACATTTGGAATTTTGAAGATGTGTCATGGAAGCTCTCAAAAAATGGCTGCCATGTGGTGGGGAGCCTTGCCCATTCAAAAAAATGGCTGCCATGCTGGGCATGGCTGGACACAAAACACGTCTTTCATAAATGCAAACAGCTGAGACTAAATTAAAAGTAACTTGCCCCCAAACCCAAGTACAAGACAGAGGTGTGGCCTGAGCTCCCAAATAAAGATGGTACTAGAGGGCAGAATGCCAGCTTCCCAGAAGAGGCAGGGAGCTTGATGAGTGCTAAGAGAGGTGTCAGCAGGCACATTGGTGCCAATGGACATGATGTTGTGAGACTCCAGTTCTAATGGCTTAAAAAAACCCTCTGCTGTGATTGTTTTTAGCACTGCTTTTTATTGCTATCAACTGCTTTATTGATTATTGCTGTTTTATGAGCTACGGTAAGCTGCTCTTGGACATTTTAACTGAAGGGTGATATAGAAATGCTATCAAATAAATAAATAAATAAATAAATAAATGAATGCTCAGTTGGAGACTTCAATTCTCTCTTCCCCAGCATATGAACTTATGAAGTCATCAGAGCATTTGTCTATCAGCCTACTGCTGTCTCCTCCAATTGACGACAGGTTTCCAAGGACTTAGGCAAAGGCAAAG
The DNA here is from genome assembly GCF_057233095.1 of Heloderma suspectum. Lineage (NCBI taxonomy): Eukaryota > Metazoa > Chordata > Lepidosauria > Squamata > Helodermatidae > Heloderma > Heloderma suspectum. Next base: position 31,705,973 of record NC_139459.1, read on the forward strand.
GCTTCTTTCTCAGCCCTGCTACACGATATTCTTTTTTTAAACTGAAGATTTTAGGGATTGGGCCTAACATAGGAAGACCCTTGCTGGATCAGACCAAAGGCCAACCTAGTTCAGCATTCTATTCCAACAGGGACCAACCAGATGCCTATCAGAAGCCCCAAAGCAGGTCATGAGCAGAATATTACCCTTCTGCTCATGTTCCCCATCACCTGGTATTCAGAGGCATACTGATATACTAATATAACCTTATCCACCTTGAATTTGTCTCATCTACTTTTAAAGCTATCCAAGTTGGTGACCACTGCTATATTTTGCAGAAGTGAATTCCAGTTTGACTACGCACTGTGTGACGAAGTAATTCACCAAAGACCTTCTTCACACAAAACAAGTGCACTACATTTATTTTATTTTTATTTATTTACAACATTTATATACTGCTCCATATCTAAACAGATTCCAGAGCAGTGAAGAATAAAATATAAAAGGAATAAAATATAATATTAGCCATTATTTTAAAAACAGAATATCAATAAAACCATGGCTGGCCAATTGGGGAAGGTTGTTTTAAATAAAAATATCTTCAGCAGGTGCCGGAAACAAAACAATGTTAGCATCTGCCTGACATCCAGAGGCAGAGATTTCCCCAGAGAGGGAGCCACCACGGTGAAGGCTCTACTCCAGGTGGATTCCAGCTGGGCCACAAAGCTATGCAGAACCACCAGGAGTGCCCAGCTGATGACCTCAGTGACCAGGCTGGCTGATAAGGGAGAAAGCTCTCTCTCAAATATCCTGATACCAAGTTGTTTAGGCCTTTTTGCACTAGTAACAAAACCTTAAACCCGGCTTGGTAGCAAATAGGTAGCCAGTGCAGTTCCCTCAGCAAGGGTGTTACATGCTGAAAATGGGCAGCTTCTGATAGCTGTGCTGCTGCATTCTGCACTAGCTGCAGCTTTGGACCCACCTTAAGGCCAGCCTCACATAGAGTAAATTGCAGTAAGCCAGTCTTGAGGTTACTAATGCCTGTACCGGCATGGCCAAGCTATCCCTGTCCAGGAGAGGCCATAGCTGGGGTACCAGTTGAAGCTTGTAAAGGGCACTCCAAACCACTATGGCCACTTGGGCCTCCAGAGACAGTGATAGATCAAGGAGTACCCCCAGACGATGAACCTGATCTTTCAATGGGAGTGCAACCGTATCCAGAACAGGCGATAAGCTTATCTCCTGGACTCGCAACTATTCACCCACAGGGCTTCTGTTCTGCCAGGATTCAGCTTAAGTTTATTGGCCCTCATCCAGCCCATCACCACGTTTAGGCACTGATCCAAAACCCGAACAACCTCATCTGACTCAGATGTCACAGGGAGATAGCGATGTGTCATCAGCATACTGATGGCACTTTGCTCCAAATCCCCTAATTATTTGGATATAGATCCAAATAATGATTTGGATATATGATTTGGATACAACACCTTCATATAGGTGTTGAACAACACTGCAGGTAAGATGGTGCCTTATGGAACTCCAAAGCTCAATTGCCAGTGGGCCAAGGAATAGTCACCCAATGATACTCTCTGAAATCAGCCCCATAGGTAAGACAGGAACCACTGTAACACAGTACCTCCATCCCACAGAGCCGATCCAGGAGGATACCATGGTCAATGGTATCAGAGATCGAGCAGAATTAACAGGGTCACACTCCCCTGTCCCTCTCCCAATAAAGGTCATCCACCAGGGTGTCCAAGGCTGATTTGGTCCCTTAACCAGGTCGAAAGCCATACGGGAATAGGTCTACATAATCAGTACCCTTCAAGAGTGCCTGCAGTTGCCCCACCATGACCCTCTCAAGTACCTTCCCTAAGAAAGAGGTATTCACAATTGGGCAATAGTTGTCAAATATCTCTGGATCCAGAGTGGGTTTCATCAGGAGTGGTCGCACTACTGCCTCCTTAAGGACAGCAGGAACCATCCCTTCACGCAAAGATGTATAAACCACTCTCTGGACCCACCAGGTCATACCCCCTTGGCTAGCTTTTATTAGCCAGGAAGGGCATGGATTGAGAGGGCATGTGGTTGGTTGCACTGCTGCAAGTACCTTGTCTACATCATCAGGCCGCAGCAACTAAAAGTGATCCCATAAAATTGGGCAGTTGATGGCACCAGACACCATGACTGGAGCTGCACTAACAACAGCATCATGTTCACTGTGGAGACAAAGGATTTTGTCCTCAAAGTATGATGCAAAAAGGTCACAGTGGTCATCGAGCTATACCTGCTCCCCATCAGTTGCCTACCTGAGGTGCGTAAAGAGAAAATTCTGGCAGAACCTCTATTGCTGTTCAGAAGAACATAACGTAACAGCCATGCTGGATCAGACCAAGGGTCCATCTAGTCCAACGTTCTGCTCACACAGTAGCCAACCAACTGTCAACCAGGAAACCAAAAGCAGGACACAAGTGCAACAGCACCCTATTGCCCATGTTCCCCAGCGACTGTTGTACATAGGCATACCGCCTCTGGTACTGGAGGTAGCACATAGCCCTCAAGCCTAGTAGCCACTGATAGACTTCTCCTGTAGGAATTTGTCTAACCCCCTTTTAAAGCCATCCCAGTTGGTGGCCATCACTACATCTTGTGGTAGCGAATTCCATAGTTTAACTATGTGCTGTGTGAAGAAGTACTTCCTTTTATCTGTCCTGAGTCTCTCACCAATCAGCTTCATGGGATGACCTTGGGTTCTAGTATTATGAGAGGGGGAGAAAAAAGCCTCCCTATCCACATTCTCCACACCATGGATAATTTTGTACACCTCTATCTTGTCTTCCTTTTCCCCTTTTTTCCAAGCTACACAATCCCAGCTGTTGTACCCTTCCCTCATAGGGCAGATGCTCCAGCCCCTTGATCATTTTAGTTGTCATTTTCTGCACTTTTTCCAGCTGTACAATATCATTTTTTAGATGTGGTGATCATAATTCATACATGAGTGTGCATGTCGCTTAAAGACCCTTTGAACAGCCTGTAAACTAGGGCAACCTGGTACACCCCAGATGGTTTGACTACAACTCTCGACTGCCCCAGCCAGCATGCTCAATGGTCAGGGATTATGGGAGTTGTAGACCAAAATATCAGCACCTGCTGACCTCTTTGAAGGTTTTTAAGTGGGAATTAAATACTCTGTTATTCTAGCTGGCCTTCCCGTTTTAGAACTTTCATTCCTTGTTGTTGATTGTTATATACTGTTTTTATGCTGTGTTGTTTTTATGGCTGGATTTTTTGTTAATTTGTTTTTAACTCTGTACACCTCCTAGAGTATTTGTGCATAGGAGGGTTATAAATTGAATAAATAAATATCTGGAGGTTGCCTACCCCTGCTGTAAACCAACGCTACAGTACTAGTAAACCCTAAATCAATATTGTATGAACGTCCTCTGAAGTGAAGTTTTAGACATATCCCAAATTCTTTAGCATAGGTATGAGGTGGGCTTTTATGAACTGATTTCTTAACTCATATTGTTGCTACAGTTGTTTCAAGCTTATCATTGAAGTTAATATAAGGAGGAATTCTCAGTATTCTACTAGTTCAATTATGACACAAAATTCTGTGAAGGACGATGGGTTCTCTATTCCTGCCACAACAGCCTTGTAAATAAATACAAAACAGCTAATTGATAGAGGGGAGGGAGGAGCCCTTGGTTCAAATCCCCACTTATCCACAATGCTCACTTAGGCCACCTCTCAGCCTAAACAAGGATTGCTGGAAAGAAAAAAATGAGGCAGAGGAAAAAGCCCCATATATTCTATTCTGAGCTCCCTGGGAGGTGGGTTACAAATGTAATAACAAAGAGGAGAGCCACAAAGAGTTATGGGGAGAAAGAGACAACTGGGGGTAGATAATTCCTTTGCTCTTATCTCAATATAGGTGTCTTTTCGAGGATACTGGAGAGCATTCTTTCTCAAATGTAGGATAACAGACATCAGCTACTTAGTAATTTAAAGGAAAGACAGTCAATTTGGTAAAGTGGGTATGTGATGTGCAGGCACAACGAGGAACAAGACAGTTTCTATGAGGAAGAAACCTGTCTGAGCACCACCTTTTAAGTGGAAGGATACAAATTGAATAAATAATAACTACTCCAAAGCATGTAGCAAAATCCTGCACTTTTTGTGAGATGCTTCTCTCTTTCAAAAGCTAGAGGCAGCCCAGGACTGCGTATGTGTGCTGCTGCCCTCATTCTGCCAGTGAACACTATTAGCAAAGAGCAACAGTCAAGTGTGAAGATCCAGCTGGCTGGAGCTTTGAGTTTGTCTGAAAAGAACCTCCCTTCAGCTTTCAGCCTAGAGGCTGGAGGAGGGAATTGGTCTCTGAGGATGTACACTATCAGGTCCAATCCCTCCTCCACTTAGATCTTCGCTTGCTTTCAGCATAGCACAAGCCTCCATGATGAGATCTGGGGATGAAGGGGAGTAAGACCAAGCTCCCCCACCCTGCTATTGCTAGGGTTTGAACATGGTGAACTTACTGCATTTCTCCCATGAGCCCAATACAAACCCCCCAATGGCTTTGGAGCTGAAAGGGGAAGGATCATGCTCACAAACATGTTTTCTCACACCCTGCCCAAAGCAGTTGTGAGGAGTGCATGGTCAATGCCATAGCACAGCCCATCTGCTTGAGCTGGGAAACATATGGCTTCAGCAGAGGCCACTGTGGATCTCCCTGGTCTGGGATCCATGATGCCACTCTGGGGACAGTCATGCACATAGCGACCTCTCTGCTTGAACCTAGTATTTTAGGGCTCAAGCCCAATCCACCCTCATAGCCCAGAATTCTTTAATCTGTGGGGGAAAGCTTGCTCATAGGTGAAAAGACTCTGAGCCCAATTCCCCCCCCCCCATTGTTTTGTACTGCAACTGGGAAAACTCTTTCCAGTTTAAAGAAGCACTGGTGAGGGTGGGATTGGCCTTGGAGGACAAGCATCCTCTGAGACCAATCCCTCCACTCCCCACTGTGAATCTTTCCCCTTGTCCCCCTTTACTTTAAGGTTTGTATAGGAAAGAAGTCTCAGCAGTAGTATCTCCTACAATACTGACCTTATGCAGCTGTGCCTCTTGGCATTAGACAGGCTAAAGTTATTTCCTTTCACATCAAGCATGGATGGCCCATTACTGTCACAGAGCAGAGCCAAAATGGCACCAAAATCAAAGCTCCACATATAAAAGACGTACTACTTGATTTTCAACTTATTTGAAGTTGAAGTCATAATGATTTTCACCTTAAAATTAAATGTAAAATATCTCCTAGCTTTGGACACCAATTAGCATAAAAAGCTGCCCATGTTTCCTTTTTATCATGTCCGGCACAGGTAGGAGGGGATGGCACATTAGGATGGCCTGCATGATGGTCTACCTCCAAACCTTAGGTTCACCAATTAATCTGAGGGCTAGTTTTAATATGCAATTAAAGTTTTAGTTTATAAATCTACTAAAGGTAGATGAAGCTTGAAGCCATAATTTTTAATATAAAAATTAATTTGTACATATTTCAACTACAAAATCATTGCAACATTTACTTTTGATATATCCAATAGTTTCGGACTGAATTCCACATAAATATTCAACAAAATCCAACTGTGGTTTTGCTTACCTTTAATGAAGGAGAGCCAGCTAGAACAAAGTGATCCATGTCAATCACAGATGAGAGGAAGCCAGCTAAAATGACTTCTGTAAAATCACTTTTCTTCTTGAGGCCAATTACTATTGCCCAAGACCACAATCCCACAACACCATGCACAGTGTTATCAGAGAGTGCCCGCAGCAAGTCATTTTGCTGAATGATAGAAAATTGTAGAAGTCTATCTGCTACAAAGCAGAAAATCCCCAGTCCTAGGCTTGAAATAACAGAAGCTGTGCTGAATGACTGGAGAAGAGCATGGGTCTTTTCAGTCTCAGATGCCATAGCAAGCAACATCTCTCCATGCACAAAATGCCATCAGGGTACATATGGCCCATTGTCTGTTAAATCTTCATTCATTCTGTAATTATTACAAAGAGAGCTTAATGAGAGGGCTTATCAGCACTAAAAAATCTGTATCCTTAAATGAGCAGAGAGATCATAGAACAGCACAGAAATCTGAGAAGTACATAGAGTACCAGTAAACACATTTTCCAGCTCGCTGTCCTATACAAAGCAAAATCTTTGCATGTTCTGTCAAACTGTGTCCAAGATACATCCTATCCTCCACCCAACATTTTCACCATTTTGACATCATAGTATTTTACCCCTTCTGATTGCCTAAATTTTCAAAAGCTCATATGTGTCTCTCTTCCAGTTACTATTCAATCTCTGATGTGTCACGACTGCTTTTATACAGACTTTCTTCATACTTGCCTACCCCTGCCCTCGTTCCAGTAGAAACACTAACCTATAGCGTTGTATGCTCTTTTCTGCATTTCATAAATATATCTTTAAAAAGACAACTATCACTTTGCAACTCTTGCTGTTCTGAGGAAGAAGAAATGAGCATATGCAGTCCAGTTATCAAAACATGCTAGTTTTACAATACTAGCAATAAAGAAAATAATTAACTAAAACAACGAACACGTGAGCTATATTTAATATTTCTTTTAATTAGCAAGCAACCTCTAATTGGTTTCCTCTTCCTTGCCAACATTTACCCAGCTCTTGTCACAAGCAGGGAGGGGTGCTTTTTGCATGCTATGTCCAAAGCTGTACTATGATGTAAAACAGCAATTCTGAAATCCTTGATAATACTTGGGACACTAGTTGGGGGTGTGGATAAATTCCACAATCACAGCCCTGTAGTGGAGAAAAGCCCAAAGGGTCTACACAGTGCACTCCCTCTTGGCCACCATGGGAAGGTATGGGTGTCAAAAGTTAGAAAAAGCCGAAGGTGAAGAATGTGATGGCACCAAAAGAAACCGGTGAAGAGCTACTGTACCCCCAGTCCATGCATTACAATGCAGTGACTGTTTAAATTTAAAGCCTAATCCTTGTTCTTACTTGAAATGCCCTGCCCAGCTTCCCTGCCAATCTTCTCCCCAGCAAGATTTTAATCTATCTCAGCTCTTGTCCCTGCCAGGTTTTTCTTCTCCTTCCAGGTTCTTACAATCACTACACTCCCACCATATTATTTATTTATATACCACAATCATGGTGCTTTAGAGCAGGAATGGGCAGAAGGCAGATGATCTCTAGATGTTCTGGGCTTCAGCTCCCAGGAGCTTCCTACCAGTATAACCAATAGGCAGGAATGCTGGGAGCTGAAATACCAAGCATCTGGAAGTCTATTTCCTACCTACCTACCTCTTCTTCTGAATACAGGAAGACTGGTCTCGACCCTGAAGGGCTTACACAGGGAAGCCATAGGCGAAGAGTAACGGAAGCAGGAGTCAACAAGAAAGCAATATGCAGTTGTTTTCAGGTGTACATACTTAGGCTTAACTACATATATATTGATACCTCACCCCTCCCGCACCCTTACGCAGCCAATGTGATAGGCTGAAACTCAACAGGTGAAGCTTTATACAGTGACGGGGGGAGATGGGGTAAGAAGAGGAGGTGCTGAACGTCTGCCAGTTGTGCAACGACTTCGTACAGCACGTCTCCTCTCCCTCAACCCTACATACTTGCCAAGGGTGGCTAAAGCTTCCCCTGTTGAACTCCGGCCCATAACGTCACAGTTCGAAAACCACAGCAATCTTGCCGAGGGGAAACACCTACCAAGTGGCACCTGTACATGGCGGTGAGAGCACGGAACTGGTTAGTCACCTACTCTGGTGACTAAGCTCATTCCTGCCTCTCGCCTGCAAGGCGGTCCGTCGCCAGCCCGACTCCCGCTTCCAGCTCAGCCTCTCCCCCGCATTTACGGCACCCTGAAAACAGCCTCGGCTCCCTTCCTTCCTCTCCCCATCCTCCTCAGCCAGCCAGCCCACGCTCCACCGCAAACGCCCTCCTTTCCCTCTCCTCGCCCTCGCCGCCCCTCCCCTCTAACGGTCACCTCTCTTCCTCGCCCCACCCCCCGCCACAAGCCCCCGGAACGGCCGCACTCACCTCCCAACCGCCAGGCGAGAACTTAGGCGAGCGCGAGCCCCGCCCACCGGCGGCTCGCGCGCAGCATTGTGGGACGGCTCAAAGGCGCCGCCCACCGGCGCTCTTCCCCTCCTCGCGACTGTGAGCTGCTCAGCGACGCCCTAGCAACGGCTTATTCTCTTCCCCTCGAAAGACGTTATGTTGACGTGGCCTTGGGTGATGGCTGAAACGAATTATGTATGCGAAAGAGCAGGGCTAATAAAGAGTGCCTTTTTATTTATTTATTTATTAATATAAGGCCTGCTCTTTAGCATATATAATTAGTTTTAGCCATAACCCAAGGCCACGTCAACATAATGTCTTTTGAGGGGAAGTGAGTATGTTGACGTGGCCTTGGATGATGGCTAAAACAAATTATATATGCTAAAGAGCGGGGCTAATAAAGAGTGCCTTTTTATTTATTTATTAATATGAGACCTGCTCTTTAGCATATATAATTAGTTTTAGCCATAACCCAAGGCCACGTCAACATAATGTCTTTTGAGGGGAAGTGAATATGTTGACGTGGCCTTGGATGATGGCTAAAACAAATTATATATGCTAAAGAGCGGGGCTAATAAAGAGTGCCTTTTTATTTATTTATTAATATGAGACCTGCTCTTTAGCATATATAATTTGTTTTAGCCATAACCCAAGGCCACGTCAATATAACGTCTTTTGAGGGGAAGTGAATATGTTGACGTGGCCTTGGATGATGGCTAAAACAAATTATATATGCTAAAGAGCAGGGCTAATAAAGAGTGCCTTTTTATTTACTAATTAATATAAGACCTGCTCTTTAGCATATATAATTTGTTTTAGCCATTACCCAAGGCCACGTCAACATAACGTCTTTTGAGGGGAAGTGAATAAGCCGTTGCTAAGGCGTTGCTGAGCAGCTCGTGTGGAGAGGAAGAGGGCCCGTGGGCAGTGCCTTTGAGCCGTCCCACAATTAATAACTTTGCCAGTCTTTAAGAGGCCACAAGACTGCTATATTCGATGCAACAAACTGACAGGGCTACCCCTCTGAAAGTTAACATAGTAAGAGCTGTGCTGGATTAGACCAATGGTCCATGTAGCCCAGAATTCTGTTCACAAAGTGGCCCACCAGCTGCCTGTGGAAAGCTTACATGTAGGGCACGAATGCAACAGCACCCTCCCACTCATGTTCCCCAGCAACTGGTGTACATAGGCATATCACCTCTGATACTGCAGGTAGCATATAGCCACCATGACTAGTACCCATTAATAGCTTTCTCCTCCCATGAATTTGCCTAACCCCCTTTTAAAGCTATCCAAATTGATGGCCATCACTACATCTTGCGGAAGTGAATCCCATACTTTAACTATGTGCTATGTGAAAGAGTACTTCCTTTAAGCTGTCCAGAATCTCCCACCAATCAGCTCCATGGGATAACCCTGGGGTTCTGGTATTATGACAGAGGAAGAAAAATCTCTCCCTATCCACTTTCTCCACACCATGCATAATTTTGTACACCTTTATTATGTCTCTCCTTACTTGCCTTTTTTCTAAGTTAAACAGTTCCAGAGATTATAACCTTTCCTCAAACAGGAGCTGCTCCAGGCCCTTGATCGTTTTGGTTGCCCTTTTCTAAACCTTTCCCAATTCTTTTTTTAAATATATTTTTATTTTATCTTTATAAACACTACCAAAATTACCAACAACCTACTCAATACTTCAGTTCTCATCCATACAATATTTTAGTTAGGACACCATAACAGAAAGAGAAGAAAGAAAGGAAAAAAGAAAGGAGAGGAAGAAAGGAGGTCAAGAAAAAAAAAAGAAACAAGTTCTTTCCCCTTCTCTCCCTCTCTCCACGCCTTAAGAATTAAATTTAAACTCCAACATCTCCCAACCTCCAATGGTATTCTATTTTTAAAAACTATATCTATTATACAACCTTACAATTTAGTAAAGCAATCTTTTATATCAACGCAACGGTTCTACACTTCACTCCCAAAAGCCTGAATATTAGTAATAATAATAATAGTAATCAAAAAGAAAGAATATAGTATTATATAATAATAAAACTTAAGATGAATCTTCAACAGTCAATATTTTTATACTAGATATTTTGTCTATTTTAAAATATAAAATAGAAGAAACAAAGAGAAAGAGAAAATAATAATAAAAAGAGAATACATAAAGGTAAAGAAATATGTATAAAATCATTTCTTCTGAGTTAGCCTAGATCATGAAAGCTACACACAAGAAGTTAACAGTACTTGTTTAGAAATTCCATTTCATGGAATGGTGACAGAGTTCTCACGCATTTTAACATTCAACCAGGCCTCCATCATTTCATGATTTGTAAACTTCTTCATCTGCTCTTCAGATACAATACAAAGTGTAGCAGAATATTTTAAGTAATATTGTAAGTTCATTTGTTTTGCCAGATTTTTTGCTTTGATAAATTGCCTTCTTTTATTCACCACTTCTTTGATGTAATCTGGGAACAGCATAATTTTATCCTGTTTCCAGGAAAGGCTTCCAGGTTGTTTTGCCAAATTCAGGATATAACACTTTTTGGAGACTTTTGCAAATCGAACTATAATTGTGTAATCATTCCCTTTAGGATTTGGCACACGAAATGCCTGCTCAATATCAAGAGAATAATCAGAGGATATAGAAAGTATCTCATGCAAAAGTTTATCCACAAAAGTAGACAATTTCACATCATTAGACAAGCTTTTAATCCCCACTATACGTACATTAGCTCTCTTCATATAGGCCTCCAATTGAGAGATTCTGTCAGATATATTTTTACAAATAACTTGTGTTGTAGTTTCTTGCCACTCGGTCTTCAAGCTCATTAATTTTGGACTCCATTTTTTTCTGTGACGCATTAATTAAATCCACGGCTCTCTGCATATCAGTGATGGAATTTTGAATTAAGTCCAGCCTTTGCTCTAGTCCCGAAAATTGCGAAGATAGGGTTTTCATCATCGTAAATAATCTGCTAAATCTTCTGTTTTTGGCACCTTTGACACAGGAGTTGTGGGAGGTGTTGAAGCAAGCCCTTTTCGTCTCCTTGGTTCAGCCATAATTTTCTCCAATAAATCCTACAGGTCCTCAGATGTTCTCAAATATTGTTCAAAGTTCTTAAATCGTCTCTCATAGGTTGCTGATTTTTCTTGCAGGATATATTGTTATGGAACACACCAGCACTGTTTTCTCCTATGAAATAGTGTAGCAGCCATATCGGGGGTCAGACTAAGTAGCCTCATGCAGCATCATGCTTCATGTTCTTGCTGAGCTCTTGCTCTCTGAAATATATGTTCGTAAGCTGACGAGACACAGGAATTTCTTATCTTGTCAACAAAGGCTAAGGTCATAGAACTGTATATCATGTTCTCTGCTGTTCTCTGCTTATCATGGCTACCCTATAACCCATTTCTTGTATTATAAACAATGGTGCTAGGAGAAGAAATGTTAAGGACTGCAACCCCACACAGGAGGGAGAGGAGGAGCCGTTTCCTATGTGTCACAATATCTATAAAAACAATGTGCTGATGTAAATCGGGGCTTTTGGCTCTTTGGAAGTGATTCCAGCCTTAAGCCCGCGTGTTAAATAAAGAAACTCTTTTTCCTTCACTCCGTGGTCTCTGACTCTGGGTTCTGCAACAATAGGAATCGCATTAGAGCTTTTCATGTTGGTACAGCCCTGGGGGAATAACCCTGGCATCTAGCTCCTCCACTATCGTGCGGGGGTTACCTTACTCCAGTCAAAAATCCAGAGCTATTTGCCTTGCCCCTGCTTTCAGTTCTAGGTGGGAGATGAAAAGGTTTTTCAACCTTTTAAAAAGCTGTTTGAGAAAGCTCCTACGGAGAGTCCGTGGAAGCTGCCAGGGCTACATTGGTCCCAAACTGGAAGTCCAACCTTTCCCAATTCTACTATATCCTTTTTCAGATACAGTGTACTGAAGAAGTATGCTTTATTACTCTTTGCAAGATACCAACAAGGAATTGTGCCCAGGCTTCAAGAACATAGAAGCAGCCCTGCTGGATCAGACCAAAGGCTTATCTAGTCCAGGATCCTGTTTCCCACAGTAGCCAACCACAAACCTCTGGAAGTCCACAAGTAGGACAGGAGGGCAAAAGCCTGCTCCAGCTGCTGTTCCCCAGCTAGTGGTGTTCAGGGACATGCTGCCTCTTCTTTTAGAGGGAGCATATAGAACTCATTGATGGATCAGTCCTCCATGAATTTGTGTAATCTCCCTTTAAAAGCCATCTCTCGTGGTATTGCTCTCTGTGAAGAGTATTGTGGCTTGTACATGGCCATTGGAGAATGCCTCATGCATGAGTGTTCCTTATCCCTATGGCACGGCTTTTCAGATGCATGCATGGGGCTCATGAAAGTGACAGGGAAGGTGATCTGCACTCCAATAGGCAGGGCCTGTTGGAGAAAACAAGGAATATTGCTCCAGGTGTACTCTGTACCTGTTGCTATATGCAAATTAAAAATGGGAAGCACAGCAAAACTGATTAGCCAGTTGTTACAAGACATCATTTATTGTCATGCTGAATGAATGAAAATATAGGAGGTATTCAGTATTTTAATTTTGCAAGGTTTTATTGACAATAAATATCCTTGCAACAACTGATGAAGATCGACTTTATCAACCGTGATAATTCTGAGATTATACATGCACAGAAACAGCAACAACAATTCCTTTGAAAGGCAGGAAAAAAGTTTAAAAGTGACAACAGGATGGAAAATTTAGTAAAATAGTTTGAACAGATGGTGTTGCCTTATTCAAACATCTTCTATGAACTACAGCAATTTTATAAATCTCCTTCATCCCTCTCAACTAAAATCTCAAATATCAGAAAACCACGTTATCACAGTGCAGCAAGATCTTTCATGCATGTGGGAATTCAGGTTTAACTCTTAAACGTTAATTCAATACAGTGACATTCATTTAATGAAGTTACGTTTGTCATAACAGAAATCCTCTCATCTTGTGCCCTTTATATAAACTATGGTTTGTTATGTTCTAAACCTTATATAAACTATGGTTTGATCATCTATAAAGTCAGTGGCTCAGAACAACAATGAAATCGATTGCCTGACCTTGCAAGTCCGATTTTTTCATCTTCAGTCAGGTTAATGAGGGACAGTATCACTTGAAATACTTTTGATCATGTCTTGCTTTTTGGAAGAAGTTAAAAGAGAATCAATATCATTGATAACCTTTGATGTTTTTTCCAGAGTCTCAGCTATGTTCTTTTTACTAACAACCTCAATTAAGGTTTCCTCTGGCCTATCATCTATTTTGGAGGATGGATTTTTTTTCACAGCTGAAACCATACTTGGAATATTGCTGTTCTCCACTAAAACTATAGTTATATTGTTAAGGAAAAAAATAACACAAAACTGAAAAGCAAAATCCAACACTCTTTGCACACCAGCAACAAGAAAGTAAGTCCCATTCTGAATAGACATGAACAGACTTGCATGAATAGACATGCAAGTTTTAAAAATGTCCACAGGGTATTTCAAGATGTCATCAAAAGTGTACATATATAGCAGAGTCTGACAGAAACATTTTTAACAATGAATGAAAACCTCTGGCATAAGCAAGCAACATCTTAACTATTACATAACAGACACAGTCTCATGAAGGTGCTATAATATTTTCATACTATTTACACATACTTTACTGCTGCTTTGACTAACAAACCAAGCCAAAGTATAGAAAATATTTATTACTAGGAGTCTTTAAGTAAGTATGATCTAATAATTGAAGAAATGTTCTATAGATTCAGAACAGGTTATAAAAGGATACAGTTGAATCTTTTTATTTTTTCAAGTTCAGCAGCAACTGACCTATTAAAAACAAAACAAAAAACCTTTGAGAACATATTTCTCAAAATGCCATTTCACTTATCACCGTTTTATACAAATTTATTCCAGGGACAGAAAAAACATAGGTGAACATTCATCCTTCACCTACTACATCCTATTTTTGTTTTAATCATTGAAGAGTACATTTCAATGTATTCCTAAATTTATTAACGAGCATTATTGTTCATAGCAATAATGTCTGAGAAGTCTCCTGGTTGAATGAAAAGAAAAAAAAATACTCTTTGTTGATTTAGGTCAACCAATTTCAGAAAACATTTAAATTATCATTAGCCATCAAAGCAAAGGCTTTGAAATTTCAACAAGTAAGGTCAAGTAAATCAAATCAGTATGACCTGTCCTAGTTTGGGAAGTGGATGGAGAAATAGAGGTTTTATCCGATTTTCAGTTTCAGTTCTGGTTCTGCTGAATTGAACCTTTATCCTGAATCAGACCAGAACCCAAATATTTTTACAGTCTAACTTGAACTGGTTTGACTCCCTGCTAAGGTCTATAGGACCACTTCTTCCAATACCATTTTGTCTGTGTTTTAGGATTCCCTGCTAAGGCCTTGCTCCAAGTGCCTTTAACTGGATGTGATACTTCTGTTGTTCCTGTGCTTTTATTTGCTGCCTCTTAATATTGATGTTATTGTTTTATTGTACAACACCCTGAAATCTGGATAAAAGGCAGTATAAAATAATGTTAGACCGGGGAGATCTGAGTTCAAGTCCCCACTTAGCCATGAAGTTCACAGGGTAACTTTGGGCCAGCCATTGACTTTCATCTAACCTACCTCACAGGGCTGTTGTGAGGATAAAAGGAGTGGAGAAGGTTGCCTTGGGGCTCCTTGGAGGAAAGGCAGGATCTAAATGTAACAAATATAATTTAAATGATTTAAATAAAATAAAGTAATAAGATAACTCACAAAATGCTGAGGGTTAAGGTGTGTGGGGCTTTTTGCACAACATATTTAGCTATTGAAGCATTAGATAGGTTGGACCCTCAATCAATCTTATTAACTTGGCTGTCCTAGATGGTAGTAGCTACTAGGAAAGCAGCTTCTTTATGTCCAAAACAGAACCGTTTACTGCAACACATAAGGGTACATGTTCTTTAAGGATTTTAAGATGTGTTAAGTTGCCATTGACCTAGGTAATCTGTCTGCAATGTAACCCCACAAAAAAGCCCTCTGTAGGTATGGTGCTAACAGTGCTTAGCATTTTACTTCACTGCTTCCATTTACCATACTATAAAACATTTTCACATGAAATCCCAAAAAGTGGATGCTGCATTTGTCACTTGTTGGCAGAATGTGCTGTCTTTAATAGGAAAAAAGCAGCTCTATTGCTGTATCAAGGCTTTTAAGATAGCGAATCCGATGGAAGGCCTGCTTCCTTGAAAATACCGCTGCAGACTTTGGAGTTGTTATTTTATGTTTGGTGACTTATGAAAGACATTTCAGAAGAATACCAGTTTTCTTCAGGAATAGGCTGTGGTGACCCCGAACGTATCTCTCTGTCTTTGTTCAAGCTTCTGCACCATTCCACCACTGTTGTGATATATCTGCATTTGAGAGGAAGAGCTTGTGTTATATCCAATACGAGCGGGCAACACCCACTAAGAACCCATGGCATCCGTGGTATCCCATTCTTGGCAAGGAAAGCAAACCCACCTGTCTTGGCAAGGAAGTGTCTCTCGTAGGGAAGCAAATTCCTTACTCTTATGCCCTTATGATGCATCCAGACAACAACTTTCCCTGCACTTGGCTGGGCAGTGCAGCATACAAGGAAGGAGTTACGCTGGGCAGGGAGGGGCCATAGCTCAGTGGTAGGGCACCTGCTTTGCATGCAGAAGGTTCCAGTTTCAATCCCCAGCTTCTCCAAGTCGGGCTCGAAAAACTTCTGCCTGAAACGCTGGAGAGATGCTGCCAGGCAGCGTCAACAGCACTGGCCTAGATGGGCCAATGGTCCGACTCAGTATAAGGCAGCTTCCTATGTTCCCACAATCCAGAGTAAGCCAAGTACTGTTCTTCTCAGGATACCCTGACATACACTGCTGGTAGCATAAGAAGTTCTCTGTGCAGGATAAATAGCCTGTGGTGGTTCCTCTCAACCATGCAGCCTGGCTGTCTGGGCTGAAAGGCTCAGAAGCACCGAGACAGCATTCCCAGTCTCTAGCAGCTTCGAAGAATTTGTTACACTTATACCCCCACTTAGGGAGCCAATCTCCACAAAAAAACTACAATGTGTTACGGAACACACTGGGTGTCTGTACACCCCAACACATTACTGGGGGGTATTTAACCACTTGCCTGATCACCATAGGTGAAAAGGAACTATGTGCAGGACAGTGGGCTGCTGGCGGAGGAACTTAATGCTCGGTCCGTCCCTCCCTCCAGCAGCCCACTGCGTTTCTATGCTGGGCATGTAAAAGGGCATGCTGCCGCCTCCTCTGCATCTGGCACAGAAACCATGGGGGCTGCTGGGTGGAGCCCTTTTGTCCATTCTTCCCTCCAGCAGCCCCTGGGTGGGAAGAAGCTCTCTCTGCGCCCAGCTTAGAAACAAACCCTGCACATCGTTTTATTGCGGGTTTTATTTCTTTTAATGTGTTCTTAACTGTGTTTTTCATCTATTTTATGACTGTTTTAACTAAGTTTATTTTAATCTGGAGTTTATTACAGATAGCTGTCTTGAGCACCATTTTTTTCTGGTGGAAAAGCAGGGGAATAAATCAAATCAATCATTTTACTAGCCTGCTTTTTCTTCCTAAAAAGGGTCCCTCTTCTACCAGCCACTTTTACGAGTAAAAAAGCAGGCTAGTAAAAATAATCACAGGCTAGCAACTTTTATGGGCTTATTGACAATTGATGGTATTCTCTTCTGGTCCCTTGCAGTTGATGGCACAGTTCATGTTCTAGGCTCTGCCTTGCAGAAGGAGAGGGCAGGAGAAGCTGTAAATAGATTTTGGGGCTGGCTGATGGTAAAGAGGCCAAGTCACAAATGTAGCCCTTGTGATAATTTCTAGAGTCTTATGATCCCTGGCATTTGAGGAAAATCCCAAAACTGTACTCCTGGGAACTCCAATGTGGTGCCAACACGCCCATAGACAGCTCTCTTGGCATCGAACAGACTCCCTGCCCGGCCTGATTTTTATTTTATTTAAGACTTAAAATTTTTTTTTTTTTTAATTGGGAAACTGGCATGCTGCAAAGTGAAGTGCTGCCTGTCAGCACCATTTTTATTTGGGTTCAAAAGAGTGGTTTTGTGATTTAGAGCTCAGACCCCAACTCTGCTTTGTATTTAGGTTCTTCGGCAAGTTACTTTTTTTTTAGTCTCACCAGTTTGCCTTCTGGGAAATGAGTGTTTTGTGACCAGCCATGCCTACCATGGCAACCATTTCATGAATGGGCAAGCCCCCCACCTGCCTCATGGTAGCCAGAGGGAGAGGAAGCAGCAGCCAGACACCGCCAACATTCCTGAATCCAGCTGCAGATGAAGCCCCCTCCCTCATGCTACTGACTCGCTACTGAGGCCATCCGTGGGTGAGGAAGCAGCAGTCTGCACCCCTCCATCATGCCTAGATTTGTATGAGGCGATCAGAGGGAAACAAAGCAGCGGCCCTTCCGCTTTGTCCATGACCAGCTGAACTTTGCAGCTAAAAATCTAGTGCCTGAACTTGCGCTTTTCCTCCTCCCTCCCAATCACCTTTCCTTTTGTGTCTTTTTAAGACTGTAAGGCCACAGGCAAGGACTGTCTTAAGAAATATCTTTGTAAGCGGCCTTCGGAACCTTTTTGGCAAAAGGGCAGAATAAAATTGTGATAAATAATTTTGTGAGAGCATCTATGACATTCTTCCAGAACTTCAAATGTGCCCATTGACCCAAGAAGACTGGGGAGCCCTGTACTCACAGGTGAGACTGACACAGGGTATGTAATGGCTTCAAAGGCCAACGTAACGCTGCCTTGCTTGCTACTGTTGTGCTACCAAGCGAGGCAGGAATAATTTGTACAAATGGTGATGGCTGCTGCTATGGTTGGTGTTGGATGCAGCTCCTAAAACAACCACCATCTTCTGAAGCATTGCAAAATTTATTAATTTAAAACACTTATATCCTTCCTTATTTCCCAAATAGGAACTTAAGGCAGCCAGCAAAGATCAGCACAGTATTGAAAAATAGAGGGGTGGGGCACAGGTGGGATAAGCTTTTGGTTGTATATGTTGCTCTGCCAGTGCAACAGCACATTGAATTAGCCCATCTCTAAAAAAGTACCTGCCTAATATTAACTGTAAAACATTTGTTAACACGGATGCCACCAAGGGCAAAAGATAACAAATAGACAACTTTGCTGAAATGTGTAGCACCAGAAAAGATTTCTGTCATTAAAGCAATTTGGAAAAAGATTTCCCCTGTATTTGCTTTAGATGAGTTGAACAATTCCTGAAAGGCAGAGGAAGTCATACAGAAACGCCTGAATGTATCAAAAAGATCTACAAATACCTTTCATAGAGCCCGGGACGATCTATCTGGAGAAGCTGCTGTGCCCCTTCAGGTGAAGTCAGTTTACACCAACCTGTGTTAGCATCCTGAGGTCTCTTAGAAAGAAAAAAACAAGGTCAAGAAAAGTACCCTCCTTTATATCACTCTCCCAATCAACTCCTGCTTTCCCACTGTAATGTGTTTCAGATTGGGGATGGTTTTCTATTTCTTTCTCCAGGTTGGGGGCTACCAGGGCTGCTACACACTCCCATGACTAAAAACACACCTTGGGAGCCAAGTGGGTCAGTATCACTCCAGATACTAATCTCTCTCTAGTTCTTCTGCAAGCTCAGAAGCAAACCCAGCCTCTCCAGGACTCCCCAAAAGAATGATACTCTACTCCTGCTATTGTTTAAAGGCATAGCAAGAGCACCCCTAAATAAATTCTATGACTGCCACTTGCTGGACAATCATACCCCAGGAACAAAATACTTCAACCTACACCAGGGACCCTCCAGATGTTTTGGCCTACAACTCCCATCACCCCTTGCCAGCACAGCCGACAGTGAGGGATCATGGGAGTTGCAGGCCAAAACCTCTGGAGGACCACAAGTTGCCCACTCTTGATCTACACAATCTAGTAGAGCAGCCTTCCATAACCAGGGCACCGTCCATATGTGTTGGACTACAACTCCCATCAGGGCCAGCCAGCATGGCTATTGGCCATCCTGGCTGGGGGTGATGGGAGTTGTAGTCCAACAGATCTGGAAGGCACCAGATTGGGGAAGGCTGCAGCAGATCTCTAAGGTCCTGCATGTCAGGGTGGAAACTGAGCCAATAGAACCCCAGAGCAGTTCTGATTCTGAGGAGGAACAGCAATCCGTGGGAGAGGAGCGCGCTCATCTCTCACAGGCACAGCAGCTGGCAGAGATTCCTCCTGCCAGCATTCCTGAGATAGTGACCCTGGCAGCGAGAGAGTGCTGGAGGGGGGCTTGCTGGATGCTCGACACCGACACCAGGAGCAACGACAGCTGGAGGGCGCAGAAAGGAGGCGTAGCGCTTGTTTGGCACGCAAGCAACGGTTGCGTCCTGAGGACCCAAGGGAAAGAGGGAGGAACTCTCCCTAGCCCAGAAGTTCAGGGTCTTCCCGTGATTCTCCTTCAAATGGGGATCAACTGCCTACCCAGAGCATAGGCTACTCTGCTGTTCCTTGCTTAGTTGCTGGTGATTAGCATCTGAAAGAGTAATTAAGTTGTAAAAGGATTAAAGCCTTGAAAAGAATCCTTTCGTCTGTGTCTTGAGTTACCTATTGGAGTAGACTGAAAGGGGCCACCAGGGCGCTCCTGACAGCGCAAAACTCAATGTTAACTTTGCCCCCATTTCTCCAAATGTCGCAAGGTACTCTTCAGAGAGAAAACTGAAATATTATTTCCTTTTGCTAGCTGCCTCCTTCTATAACCCTGGCTCCATCCTTCAAGGGTAAACCTTCTCAGCTGGTAGGCCATGGACTCTTAAACACTACAGAGTACAGGGGCTCTTCAGTTCCTACTTCTCCCAAAACTAAAGAGAAAGTGTACACAGAAGTGCCAGCAGCAGCAGAAGTCCTTTCCAGGTGATAATTTCCCCCCGTGCAATAATTACACATGCGTTATTCATTTGTTGCATGAGTTCCAGACAGCTTTATCCTGGGTCGCACTTCCTTTATTAGGAGACCACATTTTTTCAACATTTGAATGGCACTATTTTGTTGTGGAAATGTGATTTCTCATCCACAATGCATGTTGATTGCTAAAGTGACTAACTCCCTTCCGCCCTTCTCGTGCCGTTTTGTGAATTTTAGAAGTTATTACATTAAAAAAAAACCTTTATAAACCCAAACACTCCCCAGTGAAGCACACAAATGTAGAAGTGCTTTCTCCCTTTAAAAAGCTATCCTCTGCGGCTTCCCTCTTCCTGTCAATTACAGGGATGGGATATTGTGCCGCTGAGTCTCTATTGAGACTCCAAAACAAAAATCTGGGTTATTTCTGATCACTTGGAAAAGGGGGATAAATATAGGCTTTGTTTGCAGAGTTCTGCTCTCCACCCAGTTGGATGCAGGCTGTCTCTGGTATTTTAGCTTGTGTCAAGACTCTGTTTCATCCTTCTGTTTCCTGCTATTTTCCTTTTGTATGTACAGTGCTTCCATAGGCGAGTGGTTTTTTTGTTTTAAAAGAAAGCTTCCCCTGGGGCTCCTCCTCATCCAGTGGGAGGACCATCACATGATCCAGGAGTGGCATCAGCACAGAGACAGCCCAGTTGTTTGGACCTTTTCTGGGGTTCAAAGAAGAGTCATGTCAGTTTCCACTGCTGAAGAGACAAGCTGTTCAGTTCAAAGGTGGCCTGTTTCTTCAGCCCTTGTTTGGATTAAAGCTCATGTTCTCAGTGATGATTCAATTATTTATTAACAACTACCACTCCAAACTTTATATTGAGGATGAAAACAGGATATCGAGTCAATTAATTGCTGTTCCAGAAACAGTTGTCCAAAAACATTTTGAGAGCCTTTTTAAAGAGACTACTGGAAGGTTCACATCTCCCTTTTCAAGTCATTTTGGTGGTGGTGGTGGGACTCAAAAAACAGCACTCTCGAAGCTCATCTACATTATTTATGCATTTATTTGTTTAATTTATATCCCACCTTTCTGCCAAAAGAATGGTGCTCAAGGCAGCTAACAATAAATCCAGATTAAAAATAAAATCTGAATTAAAACGTAACAAAAAACAAATAATTAAAAATGTTACAGTAAAGGAAATAAACAGTGCCAGCCTATTAAAAACCCCTTAAGCAACAGACTAGCTTATATGCCAAAGGTCTACCTGAATAAAAATGTCTTTGCCTGCTGGTGGAAGGACAATACAAAAGGGAGGCATCCTACCTGCTGTCAGCAGTGGCCTATAGCCTGGGAGGCATTATGAAAAGGCATTATATCACCCATATCAGCTTGCCTCCACTTTAAGATCAGCAAGAGAAGCCCTTCTCACTTGCCTGCCTTTGAGGGCAGTTAGGTGGGCAAGTACATTAGACAGGGCCTTTTCCACATTGGCCCTACAGCTCTGGAATGGGTTGCCATGAGGAGTCTGCCAGGCCTCATCACTGCAAACTTTTAGGAAGGCCCTGAAGACTTACTTGTTTACTCTGGCCTTCCCCCGACTATGTTTACTGGACTATTCCGCTCTATAGCTGAAATTACACTGTAGCTTTTTAGTAACGTTTTATTGCTGGTATCTGTTATTTTATGAATGTTTGCTGCCTTATTAGTGTATCTTTATTATATGAATTTTAATGTTGTAAGTTGCCTTGGGAGGGCTTCTGCGCTGAAAGGCAGCCTAGAAATATTTTAAATAAATAAATAAATATTATCTACACCTGAGAGTGCCTTGTAGAGCTTTAATCAGAAGTTGTAGACACTTTACACAACCAAGGAGTCACCATAAAGTGACTCTTTTCCTCCTTTAATTTTCATGTAGTAACGTGGTTTTATAGAGCGGTTTTAGAAAAGACCATCCATGTGATGAAACTGAACAAGCAAAAACAGATAAACATAAGGAAACTAGGGAGCAGGACATAGTTACTTCAAACATAAAATTAACTAAACCAATTTCCTTTAAGGCTCACCTGTGACTTTCCATAGTGAGAACCAAAATCCCACACCATGCTCACAATCATTCCATCATGAAAGATAGCATGTACTTTATTATCTGAATATGCAAAGAATCTTCCAACACTGGGAATAACCTTTTCAGCCAGAGGGACTGGTAGCATTTCTCCTCCACCCATCTCAGGAGACTATTTCAAAACAAACCGCATAGGAGAAAATTAAGTTAAGTACTAGCATGCATCTTTATACTAGCATTTGGCCTTCTATTACCCATTTCAGGCCCCAAGGCATGGTCTGAGGGCATAATAAAACAGCCACCTTGCTGAAGCTAAGCAGTTCTGGGTCTATTCAGTGCTGGGATGAGAGACCACTGACAGCCCCTTTTACACAACTCTAAGTTCCACAGAGGAAGAAAGGTGGACTATAAATGTACTAAACAAATTAAGCAATTTCCTTCCTCACCAGGCTTAGCTTTGTCTCATTAAACACCAGGAGCTCTGGAAATATGCAGATAGCCCTAATTGTGCTACAGATCATAGCCCCTAGACCCAAAATCCAACCACTTAGGATTCTGTACAAGAATTTCAAATTTGTTTTTGTAAGAGCTAATATTTGGACCTTGTCTGGGGTTTGAAGAACCCCAGTTCGTCAGTTTCCACTGGTGAAGAGACAAACTGCTCAGTTCAAAGGTGGCCTGTTTCTTCAGCAGCAAAAAATGCTGAGGAAAAACAAGTGAGAAAGCTCTCCTACAACATACACAAACATGCTCTCAGTAATTATGTCACAATCATTTGTCAACAACTACCACTCAAGAACTTTATATTGAGGATGAAAACAGGACTTCCCATCAGTCAATTGCTGATACAGAACCTGGACAGGATGGCCACAAAATCTCCACAAAAAATGGAGGGCTATTTCATTGCATGCCACACGTGGACTCTTTCAGTAATTTAAGAGTGACAAAGTCTGGACAGGCGTTCTGGTGTCAGAGAAGGGCTGGGCAGCCTAACAGAAGAAGCAACTTGCTGGATCAAAACAAGATTCCCCCCAGTAACACATTCTAGAATCTCAGCAAACAGCTGGCAGTATGAGATTCAGCAGAAATTGGCTAGTGGCTCACAATCTATCTTTTGCTGCCCCCTGATGTAGAGCAGGCCACATGAACGTAACCATACTTAGAAGCTTTAAGAAGCTGAGAACACAAGAAATGCCCTGCTGGATCAGACCGGAGGCCTATCTAGTCCAGCATCCTGTCTCCCACAGTGACTAACTGGATGCTGCAAGACAGGCATGGAGGCAATAGCCCTCTCTTGTTGTTGTTCTGCAGCAGGCACAGAGGAGCCAGGGCAAACAGGAATGGGGCACCAGCAGTTTTTGATTAGCAGAAACGCTGATCTGTCTCCTCCCCACTCTCCCGCCCCAGACTACCCTGTTCCCTTTGAGTTTAGCTGCAATCCTTACAGTACCTGGGGAGAAAATGAATTTTCCCAGCAATAATATACTATTCCTTGCTGTAATGCAAAGTATTTTGGGGTGGCTTGGTCTTGAATGGGCAATTAAGACCCATTAGCTTTACCAAAGCCGTGCTCCTAGTAGAGGAAAATTCCTAGAACTGGTTGTTGATATGGATCGACACAGCCACCTGAATTTTTGGACTGTCCTTGGGGCAGGGCTATGGGGACTGTCATGATGAGCGCCTGCACTTCAAAATTTACCGCTGTTCCCCAGTGACCGGTATTCAGAGGCATGCTGCCTCTGATCCTGGGGGTACTTTTTGTTAGGTCTTTATTTCTTTTTCACTGGTCCTTAATAATATACATTTGATCAATACTGTTGCCTGTCCTGACATTTCAGGCTGGGTTGGGATATAAATCTAAAACACACATATGCTTCCTGGAAAATGAGGAGGCGTCTCACAAGCAAGATGACGTGGCAACACTTTATAAAATGACAACTTTTTCACACTTACCACCTTCCAGCAGGAGACATTGTAATTATGGGTTAGTGAAAGCGTGTTCTCAAGATCATGTTGAAGAACTCTAGGTAGGAAAAGGAAAGGAAAAACTCCCTGCATTTCATAGTGACATAACAGGCTTAAAAAATATTATTGCTAGTTTACGTTCAACTTGATAGTGCTAAACCCCTATTGTGGGCAGAAGGTAGATTGGGATCTACTGGTATACCGCTGGATGATTTGCAGAAGATTTATTTATTTATTTATTGCATTTATACCCCGCCTTCTCTCCTCTTGCAAGGAACCCAAGGCGGCTTACATTCTCCTCCTCCTCTCCATTTTATCCTCACAACAACAACCCTGTGAGGTGAGTTGGGCTGAGAGTCTGTGACTGGCCCAAAGTCACCCAGTGAGCTTCCATGGCCGAGTGGGGACTAGAACCCGGATCTCCCAGCTCTGTCCCAATTGTTTAATAACAACAACAACAAAATAGGCTTTCCCAAAATAGGCTTCTCTATTGAGAAGCAGATTTGAACTTGAAGATACAGGTCACATCAGTGGCTCACGAAGTGCAAGCGGTAATTGGCTCCGCCCCCTAAACTGCCATTTTTCATCCAGCTCCACCTCCCAGCCACTATTTTTGCACCTGGCTCTGACTATTGGAACTTGAGGTTCTATTCAAACAATAATAAATGTCTCCCTGTCCCCCCGCCCCCACAAAACAGGGTAAGAACAGGGGCTGGTATTGGGCATTATGAATATATTACACCACTACTTCGTCATGTTTACTGCTCCCAGTCTGTTTCTAGGCCTATATTCAAACTACTCAAACCCTGAGATCATCATCCAAGTACTTTCTCCCAGTGTCCCCTTCCTAGTGAGGTATGGAGTTGGCTATAAGAAAAAGGCCCTTTTCAGTAGAGGCTCCTGGGTTGAGGAACACCCCCCCACCCCACCCCCAGAGAGGCCTGCCTGGCACCTAGTCCAGGGCCCCATCTACACCAGGCGTTTATTCTGGGGTGGGTGTGAGTCAAGGTCCCTTACGATAGATGACACAGTCACAAATTTGCAGCCATCTGTGGTTTTCGCCTGGAAAAAGCAGAGTTCCAAGGAGTCATTTTACTGCAATTTTGGGGTTTGCTGCAGGTTCCCCCGCAGTTGTGGGCCATCTGTTCCTTCCCTGAACTGACTTTGCATCTTACAGTGGGTGTGTTGTAGGCATGCATAGTGCCTGGGTCACCCTGTGACACCCCTTTGCTCCCCCATCCCTTCGCAGCTGCGCAGTTACAGAGGCACAGAGGAACGTTATCATTTATATCACACTTTTGCATATTTTTGCAGCTTTTTTTCTTCACGACAGTTGCTTTTGGACTCAGTACCCAAGGGCTGGGGGAGGGGCTGGGGGGAGGAACAACATTGCTCTGGCTACCATTTCGGAGCAATGGCTAGGAATGCAGCGCTCACGCCTGCAAGTGCGAACCATCGCAAGAGTCTTGGGCTGGGGAGCTGATAAACTGAAGCTGCGGAAATGAAGGAGCACAAAATACCAATTTTTAATCTAAAACAGGCTCAGAAAGACACAGCACAGCCCCTGAAATATAAAACAGCCACTGAAGTGTTGTGCCCCCACAGTCATTGGGACTGCACAGCTGCGCATTTCAGTATAATGGCAAAAAAAAGAGGGCATGGCGCATCTCTTACGGAAGTGCACAGTACACTGCCAGTGTATCGCAGGGCATGGTGATTCAAAGCCGCATTGCTGTGCAGTTGCGACAGGGTGGGGGGCCAAAGCGGTGCCATGTAGATGGGGCCCAGTATGTTCTTGGAGCGAAATACCTTTCCATTTCCCAGGCCTTTTGAAATAATGATGCAGTTTTCATTTTGTTCAGTTCTGTGGATTTTTTTTTTATCCCTCTGCTCTCTCTTTAAACTGATCTGGTCTGTGGTTTTACTTCTCTACTCTCTGTTTTGAATTGACTGTTTTGGTGCATGCGTTTTATTTGTCACTGGTTTGCATTATTATGGTAACATGATTAATTTTGGTTGTAAGCTGCCCAGAGAACTTCTGTTATAGGGTCGCATATACTGGAAATAAATACATAAGAAAACAAACAGCTAATAAAAATACGTAGCTAAAATATTTCACCTTACTGCTTGTGTAATAATTCCCCACACAGAGTAGAGGCTCCCAGGTATATCAGGTGGCAGACTACTTACAGAATACATTGTTCCTTCTCTCTTGAAGATGAAAGAAAGAAAGAAAGTTAGTTTATAAAAGTGCTAAACAAGACTCCCAATACAATAGATTATTAGTCTATTGTATCTTAAATCCCCAGTGTTGGCCATCATATGACTGTTCTACTTTGCTCCAATCCCCTGACCTCCAAAACGTGCAGACATCAATATTTCAAACTGAAATAATGTATTTCAGCAAAGAATTCATTCAGCAGTAAGTTGCTTCCAACTCTTGGGGCAGTATCAAATGCTGGCAGTCTGCCAACGCTAAATACATCACGCTAGTAGAAACCAATGATAAAGCAAAAGAGAGCAAGCGCTTGCTAGCGCAGTCCCCCAAACGAGCACTCTCAGAATGGACAAGTCAGTGGAGCTCCCTTCCACGAGTTCCGCTGACTTGTCTTGTTTGGGAATGGCCCAAAGTTTTTACAGCAGGATGGGCTTTTGCTTCTTTATTGAAAGAAAACAAAAGAAGAAAGATTGGTTACGCATGTGGAGATTCCTACAAGAATCTTGGAAGGAGGTTCTCCTTGTTTACAACTCTAACAAAGCTTTTATACATTGCATGAACATAGCACAGGGCTCCTTCACACAGAGCTTTTATCTTGTGATTGAGATTGCTCCTTCACGGACACTTGCGGGCTCTTTACATGATGCTGTGACCCTGCCATGACCCTCCTGCGCTAAATGCCCTTTGTTCCATTTTTAAATAGGTTGTAGATAATGAGCTATCAAATTACCCCGTTGTGTTCGGCTTCAGTTTCCTCCATGAAAAGAGGAAAAGCGGCAAGGCGTGGAGCGAGATCAATGAAATGGAAGACTCAGATACGGGGAGAAGGAGGTGGGGGGAAAAGGAAGCGGGTGAAAAAGGGAGTTGTTGTGATCCTGCATTTAAAACTGAAGCAGAAAGCCCCATTTTAAATGCAGGATTTTAGGCTGGTGTAGAGATGCCCAAAGTCATGGCTAATGCTGACTGGGTATGGAACACTATAGAGGCAGGACAAATTGCATTGCACTTTTGATTGGTTAGTATTTGCCACACAGAAAAACAATAAGTATTACTTACCAGTGTGATAAGCGGTTCCTGCCATTCAGGTTCTATCTGTTTATTCAAGTGGCATTGAAGCCAGGGCATGAAAATTTCTCTTTGACCCAGATATCCTGTCTGTTTACTTGGTTACATGCAGGGTCAGTGAAAGCTAATGGCTTTTATGTTTTTCTTCCACAGGAAGCACAACTCTGGGTTAGTTTTCAGGGTTGTGCTAGTGAGTGCTAGCTCCCTGTTGCTTTAGAGTTCATTTCTCCTAGTGCCACAGCACCATTGGATACTGTCCTTGGTTTGTACGTAGTCAAGGTGTGGCAAGCTACTGCAGATCTGCTATTCACTGATGCAGCCTTGACAAAATGAACTCGAAAAAAACACTGCATGCAAGATTGCACTGTGGACAGTCGTGGCAATAATCCCAAAGTGAGGATAATGCTCCATGGTAAAGCACACACACTGCATGCAAGAAGGATTCCAGGTTGAATCCCAGGCATCTCTGGTTTTTTAAGGATCTCAGGCACCAAGGCTGGAAATGATTTCAGCCAGAACCCCAGGAGACCAGGGGGGTTGAAGCTTAGGCTGCGGGCCAAATCTGACCTGGCTACAGGCCAAATCTGGCCCTCTGGTGTTCCCCAGACGGCCTGGCCCTCTTCCCCCAGCCCCACCCCCATTTCCCCAACCACCACTCATTGGGTGGTTTCTCGGCTTTTGTGCAGTGTTTTCCACCATTCTACAAGGTTAAAATGCCACTCCTATGTTTAAGGGCGCAACCCTATGGACTGCACCCTTGCTGATCAGAAGCCTCCAAAATCAAAGGTTTCTGAGATTCCTATGCCCTGCCGGGCTGAAGTGGAAGAGGCAATCTTTGCCTCCCCATGCTCTGATCTCCTTTGGAAGGCACTTTCAAGGGTGAGGAAGGAGGCTGGAGGAGCCTCAGGATAAATCATATCCTGGTCTTGCCGGTCTCCTCCCCTCCCCACCCACTGGAACACCCCCTTTTCCTCCTCTCTGAGGTCAATTTTCCGACCTCACAGAGGCAGCCGGGTCGGATCTCTGACTCCCCCTTCTGAGGTTGGAGCGCTGTCTCTGACCTTGGAAAGGGTGTTCCGAGCCATCCTATGGTCCTTGCAACGTTTGCCTAGAGAGCGTGGGGTTGCTCTCTTAGTTACTTTAGCTTTAAGCTAAAATATGCTAGTTTTTGGCTGACCCCTTATGCCTTCAGCTCCATCCAGCCCGAGAGAGCTTCTCTGAAATTGAATTCCGCCGTTAAGCTGAAAGAGGTTTGACACTCCTGCAATAGACAGTACTGGGCTAAATGGACCAACAGTCTCACTCCGCACAAGGCAAGGCTTGTGCTTTCTGAGGGCCCCAGGGGAGGTGGGATTCTGCTTCCAGCTTTCACAGGGCATTAAAATACATAACCTATTGGGTATCATGGGAGGATGAGGTACCATCACAGATCAGGAAATACAGAAAGCCCTCTGCAGTCTCCCCTATTTGCATGTTTTAAAATGGGGAGCACAAACTGAAATCTAAGTAATCACCGTGGATTTCAAACATTCCCATCATTTGGTGGCCATCTCACTAGTTCCAAAAAGACAGATGGTTGTGTATTCCATCTCCTACCATTTGTGAAGTATCAAGAAAAACATAACGGAAACCCTAGTATGTGGTGTGTG
Organism: Heloderma suspectum; assembly: GCF_057233095.1. Classification (NCBI taxonomy): domain Eukaryota; kingdom Metazoa; phylum Chordata; class Lepidosauria; order Squamata; family Helodermatidae; genus Heloderma; species Heloderma suspectum. Next base: position 31,734,957 of record NC_139459.1, read on the forward strand.
TGTGTGTATACACACACACACACACACACACACACACACACAATATACATAGCACATCTTCTTATACCAGATACTGAATAGTTGTTAACCTACATCAACATCCACTTTTATGTGCTAGTTTTATAGTTTTCTTGAAAACTATGAAACTGAATAAAAATATTCAAGAATGGGGGTTAAAAGATAAAACTGTGGTAATTTACCTGTTTTGTTTGTTCCTGAATATAATAACGAGTGAAATATTTTCCCAAAAAGGCACTTTCTGATTTGAAAACAGATCCATCACCAGGATAAATTTCTATACTTTTCCTTCCAAGAAAAAGCCTAAAGGGAAGCATTAGTCATTAGTCCCACTAAACATTTTGCTGATATTGGGCTGGAGCCAGACTTATTCATACTTAAAAGTACTCTGGATCCAACTCATTGTACTGAAGTCACACTGGCTGCAATCCAGTACACAGTTTTCTGTGCTTCAGCTTAATTGAGCTCAGCTGGACAAACATGAAACTGTCCTAGAATGTGGTAGTGCTTTCAATTTTTAAAAAAAGTTATTTTATTAAATTTTATAATATACCTGACAGAGCACCTCTCCCAGCATGAATCTACCCATACGCTATGCTCATAATCTAACGTCTTCCTCTAGGTCCCTCCTTCAAATGAGGCTTGGAGGGTGATAAGAATGGAGAGGACCTTCTTGGTGGTGGCCCCCAATTATGGAAAGATCTCTCCAACGAGGCTCAGCTGGTACCAACATTGTTACCTTTTCAATGCCAGGTGAAGACCTTTCTCTACTCTCAGGCATTTGGCAGCATATGATAAGTTTTTTAATCTGGTCCTGGGATTTCTTATTGTTGATTGTTAACACCTTTTAGATATGTGTGTGTGTGTGTGTGTTGTCTATTTATGTATCTGTATATAAATGGTTTTGATACCATGTATAATATTGTATTTTTAAGGTTTTTAATCTTTGTAAACCACCCAGAGAGTTTCACCTATTGGGCAGTATACAAATATAATAAATGAAAGTTTTGTAATATACAAAAATAGATTATTGCTGTGCACAAGAGAATGAATTATAATAAACCAAATGCATATATTAAGTGTTAAGGTATAAACTTTGTTCTTTCAATAGTTAATACAAGTTAATGGTTTTCTACAAATTATTACTTTTCCATCTACCTTTTAATCTGACACAGTCTATTAATTAAGTTATAATGACATGATTAAGCTTTCAATGGTTTTGCTAGCTAAAGTAGGTCATCTATATATCAACTAAAAATAAAGTATACTTTTTGCTCCGTAACTATTGTTTTTACTCCTATGCAAATGTATGCACAGTTTGCACCTTTCAGTCAGATCAGCCAATCAATTAAAACTCATCCAATCACTCTATATAAAACCGACCTTCTGCAGAATTGCTAATCAATGGGGTACTTTCAAAATCATTCTTATTAGGCAGAGGAGCTAGAAGGGCTACCAGCAATGCCCTCTTCCATTCAATAGTAGTTTAGAAACTCTAGCAGTCCCTGTAGGGACAAAGTCTGTGATTGCACAGAAGGGAAAACAATTACAGATACTAAATAATAACAGGCTTGATCTCAAATTACTAGACTCCCGCTGGAAGAACTGAGCGGGAGAGGAGGCAATCTTTGCCGATCCTCTCTTCCCCCTACAGCCCTCTGCATCACTCTATAGAACAGATTGTCAGAGGGCACAAGCAACTGCCCAGGGAAGGGGAATAATCAAACATCGTCTCTCTCCCTTCTGCCAGAAGAAGCATTCTGTGAGCAGAGTTCTGCTCACAAGATCGTTGGATCTGTACCAATGTATTTAAATATAATTTTCCAATTGCCATAACCCCCCAACAATTTTCTTAAAGTTAGATAAGGAAACTAATTTGTTAGACTTTAAACCTGCCTTTGTCAACACACATGAACACAAACACGGTGATTCTCTTTAACCTGTAAATGACACCCTTGCTCCACAGTACTTTGATTGGCTGGGAATGCGAATAATATCCACCATCTTCTTTTCTCAGTCGGAAGGAATCTGTGAAACTCCACCTGTGGATCAAATCAGTGAAGCATTTACTAAGCAAAACCTGACTGCAATTTTTAAAACTATCTAGATCTCTGGATATTATCCCTGTTTTCTCAGCAGGAAGTCCCACTTTGTTCAGTGAAATGTATTCCTAGTAACTGTGTATAGCTGGGGTGGGGAACCTGCAGTCCTCCAGATGTTGTTGGACAACAATTCCCATCACCCCCAACCATTGGCAATGTTGGCTGTGGCTAACGGAACTTGGAGTCCAACAATACGTGGAGGGTCAGAGCTTTCCCACCCCTGATGTACAGGACTGCAGCCTAAGATTAAAAAAAAACCCAGAATTTTGTACCAATCTGCCCACCAGTTTCTGGGTAGAAACAGCCAAGCTTCTGAGCCTACATTAGATTTCCACACTAACTGGAGATTATGTACTATCTGTTATAATTATTTAACAGATGCTGTAATTTATTACTATACCCTCTCAAAAGGATGTTTATGTTGAGAAACCTTTATGTTCTTCTATTTCGGAGACAATAATAGTCCACCGTCACCCTACCTGTTATGTATCATATGAAGTTTCTGAAAGAGATTATTTGGAGTTTTGGAGTGAAATATGATCAATAGACAGAGCTAGGTGTTGTCAGTATAATACAAAAAGCAATTATCAGCTATAGATTCATTGAGAAACATTCTTAGTATCTAGCACAATATTCTTATTCCTTGTGTGTGATCACATGCTTTTACATTCTATTTCTCTAGCACTTTAGTATGCAGGCATCTCTACATTAAAGAAAACCCCTGCAGTCCTACTGTTGTGAAGCCTTTCCGCATTTACTGCAGGCTCCCAGATGGCAACCACATGATTGCAGAGAGGGGAAGTTTTTAATTTTCAATGTTCCATAGATCTCAATGAAACATCGCCATCTAGTGGCTGTTTAATAGCACAACAACTAATACACACAGTAGGGAAAATCCAGGATATTTAAAGACTTCATTATCTCTGGATCTATTTAACATGGAATAACCGGGAAACACCACGGGATGTGCCCTGGAGGTTGACAACATTGTGAAAAGGACCTGCAAACTTCCGTGAGTGACCTCCCAAAAATGCACAATAAGAACCTTGTGTGATGGCACCCTGCAGATGACTTTACAATTCCTAGCTTCAATCTTCAAAACATCCAGGAGACATCACTATTAATCCCATTTTGCAGATAGAAACCACCAATTACTTTTGGTTTCCTGGCGTTTGTGCAGCTTTTCCCCACTCTAAAAAGGTGGAAATGCTTTTCCTAAGACTTAGTTACCAGCAGAAACAGCTTTAAGCTAAAATATGCTAGTAGTTTTGGTATTTTTGGCCAACCCCCGTTTTGCCTTCGGCTCTGCCCATCACTGGAATGTGCTTGTCCCCGCAACAGCTTCCCTGAAATTGAATTAGATCTTCACGCTGAAAGAGGTCCCCCAGCCTTATTCTAAGCATATTGCAAAATGCCGTTGAAAAGTCCAATTGTGCTTCAAGAATCTTCATTGACTGTACGCCAGTCATTGGCTGCCTTGGTACAAGGAACTTTTTTAAAAGACGGAAAGGCAGGATATCAATATTTCAGAATAAATAAAATATAATTAACCTGTGCAGATATGGAGCATGGCAGCTGAGTGGTAAAGCTGAAGGCAAACAAGTAACCACCTTAGACATTTCATATTCGGAAACATCAAGCTGTACATTTCCACTGTCTTTGTTTCCTTCATCAGCTTCAGCTTCATTACTAGAGTATGACTGGTAAAACATAAACGCCAATGACAACGGGTACTTCCATTCTTCAGGGCAGGCGGACACAGACATACGCTGCATAACCCTAGAATATTCAGATGAACAGATCTGAAAAGACCCATAGATCTCAGCATCTTTTTGCGCAGAATTTGAACTGCTCTCCCGAGTATGATTTTCTGCAACTTTGCAGGGGATTTTGTCCTTTCCTTCTGTTCTCAGCTGCTTAGAAGACAGTTTTAAGACAGAATGTTGGCTGGATCTTCCATACCAATCCTGGGTCAATTCACTGCAGCTTTTCTCCAAAAACAGTAACGGCGTCGATAACTTCTGACTGACTTTGCATAAAAACTCCACTGTAAATTCTTGCTGAAGCTCTGGCAAGAAGAGGCAAGCGTGACCATCTAAAGAAGAAACCTTCACATTCCCGTTATGCATACATATTGCCCCTTTAGCAGTATGGGGACTGGGCCACTTCGCTTCACCGATATCTGTGAAAAGAACCTGTAAAGGGGAAAACAGAATTATTCAAGCACGAGAACATTTTAATTGCAACTCTATGCTAAAACTCTAATTATTTCAGTTGATCGATACATAATTACTAGTAAACAGCTTGTATTTAGCAAGCAGAGATATGTTATTGGCTGCCACTGGAAATCTTTGCTTCCCCCAGTCTGAGAATGATTTGAAACTCCCACAACCTAAAGTCCTCTTCCAAAACTCTGTCTGCCTTGGTAAGTGCTCCATGTGACTGCTGACCTAACACACATCTCCCATCCTGAGTTTAAAAGGATGTGTGTATCCTGTATAAGAGGATGTTGGACTACATGTCTACCAATTTTTTAAAAAATAATAAAACAATTATATAGACAAAACAAACATTCTTAAAATTTTAAACTTAAAAATACATTCTAATAAATTAAATATGTCATATCTGTACCAGTATTTGGCCTTGTTGTTGTTGTTCAGTCGTGTCCGACTCTTCATGACCCCATGGACCATAGCACGCCAGGCCTTCCTGTCCTGCGCTCTCTCCCGGAGCGTGCTCAAGTTCATATTCATTGCATCCGTGATGCTATCTCGCCATCTCATCCTCTGCCGTCCCCTTCTCCTTTTGCCTTCAGTCTTTCCCAGCATCAGGGTCTTTTCCAGGGAGTTTTCTCTTCGCATTAGGTGGCCAAAATATTGGAGCTTCAGCTTCAGTATCTGTCCTTCCAATGAGCACTCAGGGTTGATTTCCTTTAGGATGGACTGATTTGACTTCCTTGCAGTCCAGGGGACTCGTAAGAGTCTTCTCCAGCACCACAGTTCAAAAGCATCAATTCTTCGGCGCTCAGCCTTCCTTATAGTCCAGCTCTCACAGCCATACATTACTACTGGGAAAACCATAGCTTTGATTAGACGGACCTTTGTCGGCAAGGTGATGTCTCTGCTTCTTACTATGCTGTCTAGGTTGGCCATAGCTTTCCTCCCCAGGAGCAAGCGTCTTTTAATTTCATGGCTACAGTCACCATCTGCGGTGATCTTGGAGCCCAAGAAAGTAAAATCTGTCACTGCTTCCATTTCTTCCCCTTCTAGATGCCAGGAAGTGATGGGGCCAGATGCCATGATCTTAGTTTTTTTAATGTTGAGTTTCAAACCAGCTTTTGCACTCTCCTCTTTCACCCTCAACATGAGGCTCTTTAGATCCTCTTCGCTTTCTGCCATTAGGGTGGTATCGTCTGCATATCGGAGGTTGTTGATAATTCTCCCAGCAATCTTAATTCCGACCTCTGATTCATCCAACCCGGCATTTCTCATGATGTACTCTGCATATAAGTTAAATAAGCAGGGTGACAATATGCAGCCTTGTCGTACTCCTTTCCCAATTTTGAACCAATCGGTTGTTCCATGTCTGGTTCTTACTGTTGCTTCTTGACCCTCGTACAGGTTTCTCAGGAGACAGGTAAGGTGGTCTGGTACTCCCATCACTTTAAGAATTTGCCACAGTTTGTTGTGATCCACACAATCAAAGGCTTTAGCGTAGTCAATGAAGCAGAAATAGACATTTTTCTGGAATTCTCTTGCTTTCTCCATGATGCAGCGAATGTTGGCGATTTGATCTCTAGTTCCTCTGCCTCTTCGAAACCCAGCTTGTACTTCCGGTAGTTCTCGGTTCGCATACTGCTGAAGCCTAGCTTGTAGGATTTTGAGCATCACCTTGCTGGCATGTGAAATGAGCGCAATTGTGCGGTAGTTTGAACACTCTTTGGCGCTGCCCTTCTTTGGAATTGGAATGTAAACTGACCTTTTCCAGTCTTGTGGCCACTGTTGAGTGTTCCAGATTTGTTGGCATATTGAATGCAGCACTTTAACAGCATCATCTTTTAGGATTTTAAATAGCTCGGCTGGAATACTGTCATCTCCGCTAGCTTTGTTGTTACTAATGCTTCCTAAGGCCCACTTGACTTCACTCTCTAGGATGTCCGGCTCAAGTTCAGTGACCGCACTCTCATGGCTATCAGGGACATTCAGATCTTTCCTGTATAGTTCTTCTGTGTATTCTTGCCACCTCTTCTTAATCTCATCTGCTTCTGTTAGGTCCCTGCCTTCTTTGTCCTTTATCATGCCCGTCTTTGCACAAAACGTTCCCTTGAGATCTCCAATTTTCTTGAAGAGATCTCTAGTCTTTCCCATTCTGTTGTTTTCCTCGATTTCCTTGCATTGTTCATTTAAGAAGGCCTTCTTGTCTCTCCTTGCTATTCTCTGCAACTCTGCATTCAGTTGGGTATATCTTCCCCTTTCTCCCTTGCTTTTCGCTTCCCTTCTTTCGTGAGCTACTTGTAAAGCCTCATCAGACAGCCACTTGGCTTTCTTGCATTTCTTTTTCTTTGGGATGGATTGAGTTGCTGCCTCCTGAACAATGTTACGGACCTCCGTCCATAGTTCCTCAGGCACTCTGTCTATCAGGTCTAATCCCTGAAATCTATTCCTCACCTCCACTGTATATTCATCAGGGATATGATTTAGGTCATACCTGAACGGTTTAGTGGTTTTCCCGACGTTCTTCAATTTAAGCCGAAATTTTGCAAGAAGCAGCTCATGATCTGAGCCACAGTCAGCTCCAGGTCTTGTTTTTACTGACTGTATGGAGCTTCTCCATCTTTGGCTGCAAAGGACATAATCAATCTGATTTCGATATTGACCATCTGGTGATGTCCATGTGTAGAGTCGCCTCTTGTGCTGTTGGAAAAGAGTGTTTGCTATGATCAGCATGTTCTCTTGGCAAAACTCTATTAGCTTTTGTCCTGCTTCATTTTGTACACCAAGGCCATGCCTGCCTGTTATCCCGGTGATTTCTTGACTTCCTACTTTAGCATTCCAATCCCCTATGATGAAGAGGACATCTTTTTTTGGTGTTAGTTCTAGAAGGTGTTGTAGGTCTTCATAGAACCGATCAACCTCAGCTTCTTCGGCCTCAGTGGTTAGGGCATAGACTTGAATTACTGTGATGTTGAATGGTTTGCCTTGGATTCGTACTGAGATCATTCTATCATTTTTAAGATTGTACTCCAGTACTGCTTTTCCCACCCTTTTGTTGACTATGAGTGCTACTCCATTTCTTCTAAGGGATTCTTGCCCACAATAGTAGATATGATAGTCACCTGAATTAAATTCGCCCATGCCTGTCCATTTGAGTTCGCTGATTCCCAAGATGTCGATGTTCAGTCTTGCCATCTCATGTTTGACCACCTCCAGCTTACCTTGATTCATTGATCTGACATTCCAGGTTCCTAAACAATATTGTTCTTTACAGCATCGGATTTTCTTTTCACCGCCAGACACATCCACAGCTGAGTGTCCTTTTGGGTTTGGCCCAGCCGCTTCACTCTTTCTGGCGCTACTTGGAAATACCCTCTGCTCTTCCCCAGTAGCATATTGGACACCTTCCGACCTGAGGGGCTCATCTTCCGGCGTCATATCTTTTAGCCTTGTGATACGTTCCATGGGGTTTTCTTGGCAAGAATACTGGAGTGGGTTGCCATTTCCTTCTCCAACTCTCTGCCATGACCTGTCCGTCTTGGGTGGCCCTGCACGGCATAGCTTATGGCTTCATTGAGTTACGCAAGCCCCTTCGCCACAACAAGGCAGTGATCCATGAAGGGGTAGTATTTGGCCTATTCTGCCAAAATTCAATAAAAAGGTTTTCATCCCAATAAAAAAATAATTTTGTCTTTCACTGTCCCTTCTCTTACATAATTTGGGGCACAATCATACGCATTTTTAGACAAAAAAAGTCCTACAATTCCCAGTATGGTTGGCTGGGGAATACTTGGAACTGTTGGACTTTTTTGTCCTACAATTGGGGATTGTAGGAATTTTTCTGTCTAGACATGCATAGGCTTGCATCTTTAGTCAGGTTAGGCATGATCGCACAATCAGATACTTTAGGGATGGGAAGACTTCAGGCTTGTCGGATTTGGTTTGGGTTTTTTTACTAGAATTTTAAGACCACCAAGCAGAGCTGGGTGCAAAAGGGATACACATAAAATCAAAGAACAGGGTGCCTCTGAGCACATTCTGAGCCTAGGAATTTGTTTCCAGTACCAACTAAACTGAGTAGTCCTTTCACCCAAAAGTCCACTCCTGGTTACACCACAAGCTTTCTTCATTTCAGCAGCCTAATCTAGTGGAAAAGGTCACTTTTACTGTTGTTGCTATTGTTAAACAATTGGGCGCTAGAATCTCTTGACTGAAAACCACCCAGAAACCAAACAACAGATGATGATCTGCTTTCTGCCCACCCCAGATATACTTTACTCTCCCATTTCTCATTCGTAGGAATTATTATTGTTCTCAAAGTGCTGGTTTTATCCTTTACAGCCATAAATGGCTTGGGGCCAGATTACCAAAAGGAACGACTCCTCCCATATTTATTAAGAACATCTTCGGAGGCCTTCCTCCAGGTGCCCCTGCCAAACGAGGTGGGTGGCTACAACAGAGAGGGACTTTTCAGTGGTGGCACCACATTTGTGGAATGCTCTCCCCAGAGAGGCTTGCCTGGTGCCTACGTTATGGTCCTTTTTGGTGCCAGATGAAAACCTTTTTACTCTCCCAGGCATTTTAAGAATTGCTTTTAGTACTCAGTTCTGCTGCTGGTTTTAATCTGGCTTATGATGCTGTTGTTTATTCGTTCAGTCGCTTCCGACTCTTTGTGACTTCATGGACCAGCCCACGCCAGAGCTTCCTGTCAGCCGTCGCCACCCCCAGCTCCCCCAAGGTCGAGTCCGTCACCTCCAGAATATCATCCATCCATCTTGCCCTTGGTCGGCCCCTCTGCCTTTTGCCTTCCACTTTCCCTAGCATCAGCATCTTCTCCAGGGTATCCTGTCTTCTCATTATGTGGCCAGAGTACTTCAGTTTTGCCTTTAATATAATTCCCTCAAGTGAGCAGTCTAGCTTTAATTCCTGGAGTATGGACTGGTTTGATCTTCTTGCAGTCCAAGGCACTCTCAGAATTTTCCTCCAACACCACAGTTCAAAAGCATCTATCTTCCTTCGCTCAGCCTTCCTTATGGTCCACCTCTCGCAGCCATAGGTTACTACGGGGAATACTATTGCTTTACCTATGCGGACCTTTGTTGTCAGTGTGATGTCTCTGCTCTTCACTATTTTATCAAGATTTGTCATTGCTCTCCTCCCAAGAAATAAACGTCTTCTGATTTCCTGGCTGCAGTCAGCGTCTGCAGTAATCTTCACACCTAGAAATATGAAGTCTGTCACTGCCTCCACGTTTTCTCCCTCTGTTTGCCAGTGATCAATCAAGCTGGTTGCCATAATCTTGGGGTTTTTTGAGGTTTAACTGCAACCCAGCTTTTGCACGTTCTTCTTTCACCTTCATCATAAGGTTCCTCAGCTCCTCCTCACTTTCAGCCATCAAAGTGGTATCATCTGCATATCTGAGATTGTTAATGTTTCTTCCAGCGATTTTAATTCCATCCTTGGCTTCATCAAGCCCAGCACGTCACATGATGTGTTCTGCGTACAGGTTGAATAGGTAGGGTGGGAGTATACAACCCTGCCGTACTCCTTTCCTAATCTTAAACCACTCCGTTGTTCTGTGGTCTGTTCTTACCGTTGCTACTTGGTCGTTATACAGATTCCTCAGGAGGCAGACAAGATGACTTGGTATCCTCATACCACCAAGAACTTGCCACAATTTGTTATGATCTACACAGTCAAAGGCTTTAGAACAGTCAATAAAACAGAAATAGATGTTTTTCTGAAGCTCCCTGGCTTTCTCCATTATCCAGCAGATATTGGCAATTTGGTCTCTAGTTCCTCTGCCTTTTCTAAACCCAGCTTGTACATCTGGCAATTCTCGTTCCATGAATTGCTGGAGTCTACCTTGCAAGATCTTGAGCATGACCTTACTGGCATGTGAAATAAGTGCCACTGTTCGATAGTTTGAACATTCTTTAGTGTTTTCCTTTTTCGTATGGGGATATAAGTTGATTTTTTCCAATCTGGTGGCCATTCTTGTGTTTTCCAAATTTGCTGGCATATGGCATGCATCACCTTGACAGCATCATCTTGCAAGATTTTAAACAGTTCAGCTGGGATACCGTCATCTCCTGCTGCCTTGTTATTAGCAATGCTTCTTAAGGCCCATTCAACCTCACTCTTCAGGATGTCTGGCTCTAACTCACTGACCACACCGTCAAATCTATCCCCAATATTATTATCCTTCCTATACAGATCTTCCGTATATTCTTGCCACCTTTTCTTGATCTCTTCTGCTTCTGTTAGGTCCCTGCCATCTTTGTTTTTGATCACACCCATTTTTGCCTGGAATTTACCTCTGATGTTTCTAATTTTCTGGAAGAGGTCTCTTGTCCCTCCTTTTCTATTATCTTCTTCCGCTTCTGCGCATTGCTTGTTTAAAAATAATTCCTTATCTCTTCTGGCTAACCTCTCGAGTTTTGCATTTAATTGGGCATATCTTCCCCTATCACTGTTGCCTTTTACTTTCCTTCTTTCTTGGGCTGCTTCCAGTGTCTCAGCAGACAGCCATCTTGCCTTCTTGGTTTTCTTTGGACGTTTTTTGTTGCCGCCTCCTGAACAATGTTGCAAACTTCTGTCCATAGTTCTTCTGGGACCCTATCTACTAAATTTAGTCCTTTAAATCCATTCTTCACCTCCACTGCATATTCATTAGGAATATTCGTGAGCTCATATCTAACTGATCTGTGGGTCATAGAATCATAGAATAGTAGGGTTGGAAGGGGCCTACAAGGCCATCGAGTCCAACCCCCTGCTCAATGCAGGAATCCAAGTCAGAGCATCCCTGACAAATGGCTGTCCAGCCTCGTCTTGAAGGCCTCCAGTGTGGGAGAGCCCACCACCTCCCCAGGTAATTGGTTCCATTGCCGTATTGCTCTGACACTCAGGAAGTTTTTCCTGATGTTCAGTCGGAATCTGGCTTCCTGTAACTTGAGCCCATTATTCCGTGTCCTGCACTCTGGGATGATCGAGAAGAGATCCTGGCCTTCTTCTCTGTGACAACCTTTCAAGTACTTGAAGAGCGCTATCATATCTCCCCTCAGTCTTCTCTTCTCAAGGCTAAACATGCCCAGTTCTTTCAGTCTCTCTTCATAGGGCTTTGTTTCCAGTCCCCTGATCATCTTTGTTGCCCTCCTTTGAACCCTCTCCAGCTTGTCTGCATCCTTCTTAAAGTGTGGTGCCCAGAACTGGACACAGTACTCCAGATGAGGCCTAACCAGTGCTGAGTAGAGGGGAACTAGTACTTCCCGGGATTTGGAAGCGATGCTTCTATGAATGCAGCCCAAAATAGCATTTGCCTTTTTTGCAGCCACATCACATTGTTGGCTCATATTCAGCTTGTGATCGACGACAATTCCAAGATCCTTCTCGCTCGTAGTGTGGTTGAGCCACGTATCCCCCATCTTGTAACTGTGCATTTGGTTTCTTTTTCCTAGGTGCAGAACTTGTCTTATAGGGTCTTCCCTATTCTCTTTAGTCTGATTCTAAATTGTGCAATAAGAAGTTTCTGATCTGAACTACAGTCAGCTCCAGGTCTTGTTTTTGCCGACTGTATAAATGTCCGCCACCTTTGGCTACAAAGGATGTAGTCAATCTGATTTCGGTGTCGACTGTCTGGTGAAGTCCATGTATAAAGTCGTCTCTTAGGTTGTTGGAAGAGAGTGTTTGTTACGCACAGTGGGTTGTCTTGGCAAAATTCTATCAGCCTATGTCCCGCTTCATTTTGTTCTCCCAGACCATGCTTGCCTGTAATTCCAGGTGTCGTTTGACTACCCACCTTAGCATTCCAGTCTCCTGTAATGAAAATAACATCTTTTTTTGGCGTACTATCCAGTAGGTGCTGCAGATCCTCATAGAACTGATCTACTTCTGCTTCTTCAGCATCTGTGGTTGGGGCGTATACTTGGATCACTGTGATGTTAAATGGCTTACCCTGAATTCGAATTGAGATCATGATGTTGTAATGGTTTTATTCTTCGCTGCTGGTTTTATCTTTGTTTTATTTAGTGCTGTTTTTTGTTTTAATATTTGTACCGTATGTTTTTAATGTATTGTACACTGCCCAGGGAATTTCAGTTATTGAGCATTTAAAAACTCAGTAAATAAATAAAATTCTCCCTTTTTTTAGCATAACCTATTCTTACTACCAGTATATACATAATCATCTGCTAATACCTTGAATAGCTTAAATTCCTTGAATAACTTAACAATAAAGTAGCTATTTCCGATTTAACATGAGTTATTAACTCTGGGATGGATCTAGAGATCTTTCTATGGAAAGAAACAGGTAAGAGGTGACTTTCCTACCCTCTCATCCCCCAGCTGGTCCCCCGAACCTCCCAAAAATGTTCTCTCAAGGGTCAGGGGAGTCTGCAGGGTGGGGTGGGGGGCTGAAGCGGAAGAACCTTGTCTTGATATTTGGGAATACGTGTGGATAATAAGAGAACAATTTTTCACTTTGTGTAGGCTTGCGAGAAAACTGTTTTAGAGTGAATGGTACCAAATGTCAATTTCGTCTGTGTTGAACAGTTTTGATATCGCCATCAATGAATCAAAGCCTGTGTGTGTGTGTGTGTGTGTGTGTGTGTGTGTATACACACATGCAGACACACAGGACATATTTCTATACTTCAAAGTTTAATTAATCAATGTAATTTGAATAATTACATAATGTTATTTGATAAATCAAGAAAAAATAATCAGTATGATTACCCAATTAAAACTTTAGTCAGAATCCATTTTTGTTTGCAAACCCCCCGCAACAATCCAGCACACAAAAAACTTACATTTTTCCTTTTAGGAGGTATAATACCTGAAGGTAAATAGGGACGATTGGAATATTGATTCCGGAAATCTATTGCCTGCAAAAGTTGCTCCTAAAGGAAAGAATATCAAATATGTATGTGAATTTGTAGATTTGCAAAAGCATCCAGTTAATCCTCTCCCCACCCCAAATCATCATTAAAAAAAAAAAAATTGGAATGGTAAAAAATCCACCTTTAGCTCCATTAATACAGGGGTGTTGAACAAGGGCTGAATTACATTCTGGAGAAACTCTCGGGGGCTGCATTCCAGTGGTGGGTGGGGCCAAAGGCAAAAGGGGAAGGACCAAACTATCAGCTTATTTTAGCTTAAAGCTATTACTGCCAGGAACTGAGCCTTAGGAGAGCCATTTCAACTTTATAGAATAGGGGGAAACTGCACAAAAGTTGGGTAATCACCAAATGATAGGTGGTTGGGGGACAAGGGAAGGGGGTGTGGCTGTCTAGGACAGTGGTCTCCAAAGTGGGGTGCACAAGATGATCCACTGGGGTGCGTGAGCCGCCTGATAATTGAGCAGATTCCCACTGCTCTGACAAGCTGCCACTGTGTGCAATGACGGCAGCAGGATGGGATAGGAGCCAAGAGGGAAGTTCCATGGCATTTCTCTCTCGGCTCCAGTCCTATCCAGCTATGACAGCCATCAAAACTAAGTATCGAAATAAACTGAACTTAGAACCAGACCTTCAAATTGCTGTATTACAAAGTGTTAAACCAAGATTTTCAAAAATAATGAAGCATATTCAATCACATTGCTTTCACTAAAAATATATTTTTTTTTAGTGAGAGGAAAAGGTTTATTGTACTGTTAATACATGAAATAATTATTTTTAAAATGTTGTTTATTTCATCTTTATCTCATCTTTTTTAAATTTCTATTTTTTGTGTATGTTTCATCATGTACATCATATATTAGTACAGTAGTACATGCATATAATTTATAAATAAATATACATACATTGAGGGTGCATATGTAACCCACTGGTATACTGTTCTTTAAGAATTCTGAGTGGGAATATTCCTGCACATGCTCAGTAAAGGAGTGAGATAAGGAGTGGCCACCATTTTAGGCAGTTACCAAAATGCAGTGTGGAAGAAGCTTGCTTTCTCCTCTCTGTAAGACCCTGAACCCTTGAGACAGGTTAGTAGGGAGGTTTCCTTTTGAATTTTTTTTTTTAAGAGCCATGTTTTTTTTTTTTTACAAACACTATGAGTTTCTTGTTGTTTATGTTCTTTTATATTATATAAAGGGCTGTTTAACAAGTTGTTCCTGTGCTGCTGGATCCTGGTCCATTTTGAGAAGATTGCTGTGGAGCTGGAGTGAACTGAGTACAGACTGTTTTCTTCTTCAGCCAGCAGAAAAGTCAAGCTTCGGAGAGAAGTTTTATTTAATTTTTGTTGTGGACTCAAGGCGGGGGGGACGGGACGGGGACAGACCTTTGGGAGGACTGTGCTCTGTTTTATTGTTTTGGTGATAAGTGAATTGTTATGCATGTAACGTTATTACATGTGCATTATTATTGTTTTTAATTAAGAAATTAAAATGATACATGTTAATTGTCCCCGTACAAGGCCTTTGCTGTGAATTCCTTTAGAGACTCTGAAGGGTCTCTAAAGCGTGTTACACACGCTCAATTTTTTTTACTGATAGGGGTGTGTGATCAAAAATGTTTGGAGACCACTGGTCTAGGAAACCCCGGAGGGTAAGATTAGGACTCCAGACAGGCCAAATTTGGCCCCTGGGCCTGAGGTTCTACACCCCTGCATTACTCTAACAGTTGCACTTTATGAAAAACATCCTTAACCCCGCCCCCACCCCTCGACCTGGTTTTATATGTTTGGTTTCAAAGTATTACCGCTTACTATGAGTAGCTCTTCACATCACAGAACTACAGGGTTATAAACTACTCTAAGACGCCCTGGTTCGATCCCTACCACAAGACAGGGCCACCGATGTGCTAAATGCCTACACATCAGCCACATAATCCAGGCCGCAGCAGGCTCCAGCCAGAGAATAGGTGCCTTGTATGCCGGTGCCGTGAAACAAATAGCTCCAAAGGGTTCAAGTGGGCCAATAGCCCCATGATCCAGGAGAGTGGCTGGCAGGTTAACGGTTTTGTTGCACAGCAGCAACTAAGCTATATTGCAAGAAAAGAGGACTTAGCTGCTACACGCGAAGGCAAAAAGCAAATTTTTTTTTAAAAAAATCCTCAAGGGTCTTTCCCCAGTTTTAGCTGGGAAGAAACACTGTTGTATAGGTAGAGGGAATGACTGTCTGATTCAGCACGGCTCAACACAACTGTCCTTTATTTATCACACAGACAACTGCAGAACCTAGCAGAATCCACTGCTGCTACTCCCAACTCTGCAGGAGCTGCCAAGGTTCAAAAACAACTCACAGTAACTCACAGTAAACCCCGCCCCCCCAATACATAACAAATACCTTCCTGACCTAAAATCACAGATAGACAGTGAGCAAAATCCTCCCACCAAGGCTTTCTTCACACGGAGCTTTTATCCTGCGATTGAGATGGCTCTCTCTTGGATGTTTGCGGGCTCTTTACATGACGCCGTGACCCTGCCATGACCCTCCTGCACTAAATGCCCTTTGTTCCGTTTTTAAATAGATCACAGATAAGGAGCTATCAAATTACCCTGCTGGGTTCCGCTTGAGTTCCCTCTTTTGGAAAGAGGAAAAGCGGCAAGAAGAGGAGCGAGATCAATGGAAGATAATGGAAGACTCAGATACGGGGAGAAAGAGGGGGAAAGGGGAGGGGGGGAAAGGAAGCAGGTCAGAAAGCGAGTCATTGTGATCCTGCATTTAAAACGGAAGCAGAAAGCCCCATTTTAAATGCAGGGGTTTAGGCTGGTGTAGAGAAGCCCAAAGTCTTCCCAATATATATATATTTTTTACTGGCATTCACGTCTACACCACTCAACACTGCATCCCAGAAAAAAGGAAGGAATTTAAAAAATATAAGGCAAAAAAAAATATTCCAATGAGCCCGAGTAAAGACCCCCCACCCCAAAACAAAAACATATGATACTCTAAGGCAGGTGTAGGGAACCTCTTTCAGCCCGAGGGCCAAATTAAATTATGGGGAAGCTCTCAGGAGCCACATTCCAGTGGTGATGGTGGATGGGACCAAAGGCAACAGGGTGGGGCCAAAAATACCAGCAGATTAAAGCTCTCACTGCCAGTAGCTAATCCTTAGGAGAGGCATCTCAAGCTTTTAGAATGGGGAAAAACTGCACAAAAGCCAGGAAACCACCAAATCAGTGGCTGGGGGGAAAGAAGGTGGGGCCAGGGGAGGGGGCATGGCTTTCCGGGGAACCTTGGAGGGCCATATTGGGACTGTGAACCCAAGGTCCCCCACCCCTGCTCGAATGGATAGGACAAGGTAACAAATGGAAACATAGCAGAGGCTTTTCAAGAAGGCAAAAATGTGCTTTGCACATATAAGATTCCTGGCCCAGGTTCAATCCCAGACATTTCCTGTTAGAGGTTTCAGGTGGAAGGACTGGGAAAGAGAAACTCCTGCCTGTGAGCATGGAAAGCTGCTTGTCAGAGTAGAGTAATGGTTCTCAAACTTCAATGTTCAAGGACTCTTTCTATATTAACATGCCTGTCAAGGAGCCTCTGCATGCCTGTTACAAAACTCCGGCATGTTATAGAGATTCTGGGAAGGTCTCCAGGGTGGATACTCATTGGGCCTTATTGACCCACATGAACTAACACTGAACACACTTCTCCTGCAGAGGAAGATTGGGAAAGGCGGGCAAGTGGACTTCCGGTTAATTTTGTCTGTCATTACTGGTCTTTTCATTAAGGTAACTTGATGAGCTTCCAAGGAATCCCAAGATTCCCCAGAACACAACTTTGAAAATTACTGAAACTCATATTATTGGCTACAGAAGGAATGTCACTCACAGCATGAACATCAGAAATAGAGGGAATGATGAAGAAAATAACTGGGTCAAATAGGCTATTAGTCTGCTTGGCGAATATCTGTGCACATTCTTTTCAAATATAAACTGACCAACTCTGTTTACCCTTCAGGATTGGCAGCCTTGGCTATTTTGTCCAGCATTTTGAATTACCTATTTTTCTTTCTCCAAAGACACTTTCTTTGGTGTTTATTTCAGTGCTGATGAAAACTTGCCCTAATGCCACCTTTATTATCCCACAATGTCCCCTTTTCTCTCCTGGCACGCTGCTTGGACAATGAATGTTCTTGTTTACCCGGTAGATGCTAATAGCAAATTGTGTCCTCTGACGAAC
The DNA here is from genome assembly GCF_057233095.1 of Heloderma suspectum. Lineage (NCBI taxonomy): Eukaryota > Metazoa > Chordata > Lepidosauria > Squamata > Helodermatidae > Heloderma > Heloderma suspectum. Next base: position 31,752,413 of record NC_139459.1, read on the forward strand.
CCGCTCTGGCGGCTGCAGTGGATGGGCAGAGGCAGGAACAGCCTTCTCAAATAAAAACTCAGATCCACAAGGAGAAAGGAGCAACCTGGATCCGTCCACATAGTGCACTTCTACAGCGTTATCCTCATAAAGGATCATGACACTGTCCGAGTCCATTGCAACAGATGAATGACTGTCAACTCAAAGAGAACCTATAAGGGATAGAAAAGCACAACTTAATGTGTTGTGGACATGTAAAGGGCCAGATGCCAGTTATACATTTAGACATTATGAATTATACATTTATTCATAACTATCAACTGCACAAGACACCCTGCATAATCTAGAATAATACAAGGGGATGTGTGTGAGTGTCATTATGCCAAGACTGAAATGTAGACATTTGAAATTTGGCATGAATACCAAGAGGAGCCTAGCAGTGTGTGCCTGAGGGTTATTTTGCTTTTTTTAAGGCATTAATTCATTTTAATTAATGGGGAGAGCGATCCTATGTGGACTGACGGTCGCCTCTGACCCTGGGGGCGACTGCCTATCCAGTGCAGGGCGGGAGGAGTGGTGAGCAGAGGATATCCTCTGCGCTTCTGCCATCCTGTTTTCGCAGCTAGACAGCTGATTTCAGCTGTCTAACCGCAGGACCTCGAAGCACGGGAAGGGGTGGCCAGACGACATACAGGAAGTGTCGTACTGGCACTCCCAACTTCCCTGCCCCAGCTTGCCCCGGGAACACCCCATTTTCCTCGCTCTGCACTGTCCTTCGGCGTGGGAGGGAGTGGAAGTCAGTTCTCAGGGAACTGACCATGGAGTGCGGATTCGTAGGTCGGTTCCAGGGAAACGACAAGTCCTACGGCCATCTAGCCGCTGGCTAGCAGCCATAGGATCACGCCCTTAAATGTGTCCCTGTGGTTGAAGCCTGCAGTAATATCTTCAGCTGCTAGGGGCAGATGTCCCTAACCAGTACAAAGCTTTGGAGCCCATACAGTTTGAAGCCGGGGGAGATCAGTAGGCCAAAGGACAGAGTTACAGGCCTACCCTCTCCCCACTGATATGGGACAGACCTCTCCCTCGGGTGGCTATAGGGGTGCACCATGGCAGGGGCTATGTTTGAAGGTACCAGTGGGCAAGTCTTCACTCAGACAGAGTGGGGACAACGTGCCAGACTCTGCTAGTTGCGTAGGTTTGCTTGACGGCTTCGCCGTATCAAACTAAGGCTTATTCCAACCCGTGTGAAGCCGGCTCTGTTCACTAGTGAGAAATAAACGGGCTTTCTAGGGGAGAAAAAATGGCACTGTTTGCATTCTGTCTTACCTCAACAGAGCTCAAGGTGGTTCATATGAGCTCTTATTTTATCCATGAGCATTGGCTGAAAGAGAGACTGGGCCAGGGTCACCCTGATCTTGCAGAAGCAGGAAATTTCCAAGGGGGAGGGTGGTGTCTGGATTTAGAAGATAAGTAGACCCTCCAGACATGAGCAGTTTGCACGTAATACGCAACTGGCAGTCAGAATGGGCCTCCAGATTCTATGCATAATCACTACCACTTTTCTCCCAAATTCCCTTGGCACGCTTTGCTAAAAAATCTAAACATATATTAATAACGTCAGAAGAGCCATGTTGAATCAGACCAAAGATCACTTCCCTGCATTTGTCTTTGAAGGGCAGGGGGCAGGGAGCTGAACAGCACATGAAGCTAGCTTGGAATGAAAACAGCTCAGTGGCCACTCTGGCTATACACACAGAGCCCTCTCTTCTACCTCAAAACAGCCACTGCTGCAGTGGAGAGAGATCAGATAGAGATACCATGTTAAGCGTCATAAGACCCAGGATCATTTTCTGTTCTTTGGATGCCCGCTGTCTGCAGAGGTTAGGTGGGTCATGACCAGAGATGAGCTTCCCCAACAGTGGCATGCTGGCTCTGGAACGGCCACCTTGCAAGGTTTCTTAGTCTGGCACCTCCTCTTATGACTTCTAAGTATGAGTCAAAACAGTTTTATTCAGCCATGCCTGTTAAGAACAGTAAGCTGTGATGTTATATTTATTTACTTGCAAACATATGCAGCTTCGAATGGGTAGGAACAGCCCTTACCTGGATAAGTGAAGGCTTCAAGCAAACTTTTGCAGCCCGCTGCCACCACTAGGCACGGCCCTTGCCATGGTGCACCCCTAGAGCCCCGAGGCAGTGGTCCGCCCACACCATTGCCCTGACAGCAGCGGGGGGGACTGCCCCACAGCGGAGGAGGAGAGGTCTATGGCACTCCAGCTTCAACCTGTATTGACTTCAGTGCCATGGGCTGATTAGCCATCTAGTGACTGAAGATGGCACTGCAGGTTTCAAACGCATCAACATGTTTAAATTAATTTAAACAAATTAATGTGTTGTAAAAACAGAATAACCTGAGGTACACACCCCTTGGATCCTCTTAGTATGCATGCCATGTTTCAGTAGTCTAGGTTTCATGGACTTGGATCTATGGTATTGACAGACAAACATCCTCTTTCATTATTGATTGCATTTATATCCTATGTTTACTCTAAAAAGGCCAAGGCAGCGTACATGATTCCCTGCTGGCCTCCATTTTATCCTCCCCAAAATACTGTGAAGTAGGTGACTGGCTCAAGGTCACCCAGTGAAATGTATGGCAGGCTAAGCAGAGATTTGAACATGACTCTCCCCAGTCATAATCCAACCACATCACACTCTGAACATGACAGCTTGCTGTATTTCTGCTGGCTGGACTTACTGTATTTTTGTAATGGGCAAAATTTATTTTTACCGCTATTTGTTAGCTTTTGAAGCAGGTTTGAAAATGTATAATTAAAAGGCCAAAGGACTAACAGAGGTCACAGCCCTGTATCCCAAGAAGATTATCACAGCAAGGGGGAAGATCAGCCCAGTTCCAACTGTCGCCTAGAGAAGGTGCAGCTGTAGGGAGCAAACTTGCTACAAGGGAAGTACACTCTGACCTGGTTTGCATGTAATGACAATCCACAGCACAGGTTGAGTATGAGTTGTCATTGAACTGTGGGTTGTTGTTACGTGTGAACCCTGCACTATGGTTTAACTATGGATTCTTAACCATGAACAACTCAGAGTTCACAACCCAATAACAAACCATGGGTTTCTTCCTGGTTGTTCATGGTTAACAATCCAAACCATAATGCAGGGTTTGCATGTAACAACCCATGATTCAACAACCCACAAATGAACGAAGACCCATACTCTGGGCTGTCGTTTCATGCAAACCAGGCCCAAGACAGACCCTTAGTCCATCTAGTCTCATATGTTGACATTGACCGGCCATGGTTTTCCAGGGTTTCAGGCAGGATTCCTTCCTAGCCCTACCTGGAGATGGCGGGGATTGAAAGCACACACCATTGAGCTATGGCTCCTGTGCACAGGTATGTGGAGTTTTTGTTAGGTTGCTTGTTTTGTATTATTGTAGTTTGTTGTAAGCCACCTTAAGGATCATTCAGTTCAAAGGTGAGGCATCCATCTTCAAAAAGTAAATTAAAAGTAATATTAAGCAAATACTTATTATCTATTTATTTATTACATTGCTATACTGCCCAATAGCCAAAGCTTTCTGGGCAGTTACTCAGAAGCAAGCCCTACAGCACAAGATTGCAGCCTACATATTGTTTTAGAATACAAAGGGATTTACAATGCTTGCCTCACTTGAACTGGACCTTTGGTCCTATTTTACAGATGGCAAATAGAAGCCGAAAAGTACTGACAGCCACAATTGATAGCAAAGAAGACAAGCAGACTTCCTAAGAATCTACTTGGGAGTAAAAAAGAATCAGGCATAGTTGGGAGTGGGAAACGCTTCAATGTTTAGGTCAGAAGCTGAACCCAATACAAGTCCCTCTAAAAGCAAAGTAAGGTGATGAGTGTCAACAGGAGCAGAACAAAACCGGGACCATGGAGAAACAAGAGGGAGGTATCCACATGACTAGGAAACCCCTGAAGTTTGCAGAAGTGCATAAAAATTAAACAAACTAACTAAAGGGGCACAAACCAACAACATAAAACAGACCAATGAGGGCTGAGTGTGCTCAGTAGCCACAGAATGCTAGTGTTAACTGTGTATTATTAAAAGAGCCACAGCTGGTCTGATTTGTTCAAGCGCTTTATTACAATTACCTCCAAACAAAGCTGTCCCTTCTTGATGACACAACCTAGCTAGACAGAACTTAACTCTTTCTATTACAGACCAGGCAAGAAAACAATGGAGAACGGGAGCGGGGGGTGGGAAGAAGAGTAGAAGGCCCTGTTTGCGCTCCTTACAGCTGTCCTGGGGCGGGGCATGGCTGGCAGGATCCCCGATCATAAGTACTCCTGTTAAGAGCTCAGGGTATACTGCAACATCTTGTTGCAGGTCCAACTCGCACGTTGTTTCTCCCCGCCCTAGCCTTTCCACAGAGAGCCCGCCGCATCTTTATCGCACACCCGAAGCATCGCGCCCCCAGCAAGCCCTACCCCAAAGCAGAAAGAGGCAGAATACATAGGAAAGGGTGCCGTACACGCTCAGCTTACCCAAGCTTCCATAACAACCACTCCACTAAATTTTTTCCATCCTGCGCGCCGAGACGCGGGGAACCCAACGACACAGCGCGGGAGAAAACGCGAGGGGGCGGAGCTACGTGGGCGGGGATTCATATGGACTAGCGGCTCCTCTAGTGGGCGGAGTTTTGAAGGTCCCCGGGTAGATGCGAGGCGAACGCCCAGGACGGGGCGGCAGCTGATTTAGCGCCGGATTTTTCAGAAAAAAGCTTTTGTTTTAAACGGGCAGTATTTGCGGCTCCCAACCCCAGGCCTGGTCACAGCTGAGTGAACTGGAATTTGATATGGAATATACCTTCCAGTGATCCTCCTTGAATTTGCGTGGTTTCTCCACACGGAACAGCATTCACTGTGAAAATGTGTGGTGTAGTGGCAAGAGTGTTGGACTAGGAGCTGGGAGATCCGGGTTCTAGTCCCCACTCGGCCATGGAAGCTCACTGGGTGACTTTGGGCCAGTCACACGACTCTCAGCCCAACCCACCTCACAGGGTTGTTGGTGTGAGGATAAAACGGAGAGGAGGAGGAGAATGTAAACCGCCTTGGGTTCCTTGCAAGAGGAGAAAAGGCGGGGTATAAATGCAATAAATAAATAATAAGCGCTCGCGTCTGTGAAACACACACACCACTTCCACCGTAAACACAGTGAAATCGGATCCATCCCCCCCCCCACACACACACATCCGAGGCATGAATCCTCAAGTGGAGATATTGCAAACCCACCCTTAGATTACAGCACAAATGCAACCCCCCCCCCCGTCAGATCACAACTCAAATTTCTGTCCATGAACTGAACCGTAAAAAAGCGATGGTTTTCTAGTGCCACTGTGGCACAAGCAGAAAGTCCCTTTTTCAGGGCCTCCACCCCGCCCCCCCCCACTTCTTCAGCCTTTCTTCAGAGACATTTCCAGTTCTATCATTTGAGTTACATCTAAAAGGGATGACAGAGGTGGGGTGAGAAACCAGCGAGGCGAGGTTTCTTTGTAAGTGCTCTATCCCGCACAATCCCCTGAAGTGAGCCACTTGCAGGATGGAAGCCCTCGCTCTGTAGTGGAGCTGAGAGGATGGAGATCCTGGGAGAAGCCCTGAAGAATCCGTCGCCGCAAGGGTGGTGTCGTGCCAAGGGCCGGGTCAAGTGTGCACTTGGCTTCGCACTGGGGCAAGCCCTGGGTAACTAGCCTCCTTCCTTCTCTTCCCTTCTTCCCACTCTCTCTCTCTCCTTCTCCTCTAGAGCCACAACCTTTAGTTCAGCTGGAGAACTCACAACATATTGGAGATCTGAGCAAATTAGGACAGGAAGGCCTGGCGTGCTATGGTCCATGGGGTCACCAAGAGTCGGACATGACTGAACAACAATTTCTAAATCTCCTAACTTATCTGGATGACAATTGTGATTTTGTTGATATATTAGGGTCCAATTTTGTATCTTTAGAGGTTTAAATTGCACTTGAGGCCTGAACAAACTGATTTGTGAAACCACTTATTGGGCTACAGCTGAGTTCTCTTTGGATGTTTGGAGATTTATTATAAAACACACACAAACAGAATGACAGGAATATCCACTGGAAACGTCAAAGGTCCATAGGAAATAATGACAACTGATGTGACTGATTGATTTCAGTGCCAGCTACAAATGAAGCAAGGATCCTGAAAGAAAATGGAATGGACCACAGGGTAGAAATGAAATGAGATGGTTTATATTGATCTTTCTGTTTGTTTTAAATATTAATTTTTGATGCTTCCTTTGATATGACTTTATTTGATATTTATATGACTTTATTTCCTTTGATATGACTTTATCTTCTAAACTGCATTGAGAAAGTAGGAGTTTGAAAGGTGGCTTAGAAGTCTCCTAAACAAACCACATCAACCACACTGACAAGGAGAAATGATGGAGAATAATGATGACTGTGAGAGACTGGATTGATGGCTTCCAGTTCTAGTGGCCATCATTACACTCCCAGGGGGCATCATTTCTAGTCACTGTTAATCTGGTACTAAAAAGGGTTAACAAAGAGTAAAGATTGCTGATTTAATCTGGGAGAGGCCTACAAGAAGAGCCCAGACTCATAACCAGCTTTATATTCCAGCCTCTTGACCCCAGGGCAAGAAGACCGTGAAATTTGATTCTATACTAAATGTTATTTCACTAACCGAGACTCTGAGATTTTTCAGGACTGTCTTTGAAGAAGGGGAAAAATGCAGCTGTCTTTACAAGCGGCTTCACAGAGCTTGCTCAAGGCCACAACGTGTTGGCAGAGTGTCTAAGTGAGATGAACAGCAGAAATGAGCATGCTCAGATGCCTACTGAGAGGAGGAAAAGTACTGTTTTGACTTCTCCTGGTGTACACCTGCTAAGAGAATGTCCCTACTCGATGCAAGTTGGGCAGGGAAGTGTAGCCCTGAGCACGAGCGACAACTAGGAGGAGGTGTTTGGGCAGATATGACCAAAAATGGCCAAAGATGACTGGGAGTTCAAAGAAGATATACCAAAGAGCAATGTCAATCAAGATAGCATGCCCAGATGGTAGACTTTGGGTCATATGTTGGGACATTTAAAAGTAGCCCATTTGTAATGGTGCCAGACACGTTCCCCAGACACATGAAATTATGGGAGATAGATGGGACACCTTGTTTCTGATTGGTGAGCAAATGCTGTAACCACGTGCACCCTATTTCCTATTGGAGGCTGATTGTCTCATTGCTTCTTGGGCCCCACCTTTGACCACAGCAGGTGTTAAAAGCCAGGGAATGGGAGCTCCGGGGTGGTGCTTTTTTTGTTCCTGCTGCTGCTGCTGCTCCACTTCCCTCTTTCTGCTGTGCCACCGGACTTAGGTAGCTATGGACCTCTTTAGACTCTTAGACTATGGGACTTGGAGGTTATATCCGAGGAGATTTGGAATCCCATCTTTGGAGGTGACAACTGGAATTAGTCCTAAGTCTTGAGTTTTCTGTTCACTCCAACTCCTTCCTCTACTCTTCCTATGCCTAGAGGAACTTAGTAATGCTTCAGCATAAGTTTTAGCATTCAAGAAAAGCAGGAGGAGGTAATGGGAGGGTTAACACATAGGTTGAATCGTTTTCATTTAGCTTTGAATTGCAAGTAGGAAACAGGAGTAAGTTGGAAAGAGGAGTCATAACAATGTTAGAAGCTCAAGCCATTATCTTATTGGCCAAGTTCATAGTACCAGCTTTGGCAATTGCAATTCTTTTGATTTATTTTGTTTTTGTTGCATTCTCTTTCCCTGTAATTGGAGAACTTCTAACGCTCATATAACCACCATGCTATTTTGTTTTGTATTTCTCCTGAATTTTCAGCAATAAAGCCATAAATATGGTTTCAAGTTACAATCTCATCTGTAGTGATGTTCTGTGGTGATGTTTACCTGTTGGGATTAGCCTGGTTACCCACTGCTTCAGACCCATATGGTGCAGGTTCTGAGGTTAAATGGGATTGAATTTACAGTCACAGGGGCAGTCATTCTAGTACAGGGGTGGACAACTTGTGGCCTTCCACATGTTTTGGGCTACAACTCCTATCATCTCTCACCACTGGCCATGCTGGCTAGGGCTGAAGGGAGTTGTAGGTCACATAAGAACATAAGAGCCATGCTCGAACAGACCAAGGGTCCATCTAGTCCAGCATTCTGTTCACACAGTGACCAGTCAGCTGCCCATGGGAAGCCCACAAGCAGGACATGAGTGCAACAGCACCTTCCTGCCCATGTTCCCCAGCAACTACTGCTTCTGATACTGGAGGTAGCATATAGCCATCAGGACTAGTAGCCACTGATAGCCTTATCCTCCATGAATTTATCTACCCCCATTTTAAAGCCATACAAATCGGTGGCCATCCCTATGTCCTGTGGTAGCAAATTCCATTAACTATGCGCTGTGTGAAAAGGTACTTCACAAGTTGCCCGGCCTTGTATTAGCACAAGGCCTGTCATTCTAGGTGCCCCAGACTCTGTCATTCCAGACCAGGTTTGTCATTCTACTCTGAGGCCAGCACTCCAGTCACTGGGCCACCAGGCTCTGTCATTTCAGGCCCAAACCTGTCATTCTAGTCTCTCATGTTCTGTCATTGCTATTCTCCATTATTTTTTCATTAAAGTAGTTAATATAGCTTTATTTGTTTATAAGACTTCCAAGCCACCATTCAAAACATTTCTTTCTAAAGCAGGCTATATAATAAAACCATATTAAAGAAAACATCAAAATTAATCTTTAAAATAATGAAACAAAGAGCAACATACACCATCACATTTCATTTCTATCCTGTGACCTATTACATTAACTCTCAGGGTCCATTCCTTGCTTTATTTGTAGCTTGCACTGATTTCAGTGAAGCCCTGTCATGGCAATTACAATTCACAGCTGCCATTATTTCCAGTAGGCCTTCAAATAGCCCATTGTTCCCAATGGGCATCCTTGTTATTCAGTGTAGTACATCCTGCCTTTGCTGGTGCAAAACAGGCCTTGTATAGAGGCTCCTCCACAGCCCCACACTCCTTCATGCAGTATTCAAACCTTCACTCCACCTGTAATTGTGACAGGCATTTCCAAATGTTTCTTACAGTGACATTCACTAGTGAATCAAGTTTTGGGCATGCATAAAATTTGCCTGGGATAGCCTACATCAAATTTCAGAATTCACCAAATTTATTTATTTATTTATTACATTTCTATCCCGCCTTTTTTCCTCCAAGGAACTCAAGGTGGCGTACATAATCCTCCTCCTCCTCCATTTTATCCTCACAACAACAACCCTGTGAGGTGGGTTGGGCTGAGAGTATGTGACTGGCCCAAAGTCACCCAGTGAGCTTCCATGGCCGAGTGGGGACTAGAACCCGGATCTCCCGACTCCCAGTCCAGCACTCTAGCCACTACACCATGCTCGCTCTTTTTCAAATGAGACAAATGAAAAAGTATATTATTGTAGTTTTCTTGTTCATTACTCCACTAATATATAATTACAGTTTTTTACAATTCCACATGACTTTTCCAGATAGCTGGTAAGGTAGATGAAAGCCTGCTGGTGTGGTGCAGGGCATAGGGTATTGGGCAAGCAAGCTCTGTCTTCACATTTCTCCTTAGCCTGCCATGAAGCTTACTGGGTGACCATGAGCTGATGTTCTCTCTCAGCCTAACCTACAGGTATTTTTAACCTCCAGTGAGTAGAGGACCAGGCACAGGCTACTCTAGAACAATCAGAAAGCTAGACACAAAAAGGGAATAGAGGCTATGGAAGGAAAAGACTCTCCAGTGGTGGTGAACTGCAGCGTTTGTGCCATGTTTGTTTTTTTGCCTGAGATCAACATGGCCTACACCTGCAACAAGTGCAAGCTGATCACGCTGCTGGAAGAAAAAGTAAGAGGACTGGAGTAGTGACCCCCCGGGGAATAAGAGAACATGAAGAGTTCTTGGACAGAATGATGGAACTACAGCAGCAAAGTAAAGAACAGAAGCTAGAAGAGCAACAGCAAGCTGAGGCAGAAGAAGAAAATGCTGAGGTGAGGAAAAATGAAGTGGAGCATACTCCTTGGAAAAGGGTGACAAGAGCAGAAGAACTAGAAGCCACTCTGCACCAGTAGAGGCAGTGGAGCTATGGAACCATTTCCAGGTACCTGAGGATGAGACTGGAGGACAGCCTGCAGAGGAAGAATTGCAGGGGAACCTGCATGAGAGCGAGCAGGAGGCTGGAGGTCAGTCAAGCAGAGGCGATGAAACCAAGGCCTCCAACAAGAAGAGTAGCAGTGGGAGACTCCTTGCTGCATGGGATCGAAACCCAAGTATGTCGCAAAGATCCATGGACTCGCCAGGTATGCTGTCTCCCGGGAGGATGGATTAGAGATGTGACTGAAGGGTTGCCTGCGCTCATAAAGCCCACTGACAGGTATCCCTTTCTTCTCATCCAGGTGGGAACAAGTGATACTGCCAAGCAGAGCTATGAAGAAATCACATCAGGCTTTGAAGCTTTGGGAAGGAAACTCAAGAACTTTGGGGCCCAGATAGTTTTCTTATCCATCCTTCCAGTAGTTAGAAGAGGGACAGAAGGGGAAAGAAAAATACTCCAGGTGAATGACTGGCTACGAAGGTGGGGCCGGCGTGAGAGATTTGGATTCTGGGACCACGGGCTAGACTTCCTGGAAGATGGACTGTTGGCAAGGGACAGGTTGCACCTCACAAAGGATGGGAAGAATGTGTTTGGCCACAGCATGAAGAACTTCATCAGGAGGGTTTTAAACTGAATCCTACAGGGGAGGGAGATATAAAGTTGGGGGTAACAATGGATGAAGGCTCATGCACTGCAATGGAGAGAACAGCTAATAATAGTTTTCAGAAACCTAAGAGCACCTAATAATAGTCTTCAGAAACATGTACGAAGAAAGCCAGACTATGAAGCACATGGTCTTCGATGTCTATACAGAGTATGGGAAACAAACAGAACGAACTTGAACTCTTAATACACGACGGAAATTATGACTTGATAGGTGTAACTGAGACTTGGTGGGATGACTCCCATGACTGGAATACAGCCATTGAAGGATATAACTTGTTCAAAAAGAACAGGAGGAACAGAAAGGAGGTGGGGTTGCACTATATGTTAAAAATACGCATCTCTGCACAGAAATACAGGAGAGTGAGCTTGGTAGCCCCACTGAGAGCATCTGGGTTAAAATAAATGGAGCAAAGAATACAAGGAACATGGTGGTTGGAGTCTACTACCAGCCACCCAATCAAGATGATGAGGATGAAACTTTTGAAAAGCAAATTGCCAAGGTTTGAGAAAGCATGATGTAGTAGTAACGGGGGACTTCAATTTCCCTGATATTTGTTGGGAGACAAATTCTGCAAAACATGGCCCCTCCAAGAGATTCCTGACTTGTGTTGCTGATAATTTCCTCCTACAGAAAGTAGAGGAAGGAACTAGAGGATCATCAATCCTTGACTTGATTCTAACCAACAGATAACTTACTGGATAAAGTAGCAGTTATGGGAACTCTGGGGGAAAGTGACCATGTTATACTTGAGTTCTTGGTTCTAAAGGAAGCAAAACCCGAGTGTAGCTGAACACGTCCGATTTTAATAAACTCAGAACAATGATCAGTAAGGTCCCATGGCAAGCGACTTTAACGAGAACAGGAGTCCAATATGGGTGGGAGCTTTTAAAAAAGGAAATTCTCAAGGCACAATTACAAACAATTCCAACAAGAAGAAAAGGTGGAAGACAACAGAAGAAGCCAATGTGGCTTCACAAAAAGCTTAGGGATGACCTGAAAACAAAAAAGGACACATACAGGAAGTGGAAAGAAGGCCAAATAACAAAGGAAGAGTACAGGCAGGTAGCACAGAATTGCAGGGATGGCGTCAGGAAGGCTAAAGCTGAGAACGAGCTGAGGTTAGCAAGGGATGCTAAAAACAACAAAAAGGCTTTCTTCAGCTATGTGCCCAGTAAAAGGCAGAGGAAAGAAATGGTGGTTCAGCTATTAAATAAGGATGGCAAAACAATAACAGATGACAAAGAAAAGGCAGAGGTGCTCAATTCCTACTTTGGCTCAGTCTTCTCCCAAAAGAGGGTCTATGAGCCCCCTGGCAAAGGCAAAGTAGCTTGGCAAAGGCGAAGTAGAGGCTGAAGGGGCAGGACTGAAGCTTGAGATCGATAGGCATATGGTCAAGGAACACCTAACTACTTTGAATGAGTTCAAATCTCCAGGGCCAGATGAACTGCATCCTAGAGTAATAAAGGAACTGGCAGAAGAACTCTCAGAACCACTGTCTATTATCTTTGAGAAATCATGGAGAACTATCAATGGCTACTAGTCATGATGGCTGTATATTACTTCTACTTTTAGAGACATACTTCTCAGTACCAGTTACTGGGCAGGTGCTACTGTACGTAAGTCCTGTTTGTGGGCTTCCCATAGGCATCCAGTTGGCCATTGTGGGAACAGAATACTAAGCCAGAGAGGCCTTTGGTCTCATCCAGCATGGCTCTTATGCTATTAATATATGTTTACAATGTTTACAAAGTGAGCCAAGGGAATTTGGGAGAAAAGTAAGAAATTATGTGTAGAATTTGGAGGGCCATTCATGGACCACCAGATAGATATTTCAAAATATTAATAGAGTATCTGCAATAGTCGTTTTATAATTTCAGATGTGATTACTGAACCATTTTATGTTGCTGCATAGTAATTGTAATATTTTTTTGCCATCTGATTATACCAGCTTAAAGAGGAATGATAAATGTGATTCTAAGTGTGCCCTTGCCAGCAGATGCAAAAATGCTGCTACTCAGAGTGGAAGCAAGGAAAATTTAGTACAATCCCATGTTATGAAAATAAAGACACACAGAAGGTAGATAAAAATATACCCAACAAAACAAAGCAGTTTATTTTCCAAAATAGGGTGTTAACTAATAAGCTAAACAAATGAACAACCAGAAGATGTAGTTGATGTTAACTGCATTAACAGACACAAATTATACCAAGTTATAACAGTGCAATATTAAACAGCTCTATTTACATGCATATTTACAACCTCTGTATACAAGTTATTTTACCTACTTCCTGGGAAAGTCAAAACACATATTTGGTGTTAGGAAATAGACTCTACTCAATCTATTCAATATAAAATGAGGAACAAAAAATTTAGAAGTGTCCTGAGCAAAATTTTACAGAGACAAAAATAGATGATTAAAACGGAAGATACACTAACCAGCAGAAGTATTTAGAATTTGTTATTTCCTTAATATAAAACTGTTTTACTCTATACAAGTGATTGTATATAGTACCTAAATTACCAACTGAGGAGTGGCAGAAATGCTGACATCCTAGTACTGCATTTCAAAGCCACAGACCTTATTGTGCAACTTTAAACTAAAAGCAATTTCATGTGTTTTTGAAGCATATGGAAAAAAATAACAGAATGGCTAAATTCAGACAGCTTGCTTTGGATCTTCTAATCCAGCCTTTCCTAACCTTGAGTCCCCAAATGCTCTTGGATTACAACTCCCATCATCCCCAGCCAGTATGTCCAATGGTCAGGGATGACAGGATTTGTAGGCCAATACCTGGAAACCCAAAGTTTGGAAAGGCTGCTCTAAAACATGGGTGCTGTGTGACTGTGGACTCTTCCTCCTTCTCTTGTGAAATGGGCAGCTAACCATGGGTTGGAAGCAATCCTGATTAACACTAGACATAGTTTGGCATATTCATGCATTATGGCAAACTTATGGCTAAGGCGGAGGGAATCAGTGTGTGACTGGGAAAAAGACCACATAAACATGTGGCACATTACTGCTCCTTCAAACCCATGGTTGGGAGGATTACATGACATCTGAATCGAGCCAATTTGCTGGAAAAAAAGTTTCATGAACTAAAATGCCTATTAAATATCTAGCTGTTTGAAAACAAAGCTTATTTTCAAGTTTTTGCATTTTCCTTGGATGCTCACCATTTTCATGATTGTAAAACATTAAAAAAGGTTATTTTGCAGTTCCATGAACTTAAAAATATGGGACAACAGCTATGCTAATACAAAACCATTCCAAAAGCAAGTCAATGTGTAATTTATGATTCAAGGGATTTTACTTTCAGAAAAAGTGTAACGTTAATACAATAACCCTCAAATTTGTAGATTAATGTGACATGTTTCAAATAAAATTTGTTCCAGCCAAAACATTGTTCATTTAACTGTACATAAAATAAACTATGATATATATACATTGTTTAAGTTACAGGATTTAAGTTTACATTTTTTTTTTGGCAAATTCTGTTTAACAAAATGGAAATTGCATAACTTGAGTACTTGGAGAAACTTAATTTCCTTTCTCTGGCATGGACATTACAAGAATTTCCCATTCTTTCTACCTGCTATTCATACCTATGGGTTTTTTTTTAAAAAGAAAACCTCTAATATTCACATGCAGCATTTCACTGTTTCCTCTTGCGTTCTGATTCTAAGCAAAATTTTTCATATGCTTCTTCAATTTCTGGGTCCATCTCATCGTCATCGTCATCATCATCAAAATATCTAAAACAAATCCAGCTGTTAGATACATATATTTACGCAGATATGAAGACATCAGAGTAAGAAGGCAAATATAAGGATTAATGTCACAGTCTTATACATATATGTAGCCTTGACAATGAACAGAGTGGGTTCTGCTGATTTGATATAACAGCATTCTGTGCAACTCAAGTTGCATTATAATTAAAAGATACCACCAAATATCAAACTGAAGTGCTCAGAGCCAGGTTGTTCAAATACTTTCAGAACAGAAACTTTCACAGAGTTTAATTGAAAGAAGTGTGAGTGCCTTTCACTCACTAGTGCTGTTTTGCAAACTGCTGCATAAGTACTAGCAGAAGACTTTGCACATAAAAATATCTGGAGCTCCATCACAGTGAGTTATCAAAATATTTTAAGAACAAGTTTTGACAGGAGTGCTTTTGCAAAGTGGTACCTTAATTCAGGACTTGTAATTATCAAACTGAAGTTATGATATATCTGCATAAAAACATTTGACTGAAACAAGAACTTACGGATCTCCAGCTCCTGATAAGTCTGTTCCATTTTCCTCATACTCTTGGAACAAATCTTGTCTTTCAAGGAGTTCTTGATATTTCTCTTGATAATCTACAATAGCATTATTTTTTAAATTCAGCTGCACTTTCAAGTTTATTTTATTCATTATATCCATAACAAAAGGAGTAATATACAAATAAATTTTTGTATGCAAATAATTAACAGATCAGTGTGTGATCAGTGTAAGTCTGCAGCTGTATAGGCACCACTGAGAGAGTTTGTTTAGACACATTATTTTGTTGCACTCCATTTCATCATTTTTACTTATCTTGAACTTAGCGTTTCCCAGTCAGACTTTGTCCTCACTAAGCTTTACTTAAAATGATTCTGAATTTGCCCAATTGCATCCATGCAATCATTCACCCCCCGCCCCATTAAAGGAGATGCAGTGTCCTCCCTGCCAAAAAAGGTAAAGGACTGTAACCTAAGGCTAAAGTGGAAAAGTTTAGCTTGTGCTTTAAAAGATTACATGAAATTAACAAGGTGCCTAAGCAAATGAGTACAAGGGCACAAACTCATACAAAGCAAACAGGCTTCAGCAACAAAGGAAGGAAGTGGGATAGTGAGAGACTTTTACTCACAACAACCATGGAAAAACTTATACTTCTCTAATTTTTGCTGATAATTAGCAATAATTTGTAACAAATAACAGCAATGGTTCTATATGCCACTGTGTACATAAGTGTCATTATAAAGTGTAGTCACTAGGTGGCACTGGGTTTAGGGGTATCTGGGTGGAGTCAAGACTTTCCTGTGGTTCCGTTCATGCTGGAGACACAATAAAGTTTTTGTCTAGCTTCCTGATTGGTGTGTCTAAGCCAACCTTCCCCAACCTGGTGCCCTCCAGTTGTGTTGGACTCATGGCATTTAAAACAACACATTAACATAAGTTTAAGGACTGGGGATGATGGGAGTTGTCCTACACATCTGGAGGGCACTTGGTTGGTGAAGGCTGGGGTAAGCCTTCCATGAAAGCTATTTAAACTATATCGGTGCATGTTTTTTTTTAATTAACATTTGACTTCATTAACTTCTTAAACTATAGCTATTTTGTGACTTTAAAAAGAACGAAATCAAATTGTTGGCATACCTGGGTCTGCTGCAGTGAAAGGAACACCTTCAGATGTGTAAAATGTTGGTTCATTCTAAAATTAAAATAAAGTGATTGTATTTATAACTTTCTACTCCACTAATTTATCATGCTTAGCATTTGTACATACATTCAGAGAAATCTATCTGAAACAAAAGAAACGCAAGTATTCTTTACCATAAAGTAGTTAGGGTCATTTTCTGGAGTTGCTTCTCTGTACGTTGAAGTTATATGTACCCTTCCCCAGTTACTTGACCGCAGTTCTACTAGTTTCAGAAGCATATGCTTTACATCTCTGAAACAGACAAAAGTACAAAATAAAAATCAGTACATTCCCAGCACTGGACAGCTTACTCACATTGCTTGCAAGCAGATAATGGGTAAACAACAAAACTAGTCCTTATATTCTTTGGTAATTCATTCATAGCTGCTCACGAATTCAACTTAAAAGTTACCTCATTGCCAAAGGCAATTAAACTTGGAAAGGCTAATCATTCACATTTCTTATGCACAATTTTTAATTTGAAGTCAATACTCTCATGCAATTGATACAACCATGGCATTAGAAATCAGTGATATATATACATATTAAATATGACACACATGGATCTAAAGACTGTTCAGTGTTTGGGCTGGTTAAGTGCAGCTATTTAGATTTGTCTTCTGTCCTTTTCCAAAGATGCAGGGATAAATATACTAGGCTAGCTTCCATAATACGTGGTGCTGCCTTTGAAAAGCCAGGTTGTTAACCAGGCCAGCATAATGAGCATGTTTCACCTATGCTTATTACTTATGTATTAAGATCATTAGAGGCCTGTGTTCGGATGCCCCTAGGCTTCCATGGACAGGGCCTTCTCTGTAGTTGTCTTTCAGTTACTCCAATGGATTTTGCCTGGTGCTGTCTCTTATCTTTCATGCTCCTAGCAAAATTGGTCCTGTTCACCCAAACTTTTTAAGGTCCATTAAATATTGGTTTGTTATGGTATTATTGCTTTTACTGCAGCTTCTCCGCAGCTACATGCTTGTGTTAGATCTCTTCTTCTTCCTCTTCTTTTTGTATCGATTGCTTTTTTATATTTGATTTTAAAACTGTTTTCCTAGTTGTTGTATTGGTTGGTAGAAAGGTGGGGTATCATTTTTGAAAATGTAAGATAGATAGTGTTCCCCTTCCTAACTAACAAAAGTTAAAACCGTAACCAAATCCGTCCCCCCCAATGCATTGGCCAAATCAATTTCCAACGTAATCCTTGTCAAACCCATCTCTAAACAAGATTATACAGAACTAATTAAACATTGTGCGCCTAGCAGCCTATCTGCATCAAGTGATGAGCCATTTTACTTATTGCAAACATGTGTATCCTGCCCTATATCATTAAGATCTCAGGGTGGCCATCACATCATGTTGAATTTTCCTGGATATTGTGAAGAGATTCCAGGGTAGGAAGAAGACATCCACTTTCTACAGCAGAGGTGGGGAACATTTTGGCTCGTGGGGAACATTTTGGCTCATGGGGACAAGATTCCTGTCTAGCTCACCTGCCAGGGGCAAGATGACTTCACGGGGTGGACTCTCCCTCCCGAAGTCATACCCCTGAAGCCCCCCTCCTCTGAAGCCCCTCCCCCCACAGGGTAGTTTCTCTTTGCAGAGGCAGGCACATGGCCCATACCTACTTCTACATGGTGAACTCCTTTTCCCCGTGCAGAGATAGGAGCGATCATTCCTGCCTCTCTCTGCATGAAGAGTTGAAACTCACTGCACAGAGGGGCAGGAGATTACTATTGCCTCTCTCTGCGCAGAGTTTCTACATACAGAGAAAGGCAGCAGCAATCTCCACCCTTTCTCTGCATGGAGAATTTAAGCTCCGCGCAGAGAGAGACAGGAGATCACTGCCACCTTTCTCTGCAGGAGCCTGCTTCAGTCCTCCTTCATGTTCCCTGCCTGGGGAATTTTGGGGAGGAGCAGTGCTGAGCTGGCTCAGTCGCTCTCTCACCTCTCTCCTTTCTGAGGGGGTGGGGCCTCGCTTGCGGTTCTGCGGGCAGGATAGGTCAGCCTGGTGGGCCGAACTGGCCCATGGGCCCGAAATTCCACATCCCTATTCTACAGGATCCACAAAAGATGCTTACTTGCCCTGGGGGTTTGCAATATATACATTAAAATAAATGTTAAACAGTTACAAAATGGGAAGATAATGATTACAAGACTAAATTGATTGAGAGTTGTATTACTTAAATACGAGAATTGTTTTAGCATAAGTTGTATCATAGATAACACAATGACAATCCTTAATTAGATGAACAGAAATCTATAATGAATTGGTCTATTTTACCACATAACCTTAAGAAATAGCAAGGAATAATCATGAGCCATAAAGTAAAGCTGGGAAACATGAAATTTTCTTACTACCTGCTGCAATTTGCATCCAAAACAACATTTTCTATTTTCTGTATTATGTCATCCATATAAGTCTTTCCTTTTTCTTTCCATGCATCTTCCAGTACCGAACCTGTCAACTGGGGAATGCATGCTATTAGCCATTTTGAAAAGTGACATTAAACTAAATTAAATTTCTGTAATATTATTGATTGTGTGATGAAGCCATTAGCATTTACAGACTATCTCTAAAGAAGCTGTTACTACCTTAAACCTGAGGGGTCTGGACTTTACGTGGTTATATAATCCTACTAAACTGATCTCGCAGTTCCATTAGTAATGTGCTCTTGTTTACCCATGAAAACTAGAAGCTGCTCAGATATCTCTCCAGTATCTATGCCACGTACAGAACAGCTTCCCTCATAAATCTCTATTATTTGCTGCAGAATTTGGAATAAAGAAGGACTTGCAAAAACGTCCATTGGATATGCCTTGTAAGAAGATATACCGTCACAAAGGGTTGTGTGCCATTGTTCATGAATACTCTTGAAACTTTTTTTTAAATGGTTAACCACATTTTGAAGATCTCAAATAACAACATTGAGTCGGCTTGAACATTATACTGAATTTCATGGAACACAGAAATAAACTCCAGCCAGGCTCAGCTTAGCGCCCCCCCCCCCCCCGGCTTGCCCCCGCCCCCAGTTTGGCTAATATAATATTGTACTTCATTGAAGAGATGGTACAATTATGCACACATACTAGGGATTAAGTCCCATTTCAATCACTGGGACTTATTTCCAAGTAAACATGCATAGAACTGTGCTCTTAAAACAATTTAAGGCAGCACTGTTATTGAATAGTTGACCTTCATATCTTTTTATGCATTCAAATCAGGTGCGACATACAAAGCAACACTAACTGCTACAGTTTCTTTTTTCTTAAAAAAAAAAAAAAAAAAGAATAGTAATCATACTATTCCCTCCCAACCCCCACTATGACACACTCAGAGAATTAGATTGATTGATACCATTCACTGGACTAAACTGGTTAAGCCAAATTGGTTGGATCCAGAGTTGCATAACTGAATATCTGCTTGTATAGTGTGCTTTCCTGCCCTCTCCTTCCTCACTGCAGCCTTCTGTGCCCCATGAAAAGCTGATCCTGCAGGTTGGGGCACCACAGGATGTAGCATAAGAGGCTGCAGTGGGAGAACGGAATGACCTAAACCAACACAATATCGTAGAAGTTTCTTATATCCTGCCCCTCCTCTAAGAAGCTGAGAGTGGCACATGTAGAATTATCCCATTTTATCTTCACAACTACCCTCTGAAATAGCTTAGCCATAGATTGCAACATGTGCACTCAGTGAACTTCATGGATCAGTGAAGATCTGAATCCAGCACCCCAGTCCAAATCCACCAATTTATCCACTATGATACAGTACAGAAATTGAATATTTATTAAAAGTAACTAACATCCAGATGTACATCGGTAGCATTTTAATGTAGGAATGTTCAAAAACAGATATAAGAATAAAGCCCCAAATAATGAAAATGTCATACTTTCAGTAACTTTACTGCACAGATTAAATTGTTGTCCACAGGATTAGAAAAAAGCGTGTTTAATAATTCCTGAAGTCCAGTCTGAAGAATCTCTGCTCGGGTTAGTTGACCTTTAGTTCCTTTAATCTGTAAATATAAAATAATGTATCTGAACACTTACAAGACGTTAAAATTTATTCTTTGTATTTGGCCAACTTTGGAACCACTGGTTTGTGGACTTCAAAATTAAAAATGCTGCAAGTTATTAAAATCCAAGTAACTGGAATTGTAGATTCCTACATAAACCTAACTGCATATAGAACAGAATTAACATCCATGAACTAATAAAATGAAGCAATAGGTCTTACTCAGGAGTTTCATTTTGGGCAGAACTCTTAATCTAATACAAATTCCCTCACTCTAGGGCCACGGTCTTCACTGCACGGCCTGTGGCCCATTGGCAGCTTGCAAAGCCTCCACATGTGGATCCGCTCTCTGCCCACCTCCCTCTCTCCTTGCTCGATTTGACAGAGTGTCTTCCTGTCCCAACAGCCACAGTGCTTGAGGCATCGCTCCTTGCAGTGCTTAATTACAGTGCTGCTGCTACTCCTTTGTTGCTGGCCCCTTTATTTCATCCCCTCCACTTCCTACCCCAGCTGCATAGCAGGCCAGCTACTGAGCCACCTCCTCCACTGCTAGCTGCGCTACCCTACCACTGCAAGGTGAAGAGGTGTGTGTGTATCCCTCTCCTCTCTTAATGCCAGGAGCTACCATGCTGGGTCACAATTGTTTCCCCTCCTTCAGATCCAGAGTGTGTTTGAGAGACCAGAGATTAGGATCTTCCCAGACTCCCCTCTTCCTTAAAACACTATTACAGCACAAGTCTATGCATGTCTACTCAAAAGGAAATCCCACTGAGTTCTTACTCCCAAGTAAGTTTGCACAGGTTTGCAGCCGTAGCAGCTTATTTGTGATTGACCCACTTGCATTGGGTGGGGGGAAGAGAAGGTGCACACTCAATCGGGGGAAGAGGTGCAAGATGTATGTGTGTGGGGTGTGGGGGCATTTTGCCTTCAAAGACTCTGGTGTTGTTCCCCTTTTTGTTTTGAGGGAGGTAGCTGAGGCTTGCCTTAATGGGCTTCAGAGTACATGTACAGCCTTTGCAATTGCAGTCTCTCTCATTTTAAAAATAAAATTTATCTTACATGTTAGCTTTTGTTGGGCACAGTAAGAAGGCGGTTAGTATGTTTTTGCTTTTATTTCTTTTAAAGTATGGTGGGGTTTAAGCTTCTGTTGGTTTGACAAATCAAAGTCAGTGTGTTTCTAGAGAAGGTTGATTTTATAAATTAATTTGTTTAAATAGTTATAAGATGATAAAAGCAGATATATAGGAATAGCTTATTTGTTTTGGTGTTTTTATTGAAGGCTATCCAGAGTGTGTGGAGGCAGGAACATTAGGCATCCACTTGGCAACTGCAGGAACAGAATGCTGGATTAGAGAGGCCTTTGGTCTGATCAAGCACAGCTTTTATGTCCTTAACATGATACTGCTTCTTGAGTTGTATTTTAATTATAGGATGTAGGAACAAATGACAAGAATGCCCATTAGGAGCAATGAGAACTCTCTGAAGAGGCAAGAGTGTGTGTGTGTGTGTGTGTGTGTGTGATACATTAAATCAGCTTTCCCCAAACTTTTGCACATCCAGTTAAAGTAAGTTTTGCATTTGATTATTCTGTGTTAATTTTAGTAACACAGTTACTAAGTAACACAGTGTTACTAGTATTACTACAGTGTTACTGTATTACTAGTAACACAGTGTTACTAGTAACACAGTTACACAGTTAACTTAATTAACATTAAGTTAATGTGGTTCTCACTCTGAATTTGTTTTTGCCAAAGTGGCTCCCCATTTAAAAAATAGTGAATACTACTGCTCTAGGGAGAAAGTACGAAGTAAAAAATGAACTGGTCTACATCACATTTATTTGAATGTTTACCCCCTTGTTCATCTGATCTATCCATAGATAGAATTAAGGTTTAAAATCCATGGAGATAGCTCATTCGCACCAACATAGTATAGCCCAGTTCATTTATTAGAGCACAAGACAATACTGTGTTGAGGCCTTCAGTTCTGGAGAGTCTCAACAGGTCCTACATGCACAGCCAGAGCTTTTCCACTGTCAGTTTCATAGCCACCAACCTGTGTGCCTACAGCCATTTTGACTGCAATCAAAAGGCCAAAACAGAGATAAAGACTGGGTTTGGATGACACAATAACCCATGATGGGTTAAATAACTTACAATGGTTTATTTAACCCACTGTGGGTTGTGTTGTCTGTTGGGGATTTCTAAATCCACGATGGCTTAATTGCCCCAAATAACCCACTCTTATAACCCATGGTCTTCCGTAGGGATTATTTAACTCACTGTGGGTTATCGTGCCATCTGGCGGACACTATGGGTTATTTGGGTTGCCTACATGAGATGGCAAGATTGAACATCGACATCTTGGGAATCAGCGAACTAAAATGGACAGGAATGGGCGCATTTAATTCAGGTGACCATCATATCTACTATTGTGGCCAAGAATCCCTTAGAAGAAATGGAGTAGCACTCACAGTCAACAAAAGGGTGGGAAAAGCAGTACTGGGGTACAATCTTAAAAATGATAGAATGATCTCAGTACGAATCCAAGACAAACCATTCAACATCACAGTAATTCAAGTCTATGCCCCAACCACTGAGGCCGAAGAAGCTGAGGTTGATCGGTTCTATGAAGACCTACAACACCTTCTAGAACTAACACCAAAAAAAGATGTCCTCTTCATCATAGGGGACTGGAATGCTAAAGTAGGAAGTCAAGAAATCACCGGGATAACAGGCAGGCATGGCCTTGGTGTACAAAATGAAGCAGGACAAAAGCTAATAGAGTTTTGCCAAGAGAACACGCTGATCATAGCAAACACTCTTTTCCAACAGCACAAGAGGCGACTCTACACATGGACATCACCAGATGGTCAATATCGAAATCAGATTGATTATGTCCTTTGCAGCCAAAGATGGAGAAGCTCCATACAGTCAGTAAAAACAAGACCTGGAGCTGACTGTGGCTCAGATCATGAGCTGCTTCTTGCAAAATTTCGGCTGAAATTGAAGAACGTAGGGAAAAGCACTAAACCATTCAGGTATGACCTAAATCATATCCCTTATGAATATACAGTGGAGATGAGGAATAGATTTCAGGGATTAGACCTGATAGACAGAGTGCCTGAAGAACTATGGACGGAGGTCCGTAACATTGTTCAGGAGGCAGCAACGAAATCCATCCCAAAGAAAAAGAAATGCAAGAAAGCAAAGTGGCTGTCTGATGAGGCTTTACAAGTAGCTGAGGAAAGAAGGGAAGCAAAAAGCAAGGGAGAAAGGGGAAGATATACCCAACTGAATGCAGAGTTGCAGAGAATAGCAAGGAGAGACAAGAAGGCCTTCTTAAATGAACAATGCAAGGAAATCGAGGAAAACAACAGAATGGGAAAGACTAGAGATCTCTTCAAGAAAATCGGAGATCGCAAGGGAACGTTTTGTGCAAAGACGGGCATGATAAAGGACAAAGAAGGCAGGGACCTAACAGAAGCAGATGCGATTAAGAAGAGGTGGAAAGAATACACAGAAGAACTATACAGGAAAGATCTTATTGTCCTTAATAGCCATGATAGTAATGTCCTTGATAGCCATGATAGTGCGGTCACTGAACTTGAGCCGGACATCCTCGAGAGTGAAGTCAAGTGGGCCTTAGTAACAACATTACTAACAACAAAGCTAGCGGGGATGACAGTATTCCAGCTGAGCTATTTAAAATCCTAAAAGATGATGCTGTTAAAGTGCTGCATTCAATATGCCAACAAATTTGGAACACTCAGCAATGGCCGCAAGACTGGAAAAGGTCAGTTTACATTCCAATTCCAAAGAAGGGCAACGTCAAAGAGTGTTCAAACTACCGCACAATTGCGCTCATTTCACATGCCAGCAAGGTGATGCTCAAAATCCTACAAGCTAGGCTTCAGCAGTATGAGAACCGAGAACTACCGGAAGTACAAGCTGGGTTTCGAAGAGGCAGAGGAACTAGAGATCAAATCGCCAACATTCGCTGCATCATGGAGAAAGCAAGAGAATTCCAGAAAAATGTCTATTTCTGCTTCATTGACTACGCTAAAGCCTTTGATTGTGTGGATCACAACAAACTCTGGCAAATTCTTAAAGTGATGGGAGTACCAGACCACCTTACCTGTCTCTTGAGAAACCTGTACGAGGGTCAAGAAGCAACAGTAAGAACCAGACATGGAACAACCGAGTGGTTCCAAATTGGGAAAGGAGTACGACAAGGCTGCTTATTGTCACCCTGCTTATTTAACTTATATGCAGAGTACATCATGAGAAATGCCGGGTTGGATGAATCAGAGGTCGGAATTAAGATTGCTGGGAGAATTATCAACAACCTCCGATATGCAGACGATACTACCCTAATGGCAGAAAGTGAAGAGGATCTAAAGAGCCTCTTGTTGAGGGTGAAAGAGGAGAGTGCAAAAGCTGGTTTAAAACTCAACATTAAAAAAACGAAGATCATGGCATCTGGCCCCATCACTTCCTGGCATATGGAAGGGGAAGAAATGGAAGCAGTGACAGATTTTACTTTCTTGGGCTCCAAGATCACCGCAGACGGTGACTGTAGCCATGAAATTCAAAGACGCTTGCTCCTTGGGAGGAAAGCTATGGCAAACCTAGACAGCACAGTAAGAAGCAGAGACATCACCTTGCCAACAAAGGTCCGTCTAATCAAAGCTATGGTTTTCCCAGTAGTAATGTATGGCTGTGAGAGGTGGACTATAAGGAAGGCTGAGCGCCGAAGAATTGATGCTTTCGAACTGTGGTGCTGGAGAAGACTCTTACGAGTCCCCTGGACTGCAAGGAGGTCAAATCAGTCCATCCTAAAGGAAATCAACCCTGAGTGCTCATTGGAAGGACAGATCCTGAAGCTGAAGCTCAAATATTTTGGCCACCTAATGCGAAGAGAAAACTCTCTGGAAGAGACCCTGATGCTGGGAAGGACTGAAGGCAAAAGGAGAAGGGGATGGCAGAGGATGAGATGGCTAGATAGCATCACCGATGCAATGAATATGAACCTGAGCACACTCTGGGAGAGTGTGCAGGACAGGAAGGCCTGGCGTGCTATGGTCCATGGGGTCACGAAGAGTCGGACACGACTGAACAACAACAACAACAACAGCATTGTGCTGCAAGAGTGGGTCAGATTGCTGCCGCTCTGCTCCTATAGGCGTTCTCTGTGTTACGGAAACAGCCTACTCAGGCTATTTCAGTAGTGTCTATGGGGGGAAATGCACAACTGGGAACACCTTAAGTTTGCAGGATCGGGACTAAACTCCTTACACATCCTCCCCGACTCAGGAGGCACCTGATGCACCATCAAAATCCTGCATGATTACTCACAATGGAGTGAAAATCCCAGGTGCACCAAAAAGGGGGGTGAAGGTATAAAACCTTGGAGATTTGCAGGATTAGGATCAAACATTATACACAGCTCTAGCGCTCTTTCACTCCTTGGTGAGTAGCCACGCAAGGTTTTGGCAGTGGATTGGATGCCTCCCCCACCCCCCAATGCCTCACTAGGGGAGGCGGGGTATGAAGTTTGGTCCCAATCTTGCAAACCTCCAGTGCTTTAGAGCCACCACCCCCTTGTCGGGATGATCTGGAATGTTGTCAATGGGTGAAACAGTGCCACTACTCGGGTGGAAGGACTGCAGCGGGACAGGGAGTGGGAGGATGACTCAGGTAACGCACAGTAGCTTAATAAGCTAGTCCTAGTAGCTTATTAACCCTGTTGTGTGGTGGGGCATCATGGATTATTTAAAAAATAAGCTACTGTGAGTAGCTTATTAAGCCACCATGGCTTAAAGTGATGTCTGAAAGTGGCCTGAGCCTCAATCCCCTTCTGTTCTGGCTTCAGTTCAGGAGGGCCATTTTTTCTATCTCTGTGGCTTAGAAAGCTTTCTACCTGCCATCAGTATGTCAGAAAAATATCCCCCCTCTTTTTCTTTAAAAAGTCAACACGACGGTTATAATAGAACTACTTGGTACACTTACTTGAATGAGAGATCACAAAATTTTGAATACCTAAGAGGAAATTTAAAACTATATTTTATAATAGCCTGCTGAAATAAATGCTACTGAAGTATAACAGCTTGATTTATGATCCAAAGTTACTGAACTGCTTGGGTTCAAGAGGTCCAAATCAGGGAACTGGTGCACTGGCAAATAAGGTGTTCAGAATTGGATGCGTACATGCTGCCTGTCATTCATAAATGCTAGCACTGCTAATCACTACATCATTTTGTACTAATATTGTTGTCTCGGTAGTCCTTAGGAATAGTCCAGGTACTTCACGTAAGCTTTCAGCTTTAGTTTGGAAGGAACTAGCATGCAAATATAATGAAAAAGATGCTGGCAGTATTCCACCCAATTGCTCACAAATAAATAAATCAGTTCTCATCAGCCAGTTTTGGCAAGTGAGTGCAAAGGTACTTAAATGTCTTAACAGGGATTTGGGAACTTGATAATGATTTACATTAATTTTTAAATTAAAATTATATAGTAAATATGAGAACAAGATATGTTACTTGTATTTAGATGTTTGCTGTTTTCCATGAGTTACAGTGCCCTACTAATGTACTCTTAGGCCCCTTTCCTCAACAAATTTCTGGCACTACAACTATGCAAGTTTTTAAAAATTATATTTTTAACCAAGGCAGAAAATCCTTTTACCTCTAAATTTAGATAAAGTTCTGCTAAAAATAGCACAAATGCATGAAATCTTTTCCGTGCAGCTTCATCTCCCTTGGCGGCTTCATCTCTGTTTTCATACTCTTTTCGACACCTAAAAGAGATAGCTTTTAATCAAAATTTCATTTTTTCAATAGTATATGCAATGTTTATTGATTCTAGCTATTACAAACTGTTCTCAAACTGTTGGACAATCTCTCTTGCAACAGGAGTTTAAACAGAGAAGACATGCATGGAAGAAAGCCAAGCCAATTTTGACAATAAAAGTTTGTCATAAAAACACATATACTGACCTGTGAAGCAATAATTGTCTGAAGTTGCCACTCTGTGGATTAATGGTGAGATGATGAGAAAGGTAATTGCACAGCCTTGCCCCCATATAGGAAAAATTTGGGACAGATGTAGCCTTCCAAACAGAAGAATAATTGGAATTAGAAAATACAAAATGTTGTGGGGTTTTGTGGATTTTTTCCCTGTATTTATCTGAACATTTTCCTGGACCATGAAATAAGAATTTCAATAGGACAATCTTCAGTTCACTTAAGCTCACTAATTGGTTTTTAAGGGCTCCGTTCAGATCTCACAACAAGCTGTGGTTAGAGAAATGTGAAAATGGAGTACAGAATCAGTACATAAAGAGGGAAAGAGGAAGCAAGTGGGTCCATGGCACAGTTTTGACTACTGTTCAAATAAAACCTGTGCATTGGATTTTGGCCTAGTTCTCTAGAAAGGGCACTTAGTTTATCCAATAGAAAGTTAAAAAGGATACAACCTAATGAAGCTGAAGAATAAATCTCAATGTATTTATGATCTCCATATGTCCATGGAGAGAGAGAGAGAGAGAGAGAGAAAGAGAGATAAGCTGTTGGTAAATCAGTTTCAAAAATTTCAATGGAACATACTAATAATTTTCAAATTACAATAAAGTGGTTTACAAACACCATTCATCTAGTTCAAACTACCTCCATCTTCTACAGAGAAATGAATAGCTGCCCTTTCCCAAGGCAGAAATGTTAATGTTAATTTTAAGAAGGAAGTTGAGAAGAGAAATAGCACTAGTTATTTTCACTTTCCCTTAACAAGCAGCAATTAAAACCTGAGCTGAAAGAAAACAGAAACTAAATGCAATTAACATGGTTCACAACACACTATTACTTAGGAACATGGATTGCTCTGCTCTCTCTACCAAGTATCCTAATTTATAACAGTTCAAATCAAGGTCTCTGTCCTTGTTTTCAAAAATTCCAAGAGGCCTCAACTTTGCTATTCGACCAAAAGTATTTTTGCTACAACTACAATCCTCTACTGAAAATAATATCTAGCTGCATTTATACAATACAAGCACCAGAACAAGCAACTCTGCCTGTTCAGTCTATTTATTTATTTATGGTGCAATCCTATCCAGAGAGTCGCAGCCTCCCTGCCCTTGGGAACACTGCCTTTTCCCCATTCTCCCTGCTCTGTTTTCTGAGCACGAAGAGGCAGCCAGCATGGTTCTATCCGCATCAGCTATGAGGGGGCGGGCGGGGAGCATAGTTTCCTGGCTCTGGGGTCAGAGCCCTGTCTCCAAATTTGGAGCCAGGAAACTGAATCCCCCCCCCCTTGCACTGTCTGGTGGGCATAGGATTGCTCCCTTTATTTATTTATTTATTTATTTATTTATTTCATTTCTATACCACCCAATAGCCGAAGCTCTCTGGGCGGTTCACAAAAATTAAAACCTCTCTGGATAGGATTGCGTCATAAATACATAAATTGACCGAACAGGCAGAATTGCTTGTTCTGGTGCTTGTATTGTATTTATTACATTCCTATGCCGCCCAATTGCCAGAGCTCTCTGACGGTTCATGACAAAACCATAAAATACAACATAAAATATAATATAAAAGTTTAAAACTACAGTATAAAACCAAAATGAAAAATAAAAACCAAAATAAAATCTAGCGGTAGTGCAAAGATTTAAAACAGGAACTGAAAGACTTAAATACCTAGAAAAATAAGGAAGTATTCATCTAGTGCTGAAAAGACTACAATGCAGGTGCCAGGCAAGCCTCTCTGGTGAGCTTATTCTACAACTGGAGTGCCACAACAGAAAAGGCCCTCTTCATAGTAGCCACCCACCTCGCTGCCTTTGGTGGGGTCCTGCAGAAGGACCTCTGAAGATGATCTTAAGGTCTGGACAGGTATATATGGGAAGAGATGATCCTTCAAGTAACCTGGCCACAAGCCACTTAGGGCTTTGAATGTTAACACCAGCACTTTAAATTGAACCCAGAAAAGGACTGGCAGCTGGTGCAGATGGAAAAATACTGGCATAATATTGTCATGTTGTCCAATTCCTGTTAATGAACTTGCTGCTTTATTCTGGACCAGCTGCAGTTTCCGGACTGTTTTCGAAGGCAGCCCCACATATAATGCATTGCAGTACCCCAGACAAGAACTTACCAGAGCATGGATACCTGTAGCTAGGCATCCATGCTCTGTAGGTATATCAGCCTAAAAAAGGTGCTCTGTGCCACTGAGGCCACCTGAGCCTCCAATGACAATTCTGGATCGAAGAGCACTCCCAAACTACAAACCTGATCCTTTAGGGGGTGTGCAACCTCCTCTAGAACAGGTTGAATATCACTCATCCAGGCAAAAGAACCATCCACTAATGGTACCTCCGTTTTGTCTGGATTGAGTCTCAGTGTATTGGTCCCTCATCCAGTCTATTACTACACCCAGGCACTGATTCAGAACACCCGCTGCCTCACTTCAATTTCATGAAAAGGAGAAATAGAACCGAATGTCTCCAAATATTGCGGAGACCTCAGTTCACAACTCCAGACAGCCTCCCCCAGCACTACAATTTTTAGAGAGCAAATAAAACTGTCTAAGAAATTAAAAACAATACTGCAGATATGAATTCACTATCCCCTCTCATTTTCTTCCTATAGCTAAAAATGTTCAGCAAAGACTTCACAAGTCTTTCTAAGCCATACTGCAACCCTATGGGTTGTATGTAATGCTAGTCTTACTTAGAGTAGAGCCACTGAAATGAATAGGACTTAAGTTAGTCATTACTAATTTCAGTCCCATTCATGTGAATGGACGAACATTGCACGCAACCTATAGGTTTCTTTCATTCCAGACTTTAAATCAGATAATGGGGGGATCACTTCTTTGAGCTCAATTTTCAAAGGCACAGTCCTTTCTGTTATTATTTTCAAAAAATGTGTGGTGAAACTCCAATCCGATTGTAAACAATGAATGTCCAGATCCTCAAAAACTCCTACTGGCAGAAACCTTTATTCTCTTCAAAGAAATGCTTTGATCAATCCCTTGTTATTATGACATTAGAAATTCACATAAATATGACTTTATACATAAATGTGCAACCTGTCCATCACACTCACACAAAAATTACCTGTTGGTAAATGAGTTCAACAAGTTCTTGTAATGCTTCATCTGTAGTGACACAACCATTTAGAATTTCTGAAAAATGTGCTATTTCAGTTTCAAAACACGCTGGCTGTCCTGCAAGGCGGTTTAGAAAGTCCTGCACATATTCAGTTAGACTTGGATATCCATCACAACCATCTTCTAAAGAAGGTTCCTAAAAGTAATTACAGGCAGTTTGGGAATTAAACTTAACATGACCATTTCTCATTAAAATGTGTTAACTATATTGGAATGGAAAAACAAAACCTGAAGTTTCACAACTGAAAACAGGAATATCCTAACTGCTTTCTCTATTGTACAGTGCTGTCTTGTCCACACAACGTGGATACTGGGATTTAGAAAAGTGCACAGTGCTGTAAAACTTCCAGTCTTCCTACCTGAGTAGGGCTGGGATCAGCTACTTCTGTTAATGTGGGAAAGGAGAAGAGTTACACCAAAACAGAGTGAAGTAACTTGTGTAAATCACCTAAAGTGGTAAAAACGCTTTGCTGACATATTCAGGGAGGAAAATACTATCCCACAAAACCTTTTACTAGTATATCTGTTCGCACATACAGTACCTGTTACTTGTGGCCTAAAAGACAAAATAAGGGCCAACTTTTATAAAGATTCTCTGGTCACATGAAGGCAATTCTTATTCACAACAAACAAGCAGACAAGTGGCTCTTTACAAACCTAAAATATCCCAGATTCTGGAATACAGAGTCCTTTACATAAGAATATAAGAAGAGCCAAGCTGGATCAGATCAGAGGCTTATCTAGTCCAGCATTATATTCACACAGTGGCCAACCAGATAGCCATGGGAAGCCCACAAGTAGGACATGAATGCCTCAGCACTCTCCCACTTATGTTCCAAGCAACAGACATACAGAGTCATACTACCTCTGAATTAATTAATATATGGCCATCATGACCATAGTACAATACAGTACATAGTACATAATCATATATCTGACCATATCAGATAGATTATGTACTTTCCAGCCAAAGATGGAGAAGCTCTATACAGTCAGTAAAAACAAGACCTGGAGTGGACTGGGGCTCAGATCATGAGCTGCTTCTTGCAAAATTTCAGCTTAAATTGAAGAATGTCGGGGAAACCACTAAACCATTCAGGTATGACCTAAATCATATCCCTTATGAATATACAGTGGAGGTGACGAATAGATTTAAGGGATTAGACCTGAGTGCCTGAGGAACTATGGACGGAGGTCCGTAACATTGTTCAGGAGGCAGCAACGAAATCCATCCCAAAGAAAAAGAAATGCAAGAAAGCCAAGTGGCTGTCTGATGAGGCTTTACAAGTAGCTGAGGAAAGAAGGGAAGCGAAAAGCAAGGGAGAAAGGGGAAGATATATCCAACTGAATGCAGAGTTGCAGAGAATAGCAAGGAGAGACAAGAAGGCCTTCTTAAATGAACAATGCAAGGAAATCGAGGAAAACAACAGAATGGGAAAGACTAGAGATCTCTTCAAGAAAATCGGAGATCGCAAGGGAACGTTTTGTGCAAAGACGGGCATCATAAAGGACAATGAAGGCAGGGACCTAACAGAAGCAGATGAGATTAAGAAGAGGTGGAAAGAATACACAGAAGAACTATACAGGAAAGATCTTATTGTCCTTGATAGCCATGATAGTAATGTCCTTGATAGCCATGATAGTGCGGTCACTGAACTTGAGCCGGACATCCTCGAGAGTGAAGTCAAGTGGGCATTAGGAAGCATGACTAACAACAAAGCTAGCGGAGATGACAGTATTCCAGCTGAACTATTTAAAATCCTAAAAGATGATGCTGTTAAAGTGCTGCATTCAATATGCCAACAAATTTGGAACACTCAGCAGCGGCCACAAGACTGGAAAAGGTCAGTTTACATTCCAATCCCAAAGAAGGGCAACGCCAAAGAGTATTCAAACTACCGTACAATTGCGCTCATTTCACATGCCAGCAAGGTTATGCTCAAAATCCTACAAGCTAGGCTTCAGCAGTATGTGAACCGAGAACTACCGGAAGTACAAGCTGGGTTTCGAAGAGGCAGAGGAACTAGAGATCAAATCGCCAACATTCGCTGGATTATGGAGAAAGCAAGGGAATTCCAGAAAAACGTCTATTTCTGCTTCATTGACTATGATTGTGTGGATCACAACAAACTGTGGCAAATTCTGAAAGAGATGGGAGTACCAGACCACCTTACCTGTCTCCTGAGAAACCTGTACGAGGGTCAAGAAGCAACAGTAAGAACCGGACATGGAACAACTGATTGGTTCCAAATTGGGAAAGGAGTACGACAAGGCTGTATATAGTCGCCCTGCTTATTTAATTTATATGCAGAGTACATCATGAGAAACGCCGGGTTGGATGAATCACAGGTCGGAATTCAGATTGCCGGGAGAATTATCAACAACCTCAGATATGCAGACGATACCACCCTAATGGCAGAAAGCGAAGAGGATCTAAAGAACCTCTTGTTGAGGGTGAAAGTGGAGAGTGCAAAAGCTGGTTTGAAACTCAACATTAAAAAAACGAAGATCATGGCATCTGGCCCCATCACTTCCTGGCATACAGAAGGGGAAGAAATGGAAGCAGTGACAGATTTTACTTTCTTGGGCTCCAAGATCACCGCAGACGGTGACTGTAGCCATGAAATTCAAAGACGCTTGCTCCTTGGGAGGAAAGCTATGGCAAACCTAGACAGCATAGTAAGAAGTAGAGACATCACCTTGCTGACAAAGGTTCATATAATCAAAGCTATGGTTTTCCCAGTAGCAACGTATGGCTGTGAGAGCTGGACTATAAGGAAGGCTGAGCGCCGAAGAATTGATGCCTTTGAACTGTGGTGCTGGAGAAGACTCTTACGAGTCCCCTGGACTGCAAGGAGGTCAAATCAGTCCATCCTAAAGGAAATCAACCCTGAGTGCTCATTGGAAGGACAGATAATGAAGCTGAAGCTCAAATATTTTGGCCACCTAATGTGAAGACAAAACTCTCTGGAAAAGACCCTGATGCTGGGAAAGATTGAAGGCAAAAGGAGAAGGGGACAGCAGAGGATGAGATGGCTAGATAGCATCACCAATGCAATGAATATGAACCTGAGCACACTCCAGGAGAGAGCGGAGGACAGGAAGGCCTGGTGTGCTATGGTCCATGGGGTCACGAAGAGTCAGACACGACTTAACGACTGAACAACATCATGACTAGTAGCAACTGATAGCCTTATCCATGAATTTGTCTAATCCAGTTTGAAAGCCATTTAAATTGGTAGTCATCACATCTTGTGGTAGGGAATTGAATAGTTTAACAATGTGCTGTGCGAAGAACTTCCATTTATCTGTCCTGAATCTCCCACGATGAAGATGGGTGGTAGTTTTTAAAGGAAATTCTCAAGGCACAATCACAAGCAATTCCAACAAGAAGAAAAGGTGGAAGACAACAGAAGAAGCCAATGTGGCTTCACAAAAAGCTTAGGGATGACCTGAAAACAAAAAAGGACACATATAGGAAGTGGAAAAAAGGCCAAGTAACAAAGGAAGAGTACAGGCAGATAGAACAGAATTGCAGGGATGGCGTCAGGAAGGCTAAAGCTGAGAATGAGCTGAGGTTAGCAAGGGATGTTAAAAACAACAAAAAGGCTTTCTTCAGCTACGTGCATAGTGAAAAGGCAGAGAAAAGAAATGGTGGTTCAGCTATTAAATAAGGATGGCAAAATGATAACAGATGACAAAGAAAAGGCAGAGGTGCTCAATTCCTACTCTGGCTCAGTCTTCTCCCAAAAGAGGGTCTATGACCCCCCTGGCAAAGGCGAAGTACAGGCTGAAGGGGCAGGATTGCAGCTTGAGATCGACAGGCATATGGTCAAGGAACACCTCATTACTTTGAATGAGTTGAAATCTCCAGGGCCAGATGAACTGCATCCTAGAGTCATAAAGGAACTGGCAGAAGAACTCTCAGAACCGCTGTCTATTCTCTTTGAGAAATCATGGAGGACAGGGCAAGTGCCAGATGACTGGAGGAGGGCTAACGTTGTCCCTATCTTCAAAAAGGGTAAAAAGGAGGAACCTAGGAACTACAGACCAGTCAGTCTGACATCAATCCCTGGGAAAATTCTGGAGCAGATCATAAAGCAATCCATCTGGAAGCACCTTGACAACAATGCCGTGATTACTCGAAGCCAACATGGATTTGTCAAAAACAAGTCCTGCCAGACAAATCTGATCTCATTTTTTGATCATGTAACCTCCCTTGTAGACCGTGGGAATGCTGTAGACATCATATACCTCGACTTCAGCAAAGCTTTCGACAAAGTGCCCCATGATATCCTGATGAGCAGACTAGCTCAAAGTGGGCTAGATGAAACAATGATCCGGTGGATCCAGTTGGCTACAGAATCGGACTCAAGAGTGCTTATCAATGGGACCTTCTCAAACTGGGGAGAGGTAACGAGTGAGGTACTGCAGGGCTCAGTCCTGGGCCCAGTGCTCTTCAACATTTTTATTAATGACTTGGAGGAGGAGGTGCAGGGAATGCTGATCAAATTTGCAGATGACACAAAATTGGGAGGGATAGCTAATACTTTGGAAGACAGAAATAAAATTCAAAGTGATCTGGATAGACTGGAGTGCTGGGCAGAAAACAACAGAATGACATTTAATAGGGACAAATGCCAAGTTCTGCACCTAGGAAAAAGAAACCAAATGCACAGTTACAAGATGGGGGATACGTGGCTCAACCACACTACAAGCGAGAAGGACCTTGGAATTGTTGTCGATCATAAGCTGAATATGAGCCAACAATGTGATGTGGCTGCAAAAAAGGCAAATGCTATTTTGGGCTTCATTCATAGAAGCATCGCTTCCAAATCCTGGGAAGTACTAGTTCCCCTCTACTCAGCACTGGTTAGGCCTCATCTGGAGTACTGTGTCCACTTCTGGGCACCACACTTGAAGAAGGATGCAGACAAACTGGAGAGGGTTCAGAGGAGAGCAACGAAGATGATCAGGGGCCTGGAAACAAAGCCCTATGAAGAGAGACTGAAAGAACTGGGCATGTTTAGCCTTGAGAAGAGAAGACTGAGGGGAGATATGATAGCACTCTTCAAGTATTTGAAAGGTTGTCACAGAGAAGAAGGCCAGGATCTCTTCTTGATCATCCCAGAGTGCAGGACACAGAATAATGGGCTCAAGTTACAGGAAGCCAGATTCCGGCTGAACATCATGAAAAACTTCCTGAGTGTAACAGCAATATGACAATGGAACCGATTACCTGGGGAGGTGGTGGGCTCTCCCACACTGGAGGCCTTCAAGACGAGGCTGGACAGCCATTTGTCAGGGATGCTCTGACTTGGATTCCTGCATTGAGCAGGGGGTTGGACTCGATGGCCTTGTAGGCCCCTTCCAACCCTACTATTCTATGATTCTAAGATTCTAGTATTATTTCTCCACACCATGAAAAATTTTATACACCTTTATCATGTCTCCCCTCACACACCATTTTTCTAAGCTAAAGAGCCCCAAACCTTGTAATCTTTTCTCCTAGGGGAGTTGTTTCAAGCCCTTGATCATTTTGATGAATTTCTTCCTTAATACTCAGAGCAATGCTGAAGCAGTGTATTTTTGCAGTAGAGTTTGGATAAGGGCAAAGCTGTTATGAGTCTAGTACAAAGTAAAGAAGATTTATTCTTCATTGGCTTTAACTTTGTTTTCAAAAAAATACTAATAAAAACATTAATACATATTAGCAAATGTTATTCAACTGAAATCTTCTTCATTTTGCATGCTATGATGTGAAAAAATAAAATCCAAACCTTGTTGCAGAGCTACTGCAAAAAAGAAAAAAAAGCTTATATACCAACCAGAAACAGAATATAGACTTCCTGTATCCTGATGCTGGAACAAACTGTTCAAAAATACAGTGCTTAGAATTTCTCACACATTTCTTTTCACTCACAGAAATCATCCCAACTAGCTCCCAGTGTGCCTGCAAATCAGCAAAGTAACGAACTAAAAGCTCATGGATGTTAACCAGAGTGACTTCTGTAATATTGGGAGCATAGTGTATGTATGCACTTGCAAAATTGCCAGAACAACTGCACAAGTGAAAATGTTACTTATGAACAGATCTAAAACTTCTGGAAAATTAACGCTGAAACTGATTTTTATATACAAGATGTTAATAACAAGGAGTTGGATGTAACTTCTTTCCCCCCTTTGGGAGCATTTCTTGAGTGGAGTTCTGTTTAAAATGCTCTTGTCGTGGAAAGGGGGGGGGGGCAATCTTTACTAATTCCCCCCTCCCTCTGCAGCTCCCAGCACCACCTCCTGTACTGTGCTGGAGGTTCCCCCAACCCTCCAGAGCAGATTTTTGTGGGAATAGGGGGAATCGAAGATTGCTTCCTCACCCATTCTGCCAGTGGAAATGCTCTGCTGGATTGGAAGCCTTCCATGGATGGAAGGAGCTCTTCAGTGGGTGGAGGGAAGACTGTGGATCCACGCCAAGGGAAATTGTGCATATGGTACTTACTAGCACATTAAACCTTTGAAACAAACCAGTAAATTAATATGTGATAGCAAAAGACATAATTTGACAGGAGGATCTTTGAGATCAAGTAATACAGCACTGTAGTCTAATATTATATTTATTCAGCACTCAAGAATGTGTTTGGTGCTGCATGAACAGGTCCCTGTTCACCAGTGCACAATCAAGGAGGGAGGGATATGACTATCCTCCCAGATAAGGTAGGTAAGTTGACATTTATGGAATAGTAGCCAGTCCATATTATGCCACATACTATCCCAGATGTGAGCAAGGTTAAGATTTGTTATGAGAAAGAATGTTTTCTCCACAAAACCCTATGTCACTCAGCTATAAGAGTTTTCAAGCTGTCCCCAAAGCATCTTCTTAAATCACCAATAGCACAGCAGATTAAAAATGCTGCTTGCAGGTTGCCCAACTGAACTAACCCAAGGCGTGCATGTTTCAGAAACATGGCAGCACTGAAACATCCATGAAAAGGAAATTCTTCACTTCACCAGTTTGATGTTTAAGGACCTTTTACAATACCAAAGGGAAATCTGAGATGGAATGATGCTTGGATTTTGAAGATCAAAGCCATTTCTTCCAAACAAGTCAATTAAGCCTGCAATAGTATACATATCTGCTTCACTTGCTTGGAGATGGAGCAGAAAAAGTTAAATACTTACAGTAAGATTAGGAGTATATCCCGATGGGTAAAATTCAGGAGCATCCACTGAAAGCTTTGACATTACCACTGGAGCTACAATCACATGAGGTTTAGCCTCTGCTGTCCTAGAACAATTTTTTTCTGGTAGAGATGTTGCTTTTGCCTGTTCTGAAAAAAAATAAAATAAAAACCAGTTAAAAAGTAGAGTATTTTAATATAGCATACTCAACCACAAGACAATTAAAAGCCATTTTTCTTTTTCTTTACATTATGAACACATTCTGACAGAGGATACGTAGTCCAGAGAATTTAATCTGGTATTTCCCAGCTAGGTAAATAATTGTGCGTATAACTGAGATATGCTATTTTAAAAAACTAAACCAGTAAAATATATAGTTTTACTTAAACCTATTTTATTTAATTAATTTACACCCTGCTTTTCAAGATAAAATATTTCCAAAGCAGCTTATGATATAGCCAGTGTAGTGTAGTGGTGAGAGTGACGGACTGGGAGCCGGGAGATCCGGGTTCTAGTCCCCACTTGGCCATGGAAGCTCACTGGGTGATTTTGGGCCAGTCACAGACTCTCAGCCCAACCTACCTCACAGGGTTGTTGTTGTGAGGATACAACGGTGAGGAGGAGGATAATGTAAGCCGCCTTGAGTTCCTTGCGAGAGGGAGAAAGGCGGGGTATAAATGCAACAAATAAATAAATAAAATATAGTAAACACAATGGTAAAGAATGATTGAAAGTTTATCAGAGAATACATTAGCTGAAACTGTTTAAAGCATTATTTAGGAGTTAGAAGAGACACAGGAAGACTTCCTCACAGAAAGCCTTGCAGAACAAAAAAAAAGGTCTTCACAGCACATCTGAAGGCAAGAGAGACAGTCGGAATTTCCCTGGGAAGAAATTCCACACCTGTGGAGCCACCACTGAAAAGGTTCCGACCCTGATACACTGACCAGATCTCAACTAATGATGAAACCGCTGTGTGGGGTCATCTGGAGTTTTGGGATGTGTTGTCAACAGTATGCTGATGACACACAATTCTACTTCTTTTCATCTAAAGTAGGTGTGGCAGTGGATGTGCTGAACCGGTGACTGACCTTGGTAATGGACTGGATGACAGCCAATAAATAAGAATCTCAATCCAGACAAGACTGAGGTTCTGCTGGTGGGCAATTCCTTTGTCCAGATGGGGGAAGTGTAACCAGTTCCGGATGGGTCATACTTCCCCTGAAGGAGCAAGTGCATAGCTTGGAGGTACTCCCAGATCCATCATAGTCATTGGAGGCTCAGGTGACCTCAGTGGCAAGAAGTACCTTGTACCAGCTTCAGTTGGTAGCCCAGCTGCACCCATATCTGGATGGGAATAGCCTAGCATCAGTGGTGTGTGCTCTGGTAACCTCTAGGTTAAATTACTGCAATATACTGTATGTTGGGTTGCCTTTAAAGATGGTTCAGAAACCACAGCTAGTGCAGAATTTGGCCAGGTTGTTGCCTGGGACTAGGCAATGTGCACATATAAGCCCAGTCCAGGCTCGCCTGCACTGGTTACCACTTTGTTTCTGGGCCAAATTCAAAGTGCTGGTTTTAACCTATAAAACCCTACAGAGCTCAAGGACTGCCTCTCTTCATATGAACCTGCCCAGTCCCCAAGTTCCGCTTCAGAGGCCCTTCTCTGCATGCACCCTTTGAGAAAAGCTCAGGGAGTGTCAGTATGGGAACGGGCCTTTTCTGTGACAGCCACTTGTTTATGGAATGCTCTCCCTAAGTAAGCTCATCCGGCACCGACACGGTCATCCTTTCAGCACCAGGCAAAGATGTATTTATTTTCCCAAGCATTTGGACGTTAATTATAGTTCAATTATTCTGGGTTGCTTTTGTGAGGTTCACTCTAGGCTGAGTGGGGGGACATTATGTATTTGTG
The DNA here is from genome assembly GCF_057233095.1 of Heloderma suspectum. Classification (NCBI taxonomy): domain Eukaryota; kingdom Metazoa; phylum Chordata; class Lepidosauria; order Squamata; family Helodermatidae; genus Heloderma; species Heloderma suspectum. The sequence goes on from NC_139459.1 coordinate 31,791,974, forward strand.
AATGAACACTTTTCATATTGTATTGTTTTTAGATTGTGTTTTTATGGTATTTATTTTATTTGTATTAATGTGCTGATTATGGTTTATATTGTTTCTCTCTCTCTCTTCCTGTTATATTAATCATAGATTCCTGTACCGTGGGTGTAGTGGGAAGTGATGTATAAATCTAATGAATGAAGGAATAAATAAATAAATAAATAAAAACAGACCCAAGAGCAGGATCTCTGAAGCAGATCACAACTGAACTCAGCACCCACAGCACCTTTATCTGAGGTGTTTTAAATGCTTTTAATTACATCATTAGCCAAACACACTTCCAAAGTTATAATAATCCCAACCAGCCCAGATTTTCTTGTCAAATATGTTAGGAGTTTTCCAGGTTTTCCAGTTGCCCTGTAGAACTTTAATAAAATCAAGTGTTTAATCCTCTACAAATAGGTACTTTCCCCCCAGTGTTGCTTTACAATACTGTGATGAGGTAGCCTTCTCCTTTTTCAGCTTCTAATATTTTGTTTTACTAAACTTATTTCTTTGCTTACAGCTATCTCAACCATGGAGCAGTTTACTCCTCTGGCTAAGTGTAAAACCTTATCAAATCATCACTAAACAAAAGGTATATTTCTCATTATATTAAAATTTGGTAGCAGCATCAAGAAATGTTCATTGTTGTCTTAGATAACCATCATACCTTCCAACTCCACGCTTCTATGACAGCATGACTTTTAATAGTTTTAAGACAGACTTGTAAAACCTTATATATCCTCCTCCTATCCTCTCCTTCTTGACTCTCTTGGTGATGCCTTTGTCAGTTAGCTTCCCTCTGGTGGAACAGGTACAGTATCCACTGCACAGCCCTATTTTAAAAAGGGCAGCATTACAGCAGCTGTGTCATAGCGATCATTTCACCTCCCTGCTAGAAGCACTGGCTCTTAAGACAGAGAAAAAACTGAACCAGCCATAATATTGAAATGTATTACTTATAACCTAGCATATAAAGTTGTACTATTTAGCATACTGATAAAGTTTACAGACAAATTCTATGCATATTTACTTAGAAGAAAGATATTATTTGATGGATCTTACTCCCAGATAACCACACACAGAATTGCAGCCTTAAAAGTATAAATAGCTTAGGGTGCAATCCTATGGCCGCTAGACAGTGGCTAGATGGCTGTAGGATTGTTCGGTTTCTGGGAACCGACCTGGCAGTCTGAGGTTGGTTCCTGGAAAACCGCCTTCCTGCCCCCACCCCCGCATAGGCAGCACGGATTGTCCCCGGGCTCCGCACTCAGAAAAGCAGTATGGAGCGGGGTAAAAGGGGGCATTCCTGGGGGGTGGGGAGTGCTGGTACAACACTTCCCATGCGTTGTCTGGCCTCTCCCCCACCACCCCCACTCTGAAGTCCCACAGCTAGACAGCCGAAATCAGTTGTCTATGTGTGAATGCAGGGTGGCCAGAGCACAGAGGAGAAGATCTGCTTTGCCCACCCTGCATTGGATAGGCGGTTGTTTCTGAGTTTAGAGGCAGCTGCCTATCCTGATAGGATCACTCCCTTAGTGTTGTATGACCAAAGTTGTGATACATCCAATACTAGAGAGAGAGAGAAATCCAAATTGCTACACCCTGTGCTACCTAAGCACATGTTTTTTTAAACCCTGGGTTGTTGTGAACACGTCAGCATGCTGGCTCCCACTGCCTGATCTCTCCCACTGCAAATGGGAGGAGCTAATCCACCCTGGGATGCTCTCTCCCTGGGTTGCTTGGTGTTGTGTGCAAACTGGAAACTCTGGGTTGTTTGCAGAGAGACAACCTAGAGTTGGAACGGAGTTGTGATGTGTGAACTAGACCACAATTATACAGAGTGAAGCAAAGCCACAACACTTTTGTTGTGTTGTGATTAACAAGCACAACATAACCACAACACTTTTTCCTGGCCATCTATAAGACAGTAAAGACATTTGATTTATGACAGCAGAGAGCCATTTTGCCATGTTGTAGACAATATAACAGATATCAGTCTTTTTGTTGACTGAAACTGCTTCAAATACCACAACTGAGTAACCCTGCTTGCAATTTACAACCTCAAAAAAACTTATAGGAGCATTTTTGTTTTAAAATGTCTCTTCCCTCCTACTTCAGACCTCCACATAGCCTAGTTCTTAAAGCCTAGCCTTTTCTCTGTCACATTCAGAAAAAGAAAGGAAGCCAAGAGTTCAGTATCAGTATATCAGGGAGATTATTAATGATTACCCATATTAATGCATTGATAACAGGGTGGATCAGCAGTAGCATTGTATGGATCTTAGATTCATTTTCTAGGAATTAGTTTTTCTGCACAGCCAGTTTGTTTTAATAGCATTTAGGGTGCAATCCAATGCAGGGCAGGAAAAGCACAGAGGGGATCATGAAGTGGGGGAGGAGGCTGCTGGACGACACATTGGATGTGTCGTACAGGCATTTCTGCCCTCCTCTCCCTGTTTCGTCCACTCTGTGCTCCTGTTGCGAGCGCGGAGCACAGGAGTTCTCCACACTGCCTGCGAGGCAGTGTGGAACGGGGGGGGGGGAATGTCAGTTCTCTGGGAACTGACCTCGAAGCATGGGCTCCAAGGTCGGTTCCTGGAAAACAAGATATCCTATGGCCGTTTAGCCACTGACTAGCGGCCATAGGATCGCTCCCTTAATAACGCATTTTATTTTATTTTATTACTAATGTATATTTAGCAACGTATATGGAACTTTACAGAGTTGCATAAGCAACTCTGCTCCAAGGAAGTTACAATCAAAACATTTAAATAAGCCTAGGGAATACTGAGAGTTGTAGGACCTTTTTTCTGTCTAAACTTACATAGGATTGCACTCTAAAGATGTTACCTTAACTTTAGGGATAAGGCAGGCTTGACATTCATTTACAACAGATAACTTTTTTTCTCATTTATGTTCGAGCGTTTGCGCAACGGGAAATTCTTTTAATTGCAGTGTATACAATGTATCCCCTTCATGGATCACTGCCTTGTTGTGCTGAAGGGGCTTGCGTAATTCAGTGAAGCCATAAGCTATGCCGTGAAGGGCCACCCAAGACGGACAGGTCATGGCAGAGAGTTCTGACAAAATGTGGTCCACTGGAGAAGGAAATGGCAACCCACTCCAGTATCCTTGCCAAGAAAACCCCATGGAACGTATCACAAGGCTAAAAGATATGACGCCGGAAGATGAGCCCCTCAGGTCGGAAGGTGTCCAATATACTACTGGGAAGAGCAGAGGGAATTTCCAAGTAGCACCAGAAAGAGTGAAGTGGCTGGGCCAAAGCCGAAAGGATACTCAGCTGTGGATGTGTCTGGTGGTGAAAAGAAAGTCCGATGCTATAGAGAACAATATTGTTTAGGAACCTGGAATGTCAGATCAATGAATCAAGGTAAGCTGGAGGTGGTCAAACATGAGATGGCAAGATTGAACATCGACATCTTGGGAATCAGCGAACTCAAATGGACAAGCATGGGCGAATTTAATTCAGGTGACCATCATATCTACTACTGTGGGCAAGAATCCCTTAGAAGAAATGGAGTAGCACTCATAGTCAACAAAAGGGTGGGAAAAGCAGTACTGGGGTACAATCTCAAAAACGATAGAATGGTCTCAGTACGAATCCAAGGCAAACCATTCAACATCACAGTAATTCAAGTCTATGCCCGAACCGAAGAAGCTGAGGTTGATCGGTTCTATGAAGACCTACAACACCTTCTAGAACTAACACCAAAAAAAGATGTCCTCTTCATCATAGGGGATTGGAATGCTAAAGTAGGAAGTCAAGAAATCACCGGGATAACAGGCAGGCATGGCCTTGGTGTACAAAATGAAGCAGGACAAAGGCTAACAGAGTTTTGCCAAGAGAACACGCTTATCATAGCAAACACTCTTTTCCAACAGCACAAGAGGCGACTCTACACATGGTCATCACCAGATGGTCAATATCGAAATCAGATTGATTATGTCCTTTGCAGCCACAGATGGAGAAGCTCTATCCAGTCAGTAAAAACAAGACCTGGAGCTGACTGTGGCTCAGATCATGAGCTGCTTCTTGCAAAATTTCGGCTGAAATTGAAGAACGTAGGGAAAAGCACTAAACCATTCAGGTATGACCTAAATCATATCCCTTATGAATACACAGTGGAGGTGATGAATAGATTTCAGGGATTAGACCTGATAGACAGAGTGCCTGAGGAACTATGGACGGAGGTCCGTAACATTGTTCAGGAGGCAGCAACTCAATCCATCCCAAAGAAAAAGAAATGCAAGAAGGCAAAGTGGCTGTCTGATGAGGCTTTACAAGTAGCTGAGGAAAGAAGGGAAGCGAAAAGCAAGGGAGAAAGGGGAAGATATATCCAACTGAATGCAGAGTTGCAGAGAATAGCAAGGAGAGACAAGAAGGCCTTCTTAAATGAACAATGCAAAGAAATCGAGGAAAACAACAGAATGGGAAAGACTAGAGATCTTTTCAAGAAAATTGGAGATCTCAAGGGAACGTTTTGTGCAAAGACGGGCATGATAAAGGACAAAGAAGGCAGGGACCTAACAGAAGCAGATGCGATTAAGAAGAGGTGGAAGGAATACAAAGAAGAACTATACAGGAAAGATCTGAATGTTCCTGATAGCCATGATAGTGCGGTCACTGAACTTGAGCCGGACATCCTAGAGAGTGAAATCAAGTGGGCCTTAGGAAGCATTAGTAACAACAAAGCTGGTGGAGATGACAGTATTCCAGCTGAACTATTTAAAATCCTAAAAGATGATGCTGTTAAAGTTCTGTACTCAAAATGCCAACAAATTTGGAACACTCAACAGTAGCCACAAGACTGGAAAAGGTCAGTTTACGCTCCAATTCCAAAGAAGGGCAATGCCAAAGAGTGTTCAAACTACCGTACAATTGTGCTCATTTCACATGCCAGCAAGGTTATGCTCAAAATCCTACAAGCTAGGCTTCAGCAGTATGTGAACCAAGAACTACCGGAAGTACATGCTGGGTTTTGAAGAGGCAGAGGAACTAGAGATCAAATCGCCAACATTCGCTGCATTATAGAGAAAGCAAGAGAATTCCAGAAAAACGTCTATTTCTGCTTCATTGACTACACTAAAGCCTTTGATTGTGTGGATCACAACAAATTGTGGCAATTCTTAAAGAGATGGGAGTACCAGACCACCTTACCTGTCTCCTGAGAAACCTGTATGAGGGTCAAAGCAACAGGAAGAACCGGACATGGAACAACCGAGTGGTTCCAAATTGGGAAAGGAGTATGACAAGGCTGTATATTGTCGCCCTGCTTATTTAACTTATATGCCGAGTACATCATGAGAAACGCCGGGTTGGATGAATCACAGGTCGGAATTCAGATTGCCAGGAGAATTATCAACAACCTCAGACACGCAGACGATACCACCCTAATGGCAGAAAGCGAAGAGGATCTAAAGAGCCTCTTATTGAGGGTGAAAGTGAAGAGTGCAAAAGCTGGTTTGAAACTCAACATTAAAAAAACGAAGATCATGGCATCTGGCCCCATCACTTCCTGGCATATAGAAGGGGAAGAAATGGAAGCAGTGACAGATGTTATTTTCTTGGGCTCCAAGATCACCGCAGATGGTGACTGTAGCCATGAAATTAAAAGATGCTTGCTCCTGGGGAGGAAAGCTATGGCACACCTAGACAGCATAGTAAGAAGTAGAGACATCACCTTGCCGACAAAGGTCCGTCTAATCAAAGCTATGGTTTTCCCAGTAGTAATGTATGGCTGTGAGAGCTGGACTATAAGGAAGGCTGAGCGCTGAAGAATTGATGCTTTCGAACTGTGGTGCTGGAGAAGACTCTTACGAGTCCCCTGGACTGCAAGGAGGTCAAATCAGTCCATCCTAAAGGAAATCAACCCTGACTGCTCATTGGAAGGACAGATACTGAAGCTGAAGCTCAAATATTTTGGCCACCTAATGCAAAGAGAAAACTCCCTGGAAAAGACCCTGATGCTGGGAAAGATTGAAGGCAAAAGGAGAAGGGGACGGCAGAGGATGAGATGGCTAGATAGTATCACCGATGCAATGAATATGAACTTAAGCACACCCTGGGAGAGAGCGGAGGACAGGAAAGCCTGGCGTGCTATGGTCCATGGGGTCACGAAGAGTCGGACATGACTTAACGACTGAACAACAATACAATGTATAGAAATCTATACCCTTGCTCCATTTTATACTTCAAGCCTAGAGATGTAACATTTCCAGAAATTTTGAAGTCGTGGAAAACAAAGTTTTTTTCCGTGTGTGTGTGTGTGTGTGTGTGTAAAAACTGGAATATTGGGAGAATTGAAAAATAAGCAATAATTATTGTTTTAGTGCTCCTTGCAGACCTAATGTCACTTTGTTGCTTTAGGACAGCCTTCCCCAAACTGATGCCCTCCAGATATTTTGGACTTCTGCTCCCGTCAGCCTCAGGCACCATGGCCAATGGTCAGGAATGCTTGGCATTGTAGTCCAAAACATCCAGAGGGCACCAGGTTGGGGAGGACTGCTTTAGGAACTTAAAGCAGCCTTTATGTTCCTAAAGTTATTTTATGTATGACTTAGCTTATTCATAATATTATCATTATATTTTAAAACTTTTCAAAGTAAACTCAGTTAGTACATTTGTAATTATTGTCTTAATAGATTAGAACTACATTAAATAACTGCTACAGCATCAGAAACATAGGACTCTATAGAACAAAACCCAAGCTGTCAAGAATGCACATTTACTGTCAAGAATGCACAGTGGTGACTCTACTCACAGGTTGGGAAACTGAGCATAAATGTCTATCAGTAAAATATACTTTAGATCAATAATTTTAATAAGGAATGAAAGAACTAACTATGCTGGGAATCTTACAGAGAGGATTGAAAAAATATTTTTTCCATGGCTTCATTATTTCCAGACATTTTGCATCTCTAGGTTTTCTAAAAAAAAGTGTCATTACATAGTTTTTAGAAATCATTTTGGGGGGAGTAAAGGGTGGGTAGCAATACATACATACTTGGTCTTAAATTCTGAAAGAAAATATTTCATAATCCAAAGCTGTTCCATTTTTTTGGAAAACACCACCAAAACGGTCCTTTGAAAAAAATCAGTTCCCCCCGAATTTTTCTGTTTTTTCCCCAGGCCTTCACATCTCTATTCAAGCCTAAACTATTTTATGTTATTTATTCATTTATTGCATTTCTATCCTGCCTTTTCTCCTCCTTAAGGAACCCAAGGCGGCATACATAATCCTCCTCTTCTCCATTTTATCCTCACGACAACAACCCTGTGAGGTAGATTGGGCTGAGAGTCTGTGACTGGCCCAAAGTCACCGGGTGAGCTTCCATGGCCGAGTGGGGACTAGAGCCCGGATCTCCCGGCTCCCAGTCCAACACTCTCACCGCTACAATACAAAGTGACACAGAATGTTTCAAATAAATACACTGGATTTATTTAGAAACAAGCTAGTGATTTCAATGTCATTTTCTTCCAAATCAGGGTATTTAAGATGTCAGCCTTACAGACTATCCTTAAGTGACTCATTGCTTTTTGCATTGCATGAATCTGTAATTCCAATGAACATTGGCTAAATGTAGACTCAGTTTAAAGACAGCTCTCTTCCACATGTGCAGAAATAGTCCATGAGGACTTTTGCAGTCCTATCCTAAACATGTTTACTTGGATTTAAGTACCAGTGGATTCAATACAACCCTATGGATAACTAATCAGGACTTATTCTGAATAATCATGCTTAGGGCTGAGCTGTTATTTCCTTATTTACATGCTTGAGATTCCACCCTTTCACCCCAATCCTAAACATATGTACTTGGAAACAACTTCTACTGATTCTGAAGAGCTTGCTTCCAATTAAGTCATCATAGGATTCCAGGAGAAGGTATGAAAATGCCCCTAGAAAATTTCCCCTGCCCTATCCAAAATCTGTTTTAGATATGGAGAGGTATATAAATATTGTAAATAAATAAATAAACCCCTCACTAAATGCTATGCCTTCTTCACATCCCAATGAGAAACAAGTATGGAAAGGATTTCTGCACTGAAAGGGTTAAATTATACACACTTCACTGCGCAATATCAAAAGCTACACAGATATAGATCAATTACACACTGTTACAACCATACATACCTATTTATTCCAAAACATTTAAAAGGGCAGCTTAAATGGAGGAATGGGTGTGCAGGGAGATGACACATCATACAAATAAAATGACGGCCATATAGCCCATATTAAATTAATAATCCTGGTTCCATTTCTCATCCATGTGCCTAGAGAATTTAAGGCAGGACCTCAGTAATGCTATTTCAGCAAGCAAAGGGATTACAGGAAGGGGAATAACAAGCTGGATCCTATTCGTGGTTTCTTGAAAGCCCCATTATGTTCAATGGGGCTTACTCCCAGGAAAACGTGCACAAGGTAGCAGTCGAAGATTCCCAATGAAATTTAAAGGCCTGCTCTTGGCTCTATTCAAGATGAAATGTCCACCCCCTCCCCAATGTATGCCAATACCGTTTGATGGTATCATCAGCACAGAACGGTTATCGATACAAATCAAGCAGTCCAGAGCCATTCCCCCCAAAGCAAGGAGATTTACGTTCAATCATTTTTTTTTTTTAAATAGTCACTATTATTCTTTGAACAATAACTAGTAATAATACTAATAATAACTACTGGCCGAAACTAAAGGCGCTCTTGAGGAACAACGATGCATGGCGCTAGACCCAAGATGGGTCTGAGGGGAGGCGCGACGGCGCCCCACGCCTCCCTCAATGGCGCTCCTGCAGGACCCCAGATTCGTCGGGGAGCTGAGCGGAAGGGTGCGGGGAAGAGCCCCCTTTTCCTCCCCGGGCTGGCATTCCTCGGGTAGCGACGCAACCGGGGAAGAAGGTTCCCGACGGGCCAGCCTCGTAGCCCTAGCTAGGTGATGGGGGGGGGCGGGGGTAGAGCTCGACCACCCCCATTCCGCTACCAAGTATTATTTTAAAAGCTCGAAGGCGGAGAGGGGGGTGAAGCGGGGCCGGGCGATACCTGAGGCGACGCTTGTGCCCGGAGGCGCAGTTTTGGGCGGCCGAAGGGGCTCCTGGTGGTGCAAGCCCTGCTTGAGGAGCTGTTCGGGGGCCCCGAAGCCGCCGCCGCCGCCGCCGCTCATCCCCAGGCGGGCCCCGCTCTCAGGAGCCAGAGGGGCACCTCCCCCTCGGCCTCGACCCGCACCGGGCGCCCGGTCAAAGCCGTTGTCAGACATGTCGGCCTCAGGCCCTCCTCTTCCTCATGAAGGGAAAGGAGTCCTCCTGGGCCCGGAGGCAGCGGGTTCCGGCCCGCCAGGCGCCGGCAACACCCTACCCCAGCCCGCTTCACTTTCAGCTCCTCCCCTCCTGCTCGCCTTTTCTCGTCTCGCACACACCGAACGAGCGAGAATCCCCTCCTCCCTTCCCCCAGGCTCTCGTTGCGTTTATCACTGTGGCTCACAGCGCCTCACAGCGGCCCGGAGGCCTCTCCTTGCTCCCGGGTCACCATAGCAACCAATGGCAATACACAGCCCCGCTTGTGGAGAGGCCGAGGGAAGCTGTAACCTCTGTCCCTAAAGGTCAGAGGCCCGCTTCAGCCATGCCGCCTCAGTGTCTGGAGCAGCACTGCAAGGCAGGTTTTCTGTATCTGCTGGAGGCCTCAGGCAACTCCTTCTCTACACGCATATTCATAGAATAATATAGTTGGAAGGTGGTGGGCAGATTTTGACCTTGTGGGATCCGCTGTTTTTTCCCTAGAAACTTGAGGTCTGCTGTTCGGTTTGCAAGCCAAGTGCAAAATAGGGGGGCTCTGGAGTCAATTACCTTCTGCACCCCATGAGCCATACACTGTGTATATGTATATATTTATCTGTTCATGTTTGCACACACACGCAAAATCTACTAGGGATTCTAACAAACTCTCGAAGGGCTCTACACATAATCTGGTCAAAAGCAACAAATTAATAGTATACTCATATTTTACAGGTCAGAAACGCTGAAGCTAAGAGATAAGGAATTAGCACAAGGTCAACAATGGCAGATATTTTTTCAAGTTTAAATTTTACTTGCTGTTGTTAAACTACGGTGAATGAGAAACTTGCTGACCTGCTGCAAATGATCCAGAGATCTACCAGCAGATTCCAATCTACATTCTGCAGCCTCCTGATCAATTCCAACCCCTGCTGAAACAGGAAATCATCTGCTACAGGCCTACAACATCTCTGATAAGTGGCTGTCCACAGTTTGCTTAAAACCCTCTAATGAAGGGGAGTCCACTATCTTTTGAGACAGTCAGTCCCACTGTTAGACAGCATGTACTGTCAGGATGTTTCCCCTAATGTTTAGTATAAATCCTTTTTCTTATAATTTGAACCTATTCATTTGGGTCCTACCTACTGGAGCAACCCAATATTTTGGCCACCTAATGCGAAGAGAAAACTCTCTGGAAAAGACCCTGATGCTGGGAAAGACTGAAGGCAAAAGGAGAAGGGGACGGCAGAGGATGAGATGGCTAGATAGCATCACCGATGCAATGAATATGAACTTGAGCACACTCTGGGACAGAGTGCAGGACAGGAGGGCCTGGTGTGCTATGGTCCATGGGGTCACGAAGAGTCGGACACGACTGAACAACAACTGGAGCAACAGAAATTGAATTTGCTTCCATCTAGGCTAACCCCCAAAGAATCAGCACTGAATGAAAATAACTCCTCCATGTGATTGCATTAATCGGCCCTAGGTGTGGTCTTACCGTCAGACCATTCTTAGCTCTACAAGGTGAAGTTTTTCTCAATGCATATCTTCTTGAAATTAAGCCCCCTCATATCAAATGGAAAGCACATAAGACAAGCCAGGCAGCACAATCCTATCATGTTTATTTAGAAGTAAATCCCAATACGTTCAATGAGGCTTGCTTCCAGGAGTGCATAGGATTGCATCCTGTGAGAAATTCTAAATACATTCTTGTCTTATGAATGGTTTCAGTGTATACTTCTGTTAGAAAAATCAGGACTGGCCCCTGAATCTGGGTAGCAACCTCAGGAGGATTGCTACCCAGATAGTCCCAGCTGTGTAGGTCTTATGAACTCAACAGGTACCTCAAGAAGGATATTGTAGAGCTATGAAAGATGCAAAAAAAAAAAAAAAGGGCAACCAAAGTGATCAAGGGGATGAAGCAATTCTCCTATGAAGAAAGGTTACAACATTTGCAGCTTTTTAGTTTAGAAAAAAGGCAGGCAAGCAGGGACATGATACAGGTGTATAAAAGTATGTATGACATGGAGAAAGTAGATAGTATCTCATACTAGAACCTGGGGACATCCGATGGTTCAATAGTGAGAGATTTATTTATTTATTTATTACATTTATATCCTGCCTTTTTTCTTCTTTAAGGAACCCAAGGCAGCATACATAATCCTCCTGCTCTCCATTTTATCCTCACAACAACTAGGTTGGGCTGAGAGGCAGTAACTGGCCCAAAGTCACCCAGTGACCTTCCATGGCCGAGTGGGGACTAGAGCCCGGATCTCCCAACTCTCAGTCCAACACTCTAGCCACTACACCACACTGGCTTTCAGATTCAGGAGATATAAAAGTACTCCTTTACACAGCACATAGTTATATGGAATGTACAATATGTAGTTATGGCCATCAATTTGGACAGCTTTAAAAGAGGATTAGATAACCTCATGGAGGATAAGGCTGTCAATGGTTACTAGTCATAATTAGTTTGTTATTCACATCTTGGGAGGGCTCCTGCCAGGAAAGGATGTCAAGAAATATTTTAAATGGCTACATATTACCTCCAGAATCAGAGGTAGTATGCCTCAATACCAGTTGCCGAGGTACATGAGTGGGAGGGTGCTCTTGTACTCCTGCTCTAACTCTAGCTCATGTTTGAGGGTCTTGACTCTCACTCTTCATCTTCCTGGCTCTTTCATTTAAGTGACCTTATTTCTGTTATTCTTTTTGACTTCAGTTTTGTCTCTTACTCCCTTATGCCTGCAGCCCCACCTGCAGCATGGGGACAGGAACAGATGCTGTTGTTACCACAGGCCCCATATGTGATTTTACCTTGCTGTTTGGCATTGTGTGGGTTTGGTTTGCAACAGTACAGGGTGGTGCTTCCTTTTTGGAGCCAGTGACTGATGGTGTGTAAGCGAAATGTTTATATTTATGTAGAATATTTATCACTCTTCAACAAAAAAGTTCTCAGATTAACAATTGCTGGCAATGCCTTCAGGGAGGGATTTATTTCTTAGCAAATGTATATGCCACCTTTACAGTTCCAAGGAAGCACTCAAAGTGGCTTATGAAACTCACCCTGTTATGTGTTTAAAGGCAACTGTTACCAGCACCACTATTTATTGCTCTGTAATGTGTGTGTGTGTGCACGTGCACGCTAATGGGTGTACTTCCTCTGTAACTGCTGGTGTAAATATAAGGGAGTGATTGGTGGTTGTGGTTCCAGCTATTAAAGGACTACTATAATAGCTGGTGTTGGTCTTGACCCTTATTTTAAATATGTTTACCCTACTCTTCAGCTGAAAAGGCTCCCATAGCAGTCTTTATAAGACCAGTAACAAACAATACAGTTGTTGCCTGCAAGCCTACAACTTAAAAGACAGAACACAAAAGAAAAAAGGGGATGGGGATGGGAAGGGAGGAGAAAAACAAGCAAACTAAGGCACCAGTTCTTAAACTTACGTAGTTCTTATAAAAACCAGTTGGGATGGATACAGTTCTGGGAGAGGAGGAGTTTTCATTGCAATGCATGCTTATTTGGAATTACATCCCACTGATGTTGACAAAGCTCATTTGCAGGAAAGAGTGCTTAGAACTGCAAGCTTAGAACCGTGCAGGAGCTCCAGCAGTTGACTTTGGCTCACCCTTTCAGAGTCGGCCATTATCAGACTCTGGAATAACTCATTATTATTATTATTAACTAGCAATATTTATGTACCACTTATTTCAAACAAATCCCAGAAAAAACACAGCAGTGTAAGGGGGATAACCATACCCTCTCAGTACTGTTCTCCCGTTTATGTTTAGTCAATGTAGTATTATATTACTGCATTTTATTGCTTGTACCCTGCTTTGGGATTATTTTATAATGAAGAGTGGGTAAGAAATGTCTAAATAAATAAAATACTTGATAATGTATGAAATTAAACTGGCAGTTTGATACTTTCAAATCTAAGCTATGTTTTAGGGTACACTATGCAAGTGATTGGGCTGTTGCTCTCAAAGCAAGTTAATTTTTGGAAGCTAGAGAACAATCTTAGACCCTGATGCTGGGAAAGACTGAAGGCAAAAGGAGAAGGGGACGACAGAGGATGAGATGGCTAGATAGCATCACCGATGCAATGAATATGAACTTGAGCACACTCCGGGAGAGAGCGCAGGACAGGAAGGCCTGGCATGCTATGGTCCCTGGGGTCACGAAGAGTCGGACACGATTGAACGACAACAAAGAGAACAATCTTAGGTCATGTATATCATACTGCAGGGATAGTGAACGTGTGGCCCTCCGGATGTGGTTATATAAACATAAGAGGCATGCTGGATCAGACCAAGGGTCTATCTAGAGCAGCATTTTGTTCACACAGTGACCAAACAGCTGTTGATGGGAACACACAAGCAGGACACGAGTGCAACTGCACCCCCCTGCCCATATTCCCCAGCAACTGACATACATAGGCATACTGCCTCTGATACTGGAGATAGAACATAGCCATCAGGATTAGTAGCCATTGGTTGGACAGAAACTCTCATCCACCCAGACCAGGATAACCAATAGCGATTAATGAGGGTTGCATCTAGAGGGCCACACGTTGCCTATCCCTGTCACACAGCTTACTTGCCTCCTAATTTAAACAGAAAAGAGGGCAGATGCCTTCAGCTTCTAGCTGAGAACAGTGGCGACTAGTTTCTATGCTTCAAATTTGCTATATCCAGGACTTCGTTCTAAGCCAGCCTTTCGCAACCTGGTACCCTCCAGGTGTGTTGACTACAACTCCAATCGTACCCAGCCAGCGTGACCTAACCCGCGATTTTGAGAACCTGCTGGATGTTTGGCAGAGATGCGACACACTAAGACGAGAAAAAAAAAGGAAAAGGGGGCGCACAGCCTATAAATAAACACAGCTCCCTGCCCTTACCAACACAACCGTCTTCCTCCTTAAGTATTCCTCACTGCCATTTTCCAACGCTAGCCTTCCAGAAAAAGGACGGCGGCACAGAAACCAATTTCCCCGCGCGAAACTCCCCAAATGGGCCGAGGACGCCCATGCGCAATTGCGCATCCAGGGGCCAGCGCTCAGAGCAATAGCCGCCGTCCAAAGGCCGTCACGTGCAGAGAGAGACCCTCTGCCGCCCCCTCTCCTTGAAAGAGGCGAGAGCGGCTCCCCGTCACGTGTGTCTACCTAGACAGGGTTTGTGCGTGTGCGTTTTGTTTTGCGATCGCATCCGATCTCCCTCCAATTCTGGGTTGCCGGAGGGCTCGCGCCCCGCCCATTTGGCTGGGGCCTCGCGCAGGCTTTCGCTGTCTGCTTCCCGTCTCGCGCCGGCTCCGGCGGGCCGGGAAGGTCAGCGCAACAGCAATTTGCACGCGAGACGAGCGGGCAGGGCACAAAGGGCGGTAGGTAGCTGCTGCTGCTGCTGCGGCTGCGGCTGTTGTCTCCCCCTCCCCCCACCCCTTCTCACAGGACGCGGGAGGTGGTGTGTGTTTAAACAAACCCTTGCTTGCTCGCTCGCTCGCTCGCTTGCGGGGGCTAAAGATTAAGCAGTTGCCCTTTTCACCTCGCTCGAATGTATGCAGCTGTGCGGGGAAGGGTCAGAGACGTTTGCCTGTTCTTTCTTTCTTTCTTTCTTTCTTTTTTTGTCTTTTTGTCTTTGCCTGCTCCGCAGTTGCGGGAAAGTGCCTAAACGGGGTGGGTAGGGGAGGCGGCCGAAAAAAGGAGCTTTATTCCTTCCTCCTGACTGGAACCGAGTTCCATCCTTCCGTCCAGCTTTCCTCCACGCACAAACCGCGAGCGGCGAATACTTTTGGCAACGAGGCGGCGCAGAACTCTTGCAGTTCTAGGCCCGCCGAAGTTAACGGGGGCGAGGAGGAGGGAAGCGAAGCGAAGGAGCCGCTTCCCGTTCTGCCCTGATTGTTCGCCGTCGACAGATGGAGCTGAGTAAGGCTGTGATCGGGTTACTCACGAGGAGGCGCCGTTCGCTGTCTTTCCTCTAAGCGGGTGCCCGCCAGATGTGTTGAGCTACAAATGTCAGCACCCCCAGCCAGCCATGCCGGGAGTTGTAGTTGGACACATCTGGAGGGCACCCGCTTGGGGGAAGGCTGTACTAGGGTCTCCTGAAACCCACCGAAGGATCAGTGACACTGTGGCACGTCTGGCCTCTTTTGCCCTGGGTGCCCTGAAAACTGCTGCCATAAATTGATGAAAGCAAATAGGAGCTGGCACCGGTAGGCAAGAACCCTGCATACCTTCTAAGGAAAAGGAAGCTTCTTGGGGAGGGGGAAAAAAAGTAACGTATATTTATGGAATTTGGCAGCTGAACCAGTTATGCTTTAATGCTGTGTAGCCAAAAAAAGAAAGTAAAGCTGGCATGGAAAAAATGTGTGTCAGGGAGAGCTAGTTTTTGTTAGAAGAGAGTTGCAACAGTTGCTAAAGTCAACATTGCTGCCTCTATACTTACTACGTAGAGGACAAATGTACAGTGGGAATGGAGGAGATGACCTTGGTTGAGTCTTGCAAAGGTACCTTTCAACACATTCAAGACTTAACTAGGCCTTTTGGCGATAAAGGATAGGGGAGGGTTTGCAGTTGGTGCCAGGACCTGGGAACCTGCTTGAGATGTGTGGTTTAAGCATTTAGAGTCCTTGCTTGTTTCCCACATGACTTCAAAAGCCCCGAGTCTGTTCTTGGGAGTTGCACCCTCATCTTAAGATGTGAGAGTAATGGCTGGAGGGTAACGTGCATGACTCTCGATGATGGTGATGTAAGTCTTTTATTTTAAGGTCTGTTTTAAAGAAGATTTAGCACATCCTCGTTATGAAACTGTGGGTGCTAACAAACAGAGGCACTACCAATTAAAATACATTGTGCAGCTATTCTATTTTTCCCTTAGTGGGTTCTCTGTGGCCAGTAAAAAGACTGAAGTGGTAGGGAAACCTGGGAAGGTTACAAATGTAAAACAGCTATGTCTCGACCTCCCTCCCCCACTTCCAGTAAAATTCTGTGGATGGGACAGGGTGGTTGTACAATAAAAGCATTGTCTGGAAGTGCCCTGCATTATGCCCTTTTAACTTTAGTTGAGGTAGGACCCTCCAAAATCTCCTTGGGAGGCTGTTTTGAGGCCTTGCTGCCTTAATCCTGTGTGTATTTATTCAGGTGTAGGCCTTGCTGAGTACTCCCAAGGAAGAGTGCTTAGGACTGCAGCCTTAGCTATTAAAGAATATAGCAGCCTTCTTATAGGCTTACTTGCTGTGGTCTTCTAGGCATGCATTTGAGGTACTGGCTTTCACATATTCTGGATTGTCAGTTCTATATGCCAAGAAAACATGAAAGGGGTCTGTGTCTCTTTAAGCTGTCAGGGATTCACACTGGAGAATTGCAACTGGCCCACACCTTCCAGGCGTGTGTACGCTGATGGTCCCCAGTGGTTCGGATATGCTGGTCTCTTGTTACCAGTGTTTAGCACTGAAAATTTACCCTAACATATTGCTCACTTCCCTAATTTGATTTTTGGAATTGGCTGAAAGCCCCCTTTGTAGATATCATATGTCTGCAAGGATAGTATAGCAATGGCATGAAGAAAAATGAGCAGCAACTACCTTACAGCTATAGAAAATTCTTTTGGAGACTAGATATTGAGGCATTTATTTTTGAGTTGGTTTCCTATGTTCAAGGATGCTGGAAGATGAGATTTAGGGATCAATCCTATGGCTGCTAGATGGTCATAGAATATGTTGTTTTCCGGAAACCAACCTTCCCCCTTCCGTGCTGCCTCGCAGGCAGTGCAGAGAAGCCCCGTGCTGCACTCTCACACGAGGAGCATGGAGTGGCCAAAACGGGGCGTTCTGGGATGGAGAAGGAGGAAATGCTGGTATGGCACATCCGGTGTGTCATCTGGCAGCCTCCTTCCCCACTCCGCTGTCCCGTGGCTAGACAGCTGAAATCGGCTGTCTAGCAGAAAATGCAGGGCAGGAGATGCGCGGAGGGAACGATCCCCTCAGTGCTTCTCCTGTCCTGCAATGGATAGGTGGTCACGTCCGAGTTTGGAGGCGGCCGCCTATCTGGATAGGATTGCGCCCTTAGACTGTAATCCTATGCACATTTTTCTGGGAGTAAACTATTGAAGTAAACAGAAACTGAATGATTAATAAATATATTAGACTCCATAAATTAAAAACAGCAGCTAACTTTAAATTTGCACATGCAGAAAATATCTCCAAAGCACCAATATAGTCAAGGACAAAACAAAGTAATAATGAAAAAAAAAATCAATGGCTAAGGTTAGATGTAAAACACAAGTGTTCTGATCTCCAGTTTCAAGCTCCAATGATTAAGAAGTATGTTTACTGGAAACTGTGTGCCTTGGCAGGTGATTGGACAGTGACAGCAGGCTGCATAAATTAAAAGTTTGTTACTCTGAGACAGCTTTCACAGGTCCTTCCCTCAATGAATGAACTTGACTCCAGTCAGAGACTGATAAGTAGTTGTATCCAATCATGTGTGTCTGGTGCAAATTATGCACAGCATTGCACTCAGCAAGCAGCCAATTGGAACTTGCTAATGAATGGGGATTCCAGCTTCCTGCATTTCCTGCAGACGTGGTAATGCAGTTGGGACACTAATATGCGTTATTCATTTAAGAGAACACTTTTATCTGGTAGCTATATGCCTCTGAGGGCAAGGGGTGTGGTCACAAATGATGTTACTATTCTTTCTTTTGGAGGAATTATATTTCTTATGCATTTTGAGTATCTGAGTACGTGGCATAAGTCTGTGTTACAGTGCCTCCTATTTATGGCAGTTTCCTTAGACGTTATGCCTGCTGGAAGCTTTTTTTTACTTGTATATCAAGTTGGGGAAAGAATTGTCTTGAAATATTTAGTAGGGGTCACTTTTCAGTGTTTCAATTTTTATTTTTATTTTTAAAAAGAAAGTGCTGGCAAAAATGTCACCCTTGTTTCAACCATGAATTTAGAATGATCGTGTGTTTGTTTTTTCTCAGTGCTTGAGTGAATTTTCCAGTTAAATATTATTAAAAAATTATAGGCATCAAATAATCTAGGTACTTCGTGTGTTGCTAAATATAGTTGTAGCTATATCTATTCTCCAAACCATGGGTTGTTGTTAGATTAATTTACATTGGAGTGAGAATATGCCGACTTCCTGTGTGTCCTAGAGTGCTGCTACTATTTTTGATCTTTTTGGATGTTGCTATGGTTGCAGTAGAACTAGTTAGATTTTCAGCAGCAAACGGCATTAATTTATGGGCCACACAGCACTGGCTAGTACCAGCATGATTAAATGCCTGTATTGCTGGCATGTATCTTCACTTTAGTATGGAGTGTAGTAGCTTAACAAATCTATGTCATAGGTTATCATCTGTATACAATGTGGTGTTTTTAAGATTTTTATTGCTTGTATTTTCATCCGTGCAATATACTTAATTTTACCATCTTTATTTTCAAGGGAAGAGCATCATAAATGCAGATAGCTGGATTTAAGTAGCTTACCCATAATAATGAGTAATGAATAATGAGTTCCTTGCGAGAGGGAGAAAGGCGGGGTATAAATGCAATAAATAAATAAAAATGTCATCTAAATCCCATTGAAAACATTGGTAAAATCCTCACTTATTTTCAGTGCCGTTGGATTGCACACAGACGCGTTTCAAAGTATTGGGACTGGATGATGATAGTTCTGCCACTCTTTAATATTTTTAGGTTAGTGACTATGTGTGGATGTGACTTACCTTTATATAAACTGTAGTTCAACATTTTTGCTTCTGGAATGATAGAAAAAACCGTAAGCATAAAGCCGCAATCCTAATCTTGGAAGTCATTTAGGAACATAGGAAGTTACGTTATATTGAATCAGACCCTTGGTCTCTCTAGTTCAGTATTGTCTTTAATCTGACTAGTAGTGGGTCTCCAGGGTTTTAGACAGGGGTCTTTTCTAGCCCTGTCTGGAGGTGCTGCGGAGACCTTCTGCATGCAAAGCATGTGCTCTACCACCAAACCACAGCCTTTTTACTGAAATAGGATGGAATTCACTTGCAAGTAATTGTGTCCAGCCTAAAAAAATCACATTTAAGTATTGCATTAAAGTGATGGTGATTTGAAATCTATATGTTACATTGCATTTTGATTAAAATATTATTTCTGTATTCATTCTCAAATGCCAAAGGTCTAAACATATTGCTAAGTGCTACTTATTCACAGAGAAAAGTTCATGGATCTTGTCAAACTGTTGTTGACGTCAGGTTGTGCATTGTGACCTTAAGTTAGAATTCATTTTAATAAGACACTTTATGCTTTCCTGGTCTCTAGTGCCATTATTTGCTAAAGAACAAATGTTTTTGTATACAGCAGGACACCTGTGTGGCTTCCTAACGGGGTAATCCTCCTTGCTGGATCTTGGCCAACATGGCAAGCCTCCTGCGTACAGTTGTTACTAGTTGCTCCAGTCCCCTTTTCAATAATGTGATGTGTCACAAGGTGAAGACTGTGAAGACGCCGTGCTTACGGACAATCCGCACCCACCAGATACTCTGGTGCCAGGCACCTGTCAAACCAGGTACGTGGCTTTAATAGAAATGCTTGATTTCAAACTTAAGGGTCTGAAATTGACACACACACCCAGAAGCCACTTCCCAACATCCCATTCTGCTCTCCTAGCATTCTGTTACACTCCTAGTGTAACCAAGAAAAAGATCCCAGGTTGGGGCGATGCATCTCAACAGCTGTGGTTACTTGACAACAGGTTTAGTCTCTATTCTGATGTTGATTTTAAGTGTACCTTTTCTCCCATATAAGTGAATGGTTGTTATGAACGCTTTCAAAGGGAAATAAAACACTGCTTTTTTAGGATCCAAGGCTTCCTTCCAGGTTGATGCTATGGGGCCAAGTTGTCATTGCCTGAGATCTGGCAGGGGATTGAAATTCACCCTGGGGGTTCTTGTAATATACAAACACACCTACATGCATCCTGCCCATTATTCAGACTGGAAATTTGGTAATGAAGAGAGGTGTTATAGTTGAAGGTACAAAATGTACCTTGGAAATGCATGTATTAAACAGCCTTTCAGTTAGGTATTTGCCTAGGGCAGGTAACAATTCCTTCCGAAAAATTACCTTGCTGGACCCATTGCTCAAGTCACTTTGTGACAAACTGGATAAGTGCAAACAGGTAGGCTGATTAAAAAAACACACAACTCCTGCAGGTTAGCAAAAAATTTGTGTAACTGAGCTAGTCTACATAGATCAGTGGGTCTATACACTTTTGTCCGCAGTGGCTGGGTTTCATTAAAAATGTTCTGTATGACTCTTCTTTTTAACTGGACCACACATCTTTGTTTGGAGCCTAGGAATTGGTTAACTATCCTCCTGCTGCTGAGTGCTTCCCAAACCCACCCTGTGACTCTTCACTAAT
Source organism: Heloderma suspectum (assembly GCF_057233095.1). NCBI lineage: Eukaryota > Metazoa > Chordata > Lepidosauria > Squamata > Helodermatidae > Heloderma > Heloderma suspectum. The sequence continues at coordinate 31,812,692 of NC_139459.1, forward strand.
CTTATACTTCTTCCCCATCCCTATTTTGGCTGTCAGTTGTAAACGATAAGCCCACTAGGCAGAAAACCATGTGACTACTTTGGCTTGTATCGTACTATGTGCTGTTGGTTCTCCTAGTGGTATTTAAATGGGTAGTAACTAGTTAAACCTCCAATCTGGTTCCCTCCAGATGTTTTTGGTCTTCAGCTCTCATCAGCCCCAGCCAGCATGTCCAATGGTCATGTAGGCCTTAATTTCTGAAGGCTGGGGAAAGCTAAGCTAGTTTAAAATGTACATGCAAATGCCTGTATGTGCACTACAGAAAATTCTCTTGATGCATGAGCACAACAAAAGTACATCATTACTTTTTCAGTTCTTAACTAGATATGTTAAGCATTTTTCTGAGAACTTACACTGGAGTACAACCCGCCTTACTCAAGCCACCCCGAGTGCCATGTTTTGGTAGAAAAGCAGGAAATAAATCAAATAAATAAATAACATGAATGGTGAGAGCTTTGTGATGGTACTCTTGAATGCATAGTTTGGCTGTTGAATATGAAAACTTCATGCTTACTGTAGTTCACAAGCTATCAACAGTTTTGCTTGCTTAATTAATGATGTCTTAATGATTACATTTTTTTCCAGTGCAGAACATTTTCAAGTATGTATTATTAAATGTTTCCTAGGTATATTTGCAAGAATTGGAGCTCATGCGCAATTAACTTGGGTCTGGTGACTTCGTACAGTTTGGAAAACTGTTCTAACTAGGATGTCTTTGTTGATGTGACTACACCAACCCATTGTTTTAATTTAGTTTGATAACATAAGATTGTCATTCAACAAAAACATAAAGGGCAGACATAATAACAGATGATATGCTCATCTCTGCTGTTTCATGGTTTTTGGTGAGTTCGCTGTGTTTTTTAAAGCTTTAGTCTATACATTTAAAAGCATATTAACTCCTATGTTCGATCTCCTTTGAGATGGTGGCCCAGTTTGCACATCACACCAACACAGTTTTTTTTTAAAAAAACAAAAAACCCTGGCTTGTCACAAACACAGCAGCATGTTGATGCACACTTCACGATCACTCCTGCTACAAGTGGGAGTGCTGAACAACCCAGGGGCACTCCGTGCTTAGGTTGTTTAGCATGACTCCGGGTTCCAACTCTGGCTTGTCTCTCCCCTGACAAGCCAGAGTTCCTGTCACGGAGTGTCCCTACGTGGTTTAGCCACTCCCGGTTGCACTGGGAGCAATCGGGGAGCGTACACCAGCATGTTTGCAACAACTCAGGGTAAAAAAAAAAAAGCCTGGGCTGTTGTTCAGTGTGAACCAATGTATGTGAAGTTCATGAGCACTTAAAAGTACCATATAAAAGTGAAGTGTTATGGCAATTTTTGTATGGGGTGTTCAGAAATAAGAATTCTAATTTTTAAGTGAAAAAAGCCCCTTACTGCAATGATTTGGATATACTTCTAGTTACTGTAGTAACACTGTTTGCTGTATTTATTTAAAATTATTTGTATGCTGTATTTAAGGATAGAACCCTTACATCTTACTGTCTACCCAAGTTTTCATCACAGTCATATGCACTTTCCACTCTAGTCCTGTAAATCTTTTCAGTTATTTTGACATCTCTATGATAATCTTGGAATAAAATTGAGAGGAAGAGAAGGTATTCATTAGCATCGTGCTTCTGCACTAATGTGACTGAGGCCCATTGGTAAGGGAAATCCAGAGGCTGGGATCCCTGAGCTGAAATCCCTGTTCAACCAAATGGTCTTGTTCCAATCATATCCTCCCTGTTTTACTACAGTGAACAAAGAGCGTTTTGTGGAACACTAAGGGTGCAGTCCTATGGATGCTTGGGAGCCCCTGAACTCAGAGGCTTCTGAGATTCCTATGCCCTGCTGGGCTGAAGCTGGCAGAATGGGAGGAGTAGCAGAGGCAATCTTTGCCTCCCTGTCCTCCCGCCCTGCAGATTTCACTAAATGGGCTAATCTTCACTAAAAGGGCTAATCCCCACCTAGTGAGGGTGCTTCGGAGGGGAAGAGGAGAAGGCTTCAGATAACTTGTATTCTGATGTCTGTGGTCTCTTCTCCTCCCCATCCATTGGAATGCCCACTTTCCCCATTTCCGAGGTTGATTTTCTGACCTTGGAGAGGCAGCTGGCGCAGTTCTCTCCATGCTGGCTGTGGGGATGGGGGGTGTTGGATTTCCAACTCCCCCTTCTAAGGTTGGAGCACTGTCCAGAATGGTTTTCCAAGCCGTTCTATGGTCCCTGGGATGCTCGCCCAGGCACCATAGGATTGCTCTCTAAAGTGCTATAGAAATGATAAATGTTTCATTGAATGATTTCTGCAATAGAGAACAATGGGGAGGTATTTAAAAAATTAGAAAGGCTTGCACGCAATATGTTTTTTAATGGGAAGTTAAGGAATGTGGGGAGAAACCTTACATGTGAAAAGTTATGACATAAATTTTTTCAGGTGCAGTGTATTTCCATGAGTGACATCTCATCTGAGGAATGACTTTAGTCATGTAGTCCTTGGTTAGGGAAATCTGAGTGTACGCAGTCATGAAATTGGTTAAGAATAGCCTGATATGGAGGACCGGAAGAAGGTCATGGAATTCTAACAAAACTAAGTGATTCTAAGTGATGAACCCGCTTTCATCACTTAGTGCAAAATTCTGTAAGTATAATAGTACTTTGCATCTCAGGAAGGCCTTGGCTCTGTAAAATGATATCTATTTTTCCCTGAAGAGCACTGATGTCCTACTGTCTGAGAAAAATAGGTGAGATTTTTCGCTGATTAAATCACTGAAAGACATGTTTATGCTTGTGCCTAGTGTGTTTATAGATAGCCCTCCATGTAGCTTGGCTCTGCATGACTAAGAATAGCTCAGTCTAAAGTCTGTGAGGAATAAACTGAAAATGAAAATCAGCAGCATGTATGCTTTGGTTGCTGTCTTGCTCCCCCACCATTTTTGTGGGGAGAAACGTGGGAACTGATACTCTGTAGTTTAGTGGTCTAGCAAGTTCATCTTTGGCAGCAACTATTGTGGGATGCTTAAGTTCAAGGAAAGTGGGTGGCAACAGAAATAGTCCACCTCACACTTTGAGAGTCATCACTAGAGCAGATTCTGTGCTGGCTGGGGATTGTGGGAGTTGTTGTCAAACAGATCTGGAGGGCACTAGCTTGGGAAAGGCTGACTTAACGGTGCAATCCAATGCAGATAGGCGGCTGCTTCTGAACTCGGAGGTGACCGCCTATCCAGTGCAGGGCAGGAAGAGCACGGAGGGGATCGTTCCGTCCATGCTTCTCCTGCCCTGCATTTTTGGCTGGACAGCTGATTTCGGCTGTCTAGCCACAGGATGGCGGAGCGGCAGAGGAGGCTACTGGACGACACATAGGATATGCCATACTGGCATTTCCGCCCTCCCTGCCTGGAATGCCCCGTTTTGGCCGCTCTGTGCTTCTCTTGTGAGCGCGGAGCACAGGGCTGTTCTGCACTGCCTGCGAGGCACTGCAGAGGCGGGCGGGGAAGGTCAGTTCTCCAGGAACCGACCTTGGAGCATGTTCTCGGAAGACCAGATATCCTATGGCCATCTAGCTGCTGACTAGCGGCCATAGGATTGCTCTCTCTGGGTGATTTATCTGTTGTTAGCCTCCTAATAAGAGGATGCATGGAACTCATCCCTTGCCACTAATACCACCACTTGTCTTGCTTGTCAAAAGAAAGCAGCAAGACACTTTTTACATAACAATCAAGATGTGTGTTGGCTGCGGTACTACTTGGCATTTGCCTAGCCCTGGCATCCTGTCCAGGGTCTGATGGTTAGCTGCACCTGCTGTCTTTCATGGCTCTCCTTCCCTCTCTTCCTGCATGCCCTACCACTTCCATGTTGCTGCAGTTGCTTAATGTGATATCGTGGATAGAATGTTGGACTTAGAACCCTGTTCAGCTATTTATTTATACAATTTATTACTCACTTTTCTTTACAAAACAATCCCAGAGTAGGATACAAAACCAACAAAACACAATAAAGTCATACAGCATCAATCGATAAAACAGTAAAACAGGAGAGAACAGGGACGCAGCTAAGTAAGTTATGAAGGTATCTGAATGATGTTGGGCCAGTCTTATTGTCTCTTGGTCTAACTAAAACAGCCTCATGTGGCGCAGAGTGGTAGGCGGCAGTATTACAATCGAAATTCTCCCCATGACCTGAGTTCGATCCCAGCGGAAGTCAGGTCTCAGGTAGCCGGCTCAGGTCGACTCAGCCTTCCATCCTTCCGAGGTCGGTAAAATGAGGACCCAGCTTGCTGGGGGAAAGGTAGTCATGTGACTGGGGAAGGCAATGGCAAACCACGCCACTGTAGTCTGCCATGAAAACACCAGTGTAAGCAGGTGTCCCTCTAGGGGTCAGTAATGACCTGGTGCTTGCACAGGAGAAACCTTCCCTTCCCTTCCCTTCCCTTCCCTTCCCTTCCCTTCCCTTCCCTTCCCTTCCCTTCCCTTCCCAAGTAAAACAGGATGGAACCTGAAGGACCACTTGCACATTGCTATGAGTTCATTAGAGGGTGGGATACGAATGTGATAAATACTTTGGTCCTCGAAGAAGCCAGCAGCTTGCTTTTTGCCAGCCAGCATAAATGGTGGCTAACAAGTGGTCCTGGCACTTCCTTATCCCCAACGGCAGAGGCAAATGCTGTGAGAGGTCTCCAGCCAGTGCTGCGTTTATCATGTGAAGAAACTGCTTTAACAGGTGTAGATCTGCAGCCTTTGAATTTCACTGGTAGGCTTGGTTGTAGGCGTGGGTGTTGTAGGTGTGTCTGGGTGTATTTGACAAGGTGAATAGAAATGTCTTGATCTACTTTCTCTATGCTATTCATTGTATCCTCTTGTCTTCATTTCACCTCACTCCATCAGGCTGTCTCGTCTTCCTGCAGAACTCTGAAAAAAGGTGAGCAGCTTCTTCTGAAGCTGTCGTTATAGTAAGTTGGTAAATAGATACAACTTTTGATGTTTCATTCTCCCATCTTAGCAGTAGTGAGTAGTTATTTGTAACAGCCTCTTTTCTAAACCTCTAAGGTTGCAATTCTAAGCAGACTTACTAGGGAGTAAGCCACACACAAAAATGCAACAGCAATCAACTGTTATACATAACAATATAAAATGTGCAATTTATTGTACAAAAAGTGAAAATGTTTATGCAAGACTACAAAGCTCATATACAGAGATGGGGGAAATACGAAGAAACAGGACTAAATTTTCAAAATGCACAAACGGAGATTAATTCAAAGATCATAGAATCATAGAATAGTAGGGTTGAAAGGGGCCTACAAGGCCATTCTCAGAGACGTACAACTCTGAGAATGCACAGATGAGCATCTGGTAGAGTACCCATTTCAACAGTACTGTCCCCTTTCTTTGTATATGGGCTTTGTACTTTTGCATAAATGTTTTCATCTTTTGTACAATGACAATATAAAATGTGTAATTTAATTATAACAGTTGGGTGCTCTTACATCTTTTTGTGGTGTTCTGCAACTGTTGCTCTCTTTTTTTAGTTTGTTGCTAGGGAATAAGCCCACTGAACTCAATGGGATTTACTTCTGAATAAACATGTTTCGATTGCACTGTTGATGACTAGTCGGAATGGTTTTTCTGTTGTGGAAAGTCATTGAGTCCATGAAGAAGACCAACAAAAAGTTGCTCTTTTCTTCCTCTCCCTTGTTTCCAGTGCCCAGTTTTCTGTAGATCTTCTTGTTACTTGAGAGATTTAAGTGAAACATAATGATGGACCAGGACTTCAAGTAGGCCCTGAAGACCTGGTTATTTACTTAGGCCTGTAATTGAGTTAGGGGCTTTTGTGCATATCATGATAGCTGATTTTAATGGTTAATTTTGACTTTATCATTGTTTTTAGCATTGCTGTAATTTATTTTTTATGGGTTGTATCCAATTTTAGTCTAACTTCTGTCCCATTCATTTCACTGGGTCTACTTGAAGTAGGATTTACATTGATGCAACGCTATTGTTTTAAGTTTTACACTGCCTTGGGAGGGTTTATCCTTACCTAATCTAGCTAATTTTTTTAAAAATACTTTTTGCTGTTTGAAATTCCTACAAAACTGGTTTACCTTCTCTATATTACGTGGCTGCCAGTCTTGTGTCACTCTTGTAAAGACAAGAATGTTACTTTTCTAATAATACAATATGCGTATAATATCAATGTTTAAAAGAGATGACTGTTGAGACTGGGGAATTTGTAATATCTCTTAAATTGCCTCTTACACTACAAGAGTTATTTGCCTGTAAATGTGATGGGTGTGTGAGGGGGGTGGGGGAAGACGTTGGCTATCCAGGCTGCTGCTGTGGGAAGGCCAGGGCTCTGTCTGGTTCCTCTGAGAAATAGGCTCACCCTGTCTCTTGGCTTATAGTGTCAAGAAAAGGAAAGATAAAAAATACATAAGTTTAACAGAGCAGTTTGGCAGCCTGTTGCATCAGGTATTACTAAAATGTTGAATGGGTTTAATTACTTTACTGCAGTACTGAATCTGCTTTTAACTTTTGATGTCATGCAGAAGCTGAAACTGAATATGGTGATAGAGAATGTATTGATAAGAAGATGTATTAGGCACACTTGTAAATAAACGTTGTCACTTAATAGCATGTTTTGAGGTGCATGATATATCTGGAACCCTCTTGTACTATAGCTGTAAGGCATAATGCTTTCAGGGAAATTGCTGTGTAAGCTAGCGGACAAACATTAGTCAACCTTAAATCTGTACAGTGCAATCCTAAGCAAGTTTCCTGACCAGTAAGTTGTATTGAGTTCAGTGGAACTTATTCCCAGATAAGTGAATATAAGAATGCAGGCTTACTCTCTCTCAAGTGGGTATGCACAATATTGCAGCTTTAATATTGGACTGAAGGTGACAAATTTTAAATTGCATGACTGGGTAGATTTTTCTTTTTGTTCAAATATAGTAACACATGATTAATATGCAGTCCTCTAGCAGTTTAGTGCATATTCACAGTGGGCTGACAAATGTCCCTTGTTTGACTTTGCTAACTAGCAGTGGAAAGTTTCTTGGCATGTGAATTGGTAAAGATTCTTGTGTGGTGGTGGTAGTGGTGCTTCCTTGCTTCTCTGGACATGGACTGATGTTTGATTTACCAGAGGCAATGCATATAGGAACTGTGCTTTGTGGACAGGTGATGCCCTGGGACACTGCTCATCTTGCAGGGTGCATCTATTCACCTTGGATGAGGAGGTGCAGAGAATACTTATCGGATTTGCAGATGACACAAAATTGGGTGGGATAGCTAATACTTTGGAAGACAAACAAAATGTAAAGTGATCTTGATAAGACTAGAGCGCTGGGCAGAAAACAACAGAATGAAATTTAATGGGATAAATGCCAAGTTCTGCACCTTGGAAAAAGAAACCAAATGCACAATTACAAGATGGGGGATACTTGGCTCAACAATACTACAAGTGAGAAGGATCTTGGAATTGTTGTTGATCACAAGCTGAATATGAGCCAGCAATGTGATGTGGCTGCAAAAAAGGCAAATGCTATTTTGGGCTGCATTAATAGAAGCATAGCTTCCAAATCCCGGGAAGTAGTAGTTCCCTTCTACTCAGCACTGGTTAGGCCTCATCTGGAGTACTGTGTCCAGTTCTGGGCACCACACTTTAAGAAGGATGCTGACAAATTGGAGAGGGTTCAGAGGAGGACAACGAAGATGATCAGGGGACTGGAAACAAAGCCCTATGAAGATGGACTGAAAGAACTGGGCATGTTTAGCCTTGAGAAGAGAAGACTGAGGGGAGATATGATAGCGCTCTTCAAGTACTTGAAAGCTTGTCACAGAGAGGAAGGCCAGGATCTCTTCTCAATCATCCCAGAGCGCAGGACACAGAATAATAGGCTCAAGTTGCAGGAAGCCAGATTCTGGTTGAACATCAGGAAAAACTTTCTGACTGTCAGAGCAATATGGCAATGGAACCAATTACTGGTCGTTCAAGATAAAGCTGGACAGCCATCTGACAGGGATGCTTTGACTTGGATTCCTGCAATGAGCAGGGGGTTGGACTCGATGGACTTGTAGGCCCCTTCTAACCCTACTATTCTATGATTCTATGTGCCACAGTCAGTGCTCCCATTGCTCTTTGTGTTCAGCTGGCCCAGAACTGATTCTGTTGGGGTAAGACAAAGGCATCAGAAGAGCTATGCCTTTTCAGTGGAGTTTATTGCCTGCTTTCAGCCATTGTTTGACAGGTGGTATGTATGCTGGTTCTGTTTCTACAACAGGAGTGCAGAACCTCCTTAAGTTTGAGGGCTGAATTCTTTCTGGGAGATGCTCTTCGGGGCCACATTCCAGTGGTGGGCGGGGCCAAAGGCAAAAGTGTTTGTGGCCGAAATACTGGCATATTTTAGCTTAAAGGTCTTACTTCCCGTAACCAAGTCTTAGGAGAGGCATTCCAATTTTTTAGAATGCGGAAAAATGTCACAAAGGCCAGGAAACCACCTAAGACTTGGTGGTTGGAAGAAATGGGGTGGAGCCATGGGGAGGAGGCAGTTGGGACCCCCCAGAGGGCCAGATTTGTGTTGGGAACCCCCAGAGGGCCAGATTTGGCCCCCAGGTCTGAGGTTCTGCACCCCTGTTCTTCAAGGGAAAGTAGAGCAGAGGTGAGTGTTTGGTCAGCAAACAGGTGGATGTTGGTCCACAGCTGTGAATTTCTGTACTCTAAGCTCCTCCTCCTCAGTGTATGGTGGAAGCTTAGTGTACCACAAATACTTGGTTTGGCCATGTGGCTCACCTGTCGTGTACAAGGCATGCTTACCCTGTGTCGTATAGTTTACAAGCCATTGCTACAGCCTGGGGAGTAGGAGAGAGTTGTTCAATTCTACACTTGTGCTGGCCCTAGTTGCCTTGTGTCTTGATGGGGAAAGTGGTATAGGTGGAAGGGAGAACCTTTATAGCAGCCTTCAGATGTGGTTCCCTCCAGGTGTTGTGGACTTCAACTCCTGTCATCCCCAGCTAGCATGGCAAAATGGTCAGGAATGCTTGGAATGATGGTTCAAAACATTTGGAGGGCACCAGGCTGGGGAAGGCTAACTTAATGCTATTGGTGATCCAAGGTTGTTAGGATGCAAGTGGTCCAGAATGGCTGTCATAATGTGATCTCTGTAGAAACTACTCTGCAGTAAAAAGCCATTGTGGTCAACTGGTCTGTTGAACCTCACCTTGTGAGACCTGGCTTTGAGTCCACTGCATCTATAGACTCACTAATTGGCTTCAGGTAAGTCGCTGGTCTTAACTGGAGCTTTTCATCTGTAAAATAAAAAAGAGCCAATTACAAGAGTTGTTGTAAAGATGACAAATAAGACTGTAAAAACGTTTGTACCCAAACTGCTATGTGGATGGCTGTAGGAGAACAGTAAGTGCATGGCATTGTCTACCCCTCGAAACTGCCTTGTTTGAGATGGGAAGATATCCTAATACTTGCAAAAACAGACGTTAGCACATTGTTAAAATGACGACTTTCAATGGAAAGAAAGTCTTTTATACATGCAAAAGACACTTTCGGTAGGAGGTTATTATTTTATTCAGATTTTTTAACTGATAAACTAATTGCTCTTTGTTGCTCTATGTTGTATAGGTATTCCATATAAACAACTGACGTTGGGTGTTCCCAAGGAGATCTTTCAGAATGAGAAAAGGGTTGCCTTGTCACCAGCTGGAGTTCAAGCACTGGTTAAACAAGGTTTCAATGTTGTTGTGGAATCAAGTGCAGGAGAAGCTTCCAAATTTTCTGATGATCATTATAGAGAAGCAGGGGCACAGATCCAAGGAACAAAGGAAGTTTTGGCATCTGATTTAGTCGTCAAAGTAATTACTACTTTTTCACTATTATTCTATCATATAGTACATACAGTTGTTCTGAGTGTTTCTAAGTGGGGAAATAATGGTATTGTGCATGGAAATGGATATGTCATAACTAGAATATCGAGTTTGGCTTTGGTTGCCTCATTGGGTGCAGCAATGCTAAAGCAAATTCACAGCTGAATAGCAAAGTTGGCACAGAGATGTTGAACCTGCACGTGGAATCTTCTTAGTACTCCATGCTGTACATGGACCTTTTTCCAAGTAGAAGCTCCCAGTATTTTCCTTGTGTGAGTCACCAACTACTCTTAATCTTGTACAGTAGTGGCTTTCCAAGCTTTCTTCTAGAGAATGCTGTCATTTCCTAGAATTTTATCATGAATCTTTGATGCCAAGTTCAGTAATAGTGCTGTGGGTGAGCTTCCCTGAGGGGCAGTTCGGTCTTCATCACAAGCTTACTGTGTACAGCTGCAGGGAAGAGTTGGGTGTACAGTTAGTACAAGCAGCGGTGGGTGCATTATATTCACCAAGGGCCCCTTGTCAAGTGAGATAAGTGAGCATTCTTGGATTCAACAGTGCAACATACAGGATTCGGTAGCAGACAAATTGGCATGGAAAGGGTTCCCCGAGAATAGGAAGGTGGAAGACAACCGCTGTATAGTATATAAACTGATTTGACTATTTGTTTGCATGGCCAAATAGCAGGGGAATTCCAAGAAAGCTCAGTTGCATCTATAGATCAAAAAGATCAAAAGAAGTCAAGGCCACTTAGTAATGTGTATGCTCTGGAATAACAAGGAGCCACTCTCTACACACTACAGTTGCCACAAGAAGGCCTCTTGAAACTGCTTTGGTGTACATATTACAGGGACTGCAGTGTATAGAGTGGCTCATTGCATAGGTCATCTACATTGTATGGAGAATTTCCATTCTACTAGCTACTTCCATTCTATGACTGCAGCCCATGGACCTCCTGACTTTCCAAATATATTCATCAGATGGGTTATGGGCGATACCTGTCCTTCCTCAAAATATTGTTTGCATATTTATGTCTTGGTCTTTTGGATATATTATCAGTATGAGCTACAGTGTCCCTGCTTGGAAAATTCAATCACTTCTGCTTTCCACATTTCTTTCCTGAAATCATCTTGCAAGGACAATACATTTTTTAAAAACATGTGCAATACTATAAATATTAACAGTGGGGTTTCTTTGGCGATAATATGAAACATTGGTGAGCAGACAGAGCAGACCTCTGTTGCTGTAGTGCAAAAGCACTTATCACATAGCATATTATCAGTTGACCAAAGTCTATCGTTGTATTTGACAGTTGTTCTTGAGTGACAAGTTTCTGCTAAGGCTTGGCTTCCACAGTCTGACTCTTTACTGACTATATTTGAACTCATAGAAAGTTGCCTTATACTGAATCACGCCACTGGTCCAGCTAGTTGTATCATCTGTTCTGATTGGCAGCAGCTGTCCAGGGTTTTGGACAGGATTCTCTACCAGGTCTACCTTGAAATGCCATTTTAAGAACTGTTTTTAGTGCTTTTAGATCATTGTACTTTTTTTTACTGCAGGTTTTACTTTGGTTTTATGTGCTGAAGTGGTTTTTTTACTCTCTGCTGCTGTTTTTATCCTGGCTTTATCATATGGTGTCGTTATTATTTTATTGTTTGTCTTTTATGTTCGTAATGTATTGTGCACCACCCGAAGAATGTGGATTATTGGGCGGCTTAAAAGTATAATAAATGCATTAATAAATGCCAGGGTTTGGGACCTTTTGTATGTGGAACATGTGCTCGAAGAGCTATGGCCCGTCCCATAACACATCATAGTTTACATTTTGTGAAAGCAGAGTCTTCATCCAGTGGTGCTGCAGTGGTAAAATAGCATGAGCTGGCAACGAGGATGTCCCTAGGTCAAACCCTGCTTCACACATGAACTCACTATTGGTCTTAAGCAAATCACTCTCTCTCAACCTTAGCCCATCCAGATAATAATATGAGGAAAATAATACTAGTCAACATTACAGGATTATTTGAGGTTTACTAAGGTACTGTATGTGCCAGCTATAGTACTGTACTGACTACTGCCATTAATTCAGTGGGGGTGTTTGCATACAGCAAATAACCCATGATTTGCTGTGGCGCGTGCTGCAGCTGTTTTGGATATTCAACCCCTGATTGGGCCTATCAGGGGTTGCTTCATGATGTCCACACCTGGACACTATAAGTTAATCATGGGTTAAACAACCCACAGTTAACCTAAGAACAAACCATGGGTGAATTGTGTGTTAGTTAACCCACAATTTGCAGCTGTTACATGCAAACCAGGTGTGCAGGTAGACTTAAGGCAGCCACTGTTCTGCCGGGGTGAAACTAGATGAGATATTCATTCAGTTAGCACTTGTGTGAATAGTATTTGTCAAAGTAAATAGGTGGAGAGGGTCTGATTTGGATCAGGACTCTGGTGAGATGGTAAGGGGCAGCCCCTGCTGTGGTCCTGATAAAGATCCCCAGCTCCCAGCCCACTTCTTGCATTTGAAGAAAAGCTTCCATTGGTGCCAATGGGTGCTTTCTCCATCAATGCAAATAGGTGTGGGGGCCCTGATCTAGTTGAGACTGCAGTGGGGACAATGGGTTAAAAGGCCCCCGTCTTCCTGCCAGGGTCTTGATCCAAATCAAGCCCCTGCACCTGCTATTTACTTTTTAAAAGCCTTTCAAACAATTGGTAATAAGCTTGAATGGCTTCTTGCAGTATTGGAATAAAACTGCCCTGCTTTATGTAGTGATCATTAGGATTACTGAGATAATTAATGAGCAGCACCCTGAGCACTCTAAACCACTATAAAAATGTGAAGTAGCATTTTATTTATTTATTTATTTTGTATAGCCAATCCATAATGCAGGTTCTTGGGGTGGGGGTGCTCACAATACAAATACAAGAATTAAAATGCAATATATATCGATTAATAATGAACAACACAGTTAAAACACAGATTTATTTTAATTTCTCCTGTGCTTTTCTTTTGTGCTTATTTATTGCTTTTATGCCTGCAATCTTGGATTGTGTAACTTGCTGTTTTTTCCCTCTCCAGGTGAGGGCTCCTATGTTTAATCCTGCTCTCGGTGCACATGAAGCAGATCTGTTTAAGTCATCTGGTACCCTGATCAGTTTTATCTATCCAGCTCAAAACCCGGACCTCCTAAACAAACTGGCAGAAAGAAAAACTACTGTCTTGGCTATGGATCAGGTCCCACGTGTGACCATTGCTCAGGGATATGATGCTCTTAGCTCCATGGCCAACATAGCTGGGTATGGAACCATAATAGTTTGTAACCATCTGCAATATTGCAACCATAGACAGTTGGGTATTGATTCATATGCCAAACAAGTGTGCATTTTTGTTTTGAGTGAATAGGATAAGCTAATTGTCATAGTCAGGCCCAGTTCTTGGGTTATAGTAGCAGGAGATGTGGTCAAGGCAGGTAGCCAAGGCAGGTAGCCAAGATACAAGCTCCTCCAATTTTGGGGACAAATTTGAGAAGCAGTGCCTAACTGAGTTCAAGGGATGTGTGGGAATCTGAAACGCAGGAGTTTTTTTCCAGTAGCGAGGGAAAGGAATTGACAAGGATTTTTTGTGTGTTCAAAGAATCTGAAACTTGGAAGACCAGAGAGTGGGACACACTACGGATTGGGTGAAAAAGCATAGTAATATTTGCATGTAGTAGGGAGGTTTTGAACTCCTGAAAACTTAACCAAAAAGTTTGATATCCAAACTGAAGCAGGTCAGATCGGAGCCAGGCTGACATTCAGAGCTTATGCATCTCTTAGGGGAAGGGAAAATGGGAAAAAAGTGTTCTGGCAGGATGGAGATGTGCAGGAACAGGAACTATGATGTGCTTCCTGTTTTTCTCCTCTCGTTCCCCCCACTTTCATAATTGGCATCATGTCCAACGTTGCTCTTGATGACCACTGTTCATTGACTGTGATCAGTTCAGTATGCCAGGTTTATTTAAACCATCCAGAAGGGCTGTTCTGGTAGAACTGAGGTGGTAGGTCTGCAAGCACAGGTATCACAGGCTACATACGGCTCCGGTCCAGGTTATCTGAAAGACCGTATCCTCCCTTATGAACCTGCCCATGTTCTGAGATCTCCTGAGGAGGCCCTTCTCTCAGTCCCACCACTGTCACTGGCACGTTTGGTGGGAACCCGGGAGAGGGCCTTCTCAGTGGCTGCCCCACAGCTGTGGAACACCCTTTCCAGGGAGGCTAGGATGGCTCCCTCCTTGATGTGTTTCTGGAGGCAGGCTAAAACATTCTTGTTCCAGCAGGCCTTTGGGACATAGTTGGAACCTGGGGGTAAGTGCTAAAATGCTGTTTTAAAATGCTGTTTTAATGTTTTAATATGATTTTAATTGTATTGTTTAATTATATTTTAACTTTTGTATATTTTCATATGTTTTAATTGTATATGTTTTAATTTTTGTAATCCGCCTTGTGTCCCAGTACTGGGAAAAAGAAGGCTATAAATAAATAAATAATACATGCAGACATTGCATTTGCCTGACAGATACTACTGCAAACTACTACCTTTGGAGAAGTGTAAGGATGGGAAACAAACTGATAACTTCCTGTTCTCTCTTGCTACTTCTGACAGGTACAAGGCAGTTGTGCTAGCAGCCAATCACTTTGGTCGTTTTTTCACAGGTCAAATCACCGCGGCTGGCAAAGTCCCTCCAGCTAAGGTATGTGGAGAAAGAAACATATGCTAGTACAAATTGGCAGGAACAGCCATCAGTTGATAATAATTATTCCTGACTTTGTATTTTAATGATAATAACTACTTGGAGTGTTCTTTTTAGCACAGTTATATACTTTTTAGCGTTTCTCAGTTAGTCAAATGCAGTTTCTTTTGATGTCAGGCATTTGGATGCTGAGTGCCTTATTAATTGGTATCTTTCAAACTGAACCTTAAGGTACTGAACTTACAGATGTTAATATACAGTTTGGCTTGCTGTTGCTGGAAAAACAAGAAAGCCTTTGTATACAGCTGTGTACACTCCTTGTTACTCCTGCATATTAATAATGTATGTTATGAACTGTGATTATGGGTAAAGAGATGCTGTGATTTTTATCTAGACTACAGGCTAAATCGTGCCAGTGCCTAGAATTTTACTTTAAATGACTTGTTTTTAGGGACTCGTTTGTTAAAGGCTTGTAAGGTTATGTCCACAGCCGAAGATCGGTTTCTAGGCTGGTGCTGTTGTAACTGGGTACTTGTGTGCAGATACTGGAGTACAAAATATATGGGTAATTCAACAGGTATAGAGAGTGCATATATGATTTGCATCTTTCCTCCCTTAAAGTAGGAAAGGATTGAGCCCATGCTTCAGTATATTTTAATGGACAAGTCATGTGTTCATGTGGTGAAGTGTCCATATATTTTGTTCTTAAGTGCCTCAATAAAAGTGCAAGATGTTGCACCAGATTCTGCACTTGGAAGAAGAGTAAACATAGATCTTTGGGAGCAATATAGTAATCACCTGGAAGCTGAGTCCATGTGTACTCTGCGCTAATGAAACCAGAATTCTGTGCCAAAAAAAGATTAATTCAGTGGTCAGAGTTGTTCAAATTAAGTATCTTGCATATATTTTCTATAGTTCACATAATTTATCCATCTTCTGCTGGGCATAAGGGGAAAGCTTTACCTTCTTGACCACTAGAAATCCCACTGAACCCCTGTTTGGCTTCACACTGTGTGCATGCTTGAAAGCCTTCATAGCCTAAGAACAAGAAACTTGACTCTAAAAGGAAAGAAAAGAAAACTAAGATCTGGAGTAGTGCTGTTCAGGATTCTAGCCACTCCATTTAATTCCCCACCCCACAACGGTGAGCACACTCAGTCCTCAGTGGGCTGTTTTGTGGGTTCTGCTCTCTCAAGGTTTTTCTCTAAAGATATTTTTGTACTTCTGCAAACCATGGGGTTCCCCCAAGCATGTGCATGTGCCTGGGTGGTGCTGTTTTGGCTACATAAGGGCCGGCACTCATAGAAGTGAGTTTGCTATTAGTATATATGATTAGCTCCATCTATCCTGCCTCTTGTATTCTCAGTCAGTGTGGTGCACGGGGCGGGGGGGGTCTGATCTTTTCAGAGCATGGGTATGAATTAACTGGGTTTTTAATTTGCAGTAGTGATTGTAAACATGGGATAAAAAAACTGACCATAGCACACACATTATTATTCTGGAAATGTGGTACCCTATTCCCTAATCATAGCCCCTTCTCCAGCTTCCAGCACACTCACAAATGATCATGCAATTCCACCTTGGAAACTACTTTCACTGATAGCTCCTCCTGTTCAGTAAGGATCTTAACTCACTGGGAAAACACTGTACCGCCTTTCAGCCCTTCTGACTGGAATAGAATACCATTGATTTGCTAGCTCCTTCCTTGGTATGGGCTTTCATGCATATGGACCACAGTTGAAACTAGCTAGCTTGTTCAAAATATGCTGGCTTTGCAAGCCATCAAATATTTTGTATGAATTGGTTAAACTGATTCCAATTGGTGCATGACATAATTGTAATTGTGTGGACGCAGGTTCTGATCATTGGAGGAGGAGTTGCTGGATTAGCATCTGCAGGAGCAGCTAAGTCGATGGGAGCGGTAGTTCGTGGATTTGATACTAGGTACATACACCTCCATCTTAAATTATTGCTAGCAGTGTTATTTCATTTGTGTCTCTCCCATCCTCCAAGGAGCTCAGGGCAGCGTACATAGGGCTGTCTCCATTTTATCCTCAGAACAACCTTGTGACTGGTCTGAGTGTTGGTGACTACCCCAAAGTGAGCTTCATGGCTGAGCTCTACCATTCCACACCAAGTCTCTGCCCTCTTGATCATAAGCAGGATATAATTCAGCATAAAGCTGCTCTGAATTTATCTGGCTTGCACCCAAATCTGTACCATTTCCAGGTTTTTGAAGGCCCTGGGACAAGATACCCTCAGTGCTATTGCTCCTCATCCTCTCTCTCATCATTGCTACTGCTTGCTTGCTTGCTTGACAGGCAGAGAGCCAGTGAGCAAGGAGGCAGTGGCATCTTCTCCTTATCACCACCATTGTCTGGACCAAAGTGAGAGGCAGGTGAACAAGCAGGTTGCAATGGTGATGAGGAGGATCAAGTCCAGGGGGCTCTTGTCAGTGGGCCCTTCCTAGGTTGTAGGCCCTTGGCAGGTGCCCAAGCATGCTTACCTTTGATGGCGGCCCTGACTGAGATACACCACGAAAGGTTCAAGTGCCATTTTAGTAATTTGTGCACTCTTTGTGGGATACTCCACTGTTCTGCACAATTTTATGTGTGGTACTCAGTTGGCTTATGCAGGTGACAGTGCCTAAGAGAACCTTAAGAATGCATGACCTGCAGTCATTGGCATCTGCCATGGTCAATGGTGGCTCAAGCAGCCATGAAAACCTGTGCTACGTTTCAGACTGTGGGGCACTTCAGACATTTCCCTCTATGCATTCTCTATGCCTGCTAGCCCCACCCACGAATGTCTGCATGTGCATTATCCCATTGACCATTAGTCCATTGACTCTCTCAACATCCATGTGTTAAGATGACCATGTGGAAGGGGCCTCTACAAGTGCCATCTTGTCCCACCCTGCAAGAGCTGTAATCATCCAGGGTTCCTCAGTGTGTGGTGTAGAGACCACTTCCACGCTTTTGGCTAAATGTGTAGACATGGTGGTGATGCTAAGGGACAGACCCATTGGTTGAAGTATGGCTCCCCTCTGCATGTTCACTGAATACATTAGGGGAAACCTCTGAAGAACCTTTATGTGAAAATGGAAAAGTACCCAATGCAAAGTTTTAAGCACAGCCCTTGTTTGTCACATGGCAATTACAGCTTTCGCCTAAGGACCTGGCTGCCTGAAGATTCCATTCTGTACAGTCTCGTTCTGTAATTAACTTACCAAATGAGTGCAAGGCATTTTCCCCTTTGTTGAAGGAAATTCACTCATGATAAGCTTATCCCTGCACAGATGGGTCACCTTGAATCTGTCCCAAGCTTCTGTTGCAGTGAGAGATAAACTGCCGTGGAGCTTATTTTGTCATATTCTGAAGATTCATGTACAAAGTCTTTCCTGGATTGAGCATTCACTATACTGTTCTTCTTTTTTTCCTAAATGTTAATAGCTTGTGTTTCTTTCCACATTATAGAGCTGCAGCGTTGGAACAATTCAAATCACTAGGTGCTGAACCTTTGGAGGTTGACCTAAAAGAATCTGGGGAAGGCCAGGGAGGTTATGCAAGAGAGATGTCCAAAGAGTTCATTGAAGCTGAAATGAAACTCTTTGCCAAACAATGCCAAGATGTTGACATTATTATCACAACAGCACTCATTCCTGGTAAGCACTCATCTGGGGGTGGGGGCAGGGTATAGGTCATCTGGAATGCTGTATCTTCCCCTCCAGCGCTCATTTGGAGGCCCCTAGGTTCTCCTCCCTATTCTAGTGAAAAGGTATTCCTGGTCTACAGGCATGAAAAAGAAATGCCTTTTCTCTAGAACAGGGGTGTGGAATATATGGCTCTCCAGATGTTGATGAACTGCCATTCCCATCATCCTTCATCATTGGCCAGGCTGGCTGGGACTGATGGAAATTACAGTCCAACAACAACTGGAGTGCTACAGGTTCCCCAGACCTACTGTGGAATGTGCTGACTTGGGCAAGTCTTTGGACCATCTCACTCCAAAGGATATGGGCAGAAGCCCAACAGTATATTGTGGCTTAAGAATGCAGGAAACCTTGCTGGATCAGACCGGAGGTCCATCTAGGCCAACGAGATGCCTCTGAGAAGCAACAGTTGGAGTATGATGGCATTTGCCTTCTTCCATTGATGTTCCCAGCAAGTGGTATTGAGTGACTTACATGCTCTGAAACTGGAGGTTCTATTCAGTTACTATGTCTAGTAGCCATTGATAGTCCTCCCTGAATTTGTCTAATCCCATTTTAAAACCATCTGAAGCCGGTGGTCATGTATGAAAAGCTGTTTCTGTTGTTGATCCTGAATATACTGCCAGTCAGTACAGACCCTGAGCTCTGGTATCATAGTAGAGGGACAAATCTCCCTCCCTCCCTCCCTCCTTCCCTCCCTCCCTTCTTCCCTCCCTGCCTGCCTGCATGGGATTACTGAGAAAACATGTTGGTTTTATCAAGGCAGATGCCACTCTTAAAATATTATTTCTTTGCATTTCAGTAGGGTTTCTTTTAAGCTCGCTTGAGGAAACTACTGCTTCTTTAGTACATGTGTGCATTCTTAATCCATGGTTTTTGAAGCGTTTTCCTTTTCCAAGGCTGTTTCTTTGCTTATGATAGCTTCTTTGACAAAACAGCATTTGACCCTGTGAAGGTAATCATCACCCTGTCTGTAATCTCTTTTAGCAGACTTGCTCTTCCTCTTACACAAAACCTATTAGAAATTCGAAGCAAACATTTTCACTCTTGCTGAGCATTGGTTGTGTGTGTGTATGTGCAATCCCACACAACCCCCAGAGTTGTCTTTCAGTCAGAATTAATATTTTTGCTTAGGCAGTGTTATTTACAACACTTCACATTTTGCAATTTGGTGTATACAAATTTCCCAAGCGCCACCGTGGTTTGTTTGATAGTCTTCAACCTGGTTTGCATGTAACAACAACTCAGACCACAGGTTGAGTATTGGTTGTAGTGGAATTGTGGGTTGTTATGTGTGAAGCCTGCACTATGCATTATTAACCATGAGCAATCCAGAGCTCACAAGTCAGCAACCAACCATGGGCTCTCTTCCTGGTTCTTCGTGGTTAACAACCCATAGTTAAACCATGGTGCAGGGTTCACACATAGCAACCACCCTGGGTAGGGCAATAAACCATGGGTTAGCAGCATGTGCAAACCAGGCTATTGTCTGGACGCCCTGTAAAACTCCTTGAGTGAGGTGGGTTGATTGCATGATAAAGGCCTCATCTGGAAGCACCCTGGCTTTGCCTTCCCATGATGCCTTGCTATGGTCTTAGTGGAGGAGGTGAATGGACGTAGGCTTATTCCTGTCTCAGAGTGTCTATTCTGACTGAATACATGAGCAAACTGGCCGGCTATTGAAGAGAATACGGTTAGTGTGTGAAAATGCATGCATACAAATACTTTTTTTTTTTTAAAGGTCTTACTTTAGAGAAAAATGTCAACACTGCTTATTCCTATGCAGTGTGATTGATACATATGACTTTGCAATATCTTTCTTTCCAGGTAAAAAAGCTCCAATCCTCTTTCGAAAAGATATGATTGAACTGATGAAGGAAGGTTCCGTTGTTGTAGATCTAGCTGCTGAAGCCGGGGGAAACATTGAAACTACAAAGCCAGGAGAGCTCCATATTCACAAGGTACTGGCTTCTTCATGGCCACACTTATTTGCATGGAGTGGGGACTTTCTAACCTATAAATCATTTAGGATTTTGTACATGGGGCTGTATCATTTTATGCTCATGCAATTCCTGTGAGGTAGGCTAGCTTTAGATTTGCCCAAGGAAGATGAAGCAAAGACTTTGACCCAGGTCTCCTTTGACCTAGTACCCAGGTCTCCCTAGTATCAAATTGGTACTAGGCTGACTGTTGATATATTTATGGATCCTTGGCCTAGTATAGGGCATATGTCTGCCTGGATCTAAAAATTATTTACTTGTAAAATTATTCATAGAAATTCAATTTTAGAAAAGTAGGCCCATGTAAATGGACAAGACTAGATTACAAAAGTACAAAATGTTTTATCTAAAGAAAACATTTTAAATCCAGTGGATAACTCTTCCAAGAAGATAGGCAGCCTTATTCATAACTCTCTTTAAAACATTTAATTTAGTTCCACTGAAGATAGTGACTGCTGTACTGATTTTTGTGGGTGTAGAAAATCTGTGTAGACCATTAGAAATCTAAGGGTATAAAAGATGTTCCATAAGTCCCACAAAATTAACTGGAAAGCAATGGTTGTGGCAACATCAACATTTATTATTGTGCTTAGCTGTTCATTTCTAGGAATAGGATTTTTCTTGTCACACTGTTTTCAGGAGTTGTGTCTCAATTCATTTACTTGTGAATCCATATTTTTGGTGTCTGCAGGGAATAACACACATAGGTTACACAGACCTTCCCAGCAGAATGGCTACCCAAGCCAGCACTCTGTATTCCAATAACATCACGAAGCTCCTAAAGGCCATAAGCCCGGACAAAGAAAACTTCTACTTTGACCTAAAGGATGAATTTGACTATGGTACTCTGGACCATGTTGTTAGAGGAACAGTGGTAATGAAGGTGAGTGAACAGATTTTGTTTCTCAAGTTGGTAATACAAACTTTCTTTATCTAATCTAATCTAATCTGATTTACAACCAGCCCTACATTTTGAGGTTCCTCTGAATGAACAGTCTTCATAGGGCCAAAACAGACATTACTTTCAATCCACATCGAGCAGCTTTGTCTTTCTATTCATTTTTGCTCTAGAGTAGGCACAGAGCCCCCTGATCCAGATGAGCACCCTAGCACAGGGGGTAGGGATGCTTTAAAGATCTGGATTGGGACCCCTATGCCTACTCTAGCATAAAAAGGAAAAGAAGACATAACTGATAGATATGGATTTAAAGTAATGTCTGTTTTGGCCCATAGTGTTTGCAGCACAGTGTGTGAGGAAGATAGTCTTATGTGCATTTGTTATGCATTGTAAACACAGTTTTTATTGTACTATGCCATTCATGCTTCACTTAATCCTGGTCTGCTTCCACCAATGTAGGCCTTTTCACAATAGAAGAACCAAGGTAGTTAAATGGTAAGCGCTGAACTAAATGTTGAGTGCAGATGCATGTGGCGTTAGCTTAACAGCCCTTTTTAAATAAGGAAAAAACACTTCTGGAGAGGCCATTTGAGACTGGGGATGAGGGTGGTGTGCTTAATATTTTCCCAATTTCCTTCACACAGATCTCTTGCCTCCTTTTAATGGAAATACCCATTTGGAACTATGGGATTCAGGGCGGAGAGAAAAGCCTCATAATGGAATAGAGGTGTGGAGTGATGAAATGATGGGAAAGGGGAAGTGTTTATTTTTTACATTAATAAAAATTGATAAAAGTCAGGCTGCAATCCTGCAGTTGGTCAAAGGCCGGCTGAGGAGCATTAAGAAACAGTGTAAGTGCTGCTCTGCCAGCAGAGAGGGAGGTCCACGGGTGTGATGATGCCTACATAGTCAGAAGTCCACTGGTACACCACGGAAATCTCCGTGGCTGTAGATATCCCACTAGTAATTTTTTAGGGGGTGGGGAAGGTGTGTGTTGATAGCTGTGGAAGCCCCGTTTCCCCAACATGCCCATAATACTGACCTGAAAGTATGCTAGATTTACCCCACCCAAAGAAGCCCCGCCTGATATGGTTTGGCAAGGAAAAGATTAACCATATCCCCCCCCCCCGGTCCTCTGACCCCAATATCCCCTCCAGAATTCACAGAACCTAAAGACCCAGACTGTGAACTGCAGCCTATAAAGTTTCCTTGGGGTGGCATTGGTGCTACTCTGGCTATGTTACTTGAACTTGCATTGCAGTTGGGAAATGTTTCATTTTCATAAATAAATAGGAAAATCCAACAGGCCATCCTAGGTGCTAAGCGAAGTGGAGACATTTGTTTCTATCCCCCACGTGTAACACTGACCTGGTGTCTGATATCTTTGTACTCAATTTCTCTTATTTTCCCCATCCCACATTAGGCAGTTCACTTTTGCAGGACCCAGGGTGAAGAAGCCTCACTTCTGTTGAGGATATCCTTGGGTACCTTGCCCAGCATGGCTAGTTCAGAGGAAAAAAAACCCCTACATCACTGGTTCTTAATCTTTAATCCACTACTCCCTACCAAAGAAGCAACATCATTATCATCATCAAATGCACACCCCCCCCCCCCGGAAGTAAAACATTAGGACACAAAAACAGCATGTCAGACAAGGCAATTTTATTCTATTTATGTTATAAGTGTATATCCCCATATAGCCCAACTCATGTGCAGAGATCTGCAAGGGAGGCCCTGCTACCAATGGGTGCAGCCTGAGGGAAGTGGCAAGGGGCAGGGTCTTCTCTGTTGTTGCCCCTGGCTTATGGAACTCCCTCATGACTCCATACTCATGACATTTCAGCATTGCTTAAAACGTTTCTATTTTACCATGCATGGTTGTTGCTGCTGAAAAAGGATGTGGTGTCAACATTTTTGCCGTAATGTTCTTCTGACTATAAATTTGTGGGGTGTTTGTGTTTTATGATATAGGTGTAACTGTATAGTTTTAAGTATTGTTCTGAGCTATTCTGACTAGGAGGAAGGGCAGGATATAAGAACAATAAATTGATAATAATAAAGCAAGACGTGTGTCTGCCCGTCTGTCAGTGCCATAGCACCAAGACCATGAAACCTAGACATCTGAAACTTGGCATGCATGCATACTAAGGGGACCCTAAGGTTGTGCACCTTAGGGTTATTTTGGTTTTTTAAACACATTAATTATTAATTAAATATTATCCCTGCCTAGGGGTGCTAGCAGGCATACTCAGACAGGGTGGACACAATGCGTCCAACTCTGACAAATGTCTAAGTTTGCTTGAAGGCTTCACTATATCAAACAAATATACTATTTCAGCCTGTGTGAAGCTAGGTCCATTTGCTAGTAAATAAATATGATGCACAGATCTGAGGCATAACAATAATACCCTTATGCCTGATGGCCATCAGCTAGCTCCTTAATGTTAGGCTTATTTGAATCCACTTGGCACCTTTTTGAAAGCCTGTTTCTCCCTTGTCTCCGTTGCTATTATAGTGCCCCCTTCATTATTTTCTTTCTGGAACATCATCATACATACATCTCCATCCATTTACAGTGAGATGAAGTAATATTTTTTGTTGATTTTTCTCTGTATGTGAGGAGGTATTCCTGTTTGATTCCTCTTTCCTGTGTACCAATTTTTTAAGGGCCTAGGGGAGAAATCTAGGCTCTAGTATTTTATCCTCATAGTAGATTGAGCTGTATACAACTCCTCTTCTCTATTGGCTGTCAGAAGTCGTATGAGGGGTGAAGGGACTGCCTAAAATTTTGAATGTTTCCCAAAATGTCTAGATCATCCCCTGGGGAGGCTGTATGGTCCCGGCTAAGAATCACTGATCTGTACTTCATTCTGAAAAGATAACTAATTGCCAAGGAGAGAGATAGTTGCTTTAGGGCACATTCCTATGGCTACTAGACAGTGTCTAGACAGCCATAGGATTTTTCGGTTTCTGGGAACCGAGCTTGGAACCAGGGCTCCGAGTCGGTTCTCAGAAACCTCACTCCCCACCCTCTCCCCTGCCACCTCGTAGGCAGTGTGGTTTGCCCCTGGCTCCGCACTCATAAGAACAGCATGGAGAGGGTGAAAAGGGGGCGTTCCCGGGGGAGGGGAGAAGGCTGTGGAAGCGCCGTTACAATGCTTCCTATGTGCCATCCAGCCTCCCCCCGCCACTCTGACGCTGCCTGGCTAGACACAAATGCAGGGTGGCTGGAGTGCAGAGGAGAGGATCCCCTGCATGCTCCATCAGCCCTGCATTGGATAATTGGCCACCTCCAAGTTCAGAGGTGGCCAGCTATCCCCAAAGGATTGTACCCTTATTGTTTCTTGTTAAAATATCTGTCAATAGCTCTTGGTAGTTTAAACCCCATGGGTAGCAGCTAGATTTAATGAAGGGCCAATCTGAAGTGACAGTAGAGGATGGTGGGCCAGGCCCCACTGCCAATTCTTCCCCAAATAAACCGCTACATGTCCTCTGGCCTCAGCCACCAGTCTCTTCATCTTTTCCCTTTGTCTCTGGGTTGGCAACTCGAGTGCTAAACAGTATCCCTCGGGAGGCTTAATTTGGTCCCGGAGACTGCTTTGTTCTGCATCTCTAGTGTAACTCTTCTGATCTGTTGGGTAAAACCATAACTGTTTTTTTCCCCTCTAGGATGGAAAGGTGATTTTTCCCACACCACCTCCTAAGAACATTCCTCAGGCAGCCCCCGTGAAACAGAAGACTGTGGCAGAGCTGGAAGCAGAAAAAGCAGCCACAGTTACACCCTTCCGGAAAATAGTGACTACTGCTTCTGCATACACAGCAGGTGAGAACGAGGTGCAATATTCTGGCCGCTCTGTGGAATTGGCAGCCAAAAAGGTTCCAGAGCTTAATAATGTCCAGGACTAAGGATTGGCTTTGCCTACCAAATTATATATAACCTTCTGATCCATCTGAGTGTAGTCTTACCCACTGTGAGATTTCCGGTGCAAGGCAAGATATATTTTATTTATAAAGCATTTCTACCCTGCACTCTAGCTAAAAAAGGAGAAGCTGCCAGTGCTGCTTGCTAATATCAGCAGGAAGGTGGTCCCTGCCCTCAGGCTCACAGTCTAAAAGACAGGGGACACAAAGAAAAAAGGATAGGGAGGGAGGAGGAAAAAAGCAAGCTTATACACCGGTTCTTAAAGTTACAGTTCTTAAAATAGCTAGCTGGGATGGGAACAGTTGAGGTAGTCAACCAAAGACAGGGCCAAAGGCAGCTGGTTTATCTGCACATGCAGTGGAATAGCCCTGCTTCTCTTCTCTCCCTCTGCTTTGCAGCCTGATGCCACAAGTGAACAAGTCACTTAGAATCATAGAATCATAGAATAGTAGGGTTGGAAGGGGCCTACAAGGCCATCGAGTCCAACCCCCTGCTCAATGCAGGAATCCAAGTCAGAGCATCCCTGACAGATGGCTGTCCAGCCTCGTCTTGAAGGCCTCCAGTGTGGGAGAGCCCACCACCTCCCCAGGTAATTGGTTCCATTGTCGTATTGCTCTTACAGTCAGGAAGTTTTTCCTGATGTTCAGTCGGAATCTGGCTTCCTGTAACTTGAGCCCATTATTCCGTGTCCTGCACTCTGGGATGATCAAGAAGAGATCCTGGCCTTCTTCTCTGACACACACAACAGTTTGTCAGTGCTTAAGACTCACCATGGAACATACAATTTTAGCTTTTGTCTACTGAAGCTTTCCTATGTTCTCTGAGACGTAATGTTGTCTTGCCTTGTAGGACTCACCACCTTGCTCGGGTTGGGTATTGCAGCTCCAAATTCAGCTTTCACACAGATGGTGACAACATTTGGCTTGGCCGGGATTGTTGGGTATCACACTGTGTGGGGTGTAACTCCTGCGCTCCACTCACCACTCATGTCTGTGACTAATGCCATCTCAGGTACAGTGACGACTGCTTCTGGTTTTGACATTGACATGGTCCTCCTGAAGTATAATTGGGGGGCAGTTTTGCATGTAATACTGTGTGAATGAGACCACCAAGTATTTCGAAGTGTGTGTGTGCCCTAACAAGACAGACAGAATTCGTTGTAGCTCCCTGTTTGACGATATAAAGTTTGGTGGCAAAGTTGGTTTTGCTGCCATGTAATGTTTTCACAGGTCCAAAATTTGGGTTCTTAAATATGGTTGCCCCAAATGAGAGAGTTCCATGGCATCTTGGAGACTAACACAATAACTGTGGTACAAGCTAGACCAGCCTTACCGAACCGGGTGCCTGCCAGATGGGTTGGACTACAATTCCCATCGTCTCCAGCCAGCATGGCCTAGAGCCTACTTATCAGGTGCATGATTTGCCCTGGAAAGTTGGTAGGTTTATACGCAATGGAGGTGAAACCGGTTTACCCCAGTGATGAACAAAACACAAGAATATCTAGTTCAGATCCCAAACAGAGGTAGGTGTGTTCCAATCCTTTCGGAGCCATGATCCTAGATAAATGCCAAGAGGCCTAGGCATACTTAGCTCACTCAAATAACACCCATTTTTTGCGTTAGTTCTGTCTAAGGTTAGATCACATGGGGGAAAAGTTGTGCAGACTGAAAAAGTTGTGCAGACTAAAAGCTGCACATAGTCCCTATTTAGACCGAGAAACACCATGTCCTATTTGCTAGTAAACTATATGTGCAATCCTATACATGTTTGGACAGAAAAAAAAGTCCTACAACTCCCAGCAAATCCTGGGAGATGTAGGACATTTTTCCTTCTACACATGCATAGGATTGCGACCTAACTCTCCATTCTATAGTTTCCAAGGCATGTTGAGAAAGGGTTTTGAGGAGCTGTATCTTTAAATAGGCCAGAGTGTTGCTTAAGCATTTTCTGTTTTTGAAACTACCTTTGTGCTTTTTCTAGTGTAGATTTTTATAGCAAAACAATGTTTGCTCCAAGTTTAGGCTGCTGTTCTGCTTAATGTGCTGCTTTTTAAAACAGTGACATGTTTTAAGACAAGAGCAGACACGTGCTGCTCTTGAACCAAAGACGTAGTAGATTGAAGGCTGTTGTGAGTGGCAGATCAAGCCATGACCAAGAAAAGGGCTGGAGATACAGATCAAGCTCTTTAGTAGATGTGTAGCAACTAATATATTCAATAAAGTTATGTTTGAACTAGGCAATCTTCTGTGTCCAGCATGACTTGGATTTAGAGAACCTTGTAAGGGATAGGATAAATGGGTTCAGGTTAAATTTAGTAATGCTTTGTAAAGTTTTACTGGTGTAACTTTCTTCATTTTTTTTTACAAAATTGGTCACTGGTTGACCTGCAACTGAGGTAGGCCACTTGGTGCTCTCCACATGTTTTGGACTACAGCTTCCAACAGCCTGAGCCAGCCAGCATGACCAGTGGTTAGGGACGATTGAAGGTCTTTGGTCAATTCTTGAATCAGATGTGTATCTAACAGCCAGAAACAATTCCCCCTCTGCTGTACAAGAACTTAAATGCCTTTTTTTTTTTTTTGGGAACAGGGCTGACTGCAGTTGGTGGATTAGCACTGATGGGGGGAAAATACCTCCCTGAAACAATTCCTCAAAGTCTTGCTGTTCTTGCTGCTTTTGTGTCTTCAGTCAACATTGCAGGTATTGAGCGTCTTTTAGCTGTTTTGTTTATTATATTCAGGAACATCAAACTAAAAAACTGGTGTTGCAATTTGTGATGGCTACAGGGTGCAATGTCCTTATCTGGGAGTGGGGGGGTTGGAGGAGGAGACCAGTCAACAAAATAAGCTTCAGGGGCTCCTTAGTTCTTGTTCACCAAAAGGCTGAGTCCTCAAGCTTGGACAACAGCATTAAGACCCAACAAGTGTTGTGATGTGGACTGGGGTTATGGTGGGCATCCAGAAACCATTTGCCAGTGTTAGAGGGTCCTTCCCATTCCAGAATATTTCTGCACAACCTGTGCACAGTGCACAACCTATGCTCATGTATTTCTGCACAACCTGTGCACAGTGCTTATAAGATTTACCAACAGACATAATATCTCAACTTACTGATTTATGGGATCCTGATTAACTTAGGTCCCAATCATACCAGATTCCTGGGTGCTGAAGTGAGTCAAATCATAAATGGCTCAGGTTAACAGTTTATGAAGTACATGAAGATGATATATGGTGGCAGAAATTATATACACAGAAAGCTCACGTCCCTTCACTTGACAAAGCAGGCACCTTTGTCACAAGGTGGTTGTATCTCTGGGTCCCCAAGATACATGATATGCTCTCCCAGGACAGACTAAAGTTCTCCAGGCTGGCAGCACTATTCCCCCTTGGAGCGAGACCGAATTGGTTTGCTTTGTTCTCAGCTTATATAGCCCCCTCTCATATTCGAGAAGATTCTCAAAGCATCCCAGCCTGGGAAATTAATTGCCTTTCCAGAGAGAGAGAGGTACAACATTCCAATCTAGGAGGGAGAGCCTCCCAGCTCATAGGTGAGATAGGACACTACTCCCCATCCCAGGGGGTGAGGTAACCAGGCATATGCACAGTTGTTGACATACAGAGCTGCATTCGCTGGCACCAATTAAAAGTATGTAAGAGGCACAGTATAGAAGCTGCCCATCAAGGGGCCTACCTTTGTTAGCTAAATCCTGCTAAAATCTGCTCACTGTGTTAAGCTCCACAGGTCTCTATGCACTTAGCACACTATACATGAAGCAGCCATGGGAGTTCACTTTCACTCTTTTCCAGCTCTTCCAGTACCAGATCCACTACAGTTGAGTTGAGGGCCTTTTGAAACCTGTGCTGCTCCATTTTAATATGCACTGACATGCCATGCCCCTGTGATCACCAAGAGGCTTTCCAGATTTTGCTCCTCCTTTCTTGCATGTATTATGACATCATTGCGCAATCACAGGAGGGCACTCCTCCCTAGGGAAGGTTGAGATCTGCTATTGAACTGAGCTTCAGTGTAACTGTCCATTTTCTTAGTATACAGTCACAGGAACATAGGAAGCTGCCTTATGCTGTGTCAGACCCTTGGTCCATCTGGCCCAGTATTGTTGACACTGACTGGCAGCAGCTTTCCAGGCTTTCAGGCAGCAATTTTTCCAGGGCTCCCTGGAGATACTGGGGATCGAACCTGGGACCCTCTGCATGCATAGTATGTGTTTACCACTGAGCCATGGCCCCTCCCCAGTGCCTCCCCTACTCTAGTGCTTTCAATAATACTTTCACTTGGTTTCAACATCTAATTTGTGTGTTCTTTTTTTATGGGACAGGTGGCTTCCTGGTCACACAGAGGATGCTCGATATGTTCAAACGCCCCACTGATCCTCCTGAATACAATTACTTGTATCTGTTGCCTGCTGGTGTATTTGTAGGAGGATATGGAGCAGCTCTCCAAAGCGGGTATAACGTTGAACAGGTGAAAAGATCTCTCAGGGACTCATAATAGCATTTTTTTTTCTTTATATCAAAAGAACAGAAATGTACTGTCTGTTTGAGTACATTACAGTAGTAATATAAGCCTCAGGCTAAGCAGTCTAGTCTGTGTTACCTGGGAATTCCATTTGCCTTGAGATGTGCAGTTTACTAATGAATGAGTTCAGAATATCAGTTTGTGGCCCAAATTTGGCCCATAGAGGATCTCCATTTGGCTTGCCAGTGCTTTTGCCAGGGCTTGCCCCAGAGAGATGCACCCTTGTTGGGTTTCCCCCAGATATGAGCTTCAGAAAAGGTTGCCTTTCTGCAGCTATGAGCTGGGAATCACAGCTCTTATATCTCATCAGTGATTGGGGGTATCCCAGGAAGGAATCTGGTCCCCTTGGTTTAGGCTGCTGTAATCCCAATCTTGCAACTGTATTTGCTGAAGCTTGCTCCACCTGTTGTGGGGTGGTGAAAAAAATGGCAGAACCTTTAGGAGTAATGCACTATAATGCAGGTAGCTTTCTAATGACTAATGCCTAAAACTCTCCCCTAAGTTGTGAACATGATCTGAATATTTTGGTTTGGCTTAGTAGTCAGCCATTACTTGTTGTCTTCACTGGGCCCTCTGGCTTGTACAGTGGAAGGACAGCTGGTCTTTCTATAAAGCTGAGTGAGAGGCAGAAGTAGCAGGAGAGACTCTCACCTCTTCTGCCTTCTCTAAAGCCCAGCACAGAGTGAGATACTTGAAAGATGGTGGGCTTCATTCTCATCCTTGGTATAGTGAAGGACTCCCCTCCCTCCATGTTCCTTGCAATTCATGGCTTGCTCAGGGGAAGGGATCAAGATATCCAGGGTAGAAATGGAGGGAGCGGTCACCAGTGCCAGTTGGATTTGTGCATTCCTGTGGTCAAGAAAACCACTATTATTCAATAACGAGAACTTGCTAGGTGGTCTTCTGAAAAGCACAATTATTTCAACTTCCTCCTCCAACAATTTACAATATGGCAGTCATGCTGTCCTAGGTATCATGTGAGGATCATTGAGGCCTAAAACAGATATGACATGGGAGCTCTGTGACTGAGTCTCCCATTTAACAACAACAAACATAAATGCATTTGCAGGGTGCTTTGGTTTTGAAACTGAGGGAGATGGTGTGTGCCCCTGCAGTGGGCTGCTAAGGTTTGGAGGTGCCGTGGAAGTGATAAGCCAGATCCAGGTTTACTTACAAGGAGACTTTACTGAGTACTTACAGCACACAGGCGTACCCAGTGGTTGGATCACACAGCTTCTCTGAACCCAGAGCCATGGGGTAAGATGGGTTTTATACCATACATGTTAGCAGTGAGGCAGCATGACAGAAGTAAGCATTAATTAGCGTTTATTTGCAACTTTCCCAGCATAGACTAACAGCACTTGTTCAGAAGGAAAACAATCAGAACTTTCCCAGCACATACACCTGTAGCTTAGCATAAACATAGCCTCACTTCTCAGGCGCATCCTAGGCCCTGATAAGATTCAGAGCTTGTTAGCGTGGAATGTGCTGAGGTGGCTATAACGACCTTTTACTCATCTTACCAGCCAAGAGGCCCACCTTGCAAAAGAATTGCAGAGCATTATGGATCTCTACGCTCCTCTAAAACTACTGGTGACTTGGTTACAGGCCTGGGGCCATTACAGATGGTATCTGATCTTTTTTTCCCCACACCACACCACTTCACCAATCTAAATTTCCATCTCCAGGCTTCTATTAGCCATTAGCTGAGGGAAAAATAGAGGTCCCTGTGTTTTCTCCTCTGACAGCACTAATAGTGGCTTTCAGGGGGTTTGTTGGCAGGGAGGGGTGGATTGAGGTTGGGGGAAAGGTTACATGCCTCCTACTCCAGCAGTGGTATGATCATCGAAACTGGAGTCCCCAGTAGCGGCTTTAAAGCTTTTCTTTTAATTGGGAGGCCAGGTCATGGATGTCCTATGTCACATATGTCTTTGGTAATCCCTGTGTGATACTTAGGACAGCATTGTCACACATGGATTGGAGGGTGACGATGAACAAGTAGTGTTTTATGTAAGGCTGCCTACTGAGTTCTCGGCTGAGGTGAGATTTGAACTGGCGGCATCCTGCTTCGTAGCCTGCTCTGTTAGCCACAATCCTACATTTGTTTTAAGCTTTCCCAAATGTAACTAAACTTCCCTAGAGATATTTGTTCTACGTCCTGTATCCTCTGCCAGGTGACTGAAGATGTGACAGTTCTTGCCATTGTCTTAGCTGAAAGAGGTCTTCAAAAGGTCTTTGGCATCACCTCATTTTCAAAACGGTCATAAATCATTACAGTGGGCAAGCTGGGCACTGGCCTCCTGCTAACCTCAGTCAACAAGACAGGAAGGAGGAAGCATCGAGAGCACAGCATCTCCCCTTCCTGGAGTAAATCCCCACCACATGTTAAGCATGTCTCAGCAGTATGGTGGCAGCAAGGTTCCTCCTTAGCCCAAGATCAGAAACCCACTTCAAACAGTTTTTGAATCCTGGTGCATGCCCCAGCCATGGGCTGCTAAGGTTTGGAGGTGCAGAGATAATGATAAGCCAGATCCAGGTTTGCCTACAAAGAGACTTTATTGAGTACTTACAGCACACAGGTGTACCCAATGGTTGGATCAGACAGCTTCTCTGGACACAGAGCCAAGGGGTAAAATGGGTTTTATACCAAACATGCTAGCAGTGAGGCAGCATGACAGCAGCAGGCGTTAATTAGCATACTGTCAAGGGCTCCTTGGAGGTCTCTCTCTGTCTAAACCAGTAGCCAAGTCCAGACACAGACAAAGGAATTCCTTTCAAAGCTTTATTCTTCTTTTACAACTTAGCAACTATACCGATTGCAACTAGATCTGAGCAGCACAGTACCTATGCCCTAAGTTGGAACAGTTGGTCCCCGTTTGAAAGGCAATTACTGGCAGACCCCTGAATATAAGGACTAGGGAGAGTCCCTCCCCTTTTCCCTTGGAGCCTCTGGGCGCAGCCGTTGTTTGCGCACCAACCTGGCACTTCGCCTCCTTTCTGCGCCCTCCATCTGGCGCCGCTCTCTGCGTCTGCGTCGCACATCTACCAAGTCTGCTATCTGTGCTTGGTCACTCCCTGGACTGCTAACTAAACTAGGAATGCTGGTGGGAGGAATCTCCATCAGCTTTTGTTCCTGGGAAAGAGGAGCGCGCTCCTCTCCCAGGAGTGATTGCTCTTCCTCAGAATCAGAACTACTCTGGGATTCTATGGGCTCAGTGTCCACCCTGACACATTCATCTGCAACTTTCCCAGCATAGACTAACAGCCCCACGTCAGAGGGGAGACAATCAGAACTTTCCCAGCACAGACACCTGTAAACATAGCCTCCCTTCTCAGGTGCTTCCCCAGCCCTGATAACATTCAGAGCTCGTTAGCATGGAATGTGCTGAGGCGGTGATATTGACCTTTGACTCATCTTACCAGCCAAGAGGCCCTCTAGCAAGGGAATTGCACCAAAGCAGAACGCATAATGGATCTCTAGGCCCCTCTAAAACTACAAGTGACTTGGTTACAGGCCATTACACCTGGTTAACCTTAACCATGGTTTACATTGGTGCTGACTTATGGTGTAGATGGGGTGGGGAATTCACTTCAGGGAGAGGCTATGGAGAGGGAGTACACATTCTTGAGTTTGGTTCCTCATTTCTTAATTGTGTTAGCACCTGTACCAACCTGTTGGCTGAGAGAGTCGCATTTCCCAACAAATGCAGAAATGAATTATAATGATCCAAAAAGCTATCATCAGTGCTGTTCATGTTTTGTGAGCACCTTTCATGTAAAATGTGTCACCTTAAGAGCGGCTTTGGATGCTGTTAAAGAAGCTTTGCTGGACAAACGGTGCAATCACTCCCACATTTTGCCTGGTTGCGATGCTTGTAATATTTGAAGGAGCATTTTTGAGCAGGCTGTGCTAACTTCCCTTTTGAAAGTTGTAAGAAATTCTACCAGCTTCTGAAAGTAGCTTTCGGGCCCAACCTCCAGTACTGGAGGTTGGGCCCGAAGGGCAGTCTGGGGATTCTGCTCGTGTACTGTCCACCCCGCTGCATGACTGACTCCCTGGCCGAGATGCTTGAGGTGGTCTCTGATGTGCGTGTACAGTCCCCTAACTTATTGGTGTTGGGGGACTTCAACGTACATTCAGAGGCCATCCTCACAGGAGCACCTCGGGACTTCATGGAGACCATGGCCTCCTGGGAGCTGCACCATATTCTAACTGGGCCCACCCATGTAGCCGGTCATGCACTAGACCTTGTGTTTGTTTCTGGAGAAGCGGGGAGTGATCTGGAAGTCGGGGGTATATCCACCACCCCCTTGTCATGGTCAGATCACTATCTGGTGACGTTGGACTTCTCGGTTCCACAACCCCTCCGCAGGGGTGGAGGACCCATTAAAATGGTCCGCCCCAGGCGTCTTATGGATCCAAATGGATTCCTGAACACGCTTGGGGATTCTCTGGGGCACGCCAACGGCCACTCGGTCGAGACCCTGGTGGGTGGCTGGAATGCCGCAATCACTGGGGCATTAGATCAGGTGGCTCCGAAATGCCCTCTCCCCCTGAACAGGGCTCGGACTGCACCATGGTTCAATTTGCGGTTACGAGCTCTGAAACAGGAGGTCAGACGGCTAGAGCGCCGGTGGCGGAAGTCTCGCTCCAGAGACAATCAGACATGGGCTAGAGCTATATCTTCAGCCTATCACGTGGCGGTGAAGGCAGCAAAAAAGGAATATTATGCTGCCTCCATCGCGTCTGCAGAGTGCTGTCCCAGGAGGCTGTTCCAAGTGGTCCGGAGCCTGGTCGGTCCTGTGGCTCCGGAACCACTGGAGCATTCTAAGGCCTCCTGTGAGGCCTTGGCAAGGCACTTTGCAGATAAAATTGATCAGATTAGGTGTGTTACTCTGCATGCTGTGGATACAGTTAGTGAGCAAGAGGCGGTCTGTGGCAAACCGGTTTTGTGGGATCAGTTCCAGCTTCTTCCTCCTGATGAAGTGGACAAGGTGCTTTCATCTGTACGGCCGACCACCTGCTTACTTGATCCTTGCCCATCTTGGCTCATTATGGGCTGCAGAGAGAGACTGGGTGAGGGGATCAAGGCGGTGGTGAACGCCTCCCTTGAGGAGGGAGTGATGCCATCAGCCCTCAAGGAGGCAGTGATAAGACCGCTCTTACAGAAGCCCTCCTTGGATCCTCAAGTTCTGAACAACTTTTGCCCAGTCTCAAATCTGCCATATTTGGGCAAGGTGATTGAGCGGGTGGTGGCGGTGCAGTTGAAGGCACACTTGGAAGAAACTGATTATCTAGACCCATTTCAGTCGGGCTTCAGGCCTGGGCATGGGACAGAAATGGCCTTGGTCGCCTTGGTAGATGATATGAGGAGGGCTCTGTATAGGGGTGAATGCTCCTTCCTTGTTCTCCTCGACCTCTCAGCAGCTTTTGATACCGTTGACCACGGTATCCTCCTGGACCGCCTGGAGGGGTTGGGCATTGGGGACACCGTATTGCGGTGGTTCTGGTCCTTCCTCTCCGGCAGGTACCAGAGGGTAGCACTGGGAGAGGAGGTTTCGGACCCGTGGCCACTTACTTGTGGGGTGCCACAGGGTTCCATCCTCTCCCTGATGCTATTTAACATCTATGTGAAGCCGCTGGGGGCTATCATCACGAGGTTTGGGGTGCAGTGTCATCAATATACGGATGACGCGCAGCTCTACCTCTTGTTCAAATCTTCACCAAGGTTGGCCGTAGAATCCCTGTCCAAATGTCTGGAGATGGTGAGTGGCTGGATGGGGAGGAATAAGCTGAAGCTGAACCCTGACAAGACCGAGGTACTTTTGGTGGGAGACAAGAGGAGGCTGGGGGATGTTGACCTGGTGTTGAATGGGGTACGGCTACCCTTGAAAGACCAGGTCCGCGGCCTGGGGGTCATTTTGGACTCCCAGCTGTCCATGGAGGCTCAGGTGTCAGCTGTGAGCCGGACAGCGCTGTATCAACTCCATCTGATACGGCGGCTGCGCCCTTTCCTTCCCGACCATCTGCTCCCATCGGTACTACATGCCCTGGTCTCCTCTCGTTTAGACTACTGTAATGCGCTCTACGTGGGGTTACCCTTGAAGACGGTTCGGAAACTGCAGCTGGTACAGAACGCGGCGGCTCGCCTGATTAAAGGCAGCCGCCTGTGAGATCACATCACTCCAGTGCTGAAGGAGTTGCACTGGTTACCAGTTGTTTTCCGGGCCAAATTCAAGGTGTTGGTTTTGACCTTTAAAACCCTATATGGTTCCGGCCCAGCCTATCTTATATGGTTCCGGCCCAGCCTATCTTAAGGAGCGCCTCCAGCAGCACCAGACAGGCCGCTTAACAAGATCAGCCTCGGATGGCCTTCTGTCTGTCCCATCATCCAGGACAGCTAGACTGGTGGGGACGAGGGAGAGGGCTTTTTCTGTGGTGGCCCCCACTCTGTGGAACTCCCTCCCTAGGGAACTCCGTCATGCCCCCTCTTTAATGAGCTTCCGTCGTGCATTAAAAACGTGGTTGTTCAGGCAGGCATTTGGGGTGGGTTAGGGTATTTTAGGAAATGTTTTTATTGTAGAATTTTATTGTTTTAAACTGTTTTATTGTGTGTTGTACATCGCCCAGAGTGGCTGGGTGACCAGCCAGATGGGCGATTAATAAATTTAATAATAAATAAATAAATATAAATAAAGTGGGTGTGGTTGTGCATTTAGCTGCTGGCTCTGCTTTAAGAACTACCAGAGCCACATTGTGAATCTTGCCTTTCATTTGCAAAAAATAAATCTTAGTTGGAGATACGCAGTTAATTGCAGTTAATGCAGTGTTGCGTAGTGCAGTCTAGCACAAAACACGTTTCTTGGCATAATGTGATGTTTTGGAATTTGGCAGTTCTGTTTGCGATATGTAATGCTGATTGAATTCCTTTCCCTTTACTCTCTTTTTCCTTTCCTCCCTAACATGTCTTACCTTTACCTTTAGATTGGAAGCCTATGGGCAGGGTCTGTATTCCCCCCCCCCAATTTGTTTAAAATGTCTAGCAAGTTTAGATGCTTATATGTTTTATGTTCACTTTTTAAGATGATATACCTGGGTTCAGGCTTGTGCTGTGTTGGTGCTCTCGCTGGCCTCTCCACCCAAGGAACAGCTCGACTTGGCAATGCTTTGGGCATGATAGGAGTTGCTGGGGGCTTGGCAGCTACTCTTGGAGGTCTGAAACCATCACCTGAGCTGCTGGCTCAGATGTCAGGCGCAATGGCCCTGGGTGGCACAATAGGTGAGTGCAGAGATAAAACATCACCTGGACTATAAAAACATATTAGTTACACAACACTTTCATATTGCAATTAAACTCCTTTCTGATGCTTTAATACTTCCATGTCATCTGCATGTGTTATTTGTGACTAGAGAACAGACCCAACTTTGCACAGGTTGGAATAGCCCTTAGTTTGGTACAGCGAAACTTTCAACGAAATTTACGTAGCTGCTAGAGGTGGACACATTGTGTCCGTCCTTTCTGAGTGAAGTCATGCTTCTGGCATCCCTCGGCATGACCCCTGTCATGGCGTAGCTTTATAGCACATCTTATAGCCCCCTGAGGGAGAGTTCTGTCCTCTCCATTCCCCTGAAAGGGAACTTCCACACAGGAGGGGGGAGTGGGCAGGAGTATAACTCAGTCTCTTGGCCTACGAATCTCCCCTGGCTTCAAACTATTAATTACAAAGCTATGCCCTGGTTAGGGAAGTCTTCCCCTAGTGGCTGAAAATGTTACTGCAGGCTTCAATCACATGGGCGTGTTAAAATTAGTGTGTGTGAGTGTTTTAAGTAACCTTGAGGCACACTCCTAGGGTCCCTTTAATATGTATGGCAAATTTCAGGCATCTTGGCACTATGTTGCGGATGGATGCACATCCTCTATATTATAGATCTCTGTTTAGCAGTTAGAGGATCTGGTGAACCTTAAATAAAGCAGCCAAGTTTGTATAGCACTCTTGGTTGGAAAGTAAGAAATGTGCAACAGTGTTCATGCACATTGGCTCAAAATGGGAAAGGCACGGAGGAACATTGCTTGGGGTGGAAGTTCAATGTTGGGATACCAACCTGGGAAAGAACTTGGAAAGCAATCCTGGAAAGCTGACTTCCAAGATCAGCTGGAATGCTGTCGACAGTAGTTGACTAGATGTGCTTTTGGTCTGACTCATTATATGACAACGCAATAGAGGAAATTTGGACCTCTTATCAGCTTGTCTTTCCCCCCTCCCTGTCTTGCAGGTTCTGCTTAAAGAGCCTCCAGTCATGAGGCTGTTCACCTAGAGAAGGACCCGGGAGTCCTATTTGTTTCTTCTACCCTTTGGTTTTAGTTGTAGCTAATGAAAAGAGAGCTTCGGCTATGGGGTGGTATATAAATGCAACAACAACAACAATAATAATAATGGGACAATAGCGGAGGTTGAAGTGCATGCTTTGCAACTTACTAGGCCATAGTTACAATCTCCAGTTAACCAGATCATAAGGAGCTCAGCTGGGAAGGACCTTTACCTGAAATCATAGAGCTGTAAGAAGGCAGAGGTAGAAAATAATTAGTAGAAGGCAAGCTCCTTAGCTTCTTGTGTCATAGATACAGACTGTTCTTAGATGGCCTTATTGTAAAGCCAAAACTGGTATAAAGCAGCTTTATTGTAATTGCGTTAAGCACTTGATTCCTTGAACATAATCTCTCCTAAGGCATGAAATGCCAACTATAGAGAATGCAAGTCACTACTAATGCCGAAAAGCTTTCGTTACTGGAGCACTCCCACCCACCCCCTCTCTCTCACCTGGATGCTCCGAATAGCTATATCACTGTTGACACTAGGGATGGCGGAGAATTCCACCGTGGACCCAAATGAGGCCAGATTCTTTTGAATCCGGCCTCTGGAATCCGTGGCAGAACAGATCACTTACCTCCGCCTCCCGAGGATTCCTCTGGAATGACATGCTGGATCCGGACCGCTTGCGATAAGGTAATGGCGGCTGCCATTACCGTATCGCTGTGAGGAATACAGCCACAAATGGATGCAATTAGGTTAAACTAAGTGCTTTACAGCCACAAGTGGTGTCCACTACGCCATTTGCGGCTGTATTCCTCCCAGTGATATGGTAATGGAGGCTGCCATTACTGTATCACCAGAGATACGGAGCTGGTGTGTGGCTCTGAGGAATCCTCCCGATGTGGAGCTGCTCTGGAGGATTCCGGGGGGGAGGAATGGATCACCTCCCCCACCCTCCCCCATCCCTAGTTGACACACAACAGCACCTCATATTTTATGCATTTTGTCTTCACAGGTCTGACAATTGCTAAGCGTATCCAGATTTCGGATTTACCTCAGTTAGTGGCTGCTTTCCACAGCTTGGTGGGCCTGGCTGCTGTCCTCACCTGTGTGGCGGAGTACATGATTGAGTATCCCCACTTCGCTACTGATGCATCTGCAAACCTCACCAAGATTGTGGCTTATCTTGGCACCTACATTGGAGGCGTAACTTTCAGTGGTTCTCTTGTTGCTTATGGAAAGCTACAGGGTAACTCATCCCCCTTTTTCGGGGGGATGGTACATTCGGTCTTTCTTTGTCT
The DNA here is from genome assembly GCF_057233095.1 of Heloderma suspectum. Classification (NCBI taxonomy): domain Eukaryota; kingdom Metazoa; phylum Chordata; class Lepidosauria; order Squamata; family Helodermatidae; genus Heloderma; species Heloderma suspectum. The sequence goes on from NC_139459.1 coordinate 31,852,011, forward strand.
ATGGGTGTGTACACATACATACTGTTTTGGCGTAGTTCACACTGAGATGGTAAACCCATGTCATGGCTGTACCACGCCAGAGTGCAGGCGCAGGCTCACTTAATTTCAATGCTCCTTCGCATCTACAAAAATCTGCTGCAGATAGAATGCTAGAGAGAAGGCTATGCTGGAACCTCCCTTCCTGACCTTTGATGTGATACAGCCCAGACACAGCTTTACTTAGTGAGAATGAATCTGTTGTATCTGAACAGTGTCTGCATGATGCAACTCAGGCTTAATTATTTTGGAAGGTTTTCATGCGCTTGTGGGCCAGCTGTGAAATTCAGGTTCTAGTGCAAAATAATATTTACAGAACTGAAAAGTCCTGCCTTTTGTTTTAAGAAAAGAGCCGGTTTTCAGACCTCATGGGGTAGGGTGACAGACACACACTCCTCAGAATGTGTGAGCTAGCCTTCCTAACCTGGCACTCTCCAGATGTGTTGGAGTGCAATTCCCTGAGTTCCCAGCCAACTATTTAGTCCCAACACAACTGGAGAGTGGCAGGTTGGCGAAGGCTGGTGTAGGCAGTCTCCAGTTGCTGAAGGAGGGTCTGGTGAGCTAATCATCAGTCAAGCAGCCCTTGGGTGATGCAGTCAGCAGCTTCTGATTCTTTGCTTGAGGTGCATGGTGCCCCTTCCTCAGACCAGGCACATTCTAGGTGGAATCCTGGAATAATAATAATACGACCATGTTGAGCCCAGCAGACTGCTCTCTGTTGAGGGAGATTGACACTGGACTAGCGGCAGGATACAGTCATGTTGACAGGGCAGAGAGAAATAGGCAAGGGGTCTTTAGGCTTCAGCCTCTCCAACTTTCTGGCTTTTGTTGTTTTTGTTGCTACTAATGTCTTTTCAGCAGGACAATTCTAGAATGTGAATTAAATTATTTTATACTTGCAGGTATGCTGAATTCTGCCCCACTCCTCTTACCAGGACGGCACTTATTGAATGCTGGTTTGCTAACTGCAAGCATAGGTGGAATGGTTCCCTATATGATTGATCCTAGTTATGCAACTGGGCTTACTTGTTTAGGGTCTGTGTCAGCTCTATCTGCTATTATGGTAAGTGAGAAGTATGTGTCTGTCTGTGTGTAAGGATACTACACTAGCAAAAAACCCCAAAAGTAAACCTTGATGCACATGGTTATGTTTGTTTCTAGGTATGCTGAATATTGTAGTGTACTAGGTAGGCTGACCTTGTAGAGTTGGAAAAAGTGCAGAAAAGGGCAACTAAAATGACCAAGGGGCTGGGGCAACTCCCCTATGAGGAAAGGTTACAACAGCTGGGATTATTTAGCTTTAAAAAAAAGGCAAATAAGGGGGGACATGATAGAAGTATACACAATCATGCATGGTGCAGAGAAAGTGGATTGGGATACATTTCTCTCTCTCTCTCATAATACTAGAACCAGGGGTCATCCCATGAAGCTGAGTAATGGGATATTCAGGACAGATAAAAGGAAAGACTTCGCACAGTGCATAGTTAAAACTATGGAATTCACTTCTACAAGATGTAGTGATGCCACCACTTTGGATGGTGGCCAAAGTGCTACTTACAGTATCAGAGGCAGTATTCCTATGTATACCAGTTGCTGGGGAATTTGGGAGGACGCAGGTGTACTCATGTCCTGCTTGTGGGTTTCCTGTGGGTAGCTGGTTGGCTGCTGCATGAACAGAATGCTGGACTAGATGGTCTGATCCAGCATGGCTCTTCTTATGTTCTTAATAGCCAGAGTTGAAAGTATGATAACAATGATAAGCCAGTCAGTTGTTTCCTTCTGGTATGGAGAATCCCGGAGTGAATTGTGTGTGTGAGAGAGAGATATATAAAAGAAATAGGGTACTATTGGATCAGCTTTTGTTGACTTTATTCTGTACTAGTCAAACCTCATTCAGAGTTTGGCTACTTCACCTTAAGAGTGATACAGACAATCTGGAATGGGCTCACAGGAAGGCAATGAAGATGGTCAGTGATATGGAGAACAAGTCCTATGAAGTAGGGTTGAGGGAAGTAGGCATGTTTGGCCTGGAGAATGGAAGACTGGGGGTGGGGTGGGTGGACGTGGTAGCACTCTTCAAATACTGAAAGAGCTGTTGCACCAAAGACAGCAAAAACATGTTCTTTGCTAACAGAGCTAGATCAAATGGACTTAAGTTACAGGAGGATAGATTTCAACTGAACATTATGAGAAATATTGTGAGCAGTTTGATAGTGAAGTCAGTTACACAGAGGGTGATGGGCTCTCTTGCTGTAGGTCTTCAAGGGGAGGATGGGCATACATTTGTCTGGAGTCTTCTAGCTCTGGATTTCCTGCATCCACCAAGGGGGATGGACTAGAGGGCCTACAAGACCACCTCCAACTTGGATTCTATGACTTACAACAGGGGTCCTCAACCTTTTTGGAGCTGTGGGCACATTTGGGAATTTGAGAACCCCTCTGTGGGCACTGCCATAAAATGGCTGCCACAGATAATGTGGCTAGTCACATAATGGCTGCCATAGGGGCCTGGCTTGTCAAAAGTGAGCTAAAGAGGTGGTGGAGGGAGAGAAATAGTGAGACTAGTGGCTGGGAAGGAGGGGAAAATAGCAAGGCAAAGGGGTAGAGGGTAGAGAACGAGCAAAGCTAGAGGCCAGGGGGGAGAAACAGCAAGGTAAGGAGGTAGGGAGAAAAACAGCGAAGCTAGAGGCTGGGAGGGAGGGGGAAACAGCAAGGCAAAGGAGTAGAGAAAGAGCATGGCTAGAAGCTGGGAGAGGGGAGAAACAGCAAGGTAAAGAGGTGGGGAGAGACATACCGAACCTAGAGACTGGGAGGAAGGGGAAACAGGAAGGCAAAGGGGTAGAGGAAGAGCAAGTCTAGCGGCTAGGAGTGGGAGAAACAGTGAGCTAAAGAGGTGGGGGGAAATAATGAGGCTGGAGGCTGGGAGGGAGGGGTGAGATAGCAAGGCAAATGGATAGAGGGGAGAGAAAGTGCAAGAGGCTAGAGAGGGAGAGAAAGGGAGGCTAGAAAGGGAAAGAAAGAAGACTGCCCTAACATTCTGCCGAGGTTTCTATTTAATGTTTCTTTTATGGGGACAGGGAGTGGAAAGCTTTGTGGGTGCCGTTGGAGGTGCCCGTGGGTGCTTAGCACCTGTGGGTGCCAGGCTGGGGAACCCTGACTTAAAGGTATGCAAAGTTCTCAAGTTCAGTTGAGTTCTTTGTGAAGGTAGTCAAGAAAGTGTGTGAGTAATGCTGGAGGGAATTCCAGTGGCTCAGGGAGACCGCTTCAGTGCCATTAATAATTAGTCCCTCATAACTATCAAAATCCAAGTTATGAAAAGTAAGCAGATACATGCATGATAGTAATGCGCCAATCACATAGTATAGTTTTGTCTTGAAGCAGTGTTTGTTACCTTGTTCGAGAATTTAGTTATACTTTCTTAAAACTGTTGAGTATAGAGGGCCATGTCTGTGGGCTCCAGAAGTCATCCAAAAATGTTTTGAGCTAGTGAATATGCTTGACTGAGAGCTTGAACATTTATTTTTGGCTTTATTTCTGTTCCTCAGGGTGTCACTCTAACAGCAGCCATAGGAGGGGCTGACATGCCAGTCGTTATTACTGTACTGAACAGCTATTCTGGCTGGGCGCTCTGTGCCGAAGGATTCCTGCTCAACAACAACTTGCTAACGATTGTGGGCGCGCTAATCGGTTCCTCTGGTGCCATCCTGTCTTATATCATGTGTGTGGTAAGGAGAGCATAGAGCTGTGCCTTCCCCCTCCAGAGGAATGAATCATTACTCATGTGTGGGAAGAGTTTTGTGTTGTGGGTTTTCTTAGTTCAGTTTTTTAAAAGTCTATGTGTGTTCAGCCTATTCCCCTCTTGTTCTCTTCTTGTGCTTCTTTTTTCTTTCTCTTTTCCCCCATTATGGTTTTGAATGGAATTGTTACTCTTTATGAATGCTGGAAGTCAATCTGGGGGCTCGAAGTCAAAAAGTGAGTTACAAATTCAGATAGTGCTTCCTGCCCTTTGGCCACTTTACAGTGCAATCCTATCCATGCCTACTCAAAAGTAGGTCCCATTGAGTTAAGTGGGGCTTACTCCCAGGGAAGTGTGTATAGGATTGCAGCTTAAGTTGCTTTCCATAGTAACAATATAATGCGGTTTGCTCTCAAGGTGCTTAATGTAACAGAAAATGCAGTGAAATTGTGCAGATATTTTAAAAAAAGATTTGAGAAGGAGGGCCAAAAGGGAAGAGGAAAATAATAGGTTTGATGGGAGAGAAACCAAGAGTGGATCTTTTAAAACACCCCAGAGAACGGAAGTCTCTAGGCACTCTTTAAGGCAAAGAGGAAAATTCAAAGATGAGTATCTGGAGGAGTGAATTCTTTGCTGAGGATCCACCATAATAAAAGCCATGTGCCTATTAAAATTTTAGGTTTAATGAATGTTGTGTTGGAGTCCAAGTAGCCACTGGTCTGTTTCAGAAACTGGCCTCGTTTACAGCAATTGTTCGTTCATTCATTCATTCATTCATTTAAATCAGCCTTATATTTACTCAACAACTTGCCTGGTCTCCGTAAATGAACAGAGATCATGCAGGCGAGTACATGGAATTCTGTGCAAGTGAGTGAGCAGGCTGCCAAATGAAGAGAACTCCGTCCCTCCTCCACTTGACAGAAAGCAATGTGTTTCCTAGCCTGCTAAGAAAAAGTTAGTGGCCTGTGTTTCCATGCTGGCTGTGGAGGAGGGCTTTTCCTTGCCTCTGCAGTTTGCATGAAAATGCAAGCTAGTAATTTATTTTTGCAAGTTAGGGCGCGATCCTACGGCTGCTAGACAGCGGCTAGACGGCCATAGGATAGGTCGGTTCCCTGAAAACTGAGCGTCACCCCCTCCCGCGCTGCCTACAAGGCAGTATGGAGTGGCCCTGCACTTGGAAGAGGAGCACAGAGTGGCAAAAAACGGGATGTTCCTGGGGGTGGCTGGGGCGGGGAAGTGGGAAATCTGGCACGACACATCCAATGTGTTGTCCTTCCGCTGCTTCCCACGCTCTGATTTCCCGCAGCTAGACAGCCGAAATTGGCTGTCTAGCCGCGAATGCAGGGCGACTGAAGCGTGGAGGGGGCGATACCCTCTGTGCTTCTTCTGCCCTGCATTGGATAGGTGGTCACCTCCGAGTTCAGAGGCGGCCACCTATCCCCATAGGATTGCTGCCTTAGTAACTGTTGTGGGCTTATTTACAAGGCTGTTTTAAGAGTTTTATCCCACTGTTTTGATACAATTGAGTAGCTAAACAATATGACCAAATAACAGATAAAGTACACTAATAATAATTTGGCCCCATAATACAATGTCAGCAGCAGAAACAGTCTGTAACATTAACAGCACTAGTAATACCAAATTCAAATAGACTTTCAGGCATTACCCAGGCTGAACTGGGATGCAATGGCATTTTATCCCGTTGCCGAAAGACTATGAAGTGGGGACAGTTGAACTTCCCACAGTTTTCCAAAGCCTGGGTGCAACAACTGAAAAGGCCCTTTCTTGCATCCTCACCCACTGAACCTCTGAGGATGGTTGTGACACAGAGCGGAGCCTCACCTGAAGATCTCAGTGTGGAGGTATGTACATACAGGAGGAGGTGGTCCTTTAGATCGGGCATTGGCAGACTTCAGGTTTGTAGGATCTACTTCTTTTAAAACTAGAACCTCAAGGTCCACCTACTGGAGCAAAATGCTGAGGCAGGGGGCCAAAAATAAAACAAATAGTGCACTCCATAAATCGTACACTGGGATGGCTTGAATGTACATTTACAAATAGACATTTGAGTCAGTGCAGATCAGGGATTCTAACACTCTGGGGTGTGTTTGTTTTTTAAAACCTTTTTGTTGTTCCAAATGGTTAAACATTTAGGAGTCAGAAACCCTTGCTGGTTTTTCTATCAATCGTCCAACGATCAATCAGAAGATCCCCAGTATACCTGCTGCCTCCCTGCTTTAGATATTCTGGTCTCAAACTGGATTAGGCCTGGTCCCAGCTCAGTTCAAAGTGCTGGTTCTGACCTTTAGCATCCTAAAACTCAGAACCAGCACTTTGAACTAGCCTCAGAAACAACCAAGTATCCTGCAAAGATGGGATAATATTGGTGTAATATGCTATATGTTCTGAAGCTGTTCTCAATTGCTAGGCATACTAGACCATCTTGTTAACATTCTGATTACGCATTTGATACAGAAACTTAAAATGTTATGTTTTAATAGTGATAATTCTGTGTGTACTGCTCATAGATACTCCAAATACATTATGTTCATTTTAAAGATTCAGCTAAAAAGGCTCTGCTTGTAACCTGCAGTTGTTTTTTAAAGTAACATTTGGGATGTAATTTTTGGATGGCCACTGGGTGGCAGCAAATCTGCATGAAATGAATGACTCGAAAAATCACTCATTCTAGAGATTAAACCATACTGATGATGCAGTAATGCTACTTTTATTCCTCTCACTTTTTGTTAATGAGAGGTATAAAAAGTATAAATAATAATTATAATAAAATATAAATGCTAGTAATCTTCAATTGGCATTGACATTCCTTCCAATTTTCCTCTGACATAAACTTTTCATCTTCCATAGTTTCTTCTGCCATTTTCTCTGTTCTCATATTGTCCAGGGGGAAGACTTTGGGTATCTTCCATTGCCTTTAGACAGAATCATGTTGGGTATTGCATAATTATGTCATCCTGAGGCTGGAACATTATAGGAAATCGAAACATGGAGTGGGATAAATACAAAGATTAAGGAAGAGATATTGCTGAAATTTTGCTTTGCGGAAAGATGTCTTGTTGTTCTTGACTTTAAAAATCAACTTGTTTAAAGCATCCCGTTGTGTGCTTTTCTCCCTTAGGCCATGAACCGTTCTCTTGCCAACGTGATCCTTGGTGGATATGGCACTACTTCGACAGCTGGTGGAAAGCCAATGGAAATTACTGGCACTCATACAGAAGTGAACGTGGACAGTGCAGTTGACATGATAAGGGAAGCCAATAACATCATAATCACTCCAGGTAAAATGAGGCTGCTCACGTGGTATGAATAATATATGTAAATTACTAATATTTGCATATATGTATTTTGCAAAAGCCTGGTTCCATGATATATTTCCTTTGCTTGGTATGGAAGGCCAGGGGCCAGGCAGATGTTTTTACCGGCCTAACTGGTCCCCTGTTAAAATAAAATAACATTTTGAGGGGAGTTTTAACCAGCTGTCATTCTCTCTCTCTCTCTCTCTCTCCCCCCCCCCCCCCCGGAGGGGGCTGTAATAGTTAATAAATAAAACGTTTTGCACCCTAGACAATTGGGGACGATACCTCAGTTTCTTATATGCAACCAAAATACCTGGAGGCATGTAGTACTGGAGGACATTAAATGGTAGGTAAGCACAGAAGATTTAAAGCCAGAAACAATTTCGTGTAATAGATAAAAAATGTAGTATTAGGAAACCAGATCAATTGGAGGTTAGTTAGTCTTTAGAGTTAGAGGACATTATATGTATGTATGTGTGTATATATATATGTGTGTGTGTGTGTATGTATGTATGTATATATAGTCCACTGTGTCTCTTGGGCTCAAGGCATGACTAGCAATGAGGTATAAACCAGAGCTGAAATGGACCCCCAGATCTGCCCATTCACAGTTGTCTAATTGGGATGCCATTTTAATTCTTTTCAGAGGAAGTTGGGGGGGGTAAACTGGTTCATCTGGTTTCAGGGGGCGCTTCCTATAGCAATGGTGACTTCTTTTCACTCTAGATTTACCTTTTAAAAAGCCATCACTTTGACAGCGATGGGCTGGCAGTGGGCTTTCTCTTCCTCCCTGCTCTATGTTTATAAACAAAAGCCATGGTGCCACACCAGCTCCTGCTATGCTTCCCACCTCCAGCATGCCCCAGGAATTGCACGGCGTTGGTGAGGAAATGTGGTGGCAGTAGCAACTTTGGCTTTAAAACTGGGTGGAGAGAAGGAAAACTGCCACGCTTATGGGTGGTGGTTTTTAAAAGGTAAGAAGAAACCAAACAAGAAAAAAAAGTAAACTGCAGTTACTGTGAGTACTCTCCAAAATCAGGCAAACTAGTTTGCTCCCCCCCCCATTGTTTTCCAGTTTCAGCGGATATGAAGTGCCCCCGGCCCAGCTGAGCGAATATGGATCAAGTCCAGCACAGACATAAAAAAATGAGAGGCAATAATGTCCCCAAACATCACTATCTAATAGTTTATGATCTTAAGCCACTCTTTAAATAGAAATTTAACCATGGGGTGGGAGATCTTGTGTAATCTTCTTTGACATGTTTGCACACACATGCTCCTGTGTGATGAAAAATTGCTGGCACTACAGATTTCACCCCTTTGAAAATAAGGTGGATGTTTCAGTGGTGCTTTAGTCTGTTTCTCAAAATGAGAGAGGCCTGAAGCTGCCTTTTATAAGTGTCCGTCTGCTCAAGGTGTGTGCTCGTCACGAAAATCTTAAGCATTTGTTAGTAGCAATTTCTTAAAATATGTGTAGCCATATGTTACGTGATATAAAAAGTTAAGCCTTATTCGTGGCATATTTTAATTCCCCCAGAATGTTTCTACTATTTATGATAAGAACTTTGCATCTTACAACATTCCTATAAGGCAGAACAGTTTTAATAAATAGTTTTAATTTATTTATATTAAATAAATTAAATATTTAATTTAATAACGCTGGTGAGGGGAGGAGCCTGAGAGAATAGTGGCTACACCAAGGGCTACGCGGTGAATGTATGGCTTTCCAGCTTGCAGCTTTAGCCACTGCACTACATCCAGCTCTACATACTTTGACCTATGAGTATTTGTGTTCTCACTAGTGCATTTCTGTTTAACTTGAGCTCATCTTGAGTAAGCATGCAGAGCACTTTGGAATCCCTTATTCTTGCACTGCAACTTGCTGGAGCTGGCATTTTCACTGTGTTATCTCTCTTTCTCCATGTTGGGAAAATATTTTTAAAGCAAATGGACAAAAACTGGGTGTCAAGGGCTCCTTGGAGGGCTCTCTCAGTCTAATCCAGTAGCCAAGTCCAGACGCAGACAAAGGGATTCTTTTCAAAGCTTTATTCTTCTTTTACAACTTACAGCTCTACAGGTAGCAACTAGATCTGAGCAGCAGCATCCCTATGCCCTAAGTTGGAACAGTTGGTCCCCGTTTGAAAGGCAATTACTGGCAGACCCCTGAATATAAGACTAGGGAGAATCCCTCCCCTTTTCCCTTGGATCCTCTGGGCGCAACCGTTCTTTGAGCGCCAACCGGGCGCTACGCCTCCTTTCCGCGTTCTCCATTTGGCGCCGCTCTCTGCGTCTGCGCCGTGCATCCAACCAGTCTGATATCGGTGCTGGGTCACTCCCTGGATTGCTTTCTAATCTAGGAATGTTGGTGGGAGGAATCTCTGTCAGCTGCAGGCCCTGGGAAAAAGGGGCGTGCTCCTCTCCCAGGAGCGACTGCTCTTCCTCCAAATCAGAACTACTCTGGGATTCTATGGGCTCAGTGTCCACCCTGACACTGGGACAGAATTTGTATTTCTCACCTCGTAGCTTGAGTTCTCTATTTTTTTTTAAAAAGGTATTGCGTAAACACACCCATACCTAGACAATAAAGGGGGACAAAGTAAGGCAATGTGAAATACGAACACTAATATGCGATGAGCAGGTTCACTGAAAGAGCACATGGTAACACTGCCAGCAGGAGGGGGATATGCTGAACAACAAATGTTAAACTCTCTGCCATCGGACACCCTTGCCATGCCTGCCTCCCTTCTCATTTCTAATGCTGTTTATCTGAGTTGTGTCCTATGCCAGGGGAAGGGTTGTAGCTCATTGGCAGAGCATCTGGTTGGCATATAGAAAGTCCCAGGTTCAATCCCCAGCATCTCTAGGTAGGGCTGGAAAATCTCCTGCTTGAAACTCTGGAGAGCTGCTGCCAGGCAGTGTCAACAATACTGGGCTAGATGGACCCAGGGTCTGACTCAGTGACCTGATTTGCGTGGGCCCAGCTTGCTGGGTTGTCCGAACCTGGGTGGCATGGCTTGTATGAGAGGGAAACAACCCTCAAATAACCCATGGCCTGCTGTTGGGTTCGGACAACACGGCAAGCCACACTCAGGTGGATAATTAGGCTAATGGCACCCAGCACGCGCCACTGATTTAAGCAAGCTACTGTGGCTTAAATAAGCCATGGTGGCTTGTTCGTGTGCCCTGGCCCAAAATAAGGCAGCGTCCTATGTCCCTATGTCGCAAATGGCATAGGCTACAGCAAGAATTTCTGTAAAGCATTGAAGCAGAAAGTTTTCCATTGCCTTAAATAAATTCAGATCTGATTTAGCAAGTTTGTTTGACTTACATTTAATAAACAAAGCTTAGAAAATATGCCCTGTTAATTTCATATTCTGAATAAATATCTTGGATTTTTTTTTTATTCCAATGGCCAAAAGTAGTTGAACTGAAATACTTTTTTAGGGGGGAAAAATCAGTAAAGTGCACTGACTGTGATTTAAATTTTCAAACAAATTCCAAGCTTTACTTGAATATTGTTTTTGTTGGAACACCTCTAAATTTCTTAAGACAAAGTTACAGAAGAGGATAGATTTTTTCCTTACATTGTCTAGATTTTAAGAAAAAAAAATATATATGAAGGCATGAAAATTGGTAACATACTAATTTTAGCATGCCAAAAAAGCTGTGTGCATCTGGGGAGCAATCCTGAAAAATATTGATTGCAACTTTTGATTCTAGATTAGACTGATAATGTCCATTCCAGTTGCCCGGTTTGACTAGTATTGTGTTCAGTCATTATTTTAGTAATTAATTTGATGAAACAATGCATTTTGTTAATAAAAGGAAAACTTTCAATTGAAAAATATAGCAGTGGAAAAATGTCCTCCTCTCATCACTGGCTTGTCTGTCACTACCCTTTCATGTAATATTTCTGAAACTTCCTGATCCATCATAACATCTTGATGTTTCTCTGGTTTAATGTTGGGGGGGCTTGGGAAGGTAGAGCAAGCCAGCATATTAACTCGGGTTGTGTGTCTCCCCCGACTCCACCCCGGCATTAATTAAACTGGGAAATATACAAAGCACTGCTCTAGCACATCATGCATCTTGGATTTCCACCCCTTCCCACAGGTTATGGCCTATGTGCAGCAAAGGCTCAATATCCAATTGCTGATTTGGTGAAAATGCTGAGTGAACAAGGCAAGCATGTCAGGTGAGTGGATGGGAAGGAAGGGAGATTAGGAGTGGAGGACCTGGTGGTTATCTTGGTGTGCTTATCACTCTCGAGGACTTGGCGTGTTGGGAGAAAATCTCTCTCTTTCTCTCCCTCAGTATCTGTCTCTGCAAAAATAATGTAGATACATACTTGAGAGGGCTTTTTAGGTGCTAGCATCCCTTTTATGGGACCCACCTGAGGAAACTATGCCAAGAAAATTGGTAAAGGCTGTTCTCTTCTACTACTACTACTCCTTTACTAAACTTTTTCGTTTGATTGTATTTATGCTGAAGAAAGTGTGCAACTGAAAAATGTAATACAGTATTTCTGTGAATCCCTGATTCCCCATACCCTATTCCCGCCTTCCCCAACCTGGGGCCCTCCTGATGTGTTGAACTACAACTCCCAGTGTCCCCAGTGTGGGGAATCTCAGGCCCATTGGCTGAATGAGTTCCCCAGATGGCCACACCCTCTTCCCCTGCACCCCCCCCCCCATTTTCCTTACTGCTGATTGTTTAGTGGATTCCTGGCTTTTGCAGTATTTCTCCCAGTTCTAAAAGGTTGAAATGGCTCTCCTAAGGCTTTGATACTGGCAGTAACAGTTTTAAGCTTACAAATGCTGGTATTCTTTTGCGTTTTAGCCCCATCCCCTTTGTCTTTGGCCTCATCCATCACTAGGATGTGCCCCCTGCCCCGCCCCTGAGAGCTTCTCTGAAAATGAATTCAGTTCTTGGGCTGAAAGAGGTTCCACACTCCTGTTTTAACTAAGCAGACTTCTGGCTGTTGTCTCCAATCCCCCCCCCCCATCTTTCTGTTTTCTTTTGTCTCCTGTGTAGGCTAGCTTTTCACTTTTTAATTTAATTTTTATTTTTTACTCAATGACAGAAAGCATTAAAGGCATGGCTTTTGTGTGTCAGCTTTGCACAAGAGAGATGTGAACGGAGCTTTTTGACATAAGTGCATTAGACCTCAAAGCCCATTTTGGCAAGCATTTGCCGCAACCGTTACCTAGAGGGCTTTGATGAAAGAAATATGTATATTCTGTTTGTGGTAAGTTGGGTCTTTCATCACTTTATGGCACGCCCGTGGTGTTCATTGAGTGCAGCTGCTCAGGCCCATACAGCCTCAGGACACTCTGCATCCAGATGTGGTGACATGCTTGCACATCTGTGGCAGATGAATGCCAACACAGACATACGATTGTCATCAGTGTATAAGACCTGTGCCGTGCCAAGGAAAATTGCATCTATTGTACCGCCACCCTGACAGCACGCCTGATGTCTGTGATGCCGAGACACTGTTGTTCTGATAAACCTTGCCCATAGCTGTAACATGTTCCAGAAGAGGTCATAGATTGTGTAACGTGTCATATTAATACTTCTGCTGGAGACTTCTGATTCAGAAGTACAGGAGAGAGAAAAAATCCGCCTGCTTGACTTATTAAGATAACATTTCGTAACGTCACCATTTGACATAAGGTTCTCCTTTGCTGCAGGTTGCATCTTTAATGTATTAATAAAACCAGGCAAGAAAATATGCCTGTTACATAGATTTCCTCTTCTCCCAGCCTAACTGCATATTACAGTAATGTTTATAACATGGATATGGCATGTTCCTTGAAGAAGTATTTTCAAACATTTTTCATAGGGTTGATTCTTAGCTGATGTCTCACAGCTAAATAACTTGCAGGTGAATGTGGGAACCACCTCTTGTCAAAAAATAGTGTGCTGATAGGAAAGTTCTGTCTGTGCTGTTCTTATTTTGATGGCAGTTTCACACATACAGAGTCCTCACTAGATTTTGCAGTTAACTGAGTGATGAACAAGTAGCAAACAGTAAGAATGCAGTAAGTGTGAATTTGCCCTTTGGACTGATCCTAAACCAAGGATGGGGAATCTGTTTTTTTTTTTTTTAAATGCTGTATGCTGAATCCCCTCAGGAGAAATCACTTGGCTGCAGGAGTTGGTAGTGGGCAGAACCAAAGCCAAAAGTGGGTGGGGCCAGGGCTGGTAGTGGGCTGGCCTGCCTGCCTATGTCTGTCTGTCTGTCTCCTTGTGTCTCTCTACAGCACCTACTTTTTCTGTCCCCTTCCCACCCTGCTGAAAATCAAAAGGCCTGTGACACATAGGAAGTTAGCTCATTGACTTCCAGCCGATTAGTCAAGACAGCAACAAATAGAGATGCAAGAATCATCCACTCTTGAGTTGAGATTCGTACAACTGGAAGGGACCATGGAGATCATCTACTCCAGCCCCCTGCTCACTGAAGGAATCTTGCAATGATAGCATTCCTGATAGGTGGCTGTCCAGCCTCGGCTTAAATATGCCCAGTGAAGGAGAGTGCACCAACTCCTGAGCCAGTCTGTCCCGCTGCTGAGCAGCTGTTACTGTCAGGACATTTATCCTAATGTTTACCCAAATCTGCTTCTCTGCAATTTCTATACGTTGTTGTAGTTGTGCCCTCTAGAGCAAGACAGGCACAAGTCTGCTCACACTAAACAAGATGGGAAAGGGACCAAGGAGGATGACCAAGGGCAGGGGAGGACTCTTGCCTTCAAGAGCTACTTGTGAGATTTGTTCTGATCCAGCAGGTCTGCTCTTATGTTCTTATAAGGCAGGGGTGAGGAATTGTATCTGGGTGGGGTGCTGGATGAGCCCATCTCCTGAGCCCTTTGTAGGACAAATGACATCAGGGGTGGGGCCAGGCCCCCCAATGTCACCTGCTCTCTGGCTGTCAAGCTGGCTGGAGATGCTCTATCCAGTGCTTCAGTTGGGGATCCAGCTTTGCTGTGCATCGGCTTTCCCTGGCTGGGGGAGCACTCCCCCAGCTGGAGCCTCAGTTAGCTGGCTTCACCCGCACTAAGCCTTCCCCCATTGGGGAGGACATGGAGCAGGCAAAGCACTTAATATGCTGCTCACCCTCCCAGTTGGAATGGCAGGCAGTGTGCTAAGCGGAACCTCTGCCATTCTTTCTAGCCACTGATCAGAGATAAGAGAGGGGATTCCTGTCCTGCTAGCCTTCAGGGGATAGGCTGAGGGTGAGCAGTCTCGCCTGATGCCCCCTGGGCTGGATAGGCTGACCTGGTGGGGCAAATTTGCCCACAGGCCAGAGTTTCTCCATGTGTGTAAGTCACTTTGAAACTGTTTTTTGCAATGGGAAGCGATGGTGATGATAATAATACTTTGCATGTGCTCTGAGGCACTGTGTTCTTTCTCAAGACCCATGTCCTCATTCAAAACAAATTCTGGGAATGAGCTTTGGCTTTTATTATGCCCTGTATTGGGGGTAGGCAACTTAGTGTCCTCCAGTTGTTTTGGGCTACAGCTCCTAACAACACCAGCCAGCATGACCAGGGAGTGATGATGGAAGTTATAGTTTTGGGAGTGCGCCAGGTTGTCTACTCCTACTCTAGCAAGTTAGCAACATTTTAATTTCCTTTGAGACGGTTCTATAAGGCAGGTAACGGTTTTCATTTTTGCAGACTGGAAATTCTGGTGAGCAGTAGCATCATCCTGCCTTCTTGTTGAGCGTGTAGGAGCTGGGATTTGAATACAGGCCTCCCATGTTGGTTGTGCTGCATTAATGTGTTAGACCACTGAAGGCTCTTTCAGTTTATGGTTCACTTTATGGTTCACAAAGATTTTTTTTTTTTAACCATTCTATCTAAACTATCTACACCCATTTTAATGTTTTCCACCTAGTGTTATATGTCTTGTTTGAAACACAGAGATGTTTCAGTAATACAGCCTACTAAATGCCACTTTAAATTTAGAAGTCGTGTAACAGTCTGCGATTACGGGAACCAGTAATATCAGAAACATATTTTCCCCCTGAGTGGTTAACTGTAGAATGTAAATATGCCCCACTCAACAAAGGCAAAATACAAACACTGCAAACCTTATAAGTCAAAGGTTTGGTGCTTTCCAGCCTGAGAGCGCAACATAATTAACAACTGTTTGTACCACTCCTGCTATTACGAAGCCCCTGCACCCTAGAATATGTATTTCTCGTTGGACGTTGTGATGCATTGCAACAGTTCTACTTCAGGGCTATTGCAGGCATCTGGAAAGAGCTGTAAATCCTTACCCACTTTTCTTCCTTCTGTGTCTACATGTTGCATACAAGGCGATGCAAAGCTCTGTTTATAGATAGGAAGATGTCCCAACTACACAGTGTCCAAGGTGGCTTGATTAGACCAATGGTATGACCAGAGCTCTGTGGTTTTCTTGTTTTGTTTTTTCATTACACAGAGATCCTGCTTTCCCCACAGGGAGTTCAAGGTGGTACACATAATGGGTCAGTAGTCTGCCTATCCAGGAAGAGACTAGACCCAGATCTGCTTAGCTTTAGCAAGATTGCTGCATTGTGTGCCTTCAGGTTATGTCCTGGCCCATATTGAGATGCTCTAAAGTTCTCTACTCTCAAGTTATCAAGAAAAGCTGCATATGGCAACCAGTATATAAAGGATGTTGATCATGTTTTTTGTATTAATACAGAAAAGTTCAAACATGAACTCCTCTTGCTGCAGTTTGAAATCTGTCAAGGGCTTCACTGATCATGTTCTTCTGATCATGTACCTTGATTCTTGCTTCATAACAAGTGAAGGTGCATCCATGATGGTTCCAATACAATGTCTCGTTACCTGTCATCCTCAACACTATTTTGGTCTATATTGGTTCTCCACATGTCTTTACTGTTGGTATAGGGGGAGAAGAAGAATCATGGGATCAGTGTAAGCAATACAGGTGTTGTGTCAGCATGAAGTACTGACCAGCGACAATGCCTCTGTATCAGGGACTATTCTTCTGTGCATCCACCTTGTGTTTAGGAGAATTTGTCCTGATCTGGCCCATAGTTGCTTAAGATAGTATGTCTTTTGCAATTCCATGGAAAAGGGGAAGTAAATACCAAACATGGTGGCTTGGTTCAGATGCAGCACTAAACTATAGCACTATGGGAATAAGCCTCCGCAGAGTCACGCACTCTCCACTTCCCTCCCCACTTCTAGTGTGGCCATTAGTTGATTAGAAGCATTCACTTCCTTTTTAAACTAACCACAGTTCTTTATGCCCAAACCAGAAACTGTGGTTGATTTAAACTTGGCTTGTTCCAATCATGCATAGTTTAAACAAACCGCAGTTCCGTGTTTGGACAAACTGCAATTAGTTCGAACCAGGAAGTCGATGCTTCCAATCTCCTCCTCACAGATGTGAGCTTCGGAGCTCACAGAGAGCTTCGGTTATTGGGCGGTATAGAAATGAAATAAATAAAATAATAAAAATAAAAATAAAAATAGGAGGAAGAAGCATTCAAGCCCAAGGTTCAAGCATTCCTGTTAGTGGCAGCAGGGGCAAGGCACATCTCCCCAACAGCACTCCCCCCACACCCCAAAGTGGGTCATACCTTTACCCAAGGGGCTTGCACTGTTTTAGAAAGATGGAAAGTGAAGAAGGGAAGGGATGCGACACACGCGCACACACACACACACACACACAGAGTTAGAAAAAGAATATATTGGAGTAGGTTTCATGTTGCAGGCTATGGTTAAAAATGGTCTGAAAATGGTGTAGAAGACTACTGTTCTAGCCTCGTGACGGACGGCATACTGCCCACATGTGGAATAATCAGTTTCTCTGAAATGTGCCTATTGCTTAAATGCAAGTCACGATCAAGGTTGTCAATGTCTACTAATCCTGATGGCTATATGCTACCTCCGCTATCAGAGGCAGTACATCTACATACACCAGCTGAATTGTATTCAGGAGGGTGCTATCACACTCACGTCTTACTTGTGGGTTTCTCACCAGCAGCTGGCTTGCCACAGTTTGAACGGAGTGTTGGACTAGATGGACTGTTGGTCTGATCCAGTAAGGCTGCTCTTATGTTCTTATTAGAGTCACTTTGTCTCACTTGTCATTGTATTCGGCTCCCAGCGCTGGCCACAGATCTGTCAGGCATGCATCTAGCTATGCTTCCAGTTTTACAGCCCCGCTTGTGAGCACAGCTGCCCAGCTGGAGCGCAGCCAATGTCTTTATTGTATAAAGCTGGGGCGAATATGCTTGTACTGCACTAGCGCAGTAGAAGCTCATGCATCCAACCCGTCACAGAATATGTTTGCTATAATTTAATTAATAATCTATGTGCAAATAGCGACTCTTGTAGTGTTTGCCAAAGTTCCTGGAACATAAGTGATCCTAGTAAACTACATCTGCTTGATCCCTATCTCTTCTTGCTCAATAACATTTCTGAGCATTTCTAAGAGTTATATATTTGCTGTGTAACATGCTCCGCTAGCCACCCTGCCCTTGATTATCCCAGTGCGTGCAGTCTTTCTCTGTTCCCAGCATGCACTTGGCTGACAGTTTTCCTACAAACACACTTCTTTGGTTTTCAACAGGGATATGATGTGAATGAGAGGGCATACAAACATACTTGGAGTACTGTGGTTGTTTGGGGTACATGTAAATGGAGCTAGAAAAGACAGATCGTGAAGATAGGAAACTGTAAAGTGAAGTAAGCCGTTTAGGGTATTGTTAACTCTAATGGTTCAACCCAGTTCTGCCTAGCTGTAAGGCAGGGTCAAAGATGGTCCATTGCCAGGGACTGACAGCTGAATCCCCTTGTGTCTCAGACCAGTGAGCAACCCTGACCAGGAAGTCGGCATAACACCTGTTCTGGCCAGTTGTTAAAAGGCTTCTTTGCTGGACTGGCTGGTTTCCTCTTTGGCCAGGCTTCGAAAGCAGTGCTTAGGCAAAATCCCTGGTTTTAGAGCAGGTCTCCAGTTCAGAATTTGTTGCAGGCTTGAGATCTGGCACCAGTAATGTACAGGTGGCCCAAACAGAGAGGTCCTCTTTAGTGAGCAAGCAGGGTAAGACCAATAGCACCCTGGTGCTGTGCTACAACCACAGAGCTCACTTTTATGTGCTCTCTAGTTGTCTGGACTTGTGGCAGGGATCAGGCAAGTAAAAGAATCCTATGCTGTCGCCTCCCCTCCTCTGCCCTATTACAGAAGGAATGCAATTAAATTTGAAGCCTTGCTGGCAACGTCTCTCTTGATTTAAGGACCAGCAGTGGAAATCAATTTGCGTATGTGTATATTCTTTAAAAAATCAGGGACATATTTGCTGGGGGAGGGCATTTTAAGAGAGCTGGATAGTGTATAAAATTGAAGTCTGCATTTTAATAAAAGTTGCTTAAATATAACTTTATTTCTTGCATGGATTCTAACATAGACTTCAGCACAAGAGGTCTTCTAAAAGCTATTGTGCTTCAATGGGGTTTCTGGAAAGTGTAGGGACTGTATCACATGGCTTGAATTACTGAGTGGCTGGCTGGCTGAAACCTTAA
The DNA here is from genome assembly GCF_057233095.1 of Heloderma suspectum. Taxonomy (NCBI): domain Eukaryota; kingdom Metazoa; phylum Chordata; class Lepidosauria; order Squamata; family Helodermatidae; genus Heloderma; species Heloderma suspectum. The sequence continues at coordinate 31,870,646 of NC_139459.1, forward strand.
GCTTCTTAATGTTTTGTCCTATTTGTTTTGCTGTTGTATATCTGATTCTACATCTGGTCTTTGCTAGAGGGATTGCAGATATTTTCCCTCTAAAGTATATTTGGGGCTCTGTGCCGTTTGCAGATGTACTTTGCAAGCAAAAAGCCTACTGTTCTTATTGGCCATTCTTCTCCCCACCTCCATCCCACACACTCAAAGGTCCTAGTCCTTATGATTTTTTTTAAAAAATAGGTGGAAGTTGGTAGTTACTTCTGAGTTAGTTTCAAATCACAGAAATGCTTTCACAACTCACACAGTAAATGGGATGTATATGTGCACACTTATATGAAAGGACAAGTATGCTGCAAGCCAAGAAGTGGCTTGACAAAGTGCATGTTGGAAGTAGATGTGTGAAGAAATCCTTCCTATGCTGTTAATTGTAGGGCCTAAGGAGACATGACCCAGGAGATGCATGAACAAGATCTCCTGTGGGTTATTTTTCCCCAAGATCAAATCAGCTGCAGGGAGACCTTGCAGGTACTTGTATAGTTTAGCTCATGCAGCAAATAACAGCTTGTGAGAGGAGTGGGGAGGAAGTTCAATTAGAAAAATGGTATAGGGCAAAGGGGCAACTCCTGTTCCCTATTACAGTGGTTCTGATTCAGGATCCCATGCAGCTGCTTTTGATTCTCTCTTAAATCCATGGAAGATCCTGTGTTGCTAATGCATCCCCCTGCTGGTTGGGGGCTGCTGGAAGTTGTAGTCCAGCATATCTGGAGAGCACCACGTTGGGGAAAGCTGCCTTAGAAACACCAGTAACTCGGCTGGTGAGCTATCATAATATGGGAAGTAACCCATTTTGAAATATACAATAAAGCTGCACAATTATTGTAACAACACAGGTTCACTTTTCCATTATACCAACTCTGCCTTAACTCCACATTCTCTTTGGCCTAGTGCAGGTGTAATGGTTTCTATGCTTGGGAGATCGGGAGTGTCGCGCAGACTCACAAGTTGCCCTCTTTTCCCCTCTCTTTCCTGAATTCCCCACCTTGTTCCCTTGTCAGAATTAACCACAGTGCAGCATGACAACCGCATCAATGTTAAAGCCTAATCATGGTTAGCTTTAAAGAGGGTTTGCAAATTAGTGTTCAACCCAGGTTGAACTTTGGTTCAAAACTAAATTTGGTTAGCGTTAATATTGGCACAGTCATAATGTTGCACCATAGTTCATTCTGAAAAGATAAGTATGGGAGATACGTGAACCACAACAACCCTTAGAAGGGGAAAGTTGCATCTACACCAGGCCTGTGGTATTGCCACTGTCTTTTTACAGTGCCACCGTCAAAATCTTTGCTTAAAAACAACTTGCCAAGTTCTTTGAGCAACCAAAACCAAATATTGGAAGCAGATTTTCACAGTCAATTTCACAGTCACAAACTATCCAGAAAGAATGGAATAGTGACATTCTTTGTCTGTTTTTTTTTTTAAATATCTTGGTCACATATATGCTGGTGAGGTCTAAATTGGCTGCAACTTACCTTAAGGTGCTTCCAGATGGGAGCTACCTGTTAAAAGACATTGTATAGCTATTCTGTCTTTCCCTCAACAGATTTTCTGTGGTAAGAAAAAAGACAGAAGAAGTGGTGAGAAAACACAGGAGGGTTAAACATGGAATTTGGCTATGCCTCAACCTCTAGAATTCGGCGAATGTGGCAGGGTGATTGTACAATAAGTCTCACCTGGAATTACCCTCAATCTCTATAAAATGTATTCGGTTGTGGTTGAAAGCTCAATGAAAATATTGGGCCAATGCACTGAAATGGTGTGTGTGGGGGGGAGATACAAATTAGGGGCTAGGATTGGTTAGGAAAGGGCTTGATAATGAAACATGACAATTGCTATTATATTACTCTATGGTCTACCCACCTATAAATGGAGAAAAATAAATTTACTATTTCTGGATTGGCACATAGTATATTCAGTAGTACAGATTATATAAAATGGGGAGTAGCTTTATTACATTTCCCCACATGCAACTATTTCGTGTTTCCCAAATAAAGGCCAGAGGAAGTTCCAGGAAGGCAAGGCTTTTGAAAAACATGTTTTTAATGCCCAAGTGGAGTTAATTAAGCAAATGTGCTATGATTTCTCCCCCCGCCCCCTTTCTTGCCACAAGTTTAATCTCTTCAGTAATTTTATGGTGAAAATCAGCCCCATTAGCTTGATAACTTCAGCAGTACATTCCTTGTGTAAATGTAAACAGCTAAATCTCCACTGCTTGGGTCAGATCTGGCTTCTAAAGAAAATCTGTGTTGTGTTGAATTCTTGTAGGGAGAGAATTTTTTTACCCTTGAAAGCCTTTTACCCTTGAAATGTTTGTGAAAAGTTTTTCAAGTTCAGCTAAATTTAAAACTTGGGGTGGGCAACTTACGGCCCTCCAGATGTTTCTGGCCTACAATTCCCATTCTCCCCCACTATTGCCTATGCTGGCTGGGTTGTTGTTCAGTCGTTAAGTCGTGTCCGACTCTTCGTGACCCCGTGGACCATAGCACACCAGGCCTTCTTGTCCTCCGCTCTCTCCCAGAGTGTGCTCAAGTTCATATTCATTGCATCGGTGATGCTATCTAGCCATCTCATCCTCTGCCGTCCCCTTCTCCTTTTGCCTTCAATCCTTCCCAGCATCAGGGTCTTTTCCAGGGAGTTTTCTCTTCGCATTTGGTGGCCAAAATATTTCAGCTGCAGCTTCAGTATCTGTCCTTCCATTGAGCAGTCAGGGTCGATTTCCTTTAGGATGGACTGATTTGACCTCCTTGCAGTCCAGGGGACTCGTAAGAGTCTTCTCCAGCACCACAGTTCGAAAACATCGATTCTTTGGCGCTCAGCCTTCCGTATAGTCCAGCTCCCACAGCCATACGTTACTACTGGGAAAACCATAGCTTTGATTATGCGGACCTTTGTCAGCAAGGTGATGTCTCTGCTTCTTACTATGCTGTCTAGGTTTGCCATAGCTTTCCTCCCCAGGAGCAAGCGTCTTTGAATTTCATGGCTACAGTCACCGTCTGCGGTGATCTTGGAGCCCAAGAAAGTAAAATCTGTCACTGCTTCCATTTCTTCCCCTTCTATATGCCAGGAAGTGATGGGGCCAGATGCCATGATCTTCGTTTTTTTAATGTTGAGTTTCAAACCAGCTTTTGCACTCTCCACTTCTACCCTCAACAAGAGGCTCTTTAGATCCTCTTCGCTTTCTGCCATTGGGGTGGTATCATCTGCGTATCTGAGATTGTTGATAATTCTCCTGGCAATCTTAATTCTGACCTGTGATTCATCCAACCCAGCGTTTCTCATGATGTACTCTGCATATAAGTTAAATAAGCAGGGTGACAATATGCAGCCTTGTCATACTCCTTTCCCAATTTTGAACCAATTGGTTGTTCGATGTCTGGTTCTTACTGTTGCTTCTTGACCCTCGTACAGGTTTCTCAGGAGACAGGTAAGGTGGTCTGGTACTCCCATCTCTTTCAGAATTTGCCACAGTTTGTTGTGATCCACCCAATCAAAGGCTTTAGCGTAGTCAATGAAGCAGAAATAGACGTTTTTCTGGAATTCTCTTGCTTTTTCCATGATCCAGTGAATGTTGGCGATTTGATCTCTAGTTCCTCTGCTTCTTCGAAACCCAGCTTGTACTTCCAATAGTTTTGGAAAATCTCCAGTTTTCTTTAAAAGATCTCTAGCCTTTCCCATTCTGTTGTTTTCCTCGATTTCTTTGTATTGTTCATTTAAGAAGGCCTTCTTGTCTCTCCTTGCTATTCTCTGTAACTCTGCATTCAGTTGGATATATCTTCCCCTTTCTCCTTTGCTTTTCGCTTCCCTTCTTTGCTCAGCTACTTGTAAAGCCTCCTCAGACAGCCACTTTGCTTTCTTGCATTTTTTTTTCTTGGGGATGGATTGAGTTGCTGCCTCCTGAACAATGTTACGGACCTCCGTCCATAGTTCCTTAGGAACTCTGTCTATCAGGTCTAATCCCTGAAATCTATTCGTCACCTCCACTGTATATTCATAAGGGATATGATTTAGGTCATACCTGAATGGTTTAGTAGTTTTCCCTACATTCTTAAATTTAAGCCGAAACTTTGCAAGAAGAAGCTCATGATCTGAGCCACAGTCAGCTCCAGGTCTTGTTTTTACTGACTGTATAGAACTTCTCCATCTTTGGCTGCAAAGTACATAATCAATCTGATTTCGATATTGACCATCTGGTGATGTCTATGTGTAGAGTCGCCTCTTGTGCTTTTTGAAAAGAACGTTCGCTATGATCAGCGTGTTCTTTTGACAAAACTCTATTAGCCTTTGTCCTGCTTCATTTTGTACACCAAAGCCATGCTTGCCTGTTATCCCGGTGATTTCTTGACTTCCTACTTTAGCATTCCAATCCCCATGATGAAAAGGACATCTTTTTTTGGTGTTAGTTCTAGAAGGTGTTGTAGGTCTTCATAGAACCGATCAACCTCAGCTTCTTCGGCCTCAGTGGGGGCATAGACTTGAATTACTGTGATGTTGAATGGTTTGCCTTGGATTTGTACTGAGATCATTCTGTTGTTTTTGAGATTGTACCCCAGTACTGCTTTTCCCACCCTTTTATTGACTATGAGTGCTACTCCATTTCTTCTAAGGGATTCTTGCCCACAGTAGTAGATATGATGGTCACCTGAATTAAATTCGCCCATGCTTGTCCATTTTAGTTTGCTGATTCCCAAGATGTCGATGTTCAATCTTGCCATCTCATGTTTGACCACCTCCAGCTTACCTTGATTCATTGATCTTACATTCCAGGTTCCTAAACAATATTGTTCTTTACAGCATCGGACTTTCTTTTCACCACCAGACACATCCACAGCTGAGTGTCCTTTCGGCTTTGGCCCAGCTGCTTCACTCTTTCTGGCGCTACTTGGAAATACCCTCTGCTCTTCCCCAGTAGTATATTGGACACCTTCCGACCTGAGGGGCTCATCTTCCGACATCATATCTTTTAGCCTTGTGATACATTCCATGGGGTTTTCTTGGCAAGAATACTGGCATGGGTTGCCATTTCCTTCTCCGGTGAACCACATTTTGTCAGAACTCTCTGCCATGACCTGTCCGTCTTGGGTGGCCCTGCACGGCATAGCTTATGGCTTCACTGAGTTATGCAAGCCCCTTCGCCACAACAAGGCAGTGATCCATGAAGGGGATGCTGACTGGGGCTGATGGCCAAAACATCTGGAGAGCCACAAGTTGCCCATCCCTGGTTTGAAAACTAACAGTGAAATATGTCTACCCTCTCTTAGTTGTTCTGTGACTAGAAGCTGGTGACACCCATAGCTACTGCTGGATACAGACATCTGGGGCTGGCTATGTGAAATAATTTGATTTTTAAAATAGGCAACATCCCTTTCTTGCCTTATGGTTAAACTGGTTTTAGATATGACACATTTGGAGTGTTAAACCAGCTTGTGACTGCTGTTGTAACATATAAGTATGGTTGTACCATAGAACTTTGAACTGAAATCCAAATTCAAAGGTACACATCGCTTCAAACACGCAGCTGCAACGGCAAGTGGCAACCATTTGCATGTATACCGGCACAAAAGAAGAGTCCTGCTGGATTAGGCCAAAGATCTATCTATCTAGTCCAGGATCCTTTTTTTCCTCAGTGGCTAACCAGCTGCCTCTGGAAGCCAACAAGTAGGGCTTGAGAGCTATAGCTCCCTCCCTCTGTTGTTCCCCAGCTAGTGGTATTTGAAGGCAAACTACCGCTTGATTCTGGAGGTAACATTTAGCCACCATGACTAGTAGCCATCGATAGCTGTATCCTCCATGAATTTATCTAATCCCCTTTTAAAGCCATCTAAGTTGGTGGCCATCACATCTTGTGGTGGTGAATTCCATAGTTTAGCTATGTGCTGGGTAAAGAAGTACTTCCTTTTACCTGTTTGCCATTCTGTGCCGTCACATAATGAATCTGTTTTAGCTCCACCTGTAGAATTGTGGATGTTAACTGAACAATACTTTTCTTCTCCCCCTCTCCTCTATTGGAGATCCTTTGAAGGGTGGAGGGAAGGGAAGAAGAAAAGTATCGTTCAGTCAGTGTGGAAAATTGGAACTTCAGCAACCTGCATTCAGATCCCTACTCTGCTGTGGTGTTAGGCAAATTAGAGAGCAATCGTACAGTCCTGGGAGAGCATCCCAGGGACGATTGGATTGTTCTGAGACCCCCTCACAAGGATGTAGACACTGCTAGGACCTCAGGAGGAGGACTCTGAGTTCTGATCCTCCACCCCTGCCCCCTTTGCAACTGCTGTGGAAAGAACTGCACCGGCTGCTTCTCGAGGTTGCAAATGTGGTTTTGGAGGGGAAGGAAAAGGGGGCATTCTGGTGGGTGGGGAGGGGAGAGGAGAGGAGAGGCCAGGATATGAGAAACCTTATGGTCTCTCCAGCCCTGGCCCAGCTCCTGCAAGCATGCCCTCTCTACACAGGCTCAAAGGTCCATCTAGAGGAAAAACATTTAAAAGGAGGATGGAGAAGCAAAAATCACCTGCGTTGCTCCTTCTGCCCTGCAGACAGCAGCCCGGCAGGACACTGGATATGCGGAAGCCTCCAGAGTCAGAGGCTTCCTTCTACGGGAGCTGCAACCCATAACTTTGCACTCTAACTCTATTTTCCTTGGGTTTCCACACCAGAATATGAAATTATAGTGTGATAATTTGCTGAGCTGATTAACAGGAGAAGAATTTAAAGTACTTCTCATGTTTTATATGTACCACATAACATGATTTTACCACCTCTTTCTCCCACCACACTTAGGTTTGGTGTTCATCCTGTGGCTGGTCGTATGCCTGGACAACTGAATGTGCTACTTGCAGAAGCCGGTGTGCCGTACGACATTGTCCTAGAAATGGATGAGATCAATGAAGACTTTCCAGGTGGGAGAGATGGACACCCTGCTCTGTTTTTTTACTTCAGTCTGTTTGCTTTTTCTAAAAGCTAATTAACATTGCATCAGTTTGATTATAATATTAAATTTGGCGGCCTAAACTGTGCCAGTTCTTATCTCACGCTCTCTATTGAAAGCTGTCCTTATCAGTTTCTGTTCTAAATGCATGTCTTGGAACTTAAGTTTTCATGCTGTTGTTCATTAGTTTAAGCAGTTCTTCTAAGTGTTGAGGAAAAACAAACTGTCTTAACTGTCTTCAAGAATTAGTATAGTGAAGGCCATCTTTGCCAGTTTATAGCTCCTAGCAGAAATTGGAGTCCTGGTTAGGGCATCTCTGTGCTACCACAATGCAAGCTGCTGCTGACAATCGGAATTTGAGTTCTGCTCGTAACTGTGTGTGTCTCTCTTTTTTTTACTGCAGAAACGGATCTTGTCCTTGTCATTGGAGCTAATGACACAGTGAATTCAGCTGCCCAGGAAGATCCAAACTCTATCATTGCTGGAATGCCGGTTCTAGAAGTTTGGAAGGCAAAGCAGGTGGGTAACCCCCCCCCCCCCCAAAAAAAATTCTGGGTTGGGAATTTCATGTTTTGTCATTCCTTTATTTTGAAATCTACTACATGATGTCCCACACCTCCACAAAGCTCTCTCTGCCAACCTTCTCCTCCTGAACCATTTCGTGAACCAATATAGGCCAGAGAATAGGTACTGTTGAAAACTGAGAGGATAGGGAATGTAATGATTTGGGAGACGTACAACCTTTACCTGGGAGAATACTTTGCAAATTTTCCTGCTCCCTGAAACTACATAGTGGAATATTGCTGCTTTCCCGCACTTTACGGAGCCATCCAGTGTCTTAATTATCTAAGGGTGCAATCCTATGCATGTTTAGATAGAAAAATGTCCTACAACTCCCAGCATGGGAATTGTAAGACTTTTTTCTGTCTAAACATGCATAGGATTGTGCCCTATGTCTATATTACTATATTACACTCCTCGCAGACCTATTAGCATGTCTAGCAGCCAACAGATCTAATACTAACTGAAGGGGCAAATGCTGTGAATGAATGTGGGTGTACATGAAATTCTGAACATGAACATGAAATACTGCATTGTATGACATACTGTTGTTGTTGTTGTTCACTCGTTCAGTCATGTCCAACTCTTCGTGACCCCGTGGACCACAGCACGCCAGGTCTTCCTGTCCTGCGCTCTCTCCCGGAGCATGCTCAAGTCCATGTTCATTGCATCGGTGATGCTATCTAGCCATCTCATCCTCTGCTGTCCCCTTCTCCTTTTGCCTTCAGTCTTTCCCAGCATCAGGGTCTTTTCCAGAGAGTTTTCTCTTCGCATTAGGTGGCCAAAATATTTGAGCTTCAGTATCTGTCCTTCCAATGAGCACTCAGGGTTGATTTCCTTTAGGATGGACTGATTTGACCTCCTTGCAGTCCAGGGGACTCGTAAGAGTCTTCTCCAGCACCACAGTTCGAAAGCATCACTACCAGCATGTGCAACCCATATATTCATATCTTCTAATAGTGCAATGCTATATGTGGTGTACGACATACTATTGTTGTTGTTGTTGTTCAGTTGTTCAGTCGTGTCTGACTCTTCGTGACCCCATGGACCACAGCACGCCAGGACTTCCTGTCCTGCGCTCTGTCCCGGAGTGTGCTCAAGTTCATATTCATTGCATCGGTGATGCTATCTAGCCATCTCATCCTCTGCCGTCCCCTTCTCTTTTTGCCTTCAGTCTTTCCCAGCATCAGGGCCTTTTCCAGAGAGTTTTCTCTTCGCATTAGGTGGCCAAAATATCATACTATTATTAGGTATTTACAAATGCACTATGTGTAATGTGCTGATGCTTCTTTGTATGCAGTATGACAGCAGTCTAATTGAGCTAATAGAGTTCTAAAGCTTATAATGTGTAGGTGTTTTGAATATGTGTGTATTTGTTACATTTAGTATACTCATAATCTTGTCCTCTCATTAGTTGAATCCATAATCTTCCTGAAAAAAAGTCTGTCCTGGTTAATATGCTAGTCTAGGATAGAACTGAGGATGAAATTTGGTCACTGGCCAAAGGCTCTTGGCCAGGGGTAGGGAAGCTCTTTCAACTTCCATTTTGGAGAAGCTCTCGGGAGCCACATTAAAGTGGTGGGCAGGGCTAAAGGCAAAAGAGGTGCGGCCAAAAATAGCTTGAAGCTCTTCCTGCCAGTAACGAAGCCTTAGGAGAGGCATTTCAACCTTTTAGAATGGGGAAATACTGCTCAAAAACCAGGAAATCACCCAATGATCAGTGGCTGGGGAACGGGGTGGAGCCAGAGGACGGGGTGTGGCCATCTGGAGGACCTTGGAGGGGTAGATTTGTGTCCTGGGCCTGAGGCTCCCACCCCTGCTCTTGGCCTTGTTTTGGATACACCGACCTCCCATTGTAAATCAGCCTTCCCCAACCTGGTGCTGACTGAGAATGAGGGGCGTTGCAGTCCATCAGATCTGGAGGGCACCAGGTTGGGGAAGGGTGTGCAAATGATGAAAAAGTGGATGAAATGTGATCATAAACTGGAGGTTCTGGAATTACTGATCAATAAAAATCTGACAGTTCCCTTGGCTTCCCAAAATGTAAATGTCTGTTGGTAAACATCAGCATTTTATTCAGGTCTCTGGGCTTCTCCACATGGGACTCCTGTCCTGAGACTGAGATTAGTTACTCTCAGAAGTTGGCGGGTCCTTTACAAGACATCAACACCTATGCTTTCTGAACATTTCTGCGGCTTTATTTGAAATGAAAATTATGAGGTAATAAAAAGAAGCGGTTTGAATTTGTCCCTGTTAAGAGGAAGTGGTGCTATAACCGTGCCATCTAGTGGCTGTATAATGAAACATATAGAACTTGCAGATGAAGCCAATCCTCCGAAAAGAAACCAGGAAGTGTGTGTGAAGGAGCGCATCTTAATCCTGCAAAGAATCCAGAAGCAGAAGTCCTGGTAAAATCGTGGGTTAAAAACCTAATGCGGAGAAGCCCTCTGTCACTTATTCATAATACACAGCCTGTTTAAAAGAAAGATCGGTGCTGATGACAACGGCCTTCCTTTATCCCTTCACCATAAGTGTGCTGCTGTGTCCCCTGTTCATATTGACAAAGCCTGCTCAGCCCTTCCTGTATCCTTTTTAGAGAAGGAGGGTTCCTGTAAGGTTCTGTTAAAACAGCTCAGCACATATTGCCTACATTCCTTCTTCCTGCTCTTTCCATTGCATGTGGTGCCTGGTAACGGAATCTCAGGCTGCCTCTTCCTGCTGAGCTGTACTTTGAGAGTTTTCTGCTCTCCACAGATGTTTTCGTCTAGTATCATGGTTGGGCAAATGCCGGGTCCACAGGCCCCAGGAGACCCCCACCAGGACTAGCACTGATCACGGACATCCCCCTTTCCTTCCTTTTCAGCACATCTTTTCTTGGGTGGCAGATGCACCGCAAAGCACACGGTTAGGGACCAGAGGCATTCTGGGGAAAAAGAAGACGGTGAATAGTGATGGCCTTGGCTTGTGCTTTGTTTTGAAGTGTGCTCGCCCCGTTAAATGTGGGCTGAAATTGCCCTCTTCATAGGGCTATTCATCCTCTGAAAAACTGAGGATTTGGGCTGCTTTTAGCAGGAGATGAATTTCCCCAAAGTTCGGGGTGTGTGTGTGTGTGAGTGTGTGTGTAATGCTGACTTGCGTTGTTTTAGCTAATGAGGTGGCTGAGTTTCTCCATTTTTTCTTTTTTTGAAAAAACACAGCTGGTCGTTGTACCCTCCCTTGCCCTTTTTCTTGGATGAGAATACCATGGAAATTATACTACCTGATAAAGTAGCATTGTTTTCACAGTGCTCTCTTGGCTGAGTAGGGTTTGGAGAGCTTCAGGGTTGGCATGACTAGAGGAAAAAAAACCCTTGGCCATCTCATTGGCTAAAATAAAGGCAAGTTGAGCACCATCTGAAAGCTTTGGAGAACTTTGTCGATGCCCAAACTTTGGGGGGTGTTTTATTCCCCCCTGCAAATGGCAAAAAAGAAAGGGGGACCCTGCCCACCACCTGGTAAATGTACAGGAGGAGGGGCACTTAGGCAATGTGGGGGAGGGGGATCAGAAAAACATTCCAGAAAAACATTAAAAGTAAAAGCAAACCCTGACATGCAATTCTGGCTTCTTGACGGGCCAGAAACTGGAATAAGTATTTTTCAATGCAGCACAATTTTCCCTTGGTAGCTACACATGTTACACAATGATACTTAGGAATTTGGAGCATCTGACCGTTTAGTGTGACATGATAAACGTAGGCCAGTTGCTGCTATTAAAAAAAAAATATATATATTTGACTTCATTCCTTGCTATTGGTTCCAAGTGAACATAGAATTTGGCTGACCAATGTGGAGTTCACCAGGGCAACAGGGTCCTGGACATATAACTTACCCTTGATCCTTTCAAACATGGCTTTGGGGTGTGCTCAGCATCTGCATGTGTTCATTGAATAAAGTGAAAGAGTTGTGGTAGTCCGTAGCAGAGTATAGTTAGCCTTTCTGAAGCTGTGGGGAAAACTTTAGCCCTGATGTTACGTGTCAATACGCAAAATATTATGAAATATTTTTTCAGTGGTGGAGGCTGCATTTCTTTCTTCTGATTTTTGTTGTTGAATACCTATGTCTGTACTATATCTAACATGAGCTTCTCGTTTCAGGTCATTGTTATGAAGAGATCTCTTGGTGTTGGATATGCAGCTGTGGACAATCCAATCTTTTACAAGCCCAACACTGCCATGCTTTTAGGGGATGCTAAGAAGACCTGTGATGCCCTGCAGGCCAAAGTGAGAGAGTCCCACCAGAATTAAATGTCTCATTAAAAGCTACCCTTTGGGCAATATGAACAAAAATTCTAAAAGTGTTACATACATCAACATTAAAAGTAAAGGGTAATAAAGTGTTCTTGAAATGAAGGGTTAGAAAAATTGTTAAGGTCCAGAAAAACATTAAAAGTAAAAGCAAACCCTGATGTGCAATTCTGGCTTCTTGATGGGCCAGAAACTGGAATAAGTATTTTTCAATGCAGCACAATTTTCCCTTGGTAGCTACACATGTTATATAATGATACTCAGGAATTTGGAGCATCTGACCATTTAGTGTGACATGATAAGGGAGACATGCATAAACATAGGCCAGTTGCTGCCATTAAAAAAAAGTTAAAAATTATTTTACTTCATTCCTTGCTATTGGTTCCAAGTGAACACAGAATTTGGCTGATCACTCATTTGCAGGATCTCAGACCCTCAACCGGATATTTTAAATTTTGACTGGCTTTTACTTGTGACCTTTTAAAATGGTCTTTCTCAACCTGGTGCCCTACAGATGTTTTGGATTACAATTCCAAACATTCCCAACCATTGGCTATGGTGGCTGAGGCTGTTGGGGGTTGTAGTCCAAAACATCTGGAGGGCACCAGGTTGGGGAAAATAGTTTGAAGCAGATAGTTTTCAGGGGTGGTTTATATTAAGGGGAGGCCCTGTAGCTCAATGGGGTGGGCCCATAACGGAGCAGTAGAGCACATACTTTCCTTGCTGAAGGTCACAGGTTCCATCCCCAGCATCTCCAGGTAGGGCTAGGAAAGAATCCTGACTGAAACCCTGGAGAACCGCTGCCAGTCAGTGTAGACAATACTGGGCCAGATGGCCCAATGGTCTGACCCAGTATAAGGCAGCTTCCTTCTGTTCCTGCGTACTTTTGAAATGCATTTTGATGCATTCGTAATCAACACATTTGAGATGCTGGAAGTAGGCACTTCCTTGCCTAACATACATCAGATGCTGCAAAAGAGATGCAATTCCAGACAATCTGGAATACCTTTTTAATTATGTGAACAAACATGGATAAACTAATAAGCTTCAGGAAAAAATAAGAGATTTTGATTACTGGTCTTCCTTTTAATTTAATAAAGATAACTATTGAAACTACAGTTCAGTGGTTAATATGGTTCTTTATGGCTTCCAGTGCAGCCTTGAACATGTTTAGTGCACTTGAGTGGAACTCAAATGTTTGACTAATAAAATGAATTTGTCATGTTTGCATAATGATGTAGCAACCATCCGTGGTGACAGTCAAAATAAATAGCTGTAATTGTGTTAGAAAGCCTTAACATCTGGGCAAGACAGACTACTATGAAGTGAGTTAAACTTAGCCCAACTTGACTATAAATCCTGATTTTTATCATTGTGCTTATTGTGACCTTCTAATTTAATAGCAGATGAAAATTATGTCCATTTAGCTACCTCCTGTTTTTGTACGGTGAAGATCCCGTATGTCGAACATCAAGAGATGGCAGTGCGCTGAATCTAGCTTTGAGCTTTCTGGCCCAATGGAAAGGTTGCTTTGGCTCAGCTCCTATTCGTTTTAATGGGACTTGTGGAGAAAAAGCACTCGGATGGATGGTGCTTGGTGTTTTTAGAAAGCTTTCCTTTTTAAGTTGCTTAGCAAAAAGGACCTGAACATCAATAGGTTGTTCTGATGCATAAGAATACTTGAGCCACAACATTCTAATGTAAAACATTGGGGCAGCTATGTTTTAGCGGGACCTTTGCTGGGACCTCAACTTGATTGCATTGGTACCGTATGCTTCTATACAACCTGCATGCTAACGTGGCTGAGAGATGTGCCAAGAAAGCTAGCTTTGGATGGTTTAAATGCTGCCTTAAAGCTATAGTGTCTGACTTGTTTAAAATATTTTATTCTTTTAATTTGAAGATACACAAGCAGTTTGTAAGAGGACCAGAAGTACCATTGTTAATGTTAGAATTGTGTTTATATTATGGAACATGAGAGAACTATTTAAAAATAAAAAATGAAGCGAACAAAATACCAAGTCTCTTTTAGAATTCTCCAAATATTGTGATATTCTTCATTCTAGAACACTGGTGTAAACTTACGGAACACCAAGTGCTAATTTGCATACAGCTCATTTGCACATCACGTTCATGACCAATAAACTTCAGCCAGTCCTACAAAAACTGCATCTATACATTTAGAAATGCCAAGATATGAAGAACAATGAATTTGGGCCTTTTTAAAACTTGCCCCATTGTTTCAAATTCATCAACAACTTTGGCCGTCACACTGTTTCATTGCCAACTAAGGAATAATTTTCTGATTTATTACATGTCAAACAGGATGTGGGCTTGATGAGTATACAGCAAATAGAATAATGTATTGTTGAATCTCAGTATAGAAAGAGCAATTCCAATTTACTTTCTGTTACATTGGATAATAACAGGAAGCTGTTGTTTTCCAAAACTCTTCCATCAGTTGTCTACCTTCTCTGAAATGCATGAAATTAAATTTAAGTATTCCAGAAATCTGCCATGTATTTGATAGGTGTTTACTGTATTCTGCTTGTATCCCCATTTTTCTTGTATGGACACAAGGCAGTGTATAAGGGGTTTCTCAAGCATCTTCCCATCCAGAGACTGACCAGAGCATCATGAGAAATGCCGGGTTGGATGAATCAGAGGTCGGAATTAAGATTGCTGGGAGAATTATCAACAACCTCCGATATGCAGACGATACCACCCTAATGGCAGAAAGCGAAGAGGATCTAAAGAGCCTCTTGTTGAGGGTGAAAGAGGAGAGTGCAAAAGCTGGTTTGAAACTCAACATTAAAAAAACTAAGATCATGGCATCTGGCCCCATCACTTCCTGGCATATAGAAGGGGAAGAAATGGAAGCAGTGACAGATTTTACTTTCTTGGGCTCCAAGATCACCGCAGACGGTGACTGTAGCCATGAAATTAAAAGACGCTTGCTCCTTGGGAGGAAAGCTATGGCAAACCTAGACAGCATAGTAAGAAGCAGAGACATCACCTTGCCGACAAAGGTCCGTCTAATCAAAGCTATAGTTTTCCCAGTAGTAATGTATGGCTGTGAGAGCTGGACTATAAGGAAGGCTGAGCGCTGAAGAATTGATGCTTTTGAACTGTGGTGCTGGAGAAGACGCTTACGAGTCCCCTGGACTGCAAAGAGGTCAAATCAGTCCATCCTAAAGGAAATCAACCCTGAGTGCTCATTGGAAGGACAGATACTGAAGCTGAAGCTGAAATATTTTGGCCACCAAATGCGAAGAGAAAACTCTCTGGAAAAGACCCTGATGCTGGGAAAGACTGAAGGCAAAAGGAGAAGGGGACGGCAGAGGATGAGATGGCTAGATAGCATCACCGATGCAATGAATATGAACTTGAGCACGCTCCGGGGGAGAGCGCAGGACAGGAAGGCCTGGCATGCTATGGTCCATGGGGTCACGAAGAGTCGGACATGACTGAACGACTGAACAACAACAATGCCTTCAGAACTTGCCCTGGGATCCATCCATTAAAGGAGAAAACTATTTGTGAACACTCTTAGCCCAGATTTATATCCATCAAAATAGGGGTAAAATACACTAAAAACATGTAAAGTTCTACACAAGGAACATCTAGATATGCAGTCTGCATGAATAGTGCATTTTGAGTATATAGGCATCCTCTTCTCTCTCTCTCATCCCCATTGGATCCCTGGAGACAGTGTCTGGGTATGATAGGAGCTGTAGTCCAACACATCTAGACCACCAGGTTGGGGAAGGTTGGCACAGAAGAATCAATGGGAACGAAACTCTTCCAATCTCACACATGCAACCAAATGCAAGGAGTTAATTGAAACCTTTCTACTGCTACTGCCATATGTATGTGTGCAATGAGGGAGCAAACTTTCCGGGCCCTGAGGAAAACTTTGCATTGTAGAATTTGGATGATGGGAATGCTGGAGCTGCCCTCTTGTTTAAACATCCAGCCCCCAGAGAGCTGCTAGCTTTTCCACTGGCTGCTGTTCCAGCAACTAGACTAGTGACCAAAAATTCTTCTGCTTTCATGGCAGTGACTTGCATAATCCAGCTGGTCTGAACTCACTTAGGAGAAACAAATAATTCTATTAATTAGAGCATCAGTCTGCAAACATGTGATCCTTGCTAAACAAGAGGGTCAGAATGCACCATCACAGCTGGGGACGGGCCCAATCAGCCATCCAAGTTATTTCACCACCCTGTATACCCACAAATAATTAAATTGTGAAAAATATGCTTGTAACGAAAACACTTTTTCCTGCAAATTGAAAAGGTATCCTTTATTCCCCTGCCAATGATCACAAAACGTTTCTAAAATGGCATATATTTTTCTCTCTCTGTGGGATGGATAATGAGGGAGATAAAGGCTTTAAAAAATAATTAAGGCAAACTTCTGGCCTATTCTACTGATTTGTGTCTACTGTTTCCCCTTCAGAATTTCAGTACAGTTTTACCCACAGCAGTCATTTTGCAACACTGGTATACTTTAAGTTCCAAGATACTTTCCCTAACTTAAAGTAACATTTGTCTGGAGAGTGTCTCTTTGATTCTGCAGGCTGAAATTTTTATGTCTGTCTCTGTGGAAGTTTGCCACTTATTTGGGGGGCTGATCTTGTCAAGGAGGTGGGGAGATGGTGATCTACATGGCAACAAGCAAGCTGTATAGCTTGGAATTTGGTTTTGTGCTTTGGGATTTTGGAAGTTCACAATCAAGACAATGGGCCAGTTCACATGACACGCTGGGCTCATTGGAAGCTGTTGAACCCACAATGAGCTGTGGTGCACGCTGGGCGCCATTTTGAATATTAAATGACCCTCACATAACCCTTATGTGTACACACAACATGGCAACCCCCAAGCAGGGGTCACATATTCAAAATGGCACCCAGCACATGCCACGGCTCATCGTGGGTTAGACAACCTTCAATTAGCTTGGTGTATTGTATGAACCAGGTCAATGCAGATTAAAACAGTACTTTAGCACTTTGAAAGACTGAGCTGCTCTAAATAGAACAGAAGCTGTAGATCAGGTGTGCAGAATCTTAGGCCTGGGGCCAAATCTATCCTCCTGGGAGTTCCAATCCAGCCCTCTCGGATTCCCTAGAGGCTACGTCTCCTTCCCCTATCCCCATCCACTTTCCCAACTGCCAATCATTTGGTGGTTTTCCAAGTTTTTCATGTTTTTTTCATGTTCTAAAAGGTAGAAATGCCTCTCCTAAGGCTTAGTTAGTGGCAGTAAGAGTTTAAAGCTAAAGCATATTGGTTTTAAAAGTATTTTAAGTATTTCTGTATTTTGGCCCCATCCTTTTTGCTTTCTCACCACTTGGAATGTGAATTTCAGAGCCCTGAGAGCTCTGAAGTTGAATTTGGCTGTCAGGCTGAAATAATTTGTCCATCAGACTGTGTAGAGTTTTGGATAGTACCGCTTTAGATTAGAGGACTGCAGGTGACACTAACTGTATTTGCACAGAATGGTAAGCCAGATTTCTTGGGTATCCTGGCTCACTGTGCATGAGCTGTGTACTGGTGCATGCAGTGCATTCTCATTGTTTAAAAAACTGAAGCTTGAGCTGTGTGGCTGTTCCGAAAAATTTCAAACTTCCAGAGAAGTTCAAAGCTCAGGCTTTAATAGCAAAACCGTATGTTTATTTGCTCCGTACCAGACAGTCTCCTATTGCTGTATGGTTCCATGCCGGTTTATTTGCTCTGTGCTGAACAGCGCCTGATCTGACATCGTGTGTTTTCGATCTCCATTACCTGCATCCCCCTGGTTTTCTTTTTTCTGTTTCTGTTTGGGTTTGTTTTTATTTGTTTTGCTTCATAGGCAGGATTCAAGGGGCGCTGCTAGGCCTCAGTGTGGCTGCTAGGGGCAATGGATGTGCTCTCGCCCCCCGGGCTGTATTGTTTTGAATGGGACGAATCAGAAAGCAAGGAGGGAGGGGCTGCTGCTGCTCTTCCTCCTCCCATGATCTGTGCATGGGTGGGGTTTGTGTATTTGTGTATGAGAGAGGGGGTAGTGGGTGGGGCGGTGTGGCAGAAGTGGGTGAGGTACAAGAGTGGTGCCATATTGGATGTCTCTGGCACAGGGCAGGTGAGAGAAAATCATTGTTTTCTCCCCCCCCATCTCACCTTTTGTTTTTCAGGCCCAGGTGAGGGTGGGGTTCTTGGGTGGGGGCTTGGAACACCCCCTATTCCTGCAACAGAGGAGGGGTGAGTCTGTGCTTTCACGTAATGGGAGGGGGTTCTTATTGGAACGAGGGTGGCTAATCGTGTGCGTGAATGAGAGGGAGGGAGGTGGGCTGGAACACCCCATCTGGTATAGTTGGGGGAGGCTTGCTTTAATTTTGTGGGAAGAGGTCATATTACTGAAGTGCTCATTGAAGGGAAGCTGATATGGGGCATAATTGGAAAGTTGAAATAGGAAGAGGGAGAGAAAGAAGGAAATGCCCCCTGAAAGTTGTTCCAGTCACAAGGGAAATGGCCAAACATATTTTCATCCAATCGTTTTCAGAGTACTAGTGCCCACGGCGACATGGGCTTTCACTAGTAATTATTATTAATGTCATTTCTATACCGCCCAACAGTTGAAGCTTCCTGGGTAGTACACAACAATTTATAAGATAAAATATAGCATAAAAATTAAATATACAAAATTTAAAAACAATTTAGACAGCTAAAAACAATTTGAATAAAATACTAGATCTGTTCAGACAGCTAGTATAAATGCCTCATCATATGCCATTAAATGCCTGGGAGCAGAGGACAGTCTTAACCTGGTACCGAAAAGATGACAGTATTGGCGCCAGGCAGGCCTCAGTGGGGAGAACACTCCACTATTGGGGGGCCACCACTGAAAAGGCCCTTTCCCTTGTTGCCACCTTCTGAGTCACCCTTGGAAGTGACACTCAGAGGAAGGCCTCAGATGTTGATTGTAATGTCTAGGTAGGTTCATGTCAGGTGAGGTGTTCCATCAGGTACTGTGGTCCTGAGCCATGTAAAACTTCATAGGTTGAAACCAGCACTTTGAATCGGGCTCAGAAGCATACAGGCAGCCAATGCAAGTGCACCAGAATTGGTGTTATATGCTCAGACCTCTGGTCCCTGTTAATCTGGCTGCCGCATTTTGCACAAGCTGTAGCTTCTGAACAGTCTTCAAGGGCAGCCTGATGTAGAGTGCATTGCAGTAATCTAACCTGGAGGTTACCAGAGCATAGATTTCTGAAATAAAGTTTTTCCTGTCTAGATAGGGGCGTAGCTGGGCCACCAACTGAAGCTGGTAGAAGGCACTCCATGCCACCGAGGCCACCTGAGCCTCAAGTGACAGTGATGGCTCCAGGAGAACCTCCAAGCTTGGCTCCTCCCACTAGCTCAGACATCTAAAAAAGCCAGAAATGATTTGTTGAGTGTGTTGCCTGAATCTGGGATCCTGGCTTGTAGCTCCCTCCAGGTTCAGATGACATGCTAAACAAAACATTTTGGGTTTGTTTTGTCTGCTTGCATTAGCAGGAAGAGCTGAACAGGCTGTGTGCACGAGCACATTCTCCAGAATCCTAGTTTACCACTCTGTGCAAACATCACTATTGCTTTGTTTTGTTTTGTTTCCCTCTCTTCCCCCACCCCCCTTTTTTTCTCTGCCATGTGTACATGCTACAAAAGAGGATCACCCCCCTTTTTTTCCTGTCGATGTGCTGTTGTAGTGATGCTTGGTGCAGTCCAACATGCTGCTTATTATTGTATAGCCAGACCCAATAAACAAATTAATTGCACTTCCTTACTGCAGTTGTAGTCATACCACAGCACAGTACCCTAGATACGCTTCTGGAATGAAAGCAGGTTAATCAGCCCTTAACCCTCATATATATGCTGTTAAGTATAACTGGGCTGTTTAAAGAGATGGATAGTTTTCTCCCCCCCATCCTTTCGCATTGTAGGTGAACTTTGGATTCTAATCCACATTGGTGACTTTGAATATGGAATTCTGGGTATGTCTATTATTCTTGATCATTATCATGGAGTAGAAGAGACTAATTTTTTGTGCTGTTGCATTTGTGGATTTAAAGAAAACTCCTATAGGTCCTAATCATTACAAAATTACCTGCTGAAAGAGAGAGAAGCTTGAAAACAATGTGGATAGTATTTATTCATTATCTTAGCCTATTTTAGGCACTTCTATAAATAACAGATTATGTCCTAAACAGAAATAAAATGAACAGGTCCCTGCCTGGACTCGCTATCTAGGAAATGTGAAATAAAAGGACAGGGACTTGGACAGAAAAGATGCTTACGCTAGCTGGGAGAGGTGCAGGCTGCAACAGAACTGGCACAAGACGTTTTGCTGCCTGAGACAAAAGACAAGATGGTACCTTCTTCCCCATTCCATGTGCTGAAGCCAACCAGATTTACAGTTGAATCTTACTTCGACACCGAGAAGGACAATATTTTCTAAAAGCTCGGGGTGTGGATGAGGCTTCTAGTAGCCATGGGTAGAGCTTTCCCCCCCAGAGCCCTATACTGTGTTTTCCTCTGTGCAAACATCACTACTCCTGGATTTTGTTTTTCTCTCTTCCCCCACCACTCATGTTTTTCTCTGCCCAGCTGCAAAAGTTCTCCCCCTGCCCCCCTGTGTTGTCCTCATTAAAAATGCTGTGAAACAGGGGAGATTGGATTGAGCTGAAGGCTGTTCTGCAATAATTTAAGAGCTAGCAATGAACTGCAGTGGCCACTGGATGTCGCTTACTCTGCACAAATCTTCCTGAGGACCTTAACCCGACCGGTTGAGAATCTAGCCAGACCGAAACGGCTGAGTGATTTTTAGAGTTAAAGAAGAGACCTGAACAATTGAATCTGTTGAATCTGTTTTTGTGCATTGACAGAATGTTCAACTTTTTAGGTGATCAAAAGTGTGCCGAAGCGCTAGATTCCTGCCCCTTATATATCTGTGAACTGCTTTCTTAGCCTCTTCAAAGCAATGTAAAAAGGGGGGGGGCGGCAATAAATGAAGGGTGCAGCAGTGTGCGTGTGGGATCCTCGGAAGGCCAGATTTGGCTTGCAAGCCTGAAGTTCCTCACCCCTCGGCTAGAGTGTTAAACTTGAAATATGCTTATTGGTTTATTGACATGATGAAGCAGAAGGTGAGTTGTTCAGAACATAGAGTTGGATCCAGATTACTGCCTACTGGTGGGGGTGGGAGCTGACTTTTCTGCCCCCTCCTCTTCTTGCTAGCCCACAGAGCCCCCTGCATATGCTACCTTGAGAGTTGGGGGGGGGGGACCCTGCTGAGTGGTGTGGTTTGGAAGACAGTGGAAAATCAGGCAGAGGCACCTGCTGCCAGGTGTTCATCTCTAGCCCATCCTTCCTTTCCTGATGTTGCTGCTCAATTGGCATAACCTGCACATGATGGACCGTCTTCCAAACCCATCTGATTTGGCTTTCCAGAAAATGGCCACCATGTTATTTCTTCAAGACTGGCTAGCTAGTTATCCAGCTTTGGCTATTTCAGAAGGATTTTAATGCTGATATATTGTCCTAGTAAAAGGGAGACCAGTGCACATGGGGCAAAATCCAATATAAGTCCTACTTAGAGGAGACCCACTGAAATGAATGGCACTTAAGATACACATTATAACTAACATAAGTCTTATTCATTTCAATGGGTCTACTCTAATTAGGACTTACGTTGGATTTTGCTCATATAGTGGGAGCCACACGCATTAGAGTTGCAAACTTTGGGCTACAATCCTATATTCATTTATTTGGGAGTAAGTTTCCCTTTAACTTACTGGGATTTACTTCTGAGCAGATGTGCATAGGATTGGACTATGAACTTTAGCTGGTTAATTGGTGCACCCATCCTAATCAGTGAGAGTACATTTTGATTGGGGATGTAGGTTTAAGGCCATCTGTTAACCTTTTTCAGGCTATTTTAGTTCTGGAATGTTACTTTAGTATAAAATATGGCCTTTTGCTCAGTGGTAGCTTTGATGAGTATTTTTAAAGTTGACAGCTCCTTCAGTTTTTTGGAAAGGCTTTTATTGAGAATCCTATGCATATCCACTCAGAAATAGGTGTACTGAGATCAATGAGGCTTACTTCCAAGTAAATGTGTAATAGGCCTAAATAGTCTTTGATTGCTGGATTACCCCACTGATAATGTATCGTGAGCTTGTCAATTGGAATTCCTGGCCTGAGTAAGAGCTAAACTACATGCTATGTTAAATGCATAGTGTGTAGCTGATACTAGCGGGGTCTTGTTTTTTACTTTAATGTAATTGTGTGAGGCCCTAACCTGGATCAGGACTACAGTGTGCAGGTAGTGGGGTTAAACCTTCCCACATAGCCACTTCTCCCCACTAAATTTCCTCTCCTCCTGCCCCGACACAGAAAAAAAACCCCTCCATTGATACCAATGGAGAGTTCCCCCCGCCCTTTCCGTTTTTGGCCCTGAAGTTATACATCAAGCAAACAACCGTGCACCTAGCAGCATCCAAAGTAGACAATAACCATAGGATTCTTCTTCACTGAAATTCTATGTTGCTGTCTAAAATGTCTTTCTCCCTCCTCCCCACCATTCTTCCTGCTTTAAAAGTCTTTGGCCTTAGTCCAGCAGAACCAGTCTAAGTATACTGTGAAACTTTCCTCTAATTGGTGAATAGAAAGAATCCCCTGTAGTCATGGATCGTTCCTGTCTTTTATGGGCTGCATCTCTCATTTTGTTCTGCCATCCTAAGGCCCTGCTCTGCTTCTGCTTCTCATTAATTTGGGACCTGTGATCAGTGTGATCCTGGGCTGATACTGTTTCATGTGTTAACGATGAGAGGCAATCTTAGACACCAATGGGAAAACTGAGCTCATGGCTGTAATGATGTACAACCGGTGTGATATTAAATACAAACCTATGCTAATCCTGTTTTAATAGCCAAATGTATTTGGCCAGATTTTGATAAATAATGCCCTACAGGATACAGCAAAAACGCTTACAGGAAGTTTTTCTAGTGAAAGCAACTTTTTCGGAGTCTGGCTATTTTAATTAGCCATGTGAGAAAAACTATGCTAGTCACACATGCTTGTTTTTCTGCTGTTTTCTGACAAATGTCCCAGTGCCTTTTCATTCATGCCAGGATGCTTGAGGAATGTGGTCTTTGCAATTTCTGATGCAAATTGTTCTGATCCGCCCCTCTGGTTTACTGTAGAATTCACTTTCACATTTCTCAAGTGTTCTGCAGCTGCAGTTTTCCGGTCAAAAGTGTTATCAAAGTGCATTTTTATAGTGCATATTTTGAGAGAAAATGTTTACAAATGTATATTCTGAGAGCAAACACGTTTAAAATATACATTGACATAGCTCTTTAAATGCACATTTTTGAATTTGCAGATGAATGTGGACATGGGATGAGTGAACACATCTGAAAGTGACATGGAGCAGAAACAGACCAATTCACCCATCTCAGAAATGTGCACTTCAGGCACACATCACAAAATAAATTAAAATTCTACAGCTAGGCAAATCCAGATTCTGCAACAAGAGAAGCTGAACCCCATGACTTGTGTCAGTTACGTAATTTGAACAAATCAGCATCATGTCTTTTGCCTTGCAGATCTGTGTGTTTTCCCCAGCAGGACAAATAACAACTTTTGTGGAGGGATGATTTGGTTCTGGAAAATGGTGCTGGGGACAGGGTTAAAAACAACTCCTCCCTCCCTGCACATGCTGCTGGTCCAATCAAAACCAGAGCCCACTGAGGTTGATTTTAAGTAGAAATAGAAACACTGGGCGATCCGATCATAGGCCTCTCGTGTATTTTGGTCTTATGAGAAAAGCCTAAGAGCAAGCTAGATTATGAATATGGCTACCTCCTGCACCTTCATGTAAGTAGTAAAGAACAGATGTGTTTTGAGGAGGGTCATAGCTCAGTTCTCTCCAGGGCACCTCCAGTTTAATGTGGGCATGTCTGCTGGCCCTTCCTGACAAGGTTCACACATTCAGAGCTTGTGGGCAAGGAAATATTCCTAGTCGTAATGAGGGACGGGCAAATTTCTCCATGACGCTTTCTCTTGAATTTGAATTTTTAAAATCTCAAATTCTTTCTCTTCTGAATACGAAGAGCTTTGCGACTGTTGGTAAATTCTCATAAAAAATGAACTGAACTGAAGTCCTCACCCATCTGCACTGGCCAAATCCAGTAGGTCCAGCTCTTCCCAGCATGGAGAAGACCATGATGTACCTGCTGCCATATAGCTGTTAAAGGCAAGGAGCCTGTCAGAAAAAAGGGGGCTACCCTAATTGTTCCTTAACATGGTTGAATATGCAGGGATTCAAGCCTGGAGGCAGTGATAAGATCACTGTTAAAGAAGCCCTCCTTCGATCCCCAAGACTTGAACAACTTTTGCCTGCCTCGAATCTGCCATTTTGGGACAAAGTGATTGAGCGGGTGGTGGTGTTGCAGTTGCAGGCACACTTGGAAGAAGCCACTTATCTGGATCCGTTTCTATTGGGCTTCAGGCCGGGGCATGGGCCAGAAACAGCCTTGGTGGCCTTGGTGGATGATATGGGGAGGGCTCTGGATAGGGGCGAATTCTCCTTCCTTGTTCTCCTCAATCTCTCAGCGGCTTTTGATACCATTGACCATAGTATCCTCCTGGACCGCCTGGAGGGGTTTGGCATAGGGGACGCTGTATTGCAGTGGTTCCGTTCCTTCCTCTCTGGCTTGGATGCAGTGTCACCAATATGCAGATGGCATGCCACTCTACCTACTGAGATCGGCCTCGGAAGGCCTTCTGTCTGTCCCATCAGCCAGGACAACTAGGCTGGTGAGGACTAGGGAGAGGGCATTTTCTGTGGTGGCTTCCACTCTGTGGAATTCCCACCCTAGTTATCTCCGCCATGCCCCCTCTTTGATGAGCTTCCACCAGTCTTTGAAAACCTGGCTGTTCAGGTGGGCAATTGGGGGGGGGTAGGGTTTTTTAGAGCAATGTTGTTTTGTTCAGTTGATTAAGCAGTGGTTCCGTTCCTTCCTCTCTGGCAGGTACCAGAGGGAGCTTCCGGGGAGGAGACTTCAGGCCCTTGGCTGCTCACTTGTAGGGTGCCACAGGGTTCTACTCTCTCCCCAATGTTATTTAACAACTGTGTGAAGCCGCTGGGGGCTATCAGGAGATTTGGAGTGCAGTGTCACCAATATGCAGATGGCATGCCACTCTACCTCTCCTTTAAATCCTCGCCAAGGTTGGCTGTAGAAACCCTGTCCAAGTGTCTGGAGTCGGTGAGTGGCTGGATGGAAAAGACTAAGCTGAAACTGAACCCTGACAAAACCAAAGTACTTTTGGTGGGAGACAAAGGGAGGTTAGGGGATGTTGACCCCTATGTTCAATGGGGTGCAGCTGCCCCTGAAGGACCAGGTCCGCAGTCTGGGGGTCATTTTGGACTCCCAGCTGTCCATGGAAGCTCAGGTGTTAGCCGTGAGCTGGGTGGCGCTGTACCAACTCCATCTGATATAGCGGCTGAGCCCCTACCTCCCTAACCATCTGCCCCCATCAGTAGTTCATGCCATGGTCTCCTCTCACCTAGACTACTGTAATGCACTCTATGGGGGGGGGGTTACCCTTGAAGGTAGTTCAGAAGTTGCAGCTGGTATGGAACGTGGCGGCCCGCCTGATTAAAGGCAGCCGTCAGCGAGACCACAACACTCCAGTGCTGAAGGAGCTGCACTGGTTGCCATTTGCTTTCCGGGCCCAATTCAAGGTGTTGGCATTGACTGTTAAAACCCTATATGGTTCCGGATCAGTCTATCTTAAGGAGCACCTCCAGCAACACCAGGGACGCTGCTCAATGAGATCGGCCTCGGAAGGCCTTCTGTCTGTCCCATCAGCCAGGACAACTAGGCTGGTGAGGACTAGGGAGAGGGCATTTTCTGTGGTGGCCTCCACTCCGTGGAATTCCCACCCTAGTTATCTCCGCCATGCCCCCTCTTTGATGAGCTTCCACCAGTCTTTGAAAACCTGGCTGTTCAGGTGGGCAATTGGGGGGGGGGTAGGGTTTTTTAGAGCAATGTTGTTTTGTTCAGTTGATTAAGTTGTATTTTGTGTTATTTGTACTGTACACTGCCTAGAGTGGCTGGGTAGCCAGCCAGATGGACGGCAAATAAATAAATTTCAAAGCCGTGGGCCTGGATGGACATCCCTGTCAGTTCTGGTTTATCCCACATCTGAACTTTTAAAATCTCAAGTTCTTTTTATCCTGAACATGGAGAACGTTGTGAATTTTAGCAAATCCTTATAAAAAACAAACTGAACCTCACCTGGTCTTAGCAGTAATACCCATGATCACTCTGTCATTTCTATGGAGATAACAGGACTCTAAAGTGCTTCATTGGAGATACTGTTTCAGTGGGAGCAAAACTTGCTCCCCCTCCATTCTGCAGGGTGAATGAAAGCATCACTATGCAAAGTGGTTCACCGGTTCCCTTGCAATATACAAGCCCTCCCCATGTGCCCCACCTCTTATAAGGGGCATTTTGCTGTTAGTAAGCAGGGCTGGCTCCAGGCTTGAGGGTACCCTAGCCATGCCATGGGGTTAACTGGCAGTAATCAGATAGCTATGAGCCATCATTTTAAATTTCCCACAATGCCCCTGGCATAGTGTTGTGCTGGGGCATTGTAGGTTAATTTAAAGCAGCAGCTTGTAGACCTGGCTGCTTTGGCACAGTGGGCCCAGGACAGGCATCAGTACAGCCAGACACAACTGGTGCGCTGGGCACTTGGCAGGTACCCGAGGGTGTCTGGTGCCGACGTCAAGCCTTTTATTAAGTAATCTATAACTTTGGAACAACAGTTCCAGCTTCATGAGTTTATGTCTTTGCAGCACTGCATTATTCTAAGGAAAGCCGTAGAACAATGGCATTGGTCAATGGCAGCTCCAGATCGTTGAGGGCCCTTGGGCACGACACTCTCAGTGTGTCGACCTTCTCACTGCTGTTACCGCTTTTTGTCATCATTGCTATCGCTTGCTTGCCAGCCAGGCAGAAAGTAGGCAGTGGCATCTCCTGCTTCTCACCACCATCTCCTCCACTGCTGTCTGGGCCAGAGCAAGAGGCAAGTGAACAAGCAGGTTGCAATGGTGAAGAGGTGGAGCAAGTCCAGGGGGCTCTAGTCAGTGGGCTTCTGCTAGGGTTGGGTCCTTGGTGGGTGCCCAACCCTGCCTACCTTTGGCCCTGGCCCTGGAATTGGTTACTCCAACAGCTCAATTAGTATGGCAGAACTCAGATGCAGACAGTTAAAAACTGCCCATGCTGTTTCACCACACTGAGCAATTTTGCTGACCCAGAAGAATGGCTTCATTACAGAACAAGGCATGGTTCGATTATGCTCATTTGATGTGACATTAAAAAAAATGCTTCTGTGCAGATTGAATCATTTTGCAGGAAACTGGAGAAAACGAGCCATATTCCCACACGCTGAAACAGAGAAGGGGACCCGAACAGGCAGTTATTTTTGTCCAACCTCCTCTCTTGCCACTGACCTTCAACACACTCCATCAGTTGCACAATGAAAGCGGGGCCAGCTGAGGTCGAAAGTGTCAAGTGTGGATTTCCGGGGAAAGAGGTGGATGTGCGTGCCGCAGAAAGTGAGTGAGAGTGTTCTAACCTTTAGAAAGGCCTGCTTGTTTTAGTTCTAATTTTACAGAAGAAAAAACACTGTTTACACATTTTCCCAGCATGTTGAGTCTGTTTATCTGCCAAGGGGGCGTCTTGCACCATCATCCCTTCCAGCTACAGAAACAAACAGCCCCTTTCACAATACAAATATGCAAAGTTTACATGACTCCCCCCCGCCACCGAAACTACAGCAACACTTGTATCTTTCCAATCCCATGTAAGCGAGTCCTATGCTCCCTCTCTAGTTTCTGCTACCATGGTCCAACTTCAATCTAAAACCCAGTATGTGATTATAACACGTAGGTCAGGAGTGCATCCCCTTTCCCAAGACCATTGATAGTTTGGTGGTTTCCTGTCTTTTATGCAGTCCCCTCCTCCTGCCCAATTCTAAACGATTGAAATGCCTGAACTAAGGCTTAGTTGCTGTTAGCAAGAGCTTTAAGCTAAAATATGCTGGGATTTGGAGCCCATCCTTTTTACTTTCAGCCCCACCCACCCCTGGAATGTGGTCCCTGAGAGCTTCTTCAGAATGGAATTCCCCCCCCCCCCCGGGGAGGAAAGAGGTTCTGCACTCCTGCCATAGGTGATAGAAAAAGTGGTCTGTGTGGAAGTGACTCAACCACAGACTTAAACTGGTTTAATAGTCATTCCCTCTCACAATGAACCTTGGTAACTGTAGTTCCATAAATGGGGTTAGAATTCTCTAAAAACATATGAAGAGTCCTGCAAGAGAAAAGGTCTACACTTTTGGTCACTGCACCTAAAAAAAAAAGGATATTGTAGAGTTGGTAAAAGTGCAGAAAAGGGAAACTAATATGATTAAGGGGCTGGAGCAACTCCTCTATGGGGAAACATCTGGGATTGTTTAGCTTAGAAAAAAGATGAGCCAGAAGGGGACATGATAGAGGTATATAACATTATGCATGTTATGGAGGAAGTGGATTGGGAGACATTTTTCTCCCTCTCATATAATACTAGAACCCAGGGTCATCCCATGAGCTGATTGGTGGGAATTTAGGACAGATAAAAGGAAGTACTTCTTCACACTGCGCATAGTTAAAATTATGGAATTCACTTCCACAAGAGGTAGTGATGACCTTGGATGGCTTTATAAGGGGATTAGACAAATTTATGGAGGAGAAGGCTACTGGCCCTGATGGCTGTATGCCATCTCCAGTATCAGAGGCAGTATGCCTCTATACTCCAATTGCTGGGGAACATGGGTGGGAGGGTGCAGTTGCACTCGTGTCCTGCTTGTCGGTTTCCTGTGGGCAGCTGGTTGGCTACTCTGTGAACAGAATGGTGGACTACAGGAACCCTTGGCTGATCCAATGTGGCTGTGCTTATGTTCTATCTTGCCTGCATCCAGTTTCCCACAATGGCCAACCAAATGCCTCCAAGAAGGAAGGGACAGGGCATTCGCCTTTCTATAACTAGAATACCTCTGAAATGGGAAGTTCCATGATCAATAGCCACTGACAAATCTAATTCCATGGATTTGTCAGATTCTTTTTTCAAGCCACCTAAGTGCCGAAGCAGACATTACTTTAAACAGATGTTTCATTTTTACTCTAGAGTAGGTGCAGAGTCCTTGATCTGGACTGGGACTCTCGTGTGCGGGTACGGTGGCTTTAAGCATTGTGTGAAGTACTTTCTTTTGTCTGTCTTGAATCTACTGACAATCCATTAATTGGATGACCAATTCTAGTAGGGAGAAACACTATGTCAAACCCTCAGATTTATTTATTTATTTATTTATTTCTATACCGCCCAATAGCTGAAGCTCAGATTCTTTAGGGAAGCATTCCTGGCCATGCTGGCTGGGGTTGATTGGAGCTGAAGTCCAAAACAACTGGAGGGCACCGGCTTGGGGGAGGCGTCTCTAAAGACAGGATAGCCAACCTGTTCAAAACCGAAGGATTCTTCCCATCCACTTGGTGATGCTTCTGGGAACACACAAGCTCGCTGCGTTTCTTAATGATGTTCCAACCTTGTTTTGGGGAACAACATAACCTTAATACAATAGAAACATTTGCACCCCATTTAACTAGAGAGTGAAGTGTGCCTTAATTCTCCCTGTTTGACCTATATATTGAAACCCGTATAACTTCAGTTTCTAAAATGAAAGGGGGGAAAAAACAATACACAAGCTGACCTGTGATTGTCTTGCCTAGTGATCTTTGCCGTCTTGGAATCTTGTGCTTGAAGTGGGCAACTAGGGACTGGTTTGCAGAACTGAAAATTGTGCCATCAACTGATCAAGTTCCAGGAATCTTTCCAGTAGCACAGTAAAATGTTAGCACATACTGAACGATTAGGATTTGGGTGTGCAATAAAGTAAGCACATGACTTCATCCTTTGCCCAGATATCTTTAACTGTGATGATTTAACTCACACCTCAAAAACATATTCATGGTCCTGTGAATCACGCCTAAGCAGCTGGACTATGCAGCCAAGCAGGGCTGGCCCTATGAGTGAGGTGGCTGCCTTGGACAGCAGATGCTGGGGGAAGGAGCGCAACAGTGACATCGATCACCATCTTTTGGTATTCTAAAGCATGCTTACATTTATTTATTTAGGGCACAATCCTATGCATGTTTAGACAGAAAAAAGGCCTACAGCTCCCAGCATTCCCCAGTAAACATGGCTGGCTGGGGAATGCTGGGAGTTGTAGGCCTTTTTTCTGTCTAAACATGCATAGGATTGCGCCCTTTATTTAATTATTACATTTATATCTCACATTTTTTCCTCTTGCAAGGAACTCAAGTGGGCTTACATTATCCTCCTCCTCCCCATTTTATCTTTACAAGAACAACCCTGTGAGGTATGTTAGGCTGAGAGTCAGTGACTGGCCCAAAGTCAGTCACCCAGTGAGCTTCATGGTTGAATGGGGACTTGAACTCGGATATTCCGAGTCCCAGTCCAACACTCTAACCACTATACTGCACTGGCTCTATTCCCTCTAATAGCAAACTCAGCTTATTCTCCAAAAATATAAGTAACCAGATATTTTCATTTATATTTCTTCAGTTGTATTTATCTATTTACAATTAAAAGAATTTATATCTTGCCTTTTGGTCATTCAGCCCCTCAAGGTGGATAATAATAAATCACACAATAATAAAAAACCCAAGCAAACAAATACCGCCCCCCCAATAAATAAAATGAACGAAATGCTAGAAGTAGCAGATTCAAAAAAATCATTAAATGAAAAGCATTTTTTTAAAAAAAAATGGTGATGAGCTTGCTATTAATTGCAAAGCTAGCCAAAAGACAAGGATTTTAGTCTCATTAATTTCAATAGTGCAAGCTTAAGCATTCATGTCCCATTGAAATCAATGGACTTCAATGAGCTTTAGATTTGGCTGAATTTTGCAGGAATTTTATATTTAAAAAATCCTAAAATGTAAAGCTAAAATAAAATGCTGTTAGCACATAGTATGAACGTACGGAGACATAGCTCAGTGGCAGAACACATGCCTGGGATGCAAAAGGTCCCAGGTTCAATCCCCACATCTCCAGTTAGAGCTGGGAAAAGACCCGTCTGAAACTCTGGAGAGCCACTGCCAGTCAATGCAGACAATACTAGACTAGGTGGACCAATGGTCTGACATGATATAAGGCAGCTTCCTATTTATATGCCTAAATAGATGCTAAAAAGTCATTTGGGTGTAGTTCACATTTGATTGTTGTAAAGTTCTGGGGGTTTGGACAACTCACAGCAGAAAGCGGGGGGGGGGGGGAAGATCTCCAACAAATGTTTGTATAGTATCCAATTCTTGAGCTAAGACATGAACTCCATATTTGGCTTGAAATGTGGAATTTTCTCCCCAACAGCTGTCCCTGGAGTCAATAAAACCAAGCTATAATATTTAGTAACAATCTGATACTGTGGAACAGATGAAAACAAAGAAAGACTTGGACATCACAAGGAAACTAGGATTCAGACCCTGCATGTAATAACGTGTTACATAATGTTACATCCAAACATTCATACATTCACGTTCATAATGGGATTGCCAACTCTGGGGTATAAGCCAAGGTAGGGAATGCCTGGGCAGCAGTTGGTAGACAGGTGGTGGTGAAGGAGGAGGAAAAGGAGCCTTGTCACTGGCCAGGGAATCACACTCTGGCCTTGTCAAGAAGCCAAGGGCTGCTGGAAGGCTGCACCCTTTTGGTGGGAGATTCAGGACAGATAAAAGGAAGGACTTCTTCACACAGCGCATAGATAAACTATGGAATTCGCTACCACAGCATGTGGTGATGGCCAACACCTTGGATGGCTTTAATAGGGGGTTGGACAAATTCCTGGAGGAAAAGGCTATCAATGGCTACTAGTCTTGATTACTATATGCTACCTCCAGTACTAGAGGCAGTGAGCCTATGTACACTGGTTGCTGGGGAACATGGGTGGGAGGGTGCTGTGGTGCTCATGTCCTGCTTGTGGGTTCCTGGTCAACAGCTGGTTGGCCACTGTGTGAACAGAATGCTTGACTAGATGGTCTGATCCAGCAGGGCTCTTCTTATGTTCTTACCTCCCAGGAAGGACATCATAGAACAGGGGAGGCCAATCTGGCCCCATATATTGGCCAGAGAAGGAACAGCTGTATGGAGCTTGCATCACCCTTCCTTGCTTGAGGTAACATCTCGTCTTAAGAACCTTGTAACTAGGAACTAGTGCCCGAGTTTGCTTTTTTCTGTGTCCCTCCCAATCTCTTTTCCTTTTGTATCATGTCTTTAGATTGTAAGCTAGAAGGCAGGGACTGTTTTATTAATGTGTGTAAGCTGCTCTAGGAGCATTTTTTTGGCTGAAGAGCGGGGTATTTATCCATCCATCCATCCATCCATCCATCTGGAATCCAGTCAGAATGGAATCTCACAGGTAAGTGGCAGAATGGGTGTGTGTGTGACAGAATAGAAAGTTTATTTGATTTACTCGGACCAGTACTGTTTACATTACTGAATGCAATTTTAGTGGTGGGATTAGTAAAATTCTAGTTGCTTGGTAACCCTACCCCTATGCAAGCATTCTAGCTGCACATGTGAGGGTTAAAAGTGTGGTGGGGTCAGGTTGGAGGTGGGGTAGGGCCAGGGGTAGTGGGGCTCTGCATAAGCGAGAGTTAAGAGTGTGGTGGGGGTTGGGCCGGGAGTGGCAAGGCTCTGCCCAACCTGCCCTAATGGACGAATCACCTCTGCTGGCTCCTCTATAGATAGTGCTGCTTTGAACATCAAGGTCTGAACGCACGTGCTTCCCTGCACCAGGAACCATGATCGGGCAGGGTCCTTGACTGTGGCTGATGCTGCTTATGTCTTTGATGTGTTTTAATAACTTTTTAAAATTTGTTTTTATGCTGTGTTTTAATTTAAATTTTATTTGTATTCAGTTTCTATTGTTAGTTGCCTTGAGTGCCATTCTTTGGCATGAAGGCAGGACATTTATTAATTAAGGGCACAATCCTATGGGGATAGTCAGCTGCCTCCAAACTTGGAGGCAACCAACTATCCAAAGCAGGGAGGGCAGAGCATGGCAAGGATCTTCTCCTCTGTGCTCTGGCTGCCCTGCATTTGCAGCTAGATGGATGATTTTGGCTGTCTAGCTAGGGTGGTAGTGGTGGGGAGGCCAGATGGCACATAGGAAGCATTGTAGCGGTGCTTCCGCCATCCCCTCCCTACCCCCAGGAATGTGCGCGGAGCCGGGGATGAACCGCACCGCCCACGTGGTGTGGGGGCGGGGAGGTGGTTTTCTGGCAACCGACCTCGGAGCGCTGGTTCCAACCTTGGTTCCCAAAAAACTAAAAATCCTATGGCCATCTAGCGGCCAAAGGATTGTGCCCTAAAATAGATAAATAAATTTTAGGCGACTCTGTTCTGGACTGAGGTATAGGTGCCTACCAAGAAGCAAGCAGTCATCTCAGTGTATATTTCAGTGGAGTATTAAAGAGAGCACACACCAATAAGAAATGTCAGTTAGATGTAAAGCAGAAGCAGCTAGCAGGGAAGATCATAACATAGCATTGTCTCTAACAGAAAACAGCACTATCTGCTAAAAGCATCATATATTTTATTATTGCCATAGGAGATGACCAATCCTGAACTCTAGAGTACAGGATTTGAATACAATATTTAGAAGGAAAATTGGACAAGGGCCAGTCTGCATGTTCTGGTGAATCGGGTGGCAGAGCGAGATCAAATGTTGGACTGTCCCTCGTCAGTACTCTGTATGTCCCAAATTAGCATGTCAGTGAAGAAGCTAGTCTAGCACCTTCTTCCTACGTGGTAGTAGTCTTCTGTGTGTAAGCAGTATTTTTATGCAGGGAAGCATTCAAATGTTTGAGATCCTCCCCACCCCGTTCCACCTGCAACATGACATGGTGCAGCTCAGCCAGCGTACATCATGTGAAGCTTCTGCTCATCTCTTTTAGCTCTGAGAGAAGTTATGCAGAAAGGGGTGTGTGTGTGTGTGTGTGTGTGTGTGTCTGAGGGGTGAGATAGAAGCAAGGAAGATTCAAGGCAGACATAAGAAAATACTACTTCACACAACACAACTTACAAAATCTGCTGCTACAAAATATGGTACTAGTAGCCATGGGCTTAGATGCCTTTAAAAAGAAATCTGTCAAAAGCTACTAGCCATGATGGCTAAATGGAAAAAGCCAAACAGGCTTGGTGTCACTAAATGGGATGGTGTGAAGATCTGTTGGAGCTCACTGTAAATCTCCCAGGTTTCCCTAGTGGCCCGGAACAGGAGCCAGCCACAGCTAGGGTGTGTTTCCACCAGTGATTTACTCCAATCTGGCTGCACGGTGAGGTCTCTGTGCTTCCATGATGTCGTGGCCAATCAGCAGCAGCCCTGCATTTTATCGCAGAAAAAACACTTCTTCTGAAACTGGTTATAGTTTGACTTTTCCAGCTTACTTTGGCTCCATTACTGACCTGTTTCCACAGCTGCACTGGGTTTGGTATCATAGTCCTGCCCATGGGGCATGTAGCCCAGCCTTTGTGGGTGTGTTGCTCATGACCTCAGTGACCCAACCCTTTCCCTCCCTGTTTTCTGGAAGTTTCATCGCTGTTTTGGAGCAGGCTGAGGGACCAACTTTTGAAACATAATTGACAATAAGCACTAGAACACTAATGTGTATAAACCTGCTATCGCAGGGCAAGCAAGTAGTCCCATTACAGCCTGAAAATTAGGTTTATCTCAGGTCGCTTCCCCAGAACTACACGTGGGGAGGATGCATGAGTCATATTCCTTTGTGTTGTTTGGACCAGGGAAATGATACTGCAAGCATCATAGTGTAGTTTTCATATTACATGCTAAGTCACTATCTCATTATCACACTATTGCGCAGGTCTTCTATCAACCCTCTATGTCAGCATCTTCCTATGATTCTATCACTCTATTGCGAAATAGCACTAACACACATTTGCACTGTCATGTGATAGAGCTATTGCGCCATAGTGCATTTTCTGGAACAAGCCCCCTTGACCTCAACAGGGGTCAGCAGACACCCCTGCAGCAATGCACTATCGCATGATTGCACTATTACACGATAGCACAAATACATGCTAGTGCTATTTCATGATTGAGTGATAGAGTGATAGAGTCCTAGCAACATACTGATGCGGAGGGTATGAGTACTGATGGAAAACTGCGCAATAGTGCAATAATGAGATAGCGACTTAGCATGTGCCTGCTAATGCGGTAGCCTTAGCGGTGCCTCATAATGCAGTAGCCTGCTATTTAGAGGGAAAGGAAAAAAATGGGTGGAATCAGGCATACATCTGGGAAGTCTACTCAGAAGTAACTCCTGTTGTGGTCAATGAGGCTTGTTCCTGAGATTGCCATTAAGTAGAGTAGAGCCTGGAGGGGGGAGCCTCTCTGATTGGTTCAACAGCCCCTGCCAGTCTGATGATGTTCACTTCCAATCCCCCCATCCCACCCAGAAGTATGTTTCTGTCAGCGAAGAGGGAGGGGGGACTCAGCAAGAGGAGGCGGTGGGAACACAGATGGGGTGATCAGATGCAACCCAGACTCCACCCAGCCATCAAGAAAATAATTCAATTAGAGCTCAGTGGAAACAGCACAGAGCCCCAGGCCACAGCGATGATAAGCCAGGACTTTAAGCACTGTGGAAACTGGAAAAGGAGCAGATGAGATTGGGGAAACATCTCAACGAAGTTGCAAGCCAGGTGAAGCCAATAGTGTGGACACATACCCCTAGAGCTAGTTGAGCAGAGAAAAGGGATCAGGACAAAGTGTTTTTTTGTAATGGCCAAGGACTCTGGGGGAGAAGGAGGAGGTGGAGCAAAAGCAAGGGATAAATGGCTGAATGCTGGAAGCACAACCAGGAGAGAAGAAAGATGAAGCAGGAGCATAGAGGCTTGGGAGGAGTGGCTGGAAGGAGCAACAGGCAAGGAACAAAAACCTGAAGGTACAAAAAGGGGCAATTAGGAATGGAAAGGGACCACCTGGCTCATTAGAAGACCAAGAAGCTGAAGCAGAAGACTGGTTGCTAAGATCAGTAGGAGAGACTTCCCGGTGCTGACAGGAAAATACAATGAATGAACAAGAAAAGACTTAAACACTTCTACAGCAAACTCTATACCAGTTCATTCTGAATGTACAACTACTTATGGATGGCTTACACCACTGCACTGTTTCTAATCCTACAGATACCAACCTGTGCTGCCCCATTAGGCTTTACCCTGGTCCTACAACTACATACCCCACTCTGTGGCCTTCACCCTGATCCTGCAGCTACTTACCTCACTCCATTGACATTTATCCTGATCCTGCAGAAACTTACCCATATGGCCCCATAGGCATTCATCCTGGTCCTGCAGTGTGTTATCCACCTTATCCTGCAGTTACCTAGATCAATGTGGAAGAAGTTGTTTTGATCCTGCAACTACTGACTTAAATGAGCTTGTGCTGTAATAAGGGTTAAAAAGGTTATAGGAGCTTTATTTACATTGTCACATCATTCCTCTTGGATGAAAGCAGGGGGAAGTGACATGTCCCCTGGATGGAGGGGGTACCCCTTATGAGAGATGTCAGGCAGGTCCCTGGCTCCTGGAGCCAAGAGGACCCATAGAAGCATCCACCACTCCTTTTTCAATTTGTTTTTAAAATGTAGGGCACTGGGCTCCACTCCCAATATAGCATCTATCCTAGGGTGTTCATGTATTGAGGACAGTCCTCTATTTGAAAGTGTACAGTACAAGTCCAGTTCAAAGATAAAGAACCAGAAGAAGGAAGAGCAGGGAGTGGCCTTGAAGGTGCCCACTGGCAGTTAGCACCTGAAAGGCAGTCTGGGCAGGCACACACAGCTCACCTGGTCCCAGCAGTGGAGGATGGTGGGTCTGATTTCAGTGGAGCTGTGAATCCATTCTGGGTTTCAGTCTGAACTAGCCAGAATTCTAAAGGAGCTATCTAAGGTGCTGGGACACTTCCCCAAATGGGTTTAGCACCTTGGATAGCTCCTTTAGAGTTCTAGCCAGTTCTGATGGAAGCCCAGAATGGATGTACAGCCCCACCAACATTGGATCCATCAGCCTTCACTGGTCCCAGCTTTCCCCAGTAAAGCTCGCTGTCAAGAGGGCTTTGTCAGAAATGTTGAGGAGGATCTGATGGCTTCCTATCAGGCTTCACCTGCAGCTGAGCAAAAATGGATTGGTTTTCTGTTTAAATTGCAGTAACTCTTTCTAAATCTGCGTAACAACTGGATATATACTGTATCCCGATATTATGCAAAACTGTATCCCCCCTTGTCCTCTTTTTTTGGTGATGCATTTCCACTTTTCTGGCACTGTGTCAGTGGCCACCCTAATCTATATGCAATGCTACATTGAGCCCCAGTGTAGCTTAGGGGCATATGGGAATGATGGCAGCAGTAGCTGCTGCAGCCCCCTGGCCCAGTTCTTCTCTTCTCAGTGCTGGTCTGAGGGAGTTCTGGGGGGCTCAAACCAGTGGAGGCTGGTGGCTCCAATCTCAGCAGGGCTGTAAATCCATTCTGGGTTTTCGTCAGAACCAGCCAGAACTCTAAAGGAGCTATCCAAGGCACTGAACCTATTTTGGAGGTAGGGCTCAGCACCTTCGATACTTCCTTTAGAGTTCTGACTGGAACCTGAAGTGGATTCACCACCCTACTGACAACAGAGCCACCAGCCTCCACTGGGATGTGCCTCACTGAAAAAGAGGACCTGAATTTGCATATGCTAATTTACATTTTTAGAAGTGATTATTGTAATTTAAATAGAAATGCAGCACTTCTTGTCATAGTGTGGAAGACTGTCAAGGTGCCCTGTGTGCCTTGCTCAGTTTGCTCTCCAGGTGCTGTTGATGGACAACTTCAAGGCCCACCTTTTCCTTCTCATGGTTCATAATCTTTAAAATGGATTTGTAGTGGGCAACCCTTCAAATACAGGATGTCTTTAAAACACAGGACAGTCCTCTGGCAGACCTTCAAATAGAAGACAGTTCTTTGTAAAAGAGGACACATGGCGACCCTACTTGGAGATGCTATGGCTTGAATCTGGGAAATTCTGCATACAAGCCATGAGCTCTACCACTGAGCTCCAGCATGGCAAACAAAGGGAGAGGATTGTTGCCTTCAAGTCCTTCTTGAGGACTTCCTGGAAGTATCTGGGTGGCCATTCTTGAAAGGATCTCAGATAAGATGGAGTCTTGGTCAGATCCAGCAAGGCTGGTATCATCTTCTTAAGGGAACAATGAAATGGAAATTGATTTCCCTCGGGGAGAGCAATCCTATGGCCACTAGACACTGTCTGGAGGGCCATAGGATTTTTTGGTTTACTGGCTCTGAGCTTGGAACCAGAAAACTGCGCTCCTCTTCTCCCTCGTAGCTGTGTGGGGAGAACTGCGGCAGCTGCCTCTCCGTGCTCATAAAATGGAGTGCAGAGAGGGTGAAAAGGGGGCATTCTTGGGGGAGGGGAAGAGACCACAGAAGCCCCTTTATGTTGCTTCCTATGGGGGTCTCCAGGCCCATTCCCACCCCTTCTGAAGCCCTGCCTAGATGGATGAAATTGCGTGTCCAGCCAAGAATGCCCCCTGTGCTCTGCTCGACCTGCACTGGATAGGCATCAGCCTCCAAGTTCGGAGGCTGATGTCTATCTCGACAGGATTGTGCCCTAAGTCAAGGTGCCTTTGATGATCTTGAAAGAAGAAAACCATTTCTCTTAAGTGTAAATAAGTGTTGGAAACAGGATGCAGGCCTGGTCTGATTCAGCAGGGCTCTTCTGATGTTCTCATTAGCACTTAATAACCATGTGCCAAATAATTGGACTGGTGGAGGAAATACAAAAAACAAATGTTGCTGCTTTTCGCTGGTGTTTAGCTCTACCTTGGTCTGGTCAACTGAATGGGTGATTATATTTATTGATATTTTAATGATTTTAAATATTAAAAATTGCAATGGAAGAAAGATCAACAGCAGTATATTAAGCAGCCAGATTATATCAACATTTCCTCTTCCGTATATCAACAAAAACAGGTTACCAGTCATTATAATGTGTTGACACTTCCAAAACTGTTTAAACCTCTTCCATTGTTACTCAAACTTGGCATAAGTCCTCCCTCCCTGATTAGATCTAATAATCCAAGTCAATTCATTTAGAACTGCACAATCCCATATCTTTAATGTACTATTTGGTGAATGGGCAGATTATTAGCTTCTGATGCTTGTTTGATTTCTCCTCCAACCTGAAAAGCGATGGGGAAAAAATTAAACAGCCCCAGGAAAGGAATTCCTTGAAGAATGTACAGAATTGTATAACTCTCCCTAAAATTAGCCAGCGCTGCTCTCCTGGTTCTTCTCTGACAGTCTCATATTTGTGAAATTGTGTCTCAGCTGCACCAGCTACCGTTGAGTTCACTACCAAAGAGCAGACAAATCCCAGAGCACCTGCTATTAGTGCTTGCATAGCCCAGAGTCAACACATTCCATCTGAAATTCATAACCTCTAGTACCAGCGGCTATGAAACTACTGGGAAACAACTGACACAGGCATTCCCCCCCCCCCTTGTTGCTGCTTCTGGGATTAGCATGGAGACATGTGGTTTATTGCAGGCGTCAGTTTGAGTGTGCAGAGATGTCATTTCTGGACTCCTTGTGGAGAAGCTGGTTATCATGTCAAGAGGAAGAAGCCTCATCCCCCTACCGCAATGACTCAGGATTGAACCAATGCCACAGATTGTGCTTAGGCAAATGGTTTGTCCTCTCTTGACCTTAGTTCTCAGGATCGGCCCAAGACATTGTGCTGCCTGAGGTGAAGGACAAAATGGCAATCCTTCCCATTACATTTATGGAAGTTGGCCAGACTGGAGGTTGACCCTTGCTTTGACAGTGGCTCTGTCCTCCAACATATTGTTGCCACCCCCCACCTCATAGCATCTGCCACCCGAGGTGGCTGCCTCATTCTGCCTAATGGTAGGGCTGGCCCTGCTAATTCTCTGTGTGACCAGAACCCTATTCAGAAGCGGGGCTCACATGTTGTATCAATACATGAGCAGGGAGAGGGGATGCATTGACTAGTCCTGCCCCTGATGTCTCACACAGCACGTGGCCCTCAGGGAATTCACATATCCAGCACTTGCATCTTCAGGAAGGGAGCCTTTGTGGGTACATCTCTGGAACCTCAATTGTGCAGAGTTCCAGTTCACATGGAAGCCTTCAAGAGAACAGTTGTACCCCTGAAAGCTCCCTTCCTAATGACGTTTGAATTGTATATGCAGACACAAGGGTGGTGGTGTACTTTGAGTGTGCAACATCAGGCTGGAGTAGTTGGCATATCGCTGGTCCATTGATACATGAGATCCACTTCCAAATAGGGTTCAAGTCATTAGGACATGTAGGTCAAGAAAAAAACCTGTTTGCAGACCCAACATAATCTG
The DNA here is from genome assembly GCF_057233095.1 of Heloderma suspectum. NCBI lineage: Eukaryota > Metazoa > Chordata > Lepidosauria > Squamata > Helodermatidae > Heloderma > Heloderma suspectum. The sequence goes on from NC_139459.1 coordinate 31,911,046, forward strand.
TAGAAGGACCAATAACGAGAGATGCCAACTGATCAGAAAAAATGCCACTTTTGTGCCTTTAACAGAAGCTTGATATTCAAAACCCAGCAGATGAAGCTTTTCACAGCATGGACAGAAGTGCTATCACTTGTGAATGCATTCACTTGTGAATGCTGCACCTCAAGCTATTGTTAAAAAGATGGCTACCATGGCTAGTTCAAAAAGTGGCAACCTAACAATATAATTCAGGTAACTTTGTTTCTTTGCTGTGCACTCTTACAGTTTATCTAGAGTACACAATTATATCAGTTCTACAGTAGTCGAATTGCCATGTCCTCCCGCAAAGAATCCTGGGCATTGTAATTTGGCACGTGGGCTGCGAGTTCTGTGTTCCATAGAACACCCTCTTTCACAGAACGATAATGACCCATGTTTCCCCAGGAAGAGGGAATGAATGTTAAATTGGCTTGTTTGTAGTAGAGAACTAATTGTGCCCTTACTAAAATTCAAGAAAACAGGAGAGTCCATTCTCCTCCCAAGGGATATAGTGTCCCAAACCACCTGAGGTAAATCCTTGTGTATGCCTCTCAAGACTAGTTGCTGGGCAACACAAGGGGGAGGGTGCAGTTGTGCTTTTGTTATGCTTGTGGGCTTCCTATGGGTACATGGTTGGCCACTATGGAACAGAATGCTGGACTAGAGAGGCCTTTGGTCTGAGCCAACAAGGCTTTTCTTATGAATTTATATAAAGGTAGTTGACAATGAAATCCTATACGTATCTACTCAGACATAAGCTCCATTGAAATAAATGGGACTTGTTCCTTTTTAAGTGGTTACAGGATTGCAATCTAAAGCACCAGAAACAGCAGTGAGACCCAGGAAGGAACTAGAACACCTTTATCTACCTGTTGTACAAGTCCCCTGACTGGATCCCATTTATCTCCCTCTTCTGTTCCTTTCTTTTACTTGAGGAAGTGGGGAGGCAGTATCCTGAAGTACAGCATGTAGAGTACAGCTTCTTCTGATATTCAGTTATCTCTGGATAATTTTTTAAAATTTATTATACAGTTATCCCCTTTCTGCAAATCAGTGTGAGTTTCAATACATTGTCCCCATCTTAACCATTGCATACCCTCACCCTACAATAATTAATGTGTCCCTAATTTTGTTAAAGCTCTAAATGGAGTGCTTGTATTAGTATCATTTAGTTTCCGTTTACATTTTCCCAGGCTCTTTTGGTGCCATAGGGAGTAATTAAGGGCACTGTAATAATGTATACCATTATTAGACCCCATAAATGACTCCCTGAGGCACCAGAAAGAGTGTGGGAAAATAGAAATACAAACAGCAACAAATACCTGCAAAACAGACAACAGGAATATGCAGGAGTCTCCGCCCACTGTGTTCTGTTTTAAAGGCCTGCGACTTCCATAGATGCTAACGAGAACTTGCTGGATATCCTCAGCAAAGCAAAAAGAGGCTTCTATACCTCTTAGAAGTATAGCTTCCAAATCCCGTGAAGTACTAGTTCCCCTCTACTCAGCACTGGTTAGGCCTCATCTGGAGTACTGTGTCCAGTTCTGGGCACCACACTTGAAGAAGGATGCAGACAAACTGGAGAGGGTTCAGAGGAGGGCAACAAAGATGATCAGGGGACTGGAAAGAAAGCCGTATGAAGAGAGACTGAAAGAACTGGGCATGTTCAGCCTTGAGAAGAGAAGACTGAGGGGAGATATGATAGCGCTCTTCAAGTACTTGAAAGGTTGTCACAGAGACGAAAGCCAGGCTCTCTTCTCAATCATCCCAGAGTGCAGGACATGGAATAAAGGGCTCAAGTTACAGGAAGCCAGATTCCGGCTGAACATCAGGAAAAACTTCCTGGTGTTTTTCCTGGAAAACTTCCTGACTGTTAGAGCAATACAACAATGGAACCAATTACCTAGGGAGGTGGTGGGCTCTCCCACACTGGAGGCATTCAAGATGAAGCTGGACAGCCATCTGTCAGGGATGCTCTGACTTGGATTCCTGCATTGAGCAGGGGGTTGGACTCGATGGTCTTCTAGGCCCCTTCCAACCCTACTATTCTATGATTCTATGAGCCTCCCAAATCTCGGTGTGTAACACTGATGTCTTACTAACGTTTACATTTAATCACCAGATGATTGTCCTGTGTGATGCAAAGCTACCATTTCTGACAACTCACAACATAAGTTAGTTCTTGTTTCAGTTTCTATCCCACCTCTCTGTTGTATGCTTCCAAGACTGCTAACAAATTTGAATGTTACAATATAATAAAAACACACATCTCAAATATATACAAAAATGAGCAGAGAAAAACAGCAGTTGATGAAACTAAAGCCACCAAGCAGTAGCAGAAAGATCATCAACCCAGCAGGCCAAAGCTCTGTCTAAACAAGAAGGAACCTGTTGGCAGAAGGCCATCAAAGAAGGGCTAGACAGGCATGTCTAGAAAGAGATATCCAGAGCTTGGTCTGGCAACTAAGCAGGGTTGGTTCCAGCTTTCTGAGGGCCCCTGGGCAAGACATCTTCAATAGACCCCCTCTTTCATTTAGTTTACCTTCACACCACCAGAGTTACCAGCTACTATTGCTCCTCATCCTCGTTCTCATCATTGCTACAACTTGTTTGCTTGACCGGCAGAGGGCCAGTGAGCAAACAGGCAGTGGCATCTACTGCTCCTTCTTCTCACCACCATCATTGCCTGGGCCAGAGTGAGAGGGAAATGAACCATCAGGTTGCAATGGGGAAGAGGAGCAGCAACCAACTCCAGGGGACTCTTGTCAGTGGGCCCTTGCTGGGATGTGGTCCCTTGGTAGGTGCCCAACCATGCCTATCCTTGATGCTAGCCCTGCAACTGAGAAAGCCTTTTCCCACATGTTCAACAAATGCACTGCAGATATTGGCAGGATGTGGGAGAGGGCTTTCTTAGTGCCACATATTTTATAGCAAGAAATGGGTCCAACACAATGTGACTGCTACCAGCCTCTGCTCATGTTTGCTTAAATGCAGCCCTCTGTGTGATTGGGAACCCTGATAAAGCAATATAAGTAGAAGCCCCCTTTAGATCTCAGAACAACCTGGGACCAGGATACCTAGCCGACCACCTTCCTTTATACCCAGGTGACCTTAAAGATCAGTAGAGGAGTCATTCCAAAATGAATGGGATGTCACCGTGAAGTACCCAGATGGAGAAGACCTCCAGGCCCACCCTCTAGAAAACCCTCCCTGCTCCCTCATGTAGTTCGGATGCAGAAAATGTGGCATCTTTCAAACGCCTCCTGAAAACACACTTGTTCACCCAGGCTTTCCCTGAGCTTTAAATTAATTATGCCACTCCATTTTACTGCTCCTTAACTTTTTTTTAAACTGTGGTTGGTAGTGTTTTTAATGCTGTGGTTTAATGTTATGTTTTTAATATTGCTTTTTAATATTGTGAACCGCTAAGAGATTTATTATATTCAGTGGTATATAAATACCACAAATAAAAACATAACGAATTATTCTGGATGGATTAAAGGAGGCTGAGGACCCAGCAGACAGGAACACTGGGGGCAGGACTTATGTGCCCCCCACCTTTTAAGCCCTGATGTGAACAGGCAAAACACCTGCATAATGTCTGGGAACATTTGCATGCGCAAATGATATTTAATTTTTCTATTGATGGTCAAACTCTTGCTAGTAATCCAGTGATCTCCAGCAAATCATCCAGCAATCTACTGGTACATTCCAACCTACCTTCTGCTCAGCCAGGGTATGGACAATACTGAACTAGATGGGCCAAAGGAAACATTTGATTTTTGAAAGTGGCCAACTCTGAACCTCTCATATTCCCAATATATGCTCAAGCCTTCTGGAATATCACTCTCTGTGAGAATATCACAAAAAATCACGACTTAGTGGGCAAAACAAATATTTGCACAAAACAATCTTTAGCTTACCTGGGTATCAGTCCCCCAAACAGGAAATGGGAATGTTTTTTCATCTGTACACGTTTTAACATCCTCAACTGAAACATAAATGTCTGAAGCAAATTGGTATTGTATGGCTTAGCATCCCAAGATACCTTATTGGTGCTTTCCTGTTTAAATAAATGGTGCAGAAATCCAGATGTGAAATAACCCTGCTGGCTAGTTCAGAAATGAATTAAAAGTTTCTCTCAGCAAACACTTCCTCCAGGTGAGCAACATCTACCCTGAGGATTCAAACAGCCTTTTACAGGAATTTGAGATGTAGGTAGGTTTCTTCTGACTGAAGCATACATGGTATTTAATGGTTATAGAACCATCTTGTTGCATCATTCAAAGGGGGTGTCCAGCCCCACCAAAATCAGTGGGAGTTTTCCTTTTAATGTTATCGGGATGTAGATTTGTACATTCAGTGATGGTCTAAATGCAAAGAAAGGAAAACATCTAATGGGGCTGTTCTATGGCTTGATCCATGACATGGATCAGAAAGTAGGTATTCTGGACTTCATCTTCCTGCATTCCTGACTATTGGGTGTGCTGGCAGGGGCTTCAGGGTGTTGAAGATCTGGTTTAAGTGAAGCATTTGGAGTTAAGAAGGCTCTTATTGTACTTCTAAGCACCACTTTTTTGGAAATACATTATTCTGAAATCCAAGGGATCTTGTATTAAAAACTACAACCCCATGAACACATATTTATGAGCAGGAATCCAGTGGGACATACTTCTGCCAAATGATATATAAGCTTGGGCTGAATATCTCATATTTCATTCTGGGGATTGTTGGACTTGGGGAAGCAGGGCACTTTTCACCAATGCCAATGAAAGCCATTTATTTCCAGGTGTTTCCATTAACATCATAGAAAGCCCATGATCTGTATGGTGGGCTGCCCCACATGAAAGATTATCACATGATAACAACCACCAGGTGGCAGCTATAACACAGATTGATCCCAACAGATCAGATGAGACATGGAATTGTAATTAATAAAATGGGCTTCATTAAAAGTAATTTTGCAGTTTGTTGCTATTGCTGTGGCTGTTCTTCTTTTCCCTTTTACCTGTTGACTTCTGACCACTTCTTCAGTCCCGTTATTCCAAATACTTTAGCACCTAAAAACCTGGTAACTTTTCACCCTGTGTTCATTGTATGACACAGGTCCCAGAGTTCCAGGACCCCCCTGGGTAAAGGCTGAAAAACAGCTCAAGCAATTTGCTGCTCCCCAACGCCACCTCCTATTGTGTGTTCCAGTATCAGAGGCAGCATGCCTATCTGCACCCACTGCTGGGAAAAGTGGGCGGAGGGTGCTGATGCACTTGTGTCCTGCTTGTGGGTTCCTGGTTAACAGTGGGTTGGCCACTGTGTGAACAGAATGCTGGACTAGATGAACCCTTGGTCTGATGCAGAATGGCTCTTCTCATGTTCTTATGCAAATTGTGTTTCCTCCTCAAGAGTTTTCCTGATTACAGCTTTTTTTTTCTATATTCCCTTTCACTAGCACCTATGTGCTGACAATGACACCCAGCTCTACTGCTCTACTCCAGAACTTTCCTCCCCCATCCAATCCTGCATCTCAAACTGCCTGTTTGATATTTCTACTTGGATCTTTCATTTGTGTCTTAAACTCAGTAAGTTCAAGACAAGGACTCCTCATCTTTCCTCCCAAGCCACCTTCTCATAAGAACATAAGAGCCGTGCTGGATCAGACCAAGGGTTCATCTAGTCCAGCATTCTGTTCACACAGTGACCATCACACAGTGACCAGGAACTCACAAGCAGGACACAAGTGTAACAGCACCCTCCCATCCATGTTCCCCAGCAACTGGTGTACATAGGCATACTGCCTCTTATGCTGGAGGTAACACATAGCCATCAGGACTAGTAGCCATTGATAGGCTTTTGCTCCAGGAATTTGTCTAACCCCTTTTAAAGCCATCCAAATTGGTGGCCATCACTGTAACTTGTGAAAATGAGTTCCATAGTTTAACTATGCACTGTGTGAAGAAGTACTTTCTTATGTCAGTCCTGAAACTCCCACCAATCAGTTTCATGGGATGACCCCAGGTCCTAGTATTATGAAAGAGGGAGAAAAATGTCTCCCTATCCACATTCTCCACACTATGCATCATTCTGTAAGCTTCTATTATTTCTCCCCTTACCCCCTTTTTTTCAAAGTCAAACAATCCCAGCTGTTGCAACCTTCCTTCATAGGTGAGTTGCTCCAGCACCTTGATAATTTCAGTTGCCCTTTTCTGCACTTTTTCCTGCTCTACAATATCTTTTTTTAGGTGTGGTGACCATAACTGTACACAGTATTGTAAGTGTGGTTGCACCATGGATTTGTATGAGGCCAGTATGATATTAGCAGTTTTATTATCAATTATGGAGTTTGCCTTCTTTACAGTGGCTGCAAAGTGGGTTGACATTTTCATTGAGCTATCCATCACAACTCCAAGAGCCCTTTCTTGGCTGGTCACCTGTAGTTCAGATCCCATCTGGTTATACTTGAAGGTGAGATGTTTTTGTCCCAATGTCCATCACTTTACACTTGCTTGCATTGAACTGCATTTGCCATTTGGATGCTCATTCTCCCAGTTTGGAGAGATCCTTTGGAACTCTTCACAATCCCTTTTTGTTTTAACCACCCTAAATAATTTGGTGTCATCCGCAAACTTGGCCACTTCACTGCTCACTTCTAATTCCAGATAATTTAGAAACAAGTTGAAAACCATTGGTCCTAATACAGAGTCCTGTGGGACCCCACTATTTACGTCCCTCCATTGGGAGAATTTACTATTTATTCCTACTCTCTGCTTTCTGTTCTTTAACCAGTTACCAGTCCATAAGAGGTCCTCTCCTCTTATTCCATGACTGCTAAGTTTGCTCAGGATACAGAGGGCATATATTCTCCTTATATGTCCTCTGTATCCATTGACAATGCCATTGTATCTACCCAGTTCATCAGGTATGAAGCCTTTGCTTTAGCTTCAGTTCCTTCCTTCTCCTTAGCTTCCCATAGGTGGGTTTCCCAACTGGACCCTGCCCTTCCTGCTTCATGCAAGTGAATGGGAAATTACTGTTCCATTTACTTTTATGAAAAGTAAAATGGGAAACAGGGGTGTGGGGTAGGGAGGAGACAAATGATGCAGCGGCACACAATTGCCCCATTTGGGATTTTGTTATCCCAAAAACCCAAGGTAGGGGTAAGAATTTTTTTCATGCTTAAGAGATTTCCCAATTTGCCTGAGGCCCTTTGAATTCTGTCACCCCAGGGATGCCTATAGACTTGGAGCTTTTCTACACAAGGCATTTATTGTGCACTCAGGATTCCTTATAATTGTTTACAGGTTCGTTAGATGACATCTTGATCCTCCAGTTTCACTTCTGTTTTTTACAAGCACTTTCCCTGGGTTTTTTTTAAGAGTGGGGAAATGGAGTATTATTTCCAAAAGTGAAAGACAAGGTATTTCCCTACTTCTTTAACTGCAATATTCTGCTACAGTACAGTGCCACCTAGAGATTAGGTAATGGAAAAGCAGGAAAGGAAAAGCTCTTTGTGTAGAGCTCAGATCTCAATTCTGCGACGAAACTGAAAGTAGATACAGGGATTAACAGCCTCAGGTAGAAAAGCTCTATGACACACAATAATACCAATCCAGGTGCAGAAGTTGACTTCATGTTTTTTTCATTGCATTCTGAAAATCCAAACCCCCTTTTCAGGAGCTCAAGGCTAGGGATGGATGTGCTCACTTCTGTCTGTGCCACTGGGCACTTGCTGAGCCACTGCCATCCATCTGCCTGCCCCTGTTCGGCTTCTTGGATGAGCTGCCATGTGGTCTGTGGGTGCCTGGCAGTCACCCGACGCCTTTACAGCTGCCATTTATGTAACAGTACATTTATGGAAAAACTGGAGCTACCATTTTTTTGCAAAATGGCAGCTCGTTGAGGGGTTGGGCGGCTGCTGGGTGCTCACAGACCACATGGTGGCTCAGCGAGTGGGGTCCAGTAAGTACAGTGGCTTGGTGAATGGGGCCCAGGAAGCCGAGCGGGGGGCGGGAATCTGCTGGACTCTACCCCCCTCTCAGACTCCTGCAACATCCCTGCTCAAGGCAGTCTACATTTTGCTCCTTCCCCCCTCCCTTTATCCTCGCAACAATCCTCCCAGTTAGTCCAAGGTCTCCTGGTGAGTTTCATGGCTAAATGGTAGTTTGAACCTGGATCACACCCAGAGGAGGATGGTGGCTCTGATGTCAGTGGGGTGGTGAATCTGCCCTGGGTGTTGGTCAGAAGCAGCCAGAACTCTAAAGGAACTCCTTTAGAGTTCTGACTGGTTCTGACTGAAAATTAATTAATTAATTCATTCCATTTATATCCCGCCATTTTTCCTCCTTAAGGAACCCAAGGCGGCGTACATAATCCTCCGTTTTATCCTTACAACAACAACCCTGTGAGGTGGGTTGGGCCGAGAGTCTGTGACTGGCCCAAAGTCACCCAGTGAGCTTCCATGGCCAAGTGGGGACTACAACCCAGATCTCCCGACTCCCAGTCCAACACTCTAGCCACTACACCACACTGGCTCTCAACTTGGAGCAGATTCTTTACCCCACTGACATCAGAGCCACCAGCCTCCACTGGACTTACCTTAGTTTCTTTCTCTAACCACTCCCCCATACTGGCTCTCAAGTAAGAATGTCTAATGACAAAATGAAGTAACAGGAATGAATGGGTGGGGTCTTTTATGGAGAGGGCTGGTAGGAGCACCAGGGAGCGTCATCTGCAGAACATCCAATTTATTTGGAAAGAGCCTGAAACCTTCTGGCAGGGAAGTCAGTTCTGGTTGGATGATGTTTGCCAACTGCGCCTGGTCATGTTTTCCATCAGTGGGGCTGGATATCTGTGTATAATTCCTGGGGGATCAGAGGATGGTAATGTATACACACAGGAAAAGTTCAATTTCAAGTAGCTGCTAACTTACAGTAAACAACGTGTTCAAAATTCCTTTCAAGTTTCTTAGCAAAGCGATGAATTTGGTTCCAGACATTCACAGTTTTTTTGATGGCTTGGAAGATGTGCTATAGTTTTTGAAAAGAGAAAACATGCAACCAAAAGTTGTACATTTGTGTGAATAATCCTAGATCTGGACAAACCTTCTCCTAGCTGTAATTCATGCATTTCTGATCTTACTTGTAAGATTTAGTAAAGGAGGAATTTAAGGCCATTTTTAAAAGTTGTCAATACCACCTGAGTGATTGTCAGAGAGGGGGATGCCATTTTGTTCCTTGATGCTCCCTCTCTGCTTCAGATGCATCTCCTTCTCCCCTATCTGATTGTTGTTGTTTTTTGTTTTTCAGAGCAATCTGAAACATATTCAGTTAGATCCAAATTTAGGTGCGTGGAACTGGGCTGGTGGAGGCAGACTTCCTTGCCCCCTCCTCTTCACAGCAGCCCCATGAAATCCTGCACAGAGGGTCATGGGATCCTGCTGCATGGGGTATGCTGTGGTGCAGGGAGAAAGGAGGGTCCATGAAAATTGCCCAAATGCACTGCTCTGCCCTTGGAAGGTGCCCCCACCTGATTTTCAGGGATTCCTCCCTGCTCCCTACACCACAATCTACCCCATTCAGCAGGTTTGCCTGACCTTCTGAGTAGCATTTTCAGGGGGTTGGAGAGGCTGCTGTGGGGAAGGGGAGGTGAAGTCTGCTTCTGCCAGCCCAGTGACATGCACATCAATCTGGATCCAACCCATTCCAAAGGAAGCTCCATTGAGTTCAATGTAGTGCTGTGTGGAAATATTTCCTGCAATTTTCCAAATGTTTTCTTCCCTTTTTTCTCTTTTGTTCTATGGCACTTTAGAATTTCTTTTCGTTTTGATGTGAGCTTAGCTTATCATTGCAAGGTCGCTCCGTCCCCCCCTTTCTATTAGACATCTCTCCATTGCTTTGCAGCCTCCCCAATTTGCCCACACTTCCTCAACTGAAAAAGCCCCATAGGAGGAGTTACCTCATGATGTTTCCCCAGCTAAGCTTTAATTGAAGTGTGGGAAGCTGGCGAGTCTGCTAGTTGCTGGAGAGATGATTGTGCAATGAAAGATGGCATTCACATGCTACTTGGCTACCTTGTAACTATGGTAAGTCCAAGAACTTTGTACCCCATCCACAAGAAAAAATGTTCTTCTACTTTGCATTATTTCGGAAAGCAATTTTTTTTCTATCAAATTGAATGAAGATTCAGAGAGCTTCTCCTTTAAGCTTCTCCTTAACTCCCTGCATTGATTTCCCTGTATTTTCCTCCTCATATCTTCCATTCTTCTAGGAAAAGCATTCTTGTTAAATCTTCAATGCTTCATGCTTCTTCATGCTTACATCTTTTCTCTCTTGCTGAATCATACCTCTCCTCCCTCCAACATTTGTTCAGCCACTCTTCTTTTAAAAAGTTTTGGAAAACATATTTTTCTTTTCTTTTTCCAGTGCAATTGTTGTATAATTATTGAATTATTATTGATTTATTTCATTCTGATTTTGTTCTTCTTTGCCCAGCATTGACCCAGCCTCTCCTCTCTCTTGACTTTGGGCTTCATCACATAGAGCTTTTATCTTGTGATTGAGATTGCTCCTTCATGGAAGTTTGTGGGCTCTTTACATGATGCCATGACCCTGCCATGACCCTCCTGCACCAAATGCCCTTTGCTCCATTTTTAAATAGATGGCTATCAAATTACCCCACTTGAGTTCCGCTTCAGTTTCCTCTGTGAAAAGAGTTTTAAGAGGCAAGAGCAGGAGCGAGATCAGTGAAAGATAATGGAAGACTCAGATACTGGGAGAAGGGGTGGGGAGGAAGCATGTGTAAAGGGAGTCAGTTGTGATCCTGCATTTAAAACGGAAGCAGAAAGCCCCATTTTAAATGCAGGGGTTTAGGCTGGTGTAGAAATGCCCTTCCTCTCCCCATTCCTTTTGTTTCCATCTTCTTAGATTGTAAGTCTGCAGGCAGGGACTGTTGTGAAATGTTTGTTTATTGTAAAGTGCTTTGTACACGTTAAGCACTACAGAAGTAAGGAATCATGATGACTGGTGGGAAATGGAAGATGCTTTGCTTGCATCACTTCCTTCTGGTCTTTTGATCCCTCCACCTGTGTGCCACAGCTTGAACTGGTGTTATGCAGACAAGTAGCATTAGCTCAAGTAAAGCCTTGAAATGGAACACCTCAGCTGCTCATTCTACTGGTTGAACAGGCAGAAGAGTACAAATGAGTCTGGAACTACCGCTTGCTACTTTAGTAGTAAGTTGTTATAATTGGGAATAGTGGGTGCTTCCAGATGAGATTTCTATCATGCAATGGCCTTGTCTCATTCATGGAATTTTGCAGGGGCACCACACATACTCTCTGTCCACATGTAACCTTCCCCTATTTTCCCACTGTTTCTTCTGCCTTTCTTTTTTTTACAAAAAATCCACTAAGGAGGAAAAGATGGAATAGCTGCACAATGTCTTTTGAATGGTAGCACCAGGAGCTGTCTACCGAGCATAATAGGTTGGATCCAGATGTAGTCATACTTCAGAGTAGACCCAATGAAATCAATGATACTTACATTACTCAGGATTAAGTTAAATCTATTGATTCCAGTGGGTCTAGTCCAAGAATGACTACATCTGGATCCAACCTATCACAGCGAGGGAAACAAAAACCATATGGAATAGTGAGTACACTTCCAAGCGTTGCCTACCAAAAGAGCATTAGGGTGTGAATTAGAGCTGAGCTGAAACTACTTATCTAGGTTCTTGTTTGTTTCTCAAGCATGTGACAACGCATCACATTTTCAGCATTGTTTTGAACATTCTGTTCGTGTTCTCGCGATGCTATTCGGTGTCCTTTTATTCCTCAGGCTGTTAGTTCTTCATGATACCATTAAGACACAATCCTATGCATGTTTAGGCAGAAAAAAGTCCTACAACTCCTAGCATTACCCACTCAGCCCTCAGCATCCTCAGCCTTACTTGCCTTAACTGCAATTTAACCTGATTGACTTATGATGATACATTTGGTTTTGTTGATGTCATCACAATAGTATGTCTGGCACTGTCACAAATCCCTTGGCCCCTCTATCCTTAAGCACTCACATGCACACAAATAGAGAGGCTTCAGTCTCACACCTTTAATTCATTATTCACAGGTTCATTACAGATGCAAATCCTCGAAGACTCTCTGGCTACAAAAGATTACCTCCAGGGGATTCAAATGGGATCACCGAAAGTTGCCCGAAGTTTGAAAGGGAGGTTTTCTGGCTAGGCTAACTTAGGGAGGGAGGTCTCACCCCTCGCATGATGCTTCCCTGCGTATGCGTAGCCTCTTGCGCATCGCTAACCGGGTCGACCGTCTGAGCTCCACCCCTGACCTTTTCCTCTTAGCTCTGCACTGCCGCCTCACGTCTCTTAGGCCACAGTCCTCAATCCCCTCCTCGTCCTGCTCTCTGCTTCTCACAGAGGGGGGCAAGGGGGGGGGGGTTCATGCCTGGCCATCTGGGAGTTGGTAACCTGAGAAGCACACCTACCCATATCTGAACTGGCTTGTGAAAATGCCTCCCCCAGTTCTGGCTGCTCCTCTTCTGAATCTGAGCTGCTAACTATCTCCCTGTGCTCAGAATCAATCCTGACAGTCACAGTCAATTATAAACAAAATCACATGGATCGCCACAGCCAATCAGATTAAATAGGAGGGAGGGCAAGGCAGAAGAAGGACAATGACATGAAGAAGAAATACAAGAAAGGGGGAATATGTGAGGGCACCAAACGGTATCAAAATGAAGGCAAAACTTCTATGATGTGATCATTTAGCAAATTATTTATTCATTATTTATTGATAATATTTATATACTGCCTTTCCACAAATGTCACCAAGGTGGTGAACCACAATTGAACCCCCCATCCCATAATACATAAATATATAAAAGCATCAAAACCACATTAAAATATATAAAAAATTAAACGACATTAAAACCTAAACCACCATTCACAATTTAAAAGGCCAGGTTAAAGAGATGTCTCATAACTCCTCAAAAAAAAGCCAGGAGCACGGGGACCAATTTTAGTTCTGAAAGTGACAGCATTCCACAATTTGGGAGCAATGCAGGAGAAAGGCCTTTCACAAGCCTGACAAAAGGGCCTCTGCAAACGGGGTGTCCTCAAAAGGACCTGTCCTGCAGATCTTAATACCTCGACAGGTTCATAATGAGACAGGTGGTCCCTCAGATAGGCAGACCTAAAGCTGTTTAAAGTTTAAGATCAACACCTTGAATTTAACCTGGGAAACAACTGGCAACCACTTCAGATCTTTCAGTATACATTGTTTGTTTGATAACTTTGAATATGCTCATTTCAATGGCAATTCCAAAACTAGGGAACATTTGGCATAGCACTGGTGTGAATGCACCCTGAGATATGAACTTTATGGCTGGGAGCCATGGCTGGCTGGGGAATGCTGGGAGCTGTAGGACTTTTTTCTGCCTAAACATGCATAGGATTGCTACCTAAATTGCTCAACTGTATTTCACTAGCTCACCACTAGTTCAAACACTGCTTTATTATCTTTTGCACATACATGAAAGGACGGCGGTGTCAACCCTGTTCAGAGTTACCAGAGGATTTTATTCTGGAACTGTTGGATGCAACAAGGGCAACTAATTGCACTTGATGTGGCTTTACACCAGCAGGGCCTTCAGCTGGTCGATTCCCACATCTCGACGTTAATGGCACATTTTGTTTTGAGAGTGGGAGAGTCCCATCTTGGGAAAATCAGTTGAGGATTCAGCTGGGGATTTGGGGCCTTTGATAAGGATGGCATGTTTGGTCTAAATCTCAGTGTGGCAGGCTTCTGCCATGAACAGACTACAGTTGGTACATTAATGGCCATGCTTCTGCTCTGCCGGTTTTTTTGGACCCGTTATTTATTTATTTATTTAGGAAAGAAATTCTTCAGAGGCACCCAGAGATGAGAGAGAAATGTGTGCACTGTACATGGCAAATTCCATAAATATTTTCCTCATTCATCAGTCATATAGAATTAGGTATGCATAGCAGCACGAGCAGCAGGAATGGGCCATGTGGCATGGAAAGAGACCACCAGTACAATCTGAGAATCAAATGCAAAGCCAAACACATACCAGGTGGCCCAAAAGTATACAGTTAAACTGTATACAGGTATACAGTTGTTTAGAATGTTGATGGGAGGGGGAGAGAATGTGTGAGTAGAAGATGCGTGGGTGGAGTCAGAATGACAGTTGGGAAGAGTGAGTGACAGGGAGTGACAGTTAAATCAGTTAAGTGTAGAGAGTAATAAAATAATAAACAAGGTAACAAACAATGTAATAAAATGCTAATAAACTATACTGTATACCTACTTTTGGGCCACTCCATATATTGAGCCAAAGTTCAGCATTGAAGTTAAGTGTCCCATTGATTTCAGTGGGAGAAATGTAAGCACAGGTGTAACTCTGCCTTTTTAATTAATGGGAAGTGCGGCACAATTCTAGGAATATTTACTTCAGTTGGAAATGAGTCCCATTGAGTTCAATGGGACACAGGACTGCAGTCATAAAGTGCTTAACATTGGCTCCCTCATCCTGTTGTCATGAAATGAAATCCTAATATTTCTTCTTACTCATGCAACCCTCTTCTGCAAAATCAGGGTGCCAAATTCTGTCCAATAGTGGCCACTGGAGTAGTGGTAAATTTTGACATGCAGGGGCTCATCACGACACTGTATATACTCTTAAGGATATGAATCAGATTCAGACCAAGTCTGAATGTGAGCAGAATTGGGCCACATTGTTTTGGTTCTGTTGGGTGCTAGGGCAAAGCGGACTTTTCTCCAATACCAACAGAACTGAAGGTGCTCCAGGACAAGGCTTCATCGCTGACTCATGTTTTGGATATGATACATGCAGGCAGCCTTTATGTCTCCAGACTGTGTCTTTGGTTTTTGTTTCTCTAAATGCTGCAGGGGGAGAGAGGAACTGTGGTTGAGTGACTGACAGGTCCACCTTCTAATCCTAGGGCATGTTTACCAGAGGCTCTAAACACTGGGCTTTTGGAGAGGGTAAGGAGGGAACATCAGATATCCATTCTTCCAATGCCACTAGGCTTCACTATGGAAAATGCCTTAAATGGGGCCTTAATCATCATAAATCCCTAGCCCCTCAACCTATCCTTCTGAAACCTTGCAGGTTTCTTGCCTGGGGACACCTCTATGATGTGTGCCATTTTCATGAAAATTGTCCAAAAAACTACAGTGAGAGGGAAGAGATGGGGAAGCAAATTACTTTCCCCCCTTCCACATAAACTACTGCACCTATCCTTCTAAAACATTGCAGGTTTCTTACTTACAGCAACCTTTAGACTACTGGTAACTTTCAGAACAATTGTTCACAGGGAACATAGAGGGAAAAAGTGTTTTCTTTATTGGAGACTCATCAGTGAAATCTGGCCCTTGAGAGCTTCTCTGAAATAGAATTCAACCCTCAGGTTGAAAGAAGTTTGACACTCCTCATCTAGAGTAGACTGTACTGGGTTAGATGGACTGAAGTTTTGACTCATCATAAGGCAGCTTTGTATGATCAAATCATTTTCTCAAACAATAAAATTCCTATTAGCCAACACAAGATTTTGAAACCAGTGGCTACGTTTGCCATCTAGCCCGATTCTAATGACATTTACTCAGAAGTAATTCCATTATTTTCAATGGCATTTATTCCAGAGTAAATAGGATTACAGCCTTTGTTGCAGCTTATATCTAAGGCCCACTTAACTCCCCCCCCTCCCAGCATGGAGATCCATTCATTTATTTGTATGGAAATTTCCATCCCCCTGTTCTAGTGACCACACATCACTCAAAGTGGCTCACAACAATTTAAAACTCCAACACAAATTAAAATGATATATTCAGTGAGAAATACAATTAACGTACAGAGGCAATAAAAATACAGAGGCAGAGACCATAGATAAAACAACAAAACAAAACAAGCAGGACAGATAGACTGGTGGGGACGAGGGCGAGGGCCTTCTCTGTGGTGGCACCCACTCTGTGGAACTCCCTCCCTAGGGAACCCCGACATGCCCTCTCTTTAATGAGCTTCTGCCGCGCATTAAAATTGTGGTTGTTCAGGCAGGCATTTGGGGTGCATTAGGGTATTTTTTAGAAAAATGATGTTTGTACTGAGGAATTTTATTGTTTTAAACTGTTTTATTATATATTGTGTACATTGCCCAGAGTGGGAAATAAATAAATAAATAAATAAAGCAGGCAAAAGCCTGCGGGAATAGAAATACTTTCACCAACCAGCAAAAGACATCTAAAGAAAGGGCCCTCAGTGGTGTAGTGGAGCCAGGGCTCACAAGGACACAGCTTTGGCACTTTTAATTTTTTTTTTTTTAGCAGGGACACTGATGTCATCTGCCACCCTCATCAGAATTCCCTGTTCCCTCTGAGTTTAGCTGCAATTCTCACAGTCATTGGGAGGGGAGTGAATTTTCCCAGCAAGAATATATTGTCCCTTCTGGTAATGTATTTATTTATTTATTTATTTATTTATTTATTCATTTCATTTCATTTCATTTCTATACCACCCAATAGCTGAAGCTCTCTGGGTGGTTCACAAAAGTTAATGTGCAGTTTTTTGGGACGACTTGGTCTTGAATGGGCGTTTAAGACCCATTAGTTTGACAAAAGACCTGTACCTGGTGGAGATGAAAACTTCTAGAAAACTTTTATTGTTTGTTGATATGGATCAACACAGCTGCCTGCATTTTTGGACTTTCCTTGGGGGCGTGGCTATGGGTACTGTCATGATCAGCACCTGCTTTTCAAAATTTACCACTACACCACACTGGGGGCACCTCCATTTCATGGGGCAAGGTCTTCCACAATGTTGGTGCAGCCACTGAGAAGGCCCCGTTTCAGGTCCCCATCACCGTGTCTCCATCCTCTCAACAGGGGGAAAATGTGTGCACCACACATGTTTGAAAATGGTGTGTGCTTAATTTCTTGTGATGATATGAATTTGGAAGCCCAACAATCCTTAATGACAAAAGGATTACTATACAATCCCAAGGCAGCTTTTTCTGACCAGATGAAGTTCCAAGTAGTAGATAAATTATTATCATTACACAAACTTTTTGTTGACAGGCCTGGAAAATACCAGGTCCCTGGGCACCCAGGCTCCCAGAAATTTGATATTGTTCACAATACAAGTAAACATTTTATGCAGGCATGTGTAATCCTCTACTACTGGCTCTCAACCCCTCCCCCCCCGAATCTAGTGTTTATGAATCTGAAATATTTTTTCCAGTCCTGACAATTTGTGTTTGTCTATCATGCAAAAGAGTCCAAGAACTGCTGAGAAAAATCTGCCTTGCATATGGATTAGTTTATGTTCCTGTGCTCCTATTGTGTTGTCTCATCCATCTATTGTCTCATCTACCTATTTGGGTATTTATATGGATGGCCTGGTCCCAATGATGTGTAAGGTACTGCATTCTTTCCGAGTCTGAGATTGTATTTAAACGCATTCAATAATCTGGGTGTTTTGGCTCAAGATGTCGACGGTAATTACTTACTGCAGCGCAATCAATGAGCAGGGAACTTTATGGAGTAAAGAAGGAGATACTTTTCTGTGTGAAGGTCCTTACATTCTAATGCTGAACAAGGAAAAAGAAAGCAAGTATGGAGGAGGAGGAGGAGGAGGCACATTAAGAAGGCTGTGAGCTGATGCAGTTGCACATACATGTAAGGACGTAAGAGCACTCTTACTGGAACAGGTCTGGGTCCATCTAGTTTAGCATTCTGTTGCCAACAGCTGCTAACCAGATGCCTCTGAAAGATCGCAAGCAAGGCAAGAAGGTGATGGATATCTCCTGTTGTCTGTCTTCAGCATTTGTTCCCCAGTATGCCAGTACACCAGTGCTGGTATTAACATTCAAAGCCCTTAATGGCTTGGGGCCAGGTTATCTGAAGGATCGCCTCCTCCCATATGTGACTGCCCGCACCCTAAGATCATCCTCAGCGGTCTTTTTCTGTGAGCCCCTGCCAAAGGAAGGAGGCAGGTGGCTACCAGGAAGAGGGCCTTTTCTGCTGTGGCACCCCGGCTATGAAATGAGCTCCCTAGAGAGGTTCACCTAGCACCTATGTTGTACTCCTTCTGGCGCCAGGTGAAGACCTTTTTATTCTCCCAGTATTTTAGCATTTTATCTTCCTAGTCTTTTAGCTTTGGTGTTTTAAATCTGTATTTTAAATCTCTGCATTGCTGCTAAGTTTTATTCTGGTTGTACTGTTATATTGTGGTTTTAATGCTTTTGTATTTAATATTGTTTTATCCTGCAGTTTTTGATTTTAATTTTTGTGAACTGCCCAGAGAGCTTCAGCTATTGGGCAGTATAGAAATAAATAAATAAATAAATATTCATTTAACCCCACAGGAATAAAATTCAACTATCATGGGTAATTGCCATCAAGAAGCAGGCTCTACAACAAAATGTTGCAGTGGCATCCTAATTTCCTAATAGGAGTGCTCCTGTTCAGGGTTTCTTCCACACAACCACGTCCTCCTCCAGGATACTCATTTCACCCCCCCCCCCTTTTTCTTTTCCCACCAACTCACACTCAGTATTCCATAGCTACTGAGCATGCTGAGTCCTCATTGGGTGGTTTTTTGTGTGCAGGATTTTGTGTGTGTGCCACCCTTAGGTTTTAAATTATTGGTTTATTGTACTTCTGTGGACTCAAGAGTTCCCCAAAGCATGCTGAGATCTGGCTCTGGATTTGCAGAGGCCCTATTTTGGCTACATAATTATCAGCATTCACCATACAAGTTCACTATTAGAGGGAGCTATCCTCCATGAATTTCTTCAGTTTCTTTTAAAACCCACACAAGCTGGGTAGTATCATAATTTAGGTAACAAAGAGAGCAGAGGTAACAAAAAGTTTGTTGCATATTGCATAGAGACTTCAAGGGATTTAAGTGCTGAGAGAGGGATATGACACATAAAGGTTTTTTGTATAGGTTTCGCAAGTGGGATGTTGTTAGTGGTCAAGTTGTCATCTCCTGACCTGAGAGAACCATAAGTTTGGTCTCTCATGGAGGTCTTCTACCATCACTGTACAGGAAGGTCTCCAGCCTGCTATGGTTGGAGGAATGAGGAAACTCCTCATGGCTGCCTAGTAACTCTTCTATGTGCTACTAAACACTACCACTTCAAGCTTCAAAAGTCAGTGGATGGTTGTTAGAAAAATACCTGGCACTTCTGTTCTTTCCCCCTCAACTGGAGTTAGCAAAATGGGTAGACAGAGACATTTGCAGTGAAGGCCATGGGTAGCGGAAGAGACAGCCCAACCTACTCTTTGAGGTGGAGAACTTGTGGCCCTGCAGAATTTTTTGGCCTCCAACCCCCATCAGCACTAGTAAGCATAGTCAATGGTCAGGGATTATGGGAGTTGTGGTCCAACAATATCTGGAGGGCCACATCTGGTCAAGTCTGTGCAGAATGTTTGATGTAAAGCCTAATTCAGAGAGCAATCTGCAGGAATTACCAGTACCATGGGAAACAGTGTCAGGAGAAAGAGAATTTTGGCTAGGAGGTCCAGACGTGTAGTTAAAAAAAGAAGAAAAAGCATTAGACCTGATATGCAATGAGTTTTGGACATCAAGACCAATGCAGTAACAGAGTTCTGAGAGTTTTCATATTCCCTCAGATGAGGGAAAAACAAGATTATGGTTTGTATGGAGAAAAACACTTTGAAGCCTAAGGTTAGAACAGTATATACATCAAATTAAATATAACCACTGCCACCACATGGCAGTGTGGCCTGAGGGCACATGAAGCAGTCACTGTGTTGAAGTTAAGTAGGTCTGGATCTGGTTAGTGACTGGATGGAAGACCACATGGGAATCCCATGTACACCACCTTAAGTTCCATGATGGAATGAAGGCAGGATATAATTGTACCAAACACAGACATACATATACATACATATTGGGGATGTGCATCAGATTTGGCTGAAGCCTGAGCCAAATTGGACCCCTTTAGGCCATTTCTGGTGCTTCCCAAGGTGGCCTTCCCTCCTACTGTAATGGAGACTCCTCTAATAATAAACACAATGCGAATGACCAGAACTCATTATTTGAATATAAAACACAATTGAGGCCTAGAGCCTCTAACTACAGCCAGCCACCTTAACAACAACATATCTCTAACAACAACCAGAGTTCTTCTTCCCAGACTACCTCTGGGGGCCTGATTCCCCTCCTACAGCTATAAACTGTTCATTCATCACAGACTGTTCCCTACAAATGTCATCCAATTCCACCAAGAAATAAAAAAGTTATTTGCAGTTCCCTTCAAGAAATATCAAAATATAAAGATGTATAGCACAAAACCCCCTGCACCTATTTTTCTGAAACTTGGCAGTAGTAATCCACTCCTAAGGGGATAACATGCCTGCATATGTCAGCCCTTTCTGAGAAATAGAAAAAGTTATAGCCATTTTAAAAATTTCCTGTCATAGTCAATGGGATGCACAAAATCTTGGATTTCCAAATCTTGACTCTGGTTCTGACATCCTCTGAATCAGTCTGAGCAGAATCAGGCCATTTTGTGAAGTGCCAAATCAAAGTGAAGTGTCCAAGTTGAATCTTGTGGTTGGTGCACACCTCTAATATGTACTTCCATACCACAACAGTGCAGGAACAGAGAAAGACAATAGTTGGGCGATAGACAAACAGATTGTGGTGGGATGGAAATAGCTGAAGTATGATTAATGGACCAGAAATATGGATGGTGGAATGATCAAATCTTGATCATTTATCTATCTGGTCATCACAAAATATACTGGTCCTCCTCCCCACCCCCATCCATAAAAAGGAGTGCATTTTTTTTAAGTAGCTAATGAAGACAGAGCACTTCTTTCAGCAACTTCTTTTATGAATAAAACAGATCCACAGCACAGAGAACTCTGAGAAAGCATTGTGGGTATGGAGGAAGTATTTAAGAGAGGTAAATGTTGAAATGTAGATGCAAAACTGCAAAGTTACACAATGCAGCTGACAGTGTAAAAGAAACATAAGGAAGCAATCTGAGCAAGCAACATAAATATTGTGTGAGATTAAATTAATATATCCCCCTCCCGCAAGAGCGTGTGGGGAACAGCAGAATCTCTAGAAAACTTTCACCAAGGCTGATATACCAAGGGGTGAGAGGCTTGGGGTTCAATCCTATGGAAGTTTAGCCAGAAAAAAATCCTACAACTCCCAGCATTCCCCAGCCAGCATGGTGGAAGTTGTAGGATTTTTTTTCTGTCTAAACTTCCATAGGATTGCACCCTTAGATAATTCTTTGCTTTTGAGAATGGCAAGAAGCGATTAAGCTGCCAACTTGAATGGGCATGGTGAGGGTGGAGAAGAGGCTGGAAGTATTAATTAACTGATTAAGAATACAGATGGAATGAAGTAGACATAATACGGCTGCTTTTGAGGGACATTTATCAGGGACTTTTTGAAGATTAGCCTCTAAATTCACAAAGAATGGCAAGTTCATTGGCACAGTGAACACTAAGGTCTTGGGATGCTATTAATGACTGGATAGAAATGTATTAGTAGCAATGTGCCTTTACATAACTTTCTGGCTGACTCAGTGCAAGATTCTTTTGTCTTTCTTCTTTGTCCTCCTCCTCCTCTTTTAGTGGTACATCGGGCATCCCACTAAGTGCTATGACTGCCCACTTTTATAAAATTTAGGGTGCAATCCTATCCATGTTTAGACAGAAAAAAAGTCCTAGAACTCACAGCACTCCCCAGCCAGTTGTAGGACTTTTTCTGTATAAACATGGATAGGATTGCACCCTAAATTTGCATGTTTACATTTTGCTGGGAGTTGTAGGATTTATTTCTGTCTAAACATGGATAGGATTGCACCCTGAATTTTCATGTGTAAACATGATAGGATTGCACCCTTTCCATGTTGACATATCTGACATTGAATTCTGGTATATTTCATAGGATTCTTGGTCCCATGCTAATGTACATCTTCAAGCTCTTTTCTGTGGTGGCCCCATCCCTATGCAATGCCCCACTTATACCATACCTATGCATATGGTCCCTCCTTCCCTGTTTTTAAAGGGGCCTTAAAGACCTGCAACTTCCAGTCTCCTTTTAAAGGAATGGATGCCCATTTTTACTTCATAAGTTTTTGTCATTGCTGTTATTTTAAATGTTTGACGCTGCTATTTTAGTTATTTAATATTTTATTGTTTTAAAATTTTGCCCTGTAAATGGCTTTGAGAAAACTTTGCCTGATGTGTGTATATATATAGATATATTTAAATGTGGGCTGTTAGCCAGGCCTCTAACAGCTGTCCACTAGTGCCGTGCCAAAATCTGTCCCCCAATTTCCGTAATATTTTCTTTCTCCCCCAAATGGGGCTTCTATTTGTCTGCCTCATTCTCAGGGCAATTTTGAATTTTGTTCAGTGGTATTTTTGAGCTTACCTATTACATATCTCCACATAATCCTGCAGCCTGCTTGGCTGCTGGTGTTTCTGATCTGATAAATCCCCATAGGAGGAGTTACCTCATGATGTTTCCCCCTGGGCTTTAATTGATGTGTGGGAAGTTGGGGAGGCTGCTGGAGAGATGATGGTACAATGAAAAAGGGCACTCCCCATCCCCCATCAGCCATCTGATAACCAAGGAAAGAGCAAGAGCACTGCAGTGCAGCCACAAAATGTTCTTCTTTGACGACGTTTTCAAAAGCAATTTCTTTTCTATCAAATGTTATGAGAATGGTTGAAAAAAATATGGAAGAATCTTTTGGCACAGCATTCCTTTCAATTGTTCTGCAAAGGCTGGAAATATGCCAGTGAACACACTCAACATATCCCATAGCTGCCCTTTGCAGAAGACTGGAAGTGGTGGAGCAAGCAGTCTTTTAGGGAAGCCTGTTCCTGGCTGATCAGCGATGTAAACTAAGGTTGCTCCACGTCAAAGCTATTCTATGACTGTCAGCTAATCCTAATTAAATGGGTATTATGCTAGTACTGTTGCTTTTGGTGTGTGTGTGTGTGTGTATGTGTATTTGTTGTTTATTCGTTCAGTCGCTTCCAACTCTTTGTGACTTCATGGACCAGCCCACGCCAGAGCTTCCTGTCGGCCGTCGCCACCCCCAGCTCCCCCAAGGTCGAGTCCGTCACCTCCAGAATATCATCCATCCATCTATCTTTCCCTTGGTTGGCCCCTCTTCCTTTTGCCTTCCACTTTCCCTAGCATCAGCATCTTCTCCAGGGTATCCTGTCTTCTCATTATGTGGCCAAAGTACTTCAGTATACATACAGATATATGAGAGAAATGCATCAACACAGCTGCCTACATCAGAGTCCAACCCCCTGCTCCAGCTAGGGATGTTGGAGAAATCCTCAACAGAATCCAATGAGTTTGGATTTCTATGAATTCAACCGACAGATTCCACAGTGGACTGGCTTTTCCCAAGTTCCATGGATTCCATGGACTTGTGGACTTTTTTTTTTTTTAACTTTCTGGAATTTTAGGCAAATTTGATAGTAGAACAATAAATTTAAAAAACCCACCAGCCAAAAATATGCATTTTCCCCACAGGCAAGAGCATGAAAACGAGCATTTTGGGGGGACTTGTGCATTTTTGCAAGTGTGAATTTGTGTAGATGCAAATTTTTGCAAATGCAAATTTGCACAAATTTGGGAAATTGGAAAAATCTGATTCTATCAATGAGTGGATGAGGGAATGAAAGGCAACTGACAATCTGCAAAACGCAGATGGAATGGATTTTACAAAATCCATACATCCCTAGCTGCAGCCTCTTGCTTGAAGACCTCCAGTGAGGGAGAAGCCTCCAGCCCTTTAGGGGATTGCTTCCAAGATGCTTCTCCTAATGTTCAACCAAAATCTAGCCTCCGGTAACTTAAGCCAATTAGATCTACTCCTGCCCTCTTCACTCTTCTCTTTTCTAAGCTAAACATCCCCATTCCTCGAACCTTTCCATACATGATTTGTTTTCCATTCTGCTGACCACCTTTGTTGCCCTCTTCTGAACCTGTTCCAATTTGTCTATATCATTTTTCAAGTGTGGTGCCCAGAATTTGTCACAGTATTCCAGTTTCCCTCAGAATATAGTTTAAAACCACTTATATAAAACTCTGTCATGCACTGAAGTATTCAAAGCTACTTAGTGCTTGGCCAGATATACACTCCTCAGGATTTAATGACAGCAGCGGTATCGTCCGTGTCATAATGGTTGTAGAGGCATGTCCCAAATCTCAATACTTGTTTTCCTTTTGTTGCTTCCCTTCGTTCCTGGCACAGCATCATATATGCTAGTGTTTGGACAGATTCCTAAATAACAGCCCATAAAAAGGGCAAATTCAAGTTTGTATTTATTATCTGCTTTTTTTACCCCAAAAGCAAGTTGAAACTTTGGACACTTGCTGTCATTGTGGAAATGAATGAAGCAAGTGTAGAAATGAGACAGGAGGAAGGTAGTGACCAGAGTGAATGTGAAATGAAGGAAATGAAATACTGATATGTGAGCTTGTGGCTTCATGTGCAGAATACTTTTATGTGTGTGTGTATGTGTGTGTGTGTGTGAGAAAGAGAGAGAGGGAGAGGGAGAGGTTAGAACTGGGTTACTGTGTTTCCCCCCCCTCCTGCTATTGTGCAGAAACTATCTGGCAAGAAACATTGACACCTTTGTGTGTGGGTCCTCCATCCCCTTCTCACTCCTTTGCCAGAATATCTTATCAGATTAATTTAGAGTGAGCAGATTCTTTGCTGGAATGATTGTGAGAATCTCCAAGTGTTGTTATAGTTTTTAACACTTCCAAGACAGTTGGATGGTTTTGTGCTGAGTTCCTAAAAATGTGGATTGTTTTGTGCCTGCTAGATGCCATAAATTGCAACATTTGGTGAGTTCTAGCTTGGCCAGGTGTCCTCATTTACAGAGGACAGTCCTCTATTTGAAAGGCTCTCCAGTCTAATTCCAGTTTAAAAATAAAGAACCATAAGAACTGTTTCCCGTCAGCAGTTAGCACCTGGACAGCAGGCTGCAGAGGCAGGCACACAGGTCACTTGGTCACAGTCTTCCGCAGCATGAGGAGATGTACTGTATTTCTATTTAAATAATAATTTTCCATTTTCATCTATACCTATAAATTACCATATACAAATGTTATGCAACTCTCTGTTTTCTTTTGTCCTCCTTTTTGGTGATTCATAAATGGCCACCCTATGCAGAGCCTCCAACTTTTCCCTGCAAATCACTCAATAATTTAAAGGACATTTTCTGTCATCAAACTGGTGGCTTGTGGGCAGGATCTAGCCCCAGCAGTATTTTTATTCCTGTCTCCTTCCAGATCTGATGTCCCTAACAAATTTTAATTGAGGTCTGGTGAAATGTTTGACCACAGTCTTTACTTGTACAAAATAATGATGAGGGAAGCTGCTCCTTCATTGGGTGATCCCACCTATGGGGTTTCTTATTTTTTCTTCCAAATGCTTATATTTCAGGGCCTAAGGAACTCCCTACTACTATAACTCAGTTCCACAAGCAGACCCTTTTCCATGCCACCAATTCTCTTAGAATACTTAAAAACCTCCTAGTAGCTTGGTATAAGAGGCTTAGGCATGAGATAGACACCAACTTGAGCACGCTCCGGGAGAGAGCGCAGGACAGGAAGGCCTGGCGTGCTATGGTCCATAGGGTCACGAAGAGTCAGACATGACTGAATGACTGAACAACAACAACAAGACACCAACACTAGAGACAGTTTGAACTATTAAACAATTGGTTTATTAAAGGGATATTTTGTACATACGGGAATACTACTATTTATTTTGGGGTTTTCAAAAGTGCTTGCTGACACTTCTTAAGGACTGAAGAGACATTGTGGCTAATACAAGCCTCTTAATCCCTTCTTTTACCTTAAGCCAGATCCCCTAAACCTCCACTCCAGCCGCATTCACCAACAGCTAGGTTCAGCTCTTGGGTACAATATTCCTCTGATGCCAAAGCTCTTCCAGTGGTATGGGCTGCTTGGATGGTTTATCTGGGTTTTAATGCCTGCTTGTGTAACCTTCTTCTGGTAAGATCTTAGGGCAGCCTCCTGGCATAACACAGCCACCTGCTCCCTACTCTTGATCTTCACCAGCAGCAATGCACAAGTTATCACACACAGAAGGAATAGGGTTGTACGAAACACTTACCTGGTTTCGTCCAGGGACATCCGCGGTGCGGGGGAGGCGCTCCATCCCTCCCACCGAAATCCTCGATTGGGGGGGGGAGGCGATCCATTCCTCCCCCCGGAATCCTGCCCAGCCGGCTCCGCTCTGTGGCCAGGCTGCGGAGCCGCTGGCCGGGCCAACCTGCAGTGAGGCCTCCAGCCGCTGCCGGGCTGCTGCGGACGCAAATGGCGTCCTGAGTAGGGGATGCCATTTGCGTCCCCTATGGTAGCCCGTTATAGGCTACATAAATATTTACGTAGCCTATCACGGCTAAAGTGGGAATGCAAATGGTGTCCCCTACGCCATTTGCATTCCCGCTTTAGCCGTCATAGGCTACGTAAATATTTACGTAGCCTATCACGGAGAAAACGGGAATGCAAATGGCGTAGGGGACACCATTTGCATCCCTGCTTTAGCCGTGATAGGCTATGTAAATATTCACATAGCCTATCACGGGCTACCATAGGGACGCAAATGGCATCCCCTACTCAGGACGCCATTTGCATCTGCAGCAGCCCGGCAGCAGCCAGAGCCGCTGGTGGAGCCGGACCGCTGGTGGAGCCGCAGCCAGGTAGGCTCCGTTTCGCGGGGCTTTCACGGGGTGGTGGGGCAGGTTGCTCCGTTCCGCCACGGATTCCGGGGGGGCCGAATTCACTGGAATTCGGCCCGCCTGGGATCCGTGGCGGAATTCTCTAACATCCCTAAGAAAGAATAGTTTAAAGGGATGGGATCATATCGATAAGACACAAGTTTTAGATCTGGCCTGTCTGTATTACAAAGCCTGGCTACTCATGAGGGAGTCAATTTGTGTGGTAAAATCTACTTTTGGCTCCTGTACTACAGTCTGGTGAATGGAGGGGGGTCCTCTGTTTTGCCTCACCTTTTACAACAGACAGTCCTCTATTTGAAGGGCTGCCAGAGGACCGTCCTCTATTTGAAGGTGTCCTCTATTTGAAAGGCTGTCCTGTCCAATTCCAGTTTAAAGTTAATGAACCATAAGAAATGTTGCACTGGGACAGCAGGTAAACAGGCAGGCACAGAGGTCACCTTGTCACAATCTTCCACAGTATGATGAGATGCACTGTATTTCTATTTAAATTGTAATAAGCCTTCCCAAATTTGTATTTATACATCTAAATTAGCATATGCAAATGTTATGCAAATCCTTCTCTTTTGTCCCCTTTTTGGGGGATGCACTTCCTCTTTTATGGCAATTCATAAGTGGTCATCCTGACTGCCCCCCTGAACACCTGTGTGCTGCCACCTCTCTTATTTCCTTCAAATTTCCCCTTAAGGCCCACCTGTTCTGTGAAGCCTTTGGCACGACCCCACAGTTCCCATGTCCTAGTGTAATGAAGCCTTCGAAGTATAAGTAACTGGAGTAATCAGGGCAAGCCCAAAGCATGTTGCTGCCTGAGGCAGAGAAGCCATTTATTTATTAGTTACATTTATACCCAGGCTTTCCCCCAAAGAGTCCAAGGTGGCATACACAATCCTCCTCCTCTCCATTTTATCTCCACAACGTGCCTGTGAGGTAAGTTAGGCTGAGAATGAGTGACTGGCCCAAAGTCACTCAGTGAGCTTCATGGCTGAGTGGGGACCAGAACCCAGGCTTCTTGAGCCCCAGTGCAACACTCTAACCACTACACTACCCTGGCTCTCAGAAATGACACATCCCCTACCCCAGTAAAGGTTTATAGTACCAAGGCAGCCAGTTATTTAGGTAGCTGAGGTAGAAGATTCCACAAGCATGTTTCTTCCTGTAGTAAAAATACAGTAATAAAAAGCTAATGAATTGCTGCCCTTTTATGGCGCCCCAAATCTCCCTAATGACAGGGCTGGCCCAGGAAATAAAGGAATACTCTTTGCAAGGGATCTGTACTTTTGTATTCTGTGAGATACCATAATGCACCATGTTCTCTCTCTCTCTCTGTCTATCCATCCTTCTAAACAACAAGCACAGATAATAACCTTTCTAAACAATGCACTTTATGTACCTATTATAATTATTCTTATGTTATTCATTTCTAGCTCTAGCATGTGTTAACTTGATATGATAAACGAGGGCTGTGGTGATGTATTTTAACTTCCAGCAATATAGTAATCAGGTCACTTCAGTAGATGGGAAGTGGATTAAAACCTTAATCCCCCCCGCCCCCTTAGTGGCCTGCTGGTAAAACTAGTTGCTGACAAAGGTATCAGTGACTTCAAGTAATGGCTAGTGGGCATAATAATGAAAAGCTGGAGGAAAAATATTTAATCTCCTCTTCCCTTTTCTTTCTCCCCACCTCCTCTTCTTGGAATCTCTCTTAAAGAGCAGTTTGTTAATTGGATTACACCTTCCTCTTCATAAATCTCCACACCCTTTCCCTTTACCGATGTATTTCTAGGGAGTATGAAGCCAATGAACTTTCTCCCTGCTCATATTTGTTCTTTGGCTCTAAATGCTCCACAACGTTCAAGACAGGGGATGTATATTTTCTTCTCCACTCTATATTTTTCTGCGGTTTGTGTTGTCATGTGATATACACATTATGACACATTATTTACTTCAGTATGCATGGGAACTGGGTGCAGCTTCTGTGCTCCAAGAATTTCAAAAATAAATCACTCACATATTTTAAAGTTTAGATACCCTTAAATTCTTTATTTTTTGGGGTCCTCAGCTCCTTCAAGAGCCTATATAAAGCATATGGTGCAATACATTAAATGTGGAACATGATTAAAATAAGATGTTCGGTGCCCCCAACCAACCTTGCACCAAACTGTTCTTTGATTAATGGACAAGTGAGAGAATTCCTCAGTTAATAAAGAACAGAGTGAAAAGGCAAAGCAGAGCTTGGGGAAGTTAGGGTGGCTGCAAAATACTTCTTCATGTCACTCCTGTAAATAAAGAGTTAGCCACAACTCAGTGGAAGAGCACATGCTTTGCATCAGGGCTGGCATCAAGTATAGGCATGGCTGGGCACCTGCTAAGGATCTACCCTCCAGCAGGGGTCCACTGACAAGAGCCCCTGGACATGTTCCTTCTCTTCACCATTGCAGCCTGCTTCTTCTCTTGCCTCTTGCTCTGGGCCAGAAAATGATGGTGGTGAGAAGGAGGAGCAGTAAATGCCACTGCCTACTCACTCACTGGCCCTCTGCCTATCAAGCAAGTAAGTGGTAGCAATGATGAGAAAGAGGATGAGGAGCAATAGCAGCTGGTGACCATGGTGGTGAGAAGGTAGACTCGCTGAGCGATGGGGCCCAGTGAGGGTGTGTTGCCCAGTGGGGAAGACAGAACTAAGAAATGGCCTCTTTGTGCTCATACAAACATTGTTTTCGCACAACCACCAATAGGTAAGTTTTATCCTGTGGAGGTCACCTCACCATCTTCTGTTTCCCATTACCTTGCAGTTTCCTACTGAGCTACCAACCAATGCACAGTGCTGCCTCCTGTGAGTTTGCTGTTGTGGTTCCTGTCATTCCTTGTTTCTGTTACTCATGTCCCGCTCCTTTAAAATTCTTGTTCCCACCTCCCACCCTGACACCAGTCCAAATGTATGCAGTGTTCTGAGTATGATCTGAGTGGGATCTTCTCCTGGGAAGTGTGTAGATTCTCTGAGGCTCTAGAGTGGTTTGGCTTTTGTAATTGGACATATCCCTTCCACCCCTGCTTGCTTTGTTCACCCCCGCCCCCTGGAAAACAGCTTGCTTGCAGGTATCTGTTCTGCTGCTGGCTGTGTTTAGGCTCCTAGGGGAATAGAACTGTTGTCCAGAGAAGTATCAGTTACTGCCCACCTACCTGCTGGTCCTTGAAGGTGTCTAGGGTGCCCACTTATGCATCGCCAAGAAAGAAGACAAATGAGAACAGCCATTTTCATAACAACTGCATCTGCAAATTTAGAAGCGATAACTACTATTTAAAGAGAAATACAGGGCATCTCACTGTAGTGGAGAAGACTGACCAGGGCTGGATCTACACTTACCGCCTTTTTTCGCTTCCAATGAGGTTTCACCACCCACCTTTCACACTAAGCAGTACCCTCCTCGAATTCGAACCGGAATTTCCCACTTCCGTGCTCCCACTTTCAATACCCTAATATCCTGGTATTTCTGCTTAATGTGCTCTGATTTTCTGCCTTCCGCCTCCTATCCCCCGCTCTGGGTGTTTTTTTTAAAATTAAGGCATTATCCTCGCAGAATTGGGGCTTCTCCGTGATTTTTTTTTTCTAATTCAGGCATGATCTTTGAAGATTTGAAGTTGTGAAGCTTCACAACTTCGAATCTTTGAAGATCATGCCTAAATTAGAAAAAAAAAAATCACGGAGAAGCCCCGATTCTGTGAGGATAGCGCCTTAATTAAAAAAACACACATCCGGAGTGGGGGATAGGAAGGGATAAAACTTAGTCTCATTTGAAGGGATAGAACAACCCCCTGTTCAGTGCAGGAAGCCTGATTCCCAGGCGGTCACCCATCCAACTACTGACCGGGGCCGACCCCGCTTAGCATCCGAGATCAGGCAAGCGTGCGCAGGAAAACAGCAGGAAAACAGCAGGAAAACAGCACAGCGCTCAAGTGTGAACCGAGCTCGCGCATTCGATGAAGCACTGCAACGGGGAAAATGGGTGAGTGTGAATAATCATGTTTTAATGTGAGAGCATTTAACCCAATGGGACACTGAATTCATTGCGATGGCGGGCGCAATGTAGATCGGCTCCAGGTGACCTGTGTGTCTGCTCAGTCTGCTCAGCAAGTGCTAACTGCTGGCTGGTGGGCAACTACAAGGCCTTTACCTACTCCCCCTCTTTCTGGTTCTTCGACTTTAAATCAGACTTGGGCTGGACTGCCCTTCAAACAGTGGGCACCTTCAAACAGAGGACTGTCCTCTGTCAGCTCTCCAAAACAGAGGACTGTTCTGTGTAAAGTAGGACACCTGGTCATCCTACAGGTGTTTGACAAAGGTGGTGCTGTGGAATATGGCTTCCAATGTGCTTGTGCATTGTGTATGGGATGCTTGGGAAAATTTTGGGCACTAGGGACCCCACAAAGGATCCATGGGGTTGATGCCAGTCACCAACGTCCTTTTTCTTCTTAAAAAAACATTTTTTTAAGTGCACTGCAAAGCTTTGGATGAGGCTGCAGCTGATGGGATTATTTGGTATTGCTGTTGTTGTTGTTGTTCAGTCGTTAAGTCGTGTCCGACTCTTCGTGACCCCATGGACCATAGCACGACAGGCCTTCCTGTCCTGCTCAAATTTGAGTGTGCTCAAATTCATATTCATTGCATCGGTGATGCTATCTAGCCATCTCATCCTCTGCCGTCCCTTTCTCCTTTTGCCTTCAATCTTTCCCAGCATCAGGGTCTTTTCCAGGGAGTTTTCTCTTCGCATTAGGTGGCCAAAATATTTGAGCTTCACCTTCAGTATCTGTCAGTATACCTTTGATTCAGTATACCTTTGATATCAGACACCCACATGCAGCCCCCTTTGTGGCCAGCTGCCACCCCCTACTGCCCCTTTGTGCGCGCGCGTGCGCGCGTACATGCGCATGTAAGAAAATAGCATCTGTAAATGGTTACAGAACATCAAAAGAGTCAAAATTAGCTTGAGTGCAAGCTAATTTTGGCCCTTTTGGTGTTCCATAGCCACTATAGACACCATTTAAAAAAAATCTTAAAAAAAATGTTTTTCAGCACCCATGGGCAGAGCAGCCCAAGGGGGGAGACCCGAGGTTCAAAAATGGCCCCTAGGCCTCTCAGAATTGCCCAGCCCTATTCTACATCACTGAGGCAAGTCCATGCTTAAAAGCATGGAATGCCATGTTCACAACTAGTTCGATCCTGACTGAGACATAACAAAGCAGCAGCATGAGTCACAACAGACTGATACAACAGGTGCAGTTTCTCACACCAAAGCAAATGCATCAAAGGCAAAGCCCCACATTCATCACATCTTCTGTGAAGGCTGTGGGGTGGCGATCAAAGCAGCCATGCAATGGTGTTTTGAGCCTTGTAGGTCTTCGGTTTGCCAAAGGATCAGATTTGAGACACCAAAAGGAACCCATGCAAAATCACCTGTTAATCACATACAGGGTATATAAGAAAAAAATATAATCATACCTGTCGTCATCATGATTAACTGGATTTATCTCACCTTTCTTTTAATAAGGTGGCTGATTAATACTAAAGAAATGAATATGTGGAACCTAATACACATATTTTTAAAAGGCAGTACATATTTTAGAAATTAAGTCAATAGTACTTCATTGTTGTAGTAGTTATCTGGGTGTCTGTCTAAATAAAAGTGTAGTGACTTGCCTCCAGAAGGTGAACAGTGATGAACATCAGTGATGCTGTCTGCTCAGGGGGTAGCATCACTAATATCCCCCTGAGTGCTTCATCTGCTACACAAAATCAGAGGTTCAGCATCCAGCCACCCCCTTAGCAGGTTTTTGTTTAGGGTGGACACTTATGAATTGCCCCCAAAAAACAATTATTTCCCTCCCTCTCCTCCCCCCCTTTTATATTTGGTTTGGATCAGACAGGGGTGTGAGGTGTGGATCCCTGAAAATCAGGGAGAGACAGCTCTCATTTATGGAAAGTGCCCCCAACCAGATTTCTGGGGATCCCCTCCTTCCTCCCACACCTCAGCTCACCCTATTCAGGAGAGTACCTCAACCCTCTGAAGAGGTTTTTTGGGGTGCAGAGGCTGCTGATAGAAGGTGGGACAGGAAACTCACATTCTGCCACCTTC
The DNA here is from genome assembly GCF_057233095.1 of Heloderma suspectum. Taxonomy (NCBI): domain Eukaryota; kingdom Metazoa; phylum Chordata; class Lepidosauria; order Squamata; family Helodermatidae; genus Heloderma; species Heloderma suspectum. The sequence continues at coordinate 31,944,031 of NC_139459.1, forward strand.
CTTCCATTATGCATCGCTGATCTTTTATTAGGGTGGTAAGCAAATTGCCAAGCCCCAGCTGGGGCTGCAGCCACCCTCCATCTCCTTTTCCCCAGAATGGTCCTGGGGAAGTGAAGATTGCAGGAAGCTGGCATTGAGAATATTGCAACCTCTTCTGCACATTACAGGAAGGGGGCAGTGTTGCAGTTAGTTAATGCATGGGCAGAGGCTGCCACATAGCTAGCCTTAGGATCTCCATAGCCTACAGTGGTCTCCTGTTCCTCCCCTTCCTTCCCCCCCTCACCTTCCTCGATTGCTGGAAGTACATGGGTTGCTCTCTCGCTCCTGCATGTGTAAAGGAATACAAAATGTAGAACCCTTCTCCATCCATGGCATAGCTTCTTGAAGCCCTCCTCCATTGTGCTTTTTCTCAGGGATACTGGAAGAGTCTTCTATTGGAGAAAATGTGTTTTTTGTGGTAGTGATGAGGAGACTGTGTGGAAATAAGCAGTGGACAGTTGCATGGCATTGCACTCCTCACCTATGTGTGCCTGTTAAAATTAGACACCATCCCCCTCTTCGATGTGGTCATGGCTGGTACAAAAGGCCACTGCCACATCTAGTTTGGAGGGACACTATGTGATGATATAAGATCCTGACTGGATCAGGATTCTTCCTTCCATGCAGGAATCTATGAATGTGCATGTCTGTACATTTATAGTGCTCCTTCTCACATGAGCCCTACGTGCAGATTGTGGGGGTGTGGTTGCCAGGTTTGTTGGCAGTAGAGAGGGCAGGTCTAGCCTGCATGGCCCTGGGACCCCCCTCATACATTCTCTGAATGTGGGAGAGTTTCTTTTGACCCCCCCCCCCCGTTATGTCATTGCGTAACTTCACTCCTGGGATCTTTGGGGAAGGGAAAATGGCAGGAGAAGCTCCAATGAGTGTCGAGTTTTGTCTCCTCATTAACATCCAACCCACAGGCCCAGAAAACTGAACTGGGTTTCAATCCCTGTTTCACCTCCCACAACCCCTCAAATTCAGGCTGAAAGTTCTCATCAAGAAGTCTTGGCTCTGCACTAGAAAATACACTTCCGCTTTCTTAGCACTTTTGATTTGTTGGGCAGTTTGAAATTTAGGCAGTAGCTGATGTTTGGTGATGGTATGATTAGGACTTCATGAAAGAGTTGCCACTTTTGAATATCAGGTCAAAAATAGCAATTTTGGTGAGGCTTGTAGATTGTGCAAAAATATTGACCCTTCCCAATACATTTGAGTGTCTTTGTTTCCCACGCTTAACTTTTGGAGTCAGCCATTTGTCTGATCCCATCAAATCAGGAGACACATAATGAATGGAATGATGGCATGACACTGTATTGGAGACAATACAAGCCGCCAATTATCAGTAAATGGAACCATGTGGTTTGACACAATTAAACAGGTTTGGGGACCTAACAACATCAGTTAAGTGTGAGCCAATAAGCAATAAGCATGTAAGCAAATAAGTGAACATTGCACACAAGGAGTGTCAGAAACTGCCCGAAAGGGGAGGCCTTTTTCACCATTACCAGAAATGTTTCTGGAAAAATGGGGATCAGTTTCAGCTCAGCCTTGGATATACGTTACTGGATAGCTTTGCGTTTGGGATTCATGGCATATTAAGTGAGTTTCAATTCGCAAACAAGAAGCCTGCACAAATCAAAACTCCCATGCTGTTGAGGAAATTGTGCCATTTTTGTAAAATATTTGAAAAGGGGAGGAGGGAGCCTTCCTTTTGTTGTTGTTTTTCACCAGCTACTTGGCATCACTTCCTTTGAAACGATTAAGTCTTTTAGTTACCAAACAGTGTACACAAAGTTGAAAGTAAGCCTCCCCCCTCATTTTCTAAAGGTCCGGTCCAGTTAATCTTCCAAGAGTGTTGAAAACTGGGCTTTAATTAGCAATTTCATTAGTTAACCCCAGTCACTCATCCACAGTGTTTATCTGATACCATGTCAGTCCAGGCACTTTGGGACATCAGAGAAAAGCCGTCTTGTTGGCGTGTCAGTTGAGAGGCCTTCTATGGGACGAAAGGCGGCGGGGGGGAGAGGAAAAAGAGGTCTCAGAAAATGGAGAGCATTAAATGGAATATGATACAAACCCAAAGGAATTATCTCACCAAAGTAACCGAGAATAAGAGTGGATTCCTCTTGTGTTTCTCTCTAATCCTCGATGGTATGTCAGCCCACTGTAATAAAAAAAGGAAGTCAATGGCTCCTTACAGTGTGAAAATAGGGCTTGGAATGAGTGAAGATCCTTTGCCAAGGAAGTGCTGATGGAGCTGAAACTAAAACGTGCGCTTTTCCCCAAAAGCTGCGCTTCACAGCTAGGGCTGGTTCGGGCCAACGTGGGCACACTGCCAAAGCATTCATTAAGCACTTCTCCCACCAGCTGCAGTGCCCAAGGAACAATGTCCGGCCCTTCTTTCATCTCACCCACTCCAAATTCTTTTGCTGTCTGGGAGGAAAGTGGTGCCTGGCCATTCCCCCCTCCCCCCTTCCAACCTCCACTTGTTATTTTGCCCAGTTCTGGTCTGGATCACAGAGGGCATGTGGGTGTTAACTGAAACGGCTGGGTCTTTTCTGGGAGTGGGGGGAGGTTGCTGTGCTTCTATCCCTCCCAGAGATGTTTGTACACACCTTTTCACAACAGGTCACCGTTTTTTGCTGGGGTGTGGGATGGGAAGTGATTTCAGTATTTGAAAGGAGCAAGATTCAGCAAGATACAAAGGCCTGCTTTTGGACACAGATATGAGCTGAAAGTTTGCTAGCGAGCTTTCTCAGCTTCGAAGAGTTTTTGTTGCAGGAGTGGGGGGTGGACTCCCCTCTCTCACTTTTTTTTCACCAACTCTTGCCTCCTGTTCATGGTCATGGTGGTGATCATGCTTCCTGCTACTGCTGGGGTTTTGGAAAAAACCTCCCCACGCCCTAGCACAAGGTGCCAGAGTGAAAGCAGGAATCGTTGCCATCACTCTGATTTGGCTTCATGCCTATGCAACATTGCCAATGAGATTTGACTGGGCATGTGATGATGTCTGAAAACAAATCGGAGGGAGGGCAATGCTTTCTGTATGAAAAATGGCACCCCACAGTAGCAAGGAGTGTGATTGCCCTTGTGGTAAGTCAGGTAGCCTGCAAATAGGCCAGTAAAGTTTAGAGGGTATTCAGCTTAGCCTTAGAGATACATTCAAGGTGAAACTGTGAAAAAGAAAAATATTTTAGGGGCATGTATTGTAATTGTTTTCTTTCAGGTTTATACCAGTTTTATTGACCTAGGACAAACTCTCATTGGCTGACTTCCTTCCTTCCTTCCTTCCTTCCTTCCTTCCTTCCTTCGTTTGTTTGTTCCTTCCTTTTTTGAAGCAAACAGATCTGTGTCTTTGGCATGCATACTATTGCACACAGTCCCATGCAATGCTTTGTGGCCAAAGTCTCTCAGGGCGCAATCCTATGCATGTTTAGACAGAAAAAGAGTCCTACAACACTCAGCATTCCCTAGCCAGCCGTGCTGACTAGGGAATGCTGGGAGTTGTAGGATTTTTTTTTTAGTCTAAACATGCATAGCATTGTGCCCTCATTGTATAAAACCTGTGAGCCAGGCAGTGATATTGGAATTTCTGAGGCATAATCATAAGGTGGCCTGAAACAGGGAGAGGAGGTGTTACTGCCTTCCCCCATCTTCCCTAAATAGCATTGTGGTTCAGACAATATCAATGAACTCCTATGTCAATGTTAATGTTGGCGATACAGAGTACTTTGCTACAGTGGTTGCATAAGACTGTGATGAAGCACCAGTTTATAAATCTAGCAAGCAAGCATAGAAAATTAGTCATAGAAAAATACATTAAAAAAAACCACTGGCAGAAAATGCGCATTTCCGCTATAGGCTAAAGCATGAAAATGCACATTTTGAGGGAGGGATTTGTGCATTTTAGGGGGGATTTGTGCATTGCTGGAAGTGCAACCAGCAGAAAGAAAGCTACCAGACAATTTGTGAAATGCAGATGGAATGGATTTTACAAAATCCGTACATCCTTAATCCAGATATCCTCTTGCGGAAGGAGGTGGGTGGAAGCTGATATTCCCACCTGCTCCTCTCCTTCTATCCCCAGAGTCCTTATGAAAATGCTCCCTGAGGATTGGGGGAGGCTGCTGAAGGTGGTAGGCTGTGGCATAGGGGGCTGAAGGCGAAAAGGGAGGTTGTGGAAAACCAGATGGGGACACCTCCTGTGATTGGGGCAGAAGGTGTCTCTTCCCCAGGCTGGCCACTTTCGAATTGCCAAAAAAGAGGACAAGCGTCACCAAAAAAGAAAAGGACAGTGATTTGCATAATATTTGCATATGCTAATTTATCTGTATAGACGCAAATTTAAAAATACTTATCATAATTTAAATAGAACTATATCTCTCCGTAGCGTGGAAGACTGGGAGCAGGTGACCTCTGAACTCCCCTTTCCCCCTCAGCCCCCAGTGTCAATCCAGCATCGCCAACATTTGTAATCATGTGGTTCAGAATACAAATAATCCAGCTCATAATGCTTGGCTATGTTGAATGGCATTCCCCGCCCCCGCCCCCCAAGTTCTTCCCTGGTTTAGAATGTAAAATGAGGTTCTGTACATGTGTAGTCAGCACCCAGCAGACCAGGCTCCTAACGCCAGCTGCTTTGCTGTCACATAGTGGCTCACGCACCCCACCATCCAAACTGTATTTGCTGGTCCATCCCATTCCAGCCAACAACACATAGGTCTTCAATGTCAAATCCCTTACTCTTCCTGATACCCTGATTGACTGCTGTGAAACTCCAGGACTAGAAAGGCAGCTGCCTTGTAAGTGCACGTGCAGAAGGTCTTTAACGTTATACTCTTACTCTCATTGAAACATTGCTGTGACCAGGGGCCCATCTACACCCAGCTTTTACTCTAGGGTAGGTGTGAGTCGAGGTCCCTCATGATAGATGATGCAGTTGTGACTTCGCAGCCATCTGTGGTTTTCACCCGGAAAATGCGGAGTTCCAAGGAGTCGTTTTGCTGCGATGTTTTTCGTTTGCTATGGGTTTCCCTCTGCTTGTGAGCGTCTGTCCCTTCCCCAAACCGACTTTGCATTTTGCAGTGGGCATGTTGTAGGCCTGTGTAGTGCCTGCGTCACTCTGTGATGCCCATTTACTTCCCCCATCCTTTCACAGCTGCGCAGTTACAGAGGCACAGAGACACATTTTCATCTATTTAATCACGCCTTTGCACATTTTTGCAGCTTCGTATCTTCACAAGGGTTGCTTTTGGACTCAGTACCCAAGGGCCAGGGTGTGTGTGTGTGTCTTGGGGGAGGACCAACATCACTCCAGCCACCATTTCGGAGCGATGGTTAGGCACGTAGCGCTCACGCTTGTGAGTGCAAACCATCATGAGAGTCTCAGGCTGGGGAACTGACAAACTGATGGTGTGGAAATGAAAGAGCACAAAACACCCACTTTTTACCTAAAAAGGGACAGAAAGACACAGCAGAGCCCCTCAAATACAAAACAGCCACTGAAGTCTTGTACCCCCACACTCATGGGACTGCACAGCTGTGCATTTCAGTATAATAGCAAAAGAAAAAAGAAAAAGGGCACAGCGAGTCTGTTAGGGGAGCGTGCAGTACATTGCGAGTGTATTGCAGGGCATGCTGATTCGAAGTTGCATTGCTGCACAGTTGTGATGGGGTGGGGGTGGGGTCAAAGCTGTGCCAGATAGATGGGGCCCAAGTCATCCATCCAATTGGGGTATCTTCTCTATTAGGGCTGCCATCCTATACACCAGCTGTTCCCATCCTGGTGTGCTCCAGATGTTCTGGACTTTAACTCAACATGGCCATAGAATCATAGAATCATAGAATAGTAGGGTTGGAAGGGAGTCAAGTCCAACCCCCTGCTCAATGCAGGAATGTAAGTCAAAGCATCCCTGACAGATGGCTGCCAGCTTCATCAGGTGAGTTGGGAGTTGTAGTCCAAAACATCTGGAGGGCATCAGGTTGGGGAAGGCTGCTGTACACATGAACCTGGGAGTAATTCCCATTGAATTCAATGGGGCTTACTTCTGAGTAGATGTGTATAGGGTTGACTGCAAGTCATTTTTCTTGAACATTTCTTGCCAATATTTTATGTACCCCATCCAGACCTAAAACCTTCTCTTCCTTCCTAGATGTATTTGTTTTGTGAGTGAGTGGGTTGAATTCATGAACACCTCTCTGTGACAGCTGGTGCTGGGAACTTTAGTTCCCACGGGACAAGATGATAAGGCACATGTGGACGGCAAAACAGCACACATGATCCAACATTATGAGACAGGAGAGAACTCTTGGAAAAGAGACATGTTTTGTCCAAACACTGAGAAATCTCATAATTACTGAGCAGATTCAGCATTCAGCCGAAGAAAGTTTGCTCATCACAACTTGTCACATGTGGGCCAGGTTGCAGTACTTTAGTGCACTTGGTGCCTTTTTAATCCCTTGCAGGAGCAAAGCATCTGCAGGCATCCAGAGGCCCAGTTCTGAGAGGCTGCAGCTATGGAAACTCTGTGCATATATGTATAGATGGGGAAGAACAAGAAAAAGTGAACCATCATACAAGAAAGCCAAAATCAATATAAGATTAATATAGCTCATGAACGCTGCCAGGAAAAGCACACATTTTGACAGCATGAGACAGATTAAAAGTGTATTTAATAAATATTTTGGTAAGCACTTGGGGTTTTATTATGTTATACCGGAGACCTTCAGCCAAACATTGGGCTGGTCAAGTCAAATGTAAAAATTCCATCCACCCTCTCTTTGGCTTTCACAGTTTCTTGGCTCTCTGGCTTACACACCCCACCATCCAAACCTTTGCTTGTCCACTCCACTCCAGCCAACAACAGACAGCCCTGTTTATGTGCCATGTGTGAGATTTCTCCACGTACTCACTTTCTCCCTTGGCTCCATCTTTGCGCAATCCCACTTCTGCACCATTCCATACTCTTTCTTTCAGGCTCCCTCCTTTCCCTCCATCTCTCTTCACTGAGCTTCTCAGCCCACCGTCACCTTGCCTTTGCCCTCTTGCCAACAACATACATTTCTCCAATTCCTAAGTCCCATGACAGGTTTTTCTAGGGTGGCCGCTTATGAATCACCCCCAAAGAAGAAACACATCATCAAAAAGGGGGACATCAATTTGCATAAAATGTATGTATGCTAACTGATATATATATAGCAGCACATTTAAACTTTTAAATAGAAATACAGCAGATCTCACCATAGCGCGGAAGACTGTGACAGGGTGATCTGTGTGCCTGCCTGTTGGGCCCGCAGTCCAGGGGCTAACTGGTCCTGGACAATAGTTTTTACTGTTCTTTATTTTTGAACCAGAATGGAACAGGATAGCCTTTCAAATAGAGGACACCTTCAGATAGAGGACCGTCCTCTGTAAAAGAGCACACATGGCTACCCTAGGTTCTTCCTAGGGCTGTGCACCGCTTTGGCCCGAAGCCTGAACCCTGAGCCGAAGTGCTTCAGGCCGCTTCGGGCTGCCTCCGAGGTGAAGCGGAGGGCCCCTGAAGTGGCCTGAAGCAAAGCGGGTTGCTTTGAAATGCTTCGGTGCACTTTGGAGTGATCCAGAAGCCCAGCTGCCACGCTGCCGCCATTGCCACCGCCCAGCCCCCAGCTCCTAAGCTGGGTCCTCTGGACACACACCAGCAGCTGTCTTGTTGTTCTGGAGGGGGAGAGCCGATGGCTCCGCCCCTCCAGAACAACAAGATGGCTGCCGGTGCGCATCCAGAGGGCCTAGGAGCTGGCAGTGGCAGCAGTCCCCCGGGGGCACCAGCAGCAGGTAAGGAGCTGTGGGTCAGGTGGTGTTTTCTGGGGGGCTGAAGCGGGATTTGGATGTCTGAATCCCACTTTGGCTTCATAGGCCGAAGTGAATCCCCCGGACCCCAGCCTGAGCTGAATTGGGCCTGCCTCAGAAGCCCTGAAGCCCTGAAGCAGCCACTGAGTTGGATCGGGGGGTCCACGCACAGCCCTCATTTTTCCCTAGACCCCCCTATTTTCTTGCTCCTCTATTGTTACTCGGCCTGTGCCTTTGGTGACTTGGGCCTTGACCCTACCCAGCATGGCATTGCAAGGAGGCTGGTTACCCTAAGCTATTGCTATGGTAAAGCAGCCCTAATTTCACAGAGTTTGTATAGCATTTATTGCACACAGTGGAGGCTGTTGGCTTTCAGCGAATCCACTCTGGGAAACCTGTCCCCAAAACGGGCTCAGCACCTTGGATAGCTCCTTTAGAGGTCTGACTAGTTTTGACTGTAACCCAGAATGGATTCACCGCCCCACTGAAATAGGAGCCACCAGCCTCTGCTGATTGCATGCACAACCCTCCAAGGAGGTCAAATGAGCATTCATGATTCTCCCCATTCCATTTTGTCCTCAAAGCAACACTATGAGGTAGAGAGGCCGCGAGGTAGTGACCAGCCCAAGGCCACCTAGCGAGCTTCAAGGCTGAGGAGGGATTTGAAGATGGGCCTCCCTGTTCCTGCCTTGGCACTCTAATCACTATGCATGCTGGTTTTGAGTCAAGGGACTGGGCGGCCCTCTGATCTCACAGAAACTTCTACAGCAGGGCCCCAACTTATAGCAGGGCTGCAGAACCTCAAGCCTGGGGCCCCAATCTGGCACTCTGGGGGTACCAATCCAGCCCACAGGGGTTCCCCAGAAGGCCATGTGCATTCCCCCTTGCCCCACCTCCTTCCCCCTGAGCAATGATCGTTTGGTGGCTTCCTGGCTTTTGTGCAGTTTCCCACCTCCTAAAAAGTTGAAATGCCTCTCCTAAGGCTTAGATATTGGCAGGAAGGGCCTCAAATTACAATGCGCTGGTATTTTTGGTCTCACCCCTTTTGGCTTCAGGCCTGCCCACCACTGGAATGTGGCCCCCCGAGAGCTGCTCTGAAATGGGATTCAGATTTTGGGCCAAAAGAGGTTCTGCACCCCTGCCTTGCAGGTACATGACAAGAATTAAATCTTCCAGGCCTCAGTTATCTAGTTAGATTCTGGGAGGAAGAAGGATTAGCGAGATTATTCTCCCAGTCTTCCTTAGCATTTTTAGGCTGGAAATTACAGATACTTTGGCTTTTTTCCTACTGGACTCCCCTCTAACACCATCACCATTCTATCCTTCCCTCAACTCTTGCCTGACCTCCCTTTTACAAAGGCCTTTCCTTTCTCCATACCTCCTTCCTTCCAATATATTGACTGATCCGACCCCTTTGTTCAGTCACCCTGCTGCCCCAGCTTCTTCTCCTTTAGCTCCCCCACTTTGGAGACTCCATCTCATTCAGCCTCGCAGTCCTCAGACCCCATGCATTCTTGGTACCCTTGTATGTCTTTCAGCATACATACAGGGTATAGAATATTGAGGTATATAAGCAGCATATTGTCTGTTTTTCCCATCAGGTCCTGCATGATTTTCCCACTCTCCCAGACAAATTGTGCTTTCACTTCCCTCACAGAAGCGACTCTGTCAGCACTCTGTTGTTCACAACTTCCCTCTGAGCACAGAAAAATCTTCAGACATTCTATGACACAGCAGCAGTTCAGCCAATGATTCTCATCACAGCTCATAGGTTTTCCTAGGTGCTTACATAAAAGGTTATATTCCTTGGTCCGTTGGTGTTTGCATTGCTAAAATGTCCTGCTGTAACAATTTACATTTCCTTGCCTTGCCATTTTTTCTTGACCGTGTGTGTATTTCTTGTATTCTGCAAACTGTTTTGTCCACTAGAAGAAACTCACTGTCTCTCCTCATTAAAAAGAAGGCAATTCTGGTATGTAAATATGCATCCCTTTTCTATCTTAAACTGAATCCATAATTGTGCAGCTGACAAGAGGCTCCACTGGGGATGCGATGACTACCTGGTGCCAAGAAGATATTTTATGCTTGCTTAAGCACTTCTGATGAGTTGATAGCTGAAATGTTTATGCCTTTATTTCACATAGATAGCATAGTTAAAAAGTCTGTTTCTAAACAACAGATAATCTGAGTGGGACATTTAGTTTATGATGTAATCCTGGTTGTGCTCAGTGACTGCCAGAACCTGATTCCGAATTCTCTTTAAGAATTTCACTTGCTTCAAAAATAAAAATGTACAGAGGCAAGTACAGCACATACAAAGGATTGAATAGAAGTAGCTCAAGGCTATATCTTTTTCATGCCCATATAAAGTTTCTTTGCTGTATCAGTGGGTTTTATTTTGTTTTGTTTTAAATTGATTAAACATCAACAAAGTTTTAAGATACAATTAAGTGTTCTGTTTTAGAAACAGGAAATTAGTTGTGAGTCTAACTAATCCTTGTTGCTTTGTGTGCTAAATGTATGCTTACAAACCATCTGAATGTGACAAAATCTGAGCTTGCCCTTTGCCCAGGTAAGCTTTATTCACCCCACTGATCAGCTGACGGCCTCTTCAAATGCTCACAAAAGGCATGTGTTAACACTCCTCCTAGGATTGTACCACTTGAAGATGTAGGATTAAGTCCTACACAAGATGGTATGTTCAGGCAGGGTGGCGTTGTTTTAAATGTGGGGAAACACTCAAACATGCCTTCCCCTACCTGCATTGTGAAATTATACAGTCCCAGGAGGACTGTACCACATGCCTTTCTGAATGACTGAAGTGATCATCAGAGGAAAAGCAGGGTAAATAGTGCTTACCCGTATAGGCAAAGAGGCAGATTTGGAGATTGCTTGCTTGCTTTTTATAGGCCAGAGGTGGCCAGATGTTTTGGCCTACAACTTCTATCAGCCCTAGCCATCATAGTCAAGGGATCATGAGGGATCATGGGAATTGTGGCCCCCCAGATTTCTGGGCCTCAAAGTTGCCCATCCCTGTTCTAGGCCAAAACCATGGGGAATGAAAGGACACACAACAACGAGGAGAATGGTCATATAGTGCAAAAACCAGGGTGGCCAGATGCTCTCTGTTACAGAGGACAGCCTTTTGTTTGAAGGTCTGCCAGAGGACTGTCCTGAAGCCATCCTCCATTTGAAGAGCTGTCCTGTCCAATTCCAGTAATAATAAACCATAAGAATAATAAACCCTTGCCCATCAGCAGTTATTACGTGGGCAGCAGACTGAACAGGCAGGCACACAGGTCACCTTCTGCAGTATGGTGAGATGGACTGTATATCTATATACGTTGCAATAATTATTTCTAAATTTGCATCTATACATATAAATTAGCATATGCAAATGTTATGCAAGTTACTGCTCTATTTTTGGTGATTTGTACGTGGCCACCTTAGTGCCCATTTCTGTCTCAAGCACTATTGTCTTCTCCCCTGCTGCCCTTGAGGCTGCATAGTTAGCACACATTTAAATCCTGTTCTACAGAAAGGTGATTCAGATGAATAACCAGCTATTTGTGCTAGTTGATCATTTTGGCTTCTTCCAGCCTGATGTCCTCAACCTGGTGTCCTCCAGATATCTTGGACTACAACTCCCATAATTCCTAGCCATTGCTGGGGTTTTTATCCCATTAATTTAGCCTGTATAGGAGACATTTCACATATGAATCCATTGCAGTTAATAAATATAATTGGTTATGAATGGGCACAAATGAGACAACGGGCTGGATGCAGATGTAGCCATGCCTAGAGTAGGCCCACTGAAATAATGGAACTTAAGCTAGCCATGACTAACCTGTCCCATTGACTTCAATGAGTCTGATTTAAGTATGACTAAATCTGGAACTAGGGATATACGGTTTTTGTTAAATCTGCTCCATCTGTGTTTCACAGATTGTCAAGCATCTTTCATTCCATCGTTCGCTCATCAGTGGAATCAGATTTTCTGTTTTAGGAAAGTACAAGAATTTCATTCCGGTTTGCAAATGTGCACTTGCAGAAATCCCCCCCCCCGTAAAAACCCCCAAAATATCTGTAAGTCCATGGAATCCACACTACTTGGAAAAAGCTGATCCACTGAGAATCTGCAGATTGGATTCACAGAAATCCTCTCATTAGAACCTGTTGCTGGGTTCTCCAACATTCCTATGTGGAACCAACCCATTGTTTAGTACCACACCATCACAGGCTGTCCACCATGTTGTGTCCACTAGCTGAATTCTCCTCAGCTGGCCCTGCAGATAGTACCACATTTCCCCTTCAGCAAAGGAGTCGTCGCTTTAATTTTCTACTTGCTACTTTTGCTCAGTGCTCTCGTTCTTGTCAGTTTAGAAAGTGCATGAGATCCTCAAGAACTCATACTTTGTCAATGAATAAAGAACATCTTATAGATAGTTACGTGCGGTGATGTTACTGAGCAAGTGGATGTGGTTTTAGAGAACATGGGTCTGCCTCCAGTTGTTATCCCATGCTCCCAAAGTGGTCTATATTTGTGTAATTGTTTTAAACACTGCTTATGTGTTGCAACATTGTTCAGTTCTCTGGTTTTATTCTTAGGTTGATATACCAGCTGTGACCCTATCTGGACAGATATAGCCTGGTGACAGTTATCCATGCTCTGGTAAACTCCCGGTTGGATTACTGCAATACGTTGTGCATGGGGCTACCTTTGAAGATGGTTCAGAAACGTTGGTTAGTTCAAAACAAAGCTGCTTGGTTAGTAGGTGAGACTGGCCAATATGGTCATGTGATGCCAATGGTTTTTCAGCTCCCTTGCTTCCAGCCCATTTCTGAGCTCAATTCAAAGTGTTGGTGCTGATGTTTAAAGCCTTAAATGGCTTGGGACCAGAGTATCTAAAAGCACATCTCATCCTGCATGGACCTACTTGGACATTTAGGTTGTCTTTGGAGGCCCTCCTTTGGGTGCCCCCACCAAAGGAAACTAGGTGAGTGGCTACAAGGGAGAGGCCCTTCTCAGTGGTGGCACCCCACTTATGGAATAAACTCCCCAAAGAGCTTCACCTGGCACCTATGTTGTTATTTTCTGGTGACAAAGACCTTTCTCTTCTCCCAGGCATTTTAGAGACCTACGTCTAGATTATTATGACTGTTTTATCAATTCCTGTGCTGTTTATTGTTTTGCATTATATTGTATTTTATTCTCTTAAATATTCATATCAAATTTTATATTTTTAACTGTTTGTAATCTGCCCAGAGGACATTAGTTATTGGGTGGATTAGAAATGTAATGAAGAGATAAATAAAGAATAATATATAAATCTTCTTCTCTCTGCTTGAAATTTTTGCACTATAAGTTTATGATGCAGTCCAAAAATTTCCAGCAGGGAGAAGAATAAAACCAGAGAACTGAAAAATTATCTTATTTTATCATACTTATTTTTTTAAAATTATTATGCTGTATTGTAATGTGTGTTATTTTTAATCATTTGATGTTCAGGAACTGCCTAGAGAACAATGCGATTGAGTGGTCTGCATAAACTGACAGACAAGCAAATCTGTCAGTTTTGTTTTCTCTCTGTTTCTCATTTTTCTGATCTTAAACTTTTTCTCCCAAGCTTTGAGACTTTTCCAGTCTTAAGTTCAGCTCATCCCAAACTTTGAGCATTTAAAAAAAGTTCATATGAAAATCCCTTTTCATTTTTGTGCACATTTCTCATAATACATACAATTTTGTGTGTAATTTTGCCTAGTATCTGTATACATGCATGGGTCGGGAAGTAGGGGTGAGGCTAGGAGAACCAAAATGTGAACTTTGGTGTGTCAAAGGTATGTGTCAATGCACCACGTGAGGTGGCAGATAAGATGTTAAAGGGAAGTAGGTTACTCCTGGTATCAGTTGTCTACCTATTGATAAGGCAGAGCTGGCAATCAGGTATGTATGTATGTATGTATGTATTTATTTATTTCATTTCTATACCGCCCAATAGCTGAAGCTCTCTGGGCAGTTCACAAAAATTAAAACCAAACAACACACAATAAAACAATTTAAAATATATAGAACATTAAAACCACAATATAACAATACAACCACAATAAAACCTATGCTTCCATTTTGCTGACAATTAAAACAACCACCACTACCCTGCTGTTTTGTGGGAACCTGCAATGTGCTGTGGCTGGAGTCTGGAGTTGCCTCTCACAGGGCCAGCCCTACCCTACCCCGAGGCAGAGTGAGGCGGTCACCTCAGATGACAGATGTTGGGAGGTGGCAGAGAGGTGTTGGAGGAGAGAGTTGTATGTTACATGGTCTGCTGTGTGACCCTTAAGCTAGCCTGATGCCTTCAGGTGCAGTGGAGGATGCTGTCCCATTGCCGGTGTTGAAGAAAGATTCAACTGCCAGGCCAGTGGCTTTTGTACAGGAAATGGGAGGGTCACCTTGTTCTTTGCTTCAGGCAACAAAATGTCTCAGGTCAGCCTGGCTTCTCACCTCTCAGTTCTCAGCTCCTGACTCGTTCCAGAGTGCTGCCCACAGCCAAGCCCTGACACAGTGCAAGGACCATTCACATTACATGAAAACTCTGCCCACGGTAACCAGATATTCTGTATCAGCAAAAATTATACCACTTCATGAGCACAGTTTTAAGTAGAACTTTATTTAATCAGTTCTAATCACAATAAACTTCAGCCAAGGGGAAATGGAATTGGCTGCTAATAATGAACCACAAGAGTGATAGCATAGATACGCCAGATAGTCACCTACAGATAGAGAGGGAACTGCTCATCTTCTGCCAGGAAATGAAGAGGAGTACATTAATTTGAGCAGTAGATGCAGGAAATTTCATTATGAATAGTTCTCCAGGTAAGCTATTCGTGTATCTCATGGATGGCTTGAAGATCTCATTGCAGGTAATTAATTTGCTCTACTTTGATGATAAGGGAAGAGGAAGCTAGAGTTTCCCTCCTAGAATCTGATAGGGGTGATGTAAGAAATGAACACCATACTATGTTTGCCAACTAGTGAACACAGGAGCAGTCCTGATGGCTATGTGCTACTTCCAGTATCAGAGGCAGTATGCCTATGTACACCAGTTACTGGGGAACATGGGTGGGAGGGTGTGGTTGTGTCCTGCTTGTGGGTTCCCAGTTGACAGCTGGTTGGCCACTGTGTGAACAGAATGCTGCACTAGATGGACCCTTGGTTTGATCCAGCATGGCTCTTCGTATGTTCTTATGGCCGTCCCATGTGGTGAACCACTGAAATGCAGGTGGCAGCCTTCTCAGTGAATCAATGCAACAGAATCTTGGGCTGGCACATACCCCACCTTTACATGTAAAATATAGTGTGGGATTAGCCCTATATGTCTATGCGTCCATACATACATATGCTAGACACACTTGGGTGTGATTAAGCCATAGTGGGTTTTTTCTTTTGTGGCGGACAGATTGTGTGTATGGGGCTGATATACATGTTTTTGAGGCCAAGATATGGATATGAATATTCTTTATGTTCTGTTGTGGTGATGTGGATGGCATGGTTGAAGATTTGGGGGAGCTATTCCCCCCTCCAATGAGAGGGAAAGTTCCTGTATCGGGTTGAGGGCTGGTGTACAGTTGTGCCATCAATGGGGGCATGGCCATGGATTGAAGGATATAGGATATGGCATACATGCCACCCATATCTGCCCACAGTGATGTTGTGTTTCAGCTATTACGTTGGCACATCTTCACTGGCAGGGTGTTCTACCAGTATATCTGGGACCCAACCACCACACGCTTTTCAACATCAAGCATGTGGTGGCTGGGTCCCAAGGTCGACATGTATAATTGGATAAAGTTCTGGTTCACACACTACTTCATGCCTGATTTCTGCACAAAATGTGCCATTCCGTAGCTAATGAGAAAATGTATGGTCCATGCATTTAATCATATTATGAATTTCTAAAGTCCCCCATTTATAAGTGGCCAGCACCTTATCAGGAACCATTTTTGTATTATCTTATGTGTACTTTCTATTTAGGGCAGTGACTGAACTGCACACACTGGCTTTTGCAATAAGAAAATGAGCTGTGTTGCAAGTTTATGAGGATTCAACTGGCACCTCATTTACAAATATCAAAAATGTGCAGCAGCTCAGGGGCTGGAGAAAGCTTTTAGGAGCTCAAAGCAGCAAAGATGGATCACATAACAGCCCAAATATGTGACAGATCTGAACATAAAGTTTGAGCCAAAGCCAACGGCTACTTTTGCGGCCTCATGGGGAGTAAGTGCCATGACAAGAAAATGGAACGTCCTCCATTTTTGCATCCCGGGTGTAGTAAGTTTTGAGGTCAGCTATCTTGCAGGAGGTCAATGGGAATGGTACAGTGGAAGCCAAGGGAGCTAATTCTTCACTTCCCCATCACATCAGGCACATTATCACAAATGAGTAGAAATGTGTCCTGTGCTCCAGGTTTTCAGCTGGGCTTCCTTATCTGCAAGTAAACATTGCTGTGGGTGAAAACCTTGCCCTACAGAAGTCATCGGGAACTTTGCCATAGGCTATAAATGGAGCCAAGAAGCTTCCATTCCTGCTGTGCCCCAACTGAGCAAAAAGCAGGGAAGGTTTTAACAGATTTAAGGGGCTTGCTGATATGTCTTAAAGCAATTCAGTGGAAAAACTCTGCGCTTACCCCATGCATACCCCACATATGCAGTGACACATCTATTGGTATTGTGCAAATCAAGTCTGATATTATCTTCTCAAATGAAGAGAAGTTTGCCCTCCTCTCAGGCAGGGCATTAGGGTAATGTTAAAAGCCATGAGCAGGGCCACTGTCAAGGGTAGGCATGGTTGGGCATCTGCCAAGGGGCCATATGCCTGTAGGAGCCCATTGACAAGAGCTCCCTGGAGTTGCTCCTCCTCCACCATTGTACCCTCTAGTTCACCTGCTTCTTGCTCTGGCCCAGATAATGGTGGCAGTGAGAAGGGCTTGCTCAGTGGCTCTCTGCCTGTCAAGCATGCAAGTAGTAGCAGGATGAGAAAGAGGATGAGGAGCAATAGCAGCTGGTGACAACGGCAGAGAGAATATTCACTTACTGTGGGAGGGAGCCCATTGAGGGGGTCTTGCTCAAGGGCCCTCAAAAACCTGGAACCAGCCCTGGCAGTGAGAGCAGGATGGTGTTTTACAAGGCCAGAAGCTTAGTTCAAAGTATGGGACTGACAGACACATGCAGCTAGTGAAGGGGAGCTGATATCCCCCCTTTCACCACCCTGCGTACAACACCCTGGGTACCCCCTTGGGGTGATTTTTCAGTGGGACCTACAACCTGGGTTGACATTTTTGCTCCTTATCAGCAATGGCAATCATACTCCAGGTGTGATTTTTTTTTTTCTGGGTGACTTCCAGGTGCCCTCCCCCCAACTCTCTTTGCACTCACATGATGACAGGGTGAGGGCAGTAGGGCTGTACGAAAGTCACTTACCTTTTTGCGGATGTGATTCGCGGTGGGGGGGGAGGTGCTCCATCCCTCCCCCTGGAATCCTCAACGTGGGGGAGGCGATCCAGTTCTCCCCCCTGGAATCCTGCCCGGCCGGCTCTGCTCCGCGGCGGCTCCGCGAAGCAGCCGGCCAGGGCTGTCCGCAGCCAGAGTTCCGGCCATGGACAGGCTGCTGTGGATGCAAATGGCGGCCGCCGTAGCGGCTGCCATTTGCGTCCAGCCAGGCTGCCATGATAGGCTACGTAAGTATTTACGTAGCCTATCATGGCAGGCCAAAAAAAACTACAGAGCGTAAGCAAATGGCGGTGGCTATGGCGGCTGCCATTTGCTTTCCCTATTTTTCGCTGTTTTATCTTATGTAAATACTTACGTAGGCTATTACAGTGAAAAAAAAAAGGGGGAACACAAATAGCGCCCACTACGCTATTTGCATTCCCCTTTTTTTCGCTGTAATAGCCTACGTAAGTATTTACGTAGGATAAAATGGTGAAAAATAGGGAACGCAAATGGCGGCCGCCATAGCTGCTGCCATTTGCGTACGCGTTGCTTTTTTTTTTGTTGCTTGCCATAATAGGCTACGTAAATACTTACGTAGCCTATCACAGGATTCACAGCCTCCGCAGGGATGCAAAAGGCGTCCCTGCATTAGCCGTGTGTCAAAGGCTCCTTGGAGAGCTCTCTCAGTCTAATCCAGTAGCCAAGTCCAGACGCAGACAAAGGGATTCTTTTCAAAGCTTTATTCTTCTTTTACAACTTACAACTCTACAGGTAGCAACTAGATCTGAGCAGCAGCATCCCTATGCCCTAAGTTGGAACAGTTGGTCCCCGTTTGAAAGGCAATTACTGGCAGACCCCTGAATATAAGGACTAGGGAGAATCCCTCCTCTTTTCCCTTGGATCCTCTGGGCACAACCGTTCTTTGAGCGCGAACCATTTGGCGCCGCTCTCTGTGTCTGCGCCGCGCATCCCCCCCAGTCTGCTATCTGTGCTGAGTCACTCCCTGGACTGCTTTCTAATCTAGGAATGTGGGTGGGAGGAATCTCCGTCAGCTGTTGGTCCTGGGAAAAAAGGAGCGCGCTCCTCTCCTGAAGGAGCGACTGCTCTTCCTCAGCATCAGAACTACTCTGGAATTCTATGGGCTCAGTGTCCACCCTGACACTGTGATAGGCTACGTAAGTATTTATGTAGCCTATCATAGCTATGATCAGGAAGCGAATGAGGGCAGCCGCCATTCGCAAGTCAGCGCGGACGGCAGCAGGTAAGTACTCCGTTTCGCACGCCTTTCGTGGGTTGGGGGGCCCGGGGGCTTCATTCCGCCATGGATTTCAGGGGGCCGAATGCACTGGCATTCAGCCTCACTGAGATCCGTGGTGGAATTCTCCGCCATCCCTAGAGGGCAGGAAGAATTGCTTTTAATCTGATTTGGTTTCATGATGAAGCCATGTAGCCAATGAGATCTGGCTACATTATAATATCTGAAGCCACCCTAGAGTGCACCCAGAAGCATCCAGAGTGGGCAGATCCATGAATATGGAGTGAGAAATGATAAAAAGGTAAGCAGTGTGTGTGTAACTGGGGTCTCCAGTGTGGTTCCTGTGGGCACCCACCAGGCTCCCTGCCCCTCTTAATGTTTATTTCTTAAGATTTTTTTTTAACTTTGTAAAAACATTTTAACTGGGAAGATGGCATGCTGCAAAGTGAAGTGCCTCACTCCACTGCCATCTTTATTTGGGTTCATGAGAGTGGTTTTGTGTTTTGTACCTCAGACCCCACCTTTGCCTTGTACTTCAGATCTTGGGCAAGTTTCTTTTTTTTTAGTCTCAGCTTTTGCCTTCTGGGAAATGATTTTTTTGTGAGTAGCCATGCCCACCATGGCAGCCATTTTATGAATGGGCAAGCCATCCTCGGCAGCCATTTTGTGAGAGTGCCCACAACACTCTCAAAATTCCAAATGTGGCTACCAACCTAAAAAGGTTGGGGTCCTCTGGTGTGTAAGGTTGGAGAAAAGACTCATTTCAAGCCAAAAAAAGGTTTACCTGAGAACCTTCAGCAACCTAGTCATGGTCTGAAGGCTCATGAGGGAGTTACCCTGCTGAAGCTAAGCAGTTCTGGGTCTGGTCAGTGCTTGGAGGGGAAACCACTTGGGATCCACATGTAGCCACCTTGAGTTCCACAATGGAAGAAAGGTAGGATATAAATGTAATAAATAAATAAATAATCAATCAATCAATCAATCTACTAATCAACATGTGGAGGAACATGTGCTGTCCATGGTTAGGCACTATTGTACATTGCTGCCATGCATCACACTAATGGGTGAAGGCGATCATGTCATGTGCAGATCTGAGGTCAAGTCATCAGAAGCAATTCATCCATGCAGTCCAGATGATGATCTATGTAAATGTTGATACGTAGTAGTAGTCAGCTGGTCAATGAAATTTTAAACAAGGGCTCATTTGCTCGACCATTTTAAGGTGGGAGAAAAGCAGATCTGTTGTGGGCACAATACTACCATCTTTGCAGTCTCTGAAAGCTGAACATATGCATTGCTGTTTCACACTGGACTTGCAAATTGATTCAGTTGTTCAAAAGCATAGGTCACTAAGCAGCATCGTGCAAATCTAAATCACTGCTGGTCATTGCATGCATTAACTGGTTCCCTTTTTTATTTTGTGAATCAAAGGAACACCACTTCTAATTCTTCATGTTGGGACACTTACCCATAAGAGGAAAAATATGTAGGTTTGCCTTCAGGAGCAGAAAATCACAGATATTTGATTGGAATTCTAATGTATTCTTTTTAGCGGGCCCAAGTGTTGAAGGTTATTTCTGAAATTTTCCACTGAGTAATATTTAAACCTGCTAACATTAAACTGAATGGGGATTTATATGTGCTATGAGTCACAAAAGGCATGTTATCCATTTTAAAGTTGCCTTATCTAAGTATAAGCCTTCCACATTTTTCCCTTTAGTGCCATAATCCATAAGAAACATACAACAACTATATCTGTTGCTGTGCTCCATTCATTCTTTTGTTTATCAAAGAAGGCTTTCCATCAGTACCAAGGTAAACTATGAAAAAAAGAACCCCCAACAACACATAAATCTCCCGGCTAATGCTCAGCTGTGCTGTTTTTGAAAAGTGATCCATAATATTTCAGTAAAAAAAGGACCTTTGCTTTGTATGCTCCAAAGCGCTAAGGGTATCCTTACAAGGGATGAGGAGGGGAAAGAGTAGTAGTTGACAATTCAAAGACATACCTTATCTGAATAGTGTTATTGTAAAGAGAATAGGGTGGTAGACAAAGGATGGAAACTACAGAAAAAGGAATCAGATGTCACAGGTCCAGTGCAAGAATGGCTAATAGAAAGTGGGGCAAAAGACTCAAAAGCATGAGTGACAGCTCAAAGGCAAGATGGGATTTCATAGCTTTCCCAAACGTTGCTTCTGTGCTTCCTTCAAAGAAATGTTCAAATCCCAGCTGGGTTCCTTAATGAACGAACAAAGGACATTCTCCCTGGAAGATGAAAGGGGGGGAGGGGAAAGAAGGTAGTAGGTCATAATTTTTTTTCCCAAACAAAAAAATGAGACCCACCTAAGATTAGAGTTCTTTTCAACACATAAAGAATGTTCAGGGATGTAACTATCTATATCTATATCTATATCTATATCTATATCTATATCTATCTATAACTCACACACACGTGTGTGTGTGTGTGTAACCATATCTCTATCTCTGAGCGGAACAGTTGTATGGGCCTATGGACACCCAAAGGAAGAATGGCCTACATTGACCTAAAAATAGGTTATATATTATTTATTTATTTATTTATTTTGTTACATTTTTATTCCTCCTTTCCTTCAAGGAACTTGTGATCCTCCTCCTCTCCATTTTATCCTTATAACAACCCTGTGAGGTAAACTAGGCTGAGAGTCAGTGACTGGCCAAAAGTCACCCAGTGAGCTTCATGGCTAAGCAGGGACTTGAACCCGTGTCTCCTGAGTCCCGTCCCCCCCCCCCGCTTCCCTACTCTAGAGTCTCAGGGGAGGTAGCAGTAGTTCAGTTAAAATGGCAAGTTCCTGATCCAGATCCCCATATTTGCTCTAATGCATGCACACAACTGCTGTGTGAGTGGGTTCCCCATTCACTTCAATGGGAGGCATTTGAGCATATCCCCTTGTGCATGCATAGCTGTTCTCTCCATTGAATGGAATGGACAAGTCCTTGTGAATGGTAGCTCTACGTGAACCTTTGATCTCCTGCAAGGCATGATTGAATGAGGATTCTTACTTTTAAATATCTCTTCCAACTTAATATATGCCCACCCGAACAGAAAAGTCTCAAGCCCAATTCACACACAGCTGTTCAGCTGGATCAGGGCCCTGGTGGTTTTGTGGTAGATTCCAGTGCTGACACAGTGCATAGTTTGGGGAGACTGGATCTGGCTCCTGAAGTAATACAATCTAGCCCTATCAGTTCTGTCAGATTTGAATCACTCACCAGTTAATTAATAATGCTTTGGTCATGTTTCGGTTAGATTACTGTAATGCACTCTACATGGGGGTGCCCTTAAAAGATGGTCTGGAAACTTCAGTTGGTGCAGAATGAAACAGTGAGAACACTCGCAGGAGTTAGGCATTTGGATCATATAACACCTATTCTTTGGCACTTACATTGGCTGCCTATACAATTCCAGGACTAATTAAGGTGCTGCTATTAATGTTTAAAGCCCTAAATGGTTTAGCACCAGCTTATCTGAAGGAACATCTGCAGTCATATGAATTTTCTTGAGCTATGAAATCAGCATCTGAGTCCCTGCTCTCTGGTCCACCAGTGAGAGCTGTTAGGTTGGGGAATATTGGGGACAGTGCTTTTTTGGTGGTGGCCCCACATCTCTGGAATACCCGTCCTAGGGAAATACATATGGCCCCTCCTTTGTTGGTCTTTAGGAAAGCCTTAAAGATGTTCTTGCTCCAGTCAGCACTTAGGTTATTTTATGGTGTTGTATTTTAATGATTGTTTTTTCTGCTGCTGCTAGCTTTAATGTTGTTCTATTGTTGTTGTTGTTTTACTGTTTCTATAATGTTTAGTATATTGTTATTTGTCGTGAGCTCCCTTACATACCTTGAAAGGAGGTACCCTCCCCAGCACTGTTAAACAAGCAAACAAGCTTGTGTGTGCATGTCACTCTTAAGGGGACATTTGTGTGGCAAAATGCACTTCTGGCCACTGGACAGATGGGTTTGGACAACAGATCAGTAATACTCAAGCCAGTCATCTCTGGCATACATGAAAAGAATCTCAGAGGAAAAATGCAGGCACAATATAAGTATGTGCAGTGAACACATTCTGCATCCACTTATGTTAAGTGCCAACTTGTCCTGCATCCTTGTTGTTGTTCAGTCGTTACGTCGTGTCCAACTCTTCGTGACCCCACGGACCATAGTGTGCCAGGCCTTCCTGTCCTCTGCTCTCTCCCGGAGTGCTCAGTTGAAATTCTGACTTCTGAATCCAGAGTTGTACTATGGTATGCTCTACCAGAGTTAGCAGAGACGTTTAGCTCTACAGGTTGCTAGACTCCCTCAACACAATGATTAAAGGCAATCTCCTGGAGGTATGATGGAAACTACCTGGGTGACTGCAGCCTGTCTTTTGTGTAACATTGGGAAAACAATGCAAAATTGCACCCTATGCCACAAATTCCTCATGTTATGGCAGAATAGAAACCTGTACAATTGTTTGAAATTCCGCATGAGCTTAACAGCCTTTAGGTCAGTGAGTGAGCAAACTATCAAAATATAATAAAAACCAACTTTCAGGCGATCTCCCTTGCATTAAAAAAATATGGCAGAGTACTGAGTGCCAAAGGGTTCTATTAGTACCATCCATTTTGTTAGCATTTCTCCAATTTATCTTGCATTACTAACCCCTTGGAGTACTATGCCTATTGTAAATATTTAAGCATTACTGTTGACATAAAGATAATACTGACAAATTGAGTTAACATTTCTGCTGGGGATTACTGGCCATGTGTGATGCTGAGCAACTTTTAACACCCACGGCAAGCCCCTCAGCCCACGCCAAGCTCTGTTTAGTCTGCAATATGGCCGTGCTGCTCAAATGAATTTTGAGCTGTGATTTACACAAAGCGTGGAACAATCTTTCTTGGATCAATTAATTGTTTGACTTTCTTAATACATTTCCATTTTAACTAGATTATGTCGGCATCAAAGGCATAGTAATGGGTGAAAGATGTCAGTGCCCTCACAAGCGAGGGCATGTGTGTGCTCAGGTCTCCTCAATGTGTGGCTCACCAAACTACCAGCCATGTTTGCAGACCACCAGGGACTCAATAAATGTCTTGTTGATGCTGTCTGCCTGGGACCAGAAATATCAGGAGGGTTGTCAAGCCCTTGGCAAGACACACTACCTGGCTGGCTAGCTGTGTTTGGCTTGGCAGGTCACAAATTGTGTGCAGCCGTACAATATTAGGGATGTAAGAGGTTTTGTTTGGATTCCTTTTTGACCAGAACTTGTCCCATCTATACTCCTGAATATGAGTATTTTGTGCAAAGCTCGCATATTCCTGAGCTTGCAGTCATGTTTGCAAAATGTGTTCATTAGAAAAAAATGTGCCCTTTAAAAATATGCCTTTCAAAAAAACACACACAATTTTTCACACTTTAGGGCGCAATCCTATCTAGATAGGCAGCTGTCTTTGAACTCCGAAAGCAGGGCAGGAGAAGCACAGAGGGGATTGTTCCCTCCGTGCTCCTCCTGCCCTGCTTTTTCTGCTAGACAGCTGATTGCGGCTGTTGAGCCGTGGGACCATGGAGCGGGGAAGGAGGCTGCTGTATGACACATAGGATGTATTGTACAGGCAGTTACTCCCTCCCCGCCCCAGAACTCCCCCAGCCATGTCCCTTTCCAGCCGCTCCGCACTCCTTTTGTGAGTGCGGAGGATGGGGCTGTAACGCGCTGCCTCGGAGGCAGTGTGGAAGTGAGGGGAAGTTGGTTCTCCAGGAACCAACCTTGGAGTGCGGGTTCCGAGGTCAGTACCTGGAAAACCAGATATCCTATGGCCATCTAGCCGCTGTCTAGAGGCCGTAGGATTGCTCCCTTAGTCAATGGGGGGAAAGCACATGTATGGGTGCACACTTTAAAAAAAGTGAACCCAAATACACAATTCGAACAACACAAAAAAGAACTCACATTCAGGAATGGGAACGAGGCGGATTGAGGTTTGAGATGGAACTTGAAGAAACTCAGTGTTCTTCAGCCTTATTGATTCCCCCATTCCTACATAATAGCACATATACAGGGTACCATTCCTCCTGTTTCATAGTAACAGGCAGGTAGCACACCAGTTTTCAACCCCTAATGCTGAGATAATTTTGTCATTCCCACCTTGTCCTAAAGGATCTCCTTATTTTTCCACAAATTCTCTACGCTATTTTTTCCCATAGGGCTACACCAAATATTCTTTAATGTAATATTTGCTTCTATAGTTGCAGCCAAACAGAAATACTCATGTAACCACACATTTGTTTGGTTTCATTGCAGTTTGGTGCCCTTTTATTCCGCTGGCTGCTGCGTCTACTCAGTGCTATGTTTCTTCTTGTTCTCCCTTACTGTGCTTGGTCTTATTTTTCCCCATGATTTATTTGATCTGATTGGCTGTGGTGGCAGCCAATATGTTTCTCTCCACTGCCATCTGTTTACTGTCTGTCACATCACATCAGATACAACATTGTGACATTGTTGAAAAAAATCACATTGGTGGACACAGCCAAAATTTTTTAAAACAGTGAGGGCAGACGTAGTCAAGGACAGTGAAGGCAAAGAAGAAAAAAGGGAAATGCCAGCCAAAAGAACAGCATCAAAACAATGTGAATATGTTCATAACAAATGTTGAAAGTGGGAGATTTTTGACACTCACAAAAACCAAACACAAAGCATTTGAGCACAAACCTAATTTTGTGTGACAGAATCCAGTTGATTAAAGAAATGGATTATTGAGCTGCTGGAATACAAGATATGCAAGTAGCATCCAGCCCAGTCCAAGACCAGGGGAAGGATCTAATAAGGTCTGTGCTCTAGCACCATGGATGTTGTGCTAGCGTAAAGCAATGCTATGTTGAACAGCATCAGTGATGGGTTTCCAGTAGCCCCATCACAGTGCTATTGACATGGCATATGAGATGGTTTACACCAGCGCGATGTCAATTGCATGAGTGCATGGATGCCACCGGATACTCCCCTCTCTCTTCTATATACCATTCCCAATTTGATAAAGAGTAATTAGCACACATCATACCGATTGTATAGTGTGCTATAAATAGAAAGCTGGAGGTGAACAAGGTGCTGGTAGGGAAAGGAGTCTGGCCCCTTGGGATCTGAAAATCCTGGCTGACAATCCTATACATGTGTCTACTCAAAGGTAAGATCCATTGAGTTCAATGAAGCTTACTCTGAGGTATGTGGGTATAGGATTGCAGCCTAAAGCCTAGCAAGTCTTTTTATTTTGTATTGATATTAAGAACACTGTTCTCTAAATCACTGGTTCATTTTTTAAAAAGAAGAGTCTTTAGAAAATTTTCAGATATTATCTAGAATTGCAACTCCTGAGAACATTTTTCGTTTTGTCCAAGTTGATACATTTCCAAGAAACTTTATTATTCTTGGTCATCTTGCTGATGATAGCAACTATGATCTGACATGCTATTGCTTGAAGGTCAAAGTAACACCAGGTATGAGTTAGATTCTAGTGAATTCTGCTTTTCCATCATTTGATTAATGATGGAAACAGCAGCACAGACCTGGCTTGTGATGTAAATTTTAAGGCCAACAAAGAAGTTATGGAAGGGTAGATAAATGTTGCTATGGGAGGCAGGGGTGGGTGGATGGGCTACAAGGCAGAAAACTGTGGTCTCTGAACATGATTTAAAAGAACCGTTTTAATATGTCCACTGGGAAAGACGGCTTCCAGTGAGGATTTTTACAGAAGGTGAGAGAGAAGGGAAGGGTTAAAAAGAGGACGGGATTAGATTTAACATTGAATGGAATAGGGTTGGACGGATCTGTCAATCTCAGTCTTGTCAGTTGTTCTGAGGACAAGCTCATTCTGTCCTGTTTCCGCATGAGCTTGCCATTTGTTTGTTTGTTTTCAAAAACCCATACAGAAATTTGTGAGCCTTTTTCATAATTTCATTTATCATGAAAAATAATTTCATTTAGTATTAATGCATGCATTAATGTACTCATTAATGCACACATTTGTGTGTGTTTTTAAATGCGTGCATCATGCATCCATTGACTAAAGAATGGTTTGTGTGCATATTGGAAATGCACACATTTTCCAAATGTGCGCCTGTTGTTCAACACATTTTTTCTTGAACCTGTCACAAAATCAGAAATGTATAGATTTCTGCCTGTAAATTGCATGCAGGTCCTTGTTTGTGAGGGGCAAATTGGATGAAAAAAATATTAAAAAATCATTGCCAAAGTGAATTTCTCATACATCCCTGGAACAGAATGGCCTAGGGCCTGAGTAGGGAAAACTGGGGAAATCTCTTGGAGACTGGAACAGTTATGTTTTTGCTGTTTCATTGTTAGCTCACTCTGTATCAATAAAAAAAATGCACATCCTGTTTGGCTCAAAAGCAAGGATCAAGTATATAACAAATGCTCTTTGGCCCCACTCAGTATTTTTTTTCTGGTGCTTCCCCTACACACATGTCTTACAGCAGGCCAGACACCATCTTGAACCACCCAGAGACCCTTAGCTATTGGGCAGTATAGAAATGAAATGAATAATAATAAATAAATAATAATCTTGCAAGAAGAAGTTTATCAAGAAGAAGAGAAAGTAGAAATATCTCTTCTGATGGTGTTCCTTACCCAAGTTTTTTTTTTAAAATAAGTATTTAATATAATTTTTAAAAACAACAGCCAGCTGCCCAATAAATGTAAGGCACCCTGTTACTCAATCAAATGGTTTCTGATTAAGCTAACAAATGAATCAACTAAACATTGCAGCCTTAATGTCCTCCTTCTATCAAATCTGGTACATTCCTCAATTTTGTCACAGTGTGAGGTCATCAGAAACAATCCATTTCCCAATCCAATTTTGCAAATGTTTCCTCTCATCGTTAGTGCCAACATTATCATTTTATTTCCCATATAATGTACTAGACAAAACATTTGGGGGCTTATTCATCTACTTATGACAGTTATCATTTGGTTTTCTGTCTTTTATGTGGTGCTTCAGACGTGGGTAGAATAATTTTGAGTGTCAGTTAGAACAAAGGAATGCAGTTGGGGGGGGGAAATTACAATTTCTTAACAGTGAATTAACTAGCAGATGTTTTAATAGTATTTTACGAGAACATTTGGGCCTATAATGAAGACCAAAAAAAAAAAAAGGAAGTTGATGATCTTGATATGCTAGCTTGTCCTGAAAACAAAGGGAAAACTGCAGTGTGAATGTATTGGGGTAAGCTATTATGAGCTCACTTAAGCTGTAGCTACACCTACTTAAGGTGCAGAGTGTAATGCAGAGTGTAAATGTTTGCTGTGAAACTGGTCAACAAGCTCCTTAAAATCTGAGGATTTACATATGGTGAGGCAGGTGGAGGCTGGTGGCTCCCATTTTGATGGGCTGTGAATCCATTCTGGGTTTCCATCAAAACCAGATAACAGAGCTATCCATGGTGCTGAACCCATTTTGAGGTTAGGGTTCAACACCTTGGGTAGCTTCTTTAGAGTTCTGGCTGGTTCTGACCGAAACCCAGAGTGGATTCACGGCCCCACTGAAATCAGAGCCGCCAACCTCCATTGGCTGAGGCTAAACTGACTATTTTGATGTTTAACTGATCTCATGACTAGTTTGACAGGTAGTTTTTAATCATTCCTATAATACAGTAGACAGGGCTTAGGCACCAGTACAGTATAATACAGTAGACTTGGGCACCAGCTGAGGGCTCACACCCCAGCAGGGGCCCAATGACAAGAGGGCCGTGGAGTTGCTTCTCCCCTTCACCGTGGCATCCTGCTTGTTTACCTGCCTCTTGCTCTGCCTCAATGGCGGTAGTGAGAAAGAGCAGTGGACGCCACTGCCGACTTGCTCCCTGCCTGTTAAGCAAGCAAGCAAGCAGTAGCAATGAAGAGAAAGGCGATAAAGAGCAAGAGTAGCTGGTGACAGCAGCAGCAAGAAGGCAGACTCACTGAGGGAGGAGGCCCATTGAGGGTGTCTTGCCCAAAGGCCTCCAAAGCCTGGAACCGGTGGATGTTGTTTTCTTTCGATATCATCTTGTGACTTCATTATGGTGCTTCGAGATGAGCCTGCTGTCATGCCATCACATTGCCTCATCCATGGAATTTTACTGGGGTGCTCAAATCATATCATTTTCCGCTTGTGACCCTCCCATGTTTTCCTAACACTTCTTTCATCTTTTTTTCTTACCATGGAAAATCTGTTCAAGTGAAAAAGAAGGAATAACTACACTATGCCTTCTAAGTGGTAGTGCTAGGAGTCCTTGATTTGGAAGCAGCCTTAGGGTGCAACCCTATGGAGATAGACGTCAGCCTCCAAACTTGGAGGCTGATGTGCAGCTGGAGAATGGAGGGAATCCTCTGCTCTGTGCTCTGGTTGCTGTACATTTTTGGCTAGGCATGTGATTTCGTGGGCCTAGCTGGGGATGTCGGAGCATTAGTGGGGAGGCTGTTCAGTGCATTGGAAACCTCATAAGGATGCTTCTGTGGTCTCCTCCCCTCCCCACTCCTGGGACCGCCTCCTTTTCACCCACTCTGTACTCTGTTTCCAAACGCGGATAAATAGCTGGCATGGAAAGAACTGCTCTGGCAATGAGGGGGTGGGGAGCACGGTTTCTGGGAACTGAGCTCGGAGGCGGAGCCCTGGCCCTGACCTCAGTTCCCAGAAACTGAAAAATCCTATGGCCTTCTAGACAGTGTCTAGTGGCCATAGGATTGCTTCCTTCATCAAGGAATGCTTGCAATATGTTTCAATATATACATAAGGAATGCATTGCATTGGGTGGAATAAAAATGCAATATATAAATAAAATGGATGTGCATATATCCAAATACATCAGCCTAAGTGTTTTGGGGATCCAGCTGTAAATAACTTTAAATGCATCAATCTCCATAATTTTGGAGGGGTGGTGGTCCTTGGGCAAATCACACTCACTAGGTCCCTGAACCTGTAAGAGGTAGATTATGGTACAACAGGCCATCTCCATTATTAGAACAATGGAAGATAGCTGTAGTCTATTTGAATACACTGAAATCTTTTGGGAAAGTTCAGCAAAACATTATGGCTATTATATGATGCTCTGTATGAACGTCTCTTGTTTCTTCTTCATTAAAGAAACGACAACCTTACAGTAATGTTATGTGTTCCACACTTCTCTGAGTGGTAAGAAGTTTCACAGGGAGCGCTATAGGATTTAGTTTCATTTGGATGAGACAGCTAGAGATAGATAGATAGAGATAGAGGACTAGAGATAGATGAATCTCTCAGATTATTACTATTACTATTATTATTATTATTTTAAATCTCAAGTTCTTTCCATCCCACTTATGAAGAAATCTGCAAACTTCAGTCTTATTAAAAACACACACAACAATCCTGACAAAATTCTCACCCACCAGCCAAATTCAATAGGTATGGCTGTTCCCAGTATAGAGAGGACCATGTTGTACCTGCCTGCCATGTAGCTGGTAAAGATGAGGAGCACAAAAAAAGCAGCGGCAACCCTAATTCACCTCTGCAAACTTGATTGAGTATGCAGAGATTCAAACCCAGACTTTTAAGAGCTAAGCATGGTGTCTTCCTCATGATGGCTTTAACTGAAGTGTAGGAAATTGAGGAGGCTACAGGCTGCCATTGAGATTACTGTACAATGACAGACAGGATACTCATGCACTCTCATCAGCCACCTCACAAGTAAGGTAAGCACAAGAACCCCAAACCCAGCCCATGAGAATTTCTCTGAAATTTCTCCTCCTTTGAATTTCTTTTTGGAAGCCATTTCCTTTCTATCAAATTGAATGAGAATGGCCGGAAAAAAAAAGTGGGAGAAATTTTCAGCAGAGCACTAGAAAAAAGTCATACACTTCCAGAATGCCTCAGCCATGTCTAAGCATGCATAGGATCATACCCATCCGCTACACCATTTGTGTCCCTGCTATTTGCCATGATAGGCTGCATAAATATTTATGTAGCCTATCATGGCTCAGAGAACACGCTGATCATAGCAAACACTCTTTTCCAACAGCACAAGAGACGACTCTACACATGGACATCACCAGATGGTCAATATAGAAATCAGATTGATTATGTCCTTTGCAGCCAAAGATGGAGAAGCTCTATACAGTCAGTAAAAACAAGACCTGGAGCTGACTGTGGCTCAGATCATGAGCTGCTTCTTGCAAAATTTTGGCTTAAATTGAAGAACGTAGGGAAAAGCACTAAACCATTCCGGTATGACCTAAATCATATCCCTGATGAATATACAGTGGAGGTGAGGAATAGATTTCAGGGATTAGACCTGATAGACAGAGTGCCTGAGGAACTATGGACGGAGGTCCGTAACATTGTTCAGGAGGCAGCAACTCAATCCATCCCAAAGAAAAAGAAATGCAAGAAAGCCAAGTGGCTGTCTGATGAGGCTTTACAAGTAGCTGAGGAAAGAAGGGAAGCAAAAAGCAAGGGAGAAAGGGGAAGATATATCCAACTGAATGCAGAGTTCCAGAGAACAGCAAGGAGAGACAAGAAGGCCTTCTTAAATGAACAATGCAAAGAAATCGAGGAAAACAACAGAATGGGAAAGACTAGAGATCTCTTCAAGAAAATTGGAGATCTCAAGGGAACGTTTTGTGCAAAGACGGGCATCATAAAGGACAATGAAGGCAGGGACCTAACAGAAGCAGATGAGATTAAGAAGAGGTGGCAAGAATACACAGAAGAACTATACAGGAAAGATCTGAATGTCCCTGATAGCCATGATAGTGCGGTCACTGCACTTGAGCCGGACATCCTCGACAGTGAAGTCAAGTGGGCCTTAGGAAGCATTAGTAACAACAAAGCTAGCGGATATGACAGTATTCCAGTGGAGCTATTTAAAATCCTAAAAGATGATGCTGTTAAAGTGTTGCATTCAATATACCAACAAATTTGGAACACTCAACAATGGCCGCAAGATTGGAAAAGGTCAGTTTACATTCCAATTCCAAAGAAGGGCAACGCCAAAGAGTGTTCAAACTACCGCACAATTGCACTCATTTCACATGCCAGCAAGGTTATGCTCATAATCCTACAAGCTAGGCTTCAACAGTATGCGAACCGAGAACTACCGGAAGTACAAGCTGGGTTTCGAAGAGGCAGAGGAACTAGAGATCAAATCGCCAACATTCGCTGGATCATGGAGAAAGCAAGAGAATTCCAGAAAAACGTCTACTTCTGCTTCATTGACTACACTAAAGCCTTTGATTGTGTGGATCACAACAAACTATGGCAAATTCTTAAAGAGATGGGAGTACCAGACCACCTTACCTGTCTCCTGAGAAACTTGTATGAGGGTCAAGAAGCAACAGTAAGAACCGGACATGGAACAACCGCGTGGTTCAAAATTGGGAAAGGAGTACGACAAGGCTGCATATTGTCACCCTGCTTTTTTAACTTATATGCAGAGTACATCATGAGAAACGCCGGGTTGGATGAATCACAGGCCGGAATTAAGATTGCTGGGAGAATTATCAACAACCTCCGATATGCAGATGATACCACCCTAATGGCAGAAAGTGAAGAGGATCTAAAGAGCCTCTTGTTGAGGGTGAAAGAGGAGAGTGCAAAAGCTGGTTTGAAACTCAACATTAAAAAAACTAAGATCATGGCATCTGGCCCCATCACTTCCTGGCATATAGAAGGGGAAGAAATGGAAGCAGCGACAGATTTTACTTTCTTGGGCTCCAAGATCACTGCAGATGGTGACTGTAGCCATGAAATTCAAAGATGCTTGCTCCTTGGGAGGAAAGCTATGGCAAACCTAGACAGCATAGTAAGAAGCAGAGACATCACCTTGCCGACAAAGGTCCATCTAATCAAAGCTATGTTTTTCCCAGTAGTAATGTATGGCTGTGAGAGCTGGACTATAAGGAAGGCTGAGCGCCAAAGAATTGATGATTTCAAACTGTGGTGCTGGAGAAGGCTCTTATGAGTCCCCTGGACTGCAAGGAGGTCAAATCGGTGAATCCTAAAGGAAATCAACCCTGAGTGCTCATTGGAAGGACAGATACTGAAGCTGAAGCTCAAATATTCTGGCTACCTAATGCGAAGAGAAAACTCTCTGGAAAAGACCCTGATGCTGGGAAAGACTGAAGGCAAAAGGAGAAGGGGACGGCAGAGGATGAGATGGCTAGATAGCATCACTGATGCAATGAATATGAACTTGAGCACACTCCGGGATAGAGCGCAGGACAGGAAGGCCTGGCGTGCTATGGTCCATGGGGTCACGAAGAGTCGGACACAACTGAACGACTGAACAACAACAACAAATCACGGCTCAGCAAAGGGACACAAATGGCGGCCGGTGTAGCGGCCGCCATTTGCGGCTGCAGCCCGACAGCAGCCAGAGCTGCCTCTGGAGCCACTGCTGGAGCTGCCGCTGGAGCTGCCGCCGCCGGAGCCAGGTAGGCTCCGTTCCGGGCGGCTTCCGTGGGGTGGTGGGGTGGGTTGCTCCGTTCCGCCATGGATTCCGGGAGGCCGAATTCACTGGAATTCGGCCTCCCTGGGATCCGTGGCGGAATTCTCTGACATCCCTACCTGTGTGCCTTGCTCACTATGCTGTGCAGGGTCAAGGCCCAGCTCTTTCTTCTGATGGTTATCTTTATACTGGACTTGGATGGGACAGCACTTCAAATACAGGTCTGTCCTCTGCAGAAGATGGCACATCACCACTGTGCCTGTTCAACATTGCTGTCTTTTGTATCCAGCCAAGGCAAGGAAGCTTGCAAGTAGGGCGTGTGTCTCTGTGTGCAGAAGATCACCCAATACAAAGCAACCTGCAGTACCAATCTTATAAAGGTGGACTTTGGCTTAGGAATTTATTAATGTTTGGATCTTCCTCGCAATCATGATTTCCCCCCCATGCTTTCTTCTGAGAATTTTGTCCATACTTCAGCGTTCTAAGAACTATCACTTTGGTTGGCTCCCAGTGGTTCTTTTGGAATCTAACAAAAGCCAAAACATTTAACAAAATATTTTTATCCTGAGCTTTGTTTGGTCAGCCACTTACTTGCATATATCTGTCTACATATATGCCCCCCCTGCACATTTAAAATAGTTAGCACCTCAGCAAATAAAGTAATTTAATATGACTGGGTTGCCTCAAAATCATGATGAAAAAGAAATGGACTAATTCCATATTGTCTTTCTCCTCTGCATTCTTAGAATGATTGTTGTGGCTCTCAGGGCCTCCTCTGAAATCTAAATAAAATAGGACGTTTTCTTCCAGCAAATGATGCTTACATTTGTGTGGCCTAGAGACAGTTTTAGCTCTCCATGCCCCTACACTTCCTTCATTCCCTGACATTAGTTGCTTTGTTCCAGAGGCACAGCATTACTTTGTCTCAGGTATCTGATTTCATGTTTGCTGTTTTGGGTCAAGTTAATGGGCCTGTTCCAGATGGGGTGGCCAACTCTCCTCTTTTTACAGAGGACAGCCCTCTGTGTGATGGGCTACCAGGGGACTGTCCTCTGTTTTGAAGGTATCCTCAGTTTGAAAGGCGGTCCAGTCCAAGTCTGGTATAAAGATAAAGAAACAGCAGAAGGAAGAGGTGGGCCTTGAAGTAGCCCATCAACAGTGCCTAGACAGGCACACAGGTCACCTGGTCACAGTCTTTCACACTAGAGTGAGATGTATTGTAGTTCTAATTAAATTACAATAATTATTTCTAAATTTGCATGTATTCATATGAATTAGGATATGCAAATTTTATGCAAACCATTGTCCTATTTTGTCCCCTTTTTTGGTGATGCGTAGCCTCCTTTTTGGGTGATTCATACATGGCCACCCTAGTTTTAGTTTCAGTGGCTGTTGACTTCAGTGGACGTATCCCAGGAGAACTGAATTATGGATTGCAACAACAGGCAGTACTTATTTGATTTGATGACTGTATCTCTGAGAATGTTGGGTATATGATATTTGTAATCTGAGTCTATAGCTCAGTGGCAGTGCACATGCTTGGCATGAGTAAGGTCTTTGGTTGGTATCGACAGTGTGTCAGGCTTGGTGGGCCAGAAGTCTGACGTAGTAAAAGCCAAGCTCCTTATATCCCTATTAAAGTATCTTGCCATAACAGGACAACGGTCTCCTGGCAGGAGCCCATAGCATTCAACCTCAGGTCATCTTAAACACTAATGGACATCTATTTTGAGTCAGTGTGGCTAAAGCGGTTTTCTAATGATTTTGTCCTGAATAAACAAGAAGGGGTAATCTTTGTAACACATCTTGGACCAAAGTCAAGGCTTACTGTAGTGAGCTTCAGCAGAGAATGTAAAGAAAATTCTGGTAAACGAAATATTTAGAGTCTAATGTTTCTTTGGATTTATAGCCCAAGTCTCCAAAATGGAAGAAACCTGTCCTCTTTACCTTCTTCCTCTACTGCTGTTCCGTCTTGTTATCTCAGTGTCCATCTTGTTCACTATGTTAATGTTCCTAACAGGCACACAAACGCAAGCTCGCAAACAACCATGACAAAAAACCCCAAACCCCAAAAACTGACACAAGGAAAGTATGCACTACATTAACAAAGGAAACATTGATTGAGGTTACAAGAAGCGTAAGCCTGGTATTTATGCAGTAAACATCACCGGGATGGAAGACATTTAATTGCGTTTCCACAAGGAGGTTGGAGCAAGATGCATGGATTTGAAGAACATAAAGTGGAATCCCCCTCCACTCCCCCATGTTTAATGATTTCTGTCTTTTATAAAATGGTCATGGAAATCAAGGGGAATCTTCTTTTTGAGCTGTGCTTTAGAATTTAATTGTGTAAATCTTGGTAATAAATAAATGGCTTGATTGTAAAACTATAAATGAATGCTTACGATGGGATAAACCAAACAGTTGCTCCCCCAACTCAAAAATGTTAGGTAATCAAGTGTTGCAGGGAAATTATACTGGCATTGCTACTAAGAGCTGAACTGGCTGAATCAAGCACCTGAGATGTGTGGCTACCATCTTGATATGCAAGGATGGAGGTTCACAGGTTTTAATGTGCTCTCCAGGTCAGAGCTTCTCCATATGGGCACAACTAGTATGTCAGGGAGAAAGTTATTGCCCTGTCTTTGGAATGCCTTGCCTAAAGATTTATGCCTGGTGCCTACTTTATAATAATTTTGGAGCCATCTTACACATGCTTAGACAGAGAAAAGTCCTTCAACTCCCAGCATTCCCCAGTCAGCTATGCTGGCTGGGGAATGCTGGGAGGTGTAGGACTTCTTTTTCTGTCTAAACATGTGTAATTGCACCCTAAGACATTTTTGTTTACCGAGGCTTTTTAATTTGCATAATCCCTCAGTCTGCCACGTACGTTTTATCTGCTGTCTTTTGTTATGGTTGTCTGATGTTAGTGTTTTATTGTATTATATATTAAAAATGTATTATCTACACTGTTG
This sequence comes from Heloderma suspectum, assembly GCF_057233095.1. NCBI lineage: Eukaryota > Metazoa > Chordata > Lepidosauria > Squamata > Helodermatidae > Heloderma > Heloderma suspectum. Next base: position 31,980,092 of record NC_139459.1, read on the forward strand.
TACACTGCCATGGAATCTGACTGGATGAAGGGCTGGATAGAAGTGTTTTAAATAAATACATAAACAAACAAGCATTCATCTTCATCTGAAAAGTTTGCACATGTAGGGTTGTGTCCCATCGTGTCCTGCTGCCAGGGGAATGGACAGTGCTAGCAGATTGAATTCTAGCTCCACACTGAAGCCTGAAGCCCCCACATGCTACCCACATGCTACCAGCATGGAGGTTTTGGGGCATGTGGGGGAAGGGAAACTCCTGTTGCACACATGGAAGTCCACTCATGTAATGTTGGATTTAACCACAATATAGTAGGAGCACACTGAAATTTGCATTTCCCTATGTTACAGGTGAGGAACGTCTTTCAGCCCAAGGACTGAATTCAATTTTGGAGAAGCTTTGGGTCCCACATTCCAGTGGGGGGTGGAGCCAAAGGCAAAGGGGTGGGTCCCAAAATGCCCCCCCGCTGGATTTTGTACCTTAGAGTTCTTATTACTAGTAACTAAGTCTTAGGAGAGGCTCCTCAACCTTTTAGAATGGGGGAAGTACTAGCGTTGTGCCAAAAATTTCTCCCACATTTTTTTCAACCATTCTCATTCAGTTTGATAGAAAAGGAATTGCTTTCGAAAAGAAATTCAAAGGAGGATAATTTTGGAGAAATTCTGATGGGTTGGGTTTGGGATTCTTGTGCTTACCTTACTTGTGAGGTGGCCATGGAGTTTAAGGGCACAATCCTATGCAGATAGGTGGCCGCCTATCCAGTGCAGGGCAGGAGAAGCACGGAGGGCATTGTTCCCTCTGTGCTTCTTCTGCTCTGCATTAGTGGCTAGACAGCTGATTTCGGCTGTCTAGCTGCAGGAGAGCGGAGTGGGGGAGGAGGCTGCTGGATGACACATAGGATGTGTAGTACCGGCGTTTCTGCCCTCCCTGCCCCAGAATGCCCCCGGAATGCCCTGTTTTGGCCCCTCCATGTTCTCTTCTGGGTGTGGAGCATGGGGCAGTTCCGTGCTGCCTGTGAGGCAGCACAGAATGTGGGGAAGGTCAGTTCTCTGGGAACCAACCTTGGAGCACAGGTTCTAAGGTCGGTTCCTGGAAAACCAGATATCCTATGGCTGTCTAGCTGCTGACTAGCGGCCATAGGATTGCTCCCTAATTTACTTATGAGGTGGCCATGGAGTGTACAGAAATTCATTGTACAACAATCTCTTCTGGCAGCCTGTAGCCTCCTCAGCTTCCTGCACTTCAGTTAAAGCCATCATGAGGAAGACGTCATGAGGCAATTCCTCCCATGGGGCTTTTTCAGTTCAGGAAGTGCAGGTGGCCTGGGAGGCTGTAGAGCAATGGAAATATGTGTAATAGAGAGAGAAAACACACACAGCACCCTCGGCCACCTTGCAGTGATTAGGTAACCTCAAAAAGACCACCAAAAGAAATGCAAAATTCTGCCTCAGAAGAGTGGAAGCCTCAACATAGTTGATGCTATTGCCACTTGCAGGAGCAGTGCAATAAACCAGAACCCCTTCGGAAAAAAGAAAGAAGCTGTTCTACAACCCCTGCCAATAGTGAGCTTATCCATGAGAAAATGCTGGAGAATTTCTTTTCCCCTAGGAGAAATTTGATGAAGTTGTCCCCCCCCCCCCCGCCATTTTTCTGCCTACAAATAGGCTGGATAATTTTGATAGGCCATTTGCGCACAGTTTTAGAATATGCTGCACAAAAGTTGGGAAACAACCAGGTGATCAGTGGTTGGGGGAAAGGTGGTGTTGCCAAGGAAGGGGATGTGGCCCTCTGGGGAATCCTGGAGGGTCAGATTTGGCCCACAGGAGAGCCAGATTTTCCCCCCCCCCGAGATACTCCACCGCTTCCCTATGGGGTTCCTGAGGTGATACGTAATACACTCCTCATGGGACTGTGTCACGTGCTCTTGTTAAAACTTTGAATTGGCTCTTGGAACCGTGATCGGACTGATTCTTTGTCTTACCATTGTGAAGGCAAACATGGCAGTTTTGCCAGAAACAAAGGCTGAAAAGGCAAGCCTATTTAAGAGTAAATGCCATGGCAAGTAAATGCCATGGCGAGAAGTAGGATTGCTTCAGAGTAGTGGGTTGTGGATTGAAGCCAAGATATATTTATTGACTTGTTTATTTAAAACATTTATATACTGCTCCACATCAAAAGATTTTGTGACTAGCAAGATAAAATAATAAAACACCAGGTTAAAACAGTTAAAACATTTAAAAAAGACAAATTCCAATAAGGCCAAATTTAATAACCTGCGGCTGGCCACTTAAGGAAAGTTCTCGAAATAGCAATGTCTTCAGGAGGTGCTGAAAGGAACACAATGTTGGTCCTGCTTGACCTCCAAAGGCAGGGAGTTCCACAGGAAGGGGACCACCACACTGAAGGCTCTTTTCCTGATGGACTCCAACCGGTCTATGGGTCCATGTGAAACCACCAGGAACATGCCCTCTGAGGACCTCAGTGACCAGGCAGGTTGGTAAGGAAGGAAGTGCTGTCTCAGGTATCTTGGTCCCAAATTGTTTAGGGCTTTGTACGCTAGTACTAATACCTTAAACCTGACCTGGTAGCGAATAGGCCGCCAATGCAGTTCCCTCAGCAAAGGAGTTGCACACTGAAAAGGGGCATTGTAGCTTGATAGTTTTCTATGAATCACCTACATGATTTGGTTTATGCACATCTGTGATCACACAAGTCATCACAGTAGGCAATGTCAATGGGGGTGAATGAGACCAAAGACAGGGGAGCAAAGGATGTGAAAGAAAATGTCCCAAGAAGAATGGACTGAAACACTGCAAATGTGTTTCCGAGTTTCAGAAATAGTAGTAGTTCTGGCATCTGAATTCATAACTTACTTCGTTGCCCCTAGCTTCTTTATTAAGCCTATAGCATGAAAGGAACAAAGCACATCACTGTTCTGTGGTCTATTTGGTGAGCAGTGATGAACTATGAGAACTTCAAATTCTCTTGCATGTTAAAAATCAATAAATCCATCTGACAAGGTCAAGTGTGATAAGCAGTTAAATCTTTTTATTTTGCCTTCCTTAGCTTGTTCAGATACATACATTTTGCAGTCTTAAAGCTGTAATCCTATACATGCCTACCTGGAAGCAAGTCAATGGGCTTACTTCTGAGTAGACACACTGGAGGCTAGTGGTTCCGATTTCAGTGGGGCTGTGAATCCATTCTGGGTTTCATTCAGAGCCAGCCTAGTACTCCAAAGGAGCTATCCAAGGTGCTGAACCCTACCTCCAACATAGGTTCAGCACCTTGGATAGCTCTGGCTGGTTCTGGCTGAAACCCAGAATGGATTCATAGCCCCACCAAAATTGGAGCCACCCACTTCCACTGAGTAGATATGTATAGGATTGCACTGTAAGTTTTGTTGTGTGTTCTGAATTATGTAGTGAAAAGCAGAATGCTTTTAAAAAGCATTTCCTTTACAGTGTGTTCCAGCAGCCTTCCAAATGTCTTATGGATCACTGTTCCTGAAGCAGATGATAGGAGTTTTATTAAAGTGCAGACATAAATTTACTTTATTCCTCAGATGTGACTATGGTTGACTTGAGAAGGAAAAGGAAGCAATCAGGTCATGCAAATACATTATATGTTTCCTATGTGCAAGCATTTTCTCTCTCTTGTATTTTTGTAGTTGTTGATTTAGATGTGAGTTTGCTGTTCAGTTTAAATGCTTATTTTTGTCTTGAATGTCTATGGTGGATGATGCTAATACAAAGAATATTTATGGCCCATTTTAATGTTGCTGCCATTTTCCTAGCCCATAACTACAACTAAAATGCAATGTGTCCCTAAAACATGTGCAAATCTTATGCCAGAAGAAGGAGAATGGGGGTGGCTATGGCTGGAATCCTCAGAGTCCAAGGATAGCTAGGCAACCTGCTCTGGCTGCAGGGGAACTGACCCGCAGGAACTTTCTGAGGAACAGGGTCCTGGGAGGTAGAACCCCATGATGCCTCTCTGTGATGAAAGCCACTCCATGAACTGTTAACTCTGGAACCACTTCATCACAGGGGAAGGGGCTGCGTCCTCTGAGGGTGCGTGTTCAGGGTCCTGGTCCATGAAACACATCCTGGAGGTCTGTTCTCTTTGACCCTGCCCATCTAGGAAGGAAAATGACACTGTCATGGGCTAGTCTTGGAAGGTTCCCGCACCTCACCTTACAGCCTCTTTCTACTGTGATGGTCCTCTTTTTCTCCTTGAGCTGGTTCAGTCTACTCCATGCCTCCTACCTCTCATTTTTTGATCAAGTAACCTCCCTTGTGGACTGTGGGAATGCTGTAGACATAATATACCTCGACTTCAGCAAAGCTTTCAACAAAGTGCCCCATGATATCCTGATGAGCAAACTAGCTCAAAGTGGGCTAGATGAAACAATGATCCAGTGGATCCACAGTTGGCTACAGAATCGGACTCAAAGAGTGCTTATCAATGGGATCTTCTCAAACTGGGGAGAGGTAACGAGCGGGGTACCGCAGGGCTCAGTCCTGGGCCCAGTGCTCTTCAACATTTTTATGAATGACTTGGAGGAGGAGGTGCAGGGAATGCTGATCAAATTTGCAGATGACTCAAAATTGGGTGGGATAGCTAATACTTGGAAGACAGAAACAAAATTCAAAGTGATCTTGATAGAATGGAACGCTGGGCAGAAAACAACAGAATGACATTTAGTAGGGATAAATGTCTGCACCTAGGGAAAAAAGTTCTGCACCTAGGAAAAAGAAACCAAATGCATAGTTACAAGATGGGGGATACGTGGCTCAACAACACTACAAGCGAGAAGGATTTTGGAATTGTTGTCGATCACAAGCTGAATATGAGCCAACAATGTGATGTAGCTGCAAAAAAGGCAAATGCTATTTTGGGCTGCATTAATAGAAGCATAGCTTCCAAATCCCGGGAAGCCCTAGTTCCCCTCTACTCAGCATTGGTTAGGCCTCATCTGGAGTAAAGTGTCCAGTTCTGGGCACCACACTTTAAGAAGGATGCAGACAAACTGGAGAGGGTTCAGAGGAGGGCAACAGAGATGATCAGGGGCCTGGAAACAAAGCCCTATGAGGAGAGACTGAAAGAACTGGGCATGTTTAGCCTTGAGAAGAGAAGACTGAGGGGAGATATGATAGCACTCTTCAAGTACTTGAAAGGCTGTCACAGAGAGGAAGGCCAGGATCTCTTCTTGATCATCCCAGAATGCAGGACACGGAATAATGGGCTCAAGTTACAGGAAGCCAGATTCTGGCTGAACATCCGGAAAAACTTCCTGACTGTTAGGGCAATACGACAATGGAACCAATTCCCTAGGGAGGTGGTGGGCTCTCCCATACTGGAGGCGGTCAAGACGAGGCTGGACAGCCATCTGTCAGGGATGCTCTGACTTGGATTCCTGCACTGAGCAGGGGGTTGGACTCGATGGCCTTGTAGGCCCCTTCCAACTCTACTATTCTATGATTCTATACCTGTCCTCTTTATCAGCTTGTCCTTGTCTCTCCTCTTCAGTCCACATCCTGGGTCCTCCTCTAGCATTCTTTTGCCTGCCTGAGCTTCCAGGTCTTTACAGGCTCCACTTGGCTTGCCCTGCCTGTCATCTGCCTTCTGCCCACTCTCCACAGCTGTTGCTTGTCCTCCATGTTGGCCCAAGCAGAAGTAGGTGGCACTCTGTGATGATATCAGAATCAGGTTTGCCAGTCGGCATTGTTCCAACTGGGCAATTTCCCTTATGGGGAAGAGGCTATGGCGCCAGTGAGCCCTGCTGTTCCTTCACAGTGGGATGCCAAAGAATGCACAAGACTGAGTTTTGAATGAAGCATCAATTAGTTTAAAATTCAGCAGCTAGAATTCTCATTTCTCAGTGGTTTAGCCAGGAGGAATCATATTGGACCAGTTCTACCATATTACAGTTCTCCTCCCCTCCCCAGGCAAAAACAGCTGAAAAGGTATCTGAAATCAGGATTCATTTCATTTCATTTATTATATTTCTATACTGTCCCATAGCTGAAGCTCTCTGGGCAGTTCACAAAAATATTGAAAAAACATTAAAATGCATTGTTTAAAGTATAAAACATTAAAGTATTAAACATTTAAAGTATTAAAGTATAATAGCACACACGCAACAACATGTATCTAAAACAATTTAATATGATCAGCCAGAGACAATTAAAGAGAGTCATTATATGCAGACAAATGCCTGAGAGAAGAGGGCAGTTATAACTGGCACCAAAAGTGCCAGGTGGGCCTCGTCAGGGAGATGATTCCATAAATGGGGGCCACCACTGAGAAGGCCCTCTCTCTTGTTGCTGCCCTCTGAGCCTCCCTCAGAGGAGGGTCACAGAGGAGGGCCTTGGATGCAGAGCATAGTGTATGAGTCAGTTCATGCCAGGAGAGGCATTTTGTCAGGTACTGTGTCCCCAAGCCATATAGGGCTTTATAGGTCAAAACCAGCACTTTGAATTTGGCTTGAAAGCATATAGGCAGCCAGTGCAAGAATCAGTCTTATATGTTCGGACCTTCTGGTCCCCGTTATCAGTCTGGCTGCTGCATTTTGCACAAACTGCAGCTTCTGATCCATCTTCAAAGGCAGCCCCATGTAGAGTGCATTGGAGTAATCTAACTTGGAGGTTACTAGAGCATAGACAACTGAAGCCAGGTTATCCCTGTCCAGATAGGAGCATAACTGGGCTACCAGCCAAAGTTGGTAGAAGGCACTCCATGCCACTGAGGCTTCTTGAGCCTCCAGGAGGAACCCCCCACCCCCAAGCTACAAACCTGCTCCTTCAGGGGGAATGCAACCCCATCCAGAACAGGTTGAGCACCATCTGGTCAGGAGAACCACCCACTAACAGCTTCTCAGTCTTGTCTGGATTGATTTTCAGTTTATTAGCCCTCATCTAGTCCATTGTTGCAGCCAGGCACTGATAACCCTCTTTCCCTGATTCCTTTCCTCCTCCCATACCTTTCTCGGATTACCATCAGTCAGTGAAGTGCATTATACTTGTACCAAGGAGAGGGCCTTTTCTGTGGTGCCTCCACAACTCTGAAACACTACCCATAAGGAAGTTCAACAGGCACCAGTAGGGATGTCAGAGAATTCCGCCACGGACTCCAGTGAGGTTGGATTCTTTATAATCCGTGGCGGAACGGCCTCCCGCCCCCCCGTGGAATCCCCCTGGGACGGAGCTTACCTGGGGCGGCTCCGGCGGCGGCTCCGGCTGGTCTCCCAGCCGGCTGCTGTTGGGCTGCTGCGGCTGCAAATGGCAGCCATCGTAGCAGCCGCCATTTGCATGCTTCCAGGCAGCTGTGATAGGCTACGTAAGTATTTACATAGCCTATCACGGCAAAGAGCAGGGATACAAATGGTGGCCACTACGCTATTTGCGCCCCTACTCTTTGCCGTGATAGGCTACGTAAGTATTTACGTAGCCTATCAGGGTAAAGGCAGCCACACAAATGGCATAGCGGCTGCCATTTGCGTGGCTGCCTTTACCATGATAGGCTACGTAAATATTTATGTAGCCTATCACGGGCTACCGTAGGGATGCAAATGGCGTCCCCTACGCAGGACACCATTTGCGTCCGCACCAGCCCGGCAGTGGCTGGAGGCCCTGCTGCAGATCGGCCTGGCCGGTGGCTCTGCAGCTTGGCTGCAGAGCAGAGCTGGCCAGGCAGGATTCCAGGGGGAGGAATTGATCACCTTCCCCCCCCAGCGGATGCCCCGAATGGAACCAGGTAAGGGATTCGTACATCCCTAGTTTACAGTCCTTTACAGGTGAAGACAATTTTATTTGTCCAGCCAGTTTAAGTTGGTTTCTTTGCCTCTGTCTGCATTATACTTTTATGGGTTTGTTGCCTCTCAGTGTTATTGATATATGATTGATACTGATGATGTGATAAGTTGTGTGGTTTTTATTATATTGTGTTTTTATGATTGTGCACTGCCCTGGAATCCATCAAGGTTAAGGGGAGTTTAAAAAGGTAAAGGTGTCCCCAACCAGTCGTGTCCGACTCTATGGTGCGGTGCTCATCCCCGTTTCTAAGCCGAAGAGCCAGCGCTGTCCGAAGACACTTCCGTGGTCATGTGGCCGGCATGACTGAACACCGAGGTGCACGGAACGCTGTTACCTTTCCCGCCGAGGCGGTACCTATTTATCTACTTGCAATTTCTTGCTTTCGAACTGCTAGGTTGGCAGAAGCTGGGACTGAAGGGGAGTTTACTAATCCTTAAAATAATAATAATGGCTTGGATCCAGGTTCTTTTCTACCTACAAAACCATTGCCTGAGTGGAGTTTTACTCAGAATGCTCCCGTTGGTGGAAAGGGTGTGGGAAGAGATGATCTTTGCCAATTCTCCCTCCTTTTCCAGCCACCTCTCCTACTGCTCCAGAAGATACTCTAGCCTTTGAAGCAGATTTTTGGGGGTGGGTGGGTGGGTATGTCCTGGGAACTGTAGCAGGAGGAGAGAATCAATGAAGATTCCTTCCTCCCCCGTTCCATCAGTGGAAAGGCTCTGATGGATTGGAAGCCCTTCTGTTTGCAGCTGGCTATGGATCTAACCCAACAACAGCAACCTGTCATCACAAAAATCCTGAGAGAGAAGAGTTTTAGGAAGTTTATATTATTAAGGAGACGGTTGCACTTAATATCTATTATATAATTATTACAATGTCATTATTTGTAGTTAATTTATGTTTAGCTTTTGATGTCAGAGAAATCTGCGACAGAATCGAATGAGTTTGGATTTCTTTGAATTCAACCCATGGATTCTGCACCACACCAGCCTTTCCCAAGTCAGATGGATTCTGCAGACTTGCAGACTTTTTTTTTTTTTTTTACTTTCCAGAATTTTAAACAAATTTAATAGTAGAAAAATAAAATACATAAAATAAAAAACCAGCCAAAAATGCACACTTCCCCCATAGGCTAAAGCCTGAAAATATACTTTTTGGGGGGGGGATTTGCGCATGGGGGGTTTGCACATTTTCACAAGTGCAAATTTGCACATTTTCACAAGTGCAAATTTGCACAAATTTGGGAAAGTGGAAAAAATCCGATTCTGTCAATGAGCAGATGATGGAATGAAAGGCACCTGACAATCCATGAAATACAGAAAGAATGGATTGTACAAAATATGTACCTTCTAGTTTAGCTACATTTATTTGTCAATCATCTACTCACTTGGAAGTGTGAGGAAGCATGGTGGGGGCAGATGTTAAGCTCAGCTCCCCCAAAGACCATGAATTTACACAGAGTTTTTAAGCAGCCTCTACATACCATATAGAGCAGAGATGGGGAACATGCAGTTCCCTGCCCCCCGGTGTGCCCCCCGCATTTCCCCTGACATGTCGGTGGATTTTTACGAACAAAATGGCATTTTGTAGTGTCTACGAAGTGCTAAAAGGGTAAATTTAGCTTGCAAACCAGCTATATTGAACCCTTTTAGCACTACTGAGTGCTACAGAGTGGCATGCCACTGGTGATTTAATTATTATGATTTTATTTTCTCAATGTGGCCCATTGGGGGGGACGGACCTGTGTGGTGATAATAGCTCCTGGACCTCCCACAGTTGCCCAACCCTGAAATAGAGGAATGATTCTACTTAGCAGTTCCTCAAAATATGGAGACAGGCTTTAGAAAAGTTCACCCCACAATTGACCATTTTACTTCAGCTGTCAGTTGGGCTGTCAGGGTTACTTGCTTAGGTCTGGTTTAAATATTACTGGAGTGGCATGGAGTGAACAGTATCCATCTGTTCACTCCAAGAGGGCTTGATCCTTTGTGTAAACTTCAAAAGAACATGCACAAAACAGTTGCTGGCACCTGAAATGCCTACCGCCATCTCTGCCTGGTGGAAATTGACATGAACAATGTCATTTCCCCATCAGGCATGCTGGGAAGTATATTCCCAGGTGATTCCCTGCAGGGGAAATGGATACTCCAAGCATCCTCACTGCTGCTGTTGCCACCTCCCTTTCTCCTGCCAAGGTCAACAAGAGCTTTGAATGTAAGGTAGAGGTAGCAATATACCAAGAGAGAAATAAAGATGAATTATTTTACATAAAATGTGATGCGTAGCAGCAGAAAATAATTCAAAGAAAATGGAAGAAGCCTTTATCATTAAGAAAGCACTTCACCAAACACCCCACAACTGCATGTTTAACCAATTTCTGAAGACATTTGCCCCAATGTATTCCAGGCGATGATTATTCCTCACATATTCTCTTTCATTTTCATGTTCAGATTTTGGACATTCTTGTTTTCTACCCTTTTCTCTTCTGGAACACTTTTAGTTAGTAATCCAGGGGGCTAGAATGCTGAAAATGTTAGTCATTTCTTGGGCAAAGCTCTGAATGATGGCTGTACTTACGGTTTCTGAAATGTTTATGTTCACCGCATTTGTATTGTTTATTGCTGTTGTTGACACTAACACTATACGGTCCAGATGACAGAGTAAGATATGCAGCCGAGGGTAGGTTCGTAGTGTAAACTGAACTTCCAGATGTACTGCTCACTAATCAAAGACAGAAGATCTCCTTGGATTCCCAGGCTGGGGAAGCCAAGGTTAATGGACACATTTCACGCAACACTTGCAGGTCCAAATTGAGAAAGTGGACAGAGTGTCCACAATATTTGGAGAGGTAGTTAGACCATTTCTGAAGCCATACAATGGCTCCCATCTAACTTCAAGCCGTTTGTTCTAGTCCTCTTCGGATAATTGCTCCTGAGGTTTCTTTGGCCGTTCACCAAGGAGGGGGGATTGCCTCTGAAAATTGGGCAGGGGTGGGTTAATTTCTGAGAAATTGTCAGGGATGGAGTTGGCGGGGGGATGGGGATGGGAATGCTGGCTGGGGGACGTTTGGAGTTGTAGGACTTCTTTCTGTCTAAACACGCATAGGATCACGTTCTTAATAACTGTATGAAGCGGCTGAGGAGTTGTATTTCTATTTTCTTTCTTCAAACCTTTCTTTAATGCCTCACACCATGATGTAGTGATATTTTTGAAGCAAAGGTGCAGCACTGGCTCCAGGCTTCTGAGGGCCCTTGGGCAAGGCACCCTCAATGGGCCCCCTCCCCCAGCTAGTCTACCTCCTCACACCCATTGTCACCAGTTGCATTGTCCTCCTCTTGCTATCGTTTGCTTGACAGGAAGAGAGCCAGCGAGCAAGTCGGCAGGGGCATCTTCTGCTCCTCCTTCTCACCACCACTGCTGTCTGGGCCGGAGTGAGAGGCAGGTGAACAAGCAGGTTGACATGGGGAAGAGAAGGAGCAACTGAAGGGGCTTTTCTCCATGGGTCCCTGCTGCAGTGTGGGCCCCTTGTCAGGTGCCCAACCATGCCTACCCGTGATGCTGGCCCTGTGTCGGTGGTCATCATGACAGCCCCCATAGCCATGCCTCCAAGGGTCCTGGGTCTTGGCAGGTGCACAATTGTTGATGGCTGCCAGCTCTGGAGTGGACAACGTTGGGGGAAAGGCTTGAGCCTGTCCAACTCTGATTTCCTCTTCCTTCTGGCCCTCTTGCCACTTCCCTGCAGAGTTACCCACTTCACTGCTCGCTTCGACTTTTCTCTGACCCAGACATTTTACTTTACTTTTGACTGGGGAGACAGCAACAGGGTAGAGACTGCTAGTGAGTCCTAAGCAAAACACCCTAGGCCAGTCAACCCAAACTGCACTGCCAGAGATCTTCTCATGTGCCACAAGATCTCTGGCAGTGCCGTTTGGGAATGATTAATGATTAGAAGCTCCTCTTAGCCCAAAGCACTCATCTTGTTGCATCTCTGCATGGCATACTGCTCTAGGATGCTTCATTCCAATTAGACTCTTCTGGGAGTTCATTCAGGATTCCTGGCGGGGAGAGATGCAGAAATAATTACCTGCCTGTTGCCCTCTGCATGAGTCATTGCACCCAGCTTGCCTCTTTTCAGTTAGGAAGCCTAACTGTGACTCGTGCAAAGTGAAATCTGTCTTCAATTTTAAATCAGACAAAGTTTTGAAGTTTAGGAACTCTCCTCTGAGAGTGTCATCTCACATTGCCTAGATTGGGAATTCCCCCCAAATTCAAACCTTTCTTTACGCTGGCTATTTCTAGGATGTCATTAATGAGTCAATAGGAAGTCATCTGTGAGTCAATAGGTAATGTAAATTATTATTTCTGTTCTGAAAGGGTATGGATATTTCTGCTTAGTTTTTCTTTTAGCACACATCTCCTGCTTGAATGGCAGGAACATGTAATATGTTCTTTCTGAAAAGAGATTTCTACATGCATTTCTTCATTTGTCCCCACAATGGACCTCCTGTCTCTGTTTCCAGATAGTTGAGATGTGTACTGCAAGATACATTAGCACTCTGCCTTCTTTTTTTTAAATAAAAAATGTTTATTCATGAAATCATCTTCCCCGTTTTTATATAAAATACACTGCATTTTAATATTTAACTGATTTGGCCCCTGTCGGTGAATTACAAAGGATAAACTGCCTTTGTTTTTTTTTCTAATTGCATTTCAACTCCTACTTAATGCAGATATATAGGAGTTCCAACTTTTTTATTTATTTTTTATGAGTGAAGCCTGTTCCAATACAGAGCTGAATTCCTCTGCTTTGGTATTACTACAATCACTTTGCTTGTGATGTAATACATATTTTTAAATAAACTATGTTGTTTTTCAATAAGTTACAAATGTGGTTTATGCAGAAATAAACCACAGCCTTAATTAACTACAAATGTAGCATCACATATGTTTTTTGTTTGGTTTTCATTTTTCTTACTACACTGTTTATGAACCTTGGGAGACATAAAAATGTGAAGTCCCACAAAAACTAGGAGGTATCCTTGATAGGTGAAAGCATAGACCTCCATCTCCAATTCAGTGCATATGCAATTAGCATGTACAAGCAACCGTCTTTGTGCCAGACATCCCTTAGAATGCATGCGTAAATGTGTGGCGTGATATTTACACATGCATGTGTAAATGTGTGGCGTGAGATACACTTTGCATCCAGGGCTGTGGGTAGGGTGGCCACTTACAGATCACCAAAAAAGAAAACCAATTACCAAAAAGCAAAAAGAGAGCACATATTTGAATAAGGCTATTAGCATATTTGCATTGGCATATGCTAATTTATATATCTAGATGTACATTTAGAAATAAGCATTATAGTCTAAATAGAAATAGAGTACATCTCAATAGAGTGAGAGAAACTGTGACCAGGTGATTTGTGTCCCTTCTTAGTTTGCTGTTAGCTGTGGATCAGCAACTTTGAGGCCCCTGCTCTCCCATCTTATGGTTCTTTTAACTTTGAAATGTACTTAGACTGGACAGCCATTACAAATACAGGACTATCTTCCAACAGCCACGCAAACAGAGGAAGGACAGAGAACACGTGGCCCTTCAGATGGTGTTTGTTGGACTGCGACTCCCATTTGGCTAGGGCTGATGGGAGTTGTGGGCCAAATGTTCACGAACCCTGAAATACAGAATGCCTTGAGATAGAGGACTGTCCTTCAACAGCCCATGAAATAGAGGACTGTCCTGTGTCAAGTAAGACACATGGCCGCTCTAGATGTGAGCATGATGATTGGGTCAATGTGTGCACCCTCCAAACAGTACTAAAGTAAGTTGGGAACCTGAAGCAACTAGTCAGGACTGAAGAGCAAACCAGGGGGCAGGACGGAAGAGAAAGCCAGGTCAGGACTGGTGGACAACCAAAGGATGTAGGAACACACAGGGCTTAGGAAGACATATTGCTCGAGCAAGGCCCAACTGGAACAGGAAGTTCTCTTAGAGTCCTTCCTGTCCAGGATGATCCACTGACTGCCCTGGGTGGCCAGGCTTAGTCCAGGGCTTGGGGATATTAAGCTGCCTAAGCAGATGCCTCAGCATGCAATTCTACAGCTCAACACAGAGGGCAGCTGCGCACAGACTCCAGTTCAAAACTTGGCAGCCCCTAACATGCCCTTCCCTAACCTGGTCCCCTCCAGATGTGTTGAACTAAAATTCCCATAATCCCACAGCCATCCAAGGCATCCTAGAGCAGTATGTCATGCAGAGGTGCATCAGGAGGGGTACTTAGGGTTAACAGGCTGTGGGATCATGGGAGCTGTAGTCCAACACATCTGGAGGGCAACAGGTTGGGGAAGGCTGCACTGACATAATTCCTGGATCCCTGGATTGGTCTTCTAGCCCTGGTGTTCTAGGCATGTACTTTGTTTCTTCCGGCTGTATTGAGAGGACCTCGTCCTCATCTCTTCACCCTGCACACGTTCTCAGGCATGTTGGCTCTTGATCTGGAGATTCCAGTAACCTGACACAGGGGTGTTGCTCTCTGGAAGCAACAACACCAATAGGGACCAGAGAAAACAGCTGTAAGGCTGGAAACAAAAGTAAAAAAAAAGAAACAGTTGCACCAATTAAATTCCCAACACATTTCGATGCTTGGTCTTTATCAAGGGAATAACTCTTGGAGATTCTTTTGGAGGATTCCCTCTCCCTTGCTTCTTCCAAAGAAGACCCCTTTGGAAGAAGCAAGGGAGAGGGAAGCCTTCAAAAGAATCTCCAATAGTTTTTCCCTTGATAAAGACCAAGCATCGAAACATATTGGGAATTCAGTTGGTGCAGCTGTTTCTTTTTGGACTTTGCCTTTCTCTCTGCACCTGCATGACACCTTGCCTGAAGAAGGAGCTGTTGGCCTGTTCTCTGCAGCATTATGGCACCACCAGTCTGGGTAGTCAGAGGGCAACATTGCAGGCACCAACTCAGCAAGGGTCAGGTGGCACAAGGGCTCAATAGTGCACCAGGAGGCCCTCGAAAGCTTCTGATTCTGGGGCTGATATCTCAGCCAAAGCAAGTCATTGCTTGAGTGAAGACAGTAGGAGTGTACATATATTTTGCCTGTCTGTGTATGTGCGTACAGGGGTGTTGAACGTCAGGCCTGGGACTTAAATCCCAAACATTCGGGAACCCAATCCAGTGTTCTCCAGTTGGCCATGACCCCTTCTCCACATCACCCAAGTGGTTCCAGCTCCCCCCCTCCCGTGACCACCCATCATTTGGTGGTCTCTTGGCTTTTGCATGATTTCTTCTCCATGATTTTGCATGATTTCTTCCCCCCGCCCCCCCTGGCATAGTTTCTGGCAGTAAGAGCTTTAAGCTCAAATACGCTGGTATCATTGGCCCCTTTTGCCTCTGGCCCCACCCTCCACTGGAATGCAGCCTCTGAGAGCTTCTCTGAAATTGAATTTGGCCCTTGGGGGGAAAGAAGCTCAAAACCCCTGATATATACACAGGGGGAAGATCGTGTCCACTGGTCCCCCCTACAAACTGTGCTCAGCATAACTTCTGAAAACAGTGGACTACAAAAGAACTTAAGAACAGCCTTGCTGGATCCAGGGGTGGCCCGTCCATATAGGCAAACTTGGCACTCACCTAAGGTACCAAAGTAAGTGGGGTGCCAAATTTCAGGAAAAAAAATACAAAAAAAGTTCTGAAAATTTCATGCCACTATTTTATCGGATTTCAAAAACATTGGTTGGACAGACAGATGGATGGAAAAACTGAATAATTATGACACTGTTCAAATAAATACTCTTTAAAAACATTACACAGAAAATAGGGGCGCAATGGTTCCCAGTTTAGCAAAAACTTCAGCCTAGACCTGCCCTTGAGGTTTGGGGGTGGGAGTGTGATTGCAGGGTTCACCTAGAACACCAGTTGCTGGCAGCCAGTCTAGGCCCCTGGCTGGATCAGATCAGAGGCCTATCTAGTCCAGCGGTCCATGCACACAGTGGCCAACCAGTTGCCCATGGGAAGCCCACAAGCAGGACTTGAGGGCAATGGCACCCTCACATTCACGTTCCACTGCAACTGGCACACAGAGGCATACTGCCCCTGACATTGGAGGTGTTGATATATATATATATATATATATATATGCGCGCATGTGTGTGGTGCGTGCATGCGCGCGCGCCATATATATATATTCATCATGACTATGGGCTCTGTGCACATGATTAAGGACCCTGTGTTTGGCTCTTTCACAAATTATTCTAAATGTAGGAAGGCGGAGCCAGTGGGTGTGATTTTCTTCTCCCTTCTAGGCAAATTGACTGATCACACATGTAATTCCATACGGTCTGTGTGGTGCTCTCATATTGTCTCTCTCAACAGACTGCTTAGCAGCGCGACTGCTTCTGTTGTTAGCACTGCTTGAGTGGGCTCAACTTGTCTCCACCGTTGTTCTCCCAAAGCAGCCGCGAGCCCCTCTGATCAGCCCAACACCCCTTTCCCTCTGCCCGTTGCCATTTGCTCCGAGCCTTGTCTTGCTCCATCCATCGGAAGCTTGCGTGTCCCTTCCCTACCTCCATGTTTCTTGACGATACTGTAAACGCAGACACACTTAGGGAAAATTTTGTGTGTGTGTGTGTGTTTTCTTTTACACGTATGAACCACTTTTTTGCCTCAACACATTTTACAACAAACAACTAAACGTTAAAAACACAATTAAAAACACATCCAAAAACTAATTAATAACAGCATTGGCTAAAAGAATAAAATGATGGCAGTATTCTAGGGAGCATCTTGTGGAAATAACGAATGATGCATTTACTCCCCCAGGGTTTCTTCGGATAGGGACTGGCAATTATTAGCAACACTGGAGAACTTTCAGGAAAAAGTCCCCCCTCTCATCCCGAGTTCTAGATTTGTTCATAATCATCAGTCCCCCGAATCCCCAAACCCTTTTTTCTGGTAGCTGCCACCGCCCCCTTGCTGCTCTACCACCAGTAGCTTCTCTCTCATATCACCCTCACTGGCACCTACAACATTATTGTGGGGACATCCCAGGGCACGGTCTGAAGGCTCATGAGGCAGCTGCCTTGCTGAAGCTAAGCAGGTCTGGGTCTGCTCAGTGCTTGGAGGGGAGACCACCTGGGAACCACATGTAGCCACCTTGAGTTCCACAATGGAAGAAAGGTGGGATAGAAATGTAATAATAAATAAAAATAAAAAATAAAAATAAATCCTAGCTGCCAGGGACCATGGCAAAAGTACATTGTTCCAGAGCTCCTGGAGCATGGAACACTGTGCCTGTAGCTGTGTTCCATCAAATAGGAAGTGGGTGAAGGTAGGGTGGCCACTTAGGAATCACTGAGAAAGAGGACACGAATTGCCAAAAAGAGGACAAAAGAGGACACTGATCTGCATAAAATGTGCATATGCCTATATATATATATATATATATATATATATATATACACATACATACATACACACATACATGCGCACAAATTTAGAAATGATTGTTATAATTTCAATAGAAGTACAGTACCCTAGTGTGGAAGACTGTGACCAGGTGATCTGGGTGCCTTGCTCAGTCTTCTGTCCAGGTGCTGTTGATGGGCAATTTCAAGACCCACCTCTTCCTTTTGGTGGTTCTTTTATCTTTATCCTGGACTTGGACTGGATGGCCCTTCAAACAAAGGCTGCCTTTAATAAAGAGGAAAGGCCTCTGGCAGCCCTTCAAATGTGTCCTTGGTAAATGAGGACACATGGTCACCCTAGATGAGGGAGGAAAAGAGAGAGAGAGGCACCAACAATGTGGAGAAGTAGAGTAGGAGGGGGAAAGGAGAAATGGAGAAATGCCAGGCAAGGAGAGGAGGAAGAGGAGAGAGACTGAGAGGCCTTCCTCCCTCCCTGAGCCACAGAAGAACTCGGGTTGTAATGCTCAGGTTGGAAGCAAGTATTACGAGTCACTGATGCTCGTATTCTGATCTAAAGTATTATGAACTTCAGTGAAATCATGAGTAATAACCCACTAATGGTTATTTAAAGTCAATAGCCAGAAAGCAAAGAGCATCATCAATTTGGAAGTGGGGGACTGGCCTCATTCGAACAGTTTTTGCACTGGGTGGATTATATTGCTTCTTAACTCCAGTAGAAACTTGTCCATGGTGTCATCCTTCTTTTTGCCCCAGTGCCAGTGTAACCATATATATATATATATATATATATGTATATATATATATATATATGAATGAGAGAGAGAGAGATATTGAGAGAGAGAGAGAGAGAGAGAGAGAGAGAGAGAGAGAGAGGGAGGCTGTGCCAGCCTCCATTTGCACATTTCATTTATTTGCTGGTGCAGCAAATCTTGGGGTGGCTTCACACCTCAGGGTGGTTCTTTCACAAAACAAGTAACATTGCAATTGGTTTATAATGGGATGTGTGCTAAGTGACTTGCTGTTGTTCTTGTTGTTTGACTTACAGTATAATGGTAAATCAAGTGATTGAAATCAACTTATATAGGTCTGTCAGATTTAGAGTGTACAAGCCAACCGATCAGTCACATTTTCCAAATAATGGGTCA
Source organism: Heloderma suspectum (assembly GCF_057233095.1). Classification (NCBI taxonomy): domain Eukaryota; kingdom Metazoa; phylum Chordata; class Lepidosauria; order Squamata; family Helodermatidae; genus Heloderma; species Heloderma suspectum. Next base: position 31,998,474 of record NC_139459.1, read on the forward strand.
CTCATACTCCAGGGACACAATTCAGAGATACTTGTTCTAATACCAGCTGAGTTACTTTGAACTGGGGAAGCACATGCAATTGCATTACGCCTTGCATTAAGATGTAGATAGATGATCGGGCAGATCACCTAATGTTTTATGGCATCAATTGTAAGCCACCTTGAGAAAACCTTTGTTTTGAAAGTTTGTGTATTAAACAAACAAACAAACAAATCAGGCCCTGCTTCATGGTCAGTCATATGTAGAAACTAGACTGCTGTCTGTCAGGAAAACAGCCTTCTCTGTGGTGGCCCCTGACTGTGTTGAAGAATGCCCTCTACATTGAGTCATGCTTGGCTACATCTATTGCAACATTTCAAAAGTTGACTAAGATCTTTTGATTCCGGCAGGTATTTGGGGGTCTGAAAGTGACATGCTGATTCGATTGTTTCTCTTGTTACCATTATGAGGACAGCGTGTGGAAATTTGAAATGTTTTCTAATGACCTTTCTATCGTTCTTTATAACTGATTAGCCACTTCGAGCTAACGTGTGCACCTGCTGAACAGTGTAGATAGGTTGCTGTTGTTGTTGTTGTTGTTATTATTAATTTAATTTCCATACTGCGCTATAGCCGAAGTTCTCTGGGAAGTTCACAACAATTCATAAAAAATACAACAACAGGATTATAACACAATACAACATTATGATAAAAACATAGCCTATTTTTTTTTTAAAAGACAGAATTTAAAACAATTTTAACTGCTAAAAACAGTATCAGGAAACAATTTTTAATCGACCTGTTCAATTCTGCTGGTTGCAGTTCTCATGGGTGAAAATTCAGACTTGCAGATCCCAACCTGCAGCCTGAGGTCATGTGACTTGATTCCATGTATAAATTGGGCTGGCTTGACCAGGCTTTGATGTGCTGAAGACAGAGCAGTGGGCTTACTCTTGTTTGCTGCCCACATTCACAATGTCTCTTTGGGCTTGCACCAAGGGTCAGTTTCTTTGGGCATCTGCCAAGGTGCATACCTGAGCAGGGGTTCCAGTGTCAATCCTTGGAGCCCCTTGCTTGTGTTTCTCCACTTCCTTCCTGCTCTTGCCTGTTCACCTGTCCCCTCCAAACAAATGAGCAAGCAAAATGACCAACAGCCTTTGGAAACCTTGTTGTCTTTCTCTGGGCAGCTGGGCAGATTGAGGCCAAAGAGAGAGGGAAAGCAAAAGGGCAGCAGTGATAGCAGTGAGGAGGTGGGCCCCCTGATGACAACATCCCCAAGCCCCCCCCCCAAATCCTGGAGATGCCACTGATTCAGGTAGTCATTTCCGCATCACCATAAAAGAGGAAATGCATTGCTAAAAAAGAGGATAAGCAGACACAGTTTTGCATAAAATATTCATGTACTGATTTATAGGTATAGATGCAAATTTAAAAATAATTACTATCTTTGAAGTAGAAATTCAGTGTATCTCCCCATAGTTAGTGATGCTGCCGAATTTCATAATTAGTTGGCTCATTGGTTGAAACTTGCCCGTTTGTAATACTCACCTTTGTAGGAAGCCTGGATTGAAGTATTACAAATTTGCTATTAAGTTCAGAATTGATTGCAAGCTTCAAAGCATGCACAGTAAAGTAGTACACAGATCCCCCCACTAAATTTTCAGTCATCCTACCACCTAGACCCTCCCCCCAACTTACTTGAAGCAGTCTCCTTAGCTGCTTCTCTCATTGTCATCACCACCACAGCTCTGGCTCCCAGGAGAAGGAGGATCCTGTGGGTCCATCTTCATACCACCGAGCAGCGTTGGTGAGTAAACCTCACCTGACATCATCACACAGGTGGGCCACATGAAGACAACCAGTCAAAAAGGGGGCACATCACATGACATTATGCTGCAAGATGTGATTCCAAACTAAAGCTCCCAAAATGCACTTTGATATTGCGCATGCTCAAAAATTCATATACGTGAAATGAGATTTCATATTAAAGGAGAACTCTTGTCCAAACTCACATAGACAAATTCATTACTTTCTGAATAAATAACAGATTCACTCAGGGTTAGTTTGCCCATTGGGGAAGACTGTGACCAGGTGACCTGTGCGCCTTCCCAGTCTGCTGTCCAGATGTTACTTGTTGATGGGCAACCTTTAGTCCCTGTTCTCTCAGTTTATTATAGTTCTTTATGTTTAAACCAGATTTGGCCTAGACAGTTCTTGAAAGAGCAGCTTCAGATAGAAGACTGTCTTCTGACAGCCCTTGAAAGAGAGGACTACCCACTGTAAAGTAAGACACATGGCCACTCTAATACATCTCCTCACTGCAGGCAAAGAAGGATTGCTGGATTAGGGCAGTAGTAATAAGCAAGCACTGGAGGGTTTTTTCTTTCACTTTTAGCAACTTTGCCCATAAACCCTGCGCGCACACACGCGCGCACACACACACACACACACAGTGTTGTTGTTGTTTTAACTCCTCCAAGTTTAAAAAGAGCCACTGAAAGGAAAACAGTTTTAAAAACTTCAGAATATATAAGCCATTGCTAGCTCACGTATCACAGGCCTGGATCACAGCCATTGACTCCTCACGTCCAGGGCACAAGGCTAGACTGATTTATTTAGCTTGAGGGGTTTTCCTTATTTCCTCCTTTGACTTGTGTGTTCGTTTGTTTTTATCTCCACCACATTGACACGATGGTTGCTAACATTTCTAGGGGCTAGGGCTGTGGGTCTTTGAAGCTACACATTGTGGGGTTTGGGTATAATTTGTATGACTTAACTTTGTAAATAAGCTCTCTGTTGCTCCAACGCTACACACACTCCAAATCCAATTACTCATCTTCCTTTTCTTTAATTTATGTCATTTACCCATCTACAAACCCACAGGGTGTACACACAATGCAGAAGTAAATCAAACAGAAAATAGAGCTGAAGTGATGTAATTCCCCTCACAACACAAAATAAATGCCCTCCCTCCTTTCTCTTAAAAAAAAAAAAAAAAGGAGAAAGAAAGAAAAACGATGCAAAGAGAAATTCATTCCTTTGGATCTCAGTTCCTTAGGAAAATGCCACCATTCTTGTTCTGAAAGCACTTTGGCCACCAACGATTTACAAATGTGCAGTTTTATAATCAGTTGATGGCTAGTCACATGCTGAAGGACACACTCTCTTCTTGTTTGACTTACGATGGTGCAATTTCTGGATATTTTGGTTTTGGTTTGCTGACACCGAAGTAAACAACTTAAATGAAAAGAAGGCAGAAAGCATTAGAGCCAATTAAATACTTGTGGATCAGCTGCAGAATTCTCCAAGATGGTGCATCCAAGCTTGGATATCTGTATGAAGTGGATTTGTGATTTGCAAAGGTTTCCTGGCCGAGAAGCCTCACCCACTGCCTTCAATCAGATGTCTTCATCCCATCCCTCCCAACAGCACTGAGTAAATGATTTATGGTGACTGTTATCAGGAGACAGAACCATTGAGAATAGGTGCAGGACTGCTAGGCCAACTGAGGTAGTGCTTTTCAGTTCTGTGCCCCTGGCATAATGTGAAGAATGCCGCTGGTTGTGATGACACGGCAGAACACTTAGTACCAATAGATAGCCTAAGGGCGCAATCCTATGCGTGTTTAGACAGAGAAAAGGCCTACAACTCAAGCTTTGCTGGCTGGGGAGTGCTGGGAGTTGTTGGCCTTTTCTCCATCTAAACATGCATAGGAGTGCGCCCTAAGTTAATTAAGGCCGCTAAAGGGCTGTCAGCCAATCCTATAATGGTGAAGCTCAGCAGACCATGTAGAAAAACTCATGATTGGCCCAGAGCGACCTGTGACCTTATTGGTTGAAACTTCACTCTAGATGTTCCAAGCCACTCTTATGCCACCGGTCATCAGCTCTCTTCCTGGAGTTATTTAACATCTGAGACGGAAACCTTTGTCATTTAAATCCTGAATTCAGCTCCTTACTCCTGACCTTAATTCCTGCCTTAGTAATGCTTTTCACTGGTGATTGCCTTTTTTCCAGCCCATTCAGTCCTCACTTTCCTCTTCCTTAAATCCTCTTGCAGTTGCTCTATTTTGTAGCTGCATAGGACAGATAATGTGCCTGCCATTCTCTCATTTTGGCTCCCCCCCCACCCGCTGATATTACTCAGACCAAGGATAGGTCTGCTGGCACATGACATGGTTACATTGTTAAAGCCAAGCAAGGTCTCAGCTCGGTTACTGCCTGGGTGCAGGAGCATGGGAGTTCTGAGTAAGTCACTGAGACAACTGGGATATGAGTACCATAAACCTATTGTTGTAAGTTTGGGTGTGTAGTGGGGAGGAGAGGATGCGTGTTCCACTGATGGCATGACAATCTTGGATCCTACCCTTAGTATTTACAGTGCCACAAGATTCTTTGATATTTGCACTGCAACAGAGTAACAAGGTAAAATTTCTGTATAGAGAAATCTTTGTATCTCCCCCACTAAAAAAAGTCAACCATGCATACTGAGCTATTAACTAGTAATCTGCTTAACAAATGAGACAACAGTGTAAATGATTTGGGACCAGGGTTTCTGAAGGACCAGCTGCTCCCTTATGAACCTTCCTCATTTTTAAGATCTGTTCCAGGGGCTGCTACCTTCAGAATGGAAGCAGGCAACTTGAGGTAGGGCATTTTTGGTGGTAACACCCTGGTTGTGGAATACCCTTCCTAGAGACACTCAGTGGGTACATATTCTACTAGCCTTTCAGCACTGGGTAAAGACTGTTTAATGCTCCTGAGTTTTTAATAGATGAAGCATTTTATTCCTGCTAGTGTTGTTTTACTGCTTCTGCTATTTTTAATGTTGCATTGGATTATTATTTTTTAAAAAAGGGCTTCTTTTAAGGCTGAATTTGTATTTTTGTTGCTAGTTGCCTTGGATGCTTCTGCTGAAAGACAGGATCAAACTCTTTAAAATAAAAAAATAATAAACATCATGTGTTTTCAATAGTGTGACCCTTTAAGGGTGCAATCCTATGCATGTTAAGACAGAAAAAAAGCCCTACAACTCCCAGCATTCCCCAGCCAGCTGGCTGGGGAATGCTGGGAGGTGTGGGACTTTTCTTCTGTCTAAGCATACATAGGATTGCACCCTCAGTCAGCCTTCCCCAACCTGGTGCCCTCCAGCAACAACTCCCATCATCCCCAACCAGCATGTCATGCTAGTGATGATGGGAGCTGTAGTCCAAAGACATCTGGAGGGCATCGGGTGGGGGAGGAGGCTGCTTTACATCGTTTACTGGTGCCATGATAGTGCTCACAATTTTTGGGAAGTGTGACACAAGTCAGCCCTTAAATAGGAGACAGTGCTGCTCTAGTGTATCCATTATAGAAAATACGCAGTCTCCAAGCGTGGGGATGTTCTTTTTGCCTCTAGTGTACTGGAGCAGGGGAGAACTCAGCAGCACAGTGGCTAAGGGCAGACCATAAACCAGACCTGACTTTACGCTATAGAGGTGGGGAACCTCTTTCAGCCTGAGGGACAAATTCCATTTCAGAGAAGTTCTCGAGGGCCGCATTCCAGTGGTGGGCAGGGCCAAAGGCAAAACAAGGTGGGGCTGAAGGCAAACTGAGACCAAAAATACCAGCATATTTTAGCTTAAAGCTCTTACTGACAGTAACAAAGCCTTAGGAGAGGCATTTCAGCTATGTATGTATGTGTGTATGTATTTCATTTCTATATTCTCTCCCCAATTTCTCTGCCCACTAGTAACATGGAGAATTTCAAGAGGCCACTTGTGCACAGCTCTCTTGGAAACAACTGACAGAAATGCCCCATCATTTGCTATCAAATGCTTGGGAGCAGAGGACAATCTTAACCTGATGCTGAAAACCTGTCAGTGCTAGCACCAGGCGGACCTTTTAGAATGGGGAAAAAATGTGCAAAAGCTGGGAAGTCACCAAACTATTGGGGGTCAGAGAAAAGGGGGCAGGGGGTTTAGCCCTGCCATAACCAGACCTTCAGGCCATCTTGGTCCTGTCCAGCAATGCCAGACACCCCTGCTGCGAGTATCACATGTGGCATCTGTTATCATCATTACCTTGCTTACTTGGTCTGATACTGGACTTTGTCCATATCTCAGCTGAGCTCTGGGAAAACTGCTTGTGCCTTTAGCATGTCCATAATAGCATTAACAGCGTGGCTGAATCTTGCAATGATTGGGATGTTTTTGGGAGGGAGGGTGAGGGGAAGAGGGTTAATATTAGGATATTTCCATATACCATGGACAGTGTAAAAGGGGGAAAATACTACAGCTATGAATCCGTAGAAATGGTTCTCATTAAACTAAAGAGTGTTATCCTCTTCAAGCAATAGTTATGTGAGAAAGATTAGTATTGTCATCAAGCATCTCGTTGGAACAAACAGCAAAATCATAAATTCTCTTTCTCCCCAAAATCTCTGTGACACATCCCTTCCCCTTTCCCCACTTTTCATTGTTCTGGGACTTAAGATGACATCACTTGCACATTCATCAAAGCCTGGAGTCTGGCTCAATAGATATTTTTTCCCTGGTTTGGTAAAATTTAGCTGAGTGGTTGAATATTTTCCAGTTTGTAAAAATTTGCTCTTGAAACTCTCTCTGTCATGCACATGCACGCACACACATGAACTGAATGAGCATTTTAAAAATATTTAAAAAAAAAAATGTCCCTCTTGAATCTCACAATTAGTTTAGGACGCAGAAAGTTTCTTTATTATGCCATGCAGTTAGTCAGTCTGGGATCAGTTTGATAGGCCTCTTTTGAGGATGAGTGGTGCTGGAGACAGTGGCCTGTCCTTGGCAACAGTAGGGATGTCAGAGAATTCTGCGACGGATCTCTGTGAGGCCTAATGCCAGTGCATTTGTCCCCCCAAAATCCATCATGGAAGGAAGCCCCCACCCCCCCAACCCACGAAAAGTGTACGGGATGAAGTCTCTGCTGCCCCCAACCCACAAAAGACGCGCGAAACAGAGCACTTACCTGCTCCTGTCCGCGCTGCTTTGCGAATGGTGGCCATCCTGAGGCCGCCATTCGCTTCCTCCTCTTCATAGCCATGATATGCTATGTAAATACTTACGTAGCCTATCACGGCTAACACAGGGACGCCATTTGCGTCCCTGCGGAGGCTGTGATAGGCTACGTAAGTATTTACGTAGCCTATCATGGCAAGGGGAAAAAAACCCAGCGTACGCAAATGGTGGCGGCTACCGCCATTTGCGTATGCTGGGGTTTTTTCCCCCTGCTGTGATAGGCTATGTAAATATTTACGTAGCCTATCACGGCTCAATACAGGGACGCAAATGGTGGCGGCTACGACAGCCGCCATTTGCGTCCCTGCAGGACTGCCCAGCAGCTGGATGTCCGGCTGCGGGCGGCTGGAGCTGGCCGGCGGCTCTGTGGCTTGGCCGCGGAGCGGAGCCGGCCAGGCAGGATTCTGGGGGGGAGGACTGGATCGCCTCCCCCCCATCGAGGATTCTGGGGGGAGGGACGGAGTGCTTCCCCCCCACCGTGGATTGCCTGGCGCGGAGCCAGGTAGGTGTTTCGTACATCCCTAGGCAACATATGTTCTCATAACTGGTATGAAGTAAGCATAGGGAGGTCCAGGTGACCCCTTCCATGTGCTGAATGAACATGCAGAGAGCGCTGCCTGGGCTAGCCCTGCCCACCACTAATACCACGTGCCTCTTCCACCTCCCCTGAGAAACATCTTGCTTCTAATGAAGGAGTTCTCCACAAACTGGGCTGTTCACATGACACCACGGCCCACGGTGTGTTATTCAACCCATGGTGAGGCTGCAGTGTGCGTGGAGCATGTGCAGCAGCCATGTTGTCTATGCAGCTCCCACTTAGAGGTTGTCATGTTGTGTGAACCTGCTAAGTGTGGGTTATATGAGGATTTAAAAACTCTTGCATAACCCATGGTCTGTTCTAGGGTGTATGAGAGTTGTTTTTCTTAAACCCTCACATGACCCGTGCTCACTGGGTTCGTGTGACATGACAGCCCCTGAGTGGGTAGAAATATGTAACTTGGCACCCATGGGCACTGCGGCTCATTGTGTGTTAAATAACCCACAACAAGTTGCGCTGTGTCATCCAAACTTGGTTGTACAGATGTATGCATGGAGAGCTCTTACACACAAAGAGGAACCCTGATTGGTCAGATTCATAGAATCATAGAATAGTAGGGTTGGAAGGCGCCTACAAGGCCATTGAGTCCAACTCCCCTGCTCAATGCAGGAAGCCAGGTCAGAGCATCCCTGACAGATGGTTGTCCAGCCTCATCTTGAATGCCTCCAGTCTGGGAGAGCCCACCACCTCCCTAGGTAATTGGTTCCATTGTCCTATTGCTCTAACGCCAGATAAACAAATTATTTTCAGGAAGATAAAAGGGAGTACTGTTTCACAGAGCACATAGTCAAACTATGAAATTGGCTACCACAAGATGTAGTGATGGCCACTAATTTGGATGGCTTTAAAGGGGGACAAATTCATGGAGGTTAAGACGATCGATGGCTACGTATTATGTCCAGTATCGGAGGCAGGATGATGCTGAATGCCAGTTGCTGGGGAACATGAGTGGGAGGGTGCTGTTGCCCTCATGGCTTGTTGCAGGCAGCTTCTTTCGCAGCTGATAGTCCTTTGGTCTGGCTAAGCAGGACTCTTATGTTCTTATGGTAGCTGCTCTCCAAGGTTCCAGACAGGAGTCTTTCCCAGTTCTATCTGGAGATGCCATGGGTCAGACTTTGAACCCTTTGCATACAAAGCATGTGCCCTACATGTGCCCTACTGAGGTACAGCCTTTCTCTAACTTGTGCAGACCTGCTAATGTGCATTACAGTAAGAAAAAATATATATGATAGTCTGAAAAATACAAGATCTGCCTTATAGCCACCAAGTGAGAGCATGCTGGAAAGGCTACAGAAGAAATACTCAACCATGGCGTTTGATATTTGGGGCCACAATCCATCAAAGCTACACACACACACACACACACACACACAGATGCACACGTGGCTCCTCTGAAGTTTCAGTTGTAACCTTTTCCACAGCTGAAGAAACAAGCTACTTTTTAGTTTACATTTTGAGACAGAAATTGAAAAGTGTGTTGCCTGTTCTTCCACCAGAGCTGGTGAAGTGGTTGGATTTACAATGAGAGAACCTGAGTTTTAAGTCCAACTCCCTCTCAGTCATAAATCTCACTACATGATTTCTAGTCAAAATCCATCAGGCACCTTCTTCGTGTCTCTTTCACCAGTAATTGAGCCCATATTTATTTTGATAGACTTAATGTACTTTTTTTTAATACTGCTTTTAGAGCTTGGTTGTTAGTTGTACTTGCGCTTTTATGATTATATTCCATGGAGTATATAATGCCTCTTGGGATATATTCAGTAGAAGAGTGGGATGATAAAGATGGTGATAACAATAATAATGTTAATATGTGAATTTTGACGAGTCATGATTTCTCAGCCTAGCATATCATACAGCAGGGGTGGGCAGAAGGTAGATCTGGATCTACTGGTAGATCTCTGGGTGGTTTGCAGTAGATTGGCAAGGACATCTGACTCCGAAGTGTCAACAGCAGTGTGATGTCATATGTATGTATGTTATGAATCTGTGTATGCGCATATAATGCACACACACACATTAATGTTGTGACTCTGTATTTATCTGGTAAGTGGTAGGGGTGTGCCAGTTTCGGATTCAGATTTCCAAGCATGGCAGCCATTTTGTGCCATCCACCATCTTGTGCAACTGCTCCAACTAGGGGAGAGATGGGATTCAGCCCTAATGGGAGTGCTCCACCTCCTCCCTGCTTATCCCTCCTCCCCTTGCCCCCCTTGAGGAATGGGGAGAGAGAAAGGGAGGGGGAAGGAGTTTTTTTTTGCAATTTGACAGTGCCATGACTACAAGGACTAAGCCATGTGCTTTTTCATTTGACATGCATGACTGACTTAAGTCCTGCCTTTTGTGGGACGACCCTGGGTGTTATTTGCATAAAGTGGGATGTGTCTGGGGCAGTGGATTTCAAAGTGATGATTGTGGGGAGCAAGGAAAAAGAAGTACAAGCAATAACAACTCTGACCAGTAGAGGGTGCTGTGGTGTTAGGGGTTTCACAAGATGGTGGATGGCAAAAAATGGCCACCATGCTTCGAAAATCTGAGTCCAAAGCTTGCACAGTAGATATAGAGTTAGAGTAGTATGAGTGACAGGAGGTATATTGTATTTGCATACGTGAGATGATTGACTGAATGAGTGGGGTGTGTGTGAAATGGTTTTTGATATATAAACAGGGAGCAGCGCCTGTGGAGTTTAGATAGGGAATAGACAGGGAATGGATAGATAGGGCTTGTGAGGAGATAGATGTCAGAAATGGATCGTCTTTCTCTTTTGCAATCAGCACTACAAGGAGACAAAGCTTTAGGCTAATACCACTTTATTTTGCTAGAAACTAGCTTCTCTACAAATGCTGATTCTAGGAAGCTCTCAGATTGCTTTAGGCCTTTAAACAACTAGTTTGCAATCTCTAATTAGAGGAGACAAATTGGAGGGTAGTGAAGGTGAAGGGGATGAAGGGGTTAACACTGGAGTCATCACCACTCTTGCTCCTGGGAAGCAATGTTGTTGACAGTAAGGGGATGTAAGCAGCACTAGATGAAGTTTCCAAGAAATCTGAGGATCGTGAGTCGCCAGCCAGGATATGCCTAGCACAATCGAGTACTGGGGCACCTTGGTTAGATGAAACTGGATTTGTTCTACGTGCTGTTGGGAACTTAAGGTGATGGGAGTTGTAATCTGAGTGACTGCTCCAGACAAGAGAGGCTGCCTGTCAATGGTCTCCACATTCAATGGATCGGACAAGAGCAAAGCAAATATGTTGCGTTGTCAAACAAACTCTTCATTCATAAAACTAGTAGTAGCTTCAAAATCTACCAAAGCCATGACAATACACAGTGCCTAGGATTGAAATGACATCTTCCACCGTAAAGCATACTGCTGAAATGAAAAAAGCTTGGGGTAACCAGGAGTGAGTTTTGGTGAGGAAGAACCATGAGCCCTTGTTCAGTTCTTTAACTCAAAACAATTCCTAGGTTCAGACTCCTTACATTCTAAATGCCTAAATGCCTTTTGCACCAGGCTCCAGTTAGCACATCTTGTTTTTTTTTGACAGAAAGCAAAGTAGGTCTCACAAGCCTACATCTACCCACTGCTGCCTTACAGGGCTGTTGTAAGAAAAAATACAGAGACTGCAGTATGCTTCTTGAACAAAGATTGTGTGATAGAAATGACAGACTGCCTTGAGGTAAATGACAGACTGGGAGGGTGGTTACTCTCCTACATTAACAGAGTAATCTAACCCGGCGGGGGCAGGTGAGATCTGAAGGCACAGGAGCTGGCTTATCCAAATGCTGTTGGGACCAAATGGAGGGAGGAAGGGCATTTGCTGGGCTGGGCTGGGGTTCATCCCTTCTCTGGTTTCATTTTCTTTATCAGTTTATCTCCCACTGGTGTGAAAGGGAGGGAAATTATTTATGTAGTTCCATGACTGTCAAATATTTTCCCCAGTTCTGGAGTGGGTGTATAATGTCTGGGTATGGGGAGGGCTTTGGATTCAAAACCTCCCCCAAGCTGTGCACATTCCCCCAATCCACCCCTCTTGCCTCTACTGACTTTGGAGTTTCAACATTGGAGAGGCAAGGGCAATGGAAGTTTCTGTGGGACTTAGGAAGGACAGATAACACTTGCAGAAGGCTTTTGCCATTGGGCCAAGGGGTGCTTGCACCCATAGGACCATAGGTTACCCACCCCTGCTGTAGACTAAATGTCTGGGGCTTTGAATGTTCAGGCTTTTTGGGAAAAAGTGGCCCCTTCTGACTCCAGACATTGGTTCCAGCTTTGATGAAACTGATTAATACCTTTGGTGAATTGTCTGGCTTTTCAATTGATTAGTCAAAGTCAGAAATAATGCCGACTGGAGATAGGGTATACTCTAGTATATTGTCACATTCCCTTGGCCCCCACCTTCCTCATGCACACATACAAGAAGAGAGGCTTCAGTCTCACACCTTTAATTCACTATCAACAGGTTCATTACAGATGCAAATCCCTGAAGACTCTCAGGCTACAAAGGAATAACAGCAGGGAATCCAAATGGGAGCTAAGATGTTGCCAGCAGTTTGAACAGGGACTTGCTGGCTAGAATAACTTAGGGAGGGAAACCTCTCCCATCCAGTGATGCTCCCCTACATCGACCCTCACGCATCGCCAACCGCGTCGACCGTCTGAGCTCCACCTCTACCTTTTCCCACTTTGCTCTGCGCTGCAGTCTAGCATCCCTCAGGTCACGCCCCATGCTCTCCTCCTCCTCCTCCTCTTCCTGGATTCTCATGGGGGGAGGGGGGCTTCAGGCCCAGCCATCTGGATTCTAGCATCCTGAGAAGCACGCCTATCCATATCTGAACTCGCTTGGGAAGATGCCTCCGCCGGTTCTGGCTGTTCCCCTTCTGAATCTGAACTGCTAACTATCTCCATATGCTCAGAGTCAATCCTGCCATGTATTAGCCAATTGGCAATTTCAACAGTGCCCAGAGTCTATTACTTATTTGGGAGTAATTATTCCTAGAGATATATCTCACATGATTAGGTTAAATTTAAACAAGTTGTTTAATGATGTTTCACACAATATAGATAGATGGGCATCTTTAAAGTTGAGTTTATGGGGTAAGGTGAATACACTTAAGATGAATACCATACCTCAAATTATTTATGTTATATGTGGGGTCCCTATACGTATACCTGGCAAATATTTCCAAAAACTTTATGCTTTGTTTCATAAATTCTTCTGGGGTTCCTCTCCACCGAGACTATCTTTAAAAAGTGGCCCCTTCTGTGATTGCTTCTTCTTTCTGGTCCTTGTTTACTCCTGGCTTGCTCTGCCCAGTTAACAAGTAGAAGGCTTATTGGCCTGTCTCCTTACTCTCTCTTTTTTTGGCAGGCCAAGGGATGAGTTGGCTGCTACAATTATTAGAAGCTAGCATCAAATGGTTCCTTAACAAGAACAAACAAACACAAGCTCTGATTATTTGGGTGCCAATACATCTTAGTCTGAAGGAGTCCAAACTCTGAAGCCCTGTTCCTATTTATAATTAGATAATACATGCGAGCACTTGGTCAGACACATCATTCTTTGTTTATGAGCATTAAATTAATTTAGGAGGCCAGTTAGAGCTTAGGCAATCTTCATTCTTCTAAAACCAAGGACTGGATAAACTAATTATTTTCAAAGCAAAATTAGGTTGGATACAGGAGGTCATCTTATTGTTTGAGCTAACTAAAATAAAAGCACCCTTCCATATATCAATTCAGACAGGAGGTTAATCGGAGGGCTCCATCACATATGATTATTTTTTTCCAGAGTTGCAGTGAGATCTGTCATCTGTGTCTGCAAACTGCACAAATATCACCCACTTAAATAGCTCCTAGACTGCCCCTTGAATGGCAGAATCCCATTTTGCATCTTGTAGTACCTATAGAGCAATCCACCACAACCCCAAGATACCTTGCATGGTCAGTCACCACCACCTCAGACCCCATCAGTGTATATGTGAAGTTAGGATGTTTTATGTCCCAATATGCATCACATCACACTTGCTTACATTGAACCACATTTGCCATTTTAATGCCCATTCCCCCGGTTTGGAGAGATCACTTTGGAGCTCTTCACAATCCCTTTTTGTTTTAAGCACCATAAATGATTTCGTGTCATTAGCAAACTGGGGTACCTCACTACTCACCCCCTAACTCCAGATAATGTACGAACAAGCTAGAAAGGAAATTGGTGAACAAGTATTTAGGGACAGTATTTCTGTAGAATAGAAATGGATGAACAAGTATTTCTACATTTGCAACTATACATATACATGAACCCTGCAGATTTTATGCAAATGTGTGTCCTCTTTTGTCTTCGCTTTTGGTGAAGCCAGTGGTTTTGAGGGCCCTTGGGTAAAGCCCCCTCAATGGCAGTGGAGGCTGGTGGCACCCCTGTCAGTGGGGTGAAGAATCCATTCCGGGTTTCAGTCAGAACCAGTCAGAACTCTAAAGGAGCCATCCAAGGTGCTCCACACTGGCGCTCACTGGTTCTGGCTGAAACCCAGAGCAGATTCACCGCCTCCCTGACATCGGAGCCACCATCCTCCCCTGCTCAATAGGCCCCCTCCCCTAGAAAGTTTACCTTCTCCCCAAATTGTCACCATCTGCTTTTGCTCCTCACCCTCTTTCTCATCATTGCTGCCACTTGCTTGCTTGACAGGCAGAGAGGCAGTGAGCAAGGAGGCAGTGGCATCTACCGCTCTTCCTTCTCACCACCATCATTGTCTAGGCCAGAGCAAGAGGCAGGTGAAGAAGCAGGTTGCCACAGCAAAGAGGATCAGCAACTCTTGCCAGTGGGCCCTCAGCAGTGGGCCCTCAGTGGGCCCCACCATGCCTACCCTTGATGCCAGCTCTGGGTGAAGCCTTTCCTTCTTTGGGCAATGCATAAGGACCCTAGGCCTCAGCAGCAGCCCAAAGATGGTGTTTGCATCAAGCCTGTGCGTAGCAATTCTAGTTATCCACACTGAAATTATGCATTCCCAAGTGGCAAAAGTAGGGACCAGAGAATGATCCAGGGCTGGGCAGGTTCTTCATATAACAGGAATAATTTCTGATAAATTTTCCCTATTGGAGCACACGTGTCTATTGCAGCCAGAGGAGTCACACATGGGAGTTGTTAACTCTGAGCATAAGGAAACTGGAGAGAAGGAGTCCACAGCAAAGAGAATGAAAATGGTGGGTTTATCTTATTTTAGTAATGTGAGAAGCATCACTAAGACATGTCATTCAACACACTCCTCTTGTCTGTGTGTGCAAATGCCATTTTAAGACATTTTCAGACCATCAGCTTTACTGGCCTTTGTTTTTATGATGGTGATGATGATCATTGTTTAAAACTGCTGGTGCACTTGGATGAGAGTACTAAGGTTTGTAAAAGATGCTGTCAGATTTTTGGCTTCCTAGTCTTCACCATGTTCCACTAGAACAAAATAACAACAAACAATTACAAACAAAACAAAACAAAACAAAACAAGCCCAGTCCTTTTATCAGGAAAGAGCAGGGGGAAAGGCAAGAGGAGGGGGCAGGGATGAGTTGTTGCACTAAATGGCAACAATGGGCGAAACTACAAATTCAATTATAAAATGGGAAGTGTAAGGGAAACAAAAGAAAGAGTTCGTTTGAAGTAAACAATAGAACAGAGATAATTGGCACTTGGCACCTCTTACTCCAGTGAAGTATAAGCCACAGGGGGTTAGTCCAAAGCAGCCATTCCCCAAACGGTCGTCCTCCAGATGTATCTGAACTACAGGTTCCATCATCCCCAGCCAACATGGTTTTTGTGATGCTGAATGGGAGTTGTAGTATAATACATATGAAAAATGCCAGGTTGGGGAAGGCTGATCTGAGATGTTGTTGCGGTATCTATACTTGTAAAGATGTCAGTATAGTTTAGTCTCTGTGGTTGCAACTTCTGTTCTTTGCTTCTGTGGTTTTACCTCCTGTGCCTTGTCTATTAGCTATCATGCTGATAATTGTGTTTTTGTGCTAGGTTTTAGGATTTTTTAAAAAGATTCATAGGTTGGATTTTGATTGTATTATGTTTTATTTGATTTGACAACTTGCGTGACACCTAGAAAATGTGTTTTATAAGGCACCTAAAATCAAAATAACACACAAGCAAACTAACAAACTGCCTTATACCTTTTTGTATAATTGTACAATTGCCATTTTCCTTGATTGTGAGTTCAAAAATCTGTCTCATCGAAATCAATGGGGTGCAAAGATGTTTAACTTCAGCTAGACTGAGCCTTGTTTTTCATTTTCAAAAACAAAATTCTGAACTCTTCCCAAAGTGTCAACTCTTGGCTTTTGCTGCACTTGAGGGGAATGGCAGAATACGTAGAGCCCTGAACTCTATTCAGAAACTCTCCTCCACACATAGGGCTAACACATGGAGCGGGGAGGGGATCACACCTCCTGGCCCAGCCTCTGGTGTTCCATCCCTGACAGATGGCTGTCCAGCTTCCTCTTGAATGCCTCCAGTGTGGGAAAGCCCACCACCTCCCTAGGTAATTGGTTCCATAGTCATATTGCTCTAACAGTCAGGAAGTTTTTCCTGATGCTCAGCCAGAATCTGGCTTCCTGTAACTTGAGCCCATTATTCCGTTCCTGCACTCTGGGATGATCAAGAAGAGATCTTGGCCTTCCGCTCTGTGACCACCTTTCAAGTACTTCAAGAGCGCTATCATATCTCCCCTCAGTCTTCTCTTCTCAAGGCTAAACATGCCCAGTTCTTTCAGTCTCTCTTCCCAGGGCTTTGTTTCCAGTCCCCTGATCATCTTCGTTGCCCTCCTCTGAACCCTGTCCAGTTTGGGTGGCTGACATCAGGAGTGGGGCCAGGAGGCACGATTCCCCTACACCTACAGCAGCAAGCAACCTTTTTTCTGTCGAGAGCTACATTCTGTTGTAGTAATTTTTAGACTGTTTATTCAGACACAAAGAATACACACATGTGCAGGTGTGGTCTGGAGACTGAACAACCCATGTAACAGTTAGCACTCACATTTATACATACAAGTACACATGATGCATTAATCTTTAAGCAGATTGGTTACAGTTTGCTACATTGCCATCCATGTACACAAGCATCAGCTAGTGCCCTTTGGTAGGCAATCAGCAGCTTCCTTATAACCACGTTGCAATATAGGGACCAAGGAGACGATGTACAGAAATGACAATTTGTCTACAAAAGAAGAAGAAGAATGTGCCTAACCCCAAGGCTAAGAAAGACGGTCTGCAGCTTGAACTGTCTGGAGGCAGAAAGTTCAAGCAGAAGCAGAAGTTTGGAATGGCTTCTTATCACACTCTTAGCACAAAGCTTTCCTTCTCCCCTCTCCCCTGGCTCCCAAGATGGAGGGACATAGACTAAGAGAGTTCTTTCACGATTCCCTCACAGGTAGGCTGTCAGAGGCTGAAGCCAGCATTGGTAAGGCCAGGGCCAAAAGTGAAAGTGGGCCACTGCTTTTCGCTTTCTGCCACCCCCCATTTTCTGTTTCTGCCACTCCCCTTTTCTCTCCCCCTCTCTTTCTTCCCGCCCAGCGATCTGCCAGGGAAGAGACAGATCGCTCTTGCCAGAGGTCTCAACAGATCACATGCGGAGGGCTTTTGAAATTAGTCCGAGGGCCACATGAAATTGGGCTGAGGGCCACATTTGGTCCTAGGGCTGCAGGTTGCCCACCCCTGACAGAGAGGATCATTTCTGAATAGGGCTCTGGCCATAGCCCAATAAAACCTACCCTTAATGGACACAAAGCGTGGAATGCTCAAGAGCTCTCCTGCAGCTCCCATTCATTTCAGCAAAGCTTGCACAAGAAAGCTTCCTGCTGGGTCCTGCCCCAAATCTTTAACTTTCCTAAATATCTGAAGCTGATAATGAATGTCTTATGAGCTCTGAATATCTCAGTCCATTTTTTTTAGCATCATTATTAATCTGCAATTAAAATTTCCAGCAAAAGCAATAACTGTTATTGTTGATGGTAAGTGGGGATGTGTATTGGTCTTCAACTCCCATCAGCCTCAGCCAGCATGGCCAATGGTCAGGAATGCTGGGAGTTGTAGTCCAAAACACCTGGGGGCACCAGGCTCACGAAGCCTGCTCCAGACTAAGGGAAGTGTGTGCGTGTGTGTGTGTGTGGGAAACTGTTGCGTTGTGTTGCTGCTGTACTGTGCTATCTTCAACCAGTAGGCAGAGTGATGTGGGTGACTCAGGCAGCTGATCTATGGTGTCATGAATGGTCATTGCATTTATTAATGCATTCTGACGATGAGAGGAGAAGCACTTGTGGGATTTTCTGCCTCAGGTGTCAAAATAATGTGACCTAGGGTGGCCAGGTATCCTTTTTTAGTGAGAGCAGTCCTCTATTTCAAGGGCTGCCAGAGGACAGTCCTCTGTTTGAAGGCATCCTCTATTTGAAGCGGTATCCTGTCCTGTCCAGTTCCAGTTTAAAGTTAATGAACCATAACATCTGTTGCCCATCAATAGTTAGCACCCGAATAGGAGGCTAAACAGGCAGGCACACAGGTCACCTCATCACCGTCTTCCACAGTATGGTGAAATGTACTGTATTTCTATTTAAATTATAATAATTATTTCTAAATGTGCATCTATGCATATAAATTAGCACACGCAAATGTTATGCAAATCACTGTCCTCTTTTGCCTTCTTTTGTGCATGTTTTTTGGTAACTTATTTGTGGCCACCCTAACATGAACTGCCTTGGGCACCTGGACCTGGGGAGGGGAAGGGAGTTATTTGCCACTCTGCCTCAGGCATCCGGATTTCTTGGGTGGCCCTGGCTATGCTTAAGAGGACAGTACACAGTTAATTCACTGAGCCTCATTCTAGAACACAAACAGCTCACTGGGACCAGGATAATGGCACCTTGGAGGAACCTCGCTGGCTGGTGGGCAGTCAGGCAAAAAGGAAGGATGAAGCTGCAAGTGATCTGAGTAACTTTCTGAGTTTTATACTGGGGATTTTATCAAATGTTGTGCCAGAAGGTAAACCCCCTTTTCTTACATGAAATGAGTTGTGCCTGGTGAAAGACGTATGTTCTAGTGACTGGCTTCTAATGAAATCTGCCAAGAGTGATTGGAAAAGCA
Source organism: Heloderma suspectum (assembly GCF_057233095.1). NCBI lineage: Eukaryota > Metazoa > Chordata > Lepidosauria > Squamata > Helodermatidae > Heloderma > Heloderma suspectum. The sequence continues at coordinate 32,017,213 of NC_139459.1, forward strand.
ACAGTTCAAGATGAGGTTGAGAAAGTAATTCTGACCAGGATGTCCTGTTTTACTAGTTTGGCTGTGCTGATTGAAACCGTCTGTGAAACAACAGCCTTTGCGTGATAGGCTCAGACGCAAATTAATCGGCCAACAGTTTGTTGACCTACTAAACACAAAGCACAACAGCTCCGTAACGACAAACAGATACAGTTACTTTGCTGCTTGGTTAAAAACTTCACTCCCCAGAAAGTTTTTAACACCGTAGCCTTTTCAGGGTTGAATATAGAATTCTCTGCTAGACACATATGTCCATTTGAAGGTTATGAATAATCTAAATAGGGCGACTGCTCATGAATCACTCCAAAAAAGGGGACAAAAGGGGATACAGATATGGGAAAAGGGCATATGCTAATTTAGATATATAAATGTAAAAATTAGAAATCCTGTCATTTAAATCAGGGGTGGGCAGTTGTGGCCCTCCAGACGTTTTGGCCTAGAGCGTCCATGAGCCCTAGCCAGGATAGCATATGGTGAAGGATGATGAGACATGACACCCAAACATCTGGAGGCCCATAAGTTGTGCACCAATGATATAAATAATCATACAAAACGTCTCACCATAGTGGGGAGGACTATATGACTGGGTGACCTGTGTGCCTGCTCCATCTGGGTGCTGTTGGTCAACGGGCAACTTCGAGGCCCCTGCTGCTTTCCCTTCCTATGGTTCTTTGACTTTAAACCAGACTTGGACTGGAGAGACCTTCAAACAGAGGATGCCTTTAAAGAGAGAGCTGTCCTCTGATGCCGCTTCACATAGAGGACTGTCCTCTATAAAGTGAGACACATGGCCACCCTAGATGCATGCAACTCACTGTCCAGTCATTTCTTAAACACAAGATAAGAACATAATAACTGCTTTTCTGGATCAGACCAAGAGTCCATCAAACTGAGCATCCTGCTCTCAATCAGGGGCCGGCCATATGCCTCTCAGTAGCATGTCACTGCACATGAAGCCAAAGCCTTCCTTTGTTTGTCCACATCATCTAGTATTCCAAGGTATACTGCCTCTAAACATGGAAGTTCCATTTAGCTTTCACGACTAATAGCCACTGATGTACTGATGCATTTTCCTGCCATGCTGTGGATAATGTGGGGCCAAGCTAAACATTTCTCTAGTCATGCACAGTGTAGCTATATATGATAGTTTTTCTTACCCTTGAGTAAGAATGCACAGCTCCAATTTGGATTGGAACCATGGTGCTCTGGGGATAAGACTCCAACGGAGACCTTCTTTTTTTCAACCCCTTCCCCCTATGGGGTAGAATTTTGGGGGAAAATGGATGGGGAAGGTTTAACACCCCCCTCCCCCCGGAGCACCATGGTCACCCCCTGAATTGAGGCCATGTGTACTAACTGGAGATGGAGCTATACATCTAAGGTGGAGTTTAAAAAAAAATTCAGATAGCACCAGTGGGGCATTAGTGTTGGTGGCTGATCAGTAATGGGATGGAGAGGGAAGTTAACTTGTTCCTCCCCTGCTGCCATCCTGAGGAAAATCCCTCTTCTGAAACTAGTATTTGCTTTGGGATCAAATCCTCCATTAACTGGGGCTCTTCCGTGCAGCGGATCCATTGAAGTTTGCTTTAGTTTGCATAATGGCAGATCCCAGTGAAATATTTACTTGTACTTTACATCAGCTGATACTATCTTATGAGTGAGATGGAGTCAAAGCAAAAAAATGTAGAAGAAACAACCACATCTCTTAAAAAGAAAAGGATATTTAACATTTTCATGCGGTGATAGAAAATATCTTCAAATCAGGCCCATGAATTCTTTCTTTTATCTGTCTTTTATTAGCCATGTGTATTGCTTTTTATTATGCTTTTTAAGAGGCACCCCCAGCAGACATGGGTGATTTGGAGGCAGAGGGGGAGGAGGTGGAGGGGTTTTCTGAGGTGTCAAGGTTGCAGGAGACTGGTAGTCTCAGAGTGGAGGTTGTCCAGGTGCAAGCTAATAAGTTGGGAAGTACCCAGCCAGGGCCCTCTTCACCTATGAGAATGCCAGAGCAGAAGGAGGAGAAATACACGATCCAAGGGAGAGACATCAGGCTAGGTGTCAAGGGCTCCTTGGAGGCCTCTCTCAGTCTAATCCAGTAGCCAAGTCCAGACACAGACAAATGGATTCTTTTCAAAGCTTTATTCCTCTTTTACAACTTAACAACTCTACTGTTAGCAACTAGATATGAGCAGCAGAGTACCTATGCGCTACGTTGGAACAGTTGGTCCCCGTTTGAAAGGGAATTACTGGCAGACCCCTGAACTTAAGGACTAGGGAGAGTCCCTCCCCTTTTCCCTTGGATACTCTGGGCGCAGCTGTTGTTTGCGCGCCAACCGGGCACTACACCTCCTTTCTGCGCCCTCCATTTGGTGCCGCTCTCTGCGTCGGCGTCGCGCGTCCATCAAGTCTGCTTCCCGTGCTCTGTCACTCCCAGGACTGCTATCTAAGCTAGGAATGCTGGTGGGAAGAATCTCTGTCAGCTGTTGGCCCTGGGAAAGAGGAGCGCACTCCTCTCCCAGGAGCGACTCCTCTTCCTCAGAATCAGAACTACTCTGGGATTCTATGGGCTCAGTGTCTACCCTGACACTAGGCAAGAGGAGCAACATCAACTCATGAGGTGTTCCAAAAGGCTGGCCATGCAGGGAAGGTCCCTCTGGAAAGACCCACCCGAAGGGAAGAGCTTAACCAGCCACTCAGGTTGTCAAAGAGATGGTTGGCACCAGTTTTTGTTGCAGTTATTCTAACAGTGCTTTAACCAAAGATAGTTCTTGTAGCCTAAGTGGTACTGTTATGCAAAGCTGTCTAGAGACTTCGCAGCTGTTCGTGAATTCTGATTGAAACCTGAGGCGCTGCTGATCGAACCGTAGTTTGCATAATAAAAGCAGTTGTTTTGCATTTTGACTTCTCTGATGGATTACAAAGAGAGACCCCAGGCTGGGCACTTGACAACAGCAACCCTACAACAGAGCATGGATTCTGGGTGGTTTGTTAACCACTTCAGCCAGCCACCCTTGCTGGACTCAGACTTCACAGCAAACTGTGCCCAGAGAGGGTAAGTAGGCAAATCAGCCAGCATGCGACCGGCATGTCTGTGGGTGGTTAATAAGCCATTGTGGCTAATTAACCACGCTTGTGAACAATGTGTTTCCCTTGGCTTTGAGGAGCTTTGTGAACCATGTCTCACCCATGAACTTTCCAGGTCTGGATAGTGAATCTGTGGGTGTGGCGGAGGGGGATTCCTGTCACTACTGCAACACATTGCTCTTGCATTAAGAGATCTTTGATGCAATGTGGCACTCCCTGGTTCCAGTGATGTGAGTTTTCCAGAAAACTTTGAATCAGAAAACGTTTTGCTGCCCTAAATAGCTGGAGATCCGATCTGGCATATTATTATTATTATTATTATTATTATTACCATCACCATCAGCACCATCAACATTCCTCTAATGAGCTTAAGTTGGCATATGTGGATCTCCCACTATCCCCCGCCCATCCCAATTGTAACCTCATGACAACCCTGTGAGGTCAGTTAGGCTGAGAGATAGTGCCTGGCTCAAGATCAGCCAGTGAGCTTCAGAGTCCTACTCTGACCATCTCCACCACCCTTACTCACATTCGAGTTCTTTTTGTCCCAGTTATGAAGAACTTTGCAAATTTTGGTAAATTCTTACCATATCCAAATTCCTTAGATCAGAAAAGGTTAGGCAGGAAAAAAAATAAAATTTTAAAAATTCAATGAAGTGCATTTAGGCCACAATCCGGGGATAGTGTCCCAGAGGACACAGCGTTTAGCAGATCTCTCTCTCTCTCTGTCTGCAACAAGGGGGCTCCATCCTCACAGGCCTCCCCACTCTGGGTATGTATACCCCTGCTGCACTTGCCACTCTGTTGTCAGTGAGCTGATGGTGGTACCAGGAAAAAAGAGTCATTCTGGGGGCAGATCAGGTAGGATCCAGCAGATCCAAAGCTCTTCTATTCTCTTGACCCCTCTCCCCCCAGAATGGGAGAAAAGTACACCAGCCCTGGAGCTGGCATATTTTCTTTTCCCTCCCGTCCCCCGCGTCCTTTGGAATTAGTGCTTCCCCTGGCTTGAGTTCCCCATCCCCTGCTGCCTTTGGATTGCTTTGCCAGTGTGGTTTAAATGTTCTTTTCAAAGCTTTACTTGGAAATTATTTTTAATGGAATACTTGTAAATATTTTAAGACATGACAACTCAATAGTTTACACTTCCCTTACATTACTGAGATTTTAGCACTGAAAAGTGTTAACGTACTAATTATTTATTTTAGAGAAATGCTACCCCACGCTTGCCCTCCCCCCTCCGCCAGAGGGCCCCCAGGAGAGCTTCCAGATTAAAAACACAAGTATACAATAAAAACAATGAGAATAAAACAGAACAAAACAAGTATAGCAGATCAGTTAAATCACTAACACAATTATAGCATGCCCAAAGAACTGTGCACATAAATATATGTACTTCCTAGGGATACTCACATCACCTGGAAAAAGTTAATTATAACTTTAATTTTAGATTTGACTGGTATGGTGTCCATTTCAGCTGCCCAATTTGAGAGGTGTTGCATCTGTCCATTACATTACTAATTAATTTTATGAAACGATGCATTTTTTAAACTGGAAGATGTTTGTAAAAATATAGCAGTGGGGGGGGGGGAAATATTGTGGAAAGTTCCCACCCCACCCCCCTGCTTTGGTCTGGTTTATATAGATGGCATGGGTAGACCTGGTTAAGTGAAGCAAAATGGATAGCCCCACTTTTTGGGGGGCAGGGAATAGGAGGTTGGACTAGAATTATTTTTTAAAAAATCTTTTCAACTCTATGATTTCACAAGGTTAAATTCTTCATCACCAGGACAATTGGGTGGGGGAATGTCTCTGAATTTCATGGACCTCCAATGGTGTGCCATTGTCATCACTACTATGAAATGCTCCACCATCCATTAGCTTTCCTGCTCATCCATAGTCAATTCTACCTTTGAGCTTGTAGAATATGACTGGATATGGGATGAGTAATTACACAAGGAAGACACAGTTGTTCAGTTAGATGAAGACACTGGAGAGGTCACATCAGAAGAACAGCTCAGCTCAGGGTATCAAGACTCTCTCTCAATACACTACCATCATGGATGAGTCCAAAGATTAGAGCTGAAATGGAAAAACTACCTGTCTCCCTATTAATACCATAGAGATGGAAGGGCCCATGATATTTCAACTGGGAAGGGCATAGAAAGCATTTGCTTTGCACATAGAAGGGAGCAGGCTTAGCGTCTGGCCTCTCCCCTGAAATGATCTCATGTGTTAGGGATGGGAAAGAACTTTTTGCTTGTGAACTTGTAGAGCAGCTTGTCAGAGTAGGCCACGTTAGGTGAGATCAGGCTTTCCCAATCTGGAGTCCTCCAGATGTTTTGGGCCGCAATGCCCATCAGCCCAAGCCAGCATGGCCAATGGTAATGTATGACGGGATTTGTAGCCCCAAACATCCAGAAGACACCAAGTTGGGGAAAGCTGGATTAGATGGAGCAATGGCCTGACCTAGTATCTCCCAGGGAACCGTGGAACAGTCGACATGACCTTCTGCTCCACTCTCCATCTTTGGTTGTTAGAAGGGTTTCCACCCTCACTAATAAATCTGTAGGGGGGGGGGCTAAGACTTCCCACAGTCTCATGGGGCCAGTCTTATGGAACTCTTATGGAGCACTCTCCTCTCCTAAGCTCTTTTCAGACTCTCTTCACACCACGTGATTACCAGTGGAGAGTGGGGAGAAGCCTGTTGGCCGCAACCCTGCTACTGAGGCTTCCCATATGTTTGGGACTGAATGTCTGCAGTGGGGAGCCTTTTCTATTCAGATAGTCTCCCCACATGAATTAGAACCTTGGAAGATCAGGCTTCTAAACTGCAAGGGGAACTTCCATGAGTAGAAAAGTCCCTCGCTCTCCCCAAACCAGAAGTTCAGTCCCTAATACATGGGGAGTTGCAGAAACAGTGATGGTGATGTGTGGGAGGGGATGGGGGCCAACAGGCACCACTCCACCTTGCATGACAGTGATCATGTTGGGGTTGGGAGTGGGAGGAGAAGCCTTCATAGGACTGCAGTGATAACATTTTTAGCCTTTTAAGGCACAATCCTAAGCATGTTTAAACAGACAAAAGTCCTACAATCCCCAGCATTTCCCCAGCCAGCCATGCTGGCTGGGGAATGCTGGGAGTTGTAGGATTTCTTTCTGTCTAAACATGCATAGGATTGCAGTCTTGGTCACGTCAAAACTTCCTTTAAAAATAACATACATATACGTTTTAATTGTTTTTTTATTGTGCTTTTAACTTTTATTTATCCATTTTTTTTGGTGTTGGTAAGGAAGCACCTTAATGTTAATTTGAAGAGAAGTGGGATGAAAATTCAAATTAATTGATCAGTCAACCCATCCATCCATTCCTTAGCTGAGAGTGAGGCTGGGGAAATTCCCCATTTCTAATTGTAGCATGGTGGAACTTCTCACACATTGTTTCGAATGTGCCTCCTCCTGACTCCTCCTCCTGGTTCTTGCCAGGGCACAGTGGGGGTAATACTGGAGGAGATGTAGGCTCTGGACAGACCAACATAAGCAGCAGAATGAGCTGGTAGTGTCAAGGTCTGAGCCCTCCCGGCTGGCGTGTAGTTATCCAGAGGAGTCGATATCCAAGTGAAAAGGCTTTATTATGCTAAGGAATCAATCCATCAGCCATTTTAGTTTCAGACTTCGTCATCTTTACAAAAATCCCAGAGTACATTGACGCAACACTAATAGCTTAGGTAAAGACCTTTTTAGGGATTTACTGCAATAGGATAGGCTGTTGTTGCAAGTCTGACAGTAATCTACAACACAGACCCTGAAAGACTTTCGCAGACCTGCCCTCAGGAAGGGTCTTCCCTTAGGGACCTCCGGTGATGGGCTAATCTAGTGGAACACCTTAATTCTTTATGTCGCCCCTCCCTCTTTACTGTGCATCTCATATGTGCATCTGTCATGCTCAACTCTTCCCCCTCTGAGACTTGGTAAGTTTCCATGGCAGGAGAAGTTATGTTTGGGCTTTGAGCCAACTGATTAGATGGCCCCTGGGAAAATTCTTCCCTGTTTCTGTCTCCTTGAGTTCCCTGAGGCTTTGTTTCCTCACCCTCTGACTCTGATGATGGGTCTACCTCCACGGTCTCTGCAGGAAGTCTGGCCCCAAACTTGACAGGTAGAGTGGACTCCAGCATGTCAGATTGTAGATGGGAAGTACAATTTTTGAATGGTTCTTCTGCACAATTTTTAAAATCCCCTGAAAGTAGAAAGCTAGCTTCTCAAGGAGAAAAGTTCTAATCCAGCACTTGCAGAGAGTATTATATAACATGGGGAAGTTAAAAATGTGTTTCCCACTCTTTGAAGTGATACAGTCTATTGTGATGCAGTCTATTCCCATCTCAGGACTCTACCACCTCACTTCCACATTACTTCTGGCATGCTATGCAGGCTGAGCCCCAGGTGTAGCTGAACATATTGCTGAATACTAATACACATAATTGCTTCTCAGATAAGATATTGCATTTCCTGCATAAGAGTGTTTAGCACAGAATGCAGAACACTCCAGAGTGAAGGTGACACATTTGATCACAATATTCTGAGTAAATTTCTGTATAAAGCTCTATCCAGTGATATTTACAAGGGGAAATGATGTCTCCTATGCCTGCATTTTAAAGATAAGTCCTCCTGGTTATCCTCTAAATCCATTAGAGACATTTTTTAAAAGGGCAAATCAACATTTGTTAACTATTTGGGCACAGCATCCACCCCCACCCTTCTCCAGAAATCAGAAAAAAACTAGACTGGAGGCATAACAACAAAAGGATGTCACAGATATGAGATGTGCCAAGTCCTGTTTTCATTAGTTATATGAGCACTAGACAGGGAAGCAAATCAACATTGTTTTGGGGTTTCAAGTATTAATCTCATTGTCAAATAGCCTATTCAATTTATTACTTCTCCTTCCAATTTCTAAATTCCAAATTCAATTGGTCTAATGGTTTCCATATTGAAGGTCGTCTCACAGCATGAATAAAGTATGGATTTTCCCATGAAAAGTACAGACAGCAAAGGCTAACAACAACAACATCCATCAGTTTATCACCGAAATTCTGGCACGAGGAAAAGAATATTATTCAATCTTAGCATTCTTTGGTATGTATTCCTACTGCCTCTCTGCTACATCTATCTGGGGTTATTTTTATGTCATAGTGAGAGTGATTTGAAAGTGTTGGAATACTTATGCAGGAACACACTAAAAATGTGAGGTGGTTCTGGATATCTATGCCTTTGATATCATTGCGTGCAATGCCATGAGCCAGGTGTTGTTTTGGAAGACGTCTACTGAGGGCTGGTTTGTTCTGGACATTCCCAAGTTTTAAGTTCATGTAACTACATTTGTCCATATTCATTACCAGGACCAGCCCTACCATAAGGCAGAGTGAGGCAGCTGCCTGAGGTGGGAGTCATGGCATGGAAGCAACATGCGGGAAGATAGAGCTGTCCCCATTCAGCCTTTCCTGCACCCCCTAAGCTAGCCTGCTGCCCTCAAATGCAGTGGGGAACACTGTCCCATTACCAATCGATGAAAGATTCAAATTGTCAGTCCAGCTGGCTTCTGTATGGGGGAGGCGCCATCTTGGCCTTTTCCTCGGCAGCAAGATGTCATTTATTTATTTATTTATTTATTTATTTATTTATATTACATTTTTATACTGTTCAATAGCTAAGGCTCTATGGGCAGTTCACAATTAAAACTATAAAATACAACTTGACAAGACATAATATAAAAAATTAAAAGTTTAAAAGTACCATGTAAAACCAAAGTAAAACCCAGCAGCAGTTACAGCCCAAGGAAAGCCTGTGTGAATAAGTGTGTTTTCAAGAGGTGTTTAAAAGATGCTACATTTTCTGCCTCCTGAACTGCATGAGGTAGAGGTTTTTCCAGAGGGTGGGTGCCACTTCAGAGAAGGCCCATCGTCACGGTTCTTCATGGCAACATTCCTTTCGTCTTGGGTCAGCCATGTTCATCGCTGTCTATTCTTGCCCTTTTGTTACCTCCCTCTGTTGCTTCCCCTATTGTCTATTTTACACTGTAAACTTCTGGGAGCAGGGACCCATCTAGTTTTGCCTATATAACCATGTAATATGCTATGTTCACTGATGGTATGATATAACAGTATAATTATCCAATTTATTTTTATTCCTTAATTAAAATATTTCTAACCCGCCCTATATCAAACCTCAGGGCAGGGTACAATATTTTTTTAAAAAAAAATCAGTATAAAACCAATCCATTATAATCATTAATAGTCCAAGCAAATGAATCAACAACCTAGCTACAGTCAGTTAGACCCCAAAGCTTGGGTAAATAGCAAGGTACTAAGTTGGTGCAAACATGAGTCCAGTGTTGGTGCCAGCTGGGCTAGTGAGGGGATGGCATTCCATTACTACTACTAATACTGCAACTAGTAGCATTAGTAGTAACTAAGTGGTAGTAACTAATGAACAAATAATTTTGAGTGCTACAGCACATGTTACAGTTACCCTGGGTAGGCTGTCCAAATTGCCTCCTAGTGGCAAGTGATATCCACCTGGCCTGTGATGTTTAGAAGGGCTTACCATGTGGAGCTCAGCCATCCCTTTGTGAAGCTCTGTGTCTCTTGCAGATGCTGCCAGAAGTGTGGTAGGGAGATGAGACCGACATTATGACTGACAATTTTCTTCATGGCAATTGCTTCTAAATGTATTTTATTGTATTTATTGATTTGATTTGTACCCTGCCTCCCTACCAAGAAAAATAGCACTCAAGGCAGCTTACAATCATAAATAAAACTTGACTAAGATAATAATAAAAAAGACACATTAAAACACAGTTAAAAATACAACAACAGCAGAATAAAATCAACATCCAACCCAACAGACTAACTTAGATGCTAAAGACCTGCTTGAATAAAGAGGTCTTTTGCATCACCACCAAATGTACCTTTGAAGGTGGCAGTCTTGAAAGAAAGACTTCTTCAGAAGATCTTAAGATCCAGGCAGGCTCAGATGGGAGAAGGTGGTCTTTCAGGTAGCCTGGTCCCAAGACATATAGCGCTTTATAGGTCATAACCAGCACTTTGAACTCTTCCTGGAAACAGACTGGTAGCTAATATAGTTGTAACAAGAGAGTCACGTGCTCCCTGTCAACAGTCTGGCTACAGCATTCTGGATGAGCTGAAGTTTCTGAACAGCTTTTTAAGTCAGACCCATGTAGAGCATGTTACAGTAGTCCAAACGGGATGTAACTAAGAACGGGCACAGTTGGTGCACTAGCCTCAGATGCTCAAATGCACTCCTGAGCATCCAATGCATAATGAGCATGCAGTGACTGGGTGATCTCTCACCATGGGTAGATCATTCTTGGAAGCTTTCCCCTGGAATCTGTCATGTGTTTTCCAAACCTGAAACACACTTCCAGTTGTCATCAAGAATATCCATAAAAGTGCAATTCACAAACTGGAAAACATGTTCCTTGGACAGGTGTTTGATAATACCCTATTGGTTGGTTGTATAGGGCATACATATATGAACATATGAAACTGCCTTATGCCAAGTTGGTCTAACTAGCTTAGTTTAGTGTACTCTGACTGGCAGCATGTGTCCAAGATCTTAAGTAGAGTTCTTCCCAGGCTTGAATGGATAAGTTCCCACTGGGCTGAAATGTCAAAGCATAGCTTCTGCTTAAGGCACGTTTACCAGGACAGACATGCATCAGAAGCATTGTTTTTTCTTTCTTTTTTTTAAGGAATGCTTTCTGACATTCATTTCAGAATGTGGATTAGGACAAATAACGTAGGAAGTGGTCTTAACAACTGCTTATTCAGAATAAACATACTAACATCTTCAGTTAATTTCAGAGCACTGAATTGGTCTTTTGAATACTCTGCTGATGGTCACAATTGTAATTCACCTCCCAAAATCTGGGCATGGACATGGAGAATTGTCACATGAGCACATATGTCAAAATGTCCAAAACATGACAATATTTGCTCAGAAAGCAATGTTGCATTGACCACAACGTAAATAAAATAAAACTATTTGACCCTGAGAGGTGATTCAAACATGCTCTGTTTGATGTGCTACAGTCCTCTCATGTGTCTCTACCAGCTTAGAATTGTTGTTCTTCAGTCGTTAAGTCATGTCCGACTCTAAGTGACCCCATGGACCATAGCACGCCAGGCCTTCCTGTCCTCTGCTCTCTTCCGGAGCGTGCTCAAGTTCATATTCATTGCATCGGTGATGCTATCTAGCCATCTCATCCTCTGCTGTCCCCTTCTCCTTTTGCCTTCAATCTTTCCCAGTATCAGGGTCTCTTCCAGTGCGTTTTCTCTTCGCATTAGGTGGCCAGAATATTTGAGCTTCAGCTTCAGTATCTGTCCTTCCAATGAGCACTCAGGGTTGATTTCCTTTAGGATGGACTGATTCGACCTCCTTGCAGTCTAGGGGACTCGTAAGAGTCTTCTCCAGCACCACAGTTTGAAAGCATCAATTCTTCGGCGCTCAGCCTTCATTATAGTTACTACTATACAACGTATACAGCCATACGTTACTACTGCGAAAACCATAGCTTTGATTAGACGGACCTTTGTCGGCAAGGTGATGTCTCTACTTCTTACTATGCTGTCTAGGTTTGCCATCGCTTTCCTCCCAAGGAGCAAGCGTCTTTGAATTTCATGGCTACAGTCACCGTCTGCGGTGATCTTGGAGCCCAAGAAAATAAAATCTGTCACTGCTTCCATTTCTTCCCCTTCTATATGCCAGGAAGTGATGGGGCCAGATGCCATGATCTTAGTTGTTTTAATGTTTATTTTCAAACCAGCTTTTGCACTCTCCACTTTCACCCTCAACAAGAGGCTCTTTAGATCCTCTTCACTTTCTGCCATTAGGGTGCTATCGTCTACGTATCTGAGGTTGTTGATAATTCTCCTGGCAATCTTAATTCCGACCTGTGATTCATCCAACCCGGCGTTTCTCATGATGTACTCTGCATATAAGTTAAATAAGCAGGGCGACAATATGCAGCCTTGTCGTACTCCTTTCCCAATTTTGAACCAATCAGTTGTTCCATGTCTGGTTCTTACTGTTGCTTCTTGACCCTCGTACAGGTTTCTCAGGAGACAGGTAAGGAGGTCTGGTACTCCCATCTCTTTCAGAATTTGCCACAGTTCATTGTGATCCACACAATCAAAGGCTTTAGCGTAGTCAATGAAGCAGAAATAGACGTTTTTCTGGAATTCTCTTGCTTTCTCCATGATCCAGTGAATGTTGGCGATTTGATCTCTAGTTCCTCTGCCTCTTCGAAACCCAGCTTGTACTTCTGGTAGTTCTCGGTTCACATACTGCTGAAGCCTAGCTTGTAGGATTTTGAGCATCACCTTGCTGGCATGTGAAATGAGCGCAATTGTATGGTAGTTTGAACACTCTTCGGCATTGCCCTTCTTTGGAATTGGAGCGCAAACTGACCTTTTCCAGTCTTGTGGCCACTGCTGAGTGTTCCAAATTTGTTGGCATACTGAGTGCAGCACTTTAACAGCTTTTCATCTTTTAGGATTTTAAATAGCTCAGCTGGAATACTGTCATCTCCGCTAGCTTTGTTGTTAGCCTAAGGCCCACTTGACTTCACTCTCTAGGATGTCCGGCTCAAGTTCAGTGACCGCACTATCATGGCTATCAGGGACATTAAGATCTTTCCTGTATAGTTCTTCTGTGTATTCTTGCCACCTCTTCTTAATCTCATCTGCTTCTGTTAGGTCCCTGCCTTCTTTGTCCTTTATCATGCCCGTCTTTGCACAAAACGTTCCCTTGAGATCTCCGATTTTCTTGAAAAGATCTCTAGCCTTTCCCATTCTATTGTTTTCCTGGATTTCTTTGCATTGTTCATTTAAGAAAGCCTTCTTGTCTCCCCTTGCTATTCTCTGGAAAACTTCATTCAGTTGGGTATATCTTCCCCTTTCTCCCTTGCTTTTCGCTTCCATTCTTTCCTCAGCTAAAGCCTCATCAGACAGCCACTTGCATTTCTTTTTCTTTGGGATGGATTTATTTGCTGCCTCCTGAACAATGTTACGGACCTCCATCCATAGTTCCTCAGGCACTCTGTCTATCAGGTCTAATCCCTGAAATCCACTGTATATTCATAAGGGATATGATTTAGGTCATACCTGAATGGTTTAGTGGTTTTCCCTACGTTCTTCAACTTAAGCCGAAATTTTGCAAGAAGCAGCTCATGATCTGAGCCACAGTCAGCTCCAGGTCTTGTTTTTACTGACTGTATGGAGCTTCTCCATCTTTGGCTGCAAAGGACATAATCAATCTGATTTCGATATTGACCATCTGGTGATGACCATGTGTAGAGTCGCCTCTTGTGCTGTTGGAAAAGAGTGTTTGCTATGATCAGCGTGTTCTCTTGGCAAAACTCTCTTAGCCTTTGTCCTGCTTCATTTTGTACACCAAGGCCATGCTTGCCTGTTATCCCAGTGATTTCTTGACTTCCTACTTTAGCATTCCAATCCTCTATGATGAAGAGGACATCTTTTTTTGGTGTTAGTTCTAGAAGGTGTTGTAGGTCTTCATAGAACCAATCAACATCAGTTTCTTGGCCTCAGTGGTTGGGGCATAGACTTGAATTACTGTGATGTTGAATGGTTTGCCTTGGATTCATACTGAGATCATTCTATCGTTTTTGAGATTGTACCCCAGTACTGCTTTTCCCATCCTTTTATTGACTGAGTGCTACTCCATTTCTTCTAAGGGATTCTTGCCCACAGTAGTAGATATAATGGTCACCTGACTTAAATTCACCCATGCTTGTCCATTTTAGTTCGCTGATTCCCAAGATGTCGATGTTCAATCTTGCCATCTCATGTTTGACCACCTCCAGCTTACCTTGATTCATTGATCTGACATTCCAGGTTCCTAAACAATATTGTTCTTTACAGCATCGGACTTTCTTTTCACCACCAGACACATCCACAGCTGAGTGTCCTTTCGGCTTTGGCCCAGCTGCTTCACTCTTTCTGGCGCTACTTGGAAATTCCCTCAGCTCTTCCCCAGTAGTATATTGGACACCTTCCGACCTGAGGGGCTCATCTTCCGGTGTCATATCTTTTAGCTTTGTGATACGTTCCATGGTGTTTTCTTGGCAAGAATATTGGAATGGGTTGCCATTTCCTTCTCCAGTGGACCACATTTTGTCAGAACTCTCCACCATGACCTGTCCGTCTTGGGTGGCCCTGCATGGCATAGCTTATGGCTTCACTGAGTTACGCAAGCCCGTTCGCCACAACAAGGCAGTGATCCATGAAGGGGACCACCTTAGAATGCATGTAGGCTATTGCTTGTTTGAAAGCATGTCTGTATCAAAATATTTCTTGATACTAGGGAAAGCTCATGTGATGACAGTGAGAAAGTTAGGAAAGCTGCCACATGTCAGCTTTCTACAATCAGGGCCAGAAATATTCGAACAAGGATAACTGTTTTGACAGTTGGCCTTTGTACACCACCACATTGAAGTTGAAAGGAAACACACTCAGATGGGAGTGAAGTCAGGACTTTCAGCTGTAATTCAAGGGGTTTCACAAAAGTGGGGCACTAACCATTCAGGAAGTACAGCCAGTGGCATACCCCCCCCCCATTGTTGGTGGCTCATAAGTAATGGAACAAACCAACATCATTTCAAACTTAAAGATCATCTTTAATACCTGGATGAAAATCCTTTGCATTCAATGACTACCTGAGGTCTGGAAGCCATGGACATTACCAAATGCTGAGTTTCCTCCCTCGAGATGCTTTGCCAGGCCTTTACTGCAGCTGCCTTCAGCTGCTGCTTGTTTGTGGGTCTTTCTGCCTTCTGTCTTGTCTTCAGTAAGTGAAAAGCATGCTCTATTGGGTTGAGATCAGGTGACTGACTTGGCCATTGAAGAACATCCCCCTTCTTTGCTTTGAGAAACTCTTGGGTAGCTTTTGCTGTATGTTTTGGGTCATTATCCATCTGCAATATGAAGCGGCGTCCTATCAGTTTGGCAGCATTCGGCTGAATCTGAGCAGAAAGTATAGCCTTATACATTTCAGAATTCATCCTGCTGCTTTTATCAGCAGTCAGGTCATCAATAAACACCAGTGACCCAGTTCCATTGGCAGCCATACACGCCCATGCCGTAACACTGCCTCCACCATGTTTGACAGATGATGTGGTATGCTTTGGATCATGAGCTGTTCCTTTTCTTCTCCATACTTTTCTCTTCCCATCATTCTGGTACAAGTTAATCTTGGTTTCATTAGTCCAAAGAATCTTATTCCAGAACTGGGCAGGCTTTTTTAGGTGTTTGCTGGTGAAGGCTCATCTGGCCTGTCTGTTCTTGAGTGTTACTAGTGGTTTGCACCTTGTTGTGAAGCCTCTGTATTTACATTCATAAAGCCGTCTCTTGACTGTAGAAGTTGACAATGACATGCCTACCTCCTCAAGAGTGTTCTTGACCTGGCTAGATGTTGTGAAAGGGTTCCTCTTCACCATGAGCAGAATTCTGCGGTCATCCCCTTTAGTTTTCTTCCGTGGTCTTCCAGGCCTTTTCCTGTTGCTGAGCTTGCCAGTTAATTCCTTCTTTTTCAGGATGTTCCAAACTGTTGTATTGGCCACTCCCACTTTTTTTGCTGTCTCTCTGATGGGTTTATTTTGTTTCCTCAGCCTAATGATGGCCTCCTTCACTTGCATGGACTTCATGTTGGGAGTTCCAGTGAACAGCTACCAAATGCAAATGTAACACTCAGAACCACCTCCAGGCCCTTTATCTGCTTGATTGGTTATGGGGTACCCAGGAAACAGGCCACACCTGCCCATGCAGCTGCTTGTCAGCCATTCGTTCCGTTACTTATGAGCCACCAACGATGGGGGTGTCTGTATGCCACTGGCTGTCCTTCCTGAATGGTTAGTGCCCCAGTTTTGTCAAACCCCTTGAATTACAGCTGAAAGTCCTGACTTCACTGCCATCTGGATGTGTTTCCTTTCAACATTTCCTTCAATGTGGTGGTATACAGAGGCCAACTGCCAAAACAGTTATCCTTGTTCCAATATTTCTGGCCCTGACTGTATGCACAGAGACGTATCAATGAAAGGAAAACAAGTCACATGCATTCTGAGATGCCCAAAGGAATGTACCATTTGGCTTTCTGAAAGCCAAGAGAAATTATCAGGGCTAGAATGTGCAATCTGAGACTGTTGGGGAGAGATGTCTGGAAACAAGGGGTGGGGGAAGTTTAAACTGGCAATATGAAAGGGATTAAGAAGGCAGGTGGGAACCAGAAGGGCAGAGTGCAGAAGAAGAGGTGAAGTGACAAGAGAGAGGGGGTTAGAGCCAGATAGAGCTGGCACCACCCATAGGCAAAATGGGGCACTTGTAAGGGTGTACGAAACCCCACTTACCTGGCTCCGCTGGTGTTTGCAGGTGGGGGAAGGCAATTACTTCCTCCCCTCAGAATCCTCGATGGGGGGGGAGGCAATCCGTTCCTCCCCCCCCAGAATCCTGCCTGGCCGGCTCCGCTCCATGGCCAGTCCATGGAGCCGCCAGCTGGGCCAACCTGCAGCGGGGCCTCCACCCATTGCCAGGCTGCTGCGGATGCAAATGGCGTAGGGATGCAAATGGCGGCCGCTACTATGGCCACCATTTGTGGCCGCAGCAGCCCGGCAGCATCCGGAGCTGCCACCGCCGCCACCACCACTTCATTCGCTGCCGCATCCGCCACCAGGTAGGTCCATCCTGGGAGGATTCTGCAGGGTGGTGGTGGGGAGGGAGGCCATTCCGCCACGGACTCTGGGGGGCTGGATTCTAAAGAATCTGGCTTCACTGGAGTCTGTGGCAGAATTCTCCGCCATCCCTAGGCAGTTGGCACAGGCAACAGACACTTCAGGGTGGGGAGTGTCGATGAGGAGTTGTAGGACAAAGCTATGTGTGTCATGCAGCCTGCCTTTCACCTCAGTCCATCTATCCTGCTACTCTCAGTTATGGTGGAGGGTGGCTAGGTGTCCCTTTTTAAAGAGGACAGTCCTCCATTTGAAGGGATGCCAGAGGACTCCCTTCTGTTTGAAGGGCTGCCATGTCCAACTGCAGTTTAAAGATAATGAACCTATGACAGTGGAGGCCGGTGGCTTTGATTTTGGTGGGGCTGTCAATCCAGTCTGGGTTTCAGCCAGAATGCTACAGGAGCTATCCAAGGTATTAAAAACAATTTTGGGGACAGGGTTCAGCACCTTGGATAGCTCCTTTGGAATTCTGCTGGGTTTGACTGAAACCCAGAATGGATTCACAGCCCCACCGACATCAGAGCCACCAGCCTCCACTGTCATAAGAATGGTTGCCCATCAACAGTTAGCACCTGGACAGTAGGCTAAACATTCAGGCACATACGTCACCTAGTCACAGTCTTCCAAGGTGTACTGTATTCCTTTTTAAGTTCCAATAATTTGTATCTATACATATAAATTAGCACATGCAAATGTTTTGCAAATCACTGTCCTTTTCTGTCTCCTTTTTGGTGATAGATTTCTTCTTTTTTGGTGATTAATAAGTGGCCACTCTGTGGAAGACACTGTCCCATTGCCAGCGCTGGAGTAATATTCAACTGCAAGTCCCATCGGCTTCTACAAGTGGGATGGGGAGCAACACCTTTTTGTTGGGGTTAGGCAGCAAAATGTCTTGGGCCAGCCCTAGCCATGGTGTCCATCCAAGGCAGCTGACTAGTGAAGGCTGGCTGATGTTGCATCATGCTCCTGCTAATGTTTTAAAGCCATTTTCACATGAAGGTACAGATTTCATCAGGTTTAGCTGCTCATTTAACATGGACATTTTCATTCCTGATTATTGTGGCAATTGAACAAAGAACTGAAGGAACCAAGGAGAGTGGGGAAGTGAAAGGCTTTTATATCTCTTACAGGAAACTTCTTGACCTTACTTGGGCCTACTTTAAACTAGTTCAATGAACAGTGGGCAAGCTGCAATACTTGGGCTGAATCTGGTTTAAGTTTCCTTGATGTCAATGGGACTATATTGGCTTTAATTCAAGCAAACTGGCTTAAATTGTGCATTGCAACTTACTGTTTGCATAGAAACCAGTAGAAGAAGAGGTAATGATGTTTGGGTAATTCCATAAACTATGGAATTCGCTGTCACAGGATGTAGCGATGGCCACCAATTTGGATGGCTTTAAAAGGGGGTTGGACACATTCCTGGAGGAAAAGGCTATCAATGGCTACTAGTCTTGATGGCTAAGTGCTACTTCCAGTACCAGAGGCAATGAGCCTATGTACACCAGTTGCTGGGGAACATGGGTGGGAGGGTGCTGTTGTGCTCATGACCTGCTTGTGGGTTCCTAGTTGACAGCTGGTTGGCCACTGTGTGAACAAAATGGACCCTTGGTCTGATCCAGCATGGCTCTTATATTCTTATGGATATCTGGATTATTTTCAATCACCTACTTTCATTTATAGGTGGGTCAATCACCTAAGAACATAAGGGCATTATAAGAGCTGTGCTGGATCAGACCAAAGGTCTACCCAGTCCAACATTCTTTTCCTGCAGCAGCAAACCAGATGCCTATGGGAAGCCTCCAAGAGGAGATGAATGCAATAGCACCCTCCCACACATGTTTCCCAGAAACTGGTATCCGGAAGCAAAGTTCTCCCAAAGTGACTGCTACACTGCAGGAAAAAATAAATTTAAACTAGAATGTTTTTTTCTATATTATGGATCCAAATATTTTAATATCTAACATTTATGGTACCAATATTATTCACTTTCTCTTGATTAGGTGTTGAGCCTGGAATGGCAGATAAAAAAATTGCAGTCATCCTGAGTTAGGATGAGAACTTCTCAACTTCCTCCTCTTGTGTTCCTGAAAATGAAGCTTGGAAGGGGTTTTACAATTTGGCATTAGCACATAGGAACCCAAATCACCCATATGATATATTTGTTAGGAATGCTTCCTGACATGATTGCGAGCTGTTTGAAGACAACTGTGTCTCTGGGCTCCAGCAACTCCCCTATGGGGAAAGGTTACAATAATTTGGGGCTATTTAATTTAGGAAAACAGATGAGTAAGGGTGGAGTATGATAGATGTGTATACATTTATATACAGCCAGGGCCAGAAATATTGGAACAAGGATAACTGTTTTGGCAGTTGGCCTCTATACACCACCACATTGAAGTTAAAAGGAAACATTCCCAGGTGGGAGCAAAGTCAGGACTTTCAGCTGTAATTCAAGGGGTTTGACAAAAGTGGGGCACTAACCATTCAGGACGTACAGCCAGTGGCATACAACCCCCCCCCCCATCGTTGGTGGCTCATAAGTAATGGAAGAAACTAACATCATTTCAAACTGAAGGATCGCCTTTAATACCTGGATGAAAATCCTTTGCAGTCAATGATTGCCTGAAGTCTGGAACCCATAGACATGACCAAATGCTGAGTTTCCTCCCTCAAGATGCTTTGCCAGGCCTTTACTGCAGCTGCCTTCAGCTGCTGCTTGTTTGTGGGTCTTTCTGCCTTCCGTCTTGTCTTCAGTAAGTGAAAAGCATGCTCTATTGGGTTGAGATCAGGTGACTGACTTGGCCATTGAAGAACATCCCCCTTCTTTGCCTTGCGAAACTCTTGGGTAGCTTTTGCTGTATGTTTTGGGTCATTATCCATCTGCAATATGAAGCAGCATCCTATCAGTTTGGCAGCATTCGGCTGAATCTGAGCAGAAAGTATAGCTCTATACACTTCAGAATTCATCCTGCTGCTTTTATCAGCACTGCAGTCAGGTCATCAATAAACACCAGTGACCCAGTTCCATTGGCAGCCATACACGCCCATGCCATAACACTGCCTCCACCATGTTTGACAGATGATGTGGTATGCTTTGGATCATGAGCTGTTCCTTTCCTTCTCCATACTTTTCTCTTCCCATCATTCTGGTACAAGTTAATCTTGGTTTCATTAGTCCAAAGAATCTTATTCCAGAACTGGGCAGGCTTTTTTAGGTGTTTGCTGGCAAAAGCTAATCTGGCCTGTCTGTTCCTAAGCATTACCAGTGATTCGAGCTTGCCAATTAATTCCTTCTTTTTCAGGATGTTCCAAACTGTTGTGTTGGACACTCCCACTGTTTTTGCTATCTCTCTGATGGGTTTATGTTGTTTCCTCAGCCTAATGATGGCCTCCTTCACTCACATGGACACCTCTTTGGACCTCATGTTGGGAGTTCCAGTGAACAGCTACCAAATGCAAATGTAACACTCAGAACCACCTCCAGGCCTTTTGTCTGCTTGATTGGTCATGGGGTACCAGGAAACAGGCCACACCTGGACATGCAGCCGCTCGTTCCATTACTTATGAGCCACCAACGATGGGTGTGTGTGTATGCCACTGGCTGTACTTCCTGAATGGTTAATACCCCACTTTTGTCAAACCCCTTGAATTACAGCTGAAAGTCCTGACTTCGCTCCCATCTGGGTGTGTTTCCTTTCAACTTCAATGTGGTGGTGTACAGAGGCCAACTGCCAAAACAGTCATCCTTGTTCCAATATTTGGCCCTGACTGTAGATGCGGAGAAATCGGACAGAGAGACGTTTTTCTCCCTTTCTCATACTACTAGAGTTGGGGTCATCCAATGAAGCTGAACACTGGGAAATTCAGGACAAACAATAGGGAATAGTTCTTTACAAGTGAATGTATCTAATCGCCTTTCAAAGCCATCCAAATTGGTGGCCATCATTACATTTTGTGATAGCGAATTCCAACATTGAACTATGCACTGTGTGAAGAAGTACTTCCTTTTAGCTATCTTGAACCTCCCACCCATCACCTTCATGGGATGACCCCAGGTTTTAGTATGATGAGATACTACCCACAACCCTACCTAAAGAATGCTACTTGAGGAAGGAGGCTAAAATTGAGGGGAGCAGGGGGTAAGCTTGTGGTTTTCTTTAAGGGCTTCCCTATTCTCCCTATGTTTTGAGCACTGGTATTAATGTGGCTGTATTAATCTCCAGCAACAGGAACTCATGGAACCTTACAGATTAATTATTCTCTGCAGCATTTGGGTAGGGAAGCAATTCCAAGTCGGAGAGATTTTTTTCTTTATTGCCTGATCTGGAATTATTTGCTCATCAAGCACCTTCTTACAAGGTTCCTTTGCTTGGCACACTGAGTCTCAGATCCATAGGTTAATCTGTGGGTAGGGTTGGGTGGTGTGATTTAAAGGACTCTAGCTCAGTGGTAGAGCACATGCTTTGTTTTCAGAAGGTCACATGCTTAACCCGAGCATTTCTAGGTAAAAGTTTCTCAGGAAACAAAGACCTTTCTGCCTAAGACATCAGAGAGAAACTGCCAGGAAGAAAGAACAGTCCTGGGTTACATGGATCAATAGTCTGACAGAGTGCAAGGTCATATATACTTGCTTGACCTTGACAGTGAGAAAGGGGAACTGGACTGTGTGGATAATGTCATGATATGGTTTAGTCACTAGGTGGCACTAGACTTAGTTGTATCTGGGTGGAGTTAAGAGTGTTCTCTTGCTGTTCTATTTTTGTTTAAGAAAGAGCCCTGTTCCGGTGTTTTCTCCTAATACTGTTAGAATCATGTGAGGGGAGAATGGGGAAATGCTAGCTAGCTCCACTCCCATCATTGCGTCTCTTTTGCTGGCCCTGTTGCATTTGTCTTCCAAAGCGTGGAGGGCAGTGGGGCTGACAACAGAGGAGGTGGAGGAGGAATGAGGGAGAAATTCATTCAGTTTGCATTTTAATGTGAACTTATCTGAATTCACACTTTCAAGCCAATACTCGGACCGAAACTCTATTATCCTTCAAAATGTGCACTACTTTGAATTTTGCAATGGAATTTTCCAGTCAAATAATGCATACATAAACATGTATATTAGGGAATAGTACACACACATTGGTGAAAAAAGCAAAAGCAAATCAGATGCAAAGATAGGTTTGTTAGGCAAAATAGTGTATAAAAATTACATTTTTTGTGCAATGCATACAAAACTGCATATAAATTTTCATGTGAATTAAAAGAAAAATCCCTAAATTCAGGACCAAAATTAAGATTAGACAAATGAGAACTGAGAGAAACCAAAACTGACAGATTTATCCATCCCTAGCTATCATTTACCCACTTCATTCACATGATTCCAGCTATGCAAGGAAGAGCAGAACACCTGAATAGGGTGAATGAAATTCTTGCCTAGCTTCCTGACTAGCATGTCCTATGATATAAGACAGCCTACCGCAATCTGGCACTTTCCAGATATTGTGTCTGTGGATGATGGGAGCTGTAGTCCAACACATCTGGAGGGCACTGGGTTAGGAAGGACTGATATAAGATTTCCATGACTTGGACTAAATGACCTCTCTATGGGGGTTCTCTCTGATTCTATGGCTCACCGTGGCATGAGCTTTTGGAGGTGGCAGTGTGCTTCAGGAAATGCATACTGTGAGCACAAGCAGATTTCCCAGCCTTCGAATCTGAAGCTGTAGGCAAGGGTCTCCTCCATAGGCATGTCTGGCAGAAATCACACCACGAGCACTGAAGACTGGGTAGTTCATAGGTTACATAGGCAATTACTCCAGGAGCCAGGACCAGGGACCAGAATGCCCCAAACTCTAGCCTGTCTGTTTGCAAAGACCACCCAGATTCTATTGGTAGCTGACGAGAACACAGGCTGACCGACCTTTTGGCGAATGATGCAAGGCATGTCACTGGAGTGAAATATTTGTTGGATGATGCAGTGCTGGGATTTTTTCCTATGATGAGCTGAGGTAATACAGGGAGGGGGCTGTTTATAATTGACTGTTTTTTGGGGCAGTGTCATGTATTTATTATGTTCCTTGTTTATAACTTCTTCTGTGCCCAGATGCTGTGGCAAGGGGGATGGATACATATATCATTCCACTAAAATTAATAAGAACATGTGGCTAATAGAAGCAGTGCAAAGTATCTCTGTCTGTCTGTCTGTCTGTCTGTCTGTCTGTCTCTCTGTCTTTTTTTCTAAGCCAGGCTGATTTCTACTGAAATGTGTTCAGCACCACATTGCCTATCCTGTAAAACCAAAAAAACAAACACACCGAAAGGACATCCACACCAAAAGGGTATAAGAGTGTAAGATTAATGGCTTGACCCTATGGGCTTTGGCAGAGCATCTCATAGGACTGATTTTAATTAATTATTTAATTAATTAATTTAGAGCAGTTATACACTGATTCCCATTGTAAAACTCCCGAAGTGGCTTACAACAAATTATAAAAGAATACATTTTTATAAAAACACAACCATGTTGTGTCACTGGCTGGGGAATGCTGGGAGTTGTAAGACTTTTTTTGTCTAAACGTGCAAAGCATTGTGCCTTAATGGTTGTCTAAACTAGTAAGTTTTTAATGCACATTGAAAGCACATGATCGTCAGTGCCTGGCATATCGCAGAGGGGAGCTCCTTCCAGAAGCAGGGTGACACCACAGAGAAGGCCTGATGTTGTGTTGCACCTGGATGGGACCTTGCAGGATGGGGCATGGACAATTAGGCCTCCCCTGAAGATCATAGTGTTCTAACTATTAGATTCCCTCTGAAACCCACCAATATAGTTGCCAATGGTGCTGAGGTTCCAGAGCTTTTCTCCTATGTCTAAGAAAATGTAACTGACAGCAAGGCTTAACTCAGGGTCCTTTATTTCTGGAAGACACTGGTGTTCCCGCTAGGCAGCCATATGAACACTCACCAGGCTTATATGGTTCAGACCTCTAAGAGGTTTCTCTAAGAGGGGGAACTCTGCCAGATTCAGCTTCTAATCCTGCAGCAATTTGATGCTAAATTTTTCTCTCTCTTCTGTGCAACCCTTAAACCCTGTGCAACTTGATGTTCTGGCTTAGTCTGGAGCTAGCTTTGCCCACTGCTCTCCTTCCCAAATCAGGGAATTCTCTTAGGCTGCTAATCTTCTTGGATACTCTGTGCAAAGTGGAAATGGTAGCAGGGTGGTGGTCTCTCTGCTGTCTTGGGGCCCTGGAAAATGCCAAACTTTGCCACCCTCTCGAGCCTGTCCTGACATGCATGCTCCCTAAACCTACATATAAATAAGATTATTATATCTGTCACTGGTTTTTCCAGTTATGTACATACACTTTTCAATTACCATTGATTTCCACTTAGAAATCCATAAGATATGCCTTTGCCATGGTCAGCAAAGAGGGTTCATTAAAAAAGAAAAGAAAGTAAATGTCCAGGCTGTGATATGCCTTGTGAAATATTCCATTCTTATACAGAATGTGGAAGGAAAGCAAACCAAAATGATGGACATACATATTTTTCTTTCTTCTTTTTCTTCTTCTATCCTTTGGGACACAGATCTTTGACATTCTGTTTATGGATCCCAAGTGTAATTCAAGCTGGAAAGCACAAAAATTGCCTGGCAGCTGCTCACCAGTGTGAAATTGGGTCAGTCCATTGTGAAGGATTTAAGAATTGCTTTACTGGATCAGACCTAGTTTCCATTCAGCCACATTGGCCAGGATCCAAGGAACTCTGAAACTAGTTCAATGAACCCCACAGTTGAGTTGAGTTGAGTTTCTCAAAGAAGCAGCAGCAACTCCTACACCATATGGCAAGCAACTTTTGAAACTGATATGACTTTCCAAACCAGTTGATGATATAGCACAGGAGTCAATTTTTTTTTTAAAGACTTAAAAGATTCCCACTAGACTACATCCCTTACGTGACCCCAAGCCACACTTTGGATCTCAGCCATTGTCTTTCGTCCTTTTCCCACTACAATGTTGGCCACAGAAATAGATTACGTTAATCGGGAGTAATAACCCGGAAACTTTTTAAATCAAGAAAGCAGCAGTGTTGCAAAGAGAAGACTTCGCTACCACAAGACGTCATGATGGCCACCAATTTGGATGGCTTTAAAAGAGGGTTAGATAAATTCATGTAGGATGGGGCTGTCAGTGGCTACTAGTCCTGTACATGCTGCCTCCAGGATCAGAGGCAGTGTGCCTATGTACACCAGTTGCTGGGGAACATGGGTGGGAGGGTGCTGATGCACTCATGTCCTGCTTGTGGGTTTCCCGTGGGCAGCTGTTTGGCCATTGTGTGCACAGAATGCTGTGCTAGATGGACCCTTGGTCACATTATCTTTCGAAAAGCCCCCCTGCCTATATAAGACCATTACATCTGGTGTCTAAAATTATCTAGCAGCACCACTGACCCTACCCACACTTCAGTCTGATACCCCCACAACTGCTATTTACAAAAACAGACAAACAAAAAACATGAGAGGCCAAACTATGCACTTAACACAGTTAAGGGCCTGAACCGCACCTAAGATTGTGTGTGACTTTGGCCCATGTAACCAATCATTTATTAGGCACCTACGAATTAACTTGCAGCAGTATTATCTACAGTGATTGGAGCGCACAGTTCAAAAAAGAAACACTATAACCTTCATCCTGCTGAGTCATCTGTGAGAAGTCTGCTATTACAGAACCATCATCTGCTTGTGATAAAAGGTCCTAAGTATGTAACTGTCATGCTTGACCCAGATAGAGGCCAGGATGACTCTTGAGATGAAGAACCTGAAATTACAGAGCCTGAACACCACACAGGAACATAGGAAGCTGCCTTATGCTGACTCAGGCCATTACTCCATCTAGCCCAATATTATTGATACTGACTGGCAATGGCTCTCGAGGGTTTCTGGCAGGATTCTTTCTAAGCCCTACCTGGAGATGCCAGGGACTGAACCCGGGACCTTCTGCATGCAAAGCAGGTGCTCTACCGCTGAGCTATGGCCTCTCCTGGCCCTTCAACAGGCCCTTCAACAGTGGTGAAGACTGAGAAACCCACAGACAGGTCTCCTGAGGAAGGTATTTCACCTTTGGTGCCAGAGAGGAGGCTGAGCAACTGCCCAGCCCAAGAGAGCACCAGCACCAGAAGGTGCAGGCACAGGCCACTACTCAGAGGCAAAGTGCATGCCTGAAGGCCTGAAAGTACCAGGATGCTCAGCAAGGGTTTCCTCAGATGTAGGGAGGCTCTGATGCCAGTACTAATGGCTTGCAGCTGTACCTGGGTTTAGGGATGTACGGCTCCCCTTACCTGGGGTCCGTGGGGGGGTCCGCAGGTGGGGGGAGGCGATCCGGTCCTCCCCCCGGAATCCTCCCTGGCTGGCTCTGCTCCGCGGGGAGTCCGCAGAGCCGCTGGCTGGCTCTGCCAGACTTCCAGCCGCGGCTGGTCTGCGGACGCAAATGGCGTCCGGCGTAGGGGACGCCATTTGTGTCCCTGCTGTTGGCCATGATTGGCTACGTAAATGCCATTTTGTTCCGCAGACTGGCAGCGGATGGCTGCGGAACGAAGACGGCGATCTGGACCAGCCACCGCCAGGTAGGTTCCGTCCCAGGGGGATTTCGGGGGGTGGCGGGGGGGGGGGGAGTCCGTTCTGCCATGGACTCTGGGGGGGGGATGGATTCCAAAGAATCTGGCCTCATTGGAGTCTGTGGCAGATTTCTCTGCCATCCCTACCTGGGTTTGGGCTGGGAGACTTGGCTCTATAAGCCTTCACTTGAGAGCTACGAGGTGCTGGAACAGCATCTTTATTTCAGCTCCCAGTACCTTGAAACCTGGCTTCCTTTACCTTGCATCTTCTTGGATTAATCTCTCATTTTGCATATCTCTGGACCCCTGGTATGACCCTGCTTTTGTACTGCCTTTTGTCTGGACTGGTAATATGGTACTTTGATCTTGTGCTTTCCTGCTGATTTTGCTAAATGGATTTCCCCCTTGTATGCCCCAGGGCTGAGCGCGTCACAGGCATAGCAGGACAGTAACTGGTAGGCCTGGGCACTTAGATGTTTGCCAGTTGGACTAGTGCTGAGGCCTCAGCGGCACTGTGTTCTGCATCCCTTGCCTGACTTTGCAAAAATGAGACACCAACGTCTTAATTTGGACCTTGTATCAGGCTTTGTGACTGTCAGAGCTGGGCTATGGGCAGTAATCTGGGGTGAGTCAGGAATAAGGAACTATGTGACCAACTAGTAGTCAGGACCAGAGGGAAAGCCAGTAGGCAAGGCCTAGGAGGAAGCTAAAAGTCAGGACTGAAAAGGCTATCAATGGCTACTAGTCATGATGGCTATATATTTAAAGCCCTAAATGGCTTGGGGCCAGGTTATCTAAAGGATCATCTCCTCCCATATGTATCTGCCCAGACCCTAAGATCATCTTCAGCGGTTCTTCTCTGGGAGCCCCTGCCAAAGGAAGTGAGGTGGATGGCTATCAGGAAGAGGGCCTTTTCTACTGTGGTACCCCGGTTGTGGAATGAGCTCCCTAGGGAGGTTCACCTGGCATCTATGTTGTATTCTTTCTGGTGCCAGGTGAAGACCTTTTTATTTTCCAAGAAATTTTAGCACTTTAGCATTCTAATCTTTTAGCTTTGTTGTTTTAAATTTGTTACTGTATTTTAAAACTCTGCATTGCTGCTAGGTTTTATTCTGGTTCTATTTTATACTGTAGTTTTAAGTTTTCATATTTTATATTGTTTTATGTTGTGCTTTGTGGTTTTAATTTTTGTGAACTGTCCAGAGAGCTTCAGCTATTGGGCAGTATAGAAATGTAATAAATAAATATTACCTCCAGTATCAGAGACAGTATTCTTTTCTTCTGAATACCAGTTGCTGGGGAACATGAATAGGAGGGTGCTATACACTCAAGTCTGCATAGACGTTTGCTTGGCCAATGTGGGAACAGAATGCTGGACTAGATAGACCTTCAGTCTGATCTAGCATGTCTCTTCTTACCTTCTTAAGTCAGGGCCAAAGGACCAGAAGCCAGAACTGAAGAATAACCAAGAATACAGGAACACACCAGACCTCAGCAAGACCTCATTGCTCAAGCAAGGCTCAGCTGAAACAGGAAACCCATAATATTCATTCCTGCTCAGGAAGATCCAGTGGGCAGCTTTGTGGGTGGAAGGTTCTTCAGAGAGAAGGCTCCCACCTGCAGTTCAGTGATTCACCACATGAGGCAGCTGTGCACAGAGCCAGATGTCCCGGACTGTGATATAAATTCACTTCAGGCATTCACATCTAAATGCACGAAGGTGATGGTGCAGGTGGTGCTGGACCCTGAGGCATAAGTCCACGGGCCTGCAGCCCTGCCCCCCTGATATGGGGGTAGTGGTAAACATGCACAGCATCAGTAGCTGGACACTTGGATCAGCATGGGCCTGCTGGGGCTAACTTTGCTTGCTGCAGCATCCTTTCCTCTTATCTAAAAAGCAAAAACACAAGCCAGCTTGGCTTATTCCCAAGTCAATAGCATCAGGGCAGCAGAAGCCAACTCCATTGTATTCCTGTTGTCATAAGAATATAAGATGAGCCATGCTGGCTCAGACCAATGGTCCACCTAGTCCAGCATTCTGTTCACGCAGTGGCCAACCAGCTGCCTGTGGGAAGCCCACAAACAGGATATGAGGGCAATAGCACCCTCATGATGGTGCTATGATTTAAGTGAGTTTAAAATCAGACACTGTACATGCTCAGAGTTTTTCTTTTTAAAATTGGAGTTAGCAATGGGTTGTTTGCTTCTTTTAACATATCAGGAATGTCGAAGGCACAGCTGTAAAGCATGGAACATCCAGAGCAGTGGTGGGCGGGTAGGGAGAAAAATGTTAGTTGTGTACTTCACAAATGAAGGAATACACATCACCAATGTTACCTTGCTGGAACATTATGTGAAGGGGCCTGCAGGAATGTGTGGATAGCTCTGTCCCCTCGATGCTGCTGCTACCAGTGTGCATAGGGTTTTTACATGGGTACCAGAGCCCTGTTCAGTCAGGGTTCCCATCCCCATGTTGGAAACCCTATGTGCAATGTGGGTGGCCCACTTCAGACTCAGCCACTCTCAGTTGGCTTGAGAGTGTTGCCATCATTCAGGGTGTCATTGAGGGATGGAGCCTGCCTCATACCTTTCCACAGGCCCCTTCACCTATCCAGAAGTTAACACTGGAAGAGGGATAGTGTAAAAGATAAAAGGAGTATACAAGGATTCTCAGTAGCAATGAAAGCTTGTGCTGGCTAGGAACCAAATTTTCCAGAGCATCCAAATGTTCAGTGTTAATTGCCTTGGTAGCAGGCAGCAGGCTCTACAGCAGAACGGAGGAGAAAGATGCACCAGTGTGATTCAACAGAGTAAACAGGGATGGGATGTATTAGTCATGGAAAAAAAACAAAGCCCTGGCTTCCAGAATCTGAAGAGAAAGATTCTCGTTGGCGAACTTCATGATATGGTTGACTTTTTACTAGATACACAGAGTTAAGAGGCTCATGTGGAGGCTAAATTGTGTCCAAACTGTTTTGTACCAATGTTAGGGGAATAATAAGAATTCTGTAAACAGTGTTCCTAAAGGACTCCTAAATGATGGCTGGACTGTGTGCCAGAGGATGCCTCTCATTCCAAGGACATGGAAAGATGTTATTTCCACAGATTGCTTGGCACACTGGGGAACAGGTGGTGAACAGACTGCAGAGAGGTCATAGAAGGGGGTGCCAATAGGAGGTAGCAAACTGGAAAGGATGTTCAGCAGCGTGTGAGGGCTAGCTGTCTTATGATGGGGTTGGAGAGCACCAAGTGGATTAAATAAAATACTTGGATTTGCAAGCCAAAAATCTTCCCACCCACATGTATCTTTCCAGCTATTGTCATGAGCCACCCTGAGATGTTCTTGAGTCAACGTCCGTTCATTTCAAAGGAACTTCCTCAGGAGATGTGTATATGGATCTTGACCATAACATGTGTCTGTCTCTTGGTGCCTGATGGTTTAAGAACCAACACCCCACCCAAGTCTCTGCTACTCTCCTTACCAAATTGTATTTGGGGCTTTCGTGGCTTTAGAGCTTAGAGTTTGGTGGGATTTTCACTGTCGGTAGGTGAGGTGATGCACTTTGATGTAATTATGAATAGGCAGAGGGGAGGGAAACATGTGGTGAAAAAGATGGCTTTTTTATTAGAAATTTCATGCTCTTCTGAGTTTTGAGAAGTTTTATAACCTGTTCTATGTGTAGTGGTTTATAAACACAATGCTCAGTGATTACATGATACAGGGCAGCAGATGTGTTCTATAAACAATTTTAACACTTTGGAAGATGGTAAACTACTTTGTACAACATGGGGAACTCATCAGCCTTTGTAGAATCAAGCCAGTGGAACAAATTAATGTCATGGAGTCCAGAGTCAGACGTAAACAGCTCGATCCCAATTTAGTTCATAGCAAGTAGCCACTCTGACTTTTCTGGCTTTCCAAGGAAGCCCTCCCATTTTTCAGAAATGTATCATCTTAGATCAGGTGTTGGCAACATGGTGCCCTCCAGATGTCTTGGACTACAACTCCCAACAGCCCTAGCCAACCTGGCCAATAGTCAGCCATTCTGGGAATTACAGTCCAAACCACCTCAAGGGCACCAAGTTGTCTACTTCCTGCCTTAGATATGACTGAACACCCACTAACGCAAAGTCTGTTTCTAAATGTTATTGGCATTAGTATCCCAACTTACCCCAAGGTCTCTAGGTGGACAGCACATAGTATAAAAAGAATAATTTTAGGTCAAATACTGGGGTGCCAGTTAGACTGCAAATAATTAAATAAAACAGGACAAATTTGATTGTGTGTGCCAAATGGTACAGTCTTGCTTTATGTTCAATAGGCTCATGAAATATATGATTGGTTTCTTAAACAGTTGGGGTGGTTTGCCCATAAAGGACATGAAACAGAATGACAACTAGATCACAGTAAAAACAAGGGTGAAAGGTCCTACTTATAGCAGATCCATTGAAATGAATAGAAGTTCAGTTATTTATCCTATTCATTTCAATCGGACTACTCTAAAATCCAGCTTATGTTGGATTTTATGCAAAGAGATGGTTTACATGTTTAATCTTTCTATTTCAAACCTTTGTATGTGGCCCTTAGGTTTATCAAAACTCCCAGAGAAACTCATGACCGTATGTAAGTCATCTGTCAGGAGCACCCATAGCTAAAGCCAGGAACTCATGGCTTTGCGCACAGCTGCCCCATGTGTTGAGCCCCCACAGCTGCAGTCTGGAGCTCTGGAGAATATCCCTGGACAATCAAGGGGTATCCGGTTAGTAGAATTACTCTTCTCATCAAGGCAGGCCATTGGATGCCTTGACCAAACTCAATTGAAATGACTGGAAGCAGCTCAAGAACACAAAAATGCCATTTGGGTTTGTGTAGGAGAACTCCCCTGTGGGATGCATTAAAAACAAATATTCTCTTACCAACCTTACTCCAGCCATGAAATAGCAATCCAAATGGAAAGGTACTCCAGAGGGAAGGAGATCCATATTGCTTGAGTAGTCTATGTGCCCATTTGGTTTGAACATGGAGTACCGAAGGGCTCATTAAAAACGGACTTTATAGGCCAAAACCAGGCTTGGTCTCTTGAAACATGTTCTGAACACTGAAGAAAGACAGTTCAAATACTGGAGCACCAGTGTAATGTTCTGTGACCAGCTAATCCCTGCAGATAGAGAAGTGTGGAAGGAACATCATGTTCTACATGAACATCAGGCTCTGAACAGTCAGGAGATGACATCATTTAGCTGTCCCACTTAGCTATCCAAGTTGTATGCAAGGTACCAGAATCACAGAATTATAGAGTTGGAGATTACCTCGAAAGTCATCTTGTTGAACCCCCTGCTAATGCAGGAAATCCAAGTTACAGCATGCCTGATAGGTGGCCATCTCCCTCTGCTTAAAAACCTCTAATGGAGGTTGTGGCCTCTCCTTCAAAGGCAGTAGAACAGCTCATACCATCATCAGGAAGTTCTTCCTAATGATTAGTCAAAATCCTCTTTCTTGTAATTTGAACCCATTGGTTTGCATCCTACCTTCTGGAGCAACAGAAAACAAAGTTGATCCATCATGTATGTGACAGTCCTTCAGATATTTGAAGATGACAATCATATCACCTATTTTCCAGGCTGAACATACCCAAGTCCTTCAACCATTCCTTACTAAGCTTGCTCTCCAGGCCCCTTGCCATCTTTGTCATCCTCCTCCTGGCCACTGTCCAGTTTCTCGATGTCCTTCTTAAATTGTGGCACCCTAGTGAGATCTGACACTGGTGTTTCTCTCAGTTGTGCTCATTGGCAGGGAGCTGAAGCATTCCACATATCAGTGGGGACCAGGGGACACAAGCCCTGAAACCTGTAAGGAAGGGCTGTAGCTCAGTGGTAGAGCACATGCTTTGCATGGAGAAGCTTCCAGGTTCAATCCTGAGTGTCTCCAGAGAGGGCTGGAAAAACTCCTGCCTAGAGCCCTAGGGAGCCACTGCCAGCCAGTGTCAACAATACTGGGCTAGATGGACCAGTGGTCTTACTCAGTGTAAGGCAACTTCATATGTTCCTATGCCCTTTTGGGGGACCAGACGGATTCCTGCAGCTGAGGCATACAGGGCATTTCAGTCCACTGTCTATGCCGATCCACACAGCTGAGAAGTATCACTGCAGGCTGGGACTCTGGGATGGATTCGCCAAACTGTGACTGGAAGGAAAATAGCTCCTAGTACTTTCATAAAGGCTTGTGGAAGAACTAATGCAACTACTATTTTTGGGAAAAGGGAGCACGTTCTTGAGCTTGCAATCATGTTTGAAAGGTGTGTCCTTTTTGAAAAATGTGCACTTTAAAATGCTCATTTCTAAAAAAGAGAGAGATGCATTTTCATGCTTTAATCAATGTGGTGAAAGTGTGCATTTGGGTGCATGCTTCGAAAAATGCAGATTTTTCCTGTCAGAAAATGCACACTTTTTTTCTTTGAATGGAAAAAAAAAGTTCTTGCATTCAGAAGCACGAACGAGGTGAAATGAGCATCGAGGTGATTCACAGAGAAGCTTGATGAGCTCACACATCCCTCGTTCAGCCGGCCCTAGAATTTGCATGCCGTAATGAGTCGGTTCCATAGCAGGGTTTGTGCTTCCACTTGTGGGGGAGCCTGCAGAGTTGGAAGAACATCTTTCAATTTTAGTTTCACTTTTCTCATGCAGTGGAAGATGCCTTCTGCCAGTGGAGGGGGTTCTTTGGATCCAACCTTTAGATGCCAGTATCCTGCCTGGGAGGTGCTATTGTCCCAAAGAAAAAGAATTAGTGCTGTTACCTGGATTGTGTTCGACTGCATGTGAGCTCCAACATCTTCCTCAGCACTGCAAGTAATGTTATAATGTGGATTTCAGGGTGTGCTGTGCAACCTCGTGAGGTAGCAAAATGGCTTTGGTCAACCCTGACCACAGCATTTATATTACAGGGGCCTTTCCTTCAGAAGCCTGTAGTTCAATGGTTTTTAAAGTACCCATTAAGCTTTCCCTGCATTTCCATAGGCCTTCTCTTAAATTCTGCAGTCATCTACACCTTTAATTCGATTATTGACTTCTACCAATATCGTAAACACTGAATTGCACTGGGCTTAAATTTGGTAACAGTGTTGTTTGCTCTCCTGATCTTCCTCCTCTCGTTACAAGTGTGCTATGATTTCCAGAAAATAGCAAATTATAGCTTGTGGTGTACCACCTCTGTTGTGTGTGTGTTTGTGTGTGTGTGTGTTTTCTTCAAAAGTGATATGCAAATTACATTTCCTCTGAGGTGTGGAACTAGTTATACAGTTACCCTGAACAAAGCCTGTAATTGTGTATATAATTCACTGAAAACTTGACCAAAAGCAAAGTGAAACAAAAAGAAATGTAGATATATATATAACATAAGGGCACTTCTTTCTCGAACAGATATTTTGTGGTAAGAAAAAAGATGGAAGAAGCAATGGGGAAACATGGGAGGGTTATAAATGGAAGACAGTGGCCCAGTTCACATGATGGTGGCTCAGGAAATAAGCCACAGTAGCTTATGTCTCTTGCTGCATGTGCTGGTTACATAATTACCCTCGGCAGCGCAGCTTGTCGTGCCATGCAAACCCAGTGAGGGTGGCTTGTTGCCATGGGAAACAAGCCACTCAGAACCTTACAACAGACCATGGGTTCTGGGTGGCTTGTTACAAATGGCAACATTCACCTTGGATGATGCGCTGCCAAGGGTAATTACGCAAATCTCCCCATGTCAAGCCTGACTTTCTGACACACTCTAGTAACCTGACACACAACACAAATAACAACAAAACTCTTCATTGCAGCAGATCAGATTACATAGGCCAGCTTTCCAGAGCTTGTGGCAAAGCTTATCATGTTTATAGACTCAAATAAATCATATAGCCTAGACAGAGGTGACAGGCATGCTTCTTTGTTTAAGAGAACGTTCCAAGGTTAGAATCCACACAGAGTCAGAGCTGGCATTCAAGTCTATATATATATATATATATATATATATATATACATACATATATATACCCCTTCATGGATCACTGCCTTGTTGTGGCGAAGGGGCTTGCGTAACTCAGTGAAGCCATAAGCTATGCCGTGCAGGGCCACCCGAGACGGACAGGTCATGGCAGAGAGTTCTGACAAAATGTGGTCCACTGGAGAAGGAAATGGCAACCCACTCCAGTATTCTTGCCAAGAAAACCCCATGGAACGTATCACAAGGCTAAAAGAGATGACGCCGGAAGATGAGCCCCTCAGGTCGGAAGGTGTCCAATATGCTACTGGGGAAGAGCAGAGGGTATTTCCAAGTAGCGCCAGAAAGAGTGAAGCGGCTGGGCCAAACCCGAAAGGACACTCAGCTGTGGATGTGTCTGGCGGTGAAAAGAAAATCCGATGCTGTAAAGAACAATATTGTTTAGGAGCCTGGAATGTCAGATCAATGAATCAAGGTAAGCTGGAGGTGGTCAAACATGAGATGGCAAGATTGAACATCGACATCTTGGGAATCAGCGAACTCAAATGGACAGGCATGGGCGAATTTAATTCAGGTGACCATCATATCTACTATTGTGGGCAAGAATCCCTTAGAAGAAATGGAGTAGCATTCATAGTCAACAAAAGGGTGGGAAAAGCAGTACTGGGGTACAATCTTAAAAATGATAGAATGATCTCAGTACGAATACAAGGCAAACCATTCAACATCACAGTAATTCAAGTCTATGCCCCAACCACTGAGGCCGAAGAAGCTGAGGTTGATCGGTTCTATGAAGACCTACAACACCTTCTAGAACTAACATCAAAAAAAGATGTCCTCTTCATCATAGGGGATTGGAATGCTAAAGTAGGAAGTCAAGAAATCACCGGGATAACAGGCAGGCATGGCCTTGGTGTACAAAATGAAGCAGGGCAAAAGCTAATAGAGTTTTGCCAAGAGAACACGCTGATCATAGCAAACACTCTTTTCCAACAGCACAAGAGGCGACTCTACACATGGACGTCACCAGATGGTCAATATCGAAATCAGATTGATTATGTCCTTTGCAGCCAAAGATGGAGAAGCTCCATACAGTCAGTAAAAACAAGACCTGGAGCTGACTGTGGCTCAGATCATGAGCTGCTTCTTGCAAAATTTCGGCTTAAATTGAAGAACGTAGGGAAAGCCACTAAACCTTTCAGGTATGACCTAAATCATATCCCTGATGAATATAAAGTGGAGGTGAGGAATAGATTTCAGGGATTAGACCTGATAGACAGAGTGCCTGAGGAACTATGGACGGAGGTCCGTAACATTGTTCAGGAGGCAGCAACGAAATCCGTCCCAAAGAAAAAGAAATGCAAGAAAGCCAAGTGGCTGTCTGATGAGGCTTTACAAGTAGCTCACGAAAGAAGGGAAGCGAAAAGCAAAGGAGAAAGGGGAAGATATACCCAACTGAATGCAGAGTTCCAGAGAATAGCAAGGAGAGACAAGAAGGCCTTCTTAAATGAACAATGCAAAGAAATCGAGGAAAACAACAGAATGGGAAAGACTAGAGATCTCTTCAAGAAAATTGGAGATCTCAAGGGAACGTTTTGTGCAAAGACGGGCATGATAA
Source organism: Heloderma suspectum (assembly GCF_057233095.1). Lineage (NCBI taxonomy): Eukaryota > Metazoa > Chordata > Lepidosauria > Squamata > Helodermatidae > Heloderma > Heloderma suspectum. The sequence goes on from NC_139459.1 coordinate 32,053,345, forward strand.
AGGACAAAGAAGGCAGGGACCTAACAGAAGCAGATGAGATTAAGAAGAGGTGGCAAGAATACACAGAAGAACTATACAGGAAAGATCTGAATGTCCCTGATAGCCATGATAGTGCGGTCACTGAACTTGAGCCGGACATCCTAGAGAGTGAAGTCAAGTGGGCCATAGGAAGCATTAGTAACAATAAAGCTAGCGGAGATGACAGTATTCCAGCCGAGCTATTTAAAATCCTAAAAGATGATGCTGTTAAAGTGCTGCATTCAATATGCCAACAAATCTGGAACACTCAACAGTGGCCACAAGACTGGAAAAGGTCAGTTTACATTCCAATTCCAAAGAAGGGCAACGCCAAAGAGTGTTCAAACTACCGCACCATTGCGCTCATTTCACATGCCAGCAAGGTGATGCTCAAAATCCTACAAGCTAGGCTTCAGCAGTATGCGAACCGAGAACTACCGGAAGTACAAGCTGGGTTTCGAAGAGGCAGAGGAACTAGAGATCAAATCGCCAACATCCGCTGCATCATGGAGAAAGCAAGAGAATTCCAGAAAAACGTCTATTTCTGCTTCATTGACTACGCTAAAGCCTTTGATTGTGTGGATCACAACAAACTGTGGCAAATTCTTAAAGTGATGGGAGTACCAGACCACCTTACCTGTCTCCTGAGAAACCTGTACGAGGGTCAAGAAGCAACAGTCAGAACCAGACATGGAACAACCGATTGGTTCAAAATTGGGAAAGGAGTACGACAAGGCTGCATATTGTCACCCTGCTTATTTAACTTATATGCAGAGTACATCATGAGAAATGCCGGGTTGGATGAATCAGAGGTCGGAATTAAGATTGCCGGGAGAATTATCAACAACCTCCGATATGCAGACGATACCACCCTAATGGCAGAAAGCGAAGAGGATCTCAAGAGCCTCTTGTTGAGGGTGAAAGAGGAGAGTGCAAAAGCTGGTTTGAAACTCAACATTAAAAAAACTAAGATCATGTCATCTGGCCCTATCACTTCCTGGCATATAGAAGGGGAAGAAATGGAAGCAGTGACAGATTTTACTTTCTTGGGCTCCAAGATCACCGCAGACGGTGACTGTAGCCATGAAATTAAAAGACGCTTGCTCCTTGGGAGGAAAGCTATGGCCAACCTAGACAGCATAGTAAGAAGCAGAGACATCACCTTGCCGACAAAGGTCCGTCTAATCAAAGCTATGGTTTTCCCAGTAGTAATGTATGGCTGTGAGAGCTGGACTATAAGGAAGGCTGAGCGCCGAAGAATTGATGCTTTCGAACTGTGGTGCTGGAGAAGACTCTTACGAGTCCCCTGGACTGCAAGGAGGTCAAATCAGTCCATCCTAAAGGAAATCAGCCCTGAGTGCTCATTGGAAGGACAGATAATGAAGCTGAAGCTCCAATATTTTGGCCACCTAATGCGAAGAGAAAACTCCCTGGAAAAGACCCTGATGCTGGGAAAGACTGAAGGCAAAAGGAGAAGGGGATGGCAGAGGATGAGATGGCTAGATAGCATCACGGATGCAATGAATATGAACTTGAGCACGCTCCGGGAGAGAGCGCAGGACAGGAAGGCCTGGCGTGCTATGGTCCATGGGGTCACGAAGAGTCGGACACGACTGAACGACTGAACAACAACACATATATATATATACATATATATATATATATATATATATATATATATATAATTTATCATTAAATTTATTAATTGCCCATCTGGCTGGTCACCCAGCCACTCTGGGCGATGTACAACATACAATAAAACAGTTTAAAACAATAAAATTCTACAATAAAAACATTTTCTAAAATACCCTAACCCACCCCAAATGCCTGCCTGAACAACCACGTTTTTAATGCACGGCGGAAGCTCATTAAAGAGGGGGCATGACGGAGTTCCCTAGAGAGGGAGTTCCACAGAGTGGGGGCCACCACAGAAAAGGCCCTCTCCCTCGTCCCCACCAGTCTAGCTGTCCTGGCTGATGGGACAGAGAGAAGGCCATCTGAGGCTGATCTTGTTAAGCGGCCTGTCTGGTGCTGCTGGTGTGCATATATGTGCACACATATATGTGTGTGTGTGTGTGTGTGTGTGTGGGCTTAAGGCGGAGAAGAGTTCAAGTTTCATGATAAGTCCAGGCAAGAAAGCATTCCAGGAACTAAGGCATTCTCAGAAAAGACCTGTGCACCACCTTTCAGGCTGCTAACCCCCTCTTCTGATGATCTATCCTGACTGGGGAATCTGGCTCATAGTGGGGACTATGTCGAAGAGGCATTTCTGTTTTGCCCTCTTCAGTTGATGTCTTAACCTCGGTGACACCCCCAAGCCACCCTCTCCTGCTCAGTGCTCATAATCCCAAGCTGTAAATCAGAGGCCCCATTCAAGGCTGACTCTTGCAGCTGTGGCTGATAAGAAGTACCATCCTCCTTCAGCCTGCAATGAAATGCAAAGCTAGGCAGAGCTAAGCTCTCAGGCTTAGAGCTTCCCATCCTGCTCTAACTCACAATCAGATTCTGGCTCCAAAGCCATAGGGCCCAACGCCCCAATGCATGTGTGAGCTAGGGGGAAATAAGCCACAGGATCGTGCGAACCTGCTTAAACACATTGGGATCCCCCATAAAATTTTGTGAATGAGGCAGGGAGATTGCACAATAAAAGCCCTGAGTGGAAGCACCCATAGAAAGATAGTACTAAAAAGCTAAGGTGAAGCCTTTCAGCTTTCAATAGTACAAGTGCAGAAGTAAGCCCCACTGAATTCAATGGGACTTACACCCATGAAAATGTGTATAGCACTGCAACCAAAGGGTTTCAAAAAGTAGGGATGTACGAATTATGTACCTTCAGTGCCGCTTGACTTCCGCAGCTTGCAGCCAGTGCTCCGTTCCGTCCTTAACAGGACCCCGGAATTCTCCTCTTTTTTTCCGCTCCGAAAATTACTAAGATAAATCCATACCGACAACCATCATTCCAGTGCCCAGCCATCTCTGTGGGTCTGCATAACTTCCGTAAGAATGGCTATTTTTCGTAGATATTTACGTATTTCCCCCCCCCTGCCCTGAGACGTGCAGTAAGTACTTTCAGCCAAAATACTTCCTCCTCCTAGGGGCTTCCCAAAAGAAGGCTGTCTTAGGTGTGCCTGAGCGATGCACTCTTTGTTTAAAGCAACGCTGTTTTAAAGAAAGAAAAAACCTTTTAAAATGACCATGCTGGTCCTGGAGCTCTGCACGAGGTATTATTCTCCCCGCTAAGCTTTATATTTCCACATCCAGCGTTGATGTTGACGTTGTGAGGCTAAAATGAAGAGGAGAACCAAATCTGTGCATGTCTACTCAGAAGTATGTCTTATTGAGTTCAGTACGACTTACTCCTACACATGTCAGCACCCCACTTGCCCCCAGCTCAGTTTTGTATTTCCACATCCAGCTCATGATCAAACCTCCTGTTAGTTATCTCACTGGGTGACTTTGGGCTGGCCTCTAACCACTACACCACACTTCTGTTATGAAACTCATGAAAAAGAGACAGTATAATGGAAAGTTCTTTCTGAAGCAGTCACACTTGTACAAATGCAGCATGAAGGGAAAGATTAGCAAGCTTCTCTTTGAATAAAAAGCACACTCTGCACATGCTCAGGGAATGGACAAAATGAGGAATAAACATACCAGGGAATATGAAGAACTGTATTCTTCCATTATGTGTGTGTGTGTGTGTGTGTGTGTGTGTGTGATTCTCTCTCAATCCAGCTGTTTCCCTGGTATGTTTACTTCGTATTTCCACATCCAGCTCATTATCAAACCTCCTGTTAGTTATCTCAGAAGACCCTTGGGTGAATGGGGGGGAGGTTTCAAGGGAAACAGCTGGATTGAGAGAGAATCTCCCCCACACATACACACACATAATGGAAGAATACAGTGGTGCTTCCAGTTCCTAGCACTACCAATCAAAAGACATTGTGCAGCTAGCAGATTTTTTTATGGTAAGAAAAAAGATGGAAGAAGCAGTGGGAAAATACAAGAAGGTTATGATGGGTTGAAAATGACATCTTCTTGACCCTCCATAAAATTCCATGAATGAGGCAGGGTGATTGCATGATAACAGCCTCCTCTGGAAGCACCTCTTATTAATACTTTGGACCAAGTAGCACAGGGACCATTGTTGTTGTAATGAGGGAGCTCAGGGTTAACTCATCCACCAGAAAAGATTTAAGGATGGGGTGTGGCAATTGCTTCTCACCTGTGTTTCCAGCTGCATATTATTATTCCCCAGAAGCATAGGTGCCTGAAAGCCTATGTAGGGCTTCTGCAGAAGAAAAGTGGAATATGAAATAAGTTAACCTTAGGAAATGGTCTTGTACGAAGTCAGACTATTTATCCATCTTGGCGAGTATTGTCTACTCTGAATGGCAGTGGCTGTCTGTCAGATAACTTTCACATCACTTAATTAACCTGAGCTTGGAGCTGTCAGAGATCGAATTTGGGACTTCCAAGGCATGTGCCCTACTACTTGGGCACATGCCTTGGAAGTCCCAAATGTAAATGTAAATGTAAAATGTACACATTTTGTAGAATCCATTCCATCTGCATTTTGCGGATTGTCAAGTGCCTTTCATTCTATCATCCGCTCACTGACAGAATCAGATTTTTTCCAATTTCCTGAATTTGTGCAAATTTGCACTTGCAAAAATGTGCACATCCCACCCAAATGTGCAAATCTCCCCAAATTGCACATTTCACACCTTAGCCTATGAGGAAAGGCACATTTTCGGTTGCTTTTTAATTTTTTTTTTACATATTTTTCTATGACTAAATTTGTGTAAAATTCCGGAAAGCAAAAAAAGAAAAAAGGGTCTGGAAGTCCACGGAATCTGTGTGACTCAGGAAAAGCCGGTCTGCTGTGAAATCCATGCATGGGTCAGATTAATAGAAAGCCAAACTCATTTCATTCTGTTGAGGATTTCCCCGACATCACTAACTACCACTGAACTATAGTGCTTTTCCAGATACAATCCTGAATCTGTCTAAAAGCAGGCACCTTGCTGTGAATCTTGACCCAGTCTTCTGAAATCCTTGTGTGTTCCCCCCTGCCAACATTAAGGAACACCTCTCCCCTGAGGTCCCTGCCCAATCTCTGCAATCGTCAGAGGTAACACTACTGAGATTTGCCTCAGGAGCACTTGCAACAGAACATGGAGTGTTGCAGCATGGAGTGTGTCCCTCTGGAACACTTTACCAAATGATGTTTGGCAGACCCCACCATTCTGATGTCTTCTTAAAGCTCATCTCTTCACACAAGCTTTCTCTGAAGGGTGACCCAGTCAGCTATGTTTGTAGCACATAGTTGAGTGTGTGGTTTTATTGCTGATTGATTTGTATTGTGTTGTTTTTATTGTTATATTTAATGTTGTTTTTATGTCATTGTATTTTGTGTTCACAGCTTTGATATCTTTGTGGAAAGCGATATATAAATTAGAATTAAAATAAAGAAATAAAGAAATAAACATCTCAGAACCTGAAATGGCATGGTGCCTCCTCCTATTCCTGATGAAGCACTTCCTTCACTGATTGACCCCCCCACCGCCCCCATTTATGGAAATGGAAATAATGTCAAACTGATATTCTGGGCTGCAATATTAGATTCATATATTCACTCTCCTATGTAACCGAGAGATCCTTGGGACGTCTTTTAGATACTGTTCTCCGCATAATCTCCAAGAGGCAAAGCAATCAGTGTTAATGCACAGTGTAGACTCTGCTTTAAAAAAGAACAACACATATGATCTGACCCTGGAATTTTTGAAAGGATAGGGATGGTTGCATTAACCTGTAAACACAATAAAGTCGATGTACCAGGATTTTATGGTGTAGCAGAGGGAAACTCTTAATTTAATAACATTTTTGGGTCTCCTAGAAGGGGGTGGAAATGTTGAAGATTCTTAGAATAAATTCTTCTAAGAGTGGGCAAGAGGTATGTACTCAAATCCCTTTTTCAAGAAATGGGATTTGTGTGTACGTTTCATGCATACTTGCCTTAAACGTTTGGGCTTTGGAGGTTTGCAAGGTCAGTGTTGTAAGATTTTAACTCAATGTTGCCTAAGTATCATCTGTTCCCCTTGGCATCGAGTGACCTGAAACTCCCTGTTTTTGTAGTCTTCCCCAATGGATAAATAAAGACATACAGTCTTGTCTTGCATTTGCAGTGTTTTTTTCATGTTAACAGGAGCAGCGGCTTCTATCTACATTGTGATGCCGATTCAGAAGATTTCTTGGTCTATAATCCTCATCTCTTTCCTTGGCAGCTGTGCAGTAAAGAGTCCCAGCCTGGGAGTCTACTGATTGGCATCTCCCTCCAAGCCTGATTGAAGGGTAGGTCCAGCAGTCAGGATTCAAACTTCTCCTTGGCCCAGATAGCCAAATTTCCCCTTTTGATATTCCTTACCCAACCCTGACCACACCCAAAGCCTATGCACATGATGTTTCCATTGGTCCGCTCATTGAGTTGTAGGATGGCCAACTGTCCTCTTTTACAGAGGACAGTCCTTATTTGAAGGTCTGCCAAGGGCTGTCCTCTATTTCAAGAGCTATCCAGTCCAAGTCCAGCATAAAGATCAAGAACCATCAGAAGGGAGAAGTAGGGGCCTTGATGTTTCCCATCAACAGCAACTGGACAGAAAAGCGAGAAAGGCACACAGGTCATCTGGTCACCATTTCCACACTTTGTTGTGATGTACTGTATTTCTGTTTAAATTCTAAAAATATTTCTCAAATGTGCATATTTGCATATATGCAAAATGGGGCCCCTGAATATCCCATATACGCAAGATTACACGCAAGCAAATGCCTGTAATCTTGCCTACATGGGCTATTCATGGCCCCATTTTGCATATATGCAAATATTTGCATTTGCGAAACTGTGCACATTCGCATATATACAATTTTGCGCATTTGTGAAAATGCGGCCGTGAATGGCCCACATACGCAAGATTACAGGCAACCCAATGCCAGGGTTGACATAAAATTCAGCTGTCAGTCCGATCAGCTTCTGTAGGTGGAAGGTGGGAGACCATCTTGTCCTTTGCCTCAGGCAGCAAAATGTCTTGGCTGGCTGTGATTGAATGGAATCATGCAGCATGAGGTCCCGTGATCACAGAACCCCATGCTTGTCATATCTCTGCTCAAATTTTTCAGCTGCTACTTGGTGATACATTTGGTATGGTTTGACTTTGGAGTCAGGAGTCTGCTGAAGCAAATAGATAGCAACCCCTTCAAGATCTGTCATGTGTGCCACTGGGCCAGTAAACCCACATTCACGACACTGAAGTTTGGTGAGGGTCTCTCCCTTCATATGCTGCAATTCACATGATTGGGAAAAAATGCCATCATGACCATGCAAATTATGGCAGCCATGGAGACCCCCAAATTTGCCATATTTCACAACAGCAGAGTCCACTCTTTGCTCATATCTTCATTCAGCATTTATTACGTCACATTATATCCTTTATCATGGATTTAATAGCTGGGTACCCCATTCATTCAAATGGCTCAGGGAACATTCAAAACATCCAGACCATCATAGGTCTGAATATATGCAAATGCTCATAGTAGCTGGTTGGTTCCCATATGCATTTGCATTCTTTTAAATGCACACTTACAGCACCATCATGTACACATGAGCTCAGAATTAAGTCCCATGGAGTTCAGTGGGACTTACTCGCAGGAAAGTGTGTATGGAATTACTTCCCTTAAGTGTGTATAGAATTCATTCTCATACACTTGATAAGTGGCAGGTGAATCTGAGAATAGACCCACTGAAAGCCATTGTGTCTGGGGTGACAATGGGTGAGATGCAAGTTCTAGGTGTGCTGTTAGATCAGCCTTCCCGAACCTGGTGTCCTTGAGATGTATTGGACCGCAGCTCCTAAATCATAATGAGAGTTGCAGTCCAACACATCTCAAATGCACCAGAATGGGGAAGGCTGTGTTGGGCACCGATCGCTAAGACACATGTACAAGTCATCCCTTGGGTGGTGCAGTTCTCAAGGGATGAACATGTGCTGAATCAGCTCCAGTGAAGGTTCCATTGTCGGGGAAGTGGCATAGAAAGGGTTTCCAGTTAACACAGATTGCTAGTTTCTGAAAATACCCCAAGTTCAGGTAAAGAGAGTTTTACTGAATGCAAACACAGGGACCATAACATTAGTCACCCAGTTCCTGTAGTCATAAATGAGTGCTAATGATAAATCCAGTTTATGCCAAGAAATAAAGCTGCTGCTGCTGCTGCTGCTGCTCTTCTTCTTCTTCTTCTTCTTCTTCTTCTTCTTCTTCTTCTTCTTCTTCTTCTTCTATCCTAAGGATTTGCTTTCTGGGGCAGGGAGGGGTATGTAAGGAGATTCAACTTGATTACAAATAGCCTTGTATGCTGATTATTTTAGAATGGCTGCCAGGGAACAGCTTTTGAATATACGTGGAATGCATTTTTCCTGTTTTAAAGGAAAATATGCAGCGTAATAATTGATGAACCCTAGCTAGGCTGCCTTGTTACCACTGGGTATTGCAATAAGCCAGCCAGAGCCTCAGTTAGGTAGGTTTTAAGGATAGATTGCATGCAGTCGTTGTAAGTCATTCTGGCAGAAGATTTGTGGACAACACACACACTCACTTTCCCTTTCCCGACACTGCAGTATAAAAAATAAAGGTCACATCCAGTAACGGGATGATGACATGCTTAGACGTCAGACTGTGTTAGACAAACAGTGGAAACAAGGCTAATTGCAGGCATTTACTGGAACTTTTGCTTCTGTGATTTAAAATGGCCTTTTGGGGGTGGGAAAGGTCAAAAGTTCATGCGTGTGGCATTTACGCAACTACATTTTAAGAACAAATACTTTCTTTCTTTCTTTCTTTCTTTCTTTCCTTCCTTCTTTCAATTTGCACATCTTCCATCACTGGAGATCATGAGCTAAGCTTCGATTGTGTGTGCCTCTCCATCCAGCACAGTAAAACCTTGCATTGGACACATGCATAATTTGAGATGGTGGAATGGAGTGGGTGATAATTGGAAGCAAAATATGAACTGTTGGACTCCTATTAGGAGAGGTGTGGCACAAAAATATACGGGCTACAGCACAAAAGGCTGTATCCAGGTGCACAGCTATTGGCTTTGAACAGGAAAATTGCTCTCTGTGCCCACATAGTTTTGGCTTTTCAGTTGCAACTCTGTTGGCTCACTGTTTTCTGGAAGAAGAAGCCAAAGAATGCACTGTCAGAATTTAGACTTCTAGAGCCAAGTATTTGTAGCAGAAGCCCTCAGGGACAGTCAAGTGCAAGCAGGAGCAAAGTAAGTCAGGAAAAAAGCAGAAGATTGGCTGATAGTCCAGCGCAGGGGGCACAGATTGTTTTTTTAAGCTGGGGTGGGGTGGGGTCAAGGCAATCCAATATTAAATTTGAAATTACATTCAAAAGGGGTCCCAACTACACTAAAAAGACACAGTCCATAAATATTATAGAATAGTAGAAGAACTCGAAGCTCACCGTTCAGCCTCTTTGCTCTCAATCTCAACTCTGTCTCCCTCCCTCTCTCTTTGTTTGCCACAGAGTATATACTACAGAGTGGCAGCTAGTCTTGGTTCCCTGGTGCATGTACCTACATGATACACATGTTTATAGCATTCACATTTTATATTTTTTTGTACCCTTAAAACAGGGGTGTTGAACCTAAGGCCCACGAGCCAAATCTGGCCCACCAGATGGCCATACCCCCTTCATTTGGTCCCATGGACTCCCATCCTTTCCCGCCGGCTGCTGGTTGTTTTGTGGCTTCCCAGCTTTTGCACAGTTTCTTCTCCATTATAAAATGTTGAAATGCCTCTCCTAAGGCTGAGTTACTCATGTTACTCAAGTTGAGTACTGAGTTACTCAATAAGCTACTTATTCATACTAAGGCAGTAAGAGCTTTAGGGTGCAATCCTATGCATGTTTAGACAGAGAAAAGTCCCACAACTCCTAGTATTCCCCAGCCAGCATGGCTGGCTGTATGATACTTTTTGATATTTTTGTCCTGCCTCTTTTGCCTTTACCTCCTCCTGTTATAATGGAGACTCCTCTAACAATACACACAGTGTCTAAGAAATAACAGGGACAATTTATTTCATATAAAACACTATGGAGGCCTAGAGCGTCTAACTGCAGTCAGCCATTTTTTAACATACATCTAACACAACTAGAGTTCTTCCCAGGCTAGATCTACACTACTGCTCTATAGCAGTCTTGAAGTTCAGTGATAACTGTTGAGGCACATTACATGTTCTATATACCCCTATTGTAGTGTCATTTCCTGCCTTTTATTCTGTATTAGCCAAAATACCACAACAAACGCCATTGTGTTTCCTATGAGGTATGAATGTGCAAGAGGGATATAACATCACCATGACGGGATCGTAATGATACGACACAAGGTGTAGATCTGACCCCTCTGGGAGGCTGATGCCCCTCCTTCAACTATTAACTCTTCATTTACCACATTCTGATTTCATGCACTTCTCCATACCACCCACCACTGGAATGCACTGTCGAGAGCGTCTTTGCAAATTGAATTTGGCCCTTGAGCTGAAGGAAGTTTGACACCCCTGCTTTAAAATACCTTAGATGATCACCTAAAAATAATGTCCGAAGAGACACTAATATTTATACAAAAGTTTGAATTGCTTCTCTTCTTTCATTGCATACTAATAACCATCACACAACCTAAGAAGCAGCTTTAATTCCATCACCCATTTCTCTTTCCATTACTATCCTTGCATAACAAGTTCAGATTCTCTCATCCAAGTGTTAGATCTGTTTACTTTCCTATTGGGTTTGAACAGAGATTGACATTTTCCTATGTTTCCTGCCCTTGTAGAGAATAAGCTGCAAGGGAGTGTGCTATGTGTGAGAAGCACTGGAAAGATCTGGTCAGTTAGTAGTTGAAGCAGTCTGCAAGCCAGCCAGCTTTGATGGAAAGAATATGATAAAGGGAAAATTAGAGAATACAACGAAGCTATAAAGAAAGAGATGAAACCAGATGGCTGGGGAAGAAAATATAACAGAATCAACAATTAAATATCTCTCTCTTTCTCTCTCTCTCTCTCTCTCTGTCTCTGTCTCTGTCTCTGTCTGTCTGTCTCTCTCTCTCTCTCTCACACACACACACAGAAAGAGAGAGAGAGAGACTGAGAGAGAGAGAGAGAGAGAGAGAGAGAGAGAGAGAAAGAATCTGAAATGTCAATGTGCTTATCAACCTCTGTTTCTGCCGAATAACTAGCAGCAATAATAAATGGAATGGAGTAAAATGTAAGCAGAACATGGAAATGCATACTGGGCAAAGATACAACTTTGGCTCAACTGCAAGATACCCTCAGGCTTCTATAGTATTTGATAATATACCGCCCATAGTGCGTGAAACAAGGGCTCTGAAATGTTCTTGCTCTGTCTGTGTTTGATGCTTTAAGTTGCCAAACTGTAACAATGGATTGCCTTATGTTCAGACAATGTAGACCAACAGTGGAGTCCTGCCATTGCCTAAGGCAGGTCTGTTTCTATTGCAGCCAACCAGCCAGGTATGGTAGCCCACCTTTGAGGATATTTTTTGTTGTTGCTGCTGCCTGTCACAGTCACAGATAGCAAAAAAACCAGTGGGGTTTGCAGAGAGATGGCTCAAAATGTTTGGGGACCTGAGACAGAAAATCCAAATGGCATTCCCCACAGTGGTACAATATAATAATTGGGCTTGCAGTGTTTAATTGACCAACAAATTGGATTAATGGATGTAAAAGCTTTTGCAGGGCAATCCTATCCATATCTACGCAGAAGTAAGTGCTATTCCAATGGGGAGAAGGAGTGGCATGCAGGGGAATCCCATTGGGGTTTTTTGTTTTTGCTGCCACACCACTGAATTCGGTGGTGGTGGGTGTGTGGTCTGCTGCTGCTGAAAATGGCTCCTGCGTTGCCTGATGCCACTCACCCCTGCTCTATGACAAGGGGTTGATGCAAGGGAAATCGAGGACACAACTTTTTCAGTAGTTTGACTTTTCTTTCCTTTTGTCTCAACAGTCAAAGAATAAAGAGCTGCACAAAATGTATATTTTGCAACATAAATATAGATACATGAGTCAAAGATTATCCTCCTCTTGCAGTGCCTGGCAAATGTGCATACAGAGTTTCCATGCACGCAGGTCTGACTTGTTAATTCACTTCAAAGAAGTATACACATGAACTTTCTTATTCCAGAGAAATGAATGAGAAGGTGTCACAGCTGGTGGTGTATGCGTTGTATGTACTGGAGTTAAGGACGGACAAATCTATCAGTTTTGCTTTCTCCCACATTTGAATTGTAAAAATCTCAAACGCTTTCCATCTCATTTGTGAAGAAATGTGCAAAGGTTGATAAGTTCTTGTCAAAAATGAATCTAACAGAATTCACACCCATCTGCACTGACCAAGGCCAATAGACATAACAATTCCAAGTGTGGAGAAGGCCATGCTGCATCTGCCTGCCATGTAGCTGTTAAAGATGAGAAAAAGAACTGCCAACCCATATTCACCACCTCAAACATGGTTAATACGCAGGGATCAAACCCAGACTCTTAAGAGCTAAGCACTGAAAGCCCTCTGCTTGGGTGGACAAATCTGTTAGCTTTGCTGTCTCCCATATTGAAATTTGTAGATCTCAAGATCTTTCCATCCCCTTTATGAAGAAATTTGCAAGTGTTGGTAAGTTCTTATCAAGGAACAAACTGAATGGAATTCTCACCCATCCCTAACTGGAAGAAACCTTGTTTCCCAGAGGTTGCCGAGATGGAACAAGAGAGTTGCACCTACATGGAGCCTAATCTAGGACTCTTTATTTACTTATGAGGAAGAACCAACTATAGCACATGGGTAGTGCATACACTTTACATGCAGAAGGTCTCAGCTTCAATCCCTGACACCTCCAGTTAAAAGCGGGACCAATGTTGGAGAACATGTTTGCCTAGCATATTCATGGTTGATGTGAGATTTTAAACTGGGGACTGCCTAGCTCAGAATCTTAATCATTATGCTCCACCCAGTTAACTGAGGCTAGAACCTTTTTTGTTAAATTATTTTCAGGTAATGGCTTTTATCATTTGTTCATCTCCCAGCAGCTGCTGGCTGTGTTTGTTTGTTTGTTTGTTTGTTTTAAATGTCAGCTCTGTGGTGATTCTTTATAATCCTTCTCATACTTTTCATTGGATTTATATTTAAGCATTATTCCAAGAAATATCTTGAGGAAAAAAGAGATTTTGTTTTTTCAACTTGGTGATTGAAGCCAGTTCCCAAAGGCAAAGAATAGGGTGTGCATTGTGTGTGTGTGTGTGCGCGCACGCGCGCGCGTCTTTTTGCTATGACCAAGTCAGTTATACAAGAATCCTATCCAAAATGGATGGAAGTCAATGGGAATTGTTCCATTTTCTTTCCTGAAAATTGGACCAGGCCTGCAGTTTTTCTTCATAGTGACCTGAGGTAAATCCCACAAAAAAAGAGAGTATTGTTTGTTGGCAAAGGAACAGGACACACAGAGACTTTTGCAGGCTTGTTTTTCATTACAGGAGAAAGTTGCAGTTTGCTATAAATGAATGATGTGCCCATTCCCTCTTTCTTGGCAAATCTCCTTTCTCTTTCCCATATGGATGTATGGATGTATGCTGCATGTTGAACAATTTCAGACTTGGCTGTTATCCTTTTATAAGTATAAAGTGTGTGTGTGTGTGTGTTAAATTGCTCTTACCCAAGAAATGCCCTTAAAGCATATGTGGAAGAAAGCACCACCCAAGTTGCTGGACCATACAGCTTTTGCAATTGCACCTTCTGTGTTTTTGAACAGAGACAGAGTAGAAAGAAACACAAGGTCATTGAGTGGGCAACAGCACTAGCGGATGGAAAGCAGCTTGCGCTCGAGACCTATGTCATCTTATTTAGTCACGCTTTTCTCATTGATCTCATATGCCCTCTGTATTTCAGTTGTATTAAAGTTAGTCACTTCCTTGATATTTGACTGAATTCATTCAACTCCATATTCTTCACTGATTGCTTAATTCCATATTTTCATTTTAACATCTCAATCATGCTTAGAAATATTTACTCTTTTTCTGTCCTGTTCTGGGATACACTAATAAGATACACTAGATCAGGGGTGGGCAAATGCAGGAGGCCAGGTGACATTTTTGCCCCCTTGAATCCCCTGTGGGCTGCACGCTCCCCCACTCTGAGCACCCCAAAATGATATTTGTAGCACTACAGAGCACCAAAAGGGTCAAAATTGGCTCCCCCCTGAATTTTGGGGTGACAGCACGAGGTGGTGGTGGCCACAGCAGGAGGTGAAGAGTGCTGCACATGGACCATGCGCCATATGTTGCGCACTGCTGGGCTAGCTGGATTAACTTTTTTTCTGACTCTCCCCAAAGCAGCTTATGCTGGACTTGTCTTGTCAAGACTCCAAAGTCTGGATCAGGGCAATCCAGACCTGTAAGGATTGGAAGAAGAACCTTTCTGGATCAGACCAAAGGTCCATCTTCTTTTCCCATGGTGTCCAACTAAATGCTTCTGGGAAATCCATGTGCAGGGGCACCTTGTGTCTGAAAAGGAGAAGTGTCGTTTATTACACTTCTGTATTGCCAATAGCTGAAGCTCTGTGGGTGGTTTGTAAAGATTAAAAACCATTAAAATACATTATAAAACCATTTACATACAAACATAAAAACAAACAGCACAGCACTCGGTCTTGCCTGGATTGAGTTTCAGTTTATCAGCCCTCGTCCAATCCAGTGTTGCAGCCAGGCACCGATGTAGCACTTCCACAGCTTCACCTGAAGAAGATGCTAACTAATATAACTTCTTAAGCTGTGTACAAGGTTTTCCTGAACCATGTATTGTGTACAAGGTTTTCCTGAACCATGTATTGTAGCCCACTAGGATCTTGATAAACCTCTTGTTTTTATTGCCTGGCTAGGAGAGCAAAAATTGATTTTTTTCAAAAGATTGAATTTACCTCGATGGGTCCCGAGTTATACAGGCGTTTCTTATGTTCAGAAAACCCGTATTCATTGGTATGAGTGTGCACGCCTTTCCTTGAGCAGCTTTTTGTGATGACAAGCATCTGCATCACAAAGGAATCCAGTGCCTTTGAATTTTGTTATAAAACAGCGGCTGACCACAGAATCTGCAATGCTCAACGTACTTTTTCCTTTAAGATTATGTGTGTTCCTTGGTATGTGCAACAAGGCTTTCTAGTTCCATTCCAGCTAGCCACAAATGTGATTTATAAGAAATCCCATTTATTTTGTTTAAAATGGAAATAATTATAAATACTCATTTTCTAGCATCTTATCTAACTAACAGCATAAAAGCACTGTTTGCCCTTTAGATCTGCTAGTCCTGAGAAAAGGTTTTACAAGTTACTTTTTTTTTTGTTTGGACTGCCCAAGAATGTTAATGTTTTCTGGCAGAGGTTGACATTGTGTTAGCCATTTACAAATTACAATCATCACTGTTTTTTGTTTTTTTTTAGTGCAACAAGTCTGGTTCATAATACCTTCCTCCCACCTTTGTTGCACAACAAAGTGAATTTTAAAATGGGTGGAGGACAAACAGAAGAAGGGATATAAAGCAAGCAACAGTGGAAGGAAGTTCAGGGCAATGCAGCCCCAGGAAATTCTTGTATTAATTTGATAGAAAATAGCTTGGAAGGCTCCTGGAGAAAATTATAGGGATCTGGGGAAGACAAATTAATGCTTCTGTTCCATACCATTATTTACCTACGGTTACCACCATTCATGCCCAGAACAAGTTTTCCCCCACCTATGTCTGCCTTGCTTAGCCTCAGTTGTGGCAAAGAAGTAGGAAAACCCAACAATCATTTATGTACCCAAGGAACTACCCAAAAATACCATTTCTGGAATGGGACAAATTCCATGACTTCTGCTGACTTGTCCCCTTCTGGAAGTGGTAGTTTCTGGTTGGACTAGCCAGCGCTACTTTCCTGTCGCACTAGTGGTCATTCCCACTAGTGCAGTGGCTACAGATGTTGCGAGAACCCACAGGGTGGTGGTGGTTGTGGAATGTGATGGACTCCCCCTCGCCTGCCCTCCTGGATGCCACTCATTGAACCGTGGGGTGCTCGTGGACCCACTTGGTGAGCACCTCAGTGAGCGCCCAGCAGCTGCCTGTCCTCCTATGCTCTGTTCACACCTGCAATGTTGCGTAGAGCACCCCTTTATGGCTGCCAGTTAAGCAACATTACCTACCCAGAAGTGCCTGAGCTGCCACTGTTGCACACAATGGCAGCTTGCTAGAGAGGATGGGCAGCCCTGTGGCTTCGTTGGGCACTCGCCGGGCTGTGATGAAGGTCGCACAGCACCACAAGCAGGGGTGGGTGGTGGAGCAGCTTGGCGAGCACATGATGAAGCCGGGCACGGGTGAGTCCTTCCATTCCTAGCAGTGGCAGTATTGGCAATATTGTAGGCTTTATACTAGTGTAACTGTCATGGCTTCTAATAAAGATTCCCAAGAACTGTTGTTCAGCAAGAATGCTGAGAATTCTCTTTTAGAGATCCCTTGCCCCTCCCCTCCCCTCCCCTCCCCTCCCCTCCCCTCCGAACTACCACTCCCTAAGCTAAGTTACAGCTAGTGGGCCAACTGCATCCATTTCTGGTGATGTCTGATCTGGCCGCAGTGGCACATGCCGTAGTTACATCTTGCCTGGGCAACTGTTACATGATCTACACAGGGCTGCATTTGAAAAGTGCTCGGAATCATCAGGTGGCCCAGAATTCTACAGCCAAACTATTGATCAGAGCAAGTTGTAGGGAGTATACAACATCCATGTTACAATAGCTACCCTTGCTACTGGTCCATTTGTGGGCACAATTTAAAGTAGTGGTTATCTTCTGCATATATAAAAAGAAGTGTTTGTTTTATATTTGGATATTTGGTTTGCTTTTACTGAAGTTTAGATATAATTCTTTTTTTTTCTTTTCATTTTCTCTTTCCCCCCCTTCTTTTGCTATCCTCCCTTTTTCCCCCTCAGAATACTGTAACGTTGGAAACTGAAGATTTTGATTATGTTGTTGGTATTGTTTATTTCATATATAAAAATAAAATAAAAATAGATTACAAAAAAGAGAAGTGTTTGATTGTATGTCCTTGATGAACTCAAAAACCATACATCCAGTTGTTATGAAACTTTTACGATTTGTTCTACCTCTATCTGGGATAGTTTTAGGCATGGTGAAAATTTTGTCTGCATCTTGAAACAAAATGGCAGCCATTCAGTTTTTTTTGGAAGATTTACTGCTCCAGTACCATGTGATCGATTTCTACCAAACTTCACAACATGATTCAGCACAGCAACAACCCTAAAGTTCCACATGATTCATCCCTAGAATTCTGATAATTCCTTCAGTCTATCCGATTGATTTCAAACAGTTTCCAGTTAAACCCCACTATGCTATCACTATTAACAAATCACAGGGACAGTCACTGAAATTTAGCAGTTTGGAATTGCGGACGGAGTGCTTTCCTCATGGACAGTTTTACATTGCATGTTCCCTTGTACGTTCACCTCACTTTTTTTTTTTTTAGCACCAAATGGAAGAATAGCCAACATGGTGTACAAAGAAGCTCTCTAAATTGTAATTTGTTTATAGGGATCCCCGCCTCCTCCTCCTCCTCCTCTGCTGCTGCTGCCACCTTCCCTGCTGCCTTCTCCTCGCTGCCACCTTCTCTGCTGCTGCTGTCATCACAACTGCCAGCTCCTGAGGCCTGGATGCATGCTGACTCTTATCGCAGGGAGTCGCCATTTTTAAAATGGCAACCTCCTGGAAGTTCCTGGAAGTTGCCATTTTAAAAATGGCGACTCCCTGAAATAACAGTTGGCGTGCGTCGAGGCCTCAGGACCTGGCGGTGGTGATGACGGTGGCAGCGAAGGCAGCAGCGGAGGTGGGTGGCTCAGGTAAGGAGGTACCATTGCGGCTGGGCCAGAGGTGCTGAAGATCTGAAGCGCACTGAGCACTTTGGAGAGCCCCCAATCCACTCTAGGTCACTTCGTGCCCCCTCGGCTTTACCTCGGAAGGGGCTCAAAGTGACCCGAAGCAGCCTGCTTTGACTCAGGGTTCGGGCCTCAGGCTGAAGCGATGCACAGCCCTACTAATAACAACATGAAGTACAATGAATTTAAATAATCAACTGAACAAAACAACATAACAAAACAACACTGCTCTAAAGAACCCTAACCCACCACAAATGCCTCCCTGAACAGCCAGGTTTTTAAAGCCCGGCAGAAACTCATCAAAGAGGGGGCATAGCGGAGGTCACTAGGCAGGGAATTCCACAGAGTGGGGGCCACCACAGAAAAGGCCCTCTCCCTAGTCCTCACCAGCCTGAGGAGACCATGGCATGTACTACTGATGGGACCACATGGTTAGGGAGATAGGGGTGCAGCTGCCGTATCAGATGGAGTTATTACAATGCTGCCCAGCTCATGGCTGACACCTGAGCCTCCATGGACAGCTGGGAGTCTAAAATGACCCCCAGACTGCAGACCTGGTCCCTCAGGTATAATGCACCCCATTAAACACTGGGTCAACCTCTCCCAACTTCCCCTTCTCTCCCACAAAAAGTACTTCAGTTTTGTCATGGTTTAGCTTCAGCTTCATCCTTTCCATCCAGCCACTCACCAACTCCAGACACTTGGACAGGGTTTCTACAGCCAACCTTGGTGAGGATTCAAATGAGAGGTAGAGTTGCATGTCATCTGCATATTGGTGACACTACACCCCAAACCTTCTGATGATAGTCCCCAGCGGCTTCACATAGATGTTAAATAACAATGGGGAAAGAATAGAACCCTATGGCACCCTGCAAGTGAGCAGCCAAGGTTCTGAAGTCTCCTCCCCCAGAGCTACCCTCTGGTACCTGCCAGAGAGGAAGGAACGGAACCACTGAAATACGGTGTCCCCTATGCCCAACCCCTCCAGGCAGTCCAGGAGGATACTGTGGTCAATGGTATCAAAAGCTGCTAAGAGACTGAGGAGAACAAGAAAGGAGCATTCACCCCTATCCAGAGCCCTCCCCATATCATCCACCAAGGCAACCAAGGCCATTTCTGTCCCATGCCCCGGCCTGAAACCTGATTGAAATGGATCCAGATGACTGTACCATGACAGACAGGACACTCATGCACACTCCTCAGCCACCTCACAAGTAAGGTAAGCGCAAGAACCCCAAAGCCAACCCATGAGAATTTCTCCTCCTTTGAATTTCTTTTCGAATGCAATTTCTCTTCTATCAAATTGAATGAGAATTGTAAAAAAAATGTGGGAGAAATTTTTGATACAACACTAACTAAACCATATTAAGTCTATGGGGGTAGATATTAGTCCAAGAGGTGTGTCTGAGCCAGCCAGGGCTAATGCCAAGTGTTGACATAGTCAGGCACTTGTCAAGGCTCATGTCCAAGCAAGGGGGCCCATTGCCAACCCATGGAAGCCCCTCGTCCTGCTGCCGCTGCTTGCTCCCCCCCACAGCCTTCTGAGTAAATGAGCAGTGACAGAAGTAGTCCTATGATTATTCCTTGTATGATTGTTTAGGGGAAAAACATAGCACCAGACAGTAGGTATACAACAGCACAATAATTCTTTCAAAATAGCTTTTGCACCGCTTCCATAAATACAATGCTCAGCTTTATGACACATTATCCCAGCTCATATTTATGAACCCCACTACAGTTACTGGCTTACTTCAAATACTAATATGCTACTGTTGGCAAAATAAAATAGCCCTTCATGGCTAATCTAATGAACAAAACACATGCAGATGAAACTTTACATTTTCATCAAACCATTCAGTAGAGTTGCCATTATATACCTAACTCCTTTGTTCTCATTCCAAAATTCTCTCCTATTGGGAAATTGGAGGAAACTGTCAATCCAGCTCATATCCCAGATGCTGTGTGCTGTATGGATGAACTACTATTGAGCCCATAAAGCTCCCCTATACCTCATGCTAGGATCCCAACATGGACCAGGTGCCTTTGTGCCTTCTCTAGAGTAATTTTTTAAAAGATGCAGCTGCAAGCTACATCTTGAAAGTAATGTTCGTTTTGTCACACTGTTCAGCCTTATGGCAGTGGTGTTCATGTATAATTATCTGACCATTTTATTTATTTTATTACATTTCTATCCTACCTTTCTTCCATTGTGGAACTCAAGGTGGCTACATGTGGTTCCCAGGTAGTCTCCCCTCCAACCACTGACCAGACCCAGACCTGCTTAGCTTCAGCAAGGTGGCTGCCTCATGTGCCTTCAAACTGTGCCCTGGGATTTTGATTTGCTGATACCCACTTGCACAACACAGCTGTATTTTATTTAAAACATATCCTTCTTTGCATACTTCCTGAGTTTTCTTTTTCTTTTTCTCTTTCTTTTTTAAATATTGAAGAGCATAATTCCAAATGTCTTGAGATGTGTAGGTCGCTTGAAATTTACCTCCATGGTAAAAAAACCCCATTTCCTTGCAGGTTTATCAGCTCCTTTCGCTCCTGAACAAGGAGCTAATTGAATCGCCCAAGGGTACAATGTTACAGTGTTTTATTGGTCTGATTTGTTTTATAGGTGGCTCATGAGCAAGTTCACAATCAAGGGAGTTCGTTCGGCAAGGGTGTGTGTGCTGTGGGTGAAGGCATTTGCCCTAAGATGTGAGGGGTTGTTTCACAAGCAGATGAAAACAGAGCAGCCTAAGCTAATTAACTTTCATCTTGCTATCAGACCAATTGAACCTGGCTACTAACTGAGCCTTTTTAAACCAAATGAGACACCTTCTGGATTTTCCCCACCACACCCTCACCCTTGTATGCTTATTCAAACATACAATATGGATAAAGATGAATTGAATGTCATTGTGTTCAGTGAAAGTCAAATTCTTATATTCAACAACTAGCTGAAGTCCCAATGAAATAATTCAGTCTAATTGGGAAGCAAGGTGCTTATTTTTCATGATTTGAGTATGGCAGAATATGACCCTTAAGACTATTCTTCAGAATTTGGGGGAAACATGCTTTGTGATCGATCAAAATGATGCCAAATGATACCATCTTCTACTCTTTCCATAGACTGTGGCCTGGATGTTTACTTCATAAAGACCAGTTTTCAGCTGGAGGCAAAACAAACTTTAGGGAAGAATTCCTAGGCAAATTCTTGACATTGATCACAAACATTCATATTTATTTCTAATTTAATGTTTTTCTCTTAGGACTCCTGGGCCCCCATTTATTCTGCCCCCACCCCCTGAACTCCTCATGTAGTTTGTCTCGGACAGTGAGGCTCTGGCTTACTTCGCATTCCTGGACAAGGCAGCAGTTTTTATCCAGTCAATAGCAAGATTTTTTTTTAAAGAAAGTTTATGCTGCTGTCAACACAGCAGCATTGTTGTTGTTGCTGTTGTTGTTGTTTTAAAAAAAGGAAAAGAAAAGAGGAAGCTGCCACAGTAATCACCTTCTTCCTCCAACATTTTGTAACATGTTGGCTCCCAGCCCCTGAAATCAAACTGAACCCTATCAAATAAACTCCCAGACAAGGTGAAAGTGTCTGCTACTACTTATACTGGTCCTGGACCATCCACGGGTCTCATATAGCTTCATGATGCATACTTTAAAATAGCTGGTTTTAGCCACTGACTTCAGAACTCTGTCCTGGAGAAGACTCCGACCCTTCATTCACTCTTATTTATAGGAAGCAACTACTTTTGCTCTCTGACTCCCTTTCTCTCTCTGGGCCAAAACAAACACTTCTTCCAGTCTGTTACCTGTGAGCTATGTCTGTTTTCATTTTTACTCTAGAGTAGGCACAGGGGCCTTCAATCTGAGGGGGAGAGAAAAGGGATAACTGCCTACCCCCTCATGCTAGGGCCCTGGTCCAGATCACCGGGCTCACTGAATCAACTCTAGAGTAAAAGTGAAAAAAGATGTAGCTGCTAGTTATGGATATATCATGGATATATGTCTGTTTTGCTCCCCCTCTTCCCCAGACCATATATGTCTATGGCTGAAACCCAAGATATGCATTACATATCATGGAGGGTGTTTTGGACATAAAGTATAGCAGCAGAGAAAGGGTAGCATCATTTAAGAGGGCAGAAGACCTTTGGATAACTAAAGGTGGTGGAGGAGAGGAAGTTGGAGATGAGGGCAAAGAGAAGACTAGGCATTCATTGCAGCTAACACAAGTCAACATTTCTTTTACCAGGTGATAAATGGTTGCAGTGTTTGTTGGTAAGCAGATGGTCCACGTTATCCTACTAGGATGAATCTTTGCACACTTCAGGTGCTGATAATGTGGTACAATGTGTCATAAATCGTCATTGCCTGCATTCCCCCCTGGAACTGACCAAAATGTGGTCGATAAGAGAATAGAAAATGGCTGTAATCATGACAGAGTTAAAGATTTGACCAAGGGGTTCTAGAACTGCTTACTCAGGTATCCTGATTTGTGCTGGGCCAAGCTAGAATGCTGTTATTTACAATCACTGTATCAATCTGCCAGAAAAGAATAGACTTTTGCAGTTTGCCCCATTGCTGTTTTGAGACTCATCTGTAAAATCCATCTTGTCTGTACAGCCGCTCCCTGTTTCATCAGGCTTAGATCCATCCAGAAAGAAGGTTGTTCTGGACACTGAGCAAGACACTTCATTCCTGGACTATCCGAGCCAATTCGGGGCATCTGGAAACAATAAGCAACATTCCCATTGAAAGGCCAGTGGTCCTAGATCAGAGGTTTGAATGCAGTTAGCAGAGACCTGTTGTTCCCTTGGTCCATTCTCACCTGCTTTGCCACTAACCCAGGGTTTCCAAGATTCATCTGTTTGACAGGAGAAAAGAAAGGGAAGCTCACGCTCCTCTTGCAGACAAGTGCATGGTGAACAATGGCTAATTAGAACAAAGACTTCCCAAAGGCTCCTGACTGCATACACTTGTCAGGAAAACTTTATTATGATATTTATTCCTGTGGTGTCACAGACTGTTTATATTATGTTTCTCCTGTCCTGTTTACTATTCCAAGTGATTGAAAAAAGAAGTTTTGCTCGTAGAATTGAAAGTGGAAGAGGCTGAGACAGGCAGCACGAGGCGAAGCAGCTGTCTAGTTCTTTTGGTGTGTGTGTGTGTGTGTGTGTGTAGCAATTTTGTGTGCTTCTAATTATTCATGTGTGGGAGTTTTGTCAAAAAAGCAGGGTGTGTGGTTCTTTTTGTTCTTCTGCGTCTATTGTGGTTTCGATGTCTAAATGGGACACAAATGTGGTTTATAGTGCGTGGCATGATGCAGTTAGAGAAAATTGGACTTTACAAGACAAACACAAGTGGGGAAGGAGAGAGTGTGCATGAACAGTGTGTTCCTGTTTGATTGGGGGTGGGGGGGGGATAAATAAGCCAGGCTAACTTAGCAGGATAATAACCAACACACACACACACAAGCCTGCATGTAGAAATGGCTTACTTCCATGTGGTCCTAAAAATATACACTACTGAAAGATGGAGCTGCGGTAGATCAGAGATAATGCTGTTTTTAAGAAGGATGAAGCTGAAGTGTGACATGGCTCAAGGGAACCAGTGGAAGTGCTACATATTTTTACAGAGAGCAAAGACGTCAGCACAATGAGCATCTCCCTATTGCATTGCTCCATCAGAAAGCTGGAAGGGACCTATTCCATCCTAATAGCTGCAGTTCATTGTCTGGGTTTGTAAGTTTGTCCTTTAGAGTTTTAGCTTTTCTACCTGAGGCATGTATTGTGTGCTTGTCGTTCCCTACTCATGGTTATTTACAGGTTCTTTAGATGACGTCGTGACCCTCCAGTTTCAGTTGTGTTTTTATACAGCACTTTTGGCAAGTTTTTTTTTTTTAGACAGGGAAAATGTGGCATTATTTGTGAAAACGTTTTTTCCACTTGTGCAACTGCGCTATTCTGCTATACCACAGTGCTACAGAGAGATTATGTAGCAGAAAAGCAAGAAAGGAAATGCTCTTTGTGTAGTGCTCAAATATCAATTGTGTGACAAAACTGGAAGTAGATTCAGGGGATTAACAACCTCATGTAGAAGAGCTCTTTCTGTAGTCTGAAATGACCCACAGAGCTAGTGGCCAAGACATTGAATCATAGAATAATATAATAGTAGGGTTGGTAGGGGTCTATAAGACCATCAAGTCCAACCCCCTGCTCAGTGCAGGAATCCAAGTCAAAGTATCCCTGACAGATGCCTCCATTGAATGCCTCCATTGTGGGAGAGCCCACCACCTCCCTACGTAATTGGTTTCATTGTCATATTCCTCTAACAGTCAGGAAGTTTTTCCTGATGTTCAGCCAGAATCTGGCTTTCTGTAACTTGAGCCCATTATTCTGTGTCCTGCACTCTGGGATGATGGAGAAGAGATCCTGACCTTCTTCTCTGTGACAACCTTTCAAGTACTTGAAGAGCGCTATCCTATCTCCCCCCAGTCTTTTCTTCTCAACATGCCCAGTTCTCTCAGTCTCCCCTCATAGGGCTTTGTTTCCAGTCTCCTGATCATCTTCGTTGCCCTCCTCTGAACCTTTTCCAGTTTGTTTGCATCCTTCTTAAAGTGTGGTGCCCAGAACTGGACACAGTACTCCAGATGAGGCCTAACCAGTTCTGAGTAGAGGGGAACTAGTACTTCCTGGGATTTGGAAGCTATGCTTCTATTAATGCAGCCCAAAATAGCATTTGCCTTTTTTGCAGCCACATCACATTGTTGCTCATATTTACTTTGTTGCTGAAGATGAAGGTAGGGATGGGTGAGAATTTTATTTTAGTTTGGTTTTGATAAGAAATTCTCAAAGTTTTCCATATTCTGGATGAAAAGAATTTGAGATTTTAAAAAAATGAATGTGAGAGAAACAGAAGCAGACAGATTCACCCATCCAGGCCCAGGTCTTTCAGTGCTTAACTGTTAAAAGTCTGGGTTTGAATCCCTGTGCATTCAACTTAGGGATCTGCGGATCAGCAAAACTCAAACTCACCAAAGTTCTATTTGCCAAAAATTGCCTATATTAGGGGAAAATGTGTACAGAAATGTGTACAAATTTTCATGCCAATGACAATGTGCATGAAAATTTATTTATTTATTTATTCATGATGAATATGAGTTTTCATGCAGATTTTTAAAAAAAATGTTGTAGAAATGGGAGAGAGTGAACTTGTGCCTGAAAAATGCCAGCATAATGGAAAGGGAAACAGGCACATTCATCCATCCCTACTGAGCACCTTGCTGGGAAGAAAGAATGTGATTGGGTTGGATGAGAATTACTGTGAAATTCAGCCCCAGTTCTTGGGTTCATTTTATAACAAATGGATCTACTTCTACAGAACCTGTCTTGTATCTTTGCTCCGCCACTGCTTCTCCTCTACAAACAGTGGCCATTGGTAACATGGGTCTGGAATAAGGGCTGGGAGAAAAGCAGCTAGGCAGAGTTCTGAGGAGTAAACCTATGGCGGGAAAGGGTTAAGCAGCTTAATCCCATTCATTACTTCACCAAATAGCAAATCTGGTCCTGATTTGCAGAGAGAAACAGTGGCTGGACTTCAAAGGCATGAGGCTGAGTTGGAATGTGTATTTCCACCTTAAATGTGCCCATTCTCCTCTAAAAATCCCTGCAGGGATGCTCCCTTGAATTAAAATACAGAATCCCAGGATGGTTGCTCTCAGGAAAGTCAAAATGAAAACCATCACTACACACATACAAAAAAGTAAATAATGGATGGGTGAGCAAGCTTTCAAATGGGATAGTTTTTTGACATTTCGATTAATGCTCGTTTGTAGTGGCTCCCATCTCAGTACTAATGACATCGCTGTGGCAGGTCATTTGGCTAGAGGTAGACAACATATGACCCCTTCATGGATCACTGCCTTGTTGTGGCGAAGGGGCTTGCATAACTCAGTGAAGCCATAAGCTATGCCGTGCAGGGCCACCCAAGACGGACAGGTCATGGCAGAGAGTTCTGACAAAATGTGGTCCACTGGAGAAGGAAATGGCACCTGATGCTGTAAAGAACAATATTGTCTAGGAACCTGGAATGTAAGATCAATGAACCAATGTAAACTGGAGGTGGTCAAACATGAGATGGCAAGATTGAACATCAACATCTTGGGAATCAGCGAACTAAAATGGACAAGCATGGGCGAATTTAATTCAGGTGACCATCATATCTACTACTGTGGGCAAGAATCCCTTAGAAGAAATGGAGTAGCACTCATAGTCAACAAAAGGGTGGGAAAAGCAGTACTGGGGTACAATCTTAAAAACGATAGAATGATCTCAGTACAAATCCAAGGCAAACCATTCAACATCACAGTAATTCAAGTCTATGCCCCAACCACTGAGGCCGAAGAAGCTGAGGTTGATCGGTTCTATGAAGACCTACAACACCTTCTAGAACTAACACCAAAAAAAGATGTCCTCTTCATCATAGGGGATTGGAATGCTAAAGTAGGAAGTCAAGAAATCACCGGGATAACAGGCAAGCATGGCCTTGGTGTACAAAATGAAGCAGGACAAAGGCTAAGAGCGTTTTGCCAAGAGAACACGCTGATCATAGCAAACACTCTTTTCCAACAGCACAAGAGGCGACTCCACACATGGACATCACCAGATGGTCAATATCGAAATCAGATTGATTATGTCCTTTGCAGCCAAAGATGGAGAAGCTCTATACAGTCAGGAAAAACAAGACCTGGAGCTGACTGTGGCTCAGATCATGAGCTGCTTCTTGCAAAATTTCAGCTTAAATTGAAGAACGTAGGGAAAACCACTCAACCATTCAGGTATGACCTAAATCATATTCCTTATGAATATACAGTGGAGGTGAGGAATAGATGTAAGGGATTAGACCTGATAGACAGAGCGCCTGAGGAACTATGGACGGAGGTCCATAACATTGCTCAGGAGGCAGCAACTCAATCTATCCCAAAGAAAAAGAAATGTAAGAAAGCCAAGTGGCTGTCTGATGAGGCTTTACAAGTAGCTGAGGAAAGAAGGGAAGCAAAAAGGAAGGGAGAAAGGGGAAGATATATCCAACTGAATGCAAAGTTCCAGAGAACAGCAAGGAGAGACAAGAAGGCCTTCTTAAATGAACAATGCAAAGAAATCGAGGAAAACAACAGAATGGGAAAGACTAGAGATCTCTTCAAGAAAATTGGAGATCTCAAGGGAACGTTTTGTGCAAAGACGGGCATGATAAAGGACAAAGAAGGCAGGGACCTAACAGAAGCAGATGAGATTAAGAAGAGGTGGAAAGAATACACAGAAGAACTATACAGGAAAGATCTGAATGTCCCTGATAGCCATGATAGTGCGGTCACTGAACTTGAGCCAGACATCCTAGAGAGTGAAGTCAAGTGGGCCTTAGGAAGCATTATTAACAACAAAGCTAGCGGAGATGACAGTATTCCAGCTGAGCTATTTAAAATCCTAAAAGATGATGCTGTTAAAGTGCTGCACTCAATATGCCAACAAATTTGGAACACTCAACAGTGGCCACAAGACTGGAAAAGGTCAGTTTACA
Source organism: Heloderma suspectum (assembly GCF_057233095.1). NCBI lineage: Eukaryota > Metazoa > Chordata > Lepidosauria > Squamata > Helodermatidae > Heloderma > Heloderma suspectum. The sequence continues at coordinate 32,080,967 of NC_139459.1, forward strand.
TTCCAGTTCCAAAGAAGGGCAATGTCAAAGAGTGTTCAAATTACCACACAGTTGCGCTCATTTCACATGCCAGCAAGTTATGCTCAAAATCCTATAAGCTAGGCTTCAGTAGCATGTGAACTGAGAACTACCGGAAGTACAAGCTGGGTTTTGAAGAGGCAGAGGAACTAGCGATCAAATTGCCAACATTCGCTGGATCATGGAGAAAGCATGAGAATTCGAGAAAAACGTCTATTTCTGCTTCATTGACTACGCTAAAGCCTTTGATTGTGTGGATCACAACAAACTGTGGCAAATTCTTAAAGAGATGGGAGTACTAAACCACCTTACCTGTCTCCTGAGAAACCTGTACGAGGGCCAAGAAGCAACAGTAAGAACCAGACATGGAACAACCGATTGGTTTAAAATTGGGAAAGGAGTACGACAAGGCTGTGTATTGTCGCCCTGCTTATTTAATTTATATGCAGAGTACATCATGAGAAACGCCAGGCTGGATGAATCACAGGTTGGAATTAAGATTGCTGGGAGAATTATCAACAACCTCAGATACGCAGACGATACCACCCTAATGGCAGAAAGTGAAGGGGATCTAAAGAGCCTCTTGTTGAGGGTGAAAGTGGAGAGTGCAAAAGCTGGTTTGAAATTCAACAGTAAAAAAACTAAGATCATGGCATCTGGTCCCATCACTTCCTGGCATATAGAAGGGGAAGAAATGGAAGCAGTGACAGATTTTACTTTCTTGGGCTCCAAGATCACCGTAGACGGTGACTGTAGCCATGAAATTGAAAGACGCCTGCTCCTTGGAAGGAAAGCTATGGCACACCTAGACAGCATAGTAAAAAGCAGAGACATCACCTTGCCGACAACGGTTCATATAATCAAAGCTATGGTTTTCCCTGTAGTAATGTATGGCTGTGAGAGCTGGACTATAAGGAAGGCTGAGCGCCGAAGAATTGATGTTTTTGAACTGTGGTGCTGGAGAAGACTCTTACAAGTCCCCTTGCCTGCAAGGAGGTCAAATCAGTCCATCCTAAAGGAAATCAACCCTGAGTGCTCATTGGAAGGACAGATCCTGAAGCTGAAGCTCAAATATTTTGGCCACCTAATGCGAAGAGAAAAGTCACTGGAAAAGACCCTGATGCTGGGAAAGATTGAAGGCAAAAGGAGAAGGGGACGGCAGAGGATGAAATGGCTAGATAGCATCACCGGTGCAATGAATATGAACTTGAGCACCCTCCAGGAGAGAGTGGAGAACAGGAAGGCCTGGCGTGCTATGGTCCATGGGGTCATGAAGAGTCGGACACGACTTAACCACTGAACAACAAAGACAACATATGAACCTGTAATGAACTGCAAAGACGAACCACTGGAAAGAGGGGGGGCATGCATGCATGAGCACTCAACATCACCTAGATAATTACAGAGGGTTTTAAAAGACAGCAAATACACAGATGGGTGATAGACAGGGATGTATGAGAAACTTATTTCAGTTTGTTTTTGATCAGTCCACATGTTTTGGAACTGAACATGGACTCAAATGCAATCTGCATACATTTCCAAGTTTCTGATATGATTCATGGAACGGCAGCAAAAAGGGTTTAAATAAATGTGTACGTTTGAAAAATGTGCACAAACATGCTTTAATCAATGGGAGAAAATGCACACAACTGATGTGTATATTTGGAAAAGTATGCATGAAAGTATGCTTGAATTTTTATACAGAAAAAAAAGCTCACAATCTGATACGGACATGAGTCAGAACTCGGAGGAACATGATGAGCTTGGGTTTTGCTGATTTGCTCATCCATAGTGATAGAAACTTTGATTTCTATAATTGCAAACAAAGTTCTGCAAACCCATTCCTTCTTAGCAGGACAATTCAGAGTGAAACTACACTAAACATATGGCTGCTGCCAAAAATGGCAGCCATGTGCTTATAGTTCCCCCTTCCCTCTTCATATGATTTAGTATAGCCTTCTCCAACCTTGTACCATCCAGATGTGATGGTCATGCTGACTGGGGATGATAGAGGGTTGTAGTTCAACACATCTGGAGGGCCCCAAGTTGAGGAAGGCTGACGTAGTAGAAAGTACATTGTAATTCCATGACATAATTGGCTGCCACTGGTGAAGCTTGGGTGGGAAAACACAGACTATTGTGATGTCATTGCGCAAAGTAAGTTTTACTAGACATTATGAGGGGGAAGGCTAGCTAAATGCATGGTTGCCATTTTCAGTGGCAGCTACATGTTTAGCATAACTTCTAGGAACACTTGCAGAAAGAAGACCTGCAGCACTAGGCTTCAGGTGAAACTATACCTTTCTGGTTGAATACAGGTTGCCATTTAGCACTTGATAACTCTCTATGGGAAGCCAGGTGTCTATATCATTTGATCACATGCTGATAAGTATTTTACCATGCGCTTCCTGACCAAGCGGTACTGTAGAGTAGGGATGTGTGAATTAATCTATTTCTGGACTATGTCATATGTGTATATCTAGAAGTCCATTCTGCCGCATTTCCACATTAATCCACACATTAAAAAAAACACCCACATTTAAGTATGTATTTAAGTATGTATTTTAAGATACATACTTTCTGTCTAAACACACATTTTCAAATATATGTTGATACTTTTTTGAGCTGTGACCTGCATCAGAAAATTTGTGACATGTGAAAACTCATGGATAACTCATTTCTAGTCTGTACATTAGTCCAGAGGGTGTGGATCTGGTCAGTTTGTACTGGAATGTGCCAAGGCAAATTCCTCAACCATTCCTACTGTAGCATAGAAGATATGTGGTAAAATTCACCTCGCCATGAACTGCACACCATAGACCAGGCTCCTCCACCTCTGTGCTCACCACATGTGTTGGACTACAACTCCTATCATCCTCCAGCCAGCATTGCTGATGATTGGGATGGCTACAGGATGATAAGAATTGTAGTCCAGCACATCGTGAGGGCACCAGTTTGGGGAAGGCTGCTATAGACAAACAATTTTCCACATGACTGTTGCAGGCAACCTTTGCTGAGTTTATAAGTGGTTCCCACATGCACTGCCAAGTGGTCATCTGTAGTTACCCTATGGATGAATGAATGTGTCAGTTTCACGTTCTCCTTCATTCAGATTTTTTAAATCTCAAGTTCAAAAATGTGTGGATTTTGGTAAGTTCTTAGAAAAACTGAATGGAAATGACATTCTCTCCCATCAGTACTGGCCAAATTCAATAGGTACAGTTATTTCCAGCATGGAGAGGACCATGTCGTACTTAGGGATGGGTGAATGAGCGATGTTCGAGATTGCTAGGATTCTCCAAACATCATCTCAAAGCTCATCTTATGTCCAATTTCCGTTCACATTTCAGATCGCTGTTCACTTTGAATGAAGAGGGAAATTGAGCAAATTGAGCTGAATCAAATGTGAAATTTGAATAAATTTCCCCAAATTTGCACAGCTATCCTCCATAGAGTAAAGCAGGGCTGATTCAGTCTATGGAGGAAATTTCTGCAAATTAGAAAAGTTGCGCAAATCAAACTGGGAAAGCTGCATAAATCAAACGTATACACATTTTTGACAATTTACAAATATTTTCGGTGGACAGGTGCTTGCATTCACAATGTTTGGGGCTTCGAACAAGGCATGCTTGCATGTTTTGTGAGCAAAAATGAAATTCCCATACATCCCTAGTTGTATCTGCCTGCCATACAGCTGTTGAAGATGAGGAGCCTTCCAGGAAAAAGAGACAGCAACCCTAATTAATCACTACAAAGATGACTGAATAGACAGGGGTTCAGGCTTTTAAGAGCTAAGCACTCCAAGCTCTCTGCTGGGATGGATGCATCTTTCAGTTTCACGTCCTCACACATTTGAATTTTTAAAATCTCAAGTCCTTTTGGTCCAGAAAGAACTTGTGTATTTTGGTGAATTCCTATCAAAAACAAACTAAATTCTCACCCATCTTTTAAGTTCATCAAGCTAAATTCTCACTCATCTTTACAGGTCTCAAAACAGGTGGAACCATTTGCTAATCATTAGTTTCAAGAAATGACTGCCTTCAAAGGGATCTAGGAAAAGGCAGTAAGTAGAAACCTGCTTGAGAATGTGGCACCCTGATTTCTGAGGATATCCAGTTATGGCTGGATATCCTCAGAAATTCCTCCTTATTTCCAGAAACTATTTCTGATTTCAGAAATGGTGAGCAGACCAGAATACTGAAGTTCTTGAGGTTTTAGTTTATGACACAGTATGAGAACAGAACCATTATAAGCGTATCTTTATTTTCATGCATGAAATGTTGGGGAGTAAGTATTCTTTAAAGTGCCATAAAACCCTTTGTGTGTGTGTGCATGCAGCAGATTAATATCCCTTTGGAATATACAGCAAGTTGTGGCCATTGATTGTGGCTCTTGTAGACCAGGGGTGGACAGATGTCAAGCTTGTAGGATCCACTATGTTGTTTACTAGAACTCCAAGATCCACCAACTGAAATAAGAGACATACACTTAAAATTAAAGAATTCTGAGTTAGAGATGTGTGAGAAATCCACTCTGTCAGATTTTATTTTTAACAGATTTTTCCAATATGCAACACCTGGAAATCAACGTCGGCCAGATGCCTTTTGCTTTGGGAAATCTGTACCCTTCTGGACATGTGATGCATTCTGTGGAACGGAAAAAAATGTATCCAATGAAACGTGCACATATAAAAAGCATATAAACAAATACATACACATTTAAAAAATGCGCACAAACATGGTTTGGTCAATGGCTGGATGCATAGAAAAATGCATACAATTTGAAAAATGTGCACAAAAAAATGTGCAATTAAAAGAAGTGTCCCCAAATCCATACAGATTGATTTCTGTTAAAAAATATATAAAAGCATAGAACTGCTATGGAACAGGCTTGGAAGTGGGAAATGGCAGAAGTGGATCTGGGAGATTTGGTCATCAACTATTCCGAGCTCAGGGATTTGTTTTGAGGATTCAGAACTGAACAGAGCACACAGTCCCTCCATGCAAAAATCCACTATGGGTTACCCCAAGCTTTCTTTATTTTAGCAGTGTCATTTTGGCCAGGAGAGAAGAGTTATTTGTTGCTGCTTTTGTTAAATAATTGGGAGTCCGAAATTCTTGACTGTCTACTGCAAATCACAGAGAGAGCTGTCAATAGATCCAGATCTACCTTCTGCCCACTCCTGTTGTAGAGAACTGGAAACAACAAAGATTTAGATCTATACATAGACTTAATCTATACATACACATATCTGTACATGTATTTGCAGATTATCACACAACTAATTCTTGCACACAAAACTGAATAAAACAACAAATGTATAATTAAAATCACTGTCATACAATTTTTGGCATCTTTATGTGTTCATAAGCTCAGCCCAACTATTTATGCCACATTGATTATAGAAAGAATCTGTCTGTTACCTTAATGTTCTCTGCCCTGTCTCTCTGCTTTCTGAAATGCCCCTTAGTCAATTGCCTGAATGCACACACACAAATCAACCCCGCCCCCCACTCCTTTTGGCTATGGTATGGCAAAGAAAACTACAAGTTTTCCTGCCTTAGGGCATGCATGTTTTCACTGTACTGGATTATATTGTTTCATTCCACTAGTCTCTTCCACTTACTTAAAATGGTTCACAAAACATTTGATTAATGTACAGTAATTCAAAACACACACGACTGGATGTCACACACAGTTTTACTCTTTTCAAATTTTTCAGGGTTTCCCTTCCCCCTCCTGCTTGTATTCCTGATGAGTCTGGTACTGAAACCTTTTGATTTCTGAGTACAAATGACATTCATGATTTTATTTATTTTATATGCAAGGGAAAAGAAAGGTTTACCATGATCCATTTGGCAAAGAGCTGGAAGCTGAAAGAGATTTCTACAAAGAGGGGTGATGGATCTTAAGCTGCATTTTGGACACCACACCCTTTGCCCTAGGAATTCCTTAGCCCAGACCTGTGGTTTCTTACAAGGGAATGCAGAAATGAGAGACCTGAATCAATCCACAGCTAAAACAAGAGGAAAACTCTCAAAAGTGCCAAATGAGACAGACATTTTTCAAGGAAATGTCCTGATGCGTTTACAACTTGACAGCTCTTTTTCAAGGACTAGAGAACAGACAGAAGAAACGGTTCTATCTGGCTTTCCAGATAGAACAGTTCCTTCTATCTATTGCAAAAAGAAAGCTGTGAAGCTTGAAATGCATCGGGCCACTTTCTAAAACTAAACCCAGACGTTTTGAGCTCTTTTGGCCGGTTGCTAACATTATCTTCTTGGGCAAGGTGCTTGAGTGAGTGGTTGCTGATCAACACCAGGCACTCTTGGATGAAACTGATTTTCTGGATGCATTTCAATCTGGTTTCAGGCCTGGATTTGGAATGGAAACTGTCTTGGTCACCCTGTTGGGATGGCCTGTGCCAGGAAAGGGATAGGGGAAGTATGACCTTGTTGGTTCTCTTGGACCACTCTGTGGCTTTCAATACCACTGAACGTGGTAACCTTCTGGATTACCTGTCTGAGTTATAATGTGGGGATACTGTATTGTGGTGTTTCTGCTCACCTTAGATTCCAGAAGGTAGCGATGGGGGAGTATTGCTCTGCCCCATGGCAATTGTGCTCTAGGGTTTGGTAGGCTGTCTGGTTTCCAGTTTTGCTGGGAAACAAGGAGAATGCTCCCTGAACACCCTGTTTCCGAGAAGTAGCATTGTCTGTAGTTATTTTCATTTTCTGGGTCCAGGTTAGGTGTCTTAAGGAACGGCCTGATTGCTGCCTCTTTTAAAATGGCTAGTACCACCTCCTTTCTCAAAGGGGAATTTATAACCTCCTAGACCCAACCAGTCATCCCCTCCCTACTAGATGTAATAAGCCAAGAGGGTCAAGGGTCAAGCATACAAGTGGGTGGCCAAACATGACCAAGGACCTCATCCTCAGGCCTCAGCAATGGAAACTCATCCAACAGAACTGGACTAAACAGTGTTCTGGGAACCTCCGCTGTTGGGTTTGCATTAACTGTGGAGTCCAAGTCATGACAGATGTGAGTCAGCTTATCTTCAAAATGTTGCACAAACTAGTTACAACATCCTACCAGATCTCTATGCCAAATTGCAACACGCCCCTCACTAGCTGGAAAAGCTCCACCAGCAACAGTGTGAAGATGCAGTGGAGGTGGAAAAGAAATGCTTCATTGCCACCCCAACTGCCACAGCATAGTCTTGATAATGGACTCTAAGCTGTGTTCAATCAGCATGCATTTTCCTCCACCTGCATTCTAGTTGCCATCTCACTTTCTTCATTGCCCTCAGTTCAGATATGCACCAAGGCATAAACAAGACAGAACTGAGAGGAGCTCCAAAAGCAAATTTCATGTTAGGTATAATTAGAAAAGGAATTGAAAATAAAACAACCAAGATCATACTCCCCTTATACAAATCTATGGTGTGACCACATTTAGAATACTGTGTATAGTTCTGGTCACTGCACCTAAAAAACAATATTGCAGAGTTATAAAATATGCAGAAAAGAACAAATAAACTGATCAAGGGGCTGGAGCAACTCCCCTAGGAGGAAAGGTTACTACCGCTGGGATTGTTTAGCTTAGAAAAAAGGTGAGTAAGGCGTGACATGATAGAGGTGCACAGAATTATGCATGGTGTGGTGAAAGTGGATAAGGGGACTTTTTCTCCCTCTCTCATAATACCAGAACTCAGGGTCATCCTATGAAGCTGATTGGTGGGAGATTCAGGACAGATAAAAGGAAGATCTTCCTACAGTGCATAAACTCTGGAATTCACTTCCACAAGAAGTAGTGATGGCCACCACTTTGGATGGCTTTTAAAGGTGTTTGGACAAATTCATGGAGGATAAGGCTAATGATGGCTACTAGTCCTGATGGCTCTATGCTACCTCCAGTAGCATGCCTATGTACATCAGTTGCTGGGGAGCATAGGTGGAAGGGTCCTGTTGCACTCGTGTCCTGCTTGTGGGTTTCCCGTGGACAGCAGGTTGGCCACTGTGTGAACAGAATGCTGGACTAGATGGACCCTTGGTGTGATCCAGCATGGGTCTTCTTATGTTCTTAAGGTGTTGCCTGGGCTCTTGTTCTATTGAGTGACCAGGGCATTGATACGATACCAGCAGGAAAAAAAGGGTAGTGCCCTTTGGAATCCTTCAGAATCCATTAGCATCTGGGGGGTGGACCAATTTAATAGATCTCCCACCCTTGCAGAGGGGAAAATTCACTGAAATTCTAAGCCTCACCAGCAAATGATCTGTTTATGACAAGGGAATAGATGCTAAATCCCCCACTTTCAGATCACCATCCTCCTGCCCGACTGAGAAAACATCAAGGGTGTGTCCTGCCACATGTGTTGGGCTAATAACATGTTGCAACAGCCCCATGGTTCTCATGGCAACCATGACATTCTGAGCTGCCCTGGATCCAATGGCCTCAGCATGTATGTTGTGGAGCCAAACTACATTGTGCCTGCCATCGCAATGAATTCAGTGTTCTGTGGGTTAAACGCTCTTGCATTAAAATGTGATTATCCACACTCACCCGTTTTCCCCATTGTGGTGCTTCATCGAATGCGCGAGCTCGGTTCACGCTTGACCGCTGTGCTGTTTTCCTGCTCTTAAAGACAGAGGCTGTCATTGGAGGATCAGAAACTCTTCCTGTTTCTGCTGATTCCACACCCACCACGCTCACAGCTCTCGACGGCCCCATGTCATCTCCCGGCTACTGATCGCATAGCTTCCTCAGCACTCAATGTTTCCTTAGCAACAACCAAAGGGCCAGATGTGCACGCACTTGTCTGATCTCGGAAGCTTAGCAGGGTCGGCCCTGGTCAGTTGTTGGATGGGCGACCGCCTGGGAATCAGGCTTCCTGCACTGAGCAGGGGGTTGTTCTATCCCTTCAAATGAGACTAAGTTTTACCCCCTCCTATCCCCCACTTTGGATTTTTTTTTAAAAATTAAGGCGTGATCTTTGAAGAATCGTGGCTTCTCCACAATTTTTTCCCCCTTTTAATTCAGGCATGATCTTCAAAGATTTGAAAATTCAGAGATCTGAAGCTTCAAATCTTTGAATTTTTGAATCTTCAAAGATTTAAATCTTCAAATCTTTGAATTTTTGAGTATTCGAAGATCATGCCTGAATTAGAAAAAAAAAAATCACGGAGAAGCCACGATTCTTCGAAGATGATGCCTTAATTAAAAAAACAACAACCCCCAAAGTGGGGGATAGGAAGGGGTAAAACTTAGTCTCATTTGAAGGGATAGAACAACCCCCTGCTCAATGCAAGAAGCCTGATTCCCAGGCGGTTGCCCATCCAACTACTGACCGGGGCCGACCCTGCTTAGCTTCCGAGATCAGACAAGCACGCACACATCCAGCCCTTTGCTTGTTTCTGAGGAAACACTGAGTGCTGAGGAAGCTATGCGATCAGTAGCTGGAAGACGACATGGGGCCATTGAGAGCTGTGATTGGACAGGAGGGAAATACAAACACTGCTGTATATGGACAGGCAGGGGAGGGGACTATGGCCAGATATGGTAGTGAAGGCGGAAAATCAGAGCACATTAAGGGGAAATACCGGGATATCAGGGTATTGAAAGCAGGAGCACAGAAGCAGGAAATTCCGGTTCCAATTCGAGGCGGGTACTGCGTAGTGTGAAAAACGGGTGGTGAAACCTCATTGGAAGCAAAAAAACTCATAAGTGTAGATCGGCCCAAAGTCTCCCACAACTATCGTCCTGGAAGTCTTCAATACCAAATCAAAGACCATCTCTGTCAGCTCAGCCAGGAAGACTGGGTGGTACACCAGCAGCATCCCTAATCTGTCCCAAGTGCCCAGCATAAGATACAGATACTCAAGATTCTCATTCAGATGTATATGAAGCTGGAGAGGGAGATGGCAAGTCACTCCTATGCATGCGCAAAACGGGAATGAAAATGAGCAGTTGAGATGTATAAAGGGAGTATCCTCCCAAAGCCCCTTCTCTTGTGCACACTAAAAAGAAAAAAGTCCTTTACCTGGGTCTGGGCTTGTGTAGGATAGTTAATGGGCAGAGCTAGGGTTGCAGACCTTTCAACCCAGTGGTGGTGGGAACACATTGGGGCTGGTGGGGCAGAGGGCAGGGCAGGTACTCAATATTCTACTGAGATGGTTGGAGGAAGGCAGAAGAAGATCATGCATGGCAATTCGCAGCTGCACGCTGTGCACTGGAGCAAATGTACCTGGTTGTGGGGGAATTTCTCTGTCACAAGTGGGTAGGGGAGAGGCTGCCCCATTCTTCCCAAATATAGAGCCACCCCTGCTTCAGCCTTCATTCAGAATATGGTCCCTGGTAGAAATGAGCTGATCGCCCAGTTTTGGAATGGGCAAGAACGATGGGCAAAAGACATGGAGGGAAGGGGGGACTAACATTCCCTTACTATGGTAGAAAATGTAGATGCAAGAAAGCAATTTGTCTCTATAAGGAGTTGTGCCAGTCGAAACTCCCAAGATGCTGCCCACAAATGCTGTTAGAACACTGAACTTAAGGCTTTCCCCAAGGTGCTCTACTATATATAAACTTGTACATCCATAGAAATGAAGTCTGTTGTTTGGTAATGGTTCAAGAAGGCAAATGGGTCTGATGCATGCCCTGTGTTTGTGTGTGTTTTTAAAGAATCAACAGATTCTCCAGAACACTTGGCAGGCTTTTGTTCTAGTTTTGCATCCCTTCATCGCTTCCTGCACCACAAAATTGAAATGTGGTCAATTGTTTGTTTTCATAATTTCCAGTCTCCAATTCTTTCTCATTCAATTGGAGTCATTTTTATTAGAGTAAAGTTGGGCTGCCTTCCAGGAAATGATAGCTATTTTGCCCACAATAAACTTTCAGAAGATGACATGCTTATTAAACCAGTTCTGTTTGTATTTCAAAATTACTTGAGGAATCCAGTTTCTAGTTCTCTCTAAGGAAAGGCTGGGAATGCATATGACATTCACAGTAGCTGCATTTGCATGTAAGGCTAGACTGTGGTTTAGCATTATGCGGGAAAGCCACAGCCTACCTTGGGCTTGCCTGTTCCCTCTTGTGGCCCTGCCTTGAAGAGGAGTTTGGAAGCTTTTGCCTCCAGTTTAGATGAACTGCAGTTTGTCATGGTGTCTGAACTAGGAAACAAGCCACTTCAAGCCATAGTTGAGGAAGTTGGCTTGTTTTCACTAACCATTGTTAAGAGTAACCATAGTTTAGGGTCCAGATAACATGCTAAACTGTGGTTAGTCTAAAACTGAAGTGGAAGCTTCTGGACCCTTCCCTGCAACTGCATCAAAGGAGGAGAGGAGAGGGGGACAGTGAGCCTGAGGCTTGCTGCAGTCCATCCTCAAAATGCAAAACTAGGGGTGAGGAACAATAATTGTGTAGGGGGTCATCTGCCCCCCATATCTGGCCCTCCACTGGCTGGATTATGTCAGGGAGTGAGGTCACATGCCTGACATCATCTGGTCCCTGGCTAAAGCACCAGCTGGAACTTCTCCAGCCAGCCATACACCACCAGGCTTTGCTGTGGATGGCCATTCCCAACTGGTGCCCCAGGTTGGCTTCACCTGCCCTGCACCTTCTCCCATTGGGAAAGTTGTGGGATGGGTGATGCAGTTGGAAGTGTGAGTGGTGTGCTAAGGGAATTCTTGCTGTTATCTCTGATAACTGATTGGTGATAACAGCAGGGATTCCTCTTCCAGGTAGGTTTCAGGGGTGGGCCTTTGGGGAGAAGCCTTGCCCAACAGGCCACGGGTCAAATCAGCCAGTCTGGCAGGCCAAATTTGGCCTGTAGGGTGGAGGTTCACCATCCCTGTGCTAAATGTTTAGCACCACATGTGAGCCAGGCCTGCTAGTCTGTCTCTTTGCTTGAAATCTTCTACAGTCTACTTGCTGAGGAAGATTTGGACAGCTGAAATAAGGTGTGCCCAGCCAGCCTAGTTGATACAAGTGTCACTACCATGTTTATGGCTGAGTTTAGAAGGTGTTTCTAATGCACATGCACAAGGCTTCATTCAAATTGGTGACAATCTTTTTGTCAGGTTCTGGACAGCCAAAAGAAAGTACTTTTTGACCCAGCACATCACAATTTATGGAATTTTCTGCCACAAGATACAGGTATAAGCACTACCTTTCATGGCTTTAGGGATTAGACAAATTCATGGAGTATTAGTCTCCCAGTGGCCATAAGCTGTGATGGCTATATGGAGTCTCAAGGTTCAGAGGCAGCATGCCACTGAACACTTGTTGCTGAGGGACAACAATGGGAGACAGTGATTGCTTTCATGCCTTGCTTGTAGGAAACGGGATGCTGGACTAGATGGACCTTTGATCTGATCCCCATTGGGAGCTGCCATTTTGAGTACAGCCATTCAAGAACACTTTATATGAAGGTCATAAACCAAATGGTGGCACTTATGCTGACTGGTCCAGGACCACCCCAAGTTCACTGTGCATTTGAGAAACGGACCATAGGAATTGAAATAGGAATAATCCTTCCTTCCTTCCTTCCTTCCTTCCTTCCTTCAGATCATACATTCTGTTTTTCCTTTCTAGGGGATGTTTCAGACAAAATGTCTCAGTCGTGCCAATGTAACTTTCCTGAAGCTAATATAATTAGACCTATATATATAAAAATAACCTGGGGAATCCACATATGCATACCTACTCTGTTTAGCTAATGTAGATGATAAGCAATGTGTGAAACCATTATTACTAGGTGGCACTGGAGTTATCTGGCAAAATACACTTCCATGTCCTGTTAAATTCAATAGGTCTACTCAAAGCTTGAGTCTGGATCCAACCCATGGACTGCAGTGTATCGTGTGATCAGACTACTTGAGCAAGTAGCCTTTTTTTATATCATTTTATATTGTTTTATATGGGGGCAATTTCCTTAATGGTTCCTTGCAAATGGTTTATGTGGCTGCTGCCTGCAATCTCCTTCTAAAACCTTTTCCTGTTCCTATGTTTGGAGCAAGGGAAGGATGGAGTTTCCAGGCAGCTTTCTGCCATGGCTGGTGCTGACAACTACAATTCCCAAACAACCATACAATAAGGCACATTCAAGGGGTACCATCAACATGGATGCACCAAATTACAAACCAGGAGAGAATGCTCAGAAAACAGATGAATTTCCTCAATGAAAGTCATAAGAGCTTGTAGAACTTCCAGGTGGCTTCCTGCTGCTGTTCTTCAGCATAACAGCACATTGCTACAGTGACAGGCCCATCAAGGTTTTTTTTTTTAATTGTTATGATGTATGGGAGGTATGCAAATGTTCACATATTTCAAGATCTTTGTATATACGTATTTGTAGATATTCGTTATATATTCTTCTATCAACTGTATGTTGGTCCCAGGAAAAAGATTTCTTGGCCCTTTGTTGGGAGGAATGTCTGATAGAACTTTGGCTGAGCTAATGTGTACACTACTTGTAGATACAGGCCTTTCAGTGACCAATCAAGTAGCTTTATTTGCTGTGGCTGCTAAAAAAGATCAGAACAAAGGTTCTTAGGCCTGTGGAACCGCACGTCTGTGGGCCAAGACTGGCCTGCCATGTAAGCTGTGTCCATGATAAATTGATTTGATTGGCTGGTTCAATCTTGTGTGAGTGTGTGACTCTCTCTTTTCTGGTAAAATTGTGGTTATATGCAATAAAATCACTGACAAACTATTGTTATGAGCCAGCTAGCCAGAACTCATGATTCAGATATCCACTGACCGCTAAAGAACCATTTGACCCAAACTGATGCTCTAGCCCTGTGGGGAACAGCACGCTGTTGAATAGTGATGGGACTAGGGATGGCGGAGAATTCCGCCACGGATTCCAGTGAGGTCGGATTCTGTAGAATCCGGATCCCTGGAATCCGTGGTGGAACGGCCCCCTGCCCCCCGCCCCCCTGCGGAATACCCCAGGATGGCACTTACCTGGGGCGGATGCGGCAGCGGTGGCGGCTCTGGCAGATTCGGCGGTGGGTTACTTGCAGCACTTACCTGCGGTGAGTGCAGCGGTGGCAGGTGCGGCGGCAGCGGCGGGGGTGGCATCGGGCATGGTGGCGGGCACGGGGGCGGCAGGTGCGGCAGTGGGTGAGGTGGGGTGGCGGCTGCAGCAGGTGTGGCTGCGGCGGCAGGTGCGGCGGGGGCAGGTACGGTGGGGCGGCGAGTGTGGTGGGGCAGTGGCGGCGGCGGCAAGTGTGGCGGTGGCAGGAGCAGCGGCGGCTGGTCTCCTGGCTGGCCGCAGCGTATGCAAATGACGGCGGCTATGGCGGCCGCCATTTGCATTCGCTATTTTTCGCTATATTTTTGCTATTAAATATTTACGTAGGCTAGAATGGCGGAAAATAGTGAACGCAAATGGCAGCTGCCGTAGCCGCTGCCATTTGCGTACGCGCTTTTTTTTACTTTGCCGTGATAGGCTACGTAAATATTTACGTAGCCTATCACGGTTAAGTACAGGGATGCAAACGGTGGCGGCTATGGCTTCTGCCATTTGCGTTCCTGCTGCCCAGTGGCCGAATGTCCAGCTGCGGGCGGAGCCGGCCGGCAGCTCTGCGGAATCCCCGCAAAGTGGAGCTGGCCGGGCAGGACTCTGGGGGGAGGGACGGAGCGCCTCCCCCCCCGTCGAGGATTCCGGGGGGAGGGATGGAGCGCCTCCTCCCCCACTGCAAAGCAGATCCGCGAAACGGTAAGTGACTTTCGTACATCCCTAGATGGGACCACTGTCCACCCACATACATCAGAGCAAGTGAGAGAGATGCAGAGCACCAGGTGAATATTGCTGATGAAGCCAACAGTATGGAGAACTACTAACAGCAGATAATTTGTTTAGAAGATGCTAAAGAGGATTTTTAAAATAGCACATTATGAGGAAGAAAATGTTGACTCTGGGACCACAGTTTGCTAGGTAATGAAACCCCGCAGACATGGACTAAATCCCATAAGACTTTTCTTTTTCATTATAGCCTGTCCAACTGTGTTCGTAAGCCACAGACTATGCATCTAATGGGAGAACAATAGGTGTAAATATAGAATTTTTCAGATCTGGTTTGTAAAAGCCAGTAAAAGCTAGCAATTGTGGTGACAGGCAATAGCACTCTTCACCTTTCTGGAGGAAATACCTGCACAATGGAGAAGGTTTCTTAGTCCTACACAATGTAATATGGTTAGGCCCAGAAGGTGCTGTTGCAGCTGGATCATCTGAGCTTACTTTAAGAAACAAAACAAAACAAACACACACACAAACACAAAACACAGAGCCATTTCCAAAGCCACATGCTTCCTAAGACCTGATCTGACCTGAGGCAGCAATTAGACAATTGTAAAGCACCCAAGTACAACATGAGCCATTCCCGTAAGTTCTCAAGTTTGTGGTTAAGGAGTAGGGAGGAATCAGCCCCAATTTATGTTAGTGCTTCTTTGAGCAGTGATGTTTATATTAGTGCTGTGCCGAAAATTTAATTCTTTCTTTTTTGGCATTCTCTGTGTGTGGAGTGTGTGTGTGTGTGTGTGTGTGCAAAATGAAAGCTCTGGTGAAAGAGGCTGGGAGAGGTGAGAATTTGGGGGAATTTTCTCCTTGGGAGGGGGACAGAGTTTCCACATACCTTTTAAAGTGTAGGCAATTCTTGAGGGGTCTTCTTTCTATTTTTTAATTAAAAAAAACATTTTTAAAGAATCGTCTACACTTAAAAAAAAGTATGTGGAAACCTTGTCGCCTTCCCCAAGGAGAAAATTATCCTTGGGGAGAACATAAGAACATAAGAAGAGCCATGCTGGATCAGACCAAGGGTTCGTCTAGTCCAGCATTCTGTTAACACAGTGGCCAGCCAGCTGACAACCAGGAACCCACAAGAAGGGCATGAGCACAACAACACCCTCCCACCCATGTTCCCCAGCACATAGTGTATAAAGGCTCACTGCCTCTTGTACTGGAGGTAGCACATAGCTATCAAGACTAGTAGCCATTGATAGCCTTTTCCTCCAGGAATTTGTCTAACCCCCCTTTAAAGCCATCCAAACTGGTGGCTATCACTACTTCGTGTGGTAGTGAATGCCATAGTTTAACTATGCGCTCTGTGAAGAAGTCCTTCCTTTTATCTGTCCTGAATCTCCCACCAATCAGCTTCATAGGATGACCCCGGGTTCTAGTGTTTTGAGAGGAGAAAAATGTCTCCCTATCTACATTCTCCACACCATGCATAATTTTGTAGACCTCTATCATGTCTCCCCTTACCCTCCTTTTTTCCAAGCTAAACAATCCCAGCTGTTGTAACCTTCTCTCATAGGGGAGATGCTACAGCCCCTTGATCATTTTAGTTGCCCTTTTCTGCACCTTTTCCAGCTCTACAATACCTTTTTTTTTAGGTGTAGTGACCAGAACAATACACAGTATTCCAAGTGTGGTAGCACCATAGATTTGTATAGGGGCAGTATGATGTTGGCAGTTTTATTCTCAACCCCTTTTCTAATTATGCCTAACATGGAGTTTGCCTTTTTTGCAGTGGCTGCACACTGGGTTGACATCTTCATTGAGCTGTCTACCACAACCCCAAGATCTCTTTCCTGGTCAGTCACCGCTGGCTCAGATCCCATCAGATTGTATTTGAAGTTGGGATTTTTTGCCCCAATACGCATCACTTAACACTTGCTTATATTGAACTGCATTTGTCATTTAGATGCCCATTCTCCCATTTTGGCGATATCCCTTTGGAGGAGCTCTTCACAATCCCTTTTTGTTTTAACCACCCTAAATAATTTGGTGTCATCCGCAAACTTGACCACTTCACTGCTCACTCCTAATTCCAGATCATTTATGAACAAGTTGAAAAGCATTGGTCCTAATACAGATCCCTGTGGGACCCCACTATTTACTTTCCTCCACTGGGAGAATTTACCATTTATTCCTGCTCTCTGTTTTCTGTTCTTTAACCAGTTACTGATCTATAAGAGGGCCTGTCCTCTTATTCCATGACTGCTAAGTTTTCTCAGGAGTTTTTGGTGAGGAACTTAGTCAAAAGCCTTTGGGAAGTCCAAGTAAACAATGTCTACTGGATCACCCCTGTCTACATGTTTATTGACACTCTCAAAGAACTCTAAAAGGTTAGTGAGACAGGACTTACCTTTGCGGAAGCCGTGTTGATTCTTTTTCAGCAGGGCTTGTCCTTCTCTATGCTTATTAATTTTATCTTTAATAATGCCTTTAACCCATTTACCTAGAACAGACGCTAAGCTAACTGGCCTGTAATTTCCTGAATCCCCCCTGGATCCCTTTTTGAAAATTGGTGCTACATTGGCCATCTTCCTGTCCTCTGGTATAGAGGCTGATCTTAGGGACATGTTGCATATTTTGGTTAGAAGATCAGCATTTTCATATTTGAGTTCTTTGAGAACTCTAGGACGGATACCATCTGGGTTTGGTGATTTATTTGCTTTCCATTTATCAATAAGGTTGAGAACTTCATTTTTTGTCACCACTACTGGCCTCAGTTCCTCAGACTCCCTTCCTGAAAACATCAGTTCAGGCACAGGTATCTGTCCTGTTTCTCCTTGAGAAAATTATCTGAAATTCTCCCCCTCCCTGTGAAAGAGACAGAACAAACAATGTCTCTTTCTCAGGGAGAGAAAAAGTTCCCCCAAATAGGGGGCAGGATTTGGCAAAGCACTAGTTTATATTAGTAAATAAAGTTCACACTGGTTCAACTGTATAGTAGGATCTGCCATACATGTGATGATGCTTTCAATTGCGTGTTGCCCTTCACGCCCCACCAGTGGGCTTCTCAGTGGCATCTGTTTGACCCCTATGGGAAGGTGTAAGAAGTGTGCACTCTTCACATCACTGGTCTTCTTAAGGGTTGGACTCGACGGTCCTATAGGCCCCTTCCGATGCTACTATTCTACGATTCAATTGATTCTCCTATATATATAAGAAGGATTTCAGTTTAGTTCGTAAAAATAAATGTAAGGAAGCCAGCTGTTGGGGATAGGGGTGGGGAAAGGACTAAAAAAAAGAAAAAAGGAATGCATGACAGCTTGACTTGCTGTTGACTTCTTAAGTGACCAGTTCAAATAGCCAGGGGATATGTTAACTAAACCGACAACCAGATTCCAGCGGGTGGAGGTTATGACAACATTTGTCTTTCCAGCTGTGCGCTTGCCAAAATGGTCACAGGCAAAATCTCTCCTGCTTCTGAAGCCAGCCTCTACTGCACAGTGTAGTGCTGTGTTTTTGATTCATTGAGCCGATTGCTGAACTGTCACACAATTCAATCACTGGGTAGAAGGCCAATTATGGAACAGTCCTAGTGTGCATTTTAGAGATTAAATTAGATTTACTTATTATAGTGAAGAATGTGTATCTGTGCCCTTTGGCAATTGTGGGGAGATGTGTGGGAGAGAAGAGGCTCAGATATGAAAAGAAAATCTGTTGAACAAAAAAGGGGGTACCATACATATGAAGTTGCTTTATACTTAGTCAAAACCATTTGCCCTGTTAGTCCAGGAATCAGCTGTGGCTAGCAGCTGCCTTCCAAGGTCGCAGGCAGGCAGGGCTTTTTTTAAGACTTCCTTCCTTTTTTTTAAATGGAGAC
This sequence comes from Heloderma suspectum, assembly GCF_057233095.1. Lineage (NCBI taxonomy): Eukaryota > Metazoa > Chordata > Lepidosauria > Squamata > Helodermatidae > Heloderma > Heloderma suspectum. Next base: position 32,099,602 of record NC_139459.1, read on the forward strand.
GTTATGGATTGAATCTGGTATCTTTTGAATACGCAGCATGTGCTTTACCACTGAGCTATGGCACTGTGCAGTTTTACAGAAGCATGGCTTAACTTGAACCATGAGTTAATGAGGTGTTATTCAAATTATAGGATCTGAATGCTTAAACGTACGTAAATTAAATATTCTTGATTCCTGTCCCTAATAAGAGAGTCTTCCCTGCTTCCTCTGCTTTTTATGAGCTAAGCACTGACAATAACTCCCCCCAAAGCTAAGCACAACCAAGTTAAGGAGAAGATCATTACCAGCCCATGGACAGTGGGTGGGTTTGCACAATACAACAGCTCACCCATGGTGAGGCTGCAGTGAGTGTAGGGTATGTGTGGACACCTTCCAGATATGTTGGACTATAACTCCCATCAGCCCAAAGGCCATCACATGTATGGGGAGCACCAGGTTGGAGAAAGAAGCTTTATATTACTTTTTCCTAACCGCTCAGAGGACTTCACCAGCATATCTTAGTAACTCTTACATTATCCTTGCAATGTACTACTATCATATTACAGACCGGGGGGAAGCTGAGGCAAGATATAGTGAATTTCAAGAAGTCACCCAGTGAGATCATGGCCAAAGTGACTGAACTGGAGACTTACTATTTTATTTATTTATTTATTATAGTTTTACATTGCTTAATATACTAAAATCCCTAAGCAGTTCACATTAACAATACAATGCAATAATAAATAATGAAAACATTACAATGTTAAAACAACATATAACATAGAAGTGGCAGGGACTGATTCACTTACCCCCCTCCATGTTTTTTTAGGAGGGAAAATTTGTATGAAAATGGCATATGTCATAGAGGTGTCCCTAGGCAATAAACCTGAAAAATTTCAGAAAGCTAGGTGCAGGATCTAGGGAATTATGCTAAATGAAAAACAAACACTTCCAAGCAGTCTGTGTTCTCCCCCGACCTCCTGTGTCAGAGGCTTTGTACAGAAGAAAGACAGAAAGAAACTGGAAAGAGGAAAGGGATAGGGGAACAAATACTTCCCAAGAACATCTCACACCTGCACAACAGAGAGAACAAACCGTCGGAGACCAAAATGCTGGTACAGAAGTCCACAACACCATCTGTGGGAAAGCTAGCAGGAAAATTTCAAGATCAGCTATCACTTTCTGGAAAGGAACTACCAGCCACTAAACCAACCCATAGAAAGCCACCATGTTCCCTTCCCCTCCAAACAGAGCTTGGCCAGAATGGTGAGTTAAAGCCACCTCGAAATGCATCTCATCCTGTAAGGGTAAAGGTCAAAAGCTCTCCCCTGATTGAAAAACTCCAGGCCAATCTGGCATTTTCTCCAGCTAAATGAAAAACAGTGTAGGACTTTTTTGTTAGTTTTCTGAACAATTGGCACTGAACTCACACCCACCATCCATCCCTGTATGCACTTTTTGTGACTCCAGAACATTACCTACAATTTTTTCAGGGTTATTGTCTAAGGACACCTCTATGAAATACAGTGGCAGAAGGACTTGAACATCCAGCATTTTCCAAGCAAGCACCTAATGCTGCACACTCCCAGGTCCCGCAGACTGCACCAAGCCTCTTTTAACATTCCTGCTCCTGAAAGACAGAATGCGCAAATAGCACCAAACACTGGATCAGCACTGCAATATATTCCTTCCCCTAAAGCAATGGGATTGGAGAACGCTGGTAAAACTATCCACTGTGATTAAAAACTAGAGTTGCCAGTCACAAAACTACACCAACCCCTCTCCATCCCTCCTCTTCTCACCCTGGTGCTTTCCTTATTTAGAGAGCTTGGAAAGAAATGAATCAACTTTTGAAAACATACTGTCCATGTCTCTTTGAGCCCCCCACCCCAATCCTGAATCTTCAGGGGTGTTCTTATTCAGATTCAGTCTGGTTTGGAGGAGCCCTGCTTTGATTCGGACATCTCCTGAATCTGAATCAGCTCAATTCGTTTAGGAATTTGGACAAATCCAAAGCACACCCCTAATTTATACCCTGCCTTTTAACAAAAAGTACTCGGTGGATTACATAAAATCAGTATGATACAAAACAAAATAAAAATACAACAACAGCAACAACAAAAATGAAGAAGGAAAACCAAAAGCAGTTAAAACGAATGACAGTTTAAAAACACCCACAGAAGATACTTAAACCAAGTTTCTAAAAAGGCTTGTTTAAGTGAATCCATCTTCACACCCACCCACTTAAAATCAGACAGTGAGAGAACCAGGCTCTTTCCTACCTACCCACCTACCTTATTTCAGATAGTGGTGGGATCCGAAAGAGATCCTCTGAAGTGGAATGGTAAAAGGCTGCTTAAATCCCTCAGAAATCAGCCTAACCGCACGGGGTTTCAGCCGCTGTCTGCTGCACCCCAAAGCCCCCTTCACATAAAATGGCTGCCACATAGAAGCTCCTAGAAATGGCATCTGCACAGCAGGTACTCCACATAGTGAACTTTTTGTGTTCAACGGCTCACCCCATGAGATGGCTGTTGCTGTTATCGTGCAGTTTTCTCCATGTTACTGCAAATTGGTGACAAGAATTATTTTTGTGGCAGCATGGAGACAGTCTGCATGGCACCAGTAGAGAGCCAGTGTGCTGTAGTGGTTAGAGTGTTCAACTGGTGCTCAGGAGACATGGGTTCTGATCCCCATGAATCTCATCTGGTGACTTCGGGTGAATCACTGACTCTCAGCCTACCTTACCTCCCAGGTTTGTTGTGAGGATAAAATAGAGAGGAGGAGGACCATGTATGCTGCCTTGGGTCCTTTGGAGGAAAGGCAGGATATAAACGTAACATATACATAAATAAATATATAATACTTAAAAAACAATGCCTGGCAAAACAGCAAAAGGAACAGCAGCACCACCAACTCCTAAAGTCGCCCTCTATGCAGCTGCAATCTCAAATCCTTTATCTGAAGCCGATTGACGTCAATACCTACCTAATCATCAATTTCTTCTCAGCTGATTTGCAAGGTTTTTGACATCTGTTTCTACTCAGAAGATGAACAAAAGTATGTAGCATTTTGAAAATGAGGGATGAGATAATAAATTGTGATAGAATTAAAACCAATGCAGACTTCTTGACTGAAACTTCCATGGAACCAGAGCGGAAATGTTTTGTTCAGGTTAGGAGAGGGGGGAAAGAGGTTTAAGTTAAAAAGCAATAACAAAGTTAGTGTTTGCATGCCTTTGCTTTCTCTGGCTCTGGCAGAGATGGGATAGCTAGAAAGCCAAACTCCTGCAAGGCAGTCTGTTGTTACTGCATTTCTGGCCTAGTACTAGAGACTCTAAAATGTTTTAAAGGGTTGGACAAAGCTTGACAAACACCTAAAAGCTTGGATGGTTATCACAGCCAAACCTCGGGCTCTTTTGAAGTCAGTGCATTCCAGGGGGGTGGGGGGGAATGGAGTATCTGAAAAATATTTATTGCGGTATCTACTTTTTGTTATTTTATCTTCATTTTTTAAATGTTCTTTAGAGGTAGAAGAGCAGATCAAGTCTTTACTAGGGTATACATACATTGGTTTCAATAGTATTTTGTTGACTTGTACCATATTACAAATGGGAAAATGAGAGATATCCAGCCTTACTGAAATTCTCCAAACTTTACTTCAAATCTTGGTTTGGCTTGCTCCTTTTCTCATTTGTGACCTGTTTTCTTGGTTCATTTGAACAGGAGAAGTACACATTTTTCAAAAAGCCATCCTCCCCCCTTGACTAAAGCATGAATGTTTCAAAGTGCATTTTTTAAAAGGCACATTTAAAAAAATGCACAACTTTTAAATGCACACTTTAAAGCTGTGCATTTTTAAAGTTGTGCATTTCTAAGAGTGTGTATTTCTTAATGTGTGCATTTTTAAAAGTGCACAATTGTCTCCCATTTAAAGCATGAAAATGCAAATATATAAGAACTTGCATTTTTAAAAATGCACATTTTGCAAATGTGAGTGCAAGTTCAGGAATTTACAAACAGTTCTGGAGGACATGCACTCCCATTCATATTTGCATGGGGCATTTTTAGGTGATTTGCAAACTGAAATGAAATTCTTGTAATTCCTAGTTTTGATCTCATCTCCATGGAATGCAATTTTAACTTAAATACACAACCAAATGCCCTTCCTTTTTTTTTTTATCAAGCAGTCATACAACTTAAAAGTGATTAGCATTTTTTTTTTTTACATTAGCACTTTTAAAATATAGTGCTAGGTTGGGGAAACTTTGCTGCAATATTGAATTATCTTTTGAACCAGGATTTTCTTTGGGGGAAAAAAAGCAAGCTGGGGCAAGTAGCAGTGAAAAGACTGACAAATTGATAAATCCAGAAAAGATGTTATCCCGTGAACTATTAAATGTGGACATGGAGGTCCTGAGTGGAAAGCTATTATCTGGTGCCGGAACTTATGTCTAGGACAGGCATAGGCAAACTGACACAGTCTCCAGATGTTTTGGACTATAACTCCCATAGTCCCTGCTCATTAGCTACACTGGTTAGGGCTGATAGACGTTGTAGTCCAAAACATCTGGAAGGCACCAGGCTGCCTACCTGGGTCTATGATCTTCACCATCTCCATAGGAACCCAACACATACTGGGGTCATCTTCAAGGGTTTTTCTCTAGTCGCCATTGATCGAGGAAGTTAGAACATCTGCAACAACAAGGCTTTTTTGGTGGTGGCCCCAGAATTATGGAAAGATCTGCTTCAAGACTTGCAGCTGTACATCTTCCTTCTGTCCTTTAGACAGTTGTAGAAGTTCCATCTGTTTAGAACGTTGCTTGCTCTTTGACAACTTCTTCTGTTTGCAGGACTGTGGTTATGTGTCTATGAGGGCTAGGAACTGGTGCCGATGCAACTGCTTTTAATTTTCTTTCATTATATTTGTTTGTATTTATTACATCATTGCTCTTTTGAAAGACCATCACCATGAGCATCCTGGATAGGCAGGATATATGTCTTAAAATAAAATATATACGTGATGAATTTCTGTAACTGACATACAGTCCTATGCCTAGGTAGCCTCTATCCCAGTGTCTTCTTCACTACTACCTATGGATGTCCTAGATTTGGATCAGCTTGTATGCTCCCATGGTGCCCCTGTCCAGACAAGAGCACTGCAATGGCCAATGCATGGCACAGTGGGTGACAAGGAAGCACAGCACATCATTACCAAAAAGAGCTGCTCCTGTGCAGGGACCAAAATAAGGATAAAGAACAGTGGTGGATCCAGTATGATTAGATCCCAGGCTGAATGGGATGTTTTTCAAATGTCCAGTGGCCATTTGTTTTCCGATTCCATTTGTTCCTGTCACTTTGTTGTTTTTCAGTCATTCAGTCGTGTCCGACTCTGCGTGACCCCATGGACCATAGCACGCCAAGCCTTCCTGTCCTGCGCTCTCTCCCAGAGTGTGCTCAAGTTCATATTCATTGCATCAGTGATGCTATCTAGCCATCTCATCCTCTGCCGTCCCCTTCTCCTTTTGCCTTCAGTCTTTCCCAGCATCAGGGTCTTTTCCAGAGAGTTTTCTCTTCGCATTAGGTGGCCAAAATATTTCAGCTTCAATATCTGTCCTTCCAATGAGCAGTCAGGGTTGATTTTCTTTAGGATTGACTGATTTGACCTCTTTGCAGTCCAGGGGACTCGTAAGAGTCTTCTCCAGCACCACAGTTTGAAAGCATCAATTCTTCGGCGTTCAGCCTTCCTTATAGTCCAGCGCTCACAGCCATACATTACTACTGGGAAAACCATAGCTTTGATTAGACGGACCTTTGTCGGCAAGGTGATGTCTCTGCTTCTTACTATGCTGTCTAGGTTTGCCATAGCTTTCCTCCCAAGAAGCAAGCGTCTTTGAATTTCATGGCTACAGTCACCGTCTGCGGTGATCTTAGAGCCCAAGAAAGTAAAATCTGTCATTGCTTCCATTTCTTCCCCTTCTATATGCCAGGAAGTGATGGGGCCAGATGCCATGATCTTAGTTTTTTTAATGTTGAGTTTCAAACCAGCTTTTGCACTCTCCTCTTTCACTCTCAACAAGAGGCTCTTTAGATCCTCTTTGCTTTCTGCCATTAGGGTGGTATCGTCTGCATATCGGAGGTTGTTGATAATTCTCCCAGCAATCTTAATTCCGTTCACTTTACTGTTCCGTAACAAGGAGTTCTTCTGGATTCTTGGCCCCATGATTGATGTGCATTATAGGTGCCTGATAGCCAACAGTGTCTTCTGTAACCGTGCTGAAGGTGACTTTAAAACAAAAAAGCGCACATATAGGAAGTGGAAGGCAGGCCAGGCAATAAAGGAAGAGTACAGGCAGGTAGCACAGAATTGCAGGGATGGCATCAGGAAGGCTAAAGCTGAGAACAAGCTGAAGTTAGTGAGGGATGCCAAAAGCAACAGAAAGGCTTTCTTCAGCTATGTGCATAGTAAAAGACAGAGGAAAGAAATGGTGGTTCAGCTATTAAATAAGGATAGCAAAATGATAACAGATGACAAAGAAAAGGCAGAAGTGCTCAATTCCTACTTTGGCTCAGTCTTCTCCCCAAAGAGGGTCTATGATCCCCCTGGCAAAGGCGAAGTTCAGGCTGAAGGGGCAGGATTGCAGCTTGAGATCGATAATCATATGGTCAAGGAACACCTAATTACTTTGAGTTCAAATCTCGAGGGCCAGATGAACTGCATCCTAGAGTAATAAAGGAACTGGCAGAAGAGCTCTCAGAACCACTGTCTATTATCTTTGAGCAATCATGGAGGACGGGTGAAGTGCCAGATGACTGGAGGAGGGCTAATATTGTCCCTATCTTCATAAAGGGTAAAAAGGAGGAACCTGGGAACTACAGACCAGTCAGTCTGACATCAATCCCTGGGAAAATTCTGGAGCAGATGATCAAGCAATCCATCTGGAAGCACCTTGAAAACAGTGCAGTGATTACTCGAAGCCAACATGGATTTGTCAAGAACAAATCCTGCCAGATGAATCTGATCTCATTTTTTGATCAGGTCACCTCCCTTGTGGACTGTGGGAATGCTGTGGACATCACATACCTCAACTTCAGCAAAGCTTTCAACGAAGTGCCCATGATGAGCAAACTAGCTCAAAGTGGGCCAGATGAAACAACCATCTGGGGAGAGGTAACGAGCGGGGTACCACAGGGCTCAGTCCTGGGCCCAGTGCTCTTCAACATTTTTATGAATGACTTGGAGGAGGAGGTGCAGGGAATGCTGATCAAATTTGCAGATGACACAAAATTGGGTGGGATAGCTAATACCTTCGAAGACAGAAACAAAATTCAAAGTGATCTGGATAGACTGAAGTGCTGGGCAGAAAACATCAGAATGACATTTAATAGGGATAAATGCCAAGTTCTGCACCGAGGAAAAAGAAACCAAATGCACAGTTACAAGATGGGGGATATGTGGCTGAACAACACTACAAGCGAGAAGGATCTTGGATCACCAGCTGAATATGAGCCAACAACGTGATGTGGCTGCAAAAAAGGCAAATGCTATTTTGGGCTGCATTAATAGAAGTATAGCTTCCAAATCCCGGGAAGTACTAGTTCCCCTCTACTCAGCACTGGTAAAGCCTCATCTGGAGTACTGTGTCCAGTTCTGGGCACCACACTTTAAGAAGGATGCAGACAAACTGGAGAGGGTTCAGAGGAGGGCAACCAAGATGATCAGGGGACTGGAAAGAAAGCCGTATGAAGAGAGACTGAAAGAACTGGGCATGTTTAGCCTTGAGAAGAGAAGAGTGAGGGGAGATATGATAGTGCTCTTCAAATACCTGAAAGGTTGTCACAGAGATGAAGACCAGGATCTCTTCTTGATCATCCCAGAATTCAGGACACGGAATAATGGGCTCAAGTTACAGGAAGCCAGACTCCGGCTGAACATCAGGAAAAACTTCCTGACTGTTAGAGAAATACAACAATGGAACCATTCACCTAGGGAGGTAGTGGGCTCTTTCACACTGGAGGCATTCAAGATGAAGATGGACAGCCATCTGACAGGGATGCTCTTTATCAAGTCGTGGTGGCACCTAGATTTTGCAGAGGCTGCCAATATGCTACTGGGCCAAACTCAAGATTTTGCTATGAGTGTATAAAGCCCTGAGCAAATTGGAACTGGCCTAGCAGAGGACCACCGTGCCTCCATATATCCCTGCCCTACCACTTCATTCAGTTATGGAAGCTTTACTAACAGTGCCAAATACTGTTTGTCTTGTGTCTACTAAAAACAGGGCATTTAGCGTGGCCTCACCAACTTTATGGAACTCTTTACTACAGAGGTGGGCATGTTTGGGTGGTCTCGGGGCCAATACCCCCCCCCCCAGACTGCTGTGGGCTGCACTCCCCCTGCTGCTGCCCCCATACGAAAAAAAAGGGGGGGGGAGAGGGAAAATAAGTTGAATTTGTCTATTTTTAGCCTCCTTAGTGGTTTGCTGCAAATCACAACTTTCCTCGCGATAAAAAGGAAGACAACAGTGGTGGCAGGGTACAATGGGGGCAGCAGGGAGCCACAATGCAGGTTGGTGGGCACTGAATGAAACCCATGGACCCCACCCCTGCTCCACAGGCTAATATTAAGCACGCACCATCAGTGTTTGGTTTCCCTCACTTGCTCAAAGACTTTCTTTTTATGCAAGCTTTTCTCTGAACTGTGATCTACTCTAAATGTTTATCATTGTGTTTAAGATTGGTTTTTAGTGTTGTTTTAAGTGGATTGTATTACATTATTTGTAGTCTTCCCTGCTCAGATATTTGTTTTTTTGATTGAGCAGTATATAGATTTAAATAAACAATGAATGAATAAATAAATAATAAAATTTATTGCCTTCCCAATGATTACATCCATGGCAAAGGATGGGGCTTGAGGATGGGCAGTAGGCTTTGAAACTGATTCAGACTGGCTTGGAAATAAGTAATTTCCTGATCTCTCTCTCTCTCTCTCTCTCTTTAAAAAGAACTAGCCTACCTTAAGAACATAAGATGATCCATGCTGGATCAGGCCAAGGGTCCATCTAGTCCAGCATTCTGTTTAGACAGTGGCCAACCAGCTGTCAACCAGGAACCCACAAGCAGGGCGTGAACGCAACAACAGCACCCTCCCACCAATGTTCCCCAGCAACTGGAATACATACATAGGCATACTGTCTCTGGTACTGGAGGTAGCGCATAGCCATCAGGACTAGTAGCCATTGATAGCCTTCTCCTCCTTATTCTGACCCAACCAGATTCACCTTGGGGGAGCTTGCCTGTCACTAGGCTGAGTTCAGTTGCAACACAGTGGCGGACAGGTAGGCAGAAATATCGGGCTGAGAATCCCTTAGCTGAGCCCATGAGCCCTTCTGCTCCTGTTCAGAATATGTGCCACAGACTCCCAGTGCCTGAGGCACCTGTGCAGCAGGTTGGCCGCTCTTGTGTTAGAACCTGTTCTTTCTTTTCATGGCTTCTACCAGTCTCACCATGTTATAACCGCACTTCATTTCATCTGAAGCAGCTGATACAATTGAGATGATTTATTTATTTTTTTGGAGCCAGTTCTATCGCTCTTTCTGTCTCTGTCTTATGCATGCATATTCTCAGCAAATAAAGTAATGAAAGAGGTGAATATTTATAGCTGTAGCTCTCAAGCAGGAAAGGGCAATAGCATGATCTTGTACCATAAATTGTCACTACCTCTTCCTGCTCCTTTCATCTTTCCTTTTTTCTCTTTTGGTGTTTCTTAAAAGGATTATCACTGGTTCCCAGTTGGGCCTCACAGGAAAACTCCCTTTTAAACTTCCAAGCCAAGTTGAAAACACACGTGCACACACACCCATGCACACACACACACGCACTCACACACACCATCAATCATAGTGGGGGAGGGAGGGGGGGAGGGAGGGAGGAGGAAACCACTGGAAGAAAGAGGTAAAAGTAGGATGTAACATCCAACATAGATTCAATTAAGTCTAAGAAAAAAGGAAGTGTTATAGACATTAATTGAGGAAGCCATATATATATATATATATATAGAGAGAGAGAGAGAGAGAGAGAGAGAGAGAGAGAGAGGCAGGCTGCAGTGGCTTAGTGGTTAAGACGCTGAACTGCAGACTGGAAGGTCGGCAGGACAACAGTTCGAGACCCGAGTGCTGCATGACGGAGTGAGCTCCCATCTTCAGTCCCAGCTTCTGCCAGCCTAGCAGTTCGAAAGCAAGAAATTGCAAATAGATAAATAGGTGCTGCTTCGGCGGGAAAGGTAACAGCGTTCTGTGTACCTCGGTGTTCAGTCATGCCAGCCACATGACCATGGAAGCGTCTTCAGACAGTGCTGGCTCTTCAGCTTAGAAATGGAGATGAGCACCACACCCTAGAGACGGACACGACTGGTTGGGGACACCTTTACCTTTATATATAGATATACATATATATTCGAAAAATCTCTGTACAGCTTCTGGAACTCCAACCTGGAACATCGCATGAGTGTATCTAGACCTGTGCACAAATGGCCTCTCAAAATTCTCCAGCCTATCTGTAGGCAAAGAAACTTGGGGGACAATTTCACCAAATTTCTCCTAGGGGAGGAGAAATTTTCCAACAGTTTCTCATAGATAGGGCTCACTATTGGCAAGGGCTGCAGCACAGGTTCTTTCTTTTTCTCTAAAGGTTTTTCTGGTTTCTTGCACTGCTTCTGTAGGTGGCAACAGCATCAACTGTGTTGAGGCTTCCACTTTTTTGAGGCAGAATTTTGGATTTCTTTTGGTGGTATTTTTGAGCTTATTGAATCACTGCAAGATGGCCGGGGGTGCGGTGTGTGTTTTCTCTCTCTATTACACATCTTTCCATTGCTCTGCAGCCTCCCAAGCCACCTGCACGTTCTGAACTGAAAAGCCTCATGCGAGGAATTGCCTCATGATGTCTTCCTCATGATGGCTTTAACTGAAGTGCGGGAAGCCGAAGAGGCTACAGGCTGCTACAGAGATTACTGTACCATGACAGACAGGACACTCAAGCACACTCTTCAACCACCTCACAAGTAAGGTAAGCACAAGAACCCCAAACTCAGCCCATGAGAATTTCTCCAAAATTTCTCCTCCTTTGAATTTATTTTCTACCAAATTTTTGGTAGCAAATTTGAATTTCTTTTCTACCAAATTCAAAGAGAATTGTTGAAAAAATGTGGGAGAATTTTTCGGCACAGCACTAAGTGTATCCATTTATGATGCTGGTATAACATCCTTCCACAGACAATATAATGTCACATATGTGACATTGCACTAGGGATGCTGGAGAAATTCAAGATGGATTAAAATGAGCTTGGATTTCTAAGAATCCGGCCTGTGGAATCTACTGCGGAACACCCCGCTCAGGCCGTGTGGAGTCCGTGGACTTTTAGATGTTTTTTTTACTTTCCTGAAAAGTACGCATATAAATTTGTAGAAAAATACATAGGTTTTTGCTGAGGAAACGTTGAATGGAATGGGGGACAATACACTAAATGTTACGTACTGAGGTAAATTATATAAATACTTACATAAATATTTGTGTTATTATTTGTGTATTTTTCCGCATGACGAAAAAAAAGATTCACATTTGTCTGTGGGCAGATGACAGAACGAAAGGCTCCTGACAATCTGCAAAACACAGACGGAATGGATTTATACACAGTCCATACATCCTTACATTGTACTGATATAGCTGAGTGTCAATCCCAACTTTAAGCAGTTAGGACTAAAATTAAATAATGCATTTGTCAATTATTAAGCATTTGCTTAATTTCCTTACTGAAGTAAACAAGGCTTAAATATTCTGAATTTTGACTGGGCTGAAACTAGCTATGGACAGATCAGTCTGTTTCTAGTCAGTGTCAGTTTCACATAGGTTCATAAATTCATTCCATCCCATTTCCACGTCAGTTAAGAAAACACAACACACATGAAAATTCGTATTATTTTGGAACAAATTCTTTTCACAAAGTACAAAAATTTTGTATGTATTTTACCTGGAAATATGCTTTTTAATGTGAATTTTAATCTATGTATTTGTATGCTTTTATTCTTAGTTTGGTTAACAGGCACATGTATGAAAACTGGAAAATGGTATGACGGAAGTTTATAATTAGCTTAAGTTTGTTAGTTCTGTATTATTATAATCTGTATTATTATTATTCTGTATTATTAGTCCTTTTCTTGGATCTATGTCTAACTTCTGTAAACTGCCCGGAGAGCTTCGACTATGGGGTGGTATGGAAATGTAAACAACAACAACAATAACTTTTGTTTTTACTTTTGTAATACATTGGATATTTTTCTCTGTTCTGTGGTGATGACCTAGGTCAGCCTTCCCCAGTCTGGTGGCCTCCAGAGAAACATCACCTTGTCGACAAAGATCTGTATAATCAAAGCTATGGTTTTCCCAGTAGTAATATATGGCTGTGAGAGCTGGACTATAAGGAAGGCTGAGCGCCAAAGAATTGATGCTTTCGAACTGTGGTGCGGGAGTCCCCTGGACTGCAAGGAGGTCAAATCAGTCCATCCTAAAGGAAATCAACCCTGACTGCTCATTGGAAGGACAGATACTGAAACTGAAGCTCAAATATTTTTGCCACCTAATGTGAAGAGAAAACTCCCTGGAAAAGACCCTGATGCTGGGAAAGATTGAAGGCAAAAGGAGAAGGGGACAGCAGAGGATGAGATGGCTAGATAGCATCACCGATGCAATGAATATGAAACTGAGCACACGCTGGGAGAGAGCGGAGGACAGGAAGGCCTGGCGTGCTATGGTCCTTGGGGTCACAAAGAGTCGGACATGACTTAACGACTGAACAACAACAACAACAACAACAACAACAACAAAAATCCTACATTCAACTAGGGCTGTGCATGGACCCACCAATCTGCTTCAGGTGCCACTTCAGATCATCTGAAGTGACCCCTATCTGCTTCGGACCAATTCAAATCCCCTCTGCTTCGACTTGGATCTGAATCCCAGCCCCCCTCGAGGGCATCCCACCCGCCAAAGTCCAGGCAGTTTGGCCCACTGGCTTGTGTGTTAGGCACAGGTTGAATATGATATTCCCAGAAACTCAGACCAAACTCAGAAGGGAAAGTGTGTTAAAGCAGAAGTCACGATCCCTAATTTGCTGCAGGTTTCTTTGAAGTGCAAAACAACCCTTATTCAGAAGAATTACCTGCTCAGCCTCTCTATGGCTGAATACACACAGTACCTGGCAGGCAGGCTGGAAGAGGTTATTGTTTTATCTGCTTTTGTTTATTTCTAGCACACACTAAATGAGTATTTTGAATGTATCTTGAATGAACACACTGTCAGTGCCTAGCCCAGAAGGGCCACTGATTTTTTAACACTGGAAACCTGTACCTGGTGGACCTATACCCCACCCTATCTCTCCATGGTGGTCTGCCTAAACCTCTTGGGGGTGAGAGATGGAGAGCTTGCAGGCGCTCTGGCAGCACTACCAGCCTTATGCTTGCCCCTGCTGTCAGTCTGCTGGGACATGGGGGCCTCTTCCCTGAGCAAGACCAATTGGTGCTGCCTCCTTAAGCGCAGGAGCAAGCTGCTGGTGCTGTGGTGCCCTGGCTGTTTCCCCCCACACAGAGATGCCTTGCAGTGGTGGCACACGGCAAAAATTGGTCCCACCCAGGGGAGGAGGCAATGCAGACTGCCTGCCTTGACTTGGGGGGGACACCACATGAGTGGGGTGAACAGTAGAAGAGGGGCGGGGTGCTGGAGCCTCTGCCTGCTGCTCCTCCTCCTCCAACACACCCTGGAGGATCTCCTCCTCTTCGCCCTCCATCACACTGTGGACATCAGACACCTCTGAACTAATGTCCATCAGTGGACTCCCCTCTTCCGCTACAGAAGGAGGTGCTGCTCCGCCTCAGGCAAGAGCGTGACTACTGCACCTGCCCACGTCAGCCTCCTCGAACAGTGACCTCCGAGCACTGCGACTGGCCTCCGCGGTCTGCTGCCTTACCCCACCGGGATGCACTATCTGGCCTACGGGACAGACAGCTCACCAAACGGTGCTGCTACTGAAGCAGCACCTGTCAGGACCGCCCTAGGTGCCTCTTTAAGTCCCCTCCAATAGCCAGCTCACGACACAGACGAAAAGGATTCTTTCCAAGGCTTTATTCCGTTACAACTTAATGACTCTTTCAGATGCTAATCACCAGCGACTAAGCAAGGAAACGCCCTGGGGTGGTTAGCAGAGTAGCCTAAGCTCCGGGTGAGGCAGTTGGTTCTCGTTTGAAAAGGAAGAGCGGGAAAACTCTGAACTTATGGGCTATGGAGAGGTCCTCCCTCTTACCCGGGGATCCTTGGGACACGACCATTTTTTTAGCGCCAAGCGGGCAGAGCACCGCCTCTTGGCGCCCTCCATCTCCGCCGAGCGTCCTGCAAGATCCCATCCCCCGCTCTCTCACTGCTAGGGTCACTATTTATCTCAGGAATGCTGGCAGGAGGAATCTCTCCCTGCCGCTGTGTCTGTGAGAGATGAGTGAGCTCCTCTCCCACGGGTGGTTGGTCATCCTCAGAATTGGAACTACTCTGGGGCTCTATGGGCTCAGTATCCACCCTGACAGTACCTTGCCCAGCTCTGCCCCTGCCAACACCCCAAAGATGCCTCATATTGCTTTGCCACACAGTAGAGGGTTATTGGAATAAGGAGGTGATTAATATAAATACTATGTGTCTTGTGCTTTTTCAACACTGTCTTGAAATTTAGATGTATAATGTTGGTGGAACAACAACCTAGCATGCAACCTAGGGTGCATGCAACCTAGCATGCACACACATGGACACAGACAGACAAGAGCTAAAGAAAAGCAGAACTACCTAAGCAAATGACAGGTGTCTTCAATTTATTGTTTTATATTCCATGTTATTTTATGGAAGGCAGGATAACTTCAAGAAATACAGGGTGACAGTTTTTATAAAGAACAGCCAAATCAACCACCCCCCCTGCTTAAAAAAAACAAAAAAACAAAACCTTCTTTAATTTTTGCTTTGGGAAAAATACTACACACACAGGCTGCCATAATATGCCTTCCTTTAAGAATTAACAACAAAAACAAAAAACTAAATGCTTGACTATGACTTAAAGGCGAGGGGGGGAGCATGCCCAGAAGTCAATGTTTGTTTTTAAAAATCGAAATAACACTGGGTTTGTAAAAATCTAAAAGAGACAGAGTTGACTGACAAAAAAGACAAGAAAATAGAACGGAGAAAGCAGAAGTAAGGGTCAACATTACACAACAAATGCAGCCTTTTCCAAAGTCCAAAATCGAGATAAACAAACAAACAAACACAGGAATGACGGGGGAGGGGGGAGCAGCAACTTGTGAGGAAAAGCTATGTTAGTTTGAAAAAATATGGAAAAGAGAGATGAATCTAATCAAATACAAATAACAAATGAGTTGGAGGTACAAAGATACAGGAGAAAGCAGCTGGAAGAAGTGCTGCAAAAGACACAGTCCCAAAGGGGATGGACGATCAAGGATCGAGAGAAGGGAACGCTCCCAGTACAACCAAGCTGTTTCCTTTTAATTTAAATTCTGAGGAAAGCCTAATGGCAATCAAAATTGAATAAATTGAATGAACAACTCCTAAGAATGCACGTGCGCACACACACAATCATCTACCCACACCAGCACTCTCTCCCAAAGACACAGCTAGCACAATAACCGAATGCAGCCTTTCGCCGAAGTATATATGTACCCCGTTCCTCCACCACTCTTTCTGATTGGAGACTGCTGGCATCGGTTCTGGCTGAGAGTTCTTAGTCGCCAAAGCACACTCCCTCTTCCTGTGCTTGCCTTCCTGCCCCCCACCGCCTTCCCACATCTGCTCACCTTCCCCCTCCCCCTCCTCCTCCTCCTCATGCCCCTTCATGTAGGTGTTGAGAAGTTGATACATTTTGGAGACAGCCTGTCTGGACTGCTCAGGCATTCAGTAGCGCTCTGAATACATGAAGCGGAGGAGGTGCTTCGTGGGGGGGCCTTCACCCCAGGGTGACTCGGTACTGCTCTGATCTGCCTCATATCACAAGGATTTTGCTCTGAAACAGCCCGCTTTGCCTCGTTATTCAGGCTTCGTAATGAGACGGTGCACAGCCCTACATTCAGCTATTAGTAACAGTCCAACGTATCTGGTGTGCACCAGTTTGGGGAAGGCCAGCCTAGGGTTATAAACAATAAAACTGAACTCAACTGATTTGCATTTTGGTATGTTTTTCAGATGAGAATGGAATAGAAAATGTAGAGGAGAGCAAAAACCAAACCATAATTGCATTCTGATTTGCTATTAGTCTGGGAAGTGTGACTCTGGCCAGTTTGCTTAAAAATGCCAACAGAACAAAATGCCTGAGCATCTCCAGTTTTAACCCCACCTTATACATTTATAAATGTCCAAGCCTTTCAGGGAGAGAACTGATTTTTTCTTGTGCTTTTTTTCTGATGGCATGCATGAATAACATGCTCTGGAGTTCAGATGCCACTCAATTTCAGCTAAAGCAAAATCAAGTGAATTTGAGAGGTTTCTGCATGAGCAAAACATCTGAGGAATTTAAAGGGAAGCCAAAGGAGTTTTGATAAAATCAGCAATATTTCTCAGGAAGGGGGGATGACGGTTATATGCCCTTAGTTTGCCACCACATTCCACCTATACCAGAAGTTGAGGTGTCAATCACGTTTATTTGCATCAGCCAAAGATAAGATATTCTCATCCCAGGAAAATACCAAAATTACATATATTATAGAAGGATACATGATGTGGAGAAAGTCGAGAAAGAAAATCCACTCCTTCCATCTTTCCTAATTTTGAGCGCTCTTTCCCCTTATTTGAAAATTCAGGGATTTTTATTTATTTATTTTAAGTCTGTCTGTCTGTAGGTCTGTCTGTCCATACGTCTCCTTCCTTCCTTCCTTCCTTCCTTCCTTCCTTCCTTCCTTCCTTCCTTTTAAATTACATTTCTATTCTACCTTTCCTCTAAGGAGCCCATGGTAGTGTACATAGTTCTCCACTCCATTTTATCAACAGACCTGTGAATTAGATTACGCTGAAAGAGACTGATTGCTCCAGTGCCACCCAGTGGAAGTGCATAAGAGGAGCACAGAGTGACTGAAATGGGCTGGGGCTGGGGGGTGTTCCAGGGTGGGGAGAGTGGAGCTGCGCGTACAACACATCCAATGTGTCATATGGCAGCTTCCTCTCCTGGTCAGTCCCCCAACCGCTAGAAAGCTGAAAATGGCTGTCTAGCAAAAAATAGCAAGGCAGAAGAGGCACGGAGGGAATGATCCCCCCCCCGTGCCTCTCCTGCCTTGCTTTGGATAGGCGGTTGCCTCTGAGTTCGGAGGCAGCCACCTATCTAGTTAGGATTGCACCCTTAAAGACCAAAATCAGGACATTGAGTTGGGCCTACGGACTGGGGTGGTCACTTAATGCATCACCAAAGAAGAGGATATGTGTTGCCAAGAAAGAGGACAAAAGAGGACCTTGATTTGCATAAAATTTGCATATGCTAATTTTAGAGAGCAAGGCGGGGAGAGAGATTCTAATTTAGACATACTTACTGTAAGTTAAATAGAAATACAATACACCTATCTCATCATAGTGGTGAAGACTGTAACCAGGTGACCTGTATGCCTTCTGCTCAATCTGATGTCCAGGTGCTACCTGTTGATGAGCAACATCAAGGCCCCTACTCTACCTTCGTAGGGGTCTTCCTCTTTAAAATAGACTTGGAGTGACAGCCTTTCAGATACCTTAAATCACCTGCAAAAAGAGGACTGTCCTTTATAAAGTAGGTGCCCACCCTATGGACCGGGAGCTAGTGCAGATGGCCTTGGGTAAGAAGCATGAAATTATTCATGTGTGTACTAATTTGCCATTTAGAGCTATATCACCAATAAGTACCGACTAGCCATTATAAAGCATATTCTTCTGTCCCCCCAGACATCTACTATTATAGACCAAATCCCCATCTTACAAGGTGTTTGGATAAATAGGGTTCTATATTGCTTGATGATATATAATTACCCCAAATGTTGTTTCAGCAAAATTGACTCATACTTGATAATGTATAGTTTACATATAAAAAATATTTATCATGTGAATACACGAGAAAGGCCCCAGCGTGCCAGATGTGTTGACATTGCTAAATTGGTTACACATGGATTTTTTTTCTTCCAACTCTGATTTACTTAATGGCTTTGTTTTGCTTACTTTTCTCTCTCATCTTGCTTCTATTTTCTCTTTAATCTGTGGGGAAAATGCCCCTGGGATTTTGTCATGACACTCTCTAAATGGACTTGGGTTAATGTATCTGTGATAGCATTGGGGACTCCAAAAGTGTATTTATGCTTATATGTTTACATGAGTGTGCAGCAAAAGATTTACTGTATTTAGTTTCCAATAATAAATGAGAGCAATTAGCTTCCTGTGAGTTCAGCTCAGTGATGAAACAAGCTAAAAGGTGGGGGGCAGGGGGGAGAAGGGTGTACTTTTAAAAGGTAACATTGTTAAGCAGGGCTACCTTGAGCTTTTGCAAATGTTATCTGAGTATTTTTAGTACACCACCCCAAATGATAATATGCAAAGTAAAGTATTATGTATACAGTTAAAGATACTGTATTCATTTCATTTTCTTTCCCAAACTCAATGACCTTAAATGAGTGGTTATTAGTGTGCATAATGGAGGCTATTGTACGCTGCTATATTAGTTCTGAAAGCTAGGACAACCTTAACTTCATGCATTACTGTAATCTAACATATCTGAACTATTCTAAAGTATTTAGTATCTAAAGCAGGGGTAGCTGTCCAGATAGTTTGGCCTATAACTGCCATCAACCCTTACCATTGGCTATACTAGCTAGGACTGATGGGAGTTGTAGGCCCAGACATCTGGAGGGCTACAATCCCCCCCCCATTCTAAAGGAACACCTTCTCCCATATCTACTTGTCCGGACCTGTAGGTCATCTTCATAGGCCCTCTTCCATGTGCCCCCACCAAAAGAGGGCCTTCTCAGTTGTGGCACCTCATTATTGGGATGCCCTCCCCAAGAAGGTTTGCCTGGCACCTACATGGTTATATTTTTTTGCCACAGGAAAAGACATTTCTGTTCTTCCAGGAATTTTAGATTTTTAGATCTTAGATGATTTATGATTTATGATTTTATTTAATTTTTGTGTGTGTATTCATTGTTGTTTTCAACATGTTTTATTGTTTGAACTACCCTGAGAACTTTTTGTTATAAGGCAGCATATAAATATCATAAATAAATAAAATGAATATATTAAGCCATTGGCCCTAAAATCCAAATCCTTGTGGCTATGCTTGGTGCTGCACCTGTGGGTTTCTGTGTGCATCCATGGAACTGATGGTTCATCCTATCAGCTTTGATGTTGTCAATCATCTCTTACAGGATGGAAGAGGGTGAGGATTTAGACTCTTCCATACAGCCAAACTGGTGATAAGCAGTCAAAGGGCTCCTCTTCACATGCGCTTAAATCACATGGTACAATGTTCTTGGAGCTGTACCACGTCAGCTGCAAGTATAGGACTGCACGCTTGAACTCTTCCAGTACACATGAAGTTGAGGTAGAGCCCTTTCCTTGACATGCTACTTATCCATGGGCAGGAGTATTCTGACAAAGCTGAACATTTAAACACCTGATTCCATATGTGCTATCTGAAATAAGAGTCCCAAGAACTATGCACAATGATATTTATCTGAATGTGCAGCTAGGACAAAAGTTAATATTGCCCACCTGCGGGGCTGACCCAAGATGTTTTGCTGCCTGAGTTGAAGAACAAGATGGCACCACCTTCCATTCCATGTACAAAAGCAGACTGGACTGGTCATTGAATCCTACTTCAATACTGGAGATGGGACAGCATCCTCCATGGCACTGAAGTCAGCAGGCTAGCTTAGGAGTCACAGGGCAGACTGCATGGCATGCAGCTCTCTCCTCCAATACCTTGCTGCCACCTCCCAGCATCTGCCACCTGAACCCACTCTCACTCTGCCTCATGGTAGGGCCGGCCCAGACCATCTGTTAGAGAATGCATGCATGATCCAGTAGGGATCACTCTGCACACAGCCTCACCAAGGAGGAAATTGCCATACAGTAACCCGCTTCTTTTTACATACAAACCGAATGTTCCTTTCTAGATTGGACTGAATATATTTTGATATTTTGATTCCTTTGCTTGTTTACACATTTTAATTATTGTAGCTACCATCTATAATGCAGCAGTGTACTTTGACATAGTTTCAGATTGGGATGTAGGGATTGTGTAAAATCTGTTCCACCTGTGCTTTGCACATTGCCAGGTGCCTTTTGTTCTGTTGTCAGCTCATCAACGGAATCAGATTTTTTTAAAGTTCCCCAATTTGCGTGAATCTGCATTTGGGCAAATGTGAATTTGTGCAATTTTGCAATTGCAAAAATGCACAAATCCCCCAAAATGAGCAAATCCCCCCAAATGCACATTTTGACACCTTAGCCTATTGGGGAAATGTGCATTTTAGGCTGGTTTTTAATTTTTTTTTTTTTGCATATTTTCTAATACTGAATTTGTGCAAAATTCTGGAAGGTTAGAAAAATGATCTGCAAGTTCACAGAATCACCCAACTGGGGAAAAGCTGGTCCGCTGCAGAATCCACAGGTTAGATTAATAAAAATCTGAACTCATTTGGTTCTGTTGCGGATTTCTCCCAAATCCTAGTTACAGATTAACCTTGCTAAACCAATTTTTGAAAAAGGAATTCAGAGCCCAGTAAAAAATAGACTTCAGACTTCATGAGCTCAGCAAATATTATTGCATCTTCAGAAGAAGTCTGGACGAGAAATGAAGCGCTCTGGACTTTGATAGTTTCAAGATGTCTGCCTGATTCTCAATGGGCCAGTACCGATGGGGTTAATTGGTACTCTTGCCCTGTTCAAATGTCTGAGTGATTGGCTATGGCCTTAGTGAAATTGCAGGTTGATTCTTTCTGGGTTTAAATCACACTCAATCATTTAATGCCACAGATTGGTCTAAATTAAAAACTTTGTATCAGTAAATGGCTTTAACGGGTCATCAGCTTGCCCAGAAAAATCTAACATTAAAGCCAGAAATTATTTTCAAGTTTCCATGAAACAAATATCTGGTATTTAAGACTTAATCTAATAAGAAGCTATTATACACATGAAAGCTGAAACCCATTGCATTCATGGTCCCTCTGTTGCCCTTGTGGGAGATTTATTCCTTTTTTTTTTTGCATCAAAAACATCATTAGTTACAATCTCTAATTAAGGATTTGCTTCTATTACCGGGCTTCCTATCTCCCAGAAAACAGAGAACCACAGACCGAGAATGGAGAACCAATTTGAAAAAGACCAAAACCTGACATCTAACATCGCCCACAGGAATGACGGAAAAATTGTACATGGTAAACAAAATAAGGTAACCATTATTCCATCTGGAGACAGGCACTATTCAATGACCATTGAAAAGTTCCTAATGTTTGAGAAAAGTCTGCATGTTGAAGGTGAATACTTAGAGCTTGCTGAAACTGTGATCACTTTAGTTGGATGTGTGCTGGAGTAAGCTGTTTAAACATTGCAGCCCTTGTGATTTAGATATATTTTCAAGATTTAATGTAGCCATGTATTGGTTATTTCTTAGAGAAGATTCAAATGCGCAACAGCAAACCATATGACAAATGTCACATCTAATTTGCCCTTAGACACATGAAGACCCTTTGCCCCTGCGGAAGGTCTTTGGTTGAAATGTGTTGGGAATTGCTTCAAAAAAATAAAGCTTCCAAGAATCACCTTGAGCCCTGCCTCCAATTTCCCCTTCTACTTACAAACTACCAGCCTAGCCATTGTGCTGCATTGGCTGCACAATGGCTAAAGTGAAGTATGGGAGTACCAAAGGGAGACGTTGTCATTGGTATGAAAAGGCAGGCCTGGCCCAATAAATTTTGCCATCTGAGGTGAAGGACAAGATGGTGCCCCTCCCAGTCCATGTACAGAAGCTGGCTGGACTGGCAGTTAAATCGTACTTTAACACTAGTGATAGCATAGTGCCCTCTAACACACAGGCAAGTTTAGAGGCAACAGGCTAGTTTAGGGGGCCCAGGAGAGGTTGTGTAGCATACATGGCTCTGTCTTGCCACAAGGCAACAGGCTCGTTTAGAGAGTCTCAGGACAGGCTGTGTAGCCTACTCTCTGTCTTGCCACAAGAGAGTATAGACAAATGGTGCATAAACAGCCAGGAGGCTGCCACCACAGTCATTCATCATCTGCCACCTGATGCAATTGCCCCAGTCTGCCTTATGGTAGGGCCAGCCCTATAAAAAGCTTTATTTCTGTATCAGATCTAGGAGGATATAGTGTGGATGTTGCATGAAATGGCCCTTGACATATCTTCCAACCTCAGGCCCTTTTTTCTTTTGGGTTCAAAGCTATGAATAAGAGCTGCATCAATAAGAAAATGTGTTTCTTATTTTTGGAGTTGGGCTAGCTAGCATGGGGTCGCTGTTTCCACAACAGCCGTCTACTTGAAGGGGGCCAATGGTGACACACTTGTAGAAATGCAGTCTGAGGCTGAGGCTTTGAACAGAAGCATTTACCCTGACAGTGTATTTATTTTTCATAATGTCTGAGAAGAGGAACCCATTTAGTTGTATGTGTGTGTCTATTTTTAAATTATAAGAGTGCAAGAAGCAAACAACATTGGTAGGAGGGGTGGGGAAGAGGAAGTTACTACTTTCAGATGTTCCTCCACACTCTATAACTCAAACATTGCTTTGTTTGTTCACACTGAAATTTTGCAGACACCCTTTCCCATAACATAGAGCTTGCAGACTGGTACTTTGGGAAATAAACATCCACAATAACTGAGAATATTTGTGGGGAACTGCGGTGACGTCGTGACCATCTTTTGTACTTGACTGCTTGCTGAGAATCAGTGGATGTTTCTTCAGTGGGCATCTTGAAGATGGTTTTGTTTTGTTTTTTTAAAAAAACATGGGCCCTATGATTAGATGCCCAACAAGAACAATTTCCATGCCTGCATGGGGTTTAGAATGATTAGTGTTCTAAAAGTGTGTGCATGTGTATCAGGAAAGCCAAAGCAGTTTGGGAGATGCAAGGTAACCCAAAAGACACACAGATTTCAGTTCTGCTGCTGGTCAGAAGACGTACTTGGGTGAAGCAGCAGGGAGGTTCCAAGTGGACGCTGCTTGCTTGGGGGCCGGGGGGTGTGTGAGAATGGATGCTGCTTTACAGACTCATGCTGTCTGTCTGGGCTGCTTCCAGATGGGTGGCTCCTAGCACTACCTACTCATTTTTATATATATATATGCATCCGACTTTATTCTGTCTATGGTACAAGCAAAATACAGGCATGCATGTGTCACCTCACAGGAGGATTCCTCTAGCAATACAGTAAGGCTCAGGTGTTTCATAATGCAATACAGGATCAGGATAATGTGGGGTAACTTTGCTGGTCCCAGGCACTCCATCCTCCCCATTTGGATTTGGTCCTGAAAGACCAAGGAAAAGTGTGGATGTGTGAACGGTAGGTTGTAAGCATGCACAGTTTGTGACACTGCAGAACATCATCACTGATCATGGGGCATGTCTGGTAAAGAATCAGCCCAATTTCCTGGCTTTGTGGAGCTTGAGCCAACATGAGATAGCCTTAACTCTGGTCTTAAACCAGCAAGCTTTTAAAAACCATTTAATAATTTAAAAATATATAATCATATTAACATTCATCGATCTAGTCAGTCTGTCTGTCTGTCTGTCTGAAGGGTAGGCTAATAACAGAGTAATTTCAAAACCTATTTAGTGGTAAACATTTCAGCTTCTGCCCCCATCAGTAGCTGTGATGTCTAAATATATTTTGAAATTACTCTGTTGTTAGTCTACCCTCCTCCTCTCCCTCTTCTCCTAACTTAAGACTGACTGCATCTTTAGTGGATCCAGAGCCTCCTTTATAATTCTTTGTGTGTGTGTGTGTGTGTGTGCGTGTGCGTGTGTAAAGTGGCAAAATAGCAAAGCCACAAGAACGCTCTGAATCCAGAGTGGGTGCAGTCAGTCTTAAATAAAAATATGTAAGGCAGATAAACTAACAACAGTTATTCCAAAATACATTTAGTGTTAAATATTTTGGATGAGCGCAGAACTGAAATGTTTACCACTAAATATATTTTGAAATTACTCTGTTCTTAGTCTATCTTTCACACACACACACACACACACACAATTATCCATCCCTTTTGCACATAGAGACCAGAGTCTCATGGATGTCCTCCCAAAATAGAGTCTAACCCTCCCTCCCTCCCTTGCCAGCCTCATGGCATCTCACTTGCCTACATTGGAAGGCCGGCTGTTCCCCTGGTTCTCTTATGCAATGCTGCTCCTTTATGCAATGCCTGCTGGAATTACCCTGGCCATCAAAGGTCTGCTGGGTGACGGGGTGACATACAAGGAAGGGCCCAGCATGTTGCTGACCACACTGCAGAGCAGAAGAGCACCTGGCATGAAGCTTACATCAGAGAGGGAAGAGAAGGGCTAGATCATGCCCAGACTTATCACACTATTTCTTGTTCTCTTTTGTGTGGACATGGATCCAACTAATTACCAAATCACAGAAAGGACATGATGGATGTTGTTTTGGAGATTCGGAAAGCATATTGATCTCCAATATTGGGAGCAGGGGGCATATTTCCTGGAGAGGGCAGGTAACCTAGTCTGTTGCAGCAGGGGGTGGGGTGGGGGTAAACAATCTCATGATGCCCGCCTGGTCACACCTTGCCCTTTTGATCAGCCTGCCATGATCAGATAAGAGCTAGATGTTTCACCTGTTTTTCTCATACAGTAAAGTCCCATATCAAGATGCTTGCATGAGCCATCTGGAAAATAGCAGAGAGTACAGATTGGAGTGCTAGGGCAATTCATGCATTTTTTCGTCAACTCTTCTTTTTTGTTTGTACAGGGTCTCCCCTTCTTTTTCATTATTTGTGATGAATTGAAAAATTGCAATAAAAAACAACAAGTACTGGGCAGGTCCCTTCTTGTGTAATGAAATGCCCACATGTGAAAAATAATTATTCCCATTCTACTTCCTTGCTTGTGTAAAATCCCTCTTAATTGTTTTCAACCCACCCACCTTTTTATTTTTAAAAAAGTCTAACTCTGTTGAGAAAGTATCAGTCTCTCTAGACAAAGCTGGAAAATATGAATGCTTTTAAAATTCTACAAAACCACTAAGCTAATGAAAGGAAGATTCTTCCACTCTACCCATCCTAACCACAAATTATTTTTAAATTCCTTACTCAGCATATTCTGATTATTTCACGAGGATAGTGAATGTTCAGTGGCTGTATTTCATTGCTGTTGCTTTAAAGCAACAAGATGTTAGGGTTTGGTCCACAAGCCACACGGCCTGGGGGCGTAAATGCACAACCATTTTAGTACATGTTAATCTATACTTACCGTGAGCATAGGTGGTCGTGTAATTGCACTGACATGTTCATAAAATCCAGTGTCACATGTGGTATTGAAGTGTGCAGTGCAAAAAACACAGTTTGGTGGTCATGTAAATGTATATGAAGTGTTGAAAATGCATTGTGTGCTGCTAAGGCTTTCTAATACCATACAGAAGGCTGAACAGTAGAACAAAATGTTGCAGCGTAACCTCCTTATTAAGAAGAGTGTGCTCCTTCTCAGGGGTTCCAGTCAGCAATTCCCTCCAAGGAGGGCATCTCACCCAGCCCACCCTATCCCCCACTCCACCCCCCACACAATTGATAGTCAACACCCCATGGCTACTGAGCATAATCAGTCCTCATTGGGCTGTTTGGGGAGATTTTTTTTGGCCAACGTAGGGTGTGTGTGTGTGTGTTTCATTTTCCATACATCTGCAAACTTCAGGGATTCCCTGAGCATGCTGATACCTTCCTCTTGTTTCTCAGTGGCCCCATTTATTTTGGTTCCATTTCTGTCAGCATTCATCACCTGAGTTAGTTTGTTAATGGAGGGAGTGATTCAAGGCTTTGCCCTAGCTACAGTCCTGACTTGAATTAGACCAATCAATGGGAGGAAACGATGGGGGGTGGGCGGGTTCTGATTCTGATTGGGACCATGGCTCGGACAAAGGTTTAAAGCCTGGGGATGTCAGAGAAATCTGCAACAGAATCAAATACATTCAGAGTTCCATGAATCTGACCTGTGGATTTCATAGCAGACTGGCTTTTCCCAAGTTGCATGGAATCTGAGGACTTACAGACCATTAAAAAAAAAAAAAAACTTTCTGGAATTTTACACAAATTTAGCCGTAGAAAAATAAGTAAAACAAAAAAGCATCCAAACGTGCATTTTCCCCATACGCTAAAGCATGAAAACGTGCATTTTGTGCATTTTGGTGGGATTTGCACATTTCACAAGTGCGAATATGTGCAAGTGGGAATTTGCACAAAATTGGGAAATTGCGGGGCGGAACCTGATTCTGTCAATGAGTGGATGATGGAACGACATACACCAGACAATCGGCAAAACATGGATGGAATGGATTTTACAGAACTGCTACATCCCTTTTAAAGTCCCTTTCCCCTATTCTACAGTCCTGCTCTAGCCTGCTCTCTCCCTCCCCCTGGGCTATTTAGGGGTGTTTTTTTTAATTGCACTTTTGGCCGAACCATGTGGATAATGTCACATGTATTTTGACCCTTAATCACACTTACCAGGCCCACTCCACTTCCTGGGATCATAGCCACTCACTGCATTGCTCCATGAATCAGCTTAAATCCAAGTATCTAAACTCAGCTGAGTTGTGGATTGTACTGGCAGTTTATATTGGCTATGAATCTGGCATTTCCCCCCAGTTCCATTTATACTGCTGCTCAAAATAAAGCAGCATTATTGTAAGAGATTGTATTGTATTATGAAAATAAACTGGCTAGGAAATGTTGGGAATGGCGATCTTTCAACGCTGCAGTTTTTAAAGCTATTTTTAACCGTACGTGGCCACCCAAAATTACCGTCAATTTGAACAAAGTTTATTTCAACGTTGTTATAAAAATCTGAAAAGTGGTCTCTAAGAAAAAGCAATAAATAATGGTCTTTCTGCTTGTCCCCCCACCCCCCACACATATCTATTAGTCCTGGGTGGAATAAACTCATTCTACCACAATGCTCCCCTTCATGGATCACTGCCTTGTTGTGGCGAAGGGGCTTGCGTAACTCAGTGAAGCCATAAGCTATGCCATGCAGGGCCCAAGATGGACAGGTCATGGTGGAGAGTTCTGACAAAATGTGGTCCACTGGAGAAGGAAATGGCAACCCATGCCAGTATTCTTGCCAAGAAAACCCCATGGAACATATCACAAGGCTAAAAGATATGACGCCGGAAGATGAGCCCCTCAGGTCGGAAGGTGTCCAATATATTACTGGGAAAGAGCAGAGGGAATTTCCAAGTAGTGCCAGAAAGAGTGAAGCAGCTGGGCCAAAGCTGAAAGGACACTCAGCTGTGGATGTGTCTGGTGGTGAAAAGAAAGTCCGATGCTGTAAAGAACAATATTGTTTAGGAACCTGGAATGTAAGATCAATGAATCAAGGTAAGCTGAAGGTGGTCAAACATGAGATGGCAAGATTGAACATCGACATCTTTGGAATCAGCAAACTAAAAAGAACAGGCCTGGGCGAATTTAATTCAGGTGACCATTATATCTACTACTGTGGGCAAGAATCCCTTAGAAGAAATGGAGTAGCACTCATAGTCAACAAAAGGGTGGGAAAAGCAGTACTGGGGTACAATCTCAAAAATGATAGAATGATCTCAGTATGAATCCAAGGCAAACCATTCAACATGACAGTAATTCAAGTGTATGCCCCAACCACTGAGGCCGAAGAAGCTGAGGTTGATCGGTTCTATGAAGACCTACAACACCTTCTAGAACTAACACCAAAAAAAGATGTCCTCTTCATCATAGGGGATTGGAATGCTAAAGTAGGAAGTCAAGAAATCACCGGGATAACAGGCAAGCATGGCCTTGGTGTACAAAATGAAGCAGGACAAAGGCTAAGAGAGTTTTGCCAAGAGAACACGCTGATCATAGCAAACACTCTTTTCCAACAGCACAAGAGGCAACTCTACACATGGACATCACCAGATGGTCAATATCGAAATCAGACTGATTATGTCCTTTGCAGCCAAAGATGGAGAAGCTCTATCCAATCAGTAAAAACAAGACCTGGAGCTGACTGTAGCTCAAATCATGAGCTTCTTGTTGCAAACTTTCAGCTTAAATTGAAGAACGTAGGGAAAACCACTAAACCATTCAGGTATGACCTAAATCATATCCCTTATGAATATACAGTGGAGGTGAGGAATAGATTTCAGGGATTAGACCTGATAGACAGAGTGCCTGAGGAACTATGGACGGAGATCCATAACATTGTTCAGGAGGCAGCAGCTCAATCCATCCCGAAGAAAAAGAAATGCAAAAAAGCAAAGTGGCTGTCTGATGAGGCTTTACAAGTAGCTGAGGAAAGAAGGGAAGCGAAAAGGAAGGGAGAAAGGGGAAGATATATCCAACTGAATGCAGAGTTCCAGAAAATAGCAAGGAGAGACAAGAAGGCTTTCTTAAATGAACAATGCAAAGACATCGAGGAAAACAACAGAATGGGAAAGACTAGAGATCTCTTCAAGAAAATCGGAGATCTCAAGGGAACGTTTTGTGCAAAGATGGGCATGATAAAGGACAAAGAAGGCAGGGACCTAACAGAAGCAGATGAGATTAAGAAGAGGTGGCAAGAATACACAGAAGAACTATACAGGAAAGATCTGAATGTCCCTGATAGCCATGATAGTGCGGTCACTGAACTTGAGCCAGACATCCCAGAGAGTGAAGTCAAGTGGGCCTTAGGAAGCATTACTAACAACAAAGCTAGCAGAGATTACTGTATTCCAGCTGAGCTATTTAAACTCCTAAAAGATGATGCTGTTAAAGTGCTGCACTCAATATGCCAACAAATTTGGAACACTCAACAGTGGCCACAAGACTGGAAAAGGTCAGTTTACATTCCATTTCCAAAGAAGGGCAATGCCAAAGAGTGTTCAAGCTACCACACAATTGCGCTTATTTCACATGCCAGCAAGGTGATGCTCAAAATCCTACAAGCTAGGCTTCAGCAGCATGTGAACCGAGAACTACCGGAAGTACAAGCGGGGTTTCGAAGAGGCAGAGGAACTAGAGATCAAATCTCCAACATTCGCTGGATCATGGAGAAAGCAAGGGAATTCCAGAAAAATGTCTATTTCTGCTTCATTGACTACGCTAAATCCTTTGATTGTGTGGATCACAACAAACTGTGGCAAATTCTGAAAGAGCTGGGAGTACCAGACCACCTTACCTGTCTCCTGAGAAACCTGTACGAGGGTCAAGAAGCAACAGTAAGAACCAGACATGGAACAACCGATTGGTTCAAAATTGGGAAAGGAGTACGACAAGGCTGCATATTGTCGCCCTGCTTATTTAATTTATATGCAGAGTACATCATGAGAAACGCCAGGTTGGATGAATCACAGGTCGGAATTAAGATTGCCAGGAGAATTATCAACAACCTCAGACACGCAGACGATACCACCCTAATGGCAGAAAGCAAAGAGGATCTCAAGAGCCTCTTGTTGAGGGTGAAAGTGGAGAGTGCAAAAGCTGGTTTGAAACTCAACATTAAAAAAACGAAGATCATGGCATCTGGCCCCATCACTTCCTGGCATATAGAAGGGGAAGAAATGGAAGCAGTGACAGATTTTACTTTCTTGGGCTCCAAGATCACCGCAGATGGTGACTGTAGCCATGAAATTAAAAGACGCTTGCTCCTTGGGAGGAAAGCTATGGCACACCTAGACAGCACAGTAAGAAGCAGAGACATCACCTTGCTGACCAAGGTTCGTATAATCAAAGCTAAGGTTTTCCCAGTAGTAATATATGGCTGTGAGAGCTGGACTATAAGGAAGGCTGAGCGCCGAAGAATTGATGCTTTCAAACTGTGGTGCTGGAGAAGACTCTTACGAGTCCCCTGGACTGCAAGGAGGTCAAATCAGTCCATCCTAAAGGAAATCAATCCTGAGTGCTCATTGGAAGGACAGATACTGAAGCTGAAGCTGAAATATTTTGGCCACCTAATGCGAAGAGAAAACACTCTGGAAAAGACCCTGATACTGGGAAAGATTGAAGGCAAAAGGAGAAGGGGACGGCAGAGGATGAGATGGCTAGATAGCATCACCGATGCAATGAATATGAACTTGAGCACACCCCAGGAGAGCGCGGAGGACAGGAAGGCCTGTCGTGCTATGGTCCATGGGGTCACGAAGAGTCGGACACGACTTAATGACTTAACGACTGAACAACAACAACCACAATTTATTTATTTATTATTAAATTTATTAATCGCCCATCTGGCTGGTCACCCAGCCACTCTGGGCGATGTACAACATACCATAAAACAATTTAAAACAATAAAATTCTACCATAATTTTTTTTTAAAATACCCTAACCCACCCCAAATGCCTGCCTGAACAACCATGTTTTTAATGCACGACGGAAGCTCATTAAAGAGGGGGCATGATGGAGTTCCCTAGGGAGGGAGTTCCACAGAGTGGGGGCCACCACAGAAAAGGCCCTCTCCCTCGTCCCCACCAGTCTAGCTGTCCTGGCTGATGGGACAGAGAGAAGGCCATCCGAGGCTGATCTTGTTAAGCAGCCTGTCTGGTGTTGCTGGAGGCGCTCCTTAAGATAGGCTGGGCCGGAACCATATAGGGTTTTAAAGGTCAAAACCAACACCTTGAATTTGGCCCGGAAAACAACTGGTAACCAGTGCAACTCCTTCAGCACTGGAGTGATGTGATCTCGCCGGTGGCTGCCTTTAATCAGGCGAGCCGCCGCGTTCTGTACCAGCTGCAGCTTCCGAACCGTCTTCAAGGGTAACCCCACGTAGAGCGCATTACAGTAGTCTAAACGAGAGGAGACCAGGGCATGTACTACCGATGGGAGCAGATGGTCGGGAAGGAAGGGGCGCAGCCGCCATATCAGATGGAGTTGATACAGCGCTGTCCGGCTCACAGCTGACACCTGAGCCTCCATGGACAGCTGGGAGTCCAAAATGACCCCCAGGCTGCGGACCTGGTCTTTCAAGGGTAGCCGTACCCCATTCAACACCAGGTCAACATCCCCCAGCCTCCTCTTGTCTCCCACCAAAAGTACCTCGGTCTTGTCAGGGTTCAGCTTCAGCTTATTCCTCCCCATCCAGCCACTCACCATCTCCAGACATTTGGACAGGGATTCTACGGCCAACCTTGGTGAAGATTTGAATGAGAGATAGAGCTGCGTGTCATCCGCATATTGATGACACTGCACCCCAAACCTCCTGATGATAGCCCCCAGCGGCTTCACATAGATGTTAAATAGCATCGGGGAGAGGATGGAACCCTGTGGCACCCCACAAGTAAGTGGCCACAATGCTAACAAGTGTGTCAATTTGTTATATATGTATATAATAATATCAACATTTCTGAATTATATTTAATAGAAAAAGAAACATAAATGCATCTGTATAGCCACCACCCACAGTTGCGTTTTCACACCCTGTACCACGGCTAAGGCTACAATCCAATACGCACTTACCTGGGAGTCAGCCCTATTGAACTCAGTGGGACTTCATTCTGAGTAGACATGCATAGGATTATGCTGCGTTTGACAGAAAAACCCGTGGCAGGCAAGCTTGCTTGTCAGTGCCTCCCATTAAGTTCTATGGGACAAAATAAGTAGGCAGCAGTTGGCAACACAGCTGGGGGAGTGACAAAATGTGCCCTCCCCAGATCTGGGGATGACAACAGCAGCAGTTGCAGCAGGAAGCAGGTTTGGCCTAAGGTCCCTAAGTACACACTGTTGCTTTCTTGCAAATAAGTGAATGGCAGCCATTAATTCTATAGGAAAAAGGAAATGGCTGTACTTGGGGAAACTAGGTTGCATGGACAAAATGTGTCCCCCACCCCTGACTCCTGTGTGCCAGCCTCCACTGGAGGGACCTCATGGGGGTGTCATGTGCTCTTGGCACTGAGAATGGACCACCAAGGTGAGGAGAATAACTTTCTCTTCTTTCTCTCACTCTCTCGCATTATGTCTGGACTTGAAAAGCTGTAGGGAGGTGATTAAATCCATGGCCACATAAGTTGCAAACGTGGTGTCATAACTCAGGGATAAACCACATGCGTTGCATGCAGGTCCCAAGATCAGCCCCCCACCCACACATCTCCAGTTACAGGATCAGGAAATAGGGGCTGGAAAAGACCCTTGGCTGAGGTCTTGGAGAGACATTTCCAGTCAGAGCAGACAATGCTGGGCTGGACCCAACTCACTGTATAAATTCATCTTTATACAGTGGCAGGAGAACCAGCAATTTCTGAGCTCACCTAAATTCTCCGAAAATCACTTCAAAGCTTGTTTTGGCCTGCTCCTGTTTTAGTTTTTGGCCTGTTTCTCGGCTTGTTTGAACGGGAAAGTGCGCATTTTGAACAGGAAAAACGTGCACACTTCCCCCATCCTGGACTAAATCATGAAAACACTTCTAAAAAAATGCATTTTTTGAGCTCCATCACAAATTCAGGAATCTGCTAATACTTCTTGAAAAAAGCACTCCTGCTTGCATTCATGTTCAGGATTGTGAACATGACATGTTTGCATGATTTGACAACAGAAATGAAATTCTTGTCCATCCCTATTGCCAACTGATGAGGAAAAAATGACCTGGTCTGCTCTTGTGCCTTACAGCATCTTGATCAGCAGAAATCAGCAGGTGAAGCTTTTTGCAGCATGGAGATAAATATTATCCCCTGCCAATGCCTGCACATCAAGATGCAGCTGCAGTGGCCCCGTGAGAAGTTGGCAACCCAACTAAGGACATGACATTATTGGGGGAAAGAAAGCCTTGTTTAATTTTTACCACTTCTATTCCACTTTCTTTAAAATGAACAGACTTCAGATGTGCTGCTCAGTTGTCTAGGTCTGGGGATGGAATGTGCTGTCCAGCTGGTTGGGAGAATTACAAATCTGGAGATGAAATGGGCTGGAGAAGTGGCAGCTGTGTTGATTCTCACCATAGTGGATAAAGTTGAGATCTCTGGATTAGAACCTTGCAACCCTAAATCAGGGATCAGAAACCTCCAGGGAGTTCCTCATCCAGAGTGCAAGCTTCTTTTTTCTTAGTGAGTTTTGCCCATGGTCACTGGTGTAAAATTAGTCATGGGTGAACTTACCCTGAGTGAATTTGTTATTTACAATGAATTCATCCATGTGAGCTCAGGCCAGAGTTCTCCTTTAATGCAAAATCTCATTCTGTGTATATGAGTGTGCATGGGCAATATCAAGGTGCATCTAGAAAGATGTAGTTTGGAATCACATAGTGTGGCATGAGATCATGTGTCACCATGTTATGTGCCCCCATTCTGATTGGTTGTTTTCACGTGACCTGCCTGCATGGTGATGTCATGTGATATTTACTCACCATTGCCGATCACCTGTATGAAGATGGACACACAGACTCCTCTTCCTCCTCTTCCTCCTCCTTGGAGCTAGAGCTGCAGCCACAGGAATGATGAGGTAAGCAGCTAATAAAACTGCTTCAAGTAAGTTTTTTTGGGGGGTCTAGGTGGTAGAATGACTAAATGGTGTCCACTATGCCATTTGCGTCGCTACTCTTTGCCGTGATAGGCTACGTAAACATATACATAGCCTATCACGGCTAACGCAGGGACGCAAATGGCAGCCGCTACGCCATTTGCGTCCCTGAGTTAGCCGTGATAGGCTACGTATATATTTATGTAGCCTATCATGAAAAGAGCAGGGACACAAATGGCGTAGCGGGCGCCATTTGCATCCCTGCTTGTTGCCGTGATATGCTACGTAATTATATACGTAGCCTATCATGGCTAACACAGGGACACAAATGGCACCCACTATGCTGGACGCCGTTTGCGGCCACAGCCCGGCAGCAGACAGAAGTCCAGCTGTGGGTGGGCCTGGCTGGTGGCTCCGTGGACTCACCGCAGAGGCCAGCCGAGGAGGATTCCAGGGGGAGGGACGGATCGATTCCCCGCCCCCAGTGGACGCCCCCATCTGGAACAGGGTAAGTAATCCTTACTTTGTACAACTTTACTACACATGCTCAATCAATTCTGAACTGAATATCAAATTCATAATACATCAATCCAGGCTTGTTACAAAGGTGAGTGTTACAAATGGATGAATTTTGACCAATGAGCCAACTAATTATGAAATTTGGCGGCATCATTATGCAAAATAAATACAATGCATATAACAGAAAGGTGAGATATTACTGCATAAGTTCTGTTAAGAATCAGAACTTTCCTAGACATTGCAAGGAAAGTACTGAAACAGTATTCTGGTCTGCCACAAAATGAAATGTTTCACTCAAGCTGTTCTGCCACTAGATGAAATGCTTTCTTGTCAACATCCCTGCAGTTTCGCCTCCATACTTCTATGGCTCCTTCCCAGCACTGTTTTTCATTTCAGATCTAGATGTTCTTCAGGCCAGCAGGAAACTCTCCAACTATGGTGTTGTTTAAAACTTACAAGCACAAAACCAACATGGTAAACAATTACATCTGTCTGGAATTATATATTTTTTTCATGTGTCCCACATGAAACTATTTTTCAATCCAATTAATTGAAAATGATTAACGTAAATAGAGGAGATAAACAAGGAATAATAATTCTATTACTGATCGCAAAATCTAAACTTAATAGGACTCGGGATCCTGGCACTGCTGGTGGGGATGGAGGCAGCTTGTCCCCGGGTTCCAGAGCTGGGATGATTCTGGCTTCCCTAGCAGTACAATGCC
Organism: Heloderma suspectum; assembly: GCF_057233095.1. NCBI lineage: Eukaryota > Metazoa > Chordata > Lepidosauria > Squamata > Helodermatidae > Heloderma > Heloderma suspectum. The sequence goes on from NC_139459.1 coordinate 32,134,543, forward strand.
CCAAACTCAACAATGCTGCCTGATCACCTCCTTACTGTAACTGGCACATCTAAATTTTTGGTTAGACATGGCCTTGCAATTAGGGATGCATGGGCACGCCCCGTTCAGGTTCTCTGAGCACCCGCCTAGCCCCTGCCCCTGCTTGTCAGCCCCCGGGCTCCAAGTCAAGCCCTCCCTCATTCGGCGACAGGCTTGAGGCTTTCCCAGACCTGTTCGCCTCCATGCTGATCGCCATCTTTTTAAAAACATGGCGATCGGCAGTATGTTCCCACAGACTTATATGTAAAATAGAGCCGTGAATCTTGCATATAAGTCTATGTGTCCATAGATCGTTCCAGTCTCCCACTCCCCCCATCCCGGGTCAGCTATGTGAAAGCAGCAGCTTGACAGGAGGAGGAAGGCAAGAGGTGCTTTCCTCTCACCTGCTGTCAAGGGCTCCTTGGCGGCCTCTTTCAGTCTAATCCAGTAGCCAAGTCCACAGACAAAGGGATTATTTTCAAAGCTTTATTCCTCTTTTACAACTTAACAGCTCTACTGTTAGCAACTAGATAGGAGCAGCAGAGTACCTATGCCCTAAGTTGGAACAGTTGGTCCCCGTTTGAAGGAGAATCACTGGCAGACCCTGAACTTATGGGCTAGGGAGAGTCCCTCCCCTTTTCCCTTGGATCCTCTGGGCACAACTGTTGTTTGCGCGCCAACCAGGCACTACGCCTCCTTTCCGTGCCCTCCATTTGGTGCCGCTCCCTGCGTCGGCATTGCGTGTCCAGCAAGTCATCTACCCGCGCTCTCTCACTCCCAGGACTGCTATCTATGCCAGGAATGCCTGTGGGAGGAATCTCTGCCAGCTGTTGGCCCTGGGAAGGATGAGCGCGCTCCTCTCCCAGGAGCGGCTGCTCTTCCTCAGAATCAGAACTACTCTGGGATTCTATGGGCTCAGTGTCCACCCTGACATCATCCCCGCTCCCATGAGGCCCCCCCTCATGCTCCTCCCCTGGGCCCCTGGGTTTGTGGGGGTACAGCTGGTGGAAGCGCCTCAGCAGCAACGGAGCATGCACATTTTCCGCGGGTTCCCAGGATCGCTCATCAGGCCTGTACCCCTTCCAGTCAACCAGATATTGCAAGCGGCTGTGAGAAAGGCAGGAGTCCAGAATCTCTGCGACCTCAAACTCCTCCTCCCCCTCCATCAGCACTGGCAGCAGAGGGGGGGGAGCTGACTGAGCGATGTGGGTTGCCAGAAACCAGGGGGGACAGCAAGGACCAATGAAAAACAGGATGGATTTTCATGGAGAGGGGGAGAGCCAGGCGAAAAGCAACAGGGTTAATCTGGGCCGTAACCTGGAAAGGCCCCGTGCGGCGAGGCGCGAGCTTCCTTGCAGGCCAGTGAGAGGGGAAGTATTGGGTGGACAACCAAACCCAGTCCCCCGGTTGCAGAGATGGACCCGGCTGGCACCATCGGTCCGCAGAGGCCTTGTAGACTGTGTTGGCTTGCTCAAGGGAGTCCCGTAAGAGGTGGTGTACCGCTCTGAACTCCTCTAAAAAGTCATGGGCTGCTGGCACTGAAGAGGGAGCTAGGGTGGACGGGAAAGCCTTGGGGTGGTAACCAAAATTGGCAAAAAATGGAGTTTGGTGGGTGGAAGCATGGCAGGCATTGTTATAAGCAAAGTCTGTGAAAGGCAGCAAGGAAAACCAGTCATCTTGCTGGTAATTGACATAACAGTGCAAATACTGCTCCAGAGTCGCATTGGTGCGCTCGGTCCGACCGTCCATCTGTGGATGGTGGGCGGAGGAAAGACGGAGAGTCACATGGAGCAACGCAAGTAGCTCCCTCCAGAAATGGGCAGTGAATTGGGCCCCCCTATCTGAAATGAGACCCTCGGGCCATCCATGGAGGCGGAAAACATGCGCCAAGAACAGCTCTGCCATCACCCTGGCTGTGGGCAACCCAGAGCAGGGGATGAAATGGGCCATCTTAGAAAACAAATCCACCACCACCAGAATGGTGGTCTGTGAGCAAGGCAAGTCAGTGATGAAGTCAAGGGAGAGCAGTTTCCAAGGTCCTGAGGGGGTAGGGTGGGGGTGAAGCAAGCCTGTGGGCTTGCCTGAGGGCGCCTTCGCTCGCTGGCAGGTTGGGCAGGAGGTGACATAGGTCTTGACGTCCTGACACACACGAGGCCACCAAAAATCCATCATCACTCCATGCAGGGCCTTGGCGATGCCAAAATGCCCAGCTGTGGGGGAGTCGTGGCACTGATGAAGGACCTTCTCACAGAGGGGTCTAGAAGGCACATAGACCCAGCCGGAATGGTAAAGCAGGCCACCTCGCAAAGAGAAGGGGGTAAAATGGGGGGGGGCAGAGGCTAGCTCCAATTCCTCCACCTTTTTGCAAACAAAAGCAACCTGAGCCTGTGCAGAGAGAAGGAGGTCCTCCCAAGAATGAGGTACCACAGCTGCCGCCAGGCCTTGGGGGGGGGGAAAGAATCAGAGAGGGGGGATTTTCCTCACTCCCTGGCTGGAGGTCAGGCTTACGAGAAAGAGCATCCGCTTGCAGGTTGTCGGAGGCCTTCACATGGCAAAACTTAAGGTGGAACTGAGAAAAAAAAAGCGACCACCTAATCTGCCTCTGGTTTAAGGCACGGGCTGTCTGAAGATGTTCGAGGTTGCGATGGTCGGTTCTAACTTTGACTGGGTGCTGTGCCCCCTCAAGAAGATGATGCCAGGTCTCCAAAACGGACTTGATGGCCAACAGTTCCTTCTCCCAAATGGTATAATTCCTCTCATGGTCAGCTTCCTGGAGTGGTAGGCGCAGGGTTGCAACCCGCCACCCTCCCGATCTGGCTGAAAGAGCACCACCCCTTCCGCAAAGTCAGAGGCATCAGTTTGCACTACAAAAGGCTTCCTGGGGTTGGGATGTAACAGGATCGGCTCAGAACTGAAAAGCCTCTTAAGTTCCTCGAAAGCCTGTTGGGCCGATGCCGTCCAATGAAAAGGAGATTTCTTGCCCTTAAGGAGGTCCGTGAGAGGAGAAATCAGCCGAGCAAAACTGGGCAGGAACTTTCTGTAAAAATTAGCAAAGCCCAGAAAACGTTGCAAGTCCTTCTTGGTGGATGGAGCCTGCCAGGAGAGGACAGCCTGGACCTTTTCAGGATCCATCCTGATACCGTCAGGCGAGATAATGTAGCCAAGAAAGTCCAAAGAGGTTAGATCAAACGCACATTTGTCCAGATTGGCATAAAGATGGTTCTCGCAGAGGCGCTGGAGGACGGCGGAGACATGACGCTGAAGGGTGTGGGGGTCCTCAGAAAATATATGTAAATCATCAAGATACACAATGAGGAAAGTGTCCAAATAGTCCCAGAAGATGGCATTCATAAAATGCGAAAACGTGGGTGGGGGGGCGCAGGCGAGCCCAAAAGGCATCACTAGATATTCATACGCTCCGTACCGGGTCCTGAAAGAGGTCTTCCACTCATCCCCCTCCCGGATGCGAATGAGATTGTATGCACTACACAGGTCCAACTTTGTGAAAATCTTGGCTCACCCCAGGCGCTCCAGCATCTCAGGTATGAGGGGGAGGGGGTACTTGTCAGGGATGGAGACCAAATTTAAATTTCTGAAATCATGCACCGGGCGGAGTTCTCCAGATCTCTTGGCCACAAAGAAGGTAGGAGCGTAGGCGGGGGAGGAAGAAGGGCGAATGAAGCCACGTTTGAGATTCTTGTCCAAAAACTCCCGCAGAGCTCGAAGTTCCAGCTCTGACATCGAATACAGCCGGCCAGCGGGGATGGTCGCCCCTGGAATGAGGTTAATGGCACAGTCAAAAGGGCGGTGGGGGGGAAGCTGGTCAGCCTCCTTCTTGTCAAACACATCCCGAAAAGCCGCATACTTCTCTGGGAGGATGACGGTAGCTGAAGGACTGTCAGAAGCAGACAAGGAGGGGGAGGAAAGGGTTAAAGCCTGGGCTGGGACTGGCGCCTCCTCTGGGAGGCAATGCTTCCGGCAGTAGGGAGACGCAAACACCACTTGCTGAAGCCCCCAAGAAATCTGAGGGTTGTGCTTAGAGAGCCAGGAAACATCCAGCACGATTGGGTATAGGGGAACCTTGGCCAAGTGAAACTGAATCTGCTCAATTTGGGACTGGGCACTCAGAGTGAGCGGAACTGTAATGCGGGTCACCGCGCCTGAAGAGAGAGGACGCCCATCGATGGTCTCCACTGCCAAGGGGGCAGGAAGGTGCAGGGTAGGAATCTTGTGGAAGAGGGTGAAAGTTTCATCCATGAAACTGGTCGTAGCCCCCGAGTCCACTAAAGCTAGGGCCTACACCCCACCCCACTGGGAGGAGCGGAGGTGAACATGCAACAGCAGATGGGAGGGTGGGGGGGTTGGGGAAGGCACCCACCTGGTGGGGAACTGACCCCCACACTGGAGGCCCCCAACAAGCTTGGGGGGCTGTCTAGTCAGGCCTGGGGACGAGGAGGAGGAGGAGGGGGAAGGAGAGGAGGGGGAAGCAGCGGAGCTGTGGATCTAACTCGGCAGGTTTTGGTGAAATGTCCCAGCTTTCCACTTCGAAAACATCGGCACTCAGCTCACCGGCGCTCAAGCTCCTCTGGCGGCAGTGGGGCTCGGGTAGCTCCCAGCTGCATCGGGGTCTCCTCCACCCCCACCGCAGGGGCGGGGGGTGGGGGAGGGGGCAGGAAACATGGGGGAATGGGAGGAGGGAAATCCCGGTCCCCGGCGCCCCGCCGGGTCTGCCAGCACCCCTCCAGCCGACTATCTATCTGAAGGCAGGTCTGGATGAGGTCCTCCAAAGTAGGCGGGCTGGACGTGCGCACCAACTCATCCAAGATCTCGTTGTTCAAGCCGTCCAAAAACTGAGCCACTAGCGCAGCATCATTCCACTGTAAATCCTTCATCAGCAAGTGAAAAGTTGTAGCATAGCTGGAAACTGAGTCCTTGCCCTGCCTGAGGAGGCGAATCTCCCGAGAAGCCGTCTGCGTGCGCAGGGGGGCACCGAAAAAATGGCCCATGGCTGTCATGAAACCTTGATCGTCCCCGAGCAGGGGGTCATTAGTGAGAAGGAGACCTGAAACCCATCTAGCTGCCATGCCTGAAAGTAGGTTAATGATGAAACCCACATGAACCTGTTCCATCTGGAAATCCTCAGGTCGAAGGCGCATGTACAGCTCCGATTGGGCCCTGAAAATCTGAAAAAGTCCTTTCTCACCAGAAAACTTCTCTGGCAAAGCCACCAGGCACTTGCGGCGGGGGGGGGGAATCGGAGGTGGAGGGGGTTGAACCACAGCTTGTAGATTCTGCATGGCAGCTGTCAGTTGAGCCATCTGATCACGGAGCATCTGGTACTCTTGCGCTAGAGCTTGCACCGCCGGGTCCCCGGCACCCTCCATACGGCAATAGGAGAAGAGAGAGAGAGAGAGAGAGAAAAGACGAATGGGGACCAAGCTGTCAAGGGCTCCTTGGTGGCCTCTCTCAGTCTAATCCAGTAGCCAAGTCCAGACACAGACAAAGGGATTCTTTTCAAAGCTTTATTCTTCTTTTACAACTTAACAGCTCTACTGTTAGCAACTAGATATGAGCAGCAGAGTACCTATGCCCTAAGTTGGAACAGTTGGTCCCCATTTGAAGGAGAATCACTGGCAGACCCTGAACTCATGGGCTAGGGAGAGTCCCTCCCCTTTTCCCTTGGATCCTCTGGGTGCAACCGTTGTTTGTGCGCCAACCGGGCATTACGCCTCCTTTCCATGCCCTCCATTTGGCGCCGCTCCCTGCGTCGGCGTCGCACGTCCAGCAAGTCTCCTACCCCTGCTCTCTTACTCCCAGGACTGCTATCTATGCCAGGAATGCCTGTGGGAGGAATCTCTGCCAGCTGTTGGCCCTGGGAAGGATGAGCGCGCTCCTCTCCCAGGAGCGGCTGCTCTTCCTCAGAATCAGAACTGCTCTGGGATTCTGTGGGCTCAGTGTCCACCCTGACACCTGCCTCTTCTTGTCAAGTCGCTGCTTTCATGTAGCTGGGACGAGAGGAGGAGAGTGGATTGTTCCAGTCTCTCTCCCCCCCCCCCCGGAATCCTGGGCCAGCTACATGCAGCAGGAGCTTGACAAGAGGAGGAAGGCAACAGGGAAAAGCCTCTTGCCTTTCTCCTCTTGTCAAGCTGCTGTCCTCATGTAGCTAGCCTGGAATGGGAAGAGGAGACTGGAACAATCTATGGACACATAGACTTATATGCAAGATTCACAGCTCTATTTTGTATATAAGTCTATGGGCACATACTGCCGATCGTCATGTTTTTAAAAAACATGGTGATCGGCATGGAGGCAAATGGGTCCAGGTAAGCCTTGAGCTGGTTGCTGAGCATAGGGGGCGGGTGGACTGGGGCCCAGTGAGCTGGGGGGGTTGGAGGATGCGGCTCAGAGAGGGCGGGCACCAGCAGTCCAGCAAATTTGCGGACCAAATCGGGCGCCCGCAACATCCCTACTTGCAATAGCTTACTTCTGGGCCTCCTAGCTCATAGAATCACAGAGCTGGAAGGGGCCTTGTAGTCCATCTAGGGATGGGCAAAGGAGCAATGTTCAAGATCACTAGGATTCTCCAAACATCATCTCATCACTCGTCTCATGCCCGATTCCTGTTCATGTTTTGCGATTGCTGCTCACTCTGCGCCAATGGGAAACTGGTGAAAATCAAGCAACGATTGAATGTGAAATTGGCACAACTTTCCTCCATAAACTAAGGCTGGGCTGATTCAGTCTACAGAGGAAATTGGCACAAATCAGGAAATTTGCACAAAATCGAACGGGGAAAGTTGTGTAAATTGAATGCAAGTACATGCCCGGCAATCTGTGAACATTTCTGGTGGACACGTGCTCACATTCATGTTCAGGGCTTTGGTCACGGCATGTTTGCATGCCCTGCAAAAATGAAATTTGCATACATCCCTAATCTAGTCCAACCTCCTACTTGATGCAGGAAACCCTTGAAGGCCTCCAGCAAGGGAGACCCCACCAGCCCTCTAGTTAATGGGTTCCATTGTCAACCTTCTCTTACCATCAAGAAGTTTCTCCTAAGGTTGAACTACAATCTACTGTCCTGAAGCTTAAGGAAATTAGAACTAGTCCTGCCTTTGGCGGCATCAGAGAACAAGTCTTTGCTCTTTCTTTCTTTCTTTCTTTCTTTCTTTCTTTCTTTCTTTCTTTCTTTCTTTCTTTTTCTTCCTTCCTTCCTTCCCTTCCCTTCCCTTCCCTTCCCTTCCCTTCCCTTCCCTTCCCTTCCCTTCCCTTCCCTCCCCTCCCTTCCTTCCTTCCTTCCTTCCTTCCTTCCTTCCTTCCTTCCTTCCTTCCAATATGTATACATGCTCCACATCCAAAAGATTTCAGAGTGGTGACCAGCAGATAGGATAACATGATAAAAATACGATATTAAAATAATTACTATTTTTTAAAAAGAAACAGAGTTCTGATAAACCAAGTTCTGATAAAGCCACGGCTGTTCACACAACAAGGATTCCTGTAATAACATGTTTTCAGGAGGCACCAGAAGCGACACAATGTTGGCGCCTGCCTGACCTCCAAAGGCAGGGAATTCCAGAGGAAAGGGGCCACTACACTGAAGGCTTTGTATGATAACCTTTCAGGTACCTGAAAAGAGCATTCATATCTCCTCTCAGTCTCCCCTCTTCCAGGCCAAACATACCATCCAGGCCAAACAGTTCCCTCAACCTTTTTCCCTGATAGACCTGGTTTTCTATACCACTGACCATGTTTGTCATCCTCGTCTTTTCCAATTTGTTTACGCAGACAATATCATCATCTCTCTGAGCCACCACATGCAAAGGAGAGCTTTAATAAGAGTGTCAAAGAAGGGATTTCAGCTTGTACGGTTCTCCTCAATCCTGTATGGCAGGCTGCATCTGTCCATTTCCCCTCTACTCCCCAACTACAGGAGCCCCTTTACACCTTGACATCTCTTCTTAAACTAGTTTCCTTTGCTGCGAGTGTGCCAATCATTCACTTCATCCCCTTTGTTCCCCAGCCAATGGACAATTGGGGGAAGTGGGCAAAAAGATAATAGAATCATAGAATAGTAGGCTTGGAAGGGGCCTATAAGAACATCAAGTCTACCCCCCTGCTCAGTGCAGGAATCCAAGTCAAAGATGTCCCCTGACACACTTCCTCGGCTTCTTGCAGAGAGCTGACACAAATATCTGTTAGCTATTTCTTACATCAAGGGAAGAAATTGGATTTGCAAGGGCGTGGTGGAGCACCAGCTGTCTTTGCTCAGCTCCTCAGGGACTGGACTGAGCTATTGCAGCTCATGCTGATCTCTAAGACTGCATGGCAGGATGCAATTTTGCGAACCTTGACATCCAGTCTCTAAAAGGACTTCAAGAAATAAGCCTTGGATCAATTTGTCTTCTTGAAAATGTGGTTGAAAACCAAGGGTACCATAATTAAGTGCCACTTGCCAATATTTCCAGTTTTGCATACAGTTGAATACACATATAAAACATTGTCCCCCATTGTTGGCTCTTTTTTTTTTTTTAATGATCCTCTGTCTATAGTAAATGCTAGTCTTCAGGATGTAATTTTGTTCAGGAAACCACAATAAGGTCTGAATAATTGGAACAAAACATTAAGATTAAAAGATAGGTTGGTGGCAGTGGTAGGGAGGGAATTCTAGCTTAAAAAGAAATCTGTTACGGGTAGTCATTGTAATAACCCATTTCTTTGTGAAGACAAATTCTAGCAAGCAAAATGGGTATTTATTGTTGCCGCACACAAAAACAACTGCATTCGATTTGATTTAGGCATGAATTTCCCCCTCAGCAGGCTGAATTCTCAACCAGAAAAAGAAAACATTTTACTACAATAGTTTACAATCTTTTGCAGCCACAAAGAGTCCAACTTGAAAAGAAGATGGAATTTGGTTCCTTCTTCTACCTACATTGTTAATGATCCCCCCCTTTCTTTTTCTCAAACACAATAGCCAACCCACAAGACTATACTGGACATTGTTGAAAAATATACTATTTTTCTCTGTTCTATTTTATATTGTTAGTATGAGAGTTGATTTTTGTTCTGATACATAAGGTCAAGGGAAGGCGAACAAAGACAGGAGAACAAAGACATTTTGTTCAGTGGCTTATGTTTATGACTAGGATTTGGAAAGTCATGCTGAATCTCATACCTTCGGGTTTTCCATACAGCTTTATAATAAGGGCATGCCTTATTTTGAATCCTGGTTTTTGCTTGTGAAGTGGCCTTCTACTCTGGGGATGAATGTTTGCTGAGGGATGGAGCTTATGCTTTGCATGGAGAAGGTCCCAGGTTTCAATCCCTGTCATCTCTACTTAAAAGGATCAAGTAACAGGTGATGCTTGAGACCCTACGGCAGGGATGGGTAACGGTGGGAGGTCCAAGGGCCATTTTCAACCCCTGGGCCACATTAGGTAAAAATAAAATAAAATAGTGCTTGGTAGTGCTTAAAGGGTTGAATTTAGTTTGCTTGCAAGCTAAATACGATCCTTTAAATGCTGTGTACACAGCACTAAAATGGACACATGTAGCTTGTAACCATTTAGCTTGGAATTGCTGGACAGCCATTTTGTTTGTATTTTTTTTTTTAAAAAATAGGGCTGTAGCAGGGGGCAGCAGGGTGTCGCGGGGCCTGCATGTGGCGTGCGAGCCTTGCACTGCCACCCCTGCTCCAGGGGTCACAGCCAGTCAGAATAGACACTATTAAGATAGGAGGACAAACAGTCAACTTTTATGTTAAGGAACCTTGCACAGGGCAAAGGATTCTAGGAAATGTTCTAGGGCATGTGGTGGCTTCATGTGAGCACTCCCCAGACCTGTTGGGCACCATCTCTCCATAATTATTGAGAGGGAACTTTCCATTGAAGCCACACAACACCATGGGTGAAGCTGACCTGTCAGGATAGGGTGTTGTGCATTACTATGTTTCTCCCTGAAAAATCCCCCCAAAGCTTCCAAGGAACATCAGGGTTTCAGAAACATAGAGTTCGAACAATATAGTGTTCACATGTGAGCCTCGGTTTCTTCTCCCATCCCCTCAGGGCAAGATCTTTCCTCAGACGCTGTTCTGGTGGCAGTTGAGGGAGGGAGGAGCCATCACTGAGAGCCAGATGGTGGCAGCTCACCAAGTTGTGACCATTTCTTCTTCCATCCCCTCAGGACAAGATGTCTCCTCAGATGTCCTTCTGGTGGCAGCTGAGAGAAGGCCATCACTGGGAGTTAGATGTTGGCAGCTTTATATACATACATATTTGGATTTGGCACAATGCACACCTGTTTATCACTCCTTATTTCTCCACCTTTTTTATTTATTGGCCACCCATCCAGTTTAGGGTTCACATAAGATTGAAAAACTCCCAGATGCCACCCCCCCACCCCAGAACAAACATAGCTGACTTCAAAGCAGGAGAGGCTTGAGGCTTGGCAGGACAAACATTATGACAGATTATACAAAATACGTCAATTATTAGAAACATAATTGGCTTTATAATTATAACCCCGCTTGGGAGTTGAGCAAGCAAACTGTTCTGAAGTGATAACTTTCCATTTAGAAGAAGCTTCAGTGACTGAACTGGATCTGAATGAGAATAGCCTAGCATCAGTGGTCTATGCTCTGGCAACCTCGAAGTTAGATTACGGCAATGTGTTGTACATTGGGCTGCCTTTGAAGACAGTTTGGAAACTGCAGCTAATGCAGAATTCAGCAGCCACGTTGTTGATTGGGACCAAGTGATGCGAATACAAGTCAATTTCTGGCTCACCTGCACTGGCTGCAAATTTGTTTCCAGGCCAAATTCAAAGTGCTGGTTTTAACCTGTAAAGTCCGACATGGCTTGGGACTCCAGTACCTAGAGGACTTCCTTTCCCTGTATGAACCAATCTGGTCCCTGAGGTCAGCTTTGGAGGCCCTTCTCTGTGCACTCCCTCCGAAATGAGGTCCAGAATGGGCCTTTTCTGTGATAGCCCTGTGGTTATGGAACACTCTCCTCCAGGAAGCTGGTCCGGAGCTGACACTGTAATCTTTTTGGCACCAGGCAAAGACATAGTAAGAAGCAGAGACATCACCTTGCCGACAAAGGTCCATATAATCAAAGCTATGGTTTTCCCAGTAGCAATGTATGGCTGTGAGAGCTGGACTATAAGGAAGGCTGAGCGCCGAAGAATTGATGCTTTTGAACTGTGGTGCTGGAGAAGACTCTTACAAGTCCCCTGGACTGCAAGGAGGTCAAATCAGTCAATCCTAAAGGAAATCAACCCTGACTGCTCATTGGAAGGACAGATACTGAAGCTGAAGCTCAGATATTTTGGCCACCTAATGTGAAGAGAAAACTCCCTGGAAAAGACCCTGATGCTGGGAAAGACAGAAGGCAAAAGGAGAAGGGGACGGCAGAGGATGAGATGGCTAGATAGCATCACCGATGCAATGAATATGAACTTGAGCATGGTCCGGGAGAGAGTGGAGGACAGGAAGGCCTGGCGTGCTATGGTCTATGGGGTCACGAAGAGTTGGACACGACTTAATGACTGAACAACAAAGACATAGTTATTTTCCCAAGCATTTGGATATTAGTTACAGTCCAATCATTGTGGGATGCTTTTGTTATGTTCATTCTAGACTGTGAACGAGGGTAGATTTTGTGTATTTCTGGAAGAACACCTTTCATGTTGTATTATTTCTAGATTATGTTTTTATGGTATTTATTTGTATTTGTATTATTGTGCTGATTATGGTTTATATTGATCCCCCCATGGGGGGATCAATCTAAACCATAATCAGCACAATAATACTGGATATCCAGAAATATTCAGATATTCAGAAATCCAGAAATAATCATGTATTTCTGTATTGCGTGTTTAAGACACATGAAGACTGGCTTTTGCAGTGGGAAGTGATGCATACATTTAATAAATAAAAATAATAATGGATGTTAACATAGACCCTATGCTTGAATCTTAAGACAAGGAATCTTTTAAATTTCAAGGTGCTTTTCCAATTGTACCTGCTCATAATGGTAACGCTATATGGTTTCAGAGCAAGTATAGCGTAATGCAGGGGTCCCAAAACATTTTGGGTTGCTGGGTGCATTTGGAATTTTGAGAGAGTGTCGTGGGTGCTAGGGATGTACATACAAGCAAACTGTGAACTTGTCAACGTTCTCTAAATTCCAACTCAAAGCTCGTTCTGTCTCATGTCCGTATCAGATTGTAATCATTGTTTTTTTCTTATCGCATGAAATTTGTGCGTATTTTCATGTCTATTTTCCAAATGTATTCACTGACTGTGTACATCTTTGAAATGTGTGCATTTCTCTCCCATTGATTGAAGTGTGTTTGTGTTTGTTTTTCAAAACTATGCATTTTTCATGCACATCTTTCAAATGTATGCATGCTGTCAAACACATATTTTGGTCTGTGAATCACATTGCAAGCTTGGAGATGTATGGACTTTCACTGCAGATTGCATTCAGGTCTGTGTTTGGTTCAGGAGGTGCAAACTGGGTGAATCCTGATCAAAAAATGAATAGAAATGAATTTTGCATACATCCCTAGTGAGTACTCTTACAAAACGACTGCCATGGAGGGGGACTTGCCTGTTCATAAAATGGCTCCCATGGTGGGCATGGCCAGTCACAAAACACTAGTTTCCTAGAAGGCAAACTGGTGAGATTAAAAGAAAAGTAACTTGGCTAAGAACCTAAAAACAAGGTGGCGGGGGGGGGGGAGGGGTGAACGCCAAAAAACAAAACCACTCTTTTGAACCCAAATAAAGGAGGCATTGGCGGGCAGTCCTTTTCTTTGCTGCACAACAGCCTACTGGTTAAAAAAGAAAAGAAAAAACATTCTTAAGAAATTATATAAAATTAGGAGATGCAGGGAGCTTGGCGGGTGTCATGAAAGGTGTCTACAGGCACATAGGTGCTCATAGGAACCACACTGGAGACCTTGGGAGTAATAGCTAAGCCCGTGCACCAGGAGACTTGTTCGAATTTCACCTGAGCCATCACATCATTTGGTCACCTTAGGTAAACAGTATTTGTCTTTTTCTCAGTCTTCCATGGTGTATTGTTGCACCATGCATATTGTACAGTGTAACAATATGTATGGACGTGGAACATATGGAGTGAATAAATTGGCTTCCCAGCTTACAGGGCTGTTTGAAGGATTACTACGGCCTGTTTTAAACACAGGCAGCTGCATTATAGTTTTGTAGCTTTGTTTTATTGTTTGCATGAAGCATATTGTGTTGCTTTTTTATTATATTGTATTTTTAAATTATTTCATTCTGCTCTGGAATCCATTTGGATGAAGGTCAGTCTGGAAATCGTAAAAATAAAATCGAGTGCAGAAAGAATTATAATGCGTCAGACCATTGGTTCATCTAGCTCCATATTTTCTTTCTGCCCAAGGGCCACATTCCATTTTGGAGAAGCTGTCAGGGCTACATTACAGTGGTGGGTGGGGGCCAAGGTAAATGGGGGGGGGGACAAAAACACCAAAATAAGAAAACCCTCCAACCTATTTCAGCTTAAAGCTCTTATTGCATTAGGAGAGACATTTCAACATTTTAGAAAGAGCAGAGGAACCCTGGAGGGCTGCATTGGGACCCCAGTTGGGCCAGATTCAGCCCACAGGCCTGAGGTTCAACACCCCTGCTTTAAATGCTACATTAGGCCTGGATACAAATTCATGCAGGATAAAGCTATCAATGGATGGTAGGCTACTAGTTATGATGGCCATATGGTACCTCCAGAAACAGAGGCAGCAGCATGCCTCTGAATACCAGCCACGAGGGAATGACAGCAGAACAGGGCAAGGGGTGAGCTATTGCTCTCATATCTTGTTCATGGGATTCCCAGAAACATCTGTTTGGTCACTGTGGGATGCTGGGCATGATAAGCTGTTGGTCTGATCCAGCAGGGCTCCTCTTATGTTCTTATGACACAGGTTTACCGTCAGAGTGAGACACAACTGCTCTTGGAGAACAAAGGTAAATGTAGTTGTACCCGTGCTACAAACCATTTCCCAGAAAGCTCTAGCATTATGCAACATGTGCACACTGATTCTGGCTCCATGAGAACAATGAGATACAGAAGCATCCAAGAAATGATGTCATTGATCGTGACCTTTCAAGAGATGCAAGGCATTTCGTAAGTCTTGATACATGCCATATGCACCCCTATTAGGAAGAGTGAGTGAGAGGGGGACTCCGATGATGATGATGACGAATTAAGCCTGGGAGTAGGTCCCACTGAATTCAGTGGGCCTTACATGTGATCCTTTGGATCATTCCATAAATTACATCCACAACTGTCCTAGAGTTTCTCATGCTGCTTTCATTTCTATAACCAAGTGAGGCCTCATTTTGAAATATTTTGTTTAATTAAAAAAACAACTAAGCATAGTGAAGTGGTAGAAATGCAACAACTTTGTTGCGTTAAAAGAAGAAGAGATAGTTGCAAATATCTTATAACTTACTGGGTTTTTTTCCCCTCATTTGGTTCCCATAAAACATGTACCAATACGTGTAACAACAAAGGATTTTGCTCAAAGTGCAGATGTGATCCATCCGGCACAGCACAGGTGCAGGGAGGGACTGGGAAGCAAAACAGAGACACCAAGGGAACTTGATCCTCCATTCATGAAGCGGGGGGGGGGGGAATGAAACACCCAACAACAAACTGCTCTACAGCAGCCAATGTTCTTGTAATTGCTATGAGTGAATGGCAGGACAAAGGCAGAGTAGGCATGGAGGAGGAATTCAACCAGTTTGCATTTTAATGGAACATACCTAATTTGCACTTCATGAACAAATATGCAAACAGAAATGCAAACAAATCTGCAGGATTCATACTTGTCCGATTTTTTAAATCCAGTTTTCCAGTTTAAGAATGTATACAAAAATGTGTATATTCGGGGGAAGTGCATACAGAAATGTGTATATTAGTGAAATTGGCACACAAAACGGCATTTTATTAGGGGAAATTTACCTGCAAAAAATGGATATATTAGGCAAAATTGCATACAAAATTGCACATCTTAGGAGAAATGTGCAAAAATGCTTATGAATTTTCATGCAGATTTTTATTAAAAATAATGCAAAGTGAGGTGAGGTGGAAACAGGATGAAACAAATTTATGATTGGAAAAATGAGAAACTGAAGGAAACTGAAATTGACAGATTTGTACATCCTTAAAGTGGGGAGTGGATTTGTAGCTTCTGAGGGTAAGGCTCATCTGTAACTATTAAGATATTCATGGTTTAGCCATACAAGTCAGTGTCCAGACATCAGCATCTGTGCACAACATGGTTTTTCAGAATGCTGATTGCACAGGCACGCCCTCCAACATCTCACAGATCCAGTAGACATTGCACACTTGGACTTTCAAAAAGCTTTTGATGAGGTCTGTCATCAAAGGCTCCTGAGTGAACTTAGCAGTCATGGAATAAGAGGAGAGGTGTTTTTATGGATCAGTAACTAGTTAAAGTCAATCCTAAAGGAAATCAACCCTGGCTGCTCATTGGAAGGACAGATATTGAAACTGAAGCTCAAATATTTTGACCACCAAATGCGAAGAAAAAACTCCCTGGAAAAGACCGTGATGCTGGGAAAGATTGAAGGCAAAAGGAGAAGGGGACGGCAGAGGATGAGATGGCTAGATAGCATCACTGATGCAATGAATATGGACTTGAGCACGTGTCGGGGTGGACACTGAGCCCATAGAATCCCAGAGTAGTTCTGATTCTGAGGAAGAGGAGTCGATCCTGGGAGAGGATCCTGCGTGCTCCTCTCCCAGGATCGACTCCTCTTCCTCAGAATCAGAACTACTCTGGGATTCTATGGGCTCAGTGTCCACCCTGACAGCACGCTCCGGGAGAGAGCGCAGGACAGGAAGGCCTGGCGTGCTATGGTCCACGGGGTCACGAAGAGTCGGACATGACTTAACGACTGAACAACAACAACAGAAACTGGTTAAAGAACAGGAAGGGGAGAATAGGATTAAATGGACAGTTCTCAAACTGTAACAAGTGGGATCTCCCAAGGATCTGTATTAGGACCACTGCTTTTTAATTAGTATGAATGATGCAGATAGGGGTGAACATTCATTCATTCATTTCATGTATTACCTTGACATTGTCTGAGGGGTCATAGGATAGTGTGGATTGCCCCCTCTGAGGTCAGAGACAGCGCTCTGACCTTGGAAGGGGAGTCGGAGATCGATTCCTGTCCCCCCCACCTGCCCCCACTCAGCCGGTGCAGAAAGAAACATGCCAGCTGGCCTCTGAGGTTGGAATGTCAACCTCAGAGAGGGTGGAAAGGGGGTGTTCAAGTGGACAGGGAGGGGAGCTGTCCTGAGCCTCTTCCAGCCTCCTTCCCTCCCGTTGTCAAGTGCCTTCACTAGATGGGCAAAACATCAGTCTAGCAAAAAATGCAATGATTGAAGGATGGGGAGGCGGTGATCGCCTCCTCTGCTCCTCCCGCCCTGCCATCTTCAGCCTGGCAGGGCACTGGATACATGGAAGCCTCCAAGTTCAGAGGCTTCCATTTCACGAGGAGGGATTGCAACAAACTCCACAAGGTTCTCTCCAGGATGGGTAGCAGGCAATAAAATGTCACATGTTGTCCAACGTATAGTGATGTGTACTGGAGCAAAAAGTCCTAGCATATATACTGATGGGTTCTCAGTAGGGATGTCGTGAGCACCCAGGCAGATCTGGAAGCCTGGCAGACTCCCATCCATCCCGGGCCCCACTCATTGAACTCTGGGGTGCTGATGAACCGGGTTGCCGAGTGGCTCAGCAAGAGTCTGGGAGCAGCCCGCCCTTGTTGCAAGCTGCCTGATTCAAGCCTTCATGGGCTCCTTGCAAGGAAGGAACCCACGAAGGCTTGACACAGGAAGGCAGGAGTCTTCCTCCAACCGTGCACCCTCCCCTCCTTGCAAGGAGGGGAGAGAGCACAGCTGGCAGGTGAGCCCTGCCTTTGCTGCCTGACTCAAGCCTTCATGGGTTCCTTGACTGGCTCCTTGCAAGGAAGGAACCCATGAAGGGTTGAACGGAGACTCCTGCCTCCACTCAAGCCCTCATGGGTTCCTTCCTTGCAAGGAGCCAGTGAAGGCTTGAGTCAGGCAGTGAAGGCAGGAGTCACCCGCCAACTGTGCTCTCTCCCCTCCTTGCAAGGAGGGCAGAATGGGCAGTTGCCGGGTGACTCCTGCTCTCGCACCTGTGTGGTCTCCTTCTGTGCAAGGAAGGAGGCCATGCATGTTTGAGAGGTGGCTGGTGCCTCTTGGCAATCGCCCTTTCTTCCCTCCTTGCAAGGAGGGCAGAATGGGCAGTTGGCGGGTGGCAACGGGGACTCTAGCTGGCTCGCTATGAACATGGGCGGCCACACAGTTTTGTGGGGCACTCACCGAGCCATCTAGAAGCTCATGGTGCTGTGCCTGTGAACAGGGGCAAGCAGAGGCAGTGGCTCCGCAAGCACCGGAGGAAGCCACACATGGGCGGATTCGTCCATCCCTAGTTCTGAGCTGGCAGTGAGTGGCCAGGAAAAGGATCTTGGGAATGTAGTGGATGACTCAATGAAACACCAGTATGTGGCAACTATGAAAAAGCCTAATTCCATGGTAGGCATCGTTAAGAAAGGGCCTGAAAATAATACCTCCAATATCATAAGGCCATTATACAAATCTGTGACAAAAGTGCACTTGGAATACTGTGTACAGTTCTGGTCACCACATCTTGAAAAGGATGGCCACTTGTGAATCTCTAAAAAAGAGGATATGCATTGACAAAAAAGAGGACAAAAGAGGACACCTATTTGCATAAAATTTGCATATGTTTATAGGTTTCGATGCAAATTTAGAAGTAATTCTTATAATTTAAATGGTAAAACAGTACAGCTCACCATAGTGTGAAAGGTTGTGACCTGTGTGCCCTGTGCAGTCTACTGCCCAGGTGCTGTTGATGGGCACATTCAAGGTCCAGCTCTTCGTTCTGATGGTTCCTGACTTTTAAACCAGATTTGGACTGGACAGTCGTTCAAGTAGAGGACAGTCCTCTGGTAATCCTTGAACTAGAAGACAGTCCTCTGGCAGCCCTTCAAATAGAGGACTATCCTCTGTAAAAGGATACATGGCCACCCTAAAATTAGACAACTTCATGGAGGATAAGGCTGTCAGTGATTACTAGGCATAATGGCTATCTATGTTTCCTTGAGGATCAGAAGCAGCATGCCAATGAATATCAGCTGCTGGGGAACAACAGGAGAAGGCTATTTCACTTATGTCCTGCTCATGGGCTTGCCAGTGGCATCTGGATGGCCACTGTGGAAAACAGGGTGCTAGACTAGATAGGCCTTTGACCTGATCTAGCAGGGCTCTACTTATATTCTTATGGTTTCATAATATCGTGGCAACTGCAGCATATGAAATGGCAGGCTATACACTAGATCAGGGTTGGTCAACTTGTGGTCCTCCAGATGTATTGGCCTCCAACTCTCATGATCCCTCACCACTGGCTACGCTGGCTAGGGCTGATGAAAGTTGCAGGCTAAAACATCTGGATGACCACAAGTTGCCTAGCAACTAGATGGTGTCTTAATGTTCATGCACATGCATTTCCATGCATGTGTATTTGAATAAACCTGCCTCCAGAGTCACTCAAAGAGGTAATTTCTAGAGAGCTGGAGGAAAGGGTGGGGGGAACCTAAGGAATTCTGCTGTACATGTGAGCATATAAACACAGTTTTGAAATATACATCCACAGAAGTCCCCACCCCCAAAGCAAAACAGTTAGGGACAAGTTAGGGATAATGTTTAAACAGCCCAACCTACCTCACAGGGTTGTTGTGAGGCTAAAATGGAGAGGAGGATTATGTATGCTGCCTTGGGTTCCTTGCAAGAGGAAAAAAGGCGGGATATAAATTTAATAAGTAAACAAACAAACAAACTAGAGCTGTGTGCAAGTGGCCGCTTGAATTCTCCACCTTACTTATGGGCAGAGAAATTTGGGAGACAATTTCACCGAATTCCAGGTTGAGGAGAAATCTCAGCCGTTTCTTCCAGATAGGGTGCCCCATTGGCAGGGCTTATAGCACAGCTTCTTTCTTTTTTCCTAAGGTTTTGGGGGGTTTTCATGCTGCAACAGCATCAACTGCCTTGGCAGGATGAGCCCCAGTTTGCATCCACCACAATGCAGGTGGAGGCAATGTTGTGTCCAGCTCCAGGGATGAGGTGGAGTTAGTGCTTTGCCAAAATCTGTCTTCCAATTACCTGAAAGTTTTCTGCCCCCATGAAAGATGCTTCCATTGTTCTGCCTCATTCAGGATGTTTTATAATTTATTTTTGTAGTGTTTTTGAGCTTACCTAATCACAGCCAGCCTCCCAGGCTGCCTGCACATCCTGAGCTGAAAAAGCCCTATGAGAGGAATTATCTCATGGTGCCTTAAACAGGGCTTTAATTGAAGTGTGGGGAGCTGAGGAGGCCACAGGCAGCCAGAGAGATGACTGTAAAATGAAAAACAGGACATCTGCGCTCACTCCTCAGGCACCTCCTAAATAAGGGAAGCCCAAGAAACCCAAACTCAACCCATGAGAATTTCTCCAAAATTTCTTTACCATTGAATTTCTTTTTGAAAGAATTTCTCTTCTGTCAAACTGAATGAGAATGATTTTTAAAATGTGGGAATTTTTTTGGCACAGCACTAGTTTAAACAGGGACAGGTATGAAAGTGGAGGCTGACCCTGTAAAATAAAGATCATTCGAACTTCGGCGTGGATGACTCATATACTCCAGTGGCTTCTATTTTTAACAAGAGTGCCTGTCTTCTGTGCCTTGCCGCTGGTATATCACTGTCCCTGTTTTGCCTTTTAGGAGTCTGACAATGCTAGGGATGTACAAAAGTTCCGCCACGGATCTCGGGGAGGCCGAATGCCAGCGCATTTGGCCCCCCGAAATTGGTGGTGGAACGGCCCTCCCCGCCCCCCCGGGACGGGACGTACCTTGGGCAGATCTTCCTGGTGCCGGCGGCTCCGGCGGCGGTTCCGGTGGCGGCGGTTTGGCGGCGGCTGCGGTGGCCGGTCTTCCGACTGGCTGCCACCACCGCCATTTCCAGTAAAAAACACCCAAAACAACCCCCCCCCAAAAAAAAACGTGATAGGCTACGTAAAGATTTACATAGCCTATCATGGCTACATTTTAAAAAAGCACCGTGATAGGCTATGTAAATGTTTATGTAGCCTATCACGGCTGACTTAAAAAACAACAACAACAAAAACATGCGTATGCAAATGGTGGTGGCCATGGGCGCCGCCATTTGCGTTCCTTATTTTGGCATGTCTTAGTCTACGTAAACATTTACGTAGACAAAGACGGCAAAAATAAGGGGAACGCAAATAGCGTAGCGTCCGCTATGCTATTTGCGTTCCCCTTATTTTCGCCGTCTTAGTCTACGTAAATGTTTATGTAGACTAAGACGTGCCAAAATAAGGAACGCAAATGGCGGCGCCCATGGCCGCCACTATTTGCATATGCGCGTTTTTTGTTTTTTGTTTAAATCAGCCGTGATTTAATCCGTAAAGGTAAGTCACTTTCGTACATCCCTAGACAATGCCTTCTTTAAAGTTTGTTAGTGTGTGCATGCATGCAGCACAGTTGCTATTTTTTCCAGCCAACCTGCTCCCTAGGTTTCTTGAAATTAAGGGTGCAATCCTATGCATGTTTAGACAGAAAAATGTCCTACAATTCCCAGCATTCCCCAGACAGCATGGGATTGTGCCCTAATCTCTCAGTGCAGGGAGAGCATCTTTATTCTAGTACCTATCCAATACTTGTTAATGAATATTAAGGCATCATCAAGCACACAACCTGCCATTTCACAGCTGGTGAGGTTCATTTGAAATGGTTACATTAACAGATTATAAGACAAATTGTACTAGGGGTGGGAAATAAATTTGTTTGGTTTGCATTTTCATGAAAACCTACCTAATTTTGCACTGATACACATGTTGAAATTCAGTTATCCTTCAAAATCCACCCTTGAATTTTGCAGTATTCTCCAATCAAATAATGCTTACACAAACATGTATATTTGGGGAAAGTGCACACAACAATGCATATATTAGTGCAAATAACATTAAAATGCATTATATTAGGAACATTACTTGCAAAAAGTGTGCATATTACACAACACTGCATACAGAAATGCATGTATTCGGAGCTATGCACACAAAAATACCTATACGTTTTCAGGCTTAAATTTAAAAACAAAACAAAACACAATTTTTAAAAAAACTTTAAAAAAAAGATCTCAAAGTTTGGTTTGAACTGAACATAAGACAGAAAAAAAGGGGGGGGGATGGAGAAAAATGGAAACTCAGGAATTTGTCCATCCCTAATTTGTACCCACAGAGTGGCTAAGCTGCGTCTTTATTGGTGAGCTAAACACAAAATGCTTGTGTACTTCTTCTCTTCAAACCCCTACGTAGTTGCTGATCCAGGCAGTAAGCATTACAAAAAATGTGCATCTGAGTTGCAGTTATTCTGTAAGTATAATCAGATCCATTGTTAAGTGAAACATTATATTAAATGGAAACTATTATGGTTTCTTTACTAGCACACCTGCTTCAAAATGCAATGCAGGACAGGTTACTGTACAGTAAATTAATACAGCAGGTGACTCCAACCTTTATTGTGGGAGGGGGAGTGATCAGGCTGGGATTCTTGCTGTGAGTGTGGGGGTATACAAGTGCACACGTGTGCTCCCCCCCATTTTCATCCATGAATTATCGGAACTGAGGGTTGATGGGTTGGGATTGTTGGCTGCAGTTCAGAAGGTCACTAGTTTACAAACAGGTATTGGAGGAAGGCAGTGGAGCAGCATTTTGGGGCAGAGGGGGTGGAAGCAAACACATTTTGAAGTAAGTGAATAAACACACATTACAATCTTAAGAGACCCATCCCCAAGTTAGAGCATTAAGTCCTGAGTCTAAAATTACCTAACTGCACCACTGATCTCAGGAAGGATAATAGGTAAATAGCAGAGCACATACGCAGTAGGAATGGTGTGGGTGCCTGATCAGGTCCGGGAGTCCAGTGGACTTCTGCTGCCCTCAGCAGCACCTACTGGGTCCCCTGTTCCACCCCACTGAGCCGCCCACAGTCACGCCAGGCTCAGCAATCCCTGCAGCTGCCATTTTGCAAAAAAGAAAGAAAAACAGGCGACCGCAGATTTGCCCACATTTGCTGTTATGCACAATGGCTCTGTTAATGGCCAATATATGCAAGGTTAATCTGCACAAAAGCCAGGAAACCACCAAATGATAGGTGGTCAGGGGAAAGCAGGTGAAGCTAAGGGAAGGTGGCGTGGATTCTGAGGAACAACAGAGGATTGGACTGGAACTGCTGGTGGGCCAAGTTTGACTCCTGGGCCTGGTTCAGCAGCCCTAAGTTAAAGGCTTACAGTGCCAAATTAGATGCGATCGTTCATGAGTGATTTGTAAAGAATCTCTCAGCCCCTGGTATAGCTGCATTCACTTTAATGTTGGGAGATGCTTCACGTGTCCTACATGTCACTTCCAGTTTGGCCTCCAGGAAGCGCTCAGTAGAGAAAGATGCTGATGATCCTGTTATGTTTTGTGATGCCCTGAAGTGGCAGGTTAGATGGGTGGGCTTTCATGTTTTGCCAAACACAGCACAGGTGACAACTGGATTGAAGAGACAGAAGTGCAAAATACAATGACAATTCCAGCAGATGGGCCCCACCGATCTGAATTCACTCCCCACCAACATCTTTATTAGATGAAGTGATTTCCTGGGAGCTCTAGCACTTCAAGCAACACTTCTGTATTAAATGTGAGAACAGCTGCATTTAAGTCATCCGTCTCCTAAGGCACTGGGGGGGAAAAAAGCAATAATTTACAGGCTTTTCCTGGTTCTGAATTGTGTTAACAAGCTGCTCACTTACAGACATTGCAGCCTTTGCCGACTCTCACCCCCACACTTCCTTTTAGCTCATGTAGTATTTGTGGGTAATTATCAGCAAAGGGCCCATTACTGAAGATATCGAAGGTAGTTATTTCCAGTCACTAACAATGTAATGTTGGGCCCACAGGATCATTCTTAATTGCCAGAGTAATGGGAAGCTTCTGGTTAGGGGCTCAAGCACTGTCTTGGCATCAGTACTGAGGCTAAGGCTATTTAACTTATTCATAAATGATCTGGAGTCAGGGGAAACACATTTGATATCAGTTTGTTCAAAGTGGACTGCAAATAGGAATGGGTGAGAATTTCATTTCAGTTAACCAAAATTTGCAAATGTCTTCATATATGAAATAGAGAGGACTTGAGGTTAGGGATGTCAGTGATATCCACAACAGAACCAAATGAGTTTGGATTTTTATGAATCTGACCTGTGGATTCCACAGCAGATGGGCTTTTCCCCTGTCGGGTTGATTCCATGGACTTACGGACCATTTTTCTAACCTTTGGGAGTTCTGTGCAAATTTCATCGTAAAGATATACATAATTTTTTTTTAAACCCATCTGAAAATGCGCATTTCCTCCATATGCTAAAGTGTGAAAATGTGCATTTTGAAGGGATTTGTGCATTTTGTGGGAACATGGGGATTTTGGATGTGTGAATTTGTGCAAATTAGCATTCAGGCAAATGCAAATTTGCGCAAATTTGGAAACAAAAAATATTCTGTCGCTGGGCAGACAATGGAACAAAAGGCTCCTGACAACTGTGAAACACAGATGGAAGAGATCTGTACATCTGTACTTGAGATTAAAGAAATGTAGTAGTCAGAGAAACTGAACCTGACATATCCATCCATCCAGGCCCAGGGCGTTGAGTACGTAGATCTTACTCATCTGGGTTTGAATCCCTATGTGTTCAACAATGTTTGTGGTGCTGAATTAAGGTTGCCACCTCTTTTTTTTTCAGGCATGCTTCTCATCTTTAACAGCTATATGACAGGCAGGTATACTGTGGTTCTCTCCAAACTGGGAATAACTGTACCTATTGGATTTGGCCAGTGTGGAGATGGATGAGAATTTCATTTCAATTTGTTTTTATAAGAATTTATCAAGACTGGTATATTTATTGCTATTCGGGACAGAAAGAACTTGAGATTTAAACAAAAAACAAAAAAACGGGAAGGCAAAATTGACAGATTCATCCATCTCTAGCTGTAAAGAGCTCTAAGAAGATCTATCCAATCTGAGTGAATGGGTGACAAAATGAGCTTTCATGTAAATAAGTATTTATGGATGACTCCAAGCTTTAGAGGCACCAGTCCTGTCCTCCCCAGCACTAAACTGGGCTCTGGCCCAGCATTGTGGCTGCCTCTACTGTTATTGGACCCCTCGCCTGGTGCTGCACCCCCCTCTCACCTCCTCCCCCTGTATGTGCTTACCTGGTGGGGAGCAGTGGCATTTTGAATGGGAGCCACCCCATTACGTATTGATGTCAGGCACTGCATTTTGGGAGATCTAGGATGGCAGCCACCCAATATAGATCAGGGTGGAGCAGTGGCACAGTTTCCATCCAAAAGTGGGTGATGAGCCCCACAGCCCCACATTACTTTTAACACGATTTTTAACAGCACCTCATAGGGGCCAGTCTTCTGGCAGCCTCTAGCAGACTGTCCTCTGTAAAGTAAGACACATGGCCACCCTAGGTGAACAGGTACAATAGATGTACATCTTCAATGAACTCAATTTCTGTGAGCCTCTGACTCCAGGCATGCAGGGCTCCTCCCTGAAGTGTACAGGCTCTGCCTCTGAATGGGGTGGGCAGATGAGTCTATCCCAGGCCATGCCCCAGATTTGTTTTATTTCCAGAGTGGACAGTGCTTTGCAGGGCTGTTGCTTTTGGTGACACCCACAGATCAGCTGTAATGTACATCTGTAGGAAAATGGCTCTTCTGTGAATGGGCCCCAGCAGACATTTCTCCCCAAAGAACAAAGGAACTGCTTTGAATTACACCTCTCAACATTTATTCTGGCCCCACACATCTTTATTTTATTTATTTTTTGTTTTCTTTGATCATGGCCCTTAAAGAACCTGGATTCCCTGAACATCTACTCAAAGAACCTTAAAAAACAGAAAATCCTTTTCTTGTCCAGTGGGTTTCCAAAAGACTCTACACAGTTATACAGACGTGAGAAGGAGAAAAGCTGTATCTCGTTCAATTCTACCTAGGTGGCAAGAAATCTGTTATGTATTTCATGCTCAATAAAAAAAAAGCAAACCTCACAAGATTTCTATGTATTACACGAGGACCGCCATCTGTCCTCTATTTAATTAGAGCTGCACTAGTTATACGGTAAAGTATTAAATACGATCTGGCTTGACTTAAGAAAATTCTTTGTATTTACACGAAGCACAGCAATGTTACTGGAGAAATGTTAACAACATAGAGAAACTGGGAAGGCCTCAAACAAACAAAGACAACATCAATAATTAAAACCAAAGAGTTGCTACATGTTGCGGATAGGAGAAGCCGTCTGGATAAGATGGAATTATTTTGGCCCATTCTGAAACTTAGCTGAACCTTAAAAAGAAAGGCGTGGGATATTTAAGTATTGGAAAGTTAACTCTTAAACTCCCTTCTTTTCTCAGAGTTCTATGTTTCAGCCAAGAGTTAGCCTACCTGTTTAGAAGAGACCAACATGGTTTTTCTAGGCAAGATTCCTGGTAAATTACTGTCCCTAATGCATCCCTATTTGCCTTTTGAGGATGGCTCATTAAAGTTTTATAAATAGGAGTTGCTACTGTGATTATTCTTCAAAGTTCTTCAGAGGACAAAAGAGGATGCCAATTTGCATAGCATTTGCATATGCTAATTGATATGCAAATTGAGATGCAAATTTGGAAATACTTATTCTAATTTAAATAGAAATACAATACATCTGCCCAAAGTGGGAAAGACTGTGACCAGGTGACCTGTGTGCTTTGCTCAGTCTGCTGTCTAGGTGCTGTCGATGGGCAACTTCAAGGTCCAGAACTTTCTTCATTATCATGGTTCATTGACCTGGACTTGACCTGGACATCACTTCAAATAGAGGACACCTTCAAAGGACAGTCCTTTGGCAGCCCTTTAAACAGAGGACTGTCCTCTCTAATGCATTTGTGGGCAGAGTACTTTTGCCCTCATAGGAGTGAATGGAATCCTTCACTGTCATAGAAGAAAAGGGTTCACTGGGAAACCCTACTGGGATGGGCACAGGCCCCACCAATTGCTAATTAAGTCTATTCCTATTTGCATAGCCCTGTCCTTTCACCATCAAAGCTATCCTAGATTCTGTTTCTGGAACACAGCCCCTGTTTTTATTCATGTCGCTACTTTTATTTTCAAAATGTTCGAGAGTATGAAGTGTGCATGTGTTGAATTTCGTGGACATAGACAGAGGCAGAGAGGTAGTAAGTGAAAACAGATATTCAGATCATCAAAATGAAGCAAACCAGGAAAATTTCACAGAAGAGAAGATTTAAAGGGAGACATGTCTTTGAATAGCTCAAGGGTGGTCATGCAGAAGATGGAGCAGAGTTGTTCTCTGTTGCTCCAGAGAGTGGGGCTAGAACTAAATATCCCCCCCCCACACACATGCCATTTACCATCAATTACCCTGTTGGAAGGATTCCAAGGGAGGGGGAGGTAGGTGAGGGTAACATTAGACATGTGCTTCCCTTCCAGCTGGGGTCTCCCTGCCCCAGGGCAATCTTCCACCAACAGCCCTGAGGAAAGAAGCCTGATGACTTTTTAATTTGTATGTGTATGTTAATATTATTTATTGTGATTTTATTATTTTGATGTTACTTGTAACTCACCTTGTTAGGATTTGTATCCTGAAAGGCAGGATATAAATTACTGTAATGAAAATAAAACGGTTCTGGTCCAGCCTATCTCAAGGAGGGCCTCCAGCAACACCAGACAGACTGCTCAACAAGATCAGCCTCAGATGGCCTTCTCTCTGTCCCATCAGCCAGGACAGCTAGGCTGGTCAGGATGAAGGAGAGGGCATTCTCTGTGGTGCCCCCCAACTCTGTGGAACTCCCTCCCTAGAGAACTCTGCCATGCCCCCTCTTTAATGAGCTTCTGCCATGCATTGAAAACTTGGTTGTTCAGGCAGGCATTTGGGGTGAGTTAGGGTATTTTAGACGTTTAGATGTTTTAATGTGTGATTTTACTGTTTTAAATGGTATTGTTGTACATCGCCCAGAGTGGCCGGGTGACCAGCAGATGGGCAATTAAGAGATTTAATAAAATTTAAAAAACAATAAAAAATGGGTGGAAATAGCAAGGAAGCAGAATTTGGCTAAACATCAGGGGCAACTTCCTAACGTTAAGAGCTGTTCAGCAGTGGAACAAACTGCCTTGGAGATGGTATTTAAGCAGAGCCTGGATGGCCCTCTGTCATGGATGCTGTAACTTCATTCTGCAATGCAGATTCTCACTGTGGAAGGGGTTGGACCAGATGACTTCCAAGATCCCACCCAACTGTATGAGATAATAGAGATACGTTCCTTTTTCTTTTCTTTGCCTCCCCCCTCCCACCTTTTTGCATGGAATTCTATTGTATTTTGAAATACAGTTGAAATACAGACAACAAAAAAGAAAAACACACACAACTGTACAACAAGATTATAGGGAGGAAAACTCTCACTAATTATAATGCTTAGTATATCATGGATATTCATGCTTGTGGCATAACTAGAATAAAACAGCCAAAGGAGGAACTCACTAGTCATTGAAAGAGTAGATAAAATATGTCTCTGTCTTTATCTCATCTCTATTGGTACCTCTACCTGTACCTGTGTCTTCCCCTCTATCTGTAACTATATGTCTCCAAAAATCTTTGTGGAGAGGACTATGCTGAAACCTGAAAAATGGCATGCAACATCTTACACCGACAAAATTTTAAAGGCATCCTCCCAAAGCATAATGGGAAAATGGCAACAGCAGTCAGTACCCTACACTCCCCCATGCTAGCAGAATGGACCATTAGCCCAACAGGAACTAGCAGTTCCTGAAACAACTGGAAACCAGCAGCAATGCTCTCTTCCGGAACGGGGCATGTCAGCAGGCCTCGCTGAAAGGAGCTCTGCTGGCCTGTCTTGCTCTGGAAACAAACATTTCTATTCATTTCTGGGTTATTTCAGGAACCACTAGTTGTTTTTGTGCTAGCGGTCCATTCTGCTGGCACAACAGAACTAGCAGAGGTGCAGCGACAGCATAGGATACTGCCCAGTGACTTACCAGTAGGGATGTTGGAGAAATCCACTGTGGATCCACATGGGCCTGAATTCTGAGGAATCCAACCTTCAGAGTCCACAGTGGGCCACCCCCCTTACGTGCACATCCTTGGATTTTGTGTGGGGCAGCTCTCTGTCTTTCTAAAAGCTGGGATAGGCTAATGTCACCTGCCATTAGCTGACTGCGGGGAAACTATGGCTGTAATTGGCATATTTTATGCCATTTGCAGTGGGAAAGAACTTACTTCAACCTAAATTGCACTGTAGACAGCCACAATTTAGGTAGAAGTAAATGCTTTGCAGCCGCAAATGGCATAAAATACATCTATTACAACTGTAATTTCCCACAATGGGCTAATGGCTGGTGCCATTAGCCTACCGCAGCTTTTAGAAAGATGGAGATCCACCCTACAAGCTCCACAAGATGCACCAGGGCTCTGGGGAAATCCACGGGGCCCCAAGCAGCATGGACTGGATATCGGGGGGGGGGGAATCCCTACTTACCAGGGGCAATGGGTGTGAATGTTTTAAATCCTAATAGTTTTGGTGGGACAGGTTTAAGCATGTACAGCTGAAATTAGATGTCAGTGTGGTAGACTTCACAGTGGGAGAGTTAAGCCCATGATTTCTTTGTTTTTGTTTGCTTGTTTTTAAAGACATTTGTACCTCCACATTTCAGGCCAGAAAGGGTGCACAACAGCTGCTCACAATCATAAAAATAACTGTAAGATACAATTAGATGATGATGATGATGATGATGATGATGATATAAAACAATGTAAACCAAAAGCAGTAGTAGAACCAAATAAAACCTAATAAAGCAGTGGGGCAGAAATCATAGAAAACCAAATGCCTGGCAAAATAAAAATGTCTTTACCACACATCAGACCATTAAACCTCTCCCATTGAAATCACAGTGAAAAATGACTGCATTGTTCTCTGGTTTTATTGAAGCAGCACTGCACAAGTAGAAATGCAGAGTTTGACCTTTTATGGCTGTTTCATCAAGTGTCCAGCTTGCTTACGGAGGACCAGAGAAATATGGAATTTCCACTTTGGAAATGCTCCAGATTCTGGCACGTTAATACTGTTGCAAAACATGGAGGAAATGTCTAAGAAGTGCGAGGGGTAGAGTGGGACAAGTCTGTTGTCAGGATTCATGGAATAATCATAGTGTTTTCTGACTGATGCTGACCAGTTGCTAGTCAACATGGAACAACAAGGGATGTAAGCATGAAGTGTACAGACACATCGCTGCCATGGCTTGTTGTCTGGGCATGCTGCATCTCAGTTCTACAACCAAGGAAATCAGTTTACCTTACACTAAACAAACATCACAGAGACATCTCATACTTCCATGCCCCTCAGTTTTCAGTTTGCCACATGACTGATACCATCAAGAACATGCTTTTTCTGGATCTTATGACTTCATGGTATTATATAGCACAACATAGTCCCCCACATGAGCTTATCTGAGAAGCTGACACCTACTGAGGAAGTGTACACAGGTTTTCAAAAAGAGGCAAGCAGGTGGGCAATGACCTTCTTGTATCATAGCTAGGGATGTACAGATTGTGAAAAATCCGTTACATCTGCATTTCACAGATTGTCAGGCGCCTTTCCTTCCATCATCCACTTATTGACAGAACTGGATTTTTTAAAGTTTCTGAATTTGCACAAATTCACATTTGCAAAAATGTGTAAATACCCCCCCCCCCAAAGGTGCAAATCCTCCCCAAATGCAAATTTCATGCTTTAGCCTATGGGGGAAATGTGCATTTTTGGCCATTTAAAAAAAAAATCGTTTGGTGTATTTTTCTATTACTAAATTTGTGAAAAATTCCAGAAGGTTAGAAAAATGGTCCGCAAGTCCGCAGAATCTGCCCAAGAGGGGAAAAGCCAGTCGCTGTGGAATCCACAGGTGAAATTTATAAAAATCTGAACTCATTTGGTTCCATTGCGGATTTCTCTGACATACCTAATCATAGCTTTTGGGTAACTCAATATAGGGCTTAGAGGTCATTTCTGTGCCCCATCGCCTTTCCAGGCTTCCTTCTGCTTTTCTCCTGGGCCATCACAGTTTTGGTGGGCCAGATACAGCTGCCATCCATATTTTACCTAACATGACCAGGTTGGTCTTGCTGCTTTCAAATTTCATCAGACATATCCTTCGCTTTGGCGGATAATAGTCAGGTCAGCACAAAACTTTGCTCAACTTTGTAGGCTGAATTTCAGGAGCAAAAGTAAATAAACAATCAACCCCTCCCTAAATGAAAACAAAACAGCTGGTTTTGAGCTGCTTTCATTTCTTTTAAGTTGCTAGGGCTTTAGCCACTTACATTTCCCAATCTGTTCAGTGCTCTAAGAGTAGTTGTACACTTAATTCTGGGAGACTGGATGGCTCAGGGGATTTGTAATGGGATATGGTGCACTTCCTTTCTATGTTGCTGCCTTGCATTTGACCCAGGTTGTAATGATGGAAAACTATTACCGGTAATGGCTGTGTAACATTTTTCAGATAGGAGCACATGCATGGTGGTCTTAGCCTTGTTCCCTGCAGAAAGGTAACCTACATCATATCACAAAACAGTCACAACCATTGAAATTGACTAGTAGTCTCAACAGATGTTGAGGGCTAAATGAGAATGGAATCTGAACTACCCTCTCCACCATCCAACCAAAGGCCTACTCTGCCTCCAAGAGTTGTTTTTTTTTTAATTGAGAAACAAAGTAGAAAAGCTACTCTTTTCCAATGATAAGTCCATAAATGATAACTCCATGCCAGTTTACTATAAAAATTAGCAGAGATCACCTACTCTGTTTTGTAGTACACAATGGAGGCTGGTTGTTTCGATGTCAGTGGGATGGTGAATGCACTCTGGGTTTCAGTCAGAACCTGCCAGAACTCTAAAGGACCTATCCAAGGTGCAACAGGACCTTTAGAGTTCTAGCAGGTTCTGACTGAAACCTGGAGCGGATTCACTGCCTCACTGATATCGAAGCCACCAGCCTCCACTGGTAGTACATATGACAATGAAGCAGCAAGAAGAAGGAATGCACACACCATGTTCTAAGACATGGATGGCAGAAGGTAGATGAGGATCTACTGGCAGATTGCTCAGTGATTTGAAGTAGATTGGCAAAGATTTCTGACGCCCAATTGTTTAACAATGGCAACAACAAAATGAAATGAAGCTGGCATAACCAGGATTGGATTTTTGTGTGGAGTAGGGATGTGCAGACCCACCCCCGTACAGGTTCTCTGGGTGCCTGCCGAGCCCCTGCCCCCGCTTACTGGTCCCCAGATCACGCTTGAGACCCTCCCATGCTTGGCGAGCAGCCTGCGCTCACCCTGGTGGCCTCGACATGCTCAGTGGTCACCATTTTTTGAAAAATAAAATGGCAATGACAAAAATGTGCATATTTGTGCATGCGTGAAAATGCACATTTGCAAAAATGCACATTTTGCCCACATGGAAATATGCACATTTTTTGCAACCGCTGTTTTAGTTTTCAAAAAATGGTGACCATGGAGCATGACGAGGCCACCAGGCTGAGTGCGGTCTGCTCGCCAAGCATGGGCAGGGAGCAAGTGGGGGCAGGGGCTCAGCAAGCGGGGCTTGGGGGTGCAGGCAGGTGGGGTTCTGCTAGGTTCCTGGGACCCTGTGCTGTCCCTGGATCTTCAGGTGTCAACAGCAGTGAGTTGCACAACGATGTCTAGTGCACCAGCTGCAGCTGTTCCTGAGTCAGTCTAATCTGGCAACAGTTAGTTACCTCTGCCTTGGCTACATCTCGGTTAGACTACTGCAATGCACTCTAAGTGGGGCTACCCTTGAAGAGCACCCAGAAGCTTCAAATGGTCTAATACGCAGCAGCTAGGCTGCTAACCAGTGCAAAGTATTGTGATAGTATCACTCCAGCACTGAAAGATCTGCATTGGTTGCCAATTGTTTTCCATGCTCAATTCAAGGTGATGGTTTTAACCTTTGAAGCTCAAATTGACTCAGGGCCTGCCTGGCTGTCTGAGGGACCACCTCTCTCAGTATGGACCTGCTCAGTTACTAAGATCTGCCCTTGTGAAGACACCTCTCCTTACAAAGGCCTGCTTGTTGGGCATGTGGAAAAGGGCTTTTCCTGTGTTGCTCCCAGACTCTGGAATGAGCAACAGCTCATCCCTACTCTCTGTATTCTGACAGAAGGTCAAGACAGAACTTCATTTGGCTTTTTAAGTCGTTCTTATGGTTTTTGAGGTTGTTTCTAATTTTATACTATGTCTTTATTTGTTTATGGTTGGGGTGTGTGTTGATTGGGTTTTCCAGAAAGGTGGTATAGAAATGTTATAAATACATAATACATACATAAAATAAAAATAAAATATATGTCTTTTGCACCAGGCTCCGGTTGGTTGGTCGAGCTTAGGGTTCCACCAAAAAAGAAAATAGATCCTGAAACATCTGAGGTCTGCCCACCCTTTCCCTAAGAACACCTTGGATAAACAACACAATAAAGCATTTTGCAAATTAAAAGCATTGTGTAAAAGTTACAAAGTACCTTTTAGTAAGCCTGAAGGCTGTGAGAAAGGAGACAGAGTGAAACAAGGAAGGGTTACAAGGTTCCTGCTGGAACTGAAAGGGAAGCCAGTGATGAGAACTACAGGATAATTCCTTGCTGCCTGAGAAACTATAATGGCAAAGACCATATACATCTTTTATTTTCAATCAAACATGCTGATCTCAATGTAAGGAATGCCAAATAAGTCCTAAGAGCCTGAAAAATGTCAAATCAGCAGGAAGAGCTGAAAGAATGGATGACAAAAATCACAGAAAATTGGCACTGTTCGGAAATTATAAATTGGTTTATGTGTTAGTGATGGTGTTTGCCTCGGGTTTTTAAAGGGAGCTGTCAGATATGAGTCATACTCCATAGGTATGCCAAAGTCTTCCTCTCAGTGGGGAGAGAAAGCAAATGATTTAACAGCCTAGCTTCTATTGCATGAGCAATTTCTCCCTCTCTCTCAAACATCTGGTTGCTTTAATATTTTGAAGCATCCAACCCCATTGCATGATGTTTTTACATGCAACATTTTGCTCCTTTACTACCTGTGGGATTTAGAGTTAAAATATTTAACAAGAATCCATTTCCAATGTAATAACATAGGCTTAAGCTAGATAATGGGGTCTGAAGCCATCAATAAGTTCCTCCAGGAAGTGGGTTTGCAGTGGGGAAGAATAAACCTAGGAGGCAAATGCTGAAAGTAGCCTATGAAGTAGCATGTGTGTATGGGATGAGTTTGAGTCAGGCCAACACAGTACTCAGTAATCTCTAGCCCTATGAAGTCATGTGACACAATACTCCCTCATGCAGCATTGGTGCTTATTAGCACTTCTCAGGGGAGTAGCGACACTGAGTCAAATGTCAGGATTTGGGGCTCCATCAAATTTGGAAATAGTGACCTGAAGGATGTCAGGTGAGGGATTCGACCTGTTCACCACTACTAAGCTTAGCCTAAAGGGAGAAATAGTAGATTGCCCAGCCACACTAGCCAACAAAGCTTTCTTGCACCACTAGTAAGCTAGGGTTGATCAGGTCAGGTTTGCTCACTAGTCAGAGCAACTAGGAGATCTGCTCTTGATGAATACACAACATCTTGGGGGAGGGACCATAGCTTGTGGTAGAGCACATGTTTTACATGCAAAAGGTCCCAGGTTCAGCCTCCAGTTAAAAAGATCAGGTAGAAGTTATGAGACAGACCTATGCCAAGGGATGTTGGAGAAATCTGCAATGGATTCAAATGAGTTCGGATTTCTATGAGTCCGACCTGTGGATTCCACAGTGGCCTGGCTTTTTCAGTTTTGCACAAATGCTCATTTAAGAAGTGTACACTTGCACTAATGCATTTTAGGACAAATGCACATTAGTGCAAATGCACATTTACAAAGAGGAACAAAATATAGGCATATCCCTAAAAAAAGAAAAACGATTCCGTCAATGAGCAGACATGGAACGAAAAATGCCTGACAATTCACAAAACACAGAAATCCCCTATCTGAGCCTGGGAGGCCAATGTCACTAAGTGTGTAGACCAAGGGTGGGAAACCTCAGGTCTAGGGCCGAAATTGGACTCTCCCGGGATCTAAATTCAGTCCTCTAACATTCTCCAGAGGTCACACCGCCTTGACCTGGCCCCATCCCCTTTTCCCTAACTGCCAATCATTTGGTGGTTACTCAGCTTTTGTGCATTTTGTCCCCATTCTAAAAGGTTGAAATGTCTCCCCTATCGAGGTAGTTTCCCCCAAAAAAACCCTTTGGCTCCAACCACCACTGGAAGTGGCCCCCAAGACCACCTCCAAAGTTGAATTCATCTCTTGGGCTGAAAAAGGTCCCCCAGCTCTGGACAGTTTGACCTGGTTGAAGGTGGCATGCTATGTTTCTTACAAACATGGCCATCTGGGGAACTTTGGAGGGTGGGATTGAGACCCTAAGTGGAAGAGATTTGGCCCACGCAAGATCTACCCAGTACTGGGCTCCAAGGTGATAAGAAATAGACAATGTTTCAGAAACTCATATCTCCTATTTTGACAGCACCTTTACCACATCAGCCCTTTCACTTGTTACCATTTATTGATTGATTTGATTTGCACCTGCCTTTCAACCAAGAAAAACAGCAGTTTACATTCATAAACCATCCTGCTTCCATGTAGGCTTTGGTCCTGGCAGCTTTCCATCTTAAGCACTGCCCCTAGCTAAAATCATGATTGGCAACCAAAAGTAGAAGAACGATCATATTTTGACCTGAACAAGGTTAAGTGGCCAGCAACATTGGCTCCACCCATCACCTTGTTTCCATTAGGAGCTCAGATACATGCAAAAGGCTCCCCTCTCATCTTCTAATGCCAACAACCACAGAGGCTTTGGAATATCCAAAGTATGGGGGAAGATGAAAAGCCATCTGCATTTTGACTCACATGGGAGAAAGTTAGTGCTGTGCCAAAAATTTCTCCCATGTTTTTTTCCCGCCATTCTCATTCAATTTGATACAAGAGAAATTGCTTTTGAAAATAAATTCAATGCTGAAGAAATTTCAGAAAAATTCTCATGGGTTGGGTTTGGGTCTCCTGGGCTTACCTTACTTAGGAGGTGGCAGAGGACTGAGCACCAGTGTCCTGTTTTTCATTGCACAATTATCTCTCTGGCAGGCTGTAGCCTCCTCAGCTTCCTACACTTCAGTTTAAGGCACCATGAGGTAATTCCTCCCATAGGGCTTTTTCAGATCAGAATGTGCAGGCAGCTTGGGAGGCTTGCTGTGATTAGGTAAGCTTAAAAACATTACAAAAATAAATCATAAAACATCTGGAATGAGGCAGGACAATGGATGCCCCTTTCAGGAGGGGAGAAAACTTTCAGGAAATTGGGGGACAGATTTTGGCAGAGGTCTAACTCCACGTCATCCCTGGAGCTGGACACAACGCTGCCCCCGCCTGCATTGTGGTGGATGCAGACTGGGGGCCAGCCTGCCAAGACAGTTGATGCTGTTGCAGTATGAACCCCCCCAAAACCTTACCAAAAAAGAAAGAAGCTGTGCTAGATGCCCTGCCAATGGGGACCCCTGCCTGGGAGAAATGGTTGAGAATTTCTCCTCCCCCTGGAGAAAGTCAGTGAAATTGTCTCCCATATTTCTTTGCCCACAAGTATGGTGGGGAATTTCAAGAGGCTGTTTGCATGCAGCTCTAGGGAAAGTAGCTGAGAAGAATAATGATGGGGGTGGTGAACTGGAGATTATAGGGAGTCAGATCTGAAAGGATCCTGGGGGCCTGCTTGAACACCTGAGCCACCAGCTGCCTATCCCCAGCCTAGCACAGCCTTCCCAACCCTCAACTCCCATAATTCCCAGCCAGCATGGCCATTGACCATGGCAACTGGGCTGAGGGCACCAGGCTGGTGAAGGCTGGTCTAGCACATATTTGCACTTAGAAGAAGTGCTGCTGCTGGATGTATTGTCATTGCAACTTTTCTTCTTTGCCTGGGCGATAACACTTCTGAATTGTGCAAGGGCTTGAGCTTAGCATGAGTAAACAGTAGGGCTGTGCCACTGGCTCGGATGAAGCACACATCCAGGACAAATATCCCCACTTAGGAGTATCCAGACCACCTCGGACTCCAAGCTATTCTGAGCAGATGGAATATTCCAAGGCTTTGTGTTTTCAAAACTGTTTTAGCTCAATTTGACACTTTTTTAGGCTTCCCCAGCCTCCCCCCAAATGGAAAATATCAGCCAGATAGGATGGGCAAAGCAGAGGAAGGGGGAGTGTGTTGTAGTTTTGTGATTGACTGTTCTAGCTTTCAATCAGGGCTTTACCAGAGCTCTCCTTTTTCTTCCAATCACAGTGCCTTTGGAAAAGACATAGAAGGAATGTATCAGAAGCTGATTCTGTGGACTGTGTCTGTCTTCTGGCAGCAGTAGCAGCGGTAAAGCTGGTTTAAAGATGAAGAACCGTCAGAAGGAAGAGGTGGGCCTAGAAGTTGCCGATCAATTGCACGTGGAGAGCAGACTGAGCAAGCGAATGGCCACAGTCTTCCACACCATGGTGAGATATATTTATAAATTTGCATACATACATAGCAGCATATGGACATGTTATGCAAATAGGCATCCTCTTTTTTGGTAATGCATGTCCTCTTTTTTGGTGATTCACAAGCAGCTACCATAACCTGAAGAGAGCCCACCTATATCCTGCCTTCTGTGTCCCACCAATACCAGCTGCTCCTGTGTCCACAGGCTCCCACAAGTGCCCTGTGAGGGTCAGGTATGTGCGCACCACATGGCTGCTCCAGATGGCAGAGGTGAAATGCACCATAATGGTTGTCCATCCTGGCAGCTTATAATAGGGCCCATATTCTGATCTTGCCACCTCTGCTATCTCCTCTTCCTCTACTCCTCCCAGAAAGCTCCAGTGATTAGTGGGGCTTCTCAGCAATGACATGGGCTAATCTTGTCCCCCTCTGTCTAAAGAGTAGGGGATTTGGGCTCTATGGGGTGTTACAAGCGCAGAAAGGTTTACAGCAGTGTGTGGTGTTGCACACACCAAGACAGTCAGTTGCACAATGCACACGCAACAAAAAACACAGGGGGACACTGAGCCTTGCCCACCAACTGGCGCTTTGATGTCTCAGGCCCACATCTGCATCTCCAGAGAGTGAGAGCGAGCAAGAGAGCGAGCGTGAGAGCAAGAGGTTGCAGAGCAAGTGAGATAAAGTGTACAAAGTGGCAGAGTGTGAGAGACTATGAATCATAGAATCACAGAATAGTAGGGTAGGAAGGGGCCTATAAGACCATCAAATCCAACCCCCTGCTCACTGCAGGAATCTAAGTGATAACAGAGCAAGACACAGAATGCATGCAGGTCGGGGGCGGGGGGGGGGAGAGAAAGAGAATGAGCAAGTGTGCAAGGTAGGAGAGTGACAGAATGCATGAGGGGTAGCGGCATAAGAGGTATAAGAAGGAGGGAGGGAGGGAGGGAGATGTAGCTCTACAAGCTGGCTGAAGTCTGTAGCTCCAACACAGTGGAGCTTTGGCAGACCAACAGGGGAAGAGGTGGAGAGCCTAGAGAGAGGCAGACAGGCAAAAACCTCAACTTGGTTTTTTCTGTGGCCCCGATAGAAAAAGGTTTCGTCACTTTTTTTTTTTTTAACTCATATATTTAAAGCACACGGTAAGACAGCAACAACCAACCAACCAACCAACCAAGACTACACCAAATTGTCTGAACTTTGGCAGGCTTCATTCCCTGAGGATGAGCAGCTATTTCTGCAAATTGCACCCAGTTCTGCCTAACAATAAACAAATATAGCCATCTGTTGAAGTTACCTGAGGCTTCAGGAAATGAAGTAAGATGAGCCTCCATCTCAGAACCGATGTGACTTGTGATGTCTCTATCTGAGCTTCCAAGCTGGGATGGTCTCATATTTGAGGAAGGTTCCAAGGTGACCTTCTTTCCCCCCCACTTTTTTTTCTGTGCACAGCCCTAGTGAAGTGGAAGGGGGCACTTGTGTGCCTGTCTTAAAGGAGAGACTACCTGAGGACTTTCCACACCAAACTGTTCCTGCCATGGGAGAGTAGGTGAGTAGCCATGCCTCCAAGGGGATGGTAGATGACAGACCATGTAATTACCACCACCATTTGCAGGTGTGGGTGTTTGAAATGATTAAAAGCTTGCTATGTTACTGAGTATATTTCAGCTGTGTGCATCAGCACACCTTCTTTACACCCTCCAGTTACTGGTTTAGTTGAGCCAGGGCTCACAGGGAAGCAGTACTGGCACTTTTTCCTTAGCAGGGAGGCTGACATTATCTGCCATCCCACCTTCAGAATTCCTCCTGGGCTTAGCTGCAATCCCCACAGTAGGTGGCAGCAGCAGGGGGAGAGGGAATGAATTTTCCCAGAAGCAATGTCTTTGTTGTAATGCAAAGTATTTTGGGATGGCTTACTCTTGAATGGGCAATGAAGACCCATGAGCTTTACAAAAGACTTGCTCCCAGTGAAGACAAAAAATGCTAAAACTGATTTGTTGGTATGGAGCAACACAGCTGCCTGCATGTTTGGATTCTCCCTGGGGGTGTGGCTATGGGGACCATCACGATGAGCGCCTGCACATCAAAATTTACCACTATGTCACTGCCTCTAGCTATGGGTACAATTTGATATTGGGGAAGAGATGCTAAATGTATTCATATATTTGTATGCATTTCTTTTAATGTACCAACAAACGCTTTCTTCTGGTGCTTTTAACATCCTCTGTGTTCTATATAAACTAGTTGAAAGTGGAAGGATACACAAACAGTCGCTAGATTTATTTTAATTTATTTTAATGTATCCTACCTTTCCTTCAGGGAGGTCATGATGGTGGGCATAAGACTGCCAAGCAGTCTCCCATCTAGGCAATGACTAGTCAGATACCTGCTTAGCTGTGTCCTGAGCCCCAGGATTATGAGAACCCTTATAGCTTGGCTCAGACATGTATTAAGAAGAGAAGGAACAAAGCTTATGCAAATTTACAGTCAATTTCCCAGGGCATAGTCTGAAGGCACATGAGGCAGCCACCTTGCTGAAGCTAAGCAGGTTTGGGTCTGGTCAATGCTTGGAGGGGAGACTACCTGGGAACCACATGTAGCCACCTTGAGTTTCACAATGGAAGAAAGGTGGGATAGAAATATAATAAAATAAATAAATAAATTGCCAGTTGCAGAATGCAGCTGCTAGACTGTTGACAGGAGACATCAGCTTGATCGTATAATGCCAATATTACATCAACTCCATTGGCTACTACTTTCCAGGCACAATTCAATGGTGATAGTTACTATTACCTTTAATGGTTTGGGACCTGGATATCTGAATTGTCATCTCCTCCCATATGAATTTGTCTATTTTACAGTCATTAGGGAGGTCCTGCTCTGTGTCCATCTGCCATGTAAAGTGCAGAAGGTGGGGATGTTGGATAAGACGTTGTCACCAGTGACAGCATCTCTACACCAGCCTGAAATCCTGCATTTAAGATGGGTCTTTCTGCTTCCGTTTTAAATGCAGGATCACAACGACTCCCTTTTTCACGTGCTTCCTTTCCCCCCTCCTTCTCCCTGTATCTGAGTCTTCCATTATCGTTCATTGATCTCGTTCCTCTTCTTGCCACTTTTCCTCTTTTCACGGAGGGAACTCAAGCAGAACACAATGGGATAATTTGATAGCTCATTATCTGCAATCTATTTAAAAATGGAACAAAGGGCATTTAGTGCAGGAGACACCCTGGAGGTTAATGGCATCATGTAAAGAGTCCACAAACTTCCGAGAGAGAGCCACCTCAATCGCAGGATAAAAGCTCCATGTGAAGAAGCTCTAAGGAACTCTTTGCGCCATGACAGTCAGCTAGCTGCTTCTTTTGCTATGTCCAGGAGTCAAGTCAAGATAACTATTTAGATCTGTGTTCGATGAGAATGTTCTCTGATTTAATCCCCCCTCTCCAGTGCTTATATCAGGGGTGGGCAATTTGTGGCCCTCCAGATGTTTTGGTCTACAGCTCCCATCAGTCCTAGGAAGAATACTCAGCGGTGATGAGTAGGCTCAAACATCTGGAGGGCCACAAGTTGCTCATCCATAGCTTATATGAAGGTTATCCAGTCCTTCACTTCACAAGCTCCTTACACTTTTCGTTCATTTATCACAGTGTAGTTAAATAAAGAAACCCCCCAAAACACATCCCATTCATTCTTGATTCCCAGAATTGTATTAATTTTTATTATTTAAATATACTGTACATATTGTTCAATCTTTTTTTTCATTATAAAAACACACACACCATACAATAACCTTCTTTTATCTTGACTGGACTGTCTCATATTTATGATGGAGACAGAAAAACATTTAGAGCACATCTACCTGGGAACGTTTCTGACATAAGCCCTTTTGAAATGAATGGGAGTTTCACCACAGCTCAAAGTCATTTCAATCAGTATTATGCATGAGAAGGTCCTTGTGGATTGTGCCTGTGTTCTGGCAGAATGGTATTGCCCTGGGAAACCCAGCTGCAGCACAGTCCTGCCACAGAAGGTACCAAAGCATGTCAGTTGTGCAAGGCCTTTGTCAGCTTTTTCTGTGTATGTATCAGCCTCTCCCAACCTGGCACCCTCCAGATGTTTTGGACTACAACTCGCATCATTCCCAACCATGCATGCTGTAGTCCAAAATATCTGGAGGGTGCCAGGTTGGGGTGGGGGGAAGACTAGTTTATATAAATCCCCAGGAAGCAAATGGATGCAAGGCTCCACTTAGAGGTTTTCAGCATAATTCCACTGAAAGTAAAATTTGAAGTGAATTTAGTGGTTCCTCCCTCAGGTGAAGCATCTGAGGCATTTCAAATGGAAGCCAAAACAATGTCAATATTTTTTTAAAAAATGAATATTTATCAGGGAGTATTATTTTCTGCACACCCAAGAATTGTTTTCAGAGGTCACCTATAACAAAATTAAAACTTAATATGGAAGTTTCCTTCTCAGATGAACCATCACAGGGATTCTGAGGGGGAAAAAATGACAAGTTTTATAAGGGTAGGAAAATTTCTCAGTCCTCCCTCCCCATGTCTTTAGCCCACCTCTGTTCACCTTAAGGGGTGGGGGGATGATATATTTCCTTTCCAGGTCTCTGCGAGCAGCAGTAGGTTTTTGCGAGAAGCTTTTCTAAGCATTCTGAAATCCTATAATTATGAATGTTTATACATCCCCCTCCCCGCGTCAAACCCCAAAGCAATGCTAATGGTTTTGTGACATGAGAACCTTATTTGTACCATAGATGCTGTTAAGAAGAGTGGTCATCCAATCCTTTATTTGCCAACCAAACATTTAATTTTTGTTGCGGGTGGTCCATCGTGCCTTGTCAGATGCAATTATCACTTTGAAAAAAACAAAACAACCGTAACACAAGGAAAGCTCTCTCCTGATATGACAACAAGCCTTTCGGTATTCAGTCTCCAGTCACCACATTTCTCTCTCCAACATCCCCCAAACCCATCATTGGTAGTTTTACATGATTTTTAAACATTTTGTTCATCCACAAGAAAAATTAACGAGATACATTGTGCACATGCCATAACGCTGCATCATCCATGGCTTTGGGCACAATCAGCTGGGACATTTTCCTGGGCAACCTCCAGTGAAATCAAGGGGAGCTGCACAAGAGCATGACCATCCTACCATGCATTTCACTGGGGCTAGTGTAGGAGAACATCTCAGTGGATCATGTCCTTTTTGTTAAGGGCAGGTATTTTTTAATTTAAGGGCTAGCAATTACAGTCTGAACATTCCATCCTTTGAGGAGAAAAAGTTGGGCACAACCCATCCCAGTGCAGGCAAAATGCCCAAATAAGGAAGGATTAGCATCACATTCAATGGAGGACTCTTGCCCTTCCTTCCAAGCAATCTTGAATAATTTGCACCCAGATGAGAGAGAAGGTTGGATGAGGATAAGGAGATGTGCAGCTGCTGTAGTGCACATGTGGCAAGGTTGGGGGAACAGCAGCTGGGTTCTGTTGGCTCAACCTGGAGCCCTGCAGATGTGGTAGACTACAACTCCCATCATTGCCAGCCAGCAGAGCATATGGGCAGACTGGTTGGGGATGATGGAAGTTATAGTCCAACTCATCTGCAGGTCACCAGAGTAGGGAAGGCAGCCTTATACCGATTTCTTCCATGCTGTGATAGATCACGGCTATCACTTTTTCCCTCTTCACAAGCCTGGCTGTGAAGTACTGGTTTTACAGGGATTCATATAAGTTAAACAGATCACAATGGTCACCAAATTATCAGCTTGTTACACATATGTTTTAAAAAGGGGCATAATCTGCAAGATCGCGGTACCAAAATATTATTTCCAAACCATTAAACCATACTGATTTATTTTGTGACAAGAAAGATCAAAGGCAAAACTGCAGCATCAATATAGTCCCTTAAAGTATTTTGAACAAAATTAATATTAATAAAACTACTTCTGTTTCCCACTACAGACACTGCAAAGAAGACATACTCATTTATTCATTTATTTAGTGGAATACAATGTGAAGAGAGTGGTACATGTTGGTTTGATGTACAGTTTTCTACTTAACTTGCTCTAACAAAATGAATCTCATTATGGTTATACTGATGAACTATCCACAGCTCTCTAATGTTAAAGAGGAAAAAAAAGTAAAACAAAAAACAATATAGTTTTTTTTCTCCTTCAGATTGAACAAAGTTGATAGTATGTTTAACTGAAGACTGCATTTACTCAGTGTAAGCTGTGAAAATAGGGGCACGCCGGTTAAAATGTGCCCAATATTGCATTTCAGAGCCATTGTATATATTGTAATAAATGAAGAAAGATGTTGCTTTTAGATTGGCTCTCGAAAGTTATATACACATAAGAATAATAGTGGCTGCGATCCTCAAGTCACTTACTTCAGAGTAGATCTGTTCCTTCAGTGTGATTATTCTAGATAGTGTTGGGAGTGGGCAAGGATGGCAGGGTGAAGAGTATCCACCGTGCCTGTGAGAGGTTATAAAACATTTACCTCAGGAAGGCAGAGGGCTTCATTTTATTTCTACGAGGCCTCATGCCTAGTCTATACAGACAGCAGATCACATTGTAAAACTGTTTCTGGACTGTTCTGCCTCAGACAGCAGGCAGGGAATTGCTTGTTTGAATATTCCCCCATGGAAAAAATAAATAATCCCCTATGCATTAAAAACCAAGAGGAAGAATACTACGCCAGAACCTATCTTCCAGACATCTAGATTTCTATAAACAGATAATTTAAAAAAAATACACGCTGGGAAGCAGTCACCTCCAGTTTGAAGCCCATGATCTAAGGATGGAGGAATCACCTTCTGCTTCTCCTTTTTCCAGTCTTAAGTTCAGCATGTCTGAAACAGTGGGATTTTTTTAAAAAAATAGTTTGCATGAAAATTCATATGAATATTTGTGTACATTTCTCCTAACACATGCATTTTGCATACAATTTTGCGTAATATACACATTTTTGTAAGCAATTTTCCTAATATGCATTTTGAATGTTATTTCACTAACAGGTATGCACTATTCCCTATTATACATGTTTTGATTGGAGAGGTCCATTGCAAAATTCAGAGAAGTGGGAATTTCGAAGCATAACTGAGCTTTGGTTTGCATATTGGTTTGAAAGTGCCAAATTGAGTAAATGCATGAATGAATTTCTCCTCCATCTCTACTACAGTCCAGGAATATTTTTATCTCATGATCTGCTGTTTATATAAACTACCTGTGATTCAGAGACACTTTGGGGAGAGGATGCTCCAGATTTCAATATTT
This sequence comes from Heloderma suspectum, assembly GCF_057233095.1. Taxonomy (NCBI): domain Eukaryota; kingdom Metazoa; phylum Chordata; class Lepidosauria; order Squamata; family Helodermatidae; genus Heloderma; species Heloderma suspectum. The sequence goes on from NC_139459.1 coordinate 32,178,705, forward strand.
TTTCTGAGATGGTTGAGAAATAACTTTGCAGTTCCTTCATGTTAGGGCAGAGTCAATCAAGCAGACAGGAGTGTCACTGTCTCAGATTATGGACCTGCCATCTCTGTGGTGAACAGAATATTGTTGGCTTGTGTTTTTTTTTTTTAAATGACGACACAAAAATCCTTTCCAGTGGAACAGGGAAAGAGATAAAACATTAAAAAGGCATAAAGCCGACAGACTATTCTTGCCCTGTCCTGTCTCAGAAGTAAAACTAACCCTCCCAACCGGCACCACATTGGCAGAGAGAAGCAAGAACCAATTGCTTTTGCTGATAGAACCCTGGTGTTTCTAGAAGTTCTTGCCCATTTTGCATGAAGAGTTTCTCAGCTGACTACCCCATATACAATTTTAGACATTTTGAGCTGCTATTTCTCAGGTTTTCAAAAGCAAGGGGGATGAAGAATGCAAACATGCATTTGATGCTCAATGCACTCATGTGATGGTGAATGGACATATTTGATGCTCAACCCAATCCTGTATCTTATATTCAGGAAATAATCCCAGTAGCTGCAGGGTTGTAATGGGATCTAGTGCTAACTTTTGCCATTTTACATTGGTGGTATGTGTACTGCATCCTAAGCTGATACGATGAAGAGCTTTAGGGCAGTTTCTAAACACTACTTAGGAGTGACATGGTGGTGCATACTTCCACTATTTTTGGAAATGTACTTATTTTCCCCACCAAGAGATATGTGAGCTGTACTCATATCTGTAACACACATATCTCCCCAGGGGGAAGTGTAAAAGTTCCCATTCTGGATGTGACAATGGAAGATAAATTTATTCTTATTTATTTGAAAGATTTATAGGCCACCTTTTAGGGAAAATCCTTCCTTCAGCTCCTATGTAACACTTGAAACTGTCCCAAGTTAAAGGGAAAGGTTATTTAGATCAAGGTTGCAATTTTCAGAATCAGTGTTCATCTGGGCTAATCTGAAGTAGTTTGACTGCAGTCAAAAAATGGTAGGATTTGGTTCCTTTTTGTCTTACTTTTTGGGTGGGTGGGTGGGTGGGAAGGCAAATTGATCCCTCAGATGTCATCAACTCCATAGACTTAATTCAGTTTTACTTTGAAAAGCTAAGATCCCACCAATATAAGACACGATTGGAAGCATTTATGGTTTGTTCCAAAAAACTTAGTGAAACATCTCCAATTAAATTTTAACAACTTTGGGATCAAATATTTAACAGAAATAAGTTGGAGATGACCTCATATCTGAGTATCAGTTCAACTCTGTCCATATCAAACCAGCAGCAAGACACTTCAGATGATGCATAATGGTAAGTTTTATTCCTGTGGGGGAAAAGGCCATCAAGGATGCTGACAAAACCAGTCACAGTTTATGTTGAAATTCCCATGAATATCTGATCCTATTGATTTTAAGTGCAAAATTAAAAAAGAAACCCAAGAAGAAAAGAAGGGAAAGGAAAACAAAAAAACAAGATTAAACACAAACCATAACCCTATGTTTTCCTTTAAACCTTATCCATTCTCTACTTTCGGACATTTGTGTGAGCTTTCGACATCTGATTTGCTCAATCTTGTATAAAATACTGAGAGAAGGAAAAGAACAATTACGCAACAGGAAGCAACTGAGAAAATCCTTCAAACAAACAAAAAAAAAGGGGAAGAAAGATATTTAACATCCTATTAAATAAATAACTTAGGGAGAAATACAAAGGCATGGCGTTAGCATACGGAGTGGGGGGACTGTACTATTTATTTTGTTAGAACATTTGTCTAATGTGCTTATATTTCTTAATCCTATTCATTTCTTCCATGAGACCATTCCAGAATCTTCTTTATTTCTGCATATGATCCATGTGCTTCCAGTAAATGCCTGCATGCCTAACTGTTCATTGGATCATTAGGCTTCAATGAGCAACGAAGGTCTTTGATATGAGTTAGTATTCCATAAATAACTTTCTCCGAACATCATTCAATACATTGTCTCATGTCCTTTAAGTTCTATCAGCAAGATAAAAAATAAAAATAATAATAATAATTTGTTCACACTGGAAAGCGCTCCCATCCCATTTGATCCAGCTTGTGTCTTGATTATAAGATATGACACAGAACTAATTAGAAGTACTTCATGTGCCAACAGAGAGTACAAAACCTTCAAAGGCTTGCCCCGTCTTTTCAATCAAGCAGATATCTGCACTGTTTCTGCCTTTTCTCTTCAAGAGGATTACCAAGTATTCCTGACAAATGATCTTTGGTTCAACTGCTATCAATAGAACAGGTCCTTCATCTGAGGCTCAACTACAATTGGGAGAAAATGAGCTGAGGTGTTTTTCCTCCTGGTTTTCTGTCCTTTCCTGGTGGCTCCTCTTCCATTCAAGGCCACAAACATTTGCCTTCCATTATTCTTCCAAAAGGATGATGCATATGTATTGTATCCATTTTCTTCTATTCTCTCCTTTAGTTTACAGTCATTGTTAAACTCTTTCTGTTCGAAAAGGAAAAGAAAACACAGACAGACAAGATCAGAATGCAGAGAAAAGCAAGAGCATTCACAAAATTACTTGGCAACTTGTACATTCTTCTTTGGCCTGGTTTTTACATGGCCTTTGTCATCTGGTTATTGCTCCCACATGGTTGTGTCCCAAACTGCACCATTAATGCTTGGAAGGGGAAAGCAACAGACCAGCAGTATTCATGTTGGAAGTAACAACATCACCAGTCCATCTCCAACTCCATTTCAAACACTGATGGTGTTACATAGTGTTTGATGGTGTTACATACCCATGCACCGAAGACTAGGGATGTTGGAGAAATCCGCAATGGAATCAAATGAGTTCAGATGTTTATGAATCTGACTGGCAGGTTCTGCAGCGAACTGGCTTTTCCCCAGTTTGGTGGGTTCTGTGAACGTCTGGACGATTTTTCTAACCTTTGGGAATTTTGCACAAATTTTGTCATAAAAATATGCAAAGATTTTTTAAAAACAGCCAAAAATGTGCATTGCCCTATAGGCTAAAGTGTAAAAATGTGCATTTTGGGGGGATTTGCACAGTTTGTGGGAATGTGCTCATTTTTGCATGTGCGCATTTGCGCAAATTCACATTTGTGCAAAGGCAAATCTGTGCAAATTCAGAAACTAAAAAAAAAATCAAATTCCATCATTAGTTGGATGATGGAACAAAAGGCACCTGACAACGATCGAAACACAGATGGAACCAGTTTTACACAATCTGTTCATCCCTACCGAAGACAACATAAGCATTGACTTTTTGAGTACTCATGCAAATGCAGGCCACATCTGCATAGGACACATTTTGGCATCTGTCAGTGGCTCCAGTTCTCACAAGCCACCAGCATGTAGTGGTTAGCATGCTAAGTTGCACTGCTGTTTTCAAAGTGAGTCCCAAATTTTGCTATTACAATAATGTCTGTTAATCAATTGTGTTGACAAGACTTTTTTAATTTTTAAAAGAGGCATGCCCCTTCTGCTATATGTATGGGTTGCATCCAATGGTGTCATTCTGCTGATGGAAGCAGCTCCATCAGCAGAATCAGGAAGGGGGGATTTCCCCCCCCCCTCACTATAGCGCTCATACACCCTCGAAATCTGCTCTGAAGGGCCAGGAACCCCCCTGGAGCAGATTTTCAGTTGGTGTGGAGGGCTGCAGATGGGAGGAGAGATGGAGAAAGTCCCATCACATTAATGGATGCCTGCTAGTATGCTGTTGAATTTAACCCTATGTGCCCTTCACACTTGATGGAGCATGTATGTATTTTATACCCAAATTTTATGCTACAAAAGAGTTAAGAAAATAATTAGCCTAAAAGTATCCCTAAGCACAGGGTATTTCTAAGCGCCATGCACTATTAGCTAAGCAATAGTATAAATAGTTTTAAATCTAACAAACAAAATTGCACCTCAGCCCTTCTACCATCAGTGTAAGTGAAGCAAATTTTTATGACAGGATTTGATGCTCCTTTGTCTTCACACATTCATCAAACCTGACGTTTTAAACTTTTTGAATGCCAAATGACTGCGATCTGGAAATGTATTGGACTGAAGTAACTAAAATGGTCATCTTATAATGGAAGAAAAGCTGTTACATTAGTAGACTCCAAGATAGAAGGGCTGAGAAGAGAAGAGAAGAGAAGAGAAGAGAAGAAGGGAGAGAATACCCCTGCTCCAGCCCTTGGCAGCTTGCTGTACCATAACGCCTTCTCTAGAAAAACATCAAAAAGAGAAAAGGGTGGCATGAGCCCATTTAGCATGGAGGGCAGGCAGTGTACTGGATTTGGTTTCAGAAGAATGGCGAGGACTCAGGTGTGAACTTGCACAGAGTCATATGCAGTGTTTAGTAGCATATGTATACTTATTTAGTAGAGCAGTTGCCAACTATTATGAAGTTAGAGTTGGTTCTCATAGCTGTATAGTGAAGGTCAGTGCTACTAACAAAAGTTAGACAATGCACAGTAGCTGTCCTGCACAGTTCATACCTTCCTTCTGATACGAATATGCCATTCTTTGCTGTGAGAAACTTTCTTTCCTGCCAAGAAATTAAGGTCTTTCTTTCTTCTTCTTGTGTCAGGGTGCCCCTGTTGCCCACTGACTTCTCCAATAGCCAGAATCAACACTCAGACAAAAGGGCTGCTTTCCAAGGTTTTAATTCTATTTATCCTAATGAGGCATACAGATGCTAATTGCTTGAGACTCAGAGGAACTACAAAGGAACAGCCATCTAGGGGTTTCTGAGGGTTAGGACGTCAGTTGATCTCCGTTTGGGAAAAACACAGCAACTCTCTGAACTTAAGGGGTGGGAGGGGAAGTTCTCCCCCTCTCCCGTGAGGCTTCTGGGCACAGCTGTTGATGTCGAGCCAATCGGGCTGAGCGCCGAAGCTCGGCCCCTGCAATCTCTCGCTTGTGCCTGCATCTGCGCCTCGCGTCTAGAAGCTCTGGTTGTCCCTCCCTTTCCACGCCTGGTTCACTGTCGCTCCCAGGGATGTGAGCGGGGGGGGGACTCCCCCTCCAGCTGCGCCTCTGAAGTCTGAGAGAGTTCCTCCCCCACGAATTGTATCTCCTCCTCAGAATCAGAGCTGCTTTGGGACTCTGTGGGCTCAGCTACAACCCTGACACCTTGATGAAAGGAGGGAGGTGTGTGTGTGCCTTCTGACAGTCTGAAACTAGGTGAGACAAGTCCTATAAAATCCTGGACAGGCTGGCCTGCTACTGTTGTCATCTGAGAGGAGGAAGGTGCACCACCTTCTCAGATAAACAGCCCTGGGACAATGCCTGCTGCTTCAAAGGAACCGGGGCAGCTACAACTTCAAGCTGAGGGGTGTGTGTAAGCTTTTCTTTGCTTTTATTATCTGCATCCATTTCACATCAATGAACTATATAATTCTTTCACACAAGTGGACATGATCATATTGGTACCTTCGAATCTGTTTAGTGTGGGTCCTGGCTGGATCAAGCCCCAGGTTTAAGACAGGCAGATATGAAGAAATCCATGGGATAATAGTACTAGGAGAGAAGGTGAACAGCTTGTGAGGTGGGACAAGGAGGGCCAAATAGATGTGACGCTAAGCATGTCAGGGTCTTATTTTATTTAATAGCAGGAGCAGGTGTATCATTTTTGGGACAGAAATACACGGAGAGGGTGGGTTTAACCTTTACCTCCCCAGCTGTGATCATGATGGAAATTTCCCACTCCCCTGGCACTGCTTTTAGACTTAGGGAGAAAAAAGCTCCAATTGGCAAGGTGGTAGTGGTGGTGGTGGGGATATTTGTTGGGATTGTAGCTGGGGAGGGAAGGCTTAAATCTCCCCTCCCTGTGTGCCGCAGTTAGTCCTCAGTGGATCACTTTATTTCTGGCCTTGTCCCTTTCCCATGTGTTCACCCATCGATCCATTCCATCCCATGTCTGAATTAATCTGCAAATTATAATAGTGATAAAAGTTTGCATGTAAAATATGTATGTAAATACATATTTTAAAAAATCTTTTCTCTCTAAGTATGCATTTTAATGTGTTTTTTAATGCAACAGTGATGCAACATTCAGAGAAGTGTGAAATCTGGTGGGATAGTTATGTTCTGATAACTGGGAGGTATAGATCCAGTTAGTTTGTATTGGAATTCCTCAAGTATTCCTAGCTGTAGTCCCAGTGACAACCACCCCACTGCAGTTGCTATTAAATATATTATTTGAAACAAACAAACTGTATTTAGCATCATGTATGGCTTGGCCCTGAGATCTAGTTTGCAGTATTATCTTGGGATGTTTGGTAATTGATTCAGCCATCAGTCTCTGCCACCCTTTTATTAAATAAGAGGTCTACTAGGCACAATTCTCTTCCATTTTGTGGTGGGTTCAAAGTTAATTTAATCTGATTCCATTGACCTGCTTTTTTTAGCTCTTGAATTTGGATCTGCTGTGGCTCCAGCTTCCTTTTCCAAGAAAAGGGCACATGTGACAAATACATGAGGATAACTCCATTGGGAGTTCAATTGGGCAACAAGTCTATGAACTCATTTTGTCATGACTCCATATTTGCAAATGTTCTGCACGTGGCTCCTATCCTTTTGAAAAATTATGCCACAGTGTCTCTGAGGAAAATTTTATTGAGGCTATTTTCATACCCTTCTGCCTACAAAAGCCAAACTGTTATAGCATACCAGTCTGAATCCAACCATAGGAGGTCATGTTAGGAATGAAAATTCTGTCTAGTGCATTCTGGAAAGCTTTCTAAAATAACCCATGTTAATCATGGGTTTGGTGCTAGGGTAAAAAATGTTCCTTAAACCAGAACCAATGGGAGAAAATAACATTGGTATTTTGAGCTCAATTTCAAACAGCCATAGTAGACCATGACAGTGTAGATCTCATTGTTCTTGCTATTGTGGATATGATGTCTTCTGGAAAAACATACATTTTTAAAGACCTATTTTGTAGGCAGGCATTCTTTATTGAGATTATGGGAAGAGAAAAGACAAATCTCTGATAAGTTCATGTTTTGTATAAATGGTGGGTGCTCTTGGTATTGTTCTGAAGGTTGTGAACATTAGATTTTTGAGAGCTGATATAGCAAGTCAAAAGTTGGGTATAAAAGTGTGTTATGGGCCAATGCCTAGTTTGTAGGACTGCAACATAATTGATTAACCAGATAGATTAATCAATGAAGAGTGATCCCTCCATCTATTGGGAGTGCAATTCTATAGAATTGCACCCCTGATAGATGGAGGGATCTGAGATCTATCTTATGCTCTACTGGCAAGGTGGGAGGAATGACAGAGGTGAATTCACTTCCTGTTCCTCCTAAAAAAAACCCAGTCAGCTAGATGGGCTTCTAGGTTCCAGGACATAGCCTGAAGGCACATGAAGCACCCACCTTGCTGAAACTAAGCTGGTCTGGGTCTGGTCAGTGCTTGGAGGGGAGACCACCTGGGAACCACATGTAGCCACCTTGAGTTCCATAATGGAAAAAACGTGGGATATAAATGTAATAAATAATAAATATGCCTGTCTAGCTCACTTAGCAGCAGTAGGCGGGGATGAGTGATGGAGAGCCGGCATGATCTTGTGGATCCTAACCTATGTCCTCCCCTCCCACTGGAACACCCCCTTTCCTCAGTCCCCGACCAGCTGTTATAGTACTTTCCATGGTGGCTGTGAGGGCCTAGCAGATCTGGTCTAGATTCCCTCTCCTAACGTTATATTTCTATGGCATCAGGAAGGGGAATCTGATTTAATCTATGGTCCCTGGATGCTCTCCCACGGACCATAGGATTGATCCATAATTTCATTTATTTATACTAGCCTTTTTATACTATCTTTCCAGCCCTAATAAGGGGCTCCAGGGTGGTTTACATATCATGAAAAAAACAAAAACAAAGCACCACTGAATAATGAATATTAAAACTAAAACTTTAAAATCAGAAGGAGCAGAGTTAAAACCTCTGAACATTAAAAGCCAAGTGGAATAATAATTTTCACTGCCTGACTAAAAACCATTCGTGATGGGACTAGTCTTCTCTCCTTTGGAAATTCTATAATTTTGTTGCCACAAAAAAGGCCCCATCTCACATTCCCACCAACCAAAACTCTTTTGGTATTGGGACATATAACACCGTTTTTTTTAATAGACCAAAAAGGCGTATATGATTAGTATGGCAATTTTTAAAAGAGTTAATTATTTTTAATAAAAATACAAAATGGCACATAGCAGGCACATAGCAGGCACCGTCACACAGAGGGAATGCCTCTTCGAAGAGGCCTGATCCAACATGTATATCCACCATTTAAAACAAAGCACTGTTTGCAGTTGTGCCACTTAATCTTGCAGTGGTCATTCGTAACACTGAAAAGTGGAGGTAATGAATGGCCCTGATGACCAAGGTCACAATCTGACTCAGAGGGAAAACAAGGGACTTAAGTGCACTGAACTCTGTGTTGGATTGTGGCTTTAATTTGTATCTTTCCTTTCTTTGGTTGTGTTTTGTTGCTAATTTGAATGATTCAAATACAGCTATATATTTTCCTTAATTTTTGCAGACTGTGTGAAGCTTTGACCACAAAGCAAATTTAATCTTGGAGGCTTCTGAAAATCCTATGCTCTTCCAGGCTGTTTCCGGATACTGCAGATCCTGGCTGGTCCTCTCCCCCTCCCTTCCCTGACCATAGGAACACCCCCTTTTCAACCTCTACGAGATCATCCAAGGTTGCTGTTGTGACCTCAGAAAGCAGCTGCTGCAGTTCTTTCTGTGGTGGCTGTGAGGGGGCAGGGAAAGGACAGGAGCAGAAATCTGATGTCGGTGTGTACCAAACTCCAAAATATCCTATGGTCCCTGGGACATTCTCCAGGGACCACAGGATTGCGCCTTCCTGCAGTCCTGCTTTCATATTATGTGATGCTATGCTGCAGTCCTTGAGAAAACAAAACAAAACAAAACAAAACACCAGGGTAAACTTGGCAAGATGGTAAAAGGAAAATTGCAGGAATACTAAACATGCACCTGAAAATTCCTTTAAACATTTAGAAAAAAAAAGTAGCAATACAGCTGCACTTCAACTTTCTGTAAAATTTAATATCATGGCTTCCAGACTGAATAGCTTAGCTTTCCCCGACGTGGTGCCCTCCAGGTGTGTTGGGCTGCAACTCCCATAATTCCCAGCAGTCCAACACATCTGGAGGACATGAGCTTGGGGAGCTACTGAATGAAAAGTGTTTATTTTTATAGGCAGCAGTGAAGTTTAAATACTGTCATACATATATTTTGCTATTTAATCCAGGAAGCAAATATAAATCATTTTCTGAAACAATTAACACTCATTTTTCATCTTCCCAGGTGGAGCCAGCCTATGAGAAAGCACTCTGTCCCCATCATCTTGTTGGAGTCCCCCAGAGGGGCTTTCCCTGCGGAAGGGGGAAGGGGGAAGGGGGAGCTGTAACCTGAAATTGTGGACTATAGCCCAGTGGTACAGCACATGCTGGCTCACTTGCTGCTATCTCTAGTTAAAGAGATCAGGTCATGGGAAAGACCTCTGCCCGAGAACCAGGAGAGTAAACAATACCAGGGTAGTTGCACAAATAGTGTGCCCAGGTAGAAGGCAACTTCCTAGGTAAGGTAGGGCCATAGCTTGGTAGATGCTTTGCATGTACAGTTTCCCAGGTCTAGAGATGTTGCGAGAGTCCATGGGGGTGGTGGACTCCAACGGACTCCACCTTGTCCTCCTTCCTGGACCCCACCTGCCGAACCGTGGGGCGCTCGCAGACCTGCTTGGCGAGCATGCCACGTCTCAGCGAGTGCCCGGCAGCTGCCCTGTCCTCCTAGTGAGCCACCACTGTGAGCAACAGTGGTAGCTGGGGTGCTTCCGGGGAGGTAATGCTGCATCCTCAGCAGCTGTTAAGGGCCCATTTACGCAACTTTGAGGGCATGAATGGAGCATTCACGCCTGCAGTGTTGCGTAAAAGGGGTCTTTACGGCTGCCAAGCACGCAACAAGATGGGTGGCCCTGCAGCTTCACTGGGTGCTCGCTGGGCTGTGACGAAGTTCGTGTGGCGCCACAAGCTGGGGCAGGCGGTGGCAGTGGCTTGGTGAGCCCCCGATGAAGCCAGGCACAGCTGCGTCTGTCCATCCCTACTCAGGTTCAGTCCCTGGCATTGTCCAGGTCAGACTGGGAAAGACTCCTGCTGGAAACCTCGGAAAGCCACTGTCTGTCAGTGTAGACAATACAGAACTGGATAGGGTAGTGGTCAGTCTTGGTATAAGGCAGGAGCAATGCCAGACAGCAGCAAAGATAAATCAACAATTTCTGAAAGTTAGTAAGCAGACTCTCTTATAGGCCAATCCCCTAAATGTGTTTTCTCAAAAGTAACCCTTACTCTGAGTACAATGGGGCCACGTGCATATGAACAGTAGGAGCTAGGATTAAGGAAGTGCAATATACTTACAGATCCATAGACTTTTCCATTCTTGTTCATGGCTAGATAATAGTTGCTGTTAATGGATTTAACTGCCACAACTCCAATTTCCACAGATGTAATCGCCAAGATGCCTACAACACAAGAAAAGAAGGGAAATGACGGTGGCTCAGGTCTAAGGCTTTGAATCTCATAATTATAACAGGGGGCGGGGGGACAGTAGATTTTCCAGATCAATATGATAAGGCGCTAGTATTAGAAAGGATCTTCTCAAGACTTACAAAAAGCTTCTTAATATCTAGCGCAACCAACCAACCAGCTTCAGAAACTTTCATGGCAAGGATATACACAAATGTTGTTTCAATTACCATGTTTCCTTTCCTATCTCTGCATTTTAAACTCCATAAATATTGAAACAGCTCAACTCTTCTTAGCATAGATTTTCACTGAAATTTATCAAAAGGGACATCTGAACCACAGCATTAAATTAAATCTATAGCATATGTCAATAGAACCAAAGATTTATCCCAAAAGGCAGAAACAGTGGCAAGCACTTTATTCCTTATAGGACATACAGGTAAAACTAAATCTCTTGGCTGTATAATGCAGATACACTCACTCTTGGCAGGTGGGTTATGGTTAAACTAAGTCTGATACCTCACATTGTCTTGCCCTCTCAGATAACAGAAAAAACACGCTTGACTGTTTGCTATAACATGTGTTTAGTTTTCTCCCCCTGAAATAACTATGGGGAGCTTTAGAGTGGGCTGTGTGTGTGTTTTCAGCTCTCTGAAATACAGACATAAAACACATATTAACTCTGCCCCTCCTCCACCCTTTCCAGTGTATTGCCCAGATACATTGGCCAAATATCTAAGTACCAACCATCTTTGGGCACATAGTGGCTGTTGAATTGCTGCACGTGGTGAGCTGGCAATGTAGTTTACTGGCTTTGGCATACATTGGATTAAGGTTTCATGCATCTCCATTAATCAGCATGTGGCTCATTGATGATGTTGTGCAAAAAATGCAATACTGCATGTGGCAACAGCTGCTGGCTGGGCTAAAAGCAGGACGTTGTGCCATGCAGCACCTTAAATTACATGAATAAGCTATGGTAAGCATTAAGAAAATGAACAAAATCTGTGACATTGTTCCTTTTAGCATTTGGTGCTTGAATCGTGAAAGTCAAAGGTGGCAGCACCTGTACAAGGCCTAGCTATTTCAGGCAACAAAAAAGCATTTTGGTCCTGTGAAGGTTTGAGACCTACAGAAGCAATAAAAATGGTCAGGCTCAGAGGATTGGAGTTTTCTGTTGGGAGGGGGTAACTGTGAGAGGATCAGTTCATTTCTCTGATTAAGTGTCGGTTTCATTTCTCCACTTAAGTTTCATTTTTTCAGGTTTGAATCAGTACTTTCAGTTTTGAGGGAAGAGGGTATATAAAGAGAGTGAGAGAGCCCCTAAGGGCAGAGAGACAGCCAGAGCCTAAGTGAGAGCAGAGTCTGAAGAGTTAGAAGGAAGCAGCAGCCTTGAAAAGTCTAAGGACAGCTAGGGTAAAGGAAATTGCATTTTGCAAATGTTATTTTATTTTAATGCCTTTTGTATCACCCAGCTCTATTTTGCAAATACCTTTAGTTGTAATTCGTTTGCTTTAAATCTACTAGTAAACTGTTGTGGTTAAACCCTGTGTCTAGAGTGTCAGTCACCCCACATCTACAGCCGAAACCCCATGTTACAGGGAAGGGGAAGTTCAAAAGAAGGAAGGTGGGATTCTTCAGGAGGCAAGAGATCCTTAAGGAGTTGCTCAAGGGGTCCAGGTCATAAGGGGAACCTTGACAGGTCTTTTTTGTAATAAAATGTGTTTAGCATCTTTTCCCTGTAACAGCTATGGACAGAGTTTCATGGGGACCAAAAGGACACAAGGTCTGGGCATTGCTGACTGTATGAACTAGCATCTCCATGTACAGGGTGAGACATGTAGCTGTGGTGATACATGTGTTCAAGACATCTTAAAAATAAAGGGCTGCTGTGATCACTTACATTCCAGCAGCTGGGGGTGGTGACATCTGCACCAGTTCCTATAATCAGCATTTTCACATGATCCTGGCCATGATCCTGGCAGTAGCTCCCATGCTCCCAAAAGTCACTGCATGCATGGTTGCCTGCCAGCTGTATGAACCAGTTCAGTGTCAACCATGCAGGCACAAATAGAGCATGAATCATTTTTGCTGATCGTCGGTGGAACATTTATATAAATCCGGACTGCAGTTTTTCAACTGTCTGTACTTTTCTCAGCTGTCTTTGACAGAATTGATGATGTGGTTGGGGCACATGACTGCAGCTTGCCATCAGCAGTTTTCCAGAGGATCTGTAATGTATGTAAGCAGCTTGTGACATGGCTTTGCTCTGGCATTTGGAGAGACTTCACACAGCAGTGCGCATTCTGGGCAAGAGCTCGCAGTGGCATGAAGACTCTCTACGCAAGAGTGCATGTCCATGTATACAACAAGCAGTTCGCAGAAGGAATGCCTCCCTATGGAGCTGCTGTCACACAAACACGTTTCTTGGTGGTTTCCATTTGACTGCTGTAATGGGTTAGAATTAACAATATGCCTACGGCTACTTGATATTTATCTGTTTAGCCATTAACAGCAAGAAATATCCAGGGAAACAGTATGTATGTATGTATTAGATTTCTCTATGGCCCAATAGCAGAATCTCTCTGGGTGGTTCACAACAATTAAAACCATAAAATTCAACATGATAAAATACAATATAAAAGTTTAAAAGTTTAAAACAACAGTATAAAAAATAAAACCACAAATAAAATCTAGCAGCAGTGCAAAGATTTAAAAAGCAGTAACAGATTTAAAACAGCAGATGCTGAAAGACTACAATGCCTGGGAAAATAAGGTCTTCACTTGGCACTGAAAAGAACACAAATGTTGGCACCAGGTGAGCCTCTCTGGGAAGCTCATTCCACAACCATTGTGCTGCAACAGAAAAACGCCCTGTCCTTAGCAGCCATGCACCTCGCTTCCTTTGGAGAAGGATGCCTGAAGATGATCTTAGGGTCCAGGCAGGTATATATGGGAGGAGACGATCCTTCAGGTAACCTGACCACAAGCAGTTTTGGGCTTTGAATGTTAATACCAGCAGCTTGAATTGGGCCTGGAAATGGACTGGCAGCCAGTGCAGATGGAAAAGTACTGGCATAATACAACCACGTTGGCCAGTCCCAGTTAACAATCTCGCTGCCGTATTTTGTACCACCTGAAGTTTCTGGATGTAGGAATGTGCAAATCAGCAAAATCTGAGCTTGTCAAAGTTTTCCAAATTCCATCTCACAGCTCATTCTGACTTGTGTCCACAGCAGATTGCAAGCTTTGCTTTTTCTTTTCACATGAAAATGTATGCATACTTTCAAGAGCATTTCCCCAAATGTATGCATCAATTATGCACATTTTAAAATGAATGCATTTTCTTCCATTGATGAAATCATGTTTGTGCACGTTTCAAAAATATAGATTTTTTCATGAGCATTTTTCAAATGTATACATTTTTCAAATGCGTATTTTTGATTTCTCAAATTGCGTCACAGATGTACAGACTTTGAATGGAGATTGTGTTTGGTTCTGCGTTCAGTTGCGAGAGGTGGAGACTGGGTGAATTCTGATCAAAAATAAAGTAGAACAATTTTTTCATACATCCCTAGGAAACAGTTTCTGTACATAAGAAATGGCAGTTTTACAACCATCAGGTCAACCCCTTTTTATGATGGGGCATGAAAGCATTGAAAATCATCTTCCCCAAACAATCAAATCACACTATATTTGACTTTACGGCACATGTATCAGAATATACTCTCTCTGTTCGTTGTCTGCCCCATACTCAACATGTAAACTGCAAGCTTATTGGTGCAGCAACCTGTCTCTTTTATGTTACAGTGCCACACAAACTGATAGATTTGCAAAAGCAGTGAATCATAATAATTAATGTAGAAATTGGTCCTAATTGTACCACCCACTCATTCAACAGCATCCATTCATGGCTTAATCATTTAATAACAAAGCAAAGGAAGTCTAAAAATGACCACTGATCTTTGTTTTCAGTAACATTCAGTATAGCATTCACGCTGACAACAGATGTGTGTGTGTGACTCAAGTGTTATCCTTGGACAATAAAATATCCATTTTGACAGGCATATGCAGTTAATGTGGTCCACATGAATGGGGACAGCCAAAATATTTTCTCTTCCCTTTTGCCACAGGATTTGTGAACTCAGTACCATGCCTGGCATTTGATCAATATATAGCATTCAGCAATCACACACACACACACACACACACACACATCTTGCTTCAAAATTCTGTTGGCACTCTGATGTGAACATGCCGCTCCCAATGAGCATGACTTTCCCTGTTCCTTGTGCTTTTGGAACCAGCTCTGTGGCTTGCAGTGAAGCTGCACAGGCAGAGCTGTCTCTCATGCTGCAGCTGCAGTGAATAGGATTCATGGGAGATCTGTGTGTACATCAGAGCTACTTGCATGTGCAAGGAGCATCAAGGTTGTGGTGCAACACACTAAGCAATAGAACCAGTCTGGTAGAGTGCATAGTCTAGGTATGGGAGATATGGGTTCAAATCCCTTTCTAATCTTACATATTGACTTGGCATTAGCCAAGTCAATATGTCCTAGCCTCAGTTCCACCAGCTGTACAATGGGAATGTTGTGAGGGTGGCTGAGATAAAGGTAGAATGAGCCAAGAGGCGATTCCATTTTGTCCAAGTGATGTCAGGCAGACATTCAACAAGTGGGTTGGCCATTCAACAGCAGCCAACCAGATGCCTTCAGGGTGTACATGGCAATACTACAACACAGCAAAGGGAGTTGTGCTGTATTGCTTTGATTACAGCACAGAGTCTCAGTGCGAATCATTAGGTTGGTCCTTTTCTATCTCTGGTTGAACAAAAATAGATTAAGATGGATAGGATTTCTTTTCTTTTCAAACATCTGCAATCACACCGAGTCAGAAATCAAGCGGCCCCAGTCTGTCTGTCAGGGCCTAACATGTGACGGACTCCACAACCCATGATCACTGAACTGTCGCCATAAATGTGGCATTTCCAGCAAGCAGTGGCTCTGGAGTCCATATTGCATTAGGTCCTTTCTGAGGAAATAGTTCCATTTGATCCTAACTGGAAATGTCAGTGCAGATTGAATTTATTTGTTTTTCACATTCATATTCTGCCCTTCCTCCAAGGAGCTGTGGCCTACATAGCTATCAAACAAAAGAAAATATTTCGTACAACACATAATTCATGGAATTCATTGTCATGACATGTGGTGATGGCCATTTGCTTAGATGGCTTTAAAGGGGATTAAACCATTTCATGGGTGATGGGTTTCTCAATAGCTTATGGGACCTCCTTGTTCAGAGGCAGTTTGCCACTGAATACCAGTTATAGAGAGTAAAAAGTGGGGGAGTGCCAATGTCTCCATGTCCTGCTTGTGGGCTTCCTTTGCCATGAACCTCCCTAAGGTGGGTTATAGACTATTCCTTCCCCACTGCAGCTTCTTTGCATTTTGTGATGGATATGCTTTTGGTCCTCTCCTAGTTAGACCACAATGGGGAAGAACATGAGCTATAATTTCATATGGACATGTTTGTTTGTTGTGGCTTCTGTTGCAATGCCAGGTTGGATTAATTCCTCCCTGCATTAGCATTTTCAGGGAATTTTATTAGTTTATGCTCAACTAGTTTAAAATTGAATTATATTTTTATCATGTTTGTAAGGATTGCAACACATTAAAATAAACTGCAGTTCTATTGACCAATAAAGTATCATTTTTCAGCACCATAAGTTTGTGAAGCATCTGGGTGCTGAGGAGTTGGACTGCAGATTGTTTGAGTAGAAAACTGGCAACTGTTGGGGATCAGGATGATTGTTTGACTAGAAAACTGGCAACTGTTGGGGATCAGGATGATCCAGCAATTCTTTTCACTTTGACACAGTAGTTTAGCCAATGCAGTGCATTTTGATACAACATATCATAACACAACACTGTTTTCTAGTAAGACTTGGCCACATACTCATATTAATCCATTATATCCATATTTTAGAATACCAGAAAAGCTAGATCAGAACTGAAGTTATCGCATTTACACTGTACAGCCCAGCAGCGAAATTTGGATGTATTCCATTGGTTTAAATCAAGCCAGATACAGTGTGATATTAACTGTGTTGGATTGTGGTTTAGTCCTGCAAGGTACACAGACAACTCTGCTTGACTATATTGGGTATATGGGTTAATGGGCAAAAGTGAGATGGATCAGACTTATGGACAGTGGCTTTTGAAGCACTAACTCTCAAGAGTAAAAATTGGTGTTCAAATCTGAATGCTACAATTTTAAAAAAAATCTATATAATTCTTTGGGATATTTTTAGAGTCTTAATGGGAAATGATGGGCTTAGATGAGTGACATCTCTACAGAGCTTTCGCTACTGGGCAATATAGACATGTACTAAGTAAGCAGGGGTGCAATCCTATGCATGTTTAGACAGAAAAAAGTCCTACAACTTGCAGCATTCCCCAGCCTGCATGGCCAGTTGGGGAATGCTGGGAATTGTATGACTTTTTTTCTGTCTAAACATGCATAGGATTGCGCCCTAAATAACACTTGATCTGACAGTAGGCCAAGGTTTCTGCCCAGCTGCACAATACCATATAACATACATGAAACCCTATAATCTGCAGTGGCTATTCAAATCACTCAGGGTCTTTTCCTGTAGAATATGTAATTTTTATCAAGGCAGATCATACCACAGAGTCGGCATCAATAGCCTTTTGAAGTGAAAAGGAACTTTAGGATGCCCGATTAGTAGGATTTGTAAAGGAACCATCAACCTATGTAGCATGATCTAGGTATGGCCCATGTTTACTTGCTTACACCAGTGTTTGGAGATACCAGTGACTATTTAGGTGGAATGACACTCTTCCTAGTCAACCATAACTTCAGTTTTTGCCATATCGAATGTCACCGAAGCACAATTCGAATGTCAGTGAAGCACTATCAAAATGGTCTTCGTAATGGCTGGCTTCATACAGCTGCAGTAACATCAGGATTCAGCTTCTACATAGGTCAGCTGGATTATATGATAAGTACTTCTACACCAACCTCCACATCCCTTGAAACTGGTAGTGCTGGTGGGTTCTTCTTCTTATACGCTACAGCCAACTGTTATGGAAACATTCATTGGCCAGAAAGGAGCAGATATACTTCTTACTGAGCAACTGGGTAAAATATAGCCTCAGTTTTGCTTATACCTCCATAAGTGAAAGAACTAGAAAAGCTACATCATCTTCACCATCATTTATATACTGCCTTATTTGCTAAAAAGTCATCAATTTAAAACAATTAAACCTAAACCTAAATATTATTATTATTATTATTATTATTATTATTATTATTACTTAACCAATCCTGGTTGCATCCAGGATCTGCCTACCAGGAGAGAAAGGGCTCCTCTCACAGAAGTTCTTCATTTTTGGGGATCCCTCTGCCTCTCACACCACAGCTCCCCCTCCCAAGCAAGGTCTTCTGACTCTGTGTAGCATTTTCTGGGGAATGGAGGGGCTGGATAGGAAGGAAGGGATAGGGGAAAGTCCAGTTCCACCAGTGCAGCTGATCCAGTTTAAATATAGATCCAACTTTAAAACATTAACACACCTTTATGATTTAAAAGGCAAATTTTTAAAAGGTATGTCCAAGGAAAATCCAAGGAAGGCCACCCCAGTCTCCCTGTAAAAGACAAAACAGAACTAAATTCATGCATCAGCCTAGCTAGATTAGAGCCATAACCACCCAGGAGTCATTTTTGGCAGCAATGATGCTGTTGTGCCAGCCACAACCAACTAATGCCAAGGTTTTCAGCCTGAGTATTTGGTCTGAAAGTAACAGATGAAAGTCATATCAGAACTTGAGTCTTGTCTTATAGGTTTCCAAGCCTGGGGTTGGGAATTGATTGAAAAAGAATGCCTAAAATGTACAGATATTAATCTACTTAAAAACCTCATTGACTGCAATAATGTTGCATAAGCAATGGGTTTGGAAGAAGGCTCTTAAATAGCTTCACAATTTTTCACAAACGTTATTTCAATTTGTCCACTGCCTATTACTTGATTGGAGATATCTACCAATGAAAGAGCTGTCTCCTCTTACAACTTTTCCTACTAGCAGCACCTTATGGGTATTGATTTTCCTTACTCTAGCACTAAATAACTCTCTGAAAACAGCCCAAAGAACAGATGTAAGAGGATTTTTTCTCTCTTACTTCTAAGTCCCAGTTCTACATATTATGCAGAAAGAAGTTCAAAACAACCCTCTGCCTGCTTAAGCCAAACTACCAAATGTTTCACACTACTTTAGCCTCAGGTTTAGAGCCAGTAAAGTGCAGTGTAGGCAGCAGACCAGGGAGATCTCAGTTTAAATCCCTTCTTGGCCATGAAGCTGTCTGTCAGCCTAATGTATCCCACAGGATTGTTGGGTACATAAAATTGCCTTACTCCTCGTATGCTGTCTTGAGCTCCTTGGATGAGAGATGAGATACAAATGTGGTAAATAAAGAAAAGATTCTGATGAATCTCCAGAGACTGGCGAAGGTTTCATAATGATGAAGTAGAAACAGTATAGGTTGGGTTGGACAGATCAGTCCATGTTAGTTTTACTGCACAAAAATTTGCATTTTTGTAGTGTATTTTTCCACAAAATATTATTTTATGTATGTATTTATTTGATTTGTACCCTGACTTTCCACTGAGCGAATGGTGCTCGAGGCACACAAATGTATATTTGTCTAGTGCAAGGATGCATTGTACCCTAAAATATGAATTTTAATTTGCATTTTAACTGAAAATCTGCAGTTTTATATGCATATTGGTGTGTGTGTGTGTGTGTGTGTGTGTGTGTTTTATTATATCACAAAATTCTACGTGCAAAAACCAAAGGATAATTCCTTATGGTTGGCATATTAGCCTGGGAAATGAATCAACTTACTTAGTTCCTTAAAAAAAAGCAGACCAGAGAAAACCCTTGAGCATCCCCAAGTATAGGTACCAAATATAATATATTCAAGAAATAGGATTCCCAGTGTAGTTTGTGCATATGCATCAGGATGCATGTTAAAAAAAGAATCTACGGATTCTATTCTTTCGCAGCCCTTCTAACGGGCTACTACACCCTTTTGTTTTGCAACATCTGTGAAGAAGCAGCAACCAAGAAAAAACTTCTACACAGGCTCTTGCCATTTGACCTGCACAAGTGTGGTTGCATTAAGTTGGTGTTTCTGATTGATTTTAGTGATTGTGAAGGGGCACAGTCTCTAAGGCTCTGAGGTATTTACAAAGGCTCCTATGATAAAAAGGAAACAATGATTTTAATGCTAAAAGCACGGAGTTCAACAAGATGTGTAAAACAGAGGACTTCATCATTAAGGACAAACAAACATGCAATAAAATTATTTTGGAGATTCTTGGCAGTAATTGCTCAATACAAGTTTGCGCCCTCTGGAATTTTTGGGAACACACATTTGTGGACCTCATAATTGTTTTAAGGCAGATAGCACACTGTTTCTTTATTTTTATTTTTTGCAGTCAGAACTCTGTAAACTGCAACAATTATGGTTAATCCCACTTGACCACATCCACTGTAAAAGCATGGTTCTCAATGTCCAAATCATTTCCAACTCATTATAATTAGAAACATTCCAAATATCAACATGAGATATGCCCTGGAGACATTACATGTGCTTGCTTTATAGATCCGCAAGTCTGAAGCATATTCCCCAGAGGAGCCAAATATACTTACCTTAAAATCAACTTCCCTTTTATAGTTAAAGCAAGTACTCATTATACAAAATGACAAGGGAGCAAAAGAATGACTGGCCATCTCATCCAAGAAAGAGGAATCATTAACAAGAACCCTGTGTGGTTTTGTACATTGTTTCCTAACTTTTTCGCGCTCTCTCTCAAAAAAAGAAAAAAAGTTACAGACACACAAATGGAACACATTTCCAGAAAATCACAGGCAACAGTGGAAGGAGTCAAAGGTTGGTGCTGATAGTTAAAATGGCAAATGACTATGTACAGTAATACTAGTATTGAATTTGCAGGCGAGCCACATATTATGGAATAGTTATTCAAAGAGGAATATTTCCCAGGGTCTATGAACAATTTCTTCTTGGCTAGCACCAGAATTTTGAAAGTCACAGATGATTCCCACTGGCCACACTCCTCCACTATACACAGATGACTGGTGGTAGTGGTAGTGTGGAGTCAAATGCAATATTGTATATTATGCAATGAACTAGAAAAATCAGTGATGAGAGAGAGACCTGCATGGCTTCCTTTTCTCCACAGATGGCCCAGGCCCACACAAAGCAGGAATGGTAGCGCTGTTGGCTCAGTATATCCTTTACTAGCTTCTGGGCCTCATCAAATGCTAGACCTCATGGTCTACTGACTATCTCAGCGTGGTGCAAATCCAAGCTATAAAATCATGCCTTCAGAAGAAGCCACAACATTCACCTATTGCAATCTTGTTGAACCGCAAGATTTTTTGCACTAGGCAACTGAAATCACTGAGAGATGTTCACCCAGTTTCCGGTAAAATCCAGAGATTTCTTTCATAATACGCAGTCTCTATTTATGCTTAGGAAACATTTCCTAAGCTAACTTGACTAGCTCATAAGCAGCAAATGTCTTTTTGGCCAAGGCCATGGCCAACACACTACAACACTATGCTCAACTAATCTGATCCAAGGAAATGTCATTAAAAAGCATTGGTGGCTTGCACAATATTTATGTGACTAAAGGTGTAATCCTATACACACTTAGCTGGGAGTGTCCAACCGAACTCAATGGGGCTTACTTCTGAGGAGACATGCACTGGATTGCACTCTAAGGCTGCAGCCCCATGCATGCTCAGTGTTTTGGTTGATACGGATGGATGTGTGGGTGGGGGGTGTCAGAATATTTCATTATTACTATTTTGTTTCATAGGCTCCCTCACTTCCAGCTTTAAACCAAAATGTGAAAATGCTATGGAACCCCAGGAAAAAAAATGGTTAGGCATTTCATAATTATAATACTAGGGACAAAATACCTTGCAAAGAACCCATTTTCATTTTTAGTTCAGTTCACATTTCAGATACGCGTAAAGCTGAGAATGCATTGGATATTAGGGAGCAGACTTTCTACTTTAAAATGTCAATTGAAAATTATCAAGTGATGGACATGCATGTCGGAACACATCCGAATATGGTCCAAGAGCAGCCCTTACAGCTGGCACGAGAGTAGAGTAGAATCTGTTCTTCTGTACTTAGTACACTTAAATGGGAAGCATTTCCTACAATGATCCCCTAGCATAGGTTCAGCCAATGCATTTGGCTTTTGAAATGGTTCTCCCAAAATGAACATTCAGAACTCCAATCTGCAACTGCAGTTGTTGCTGCCTGAATCTCTTGCACATCTTCCCTGGCTACTGTTCCAGTAGCTGGCACATGGGACACCCCACCCCAAAATAACTCTCTCACTGCTGAAAGTCCCTAGCTGCATATTTATTTATTTCTGAAATGTATATCCTGCATTTCAGCCAAATAGCTTTGAAAGCAGCTTACAACAAAATAAAATAATCAAAATTACAATGAAAAGCAACCATAAAATAACAGTACTGGAGCCAGCGCTTCCTTTTCCTTTCTGCAGCTTTCACGGTTGACGAGTAATCTGACAGAACATTCCCAATCTTTTAGTGGTTGTCTTGCAATAGAATGATCTTGTCCAAAACAATTGACAACTCATCAGCAGCTGTGTTGGGACCAGGAGTGTGTATTCCCATTGGCCAGGGGTCACCAACACTTTTAGATTGGTGGAAACATTTGGAATTTTGACAGAGTATCATGAGCGCTCTCGCAAATGGTTGCCATGGGGGTGAGGCTTGCCCACTCATAAAATAGTTGCCACAGTGGGCATGGCTGGTCACAAAACACTCATTTCCCAGAAGGCAAACTGGTGAGACTAAAAGCAAAGTAACTTGTTGTTCAGTCGTTCAGTCATGTCTGACTCTTCGTGACCCCATGGACCATAGCACGCCAGGACTTCCTGTCCTGCGCTCTCTCCCAGAGCGTGCTCAAGTTCATATTCATTGCATCCGTGATGCTATCTAGCCATCTCATCCTCTGCCGTCCCCTTCTCCTTTTGCCTTCAGTCTTTCCCAGCATCAGGGTCTTTTCCAGAGTGTTTTCTCTTCGTATTAGGTGGCCAAAATATTTCAGCTTCAGCTTCAGCTTCAGTATCTGTCCTTCCAGTGAGCACTCAGGGTTGATTTCCTTTAGGATTGACTGATTTGACCTCCTTGCAGTCCAGGGGACTCGTAAGAGTCTTCTCCAGCACCACAGTTCGAAAGCATCAATTCTTCGGCGCTCAGCCTTCCTTATAGTCCAGCTCTCACAGCCATACATTACTACTGGGAAAACCATAGCTTTGATTAGACGGACCTTTGTCGGCAAGGTGATGTCTCTGCTTCTTACTATGCTGTCTAGGTTTGCCACAGCTTTCCTCCCAAGGAGCAAGCGTCTTTTAATTTCATGGCTACAGTCACCGTCTGCGGTGATTTTGGAACCCAAGAAAATAAAATCTGTCACAGCTTCCATTTCTTCCCCTTCTATATGCCAGGAAGTGATGGGGCCAGATGCCATGATCTTCATTTTTTTAATGTTGAGTTTCAAACCAGCTTTTGCACTCTCCTCTTTCACCCTCAACAAGAGGCTCTTTAGATCCTCTTTGCTTTCTGCCATTAGGGTGGTATCGTCTGCATATCAGAGGTTGTTGATAATTCTCCCAGCAATCTTAATTCCGACCTGTGATTCATCCAACCCGGCGTTTCTCATGATGTACTCTGCATATAAGTTAAATAAGCAGGGTGACAATATGCAGCCTTGTCATACTACTCCTTTCCCAATTTTGAACCAATTGGTTGTTCCATGTCTGGTTCTTACTGTTGCTTCTTGACCCTCGTACAGGTTTCTCAGGAGACAGGTAAGGTGGTCTGGTACTCACATCTCTTTCAGAATTTGCCACAGTTTATTGTGATCCACATAATCAAAGGCTTTAGCATACTCAGTGAAGCAGAAATAGATGTTTTTCTGGAATTCTCTTGCTTTCTCCATGATCCAGCAAAAGTTGGCGATTTGATCTCTAGTTCCTCTGCCTCTTCGAAACCCAGCTTGTACTTCCGGTAGTTCTCGGTTCGCATACTGCTGAAGCCTAGCTTGTAGGATTTTGAGCATCACCTTGCTGGCATATGAAATGAGCGCAATTGTGCGGTAGTTTGAACACTCTTTGGCATTGCCCTTCTTTGGAACTGGAATGTAAACTGACCTTTTCCAGTCTTGCGGCCACTGTCAAGTGTTCCAAATTTGTTGGCGTATTGAGTGCAGCACTTTAACAGCATCATCTTTTAGGATTTTAAATAGCTCAGCTGGAATACTGTCATCTCCGCTAGCTTTGTTGTTACTAATGCTTCCTAAGGCCCACTTGACTTCACTCTCGAGGATGTCTGGCTCAAGTTCAGTGACTGCACTATCATGACTGTCAGGGACATTAAGATCTTTACTGTATAGTTCTTCTGTGTATTCATGCCACCTCTTCTTAATTCTTCCCCTTTCTCCCTTGCTTTTCGCTTCCCTTCTTTCCTCAGCTACTTGTAAAGCCTCCTCAGACAGCCACTTGGCTTTCTTGCATTTCTTTTTCTTTGGGATGGATTGAGTTGCTGCCTCCTGAACAATGTTATGGACCTCTGTCCATACTTCCTCAGGCACTCTGTCTATCAGGTCTAATCCCTTACATCTATTCCTCACCTCCACTGTATATTTATAAGGGATATGATTTAGGTCATACCTGAATGGTTTAGTGGTTTTCCCTACGTTCTTCAATTTAAGCCGAAATTTTGCAAGAAGCAGCTCATGATCTGAGCCACAGTCAGCTCCAGGTCTTGTTTTTACTGACTGTATAGAGCTTCTCCATCTTTGGCTGCAAAGTCCATAATCAGTCTGATTTCGATATTGACCATCTGGTGATGTCCATGTGTAGAGTCGTTTCTTGTGCTGTTGGAAAAGCGTGTTTGCTATGATCAGCGTGTTCTCTTGGCAAAACTCTATTAGCTTTTGTCCTGCTTCATTTTGTACACCAAGGCCATGCTTGCCTGTTGTCCCGGTGATTTCTTGACTTCCTACTTTAGCATTCCAATCCCCTATGATGAAGAGGACATCTTTTTTTGGTGTTAGTTCTAGAAGGTGTTGTAGGTCTTCATAGAACCGATCAATCTCAGCTTCTTTGGCCTCAGTGGTTGGGGCATAAACTTGAATTACTGTGATGTTGAATGGTTTGCCTTGGATTCGTACTGAGATCATTCTATCATTTTTGAGATTGTACCCCAGTACTGCTTTTCCCACCCTTTTGTTGACTATGAGTACTACTCCATTTCTTGTAAGGGATTCTTGCCCACAGTAGTAGATATGATGGTCACCTGAATTAAATTTGCCCATGCCTGTCCATTTGAGTTCGCTGATTCCCAAGATGTCGATGTTCAGTCTTGCCATCTCATGTTTGACCACCTCCAGCTTACCTTGATTCATTGATCTGACATTCCAGGTTCCTAGACAATATTGTTCCTTAGAGCATCGGATTTTCTTTTCACCTAAGTAACTTAGTTGCCCCCAAACCTATGTATAAGGCAAAGCTGGGCTCTGATCTCTAAAATACAAACCTGCTCTTTTGAGCATAGAGGTGGTTCTGGAGGTCAGCTCTTCATTTTGCAACAGGTTACCCTCCCAATTAATAAATAATTATTTAAAAAATATCTTAAGAATTGAAATAAAAATCAGGAGGGCACCAAGAGAGGTGTCCGTGGGCACATTGGTGCCTATGGACACCATGTTGAAGACCCCAGTCATTGATGCAAATTGTGTGGGTTTTTTCTTCTAGCTGATGAAGAAATACATTCTTCCAAAAACCAGACCTTACTCACTGAAGGGAGGCTGATGTGCACCTAGTCAAACAGTAAGTGTGATTGAATTACACAGTAGCATGCTTGGACAGCTCAGTTAGTTTATTGTTGAGTCACAAACGCCTTTCATGGCTGGTACATTTTCAGAGATACATCTGTTTCCAGCACAACCATGTACAGCTGGAGACATTCTTGAGCCATTACCCAATAACTATGGACTTACGTGACTATGACCTCTAAAGTGTCATAGTTACTCAGTCTCTCTTGTTTGCCAAATTAGGACTGCAAGAACAAAGAAATATTCTTCACTATCCCTCTCATTCTCCTGGTGATTGAGATCAAAACCTAAATCTAGGGATGTATGAAAAATTTGTTTCAGTTGATTTTTGATTGTGATTTACTCAGTTTGCATCTTCTGGATGAAACATAAACTTGGATGCAACCTGTGGCTGAAGTCCATACATTTCTGAGCTTGCAATGTGATTTGTGGACCCCCCAAAATGCATTCCACAGCACGTTTGCATTTGAAAAATGTGCATGAAAAAAATGTGCTTTTGAAAAATGCACAGAAATACTCTTTCATCAATGGGAGAAGAATGCATACACACAATCAATGCATACATTTGGAAAAATACGCATGGATTTTCATGTGAAAAGGAACACCCCCCCCCCCAAAGTCTGCAATCTGATATGGACTCGAGTTGGAATGAGCTTCGAGATGGGATTCAGATTGAGTTTTGCTGATTTGCACATCATTGTATGTTCTTTTCTTTCTCAGTTGATTCTTGATGGCCAGGGTTAAGCTGGATTTTAATATGTTTTAGGTACTGCTCTTTTAATTGTAAATGGCTTTTCTTTGTAGTTTTTTAAATATATTGTTAGCTTTTGGGGATGAGGCAAGAGAGAACTTCAAAAGCAAATAAGAAACATAACCAAAGGAATTTGTAGTAGAAAATATTTGTTTTGTTCATCTTAATAGCAGGAGCAAGAAAATATTTGGACTCAAAATTAGATGTGTGCATTTCTTGACAGTGTTGCAGGAACCTCTTCACAGTTACTCTCGTGGGTGGGCTCTATTGAATATATGAGTGAATATTTTCTAAGCAACTTGGTCCAATAACATTAGTCATCCCAGCATGAATGACTGTTAGATGAAGAAGTGTGCACGCTGCCTCCAGCTGAAACAGACTGACAAATCCAGCTTGATTTACTTTTGAACTAACTTTCCATGCTGTGTTTTGCACCATTTTTGTGGTTTATTTTTGCTTTCTTCAGAAATAAGAAGTGAGAAATGTCACCGTGCCAGGGCAAGTAAAATCTTCCCATCTTAAAACAGGCAGCATGCAGTTTTGCCATCCATGGGTCTCATGCTTGAACACAAGGGCACATTGCCCTGCAAATATAAACCCCTTTGAAGCCAGTTCCAACTTGGATTATAATACCAATCATCTCTCCCATCTCTGCCTCACAAGACACCTAGGGATTATGGTTTGGTAAGCAGGCTGAGAATTCTCTGTGAAACTTCCCTAACCCCATCGTCAAACTCATTTTCTCAGTTTACTGGGGGCTAGCCTTTTTTTTCTTCTTCGGGGGGGGGGGGGGATGTGTGCCACAATTCCAGTCAAAAGTATGTGAAAATGATAACTAATGTACAATACTGTACAAGTGCAGCCCAATCATGGCTTGATGTGGGTTTGCTTCACTTCTGAGCCAAGAATCAGGTAGCAGCACAATATGGCAGCAGCAGACAAGAGTATAGGTGTAATATTGTCATAGCCAGGTGTAGGTAGGGATGTATGAAAGTCACTTACCTTTTTGAAGGGTGACATTTGCAGTGGGGGGGAGGCACTCCATCCCTCCCCCCGAAATTCTCTCCGGCCGCAGCTGGACATCCGGCCGCTGGGCAGCCTGCAGGGATGCAAATGGCAGCTGCCATAGCTGCCGCCATTTGCGTCCCTGTATTTTGCCGTGATAGGCTACATATTTACGTAGACTATCACGGCAAAAACAACAACAACAGTGAACACAAATGGCGGTGGCTACGGTGGCCACCATTTGTGTTCCCCTTTTTTTTTTGCCGTGATACGTTATGTAAATATTTACGTAGCCTATTACGGCAAAAAAAAAGAGGAACGCAAATGGCGGCCACTATGCCATTTGCGCCCCTCTTTTGCCGTAATAGCTGACGTAAATATTTACGTAGGCTATCATGGCAAAAAAAAAAGGAAAGCAAATGGCGTCCCTGCATTAGCCGTGATAGGCTACGTAAGTATTTACGTAGCCTATCACGGCTATAGTAATGAAGCGAATGGTGGCTGCGGCCGCAGCCACCATTCGTAAGTCAGTGTGAATGGCAGCAGGTAGGTGTCCCGTTTCGCGCGCCTTTCGCGGGGCGGGGGGGTGGGAGGGCTTCATTCTGCCACGGATTTCGGGGGGCCGAATGCACTGGCATTCGGCCTCACCGAGATCTGTGGCGGAATTCTCTGACATCCCTAGGTGTAGGGCTTTTACTCAGATGTGCCACACCCTCCTGCTACCTGTGTCACATGTTGTACCCATGCTACAGGTTCATCTGTTCCTTGGCTGTGCTCTAATAGTTAATCAGGTTTAACATTGGTTTGTATTTGCAGTATAGACATGCTCTGACAGGGTCTGTCTGTCTGTCTATCTATCATCTGTCACACACACACACACACACAGACGGACGGACGGTTCAAATTCTCCATTGTTTCTCTCCCTATTATCATTTCACTTAACATCCCAAAGAATTGCAAACTTAAATAAGTCTAACCCACACTTTATATTTTATTTGCAACACTGATCATAAATTCCTGAAGCCCTCCCTGTCAACCATTTGTTCAGTGGGCTGACCCAATTGAATGGTGATCCAGTTGAGAATCTGACCAGAAAACTGTCTAAGGCAGGGATGGAAATCGTGTGGTCCTCTGGATGTTGTTGGGCTCCAACTCCCATCACCTCAGCCAACATGGCCAACATGAGAGCTGTAGTCCAACAACATCTGGAAGGCCACAGGTTCTTCACCCCTGATCTAAGAAAAGGGATCAGACACATAAAAGTTTAGAAATAATTGGACAGAAATATTCCACATATTTCTGTCATTGTGGTTTTTATTCTGATGCACAATTCTGATGCTCCATCCAACTCCTAGGAAATGTCCCTAATTTTAATATTTTCCTTCAAAATAAGGATGCCAAAAATGAGGGCGCCATTATCCACAGAGGCCTGTTTGTCAGGTACATGTGAAAAGGCTTTCTCCTGCGTTGCCCCCAAACTATGGAATGTGCTCTCTCACAAACTATTATTATTATTATTATTATTATTATTATTAATAATAATAATTTCTATACTGCCCAACAGCCAAGCTCTCTGGGTGTTTTACAAAGATTAAAAACATTACAAATACAGCATACAGAGATTAAATGCAATTTACATAAAAACACACACATAAACAGACAATATACACAAGAGAACATATATCTAGAACAACTTCAAACAAGCAATCTCAAGCAAACAACCATAACCATAAGACAATCCAGGATCAATTAAAACTTATTATATGCTGCCAAATGCCTGGGAGAAAAGTCTTAACCTGGCACCAAAAAGATAACAATGTTGGCGCCAGGTGGGCCTCATTGGGGAGATCATTCCGTAATCGGGGGGCCACCAACGAGAAAGCCCTCTCCTCTGTTGCTGTCTTCCAAGCTTCCCTTGGAGTAGGACCTTAGATATTGAGTGTAGTGTACGCGTAGGTTCATGTCAGGAGAGGCGCTCCAACTACCATTGGCACCCATTCTCTTGGGCTTTAGAAAGGATGTGAAGAGGCATCTTATCAATTTAGCCTTTTAAAATGTGTACTTTTAATGTTTAGGGGCACAATCCTATGGGTTGCACTCCCAATAGACAGAGGGCTCCGAGTTCAGAGCTCTCCACCTGTCCTATGCCCTGTCGGCAAGAGCCAGGCAGGGTGAGAGGAGGACAGAGGCGATTTCACCTCCATTTGAAATTTTAAAAGCAGCTAGACAGGCCTCTGAGCCCAACTAGCTGACTTACCTTTCGGTGGGCTGCAAGGGGACTGGAGAGGCCATAACGTACTGCATAGCCCAACCTCTCCTCTCCCCTCCTCTTTTGGACCACCAGTATGCCCCCTTTTCTCCCTCACCGACTTTTCTTACCAAGTAGCAGTTGCAACCTTGTAAGAGAAGGTTTGCATGGTGGCTGGGAGGGGTGGTGGATAGAAGATCAGTGATGGGATCTCCTCCTCCACGCTCATACCTCTGTCTACAGGTGTGGAGGAGTAGATCCACAGGCCATAGGATGGGTCTGTTAATATTTTTACTGTTTTGATTGTTCTTGTTTTGATTGTTCTAATATTTTATTGTTTAGAATTCTTGTGCAATGCCTTGATGGATCGTTTTTATCAGACAAGGCAGTTTTCACATATTAATAATACAGAAATAAATACATTGTTGTTGTTGTTCAGTCATTAAGTCGTGTCCGACTCTTCGTGTGTCCTTTATTTTAGTTACGGAGTTGTCCATAACTCCAGAACAATATAGTACAATAGAATATGATATACTTATAGTATTATAGAATATAATCGCAACTTTGTGGCCTTGGCTGCAGCTTTTACGGACATTCAAGCCTGATGAAATCTCTGCACCCCAATACACCAATGACAACTTGCACTGTCCCAAAAAACTCTTTGTTATGCTTTGATTAGCAAGGTGCCTTTTCAACCTGCATATGCAATTGTACTGTAAACAACTCAAGGCCAGCCCTCTTGTGCACATATGTAAATGATTGCCCACTCAACTGCATGCACCTGACATCTGTCTTTCACAGTGTTTTCATTTTTTATATTTGATACTTGGCTGCTTGACTGGACCATGGGGTTTGTCAGGGATGTGGTGGGAGTCTGAAAGGAGCGTGGAGTCCGGGGGAAAACCCCTGTTCGGCTCCTGGACCCCTGCTTGCTGAACCTCTGCTGTGGCCCACCCCTGCTCGCTGTCTGCCCATCCCCTCGCCAAACTGCCATTTTGCAGAAAAATGGCAGCTTGGGGTTTTCTGTAGAAGTAATTTTGCAGCTGGAAAGGGGTCCATTTATCCTTGTCAAGTTGCGTAAATGGCCCCTTTATGGCCACCATTTACGCATTTTTTTTTCACAAAATGGCTGCTTGGCGAGGGGATGGGCGGCCACCAGGCACTCACTGGGCTGTTCAGTGGGTGGGCAGTGGCAGTGGTTTGGCAAGAGCCCAGCAGGGACGGATGGAGGTGAGTCCGTCCATCCTTAGGCTTGTCTCTCTGGAGCAAACACTTTAAGATTCTCTCCAATGTAATAACCATAAGCACTATTTCCCTAAACATTTTTTCATCACTCATTCAAAAAAATCAGAAAGCAAAGCAGGACCACAGAATCTCCAGCCTTGCTGGGAAATCTGAAAGGCAGGTCTGAAGAGCACAATAGTTTTGCACCCTCCTTGCTGTCATTACACACAATTCTATTTTTGTATTGTTTTACCATCCTGCCTGCTGATAGGCTCAGATAATATCCCGTAATTATGTACAGCAGGCTTCATAGGGATGGATTGGTTCCTCTCAGCTTCTCTCTTTTTCCAATTTTAAGTCCCGAAATTTGAGAATTCCTTTAAATGTTTGCATGAAAATTCATATGTATTTTTGTGCTCGTTTCTCCTAATTACATGCATGTTTCTATGCATTTTTGCCTATAAGTTTTGCAAGCAATTTTCCTTGTATAATGCATTTTTGAATATGATTTTCTCTAATATATGCAGTTTTGTATGCATTTTTAATTGGATATTTCCATTGTACAGTCATGAAAAAAGTGCCAATTTCTAAGGTTAATGGTGTTTAAGTTTGCATAGTGATTCAAAAGCGCGAAATCAGGTAAGTTCATATTAACGTGCAAACAGTACAAATTTCTCCGCCATCCATAGAGCTTCATGAACTAATTACACAAGCTTGTGCCTTGCGCCTTGGCTATCCATGCTAATTCTATTTCCTCTGTTAAGAAGGTGAAAACTCCTCCTACACAGAATATTTTCACATAGATTCCAAGAATTTACATAGAAAACATACCCCAATTCTATTCAGTGGGAATAAATCCCACCTGAGTACCATGAGGTATAGTACCAACAAATGTATCTAGTAGGGCTGTGCACTGCTTCGGCCCCAGGCCTGAACCCCGAGTCGATGTGGGCTGCTTCAGGCCACTTTGTGTCCCCTCCAAGAGGAAGCGGAGGAGGCATGAAGCGGCCCAGAGCGGGTTAGGGGCTCAGTGCGCTTCAGCCCCTGGCCCAGCCCCCCCAGCACCTCCAGGTCCT
Source organism: Heloderma suspectum (assembly GCF_057233095.1). NCBI lineage: Eukaryota > Metazoa > Chordata > Lepidosauria > Squamata > Helodermatidae > Heloderma > Heloderma suspectum. The sequence goes on from NC_139459.1 coordinate 32,210,558, forward strand.
TACCTGAGCCACCTTCTCCTTGCCGCCTCTGCACCGCCTCCTGAGGACTGGACGCGGGGCAGCTCTTCTTCCAAGGAGTCGCCATTTTAAAATGGCAACTTCCTGGAACTTCCAGGAGATTGCCATTTTAAAAATGGTGACTTCCTGGAAGAAGAGTCACCACGCATCCAGGCCGCAGGAGGCGGCGGAAGCAGTGGTGGCGAAGACAGCAGCAGCGGGTGGCGGCGAAGGCGGCACAATAGAGAAGGTGGCGACAGAGGAGGCGGCGGCCCAGGTAAAGAGCTGGGGGGTTGCGTGGGGGTGTCGGGAGGGGACCCACGTTGGGTTCGGGGCTGAGGTGGGTTGGGGGCCCCCCGAATCTGCCCGAGCCGGATTGGGCCCGCATCGGAGGGTCCCTGCACAGCCCTAGTATTTAGCATGTGGCCTCAAATGAAAATATTTATTTAATTTCTATATTGCCCAATAGCCAAACCTCTGTGGGCGGGTTACAGAAATTAAAAACACAAAGTACAGCATAAGACAATATAACATATGAAAGCTTAAAACTACAATATAAAAGCACAACCAGAATAAAACCTAGCAGCAATGCAGAGGTTTAAAATACAGATTCAAAACGGCAGAGCTGAAAGACTAGAGTGCTGTGCTTCAAGAAGTGTATCTTTCCATCCCACCCCCAAGTCTACTTTTCATTCAACCTATCCACCATGATGGCCATAATATTAGGACTAGCGATGTGCATGAATTTCATTACTGTTCACAAATCAAGTGAATATATGCCATTCTCTACTCTGAACATGAACACAAGTAGGAGTGAAATTGTCAGGATGTTTTTGCAATTTCCTGAGTTTGCATTTGTGTTTGAAAGTGCGCAATTGTGAAAATGCGCATTTCCCCCCAAAACACATTTTCACTCTTTAGCCTGTGGTGGAAAAAGTATGCATTTGGGGTGCATGCTTAGAAAAATGTTCACTTTTCATGTTCAATACTGCTGCTAGGTTTTTATTGTGCTTGTATTGTTATATTGTGGTTTTAATGTTCTATATATTTTAAATTGTTTTATTGTGTGCTGTTTGGTTTTAATTTTTGTAAACCGCCCAGAGAGCTTCGGCTATTGGGCGGTATAGAAATGAAATGAAATGAATGAATGAATATATGAAGGAAGGAAGGAAGGAAGGAAGGAAGAAAGAAAGAAAGAAAGAAAGAACACTTTTCGGGGGTGGGGGATGACTTTCGCATTCAGGAGTGAGAATGAGGTGAGAAAAGCATCAAGGTGGAAAATAGAGAAGCTTGACAAGTTTGAAGATTGCTCATTCTCCCATCTCTAATTAGGACTCTTCCATACTGGAATTTCTGCGTAAAAATATCCACATAAATTACCTTCTAGGTTCTTTGAAACAGAAATGAGTGGATTTCTCCCCAAATCATGTTAAACTAATTGCAGCACAAGATTGTGCCAACACTATGATTTGGAGAATAAGATTTGCATAGAAAGAATGTGGCTCCCCAAAAATGTTTGTGGTGAACAAGATGCTTTCAGCTGCAATTTTAGGAGGATCCTTAGTCAATGCCATTGGGACATTTTCAGTTCCAAACACAATTTTTTTATTTGGGTTTCTAGCTTGCAGTATACTAGGAAGCTTTACAAAACTTGTCAAGTCACAACTAAACTCACGATATTTAAATCAGTTCACAATGTTTAAATAGCTCATTATCTGTGGTCTTAAAAAAAAAAAAGCAGGATAAAAGTCAGAAAGCACAGGAGAGGTTCTGGAGCTTGATGACATCATGTAAAGGCCCCACAAACTTCCGTGAATAACCAATCTCAATTGCAGGATAAAAGCCCCATGTGGTGAAGCCTGTAATCTCATCCCAAGCAATATTGCCTTTGTATACCAAGACCACCTTTTAAAATTGTGAATGTTTATTGTCCAAATGATTTGTTTCTTTCGGTGTCTGAAGAACAAAAGCTTTAAAACTGTATAACTCATGATGTAGAATGAACTCCAATGAAAGATGCACTTGTGAGACAGAAAAAACCCAGCTTTGACAAAACCCATAATGCAGTGTGACTGCAAATGAAAATGCATATGCAAAAATGAATAGGCCCTAAATTTAAATAAACTGGAAAGTGGGGCTATAAATGAAACCAAGTGAACTTTTACTTAGTCGACTTTCTCTCTCTCTCTCTCTCTATATATATATATATATAGAGAGAGAGAGAGAGAGAGAGAGAAATGCATTGCTTTCAACAAGAACAATAGAACTGGATGATGGAATTCATGTATCAGTGTGATATGTGGCATGGGACAATTCTGCAGCAGCATTGCACTTGTATTTGTGTGGTTGAGGCTGGTCCAGCTAAAGCCCCCCTTCAGCCACATGGAAGGGTAAAGAACCCGCATGGACTCAGCTCAGGTTGCTTAAGGCTTGCAGGATCACAGATTGCTCATCATATCTAATGTTCAAAAAAGCCCCAAGTGGATGGTTCCTACATAAATGAAACGATGGCTTGTATCCTAAGATAAATTAACTTAAGGAAGTTCATGGAAGGAAAGATTTCTCATCGCCTTATGCCCCAGCAGCTATCTGCACATCCCATAAAGCAGCTCTAGATGTCAGGAGGCCCTCTTGAACAATGTGGAACCTTTTGGAAATATAAGTCTCTGAATTGCTGTAACCATGTATGCCTTTTACAGAAATATTTCATAAGAACTATAACTGTGGCCACGGGCAGGGGGAGGTATGGCGTTGGGGGATTAACAGGCCAGCTGAGGAGAAGAGGGGCTAGACACCTTACAGCTGTCCCCTCTTTTGGTTCTTCCCCCAACCTGATGGTTCCTGGCAGCCTTACCAGTCTGCCCTCGGGTCTGGTGGTGCTGCTTCTGAATGCCAGGTCGGCCTAAAATAAAATCTCCCTCATCCATGATTTGATAGTGGATGACATGAGAGGGCTGACCTGGTATGCATTACTGAGACCTGGGTGGGGGAACTGGGAGGGGTCACTCTTTCCCAGCTGTGCCCCCCTGGGTACTTGGTGCAGCACCAACACCGACTTGAGGGTTGGGGAGGGGGGGTTGCGTGGTCTATAGGAATTCAATCTCCCTCTCCAGGTTTCCTGCTCATTCGAGTGCAGATCTTGAGTGTCTGTACCTTGTGTTGGGTACCTGGGACAGATTAGGGATTCTGTTGGTGTACCGCCCACCCCGCTGCCCATCAGACTCCCTGCCTGAGCTGACGGAGGTGGTCTCGGACTTGGTGTTGAGGACCCTTAGGATGATGGTCCTGGGGGACCTCAACTTCCATGCCAAGGCCACTGTATCCGGGGTAGGGATGTATGAAAGTCACTTACCTTCTCGACAGGGTGATTCACGGTGGGGGGGAGGTGCTCTGCACCTCCCCCTGAAATCCTAACCCGGCCGGCTCCGCCCTGTGGAGATTCTGCGGAGCTACCGGCCAGGGCCACCCGCAGCCAGACATCCGGCCGCTGGGCAGCCTGCAGGCAAAAAACAAACAGCGTACGCAAATGGCAGCGGCTATGGCGGCCGCCATTTGCGTTCCCTTTTTTTTGCTGTTTTAGCCTACGTAAATATTTACGAAGGCTATTACGGTGGTGGGGAAAAGGAATGCAAATAGCACCCACTACGCTATTTGCATTCCCTTTTTTTCGCCGTAATAAAACGGCTCAAAATAGGGAACGCAAATGGCAGCTGCCGCAGCCATTTGCGTATGCTGTTTTTTTTTTTTTTTTGGCTTGCTGTGATAGGCTACGTAAATACTTAAGTAGCCTATCACGGCCTCCACAGGGACGCAAAAGGCGTCCCTGCATTAGCTGTGATAGGCTATGTAAATATTTACATAGCCTATCACGGCTATGATCAGGAAGTGAATGGCGGCCGCAGGGCGGCGGCCATTCGCAAGTCAGCGCGGACCGCAGCAGGTAAGTGCTCCGTTTTGCGCGCCTTTCATGGGTTGGGGGGTGGGGGCTTCATTCCGCCACAGATTTCAGGGGGTCAAATGCACTGACATTCGGCCTCACCGAGATCTGTGGCGGAATTCTCTGACATCCCTAATCCAGGGTGGCTCAGGACTTCATGGCTGCCATGACAACCATGGGACTGTCCCAACATGTCATCAGCCCAACACATATAAAAGGACACACGCTTGATCTGGTTTTCTCGACTGGGCAGGAGGATGGTAATCTGAAAGTGGAGGAATTAACATCTGTCCCTTTGTCATGGACAGATCACTTCCTGCTGAGGTTTAGACTCCTGGCAGCTTTCCCCCTCTGCAAGGGTGGGGGACCAATTAAAATGGACTGCCCCTGGAGATTAATGGATTCCACTGGATTCCAGAGGGCTCTGGGGGATTTTCCTGCTGGTATGGCTGGTGCTTCTGTTGAAGCCCAGGTTGCTCTGTGGAATGCAGAGATGACTTGGCAGTTGTCACGATCGCGCGCAAGTGCCCCCTCCCTCTGAGCATAGCCCAGCCAGCTCCTTGGTATACACCTGAGCTGAGGGCAATGAAGCAAGAAGGGAGACGGCTAGAACGCAGGTGGAGGAAAACTCATGCTGGGTCTGACCGAACACAGGTAAGAGCCCACTATCAAGCCTACTCTGTGGCGGTGTGGGTGGAAAAGAGACAGTTCTTTTCCACCAGTATTGCATCTTCTCAGTGTCATCCAGCGGAGATTTTCCGAGTGGTTCGCGGCCTGTTACATTCTGGGCCAGGGAGAGAGGCAGTGGAACCCTCGGTGGCACGCTGTGACAAGTTTGCAAGGCACTTTGAAGATAAAGTCACTCAGATTCATCATGAATTGGACACCACGATTAATACAGTTCCAGTGGTAAAGGCATTCAGAGCACCGTCTGGTCCAGTTTTATTGGGTGAGTTTCAGTTACTGAGGCCTGAGGATGCAGACAAGGTGCTTGGCCAAGTCCAATCAACCACTTGTGTGCTTGACCCTTGCTCTTCATGGCTTATTAAATCAAACAAGGAGGGGATGTCCAGCTGGGTCCAGGAGGTTGTAAATTCCTCCTTGAGAGAGGGAGTGGTGCCTGCCACTTTAAAAGAGGTGGTAATTAGACCACTCCTGAAAAAGCCTAACCTGGACCCAGAGGATGTTAACAATTATAGGCCAGTGGCCAACATCCCCTTCCTGGGCAAGGTGCTTGAGCGGGTGGTTGTAGGACAGCTCCAGGCACTGTTGAATGAAATGGATTATCTAGATCCATTTCAATCGGGCTTCAGGCCTGGTTTTGGAACGGAAACTGCCTTGGTCACCCTGTGGGATGACCTCTGCCGGGAGAGGGACAGGGGGAATGCGACCCTGTTGATTCTTCTGGACCTCTCAGAGGCTTTCAATACCATTGACCATGTTATCCTTCTGGATAGGTTGTCTGGGTTGGGAGTTGGAGGCACTGCACTACAGTGGTTCTGCTCCTACTTGGATGGCCGATTCTAGAAGGTGGTGCTGGGGGATTATTGCTCTGTGCCATGGCAATTGTGCCATGGGGTTCCACAGGGCTCTATTTTATCCCCTATGCTGTTTAACATCTACATGAAACCGCTGGGAGAGGTTATCTAGAGGTGTGGGCTGAGGTGCCATCAATATGCAGATGACACCCAGCTCTACCTCTCTTTCTCATCAAAACCAGGTGAGGCAGTGGCTGTTCTGAATCAGTGCCTGGACACGGTAATGGACTGGATGAGGGCCAATAAACTGAAATTCAATCCAGATAAGACAGAGGTACTGTTAGTGGGTGGTTCGTCTGCCTAGCTAGGTGATATTCAACCTGTTCTGGAGGGGGTTGTACTCCCCCTAAAGGATCACGTTCGTAGTTTGGGGATGCTCTTGGATCCAGAACTGTCACTTGAGGCACACGTGAACTCAGTGGCACGGAGCACTTTTTATCAGCTTAGGCTGGTATACCAACTACGCCCTTATCTGGACAGAGATAGCCTAGCTACAGTTATCTATGCTCTGATAACTTCTCGTCTGGATTACTGCAATGCATAATACGTGGGGCTGCCTTTGAAAACGGTCCGGAAACTTCAGCTGGTCCAAAATAGGGCAGCAAGATTGTTAATAGGGACTGGCCTGCGAGCTCATATTACGCCAGTACTTTTTCAGCTGCACTGGCTGCCATTCCATTTCCGGGCCCGGTTAAAAGTGCTGGTATTAACATTTAAAGCCCTTAACAGCTTGGGGCCAGGTTACCTGAAGGATCGCCTCCTCCCATATATGCCTGCCTGGACCTTAAGATCATCGTCACCCTTCTCCATGAGCCCCTGCCAAAGGAAGTGAGGCAGGTGTAGGGATGGCAGAGAATTCTGCCACGGATTCCAGTGAGGCCAGATTCTGAAGCCTCCTGCCCCCCGCCCCCACGCAGAATCCCCCTGGGATGGCACTTACCTGGGGCGGATGCGGCAGATGTGGTGGCGGCGGCTCCAGCTGGTCTCCTGGCCGGTTGTGGCCAGGCTGCTGCTGCCTCCATTGCCGTCCTTGCAGCCATGATAGGCTATGTAAGAATTTACGTAGCCTATCACGGCTAGCCCTCCCCCCCAAAAAAACCCCAGCATACGCAAATGGCGGCGGCTATGGCGGCCGCCATTTGCGTTCCCTATTTTTCGCTGATTTATCTTATGTAAATATTTACGTAAGATAAATCAGCTCAAAATAGGGAACGCAAATGGCGGCCGCCGTAGTGGCCGCCATTTGCGTACGCTGGGTTTTGGGGGGGTTAGCTGTGATAGGCTACGTAAATTCTTACGTAGCCTATCACGGCTGCAAGGATGGCAATGGCGGTGGCAGCAGACCAGCCGCCGCTGCCGCCGCCGCTGCCACTGCCGCCGCCACTGAATCCGCCGGCCATCGAGGATTCCGGGGGGGAGGACCAGATCACCTCCCCCCCGTTGAGGATTCCGGTGGGAGGGACAGAGCGCCTTCCCCACCACCGCGAAAAATTCCGTGAAAAGGTAAGTGAGTTTCGTACATCCCTAGGCTGGTGGCTACTAGGAGGAGGGCTTTTTCTGCTGTGGCACCCCGGCTCTGGAATGAGCTCCCTAGTGAGGTTCGCCTGGCACCTACATTGTATTCATTTCGGTGCCAGGTGAAGACCTTTTTATTTTCCCAGGCATTTTAGCATTTTAGCGTTCTAAACTTTTATCTTTGCTGTTTTAAATCTGTATTTTAAACTCCTGCACTGCTGCTAGGTTTTATTGTGGTTGTATTGTTATATTGTGGTTTTAATGTTCTGTATATTTTAAATTGTTTTATTGTATGCTGTTTGGTTTTAATTTTTGTGAACTGCCCAGAGAGCTTTGGCTATTGGGCAGTATAGAAATAAATACATACATACATACATACATAAGAGCCATGCTGGATCAGACCAAGGGTCCATCTAGTCCAGCATTCTGTTCACACAGTGGCCAACCAGCTGTCAACCAGGAACCCACAAGCAGGGTATGATCACAACAGCACCCTCTCACCCATGTTCCCCAGCAACTGGTGTACATAGGCTTACTTCCTCTGGTACTGGAGGTAGCACACAGCCTTCAAGCCTAGTAGCCACTGATAGCCTTCTCCTCCAGGAATTTGTCCAACTCCCTTTTAAAGCCATCCAAATTGGTGGCCATCACTACATCCTGTGGTAGTGAATTCTATAGTTTAACTATGTGCTGTGTGAAGAAGAACTTCCTTTTATCTGTCCTGAATCTCCCACCAATCAGTTTCATAGGGTAACCCCGGGTTCTAGTATTTTGAGAGAGGGAGAAAAATGTCTCATTTACCAATTGCTAGCTCACAGAAGCCAGCATGTCCAGACTTCATAGAACAAAACCCAATAGGTAGCATCCCTGTCAGTACAATCCTATGCATGTTTATTGAGAAGTAAGACTCACTGAAATCAATAGAACTTACTCCCAGCTATGTGGGCATAGGACTGCAGCCTGGGTTATTTCAGGACATTCTTTGAAGGATACTGAGCTGACCGTATTCCAGAATCACACAGATCACTGAAAGCAATAATGTCTTTGCAAACCACATTAATGAAAGGAGGGAAAGGTTGTGAAACTGATAATATATGAGCATAGTTTAATTAATGTTCCTAAGTCCACTTACTTTGGACAAGAGGTTGATTAAGGGGGCGCTATAAACCATGCAGAGAGTGACATCTAATTCCTAGTTTTCTTCCAACATGTGGATTATGTTACCATGCACACAAGTTTCAACCTTTCATCTCAAGCCATTGCAAAGGTGAAAGCTTGTCTGGTTCATTCTTTAATTAATCCTGACTTAAAATTCACCTATGTGACCAACACAGCTAAGAAGTCAGGTTCTGTTAGGCGTGCTACCTTTCACTTCATCACACATCTGGGAAATATTCAGTTCAGGATCATAACCTTGAAGTTTGCCATTAACTGCCTAAAAAGAACAAAACATTAAGATATCGCCAACAACTTGCCTTTGACTGAGAAAATTAGAAGCATATTCAGGATGTAAACACCAGTGTGCCACTAATATTGCTGGTAATGATTTAAAGGCTGTGAATTTATTATAGGAGAATAAAGCAAAGTTGACATTCTTAGCTTAGACCCATTCTCAGTTAAAGCAAGATAAGAAAATCCCAGAGGGGTGGGGTGGGAACACAAGTATGGAAATCTCAAGGGGGAAAAATGCAGTCAGTCATGGTCATGGATGGTTTGAACAGAAGGCCATTTAAAAAACAAACCAGTCATAAAAATCAGTGAAAGTGAGGTGGCGTGACAAATTTGTGCTTACAGAACAGAGTAGAATTAGAATTTGTTAAAAGAAAATGACACTTAAGTATTATAGCTTATTGAACTGTATACAATTATATATAGTATGGAGAAAGAGATTTTTTAAATCTTTCTCTAATAATACTAGAAGGAGATTGACATTAAACTACCCATGATGTGTTGGAACCATTGGAGGCTGGTGGCTCCAATGTCAGTGGGACAGTGAATCTGCTCTGGGTTTCAGTCAGAACTCTAAAGGAGCTATCTAAAGTGCAGATAGCTCCTTTATAGTTCTGACTGGTTCTGACTGAAACCCAGAGTGGATTCACCGCCCCACTGACATCGGTGCCACCAGCCTCCAATGGTTGAAACCACATGTGAGAGGGAGGCACTGACTAGCCTCACCACGCTGCTGATGCATTCACTGGCCACACCCTCTGCCAGCCACACATTCAGCGGAAATGTGACCTACTCACAAACTGATGTAAGCATGTAAGGTTCCTCCATGTGAAGGGGAATCCTGGCCCAATCAGATTCATTCTCATGTGGAGGAGCCCTATGAGCATATGTTGGTATGTGCATAGGGCCCTTTCACACTGCTGCTGTATGGCGGGGGGGCTAGCCGGCTTGACCCAATGACCCAATGACCCGTCATGCATGCTTTGAGCACATGAGGGTGCTTGTGTGACCCCAAGTTCTTTATAACTTGGGGTCATCCAATGAAATTCATTGGGAGTAGATTCAGGACAGACAAAACAGAGTATCCTTTCACACACCACATAATGCCTCCCTTGGTAAGGGGACGGAGCTGATATAAGAGGGAGGCGTTGTTTGAAGGACTAAAATAATCTATTTCGGAGCAGACTAGAAGAGACAGAAGTAGAGAGAAAAAGAGAGAGGGAGGGAGGGAAAGAGAGATAGAGAATATAAAGATGGAAGCATCTTGGGGGTAGAGCTGCCTCTCTCTGGGGATCTGATGTGAGGTAGAAGACCTGCTCTGTTTTGTATACTCATAAATAAACCAAATATTATTAAAATGCCAAATGTCTCTACCCCAGCACGCTCTTTTCTTCCAAACAAAGCTGGATCTGGGTAGAACAGCTCCTGGGACCTTTCACTGACCAAGGAACTGAGGAGTCCATAACAATATTAACAAACATCAACATCTCAGCAATAAAAAAATGACAAGGGTATATAAAGCAACCACAAATCTATTTCCTGAGGGATCATCAAAATAACTTCAGCTTGGCAGGCCAAATGTTTGTCAAAAAAAGGGAAGATCTTTGCAGAAAACCATCAGAAAGGAAGCAACTCCAAAAGTTGGGAGTTCCACAGCTTAAGTGCAATGCAATCACAGAGATGGCTCTCTTCTGTGTCCTCACCAGCTCCACTATAGCATCCAATGAGAGAAGAGCTTCTCTGATAGATCTTAGTAAGTGGGCAGACTCATATGCGAGGAGATGGACCTTTAGATATCCTGGTTCTTCTAACTAGGGATGTCGGAGAATTCTGCCACGGACCCCAATGAGGCCAGATTCAAGAATCCGGAGTCCGTGGTGGAAAGGATCCCTTACCTCTGCCTCCCCATGGAATCCTCCCTGGCTGGATCCTCCGCACTGGCGGCTCCGGAGCACCAGCGATATGACCGCCATTGCCGTGCTGTATCGCTGGCTGAGGCTGACTCCGGACGCAAATGGTGTCCACTATGCCATTTGCAGCCATAAAGCTCTTAGATTAAGCTAAATGCAGCCATAAATGGCTGCATTTAGCTTAAAGTAAGGGCTTTACGGCCGCAAATGGTGTGGTGGACACCAATTGTGTTTGGAGACAGCCTGATACGGCACGGCAATGGAAGTCACTCGTATCGCTGGCGATACGGAGCCTACGGCTGGGTCTGTGGAATCGCCACGGAGTGGCGCCAGCCAAAGAGGATTCCGGTGGGAGGGAGGGATCGCCCCCCCTGCAGAACCCCCCTGGAACAAAAGGTAGGGGTTCCGCCCATCCCTAGTTCTAACTCACAAGGCTGTGTATTGCCCCGGCCATGGGCTGCTATGATTTGGAGGTGCTGGGATAATGATAAGCCAGACCCAGGTTTGCTTACAAGGAGCCTTTATTGAATACTAACAGCAGCAGCACACAGGCGTACCCAATGGTTGGATCAGACAGCTCCTCTGAACCCAGAGCCATGGGGTACAATGGGTTTTATACCATACATGTCAGCAGTGAGCAGCATGACAGCAGCAAGCGTTAATTAGTGGTCATCTGCAACTTTCTCAGCATAGACTAACAGTGCTTGTTCAGAAGGAAAACAATCAGAACTTTCTCAGCACAGACACCTGTAACTCGGCATAAACATAGCCTCACTTCTCAGGCACAGCCTAGGCCCTGATAAGATACTAGCCTTCGTTAGCATGGAATGTGCTGAGGCTGCGCTATTGACCTTTGACTCATCTCACATGCTCAGAGGCCCACTAGCAAGGGAATTGCACTAATAATGAACCTAAGCAAAGCATTATGGGTCTCTAGGCCCCTCTAAAACTACAGGTGACTTGGTTACAGGCCTGGGGCCATTACTTGATGGCTCTAGGTTTGAAGGGGCTGAGCAAAGTGCCCTCTGTGGTGAGCTTCCCAGCTTCCTCCTACTCTGAAGGCATCTGGGAGACACCATTTTAATTTCCCACAGTGGCCTGTGATATTTCAATTTCCCACACCCCAGGACATTTTCCCAGGACCTCAGGACACCCCAGGCTCACAAACCTGTGTGGGTGGCCTGACACAGTGCCACCCCAGGGCACTGTGGGAAATTAAAATGGTGTCCCACAGACTCAGTTGGCCAGTATGGGGATCAGGGCAGATGTCAGCACTGGAGGGCCTTGCTGTGCCACTGGAGGCTTGACAGCTGCTCCAGGATGCCTAGTGCTGATGCCCACACAGCCATTTATGGCTTCTCTAAAAGCTGACAATCAGCACATCAAATTGTGCCCAGAAGCAACCAGAAAGCCAATGTAGGAGTTGAAATAAGGGAGTAACATGTTCCCACAATCAGGATACCGACAGTGTTCCACATAGGACTGATGTGTGGTTAAGTCTTGATTAAGCAACAGTTCCTTTAGGAGACTGGATGCCATTAGCGACCCTGGTCTTGAAAACATTATGATTCGGAATGGAGAGAATGTCATTTTTAGTTTTTAGCTGTCTGGATTTGACAGCAACGTGTTCATCCCCAAGTACATATGCATTTTATAGGTTTTTTCCCCAATTTTTTAAAACCTCATGGTGCTTCTGGCTTCAGTCCTCTGGAAGAGGGCAATCCAGGCCTTGTTTGTGGAAAATGAGAGGTATTTGGATGGTACATTAAAAAAAATCAGTTATGGGAGTCTGGCAACAGAGAGAGAATGGTATTATATTCGAAAGATGAGCAACTGCAAAATAGTTAAGTGATTTTTCTGTCTCCTCATCCTCCCACAGACAGACCTTAAGTTAGACAGATACTTCATTAGGGTAGTCATTAGGGTAGTCACCAGCATTGCATCTTCTCAGTGTCGCCCGGCGGAGCTTTTCCGAGTGGTTCGCGGCCTGTTACATTCTGGGCCAGGAAGAGAGACGGTGGAACCCTCGGTAGCACGCTGTGACGGGTTTGCGCGGCACTTTGAGGATAAAGTCGCTCAGATTCGTCATGAATTGGACACCACGATTAATGCAGTTCCATTGGTAGAGGCGTTCAGAGCACCGTCTGGTCCAGTTTTATTGGATGAGTTTCAGTTACTGAGGCCTGAGGATGCAGACAAGGTGTTTGGCCAAGTCCGATCGACCACTTGTGTGCTTGACCCTTGCCCTTCATGGCTTATTAAATCAAACAAGGAGGGGTTGTCCAGCTGGGTCCAGGAGGTTGTAAATTCCTCCTTGAGAGAGGGAGTGGTGCCTGCCGCTTTAAAAGAGGCAGTAATTAGACCACTCCTGAAAAAGCCTAACCTGGACCCAGAGGATGTTAACAATTATAGGCCAGTGGCCAACATCCCCTTCCTGGGCAAGGTGCTTGAGCGGGTGGTTGTAGGACAGCTCCAGGCACTCTTGAATGAAACGGATTATCTAGATCCATTTCAATCGGGCTTCAGGCCTGGTTTTGGAACGGAAACTGCCTTGGTCGCCCTGTGGGATGACCTCTGCCGGGAGAGGGACAGGGGGAGTGCGACCCTGTTGATTCTCCTGGACCTCTCAGCGGCTTTCGATACCATCGACCATGGTATCCTTCTGGATAGGTTGTCTGGGTTGGGAGTTGGAGCCACTGCACTACAGTGGTTCCGCTCCTACTTGGATGGCCGATTCCAGAAGGTGGTGCTGGGGGATTATTGCTCTGTGCCATGGCAATTGTGCCATGGGGTTCCACAGGGCTCTATTCTATCCCCTATGCTGTTTAACATCTACATGAAACCGCTGGGGGAGGTTATCTAGAGGTGTGGGCTGAGGTGCCATCAATATGCGGATGACACCCAGCTCTACCTCTCTTTCTCATCAAAACCAGGTGAGGCAGTGGCTGTTCTGAACCAGTGCCTCGGCACGGTAATGGACTGGATGAGGGCCAATAAACTAAAACTCAATCCAGACAAGACGGAGGTACTGTTAGTGGGTGGTTCGTCTGCCCGGCTAGGTGATAATCAACCTGTTCTGGAGGGGGTTGCACTCCCCCTAAAGGATCAGGTTCGTAGTTTGGGGGTGCTCTTGGATCCAGAACTGTCACTTGAGGCACACGTGAACTCAGTGGCACGGAGCACTTTTTATCAGCTTAGGCTGGTATACCAACTACGCCCTTATCTGGACAGAGATAGCCTAGCTACAGTTATCCATGCTCTGATAACTTCTCGTCTGGATTACTGCAATGCGTTATACGTGGGGCTGCCTTTGAAAACGGTCCGGAAACTTCAGCTGGTCCAAAATAGGGCAGCAAGATTGTTAACAGGGACTGGCCTGCGAGCTCATATTACGCCAGTACTTTTCCAGCTGCACTGGCTGCCGGTCCATTTCCGGGCCCGATTCAAAGTGCTGGTGTTAACATTCAAAGCCCTTAACGGCTTGGGGCCAGGTTACCTGAAGGATCGCCTCCTCCCATATGTGCCTGCCCGGACCTTAAGATCATCATCAGCAGCCCTTCTCCGTGAGCCCCTGCCAAAGGAAGTGAGGCGGGTGGCTACTAGGAGGAGGGCTTTTTCTGTTGTGGCACCCCGTCTCTGGAATGAGCTCCCTAGTGAGGTTCGCCTGGCGCCTACATTGTACTCCTTTCGGCGCCAGGTGAAGACCTTTTTATTTTCCCAGGCATTTTAGCTTTCTAAATTTTTATCTTTGCTGTTTTAAATCTGTATTTTAAACTCCTGTACTGCTGCTAGGTTTTATTGTGGTTGTATTGTTATATTGTGGTTTTAATGTTCTATATATTTTAAATTGTTTTATTGTGTGTTGTTTGGTTTTAGTTTTTGTGAACCGCCCAGAGAGCTTCGGCTATTGGGCGGTATAGAAATAAATAAATAAATAACTAAATAAAATATAGTCACTTGCACAGTGCCAAGAAAAAGTAAAGAGCAAATAGATCACCAAAAAAGAGGACAAAAGAGTGCAGAGATTCACATAAGATGTGCACATCCTAATTTACAGGGAGAGATGCAAGCTTAGAAATAATGACAATAATTTAAATAGAAATACAATACATCTCACTGTAGTGGGGAAGGCATGTGTCCAGATGACCTGCATGCCTGCTCAGTCTTCTGCCCAGGTGCTAAATATGGAAGCCTTTTTGGCTAAAGATGGACTAAAATGCTTTAAATAAATAAGCAAACAGTGGATGGGCAGCCTCAAGGCCTCTAATTCCTCTCCTCATGCTTTAAATAAATAAATAAATAAATAAATATTTAAGCCAGACTTGGAATGGATAGTCCTTCAAATAGATAACACCTTCAAAAAGAGGACTCTCCTCTGTAAAATAGGATATATGGCCATGCTAGCTCTCACAGCAAAATGGCCCATTCCAGTAGACCCCTCAGAGGATAAATTATACTAGAACATCCACATCGCTGTGAAGGTGAGGGGGCTGTGACACCATGGAAGAGCACATGGAAGAGGAAACATTGAACATCAGGAAAAACGTCCTGACTGTTAGAGCAATACGACAATGGAACCAACTACCTAGGGAGGTGGCGGGCTCTCCCACACTGGAGGCAGTCAAGACGAGGCTGGACAGCCATCTGTCAGGGATGCTCTGCCTTGGATTCCTGCATTGAGCAGGGGGTTGGACTCGATGGCTTTGTAGGCCCCTTCCAACCCTACTATTCTATGATTTTATGAGGACCCAGGTTCAATGCCTGGCCTCTCCAAGGAGGGCTGAGAAAGAGCTGTGCCTGAAACCCTGGAGAGGTGTTACCAGTCAATGTGAACAGTATTGCATTCGATGGATCAATTGACTGACTTAACATACGGCAGCTTTTATGTACCTATGAGTGTTTTACTATGTGCTGAACATGGCTATGTATCCATTCATCCCTTATTCTCAACTAGGGATGTTGGAGAATTCCGCCACGGACCCCAATGAGGCCAGATTCCAAGAATCCGGCCCCATCGGGGTCCATGGTAGAATGGAGCACTCACTTCCGCACTCCTCCAGAATCCATCCAGGCCGGCTCCTCCATGCGGTGATCCTGCAGAGCTGGCCGCCCGCCACTGCCGTGCCATATCGCTGTACTAAGTCCGGATGCAAATGGTGTCCACTATGCCATTTGTGCCCCTGTTTTCACATGATAGGCTACACAAATTATATTTACATAGATATTTGCGTAGCCTATAGCGTGAAAAAACAGGGATGCAAATGGTGTAGTGGATGCCATTTTTATCCGGACTTAGCACAGCGATACGGCACTGCAATGGCGGCTGGCTGTGTCGCCAGCGCTGTGGATCTGGTGGCCGGCTCCGCAGGATCACCACAGAGCAGAGCTGGCCTGGATGGATCACCTCCCCCTCCACAGACCCCCCCCCCAGCCAGAATGGGGTAAGTGATCCGCCCACCCCTATTCTCAACATACCAATTGGGTTACGTGAACTAGCATTTACTTGGAGCTCTGAAGTGGATGACTTCAAATTAGAGCAGTGTGCAAACGGCCTCTGGAAATTCCTCACCCAATTTGTGGGCAGATAAATTGGGGGGACAGGACCATTTTACTGAATTTATCCAGGGGAGAAGAAATTCTCAACAGTTTCTCACAGGTAGAGCTCACCATTGGCAGGGGTTGTAGCACAGCTTCTTTCTTTTTTCTATGGGTTTTGGTTTTTTGTGCTGCCACTGCAAGTGGCAACAGCATGAACTGTGTTGGCAGCCTAGCCTCAACACCACAATGCATCCACCACAATGCAGGTGCAAGGGAGGGGCAATGTTGTGGCCAGCTCCAGGGAAGAGGTGGAACTAGTGCTGGGCCAACATCCCAAAATTTTCTTTTGGGATAGGGGATCAAACACAGTATTAAAAGGGCAACACAACTACAATGTCTACTCAAAAGTAAGTCCCACTGAGTTCAATGGAACTCATTTCTAGTTAAGTGGGTATATTGTAGCCTTAATTATGGGTATGAAGGGGTCTAACTATGTAGGCATTTGTATTAGCTTGCAAAGTTGTTCTCCCAAGAAAAGTCACAAGCTTCACTAGCTATTTACTCTTTCTTGGCTGGAGTCCTGTGGCATGCCAAAACATACAGGCAATGCATCTTTTTAACTTGGGACTGCACCAATAATGTGCCAGGTTCATTCATATCATGCTCTTCTTTGGAAAAGCAAAAGACAAGTTAGTTTAGGTGTCAATCATTTGCCACCCAGGCCCCAGTCAAGTTCCTCACCTGCTTAGCTGCAACAATTCTACATCACTGGATGCTCCCCAACAACTCACTGGGCAAAGCCTGCTGGGGTATCTAGAAAATGATTGTTTCGTCAAAAGCTCCCTCCAATGACTTCATAATGTAAAATGTGATACAAGAAGCAAACAAAGACACACCACATATGAGATTCCCCCTCCCTCATCCTACCTGGCGTCAGTTAAATTATGCACTGGGTTTCATGCCTGCACATATAAGCTGCCAAATCAAAGGCAGTAAGTGCTATTTTATCAGGGTGGGGTGGTGGTGAGAGAGAACTGCTTGATGCATTGCTCATCAAATAAGTCACCATATGAAAAAAAAAATCAAAAATCAAAAGCAGGAGTATCTGGGTTCCCGTATTCTATGGAAGCAACCAGGACTTACTGGACACAGTAAGATGAGCCAAAGCCATGGCTCCCAGAAATAACAAATTCCACTCCCCCTTGGTCAGAAGCTTAAAATATACTCCACATGTTTCTGCTCATGTTGTTTTGCTCTAGGACTCCAAAGGAAGGAACAGAGTGCACAAAATGCTGGAGTGATGGAACAACAGGTCTGGTGCTCTCACGTGGAGGTTAAGTTCTACCACAACCTTCTCTCCCAACATTGGTTCAGTAGGGCACTCGCGACGTGAAGTGGCAGATGCCACAGTGAATATCGATGAAGGCCTTGTATTATCCAGGTTTTATACCAACGGTCCTCTTTTTGTGTGTGTTTAGGAAATAGGAATGATTGTGCCCCTAAAGATGGGAAGAAGATATGGTTCACTTTGATGAAATCATCTATCCTACATCTTTCGTTTCTTAAGCCTTTGATGTATTTAAGGTTCCTCTCATCTTTCCCCCTCACTGAAGTACAAGTTCAAAGAAGTGCAAGGAGGTTAAATGTAACCAAAGCTTCCTTGCCGCTTTGAACTGCTGCAATACAAAGCATCAGTATAACTTTATTTATCAGAAATGCCTTCCTATCTGACTCGAAGCATAGTAGCCTATTAATTCTAGTTAGCAGGGTAATGAATGAGTATATTCTGTTTCATCTAGCACACTCTAAAGCAGTTAGGACCTTCTTCCTATCCCACTGCGTGGAATGGGAAAGATAATAAGAAAACAGTTTCATGTCCATGTGGGAGGTTTCTAAATCGAGAATACAAGTTTTAAGGGCACAATCCTATGCTGGCTTAGACAGAAAAAAAGCCATACAACTCCCAGCATGCCCTAGTCAGCCATGTAGGTCTTTTTTTCTTTCTAAATGTAGGTCTTTTTTTCTTTCTAAACCTGCATAGGGTTGCACCCTAAAAGTGCTATAAGATGTTTTCAAACAGCATAGCTGGGATGCTGTGAATAAAGGAAATCAATGGTGTTTCTGTTGATTTTAAAACTAAGGTTTACAATATATGGCAGGGGGAGTCAAGTAACAAACATAATTATCATCAGAACATTGATATAGTAGCACATGTCAAGTGTTCAAGATACTTCAAAAATAGAGCTAGAAAAGTAAGATACTGTAGAGAGCTAATGTAGTATAGTGGCTGAGATATGAATCAGGAAGCCCATAATCAAAATCTCACCTCTGCCCTCAGCTCCCTAGGTAACCCTCTCTGCTTCAACACCACCCATCTCGCCTCCATTGGCAGTAACAATATTACTATTACAGGTTTGTTGTAAGGATTATTGATATTGATATCATGGATATAAAGTATTTTGAACACTCCAAAGTAGGGAATGAGGTAAAAATTTGTTCAGTTAGCATTTGAATGTGGATTTCACATTCACAATTTTGCACTTTCAAACCACTGTGCAAACTGAAACTCAGTTATCCTTCGAAATTCGCATTTCTCTGAATTTTACAATCAAGTTCTCCAATGATGATGATGATGATGATGTACAAAATATATAAATTAGGGGAAATAACATTCAAAATATGTAAATTGGGGAAAATAACATTAAAAATGCAATACATCAGGAAAATGGCTTGCAGAAAATGGGTACATGCCTACACAAATGTGTGTATTAGGATAAAAGTGCAGAAAAATGTTTACGAATTTTTGTGGAAACATAGAAGGTCTTATTCATATATATGAAGCAGTAATCAATGACATTGTTTGTATCTGAACTCAATCTAAGTGACCCTAGATAGCCCTGTTAGGATTCCCATGCAATTCACAAATCCATTCAAAGAATTTAAGAACATAAGCAGCTGTCTTATGACTGGTCAGTATTCGTTTGTCCAGCCCAACTAGCAGTGGCTTTCCAGGACCTCAGGTACAGGTGTTTCCCACTGCCAGCTGCCTGATCTTTTTTAACTAGAAATGTCAGGGACTAAACCGGGAATCTTCTGCATGCAAAGCATGTGCTCCACCCCTGAGTTGTGGTCCCTCCACAAATGTTATTGTGTCTCACCTGCATTTGCTTTAAAATCTACTGTTGTTCTATAATGTCTACAGGCTGGAATTTCCTTGTCCTTGGAGGATGATAATTGGGAGATAACTTTTGTTAAGTTCTCTGTGACCAAGACTATTGGAATTATCACAATGGAGTGTAAGGGAATTGTGTATGCTGTAGGGATGTTGGAGAATTCCGCCACGGACTCCACGGAATGGCCTTACCCCTTGCCACCCCCCCGCAATCCCCCCCAGAATGGATCTACCTGGTGGCGGATGTGGTGGTGGTGGATGTGGTGGTGGCGGCTCCGGTGGTGGCTCCGGGTTGTCTTCTGGGCTGCTGTGGCTGCAAATGGTGGCCATCGTGGCAGCTGCCATTTGCATCCCTGTCTTTTGCTGTGATAGGCTATGTAAGTATTTACGTAGCCTATCACGGCTGAAGCAGGGATGCAAAAGGCAGCTGCTACACCAGGGGATGCTATTTGCATCCCTGCTTTAGCTGTGATAGGCTATGTAAATATCTACATAGCCTATCACGGCCTAGTGTAGGGATGCAAACGGTGTCCCCTATGCAGGATGCCATTTGTGTCTGCAACTCGGCAGTGGATGGGTCCCCTGCTGCAGATCGGCCAAGCTGGCAGCTCTGTGGACTGGCCACAGAGCGGAGCCGGCTGGGCAGGATTCCGGGGATGGGGAGGACTGGATCACTTCCCCCACATTGAGGATTCCGGGGGGAGGACCGGATCGCCTCCCCCCCTGCAGAACCCAGCGCAGCCAGGTAAGTGGGGTTTCGGGCACCCCTAGTATGCTGCAGAATAACATATTGTCAGGGTAGAAACTGAGCTGATAGAACCCCAGAGCAGTTCTGATTTTGAGGAGAATCAGCAATCCGTGGGAGAGGAGCCAGCTCATCCCTTACAGGCACAGCAGCTGGCAGAGACTCCTCTTGCCGGCATTCCTGAGATAGATAGTGACCTGGGCAGTGAGAGAGTGCAGGAGGGGGGCTTGCTAGATGCTCGACGCAGATGCAGGGAGCGACGAGTGATGGAGGGCACGGAAAGGAGGCGTAGCGCTTGTTTGGTGCACAAGCAATGGCCATGTCCCGTGGACCCAAGGGAAAGAGGGAGGATCTCTCCCTAGCCCATATGTTCAGGGTCTTCAAGTGATTCTCCTTCAAATGGGGACCAACTGCCTACCCGGAGCATAGGCTACTCCACTGTTCATTGCTTAGTCGCTGGTGATTAGCATCTGAAAGAGTCATTAAGTTGTAAAAGGATTAAAGCCTTAAAAAGAATCCTTTTGTCTGTGTGTTGAGTTGGCTATTGGAGTGTACTGAAAGAGGCTGCTAGGGCGCTCCTGACACATATGTTGTTGATATATGGGTAGGACTTCCAAGCTTCACTGGAGTCCGTGGGCAGAATCCAAGGAGGTGATTACATCCCTACCAATCCCTTTCCATCCCAACGATTCCCTTCAGCAAGTAGTGGGTCCTGCCAATCAAGCTGCACAGTCAGAACCCACCACTTACGCAGGGAGATTTAGCACTTCCTAGGGCAAGCCCCCAAACGAGAGGAAATGCTTGTTTCTGGAACGAGGTAGGTCAGTGGTTCTCCCTTATGTGATCTCCACTGACCTGCCTCCTGTGTGCTTGACAATTTGCAAAATTTTGGGAGAACACATTCTCCTTTTCACATCCACGTTTGCGAATGGGACTTGTTCGACTGTTTTGCAAGCAACAACAAAATTTTTGTACATCCCTAATTGCATCCAATGGTGTCCTTCTGCAAGTGCAAAACTTCTATCACTTGTAGTAACCCAATTTTTATCCTTTCACAAGTGTCAGATCCAATACTTTGGTTCACCTTGCAGAAGCCATTCCAGAAGCCATTGCAGAGCTCCTTGCACAAGCTGTTTCACAACTGATTAGACTTTTATTAGGCTAGCTGTTGCTTGTGTTGACTGTGTTTGCACTGCCACTAGTGGAAAAATGCCACCTCTTGTACTTTTTCCACTAGCATAATGTTGGATACAACCCTATATTACTTACATTGCGGTGAGCCATAAAATCTTCTTCCTCTTTTAAAATAATCTTGCAACACTGTCTTCTAGAAGGTATATAAATGGAGCATGAATGGATTCTGAAAGATGTCCAAACTTTTACTCTTGGTTTTCTATATCTCTGCTTATGTGGCTTGGGACCGCAATACCTGACAGAGTGCCTCTCCTGACATGAACCTACCCATATACTACATTCAGCATCTAAAGGTCTCCTCCGGGTGCCTCCTCTGAGGCTAGGGAGGCTGGGTAGGCAGCAACAAGGGAGAGGGCCTTCTTGGTGGTGGCCCCCCAATCTTAGAATGATCTCTTCGACAACCCCCAGCTGGTCCCAACATTGTTATCTTTTCAGCCCCAGGTTAAGACCTTTCTCTTCACTCGGGCATTCAAGAGCATATGATGAGTTTTTAATCAGGTCTTGGATTTGTCTTATGGTTGATAGTTAACAATTGTTTCTAGATATATTTTGCCTCTGTGTGTGCTGTTGGTTTATATGTTTTTATGTAACTGGTTTTACACTTTGTATAATGTAGGGATGTCAGAGAATTCCACCACGGATCTCGGTGAGGCTGAATGCCAGTGCATTCGGCCCCCCGAAATCCGTGGCGGAACGAAGCCTCCCCACCTCCCCACCCTGCAAAAGGCACGCGAAACGGGACACCTACCTGCTGCTGTTCGCGCTGCATTGCGAATGGTGGCTGCATCCACGGCTGCCATTTGCTTCTTCACTATAGCTGTGATAGGCTACATAAATATTTATGTAGCCTATCACAGCTAATGCAGGGACGCCATTTGCGTCCCTGCGGAAGCCGTGATAGGCTGTGTAAGGATTTACGTAGCCTATCATGGCAAAAAAAAGGGAACGCAAATGGCGGCGGCTACGGCGGCTGCCATTTGCGTTCCCCTTTTTTTTGGGCCGTGATAGCCTACGTAAATATTTACGTAGGCCATTATGGCAAAAGAGAGGGGCGCAAATGGCGTAGTGGCCGCCATTTGTGCCCATCTCTTTTGCCGTAATAGGCTACGTAAATATTTATGTAGCCTATCACGTCCCAAAAAAAAGGGAATGCAAATGGCGGCTGCTGTAGCCACTGCCATTTGTGTTCGCTGTTTTTTTTTTGCTGTGATAGGCTACGTAAATATTTATGTAGCCTATCATGGCAAAATACAGGGACGCAAATGGCGGCAGCTACGGCAGCTGCCATTTGCGTCCCTGCAGGCTGCCCAGCGGCTGTCTGTCCGGCTGCAGGCAGCCCTGGCCGGTGGCTCCGCGGAATCGCTGTGGAGTGGAGCTGGCCGGAGAGAATTTCGGGGGAGGGACGGAGCACCTCCCCCCCACTGCAAATGTCACCCTTCGAAAAGGTAAGTGACTTTCGTACATCCCTAGTGATGTAATTTTAATGGTTTTTAATATTTGTAAACTGCCCAGAGAGCTTTAGCCATGAGGCAGTATAGAAATATAATAATAATAATAATAATAATAATAATAATAATAATATGATGATGATGATGATGATGATCATGATGATGAAGAATTATTATTATTATTATTTGTCTTGATCTGTTTCTGCCTCCAGAAAGAAAAAAAAATGTTTAGGAACAGATTATTCCATTAGTCCTCAAGAAACAGCTGTCTTCTAGGGGAAGAAATATGTGCAGAAAGATATTCCATCATCCACATCTCAACTGAATCCAATGAAACTGTAGAAGTTATTTTGCCCAGCTCCCTCTCTGCTGAAAAGGAAGTTGCAGGGAGAACTTGTCATAATCCTGCACTGTGTAATGCGGCCCCACACACAGTGACTCCATTGCATTAGAGTTAACCTTTTGAGTTGATGAAGTACCTGGCAGCTCACATAACCCTGACAGATAGAGAAGGTGTCAAACGCTCAAAAGCACTTGAGAGCAGAGGCACTTTAATCTGTCAGCGGGTGGTCATTATGCTTATGGTGTGCGACATACTTGTGATCACAGCTCTTGCTTTAGAGCTGGTTATCTGTCCTGTGGACAGCCATTTATTATTTGCATGGGGAGCGCCAGATCAAATATGGTTGTATTGAGCAACTGCAAGACCTGTAGCTCAAGTTCAAGATCTGAGGCAGAGATTTTGTCATGCTGAAATCTTTCCTTCGAATGCTTAAATTATTAATTACAAGTGGGAAGATTTGTTATGACTGTAGCTGAGCTTTGCCTCTGGCTCATTTTTAGTTCTTAAAATGCCATCGCAGTTGACAGGATATGGCACAGGTAGTGGCAGCCAGCCACTTGCAGTAGCCACCCTTAGAAGAGGTTCAGAAAGAAGAAGAATGGGTGGGGAGTAGGGAGCCCTCAGACTATCTCGTAACTGAAGATTTACTAAGTACCCTCAACACCTGGAAATCAACTAAATGTTGCCCCATGAATGTCCCCAAATTTCTATGCCCCCCCCACTTCATTGGGAAAAAAGGTCCGATGAAGGGAGAAGATCTTTGCCCAGCCTCAAAGGATATATTTTATCCAACAATTTGATGTGAAATATTGCAAGCTTTTGAATGTACATGTTCTCCTTCAGGAATAGATATGGATCACACTTGTTACATCTTACTCATAGGCGTTCCCCATGCAGGCGTGTCTGGATGTCCAGGGGGTGGGACAAGTGGTGTGCCTGATGGCGGTGGGTGGGGCCAGTCACATAGCTCTGCTCTCTGATCATCACATGGAGCACTCTTCACACAATTAATACTTCATTTTGGCTCCAAGGAAAGTATTCTGTGGGTGTATGATTCCCATTTGGACGATACCTGATTTCATGATATTGTGATTTCAAAGTGCTGAAAGCTGCCCTGAGTTAGGGATGTTAGAGAATTCTGCCATGGATCCCAGGGAGGCCGAATTCCAGTGAATTTGCCCCCCGGAATCCATGGCGGAATGGAGCAACCCACCCCGCCACCCCGTGAAAGCCCAGTGAAACGGAGCCTACCTGGCTGCGGCTCCGGCGGCTCCAGCTGCTGCCGGGCTGCAGCTGCAAGTGGCAGCCACTACACCGGCCGCCATTTGCGTCCCTGGCAAGCCGTGATAGGCTATGTAAGTATCTATGTAGCCTATCACAGCTCAGAGCAGGGACACAAATGGCATAGCAGCCGCCATTTGCATCCCTGCTTTTGCTGTGATAGGCTACGTAAACATTTGTGTAGCCTATCACAGCAAAAGCGGGGACGCAAATGGCATAGCGGCCGCCTAGGGATGTATAAAAGTCACTTACCTTTTCACAGGTGTGATTTGCGGTGGGGGGGAAGGTGCTCCGTCCCTCCCCCTGGAATCCTCCCTGGCCCTCTCCGCTCCGCAGTGGCTCCGCAGAGCCGCCGGCCAGGGCCATCCACAGCCGGAGTTCTGGCCACGGCCAGGCTGCTGCAGACGCAAATGGCGGCTGCCGTAGCGGCTTCCATTTGCATCCTGCCAGGCTGCCGTGATAGGTTACATAATTTTTTACGTAGCCTATCACGGCAAAGAGCAGGGATGCAAATGGCAGCCGCTACGCCATTTGCGCCGCTGCTCTTTCCATGATAGGCTACGTAAGTATTTACGTAGCCTATCATGGTAAAGGCAGCCATGCAATGGCGGCCACTATGCCATTGTGTCCTGCCAAGCTGCCGTGATAGGCGACGTAAGTATTTACGCAGCCTATCATGGAAAAGAGCAGGGACGCAAATGGCAGCTGCTACGCCATTTGCGTGGCTGCCTTTACCGTGATAGGCTAAGTAAATACTTACATAGCCTAGCACGGAAAGAGCAGCGGCGCAAATGGCATAGTGGCCGTTGTTTGCGTCCCTGCTCTTTGCCGTGATAGGCTACGTAAATACTTACATAGCCTATCACGGCAGCTTGGCAGGATGCAAATGGCAGCTGTAGCAGCCGGCTGAAAGAGCAGCTGCCGCCGCCAGAGCTGCCCCTGCCGCCACCGCCAGCGGAGCCCCAGGTAAGTTTCATTCCGGGGGGATTCTGCGGGGTGGCGGGGGGTGGGAGGCCGTTCCGCCATGGTTTTCGGGGGGCCGAATGCCAGTGCATTTGGCCTCACTGAAATCCATGGCAGAATTCTCCACCATCCCTATGACTGCCATTTGCGTCCGCAGACCTGCCATGCGGATGCACCCGGCTGGCAGCTCCGTGGAATCGCCGCGGAGCGGAGCCGGCTAGGGTAGGATTTCGGGGGGAGGTATGGAGCGCCTCTCCCTCACCGCAAATGTCACCCTTGGAAAAGGTAAGTGACTTTCGTACATCCGTACCCTGAGTAGTGCAAAGGCACTAGAAGAGTGGGACAGAAAATTTTTGCATCAGAAAGTAATTAAGCATGTTTTGGAATGGCTTTGGGAGAGTGGGCTTGCCTGCTACTCAGAGTCTGCATTACTCTTTCAGCTGAGACACTTAAACCTTGACCATATGAAGCTGCATATGCAGAATCAGACCTTTGGATCATCTATTCCAGTATAGTCTGCTCTGGCTGGAAGCAATTCTCCAACAGCTTAGGAAGATGTCTCTCCCATCCTGCTAGCCAAGATCCTATATCTAGGAAATAGGGATGTATGAGAAAGGCAGGTTGCTACCTGTAACTGTAGTTCTTCAAGTGATCATCTATGCATTCACATGTATGGGCTTTTTTGACCAAATCAAGGCTCTGTGCAGGAGCAGAGCCCACATGCATGATGCATAGAGACCATGGAGAAGGATTTCAGTTTTACTCACAAAACACACAAGCATGCCCTGTTTGAAGCCCCGAACATGAACGTGAGCACAAGTGTGTCCACCAAAAATGTTTGCCAATTGCCAGACGTGCTGGCGTTCGATTTGCACAACTTTCCCAATTCAATTTTGTGCACATTTCCTAATTTGTGCACATTTCCCCTGTGGACTAAATCAGCCTGTTTTAGTATATGAAGGAAAGTTGTGCAAGTTTCATGTTTGATCGCTACTTGATCTGTGCAATTTTCCCGTTTGCACAGAGCAAGTGGCGATCACAAATACAAACATGATTTTGGTACAAGGTGAGCACCGAGACAATGTTTGAAGAATCCTAGCGATCTCAAGCATTGCTCATTCACCTGTCCCTACCTATAACTACAGATGCCTGGGTAGGGATGGGTGAATCCCGCAATGTTCGGTCTGAGGGGGGTCCACCGCAGAGCAATTCAGGCTGCTTGGTGTCCCACAGATTCCTCCGGAGGCCTGCCGCATCTGCCAGAGTTGGTGGAGGGGCTCTCCAGCTTCCTAAAAGACGTGATAGGCTAATGACAACTGCCATTAGCCTACTGCAGGAAAATTACAGCCATAAATGGCATATTGTATGCCATTTGCAGCCATAAAGCACTTACACTTACATAAATTGCAGGTGTTTGCAGCTGTATTTATGTAAAAGTAAGTGCTTTACGGCCACAAATGGTGTACATTACACCATTTACGACTGTAATTTCCCTGCAATAAGCTAATGGTAGCTGCCATTAGTGTATCGTGTTTTTTTAAAATCTGGAGAGCCACTCTGTGGGAACTCTTTTGGATGTGGAGGTGAGTGCAGCTGATCTGGTGCAGACTCCAGAGGATGGATTATTTGGAATCCGGCCTCAGTTTTTAGTCCACGGTGGAATTCTCCAGCATCCCCTATGCCTGGGATTAAATCTGCTACCTTCTTTATGGAAAGCAAGCTCTTTCCCAAGCAAGCTTTATGGAAAGCAAGCTCTACATCCCTTCTCTTTTCTGATATCAAGGAATTGCTTTCGAGAATTTTCTTTTGTATAACAAGACTCAAGGTGTCTTATCTATGCAGCCACATTTTAAAGAGCAGAAGTGGGGTGGGGGTTATAATGCCTGGCACCTGATACAGAACAGCCTTCTGTATGAAAAAGTTGATGGAGCCATCTATAGGGGAGTGCTGCTCATATCCAGTTAAATTACTTTTTAAAATGTATTGAGAGCATTTAAATCCAGCCCTTGGATTTAAAAGCTCTCAAGTGGCTTAGAACACAGAATCACATAAAATACAGTAGAATACAAGATCAATTTTTAAAAGGCATAAAAATATAAATGGTAGATAAGACCAAGACCGCTTTAAAAATAGCAGATCAAACCCCAAGTCATTAAGTCAATGGGTCTTAAAATAGAAAAGCTCGCTTACAATCTCAGAGAAAATCCCCTATGAATTTAAGTTCTGGTCAGGGCTGGGCAATGCAAAGCATGCAAACCCAAATGACAAACTTTGGTTCAGAATTCCATGTTGTGGCCACTCTTTGACAGAGAGCTTAGCCACACTTATTCACGTTCTGGTAGGGATGTCACTTACCTTTTTGAAGGGTGACATTCGTGGAGGGGGGAAGGCGCTCCGTCCCTCCCCCTGAAATTCTCTCTGGCCGGCTCCACTCTGTGGAGATTCTGCGGAGCCACCGGCCAGGGCTGCCCGCAGCCGGACATCCGGCCGCTGGGCAGCCTGCAGGGATGCAAATGGTGGCTGCCATAGCTGCCGCCATTTGTGTCCCTATATTTTGCCATGATAGGGTACGTAAATATTTACGTAGCCTATCACGGCAACCCTCCCCAAAAGACAGCGAATGCAAATGGCGGCGGCTACAGCGGCCACCATTTGCGTTCCCTTTTTCTTTTGCTGTTTTAGCCTACGAAAATATTTATGTAGGCTACTACAGCAAAAAAAAAAAGGAACGCAAATGGCGGTCACTATGCCATTTGCGTTCCCTTTTTTGTTGTTGCTGTTGCCGTAATAGCCTACGTAAATATTTACGTAGGCTAAAACAGCAAAACTAAGGGAACGCATTTGCGTTCCCTTAGTTTTGCTGTGATAGGCTACATAAATACTTACGTAGCCTACCATGGCTTCTGCAGGGATGTAATAAATACTAGGTAAATACATACTACGTAAGTATTTACGTAGCCTATCACGGCTACGTGGAAGAAGCGAATGGTGGCCACAGATGCGGCCGCCATTTGCAAGTCAGCGCGGATGGCAGCGGGTAGGTGCTCCATTCTGGGCCCATTTTGTGGGGCGGGGGGGTAGGGGGCTTCATTCTGCCACGGATTTTGGGCGGCCGAATGCACTGGCATTCGGCCTCACCAAGATCTGTGCCGGAATTCTCTGACATCCCTACATTCTGGTAATGCCGTTTGCAATATTTCGTACATGGAGCTGCCCTTGAAGATGGTTCGGAAAGTACATACATTAGTACAACAACTTTCACCAATTGTGTAACTAAAACAACACATATTTTTCCTTGCTTGAAGGGGTGCAGACAAAGCCCCTTCACATGCTAAAATAATATGGGAGGGGGTTATGGGGATGTATGGACTAGCCATGCCCCCCCCCCCCGCCGCAACTGTGGCCTCTATCAGATTCACTTTAGCAAGTGTGAGAAGGGGCCCTATGCAAGCACCAATGCCTGCATGTAGAGCCTCTGTATGCAAGGGGGAGATCCTTATTGGCCCAGGTTCTACCTTTGTGTGGAGGGACTCTATGCACAGACATTAGGGCCCCTGTTCATGCTTGTGGAATGTGTGGCTGGCACATATGTCGGAGGCCAGTGAGTGTGGCCAGTGGGCATGAGCCTGCTTCCTCCTCAACCTATGAAGGGTGTTCATCTGAATACCCCTAGAATGTTGCCTGTATTTGGAATGGTCTCCCCAAGGAGCATCAGCAGGCACTGACTCTATTATCTTTTTGGCACTGGCCCCAGGCTTTTAGTGTGTTTTGGTGTGATTAATGGTTTTATTTTGGCTTTGTTTTTCCCTCTACTGCTGGTCTGATTATTTTTATTGATTTTTTTTAAAACCACTCTGTGAGCTTTTTACCTAAAAAGTGGTAAATAAATAAATAGTGAGTAAATAAATAAATAGCATGCCTGCCTGCCTGCCTGCTCAGAGCTCACCATCATTTGACTGAATTCCAGAAATTGATTTGTGAGTTTTCCTTTAACTATGCATTCAGACTATGCAAGATAACAGGGCCTATGATGGCACTGAAAGGCTGGATCACTGTACGATAAGCACCAGAATTGTTGACAGATTTGCTCTTGGGACCTACATGAACTTAGCATTTATCCTGTTGGAGTCAAGTTAAATAATCTGTAGATTAGGACCAAGAAATTCTGTGTCAAGGCATGGCTTGATCCTATTATATCTATCACCTCTAGACACAATTCATTAGAAACTGAGTGAGAAAGAACTAGGAATGGTGGGGAAAATCAGTAAAGAAGGGTTATCCCAGAGCCCTGACCTCAAGTTGTCAGGAAAACCTAAATAGCTGATGGGGTCCAAGAGGAAAGCGAGGGCTTTTGTTGCGATAAAGATGTGTTTGAAAGAAACAAATGCTCTGAATTGTCAAGGGCAAGTTCAGGGTCATGTTGAAAACATGACCCAAAACGTAATGCTCTGAGTCTAACATTTGCATTTTGCAGGTCTGCTATACTTGCGATCAAGGCCCCCCCATCGCCAAAAAAACCTGGCACCCTCTGGATGTATTGGACTGCAAATACTATCATCCCCAGCCGGCATGGTCAAATTGCTGTGCTGGCTGGGGATGATGAGAATTGTAGCCCAACACATCTGGAGGATGCCAGGTTAGGGAAGGCTACAATAAACTGAATGCAACAGCCAGGGATAGTCCCAAGCTTTGGACGGCACAACAGTGGGGTTCAGTACTTGGCAGGCCAAAGTTGGTGGCTGCTGGGTTTCCTGTGGCTTTCTGGGCCACACATTGTGCAGGTCTGACATACTGACCTGGTTTGCACATAATGAGAAGCCACCATGGGGGCATTTCCCTGTGAGCCTTCTCATTGTGGTGGGAGCCATTTTGAATACCCAAGCTGTGGTGGAGTGAACCCAGCAAGGGTGGGTTGCAGGTGGCTTTTCAGCCACTCCAACAACCCACCCTCACCAGATTTGCACATAATGACAAGCTACAGCACACCACCACCCCCTGCCCCCCCCCCCCGGCTGGAATATTCAAAAGGGTGGCTTCTCGTCACATGTGAACTGGGACCTTGTCTTCCTTGATTTTTCCTTTTAAATTTCCTTTTTAAGTTTTTAGGTTTTTCCTTTAGGTTTTCCACTGTTGTATTTGTTAGACAGCTTTATCTTGGAAACTTACCATCAGGCTGCTTACGAATCACCAAAGAAGAGGAAATGCATCATCAAAAAAAGAGGACAATAGTGATTTGCTTAACATTTGCATATGCCACTTCATTAGAATAGATGCACATTTAGAAATAATTACTGTAATTTAAATAGAAATACAGTAAATCTCACCACAGTGTGGAAGACTGTGACCGGGTGACCTGCCTGTCCAGCCTGCTGCCAGGTGCTAAGCGGGGATGGACAACAGTTCTCAAGGTTCATTTATCTTTAAGCTGGAATTAGACAGGACAGCCCTTCAAACAGAGGAAGCCTTCAAACAGAGAACTGTCCTCTGTAAAAGAGGACAGGTGGCCACTCTAGTTACTATCTCTCAACACGAGCCAGAGATGGGGAAACTGGCTGGTAACCATATGTAAACCATATATTAAGGTGCCTTTTCTGCCCTACAGAATACTTAGGCTTTCAAAAACCAAATGAATAAAGCGCCTACAGTACATAGGTGATGGACACTGATTACTGATTACTTAAGACTGATTAGGAACTCAGAGAACTACTAGAATGTGTTTATGGATTTTTTTGTGGAAGGCCATTTCCTCCAAGCAAAAGATGGTGGGAAAACCAGTAGCTCACTGTTTTCAGAAGGGAAAGACATGAGCTAAACATCTTAAGTATGTTAGGCTGCTATCCTATGCCCACTTACCTTGGAGTAAGCCCCACTGAACTCAAATAGGCCTTATTTCTGAGTAGATACGTATAGGATCATGTTGTTAAGCTGTTTTGAAAAACTAAACAAAAAGACAACTGATTTAAATTAAGCTTAAACAAAATCAAAATCAGATTTTTAAAGACGTTTGAAAGTATCCTGCAAACTGAAATGGATTTTATCTCAGACACTCTTCGTTTTGTTGGAAATTTGGACTTGGGTAGCCTTCAAATTGCACTGGTAGGGATGTGCGAATCAGCAAAACTCGAGCTCACCGAAGTTCTCTGAATTCTATCTTGAAGCTCGTTCTGACTTGAGTCTGTCTCAGATTGAGAGTTTTGCTTTTTCTTTTTGCATATTTTTCAACTGTACAAATCCGTTACGTACATCTTTGAAATGTATGCATTCTTCTCCTATTGATCAAAGTGTATTTGTATGCATTTTTCAAAAGTACAGATTCTTTCATATGCATTTTTCAAATGTATGCATGCTGTCAAACACTTTTTTTTTTTTTTGGCCTGCAAATCACATTGCAAGCTGGGAAATGTACAGACTTTGACTGCAGACCACATCCGAGTCTGGTTTGGAAGGTGCGAACTGTGTAAATGCTGATCAAAAATGAACTGAAACTAATTTCTTATACATCCCTACTTTGGGGTAAAGCCACCCAATGCTTCATCTCCCAAAACCTCCCCAAGGCTCAAATTTCATGGAAACAAACATACAGTTCAATGGAGATAATACATTCTCTGATCTCCAAACCAGGGTTTACAAAACCACTACGTGGTTTGAAATCACTGCTTGTGTCCACATATAACATAATGTTTGGGTTATTATTATGTGTGAACACAGCAGGTAACAATAAGCCAAACACAATGGCTTAATAAACCATGATGTGAATGAGCAGCATGCTGATGCATGCAGCCTGTTCACCTTTTCCTTCACATGCGTGGGTAAACAAACAGGTGATAGGTTTGTGTGATGTCTGATCTTGGGATTCTGGTTAAGTGTGCCCACGTTTAACCATATTCCAAGCTTCGGACATCATGTACAGCTATCCCCTTCCAGGTTTGATTACGCACTCGTGCGAAGGGAGGACCAAATGGATTGCATGAACCAGTATGCAGCTTGTGTGGATTGTGGTTTATTAAACCATCATTTTTGGCTTATCACTGTGTCCAGAAGATGTTCCCTGTTTGGCGGCAATTCTTGATTACTGCTAACCTTTGTTTACCTGTTGAGTGTATACTCAATTGCCTTGCAAGGTTTGCCTTGCATAATGTGTGAAACGGCTCTTCAACAGTTATTGGGTGTAGCAAAATATTTTTCAACGTTCAAGGTCAGGATTAAAATAAGCAGCAAATGCAAACCATTGAGTCCTGTAAAATACTAAATCCTTAGCTGAAAAATCCCTGTCTGCTGAAACATTTGTTTTTTATTTGGGCACCTCCCTATTTTGAATTGCACTTGGCACAATAATTGATCAGCAACTGTCTCCCTCAGCAGCTCTTGCTTACTCTTTTGGGACAGAGAGTATTTAACAGAGCGCATATAGACAGAGAGGAGAGAGCATTTAGCAAATAGTGAGGTTGGCAAAACTTGACTGACAAGTACATACTGTCTGCTTTGAATCTCTCCAGTCAACTCAGTGGCCTGGTTCACACATAAGACTAAGCCATGGTATGGCTTGTTGAAATCTGGTTTGTCATTGTGTCTGAACCCATCCCTGCAAACAAACCATAGTTTGTTAACTAGCTATAAAGCACAACTAGAAGCCATGGTTTGTTGTTGGCTTATGAGTTCTTTCTTGTTTAAACTATGGCTTGTCATGATGTCTGAATGAGGAACCATGGCTTATCCCTGGCTTGTTTGCGATGCTGCCCACCCTGAAACAGAGGCACCCAGCAAAAGCAGTCTGAAAATGAAACTGCTCTGAAGGTTGGCAAAATGAATGGGAGAGAAACAAACCAGAAATAGGGAAAACAAGCTGCAGTTTGTTTGCTCATCTGCAAGTCAATTCATGGCTAAAGCAACAAACCATGATTAACATAAGCTGTAGCTTAGCATTATGTGCAAACAAGGTCACAGTGGGAGCACGTCATCTAGCAATGGTATACCCTCTTACAATCAGCTCTTGCGGACCTCTGCTTGAAGGGAGGGGGAAAATCAGTATTCTCACACAACTATGGTAGGACCTATATATGCATATTTTGTGGTTCCATGGGTAATTTTGTAGATCCGTCCATAAAACAGTCACATTCCACCAATCACATATTGTGGTCTGCTAAGTATTTGACAGTGCCCACATGTTTTTCTGTCACTGGCCGGCACAAAAAACAGGAAGTTTATTGAGCCACTTGGGTGGGCTGCTATATACGACTCATGTGCTGTCTTCAGCCTGGCGAGATCCAAAATCCAAAACAGCAAAATCCAAAAAAGTGAAAGAAAACATCAACCAGATTGTAATTCTAGCTTTGACAACTAAAAAACACAAGGTTGATTGAATAGTTGATCATTTATGAGCTGGGGCCTATGTCAAAATCCTGAGATACAATATGTGTGAAGAAATAGGGGAGAAGAACACAGCCCATCAATTTCCCACTTGCCTATGATGAAACTAGCCAGCAGCATTGATCAATGATAATAGTTCAGATGGTAGCCACTCAAAAGCCAGATATGGCTCATGAGTTACTAATTTAGGGGCAGTGCATAGATCCCTTATATGGCACCCATTAATATACCTTATTTTACAAACTCACACTCGTATCGCTTATGACTCCCTTGTAAATCCCATACCACCATGTAGGAATCACTGATTGTAAGGGAAATTTCTATGCGCTTCTTGGTTGACAGAAGAACTAATAATCTGGGCCAGTCACAAATATGACATGAAAATAAATATATTCCTTGGATTGGATCCAGGATCTGCCATCTGTGGACGGAAGAGATCCACTCATGGAAGCTACATCCACCTGATTTTGGGGGGATTCCCCCTCCCCTCACAACACAGGTCACCCCATTTGGTAGGGTCCCCTGCCCCTCTGTGTAGCATTTTCAGGGAGCTGGAAGGATTCCTATGGGGAGAAAGGGCTGGAGATAATCTGCCAGCCCAGTTGCACATGCCTAAATCTGGATCCAACCCCTTGTGTCCACTAATCAACAAAATGGAAATAAAGCAATTTGCCCTCTACAAGCACATTCTTTGCTACAATTAGGGTCTGCTGTTAGATTATCAACTTGAGTAGGTCTATCCAGCTAGCACAGAACCCTTCCTTCTAATGAGAGACATTCCTACAATTTGGAAAGGCATAACATTTGGACACTAGGAAACAGTAGAGAAGGTATTCAAAATGCCTGTAGTGCACCAATTCATGTTTCTGATACAAACTTGCACTGTATGCATGCATGATTGGTGGACGATCTTTTCAGCATGCATGCACATGCCAAGTCCAGATAATGAGATGGTGGCACTCTAGTGCTTTCTACAGTGTATATACAACCTCCCTGCACCTTGAGTAGGGTCTACTAGGAGGCAACCATCCACATGGGCATTCAGCTTTTCTCAAGCTGCCATGATTTCAGGATCATGGTAGCCCCTTGTCCAACCTCCATGTTTCATACAATCCATTCCTACACACCTGGGATTGGGAATATGTGGCCCTCCAGATATTCTTGGACTGCAACCCCCATTCACCATGATGGCTAGGGGCTGATGGGAGTTACATTCCGACAACAAGTCCTGGAGGAAAAGGCTATCAATGGCTACTAGTCTTGATGGCTATGTGCTACCTCCAGAAGGGGCAGTGAGCCTATGTACACCAGTTGCTGGAGAACATGGGTGGGAGGGTGCTGTTGCGCTCATGTCCTGCTTGTGAGTTCCTGTGGGCAGCTGGCTGGCCACTGTGTGAGCAGAATGCTGGACTTGATGGACTCTTGGTCTGATCCAGCATGGCTGTTCTTATGTTCTTATGTGAACATCTGGCAGCCTGCATGTTTCCCACCCCTGCTTTACACACTGACAGGTAGATCAAGAGTCCACAGTCAGGTCTCATGCTCCCACAGACCTGCCAAGTTGTGAGGTGTAACCAACTTTATGAACCTGCCCTTAGATAATGCTAAAATTTCGGGCTGGCCTAAGACAGTTTGCTTCCTGAGGTGGAGCTGAAAGTGCCCCCACGCTTCAAGTCAAGGTACATAGTACCAAACCCAGTCAAGCCATTTTGGCATCTGAGGCAGAAAAGCCCACAAATGCTTTCCCCCTTCCGTTGCAGTACTAAAAATACAGTAATAATACATTACACCTCTAATAATTTGCTGCTCTTTGATGATACCCCAAATCAGCTGCCTGAAGTGGCTGCATCACTCTGCCTGTTGGTAGGGCCACCTTGCTAAAAGTGCTCCCACTTTATATGCATTTTCCTTAACAAATACATGCTAATTGAGGATGCTGAGCTATGTTTATGGTTCTGGGTGTTTTGAATGTACTGATGGTCTGAGACACAGCTCTCTTAATATACTACTTTGTGAATGCACTAATGTCAATAAGACATCTGAAGACCACAGGGCACACCCTGGAGACACAAATCCAAAGACGTGCACATGAAGAAATGGCAGACAGAGACAAGGCTTCCCTGAAGTTTTTGCTTCAGACACTGAGCACCGACAAACATAGGACCAGAGTGCTCAGTTAAGCCGATTTCCCGCTTAGTCCAACAGACTGATTAAAGTTGCACTGCTCCATTCCATGCTAAGCCCTACTAAAAGTTTATTGCTTCCTGTGCTCCTGGAACATTAATTAGTTTACATTTTCAAAGCTTTTACAAATGTAAAGTGTAAATGCTCGATGTAATTAGCCTGTTGAATGGATATGGCTGGCCAGAACATCATACATTCTTAAATGTTTGATAGAGAAATCCTCAGAAGATGGTTATATATGTAAGGTTCTCAGAAGAAGGTTATGTATTTAAGGATGTTAAATACCACAATGCAAAGAAAGATTAGGGTATGGGAAAACAAATGGTGGGTTTTCCCTCCCTTGACGTGCATAATTTGAGTCACATGGTTCCCATACCTACTGCCCCTAAGCATTTCTGAACCATTAATGTACTAATGTGTGATATATTTGAGTTTTCTCCTCAGCAGGCTGTTGGTTTTGCAATAGGTAGATGATGCTTCTAAGATACATTGCTGTAATGTGAGAAATTGGACCACAGAATAATACAACAATGAAAAGGCGAAGAAGCAGTCCCTCGCCTGAGCTGTTTTTATATATTTACATTTCTAGTTCATCTGATTCAAATAAATAGAAGGAAAAGATTGCCACTTAAAAGAACAATAAAGACAAAAATTGAAGTACCTACAAAATATATATCAAATTTAAATGTCTCCATACCAGCTTAGTTGTGGCCAATGACTCCTGTAATGGCCCAACCCACTGACCCAGAGAAAGAAATAGAGGAGAGATTATCTTTTGTCACAGATAGAAAATCCCATAAATCCCACAACCCTTAGCGCAGAGGAAACGGGCTTGTACATGATAACCACCAGGGGAGGGGCTGCAGTTCAGTGGTAGAGCACATGCTTTGCATGCAGATGGTTCCAGGTTCAACGCTAGCATTTCCAGGTAGGACAGGAAAAACTCCTGCCTGAAACCCTGGAGAGCCACTGCCAGTCAGTGTGTTGACAATGGTAGTCTAGATTAGGGATGGGCGAACAAGCCATGTATGCATTTGCCCAGTTTTCCAAATATCAGCTTGAAGTCTGTATCTCCTCGATCTCCACAAGCATTTGTGATGTCTGTTTGATCTGCGCTAACTGGGAAATTGCACAAAAGCATATTTTCCAAAGTTGCACAACTTTCCCTCATAGACCAAGTGTGACATTGCACAATTTAAAAATTGTGCAATTGTGAACTTCTTGTTTGATTAAAAACTGAGCATTTTTCAAATGTGGCCATTCAAGAATTTGCAAACATTTTCAGCAAATGTATTCTCCTGCTTGCATCCACATTCAGGGTCATGAATAGGGCATGTTAGAGAGATTTGTGGACACAAACAATATTCTCATACATCCCTAGGCTAGATAGACCAATGGTCTCACTCAGTATAAGGCAGATTCCTATGTACCTTCAGCTTTGCCCAGCCCTAGGGTACCTATAAAACCTATCTCAGTTGAGAATTGGGGACCAGTGGCAGACTCAGATTCCCAAAGCAATCTGGTTACTATCACATCACCACTGATGTACACCACTTCCACCTGAAGCCCAGCTTCCACACGGAAGTGGGCCCTCTTTGGGCCACTGATGAGGTGAGGTGGAGGGGGAATGGAGCGGCATGAAGTGGGTCGGGTCGCTCCAAAGTGCTTCGGCACACTTTGGAGCAATCTGAAAGCCCAGCCACACCGCTGCCCAGCCCCCAGCTCCTTCCCTGGGCACTCAGGACGCACTCCAGCAGCCTTCTTTTTTTTTTTTTAACGGTGACTCCCTGTATTTCCGGAAATAGATCCTGCGCAAATGGAGGCCATCAAGCACGCAACAGTAATGTATTTCTATTTCCAGAAATACAGGGAGTCACCATTTTAAAAATAGTGACTCCCTGGAACAAGAAGATGGCTGCTGGTGCACGTCGCAAGGGCTCCAGAGCTGTTGGGGGTGGCAGCTCCAACTCTGACTCCCTGGAACAGGAAGACAGCTGTTGGCATGCATCCTGAGGGCTAAGGTAAGGAGCTGGGGGCTCGTGTGGCACATCATGGGGGAGGAGCTGAAGTGGGATTCGGCCATCTGAATTCCGCTTTGGCTCTGGAGACTGAAGTGAGTCGGGGCGTGAATCATCCCAAAATGAATTGTACCCACCTCAGAAGCCCCAAAGCAGCCTCCGAGGTGGATCAGGGGGCCCCTGCACAGATCTAATTACCACCCCTTTGCACTCTGAGGATCCCTCTGCTCCTTGAATCATCTAGCCACAGGTAGCACTGGTTATGCCAGGTATTCTGCTTTGGGGGTGGGGGGAACTGTGTCTCCCTGCTTTCCAGGGAGTCACTAATGACGGGAATAGTCATTAAGGGTGCTTCCAGACTAGGCTTTTATCATATCATTGCCCTGCCTCATTCATGGAATTGTACTGTGTGTCTAGATGTTGTCATCATCTGCTTGTAAACCTCCCGTGTTTTCTCACTGCTTCTTCTCTTTTTTTCTCACTGCAGGCAATTCATTAGAGAAGAAAAGACAGAATAGCTACACAGTGTTTCTGGTTGTTATTTCTAGGACCTCTCCATCAGGAAGAACCCCAAAGTAAATTTGGGGGTCTAACCAAGCATCCAAGGAATTTTGAGTTGCACAAAAATAGTTTTTTTTTTTGAAAAACCCAGTGTTTTGAGTTGCACAAAAATAGTTCTGATAAGGCTAGTAAAATTTCTCAGGGTGGGGGAAGTAATCTAAGAACCATGATCGTCACGTAGCCTATCACGGGTGACTTTGAAAAAAAAAAAAGCACGTACGCAAATGGCAGCTCCCATGGGGACCGCCATTTGCGTTCCTTATTTTGGCACGTCTAGTCTACGTAAAGATTTACGTAGACTACGGCGAAAATAAGGGCAACACAAATAGTGTGTCCTTATTTTCGCCGTAGTCTACGTAAATCTTTACGTAGACTAGACGCGCCAAAATAAGGAACGCAAATGGCAGTCCCCATGGGAGCCGCCATTTGCGTACGTGCTTTTTTTTCCCCAAAGTCACCCGTGATAGGCTACGTGACGATTTACGTAACCTATCACGGCTGACTTTGGAAATCTAGCCGTGATAGGTTACGTAGCCTATCACGGGTGTGTGTTGTTGTTTTTTTACTTTACTTTTTTTTTTTGCAATGGCGGCGGTGGCAGCCGGTCAGGAGACCGGCCGCCGCCCCCTCCGAACTGCCGCCGAACTGCCGCCGGGACCCGCCACCGAGAGGGACATTCACCGAAGGTAAGTCCCATCCCGGGGGGGGGCGGGGGGCCGGCAGAGAATTTCCCCAACACTTTCGGGGTGCTGAATGTGTCGGCACTTGGCCTCCCGAAGATTCGTGGAGAAATTCTCCACCAACCCTAGAGTTTTCTCTTCGCATTAGGTGGCCAAAATATTTGAGCTTCAGCTTCATTAACTGTCCTTCCAATGAGCAGTCAGGGTTGATTTCCTTTAGGATGGACTGATTTGAACTCCTTGCAGTCCAGGGGACTAAGAGTCTTCTCCAGCACCACAGTTCGAAGGCATCAATTCTTCGGCGCTCAGCCTTCCTTATAGTTCTGCTCTCATAGCCATACGTTGCTACTGGGAAAACCATAGCTTTGATTAGACGAATCTTTGTCGGCAAGGTGATGTCTCTGCTTCTTACTATGCTATCTAGGTTTGCCATAGCTTTCCTCCCAAGGAGCAAGCATCTTTTAATTTCATGGCTACAGTCACCGTCTGTGGTGATCTTGGAGCCCAAGAAAGTAAAATCTGTCACTGCTTCCATTTCTTCCCCTTCTATATGCCAGGAAGGGATGGGGCCAGATGCCATGATCTTAGTTTTTTTAATGTTGAGTTTCAAACCAGCTTTTGCACTCTCCTCTTTCACCCTCAACAAGAGGCTCTTTAGATCCTCTTAGCTTTCTGCCATTAGGGTGGTATCGTCTGCGTATCTGAGGTTGTTGATAATTCTCCCGGCAATCTTAATTCTGACCTGTGATTCATCCAACCCGGTGTTTCTCATGATCTTGTGGTACATTCCATGGGGTTTTCTTGGCAAGAATACTGGAGTGGGTTGCCATTTCCTTCTCCAGTGGACCACATTTTGTCAGAACTCTCCACCATGACCTGTCCGTCCTGCGTGGCCCTGCACAGCATAGTTTATGGCTTCACTAAGTTACGCACGCCCCTTCGCCACAACAAGGCAGTGATCCATGAAGGGGTGAGTAAATTGGTCCCCTGTTTACTTAGTAAGTGAATGCGGAAAAAAAATTAAAGGGGTGGCATGAAACAGCACAGGACAATAGACTCCATAATTTTTGAAGTATAGATAGAATATGAAGTGGTTCAGGTTTGTTTAAAAACGTTTTACAAATATTTAAGACAGCAACTTTATTAGCATAGGGTGGCTAAAATATTAAATTAAATATTTATGTATAACATTGCATAAGATTGATTATCTCTATAAAAGCTCTATTCAGTTTTAAGGCTGTGATCGTATGCATGCTTTCCTGGAAATAAGTCCCACTGAACAGAGAGGAATTTATTTCTGAGTAAACCTGCATATGATTCTGCTGTAAAATTATTCTGTTTTTATGGTTAAAAGCAACCAATTAGTGTGCACTTTTCATATTGGATGTACCTAAATAATAAATGTAATTTTTGGTTTACATTATGTAAATGTGGCTTCTCCCACCTCCTCAACAATTTAAAATGCTTTCATTTAAAATCAGTCCAACATGCTTTAATAGCATATCTTGATTCCCAAACTCACCACTTATGTTTGGGAACCCAAATGCAACAGAGCCACTGGAGTAAAATCATTAGCCGGCTTTCCTCAACCTCATACCCTCCAGATGTCCCACTTTTGGACCACAACACCCATAATCCCAACCCGGTGCCATGGCAATTGTGGATGATGAGAATTGTGGTCCAATTGTGGACAGCACTAAGTTGGGGGAGGCGGCCATAAGGGTTGCTCAAGAGCCCTCTTCAGAAACCAAATTGATGCCAAATTGCACTGGATAACCATATATGAGTCTATGCCAATGGTCATACATCTACCGTTCCGTGGACTTGGAATTCAGCGCTTCACATCCTGCTACTGACTGCAGACATCTGTACCGTGAGCTGCCTAATTGCATGAACGTGTTTTTAAAATTGATCCCAGCCCATCTCAAAGGCTGATTACAATATAAAGACAAGACCCAGAAAACTTGCAAGAAACAAAACAAAACAAAAACAAAGGTAGAAAGGTCTAAAATCTCTGAGTTCTGGGCCTAATTAAAATACAATAAAAAATTAAATCCCAGCTAGGGATGCTTGAGGAATGCAGTCTTTCTAAATCTGGATGCGAATTGATCTGATCCACATCTCTGGGACTAATATGTGTATCAGAACTTAGATTGCAATCCTATGCATGTTTAGACAGAAAAAAGCCCTACAGCTTCCATCATTCCCCAGTAGGGCTTTTTTTGTTGGTCTAAACATGCATAGGATTGCTCCCTTAGTCACCCGCCACCAGCAAATGCGCTAACAGAGTTCTCAGCTGAAAACACATATCAAAATGCATTTCAAAATACAAAAGTAAATTTTCTTTTAGATTTTTTTTTTAAAAATCGCAGATACATGCAGAAATGGAATGTATGAAAGTATGTAAAAGTGGTTTGTAAACAGAGTTGCAGTCCTAGCTAGAGAAACACAATCACATCTCCAAACTCTCAAATCTGTCCAAGCCCACCTTGGTCTCTCATCATTTGGGGGGGGGGGGTACCCAAAGGAGGCACATGTCCCCAGGCAAGCCTTGCTGTCACGGTTCTTTCTGCAGGGAGTTTCTTCCTGCAACAAAGCAACTCATCCCTCACCATGCCCCTCTCCTGCTTAAAAAGGTGACACGTAAGTCTTTACGTGCCCCACTCTACATTCACCTAACTCAGTTATTTACCCAGCTAATGTACTTGGTGATATTTACAAAAATAACTCCCTGATCCAGTGAAAAAAGACATCATTAGAAGGGGCTGCGGCTTACCACACCCTCTGATGCTTACTATTTGAGAGGTGCTCATAAGTACTTGTTCCCAAATGGCTCCCTAGCCAGCATCTATACATATGAAGTCACCCTCCTCCCCATGTTCTGTTCCCAGCTCAGCACAAAAATTGATATTTTTGATACTGGAGAGCCAGTGTAGTGTAGTGGTGAGAGTG
Source organism: Heloderma suspectum (assembly GCF_057233095.1). Lineage (NCBI taxonomy): Eukaryota > Metazoa > Chordata > Lepidosauria > Squamata > Helodermatidae > Heloderma > Heloderma suspectum. The sequence goes on from NC_139459.1 coordinate 32,252,350, forward strand.
ACGGACTGGGAGCCGGGAGATCCGGGTTCTAGTCCCCACTTGGCCATGGAAGCTCACTGGGTGACTTTGGGCCAGTCACAGACTCTCAGCCCAACCTACCTCACAGGGTTGTTGTTGTGAGGATACAACGGTGAGGAGGAGGATAATGTAAGCCGCCTTGAGTTCCTTGCGAGAGGGAGAAAGGCGGGGTATAAATGCAATAAATAAATAAATAAATAAATATAGTGTTGATGAAAAATGACAGAGCTTATGCAAAATCCAAAGTGGTACTTACAAGTTCAGCTCAATCTACTATTGCTTTTTCTAACAGCAAGCCCAGACGGCAATTACCAGCTGGATTGTAGCTACCCTGATCTAACCTGAGGCACATGAACATTAACTTGGTCAGATCTCCATCACGTTCATTATTTGTACTAACATCACATACGTTTGAATTCTGAATACTTCATACTGCACTCTGTTTTGAGATCCATAGCATTCATCCCACATACTCATGTAGCTAGCCAAACCAAACCCAAGTCACTCAAAATCCTCACCTTAAAAATAAATAATTGAGTGATGCCACATTAACTGCCTCAGCGGTAACACACTGAAATAGAATATATGTAAGCCACCTTGGATTCCTTGCAAGAAGAAAAAAGCTGGGATACAAATGTAATAAATAAATATAAATGAAAATTCTCCAACAGTTTTGTCAGGTCTAAATAACCCTGGCTGGCTAAAGAACTAGACAGGAAGTGTTGTTTTCTGGGCCCAAATGCTCCATTGATCAGGAACCACTCAGCTGTACTTTTCAGATTGTGGCTTATATTTATTTTTGTTTATTTCATTTATATCTCATCTTTCTTCCATCACAGAACTCAAGATGGCTACATGTGGTTCCCAGGTAGTTTCCCCTCCAAGCACTGGCCAGACCCAGACCTGCTTAGCTTCAGCAAGGTAGCTGTCTCATGTGCCTTCAGACCATGCCTGGGACATTATATATAATGTTTCTGGTTCACTCCTAGACTTGTGAGCCAATCAAGGCTCTCAGAGAGAGATATGTCCCCTTCCTATTTTGCTGTTACATGTTTTGGAGAAATGTGAGGCTTGGCAGGGGCCCAGATTTTACAAAGAGCAGATGAAGTAGTAAGTCCCTTTTTATGCTGTACAACTTCAGGCTGCAGGTGGAGGCCTCACATGAGTAAATGCTCACACACACACACACACACTACTTGGAAAACTAGGGAGAAAGCTAAGCTTGAACTCTTCTCCCTAGCTTTCTAGATACAATGACTGATTGATGAAGGGCACAATCCTATGGCTGCTAGACAGCATCTAGATGGCCATAGGATTTTTCGCTTTCTGGGAAGTTCCCAGAAACCTCACTCCCTGACCCTGCCACCTTGTAGGCAGCATGGTTCATCCCTGGCTCTGCACTCTGAAGAGCAGCGTGGAGCAGGCAAAAGGGGGGTGTTTCCAGGGGTAGGGAGGGGAGGAGACCACAGAAGTGTCATAACGATGTGCCGTCTGCCCCCCCACTCCAGCTGGACAACCAAAATCGGCTGTCTAGCTGCAAATGCAGAGTGGCTGGAGTGCGGAGGAGACGATCCCCTCTGTGTTCCACCCACCCTACATTGGATAGCTGGCTGCCTCTGAGTTTTGAGGTGACCAACTATCCCCCATAGGATTGTGCCTTAATTGATGTAGAGGAGCATCCAGTCATGTGAGTCCCCATCTGAAGTGGTACAGCCCCCAAATAGGTCCATCAGATTCATTCCAACATCTGTTTGTGAGATCTAAACTCCTCCACCCCCGTAAGTTTGCAATGGGTTGGTGCTGCTCTCCCCTGCTGTGGCCAAGGACCGTGGCAGCCTTGGTGGTGGTGGGGTATTTATTTATTTATTAAAAATATGTATGTGTTATGTTTTGGCCCCCAAGGCAACTTACTATGTATTTATTTACTAAAACAATATTGTAACAACAGAATTAAGAAAAACAGAAACCCCATTTAAAAAGCAGAGCACAGCATTCATTACACTGTGGATGGGTGCTGGTATTCAGCAGTTTTCATGGTGTTTAGCAGGATAAGTTCTTAAAATGCGTGTCTGCAGCATTTTAAACAGCAGCAATAGCCAAGGCTATTTCAATTAATTGAAAATAAAGCCGTTTCCTTGAATAGCATGAGAAATAAACTCAAGTTTAAATCCATCCTGCCAGGACTGTATGATTAATCATTTAATTAGCTTAACTACCTAACTCTCTTCTTACACAACACATTAAAATGTTATAAACATGACTTTTGGCATCAAAGATTTCAGTACGAGAACCAAGTTGGACAGCACAGTTCAGCATTTGGCTATCGCCCATCTTGGATTTGGTACGCAGTAATAATGTATAAACAAATGTAGACACTTACTGGCACTTACCAACAACAAAACTTGTACTCTTTCTTTCTTTCTTTCTTTCTTTCTTTCTTTCTTTCTTTCTTTCTCTCTCTCTCTCTCTTTCTTTCTTTCTTTCTTCACAATACCCCACTGTCATTTACTATACATCTCTAAGCACATTCTGACAGCAAGAAACATGTTGCATTATTATGCTCAACATAGTTACCATTACAAAATGTATTTTAGTTTCTTTTTTCTTTTTAAATATGCATTATTTCTGTCAAGGAATGCCTTGAGGGGAAAAATTATTTTAATTCCATATGGCTTGGCACTTGTACTCCATAAGCTATTTCAGAAAAGCTACTATGCAAAAATGCCAGGTTGGCTCAAAGTGTGTTGGCCATATTAAAATGTTTCATGGTCCCCAAGCAGTAGCAACTGCCCAGTGGCAGCCATTACAGGGCTTGGAAGGAGAAAATACCAGAGGCTCATGGTGCCTTTTGTATTAAATGGTTTATTTACAAACACTGAGTCTGAGTGGGACTGGATGGAAGGAAAAAGCAGGCAGGCACAGAGGCAATGGTAGGCCAGAGACATCAGGACATAGTTATGTCATTTGCCTTTAAAATACCCTGCTAGCTGATCTTTTTTAACAGTGGCCCTCGTTGGTATTAAAGCTAGATCCTTTTGCATGCAAGCCACATGCTATACCACTTCCCCAAACAGTTTTTAAGAGTGGAACATTATTTGAGAGAGGCTTCATTTCTGAAGGGATATATACATCGGGCCAGTTAATTAACCCTCGAGGAGCTGCGATGCATGCCAGCTGACATTATGAATAAGCAACCCCCAATCGGGGGGTTTTCAGGGGTGGTCATGTGGTATGAATCCAGCCAGTGGGGGTTATTTGAGGGCTAAACAACCCTTGCATAACCCACTGTCTGTTGTAGGGTTATGCGGGGGTTGTTTAGCCCTTAAATAACTCCCTCCTGCCAGGTTTACGTGACATGACAACCCCTGGTTCATAATAGTGGCCAGCAGGTACTGCAGCTTCTCAAGAGTTAATTAACCCACAATGGACTGCCATGTCATGCAAACTGGGTCATTGCTTTGCCCAACTATTGCCTCTGGTCAAACGGCTTCGGCAGGTTTGGGAAAAAACAGAGAAGCCAACAAAGCCTGTTTGCCAGAGGCAAAATTTGATCCCTCTTTCATAATACCTTTCTGATCTCTCTTTCAAAATACTTTCAACTCTTTGGGAAGGGGGAAAAAAAAGATTCTCTCCATTTCAAGACTCTAAAGCAGTAACAATCCACAAAAGCAACAGCAACCCACATAAGCCTACTTCTTGCCAGCCAGCTATAAAAACTCAGTCCATGTTTCTCCTTCTCTGGCCACAGCAGCCAGAACACTGGCCTCAGCTCTCACTCTGGCACATAGGTTTAAACTTCACACCTTGGTTTACGAACATCAGGTGGACATCAATGCTCATGAAGCAAGTAACTAACTTCAGCTATCCAGCTATGTAAAAGCCTAGAGACTAGGGATGGCAGAGAATTTCTCCATGAATCTCCAGGAGGCCGAATGCCAACGCATTTGGCCCCCCGAAATTGTTGGTGAAATTCTCCACCGGCCCCCCGCCCCCCCCGGGATGGGACTTACCTCGTGCGAATGTCCCTCTTGGCGGCGGGTCCCGGCGGCGTTTCGGCGGCAGCGGCCGGTCTTCTGACTGGCTGCCGCCGCCGCTGCCATTGCAAAATAAAAAAGGAAAGTAAAAAAAAAAAACACACCCGTGATAGGCTACGTAACGATTTATGTAGCCTATCACGGCTAGATTTCCAAAGTCAGCCGTGATACGCTACGTAAATCGTCATGTAGGGATGGTGGAGAATTTCTCCATGAATCTCCGGGAGGCTGAATGCCAATGCATTCGGCCCCCCGAAATTGGTGGCAAAATTCTCCGCCGGCCCCCTGCCCCCCCCGGGATGGGACTTACCTCGTGCGAATGTCCCTCTCGGTGGCGGGTCCCGGCGGCATTTCGGCGGCGTTTCGGCGGGGGAGGCTGGTCTTCTGACCGGCTGCCGCTGCCGCCATTGCAAAATAAAAAAGTAAAGTAAAACAACAACAACACACACCCGTGATAGGCTACGTAACGATTTACGTAGCCTATCACGGCTAGATTTCCAAAGTCAGCCGTGATAGGCTATGAAAATCGTCACGTAGCCTATCACGGCTGACTTTGAAAAAAAAAAAAAGTGCGTACGCAAATGGCGGCGCCCATGGGGCGCCGCCATTTGCGTTCCTTAGTTTGGCACGTCTAGTCTACGTAAAGATTTACGTAGACTACGGCGAAAATAAGGGCAATGCAAATAGCGTTCCCTTATTTTCGCCGTAGTCTACGTAAATCTTTACGTCGACTAGACGTGCCAAAATAAGGAACACAAATGGCGGCGCCACCCGTGATAGGCTATGTGACGATTTACATAGCCTATCACGGCTGACTTTAGAAATCTAGCCGTGATAGGCTACGTAAATCGTTACATAGCCTATCACGGGTGTGTGTGTTTTTTTACTTTACTTTTTTTTTTCGCGGCCAGGTAGACGGGGCGCTCCTCCCCGGCCTGAATTTCGGCGGCGAGGGATGGGGTGCCTCCCCGCCGGCCTGAATTTCGGCCGGGCGAGGCGGGGCACCTTCCTCCCCTCGCCTGAACTTCGGGGGGAGAAGCGAAGCGCCTCCCCCCCACCGTGAAGCAAGCTGCGGGACAAGGTAAGTCCCTTTCGTCCATCCCTATCACGTAGCCTATCACGGGTGACTTTGAAAAAAAAAAAAGCGCGTACTCAAATGGCGGCGTTCCTTAGTTTGGCACGTCTAGTCTACATAAAGATTTACGTAGACTACGGCGAAAATAAGGGCAACACAAATAGATACGCAGAGGAAGGGAGAACAGTGGCTTTGAAATTGCCCAACAACAGCTAGCACTTCGGCAACAGCCTATGAAAGCAGGCACACAGGGCACCTCGTCACAGTCTTCCCCGCTATGGGGAGATGTACTGTCAGTACATAGGGCAGTATCCAACTGTGTCATTCCGACAGTGCAAATGACATTGCAGTAGCGGAAACTAGGTTCTATTCTGAACTATGTGCAAGAGGAGAATCCAACTAAAGTTACATTTGCGGAAGTGCAGTTCCATAAGAGCTTACGCAAGTGGTTGTGCATTATTCTTGCACAACCCGTTGTGTGTAACTTTTGTGCAACCCATGGTGCAACTGGTTGTGCTTGCACAACTGCTTGTGCAACTGCTTGTACAACCAGTTGCGCAAGTGTAATGGGCAACCACTTGGAAAGATTCAGTGGAGCTCTGCTGGCGCTATTTGAGTTTGTGCAGTGGCACCGTTGGATACTGCCCATTTACATTAACATATGCACATTTTATGATAATCAGTGCCCTCTTGGGTCCTCTTTTGGGGTGATGCATTTCTTCTTCTTTTGGTGACGTGTAAGTGACCATCCTATCGCTCAGATTATGGGGGGAAAGGTAGGGGTTTCTACTGATTCAGCTCAGGCTTTGGGCTCTGGCTGAATCCAATGCACATTCTTACTTCCTTCATTTATTCCTCACTGCAGGCTGAAAAAGAAATGTTTTAAAGTCCTAAGGGCAATTCCTCAGGTTTTTGTAGCCAGCAACATTTTTTTTTGGCCCCCCAAAAATCAATCCCCCCCCAGATGTCTATGTGCAGCCAGGATAATGACAGCCTCCCCCCACCCCAATACCTCTCCAGGCCACCTTCCTGGTTGAATGGAAGAGGAGAAAAAGTTCTGGCCCAAAGAGGAAAGAAAGAAAAGAGTGAATAGGATGCATTATGAGAAAAAAAGAGGAAAAGAGAAAATAATGCCTCAGGTGGGTGGATGGATGGAATTAATGAGAAGATGGTTGCTAAATTCTGTAACTGAATAGAGAACAGAGCCAGTGTGGTGTAGTGGTTAGAGTGCTGGACTGGGACTCGGGAGATCTCAGTTCAAGTCCCCACTTAGCCATGAAACTCACTGGGTGACTTTGGGCCAGTCACTGACTCTCAACCTGTCCTACCTCACAGGGTTGTTGTGAGGATAAAACAAAGAGGGGGAGGACCATGTAAGCTGTCTTGGGGCTCCTCACAAGAGGAAAAAAGGTGCGATATAAATGTAATAATCAATCAATATGAGTTAAGGTTCTGTATTTCCACTGATTCCCTGATGTCACGGCTATTTCATAAGCCCTATTCAGGAATTTGTAAAGTACATATTATTTCAACATGTGAGTGATGAGGAACACGGCTGTGCTGAGTAGCTCTGCCCCTGAGGTCTGTACATCACACAGCATCTCCTCTGGTGTACATGCTGGTGTGTACAGCATGAACATCTGCAGGGAAGGGGCTTTTTCCTGTACAGCTGTATGTGCATATACATGCTGCATGTGTGGATGCCTGGGAGAAGGGCTAGAAGTGCACATGATGTCAAGGAATGGAGATACTAGCCAGAATATACAGCGGCTGGGTGGCAGGCGCTGGCGCAGCACTTGGGGCAAACCATGCCAGGTAAGGGGAACAAGGGAGAGATGTATAATATCTGTCCCCTGTTCTGGGCCTGTCCAGAGCCAAAGGATGGCTGGGGGAGGCGCAACTCCATCTTCTGGCCTTCATTTGCTGCTCTGCAATGCCAGGTCTGTTATCCAGAAAACATCCCTCATCCATGACATGATCCTGGATGAGGGAGCAGACCTGGCATGTATCATGGAGACCTGGCTGGCTGAGGCTACTGCTCCGACTCTTGCGGCCATGTGTCCAGCCAGATTTTCGTATGCACAGCAGCCAAGGGCTGGGGATTGGGGAGGGGGAATTGGCTATTATCTACCGGGAGTCCTTGGTCTTCACCAGACCCCCTCTCCAGGATACCAAGGTTGCTGAGTGCATGTACTGGAGGTTGGGCCCAAAGGGCAGTCTGGGGATTCTGCTGGTGTACTGGCCACCCTGCTGCATGACTGACTCCCTGGCCGAGGTGCTTGAGGTGGTCTCTGATGTGTGTGTTCAGTCCCCTAACTTATTGGTGTCGGGGGACTTCAATGTGCATTCAGAGGTTGTCCTCATGGGGGTACCTCGGGACTTCATGGAGACCATGGCTTCTGGGGAGCTGCACCCTATTCCAACTGGGCCCACCCATTTAACTGGTCATGCGCTACACCTTGTGTTTGTTTCTGGAGAAGTGGGGAGTGATCTGGAAGTTGGGGGTATATCCACCACCCCCTTGTCATGGTCAGATCACTATCTGGTGACTTTGGACTTCTCGGTTCCACAACCCCTCCGCAGGGGTGGAAGACCCATTAAAATGGTCCACCCCAGACATCTTATGGATCCCAGTGGACTCCTGAACATGCTTGGGGATTCTCTGGAGTGCGCAAACGGCCACTTGGTCGAGACCCTTGTGGGTGGCTGGAATGCTGCAATCACTGGGGCATTAGATCAGGGGGCTCCTGAACAGGGCCCAGACTGCACCATGGTTCAATCCGCAGTTACGAGCTCACAGGAGGTGAGATGGCTAGAGCGCCAGTGGCGGAAGTCTCGCTCCAAAGATGATCAGATACGGGCTAGAGCTGTATCTTCAGCCTGTCACGTGGTGGTGAAGGCAGCAAAAGAGGAATATTATACTGCCTCTATCGCTCTGTCTGCAGAGTGCTGTCCCAGGAGGCTGTTCCAAGTGGTCCGGAGCCTGGTCGGTTCAGTTGCTCTGGAACTGCTGCAGCATTCTAAGGCCTCCTGTGAGGCCTTGGCAAGGCACTTTGCAGATAAAATTGATTGGATTAGGGGTGTTATTCCTTGCACCGTGGATACAGTTAGTGAGCAAGAGGCGGTCTGTGGCTAGGGATGTACGAATTGTGCTGCTTGACTTCAGTGCTGCTTGACTTCCACAGTTTGTGGCCAGTGCTCCGTTCCACCATTTACAAGCCCCCAGAATTCTCCTCCTTTTTTTCCATTCCCAAAATTACAAAGATAAATCCGTACCGAAAACCGTAATTCCGGTGTTTTAAAGAAAGAAAAAACCTTTTAAAATGACCATGCTGCTCCAGGACCGGCATGGTCATTTTAAAAGGTTTTTTCTTTCTTTAAAACAGCATTGCTTTAAACAAAGAGTTTATTGCTCAGGCACACCTAAGACAGCCTTCTTTTGGGAAGCCCCTAGGAAGAGGAAGTGTTTTGGCTGAAAGTAAATGGAGACGGAGGATTTCAATTTAAAAAGAACACCCACAAACAAGGCGGTGAGCACAATTCATTTTTTTAAAAAACTTACATATTTATTATCGGAATATACTACACTGTGTTTTTATTTATGAAAATTCCATGACTCTTTGTGGACGATGAAAAAAAAGCCACATGACTGCTGGCTCCGCAGGACCTCGTGGTGCCATTCTGCAGAGGATTCCGTGGCATGGACTGAAGGGAATTTGATCCCATTTCAGTCCGTCACGGAATTCTCTGACATCTAGGGATGTACGAATGTCCCCTTACCTGGCTCTGCCGGGTTCCGCTGGGGGGGGGGAGGCACTCCGTCCCTCCCCCCAGAATCCTCGCTGGGGGGGAGGCGCTCCACGCCTCCCCCCCCAAATCCTGGCCAGCCGGCTCTGCTCCACGGGGATTCCGCGGAGCCGCCAGCCGGCTCCGCCAGCAGCCAGACATCCGGCCGCTGGCTAGCAGGGATGCAAATGGCGGCGGCCATAGCCGCCGCCGTTTGTGTCCCTGTAGTCAACCATGATAGGCTATGTAAAGACTTACGTAGCCTATCACGTCTGGCTTAAAAAAAACACAAAAAACACGCGTACGCATCGCTACGCTATTTGCTATGCTATTTGCGTAGCTACGCTATAAATAGCTGTGCTATTTGCTATATAAATAGCAATGCTATTTATATAGCAAATATAATGCTATATAAATAGCTACGCTATTTGCGTTCCCCTTATTTTCGCTGTCTTAGTCTACGTAAATATTTACGTAGACTAAGACGGCCAAAAATAAGGAACACAAATGGCGGCGGCCGTAGCTGCCGCCATTTGCGTACGTGTGTTTGTTTGTTTTTAAGCCAGACGTGATAGGCTACTTAAGTCTTTATGTAGCCTATCACGTCTTGTAAAAAAAACAAACGACAAGACTGCAAATGGCAGTGGTGGCAGCCGGTCGGAAGACCAGCCGCCGCCAAAGCCGCCGCCGCCCGGACGATCCACCCCAGGTAAGTCTCGTCCCGGGCGGGATCCACGGGGGTGGTGGGGGGGTGGCAGGCCATTCCGCCACAGATTTTGGGGGGCCGAATGCACTGGCATTCGGCCTCACCGAGATCCGTGGCGGAATTCTCTGACATCCCTACTGACATCCCTATCTGTGGCAAACCGGTTTTGTGGGATCGGTTCCAGCTTCTTCCTTCTGATGAAGTGGACAAGGTGCTTTCATCTGTAAGGCTGACCACCTGCTTACTTGATCCTTGCCCATCTTGGCTCATTATGAGCTGCAGAGAGAGGCTGGGTGGGGGGATCAGGGTGGTGAATGCCTCCCTTGAGGAGGGAGTGATGCCATCTGCTCTCAAGGAGGCAGTGATAAGACCGCTTTTAAAAAAGCTTCTTTAAAAACTAGACTGACTGCTGGGCAGGGGATGGAACTGAATATCATGGTGGAGGGCATGGATGACTACTAGCACAGTGAATAGGAATATTCGAGTCTGCAACGTTTTGTTGCAGGTCCCACTTGTTCCCTCTATTTCCGATGTTCAGAGGTGAGTGTCAGTTCTTATACAGCTCAAACGCCACTATCTACACATAAGAAGATATCAGTGTGCTTGGGAAACCCTGTGTTTTGCAGAAATACAAACAAATCTTAAAGGAAAAACAGCCTAATGGGGGAATCCTAAAAACATCCAAATGAGAACTAGACATGCTCAGTGGGCACAGAATTCTGGCTTTTGGGGTGGGGGATGGAAGAACATGTGGAATAGGAAATGCAATAGAGTATCCTGCAAGAGGGCATGTTTGACTGACTGGAACCCTGAACAGGAGCATTGCAGCATTTAATTGCTGGTCCCACTTGGTTTTGATAATTTTTTAGGTTGTTGTTGTTTTAATATTTATTGAGTTTACTCACATTGTCACTTAATCTTTTCTTGGGCTGTTTCATGGTTACCTATTATTTCCCTAACAGACAGAAATGGCCTCTTTCCCCTTTCCATGCAGCGATGGTGGGGTCTTCTAAAATAGTAGCATGCAATTGTAAGACCTTCAGAAATTGAAGACGGTGGAAGGTTTACCATGGTGTTACTGTTAATGAGATGATTTCACTTAAATTTGTCATGCCTACTCTGCCTCTCAGAATGGGACTGGTTCCATAGGGGGGCAACATTGGACATTTGCAAGGGCCCCGAGACTGGTAGAAGGTCTACAGTGGTAGAGGGACCACTGCCCTAATAGTGCTACCATTTCTACTTTGCCCAGAATATCCAAGAAGATTGGATGCAGCCTACGAGAATGCTCAGCGTCCATGTCTTGCCTCTTCCAAGCCAGAGAAGTCCAGTGAGGGTGCCATACTTGAGGGTCCCTGGGACAAAACACAGACATACATACTCCGACCTGCCCTGTGAGGCAGGACAGGTTGAGAAATGCTTTTTTCTGAATTAAGACCTGCCACCCTGGATACCTTAAATCTGGGCATGTAGAAACCCAAACTTCTGGTATTTTGAAGGAAAAGGGGAAGACCTTAGTCAGTTACCTTCTACTTAGCCAGGTAGCTTTAGGCACAAGCATCCAAGCACATGGGTGAAACTAACTAATCCTGTGAGGTAGCCAAGTTATTCAGTCAACTCCAGGCATCCAGGATTTATTAAATGATTCAAGAGAAGTGAGTAGGAGAATAAGAATCAGCTCAAACGAGATCTTTCTAGCTAACATATGACACTGTTACAGTTCCTGAGTTAGTTCCAGCAACTTACATAAGGCACAGCATCCTTGTTGTGGTGAGACACATGGACTCTTTCTTAGGCCAAGCAGCAATTAGCGATCCTCAGGGCTAACAGAGATAACATCTAATTATAGCTAGACCCATTTTTATGTTTTGTTCAATGAGGGGAGAGGATTGGCATGGGTGAAGCAAGTGTCCAGTCATATAGGATCTTGGGGCTTTCTAGGTCCAACACTTTCATATGGATGAGCTTTAGAAGATGTACACCTGACCTGAGATGTCCCTCTTCCCTATCTGCCAGATGCTCCTTGTGTATTCAGGTCAGGCAGAGCTCACAATCTACATGTTTTTCTCGCTTTGCTGTAATGGAAAAAGAAGTTACTGTATAGGCGTAGAGGCATTCTTAACGTGACAGAAGGGTTGAAGCTGGCTTTCCATCATAGCTCCCAAAATCCTGGAGCCAGTTCAGGGGTAGGCAATGCCTGGGAGTCAGGGGGCTGCAATGCCCCATGCAAACCCCTGGTACCTGCACCCCACCTCACCGAAATTGCCACCAAATTAATTGTGGTGGCAAAAAAGTGGTGATTTTGCAATCATGCTCCTGGGAGCAAGGCAGAGGAACACAAAAATGGCCATGGGGAAGGGCATGTATTGTCCACCCCTGAGATAGTATGCACTGATTTTTTTTTAAAAATAAAACCCTTAAGTCCACATTCACTATGGTTTACACTACCAGGCATTTTCTTTATTGACTGTATGCTAATGTGTGGATATCCTTCCATGACAGCTACCAATAAAGGCACCCATTGGAATGTTTAGTAGGAAAACACATGATACGATGTCATTGCATCATGTGTTTTTCTATCTAGATGATACAGCAAGTGGAAGATGACTTAGGCAAATGGCTGTTTGGGGCAGTAAATGCAAATTTAAAGTAACATCTTTATTTGAGTCTGATAACTGTTACGAAGTGGCCAGAAAAGAGGTTTGACCACTGGTCTTCTGTTGAATCCTAATAGCTCGAACTCCTCTATTTGTTTGTGTTTAGAAATGTAAAATGTCGGTAGTCTGACCCTCATGACTTGATTCCCTAGAATACTCAACAAAAAGGGGGAGCGAAAAAGAAGGAGAAAGATGGAGGAAGGAAAACGGGATGGGGCTGTAGAAAAGGAGATAATAAAATAATCTGTTGTGTTTCAGTCTTGCCTAATGTTCTTCTTGCCAAGAAAAGCTACAAAAATTGCTCATGGGTTCTCTCACTTGCTTCCTCTGAAACTCCGGACAAACAACTGGAAAAGGGTTAACCAAGGGGTTGCAAGTTCCTTATTGTAGAAGGTGCAAAAGACTGGGGGGATGGTTGCTTTGTATGGTCAGAGGTACGACTTGGGCAATCCCTGCCCCTCCAAGACAGTGTAGGCTAGAAAAAAATGGACTGATTTCTCTGTCTGCTAATAACAGCTCCTAATGTTGTTTATATAGCTTTCTGGGAGCGTCAACTGATGTAGATAGCACTGGAAACCTTCAGGCATAATTAACTTCTGTAGCCTCTTAATGCAGTTTCACCTATAATCCACAGTTATATTCTACAGAAGAGCGTAATGGCTCTTCCAATCCAAGATTGCAACATTTTGTGGATTAGTCAATGATTAAAGCCAGGCACAATTTTTTTTAAACCCAACCATGTGGTGTACATTATCTGCATACATCAGTTGTAATGGTGAACACACTGCCCATGACATATTTTTAAAGTCAGTTTGCTGAGAATATCCCCTGTTGATACATCTGACAGGAAAAGTGATGAATAGATAAAATTGCACACGCTGGCCTCAGGAAATATTATATTAGAAAGATCTGTCACAATAGGAAAATACATCTATCAACTTAAAAAAAAAATCCTCCTGGAATAGACGTATAGGTGGATGTAGATAGGATGTGTCTGTAGGAAGAATGAAATTTTGCTAAAATGTGGTTTCTTTTGCTTTATATGCTGCAAGGGACTACATTACATGCTAAAATATACATTTTGATATTTAATATTATTATGAATCATTCATATATCACTTTTCAAAAGTGGAAGATTTTTCAGCCAGCACCTTTCAGTGGATGAGTAGCTCTCAATGATACAAGAATATTTCATGCAAGTACCAGATATGAACTACATAACCAATACTTTAAATTTAGACTGACCTGAGAGTATAGAACATGGAATGTATTCACACAGTAAACATCCATGTTAGTTGTCCGAGTTAGATCCTTCCTCTCTTTGAAAAAAGTCCTGCTTGCTTGCTGCTTATTTCCATATGTTCCATAAAATAATACAAATAACTGTAAATGTAACATTGATCTTTGCTTGAGGTAGAGCTAAAATATGGCCATTTTAAAAAAAATGTAATCAGGATTGGACAGTTTTAATGTTGGTTTGTACATTCCTGCAGTTCAAATCTTCTTTTTCATGACTTAAAATGGATTTGTGTGCTTGTGTACCAACACATTCTACTCTGTCCCAGACCAGTTACCCATGGACAATTATGATGACAGATTTAGGGCATAATCCTACTGTGATGCCCATAAGCCCCTGAACTCAGAGGCTTATGGGCATCCTGTGCAGAGCGGGAGGAGCAGCAGAGGCCTCTGTGCTCTTCCCACTCTGCATTTTGGTTAGATGGGCTTTTTTGCCCATCTAGTTGGGGCTCTGCAGAGCAGGAGGGGAGGAGGCTGGGGATATGTCATATCCCGGCTTTCCCAGTCCCCTCCCCTCCCTGCCCACCAGCATGCCCCCTTTACCCCTTCTCTGAGGTTGCCTTTGCGACCTTGGAGAGGCAGCCAGCATGGTTCTCTCACACCAGATGCGAGGTGGAGGGGCAGTGAGTGTGGACTTCTGCATCCGTGGCTGGAGTGCTGTCTCCAACCTCAGATCCATGAATCCAAATTATCCTATGTCCCCCCAGACTCTGTCTAGGGGCCATAGGATTCTCCCTCTAGGCAGAATCCTATGCATGTTTAGTCAGAAAGAAGTTCTGCATTTATGTATATCAACCAGATGTGTGTGCATGTACGTTTGTACGCACGTATGTGAATATCTATCTATCTATCTATCTATCTGTAGGGATGGCGGAGAAATCCACCACGGACTCCAATAAGGCCGGATTCTAAAGAATCCAGCCCCCCAGAGTCCATGGCAGAATGGACTATTCCCCCCCGCCATCCCGCGAAGTTCTGTTGGGACGGACCCTACCTGCTGCCAGCCGGGTCCGGGTCCGTCCTCTTCAGTCCGCAGCCGTCTGCTGCCGGGCTGCGGACACAAATGGCGTCCGGTGTAGCGGATGCCATTTGCGTCCCTGCTTTTGCCGTGATAGGCTACGTACATATTTACATAGCCTATCACAGCAAACAGGAGGGACGCAAATGGAGTCCGCTACACCATTTGCGTCCCTGCTCTTTGCCGTGATAGGCTACGTAAATATTTATGTAGCTTATCACGAAAAGAGCAGGGACGCAAATGGCGTCCACTGCACCAGACACCATTTGTGTCCGCAGCCCGGCAGCGGACGGAAGTCCGGCTGCGGACTGGCCCAGCAGGCGGCTTCTTGGACTCGCCGTGGAGTGGAGCTGGCCAGAGAGGATTCCGGGGGGAGGGATGGATCGCCTCCCCCCCCCCGCGGACGCCTCGAAGCGGACCGGTGAGTGGGGTTCGTACACCCCTATCTATCCGGAAAGCCATTGTGTAATACTGATTTATTTGGTACCAGTTGTTCAGTATTCTGGCTGCAACTTGATACAGTTATATAAGTAGTGGAATCCTATACATGTCTACTTAGAAGTAAGTCTCATAGTTTCCAATGGAGTTTTCTCCCTTATGTGTATAGGATTGCAACCTTATTTTCTGTCTTTTGCTATATCCCTGTGAGAAAATAGAAGAATAATCAAATAAATAAAGGTCATCCTAGGTCATCAATGGTGTATGCACTTGGAAGAGGCAGTGAAGGGATTGTTCTTCCTCCAAAATTAACCCTGCGTATTTGAGCAGGGCTAGTGAACATGACCAACTGCTCGTGGCAACTAGGTCATATTATTGCAGCCTGCAATAGCTCTACTCATAACCAACATCTATAACTCATCTGCCACTCACCAGCACTTCACCACCACCCATCTTCTGGACTGAGTGTGTTGTGTGCAGCCCTGCCATGTCTCTTTCTGTCAAACAAGCTAAATGACCTACTGACAGTGAGCCACCATAGCCAGGGAGAAAAGGCAGCTTCTATACAATGACGGTCACTTCCATCTTCCCACAGCAACTCTAACCACACATCAGAGAATACCATAGAATGCCATAGAATTTCAGAAAGTTTAACCAGCAAATGCTTAAAAGTCTCTGATGGTAGTAATTTCTGTCACAAACCAAATTATGTTTTTTTTAATTATATTTTAATATAATTTAGATCCCATTTTTCCTTATCCAAGAATAAAGTCGAAACAACTCACAAGACAAAATTTATAAAACATCGTCATAAAACAAACAAACAAACAAAACTACTCACAAAATGCAAATCTGGCTCTCTCACAAAAAAAAAAAAGCAGGCAAAAAAATACAACTCTACAGCAAGAGCAGACAACAAATAACGGATTTAGACTGAAAACTTGAGAGAGAGAGAGAGAGATAGAGAGGCATTGTAGCCAAAGGTCCCAAACACAAATCAGAGTGGCAAATGCTATGGTCAGATTGACAATGGCAAACACCTCCCACTCCCCAAAGGGGGTAATTTGCATATGCAGCAGCATCCACAGCATAAGCTGTTGCATAACGGTGCTATCCTCTACATGACAACTCAGAAGTAAATTCCATTAAGCTAAATGGAGCTTACTCCCAAGAAGTTGGGTACAGGATTGCAGCCTATGCATCTTAATCTGGGAGTCAGTTCCACTGAATATACTGGGGCTTACTTCCAAGTAAATACGTCTCAGATTAGGCTGCATGTCAGTAGTACAATGTTGATTAAGATCTGCATTAATCTATTCAATTACCTGTGCTTTTAAAGTGTGCAGAATGCACAATTATGCCAGTGTAGAAGTTAATGTGATGTGCATCAGCAATATCTTCCGCTGTTTGTGTTCTTGAATGGGAAACATGATTTGAACGGCAATTCATAATATGGCCACAATAGCAATATAAACTGCTTTGTAATAACCGCACGATCTACTTTTGTTTCTCCCTCTCCCTAACAGACAATTGCAGTGTCTGCAGTGGCAAATATCTGGAAAATTAATAGAACAGGCCTCATGCACCCCAAATACAACACTTATTTGGTTCAAATGTCACAACATGTGCATCCCATCATTTGATCATCACTGCAGCATTAAACAGGGTTTGCATACATGAATAAGCCTGGTGTCTCCAATGTGGTGCTCATGGATACCTTTTTTTGGCAACCACCAGATCCCCTCCCCGTCCTGATTTTTATTATTTCTTAAGAATATTTTTAAATAAAACATTTTTTTAAAAAATGGGAGGCTGGGATATAGCAAAATGATGCTGCCCTCCAGTGCCATCTTTATTTTGGTTCAAAAGAGTGTTTTTGTGTTAGGGAGCTCAGACCCCACCTGTGTCTTTTACTTACCTTCTTCAGCAAGTTACTTTTCTTTTGCTCTCACCAGTTTGCCTTCTGAAAAACAGGTGTTTCATGTCCAGCCATGTCCTCCATGGCAGCCATTTTATGAATGGGTACCCCCCCCATGGCAGCCATTTTTATGAGAGTGCCCTCAACACTCTCTCAAAATTTCAAATGTGTCCATCGACCCTGAAAAGGTGGGGGACCCCTGGAAAAAACCATCACAGTTCAATTTCATAATTAGCTCGCATCACCTCAAACTCATTAGTTTATCCATTCAGCAGAAAATCAAGGGGCAGAGGGAGGCAGACAAAGATAACACTGCATGTATATTAATGTTTTAGCAGGATTTTCCCCACCCCCCGGAAGCATCAACTGACAAGCTGAGAAAAATTCTGGGAGAGAAAGCGAGCAAGGCAAAGATAACACCATGGGTCTGCTTCTATTCCAGTCAGTCTGTCCTCACTCACTCACTGCAGGTCCACTACCACAAACCATGGACAAACAAATCTGTTCATTTCCATTTCTCAGTTTTCTGGTCTTAAATTTGGTTTGTTGCAAGAATGTCTCCAATCTTAAGTTTGGTTTGTCCCAAACAGTGAGAATTTTTTTAAAGCTCACATGAAAATTAGTGTGCGTTTCTGTGCAAAATTTTCCTAATACATGCTATACATATGTTATTTTAGGTTATTTGAGCAGATCATTCTCTCCTCCCATTTGTCGTATTCTCCTTTCTCTCTCTCTCTCTCTCTCCCCCTCCCTTTCTTCCAATCCTTTCTTTGCTGGACTCACATGGTTTTTTTTAAAAAAAGAACATAAAATGTTCAAGTTTGAGGTGGATCAAAATAATATTTCTACACTTAGGGTCAGCTCCTCAGGGGATGTATGGGAGACTAGCAAGGGAAGGAAGGGATGAGTCGGAGGCACTGCTGCAAATCATTTTTGCAATTAATCTTTCTATAGAATATATGCTCAGAGGCATAATGCATGATGATCTTCCGTTAAATCCTTTGCATGGGTTCCATGCAGGTCTCAAGAGAACTGTCATATTTGGGAAGAGGTCACAGATATCTTCCCCCCACCCCACCCTGCTGCCAATGCGGAATGTGCCAAAAAGTATTCCTTGTGTCTTGTTGATACACATTGAAGATGTAAGAGACTCTAGAGCCTGTCAAAGGAGCAATTGCTGTAACAGATGGATGCTATGAGGCAAAATGAACGGAACAGGAGATGATTTTTTTCAACAGGAACGCCATACATTTTCATACTTTTAAATCAGTATTTAAACTTCATTCAGATATTACTGTCTGTGCGTGTTTGGAGGGGATGGAAGGAACACTGAATTGTCTATCCAGGCAAACCTCACATATATGACTGGATTCTGTGCATACGTTTGCTATGGAGATATGTGAACTTGAAGGGATAGCTATAATATTGATTTATAACAAAGGATCACATGTCAGGATTTCCCCCCCAAATGAAACATGTAAATATCAAAACAATGATTATCCTTGCTGGCACAGAGTCCTGGAGTTGTTAGCGATACCCTCCAGTGTTTACTTCAGCCCATTCTAAGGTAATTGTGCACCTGTTCATAGCTACGATATTCACCACAATATTTGATATAGAAGTCAAATAGACACTAAAGCAGGAGGTCCCCTCCCACACACACACATTACACTGGGGCTCTTTTACATATTTTCTGCTCAAGTCACATCAGCCATGGAATAACATGTTGGTTCTGGCGATGGAAAGTCAGAAAATCAAGAGGGTAACAGATTGCTAAGAAATCAGCTATGGCAAGTTGTTCTTTCCCCAACTTGGTGTCCTCCAGATGTGTTGAACTACAACTCCTATCACTTCCAGCTAGCATGGCCAATGCTAGGAGGTGCAGTCCAACACATCTGGAGGGCACAGGTTGGGAAGGCTGACCTATGCTTTTAGCCTGCTTTGGAAAACATGACAAGCATCGAATTCTTACAGGGTAACACATTTGGGATTAGGGGCTTCAAGTGCAAAACAGTGCAGGCTGTATTAAGCACAACAATTCATTTTGTAGACATTAAGCAATGCTAAACTCCACCCCTTTTTCCAGGCAAGGGTACGCAGCTAGTGATGGAGTCGGAAGCCGAAACATTTAGGTCTAAATGTATTTTGAAATTACTCTGTTGTTAGTCTATCCAACTTTCATGTCTGTCTTTCTGTCTGTCTATCTATCTATCTTGGACCTAAGAAAAAGATTCTGTAACCACAAATCTGTGATTCTTATCAAAAACTGGACAAGTCTGTTGCAAGACATTCCAACTCTCCTGCACATAGTCTCTCCATAAAGTTGGTTCCAATAGAACAAACAAAAGACACTGACATGCTTGACAAAAGGGAAAACTTCTGGATCTATAGACTCAGAGCTCTTAGTCCAAATGGCCTTAATCTGGAGGACAATTCATAAGCATTATACCACTCATACCCGTTTTTTCTCCTAAAGAACTTTGAACTCCGGGCATTCCAGACTACCACTCCTGATACCCATTTAACAGCACAGCTACTGATGAGGGCAGAAGCTGAAATGTTTAGCTTAAATATATATATTTTAATACTCTGTTGTTTCTTTCCATATTTGTTTATTTATTTAAAACATTTGTATCCCACCCTATATCATTAAGATCTCAGGGCAGCATACAGATAAAATCAATTTAAACAGTATAAAACAATAAATAATTATTAAACCATTAAACAAGCTAATACCAATTAAAAAAATCTAAAACAATAAAACAGTTAAAACAGTGTGCAGCTTTAAGGAATTCAATTAGCCCTCAAAGGCTTTGGTGAAAAGCCATGTTTTAACTTGGCACTGAAACATTGTTAGTCTGTCTGTCTGTCTGTCTGTCTGTCTTTCTTAGAGTCTTGCTTTCCTTCCATGACTATCTCAGCTTGGATGCTTTATACGACCCTGTACATTATCCATGCCCTGTTGTATGTATTTAATTCACATTAGCAATATGAGGCAGCATCCATAAATACAGTTGCTATACTCTGAAAAGCAGCCTGGAAGTACTACTCCATTTGTGAAAGTTAATTTGCTTTTTCACAAAAGGCAGCAGCTACTAGGCTGAAGTGATTGGGCTATGTACCAGGAGAGTAATTTACACAGATCCCTGCCAGAGACTTCAAACAGGGTTTGTCCAAACCACAAGAGTGTTCCAACTGGATGTTCAACCTGGCATCTTTCCAAGATATCCCCTACTTCCAGTTGCCCTTGCTAGATGACTTTGGTCTGGGAGAAGTGAGGTAGGAGTGAGAGAGTGACAACATGTCATAGCTGCTAGCAAAAATGGTGGCCAGTTCTTAATCTTCAGGCTGCTATAAGGACTGTTCATGAAAGGATGGGTGAGGGAGTATGGGAGAGAGGGAGAATCAGATCACCGGTTGCTAGGTAACAACACAAGTGACCTCATTGCTTCTAGACTGGGACAACAACCATCCATGTATTATCCAGTACTCTTCTTCCTCTTCATCGAATAATGTTTCCTGCCCGCATGGAGATAACATTTTCAATGGCTACTAGTCGTGATGACTATATGTTACCTCTAGTATTACAGGCAGTATGCCTATGAATACCCATTGCTGGGGAATGTGAGGAGGAGAGGACTATTGAACTCCTGTCCTGCTTCTGGGTTTCTTTCCAGAAGTATCTGGTTGGCCACTGTGGGAACCAAATGCTAGACTAGATAGGCCTTTGGTCTCATCCAGCAGGGTTCTTCTTTCATTCTTAAGCTGGCTTTAACATTATAGACATGGTGGCAGCCAAAACAGGTGCATGGGAGGCAGGGCAAAGGACATTTTTTAAGGTCAGAGCTGGCCTGGAGCTGCCAAATGATGGCCACTCCTGCACATTTTGGGCAGCTATGCAGAGGTGAGACTGTTAAATGACAGGGTGCTCCAAAGCACAGAAAGTTCCAGTGGTAGATCATTTGAAATAATGCATATATCCCCTCCTGTTCCTTCCCTCTTTCTTCCTACATTGTCCTACTAAACATTCAGTGCCACCACATTTATTGCTGGCAACTCCTCCCTGTTACCCTTGGGATTTTGGAATCTCTCTCTCTCTCTCTCTCATCCCCTTGCTCTCATTTGGCAAAAGTACATTATCTTTCTTCTTAGAGCTTTATGAAAATATGTTGGGTAGATGCTAAACTCACAGCATGAGCACTTTAGTTCCTTTCAATTGCCAAGTTCGAAGTACAAAGGAAGAATTTAAAAAAAAAATGGAGATTTTGGCTTGGAACATTGAAATATAGGGCCAAGCCCACCCTCTTAGTTCAAAGCTCAAGTCATATTTAAGATTTTTAAAACCTGAGTATGCCACATAACCCAGTTTTTGTTTTCTACCCTAGGGTCCTTTTATACCTGTTTTTATCCATTACTGGGAAAAACAGGAAATGCCAAAAAGAATCATCAAACTACTACAACATCTATGTTGTCAGTGTAACAGCCTAAGGAACTGGAGTTTAGTGTCCATAACCAAATAGGATGTTAAGTAGAAAGCTACGGAATGCCCCATACACATGGAAAAATCCCCCCAACCTTTTATTTTGGAGCCATTTGTAGTCTAGGCATGCAGGAATTAATTCTTTCCAAATGTTTGATTTCAAACTGAACACTAGCACATTATTTGTATTTCTGAAAGTGTACAATCTATGCACCTTCTTCTTTCCCTATGGAATTTGCTGCTACAATATATGGTGATTGTCACCAGATTAGATGGCTTTAAAGGGGATTTACGCATCTTGTAAATTTTAGAAAAGCATGGCCAGACTCACTTCTGTCTGGGGTGCATGGAAGCTTGATGAATCGCTGCCCCTGCCCACGTAGTCAGAACCCACTCGGTGAGCCTCCCTGCTTGCCCTGCCCCCGCCCACACTGCCCCTCCTCTGTGCAACAAGGACTCCGGCAGTCAGGCCCTTGTGCACACAAGGCCTTTATGCACATAAAGGGCTTGACTGCTGGAGTCCTTGGTATCACACATATCCCAACCTCTCTAGCCATCTCCTTGCAAAGAAGAGATAGCAAGAGTGGCACATGTGGTGACAACAACTCCCGGCTGCTCCTAGCCACTTGCTGAGCTCCAGGGCACTTGGCAAACAGGTCCGTCAGCACCCCAAAGCTCGTCGAATGGGGTCCAGGGGCTGGGCATGGGGGAATCCGCCAGCCTCCTGGACCAAGTGGGGTGTTTGTGACATCCCTGTCCCAGCCCCAGTTGCCATACCTACTTACTGCTCAGGTGAAACTGGCATAATGACAGCAATGAACAAGACAAGGTAAAGGGGGACACGACACCACAAGGGTGAGGACTATACCTCTCCCCTACCCCTTGTGATCCCAGCCATTAAAATGAAGTCTATCCCAGCACAGCTTCATCTTTTCATCTGCACATTCCCATCCTCAGTTCTGTTTCTTTGTCATACTATTCAGAGTGTGTTGGAATGTCAGGAACTGAGATCTCTAGGTCGGCAGATGTGCAGATGTCGAATCTGTCCTGTTGCATACAACAGCTCATTTTATTATTGACTGTGTATGCAGAACATAGGAATGGATGAGAAATTCATTCAATTCACATTTTAATGCATACTTATCTCATTTCGCTCTTTCAAACCAATATACAAACCCAAATTCAGTTAACCTTTGAAAATATGTACTTCTCCGAATTTTGCAATGCAGTTCTCCCAATCAAAAGTTGTGTACAAAAATGCATATATTTGGGAAACGTGCACACAAAAATGCATGGAGTGCTGCAAATAATGTGCAAAAATGTATCATATTACTATTAGGAAACGTGCTTACAAAAATGTGTATATTAGGCAATTGGGAGAAATGTACACAAATTTTTATGCAAAGACTATTTATCCTGCCCCCCCACCCCAGGTCTCAATGTTCAGGACAAATTGAATTTAAGTTTGAAAAACTGAGCAACTGAGAGAAACAGAAATTGACAGATACGTCCATCCCTAGAGAACCTTCCCCGCATTAAAGAGATGTGCAGAGCTCTGTGGAACTTGGGATCGCAGCCAATGGGTCTATAGCACTCACCACAGAATTAGAACCAGTAATCCACAAGGCATGCCTGATAAATTGTGAATAATGAGACAAAATAATTGCTTACAATGTATGCCATCCATGGAACAGGGTAATTCCTAAATATCTAGGGAGGCAGTGGAGTATCATATTTAAAACAGATCAAACTGATTAGCCATTCAAAACTGAAAACAGCGTTTGAGAAGAACGTATTGACTGGCTGATGAGAGAAACCTTTAAACAACGCTTTTAAGTTCAGTGATTGCTGTCAACACCTGTGCCATGCAGAAAGGTCTCAGCACGAGCTACTGTAACACAGTGGTTGAGACTGAGCTGAGAAGCCCGTTCCAGTCCCCACTCCGCCATGAGCACACTGGGTGGCCACAGAAACAGTCAAAGCAGTTTGCCGAAGTGCTAGTAAGCACCGCAGGCAGTCATGCCAATGCCTTTGATAGCAGCTTCTCCCACCCTGCTGCCCTCCATACACGTCGGACAGCAACTCACATAATTCCCAGCCAGCATGGTCATTGGGCTTGGAATGCTGGGAGTTACAATCCAACACATCGAGGAGGGAGCCAGGTTGAGGAAAGCTGCCTTACAGCAATCCTGTATCATGAGCTGGTATCATTAACTCTGTATTGCAAAAGGAAGCAGCGGGGTGCTGAAACTAAAAAGCCAAGTTCATGGGTGAAAATGAAATATATGAAAATGAAATATATATTTCTACACTCTCTTCTCTGTGGAACAAATGAAGCAGTTCTGGGGATTGCCTAGATCACAAGGCAGCTTCTCAAGCCCTAAACCGCACCCTCTCTCCACTTGGTGGGCGCTGCTAATGAATCAGCACAAAGGATGCTTTCAAAATTTCCTAATTTCTCCCTGAATTTTGGAGTCTTGAATTATCTAACCTTCATTCGGAAGTGGAATCAATGCATTGTGAAGACTCCATTTAACACAGACAGACAGACAGACAGACAGACAGATAGATGTTATTTTTTTAATTTATGAATGTTGAACAGAGCACTATGTGCCTGCACGATTTGTGGCGGCTTTCAGTTCCTTCAGCTCATGTGCTTCTTCCCCTGTTCTATACTGATGATGCATTGACAAAACACCACAAACCTCACCAACACCAATCTTGATATGGTTGTGTGAGACCATCTGTAGGCAACAAGGTATGAAACTCAACTGCCTTCATTTAAATCCCTTTTAACAATAGTGTGTTCACAATACTGTAGTGGCAAGTAGGAAAGTCATCTGTCACGTGGGCTGAGGGATGGGACAGTGTGTAACCGCGGCAAACATGTATACCCAAACCTGCAGTTACCACAAAAATGCAGCGGCAGAGGGGGCATTTGTAGGGGAGAATATGTGGGCAAGAGATAGGATTGTTTAAGTCATTCATGATCCCTTGTAAATGCCCCCTTCAAACAATGGGATTAGGAATACCACACTCTCTTCGTAATGTTTAACTATGACTCTAACCAGGGACTACCATATCAGGTTGTGTATGTTCAATTAAAGTGCAGTGAATAATCAATTATTGAGCTTATTATATTTTTAAACACTGCACTGGCTGCCTATTAGCTACTGAGCTATGCTCAAGGTTCAGTTGTTGACATACAGAGTGACTCAGGATCAGGATACATACCTGACTCTTTATCCTTATATATACCCAGTTGACCCCTGAGATCTTTTAAGGAGGTCTTACTGGTCATTCTGTGGCCAATGGAGTTTCATCAGGTAGTGTTATGTAAGTGGGCCTTCTCGGTGGTGGCACCCACCCTTTGGAACACTCTCCCACATATGGTTCGGGAGGCAGATATGGGGGCAAGTTTTAAACACCTCTTGAAAACACACGTATTCATAAAGGGGACCTGTGACAGGACTCTGTTACTATCTTGTTTTATTGTTATGGTGTTGTAATGTTTTAAATTATGTATTATTTTTATCTTATTATTATATTTTATATTGTTATATTGTTATAATATTTTATATTATATTGTATTTTATTGTGGCCCACTTTGGGATTTTAATATATTAAGAAGTATAAATATATATTTTCCACTGTGGGGGATTTCCATCTGAGTTTTCTAATCTATAATACAGTCCTATATCCATTTATCTGGGAGTAAATCTCATTGGATTCAATACATCTTAGTACACATGTATAGGATTCCACTGTTAGGCACCAAAATGACTTGGGTCATCTCAATCTGTAAAATATAGAAGTTGAGCCTACTAGCGGAAGATGTCTTCATTTTATATATTACCCTCACCTTCCTGACACGCTAATTATATCATTTTGTCACTTCATTTTTGTTGTTGTTGCTAGTTATTTTAAGTTGTTATTTGGAACAATTTTTGGTTGACTTAATGGAAGTTGAGTCGAATAATGAGGGCAAAAGGTTAGGCATACATCTGGTTTTTCCATTTAACATTCAGGTTTATCCTTTTTACACTGTGCAGACAATAATTTCGAGGAAAGAGGGGGGGGGGTACAGCTAAATGGGCAGAAACTTCCCAAATCATTTTGTATATTTCCCCCCCTCTGCAATAACTACAGATTCCATTTTTTCCACATGTGTGACATCTGAGAGACCACAGGCATAAAAACATCATAGTTCATGTTTAATGGCTGAAGCCAGAAAAGGCGGAGGTGAAGAAAGAAGGCAGGACTTGCAGAGGTTGACACTGTTTAGAGGCTTCACCATGGCGGGCATGGCTTTCATTATATTTAAGTGAATTAGGCTGTTTCCTTGATGGAGAAGATATTAACAAGCCACCAAAGGCCTGCTGTGGGATTCTGACACTTTTAGTGGTTTCTGACATACGATTTGTGAGTACCAGCTCCCCTTCTCAACACACACTAGAAAACAAATCTACCATTTGTATGTGGAATGTGAATACCCCCTCACCCCCCACCCACCCCAAAATACTGATATTAGAGGCAAAGTCATTAACAGAGTATTGTTGGAACAGGAAAAGCCTTTATCTGACTAAAATTTGGGATTAGTTTTAGACATCCTGTAAGTCTGTGGAATATTTGCTATCACCTCATGTCAAACACGATGCAAGTTTACCAAGACAGAGGAAAACCCTACGTCAAAAGGGTGTGCAAGGCTTATCTCAACAGAGAAAGCTTTTAGTTCAGTGTTCCAGGGGCAGCAATTTTTCAACCCCACATTTGGTGCTTGCTCTTTCTAATGGGCTTTACTTCATACCCGGTCAGTTTTGTAAATGCAAGGTGCCATTTGGGATAATAAGACCAAGATTAAATTCGTTATAAGACAGATGTCTCTAAGGTACTTATTCTGGGGCAAATCTGTCAACTTCAAGGGATTGTTCTGGAGAGAGGTATTTGTGAACTGGGACTTAACAATGAAACGTAGGAGCCCTACAGGGCAAGCAGACAGACTTCTGGTAATGGGTGCTGCAGAGAAGTCTTCTTATAAAGCAGGGGTGGGTGGGGAGCTAGTGGCCCACCGGATGGCCACTGGACTCCAACTCCCATCAACTTCAGCATGGCCAATAGTAAGGGATGATGGGAATTGTTGGAGACCAACAATGTCTGGAGGGCCACAGGATTGTGCACATAGCTAGTGGGCTGGATGCATGGCCTTTTTTTTTTACCCTTTGCCATGCTGTTATGTATTGGGGGGGGTGTACTGTGGGTTAGTTATTGTTTTGAACCTTGGCAGCTCCTGTAGAGTTGGGAGTTGCAGCAGTGAGTGAAGCTCCTGCTAAGTTGTGCAGCTCTGTGTGTGATCAATAAGGACAGTTGTGTTTGAGGCCTGCTGAGTCTTATAGTCATTCCCTCTACCTGTACAACACTGTCCATTCTGTGCATGTTCAGGGGCAATCCAGAAAGGGTTCCATACACCAAAGCCTCTGCTACCATATGCAGCTTACCCTTGCTGGATTGGGGCAGCTGTAAGGAAAAAGCCCTGCTTGTTGTCGATTGTATGAACTGGATGCTAGAAGTAGCACAAAATGGCATCATAGAGAGGCACTAGGCCAATTATAGCATTAGAAGTAACTTAACAGGATATAATAAATTGTCTTCTAAGCTCCATAACAAAAAACAAAACAAAAAAAACCCACTAAAAAAGTTTATTCATGCATCCAGTCACATTTAGTTTATTAGATTGATCACCCCACCACATCCCTTAATACTCTGCAGATTGTTGCTAATAGCAAGTGCTGTAAACAGCCAAAGGCCCTTAAGCACATCTGATTAATTTTGTTGCGTAACTGGAGCTGTACAAAATAATATTTGAAAAAGAAAATCCAACCTTCCTTTAAAGCAGAAATGATATTGCGTATCACATATGGGTTATATACGGTATCATTTTCATGACTCACTCTTTATGTTAAAAGCATAAAATAAACAATCTACAAGCACTGAATCCAGCCATGGAGAACTGGAGGGGGAAGTGGAGCCCGCACCTGTTTAGTGACACCTCTGTGTAACCCCAGATTATTTGGGCAAGGCTGCTGTTAGTCCAACACAAGTTTAAGTTCCCACCGATCTCTGCACCAGAAACCCTGCAGCTGTTAAACATTTTGTTTTGGCCAATTCAGTTCCTGGATAGCCAGTTGCTGAAATCAACAGAACCAGAATTGCAAAATTTCCTTCAGACAGCAGTACAGATCTGGCTGTCTGGGAGGCAAGCATGTCTGGTTTTTGTATACCACATTGATCCTTATAGACCAGAAGTAGGGAACCTGGGGCCGTACAATTGTTGTTGGACTCCAACTTCCATCATCCTCAGCCAGCATGGCCAGTGAGGAAGGATGACTGGAGCTGTGGTTCAACAATAACTGGAGAACTATAGATTTCCCACCCCTGTTATAGACAGAATAAGATTTCTCCAGCATAAGGGAATTTTGATACAAGCACAGGAAGTGGGAGAAAATGCCTGAGGAAACAAGGAGGCAGCAGCCTGATTTTGCCTGTTTCAAGAGATCTATACTACTTGTTCCTGCATCTAAATGGTGGCTCCAAATTATATTCTCAGTGTAGGCTACTCACCTTTCACAACCATTGGCTTCCTTTCTCTTGTAAACATACATATATAGTATCATACATACACTCCTTGTTGCTGCTCACCTCATACTGGAAGGGACAGCAGATATGCTTTGTTGTTGACTGGTGGTGAGGGTTTTACTGATGTGTGCGTGTGTGTGTGCGTGCGCGCGCGCATGTGCCTATTGTATTTTTACTACAAGAACTTGCTCAAGTAAAGCTTAAAATCACAGTGTATGGGAAGCTTTGTTCAGAAACCATCCAGAGAGCTTTGGCTATTGGGCGGTATAGAAATGAAATAAATAAAGAAATACATACATACATAAGAAAGGAAACTACTTATACCTATGGATATTTAATGAAGAAAAGCCACAAGCACTGGCTTATAGGAAGAGAAATTCATGGAGAATAAAGATATCAATGGCTGTTAGTCATGATAGCTATTACCTCCAGATTAGAGGCAGTATACCTCTCAATATCAGTTGCTAGGGAACATGAGCAGGAGGGTGGTATTGCCCTCATCTCCTGCTTGTGGAAACAGAATGCTAGACCTGATCGGCCTTTGGTCTGATGTCGCATGGCTCTTATGCTCTCAATATCATGAATGATTGGAACTTAAGGGAAAAAATGGTATTTCTCATGTCAACTGGATGGTGTGTGGCTAAGGGTGGAGTTGGGCAGACATTTTAAAATGTGGTGGAAGTCGTTTGAGTACACATTCAACACATTCTGAGACCTTTGTTTACAGGGCCGCTTATATGGGTTCAACCCACATTACCACACTTAGACTATCCTCTCTGAGGTTTATTCACTGTCAAAAACACATACACAGAACTGGTGAAGGGGATCTTTTCATTTGCAAAATAATATTCTTTTTGTAGAAGCCCTCTCTCCCCCTTTTCCCGTTGAAAACCTTTCACCATTGCAAAACACTTCCTGTTCCATAAACAGAATCAGCTGTGGGCCCCATCTGCAAGTGTATATGTGGCAGAATGAAGGAAGCAAAGCCAATACGGTAAATTTTGAGCAAAATCTGGATGCTGCTTTCTGGGCTGTTCGGTGTGTGGTCTGAGGCGTGAAGCCATTGAAGATTGTTTGCTAGCTGAAGTGGATTTTGCATATTCCCTCAGTATGGAAGACTCAACTGCAGTACTGAAGACTGACTCAAGCAAGGTCATGGAGAAGTGACCATACAAAATAGGAGAAACATGCTATAACTTTAATACCAGGCTAGATCAATACCCTTCCTAATTTCTGAACTTTTCCAGATGGTGTCCTCTGACAAAATTAGGTCTTCATGATGGTGCAGATGGTCATGGAATAACCCAGCATCTCAAAGGTTGGAGAAAACATGTAAAAACCACTGAAAACTGTCTGTCTGTCTGTCTGTCTGTCTGTCTGTCTGTCTATCTATCTATCTATCTATCTATGGGTACATAGAGGCTGGATCTACACTTACCGCCTTTTTTTGCTTCCAATGAGGTTTCACCGCCCGCCTTTCATACTGCGCAGTACCCCCCTCAAATTGGAACCGGAATTTCCCACTTCCGTGCTCCTGCTTTCAATACCCTAATATCTTGGTATTTCCCCTTAATGTGCTCTGATTTTCTGCTACCGTATCCGGTCATAGTCCCCTCCCCCACCTGTCCATATACGGCAGTGTTTGTATTTCCCTCCTGTCCAATCATAGCTCTTGACGGCCCCATGTCTTCTTTCAGCTACTGATCGCTAGGGATGTTAGAGAATTCTGCCATGGATCCCAGGGGGGCCGAATTCCAGTGAATTCGGCCCCCCCAGAATCCGTGGTGGAACGGAGCCCCCCACCCCACAAAAGTCCCGCGAAACAGAGCCTACCTGGTTGCGGCTCTGGCGGCGGCGGCTCTGGCCGCTGCTGGGCTGCTGCAGATGCAAATGGCATCCTGCGTAAGAGACGCCATTTGCGTCCCTACGCAAGCCCGTGATAGGCTACGTAAATATTTACGTAGCCTATCATGGGCTGGTGTAGGGATGCAAATGGCAGCTGCTACGTTGGCCGCCATTTGCGGCCACAACAGCCTGGCAGAGGCTGGAGGCCCCACTGTGGGTTGGCCTGGCCGGCGGCTCCGCAGCCTGGCTGCGGAGCGGAGCCGGCCAGGCAGGATTCCAGGCAATAGGAACGGATGCCCCCCCCGTCGAGGATTCTGGGGAGAGGAACGGATCGCCTCCCCCCACCTGCGGACCCCAGTGGAGATAGGTAAGTGGGGTTTCGTACACTCCTACTGATTGCGTAGCTTCCTCAGAAGCCCCCGTTTCCTCAGCAACAAGCAAAGGGCTGGATGTGTGCGCTTGTCTGATCTCGGAAGCTAAGCGGGGTCGGCCCCGGTCAGTTGTGAAGCTTCACAACTTCGAATCTTCGAAGATCATGCTTGAATTAGAAAAAAAAAAACATCGCGGAGAAGCCCCGATTCTTCGAGGATAACGCCTTAATTAAAAAACACACACATCCGGAGCGGGGCATAGGAGGGGGGTAAAACTTAGTCTCATTTGAAGGGATAGAACAACCCCCTGCTCAGTGCAGGAAGCCTGATTCCCAGGCGGTCACCCATCCAACTACTGACCGGGGTCGACCCCGCTTAGCATCCGAGATCAGATAAGTGCACGCAGGAAAACAGCAGGAAAACAGCACAGCACTCGAGTGTGAACCAAGCTCGCGTATTTGATGAAGCACTGCAATGGGGAAAATGGGTGAGTGTGAATAATCACATTTTAATGCGAGAGTGTTTAACCCGATGGGACACCAAATTCATTGCAATGGCGGGCGCAATGTAGATCGGCCCAGAAAAATAGTACATAGAGAGCTGCTTAGGGATTTTATTATATTAAGCAGCATAGAAGTATCACAGACAAACAAATAATGAAGAGAAAGACAGTGTTTTTTTCCCCTAAAGGATACTGCACATTTATGTCTTGCATAAGGATAATTTATAACAAGCCTGAAGAATGTGTGACCCACAAATATGACTGCAGATTACCAGCCCCCAGTGGCCTGCTGTGGGCTCTACAAAATCCATTCATAAACTTTTCAACCATTTTTGCCACCTGCCTGTGACTGCAAAGACGGAGATTTTTGCATTCACAGACAGGCAGCAAAAATGGTTGTCCAACAGTCCAATGGTGGGCTGTGTTGGCCTTGCACAGCCTAATCCATATTGAATTGTACCTGTCTATATCTTCAAATTTGTCCTCAGATTGCGTTTTTCAATCATGATCAACCCTTTTCCATCCCCGAACCCTTGCGAAAGGAAAGAAACAGCTGCTTCTGTAGCTCCATTCAAAATGCATTAAAGTTGACTGAACAGCACCGAACTTTGTGTTGTTATTCCTCCAGGTATCATCAGGTGGAACTATTTCAATTATATTGCATTATAATTCCTCCCATATCAAGCTGCCCATGCATTAAGTTAATCAGATGAGACCCTTCTCTGGACTTCTTCCATAAGAGAAGTACATTTAACATCTCCAAGAAGGAGGATCTTCTCTGTGGTGGCACCCTGATTCTAGAATATCCTTCCACAGGAGATCTCCCTAATGCCAGTGCTGTCTTCTTTTGGGTACCAGCTGAAAAGATTTTTATTTGCACAGGAATTTTATAACAAATGTCCATTTTTTAAATATATATCTCTATATCTGTGTGTGTGTGCATACCACGTATATGTATGTGTGTGTATATATATAGTGTGTGTGTGTGTATATATATATATACACACACACACACACACACACACACACATATATATATATATAAACATCTCTTTTAAGCAGGCTAAAATTATGTTATGCTGCTCAATTTTTTATGTTTGGCTTGTTTTTATTGTATTATGTATTATATTGTTTTTAGGTCATTTTATATACACAGCCCTGAAATTGTTTTTGATTTACAATTGTTTTTTCCAAATAAATAAATAAATAAATAAATAATATAAGGAGAAAGAAACTTGGTAGAGACTTCCAAAATGAGGGCTGGCTGGACTACAGAGTCAAGTTAAGCTGTTGCTTGAAGTAGCAATGTTTGTAGTGGTGCCAGTGAAGCCACACATAGTCTCAGAGGCATGCCTCCCCTAGGATCACTCATACGTAGCAGGGGATGCTGGGATGCAAAAACACCAGCTCAGAAGCTGCACCCCAGCATCCAAAGCCTTGGAGACCAAAATATCTTGGGGCAGGCCTGTCCAAAGTGGATGTATTGCTCACTCAGGTATGGTGTCTTGGATTAATCTTCTAGCTCACAACACACCTGCTATGGAATGACTAACAAGCACCAGGGAGGGAATAATGCATCCTATCTTCTTGCTTCTTTTTCTCATATTCTACAGTCTACCCCAGTATCAAAAATATTTTCTGATTTTTATTTTTGATCTATTTTCCCTGATTTGTGAGGGCACAGCATAAGCCTTCCCGGTCCTGGTATATGTCTGCTCAGCATATAAATGATCTTCAAGAAATTTTATGAGGTTCAGTTCTGAAACTAATGAGGTTCTTTGGTTTGCAGGACTGTTCTAGGCCAATGACTCAACTTTTATTTGATCTCCAACTTAGATTTATTAATGAACCTTATATAACCCTACCATAGGGGCCTCAGTGGTGAGTGAAACTTCTCCACTATGTTTTGTTGTATTCCTTGAGCTAATTATCCAATATAGATTACATCTCCACCCTTCAGTCTCAGAGGTCTTTCGTTTTTCCTTTCCCCCTTGCCGAAAACTCTTTTTGCATTCTTGAAATATTTGTATGGAAAAACAAATTGCAGCATTACCACCAAAAAATAAAATTAAAATCAAAACCAGATCTATTATACCCCCCTGTTAGTAAGGTGGGTCAATGCGAACCGGCATTTATAGTATCACAACAGGACTGTGAAGATGCAGATTCAAATCTCCACTCAGCCAAGAAGCTCATGGAGTGACTTTGGCCCAGTCAATGTCTCTGAATTCAACCTACTTCACAGGGTGGTTGTAAAGTTAACCTGGGCAGGGGAAGAGCCATGAGCTCTTTGGAGGAAGGAGAAGATTAAAAATGTAATGTAATAAATACAAGTGTAGATATGTTGGGTGACAAAATGGGTCTAGAGCAGAGACTGGCAACCCTTTTGGTCCATGGGCACATTTGGCAATTAAAAAAAACTGTCCTGAGCACCACTACAAAATGGCTGCCATGGGATTCATGGCAAAGGACAAGTCACTGAAGAGGTGGGGTCTGAGCCCCAACTAGGGATGTACGGATTTTGTTAAATTCATTCTGTGTTTCATAGATTGTCTTTCATTCTGTTCCAAGGTGTCTTTTGTTCTGTTGTCCGTTCATTGACAGAAGCAGCATTTTTTTAAGGATGTATGAGAGTTTCACTCCACTTGCGCTAATGCACAGCACTAATCAGCATTGATGCAAGTATGAATTAGCAAATTAGCGCTAATGTCAAGGGCTCCTTGGAGGGCTCTCTCAGTCTAATCCAGTAGCCAAGTCCAGACGCAGACAAAGGGATTCTTTTCAAAGCTTTATTCTTCTTTTACAACTTACAACTCTACAGGTAGCAACTAGATCTGAGCAGCAGCATCCCTATGCCCTAAGTTGGAACAGTTGGTCCCCGTTTGAAAGGCAATTACTGGCAGACCCCTGAATATAAGGACTAGGGAGAATCCCTCCCCTTTTCCCTTGGATCCTCTGGGCGCAACCGTTCTTTGAGCGCCAACCGGGCGCTACGCCTCCTTTCCGCGCTCTCCATTTGGTGCCGCTCTCTGCATCTGCGCCGCGCATCCAACCAGTCTGCTATCGGTGCTGGGTCACTCCCTGGACTGCTTTCTAATCTAGGAATGTTGGTGGGAGGAATCTCTGTCAGCTGCGGGCCCTGGGAAAAAGGGGCACGCGCCTCTCCCAGGAGCGACTGCTCTTCTCCGAATCAGAACTACTCTGGGATTCTATGGGCTCAGTGTCCACCCTGACAACTAATGTGTATTAGCGCAAGTGTGAATTTGTGCAAATCCCCTCAAAAGTAAAAAAGTGGTCTGCAAGTCCATTGCAGATTTCTCCAACATCCCTAGCCCCAACAGACTAAACAACTTCTTTGAACTAGGGATGTCAAAGGAATCCGTCTTGGGAGAGGAGCTCACCAAGCTTTCATCAGCATGCCCCCCCCCCCCGACTTTGGCTCATTTCCCCATGAGCTGGCCCAACTCCATCTGCATTGATTCGGACCAGCTCGTGGATTTTTCCAGATTTTTTTAAAAATTACATAAATAGAAATGTGCACAAATTGTAGCCCAAATCTGCATAAATCATGCAAGTTGTGCCCTGCAATTTTCGTACATTTCTATTTACGTAAATTAAAAGCCCTGTGGCTCAGCCCACAAATGCGAGTCAAGTCGGGTGCTTGCTGGGAATCTGTCAAGCCCCAAAAGGGCTGGATTCCACAGCAATGGACATCCCTACTTTGAATGTACATTTTTTTTTTTTAGCACCAGTAGTAATGTATTGGTTTCAGAAACCAATCCTAGCTGCTGGTAAAAAAATGTGTTAATTTTTTTAAGGAAGTGGGATGGCTGGGTACCAAGAAAGGTGTCCAGGGGCACAACGCTGCCTATCCCTGGTCTAAAATGACAGAGAACAGGAAAAGGAAAGAAGGAACAAAGCAGAGGAAGACAAGAAGATATGCTCAAAACTCAAAAGTGGTTCCCCTGCTGTGTTCCAAAATGGGTAGCAGATCCAAAAATTGTTGAAAGCTACTGAACTAAACCACTATGATATTTCTAAAATAAAATTTTAAAACCTTATGAGGGCAGAAACACATGCTGTTGAGTGGCTGCTGGCAAAAAAGGCAACTTGGCTCTCAATGCCACTTTCCCAATCACGAACGTGAGCTAACGTACGCATGTCCTGGCAACAGCTGTTTTCCCCAGGAAAAAAGTGCCGGTAGGGTGAAAGTGAGAAACAAAAATGAATCTCATTTTGAAGTTGTGGCTGGGAAGAAGTTCTAGTCTAGAATTTTTTAAAAAAATATATGGGCAAAGGATTTATTGGGACATTCAGAGTCAGCCTATATTTGCATGTATGGTTATGTGATCTGCTTTTTTACTCATAAATGGCTATCAGTATACTCAGCAATCTTAGGGCTGAGTCTCAAGATTAGTTAAACATGATAGGCTTTCCAGTTTCCCACAAAATGCAACTTATCTTGCAATTGCTGGTTTGTGTGAAACCATAATTACAGTGGATTGTGTCTGCAAGAGACAAAGCAAGAGACCCATTCAAATCAGTGGATCTACTCTAAGCATGGCTAAGTTTGGATCTAACTTATAAACAAGTCTTCCCTAACCTGTCGCCGTGCAGACATGTTGGAATACAACCCCCGTCATTCCCAGCTAGTTGGCAGGGGGTCACGGGAGCTGTAGTCCAGCACATATGTAGGGCAGCAGTTTAGGGAAGGCTTCCATAAACTACTACAATGATTTCAAGGCTACAAATGGTGCCAAATATCAAACTGCATTGACTCAGATTATAATGAAAATCTACTGACAGGAATAGTCATCTTCTGCCTGGTGCTTTTACTACACAACGACTGATTTATTTGAGTTATGCCAAAGTATATGATGCTACAGTTCTTGATTTGTCTGTAATATGGATAATATAATTGAGATGCATACATAATAGATCCTCAGTGTTTTAAGGACTTTCCTAATCAGACCCAGCCCAAGGTGTCTCACTGCCTGGGGCGAGAATACGTGCCGCTGGCACACACCCATTCCCACGCCACCGCCGCCTCCACCATCTCTGCCACGTTGCTCCGCTTCATGGCTGTGGGGTGTCTTGCAAGAGCTTGTGAGAGCTTGGCCCACTGGGCAGAATACCACTGCAGCAAAGCTAAGGGGAACTGGGGTGCATGAAGTGAGGGAAACAGGGTGGGTGGCTGCTTTAGAGAGCCCCGCCAGCCAGTCTTTCGTTGTGGCAAATGCCACAACAAAAGAGCTGCTAGCAGGGTTCTGCAGAGCACCTGCTGGACGCAGCGGCAAGCCCTTCTGGTGGGGACGGGGGGAAGCAGTAGAATTTACCCCTCCTCCTGCTCCACCACCTGATTTGGGTGCCTCAGTCTGCCTCATGATAGGGCCGGCCCTGTCCCTAATTAGAAACCTGTTGCAAATAGTACTTCTTGAATTCTATCTAACCTCTCTTGATTCTTTGTAATAACATGACATTTCACAATCTTTTAAAATTATGGTCTTAGAATAGTAAACACTTTTTGGCCAGGTTTAAATGCAGCATCATGACTAAGGGCGCAATCCTATGCATGCTTAGATAGAAAAAAAAAGGCCTACAACTCCCAGCTGGGAGTTGTAGGCCTTTTTCTGTCTAAACATGCATAGGATTGCACCTTTACCCACGTGTGATTTATGAACCAGGAATTTCAAACGTCACCTCAGCCATGAACTCAGTAGGTAGCCCTACCATCTGAGCCTCAGGTGCTTCTCTCCCCTATCTACATTATGGGGGTAAGGGTTCTAATCTCTCTTAGAGGGTTGTTGTCAACAAACTGAGATAGTGTATGAGAACTGCTTTGAACATTATATATCAATACTTATTATTTGTAAGTATTGGGGTTAGCTCCCAGGTCCTTTCCAACTCTATGGTTCCATGATTCTTGTAATTATTTGTAGCAGAACTTTGTAATGATGTGGATTATACTGGTCAAATAACTAAAACAGCCAGTGCCTGAGAGTCCAGAATGATGTTCAGCATTTTTAAGTATGCACTTTCCAGGGAATCACTGATTTTAAGACACTGGAAAGACCATCATGGAGCAAAATAAGATAGCACCCTTTTCAGGTTAATGGTTAATAACAGGTAATTTTCTGTCCCTAACAGTGTAGTCCTAAGAACATAATCTCAGAACTAAGCCTCAACATGGCAGTTGCTTGTAAATTAACACGTAGCTCTATCCTAAAGAGATCAGGAGAGAATCATGGAGAATCATGTCCTCTTTCTCCAGAATACTTTCCACCGTGGGGGTGAATATCCCTTTCCACCTAAATGTAGTTAAGGATTATGTCAGCACCAATGTCAACTATAGTTAAGGCTAGCAATGTTCGCATTTAACCAGGACTTGAAACTAGGGATACATGGATGGTGTAATATCTGTTCTGTATGTGTTTGCAGGTGCCTTTCGTTCTATTGTCCACCCATCCACAGAATTTGATTTTTTTTCATTTCCAAATTTGCACAAATTTGCATTTGCGCAAATCCACATGAGCAAAAATGTGCAAAGTCCCCCCAAATGCACATTTTCATGCTTTAGCCTATGGGGGAAATGCATATTTTCAGCCAGTTTTTTTTTTTTTTAAATGATGTACTTTGTGGTTTTCATTTCTGTGAAACGCCCAGAGAGCTTTGGTTATTGGGCAGTATAGAAATGAAATGAATGAATAAATATTTTTTAATGACAAAATTTGCTCAAAATTCCCAAAGGTTAGGAAAACAGTCTGCAAATTCGTGGAATCTGCCTGATGGGGAGAAGCCAGTCCACTATGGAATCTGCAGATTGGATTCATAAAAATCCAAACTCATTTGGTTCCTTTGTGAATTTCTCTGACATCCCTGCTTGAAACTAACATTACCCTGAGGTGCCCAACATAAAACTTAACCAGGTTCAGGATCATAGAATCATAGAAGGATGGTGTGGGCATGCATGTGAGGGGAGGAAATTCACTCCTACGAAGGGAAGGGCCTGCATGATTAACATGCACACTACAACAACCCACTCCCAATCTCTTCATTGTGGTTAACAGCAGCCTATATGACTTGGCTCCTGGTCCAATATGTAGTGTCTGGCTACACAGCGAGATAATTTTTACTTTGTATCAGCAACTGATCAGGAATGTAGGACAGCCTTGACATGGTCAAGTCTACCTTACCCCATGGCCACAGATTACTGACTGTCTACATGACTGCATGCACTCAGTGGTAGTATTGCAAGTAGCCACTAAAGCTCCATATACATGTGGCTAAATCCATGTGTACGTGCCTAAGGAGAGGCTTCCGAGTTGCAACCAAAATGGCATTAGGCAGAACTGAAATGGGAATTGTATTTTTTCCTGACGACACAGCATGACTTTGAAATATTCTCTCTGGAAAGCATAACAGAAGAGGACAGTTGCCCAAGGGAAGGTAACTGCCCAGGAAGATATTATTAATCCATTATTTTTCTTGCATACCATACATTTTTTAATCATAACCACAGAAAAAACTTCCTGTGAAAAACAGAGCTTAAAAAGACAGGGGCTTTGTTTCTTGGGACATGGTGGAGAAGATAATGGTGCATTATGGTACCAGGATTTGAAAGGGTTGTGGGAAGGAAGAAAAGAAAGAAAGGATGGATTAGATTGGATTGGACTGGATAGCTATTCATGCACCTTTGTCACCTTCATTGTTCAACCCACTAAATACACAACGGTTTTTCTTGAAGGCATTATGATAAAGCTGTAATTGCCCATAGTACGCACATTTGGGTGTTGTTGTTGTTTTCCCCACCCCATAGCACACACCTGCAGCAGAGAATCAGGGATCAGGTGAAGGGTATTTTCCCCCTCCTCACAGATGCTCCACTGCAAATGGATCCTTAGACCATTCTATTGGGTACTTTCTGTAGTCAGGATCCAAATAAGCCCAGTAAGTCTGAGTGGAAGAAAAACATCTTGGGGGCATTTGCAGGGGAGAACTAACGGGTACAGAAGAGGTGGATGCTAAGCACCTCTTCCACCATCCCATCAACCCTGCCTTGCAAGTGCCCCCTCCCCCCAATTATCCCAGTGCACATTGGTTGGGGGACATGTGTTTGCCAAGATAATGGATAATGGAACATGCATTCGCCAAGACATTGGGGTGTTTTGGATGTCGTAATAGCCCAGGTTTCTAGAGAATCCTGGTGTGTTGGGATGAGGTTCAAGCAGTGTGCTGGTGCATGCTGCTCAATCTCTCCCAAGTCCCATTTGGCTCCTCCTGCAACTGGGACTGGTTAAACAAACCACAGACCCACAGGTTTGTTTATCATGATGTCCAAACTGCGGATTCTGGCTTGTATCTCTCCAAACAAGCTTATGTCGTAAGTCAACAACTAACCACGGCTTGTTTTGGGGAAGTCATTTTGGTATTGCTATTGCTAAATGACTTGAAGCTGGAAATCTTTGTTGCTGTACTGCAAATAGGAGATACTTATGCTTCGTACCCAGCCCTTTTCTAGTTGACTGCCAGCTGAAAGAGCGAGGTGACTTTATTGGCTCCAGTACAATGCTTTTCAGTCTGTTGTGTTATCTCTGTGATTGCTCATTCAGAGTATTCATCAACTGATGCTACAGTGATGAACATGCTGGAAGTGAACCAGTTCACAGAACTCTCCTGTCACATGATCTCATCTCAAACAATACTTTTCAATGGAGACAATGCGCACATTTACTGAGAGTTGTCAGGCATTGCATAATCAAGTAAAGGAAATGCACGTGTGAACTAGCTCTCCATTATGTTATTTATTTATAAATTTATTTCTGAATTTCAGCTGAAAGAGGCCCCAAGGCAACTGAAAATTTAAAATTTTAAAACAACATCATAAAATAAGTAAAACAGTAAAATAAGAAAAGGAGAAACACATTCTTAAAACCCCAATCTTTTAATGAAAAATGGTATACTAATCCATGAGTTGTAATGTAAATTAAAATTACTCCCAATATTTTCAATAGTAACTTTTTGTTGTATTTTAATTGGTGGAGGTTGCATTGGGAGCCAATCTCAGGCAGTACACCTTCCCCTAACATGCAGCCTAAGAAAAAGATTTAACAGGGGTCTGAACTATGCCCAGTTTTCAAACCAATCCCATCCCACTCCATGCCGAAACGTCATTACTTAGTGCCAGAACTGGACAGGGCTATGTCAAACATTGTAATTTTGGCATCTTACAGGCTTCCGTGTTTGGCAGGATAAGCTGTAGTTTTCTCTTTCCACTTGCCAATTTTTACATGCAACACACAGTTCTGAATATTACTTTCAAAGAACTGTATATAATATTCAGATATGAACTAAATGGTATAATGTCGTATTTCATCTCAGTGTTTGAAATGTCTGAGTTTAATTGCAGGGTAGCTCAAGCAGCAATATAACTTCTTGAATTATCATAATATTTCTTTAGTTTGCTTTACTAAATTCATGTTATAAAGCCTGTCTGTTTCGTAAGCCAGTAAAATGGCCAAATTTACACCACCATGCTTGAAACAAGTATATATTCTGTGTTGCCCTCTAAGTCTAATAGAGATAATTTGACTAGAGGGAAGCAACACATTCTGGGCTTCTCCATTTTCAAGGGCTTTGAACTATGGCCCACTTCTCATTACATTTTCTAATGTTTGGTTTAAGCACACACCTAAAAAATGCAACATGTGAATGTGACAAACAGGTATTTGAAAACATGCATGTCATAAGGGACACTCATCAGAGAGCAGAGATTTTAGCTTTCCTCTAAGTGCCCCCACCAAATGATGTGGGGCAGGTGGCTATAAACTAGAGGGCCATTTCATCTGTGGCACCCCATCTGTGGAATGCCCATCCAGAACTACTTTGCCTTTTTTATTATCCAAAGCATTTTAAGAACTGTTTTTTTTTTATGCTTTTACATCACTGCATTTTTATTGCTGCTGGTTTTACATGCTGGACTGTTTTTACTCTTTGCTGCTGATTTTATCTTGGTTTTATTATGCACTGGTTTTATTCATTGTTTTATTGGTTGTATGTTATGTTTTTAATGTATTGTACACTGGCCAGGGAACTTGGGTTAGTGGGCCATTTAGAAGTACAAATAAGTAAACAATTTTTGATGGCTCTCTTTTGTGTCTACACTCAGCAGTGAGGGTTTGTTTACAATGTGTTAAATGGCCCTAAGTTTGTTAACATGTTAGGATACCTTCTCCGTGATATGCCATTTTTAAAGCATATTTCATGTAATTTTCATTTATTACTTTTCTATATTTTCCAATAGCCAAAGTTCTCTGGGCGGTTTACAAAGATTAAAACCCTTAAAAATACAATAGTATACATAATATAAAAACTGTTTAGATACAAACATATAGACAGCACGCATACACACATCCTAAACTATTTTAACAATCGACAATAAGAAGTCCAGGACATGAATTAAAGACCTTATCATATGCTGCCAAATGCTGGAGAAGAGAGGAAGGTCTTAACCTGGTGCTGAAAAGGCCAAATGAAATGTTGGTGCCAGGTCAGCCTCACTGGGGAGATGGTTTTGTAAACAGAGGGCCACCACTGAGAAGGCTCTCCCCCTTGTTGCCAGATTCTGAGCCTCCCTCAGAGGAGGCACCTGGAGGACAGCCTTAGATGATGAGAGTAGTATATGGGTAGATTCATGCTGGGAGAGGCACTCCTTCAGGTATTGTGGTCCTGTGCCATGTAAGACTTCATAAGTCAAAACCAGCACCTTGAATAGGGCTCAGAAATCTACAGGCAGCCAGTGCAAGTGGGCCAGACTTGATGTTATATGTTCAGAGCTTCTTGTTCCTGTTAACAATCTGACTGGCCTGCTGCATTTTGCACAAGCTGTACCTTCTGAACTGTCTTCAAAGGCAGCCCCATGTAGAACACACTGCAGTAATCTAACTTGGAGGTTACCAGAGTATAGATGACTGAATCCAGGTTATCCCTGTCCAGATAGGGGCATAGCTGGGCCAGTAACCAAAGTTGGTAGAAGGCACTCCATGCCACTGAGGCTACCTGAGCCTCAAGTGACAAAGATAGCTCCAAGAGGACACCCCCCCCCCCCAAGCTATAAACCTGCTTTTTCAGAGGGAATACAACCCCATCCAGAACAGGTTGAATATCCTCCATCCGGAAGAACCACCCATTAACAGCATCTTGATCTTGTCTGAATTGAGCTTCAGTTTATTAGACCTCATCCTAGTCCATTGTTGCAGCCAGGCACGAATCTAACACATCCACAGCCTCGCCTGAAGAAGATAAAAAGGAGAAATAGAGCTGTGTGTCATCACCGTACTGATGACAGCACACTCCAAAACTCTGGATGACTGCAGTCAATGGTTTCATATATATAAATTGCATGTGGGGACAAAATTGACCCCTGCAGAACCTCAGACTGGAGAACCCATGGGGCTGGACAATATTCCCCAAGCACCACCTTCTGGTGGAGCCGACCATCCAAGCAGGAGCAAAACCACTGCAATGCAGTGCCTCACAGTCCCAAGTCAGACAGTCATCCCATAAAGATACCATGGACGAGGCTATCAAAAGCCATGATGAGATCAAGGACAATCAACAAGTCACATTCCCCCCGTCTTCCTCCCCGCTTTGGTCATCATACAGAGCGACTAAGGCTGTTTCCACGCCAAAAGCCAGCCTGAACCCGAACTAAAACGGATCCAGATAATTGGTCTCATCCAAGATCATCAGGAGCTGGTTAGCAATCACCCACTTTCCTGGACCTTGCCCCGGAAAGGAACATTTGCCACCAGCCTAAAATTATTACGACTTTTGGAGTCCAGGAAGGGTTTCTTCTGGAGTTGTCTCACCACTGCCTGGGACCACTTCCTCTCACAATGAGGCATGGCTCACCTCCCTGGCCCTCCTTGCCAAGAGGGGGAAGGATCCAATGTGGAAGTGGGTGCAGGAACCTGTCCAAGCACCTTGTCAGGATCCTTGAGTTGAAACTCATCCAAGAAAACTAGACAAAGCTGTGCTCTGGATACCTCACCTGATTCGCCTGCTGTAACACTGAGATCTAAGTCCCGCTGGATGCAAGAGAT
Source organism: Heloderma suspectum (assembly GCF_057233095.1). NCBI lineage: Eukaryota > Metazoa > Chordata > Lepidosauria > Squamata > Helodermatidae > Heloderma > Heloderma suspectum. The sequence continues at coordinate 32,295,231 of NC_139459.1, forward strand.
TTTATCTTGGAAGTGCCTAGCAAATGTATTACTGGCCTCAGACGGATCCACAGCTTTCTTCGGGCCAGCATGTAATAAGCCCTGGATGACCCTGAAAAGCTCTGCTGGGCAGCACATAGAGGATTCAACAGAGACAATGAGATAGTTTCTTTGCCACCCTCACTGCCCCTGAATATACATGACCATAGGCACACTTCAGTGTTTGATTGCATACACTTGGAGTTTTTCTTCATCTGCACTCCAGCCATCTCTTATTTTGCTGCATCACACTCAGCTCTGGAGTATACCATGGAGAGGGAGTGCTCAGGAGCAATCATGTCAACTGCCCGGGTCATTTCTGCATTCCACAGGTTGATCAGGATTTTGAAAGGAGAGCCAGCCATATCAGCTGGAAACAGCCCCAGTGTCCTCTGGAAACCATTCAGATCCATTTGTCTCCAGAGGCAGACCATCTTAATAGGTCCACACCCTTGTACAGGGGAAAAGCCACTGTGTCCAAACCTCCACTGACAATGATCTGACCATGACAAAGGGACTAATTCAGTGTCCCCCACCTTCAGATCATAATCTCCATGTCTAGCTGAAAAAACACCATAGACTCTCATGAACCCATGTACCCCACACTGAATAATATGATTGCTTACCATTATATGAATTGACCAGTGCTAATTAAAAAAGAAGAAGTGATTTGGTGCTATTTCCAGAGATTTGCTACCTCCAGGATGAGAGGAAGCATGCCTCTGACTTCTAGCTTCAGGGAATGGAAGCAGGAGAGGGCTATTGCCCTCATAACCTGCTTGTGGGCTTCCCAAGAGGAATCTGGTTGGCCACTGTGAGAAACAGAATGCTGGATTAGTTGGACCTTTGGTCTGATCCAGGAGTAATCTTATTTTATTGACACCAAAAATATATATAGTCTTGTATCACTTAAACTGCCATGGCTTTTCCCAAGAGTTCTTGGAATCATAGTCTGGTGAAAGTATTATGTGTGGAAAATCCCTACACCAGGGACGGGCAATCTTCATGCCTCTGAGGGACACATGTGATGCTGGCTGTATGTTGAGGGCATCCACCCAGCCCACTGCATGACAGTGGATGTGGCCACAGCTGGCACAGCGTGGGGCCTGGACTGGTGAATCGGGTCCACAATTTTCTTTTGCTTTAGGTTGGTCCATGGGGATGTCCCTTTGGTGGACTGGCAGGAGTGCAATTGTCATGTGGGGAGGGTGATTCCCACTCACCAACCTCCTCAAGAGAATTGCACTCAGGGCACTTGCATGGGCCACACTGGAGGCATTGGAGGGCCGCATATGGCCTGCTGGCCATGGGTTGCCCTTATGTGCCCTAAGAAACTTCCCTGGAAAGAAGTAATGATTGTTAAAACAGCTTAATCCCAAAAGGACTAAATAATGACTACTCCATCAACCAAAAGTAAAACCCAAGAAACCTCAGAAAGAGTGTTCTTGACTAACTGCAGAAGAGAACTAGAATTAGATGAGTGAAGTGAAAAGAAAACGATGGTACGTTCACCTGAAACCAGATGCATCTAGGATTCGAGCATTTAAACAGCACTCCCCTTTCCTAAAACAAAAAACAATCCAAAAAGAAACCTTCCAGCACTGAGACTGCCCTGGAAGGTGGTAATGAAACCACTTAATTAGAGGTTTTTTCAGCAGAAGGTGGATGACTACCTATCAAGAACATTGTAGTAATGAATTTCCTGAATTGCTGGGGGCGGAGAGGGGCGCTATTGGGATAGAAGATCATAGCCATTGTAGATTAACTGAATCTTAGCCATTGTAGATGAACTAAATATCCACAACACCAGGTGTATAGGTGTACACTATAACATCAGTTTGCCAGCACTTATCATTAGAACACCTGAAGAAAAATGTGGAAACACGTTTCACTACCACTTACGGCTTATAAGGCAACACCACTAATACAGTCTTCAATGGGCTCTAACCATTGACTCAGCCCCAGCCAGCATGGCCAATGGTCAGTGATGCTGGGAATTGTAGTCAAAACATCTGGAGGGCACCAGGTTGAGGAAGGCTGAGGCAGGATGTGTAACTACAAATAACTGCTCACACTTGAGAAGCTTTCAGATCAGATCACTTTGGAAAATACTGTTTATCCAGTTGCAATCTGGTTTGCACATGAGTACTGCAAAAGAAACACTTTGGTATATCTCCAGATGTACAGTCTAATCTAATACAGAATTTACTTAAAGTATCTGAAATGGACTTCAGTACTATCTAGTCCTAAGTAAATGTGCATAGATTGGAGCCAAGTTATGTAAGAGGAACTGAATGATCTCATGAACTGCAGTAATGAAGGAGGAATCAACAGTACAAACTGAAAATTAATGGATTCGAGGGGCCAGGAGTTGAAGAAGAAATGACAAAAGAGGAACATTCTGAGATTTTTGACTGACTGGACATGAGACTGCTATTCCACCAGTGTGATGCACCTGCAAAGGAAACAGAATTGTTGAATGTATTCAGCCTTGGCCTGAATCCAAAGCTTTGTGGTATGCCATGCACATATTAGACTTAGCTAGCTTCCCTATTTGCTTAGGTCATGTTCATATAATAATGTAGGAGCCAGAGGGAAGTGAGGAACCTGGCATTATTAGATATGTAAAATTTGTGAAAATTTATCATCTAAGAGGGGGATAACAACCATTTCTCCCCACTAGCAGGAGAGACTTGGGGGGACTAAAATATTGGGAAAACTGAATTATTATATGCAATACATACTTGCTTATCAAACCATATCAGACTTGCATATCAATTGCTTACTCACTCACCAAATTAAAAGCATGAGGTTTTTTTTTAATTGGACTTTGGAAAAAGAATTAAAAACGCTTCCCAAACATGGAATATTTCCAGGCCTTCACCTAGCCAGTACGGATAAGGAGCTGAAACGTGTGTGAAGGATGCAGAAAGAGAAGCTCATCAGAGAGGAGAATTCTTTGCATGTGTGTGGAGTGGGTGGTTAAAAATCTATACCTATACATAAGACAGATAATTTGTGGTTGTGTTCTTTTGCTGATGTGTACATTAAGGGGGAAAAAAAACACTTATCTGAAAGTGTGATGCATCTTCTGTCACCTGTGGCCCTAATTCAACAACTGTTAAGGCACAATCTTATGCATGTTTAGACAGAGAAAAGGCCTACAGTTCCCAGCATGCCCCAGCCAGTTGTAGGGAGTTGTAGGCCTTTTTCTGACTAAACATGCTTAGGATTGCACCCTTACTGCACTCAAAGCTGTTCGTCCAGGAAATACTTATCTAATGGTATGCCTAAATTCATGGAAGATTTTCAAGTAAATGACGAAGGAGAATAGCTTTAGCTGGATTATGAAAACAGGGCAATGCTTTCAGACTGACGTCATGTGTCTCTTCCTAGGCAATAACAGAATGCACTGCACATGTCAGGAGCAGTAAAAGAGGCACAGTCCAGTTATCCACCTTACAAGGGAATCTACTCTCCATATCTTCAATTATTTATTGTTCCAATTAGAACAGAGTGTTCAAAGAAAGAACACCAGCGACCCCATTTAAAAACAAAGAATGCCTATAAAACCATTATTTAAATGTGTGACCCAAGCCACATTTTACATGTCCCCATATCTCCTACATCACATTTGGGTAAAAAGTCTGGACCAAATCTAATTAACCAGACTTTAATAACCCATTCACTGGAGGAGGAGATACAGAATTCTGAGAAATTATGCCCACCCCCTAAACTTCAGATGGTACTCTGATTTATTCCAAAGGCTCAGTGTAGATTACAGCACAATAAACAAAAGTGAAACACGTAAATAATTCCAAAAATATAAAGATTCTGCATACTATAGTAAAAGCCTTCCTAATTCCATCAGATCCATCCATGTATACAGCCTACCGTTCACTCTTCCACTCCCAAACACACACACAAACATACAGAGTGTCCCCCCACCTCACAAACACACATACACACACACCCTTTCCCCACACCCGGAAAGAGAAAAGCACAGATACACACATACTCACTCTTCTCCACTGTCTCGGCATGGGGGAAGGCATCCCATCATGCATCACCCCCCCCTGGCTGCCCAGCTGATTGGTATTTTTCCCTGCACCAATCAGGTGAGCATCAGGAGAAGTGTGTGGTTTAAATGAGGATGGCACAGGGGATGATTCTCCCTGCATGACTTCCTTCCCATCCCCATTGCACTGCAGCCAGCCTACCAAACAGCTATTTGGTGAGCAGGCCGGAGCATGATTTAGCCAAGTAGGAAACCTGTTTGGCAGGCTGGTTGCAGTGTGATTGGAATAGGTAGGAAAACACAAGGGAAGGGCTGTTCCCACATGCGTCCACCCCATCAAAACTCTGGCCCACCCAGACCGTAGATCTTCTGAGCAATGGGATTATGGGGAGGGGGGGATTCAGGGGCTTGGGAACCCATGGTGTGCTACTGTCAAGGTCTTCAGGGGCCACCTAGGGCTCCCAGGTTGCCCACCTGCTCAGTAGACTAAGAAGCAGAGTGTTTTGTTTGTATACAGAAGTCTTTATTAATAATTTGTGTTTTCTATGTTCTTCATTTATTTCTCTGAGGTAAAATCATCTCCAAAAGGTACTATAACAGGAATGACCCAACAAGTTTTTGAACTATACTCACACCAATTTCAAGTACAGTACAGTTTAATAATGTAAACAGGAACAAATGCTGAGCCCAAGTCCTGCCATCTCTTTTGCTGCATCTAATGTCCAGGTTGCTTCTTATCTTACACTACAAAATAGTACACAATGCACACAGATGGTGTCAAATATGAATGGCACATGCATGCATTATCAGTTGCCAATAAGTAGTGGTGGAGACAGAGGTGACAAGGGAGTAGCAACTTCAGGGCCCAAAGGAAGGCATCTATGGATAATGTGGGCCAGGCTGGGAGAAGGTGAAGTGTTCTGGCCGAACAGCAGGAAGGGGAGGAAATGGAAGCTGTCACAGCAGCAATAGCTTCCACACTGTGTGCCTATGAGAGAAGGTTACAACAGCTGGGATTATTTAGCTTGGAAAAAGAAGGGTAAGGGAGACATGATAGAGGTCTACAAAATTATGCAGGGTGGAGAATGTGGACAGGGAGACATTTTCTTTCTTTCTTTCTTTCTTTCTTTCTTTCTTTCTTTCTCTCTCTCTCTCTCTCTCTCTCTCTCAAAATACTGGAACCTGGGGTCATCCTATGAAGCTGATTGGTGGGAGATGCAGGACAGATAAAAGGAAGGACTTCTTCACACAGCACAAGTATGGAATTCGCTACCACAGGATGTAGTGATGGCCACTAATTTGGATGGCTTTAAAAGCGGGTTGGACAGATTCCTGGAAGAAAAGGCTATCAGTGGCTACTAGTCTTGATGGCTATGTGCTACCTCCAGTACCAGAGGCAGTGAGCCTACGTACACCAGTTGCTGGGGAACATGGGTGGGAGGGTGCTGTTGCACTCATTACCTGCTTGTGGGTTCCTGGTCGACAGCTGGTTGGCCACTGTGTGAACAGAATGCTGGACTAGATGGACCCTTGGTCTGATCCAGCAGGGCTCTGCTTATGTTCTTAAGAATCTTGGTGACCCCCTACCGCAGGGGTGTGGAAGCACTTTCAGCTTGAGGGCCTAATTGAGTTTCAGAGACACTCTCGGGGGCTGCATTCCAGTTGTAGGTATGCAAAGGCAAAAGGGGTGAGGCCAAAATACCAAAACATACCACCCTATTTTAGCTGAAAGCTCTTACTGTCAGTAACTAAGCCTTTGGAGAGCCATTTCAACCTTTTAGAATGGGGGCTGGCGTATGCAGAAGCTGGGAAGCCAGCGGATGACCGGAAACTGCGTGGGGGGGGGGAGATGGGAGTGGAGCCAGGGGAAGGGGCATGGCTTCATGGGGAACCATGGAGGGCAGGACTGGGAACCCAAGCAGGCTGGTTTGGCTCATGGGCCTGAGGTTCAACACGCCTTCCCTACAGTACATCACATGACAAACATGGGTAGAATGAATGTGCATGGAGGGAGGGAGTGGAAGCATGGAAGCAAGGCTTGTTATGTTTGGTCTGGACTTGATCATCTGTATGGCTCCATAGGCATGGACAAACTGTTCACAGACAGGCTTGTATGAGCAGTTATTATTCTATTATTATTTATTACATTTCGATACCGCCCTATAGCCGAAACTCTCAGGGCGGTTTACAGAAGTTAAAACATTAAATGCAATGTAAAACGTTTAAAAGCCATTTATATAAAAGCATACAGACAATATACACAAACAACATATAACTAAAAACAACTTTGAACTGTCAGTCATCGCTAAAGACACATCCAGGACCGACTAAAACTCATCATGTGCTGCCAAATGCCTGGGAAAAGAGATAGGCACCGAAAAGATAATAATATTGGTCCCAGGCAGACCTCATTGGGGAGCTTGTTCCACAGATGGGGGCCACCACTGAGAAGGCCCTCTCCCTCATTGCTGCCTTCCAAGCTTCCCTTGGAGGAGGCACTCAGAGGAGGACCTTAGATGCAGAACATAGCATACAGGTAGGTTCATTTCAGGAGAGGTGTGCCGTCAGGTTGGGGACTATGAAAAAAGCACCCTGGGATAAGTTCTGATTCTTGAGTGTGTAAACCAATACATGTAATATTTTAGAAGATGCCTCCACTCCTCAACCAGTAAAGTCACCTTTAAAACAATGGGGAGTGGATCAGAACAGCAGGACATAAGACACACACAGCCTGGATGTCACTTTAGTGGGAATTCTGCTGGCAATATTGCAGAAACTCAGAAGTTCCTCTTCTAAATAGTAAACCTTTCAATTCACATAACACGTCAGGATCTGTATAAGACACCACGACCACCTTTTTGCAATGTGTGTATGATGTTTTGCAAAGAGCCTGAGTCTAAGCTGGTTTACCCTACACAGGTCCCACTGAATTCAAAATGTGACTTCCTTCCCAGTGAGTTTATAATTGCAACCAGCATGCGCCATTCTAACCATGCTGATTTAGGATTTAAAAACCCTTGACTGAAGAGAACATGTTCACTTTGAACCTTGGCCGTCAAGGCAGTGACTTCTGAATTTACACTGGGCTAAAAGTTCAAAAAGTGGAACTTTTGCCAAATTTGGGCTCGGGGTGTTCAGGGGTAAAAACTACTCACCACTTTTCACCTTTCCATGTGGCTGTTGAATCCCTGTTCCCCAAATTTCACTGCCCGTAAATGAGAGAGCAAAACACTGAAAATAATTTCAGCTCAGATACGCGGAGACAAACAACAAAGAAAGTTTACACCAGCCCCTCTCCAGAGGGATAGAGATACATGAATACCCAATCCAGCTCTGTATATCGGTATCCTTCTTACACCAGTAGCATCTCCTGTAGACATTTGCCCAAATTTTCTTCAAATCCTCCAAGGAAGGAGATCCCACATCCTTCATAGGCAGCTTGAATTCACCTCACACATTTTTTTCTTTTTAGGTGTACGCCTATGCTTTTTTAAAAAAGCACATACACATTTAGGTGTACACCAAAAGCAGGTTATTGAAAACATATGTATGATACAGATACAAACTGGCAGAGAGCTGGAATGAACCAAAGCTCCCTGTTGTGTGTATGTTCAGTGACAAACCTGAATGAAATGCATCACCCAAAATAGGACAAAAGAGGACAGTGATTTGCATAACATTTGCATATGCTAATTTACATGTATAGATGCAAATTTAAAAATAATTAGTATAAGTTAAATAGAAATACTGTGGTACAGAAGACTGTGACCAGGGCCAGATCTCTACCTCGTGTCATATCATTACGATCCCATCATGGTAATGCTCTATCCCTCTTGAGCGTTTATACCTTATAGGACACACAGTGATATTTGTTGTGGCATATTGGATAATGTGGAATAAGAAGCAGGAAATAACACTACAAAAGCAGTATATCGAATGTGTAATGTGCCCCAACAGTTATCCGTGCACTTCAATCAATACTGCTATAAAGCAGTAGTGTATATCTAAGCCAGGTGACCTGCGTGTCTGCTTCTTCAGCCTGCTGTCCCTAAGTGTGGATGGTTCTTTATCACTAAACTGGAATTGGACAGGAGAGCCCTTCAAACAGAGAATGCCTTCAGAGGACAGTCCCCTGGCAACCCTTCAAACAGAGGACTGTTCTTTGTATATATAAAAAAGGACATTTGGCCACCCTGTAATGTGTAATGTGTGAAATGGACCTCAGTCCACTGGTAAACTGCTCTTAAACATGATTAATTTCTTCTTGATGTTTGAGCGAAATTTAGTTCTCTGGCTGTAGCATAACTTTTTGTGTGTGCTTCTTGTCCCATCTTCTGTGAAAAATGGTTCCTTGGCTCCTTTCAGAAGTCTGTTAAAATATTTACCCACTGTTGGCGTACTTCCCTCTTCCCCCATATGCTGCCTCCTGTTCACGTTTTCTCAGATGTAGGTACCACTGGGTTCAATGGGACTTACTTCCCAGTAAGTGCACAAAGAATTGTAGGCTTCTTACTCTCTATGCCAAACATGTCCACTGGAATCTGTGACTGAGACAAAAATTCCTATCAAAATGTGTGTCCTTTCCTTAAGTAAGGACCATAAGATTACACCCAGTTGAAATAGCGTGGGACACTCAAGCTCCTTTGGCCTTTATATCATATTCCTCTTAGATTGTCACGGTGGTTCTTACCAAATGTTTTCATAGTCATCTCTAGCAGGTGGCAATAAATCAGATTTATGAAGACAAAGGCTCCTTACAACTGTATATTTTTAAAAGATTTATGATGAAGCTACAGTTATGTGTGTGGAGGGTCTATCCTATGGGAATGCCAAAAAAAGGTAACAGGAGAGTGTCATGTAGACACTAAAGAATACAATCCCTTCCGCATTCATAAATCCCAAATGCCCACAGTTGTAAGTCACTGGTGATAAATTATGTAACCGAGCTCCAGGAATGACCAAAGCATAAATGAGAAAGCAGTTGGTATAATAAAAAGCATACAACTTCCCTACCCAGGAAACAGGAATATCAGTTAGAAGGCAGTATATAATTTACTGTTTTCCCCATGTCATTTTTTAAAAATCTGTCAACAACCTTCACTAACCTTTATTAAAAAGTGAAAAACAATAATAACGGGGAGACTTATTTTAAGAAAAGCCATTATTGTTTAATATACAAAACCAGCCCTTGAAGAAACATTAAAAGTGATCTTATAGAAATGTTTTCATTCAGTATAAAACTGCACACCTTGTTTATTCTGCTTTTGTTCTACTTAAGGTTCTAGATCTGTATTTATTGTGCCATTATCTCACTTATAAAATCAATGAAATGATTTAATTAATCTTGCATGCAGCTAGGATCTGACAGTTAGGGCAAAAGTTAATAAGAAAATAAAATGAAAGAAAATAAAATGACCAATTTGAGGTTTTCACAGAATACAAATATTCATTGATCACATACAATTGTCAAAGAATCTGATGTAAAGAAGGTGGTTAAATTTTTCATACTTTTGATATATTCCCCAGGACACTCAGAGGAAGGTTGGAAACCACTATTCAAGATTGCCAAAACAGGTAAGTTAATTTCGACTCCCAAAATGGACTTAAATTGGTGGCCATGATGAAAAGAGAAATAAATCCCATTTATATTTTACTGGAACTTTATCAATATAGGGAGAAACTTATTTCTGGACTTTTTAAAAATAACAAAAATGAATGAGTGCATTTCCATTCAAAGTTAACAAGAGCAAGTGTTATCAGAGAGCAAAACCACATCTCAATCTAAAACACAATTTGCCATGAGGAAATAAGTCCCATTGAAAGCAATATTTCTAAATTAATGGGTTGAATCATGCTTAGAAGAGACCCATTGAAATCAATGGGATTTTAGTCAGTACTAATTTGTCCCATTTATTTCACCTTATCTACTCAGCAATGGCCGCAAGACTGGAAAAGGTCAGTTTACATTCCAATTCCAAAGAAGGGCAACGCCAAAGAGTGTTCAAACTACCGCACCATTGCGCTCATTTCACATGCCAGCAAGGTGATGCTCAAAATCCTACAAGCTAGGCTTCAGCAGTATGCGAACCGAGAACTACCGGAAGTACAAGCTGGGTTTCGAAGAGGCAGAGGAACTAGAGATCAAATCGCCAACATTTGCTGCATCATGGAGAAAGCAAGAGAATTCCAGAAAAATGTCTATTTCTGCTTCATTGACTATGCTAAAGCCTTTGATTGTGTGGATCACAACAAACTCTGGCAAATTCTTAAAGTGATGGGAGTACCAGACCACCTTACCTGTCTCCTGAGAAACCTGTCCGAGGGTCAAGAAGCAACAGTAAGAACCGGACATGGAACAACCGCGTGGTTCAAAATTGGGAAAGGAGTAGACAAGGCTGCATATTGTCACCCTGCTTATTTAACTTATATGCAGAGTACATCATGAGAAATGCCGGGTTGGATGAATCAGAGGTCGGAATTAAGATTGCCGGGAGAATTATCAACAACCTCCGATATGCAGACGATACCACCGTAATGGCAGAAAGTGAAGAGGATCTCAAGAGCCTCTTGTTGAGGGTGAAAGAGGAGAGTGCAAAAGCTGGTTTGAAACTCAACATTAAAAAAACGAAGATCATGGCATCTGGCCCTATCACTTCCTGGCATATAGAAGGGGAAGAAATGGAAGCAGTGACAGATTTTACTTTCTTGGGCTCCAAGATCATCGCAGACGGTGACTGTAGCCATGAAATTAAAAGACGCTTGCTCCTTGGGAGGAAAGCTATGGCAAACCTAGACAGCATAGTAAGAAGCAGACACATCACCTTGCCAACAAAGGTCCGTCTAATCAAAGCTATGGTTTTCCCAGTAGTAATGTATGGCTGTGAGAGCTGGACTATAAGGAAGGCTGAGCGCCGAAGGATTGATGCTTTCGAACTGTGGTGCTGGAGAAGACTCTTACGAGTCCCCTGGACTGCAAGGAGGTCAAATCAGTCAATCCTAAAGGAAATCAACTCTGAGTGCTCATTGGAAGGACAGATACTGAAGCTGAAGCTCAAATATTTTGGCCACCTAATGTGAAGAGAAAACTCTCTGGAAAAGACCCTGATGCTGGGAAAGACTGAAGGCAAAAGGAGAAGGGGACGGCAGAGGATGAGATGGCTAGATAGCATCACCGATGCAATGAATATGAACCTGAGCACACTCTGGGAGAGTGCTCAGGACAGGAAGGCCTGGCGTGCTATGGTCCATGGGGTCACGAAGAGTCGGACACGACTGAATGACTGAACAACAACAACTCTAAGCACAACTGAATCCAACCCAATGTGTTCAAGCTGAGGAGACGACCTATAACAACCCCAGAATAGTCATGGGAACATCCAAACATCAATTATAAATAATCCAAGAATGCTAATCTGAGCGAGTATTTAGTAATATGATGCTGTATTAGACAGACTTTAAAATAAATGGCAAGATAAAACCAGCAGCAAATAATAAAACTATTTCTACATCATGAAACCAAATTAAAACCAGCAGCAGAACAGAGTACTAAAAACAGTTCCTAAAATGCCTGGGAGAATAAAAAAGTCTTCACGTGGTGCCAGAAAGTCCATAACATAGGTGCAAGCCTCTCTGGGGAGAGCATTCTACAAATGGGGTCCCACCACTGGAAAGACCATCTACCTTGTTGCCACTCACCTCACCTCATTTGGCAAGGATACCTGAATGAGGGCCTCTGGAGATTACCTTAATGTCCGAGTAGGTAAATATTTAGTGTATTTATTTAGTACTTTTCCATACTGACCAATAGCCAAAGCTCTCCTGGCAGTTCACAAAACAAAATTTAAAACCATGAAATACAATAACACAGTAAAACATAACAATACAACCTTATGTTTAAAACAGAATAAAACCAAAGTAGAAACCACAGTAACAGCCAGCAACAGTGCAAAGATCTAAAAACGCATTAAAATGCCTGAGAAAATAAAAAAGTATTTACCTTTCACCAAAAAGACCACAATGTAGGGCGCCAGGTTAGCCACCACTAAAAAGGCCCTCTCCAGAGTAGCCACCCACGTCACCTCATTTGACAGGGTAACTTGCAAGGGGCTAGGAAGTCAACAGATGAACTTAACTGCCCATCTCACATAAATGTGTTTGTTTAACAAAACCCTGACAGTTGCTTCTTTTAGGGAAAGGCCACTCTGGAAGGGGGCAATATGGAAAAGAGAAGCACAAGGTGTGGGAGCTTAACCCTTTCCCTCTCTGTCACTTTTCTATTACAAATATCCCTCCCCAAGTCAGTCCTCCCCTCACCTGCCCTGGAGAGTACCAGATACGTGTTAAACATGCACCTGGAACCCCTATGGAGAAAAGCATTTGGGGAGATGGGTGTTGCAGTGGGAAAATAGCTGTCAGGGTTTTGTTAAATGGATTTATGAGTAATGGGTAGTTAGGCTCATCTGTTGACTTCCTAGCCCCTTTCAAATTGCTTCCGATATATTTTGTTATTCAAAGACTCTAGACCTCAGGATGCTGGTCTGACAAAACATACTCAAGGTTGCAACTATAAAGATGAATAATACATTTTTCACAGTTAGCTAATTAGGTCGACCCATACAATGATATACCAAGGCTGCAATCCTGTACATGCTTACTTAGGAGTTAGACCCATTGAATTCAAAGTCTGAGTAAACATGTGTAGGATTGAACAGCAAATACGTTAAAACAAAGATAAAAGGACCGGATTTTATTCTGTAAATTCCTACTTTTAAAAATGTTGATCCAGTCCCCAGACTTTTATTGGGCAGCCCCTAGGGTGAAGTTGGACTGTTTAGCCTTGTCTATTTGTTTCACAAATGTTAGCAGTCATCATCAGAGAGACTTACAGCTGCTTTATTCACTCCTGGAAACTAACCTCAAGAGAAGCTTTTCCAGGGGGACCTTTGCAGCTGCAACACTGAGGTAAGAAGGAGTGCTGAGTGGTCAAGTTTCAGGGCAAAGCTGTAACTGCAAAGAAAATAAAACAAAACCCAAACCATCCTACGCATATCTAGTGACAGATATACTCCAGCAATACTAAATTATGCAAGCTGTCCTAGACTTTTGACAGAACTGCCATAATTCACCCCAATTCCTATTATCCTAAAAGTATAGAAAAGGCTGAGGTAATAGCTCTGGGTAATCAAGTTGAAAACATCTGCCAAAGTAAACCTTTATTTAGTGCTTAATATACAGTATTTATAGAGCAAACCTGTTATGGAAAAGAATCTTGTTGATTTAATCAGCGGGGTGTGGGTTACTTTTCCCATCCTGCTGTTTATTCTCTCTCTCTCTCTCTCAAATCCTAAGCATGTTTAGGAAATCAGGCCCAGTTTAACTGTAATTCTGGATAGGCAAGAAAAATAATTTACCACCGTGGCACTGCACATGCTCCATGCCTTGTTAAAAAGCCAGACTCTTGTTCACTATGCATGCAACGGTAGCACCTGGCAGGCTAACGCTGCACTGATCCCTGTTGTGTTAGCACTGCATGTGCAGACCAAGGAAACCCAGCATAAACAAGATGCCAGGCAATGCCCAGTTAAGTTCTTCTTGCTCGCCTGGCATCACATTTAGACTTAGCTACATGTCAACATGTTCGACTACATTACACTAATCCACGGACCGAGTCGCTTTGGCACATGAGGCAGAAAGCTCAAATGGCTCCTTCGTGAACAAACAGCAACTGAATTATCAACAACCTCAGATATGCAGACGATACCACCCTAATGGCAGAAAGCGAAGAGGATCTAAAGAGCCTCTTGTTGAGGGTGAAAGTGGAGAGTTCAAAAGCTGGTTTGAAACTCAACATTAAAAAAACTAAGATCGTGGCATCTGGCCCCATCACTTCCTGGCAAATAGAAGGGGAAGAAATGGAAGCAGTGACAGATTTTACTTTCTTGGGCTCCAAGATCACCGCAGACGGTGACTGTAGCCATGAAATTAAAAGACACTTGCTCCTTGGGAGGAAAGCTATGGCAAACCTAGACAGCATAGTAAGAAGCAGAGACATCACCTTGCCGACAAAGGTCCGCATAATCAAAGCTATGGTTTTCCCAGTAGCAATGTATGGCTGTGAGAGCTGGACTATAAGGAAGGCTGAGCGCCGAAGAATTGATGCTTTCGAACTGTGGTGCTGGAGAAGACTCTTACGAGTCCCCTGGACTGCAAGGAGGTCAAATCAGTCCATCCTAAAGGAAATCAACCCTGAATGCTCATTGGAAGGACAGATACTGAAGCTGAAGCTCAAATATTTTGGCCACCTAATGCGAAGAGAAAACTCCCTGGAAAAGACCCTGATGCTGGGAAAGACTGAAGGCAAAAGGAGAAGGGGACGACAGAGGATGAGATGGCTAGATAGCATCACCGATGCAATGAATATGAACTTGAGCACGCTCCAGGAGAGAGCGGAGGACAGGAAGGCCTGGTGTGCTATGGTCCATGGGGTCACGAAGAGTCGGACATGACTTAATGACTGAACAACAACAACCACAACAGTGTCCAGTATCTGCCTCCTGAGGTGCTCTGCCGAATGGCAGGGGCCAGGGCTGGCCCTGCGTATACATGTGATACATTTGCCATGTGAAGGCTACTTGCAACAGGATAAGCATGGAGTGGAGACTGGGTCTATGACCACTGGTCCATCCAGCCCTTTATTGTCCAGATCTTGAAGACATTGGCCTTCAGCTGGTGGATCAGGATCTACTACTGGATCATGGCCTGATTTAAGGTGACTTGAAACAGCTGCACTATCACCATGCCAATTTGTATGTGTTGAGTTGATGTTAAAACGAGACAAGAGCAGAGTCAAATTTTAAAAAGTGGCAATCCTATCACATACCCTTTCCCAGGAACAGAATTACCACAAAGCCTATTTCTCCTTCCAGTAGCAAATGCACAGGAAGGTAGTGTGCTTGCATGCATTTTATCTGGCTGAGAGAGCAATACGTTAATTGCTACTTTTACCTCTAAAATATTGCAAACTTATCCACCTGGAGAAAATCCACAAAAAACAATGGAGAAAAAGAAGAACGTAAGAAGAGCCCTGCCTAGATCAGACCAAAACTCTACCTAGTCCAACATTCTTTCGAGGGGCAGTAGCCAGGCAGATGCCTCTGGAAAGCTCACTAACTAGGAACAGTCCTCTCTAGCATTTTTGGCCCTGACATTCAAAGGTATAGTGCATCTGAATGTGGAAGTTCCATTTAGCTATCATGACTAATAACTGTTGATAGACTTCCATGAGTCTAGCTAATAATCCTTCTGAAAGTCACCTAAGCCCTTGGCCAATGCTACATCTTATGGAAGATGAATTTTTAAACTTAATTGTCTATTAAAAGTTATCACAATGAACTGTATTGGGACCAGTGCTTTTTAACATGTTCATAAATTATCTGGTGTTAGGGGTGAGCAAGTGGCCAAGTCAGCTGATGACACCAAATTATTTAGTGTGGTTAAAACAAAAAAGGATAGCGAAGAGCTCCTGAAAGACCTCTGCAAACCGGGGAACTTCAGTGTAAGAAAGTGTAAACTGATGTACATTAGGGAGGGAAATCTGAACTTCACGTATACATTGATGAGATCTGAGCTGGCATGATTGATCAGGAAAGTGATCTTAGGGCAGTGGCGGGTCGCAGGATGAAAATGCTGACCTAGTGTGTGTCTCCTTTGAAAAAGGCAAATTTCACTTTGGGGTCATTAGGAAAGGAATCAAAAATAAAACTGACAATATCATAATACCTTTATATAAATCTATGGTGCGACCACACTTGGAATACTCTGTACAGTTCTGGTCACAGAAACTTAAATAGAAGATTATAGAGCTGGAGAAGGGGGGGGGAGGGGGCAACCAAACAAGAGGCTGGAGCAACTCCCCTATGAGATTACAATGTTTGGGGCATTTTGGATTACAAAAACGGTAAGGGGGAAAATGACAGATGTGTATAAAATTATGCGTGGTGTAGAGAAAGTGGAGAGGGAGAAAAACTTCTCAGTCTCTCATAATAAAAGAACCTGGAGTCATCCAATAAAGCTGAATGAGGCAGTGGCCCGGTGGGGCGGGGGTGGTGGAATTCAGGACAGACAAAAGGAAGTACTTCCTCACACAGCACATAGTTAAACTGTGAATTGGCTACCACAAGGGCCAGTTCTACACACTTCGTGTCATATCGATACGATCCCATCATGGTGATGCTGTATCCCTCTTGCGCATTTATACCTTGTAGCACACACCATGACATCTGTTGTGGAATTTGGAATGATACAGAATAAAAAGCAAGAAACAATGCTAGAAAAACAGTATATGGAATGCGCAACGTGCCCCAACAGTCATCAGTGCACTTCAATTCCCATAAAAAGCACTAGTGTAGATCTAGCCAAGATGTAATGATGGCCACCAACCTGGACAGCTTAAGGATAAATGGATAGTGGTCATAGTGGCTATATATTCCTTCCAGTATCGGAGACACCGTGTGTCTGAATACCGGTTGCTGGGGAACATAAGCAGAAAGGGTTTATTGCGCTCCTGTTTATTAGGCGCTTTTCATAGGCATCAGGTTGGCCACTGTGGGAAAAGAATGGTGGACTGGAACAGCCTTTGGTCTGATCCAACATGGCTCTTCTTAGGTTTTTCTTATGCAAAGAAACCTGTCTTGAAAGGTGCTGTCTGTCAACTTGCTTTGGTAGCCCTGACCTCTAGTTTTAGTATTTCCAGGGGAGGGGGAGGTAGATGAGGATTACACCAGATACCTGCTCCTTTTCCAGCTGTACTTCCCCCGCCGCCGCTCCAGGGCCATCTTCCACCAACTGCCCTGATGGAAGGAGCATGATGGTTGCTGTTGTTGTTTTTGTGTAAACTGTGAATATTGTTTATTGTGATTTTATTATTTTTATGTTACCTGTAAGCCGCTAGGATTTGTATCCTGAAAGGCAGCATATAAATAATTGTAATAAATAAATAAATAAATAAATAAATAACTGAAGTATGAGAGAAGGGGAAAAAATAACTACAGCTGACTTCTTCTAGCATAAGGCGATGACAGATGGCTACGGCCCCAGGATGAAGCTAATATACCCCAGAGGAAATCCCACAGAGGCAAAAAAAACAAAACAAAACACCACCTGCAGCAAAAAGCCCTAGGAGTTGCGCTTTCCACAACCACAGCAGCGAGCTTGGGAAGAGGAGACGGCTAAATGAATAAAGGTAACAACAAGTTAAATAACAAAAGGTCGGCTTCGTATGTCACAGCCGACTTGACGCACACACAGGTACACATTAAATATTTAGCATGCAGCCAGTTCTGCCACCGTAATACAGAGGCAGCTATATATTTTTGTTCCTTAAAGGTATGTACAGCACAGACTGAACAAACATGCATTATGGTGCTGGGGGCCAATTTGGGGGCTATGTTGTGTATTTCCATGGTATACACACACAGTAAGAAGAAGGGATGTGTAGCCAGGTCCATCTCCAGAGAGTACTGAGGCCCAGTGCCTCAACAATACCATCATTCTTGCTGTGCGCAGAGCTTCCACGAAGGTAGAGCTGTTCACGGAGGGCCCAAGACATTTTGCTGCTTGAGGTAAAGCAACAAATGATGCCTCCCCATCCCCTGTCAAGGTACATAGCACCTAAGGTAGTCAATGTATTCTGGCACCTGAGGCAGAAGGTCCCATAAGCACCTCTCCCCCTTCCTGGCAGTAAAAGCACAGCAGCAATAAATTAATTAATAATTTTCTCCCTTTTCATGGCACTCCAAATCAGCTGCCTGAGGTGGGCAGGCTGGTAGTTGAATCTTACTTCAACACCATCATGGGAAAGCATCCTTCACTGCACCTGAAGGCAGCCAGCTAGCTTAGGGGGATGCAAGGCAGAGCACATGGGACACACAGCTCTTTCCTCAACACCTCACAACTATCCCCTCGCACTCAACCTGCTGCCTAATGTCAGGGCATCACTCTGCCTAATGTCAGGGCTGGCCCTGCAAGTCTGCAAGGAAAAAGCCCACAGTTGACACCGCACTAGATAAATATTTACTATATGCCTGCCTCTACTGTGACCCACAAAGCAGTCCTCAGAAGCTAAGAGCTCAGGGGCAGGTCACATGCTTTGCATGCAAAATGAGCCAGGTTCAAGCCCCAGCATCTCCACTTTGGGCTGGGAAAAGCCCCTGCCAGCCAGTATTAAATAAATCTATGCTACTGAGATAGATGGACTAATGGTCTGCCTCCACCCTGTGCTCCAACCCAAGCATCCCTGTTGTCATATGATTGCTTTCCGGTACCATCTTTTCATGACACATGAAATAAACAACGTCTCTGGCATCTTCCGTCATTCACAAAGTGAGCATTCCCCACTGCACAAATGGACACATGTGATATGATAAACGGCACAAGTCAGTGAAAGAAGGCCAGGAGCCAAGTGCAACAAGCCAGCTGAGGCCACGGCAAATAAATTCAACATCACTAAAAGCACAGTTGCTTTAACTAACCAAGCACAAATAAATGTGCAGGTGGGGATCATACTATAATATCTTGACCATGAAAGCTTTTTAACAGAGAAGGCAGTAGTATATAAATATTAATAAATAAATACATAGTATTTTCTGCAAGATACGGTGTTGCCCACACTTGCCAAAACTGCATATGTTTAAAGAAGTTCCCATTAGCTATGCCTCTTGGTTGATTTCAGTTGGCAGTGTCTGTCCAGCTATAGATCCCATGTGGTGCAGTGGTTTAGTTATGCTACTTTTCTTCAGGCGGTGCCCATGGGATGGATGCAAATCCCACACTACTTATGGGTCAAGAGGGGGACCGCACTTAAAAAAAAAAAAAGGAACTCATCCAATGTACTGGATAGACTGAACTGGACCAGAATTCACATCCCCATTCAGTCCTGAGCGAAATTAAGTACCCATGTCCCAGTTGTAATCTCTCCGCCCAATTTACCTCATAGGATTGTTGTGAGGATAAAGCGGGGAAAATCTCAAGGACACCAACCTGAGATTCTTGAGGGAAGGGCAGGGGCCAAAGTAAGATCATAAGGCTGCACTCCTATACACACCGCAGAGTAAGTACCATTGAACACAATGGTGAGTAGACATGCATAGGATTGTACTGTAAGTGTAATAAATGGCTAGATTCACCACACACACGCACAAAGGAGGGATCTACCCGTGAGTCACCAACATCAAGATGCAATAAAGCAGCTTATTCAACCTTAGGTCTAACGGGGGCTCCCAACATGCTATTTATTTATTTAGTTATTTTCAGCAGGATGGAGTCACTTAAAATTATAATGAAACAGGCTGTGATTTACCGCAGTTGCTTCTACTGAGACTGTGCAGGCAAGAAAAGTGACTAGAAGGTTACATTTCTCCAGTGCAGCCAGGGGAGAGAGCTACACATGACTTTTACTTCGAATATATATATATATATATATATATAAAAAATATTCGACTTCTTTAAAAAAAAAAGATGTGTGTGAGGTCTGGGTGATTCGACGCAGCCCCAGATGTTTACAAGGTTCTCTCACGGCTGCAACATGAGATTCTTAAGTGGCGTGAGGGGGAGAAAGGAAGAGCGGACAGGATGCCACAAAGCTACACACACACACACACACACACACGACACACCGCATTTGACAGTGCAAAAAGTCACATTCAAAGCCCCCCAAACCCAGAGGCGCCTGTGCTCGGGCTTTCCAAAGTTAACCGTTCCACGAGGTGTGAGCTGTCCAGCTCGTGAGAGTTAAGGAGAAATAAAATTCAAAAGGGGTGTGTGTGTGTGTGTGTGTGGCGGGCGGCGAAGGCGGCGGCGGGGAGGCTCCTACTTAAAAAAATAAATAAATGATACGTGCAACCGGTGTGCCTAGGGGGAAAGCGATCTGGCAAGGTTTCTCTGCCAGATATCCTCCCCGAAGAGACGGCCCTACGTTTCGGACCATCATCTCGCCTCCCGTCAGAACCCCGTCGGAGCTCCGCAAGCTGCGCTTTCGATCCGTCGATCTGCGCCTGGAGAGAGCAGGGCGAGACGAGGCGCGCGCGCCGCTTCCCCGTTCCAACTTGCGCCCGAGGGGGAGACGGCGAGCGTCTTTCTCGGGTGAAGCGGACAGACAATCGGCCACCACCACCTGTCTCCCCCCGCCCCCCGCCCCCGATCGGGGAAACGCTGCGCCGGGGGGAGAAGCGCACGCCGCGGGCGGACCTGCCTCGGTGCAAGCGATGCGGTGAGGCCGGAGGGAAAGGCACCCCTCCACCTGACGGCGCTCTCCCCGCTCTCCGCCCCCCCCCCCAATTCCCACGAGCCTCGCCCAGCGCGATTCTCTTCAGGAAAGTGCCCTCCCTGTCAAAGAGCGTGCGTGTGTGGGCCGGGGGCGGGGGTCCGTCGAAGCGAGGCCAGGCAGATGTGCGCGAGGAGTGGGGTGTGTGTGTGTGTGTGGTGTTTCCACGCCTCAGAAAACCAAACCAAACCAGGACTCAATTTTGAACTAGGGCATCCCTCAGCAAGACTTAGGACCTGTCCCCGCCCCCGCCCGCCCCATCCTTCCCTCTCCCGCACCAGCGCTCCAGCCCTCGGAGCGTCCTAAAGGCGAGAGGTCCTCTGAGCGCATGCAAAGCGCGTTTGCGCCTCCAACGCGGAAATGGCGAGCAGCTCCTTTCCAAGCGCCGCGGCGGCGAGAGGAGGACAAGAATCCGACGCCGCCGCGCGCGCCCCCCCCCCCCAGCACACACACACACTTTGCCACAGCGAAGGAAGAAGAAGGAGAGTGGAGGAGCGCGTGGGGTGGGGTGGGGTGGGGCGGGGTGTGGGGAGGCAGATGACTTACTGTAGGGGCAGTTGTCCCTCTTGGTGCCGCTGACGTTGCCGTTCTTCTCGATGCGGAGGAAAAACTTGTTGTGGCAATAGAGCTTCCTCCAGCGCACGTCTCCTCGGAGGTGATCGTAGCTCCGCACGTGTCTCCCCGCGCTGGCTGGAGAGGAGGAGGAGGAAGCCGCCGCCGCCGCCGCCGAGGCGTTGGAGGCCTTGCGGCGCAGCAGGCCCCGGCCGTGCTCCGGGCAGGGCGCCGCCAGACGCGGCATGATGAAGTAGAGCAGCAGCAGCAGGACCAAGCAGCCGCCGCGGCCCCGGCTGGAGGAGGAGGAGGAGGAGGAGGAAGGCAGGTGGGCAACGGCTGAGGCACCCTGTATCAGTCTCCATCTGCACATTGTACTGAAGCTCTGGGCGCTGGGAGATGCCTCATGAAAAGAAACATACTGGAAGGGTGAACACCGGGGAGAGGCGAGGGGACAGCTGGTGGGGGGACCCCCTGCTCAGAGCCCGCGGAGCTGCGACTCGGCCTGAAGGGCGGGCGCCGACATCCATGCCGCAGGGGGCGAAGCCGTCCAGAAGTCGGCCGCCCCCCCCCCCCGCACCCACGCCTCTCTTGGGGCTTGCTTTCCTTCCTTCCTCCTTCTTCTGCGTCTTCCTCTTGTCCTCCTTCCCTTGGCTTTCCTCTCCTTTCCTCCCCTTTTATTAATCCTCCGGAGCCTTCGAGCAAAGTTCGATGCCGTCCAGTTTGCTGGTCGAGCTGAGACGGTGGCGTCGCTCGGATGGCAAATTCTTCTTTGCGCGCGTTCTCTCTCTCTCTCTCTCTCTGTGTGTGTGTGTGTGTGTGTGTGTGTGAGTGTGTGTGTGTGTTTAAAACTCCATCCAAACACCAGCCCCCGGCTTGGTGGTCGTGTGAGGCTATTTCGCCCTCTTCCTCACTCTTTTCTGCACCATCTTACAGAGAGGCAGGCAAGGTCTGCAAAAGAGAGAGATGACAGGCGAGTGAGCAACAGCTTGAAGCGGGAAAAGGGGGAGAAAAAGATGGCTTTGCTTGTTTTTCTTCAAATCCGAATAAAATGCGGGAGCAACCGGAGAAGGGGCCACAGCCGCCAACGCGCTACGCGCCTCAGAAGTTCTCCACCTTCTTCTCACCAAAGCCCAGAAATGCGGTTCTTCTCATTGGCAGAAGACGGGGTTGGTTCTTCTTCTTCCCTCCCTTGGATCCTCCAGACAGATCGATCGATAGATTAAAGGAAAGCAGGACGTGGGGGGGGGGGGGAATCAAACAAGTCCTTTCCTCCCCTGTCCTTTGAGTTGCCAACAGGTTGGAAGCTGTATCCTAAATGATAGAGATTACGAAGCGAAGAGGTGAGACGTGCCTCTGGTGGTCAAGTTTTATTTGCAGGGGGTCAAGCAGCGGTGCTGGGACATCTGAAACCCCTTTGCAGCGAGCGCCTGCTGGGAGAGGAAAAAAGACAGAGAGAAAGAGGCTACACCAAGATCTGCCTTTTTTCCCCCCTTTCTTTTTTTGTGTTTCCCCTCCTGTAGCAGCCACAGCAGCAGCGGCAGCCCTCGGCTAATTGCTCCTCAAGCGGTTCTTCTGGCCACCAGCATGGCTTGGAGACTCATTCTTTACTAATTTCCTTGTCTTCCAGGCTCAGCCAATCCCCTCTAGGGAGCCCCCTCCTCCCCCCCTTTTTAAAAAAACTTGTTTTCTAGAGAAGGATTTTTATTTTATTTTTTTGGCAGCGAGCAGTTGAGAGCCACCTGGTACTTGTTGCTTTGCTGACTCTCTCTCTCTCTCTCTCCCCCCTCCCCTCCCCTTAAAGAAAGGAGGTGGGTGGGTAAGATTTGGAAAGAAGAATATAGTGCAGGCAAATCCTGAAAAAGCAGTTTATAAGCTGGTCAGTGTGTGTGTGTGTGTGTGTATATATATATATATATATATATGTATGTACACACAATTTGCTCTCATTGCTTCCCCTCCTGCTAACTTCCATGGAGGTCTCTGGCGCTCTCCCTCTCTCACTCTCTTTTCCCCTCTCCCTCTCCCCTTTAATGAATCAATGATTTCTGGCTTCCGATACTGAAATAAAAGGGTGGGAATCTCACTTTTAAAGCTTACTCGTCCTTTTGAGAGTCTCAAGATTTATCACTCCCAACTCTCCATGGAATAAGGCCCCTTACATGGCCAGTTTCTAATTGCTAACATGACTCAACTTACCGAATCACGCCTCTGACTTCAAAAGAAAATAACAGGGGAAATGGGGGGGGGGGCTTTTATTGGCATTGCAAAGGTTTGACCATAAAATCTGTCTGTTTCTTTTTTATTTTTTTATTAATGCAATTTCCTTTACCAGAAAGAGGCACATTTTCCATTTTGATTTTTTTTAAGCCATCTATTGTTTTTGAAGGGCGGGTGGTGATTTATTTTCCGCAAAAGGTGCTGTTCTTATCCACCGTTCCCAGTGAATTTGTCATGTTCCACAAGGGCTATCATGACAGATATACTAGGCTCTTCCTGTGACAATCCTTGTTGTTGCCAACACTTAAACAGGCTTCCAGTGTAGGATGTGCCAAATTTGTATACCTACCTCTAAGCTAAGGAAAGAGAGACTGCCGCTCTCTGCACTTTTTTCCCCTAAGGATTACCAGATTACGCTGCACATACACTTAATTGATAGAGAAGGTTGCAAATTGCAGCAATAGGACATGAAAGCATATGTTGGCATTCACCAGTATAAAATAATGACTGCAACATGCAAGATGAGAACCAATTATTTCACGTTCTAGGGAAATGCTACAGAGGAAAAAATAGCCCTCTAAAAGAAGAAGAAGAAAAGAATTGGATTCTCTCATCTGTAAACAAAGGGCTTGCTTGGAAGAAAGTGTGATCTAAAGAAAATGCTGATCAATGGAATGCAATGGAAAAACAGCCAGGGCATTATATTATGTGCATTTGGAATCAATCTTTCCTTGACAAGCAGAACATGCATACAGAACAAATAGTTCTCAGATTGGACTGATTCATTAACTTGGGCTTTAGAGTATATTGGTAATGCTATAGTAGAAAATTAGAAATGATTTTCTCCAATTATGATACATACTTGATGAACAAAAACTCATTTCTAAAATGTATGGACTTCGATTCTGGTAGAAACATTTAAACAGCCTTCAAAATGAAAAAAGAAAGAAAGAAAGAAAAGTCTAGTTCTGGAATCTATGTCTTTTATTACATTGTTTGTGCTACTCTGAAATATTTGTTCTTCATATTTGAAGCATGTGCTAAATCGTTTTGAAAGTGATGCAGTTGCATTTGACTTAGGGGATTTTTGATTTAGGGAGAATGACCAGAATCCTGAAATATTTGTCAGAGGCACTTTGGGGAATATGTACACCTATTAATTATATTCATTTATTGATGCTATATACTCTCCAATAACCAAGGTTCTTTGGACAGTTTGCAGTAAAAAATATGCAATTGCATAGAGAGCCCAGAAATTATAGGACGTCTGCTGTCACCCATCTCACTCACTGATGTAAGTAGTTGCTTAGTACCCAATGAATGGAATCCTATAATTTATTTCATTATATATGTCCTATGATATATTTCCACCAACATTTCAATCCAAAGGATAGGTTGATCCCATTTATAAAGACACTTTTGCCCTAATCTAGCAGGAAACCACCCAGGGGAAGCAGACTCTTGCATATGGAGCCAATGCTGTACTGAGATGTTCATCCATGCCCCACTGAACTTCCTAGATGTGGCCTTGGATATGGATAGTGACTAGTGATATATTGGGTGTGAGTAGGTAGAGTGGTTAGTGTGCTTTGTCTAAACAGAATCTATGATGCAATGGTGAGGGAAATTGCAAAGAGTGTTCCATTTATTAGTAATACTAATTTATTAATCATTACCACCTTTCATTTAGAAGCCCAATCCCATGCATGTTTTTTTTATTCAGAAGTAAGTCCCATTCAGTTCAATGTATGTAGGATTGTAGCCTCTTGATATGCAAAGTGCTATCAGGATATCTATTGGAGATATATAGATGAAGGTCTAATTATGATATTTACAAACTTCTTTTTTATATAAAGAAACACTATTGATTTTATCCTTCATTAAAGGATCTAAGGCGAACCAATTTACAGCTTTGGTTTGATTATACAAATGAAATGTTTTACTTAAAAATAGCCTTAGAAACTGTCGTATTAAATCCAGTCACAGCAGGTGCAATATTTGGTGAAGAAACACTCATAGGCTCCTTTTTCTCTATACTGTGTGATGACAGGATGGGCACTTACAAAACAGAGGCCCAATGAAAAGCTGACGTAGCTTTTTAGATTATATCTCGCTCCTTTTTTCCTACCTTCTGTATAGCCTTTCTTTTATAGCAGAGTTGAATCCCTAAGTACCTTACTACTCTGCATTGTTAGCTCCCCTGTTATGTTAGCCTGGAAAAGCCTGAGAAAAATTGCAGAGGAAAGATGCACTATTTAACGGAATTCAATCTGTCCCAATAGATCTGAATCACTAACATAAATGTATGAATGTAGATTATATCTCTGTAATGAGGCCTGAATCATTCTCAGTTACTTCAAAGGACTGAAATTCAACCTTCCTTTCTAGCAGCAACAATCAGACCTTAATGGGTTCCTTTATTAATTGTTCCCCCTGCTAGGTTTGAAAGA
The DNA here is from genome assembly GCF_057233095.1 of Heloderma suspectum. Taxonomy (NCBI): domain Eukaryota; kingdom Metazoa; phylum Chordata; class Lepidosauria; order Squamata; family Helodermatidae; genus Heloderma; species Heloderma suspectum. Next base: position 32,320,807 of record NC_139459.1, read on the forward strand.
GAACTATCTTCAGTCCAGGTCCTAGGTTAGAAGAGGTACTGACTACCTCTAAAATTATATTTCTTTCTCTTTCTCTCGCTCTCTCTTCCTTCCCGACCTTTGAAAACTTACATATCATTCATCTTGATGTGTTCTTACCAACATTTGGGAACACTGACACATCCATATCACAGTGGGCTCATAATATAATATAGTAAACAGAAAAGAGGCAATGCAGATTACACATTATCGAGTTTTATGTTTCTGGAAGGGAAAATAAACTCACCGAAATGATACACTCTTCACATTGCAACAGCCGGAATTAACAGCAAATACATATATACTGAATACATTCTAAACGACCATTTAACATGCTCATGCGGTATTCCTTTCATCTGCACTGATTTCACTGAAAGTATCACCTTCATTCAGTGTTTATAACAAAGCTGTAGCCAGACCAGCCACTGTTAGTTTAGTTATCATACCACTGTTCCAGCTAGGGCATAAGTCCGTCCCCCCCCACAAATGACCACCCAGAGAGCAGCAGGTGAGAAGGGCATCAAAAACAAACTCCATTTTATTCCTGTTGTCATGCTGGCACTATAATTTAAATGAGTTCAAAATGCAAAACTGCATGTGCTCAAAGTATATATTCTTTTAAAATCAGGGTTGGCAAACAGTTTTGATGTTGTTCTAACATATCAGGGATGTAGAAGCAGTTTGAAAGCATGGAATGATGGTTGGAGTGGGGGAGAGAACAGGGCTGGATCGAGACATTTGGTTGCCTGAGGCCAAGAACCAGATGACACCACCCTCCCATTCCATGTACAAAAGCTGACTGAACTGGCAGATGAATCTGTCTTCAACATTAATGATGGTACAATGTTCTCCACTGATCTTGAAGGCAGCAGGCTAACTCAGAGGAGCAGAGTAGGCTGCAAGGCATACCTTGAACACCTTGCTGCTGCCTCCCAGCATCTGCTGCCTGAGGCAACTTCTTCACCCTGCTTAATGGTAGGACCGGCCCTGGGAGAGCAATGTTAGTTGTGTGCTTCACAACTGCAGCAATCCACATGGCCGTCTAGAGAGCCCCCATAAGGCCATTCAGACCAGAATCTAAAATTACCCAGCTGCATCACTGTATCAGATATAGGAAGGTGCCTTCTACCAAGTCATGCAATTGGTCCATCATTGGTCTATCCACATTATCTACACCAGCCTTCCCAACCTGGTGCTGTCCAGATGTACTGGACTACATCATCCCCACATGGGGGTTATGGCAATTGTAGTCAAACCCATCTGGAGTTTGGGAAAGGCTGATCTACACATCTGGGCAGCAGCTCTCCAGGGTCTCATACAGGAGTCTTTTTCAATCATACCTAGAAATGCCAGGGATTGAAACTGGGACCTTTTGCACACAAAGCATACACTGTACCATTGAGGTATCGCCCTTCCCAAATAAAAATACAGCTCCCTGCTCTTCTCCCACAACAGGGCTAGAACCAACAACCGTCTGCTCTGTAAGTGACAAATCTGGCTGGCTATCCAGCTAGCTAGACATCTTACTGAGATACCATTCTATAACCATTATTGATTTGGGATTCTTGGTTCACACCCTTCCTTCCTTCCTTCCTTCCTTCCTTCCTTTCTGCACACATAGAGTGGTCTTCTAATGCAGTCTCCTCTCCAGATGTTGTGGGCCTCAACCCTCATTAGTATCAACCGGCATGGCAAAGGTCAGGGGCTGTGTCATCCAAAACATCTGGAGAGTACCTTGTTGCAGAAGACTGACATAGAGAGACATGTGACACATGGGAGCAATCCTGCTCCTGTTCAAACTGATGGGGATCTTGGCAGCAGCTCAAATGAAAGCAGATTTGGATCCCTGAACATCAGGTTGTATCCAATGTTAGTCCTACTTAAAGTAAACCCATTGAAATGAATGGGACTTAGGTTAGGCTAATACTGGATACAACCCATTGGATACAAACCTTAAGATCGAGGTTTTACATTGGTTTAAAGATGGTTCAGGCATGATATCTCATCACTTAATTCCTCAGGTCTTGCATATTCATACGTGCCTGTTCTACACATGATGACTGCAACATCAAGTGATGGCCTACAAGTGTGAGAATCACAGATAAAAATATCTTCAGTGGTATCAGCTCACATATATTTAAATTGCCACACATCAGTTGTACAGCATTCAAGATACACACACGCATGTATACACGCAAATGTGCGTGCACACACACACACACACACACAGAAGTATAACCCAGTATCGGATCATTTTTTACATTACATGAATAGTGTGGTTTCTCTTTCTTATGTAAGCACATAAAGATTACATCTATGTTAAAGAGTTAACATAGCATAACAGTTAAAGGTAGAATGAAATAATGAGTTGGATCCAGAATTTAGTCATACTTGATGACTTGCCCTATTGCTTTCATTGGGACTTGTCAAAGTATGACTAAATCTGAATCCAGTCCATTGTGTTTTCATTCTCACATAATTAAATAAGGTTGAACTGAATGAAGTCCAGTTGTCTGGACTATATGACCAGTTAGACACAACCCTGTACCCAAACTTGTGAAATTTAATGGATCAAAATTCAGCAGCAGATGAGCTAGAATTTTTCTACATGGAAACACAATATCAGTGTTTATATCAGTTTACTTAAGGACACACAGAAACACATCCTCCAGTCTTCTGGTTTGTCTGTCTATGTTACAGATGAGAGCAGTTGTGCTTGTATATACATTTCATACATTTTGCTAATTTGGATACTGTCCTGGTTGGTGTTTATGGTTATATGAAGCTTTTCTACATGAAGCTACTAATCCTCTGTATCTACTTCCAGTTTTGTTGCAGAATTGAGTTCTGAGCTCTACACAAAGGTCGTTTCCTTTGCTGATTTTCTGCTACATAACCTCTAGGTGGTGGTGTTCTATAGCAGAACATCGCAATTGCACAAGTAGGAAAATATGTTTTCTTTCACTTTTACTGCTGCTGCTAATACTACTACTACTACCACCACTAATCATCCATTTTCCCTGCTCTAAAAAACCCAGGAAAGCGCTCTTAAAAAACAGAAGCAAAAGTGAAAGGTTGTGGCATTGTCTAAAGAACCCATTAACAACTGTGAGTAAGGAATCATAAGTGCACAATAAATGACCTGGGTAGAAAAGCTCATTATCTATAGAGAAGAAACAATCAGGAATGTTTGATAAAAGTCATGCACACTTAGAGATGTACGAAACTTAGGGATGTACGAAGCTGGGCAATCCGCGGTAGGGGGGAGGCAGTCTGTCCCTCCCCCCGGAATCCTCCCTGGCCAGCTCTGCTCTGCAGTGACTCCGTGGAGCCGCCGGCTGGGGCCGCCCGCAGCCGGACATCCGGCCGCTGGGCTGCACAGGGACGCAAATGGCGGCCGCTGTAGCCGCCACCATTTGCGTCCGTGTCTTTAGCCGTGATAGGCTATGTAAATATATACGTAGCCCATCACGGCTAAAGACACAGATGCAAATGGCAGCGGCTACGCCATTTGCGTCCCTGCCTTGAGCCACGATAGGCTACGTAGATACTTACGTAGCCTATCACGGCTTGCCAGGGACGCAAATGGCGGCTGGCATAGCAACCACCAGCCCGGCAGAGGCTGGAGCTGCCGGAGCCACCACTGGAGCCGCTGCTGGAGCCGCTGCCAGAGCAGCCACTGGAGCTGCAGCCAGGTAGGCTCCGTTTCGCAGGGCTGTCACAGGGTGGTGGGGTGGGTTGCTCCATTCCGCCATTTATGGCTGCATTTACCTTAAACTAAAGCCTTCCCGGCCGCAAATGGCATCCCGGATGCCATTTGCGGCTGCAGTTAGTCCCCTTTAGCCAGCAGTATGGCATGGCGGCCGTATCGCTGGCAATCTGGAGCCGGAGGATCCAGCTGAAGGGGATTCCGCGCAGAGGTGGGGGTAAGTCTTCAATTCTGCCACGGACTCCAGGGGGCCAGATTCTTTAGACTCCAAATTGTAACCAAATGCAGACTCCATAGCTTAAACATCAGCCACCTTTTCCTCCACCAGCCCTTTTGTTTTATTTACCATCTCGCTGATCAGGAGTTCTATAGAACTCAAAAACTTGCACAAAAAGATTTTGTGATCTTTGAGTTGGCCTAATAAAGTGATTATGGGACAGTATCCTATACTACTGCTGCACCTCCATTAGCTCTCTTGTGCAAGGTGAAACTGTTTGCACAATAGGAAGTAGCAGCTCCCTTCTGTGAGCTCCACTGACCCGCCCCATTCTGGAATCGAGCATTGCCACTTGTTTCCGAATATTTTTGGAACCATGATTTCTCATTACACTAGCAGTCTACGACGGACACCAACACTATATAGTGTTCCCTCAATATATATATATATAGTCTTCCCTCAAAATATCAGCTATCTCAATAGAAAGTACAGATTGGCCAGCTTGGGGGTTTGGGGTGAGTCAGTATGTGTCATAGGGACTTCCATGCCACCGAAATTCATGGTGGGGGCAAAAAAATTGCCAGTTTGCCACTGAATTTCTGTTGAAGGCTAAAATAGACAAATGTATTTAGTAGTGGGTTTCACAATATATTTTGTTTTGCTGAGAAATTTGGCTATGCAGTGGTGGCAGCAGATGTCTGGCCCATGGGGGGTTCTGGGGGTGAAAACAGAACACCCCCCCAGTTGCCCACTCCTTGTCAGGGTGGACACTGAGCCCATAGAATCCCAGAGTAGTTCTGATTCGGAGGAAGAGCAGTCGCTCCTGGGAGAGGAGCGTGTCCCTTTTTCCCAGGGCCCACAGCTGACAGAGATTCCTCCCACCAACATTCCTATATTAGAAAGCAGTCCAGGGAGTGACCCAGCACTGATAGCAGACTGGTTGGATGCGCGGCGCAGACGCAGAGAGCGGCGCCAAATGGAGAGCGCGGAAAGGAGGCGTAGCGCCCGGTTGGCGCTCAAAGAACGGTTGTGCCGAGGGGATCCAAGGGAAAAGGGGAGGGATTCTCCCTAGTCCTTATATTCAGGGGTCTGCCAGTAATTGCCTTTCAAACGGGGACCAACTGTTCCAACTTAGGGCATAGGGATGCAGCTGCTCAGATCTAGTTGCTACCGGTAGAGTTGTAAGTTGTAAAAGAAGAATAAAGCTTTGAAAAGAATCCCTTTGTCTGCGTCTGGACTTGGCTACTGGATTAGACTGAGAGAGCCCTCCAAGGAGCCCTTGACAGCTTGGTCCCCATTCCTCTTTTTTTTTCTCTCCTCTCTCCCTCTTTTCTCCTACTGCCTTATGGAGGTGCCGGGAACCCAACGGTGCAAGCTCTGGTGCAAGAGAACCAGATGCTCCATGATCAGATGGCTCAACTGACGGCTGCCGTGCAGAATCTACAGGCAACGTTTCAACCCCCCCACCTCCGATTCCCCCACGCCGCAAGTGCCTGGTGGCGTTGCCAGAGAAGTTTTCTGGTGAGAGAGGACTTTTTCAGATTTTCAGGGCCCAGTCAGAGCTGTACATGCATCTTAGACCTGAGGATTTCCAGACGGAACAGGTTCGTGTGGGTTTTGATATTAACCTGCTGTCGGGCATGGCCACTAAATGGGCTTCGGGACTTCTTCTCGCTAATGACCCCCTGTTCGGGGAAAAACAGTTTCGGTGACCCCCTGCGCACGCAGATGGCTTCTCGGGAGATTCGCCGCCTCCGGCAGGGCAAGGACTCAGTTTCCAGCTACGCGACAACCTTTCGCTTGCTGATGCAGGATTTACAATGGAATGATGCGGCGCTAGTGGCTCAGTTTTTGGATGGTTTGAACGACGAGATCTTAGATGAGTTGGCGCGCACGCCCTGCCCGCCTACTTTGGAGGAGCTCATCCAGACCTGCCTTTAGATAGATAGTCGGCTGGAGGGGCGCCGCCAGACCCGGTGGGGCGCCGGGAACCGGGATTTCCCTCCTCCCATTCCCCCACGTTTCCTGCCTCCTTCCCCACCCCCCGCTCCGGTGCTGGGGGTGGAGGAGACCCCGATGCAGCTGGGGGCTACCCGAGCCTCACTGCCGCCAGAGGAGCTTCAGCGCCGGCGAGTTGAGCGCTGATGTTTTCGATGTGGAAGTCTAGGACATTTCACCAAGACCTGCCCAGTTAAATCCATGGCTCTGCTGCCTCCTCCTCCTCTCCTTCCCCCTCCTCCTCCTCCTCCTCCTCGTCCCCAGGCTTGACTAGACTGCCCCCCAAGCTTGTTGGGGGCCTCCAGTGTGGGGGTCAGCTCCCCACTGGCTGGGTGCCTTCCACAACCCCCCCCACCCTCCCATCTGCGGTTGCATGTTCACCTCCTCTCCCCACAGCGGGGTGGGGTGGAGGCACTAACTTTAGTGGACTCGGGGGCTACGACCAGTTTCATGCATGACAGCTTCGCCCCCTTACACGGGATTCCTACCCTGTCCCTTCCTGCCCCCTTCGCAGTGCAGACCATTGATGGGCATCCTCTCTCTTCGGGCGAGGTGACTCGTATTACAGTTCCAATCACTCTACGCACCCAGTCCCACATTGAGCAGATTCAATTTCACTTAGCCAAGATTCCCTTATACCCAATTGTGCTGGGTTTTTCCTGGCTCTCTAAGCACAACCCTCAGATTTCTTGGGGGTTTCGGCAAATGGAGTTTGCATCTCCCTACTGCCAGGAGCATTGCCTCAAGGAGGAGGTGCCAGTCCCTGCCCAGGTTTTTTATTCTTTCCCCCCCTCCTTCTCTGCTTCTGGCAGTCTGTCAGCTACCGTCATCCTCCCAGAGAAGTATGCAGCTTTTCGGCATGTGTTTGACTAGGGATGGCGGAGAATTTCTCCCCGAAACTTCGGGGGGCCGAGCGCCAACGTGTTCGGCCCCCCGAACAAGTTTCGGGGAGAAATTCTCCGCACCCCCCCGCCCCCCGCACCCCCCCCCTGGGACGGGACTTACCTTTGGCGAATGTCCCTCCTGGCAGTGGGTCCGGCCGGCGGTTCGGCGGGTGTTCGTCCTGGGCGGGGGCGGCAGCCGATCTTTCGACCGGCTGCCGCCACTGCCATTGCAATAAAATAAAAAGAAAAAAAACGCCCCCGTGATAGGCTACGTGACGATTAACGTAGCCTATCACGGCTAGATTTGCAAAGTCAGCCGTGATAGGCTACATCAATCGTCACGTAGCCTATCACGGGTGACTTAAAAAAAAAGAAAAGAAAAGCGCGTACGGATAATGGCGGCCCCCATAGGGAGCCGCCATTCCCGTTCCTTATTTGGTTGCTGTAGTCTACGTAAAGATTTACGTAGACTACGGCGAAAATAAGGGCAACGCTATTTGTGTTGCCCTTATTTTCACCATAGTCTACGTAAAGATTTACGTAGACTACAGCAACCAAATAAGGAACGCGAATGGCGGCTCCCTATGGGGGCCGCCATTAGCGTACGCGCTTTTTTTTTTTAAAGTCACCCGTGATAGGCTACGTGACGATTGACATAGCCTATCACGGCTGACTTTGCAGATCTAGCCGTGATAGGCTACGTTAATCGTCACGTAGCCTATCACGGGGGCGTTTTTTTTTTTTTAACTTTCGAGTTCGCGGCCGGGCGAGGCGGGAAGCCTCCTCCCCAGCCTGAATTTCGGCCGGGTGAGGCGGGAAGCCTCCCCCCCGGCCTGAATTTCGGCCGGGCAAGGCGGGAAGCCTCCCCCCCCCGGCCTGAACTTCGCGGGGGGAGCAGCGAAGCACCTCCCCCCCACTGTGAACAAGCTTCGAGGATAGGTAAGTCACTTTCGTCCACCCCTATGTTTGACAAGAAGGAGACCGACCGGCTTCCCCCGCAAGGCCTGGCGGCAGCTGCGATGCCTCACTCTTGGGAAGAGCTCCTTCACTCTGCACAGGCTCAGGATGATTTTGTTCACACAAAGGTGCAGGAATTGGGGCTAGCCTCTGCCCCCCACACTCTACCCTCTTTTCTTTGCGAGGTGGCCTGCTTTACCATTCCGGCCGGGTCTATGTGCCTTTTAGACCCCTCCGCGAGAGGGTCCTCCATCAGTGCCACAACTCCCCCACAGCGGGGCATTTTGGCGTTGCCAAGACCCTGCATGGAGTGACGAGGGATTTTTGGTGGCCTCGTGTGTGTCAGGATGTCAAGTCCTATGTCGCCTCCTGCCCAACCTGCCAGCGAGCGAAGGCGCCCTCAGGCAAGCCCACAGGCTTGCTTCACCCCCTCCCTACCCCCTCAGGACCTTGGAAACTGCTCTCCCTTGACTTCATCACTGACTTGCCTTGCTCACAGACCACCATTCTGGTGGTGGTGGATTTGTTTTCTAAGATGGCCCATTTCATCCCCTGCTCGGGGTTGCCCACAGCCAGGGAGATGGCAGAGCTGTTTGTGACGCATGTTTTCCGCCTCCACGGATGGCCCGAGGGCCTCATTTCTGATAGGGGGGCCCAATTCACTGCCCATTTCTGGAGGGAGCTACTGGCATTGCTCCATGTGACGCTCCGTCTTTCCTCCGCCCACCATCCACAGATGGACGGTCAGACCGAGCGCACCAATGCTACTCTGGAACAATATCTGCGCTGTTATGTCAATTACCAGCAAGATGACTGGGTTTCCTTGCTGCTTCTCGCAGAATTTGCTTATAACAATGCCTGCCATGCTTCCACCTGCCAAACTCCATTTTTTGCCAATTTTGGTTACCACCCCAAGGCCTTCCCATCCACCCTAGCTCCCTCTTCGGTGCCAGCGGCCCAGGACTTTTTATAGGAGTTGCGAGCGGTACACCACCTCTTATGGGACTCCCTCGAGCAAGCCAAGACAGCCTACAAGGCCTCGGCAGACCGGTGGCGCCAGCCGGGTCCGTCTCTGCAACCGGGGGACTGGGTTTGGTTGTCCACCCAATACCTCCCCTCTCACTCGCCCGCACGGAAGCTCGCGCCTCGCCGCATGGGGCCTTTCCAGGTTACGGCCCAGATTAACCCTGTTGCTTTTCGCCTGGCTCTCCCCCCCTCCATGAAGATCCATCCTGTTTTTCACCGGTCCTTGCTGCCCCCCCTGGTTTCTGGCGATCCTCATCGCTCAGTCGGCTCCCCCCCACCGCCAGTGCTGGTGGAGGGGGAGGAGGAGTTTGAGATCACGGAGATTCTGGACTCCCGCCTTTCTCGTGGCCGCTTGCAATATCTGGTTGACTGGAAGGGGTACGGGCCTGATGAGCGATCCTGGGAACCCGCAGAAAATGTGCATGCTCCATTGCTGCTGCGGCGCTTCCACCAGCTGTACCCCCACAAGCCTGGGGCCCCAGGGGAGGAGCAGGAGGGGGGGTCTCATGGGAGCGGGGATGATGTCAGGGTGGACACTGAGCCCATAGAATCCCAGAGTAGTTCTGATTCGGAGGAAGAGCAGCCGCTCCTGGGAGAGGAGAACGCCCCTTTTTCCCAGGGCCCGCAGCTGACAGAGTTTCCTCCCACCCACATTCCTATATTAGAAAGCAGTCCAGGGAGTGACCCAGCACTGATAGCAGACTGGTTGGATGCACGGCGCAGACGCAGAGAGCGGCGCCAAATGGAGAGCGCGGAAAGGAGGCGTAGCGCCCTTTGTGCAAATGTGCAATTCCCCCCCCCCCATGTGCTAATGCCTCCCAAATGTTCATTTTCATTCTTTAGCCTATGGAGGAAATGCACAGTTTCAGCTGGTGTTTATTTATTTTACATATTTTTCTACAACTAAATTTGCCTAATATTCCAGAAAGCTAAAAAAAAAAAAAAAAAATGGCCTACATGTCCATGGAATCTATGCAACTCAGGAAAAGCTGGTCTGCTGTGGAATTCATGGGACATATTTATAGAAATCTGAACTCATTAGATTCTGTTGCAGATTCCTCCGACATCCCTAGCTGCACCTAAATTGTGAAATTCTTTGCCCAGGAAGGCTCTGTTGGCCGCCTCTCTTATGGTATTTTACCATATGGCAAACTCCTTTTTGTTTTGGTAGGCTTTTTTATTGCCTAGGTAAGTTTTTTTTTATCAGATGTCTCGGTTTTATCTGGTGCACTTGTCTCTGTTTTTATGGTGTTTATTTTTTAGTTTTTTATAACATTATTGTGTTTTATGGTAGCTTCTAATTGATGCCCTAAGTGGTCTGTCAGGGCCAGAAGGGCGGGGTATATATTTTCATATAAATAAGTAAATTCAATAATATATCATGCCATGGTGGAAGATGAGACCATGCTACAATGAGGATGGGAAAAGAGAGGAACAGGTGCCTATACGTGAGCAAATCTGTTTAATGCCCCAGCTGCTCAGTTCTGTACACACATCTCAAGCATCATAGCTGGATTAATATTTATGCTAATTTCTCCCAACAGAGGCCATATTCTTGCAGAATTGTGGCCCATGCCATCTTGCTTCCTTGACTGGGTTCCTGGACAAGTGACCTCTGGAAATTGGTAACAGGTACCTGAGTTCTAGTTTGAGAGAGATCCGATGCAATATGGTGCTTCCTTTTCTCCAAAACTGTTGGTGGGCAACTAGCCAATCCTTGTTTTATGGGCTGGTGAATCAACAATAATTTGAAGGAGAGTGCTGAGGTGCATGCAAAGGCCACTGCTTACCTCCCAGCAGTGATATTTCCATTCTTTGTATCTTTATGAAGCTTAATTATGCACCACTGCTGTAGGCCATATGGCTTGGGATGGACTGTGATGTTACAAGTTTACTCTGGTTATAATAATCTAATTAAATTGTGGGAAATGTCAGGATGAATCAAAACCTCCGAATACTGAAATGAATCAGAATTTAGAGCTATTAGTAAATTGCTGAGGCCTTTATGGACATCAGAGTACATGAGCAAACCTTAATGATACGGTATCTTCTTTCGAACATTATTTCAAATTCATCCAGCATGTTAAAGATTTAAGTAAAGCCTTCTGAAGTCTAGTCATTCTCTCCTGCCCAGCCTTTGAGAATTTTGGCCACACAGATCCAAATCGCTGCGGCCTCACGGTGAGCCCTTCTGAGTGCTACGTTCTCTGAAACATGCAGCTGAGTTTCATGTGCACCTCGTCCCCTCGCAGTCAATGGAATTTGTGTGCTTATGTTGCCTTTTGTATGCTAAAAACTGGCAAAAACAGCATCTTCTTCTGAAAAGTCCTAACATATTGGAAGAACACAAGAGGCACTTTTCCAGCGTCCACAGAGCAGCTCATCCACAGTAAATGTACTCTGCCAATGGATAAGGCGTTCCCCCCCACATGTCAGTGAGCATTTGGGACACCTCTGATTGAAGCAGGCTCATTCTGACCACTTCCCAGAAATGGGGTCAAGCACATCACACCAAAAATCTGTTGGGCTCAGGGAAAAACAAAAATAAAATAAAGGAAATATCTCTGTTCCCTTTTCTTTGCTAGAACATACACCACTCTCCACTGCTCTGCCCTGCACTATCTGCACGCAATTCCTTTTAGTTTTGCCATCATTTTTATGACAGATATGATTCACCCCTTGTATTACTCCAGTGTCCTGGCCTTGATTGAGCTCCTGGGTTTGTCTTTGACATTTTAGAAATAAATAATTAAAATAAATAAATGCTTCCCACAGTGGCCAGCCAGATACTTGTGGAAAGCTCACAAGCAGGACATGAGGGCAATGGCTCTCCCACTGAATACACAACTGATATTCAGAAGCATGCTGCCTCTAATCCTGGAGGTAGCACATAGCCATCAAGACTAGTAGCCATTGACAGTCTTATCCTCTATGATTTTTTTTAAAGCAATCCATACTTTATCGTTTGGATTGCACAAGTTTATAGCTATCTGTGCTTACTCCCAAACAAGTGTGCATAGGATTGCCACCTTAGCCACCTTGCTGTGTACAACTAAACCGAATAAGGCTCAAATTCTGAAACAGCAAAGATATGCCAAACAGGATGTTAAATACTGAGAAGGTTGGGGAAAGATACTACATTGCTTGCATCAATGTTGAGACAGCACCATGGGCAAGAGCAATCCTATGTCCCAGGGTGAAGGAGATCCATGACCACATCGAGATCTCTGCCACTGCTCAGCAGCCAAGGTAGGAGATGGGGGGAGAGAAGCTGATTCCCCCCCCTTTGCCTCCAAACAGAGGGGATGTACTAGGGATGTATGAATTTTATTAAATCCATTCCATCTGTGTTTCATGGGTTGACAGGCATCTTTCGTTCTGTCGTCCACTCACTGGTGGAATCAGAGTTTTTGTTTGTCTGTAAGTGTGCATTAGTGGAAGTGCACTAATGTGTACTTGCACTAATGTGCACTTGCACACAAATGAAACTGTGAAACCCCCCCCCCCAGTAAAAAAAAAAAAGGCTGCAAATTTGTAGAATCAGTGTGACTCAGAAAAAGCCAGTCTACTGTGGAATATAAAGGTTGGATTCATAGCAATCCAAACTCATTTGAATCCATTGCAGATTTCTCCAACATCGCTAGAATGTATTATGCCAGCTCTTAGACTAGTGTAGGTTCCATCTCTGTTTGGGAGTATGTAGAGGTAACAAGAGGGCCTAGGATCCTCCAAGACCTTGGCTGTCCCTGAACTGCCCTGTTTTTGGGCCCACCACTTGGTAGAACTTTCCACTACTATCTACGGAGGACCGAGGTCCACTGGATCCAGCAGTCCCTTGGCTAGCCTTCCTGGCAGCATAGGATTGGTCCCTTAGGCACATACAGTGCTTAAAATATGTTGAGGCATTGAAAATATGCCTTCTGGGGAGGGACCATAACTCAGTGGTAGAATGGATATGCTTTGTATACAGAAGGTCCTAGATTCATTCACTCACAACTAGGGATGTGCGGATTGTGTTGAATCTAGTCCGTCTGTGTTTTGTGGATTGTCAGGCATTGTCCATGCCATCATCCGTTCATGGATGGATTCAGATCCCCCCCCCCTTTGGAAAAATATGCCAAAAAATTCACCACAATTTACGGAGCTTTTGCTGGTACATAACATTTTGTGTAATTTTCTTAGCTCACCATAACATCAACGAGCAGAGCACACACACACCTCGACTGCTACACAGCAGAGGGTTAAGATAGATCTTGTGTGTGTGTGTGTGTGTGTGTGTGTGTGTGTGTCTGTGTTTGGGGTTCCTATTTTTAAAAAAATTGTGTATACATTAGTGTATTTTACAGCAACTTTCATAATTTTATACGGCCACATTTGTGTACAATTCCAGAAAGTTTTAAAAAAGGGGTCCACAATTCATGGAATCCCCATGACTCGGAAAAGCTGGTCCGCCGCAGATTCCGCAGCTCAGAATCATAGAAATCTGATGTCATTTTGATCTATTGGGGATTTCTCTGACATCCCTACTCACAACTATAGGTAGGAAAACATCTGCTTGAGATAGCTAGCTTGACACAAAATCTTTGCAAAAGAGAATTTTAAAAAGCCATTATTTATCTATCTCAGGGCACAATCCTATGGCCACTAGACAGCATCTAGACAGCCATAGGATTTTTTGGTTCCCAGAAAACCGACTCCCCAGACCCTCCCGCACTGCCTCACAGGCGGAGCGGTTCGGCCCCAGCTCCACACTTGCAAGAGCAGCGTGGAGCAGCTGAAAAGGGGACTTTCTGGGGGGGGGGAGGGGAGGGCAGAAGCACCGGTACAACACTTCCTATGCTCTGTCCGGCCCACGCACACTCTGAGGCACCCTGGCTAGACAGCCGAAATTTAGCTGAAATCCAGTCTAGGTGCAAATGCAGGGCGAATGGAGCATGGAGGAGAGGATCCCCTCCGCACTCCACCCACCCTGCATTGCATAGTTTGTCACCTCTGAGTTTGAAGGTGGCCGACTATCCCCATAGGATTGTGCCTTAACTCTTGTCTGTCTGTCTGTCTGTCTATCATCATCATCATCATCTTCTTCCAATTATCAACATTCCACCATACCCTAGTTTGGACCCAGAAACAAAACCAAGGATAGGCTATGCAGGATTGATTCAAAGGACCTTACCTGAAGGTCCTCAGGATTCAAGAGCAAGGAAAAGATTTAGCCCCCCATTAGTGGTCTTCCATTCATTCCTATGGGGAAAAGTAAAGTCCTTGCAATGCACAGCCTTGTGCTAGGGGTTACCCCTGATGATGGGTGGTCCAGTCTTTGCTGACATGGATCGCAAAAGGGGTTGTGCACAATGTGTTCTCGCACCATGAGTAACACAAGGATCTTGGCCATACACAAGCCCACCATACATACAACCCAACCTCTGTATCGATTTTGTAAAATCCATTCTGTCTGTGATTTGTGGATTGTCAGGTGACTTGTTTCGTCTTCTGCTCATTGGTGGATTCAGATTTTTTTCCAATTTCCCAAATTTGGCCAAATTTGCACTTGCCAAAATGCACCTGTCCCAAATGCGCAAATCCACCCCAAATGCACATGTTCATGCTTTAGCCTATGGGGGAAATGCACATTTTTGGCCAGTGTTTTTTTTCATTTTACGTATTTTTCTATGAATTGTTGTTGTTGTATTTATAGACTGCCTTTTCCCCAATACTGGGACTCAAGGCGGTTTTACAACATTAAAAACTTATACAGTTAAAACCTATAAATAGAAATATACAAAAATTAAAAATATAATTAAGTCATCCATCATATTAAAATGGTATAAAATATCAAAATTTTAAAAGACAACAACAATATAAACAATAGTATCAATCCATCAAATTCTCACAGGTCCAGACTATCTATGCCCAAAGGCTTGCTGGAACAAAGTTTTTACCTGCCTGCGGAAACATACCAAGGAGGCTGCCACTCTCGCCTCCCTGGGAAGGGACTTCCAGAGCCTTGGGGAAAGCCCTCTCCCGCGTCCCCACCACTAAGAAGGCCCTCTCCCGCGTCCCCACCACTAAGAAGGCCCTCTCCCGCGTCCCCACCACTAAGAAGGCCCTCTCCCGCGTCCCCACCACTAAGAAGGCCCTCTCCCGCGTCCCCACCAGATGATCCTGTGAATGAGGCAGGACCATGAGAAGGGCCTCCCCTGAAGATCTCAGGGCACAAGCAGGCTCATAGGGGAGAATATGGTCTTTCAGATAATCTGGACCTGAGCCGTATAGGGCTTTATAGGTCATGATGAGGTCATGTTTGACTATATTTGCATAAAATTCCAGAAAGTAAAAAAACCAGTCTGCAAGTCTGCAGAATCTGTGCAAGTCGGGAAAAGCTGGTCCACTGCAGAATCCATGGGTCAGATTCATAGAACTCCAAACTCATTTGATTCTGTTGCAGATTTCTCCAGCATCCCTAGGGCACACAGATCTCCCCTCAAACACTTCACTGCCCCTTGCCTTCCACTGGCATCTGCCGCCGGAGGTGGCACCCTCACCTGCCTAAGATAGGTCTGGCTGTCATCCCTGACATACCCAGTTACAAAGGGATCCAGTCGCAGGTGTTGTACGAGACCTCTGCCTCAGGGCCTGGAGAGCTGCTGCCAGTCAGACATATCACACACTGATTCTGAAACTCCCTTCCATTCCAAAAACACTTGGCCACAGGGGCAGCTGTTTCTGGGAAGCCCCCCAGCTTTAATGTCAAGACCTGTTGGGCTCACATAATTAGTTCAACAATCCTTTGGATCTTAGCCACTGTCAGGCGGCACTGTGCTGTGAGAGGCAGTGCCTTCCTGATCACAGGGGAAAGTTGGGCCCTCCTGACCTCTGTAGTCTTGTTATGCATAACACCTTCATGTTTAGTCTGCCAATATATCCTGAGCAGAACTAATATCGTCTCCGCCTACATTTATGTCCCCTTTGTTGTTGTTCCTGAGTGGGCAGGTATTGCCCTCAGTTCCTCGTTCAAAGACTACCGGAGAATTAGGCTGACAACAGGACTGTGCATGTATTATAATTGTGTTCACATAGGGGCAAAACGTATGCTGCATTAAAGATGTAGCTAATGGCAAACTCTTTTTTTTTTCTTTTTGTGTGGGTGGTGGTGGTGGTGGTGGGGTTAATCCACTGTGGCCCTGATCCAGATTGCCCCTCCCACACACACACACCTGCAATTTATATTGCCAAATTGATTAAAGCAAATGGATCTCTGTTTGGCAATATATATTGCTGGCACAGGCCCCAGACCTGGATAAGGACTGCAGCAGAGGGGGTGGGAGGGCAGGGTTAAAGCCTCCCTACTGCCCATGCTATGCTCCTGTCTGATTAGAACCCCTACAATTACTCTAGAGTAAAAAAGAAGACATACCTGCTAGCTACATGTTTAAAGTGTGCTTTGGGTCTGAATGTATGCGGGGAGGGGGAATGGAATCATGACAGCTATCCTGGGCTAGTGATGTTGGAGAAATCTGCAATGAATTCAAATGAGTTTGGATTTCTATGAATCCGGCCAACAGATTCCACAGTGGATCGGCTTTTTCCAAGTTGCACAGATTCTGCAGGCTTGAGTACCAGTTTTTTTCTTTTGGCGGGATTTGTGCAAATGCATGTATATGCAAGTGCCCATGAGTGCAAGTTCCCATTAGTGCTAATGCTAATTAGTGCTAATGCACACTTGTGCTAATGTGCATTAGCGCAGGTGCGTATTTGCACAAGTGGAACAAAATTCTTGACCGTCCCTAAAAAAATCAGATTTTGTCAAGGAGCAGATGACAGAACAAAAGACTCCTGACAATCTGCGAAAGACAGACAAAATGGATTTAACAAAATCTGTACATCCCTCTCCTGGACCCTCCTCCTCCATATATTCTTATTTAGCATAACTTCTGAAACAGCCTCTGTATGTAAAAAAATCTAGGCTCACTCAGAAGGCAGCCTGAACATACATTGCCATTGGGCACACTTCTGCTCTTCACTCTACATAAGTTCAGTGTACACAGTTATAACATGATGTACATCAACCTTCACTCTTATTTGCTAAAAGGAACACCAGACAACCTTCAGATAGAGCTGTCAGCAAATGGCCTCTCAAAATTCTCTGCCCTATTTGTGAGCAGAGACATCACAAATTTGTCCAGGTTCAGGAGAAATTCTTCAACAGTTTCCCAAAGGTAGGGCTCACCACTAGAATTGGCAGGAGTACAGCTTTCTTGCATCTTAAGCTTTTTTCTGTGTGCCAACTTCGCTGGCAGTCTAGCCACCATTTTGTATCTGCCACAGTGCATCATTCCAGGGCACTGAGTGTGTGTATGTGGGGCGGGGGGGGGGTGATGGTGGCCACAAAAAATAGTGAGGAATATTGATGAAAATTCTGCAAAGTAGCCTTCTTTTTCCGGTTGGGGAGAGGTGAGAAAAAGAAAGATCTTAAACTTTTCTGAGAAAACGGTCTTCTGATAAATTTTGGCTCAGCACTAGTTCAGATTATATGGATTTGGACCTTGAAAAGTGAACTTTCCATATACAGGATGTTTCCTCTGCCTTTCAGTTCACAGGTTCTTGGATAACAGAGACTTCGAAGATATTTTCACAACACTAAAAATGCCTTTAGTCTGTTTACTTCTGAATGTTGTCACTGGGGGTCTAAAACATGGAAGAAAGCCATTTTTAAATTGAACGTACATTCTACTTGATGTAGCCGATTCATTTTCACTGTGTGTATGTGGCACAAATGCCAAAAACACATTATTTTGGGAAATCAGAGGGACTTAGTTTTGTTGCGGTTGTTAAGTCCCATTCCATTGCTTCCAAATTGGACTTAGTCATGACTAACAACTGCTGGATTGTGCCTCACAGACTCACTGCCCAGAGGGATTAATCAGGGAGAGAAATGGTGAGAGGTAGTGCAAGCCCGAGACATGTTTGCACTGAAGCAAAAAGTAAAAATGGCATCCATCCCATTTCTTTTCAAACCGGCATGTGGAAACAGAGGTTGTAGGCAGAAAAACAGCACCCTGGCTGAATTCTACTGTCCAAAGGTGAGGCCAAATGAAAAAAGAAGAAGAGAGGCACCCATCCAAGGAACAAAAGAAAGGAGAAACCTCAACAGTGCAGGAGAAACAAGAATGTGCAGCTGTTAGCAACCAGAGCATGTGATTTGTTTTAATCACTTTCTACTAAGGGACAGCTTCAGTTGTCCCTGAGGAGGAGCCTTGAACTAGAAATGCATCAGGCTGGAAAACGAACTGCATTGAGTTTTGGGCACCACTGAGGTCCTCCCTTCTTGATTAGGGTGGCCACGCATGCAACCTGTGTGCCTGCTTGGTCTGCTGCCCAGGTGTTACCTGCTGATAAGTGACTTCAAAGCCCAACTCTCACTTTCTGACGGTTCTTTAACTTTAAACCACACATGTAGTGGACACCCCTTAAATGAGTGTTCAAATGCCTTCAAATAGAGGATTGCCCTCTGACAGTCCTTCAAAAAGTGGAGTGTCCTCTGTAAAGTAAGACACTCATGGCCACTGATTCATAAGCCCCAAATGGCTTGGGACCAGAGTATCTAAAGGCAGGTCTCCTCCTGCATGTGCCTGCTAGGATCCTTAGGCCATCTTTAGAGGCCCTCCTCTGGGTGCCCTCACCAAAGGAAGCTAGGCAGGTGGCTACAAGACAGAGGGCCTTCTCAGTGGTGGTACCCCAATTATGGAATAAACTCCCCAAAGAGGTTCACCTGGTACCTACATTATTATCTTTTTGGCACCAGGCAAAGAACTTTCTTTTCTCCCAGGCATTTTAGAGACCTATGTCTAGGTTATTATGGCTGTTTTATTGATTCCTGTGCTGTTTATTGCTTTGCCTTATATTGCATTTTATTCTTTTCAATATTTGTATCGTATTTTATATTTTTAACTGCTATATGGCATTTTAATTTTTTAACTGCTTGCAATCAGCCCAGAGAACATTAGTTATTGGGTGGATTATAAATGTACTAAATAAATAATAAGTCCAGCCTTAACAATTCAGTCAGTACAGCAGCCACTAAAAGGGACTAGTCCCTAAAGATCATTGCACTTTCGTGAACATAAAATGCTACTTTTCAAAATGATTTGGATGTATGTGTGGATCAATTTGATTCTTCTGCACTCATTCCTCAGTCATTCCAACCTAGTGTGTTGTATCTTTTAACATTTCATGTTTCTGGTCTGTCTAAAGGGCAACATTTCGTGCTACCAATAAGCTAACAGAAATTCATCCATTTTATTGTGGCTAAAACACTTACCAAAATGATCCCCTACCAAGAACCCAGCCCAAACCCCATCCGCTGTGCTGTGGATAATTTTAGACGCAGAGAAGGAAATTGGTCAGCTTTGGGGCCACAACAAATTATAAATCCATATCTGCTCTAGTGGTTTTGACTCTCTTTCATCTGAGGTTAGTTAAAAAATGAATTTGTGGGATTTTGTGGAGTAGGCATTTATTTTTGTATGAAAACTTGAGGTTGATTTGACGACACATTAGCAATAATGGCAAAATGGAACCTCAAATGTTCAGAGGCATATACTACTGAATACTAGATACTGGAGACAAACAACCGGAGAGAATTGCCTTTGTACCTTGCTTGTGACTTTCCCAGAATACAAAATGGACATTTGGACCAGTCCAGCACGGCTCTTCTTACATTCTTAGAATAATAAGCTATAGCATTACCTCTGTATTTGTGCTACTTATCTTGCACTTGGAAAACTGTTTTCATTCATCCTGCTGCTATCAGCAACTAACAGTTGCATCCACAAATGAAGAAGACCTATTAACTCAGTCTTCCTGCTCTGCTTGTCCTACAGTAAAGTAGCTTCCAGCTAAGAAGATAAGGAAACGTATTTTGTTTATTTAATGGCACGCTTAAAAAGATGCATTCCTTTACAGCTCTAGCGGAAATAATGAATGCTTCATAAACTATATTTTGCATTATTAGACTTGCAAAAAAAAGAAAAGAAAAAGAAGTCAGACGTTGTGTGGATAAAGGGTGAAATTTCTTTCCCTATAAGCAGGCATTCAGTTAGTCAGCACATATTTTGGCTTCTTTGCGCTGGGGGGAAAAAGAGAGGAAACTTTAAAGTAAAAATGGTGTTGTGGTACCACATTCATTCGTGTGCTATTTCCATTTCTGAAAGGATTGTGTTTCCAACAGTTGATTTTAATTATAAAAGAAAGAAGAGATGCCTCGACGCATTGTAGGTTTTGGAGCTGACAGCCTAAAAGCTTAATATAATGTATGACTTTTAGAAGATATAATTTTTTTCCCACAAAAAAAGAAAAGAAAAAGAAACTAGGCCAAAAACATGCCAAAGTGCCCATTCATATTGGTCTGTTGTGCAAAACAAACAGAAATGAGTACAAGGACCCTAGTACTTAAGCTTACCAACCAGCCAGTATTTTAACTGGTCTGAGCAATACAGCTGTGTTGTGTTGGATAACCAATATTCCAGAGTCAAAACTTGCAAAATCCTGTGACACTCACCCACCATATTCTTCCATGTTTTACCCATAATCCACTAAGTTCTACCCTAGCCTTACCCCTATACCCACCCAGGAGGGCAATATTTTTAAAACTAAGAATTGGTAGACCAGCTTGTACCAATGCAACACGGTGAGCTGCGTGGTTTGTAGTATGAAGGCAGTGTGGAAGAGTGTTTGAGAAGAAAAACTTCAGCAGGGTTCCACAATTTGCAGGCTTTGTGCATTTGAAAGTATATTTATTGTTTTATTGCATTTTTATCCCACTTTTCCTCAGGGACCTCAGGCTGGTGTGTGTAGCTGATGCTCCTTTTATCCCCACAACAATTCTGTCAAGTAGGGCAGATGAAGAGGCAGGTACTGGCTCAAGGTCACTGGGAGAACTTCATGGCTGAGCAGAGTTTTGAACCCGGGTTTCCCTGTTCCTAGTCTTACACTCTACACCACATTGGCACCGTACTACAATGATATCTACAGGACCTAGTCCCGTTACCTAGTCCTGCTGTGGCTGGTTTTCTGCTGCACCAACCAAGGGCATGCACCCTTGTGTTGGTTGAGTTAGGATGCCATCATAAGCAGCATGAATGAGCTCTACATTCCTCCTCACAATTACACTGGTACCCTGCCCTTCCTCCAAGGAGCTCAGAGCTCATGGCAGCATTCATGGGGTTCTATCTATCTATCTATCTATCTATCTATCTATCTATCTATCTATCTCCCCACAACAAGAGTTAGTAGAGATGGTGACAAAGCCATCCAGTGAGCTTCACAGCTGACTATGGATTTGAGCCCAGATTTCTCTGGTCCAGGCTCCATACTCTACCCCAGACACCCCCAAACTAGTACATCCAGATGTGTTTGACAATAACTCCTACCATCACAGCCATTGACTGGGAATGATAGGAGCTGTAGTCTGACACATCTGGAGAGCACCAGGCACCAGCTTGGGTAAGGTTGCTGTAGCCATTTCACGAAACTGGGACTCTTTCCTTGGCTCCCATGCATTCCTTTTGGGGTCCTAAATCAGTTGCTAGGTCTTTTCACTCCCAATGAAGCAAAGCTCTAGCCCAGAGGTGTTGAGCCTCAAGCCTGTCTAGGGCCCTAATCCAGCCCTCCAGGGTTCCCCAGTTGTCCATGGCCCCTTCTGCTTGTCCTACCTCTTTTCCCCAGCCACAGATGATTGGGTGGTTTCCTGGCGTCTGCACTTTTTTCCCATTCTAAAAGATTGAACTGCCTCTCCTAAGGCTTAGTTACTGACAGTAAGAGCCTTAATAAGCTAAAATAGGCTGGAATCTGTTGCTTCAGCCCCCCCCCTTTCCTTCAGTCCTGCCACCACTGGAATGTGCCCCCCAAGAGCTTGTCTGAAATTGACTCCAGCCCTTGGGATGAAAGTGGTTTGATGCCCCTGCTCCAGCTCTAGGCAGTCCTTACTCATGCAAAAGGACAACACAAGTACAAGGGCAAGGCCGGCCCAAGACATTTGCTGCCAGATGTGAAGAACAAGATGGTGCCTTCTCCTGTTCCATGTACAAAAGCCGACTGGATTGTTTCTTCAACACTGACAAATGGAACAGCATCCTCCACTGCACCTGAAGGAGCAGGTTAGCTTAGGGGACACAGGGCAGGCCACTTGGCACTCAGCTCTCTCCTCCATCCCCTTGCTGCTGCCTCCCAGCATCTGCCGCCTGCGGAGACTACCTCACTCTGCTTAATAGTAGGGCTGGCCCTGCAAGGGGGCTGCACGGCCGTGCCTTTAGCCCTGCCACCATTATTGCACAGCATGATTTGGGCTCCCACGTATTCAGGGTGATTTTCCAGGGCACTAAATCATGCCAGAAAGAGCAGAAGCTCACCTTGAACATATGGGAAGCCGGAAGAGACCATTCATGAACAGGGTTGCTGCCTTGCAGCCCTTCCTACTTGTGCTGTCCCTTCACAGGAGTAATGACTGCTGTGATTTTATGTATGCATACTCTCCCTCTCCCTTCTACCGCTTTCAATCAGGAGGTATTGTCATTTTTGGACAGCTGCCCCATGTGGTGAGCCACTGAACTGCAGCTGGCAATTTCTCAGAAGTATACGAGGGCTTCCCGTTCCAGTTCAGCCTTGCTCAGGGAACAAGAACTTCCTGAGCTGTATTCTTGGTTGTTCTTTAGTCCTGACTTCTGGCATGCTCCCCGACCTTGC
This sequence comes from Heloderma suspectum, assembly GCF_057233095.1. Lineage (NCBI taxonomy): Eukaryota > Metazoa > Chordata > Lepidosauria > Squamata > Helodermatidae > Heloderma > Heloderma suspectum. The sequence goes on from NC_139459.1 coordinate 32,343,356, forward strand.
TGGCTGGCTTGTCCTTCAGTCCTCTCTTGCTCTTCAGTCCAGATGTTGGGCTTGCTTTTTGACCCTGCCTCCTGCATTGTCCTTTGGTTCTGACTCCTAGTTTGTCCCATGGTTCCTGACTCCTGGCTCACCTCACAATGGCCCAGCCCTGACAATGGCCACTTTCTGTTGGTGTCCACTTCACTGTATTGGCTCTCAAGTTGTGCCTTTCTGCTGAAGATACTGAGATCTAAGCAGCCAGACTTCTGACAACACATGCTCTTGCCGAGAATCGACCCTTCTGCGCTGTCCAGTTTGCTAATAGGAGATAACTCTCTTCCAGCAACATCCACTATTTTACATGGGACCCCTGATTCCAGCAAAAGAAACCATCTGTTTTCATTCCAGTTATTCACAGAAAACAGTCTTACAACACCTAAGTGACTGGTTTCCTCTCTTCTGCCCTCCCTTGAAGAAACACCCTGCCATTGTATTGTCTTTTCAGGGCCTCTGGCATCAAATCAGCTACACAAGAGAGAATTTGTAGTGGGGTAGTGGCCCCCTCCCTCTATGCCTGTATGCTTTAAATTAAAAGGGGTTGCTTTCCACTGTTGATATAAAAAACAGTGAAACGGCTTTTGGCAAAGGTATTCACACTGTGTTCACAGGGACACTCAGTGATCTGTTCCTTTGATACTGTAGAGTCTGATAAAACTTGCCTTAGGATGTCTATGTTTGGGGATTTGATTTTCCAGCATTCTGGCTGATGTCAAGAGTCTCCACAGATACGGGAGTCTCTACTCTTCAGACAGTCTCCCTCCATGAGTAGAGGACAATGAATGTGATGAAAAAAGAGGCACAGCTGGAGCTCTCTCTCTCTCTCTCTCTCGTCACGTGTTTGCTCTATTCAGTATCTACACTGTATCCAAACAAACAAACCAACAAACCACAGCATAAATGTGCACTAGTTTACATTAGCAATTACATACATCAGAGAGATCTACATTTGGACCAATAACAAACATTTCACATGAATTTCATAAGCTCCAATAGTACACTCCTGGTTTTCTAGTGCACAGAAAATCACTGTCCTGATCCCCTGGGGATGCCTTGTTTAAATTTTAGGACTGTGAGTGTCCAGCGTTGTTGTAATTCAGAGATCAGCACTTTCCTCAGGATCTCTGAAAGTTAAAATGGGGTGCTTGAACTAAAGATGAGGGAGAAATTAAATTGGTTTGCATTTTAATGATCATTTACCTTATCTCATATTTTCAAACCAATAGGCGAACTGAAACTCAGTTATCCTTTGAAATTCACATTTCTACAACTTTTGCGATGGAGTTCTCCAATCAAAAATGCACATTAAAATGTGTATATAAGGGGGAAGTGCACACAAAAATGCATGCATTGGTTAAAATGATGTTTAAAATGCATTATACTGGGGAAAGTGCTTGAAAAAGTTATGTATATTAGGCAACATTATATATATCAGGGAAAATGCATATTAAAATGTGCATATAAGGAGGAAGTGTACAAAATGCATGCATTAGGAGATATGCACACAAAAATACTTGCAAATTTTCCAGAGACCTTTTAAAAAAAAAGTCTCAAAATTCAGGACAAATGAGAAACTGAGAGAAACCAAAATGGACAGATTCATCCATCCCGAGTGAGAACACATTTTGTTTTGATTGGACATATAGGTTAAAAATGCACAGACATGAACAACAGGGCTCCATGCAGCACATGACCTGGTGTTTCATGCACTGTGGCCGCTGTGATATATTTTGAACTGTTGATAACATTTTGTTGTTGTTGTTCAGTCGTTAAGTCGTGTCCGACTCTTCATGACCCATAGACCATAGCACGCCAGGCCTTCCTGTCCTGCGCTCTATCCCGGAGTGTGCTCAAGTTCATATTCATTGCATCAGTGATGCTATCTAGCCATCTCATCCTCTGCCGTCCCCTTCTCCTTTTGCCTTCAGTCTTTCCCAGCATCAGGGTCTTTTCCAGAGAGTTTTCTCTTCGCATTAGGTAGCCAGAACATTTGAGCTTCAGCTTCAGTATCTGTCCTTCCAATGAGCACTCAGGGTTGATTTCCTTTAGGATTGACCGATTTGACCTCCTTGCAGTCCAGGGGACTCATAAGAGCCTTCTCCAGCACCACAGTTTGAAATCATCAATTCTTTGGCGCTCAGCCTTCCTTATAGTCCAGCTCTCACAGCCATACGTTGCTACTGGGAAAACGATAGCTTTGATTATACGAATCTTTGTCAGCAAGGTGATGTCTCTGTCTAGGTTTACCATAGCTTTCCTCCCAAGGAGCAAGTGTCTTTTAATTTCATGGCTACAGTCACCGTCTGCGGCGATCTTGGAGCCCAAGAAAATAAAATCTGTCACTGCTTCCATTTCTTCCCCTTCTATATGCCCTGGCACGATCTTAGTTTTTTTAATGTTGAGTTTCAAACCAGCTTTTGCACTCTCCACTTTCACCCTCAACAAGAGGCTCTTTAGATCCTCTTCACTTTCTGCCATTAAGGTGGTATCGTCTGTGTATCTGAGTTGTTGATAATTCTCCCGGCAATCTTAATTCCAACCTGTGATTCATCCACCCCGGCGTTTCTCATGATGTACTCTGCATATAAATTAAATAAGCAGGGTGACAATATACAGCCTTGTTGTACTCCTTTCCCAATTTTGAACCAATTGGTTGTTCCATGTCCGGTTCTTACAGTTGCTTCTTGACCCTCGGACAGGTTTCTCAGGAGACAGGTAAGGTGGTCTGGTACTCCCATCTCTTTCAGAATTTGCCACAGTTTGTTGTGATCCACACAATCAAAGGCTTTAACGTAGTCAATGAAGCAGAAATAGACGTTTTTCTGGAATTCCCTTGCTTTCTCCATGATCCAGCAAATGTTGGCAATTTGATCTCTAGTTCCTCTGCCTCTTCGAAACCCCGCTTGTACTTCCGATAGTTCTCAGTTCACATACTGCTGAAGCCTAGCTTGTAGGATTTTGAGCATAACCTTGCTGGCATGTGAAATGAGTGCAATTGTATGGTAGTTGATAACATATTGTAGGGCAATTACGTTTTTCTTTCTCTTTAGCCAAATAATTTATTCATTTATTAAATTATTATTATTTATGAATTACATTTCCTAATCGCCCATCTATCTGGTCACCCCTCCACGCTGGGCGATGTACAATAATACAAACAGTTTAAAAACAATAAAATTACACATTAAAATGTCATTTTCTAAAATTTCCCTAACCCACCCCAAATGCCTGCCTGAACAACCAAGTTTTCAATGCGTGGTGGAAGCTCATTAAACGTGGGGCATGGTGGAGTTCCCTAGGGAGGGAGTTCCACAGAGTGGGGGCCACCACAGAGAAGGCACTCTCCCTCATCCTCACCAGCCTAGCTGTCCTGGCTGATGGGACAGAGAGAAGGCCATCCAAGGCTGATCTTGCTGAGCAGCCTGTCTGGTGTTGCTGGAGGCGCTCCTTGAGGAACCATATAGGGTTTTAAAGGTCAAAACCAACACCTTGGATTTGGCCCAGAAAACAACTGGTAGCCAGTGCAACTCCTTCAGCACTGGAGTGATGTTATCACACCAGCAGCTGCCTTTAATCAGGTGAGCTTCCAAACTGTCTTCAAGGGTAATCCCACAAAGAGCGCATTACAGTAGTCTAGACAAGAGGAGACCAGGGCATGTACTACTGTCCTCAGTGCAAGAAAGGCCATTGAATAGGAGACTAATACAGCAGGCAGCAAAGAGTTGTACAGGTAACAGAGGAGAGCTGGTGAAGTTTGCGAAGTGATCCTTGGTATAAGAACAGGAAGTTTAAAAGCCTACCCTGTTTTCCTCTGTGAAATATTGGTTACGAAAAAAATCCACCTTCATATCCATTACCAAATCTATCAATTTCGGGTTCTCTTGGGTTCTCATTTTCCCAATCTTATATTCAGTTTGTCTCAAACGTTAAGAATGTTTCAATTTTTTAAAAAGGTTTTGTGCGCATTTCTCCTAGTATATGATGATGATGATGATGTATTTCCTTTCCTCTCTATATTACCCAACAGCCGAAGCTCTCTGGGCAGTTCACAGAAATACACACCACCATACAAGATCATAAAAACATAAAATAAAATATCTAACATACAAAATTTAAAACTGTTTAAATGGCTAAAACAGTTACAACAAGATGCTGGACCTAATAAAAACAACTGACATAAATGCCCCATCATATGCCATCAAATGCCTGAGAGTAGAGGACAGTCTTAAGCTGGCATCGAAGGGATGACAGTATTGGCACTAAGCAGACCTCAAAGGGGAGAGCATTCCATAATCAGGAGCCCACCACTGAGAAGGCCCTCACCCTTGTTTCCACCTCTGAGCCTCCCTTCGAGGAGGCACTCAGAGGAAGGCCTCTGATGTTGATCATAGTGTCTGGGTAGGTTCAGGTCAGGAGAGGTGCTCTGTCAGGTAATATCATCCTGAGCCATGTAAAGCTCTATAGGTTAAAACTAGGGATGTACGAAAGTTCTGCCACTGATCTCGGGGAGGCCGAATGCCAGTGCATTCGGCCCCCCGAAATTGGTGGTGGAACGGTCCCCCGCCCCTCCTGGGATGGGACTTACCTTAGGCGGATCTTCCTGGCGGCGGCGGCTCTGGTGGCGGCTCCGGCGGTGGTTCGGCGGCGGCGGCTGCAGCGGCCGGTCTTCCAACCGGCTGCCACCACCGCCATTTCCAGGTAAAAAAAAACAAAAAACAAAAAAATGTGATAGGCTACGTAAAGATTTACATAGCCTATCACAGCTAGATTTTAAAAAACACCGTGATAGGCTATGTAAATGTTTACGTAGCCTATCACAGCTGATTAAAAAAAACCAAAACGCGCGTACGCAAATGGCAGCGCCCATGGGCTCCGCCATTTGCATTCCTTATTTTGGCACATCTTAGTCTACGTAAACATTTACGTAGACTAAGACGGCGAAAATAAGGGGAATGCAAATAGCATAGCGTCTATGCTATTTGCGTTCCCCTTATTTTCGCCGTCTTAGTCTATGTAAATGTTTACGTAGACCAAGACATGCCAAAATAAAGAACGCAAATGGCGGCGCCCATGGGCGCCACCATTTGTGTACGCACGTTTTTTTGTTTTTTAAAAAAAATCAGCCGTGATAGGCTACGTAAACATTTACGTAGCCTATCACGGCTGACTGCAGAGACGCAAACGGAGGCGGCTACGGTCGCCGCCATTTGCATCCCTGCTAGCCAGCGGCCAGATGTCCAGCTGCTGGCAGAGCCGGCTGGCGGCTCCGCAGAATCCCTGTGGAGTGGAGCCGGCCGGCCAGGATTCCAGGGGGGAGGAATGGAGCGCCTCCCCCCCAGCATCAGCATAATCAGCGGAAAGGTAAGTACCTTTCATACATCCCTAGTTAAAACCAGCATGTTGAATTGGGCTCAGAAATGTACAGGCAGCCTATGAAAGCGGGCCAGAATTGGTATTATATGCCCAGACCTTCTGGTCCCTATTGTTAATCTGACTGCTGCATTTTGCACAAGCTGCAATTTCCAAACAATCTTCAAGGGCAGCCCCACATAGAATGCATTGCAGTAATCTAATTTGGAAGTTACCAGAACATAGACTACTGAAGCCAGTTATCTTTGTCTAGATAGAGGCATAGTTGGGCCACCAGCCAAAGCTGATAGAAGGCACTCTGTGCCACTGAGGCCACCTGAGCCTCAAGTGTCAGAGATGGCTCCAGGAGAACCCCCAAATTACAAACCTGCTCGTTCAGGGGGAGTGCAACCCCATCCAGAACAGGTTGAGCACCCTCCATCCCATCAGAAGAACCACCCACTAACAGTGTCTTGGTCTTGCCTAGACTGAGCTTCAGTTTATTAGCCCTCATCCAGTCCATTGTCACAGCCAGGCACCGATCTAGCACATCCACAGCCTCACCTGATGAAGATGAGGTGAAGTAGAGGTGCATGTCATCAGCATACAGATGGCAACACACTCCAAAACATGGGATGTTCACACTCAGTGGTTTCATGTAGATGATGAATAGCATGGGGGACAGAACTGACCCCTGAGGAACCCCATGTTGGAGAGTCCACAAGGCAAAGCAATATTCCCCAAACACCACCTCCTTGAGCCATCCATCCAAGTAGGAGCAGAACCACTGCAATGCAGTACCCCCCACTGTTCCACCCCTATTCTACCTTTTATAAGCCAAGAGGGTCAAGGATCCAGTACGGAAGTGGTTGCTTGAACATGCCCAAGCAGCTTGTCAACATCCTAACATATGTATTTCTTGCCTAATTTTGCAAGGACTTTCCTAATATCATGCATGTGTGAACATTATTTTCACTGATGTATCCATGTTTGTGTGCACTTTCCCCTATGTAGGCATGTTTCTTCACCTTTGATGATTGCAGAGCTCTATTGTAAAATTCAGAGCAGTGCAAATTTCAAAGGATAATGGAGTTTGGGTTCACATGTTGGTTCAAATGAGTGAAATCTGGTCAGTTCACGTTAAAATGCTAACCTAACACATTTCTCCCCCATCCCCAATTACTAATGAAATGCCCATCATTATGGTGGGCAGAGGAGTCCTCCACAGAAATGTCCATAAGTGAGGGCAGAGCCAGCCAGTGTCAGGAATGGAGAGCAGGTGCCTTCCTTGCACCAGTGACCTAGGTATGTTGGTGTGCTTTTCCCTGCATAGGGGTGAATGCCAATGCTTCACTGACACAGAAGAAAATGGTTCATTTGGAGGCTCCATCAGGAATGAAGGCAGACCCCAGCTGTTGGGAATCGAGCCTGTTTTTACTTGCACTGTACTGCCATTTCCACGGCCTCCCCACCCCCATGTAGCAAATTGAAGCCTCCACCTCAGGTGGCACAGCGGGAGGAGCAGCCAATGGTGTGCTCCTACCCCCACCAGGAGGACCGGCCAACATTTTTAAAATAAATACTTAGGCTGAGATCCTATGCACAATTGCATATAGTGCGACTTGGCATCAGCAGTACCCAACACCCTCAGGCAGCTGGGTGGCCAGGTGAATTGCCAAACAAGAGGACATGAATTGCACAAAAAGAGGACACCTGTTTGCATAACACTGCATATACTGATATATATGTATAGATGCAAATTTAGAACTAATTATTATAATTAAATAGAAATACAGGACATCTCACTCTAGTGTGGAAGACAGTGACCAGGTCACTTGTGTTTAGGGATGTAAGAACTCACCCTAGGGATGCCGGAGAATTCCACCATGGACTTAAATGAGGCCAGATTCCAAAGAATTCTCCGGAATCTGCAGCGGAACGGCTCCACTTACCTCTGCATCCAGAGGATTCCCCACGGAATGGCACTCCAGCTCCGCACCATTTGCGATATGGTAATGGCGGCCACCCATCCCTAACTCACCATAATTTGGTTTCCCATGCACTTGACGAAGCAGCGTCCCTGCTCACTCCCCCCCCCCGAGCCTGTGCTCGAGCCACCCACAAGTTTGCTGAATTCCCCAGCACTCACGGAGAACCCGTTCGGTGAGCGCCACCATTTTTACGGCTTTGCTTTCTAGGAAAAACAGCAAATAAAAAAAATGCGCATATTAGATTGCGCTTATTTAGCTTTCCCAGCTCCAAAGTGCATAAATATGCACATTTTTTAAACTTCCTGTTTTTCCTAGAAAGCAAAGGTGTGAAAATGGCGGTGCTCACTGAATGGGTTTGCAGTGAGTACTTTGGAGTGTGAGTGGGCACGAGCGGAGGGTGAACAAGGACAGCATCTTGGTGGGCGCAGTTTGGGGGTTGCGGGCAAGGGTTGCTCGACAAATTCCTGAACCCCAAACTGCACTCACGACATCCCTACTTGTGTTCCTTGCTCAGTCTGCTGTCCAGATGCTGTTGATGGGCATCTTCAAGGCCGACCTCTTCCTTCTGGCGGTTCTTTATTGTTATGGCAGACTTGGACTGGGCGTCATCAGTTCAAACAGATGACTGTGTTTTGTAAAAGAGGATATATGGCAACCTTAGCCTGGGTCTGCCCTCACCAGATGACTGGGTCTGGGAAGCTGCCATTTCCCCAGAGCACCTGACATAGCATCACCCCAGGGCATTGTGGGAAAGTGAAAATGGTGGTTTCCCAGTTGCCTGCCACTAGCTAAGCCCATGGCTGGGAGGGCTCATTGCAAGGGAGGCTGGTGGCCTCAGTGTCAGTGGGGCAGTGAATCCGCTGCGGGTTTCAGTCAACTCAAAAGGAGCTAACCAAGGTGCTTCACACCACCAGCCTCCACTGGCTCATTGGCAACCAGATGGCACTTTGCTGAGGTAGGAGGTGTCTTGAACCCTGGATACAACCCTGGGAGAGGGTGTTTAATGCTTCCCCCATGGAGTTTTCCCAACCTAACCCCACCCCCACAGTGCTATTAATCTGCTGCAGAAGGAATAAAGTATAAAAACTTTACCTGTATTTTTCCCCTTTGGGGATAAGGACGGCGATTAAACTGGGAAAACAACACGGGGGAAGAGTTAAACATCCCCTATTCCAGGACTGCTGATCAAAATCAGACCTAGCCTCTCATGCAGCTGTTTTAGAGTAAACATACAACACAAAACAAACTGGGTGATCCAGTTGTAGCTTTCCCACATTACTTCTGTTTGAGCCCTAACTTTATCAGACCAAGCACCTGGCTGTTGCTTAAGGAACAATACAAAATATGGGTACAATTCTGCTCAGGTTCCAGTGCTTATAAATCTGTAATCAAGTCCCTCCAGATTGGATGTAAGATCAGGATTTGCCCTATTTCTTTTTTTTAAAAAAATGCTTAAAACTAACACAGAACATTTTTATTTCCTAATGAGACAGTAAATAATGAGAAGTTAAATTACTGAGCCATGGAACGCAGATGTTTATCATTAATAAATGGGCACAGTTTTTCATTCCCCGCCCCTGTTCATTTCACATGGGCTTGGGGCTTTTTAAAATAGAGTGGGAAGGGGACACCCAAAGCAAATATTGTCCTTCTGTCCCTTCTATCTGACTTTAGAACAGTTTCACTACATTGCAATACAACCTGAAACTACTAAAAGCAACCCCTTCTTTGCTGTTTCTCATCTCTTTTAAAGAATACATGGAAGTCCAACTTTTTGACAATTTAATTGTCATTATGGTTTGCATACAGATGTTGCACTGGCTAATACACAAATTATCAAAACAAGTCCTATTCTTTGCTCAAAGATGACAACTCCATAAGTGTGCCCATTACACCAAACAGCCATTTTAATCAATAATACCCACCCATTTGGGATGCTGCAGAATTTTGCAAAATCCTAGATGGCACTGCTAGTCAGGGATTTCTTTAGAACAGCTGGTTTTCATAAAGCTAATTCTACAAGCTACAAAAGGGCATGTAAGGCATTATTTCAGCCTGACAGCTAGTGCATTCTAAGGGGAAAAAATAACTATAATGCACTTGTGGAAATGTTTCCACTATAGCTTAAGGAAATTTGCAATCAAGGTCTCACAGCAGTGCAAGTGGATTTTAGCTACATTGTTCAGGCATTAGTATAAATTCACCTATGCACTCATATATTGTGTGTGTGTGTGTGTGTGTGTGTGTATACAAGAATTTCACATATGAATGTCTATTATACACTGACAAAAATGGTTTTTTGAGTCTAAAGCAACGGTGATATTTTCGTTAACAATTGCAGGAAACAACAAAACACAGACATGAAGGTCTTTAAAAGCAAGCATCGACTTTGCTGGGGCATCTTCAGCACAAATATAGTATGACATTAGAATCCCCATTGTCCACATCCACAGTGCTACTCTTAACATTAGTTACTTGCCCTTTTATTTATAAAGGGTGCAATCTTATGCATGTTTAGACAGAGAAAAGGCCTACAACTCCCATCATGCCCCAGCCAGCCATGCTGGCTGGGGCATGATGGGAGTTGTAGGCCTTTTCTCTGTCTAAACATGCATAGGATTGCTTGCTTATTTATTTACTTATTTACTTATATATTTATTTATTTAAAAAAAATCTTGGCCATCTTTCAGGGCAGAAGCCCTTCCAAGGCAGCTCACAGCAATAAAATACATAAAAACCGTTAAAATATTAAAAGCAATAAAAACATAAACACAATAAAATGGCAATAAAAGCAACAACGAAAACCAACAATAGAACCAGCAACAGCAGCAATCATATCAGGAGAAGGCCATGGTATAATAATACATTTTCAAGGCCTTCTTAAAAGCCTGCCATGACAGAGCATGGAGGACCTCTGATGGCAACTTGTTCCAAAGGTGTGGGGCCACTGCAGAGAAGGCCCTCCCATGTGCTCTCTGCTCTCACTCTCTAACTGCTCTCACAGGTGGGCAGATGAGAAAGGCCTTCACATTTGAACAGATTCTGTTCATATACCGCTCTATATCTAAACAGATTCTGGAGTGGTGAACAATAAAATATAAAATGATAAAAACATAAAATAAATAAAATACTATATTAAAACTGTTTTTTTTTTTTTTTAAGAGTACTGATAAAAAATGTGGCTGGTCAGTCAAGGAAGATTCCTGTAATAAAGATGTTTTCCGGAGGCATCTGGTGCCTGCCTGACCTGCATAGGCAGGGAGTTCCATTGAAAAGGGGTCACCACAGTGAAGGCTCTTCTACTCCCTACTTATATGGTAGGAGGGGGGCATACCTCAGTGGTGGAGCACATGCTTTGCATGCAGAAAATCCCAGGTTCAATGCCCGGTATCTCCAGGTAGGGCTGAAAAAACTCTTGCCTGAAACCCAGGAGAGCTGCTGCAAGTCAGTGCCGACAATACTGGGCTAGATGGATCAATACTCTAACTGTGTATAAGGCAGATTTCTGTGTTTCTATGAGTAAGGCTGATTAAACTCTGTGGGACTTACTTCTAAGTGGATATGTATAGAATTGCACTGTCAAGAGATCAGTTGCTCTAACAGCAAAACCGGTGTATCTGCGTTGACAGAACTGGAGCCAAACTGAGGACACCGAGAAACAAGAAGGAAGTGTCAGCATGGTCAAGTGAACCCTCCTGGCATATGCAGAAGTACAAAACAAACAAACAAACAAAGAGGGGCAAACTGCCCCCCCCCAAATATGCAGACTGCACATGTGTGAGCATGCTCAATGGTCTCCAGGAACCAAGGAATGTTGAATGTCAGGTAGAAAAAGAAACATGGAAAACTGAGGGGTGGGAGAGAGAGAAAGGTGAATTGTTTTGCTTGAGCCAATACAGAGCCCCTCAACTTGTTTTAGCTTAGAACTCCCATCAGTCCTCTGAGTCTTCTTTGGAAGAAGCAATGGGAGAGGGAATCCTCCAGAAAAATCTCCAAGAGTTTGTCTTTCCCAGTCTCCAGATATCGAATGATTTTTAAAGTGTCCCATATTATAAACACATTATAAACACAATGGACAACTCAGGACATGATCACTCCATATTGTTACTGATTCGGGAATTTTTATTTTTGGCAATCTGAGCACAAGTTATTATAAATAATTATTATGATTTCTAACCATAAGGATGTGTTTAGCTGTCCCGTCGAAATCAACGGGGCATGAATATAGGATACTAACTTTATCTTGACTTTGCCCATTATTTAAAACTAGGGATGGCGGAGAATTCCACCACGGATCTCAGTGAGGCCAAATGCCAGTGCATTCGCCCCCCCCGAAACCCATGACAGAACAAAGCTCCCCACTCCCCCACCACACGAAAGGCGTGAGAAACAGAGCACTAACCTGCTGCCATTCGCGCTGCTCTGCGAATGGTGGCCGCGTCTGCGGCCGCCATTCACTTCACCATTTTAGCCGTGATAGGCTACGTAAATACTTACATAGCCTATCACGGCTAATGCAGGGACGCCACTTGCATCCCTGCAGAAGCTGTGATAGGCTACGTAAATATTTACGTAGCCTATCATGGCAAAAAAAGGGGAACGCAAATGGCAGCGGCTACAGCGGCCGCCATTTGCGTTCCCTTTTTCGCTGTGATAGGCTACGTAAATATTTACATAGCCTATCACAGCTAAAAAAGGGAACGCAAATGGCGGCCGCTGTTGCTGCTGCCATTTGCGTTCCCTTTTTTTTTGCCGTGATAGGCTACGTCAATATTTACGTAGCCTATCACGGCAAAAAAAAGGGATGCAACTGGCGGCTACGGCGGCCAGCATTTGCATCCCTGCGCAGCCCAGCAGCAGCCAGATGTCGCTACGGGCTGCCCTGGCCGGTGGCTCCGTGGAGTCGCCACGGAGCGGAGCTGTCCATCGAGGATTTCGGGGGGAGGGACGGAGCGCCTCCCCCCCACGGATGTATGAAATGAAACAGGTAAGTCATTTCGTACAACCTTATTTAAAACCCATGAAGTGGGGATGGATGAATCTGTCTATTTGCAGTCCATGTCAGGTATGCACGTATTCAGTCATAAGTCAATTCCGTCCAATTTTCGCACCAGTCTTCTGCAAACTTTTTAAAATGCATAAACACTTGCATCATTTTCCATACAAAGCTTTTCCTAATATATGCATTTTGTACCCAACTTCCCTTACATATGCATTTTTGTATGTAATTTTGCAAATAGAAGAACTTCATCACAAAATTTGGAGAAGTGCACAATCCAAAGGAGAACTGATTTGCAGATTAGTCCAGGATGTGCAAATTAGGTCAATTCACTTAAAAATGTGGATCAAACAAAATTCTTGCCATCCCTGCCATTAAGTCATAACAATTTGGCTGTCATCAACACAGATTTGCTTAAATATATTTTGTGGGTAATCAAACATATAAGCAAACAAATGTAATTATCTCAACTAGAATCAATACAGTTCTGTGAATTAGTTTGTCCATTGTTTCCTAATTCTGCATAATTTAGTTGCTGTGAACTGGAGAGGTGTTCATTATTCATAAATAATCTATGTGTGGATTAGTTTCATGGAAGGGCGAGGTGAATAAATAGAACTACTCAAAAGCATCCAATATATTATTAATTAGTGCAACAAAATAACTTATAGTGGACATAGAGTTTCAAAAGCTGACGGCCTAAAACAAGGACCAATGATTCTAATAACTGAAGTCTCCTAATATTTTTCTAATAGAATGTCTTCTATGAAAGTCCCATAGTCTAAGTCCCATAGAACCAAAACAGGTGATATGTTTAAATGTGTGATTGTTTTAATGTGTCTTGTTTTTCTCCTTGTTTTTGTTTTTGTTTTAATGTGTCTTGTTTTTCAGCAGCCATGGTGGAGAGGAATGCAGTATCAGGGGAGTGGGTTTAACTCTTTCCCCCTATGCTGCCATCCCACTAAAATATTCCTCCCCTAAACCCGCTATTCACCCTGGGAGGAAAGCTGCCATTGGGGGTGACTTCCCTGCTTGACCTCACCCTATGGTTTCTCTTTTAAAGAAAACCAGATACGTTAAATGATACCATGTATTTAATGTATTGTCTGCTTTGGGTCATCATTGTGGCTTTCTTTAGTATTTGGGAAGTGGGTGGAACTTAAGAGAGTTCTACTATGTTCAGTTAGGCTGGAAGCTGCCATTTTAGATATCCCAGAATGCCCCATTCTGAAGATCATTGGGGGGGGGAATTGGTGAGCTCTAATAAAAAATAGCAGCAACCAGCGGGGGCCACCAGTGGTGTGTGTGTTGGCTATTTTCCCCCAAACTGTCCCCCTGAACTGTCCCCTGTCTCCCCCCCGGCCTGATAGAATTTTGAAAAGCTCCAATAAGTTAGCTTCCCCCTGAAAATTGCAGCCCTAACCTCCAAAAATGTGAAAGAAGGGGGGTGGTTTTGCCCTTCTTTCACCACCAAACAGCCCCCCCCCTTCAGCCAATTGTCAATGGCATAAGTACATAGGAGCATTTAACAAGCTCAGAATGAACTTGTGGGTGAAGAATTCAGATTGAATTCTTAAAAAAAAAAAAATCAGTTTCTTCGCCTTTCTGGTAGTGGAGACTGGCTTCAGAGCATGTGGCTGACATCTTCAGAAAATAGCAAGAATTGCAGTACAAGTAATGCAAATTTGAAAAAAAAATACGCAGAGCTGCTCAGTTTGCGTTATATACAGACTGAAGAATTCCTCTTCTCTTGATACAGGATTTGGTCTGCACAGGCAAGGAATTTCATTAAAAAATGCAAATAGACACAGCCCTGGTTATTACTCCCTAGTGCGTTGTATATCATGCCTAATTTGTGGATTATATTTATTTTTCACCTTCTTGTCATGAAAACGTTCCATGTCCTTGACGTTTTCATGTTGCCCTGCTCTTTGGGCAGAATCCAATGGGGTGCCTCCACCCCCAGTGATTCTATTCCGCTCCGCCAATTCTGTTGTGCAAGCTAGGGATGCTGGACAAACCCGCTGCAGACTCAAACGAGGCCAGATTCCAAAGAATCTGACCCCTGGAATCCACAGCGGACTGGCCGCACTCAGCTCCGTGTCTGCAAGAGTTCCCGCGGGGCAGCTTTCCAGCTTTCTTAAAAAAACATGATACGCTAATGGTGGCTACCATTAGCTTATCACAGGAAAATAATTACAGCCATGAATGGCGTATTATATGCCATCTGCGGTTGTAAAGCACTTACTTTTACATACACTTGGCCATGAACAGCTGCAATTTATGTAAAACTAAGTGCTTTATGGCTGCAAATGGTGTAAAATACATCATTAATGGCTGTAATTTTCCTGTGATAGGCTAATGGCAGCCACCATTAGCCGAGCACGTGTTTTTAGAAAGCTGGAGAGCCACTCTGCCAAGTCTGGTGGACGCGGCAGGGCTCTGGAGGAATCCACGGGGCCCCAAACGGTCCAAATTGCCTTGCAGCAGACCCCCACCCCCAAGACCGGATGTTGATTCACCCATCCCTACCGCAAGCGGCCCCCACTGCTTGTGCGATGGCAATTTAGTACTTCCAAGGCAACCCAAAATGAGCAGAAACACTCATTTCTGGAAGGAAGCAGGTCAGCATAGCTTGCATAAGGGAGCCTCCTCCCAGAAATGAATGTTTCCGCTCATTTCAGGGATACCCCTGGGAAGCACTAAATCTGCCTTGCATAAGCAGTGGGTCCCTCTTCCGCAATGGAATTAGCAGGACCTACCACTTGCAGAAGGGAATCAGCAGGGTGGAAAGGAATCAGTGGGGGTGTAGGCACCCCACTGGATTCTGCCCTATCTCTCCCTTCCTCATTATTCCTCATAGCCAAACTAAACTTCTCTGTTATGTGATTTGGTAAAAGAGCTGACTAGGAGAGCAATCAAACAACTCCTGGGGGAGGGGAAGGAAGCAATAATAGGCAGTGAAGGCTGGTGGCTCTGATGTCAGTGGGGTGGTGAATAGGGATGTATGGATTGTGTAAAATCCTTTCCACCTGTATTTTGGGGATTGTCAGGCACCTTTCATTCTGTTGTCCACACAATGACAGAATCAGACTTTTTTTGTTTCCGAAGTTGCACAAATTTGCACATGCAAAAATGCGCAATTTCCCCCAGCACGCTCATTTTCACGCTTTAACCTATGGGGGAAATGTGCATTTTTGGCTGGTTTTTCAGTTTTGAGTATTTTTCTACAAGGAAATTTGTGCAAAATTTGGGAACGTGAGAAAAAAAAACAAGTCTGTGGAATCTGCCTGACAGGGGAAAAGTTGGTCCACTGTGGAATCCGCAGGTTGGATTCATGAAAATCTGAACTCATTTGGTTCCATTGGGATTTCTCTGACATTCCTAGTAGTGAATCTGCTCTGGGTTTCAAACAGAACTCTAGTTCTGCGGAGCACCTTGGATAGCTCCTTTAGAGTTCTGACTGGTTCTGACTAAAATCCAGAGTGGATTCACCAGCCCAATGACATAGGAACCACCAGCCTCCACTGAAAATAGGGCCACCAAGTAACTTGATACCCCATGCAGACCAAGTATAATTGACAAATGTCCCCCCCCGCCCCGCCTTCCTTCTTTGTTACTCAACACCACCCTATCCCATATGATCTGGTTGGCTTGGAGCATGTTAAAGATTCCTTTTCTTTATGCACACCCCACAAATACACGTTCCAGATCCACAAATGCATCCCATTTTCTTTCTCTGCATTTAATTTTCTTAGAACTCCCAATCAACTGTTCTCCCACCGACCTCAGTTCACTTCACCTCTAGAGCTCTCTTCCCCTCCATTCAGCACCAACATATGCACTCTACTTCAACCCCTCCCCACCCCCCCACTGTTACTCCCATCTAATGTGTTTCTCAACCGTCTGCATGATTAGCCAAGACCCTCTTGGTCTGATAGATGAGCCAGCCCTGGCCACAGCCAATGGAAAATTCTGCAACTTCCTTCAATAGCAACATACTGGATTTTATTTATTTGCACACGCACAGTAAATAAATAGAAAGAATTTCACCAAGTATTACCTGACACCTATGGTGGTTTAAAAAGAAGGCCAAAATAGCTTAATTTTTTTTTAAGGACTAAATTAAATTAATTAGTGCTTGAGTGAGCATGATGCATTTATACCCTTTTAATACTCTCATTGCAGAGTGATGCTTGCCTGGAGTCGAAGTGTTTTTGATTAACTCCCTGTGCTAATGAAAACCATGAGAACATCCGTACGCAGGAGTTCTCTCTTTCTGATGTTACATATAACACTGTGGAAGTTTTACAATATTTAACATGGCAGTCTTCACGCCACCCCCCCACCCCCTCTCGGCACTAACACACACTTTCCTCTTTCCACCCTGCTTTCTCATAGCCATCGCTTGAGCTAGTTATGGAAGTGTTGGAAACAATTTCATCCCAAGATATGTCTATAATGGCTGAAGTGGGCCTAAGGAAAGAGTTCGGCCATATTGACAGAGGTAATAAGGGAAAAGGAGTCACAATCTGAGGACACATCATCGTGAGGTGAACTCCCTGTTGTTGAGGTATGGTGCTTAATCATGATATAAAGGGGTTAGGGCAACACTGCAGAGTGAGCCAGAAGGAGAAGCAAGAGAATCTTACTGGCTTACATAAGTTTGGCAAGAAGTCTTAAACAAGATGCTGTTGACTTCCTTTACCTTCTAAAGCACAAAAGAACAACAACAACTGGACAGGATGGTCCAGTTATGGACCATAACTGGGCCATAACTCTACCATTATGCAGAGTGAGGCAGCTCTCTTGGGCAGCTAATTTGGGGTGTGATGAAAAGACGGTGAATGGTTATTTAATTTACTGTTAGGGTGGCCACCTATGAATCGCCAAAATAGAGGACAAAAGAGGACAGTAATCTGCATAAAATGTGCCTATGCTAAGTGCTATGTATAGATGCAAATTTAGAAATCATTATTAGACTTGAAATAGAAATAGAGTACATTTTACCATAACTGTGGAAGATTGTGCCCTGTGTGCCTGCCTGTTCATCCTGCTGTCCAGCCCGGGTGTTGATGGCCGCAATTCTTATGGCTCGTTATCTTTAAACTGGAATTGGATGGGACAACCCTTTACGAAGAGAAAGGTCCTCTGGAAGCCCTTCAAACAGAGGACTATCCTCTGTAAAAGAGGACACTTGAGTACCTGCTAGGGAGGGGAGGGGTGCTTGTGAATTTTTTTAACTCAGATGCTGAAATAACTTGACTAGTCTTGGGAACGATGTACCCTGACTTGTGGTGGGCGGGTGGTGGTGGTGCAATTTGCCACTCTGCCTCAGGCAGCAAGATGTTTTGGGCCAGCCATGGTGGTCAGGGTTAAGAAAAGAATAGTTATTGCTCAGGATGCTGCACAATGTTATTACTAGGGATGGCGGAGAATTTCTGCACGAATCTCCGGGAGGCCGAATGCCAACGCATTCGGCCTCCCGAAATTGGTGGTGAAATTCTCTGCCCCCCTGCCCCCCCCGGGATGGGACTTACCTCTGTCGAATGTCCCTCTCGGCGGCGGGTCCCGGTGTTGTTTCGGCAGTGTTTCGGCGGGGGCAGGGGCGGCGGCCGGTCTTCCGACCAGCTGCTGCCGCCGCCATTTCCCCATAAAGTAAAAAAAAAAAACAACGTGATAGACTACGTAACGATTTACGTAGCCTATCACGGCTAGATTTTCAAAGTCAGCCGTGATAGGCTACGTAAATCTTTACATAGCCTATCACGGCTGACTTTGAAAAAAAAAAAAAAGCGCGTATACAAATGGCGGCGCCCATGGGCACCGCCATTTGCGTTCCTTATTTGGGCACGGGTAGTCTACGTAAAGATTTACGTAGACTACGGTGAAAATAAGGGCAATGCTGCATTGCCCTTATTTTCGCCGTAGTCTACGTAAATCTTTACGTAGACTACCCGTGCCCAAATAAGGAACGCAAATGGCGGCGCCCATGGATGCCGCCATTTGCGTACACACTTTTTTTCCCCCCAAAGTCAGCCGTGATAGGCTACGTAAAGATTTACGTAGCCTATCATGGCTGACTTTGAAAATCTAGCCATGATAGGCTACGTAAATCGTTACGTAGCCTATCACATTTTTTTTTTCCAATTTACTTTTTTATTTCGCGGCCGGGGAGACGGGGCGCTCCCCCCCGGCCTGAATTTCGGGGGGAGAAACGGAGCACCTCCCCCCCCACCGAACACAGCTGCAGGATCAGGTAAGGGACTTTCGTCCATCCTTAGTTATTACTGCCCTGACCGAGGCATTGGTTTTTTCATAGAATTCATATTCCAAAATGTTACCTGTGAATATGGCACAAAGCATGCACCTCGCAAGCAACAGCTACTCCCAGGGTTCTAAAGGAGGTTTGTTGTCCCTTCAATGACGGCAAACTTCAGAAGGTACTGATAAAAGTAGGGATGTACGAAAGGCACTTACCTGGTCCCGCAGCTTGCTTCGCGGTGGGGGGGAGGCGCTTCGGTTCTCCCCCCTGAGTTCAGGCTGGGGGGGGAAGCGCCCTGCCTCGCCTGGCTGAAATTCAGGCTGGGGGGGGAGGCGCCCCGCCTCGCCCGGCCGAAATTCAGGCCGGGGAGAAACGCCCTGTCTCCCCGGCCGCGAAATAAAAAAGTGGGGGAAAAAAAACCATGATAGGCTACGTAACGATTAGGGGTGCACGAAAGTCACTTACCTGGTCTCGCAGCTTGCTTCGCGGTGGGGGGGAGGCGCTTCGCTGCTCCCCCCGAAGTTCAGGCCGGGGGGGGAGGCTTCCCTCCTCGCCCGGCCAAAATTCAGGCCGGGGGGGAGGCTTCCCGCCTCACCCGGCCGAAATTCAGGCCGGGGAGAAGCGCCCCGTCTCCCCGGCCGCGAACTTCAAAAGAAAAAAAAAACCCCAAAACCGCCCCTGTGATAGGCTACGTAACGATTAACGTAGCCTATCACGGCTAGATCTGCAAAGTCAGCCGTGATAGGCTACGTTAATCGTCACGTAGCCTATCACGGGTGACTTTGAAAAAAAAAAAAAAGCGCGTACGCAAATGGCGGCCCCCATAGGGAGCCGCCATTCGTGTTCCTTATTTGGTCCCTGTAGTCTACGTAAAGATTTACGTAGACTACGGCGAAAATAAGGGCAACGCTATTTGCGTTGCCCTTATTTTCGCCGTAGTCTACGTAAATCTTTACGTAGACTAAAGGGACCAAATGAGGAACGCGAATGGCGGCTCCCTATGGGGGCCGCCATTAGCTGTACGCGCTTCTTTTTTTTTTAAAGTCACCCGTGATAGGCTACGTGACGATTAACGTAGCCTATCATGGCTGACTTTGCAAATCTAGCTGTGATAGGCTACGTTAATCATTACGTAGCCTGTCACAGGGGCGTTTGTTTTTTTTTTACTTTGCTTGTAATGGCGGCGGCGGCAGCTGGTCGAAAGACCGGCTGCCGCCCCCGCCCCTGATGAAGACCTGCCAAACCGCCGCTGGGACCCGCCGCCGGGAGGGACATTCGTGAAAGGTAAGTCCCATCCCGGGGGGGGCGGGGGGCGGGGGGGTGGAGAATTTCTCCCCGAACAACCTTCAGAGGACCGAATGCGTTGGCGCTCGGCCCCCTGAAGTTTCGGGGAGAAATTCTCCCCCATCCCTAGTAACGATTTACGTAGCCTATCATGGCTAGATTTCCAAAGTCAGCCGTGATAGGCTACGTAAATCGTTACATAGCCTATCACGGGTGACTATGAAAAAAAAAAAGCGCGTACGCAAATAGCGTTGCCCTTATTTTCGCCGTAGTCTACGTAAATCTTTACGTAGACTACCGGTCTACGTAAATCTTTACGTAGACTACCGGGACCAAATAAGGAACGCAAATGGCGGCGCCCATGGGCGCCGCCATTTGTGTATGCGCTTTTTTTTTTTTCCAAAGTCACCCGTGATAGGCTATGTAACGATTTACGTAGCCTATCACGGCTGACTTTGGAAATCTAGCCGTGATAGGCTACGTAAATCGTTACGTAGCCTATCATGGGTGTTTTGGTTTTTTTTTACTTTATTTTGTAATGGCGGCGGTGGCAGCCGGTCGGAAGACCGACCGCCACCCCCGCCCCTGCCGAACCGCCGCCGAACTCCCGCCGGGACCCGCCGCTGAGGGGGACATTCGAGGGAGGTAAGTCCCATCCCGGGGGGGGGGGGCGGCGGAGAATTTCACCAACAATTTCGGGGGGCCGAATGCGTTTGCATTTGGCCTCCCCGAGATTCGTGGAGAAATTCTCTGCCATCCCTAGATAAAAGAATAACTACACCAAAGGAAAATGTGGTTTTCTAGATGGTCTTTGGAATCTGTGATTTGTATATTAATTATCCACATATCACTTCTGTAAAGTTTTTGCTTCAGAACATAGCATTGAAGAATGAGACTAGAAGAGCAGGAACCATCCATTTAGGGAGTTTCCTCATGCTGAAAGTTATGCATAATCATAAGAGGTTCTAAACTTAGCCCCATAATGGTCAGATTGCTACACTGTAATTGTTGTTGTTGTTGTTGTTGTTGTTGTTCTTACTACTAAAACTTAGATGTCCTTTTCTGAATGGGCTAGCACTCCCCCAGGTATATCATCTGGGAGTACTCCCATTTCAAAGCTGTCACTGGAGGCCCAGTTGGCTTCAATAGCAAGGAGTGTTTATGGCTAGCTATGGCTGATTTGCCAGCTACAACTATTCCTAGACTGGGATAACCAGGCAACAGTAGCCCATGCTCTGACAACTTCCTGACTGGACTACTGCAATGCTCTTTATGTGGGGCTTCCTTTGAAGACAGTCTGGAAACTGCAGCCAGTGCACAATGGTTCAGCCTGTGTGGTGACAGCGGCAGTGCAATGTAAGCATAGTCCACCAGCTTTGAAATTCCTGCACTGGATGCCAGCTGGGCCCAATTCACAGTATTAGTACTGGTGTACAAAGCCCTAAATGTCCCAGGACCAGGTACTTGAGGGACTGCCTTTCCTCAGTACCAGACCAACACACAATTTAAGATTAGCCAGGGAGGTTTTGCTTGTGGTTCTCTTGAGGAATGTGGCCTGTGGGACTACCACATGCAGCTGTCCCCCATGCTGCTGTCATTGAGGCACCAGTTGAAGATGTTTTTATTTGTGCAAGCTTTTGGGGGTATAGACAAGTACCCTATCTGCTTCTCTGTTCTTTG
Source organism: Heloderma suspectum (assembly GCF_057233095.1). Lineage (NCBI taxonomy): Eukaryota > Metazoa > Chordata > Lepidosauria > Squamata > Helodermatidae > Heloderma > Heloderma suspectum. Next base: position 32,364,960 of record NC_139459.1, read on the forward strand.
TATTGATGGTTTTATTGTACTTTGATTATATATTTGTGATTTTAGAATTATGATTTTAATGTTATGTGCTGTATTGTTTTTATATAGGTTGTTATATAACAACCTATATAAAAACAACCCTGGGCTCTTTGTGAGGCAAGGCAGGATATAAAGCAAATAAATTAATAATTGCTGCTGTGAGAAGTTGTTGTCCTGCCTTCCCCAGCCTGAGGCCCTGCAGAAGTTTTGGTTTAAAGGGCCGAGGATATCTGGACATTGGCCGTGCTACCTGGAGCTGATGGGAAGGCACAAGGTATGGGGATGCTGCTGTATCACATACTTCACGTTACAGTTCTGCGTGCCTTGTGATGTGGGGGCTAAGTTAGATGTGTACATATGTGACTAATCTTCATCTGAATAACCAGAATTACACACAATAGATGGCTTCACAGGTGCAAATGCAACACAATCTCCTTTTTAAACAGCCAGAATTCTTCCCTAAGAGAAAAAAGGAATAGCTGCACTGAAGGAAAATATTTGAATTGACCTCTCTGAAACAACACCATTAACAAAGAATCAGGAAGTAAAGAGAAAACAGTACTGAAGCAGTGCATGATGGGAAAGGTCTACACTCCATAGAAACAGAATAAGGGCAGAATCCTATGCATGTTTAGACAGAGAAAAGGCCCACAACTCCCACCCAGCCTGCATTGCTTGCTGGGGCATGCTGGGAGTTGTAGGCCTTTTCTCTCTTTAAACATGCATAGGACTGCGGCCTAACTAGGGGCAGAGACACAGCCACTACAGAATAAGACAGAATCAGCCACAGTTTGTATTGCTGCACTTCACAATACTTTATGACAGTTTAAGAACTGGGCAAACTTCCACACATTAACCATATGGCAATTTGGTCTGTATCCATGCAAAAGGTTCACAGATCTGCTGTCTTGCCTCAGTCTGGCCAGTTGCCCCCGAGGAGGGATGCCAGCAGTAGTGAAGATCGCCCTGATCGCCCTGCTGTACATCGCCCAGAGGTGATCGGCTAGATGGGCGATTAAGAAATTTAATAAACAGATAGATAGATAGATAGATAGATAGATAGATAGATAGATAGATAGGAGCCAGTGCTCACAGGGACACAGCGCCAGCACTTTTTGGTTAGCAGGGACACTGACATCACCTACTACCTCCCCCCACTCAGGATTCCCTGTCCCCTCTGCGCTCAGCAGCAATCCTTACTGTAGCTGGGGAGGAAATGAGTTTCCCCAGCAACAATATATTGTTCCCTGTTGCACTGTTGTATTTTGTGGTGGCTTGGTCTTGAATGGAAATTGAGACCCACTAGCCTGCTCCTGGAGGGGATAAAACAGCTGGAACTGTTTGGTTGATATGGATTGACACAGCTGCCTCAATTTTTGGACTCTCCTTGGAGATGTGACTATCAGGACTGTCATAAGTGCCTGCATTTCAAAATGTAGCAATACACCACTGGCCATCAGGTCTTTGCTCTGCCCCATAGACTACCAGCCTTCAGCGTGTCGGTGTCTGTCCATCACCACAGGTACTAACCCAGCCTCAGGGCAAAGTACTTGAGTCAGCAAGCAGGCAGACGCACAGCTCAAGCGCTGCAGATATAGGAACATAGCAGGGTGCTTTATACCAGGTCAGACTATTTTGCCCAGCCCGATATTGTTGTCTGCTTTGACTTGCAGCAGCTTTCAGGTCAATGATACCGGATTCTTTTAACTGGAGATGCCAGGGATTGAACCTTGGACCATCTGCATGAGGCAGCATGTGCTGTACCGCACTGGGCTATGGTATCTCCCCTTAAGAGTGCAGGCCTGACTTTCGGCCATAACCCATCTCTTGGGCCCTCCTGGCTCTCTCCGGGTGCTCCATCATAACCCCTTGTGTCACCCTTGCTGCAAGATGGCCACCCAGGGGGCTAGCTCAGCATAATTCATCAGCTTTTAAAAGCGTGTGCCAAATTACGTTTAAATACTTTGCCAGTGGTTACCACATTTCTAAAGTTGACCCTGAGGCATGAGAAAGACAGGCGGATTCTTTACAAACCAAGACACAGCAATGATTCACATGGCAATTAAGTCTCTAAGAATACAAGGAACCCCCCCCCCCAGAAGGTGACCACTAAAAAGGGGATGTGTGTGAGTCACCCTTTAATTGTCGACATTAAGAAAGCAAACTAATAAGGGCTACAAAGCTGATAAATTAGATAAAAATTGATGCCATCTTAAAAGAAATCCATTCTGGCTCATTGATGTCTAAACATCTGAAACAACTAAGCTATCTGTTTCTTTAGACTGCTTTACTACAAAAGAGCTAAATTACAGGGATCAACTTAATTCTCTCTATACATTCAGGTTTGGGTTTTGTTTTGTTTTGTTTTTGTCTGAAGGTAACCCCTTCATGTTCAAAGCAAGCATATTTACTTTGAAAAGAAATGTTTGAGGGCATTTGTAAGTGTTTTTAATGCTACAGTCCACTGATGGTAAATAGACACACTGGGTGCACATTAATGTTTGACAGATACATATTGGTTCATGCCCTACAGCCCCATTGTCTTTTCTATTATGTGTACATTTGATTGCACACTACCTGGTTGAGGCCAAACAAAATTCAATGTTAGACAAAATCCAATTCTTGGTACTTAAGACAGCAAGGAAGTGATGGTGTTCACTCAGTGCCAGCTTCAGGATTTTGAGGGCCCTTGGACAAGACACCCTCAATGGGTCTCCTCTCTCAGTCAGTCTGCTCGCCACCATTGTTACCTCTTGTCAATGGACCCCCTGCTGAGGTGTGGTCCCTTGGTAGGTTCCTGTCAGGAGCGCCCTAGCAGTAGGGATGTACGAAAGTCACTTACCTTTACGAAGGCTGACATTCATGGGGGGGGAGGCGCTCCATCCCTCCCCCCGAAATTCTGGCTGGGGGGGAGGCACTCCGTCCCTCCCCACTGAAATTCTGGCCAGCCGGCTCCGCTCTGCAGGAATTCTGCGGAGCCGCCGGCAGGCTCCGCCAGCGGCCGGACATTCAGCCGCTGGCTAGCAGGGACGCAAATGGTGGCGGCTGTAGTCGCTGCTGTTTGTGTCCCTGCAGTCAGCCGTGATAGGCTACGTAAATGTTTATGTAGCCTATCACGGCTGATTTAAAAGAAAAAAAAATGCGTGTATGCAAATGGCGGCGCCCATGGGCGCCACCATTTGCGTACACGTGTTTTTTTTTCTTTTAAACCAGCTGTGTTAGGCTACGTAAACATTTACGTAGCCTATCACAGTGTTTTTTAAAAATCTAGCCATGATAGGCTATGTAAATCTTTACGTAGCCTATCACATTTTTTTGTTTTTTTGTTTTTTTAACTGGAAATGGCGGTGGTGGCAGCCGGTTGGAAGACCGGCCGCCACAGCCGCAGCTGCCGAACCGCCGCTGAACCGCCGCCGCCAGGAAGATCCACCCAAGGTAAGTCCCGTCCCGGGGGGGGGGGCAGACCGTTCTGCCACCGATTTCGGGGGGCCGAATGCACTGGCATTTGGCCTCCCTGAGATTCGTGGCGAAATTCTCTGACATCCCTACCTAGCAGCCTCTTTTCAGTACACTCCAATAGCCAACTCAAGACACAGACGAAAGGATTCTTTTCAAGGCTTTAATCCTTTTACAACTTAATGACTCTTTGAGATGCTAACCACCAGTGACTAAGCAAGGAACAGCAGAGTAGCCTATGCTCCGGGTAGGCAGTTGATCCCCGTTTGAAGGAGAGTCACTTGAAGACCCTGAACTTATGGGCTAGGGAGAGATCCTCCACTTTCCCTTGGGTCCACGGGACGCAGCCGTTGCTTGCGCGCCAAACGGGCGCTACACCTCCTTTCCATGCCCTCCATCGCTCGTCGCTCCCTGCGTCTGCGTCGAGTGTCTAGCAAGCCCCGCTCCTGCACTTTTTCACTACCAGGGTCACTATCTATCTCAGGAATGCTGGCAGGAGGAATCTCTGCCAGCTGCTGTGCCTGTGAGGGATGAGGTGGCTCCTCTCCCAAGGATTGCTGATCCTCCTCAGAAGCAGAACTGCTCTGGGGTTCTATTGGCTCAGTTTCCACCCTGACAGTTCCCAACCATGCCTACCGTTGACACTGGTCCTGTGTCCAGCAATGTCATCAGAATACCTTAGCTTTTCTGACTCAAAGAACAAGGTGTCTGTTTAGAGTAGGGATGGGATAGAGTATTAAATCCAATTGGTTGTTGTTCTGCTCACTCAGGGCCATATCCAACCCTGACCATCCACCAGTGGAATGGAAATCACGGGTGGAACAGTTTTCTCCTCCCTCCTGCAGCCCCCCCCACTCCGCGCCCCTCCAAATCTGTTCAGGAGGGGTGGGGGACCATCCAAAGCAGATCGGGAAGCCATGCAGGGGGGAAGAGAGCAAGAGGAAGTCCTGTCAGATGAGCAGAAGTCTGCATCTGAGCCTCAGATGTGTATCGTGCCCTTTTTGCAAGGAGCTCAGGGTGGTCTACATAGCAATCTTCCATTTTATTCTCACTACAACCCATGAGAGAGGTTAGGCTCTGGCTCAAGATCACCTACTGAGCCAACAGGGATTTGAATTCAGGTCTCTTCGGTTGGTCTAACACTACAATAGCTCCTAAAGTGAAATATTGACCACATACGTTACCTTAAGTACTGGGTGGGGTTAGGTAGGATTCTAAGGAGTGGGATTAGGTTGGTTCCATTGTATCTAAGGAGCTCCATTTCTGCTGGGAGTACGTTTGTTGCAGAAAAAAAACTTGGGTTATAGTGCTCAGCAGCATGACAGCACAGGCACTCTAGTAATATAACTGGGTGGTCTGATCATATGACACCAATATTGCATCAGCCGCATTGGTTGACGGTGAGTTTCTGAGCCCAATTTAAAGTGCTGCTTTCAATTTTTAAAGCCTTAAATGGTTTGGCCCCCAAGTTATTTGAAGGACCGCCTTCTCCTGTACCAGCCTGCCCGCATTCTGAGTGAGGACATAAAAAAGGCCCTTTTTACTTGCATGCCACCAAGGGCAGTTAGGTTAGTGGATACAAGGGGCAGAACCTTTGAAGTAGTGACCCCACACCTCTGGAATCAGTTTCCATCTGGAGTTCACCATACTACTTCTTTACAGGTCTTAGGGAAGGCTTTGAAGACCCATTTGTTTTCACTGGTCTTTTTATAATCTGGGCTGCAGGATTAATTAATTAATTAATTAATTTTCTTAATCACCCATCTGGCCAGTCACCCGGCCACTCTGGGCGATGTACAATAATACAAACAGTTTAAAAACAATAAAATTACACATTAAAACATCATTTTCCAACATTTCCCTATCCCACCCCAAATGCCTACCTGAACAACCAAGTTTTCAATGCATAGTGGAAGCTCATTAAAGCTCATTACAGAGGGAGCATGCTGGAATTCCCTAGGGAGCGAGTTCCACAGAGTGGGGGCCACCACAGAGAAGGCCCTCTCCCTCGTCCTCACCAGCCTAGCTGTCCTGGCTGATGGGACAGAGAGAAGGCCCCTTAATTGCTGTTATCTGTTTTACTACTGTTTTCTAGTATTTTATTGTATATTTATTTATTGCCTTTTTGTATACGTCTGTATTTTTTATCCTGTACACTGCCTTGAGAAGGTTCTACTCTTAACAGCAGCCTAAAAATAATTTAAATAAATAAATAACACATTTCACACACACCCTTTTTGGGTCATTGATTGGTCATGTCTATGATTTCTTGGAAAAGATGCTTTCAGAAATGATTAAACCCTTTATATACCCAAACCAATTATTCTGTAAATATTTAACTTTCTGATAGAGCTACATCCATGCATCAACCGTTCAATGCAAAACATCTGTAACTCTTAAAACTTTATGCCTACTGTGCATTCCAGATCTTTATAGCTTAATCGGTTGTTTGTTTTGACAGCATCAATTTTTACTGAAGCAGGGAATAAAAAAAGATTTTTAGAAACTTATCAAAGGGCCAAATCCTGCAATTGTTCATCATGGGGTTACGATTGAGACCCACACCTAGTTAACAATGTTGCAGCTGGTTTAAATTTCCATGTAGGAAATAATGTGTAGGGTGTGGAAACTGTGGAAGAGAAGATAAATATTGGTGAAGAAAATACTGCTACAGGGGTTACAAAGGCAATCAATCAGGGTTGTTAAATAAAATGAATGGGTAACATGCTGGTCACAACTGAAAGGCTTCATTGATGATTTCATAATAGCATGCACCTATTGACATTGCTAGTAATTTCACTGGTGCAAGTGGCAATCACTCACTTTCATGTGTCAGTTCTAAATGCACGGACCCCAATCCAGTGACGCTGTGCATAGCCAGGGTCAGATCATCAGTGATGATGCCAACACAGAGAGAGTCCAACCTCAAGCTCCCACTTCCAAACAACTGATTGGTGCTATATTGGTAATTGGTGGTGCTATATTAGTTACTGGGGTTACCTGCTGTGAAGGTTTGAGGTCTACAGAGGCAAAGGGGAAAAGGTCAGGCTTAGAGGCCTGGTTTTTGTTTTGTTTGGGGGGGGAGGGGGTATCTCTGCGAGGAGTAGTTTCATTTCCCTGGTTAAGTTTCAGTTTCATTTCTCCAGTTAAGTTTCATTTATTCAGATTTGAAACAGTACTTTCAGTTTTGAGGGAGAAGGGTATATAAACAGAGTGAGAGAGCCAATAATAGCAGTCAGAGAAACAAGAGCCTGAAGAGGGAGCAGGAAGAAGCAGCCTGGAGAAGTCTAAGTACAGCTAGGGTAAAGGTATTTGTATTTTGCATCTTTTATTTTCTCTTAATACCTTTTGTATCACTCAGCTCTATTCTGTAAACACTTTTAGTTGTAATTCACTTGTTTTGAATTTACTAGTAAACTGCTGTGTAAAGCCCCAGGTGTCTGGAGAGTTAATCACTCCACTTCTACAGACTAAACTCCATATTATTGGAAAGGGGAAGGTACAAGAAGGAAGGTGAGACTCTTACTGAGGCAAGAGACCCTTAAGGAGTTGCTCCAGGGGTCCAGGTCATAAGGGGAACCCTGACACGTGCACATAATCTAGCAGCTGGACTGGGGAATAAACTAAATATTCAGCACATGTTAATGAATGTGGTACGTCATCCAAGCAGGACTATACACAAAAGCCCATTTCTGTGTATAGATGCATCCTAGTTGGATTGGGGCAATGGAGTGTAATCCATTAAGAATAGTTATTAATGATGAAGTCCCATTGAAAGCAATGGGATGGGACTAAGGTTGAATCCCATTGAACTCTGTACGGTATACTTCTGGGTAAACATGCAAAGGACTGGACTGTTAGTCATGGCTATTTTTCATTCTGTTCATCTCAGTTGGAATTAGTGGTTGTGACCAGTGGAGGCTGGTGGCTCTGGTTTTGGTTGGGCTGTGCATCCATTCTGGGTTTTAGTCAGAACCAGTCAGAACTCTAAAGGAGTTATCCCAGGTGCTGAACTCTATCCCCAAAATGGTTCCAGCACCCTGGATAGCTCCGTTTGAGTTCTGGCTGGTTCTGTCTAAAACCCAGAATGGATTCGCAGCTCCCCCCCAAAATTGGAGCCACCAGCCTCCACTGGTCATGACTCACTTTTGCTGGCATTGGTGACAATGTTAAAAAGAAATAAATGCAATTTTTAGACTGAGATGCTAGACTTGGAATTATAAACTGAATGAATGTAACTTCAAGAACATAAGAACAACCCAGCTGGATCAGACCAAGGTCCATCTAGTCCAGCACTCTGTTCACAACCAGTAGGACATATGTGCAGCAGCACCCTCCTGGTCATGTTCCCCAGCCATTGGTGTACCTAGGCATCTTACTTCTGAAAAAAGATTTACCTGAAAGTTATAATTATGTAAGAAAGCTACTGTTTTCTGTTATTATTGAAGCCTCTTCACCTAGTTACCTTAAATGCCTTGGTGGATTGGCGATTAAAAAAAAAATGTTACAGTGGAATTTGGACATCAAATATAAAAGCCATACAAATCCCAATTAAAAGCCTACTGAAGCAGGTGTAACCATTTAAGAAATTTACAAAAGGATATAATGTTAAAGGAGATTAAAGGTGAATGGTTTTTGACAATAATAAATACAGTTCAAAGGGCCTCTTCTTGACATTTCTGATGTGGTCAGAACGTCTGAGATGTTTAAGAATAAACATCTGTTGTCTACAATGATTTTATCTTTTTGATTGATGAGAAATGAGGACACAATCCAGAGAACATTGACTGAGATTAGGAGAAATGATAGCATCAGGGAATTGCTTTACTCTTAATAGTTCACTGGTTGGCATCCCTTTCTATGTATAGGACTATGTATAGGACTATGCTTTATACATTACCGTGAATTTGGTGAATTTTGAACATGGTGTCAGTCACAGAGAAATTCTGTGAATGCCCCCAGCTAGATCTATTCCCCCACTTTTAGAGCATATATAAGTCATATTTTGATGATGGTCCAGTCACCAGTGTATGTACTACTGGGGCATTTACAATATTTGTCTGGGATGGCCAACATTCACCACAATTTGGACTTCTTGCTGTAACATACATTGTCCTAAAAAGTTCTGCTACACATGTATGTAGCTGAAACCTAACTTCAGTATAATGTGTAAAATAGTGGAGTGATTCATTCAGTTGCATGTGTTCAAAATTAAAAGAACTTGTGAAATAGTTCCTTCTATTAAATTGCCAGTAAACATTTTCAGGAAAAAACAAATCTAGGATTACCGTTTCATTAGAGGGGGGAGGAAGATAGCATTACATAATCATGTTGTGACTTCCTTCATAAAAAGAAAGAACTTTCCTAATATCTTGTTCATTAGAAAACTTGCAACTATATTCCACATTAGAGGTAGCAGGCATCTGAGAAAAACCATTTCCCTCCAAGGTAGTGCTGACTTTGCTAAGTTTCTAGATTGTACAACTTTGTTTTTTAGGTCGCCTTGTTTTTATCGAAAGAATCCTCCACATCACGCTTCTCAAATGCCTGTTTATATTTTTCCAGGTTTCTTTGTAAGAACGTTCATAGTTTAGTGGTTCTAATCAAGGTACCTATAAATAAAGAGAATATTGTTTTGATATATCTGCATCCACCCCTTTCGCTGGGCTCAGGAGTTTACACAATTGTGCCAAGCAAAAGGGGAATAGTAATTCTCAGCTCTAATGTTATTTTCCCCTTCCTTTCCCACCCCATTCATGATGGAGTAGTAAGGGTGAGGGATACCATAAAGGGGGTGAAAAGCTTTAAGTATACTCACCCTGCGAGGCAGAGGATAAGGAAGATCACAGCTGTCCAACTCTTGGCTCTGGATCTTATTAATGTCACTGAGCACTGGCTCCTCTGAAGCTGAAGGCTGGACGTTTCCTGCCGTTAGCAGGCCTCTGAATGAACTGGAGTTCGCCAAACGTTCTACAGATAAATAAACTCCCTATTACTTGGAGGTTTTCTCCAGAGCATAAAAGTACAACAAATGGGATGGTGTTAGTACAATGACCCCATAGAACCAATTGATGTCTGCAAATTGACTCCTCTGCTAAAGTATATCATGGAGGGGGGGGGGGTGTCTGCCCCTCCTCCTGGCTATAACCTGCCCTCCTCAACGGAGTATAAAGTGTTGCAGCCTGCAGTGCAGTTGTGAAGAGGCACTGCTGTATTCCGGTATTGTCTTCTTGTAATCCCTCTTGCCATCTGAACTATAGAAAGCTCAGCCTATGCTCTGGCTTTCTCATTATGTTTCAAGTGGAAAGCAAAAGACACAGTTTAAGAAGAGTGTTAAATGCCATACCTGCAGGGTATAACACGTACATGAAGCAAGTGTTTGAACTTTTTCTCTTTATGATACATTTCAGGCGTCATTAACAACAACCCCCCCCCCCCGGTGTGTTTTTTTTAAAAGCTGTCTTTGAGGGAGTTAAGTTCACTGCAAACCTGATACCTTTCTGTTGTCCCACTGTTAACAAATGTAAGACTGCTTTAAAAGACTCCCTGTAACTTGGGATGTTTTTTATCAACACATATCATGTTATATTTGTGTCTTACAGGTTGAATCTAACCAGCGTCAAGGATGGTGTGCTTAAAAATATAGTTGTTAACATGACCATCGGGTGTCTTAACCTATATGGATTTCGTTTGGACTGAAAAGCTAGCAACTGCCTAAGCTTTCAGTTTTAAAAAGAGCCCTGTATTTATATAATAAAAACAGCACCATTCATCAGTTAAGTCACTTCTCTCACGTACAATGAGATGTTTGCAAAAAGCCTGACTTATGGTGAGTAATAAAAGTGAAATGACTTCCCTTCTACTGGGGATTGTCTGCCTCCAATTCCTTCAGTTTCGTTCTTTCTCCCTCCCACCCCCATTGGAGTCTGTTAAAAGGCTAAGAAGAAAGGAATACAAGGACTAGGGATATATGGATTTTGTTAAATCTGTTCTGTGTTTTTGCCAATTGTAAGACAATTGTAAGACAATTGTAAGACAGAGAGCTTCGGCTATTGGGCAGTATAGAAATGAAATGATAATAATAATAATAATAATAATAATAATAATAAAAGACATCTTTTTTTCCCATTGTCCACTCATTGACAGGATCAGATTTTTTTAAGGGATGTATGAGAATTTTGTTGCTGTTTGCAAATGTGCAAAAGAGCATTTGTGGAAATCCTCCCAATGTAAAAACTAGTCTGCATGTTGGTGGAATCTGCGTGACTTGGGAAATGCTGGTCTACTGTGGAATCTGCAGGTTGGATTCATAGAAATCTGAATTCATTTGAATTCATTGCAGATTTCTCTGACATCCCTAACAGAGACCTAAAAGTAAAGATGGGTGAGAATTGTATTCCTTAAAGAAGTTGCAGAAGAAGTTATCAAAATGTACTAATTTCTTTATAAATGGAATGGGAAGAACCTGAGATTTTTTTAAAAAAAATGAATGCAGGAGAAAATGAAATGCTAGATTTTCCATCCAGGAAGAGGGCTTTGAGTACTTAGCTCTTAAAAGTCTGGGTTTGAGGGGTGGGGGCTCCTCTTTGTGCAGCAATTCTGTCTTTTCTTAATGGATTTTCGATGGCAAGGAAGAAGTGGAAGAAAACAAGAGGGTTATGAGTGGAAGACAACAACGTCTGGACCCATTGTGTTGTGGTGGCAAGTCACATGGTGCCCCCAGGTGCAGAAGCAGAGGTGGCAGAGTGGTTGGCCCTGGCCAGGTTAATTCTTCCCCAACCCCTCCCCAAAATGAAAGGGACTGTCTCCACAACTGTAGGCAGAAGCAGTGACAGTTTGCAGCAGGAGAAGTCCCGGCATATTCTCCTCTACGTTGAAGTACGGCTAGTGCAGGGGTGGACAACCTGTGGCCCTGGTCCACTTTTTCCTGCAGCTCAGCTGGGCAGCAGGGAAAAGACTGCTGTTGCAGTGCTGCTATTAACAGGGGCCAGAAGAGTGATCCTGACTGATGCCACTTGGGTGGGCTTTAGCCTCTTCATACCCATGTGACGCTGAAGGAGCTCGGAACTCTGGGGGTGGAAGAGGCTTTCATCTCCTGTTCCCCAGAGATCCCATAGCCCTGCGTGTGTGTGCGCACATGCGTTTGTGCGCATGCATACCTGCGTGGGCACACATCTGCCTGTGTTCAGCCCCTGACAAACCACCCAGCATCACATGCAGCCCTCAGGTTCGAAAAAGTTGCCCATTGGCGCTTTTTCCACTTTAGAATATGGTGTTTATTCTCTGAGGTATTTAGTAGTTTGTACGTGGTTATTAAGCTTTTTATGGAGCAGTTTCCAAGGTGTTATTGCTTTTCCATTTTACTGATATTTTCTCCATTTTATTTTAAATTATTTATTCTGCTTGTAGCTACCTTCTTTTATGGATTGATGTTTTCAGTGTTCATAAGCAGCTTTGGATATTGCTTTCAATAGAAAAGCAGCCTGTAAATTGTATAATCTGAGAATTTAATAGCATTAACTCAGGTTCTCTATGGCCATAGCAGGCTTGAATCAATTGTGGGGGTAACCCAGTTTATATATTTACAGCATTTATATACTGCTCCACGTCTAAACAGTTTCCGGAGTGGTGAACAATAAAAGATAGAATCGTAAAAAGATAAAAGAAATAAAACACCATATTACAAATTGTTATTTTTAAAAACAGAGTATTGATAAAAACCATGGCTGGTCAGTCAAGGAAGGCTTCCTGGAATAAAGCTGTTTTCAGGAGGTGCCTGGAACATCACAGTGTTGGTGCCTGCCTGCCCTCCAGAGGCAGGGGGAGTTCCATAGAAAGGGGGCCACCACATTGAAGGCTCTTCTCCGGGTGGATTACTGACGTAGCACCTTTGACTGCTGATTTAGCATGGCACAGACCTAGATCAGCTACAGCGTATACTTCCTCATGGGCTATGGCTGGGCAACATCTCTTCATTTGAACTGAGGTTGTATGGAATCTGCTACTTTTACACTAATCCCTCTATGAGGTGAACTCTCCAAATGGAAAGGGACTGTGATTTTCAGCCATAATCAGGTTGTTAAGTTGCTACAAATTCACTTGTGGTTCTGATGTAAGCTTTTGGAAGAGACATCATATTACAAATACACTTGTTTATCTTTTGTATGAAATAGACTCTTGTTCCTTTCTTGGATAGATCAGTTGAGGTACACCAGTTGTTATCTTCAGAGAGTAACAAGTTGATTAGAGTGGTCCAAATATTATCCTAGTAGACAATAGCATTAAAAATGGAACAACGGTAGTCATTGCTGTTGTGCTTTAACAAAAATATCCAAGAAGAATGATTAAAAGAAACAAAACACCAGTAGAAATAATACCTGTTGCACTGGTGCCATAGACCTTATCTGTACATCACTGAAACATAATCTTAAATGAATTAAGGCTCTACAACATACTGTAGACATTTGAAGAATTTTCCAAGGCTGTCATATGACACAATGTTTGTTGGAATAGGTTGTTGTGATTAAATTTTCTAAACCTAATTGGCTTTAGAGATAACAGTCTACCAGTTGGCTTTTCATTGGGCTTAATACTGTAAATAATCATCATAGAAAAATAAAATAAGAGCTGTGCAAGTATTTCATATATAAGCAGGAAAGATCCATGCAAATATGCAGAGAACAACATGAATAGTTCAGAATAATAATAATAATAATCATCATCATCATCATCATCTGTCTGTCAGCACCATAGCTCCAAGACCATGACACCTAGATATCTGAAACATGGCATGCATGCTAAGGGGACCTGAGGGGCATGCACCTTGGGAGTGGTTCTTACAATGTATTAATTAATTTTAATTAATTTTTGTGTGTCTCTGTGCTTGAAGCCTGCAATACTATCTTCAATTACTAGGTGGTGGACTTCCCTAACCAACACATCATTTTGCAGTCAATACAGTTTCAAGCCCAGGTGAGTAGTTCAAGGCACAGTTATATGGCTGTCCTGTCCCCCATGCTGTGGGACAGCCCCCTCAGAGGAATGGAATGGGCAGATCTCTGCCTAAGGGGGCTATGGCGGTGGACCATGACAAAGGCTGTCCCTAGGGGTACCAGCAGCAGTTGCTTCACTCAGACTATTCCAACCCATGCCATGCTGGAATGTTCGCTAGTCTAAAATAATAGACATGTGTTCCATTTCAAGAAAATGCATAGAAATGCAAACAAATGGAGCCCATTCACACATTATTACCTTAATGAAAGACCCCTTTACCTATCATGGCCACCAGTTCTTACAGGTAGTACAGTTAGCCAGGAGAGAGGCTTTCCCTTGCACCATGCTTAGCCTAGTGAGCTAGCCTAGACTGGGGATAGAAAATAGTATAAGCTTAACAAGGCAACATTCCCCAACCTGATCGGTCTGCAGCAGTTCTAGGTAGGACTGGCTATTCTCACTATTGCAAGCTGTTTGGCTGCAAGGTGCCCATCTGACAAGAAAAAAATCCTGGTATTTCTGCTCACGCTTCCAGTGCCCATGTATGTGGAATTTCTGTGTCCCTCCCTCCAGTGTGGATGTAAATGTGCACATGCTGTTTTTTCATGGTGTCCCTAGAATGTCAACTTTAGAGTGCAGGACCTTCCCTTTGTACTTCCATGTCTTCAAGGAGACCTCTTGAAATCAAGAGGCAGCGCTTCATAGTCTGCCTCTTGATTTCCTGTTTGGCTTTAAGACGGAAAGCCTGGTTTGCTAACTTTGGTCTCTGGCTTGAGAAGTTTACTTTCCTAAGGTAAGTGTGCTTTGCCTTACCTTTGCAGATCCGATTCTCCAAAGTCAGGCCATACCCTGAGTAGTACTAGTTGGTGCAGTGCAGGAAGTTATGTGCCTCCTCCTTTATTTATATTGATTCATCAAAGTGGTCTGGGTCTGCTGTTTGTTTCTTTATTTTAAGATGTTACACCCCATCTTTCTACCTTGTAGCTTTCAAGACATTTTACAAAAGTACAGCAAAAATCACAACCATTTAGATCTCAATCAACAATAGCCGTTAAAAAAGCCATGGAAGGGAAAAAAAAATAATTCTAAGCAACAATATATCAACATACATCAATAGACCTGCTATTAGTGAGAAATCATTTGCTTTCTGTCCCTCACTTGCTTGCCAAATAGAACTTGGGAACAGATTCTCCCAAAGGCATGCTCTTAAGAAGAGGCATGCTGGATCAGGTCAAGGGTCCATCTAGTCCAGCATTCTGTTCACACAGTGGCCAACCAGCTGCCCATGGGAAGCCCACAAGCACAACATGAGTGCAACAGGACCCTCCCACCCATGTTCCCCAGCAACTGGTCTACATAGGCATACTGCCTCTGATACTGGAGGTAGCATGTAGCCATCAGGACTAGTAGCCATTGAGTGCCTTCTCCTCCAGGAAATTGTCTACCTCCCTTTTAAAGCCATCCAAAGTGGTGTCCATCACCACATCTTGTGGTAACAAATTCCTTCCTTTTATCTGTCCTGAATCTCCCACCAATCAGCTTCATGGGATGACCCCATGTTCTAGTATTATGAGAGAGGGGAAAAAATGTCCCCCTATCCTTAGTGCAAAAAATCCCAGAATATCCTTCATGAATTACATTTTCTTCCTGAAATGCACCTACGGTGGCTTCTGGAATCTTCGGTGAAAGCATCAGATAGCTGTTTTCTTGATGGATCTCTGTAAGATGCTGATTGATGTATGAACTTTGATACTATCAATGCCCTTCTTGTCCAACTACTGAACGATCTGAAAACTGTAGTTGGCTCTTGCTTTCCAGGCGAAAAGCCAAGTATGTTGGTTAGCCTGACTTTGATTGTCCTTTGGGTAATAATAATAATAAGAGCAATGTGCACTGGGATGTGCAATCTCATCCACGTCTGGGCTCTCCGGATGCCCGCTCAGCCCCTGCCACTGCCCATGGGTCCCCAGACTACACTCGAGCTCCTCCCACACTCGGCGAGCAGCCCGCACTCACCCCAGCGGCCTCGTCAAGCTCTGTGGTCACCATTTTGTTTGAAAAATAAAATGGCGAGTGCAAAAATGCATATGCCTTGGTATGCGTGAAAATGCATATTCTCATGTGTGAAATGCACACTTTTGTGAAGGTGCATATTTATGTGTGTGCAGAGATGCATATTTTTTTTAAAAAAACATGCATTTTCTTGCATACGCAAATATGTACATTAGCAAAAATGTGCATTTTCATGTGTGCGCAAATATGCATATTTTTGCAATCGCCATTTTATTTCTAAAAAATGGTGACCGTGATGCTTGACAAGGCCACTGGGGTAAGTGCAGGCCATTTGCCAAGCATGGGCAAGGGGTGAGCAGGGGCAGGGGCTTGGTGAGCGGGGCTTGGGGGTGTGGGCAGGGGCACTTCCGCCAGATTCCCAGATGGAATAGGGCGCCCATGCTATCCCTATGTGCAGTATTCCTCGCTCCTTGTTTCTGGATTCCGATTGCTAGGACTTCCTTTGGATGGAGCACTTTCAAAGTGTCTTTGAGACTTTTCTGTTTGTTGCATTTGTTTCAATGGCAACATAGACCCCAAAGAGGATCCAGAGTGTACAGAAGCGCAACGTGCTACATAAATTGGCACACTGCCAGGAGCTGCTGGGATCTGGAAGAAACTTGCATAGGGGTGAACTAATAAGGGGGATATTGTAAGAAATCCAATGGAGCTGCCAGTATAAGTGAGCACCACTGCACAATTAAAAAGTTTCTCAGTTAGGAAAACTGTCTTGCACCATTTCACTGAGGATGTCAGTTGACTTGCTCAAGTTACCTTAAATATGTTCTTAACCAAATACTAGGGATGGTGTGGGCACCCAATTCAGTCCGGAAATCTGGCAGACCTGCTCTTGCCCACACCCTCGAGCCCTGCTCGCCAAGCCCCTGCCCCTGCTTGCCCCCTGCCCGTGCTCAGCAAATGGCCTGCACTCACCCTGGTGGCCTCATCAAGCTTCAGAGTCACCACCATTTTTTGAGAAATAAAATGGCGACTGCAAAAATGCACAAATTTGAGCACATGCAAAAATGTGCATTTTTGCACATGCGCATATTCGCATATGCGGAAAATGCACATTTTCAGAAAATTGACATTTTTGCACACCCGCTAATGTGTGCCTATGCAAAAATGTACATTTCACACAAAATGCACATTTTTGTGCATACAAAAAGATGCGCATTTCTGAGTTCGCCATTTTTTTTAAATGATGACCACGGAGCTTGACAAGGCCACTTGAGTGAGTATGGGCTGCTCGCCAAGTGTGGGAAGGGTTGAGCGTGGTCTGGAGACCAGTGAGTGGGGGCAGGGGCTGGGTGGGCATCCAGAGAACTGAGACAGGGGTGAGTTCACACAACCCTACCAAATACCATTTAGGAGATTTCCATTTATATGTCACAATGAACCAAGATGATTAAGGTCGTGATAACTTGTTGGAGAAGCTTAATTGTTTTACTAATCATGTCTCACTGAACAGTGACAACACATCTATCTATATTTCTCCTAGTATTTTCTCTAGTTGGATGGCTTACATGAATTAAACCTGAATGTGTTTCATTTAAGACTGGGCTACAGCTGCAAGGTTGTTGGATTAATGAGTATCTGCTGGTATCAAGTATCACAAGGAGAGAAAAAAAGAAAGTTGATCCTGGTAATGGGATCCCATGAAAGAAAAACAATCTACCAATCACATGCAGTTAAAAATATTTATAGTAATTATTCTTTACAGAGAATATTTATGGGAATGGAAGCATGGAGCTGATATTGCTTGAAAAAGAAATTACTATAAGTAGACATACGTCGTAATACCCCCTATAGCCCAAGTCAAATTTGGGTAGACATAGAGACAAGCAGGGATAAACCAGGGAGAGGTTGAACTGCTTGGTTCTGTTCAGAAAACTTTTGGCAGATAACAGATTTTTCTACTCTGATAAAACTTCCACAATCCATTCTAGATATGCACACAGAGGCCCATTACAGCCGGGCCTTCTCATATGTCCTGGTGTAGCTGGGAATGTGTGAATCAGCAAAACCCAAGCTTGCTGAAGTGCTCTGAATTCCATCTCGAAGCTTGTTCCAACTTGAGTCTGTAACGGACTGCGAGCTTTGTTTGTTTTCCATTCCACATGCAAATCCATGAGTATTTCCATTCATATTTTTCCAAACGCACACATCGGTTGTGCACATCTTTGAAATATATTCATTCTTCTTCCATTGAGTAATGTGCATTTGTGTGCATTTTCCAAAAGTACACATTTTTTCCTGCACATTTTTCAAATGTACACACGCTTTTGAACACACATTTTTTGGTCCGCAAATCACATGGCAAGCTTGGAAATCTACACACTTCGACTGGAGATTGGGTCCAAGTCTGTGTTTGGTCCAGAAGGTGAGAACTGGGCAAATCCTGATCAAAAATGAACTGCAACCAATTTCTTACACATCCCTAAGTATAGCGAAGTTGCTGTGTCGTCATTGTCCACTGCTGGTATCCAGGTTTCTGAGGTAGAGGGCTGGAATTATCCCCGAGAGCTAGGCCCTTGTCTTATGGCCTGGCAGCCACTGACCCAGCAGTAGTGATGGCATTTCCCTCTCAGTGCACCAGAGGCCTTGGAACAGTTCTGGCTCCACGATTTTTAGGGCCCCTGGGCAAGGCCCCCTTAATGGACCCCCATCCTCAGTGAATCTACCTTCTCACTGCCATTCTCACCAGCTGCTATTGCTCCTCATCCACTTTCTCATCATTGCTACCACTTGCTTGCTTGACAGGCGGTGAGCAAGTAGGCAGTGGCATCTACTTCTCCCTCTCACCACCACTGTTGTCTGGGTCGGGGTGAGAGGCAGGCGAACCAGCAGGGTGAAAACTGAAAAGGGGAAAAGGAGGCATGACTCCAGGGGGCTCTTGTCAGTGGTTGTGGGTCCTTAGCAGGTTCCTGACCATGCCTATGCTTGATGCCAGCCCTGCCTTGGAATATACAAGGCAGGCTATCATGACCTGGGAATGACCCCAGGCTGTACTAGGTGCAACTCATATGCAATATCTGGAACAGACCCCAAACTAGGAATTTTGTTTGGTGCATTTTTGGATATGAACTTAACAAAATTCACATTTTTTCCTTAAGAGGGTGGAAAGAACTTGAGATTTTTTAAAAATTCAAATCTAGAAGAAACCAAAATGGACATGGATCCATCCATCCATCCAGGTCCGGGGCCATGAATACTTAGCTCTTAAAAGTCTGGGTTTGAGTCCCTGTGTATTCAACCATGTTAGCGGAGCTGAATTAGGGTTGCCACCTCTTTTTTTCTGATATGCTTCTCATCTTTCAAAGCAATCTGGAAGGCAAGTTCAATATGGTCCTTTCCATGCAAGGAATAGCTGCAGCCATTGCAAGTACCTGAGATAACAGAAGGTACTGCTATATAATACATAGCATTGCTGTAGTACCCCTTCATGGATCACTGCCTTGTTGTGGCAAAGGGGCTTGCGTAACTCAGTGAAGCCATAAGCTATGCCATGAAGGGCCACCCAAGACGGACAGGTCATGGCAGAGAGTTCTGACAAAATGTGGTCCACTGGAGAAGGAAATGGCAACCCACTCCAGTATTCTTGCCAAGAAAACCCCATGGAATGTATCACAAGGCTAAACGAGATGACGCCGGAAGATGAGCCCCTCAGGTCGGAAGGTGTCCAATATGCTACTGGGGAAGAGCAGAGGGTATTTCCAAGTAGCGCCAGAAAGAGTGAAGCGGCTGGGCCAAACCCGAAAGGACACTCAGCTGTGGATGTGTCTGGTGGTGAAAAGAAAATCCGATGCTGTAAAGAACAATATTGTTTAGGAACCTGGAATGTCAGATCAATGAATCAAGGTAAGCTGGAGGTGGTCAAACATGAGATGGCAAGATTGAACATCGACATCTTGGGAATCAGCGAACTCAAATGGACAGGCATGGGCGAATTTAATTCAGGTGACTATCATATCTACTATTGTGGGCAAGAATCCCTTAGAAGAAATGGAGTAGCACTCATAGTCAACAAAAGGGTGGGAAAAGCAGTACTGGGGTACAATCTTAAAAATGATAGAATGATCTCAGTACGAATCCAAGGCAAACCATTCAACATCACAGTAATTCAAGTCTATGCCCCAACCACTGAGGCTGAAGAAGCTGAGGTTGATCGGTTCTATGAAGACCTACAACACCTTCTAGAACTAACACCAAAAAAAGATGTCCTCTTCATCATAGGGGATTGGAATGCTAAAGTAGGAAGTCAAGAAATCACCGGGATAACAGGCAAGCATGGCCTTGGTGTACAAAATGAAGCAGGACAAAAGCTAATAGAGTTTTGCCAAGAGAACATGCTGATCATAGCAAACACTCTTTTCCAACAGCACAAGAGGCGACTCTACACATGGACATCACCAGATGGTCAATATCGAAATCAGATTGATTATGTCCTTTGCAGCCAAAGATGGAGAAGCTCCATACAGTCAGTAAAAACAAGACCTGGAGCTGACTGTGGCTCAGATCATGAGCTGCTTCTTGCAAAATTTCGGCTTAAATTGAAGAACGTCGGGAAAACCACTAAACCGTTCAGGTATGACCTAAATCATATCCCTGATGAATATACAGTGGAGGTGAGGAATAGATTTCAGGGATTAGACCTGATAGAGTGCCTGAGGAACTATGGATGGAGGTCCGTAACATTGTTCAGGAGGCAGCAACTCAATCCATCCCAAAGAAAAAGAAATGCAAGAAAGCCAAGTGGCTGTCTGATGAGGCTTTACAAGTAGCTCACGAAAGAAGGGAAGCGAAAAGCAAGGGAGAAAGGGGAAGATATACCCAACTGAATGCAGAGTTCCAGAGAATAGCAAGGAGAGACAAGAAGGCCTTCTTAAATGAACAATGCAAAGAAATCGAGGAAAACAACAGAATGGGAAAGACTAGAGATCTCTTCAAGAAAATTGGAGATCTCAAGGGAACGTTTTGTGCAAAGACGGGCATGATAAAGGACAAAGAAGGCAGGGACCTAACAGAAGCAGATGAGATTAAGAAGAGGTGGCAAGAATACACAGAAGAACTATACAGGAAAGATCTGAATGTCCCTGATAGCCATGACAGTGCGGTCACTGAACTTGAGCCGGACATCCTAGAGAGTGAAGTCAAGTGGGCCTTAGGAAGCATTAGTAACAACAAAGCTAGCGGAGATGACAGTATTCCAGCCGAGCTATTTAAAATCCTAAAAGATGATGCTGTTAAAGTGCTGCATTCAATATGCCAACAAATCTGGAACAGTGACTCAACAGTGGCCACAAGACTGGAAAAGGTCAGTTTACATTCCAATTCCAAAGAAGGGCAACGCCAAAGAGTGTTCAAACTACCGCACAATTGCGCTCATTTCACATGCCAGCAAGGTGATGCTCAAAATCCTACAAGCTAGGCTTCAGCAGTATGCGAACCGAGAATTACCGGAAGTACAAGCTGGGTTTCGAAGAGGCAGAGGAACTAGAGATCAAATCGCCAACATTCGCTGCATCATGGAGAAAGCAAGAGAATTCCAGAAAAACGTCTATTTCTGCTTCATTGACTACGCTAAAGCCTTTGATTGTGTGGATCACAACAAACTGTGGCAAATTCTGAAAGTGATGGGAGTACCAGACCACCTTACCTGTCTCCTGAGAAACCTGTACGAGGGTCAAGAAGCAACAGTAAGAGGTTCAAAATTGGGAAAGGAGTACGACAAGGCTGCATATTGTCACCCTGCTTATTTAACTTATATGCAGAGTACATCATGAGAAATGCCGGGTTGGATGAATCAGAGGTCGGAATTAAGATTGCTGGGAGAATTATCAACAACCTCCGATATGCAGACGATACCACCCTAATGGCAGAAAGCGAAGAGGATCTAAAGAGCCTCTTGTTGAGGGTGAAAGAGGAGAGTGCAAAAGCTGGTTTGAAACTCAACATTAAAAAAACTAAGATCATGGCATCTGGCCCCATCACTTCCTGGCATATGGAAGGGGAAGAAATGGAAGCAGTGACAGATTTTACTTTCTTGGGTTCCAAGATCACCGCAGACGGTGACTGTAGCCATGAAATTAAAAGACGCTTGCTCCTTGGGAGGAAAGCTATGGCCAACCTAGACAGCATAGTAAGAAGCAGAGACATCACCTTGCCGACAAAGGTCCGTCTAATCAAAGCTATGGTTTTCCCAGTAGTAATGTATGGCTGTGAGAGCTGGACTATAAGGAAGGCTGAGCGCTGAAGAATTGATGCTTTCGAACTGTGGTGCTGGAGAAGACTCTTACGAGTGCCCTGGACTGCAAGGAGGTCAAATCAGTCCATCCTAAAGGAAATCAACCCTGAGTGCTCATTGGAAGGACAGATAATGAAGCTGAAGCTCCAATATTTTGGCCACCTAATGCGAAGAGAAAACTCCCTGGAAAAGACCCTGATGCTGGGAAAGACTGAAGGCAAAAGGAGAAGGGGACGGCAGAGGATGAGATGGCTAGATAGCATCACGGATGCAATGAATATGAACTTGAGCACGCTCCGGGAGAGAGCGCAGGACAGGAAGGCCTGGCGTGCTATGGTCCATGGGGTCACGAAGAGTCGGACACGACTGAACGACTGAACAACAACAACAACAACAATTGCTGTAGTAACTGAAATGCTTTTATGACGGTGCAGCGGCATGTGACCGCAGCCCTATCTCTTTCCTGCTCCTACCACATGGTACTCCATTTCTGTGTGACATAATAGCTTCAAGCTATGCAATGTGTGAGCATTCCAGGAGAGCATTATTTATTTATTTGAACTCTTTTTATGTTGCTCCTCAGCCAAAAAGTCTCCAGAGCAGTGTACATATAATCAGTGAAAAAAAGACAGTCTCTGCCTGAAAGCTTACCATCTAAAAAGACATGACACACAAGGAAAGGGGGATGGGGAGAGAAGAGGAAAAATTATTTTGGCAGGATGGCGGGAAGACCCTGCTCTTCCTCTAGTCTCCTTCAGTACACCCTGCTGGAATGGCTGCTCATGGTAACAGCTGAGGGACCAGGAGCCTTAATGAGGGAGGTTTACAGCAGGGCTGGTGCAATGGCAGTAGAGTGCAATTGCTAATACAGTAATTACAGTACAGTAGTGCCATCCAAGCCTGTATGTCAATGATACCCTAGATCAGCCCGTAATGTGTGTGTGTGTGTATGGGGGCAGGGATGCCACTGGCACAAAGACATGGGTCATGATGATTTTTCACTTTCACAGTGATTACTGAATGTCATCTATTCCACTTTGTTGCTGTCATATTTCTTTGTAGCCAGAGCAGAGTTACGCTACATTTTCTATGCAACCACATAGAAAATACATGTGATGTAATACCAGGCACAGAAGTCTGTTTTCATTTTTTTGAAGGTTTCTAGCCCTTATGACTTACATCATGAGAAACGCCGGGTTGGATGAATCACAGGTCGGAATTAAGATTGCCGGGAGAATTATCAACAACCTCAGATATGCAGACAATACCACCCTAATGGCAGAAAGCGAAGAGGATCTAAAGAGCCTCTTGTTGAGGGTGAAAGAGAGGAGAGTGCAAAATCTGGTTTGAAACTCAACATTAAAAAAACTAAGATCATGGCATCTGGCCCCATCACTTTCTGGCATATGGAAGGGGAAGAAATGGAAGCAGTGACAGATTTTATTTTCTTGGGCTCCAAGATCACCGCAGACAGTGACTGTAGCCATGAAATTAAAAGACGCTCCTTGGGAGGAAAGCTATGGCAAACCTAGACAGCATAGTAAGAAGCAGAGGCATCACCTTGCCGACAAAGGTCCATCTAATCAAAGCTATGGTTTTCCCAGTAGTAACGTATGGCTGTGAGAGCTGGACTATAAGGAAGGCTGAGTGCCGAAGAATTGATGCTTTCAAACTGTGGTGCTGGAGAAGACTCTTACGAGTCCCCTGGACTGCAAGGAGGTCAAATCAGTCCAAACTAAAGGAAATCAACCCTGAGTGCTCATTGGAAGGAGAGATAATGAAGCTGACGCTCCAATATTTTGGCCACCTAATGCGAAGAGAAAACTCCCTGGAAAAGACCCTGATGCTGGGAAAGACTGAAGGCCAAAGGAGAAGGGGACGGCAGAGGATGAGATGGCTAGATAGCATCACGGATGCAATGAATATGAACTTGAGTACGCTCCGGGAGAGAGCGCAGGACAGGAAGGCCTGGCGTGCTATGGTCCATGGGGTCACGAAGAGTCGGACACGACTGAACGACTGAACAACAACAAGCCCTTATGACTATGTGTATATGTTTGAAAGTGTGTGGGCAATGCCAGAAGGAAACCTGTCTATAATTTACAGTATCTGGATGAATTCTGATTTGGGGCAATCTTAGAGATGTGATTACCACCACCACCCCATACACACATATAAGGATAGATAATTTATCATTAACGTATTATTTTTGTTACAACCAGAATTACATTTAGATGTTTTTACCACTCCAACTAATTCTCTGCAGTTTCTTTGAAAAAAGATTATGTAATGCATATTTTACTTTTTATGGCTTTTCCTGAGGCTCTAAGGTTTCTGCTAATGCAGTTCTGAAAATGCACTATTTATGCAACTGGACTATATCTTAATTTTTATGCATTTCTAAATGCAAAAGAAAGTGACATAATGGGCTCCTCCCTGCATGGATATTGAGACACCAGAGAGCTTCATCAAAAGCATTTTGTTGCAAAGACAATGTTATTCCCTTCCATTTTAGAGGCTATAGAGTCATTCCCCAAAAACACTGCTTTTTGTGTTTGTCCTGGTTGTGACTAGAGATGTACGGAGTTTGTTAAACCTGTTCCATATGTGTTTTGTGGATTGTCAGGTGCCTTTCATTCTGTTGTCTGCTCATTGATGGAATCGTGGGTGGGTGGGTGGGTAGGAGATAGATATAGATATAGATATATATGGGATTTCATTCTTGTTTGCTAATGTGGACTTGTGCTAATGTGCATTAGTGCAAGTGCACACTTGCGCAAATCCTTCACAAAGTTAAAAAAAACACCTGTCCATAATAAGTCCACAGAATCTGTTTGACTTGGAAAAAGGCCGGTCTGCTGTGGAACCTGCAGGTCTTATTCATAGAAATCCAAACTCATTAGAATCATTGCAGATTTCTCCCACCTCCATAGTTGTGACTCTCACTGCTGATATCCCACTTTCAGAGTGGTTTTAATTTATGAAACCAATGAAGATCAGCTTGCACCAGAGGTCCTCTGTTACATTTGGGAGGTATTAGTTCATCTTTGTTTCAGTAGAACGCTTTGCAGTAAAACACACACACACAGACAGATCAGCACAGGAATAACTAGGCACAAAAGACATGATGAAGGGCAAAGATGATATTGAAGCTGAAGACTGACAAGTACGTTTACTCTCAGATAAGTGAAACAGGAGATCCATTCCTGCTCCATCCAACTAGCTTGTCTCTCTTCTTTGAACATGTGTATCTGTGACTCACCTGACCAAGAGAAAAAACAGAGGCTATACGTGTAAATCCCAACTGAGTATTCTGGGCCTCACAAAATAATAGATATGGGTTGCAATCCCTGAAACATCCTTCTAGCCAAATAATGCAAAGTGGTACCACAAAATACATATTTATTGTTCAAACAGTATTAGAGAATAACAAAACTTTGAAATGATGGGACAAGCAAAACACATTACTACATACAAAGCTATTAGAACGATTAGAAGCATAATAGAAATAGTGGCTAGCATATTCCTTAGTAAACTAAAATTTTATTCCTCTCAACCAGCAAAGCAGTCCTTCATTCACATCTTATAGTTCTCTATCTGGTGAGCATGTTTGGCAGAACTTAGGTAATCATGTTTGTAAGGCTTCTCTGGGCAACCAGATCAAACCCTTGCTTTTTATCACTCTTATGTTAATGCCCTAATCCTAAATTTCAGACCTGGTCATATTACTACCTTTAGTTCTACCACCTAACCTAGCAATAGCTCTAGTTATTTTATCTTAAACACACATCTGTGCATCTTGACATTTTGGACTTAGTCATACCTTCTACTCATGACCTCAGGAGGGCCCTTAATGCAGCAAGGTTTACTGGTGACTTTAGAAGCACCCTTGCAAATGTTTATCTCTCCATGAGGTAATGAGCTTTTTTCTTCCAAGAATTAATCAACCCACTTGTGGGAAGCATTTTTGTCTCATTTCCAAGACTGCTTTCCAGTACTCGCAGTTATCTCACAACACACACAGAACTAATCACATCTATTACTAATCACTTACAGTTAGCATACACAGATTATTATGAATTGCACTCCTGTGAAATGCAATGAATTCTTATCAACAATGCATGTTATATTCATATTCTGTGAAATAAGCACTCAAGTGTCCTGTTCCAGCCAGGCTAATTGCTTATGGAGTTCTGGGCAGGTTCTAAGGGAAACCAATCTGGAGAAGGGGGAGCACTTTCCCCAGGAATTGAAATGGGTATTATTTATTGACTGATTGATTACATTTATATCTCACCTTCCCTTCAAGGAGCTCAAGGCAGTGTACAGGATCCTCCTCTATTTTATCCTCGCAACAACCCTGTGAGGTAGGTTAGGCTGGGAGTCAGTGACTGGCCCAAAGTCACTCAGTGAACTTCATGCCTGAGTGGGGGCTTGAACTCGGATCTCCCCAGTTTAACACTCTGACCCCTACTGCCTCTCTATTACGTATGACTTTTCAGGGGGAATGAGGTCTGAGCCCCTTTATCCCTTGTGAGTGTGGGCTCAAGTTGTATGGAAGCATAGCAAGCTGCAAGTTGTCAATGGACCACAGCAAGGATGTTACACTGGCCGCCCTGGAGTTTCCAACAAGAACATTGTATTTAAGGAAGTTTTGTAAAGGTAAAAGGTGTAACACTTTGAATGTTACAATAAACACAGTTAGTTAAGCTAAACCTTTTGTTAGATTTGATTTTTCTCCACAACTGGTGTTCGTGGGTAACCAACTGGTTAGTAATAATAATAGAGCCAGTTCAAACGTCATGCTAAGCCATGGTGGTTCGGAGTTTGCAGCTAACCATGGTGGCTTAGTGTGATGTCTGAACAGGGGTCAGACCCAACCATGGTGGCTTATTAACCATGCACAAACTGCACTCACTAACCACCTGCTGCAAGATGGTTAGTGGCGCTAACCATGGCTCAGCATGACATCTGAACAGGGCCCATGGTTAACAGAGCACTTCCATAGAACTCCATGGCAAGAGTGGGCAAAAATGGCCATTACAGTAGCAGTGCTGCTGATGGCTGTTGGTGGCCATTTTCTTCTTTCTTTCTGATTCCATTACAGAAATAAGCAAAAATAAATAAAATCGGCAGAAAATTGTGCAAAAAAATGCCATATTGCTAAAATGCACATTCGCGCAAAATCTTCATATATTGCTAAAGCATGCATTATCCCCGTATATCACTAAAATGGGCATTTGTGCATATGTGCATGTGCGCAAAATCGCTATATTGAGATAGCAATTTTGCACACGTGCGCAAATCCATATTTTAGCAATATATGAGGACAATGCATGTTTTAGCGATATCATAGGGTGATTTTTACACAATTTTCCACAATTTTCCTTTATTTTTTTCCTTATTTCTATAAAGGAATCAGAAAGAAAGAAGAAAATGGCCACCAATGGCTGTCAGCAGCGTGTGAGTTGCAGAGGCTGCTGGGATGTGTGAGGGAGCAGTTGGAGGACTGCAGGCGGGAGGGTGGTTGGAGAGTGGTTAGGCTAACCATATTGTGGGCCATGGTAAGCTGCACGTGTGGCAGGGGCTCTTGCAGTGGTTAGTGCTAACCACCCGGCCCCATTGTGTGTCTGAATAGGGTCAATATGTATCATTGATACCCTGCCCATGATCATCATCAGAAAGGCTAACAATATATACATAAAATACAACAATACAGTACATTTGAAGCAATAATATACGTTGAGCTGAAATTCAAAGCACAAGATACAATTAAGATGAAGACTGAGGAAACAACAGAATTAAACAGTCAAACCTGAAATGCCTTCCAAAAAAGTTGTTTTCAGACTTCTTGGAAAGTCGCTTAGAGAAGGGGCTCTGATGCATAGAATCATAGAATAGTAGGGTTGGAAGGGGCCTACAAGGCCATCGAGTCCAACCCCCTGCTCAATGCAGGAATCCAAGTCAGAGCATCCCTGACAAATGGCTGTCCAGCCTCGTCTTAAAGGCCTCCAGTGTGGGAGAGCCCACCACCTCCCCAGGTAATTGGTTCCATTGCCGTATTGCTCTGACACTCAGGAAGTTTTTCCTGATGTTCAGCCGGAATCTGGCTTCCTGTAACTTGAGCCCATTATTCCGTGTCCTGCACTCTGGGATGATCAAGAAGAGATCCTGGCCTTCTTCTCTGTGACAACCTTTCAAGTACTTGAAGAGTGCTATCATATCTCCCCTCAGTCTTCTCTTCTCAAGGCTAAACATGCCCAGTTGTTTCAGTCTCTCTTCATAGGGCTTTGTTTCCAGTCCCCTGATCATCTTTGTTGCCCTCCTTTGAACCCTCTCCAGCTTGTCTGCATCCTTCTTAAAGTGTGGTGCCCAGAACTGGACACAGTACTCCAGATGAGGCCTAACCAGTGCTGAGTAGAGGGGAACTAGTACTTCCCGGGATTTGGAAGCGATGCTTCTATTAATGCAGCCCAAAATAGCATTTGCCTTTTTTGCAGCCACATCACATTGTTGGCTCATATTCAGCTTGTGATCGACGACAATTCCAAGATCCTTCTCGCTCGTAGTGTGGTTGAGCCACGTATCCCCCATCTTGTAACTGTGCATTTGGTTTCTTTTTCCTAGGTGCAGAACTTGGCATTTGTCCCTATTAAATGCCATTCTGTTGTTTTCTGCCCAGCACTCCAGTCTATCCAGATCACTTTGAATTTTGTTTCTGTCTTCCAAAGTATTAGCTATCCCTCCCAATTTTGTGTCATCTGCAAATTTGATCAGCATTCCCTGCACCTCCTCCTCCAAGTCATTAATAAAAA
Source organism: Heloderma suspectum (assembly GCF_057233095.1). Lineage (NCBI taxonomy): Eukaryota > Metazoa > Chordata > Lepidosauria > Squamata > Helodermatidae > Heloderma > Heloderma suspectum. Next base: position 32,393,541 of record NC_139459.1, read on the forward strand.
TGTTGAAGAGCACTGGGCCCAGGACTGAGCCCTGCGGTACCCCACTCGTTACCTCTCCCCAGCTTGAGAAGGTCCCATTGATAAGCACTCTTTGAGTCCGATTCTGTAGCCAACTGTGGATCCACCTGATCGTTGTTTCATCTAGCCCACTTCGAGCAAGTTTGCTCGAGCAAGTTTGATGCAGCTCTGTTGGAAGAGTGTTCCGAGCTGAGGTGCAGCATTTATATGATGATGATGATGATTAAACATTTACATTTCTATACTGCCCCACAGCCAACGCTCTCTGGGTGGTTTACAGAAGTTAAAATATTAAAATACACTATACAAATTTTAAAAGCCATTTACAGAAAAGCACACGGACAATATACACAAACAACTAGGGACGTATGAATCCCTTACCTGGTTCCGGCTGGGGCATCTGCTGGGAGGGGGGAGGTGATCCGTTCCTCCCCCCAGAATCCTCAATGGGGGGGAGGCGATCCGGTCCTCCCCCCCGGAATCCTGCCTGGCCGGCTTCACTCCATGGCCATGCTGCGGAGCCGCCGGCCGGGCCGATCCACAGCAGGGCCTCCAGCCGCTGCCAGGCTGGTGCGGACGCAAATGGCATCCTGCGTAGGGAACGCCATTTGCGTCCCTACGGTAGTCCATGGCTATGTAAATATTTACGTAGCCTATCACGGCTAAAGCAGGGATGCAAATGGCGGCCGCTATGCCATTTGCATCCCTGCTCTTTGCCGTGATAGGCTATGTAAATACTTACGTAGCTTATCACGGCTGCCTGCAAACACGCAAATGGCGGCTGCTACGACGGCCGCCATTTGCGGCTGCAGCAGCCCAGCAGCGGCTGGCCGGGAGACCAGCCGGAGCCACCGCCGCTGCTGCATCCGCCCCAGGTAAGCTCCGTCCTGGGGGGATTCCGTGGGGTGGCGGGGAGCAGGAGGCCATTCCGCCACAGATTCCTGGAGTCCATGGTGGAATTCTCTGACATCCCTACAAACAACATATAACTAAAACAACTTTGAACTGTCAGTCATAACTAAAGACACATCCAGGACTGATTAGAACTCATTACGTGCTGCCAAATGCCTGAGAAAAGAGATAGGTCTTAACCTGGCACCGAAAAGATAATGATGTTAGTGCCAGATGGAGCTCATTTGGGAGCACGTTCCATAGATGGAGGGCCACCACCGAGAAGGCCCTCTCCTCATTGCCACCTTCTGGGCTTCCCTTTTTGATTTTGAACTCCTATGATATTTTTCTAGGGGTGGGGGGATTCCCTACCTGTCGTCCCAGCCGGGAATCCATTGGTGTGCCGTATTGCTGGCTGGATGACTCCAGACGCAAATGGCTTAGTGGACCCCATTTGTGGCCGTAAAGCTCTTAGATTAACCTAAATGCAGCTGTAAATGGCGTCCACTATGCCATTTGTGTCTGGAGTCATCCAGCCAGTGATACAGCACACCAATGGTGGCCGTATCGCCAACGATACGGAGCTGGTGGCTGGCTCCGCGGAATTGCTGCAGGGAGGATCCAGCCAAAGAGGATTCTGGCGGGAGGTGGAGGTAAGGGATCCATTCCACCATGGACTCTGGAGGCCAGATTCAAAAGAATCCAGCCTCATTGGGGTCCGTGGCGGAATTCTCCGCCATCCCTATATTTTTCAGGAAATTCACGTACCACGCTTGGTGTTAACTGATGCCAGATTGAGAAGCTGTCTTGAGCACTACCACAAATGCTGTGTTGCAGATGAAAGCATTGGCCTGCAGCATTGGCCATGTTCATTTCCTAAGAATGTTTCTGAGCCCCATGTATGTCCCGGGGGCATTCATGGGAAAGAAGATGGGAGCAGCTAGAGGCCCTCACATTGCTTTGAAGTGATCCCAGCTTCTAGTAAGAAATGTTATTTAAAAACATAAAAATAAAAAGTAGGAGTATTGCACCTTGGGGGGTGCCAATAAAGGAGTCCGAGGGTGCACTGGTGCCCACAGGCATCACATTGCCTATCCCTGGCCTAGAGTGTCAGAGAAGGGCTAGGGAGACTCAGGTTCAAATCTCCCCTCAGCCATAAAGTTTACTGAGTGCCCTTGGGCCAGTCACACACTCTCACACAGCCTAACCTACCTCATAGGGTTGTTGTGCATATCAATTTGGGAACACAGAATGAGAAATATGTATGCTGCTTTGAGCTGTTTGGAGGCAAGGTAATATAAGAGAGCCAATATGGTGTAGTGGTTAGAGTGTCGGATTGGGACTCAGGAGATCAGGTTCTAGGCCCCACTTGGCCATGGGGCTTACTAGGTGACTTTGGGCCAGTCACTGACTCTCAGCCTAACTTACCTCACAGGATTGTTGTGAAGATAAAATGGGGAGGAGGAGGACCATGTAAGCTGCCTTGGGTGCCTTGCAAGAGGACAAAAGGTACAATATAAACGTAAGAATAAAAATACATTTAAAAGACACTTGAATTTCCTCTGCCCCTTCTCAACATCCCCCCATCTGCTTGCCAAGCCTCCCGTACTCACTCAGAACCCATCTGTGAGTGCTGTGAACGCCATTTTGCAGAAGAAAATGGTGATCATGATTATGCGCGTATCTAGTCTTACACAGAATGACGCAGTGAATGGCCCATATACAGAAGATTACAGGCACTGGAAAATGGTTTTGGAAAATGTGTTATGCCTCAGTCTGGATGTCTACTGAGCTGCTCACATTGTTCAATATGTTCATACCTATTTCCAAGAAAGACAACTTGCATTGACGTTAAGCTATGAAAACAGTTGTCTGAATCCACCCTGAGTGATCACTATATTTGGATCTAGGAAGTTCAGATTTGCTAGACACCCTGGAAGCATTTTGCTTTGGTTCTATAAGATATCTATTATATCACTAGATCGTTCCTTGCCCAAAAGCATTTCTGGGGAGAGGTAACGAGCAGGGTACCGGCGGGCTCAGTCCTGGGCCCAGTGCTCTTCAACATTTTTATTAATGATTTGGATGAGGAGGTGCAGAGAATGCTTATCAAATTTGCAGATGACACAAAATTGGGTGGGATAGCTAGTACCCTGGAAGACAGAAACAAAATTCAAAGTGATCTTGATAGGCTCGAGCACTTGTTTAGCCTCAAGAAGAGAAGACTGAGGGGAGACATGAAAGCGCTCTTCAAGTACTTGAAAGGTTGTCACAGAGAGGAAGGCCAGGATCTCTTCTCGATCATCCCAGAGTGCAGGACACGGAATCATGGGCTCAAGTTACAGGAAGCCAGATTCCGGCTGAACATCAGGAAAAACTTCCTGACTGTTATAGCAATATGACAATGGAACCAACTATCTAGGGAGGTAGTGGGCTCTCCCACGCTGGAGGCATTCAAGATGAAGCTGGACAGCCACTTGTCAGGGATGCTTTGACTTGGATTCCTGCATTGAGCAGGGAGTTGGACTTGATTGATGGTCTTATATATAGGCCCCTTCCAGCCCTACTATTCTATGATTCTATGCTGTAGTTTTCTTATGATCCACTTTCTTGCTTTTCTTGTAACCCACTCTAACTGGGATGACATGGCTTAACATGGAAGAAGGATCCTACTGTAGGGATAGGGTTGGATTATATGACCTCCACATGTCTTCTAAGATTTTATTAATTCAAAAATTGGCAGGAGTAAGAAGGATACATAGCTCAAACACTGATCATTTTAGTCCTCCAGAACCAAAACTTTCAGCGGTTACTCAGACAAAATATGATTCCATTGAGCCTTGTATAGGTCCTATGCGATTCCATTGAGGGTTCAACGAGCCTTGACAAAATGTTAACAAGAGCTCTTTCTAATCTAAACCTTAATTTGATGGAAGCTGGAAACAATCACGAAGGGATGAGAATATCCATATTAACGCCGCCTGTGCTGTTATACATTTCACCGAAAGGATGCCAACCTGGGTGATCTCGAAGGTACCATACAAGGCTACATCGACTGTTGGTGTGACCCAAAAGACGCTTGTTCTTGTTATGTTCTTTTGTATTGCTATCAAGGGAGCCCTGCATATTTGCTGCTTGTGTTAAATCTCTCACACACTACAGGCTACTTGCTAAACCACACTGAACAGCTGCATAAAACCTGGAGCCGCTGGCACTGTGCTGTTGATTGCACATAATAAAGACAGCGTGCGTACACATCACTTTATTTTGTGCTTTGTTTACTTACTTACATGGGGTTCACAGCAGGGCACTGTGTGTGTTCTCATTCAGTAGAATGATCTAGTATTGCATGATACCAGAAGCAGCCAAATGCGGCTTTCAAAAAAGTAAGAAGAATTTCTCCTTATGTGCTGTTTGTCTCTATATCTTCGGTAATGTACAAGGAAGAATAGTCATCATATTGAATCAAACCTGAAAGAATCTGCATCTGAAACAAAGAAGAAGAATGTCTTACGAGTCCATGGATAACATTAGGGCTGCGATCCTATATCCACTTACCTGAGAGTAAGCCCCAATAAATTCAGTGGGACTTACTTTTGAGTAGACCAGCAGAGGAGGACACTGAGTAGAAGGAGCAATCCTATGCATGTTTAGACAGAGAAAAGACCTACAACTCCCAGCATTCCCTAGCCAGCTGGGGGATTACTGGGATTGCTCCTTAAAGGAAGTTGCAGAAAATTCCCATTTCTTACTGGTCCTTTCCAAGCCTGGTCCACACAACCAGAAATTAGCCCAAGATACAGGTTGGTACATGACAAATGATTACTTGTTACTATTACTTAAAATGTTTGTGTAGTGCCAGAAGTTGGCTGTGATAGAGGATACATGAACAGGACAGCTACTGTCATGTTGCTTCTAGGATGTGGGAAACTTAGATCCAAACGAGATGTTAGCTTAATTGCATAGGTAGCAACTACACCCGGGTGAAAGAAAATAAATAATACAAGGTATGAGACCCCTACCCCAATTTGCATTGGGACAGCCGCACGTGTGGAGGGAATGCTCAGTCCTTCCCTCCCCAACTATGATCCTGATGAAAATCGGGCAGTCCTGCGCAGCTATGAGACTAACTAGCTAATAAGTGATATAAGCTCAATTATCCCATTTACCCATATTATTTTATGAAAGTTCCATGACAATTTCAATGTAGGTAACAACCAATCAGAATGCAGATATCTGATTTTTGTAGCTCTACTTTGGAAAAAAGCAGAAGTACCAAAATGATTGGAATGTTAAATGCTGGGTTTTAATTAAAGTTGGCATATTGGGTGAAGTGTAGGGGAAGAAGACATAAATGTATTAAAATGCATAGTTTAGGTAAAATTGTTTGTTATTATGGTAAGGGTAAATGTTATTGTAAAATGTTATAGTAAATCTTATTGTAATTTGAAATTGTTTTACTGGTGTATTTTAAATGTATTTGTATTGTAATTGTAATTCAAATTGTTTTAATAGTGCATTTAAATGTGATTTTTAATATTTATATATGAACCTCTTAGGGATTTTTTATATTAAGTGGTATATAAGTATTATAAATACGTAAATAAATAAATAAAATTAGGAAGAATGAATTGGATTAAATTAATGAAGAATTAGTGAACCACTAGAGATATAATGAACTATTTTGATGCAGAATTATTTAATGACACATTGAAAAGTACCAAGTTGAATAGTTATTCATAATTTATTCTAATTATTGTAATTAGATGTATTTTATAAGAATTACTTGTCATTTATTTTTGTAATGTCTGTGAATATTAATATATTCTTGTTTTTTAAAAAATTCTAATATGAAAGCCATGTAATGTCATACTGTCACTCTTGATAAATATAAAGCAAATCCATACATTATGTCTCCTCTCTCTAGCCCTGTTCAGGTGTTATGAAAAGTGGTGAAACTCACCATGCGAGCAGGAACAGGGCCGCACCGAATAGTCCCACCCCCACATCACATCAGAATGAAGCTCCTCCCGTAGGCATGCATGGGTACAGTGTGAACATCTGCAGCGAGGAGGCCTTCACATGTACAGCTGTGCATGCATAGGTTTTCACACAATTTGGAATCCTGTGTGATCGGGGTCTTGAAACGCATAGAAGCCGACATGTATATAGCTGTAAGCATGGAGGCCTCCTCGTTGCAGGCATTTATGCTGTAAGCACGGATGCCTATGGGAATAGCTTCATTATGACAAGACATTGGGGGAGGGGCTGCTTGGCATGGCCCCAATCTTGTTTACCTGGTGAGTTTCACCGTTTTTCATAACACCTGAACAGGGCTTCTGTGTCCATCTCAGACATCTGCTTTGATTGCATGCCTGCAGTCTGAATCCCAGATTGAATCAATATCTTTATTTCAATGTGACTTCTTTAGATGTTCCAAAGTGCTCATACATGTCCACTGAAAAATCTTCCATTTCACTGAATAGACTCAAACATATCACTTATTCATGTGGGCTTCTCTAAGGGGTAGGGAGACATTATTTTATGGTCTAAAGTACTAGGCTGACTGACTTCCACCATGGAATTCCTTCCCTATGGAAAACAGGCACACAAACAGGCATGCAAAGAGATGTCAGCTAGTACAGATGAAGCTTTGTAAGCATTATTCAGGGTGATATGCTGGGAGAAGGACAATGCACACTTTTCCACGTTGCTAGTGGATGCAACATGAGGCATAATCACCAGTTGGTAGTGAAATATTGCTAGTAGTAAAATATTGGCAAATGTTTATAATTTTATAAGTAACCTTATTCATGTGTTCCAAAAGAGGATATAAACTGGTATCAAAAATAAAAATAAAATATAAACTGGTGTCAGAAACATGATGACCCTGAAGCTACAATTAGCATCAGGGGGGGGAAACCCACCCTTCCCCAATTAGTATTTCATTTTTTAAAAAATGGAGATGCTGCACACTACATACTTATGGTCCCCTTCATGGATCACTGCCTTGTTGTGGCGAAGGGGCTTCTGTAACTCAGTGAAGCCATAAGCTATGCCGTGCAGGGCCACCCAAGACGGACAGGTCATGGCAGAGAGTTCTGACAAAATGTGGTCCACTGGAGAAGGAAATGGCAACCCACTCCAGTATTCTTGCCAAGAAAACCCCATGGAACGTAACACAAGGCTAAAAGAGATGACACTGGAAGATGAGCCCCTCAGGTCGGAAGGTGTCCAATATACTACTGGGGAAGAGCAGAGGGAATTTCCAAGTAGCGCCAGAAAGAGTGAAGCGGCTGGGCCAAAGCCGAAAGGATACTCAGCTTTGGATGTGTCTGGTGGTGAAAAGAAAATCCGATGCTGTAAAGAACAATATTGTTTAGGAACCTGGAATGTCAGATCAATGAATCAAGGTAAGTTGGAGGTGGTCAAACATGAGGTGGCAAGACTGAACATCGACATCTTGGGAATCAGCGAACTAAAATGGACAGGCATGGGCAAATTTAATTCAGGTGACCATCATATCTACTATTGTGGGCAAGAATCCCTTAGAAGAAATGGAGTAGCACTCATAGTCAACAAAAGGGTGGGAAAAGCAGTACTGGGGTACAATCTTAAAAACGATAGAATGATCTCAGTACGAATCCAAGGCAAACCATTCAACATCACAGTAATTCAAGTCTATGCCCCAACCACTGATGCCGAAGAAGCTGAGGTTGATCGGTTCTATGAGACCTACAAGACCTTCTAGAAATAACACCAAAAAAAGATGTCCTCTTCATCATAGGGGATTGGAATGCTAAAGTAGGAAGTCAAGAAATCACCGGGATAACAGGCAAGCATGGCCTTGGTGTACAAAATGAAGCAGGACAAAGGCTAATAGAGTTTTGCCAAGAGAACACGCTGATCATAGCAAACACTCTTTTCCAACAGCACAAGAGATGACTCTACACATGGACATCACCAGATGGTCAATATCGAAATCAGATTGATTATGTCCTTTGCAGCCAAAGATGGAGAAGCTCCATACAGTCAGTCAAAACAAGACCTGGAGCTGACTGTGGCTCAGATCATGAGCTTCTTGTTGCAAAATTTCGGCTTCAGTTGAAGAACGTCGGGAAAACCACTAAACCATTCAGGAATGACCTAAATCATATCCCTTATGAATACACAGTGGAGGTGAGGAATAGATTTCAGGGATTAGACCTGATAGACAGAGTGCCTGAGGAACTATGGACGGAGGTCCGTAACATTGTTCAGGAGGCAGCAACTCAATCCATCCCAAAGAAAAAGAAATGCAAGAAAGCCAAGTGGCTGTCTGATGAGGCTTTACAAGTAGCTGAGGAAAGAAGGGAAGCGAAAAGCAAGGGAGAAAGGGGAAGATATATCCAACTGAATGCAGAGTTCCAGAGAATAGCAAGGAGAGACAAGAAGGCCTTCTTAAATGAACAATGCAAAGAAATCGAGGAAAACAACAGAATGGGAAAGACTAGAGATCTCTTCAAGAAAATCGGAGATCTTAAGGGAACGTTTTGTGCAAAGACGGGCATGATAAAGGACAAAGAAGGCAGGGACCTAACAGAAGCAGATGAGATTAAGAAGAGGTGGCAAGAATACACAGAAGAACTATACAGGAAAGATCTTAGTGTCCCTGATAGCCATGATAGTGCGGTCACTGCACTTGAGCCGGACATCCTCGACAGTGAAGTCAAGTGGGCCTTAGGAAGCATTAGTAACAACAAAGCTAGTGGAGATGACAGTATTCCAGCTGAGCTATTTAAAATCCTAAAAGATGATGCTGTTAAAGTGCTGCATTCAATATGCCAACAAATTTGGAACACTCAACAATGGCCGCAAGACTGGAAAAGGTCAGTTTACATTCAAATTCCAAAGAAGGGCAATGCCAAAGAGTGTTCAAACTACCGCACAATTGCGCTCATTTCACATGCCAGCAAGGTGATGCTCAAAATTCTACAAGCTAGGCTTCAGCAGTATGCGAACCGAGAACTACCGGAAGTACAAGCTGGGTTTCGAAGAGGCAGAGGAACTAGAGATCAAATCGCCAACATTCGCTGCATCATGGAGAAAGCAAGAGAATTCCAGAAAAACGTCTATTTCTGCTTCATTGACTACGCTAAAGCCTTTGATTGTGTGGATCACAACAAACTGTGGCAAATTCTGAAAGTGATGGGAGTACCAGACCACCTTACCTGTCTCCTGAGAAACCTGTACGAGGGTCAAGAAGCAACAGTAAGAACCAGACATGGAACAACCAATTGGTTCAAAATTGGGAAAGGAGTACAACAAGGCTGCATATTGTCACTCTGCTTATTTAACTTATATGCAGAGTACATCATGAGAAACGCCGGGTTGGATGAATCAGAGGTTGGAATTAAGATTGCTGGGAGAATTATCAACAACCTCTGATAAGCAGACGATACCACCCTAATGGCAGAAAGCGAAGAGGATCTAAAGAGCCTCTTGTTGAGGGTGAAAGAGGAGAGTGCAAAAGCTGGTTTGAAACTCAACATTAAAAAAACTAAGATCATGGCATCTGGCCCCATTACTTCCTGGTATATAGAAGGGGAAGAAATGGAAGCAGTGACAGATTTTACTTTCTTGGGCTCCAAGATCACCGCAGACGGTGACTGTAGCCATGAAATTAAAAGACGCTTGCTCCTTGGGAGGAAAGCTATGGCCAACCTAGACAGCATAGTAAGAAGCGGAGACATCACCTTGCCGACAAAGGTCCGTCTAATCAAAGCTATGGTTTTCCCAGTAGTAATGTATGGCTGTGAGAGCTGGACTATAAGGAAGGCTGAGTGCCGAAGAATTGATGCTTTCGAACTGTGGTGCTGGAGAAGACTCTTACGAGTGCCCTGGACTGCAAGGAGGTCAAATCAGTCCAAACTAAAGGAAATCAACCCTGAGTGCTCATTGGAAGGACAGATACTGAAGCTGAAGCTCAAATATTTTGGCCACCTAATGCGAAGAGAAAACTCCCTGGAAAAGACCCTGATGCTGGGAAAGACTGAAGGCAAAAGGAGAAGGGGACGGCAGAGGATGAGATGGCTAGATAGCATCACCGATGCAATGAATATGAACTTGAGCACGCTCCGGGAGAGAGCGCAGGACAGGAAGGCCTGGCGTGCTATGGTCCATGGGGTCACGAAGAGTCGGACACGACTGAACGACTGAACAACAACAACATACTTATGGTAATGTGTAGTTAGGCTCTCACATAGCACATAGTTAAACTGTGGAATTTGCTACCATGGAATGTGGTGATTGCCACCAACTTTAATGTTTTAAAGGGAGGTTAGATAAATTAATGGAGGATGGGGGTATCAATGGCTACCAGTCATGAATGATGGCTGTATGCAACCTCTAGCAGAAGAGGCATCATACCTCTAGATACCAGTTGTAGGGAACAATAAAGGGAGATCACTGTATTCCTTATGTCCTCCTTGTGGACTTCTCAGAGGCACCTGTTTGGTCTCTGTGGGAAACAGAATGTTGGACTAGATAGGTCTTTGGATTGATCTGAGAAATTAGTTTCAGTTTGTTTATGACCAGGATTTACCCCATTCTCATCTCCTGAACCTAAATGGGAATGTGAGCATGATCTGCAGTCAAAGCTCATACATTCCTGAGCTTGCAGTGCTGTTCGCAGGGGAAAAATGCATTGAAAAGTGCGTACGTTAGAAAACTATGCGTGAAAAATGTATACTTTTTTAAAAAAAGTGTGCACAAGTACACTTTAATAAGTGGGAGAAGACTGTATATTTGTGAATGCACACCCAAGTATGTACCCAAGTACACACCCAGGTACTTCACAATATTTTCACGTGAAAGGGGAGGGGGCTCACAATCTGATATGGACAAGGGTCAGACCAAGTTTGAAGGTGGAACTTGGAAAAGCTTGACATGCTTAACTTTTGCTGATTTCCACATTTCTAGACTGATCAAGCCAGGCTCATCTTATGTCCATTGAAAAGTAGTGTCTTTCAGAAGACAGTGGATGATATCAATGGTTTATCTATAGGGAGTCATCTATGATGGCCAGAGTTGGTTCCAGGTTTTCGGAGGGCCCTTGGCAGGGTGCCCCTGGTAGGTTCTCTGTCCTCTTCTTCTTCTGTCCCCACACTACTTCCTCCCAACACATCCCTGAGCACACAGTGACAGTGACGAAGTGACAGTGGCCACAAGAAGCAGCTGCCATTGCCTGCCCTCTCCTTCTGAGCAGCATGGGAGTCAGTATTGGGCTCATCTGCCAACTAGGGCTAGCAGGCAGGTAACAGGAATGGCTTCTTGCAGAACTGTCTTGCTCACCCAATGGAATGGGCAAGCAAGTGGTGGAGGCAGCTGCCAACAGCACCACCTCCATTTGTGCACCTCCCCTCTCCCTCCTGCACATTCAGTGCCATGGCATTCCTGGTAAGTGCCACACTGCTCAGAGGGGGAGGGCAGGCAAGTGAGAAAATGGAGACAGCTATGCCACTTATCCAGTTTAGGGAGGAGACTTAGGAATTTCCCAAAATGAGGAAATGCATGTATCGCCCCCACAGTGGGCATTGAACTCTTAGGTTAGAAGTGCCAAGACAGTGATAAATCAGATTCAAAGGTTTACTTACAAGGAGACTTTATTGGGTAACTTACAGCACACAGGCATACCTAATGATTGGATCAGACAGCTTCTCTGAACCCAAAGCCATGGGGTACAATAGGTTTTATACAATACATGTGAGAAACAGGCAGCATAACACTAGCAAGTGCCCCCTACCAGCATAGACTAACAGCACTTGGTTCTCAGCACAGCCACCTGCAGCTCAGTATAAACACATAGCTTCACTTCTCAGGCACAGTCTGATAAGGCTTTCTACTCATTAGTAAGGAATGCTCTGCGAAGGCTGTTATCGGCCTTTTGACTCATCTGCACATGCTCAGAGGCTTACTAACAAGGGAATTGCACCAATAATGAACTTCAGCAAGCATTATGGATCTCTAGGCCCCTCTAACACTATAAATGACTTGGCTACGCTCCTGGGGCCAATACATTGCATTACCAAAAAAGAGGGCTAAAGAGGACAGTGATTTGCATAGAATTCACATATGCTCATTCGTCTGTATAGATGAAAATTTAAAAATAATTATCATTTAAACAGAAATGCAATACATCTCACCATTGTGTAGAAGACTGTGACCAGGTCACCGGTGTGCTTGACTGCTCAGTCTGCTGCCCAGATGCTAACTGTGGATAGGGAACCGTTCTTACGGTCCATTCTCTTTAAGCTGGAATTGGACAAGGCAGCCCTTCAAGTAGATGATGCCTTGAAGTAGAGGACTGTCCGCTGTAAATGAGAACACCTGGCCATCCTAGGGTTCGGGAGGCAGGCAGCAAGCAGAGTGCTAACTGTGCAATCTGCCTCCCAGTTTGGGAAGGGTGGGGGTTGGGTGGGGGCCAGAGGAATAGAGGAGGCGGTGCGGGTGTTTCTCAGTGGCAGCTGCTGCAAGGATCAGTGTGGGCCACCCAAGCTCTGGAGGCCTTGGCAGCTGCCAAACGATACCGGCCCCTTTCTCACATTCCAGTCCTTGCTTGAATCAAAAACTGATGAATATGGGAGAACTGGGCCTTGGTCTACATAGGGAAGACTCTCATCATGGGGAACTGTCGGCATCATCTACATTTCTCTAGGCCCACACGATCAACATGCAAAATGTCATCATTTCAAAGAGGCCAACTGGTGCTGATCCTACAGCCCATATAGGGCTAATGCACACACACACAAAGATGCCATATTGTAATGTGATTCGTGCAGTGTGCTGCGCGTGCTGAAGTGATGGTATGGCTGATTCAGCACATACTCACCTGCAACTCAATCCACACTTACTGTGAAGGTGCTAGGCCTCTGAGTGTTTCCAAAGTCCAATCCCCATGGTTGGAGGGCTGGCAAGTACCTGGAACAGATGGGACTATTGCCAGAGGATGCAGACAGTGGAGGCTGGTGGCTCCGATGTTGGTGGGGCAGTGTATCTGCTCCAGGTTTCAGTCAGAATCAGTTGGAACACTAAATGAGCCGCCAGCCTCCACTGGTGCAGAGATAGTTGATGGCCTCCCCTGTCTAAACTGAAGCTTTGTAAAGTATTTTGGAGCTACACTGGGCAGCAGCAGTGCTGTCAGGGACAGGGTAGGAATCTAGATTAGATGTCCAGGGTCGCATTCAGTAGAATGGGCGGGAGAGCCCCTGAATGCAGCAGGACTGGCTAGTGTTATCGCATTCTAAAACAAGTGAAAAATTACACATTGCCATGCAAAGAGGGGTATGGGGACTGTACGTCCACTAAACCCAAAGCCAAATATCATGTCGGGTGTCCTCTTGTACAGAGGATAGTCCTCTATTTGATGAGTTGCCAGAGGACTGTCCTGTAATTTAAAGGCATCCTCTGTTTTAATTAGGGATGTCCATCGCTGTGGAATCCAGCCCTTTGGGAGCTCGATGGACTCCCGGCAAGCACCCAACATGGGTTGCATTTACAGGCCAAGTCAAATCTGGGAATTTTTTCTATTTTCAAAAAATTATGTAAATAGAAATGTGTGCAAATTGCGGGGTGCAATTTGTGTGATTTATGCAAATTCTGGCTGCAAATTGTGCAATTTACAAAAAGTGCCACTGCAATTTGTGCAAATTATGGCCAAATTTGTGTGAATCGTGCAGACCGCATCTCTCAATTTGAGCACATTTCTATTTATGCAACTTTTTAAGAACTGGGAAAAATCCTCTCGCTGGCTAGACTTGATGCAGATTGAGTCAGACCAGCTTGCATGGAAATGAACTGAAGTTAGGGGTGTACGAAACCCTGCTTACCTGGCTCCGCCGGGTTCCGCAGGTGGGTGGAGGCGATCTGTTCCTCCCCCTAGAATCCTCGACGGGGGGGGGGAGGCGATCCGTTCCTCCCCTCCAGAATACTGCCCAGCCGGCTCCGCTCTGTGCCCAGGCCACGGAGCCACTGGCTGGGCCAACCCACAGCAGGGCCTCCAGCTGCTGCCGGCCTGGTGCAGATGCAAATGGTGTCCTGCATAAGGGACGCCATTTGCGTCCCTTCGCAAGCCCGTGATAGGCTATGTAAATATTTACGTAGCCTATCACGGCTAAAGTGGGAACGCAAATGGTGTAGGGGACGCTATTTTCATCCCTGCTTTAGCCGTGATAGGCTACATAAATATATACGTAGCCTATCACGGGCCAGCGTAGGGACACAAATGGTGGCCGCTACAATGGCTGCCGTTTGCGGCCGCAGCAGCCCGGCAGCAGCCAGAGCCGCCGGAGCCAGAGCCAGAGCCTCAGCCAGGTAGGCTCTGTTCCACGGGGCTTTCGTGGGGTGGAGGGGCGGGGGGCTCTGTTCCGCCATAGATTCCAGGGGGCCGAATTCACTGGAATTCAGCCCCCCTGGGATCCGTGGCGGAATTCTCTAACATCCCTAGCTGAAGTCCAAGGGGTTGAGCTGATGAAAGCTCGGAGAGCTGCACCTCCAGACAGATGTCTTGACATCCCTAGTTTAAATGGCTCTCCTTTCCAAGTCTGGTATAAAGCTCAAGAACCAGCAGAAGGAAGAGTTGGGCTCTGGAGTTGCCCATCAACAGTATCTGGACAGCAGACTGAACGAGACACACAGGTCACCTGGTCACTGTCTTCCACTCTAGGGTGAAATGTGCAGTTTTTAATATTTAAATGATACTAATTATTTCTAAATTTGCATTTATGCATATCACCTAGCATATGCAAATGTTATGAAAAGTGCTGTCCCCTTCTTTGGTGGTGCATTTCCCCTTGGTCACCCTACCTAACTGCAGAACTGGCAGACACAGGATTGGCTCTTGAGGAGGAATGGGTGGGGGAATCACCAGCAGTAAGAAGATCCTGCTCTATGGTGTGTTCTAGCTTGAAGTGCCTGGAATTCCGTTATCCAGCCAGTGATCTAGGAGGACAGAGAGTGGAGGAATTAGCACCTGGTCCACAGGGCTCCAGCTTTGTACGTTTATAAAAATTAGTGCTGTGCTGAGAATTTATCCCACTTTTTTCCCCCAACCATTCTCTTGCAATCTGATAGAAAAGAAATTACTCTTGAAATTGCCCTCCCTGACAATGGTGAGCCCTACCTGCGAGAAACTGTTGAGAATTTCTCCTCCCCATGGAGAAATTCAGCAAAATAGTACCCCCAATTTCTCTGCCCACAAAATAGGGTGGAGAATTTCAAGAGTTCATTTGCACACAGCTCTAATAAAAACATGCACATCTCACCTTTTGGCTTCACAATAGAGCTCTCAGGACGTCTAACAATTTTCATTAAAAATTGCATGAAGTGCGGTCCTCCAGATGTTGTTGGACTGCAACTGCCATCAGGCCCAGCATAACCAGTGGTGAGGGAGGATGGAAGTTGCAGTCCAGCAACTTCTGGAGGGACACAAGTTTTCTACTCTGCATTAAAACAATATTGCCTTAAAAGTCCAATTATAAAAACAGGAAAACCAGTAACATCAATAATCACAAATAATTAATGGAGCAGGTAACCAATGACGCCACAAATCAGTGTGTGGAGACAGGCAGGTGCCTGTGTGCATGGTTGGCTTTGCCCTGCCCTTTTTGGGGATGGAAAGGAGTCAGCGGAGGACAAAAAAATGTTGAGAAGATAGGAGGGAGAGCATGGGGGCACAAAACTCAGGAGAAACTACCTGAATGAGATGTATGTGGCTCTCCAATTCATGCAGCTGATGTCAAGGGGAGGCCGCCTGCCTGATCAACCAGCTGAAGGGCAGGGGGGAAATACAGAGGAACAAAGGTCTTGAACCAGCATGTCAGGTCTGTATCCTCCGAGGCCTCCCAGAAGCAAAACAGGCAGACTCAGTGGTGGAGCCAGGGCTCACAGGGACAGCACCAGTACTTTTCGATTAGCAGGAATGCTGCTAACTCTCTGCCACCCCATCCCCTTCAGAATTCCCTATTCCATCTGAGCTCAGCTGCAGTCTTCGCAGTAGCTGGGGATAATGGATTTTCCCAGCAAATATATATTGTTCTCTGTTGTAATGCAAAGTATATTGGGGTGGCCTGGTCTTGAATGGGAAATAAGACCCATTAGCATTACAAAAGACCTGCTCCTGGTGGAGATGAAAAGTGCTAGAGCTAGTTTGGTGATATGGATCATCACAGCTACCAAATGTTTGGACTGTCCTTGGGAATGTGGCTATCAGGACTGTCATGATGAGTGCTTGCACTTTGAAATTTACCACTACACTTCTGGATAGATGTGAGCCTCCCAGTAAATGGAAGGTGGGTAGCCTAAGAAAAGTTTGTTGGAAAGTACATCCAAACAAGAAGTTTTTCAATTGGCACTGAAAAGCCTACAGAGAGGGGGATTGCCACATTTCTTGTAGTAAAATGTTCCATAATCTGGGTGCCACTAGTGAGAAGACACCGCCCTTCATGCCCACCAACTACATCTCAAATGGAGATGGAACACATGCAGCCAGACCTCCTCTGAAGGCCTTTGTGTGTGGGAAGGTTCCTGTGAGTGGCATGGGCCCCTTGGTATTTGATGAAAGCTTCTGAGAATGATTGAAATGATGGTGTGGTAAATGGGGGCCGGGTACATGCCTAAGGAACCACTTTAGCATGTGCTGAATGCTGCATGGATCCACTGAGTCCAGCTTTACAGTACTTCTGTTGGGTCATTTGCCTCTATCATTATTGTAAAGCTTCAACAGGGCTTTAACATTTCAACATGGAATGATCTCCCCACTGAGGCCCACCTGGAGCCAACACATCTGTTTGTCACTAGGTTAAGCCTGTCCTCTGCTCCCAAGCATTGAATGGCATAGGATGGGGTACCTATGCCAGCTGTTTGAACAGGTCTTGTATTTTATTGAAATATTCTTTTTAGCTATTTAAATTGTTTTCCAATTTTGTATATTTAAATTTTTGTGCTGTATTTTATCTTGTGAATTGTTATGAACTGCTTAGAGAGATTCAGCTACTGGGCAGTATGGAAGTGTAATCAATAATAATAATAATAATATTTATTTATTTATTTATTAAATTTCTTAATCACCCATCTGGCCGGTCACCCGGTCGCTCTGGGCAATGTACAACAGTACAATTTAAAACAGTAAAATTGCACATTAAAACATCATTTAAAAATACCCTAACCCACCCCAAATGCCTGCCTAAACAACCAAGTTTTCAACGCGTGGCAGAAGCTCATTAAAGAAGGGGCATGGCGGAGTTCCCTAGGGAGGGAGTTCCACAGAGTGGGGGCCACTACAGAAAAGGCCCTCTCCCTCATCCTCACCAGCCTAGCTTTTCCTGGCTGATGGGATAGAGAGAAGGCCATCCGAGGCTGATCTTGTTGAGCAGCCTGTCTGGTGTTGCTGGAGGCACTCCTTGAGATAACCTGGGCTGGAACCGTATAGGGTTTTAAAGGTCAAAACCAACACCTTGAATTTGGCCCAGAAAACAACAACAACAATAATAATACAGGACATATCTAGTATGTGACAAATGCATATCAGTTTTATACCAGTTTAACTTCCCCATCAAAGAATTCTGGGGATAGCCATTTGGCAAAGGTGCAGGGAATTCTGCTAGAGATCCTTCGCTCCCTTCACAGCATTGCTTTTCCACAGGTTTCCTGGTGAATAGGGCGGCCACTTATGAATCGCCCCCCAAATGGGAAATGCATCACCAAAAAAGAGAACAAACGAGGACAGCTATTTGAACCATAGTTGCATACACTCATTTATATGTAGAGATGCACATTTAGAAATACTTATTATCATTTAAACAGAAATACAGGACATCTCATCATAGTGTGGAAGGCTGTGACTGGGTGACCTGTGTGCCTGCCTCTTCAGCCTGCTGTGCAGGTGCAAACAGTTGATGGACAACAGTTCTTAATGTTCATGATCTTTAAACTGTAATTGGACAGGGCAGCCCTGCAAACAGTGGAAGACTTCAAAAAGAGGATGGTCTTCTGGCAGCCCTTCAAGTAAAGGGCTCTCCTCTTTAAAAGAGGGCATGTGGCCATACTGGCCAAAAAACCCAGTTTAAATCTGTGTTATAGAGATGCCCAAGAATACTGCCTGTCAATTTTTGTGTCTGTTTTTATGCACCTCCAGATTCATAATTCAACTGTTATTTTGTAAAATATCAGTGTTAGAAAGGTTTCTCTGTTGCCCACCCCCGCATCTTCCCATTCCCATTGTGTTCAGAGCTCACAAATCATGTAAGAAACAAGACTCCTTTCCAACTCCGCAAGCACGACTGTCCATTTACCTGCACCTGTTTGGCCTATGAGAATAGCTTCTGCCCCGCCCCGGCAAATGCCATTACATTTGAGATGTTTCATGCAAGACATGCTAGTTCTTTTGTATTCCTGATCTTTTACAATAGTAAAACAAAAGGAAATTTATGAGTCACTGCAATCTTGGAATGCAATGCCAAACAAATGAGAAGCAGACCGCAAACAACGAAGCCAAGTACATCATTACAGGGTGAGTAATGCGAACGACTTACATAAACTTTGGCTGAAGCTCAGTTTTTAACAGAAGACCATAACCCTTTGATTGCATCAAGAACGGTTAAAAGCTCTTTAATCTGTATGTTGTCTTTCAAGAAAGGCAGCCTCATCAATCCAAATCATCATATTTAAGGCTTGCAATTTTTCACTCTGATTTAACTCCCTGCGCCATTCTTTTCTACCTTTTTTGCTTATAATTTAAACTCAGACTCACAGTCATCTCTGAATAAAACAGAAATGGATTGTTCCTTTCTAGGGTTGGACCCATCAGTCTATGTCTGCTCTCTGTCAGTTTTGAAGGTGTTCACTCGTAAATCTATTGCATCCTGTTTCTGCATCAATCTGCAATTTAAAAAAACACTGCACAAAAAGTTCATTTAAATACGAATATATTTTTCTCCACAAAATATGGATTTTTGTACACATTTTATCTTAAAATAAACATTTTTGTATGCTTTTTATCCTAGAGCCCACATTTCTTATCAGCACATCTGTACATTTTTTAGCTGAGAACTGTATTATAAAATTTTGAGAAGTAGAAAACCCAAATGATCACTGCCTTTAGCACCATTTTTGGGTGGAAAGGGGATATAAAACAAACAAATAATAAATAACAGCATTCCAATCCACACATTAGTCAAGGAAGTGGTAATCAGGTTGATTTGCTTAAAAACTTGGAGTGAACAAAATCATCAAGTGTCCCCATTCCTTTGCAATACAATTCTTAGTGAGACTCAGTGACAATGAAATCCACGTATTCCTGTTTCCACTTTTAAAAGACACTATTTTCTCACTTCTGGAGCAGAACACATGGAGCCTCCATGTTCAGGAGCAATATAGCTCTGAGCACCAGTTGGTAAAAACAAAGAAAAGGACAAGGTGTTCCCTTCATGCCTTGCTTGTGAGCCTACATTCACCTGATAACACTGAATTAGCAAAGTTGGGGCAGTTCATAATCACAAGGAAGTTATTTGATGTAAAGCAGGAGCTGACACACACACTCTGAAAGCCAGATCATGAAGAGAAAATACTGGATCCTTTTGTCAATTTTAGTACAATTCATGCTCGTAGAAGGCATTGGTTCCAACCAGTTAGCCACCTCTTGGCACAGGTTTTACTGGTGAGGTTATGTCTTCATTCATTGCTACGCACACTCCTCATATTATAGAGAAACGAAGCGTCATCATCTTACTATCTCCCAGAGATTAAAATGCTGTGGATGTGAATTGTGGTGGTGGGTGAGGAATTCTCAAGCAAATTCGCATGGCTCAAATTTCCTTGCAAACATATAAATGTATAATCTCTTATTTGTTTCATTTTCAGTGTTTCCTTTTATGAGTGCTTTTGGCTTAGGGATTTATAGGGTGTAAAAATATTGGGCTGGATCTGTGAGCAGAGTTCCACTCATGATGGAATAGGACACTCTTAACGCCCATAAACAGAATAGGGGAGAGATGATTTTCACAGATTTGTCCTTCTCTCTGCAGCCTTCTATAACTCTGAAAATATACTCTGGAGGGCTTGGGCACCCACTGGGAGGTGGTGTGGAAGATAAAGTGAAAATTGCCTTCCCTCTTCTTCCGTTCAAGGAAGCTTCCACTGAATTGAAGCCCCTTCCAAAATAGAGGCTCTCCCATGAATGGGAGGACTTCTTTCATTCATGGAAGAACTCTACTGGTTTCGAGCCATTGACTCCAATCCAGATCTAAAACAACTAGTAATTCTGGTCAATATTCCCATCTGCCTCCAGACAATTTGGATAAAAACACAGGGATGGACAAATAAGTCTATTCCTAGTCTGTGTCAGTTTTGTTGTTGTTGTTCAGTCGTTCAGTAGTGTCCGACTCTTCGTGACCCCATGGACCATAGCACGCCAGGCCTTCCTGTCCTGCGTTCTCTCCCGAAGCGTGCTCAAGTTCATATTCATTGCATCCGTGATGCTATCTAGCCATCTCATCCTCTGCCGTCCCCTTCTCCTTTTGCCTTCAGTCTTTCCCAGCATCAGGGTCTTTTCCAGGGAGTTTTCTCTTCGCATTAGGTGGCCAAAATATTGGAGCTTCAGCTGTCAGTTAGCATGTATTTGTTCTGTCCTCTTTCCACATTAATCTGCAATTAACCATGACTACGTGAATATTTAAATATGCATTTCAACGCATATTTCTGAATGCATTTTCTAACAATGTACACATTTCTATTGTATCCTAAAGTATGCAATTGGATCTTTCTTTAGCATACTGGCACTTTTTTGAGCCCAGAACTGCATCACAAAATTCAGAGAAGTTCAAGATCTGAAGGATAACTGTGTTCCAATCCACATATCAGGAAATCAGTCCAGTTCATATTGGCAATCTCAAAGAATGGATTCAAGCATCTCTAGATGAGCCTCATGATGTGGATGTAGGTATGGATTTGGATGTGCCTTTACCTCTGCATATCATGCCAGCACAGAGGGCCCCTCTTGCTGGATTGGGGGAATGGAGTTTAACAATTTACTTCAGCACCTTTCAGACATGGAGGGGGACAGTGTGATTGTGCCCAACCTGCACACATTTATAATTATCTCTGAAAAGAGCACCGCCTGTGTAATTGTATGTGTTTAGGGTAGGGATGTATGAGAAATTCATTGCAGCTCATTTTTGATCAGGATTTACCCAATTCTCACCTTACGGATTGAACACGGACTTGGATGCAATCTGCGGGTGAAGTCTGTACATTTTCGAGCTTGCGATGTGATTTGCAGACCCTCCCAAAAAGCTTTCAACAGCATGCATACTTTTGAAAAATGTGCATTAAAATGCATTTAATGCACAAATATGCTTTAATCAATGGGAGAAGAATGCGTAAGTTTCAAAGATGTGCACAACTGATGGTGACATTTGGAAAAATATACATGAAAATACACACAGAATGAGCTTCCAGATGGAATATAGAAAACTTCAGTGAACTCCAGTTTTGCTGATTCACACAGTTTAGAGTTTTCTGTGATAGAGACCTTTGCTTTTTCATGGAATGGCTGGTTAAGGGTTAGATCCAGGATGGACAGAAGGGCTCCACTCACAGAAGGTCCTTCTGCCTGATTTTTGGGGATCTCCCATCTCCCCTGCACTACAGTTTACCCCATTCATTTCCCCCGCTCCCCTGCCTTTGTAGCATTTTCAGGGACTTGGAAGGGAGGGGGCAGAGAGCCTGCTTCTGCTGGCCCAGTTGCATGTGCGTGCCCAAATCTGGATCCAACCCACTGCCCAAAGATATCTACCATCTGATGTTTTAAATGAGATTGAATTAGAAACAACAAAAAGTCCTGTAGCACTTTAGAGACAAATGAATAATGACTCCCAGTTGTTTTTGCTGTAACAGACTAAAACAGCTACCCTCCTGGAAATGACTTAGAAATGCTATTGCTCATTGCTTTCTCTATAGCACTTTCAATCTTGGATTTTTACCAAAGTTTTACCAGTTTGGAAAACTGGCAAAACTGATTCCAGCCACCTTCACACACTTACAGTGCAGTCAGCAGCCAGAAACTGGCTAAGGGCTGAAAGAATATAGAAATCCTTCCACTCCTCTTAACCCAGGCCCCCACCATCCATCGGATGCTGTCATCACCAAACACTAAGAAAGGAACAGAAGCGTCACTTGACTGCTGGGGGAAATCTACACATAGCAGTTTTACTGTTATCATACTGCAATGATAACTATTGGTGCACATGACACCAATGGGCACCAACAGTTATCACTGCAGTATGATAATGGTAAAACTGTGTAGATTCATCCCTAGCGGGCAGGTGATAAGCAATCAATTGTCTTTGCTGATCCAATTTATTCAGTCTTAGCAGAGAATTCATCAGACCTACAGCAGTTTTTTCCCCCTCAGTCCAAGCTCAAATAGTAACAGCTGGCTCTGAGTGCTATGAAATCACATATTTCAAATTACAAACAGTACCTCATAAACTCTTATTTATTTATATTTATTTATTACATTTATATCCCACCTTTCTTCTTCCTAAGGAACCCAAGGCGACATACACAATCCTCCTCCTCTCCATTTTATCCTCACAACAACAATTTGTCAGATGGGTCGGGCTGAGAGACTTTGACTGGCCCAAGGTCACCCAGAGCTTCCATGGCTGAGTGGGGACTAGAAACCGGATCTCCTGACTCCCAGTCCAACACTCGCGCCACTACACCATGCTAGCTCTCACCACACTTCATAAAGTCTTAAAGTCTATTCTAATCATAGAATAGTAGGGTTAGAAGGGGCCTATGTATAAGACCATCGAGTCCAACCTCCTGCTCAATGCAGGAATCCAAATCAGAGCATCCCTGACAGATGGCTGTCCAGCCTCATCTTGAATGCCTCCAGTGTGGGGAGCCCACTAACTCCCTAGGTAATAGGTTCCATTGTCGTATTGCTCTAACAGGCAGGACATTTCCCCTGATGTTCAGCCAGAATCTGGCTTCCTGTAACTTGAGCCCATTATTCCATGTCCTGCATTCTGGGATGATCGAGAAAGCTCCTGGCCTTCTTCTCTGTGGCAACCTTTCAAGTACTTGAAGAGCACTATCATATCTCCCCTCAGTCTTCTCTTCTCAAAGCTAAACATGCCCAATTCTTTCAGTCTCTCCTCATAGGGCTTTCTTTCCAGTCGCCTGATCATTTTCATTGCCCTGCTCTGAACCCTCTCCAGTTTGTCTGCATCCTTCTTAAAGTGTGGCTCCCAGAACTGGACACACTACTCCAGATGACGCCTAACCAGTACTGTGTAGAGGGGAACTAGTACTTCCCGGGATTTGGAAGCTATGCTTCTATTAATGCAGCCCAACATAGCATTTGCCTTTTTTGCAGCCACACCACATCGTTGGCTCATATTCAGCTTGTGATCTACAACAATTCCAAGATCCTTCTCGCTTGTACTATTGTTGAGCCATGTATCCCCCATCTCGTAACCATGCATTTGCTTTCTTTTTCCTAGGTGCAGAACTTGGCATTTATTCCTATTAAATTTCATTCTGTTGTTTTCTGCCCAGAGCTCCAGCCTATCAAGATCACTTTGAATTTTGTTTCTGTCTTCCAAGGTATTAGCTATCCCACCCAATTTTGTGTCATCTGCAAATTTGATCAGCATTCCCTGCATCTTCTCTTCCAAGTCATTAATAAAAATGTTGAAGAGCACTGGGCCCAGGACTGAGCCCTGTGGTACCCCGCTTACTACCTCTCCCCAAATTGAGAAGATCCCATTGATAAGCACTCTTTGAGTCCGATTCTGTAGCCAACTGTGGATCCACCGGATCGTTGTTTCATCTAGCCCACTTTGAGCTAGTTTGCTCAACAGGATATCATGGGGCACTTTGTTGAAAGCTTTGCTGAAGTCGAGGTATATGATGTCCACAGCATTCCCACAGTCCACAAGAGAGGTGACCTGATCAAAAAATGAGATCATATTTGTCTGGCAGGACTTGTTCTTGACAAATCCATGTGTGCTTCGAGTAATCACTGCATTGTTTTCAAGGTGCTTCCAGACGGATTGCTTTATCATCTGCTCCAGAATTTTCCCAGGGATTGATGTCAGACTGACTGGTCTGGAGTTCCCAGGTTCCTCCTTTTTACACTTTTTGAAGACAGGGACAACATTAGCCCTGCTCCCATCATCTGGCACTTCACCCATCCTCCATGATTTCTCAAAGATAATAGACAGTGGTTCTGAGAGCTCTTCTGCCAGTTCCTTCATTACTCTAGGATGCAGTTCATCTGGCCCTGGAGATTTGAACTCATTCAAAGTAATTAGGTGTTCCTTGACCATATGCCTATTGATCTCAAGCTGCAATCCTGCCCCTTCAGCCTGTACTTCGTCTTTGCCAGGGGGCTCATAGACCCTCTTTTGGGAGAAGACTGAGCCGAAAGTAGTAATTGAGCACCTCTGCCTTTTCTTTGTCATCTGTTATCATTTTGCCATTCTTATTTAATAGCTGATCCACCATGTCTTTCCTCTGTCTTTTACCATGCATGTATTTGTTGCTTTTAGCATCCCTCACTAACCTCAGCTTGTTCTCAGCTTTAGCCTTCCTGATGCCACCCCTGCAATTCTGTGCTACCTGCCTGTACTCTTCCTTTGTTGCTTGGCCTTCCTTCCACTTCCTATATGTGTGCTTTGTTGTTTTCAGGTCATAAGCTTTTTGTGAAGCCACACTGGCTTCTTCTGTTGTCTTCCACCTTTTTTTTCTCATTGGAATTGTTTGTAATTGTGCCTTTAGCATTTCCTTTTTAAAAAATTCATCTTGGACACCTTTTCTTGTTAGAGTCACTTGCCATGGGACCTTACTTATCACTGTTCTGAGGTTATTAAAATCGGCTTTCCTAAAATCCAGGGTACACGTTTGGCTACACTCGGCTTTGCTTCTTTTAGAACCAAGAACTCAAATACAACATGGTCGCTTTCCCCAGAGTTCCTGTAACTGCTACTTTATCTACTAAGTCATCTCTGTTGGTTAGGATCAAGTCAAGGATAGCCAATCCTCTAGTTCCTTCCTCTACTTTCTGTAGTAGGAAATTATCCACAACACAAGTCAGGAATTTCTTGGAGGGACCATGTTTTGCAGAATTTGTCTCCCAACAAATATCGGAGAAATTGAACTCCCCCATTACGACTACATCATGCTTCCTTGAAACCTTGGCAATTTGCTTTTCAAAAGTTTCATCCTCATCTTCTCCTTGATTGGGTGGCTGGTAGTAGATGCCAACCACCAGGTTCCTTTTATTCTTTGCTCCATTTATTTTAACCCAGATGCTCTTGATGGGGCTACCAAGCTCATCCTCCTGTATTTCTGTGCAGAGATATGTATTTCTAACATATAGTACAACCCCACCTCCCTTTCTGTTCCTCCTGTTCTTTTTGAACAAGTTATATCCTTCAATTGCTGTATTCCAGTCATGAAAGTCATCCCACCAAGTCTCAGTTACACCTGTCAAGTCATAATTTCCCTCCTGTATTAAGACTTCAAGTTCGTTCTGTTTGTTTCCCATTCTCTGGGCACTAGTATATAGACATTGAAGACCATGTGCAACATAGTCTGGCTTTCTTCCTACATGTTTGTGAAGACTATTATTGGGCACTATTAGAGCTGTTCTCTCTGTTGCGGTGCATGAGCCTTGGTCCATTGTTACCCCCAACTTTACATCTCCCTTCCCCATAGGATTCAGTTTAAAGCCCTCCTGATGAAGTTCTTCATGCTGTGGCCAAACACATTCTTCCCAGCCTTTGTGAGGTGCAACCCATCCCTTGCCAACAGTCCATCTTCCAGGAAGTCTAGCCCATGGTCCCAGAATCCAAATCTCTCTTGTCGGCACCACCTTCGTAGCCAGTCATTCACCCGGAGTATTTTTCTTTCCCTTTCTATCCCTCTTCTAACTACTGGAAGGATGGATGAGAAAACTATCTGGGCCCCATAGTTCTTCAGTTTCCTTCCCAAATCTTCAAAGTCTGACATGATTTCTTTTTCCTAGCTCCACTTGGAGGTATCATTTGTTCCCACATGGATGAGAAGAAAGGGATACCTGTCAGTGGGCTTTATGAGTGCAGTCACGTCTCTAATCCATCCTCCCGGGAGACAGCATACCTGGCGAATCCATGGGTTTTGGTTCCACGCAGCAAGGAGTCTCCCACTACTGCTACTCTTCTCTTCTTGTGGTTGTAGGCCTTGGTTTAATTGCCTCTGCTTGACTGACCTTCAGCCTCTTGCTCACTCTCATGCAGGTTCCCCTGTAATACTTCCTTTGCAGGCTGTCCTCCAGTCTCATCCTCAAGTACCTGGAAATGGTTCCATAGTTCCATTGCTTCCACTGGTGCAGAGTGCCTTCTAGTTCTTCTGCTCCTGTCCCCCTTTTCCAAGGAGTATCCTCTACTGCATTTTTCCTCACCTCAGCATTTTCCTCTTCTGCCTCAGCATGCCATTGCTCTTCAAGCTTCTGTTCTTCACTTTGCTGGTGCAGTTCCACCGTTCTGTCCAAGAACTCTTTGTGTTCTCTTATTCCCTGGAGGGTCAACAGTTGCCGCTCCAGTCCTCTTACTTTTTCTTCCAGCAGCGTGATCAACTTGCACTTGTTGCATGTGTAGGCCATGTTGATCTCAGCCAAGAAAACAAACACTGCACACACCTTGCAGGTCACCACCACTGGAGAGTCTTGTCCTTCCATAGTCCCTTTTCCCTTTTTGTGTCTAGCTTTCTGATTGTTCTAGAGTAGCCTGTGCCTGGTCCTCTACTCACTTAAGGTTAAAAACAGAGTGCCACTGGTATGGAAGTGTGTGTTACAAGACAAATATATATATATATATATATATTTAAAAAATGTTAAAAATATATTAGGGGCCTCCCTCTTGACCTCCCCTGCTGAACTCCCCGGCCAACTCCTGTTTGCTCTCTCTGTCCACTTGCTCTGATCGCTCGCTCTCTGGGAGCTTGCTTGCTTCTATAGTCCATAGACCAGCTGGAGCAGCTTCCTCTGCTCTGCTCAGCTAGGAGGTGGGAAACAAACCTTTTAAGATCTATCTCTAACCTGCTCCTATGGAGCAAAAATCATAATGGCTGGTACAACATGTTTTGTAAACACATACTGCTGGTGACTATAAGGAAAAGGATAGGAAACTATGTAGGCACTATTGTTCAGAAGTTTGGGTCATCACATTTTTTAAAAGGATGTCGTAGGACTAGAACAAGTACAGATAAGAAGAAGGCTGTCAAAATGTCAGGACTGTGAAAAGCTTTGCCCATTTGGATAATCTTATCAGTTTTGAACAGAGATCCCTTCCAAACGTCTGTTATGTAGAAACTGTAAGACTGACAGTGCAATCCTATACATGTCTACAAAGAAGTAAGCCCCATTGAATTCAATAGGACTTAGTCCCAGGTATGTGTACATAGGACTGCAGTCTCAGTCTGGAATCCTACATTCTCTTTTGGGTGCTGCTATTCAAGATGAATGTTGATGAACTAGAATGATATTATAGTAGGCCCACAACTCTGGAAAGTTTGACAACCTCCGAACTATAAAAACAAACACGCAAAATAAAAGAATTAAGGAGTGGGGGGGGGAATACTCAATAGGAGAGGTTTGAAATTTATAAGATGCAGTGATACCAATATTAACAAATTCAGCACTTATTCCAAGATCAAATCACTGGTGTTCAGATAACAAGGAGCATTACTGGATTTGAAACCCAAATTGCCAAGTGATTATAAGGTACCACCTTGGTTGATTATAAATTCTTGGGAGCCTATAACTGGCAAACATTACTGATTGGTGTTGGAAAAAATGTGGGGAAAGAGGAATTTACTACCCACATATCATGGGTATATGTAGCAAGGTCAGAAGATCTGGGGTATGGGGTCTTTAGTATATCCAATATAGTGTTGTGAACTATCCAGAGAACTTCAGCTATTGAGTGGTATAGAAATATAATAAATAAATACATATTCAAATTATTACAGGTTATGTTGTTCCCCTTGAGCCTCTGGTAGTTTTTCTTGTCCAGTTGGAGGGCAAAAATATATAAAGAATTAGACAAGAATAAATACTGTTGCTATTGACATCTGCTGAAATGTTACTAGCATCAACAGGGATAAGTAGGCACTACCCTTTAAAGAATGGTTTGACAAATGTTGAGGAATTTTCATTTTGGTGAAGATTTCACCTCAGATTAAGGAGGCAAGTAAAACCTCTTATCTTGATTATTTTCTTGAAAGGTGAATACCCTTCCTTCCTTCCTTCCTTCCTTCCTTCCTTCCTCTCTCTCTCTCTCTCTCTGGCCCAAACAGACATTACCTTAAGCTAAAGCTGCTAACTACGCCTTTCTTTTAATGGTCAGATTTATTGCTTTTAGTCAAAGGCAAAAGGGGTGGGGCAAAATACAAAAATGCCAGCATATGGTAGATTAAGGGCACAATCCCATGCATGTTTAGACAGAGAAAAGGCCTACAACTCCCAGCATGCCCCAGCCATGTTGGGAGTTGTAGGCCTTTTGTCTGTCTAAACATGCATAGGATTGCACCCTAAAGCTCTTACTGCCAGTAACTAAATGGCTTAGGTTTTAGGATGGGAAAAACTGCTCAAATGCCAGGAAACCACCTGTTAGAAAAAGAGACTCCATAACTGTTGGCGCCTCAGTCACATAGGAGCCCGAGTGGCGGGAAAAATGTGGGCGGAGCAAAAAGGAGAACCATAGTGACGCGCTCATGACTAACGGCTTGGTAAGCTGATACTGACTGTTTATTGGCTATTGGCTTGGTAAGCTAATGATACTGACTGTTTCATTGGTTATTGGCAAGAACAATAGAGGTGATAAGGTATAAAAGGGTTTTGCACACGTGTCTCGGGGTCCAGACTGCTCTGCACCCGTTTTGCAAAATGTTCAATAAAATAGTGTTGGATCCACTGCTGCCTGCCTGGCATCCTTTTCTTCTAAACCGAAAGCAAGAACTTTTTATCTAACACACCCAACTATTGGTGGTTGGTGAGGGGAAGCGGGGGAACCAGGGAAAGGGGTGTGGCCTTCTGGTGAACTCCAGAGAGCCAGATCAAAGCCCCAGGAGGGCTAGATTTAGCCCCCGGGTCTGAGGTTCCCCATTCCTGAATTAAAGCCATCCACCCCTACACAGTATGCATCTGTTAGTAAGAGAGGTGAGGGTGGGGAACAACACTCACAAAATCCAACTGGTTTTAGTCAACCTTTCTGCAGACCCATATTTAAATAATGGTGGTAATCATGTCAAATTCCTTGACTGCTGAAAAATATTACAATCATGTGGCTAAACAGCAAGGAATGGGTAGGGCCAAGCTTGGAAGCAAGCAAACATAATTGAGGCTGAAAGTGCTCACACCATGTCAGTTTAAATAAGCACCGCGTACTCAAGGTGGTAAAACTGGTGTCTGATTTTCATCCGTCTAGCATGCACTGACAGTGACGTAATTCCACTGACTTTGATTGAATTACTCCTGATTTACATCAGGGAAGGCAAGATCAAAATCAAGCTGTTAAGACTACGTCTGGTATGCAAGAGCAGCCCCTCCAACAGCCTGCCTTGTCTGTTTGACAAGAAACGTCTGCTCTCTTGTCCCCAGTAATCACAGCAGTGAGCTACTGCGGTAAGCGTTGGTCCTCTTTTTTATCTGTATAAAACAACATTATCTTTTCTAAGGCTTTATTGGAGTCTGTGGAATGTATGCCTCCCATTTTGTTTAAACATATAATTTGGAAGTAGTCTCGCCTTGAATGTTGAATGTACATGCCGACTAACACCCTATCTTTAGGTGCCCAAGCTAGTAAAAGAAGCATTCAAAGTTGAGATAAAGCTTGACATATAGTAAACAGAGTGCCCTGCTTAATATTGACCAGGTTTGAAATGGAGAGGGATGGGGGACTTTGAGAACTCCAGACCGCCTGGAAAAAGCACTTCTTCTTCTTCTTCTTCTTCTTCTTCTTCTTCTTCTTCTTCTTATTATTATTATTATTACTACTACTACTACTACTACTACACTTATTTATAGACCGCCTTTTTGGGAAGAATCTACCCCCAAATATGAGATACTATAAGAATAAGATTCACTGGGAACAGGTGACTGGGATTAAAGAGATTCAAGGAATTGACTCCATAAACATCTCCTATCTTGACTCACTTTCATGGCTGTAGATTTACATTCCAGGAAACTGTGTGTGAGAAGGGCCAACGTATGCAACCTCATAGGCCTTAAGGCATTTTTACCAATTGGTAGCCCAACTTGGTAGACCAGCCAAAAACTCAGATTAGACACAAGGATGAAGGAGCAAAGGGAAGAGGGAGAGAGAGGCAGGGGGAGCAAGAATCTTCTCTTTTGCCCCTCATCACTGCTGCTGCCACATCTCCCATCAAGTAAAGTGGGCAAATGGAAGGGGGTGGGCTGTAACTCAGGGCCAGAGCATCTGCTTTGCATGTCCCCATTATCTCCAGGTAGGACTGGAAGAACTCCTGCCTGAAACCCTGGAAAGCTGCTGTAATTTATTTATTGCATTTATACCCCGCCTTTTTTCCTCTTGCAAGGAACCCAAGGCGGCTTACATTATCCTCCTCCTCTCCATTTTATCCTCACAACAACAACCCTGTGAGGTAGGTTGGGTTGAGAGTCTGTGACTGGCCCAAAGTCACCCAGTGAGCTTCCATGGCCGAGTGGGGACTAGAACCCGGATCTCCCAAGTCCCAGTCCAACACTCTTGCCACTACACCACACTGCTGTAAGCTATATGTCAGTCGGTGTCGACAATACTGGGCTAGATGGACCAGATGACAAAGAAAAGGCAGAAGTGTCTTGTAGGCCCCTTCCAACGCTACTATTCTATGATTCTATGATCCTGAATGCCTCCAGTGTGGGAGAGCCCACCACCTCCCCAGGTAATTGGTTCCATTGTCGTATTGCTCTAACAGGAAGTTTTTCCTGATGTTCAGCCAGAATCTGGCTTCCTGTAACTTGAGCCCATTATTCCATGTCCTGCACTCTGGGATGATCAAGAAGAGATCCTGGCCTTCCTCTCTGTGGCAACCTTTCAAGTACTTGAAGAGCACTATCATATCTCCCCTCAGTCTTCTCTTCTCAATGCTATACATGCCCAGTTCTTTCAGTCTCTCCTCATAGGGCTTTCTTTCCAGTCGCCTGATCATTTTCATTGCCCTGCTCTGAACCCTCTCCAGTTTGGCTGCATCTTTCTTAAAGTGTGGCTCCCAGAACTGGACACAGTACTCAAGATGAGGCCTAACCAGTGCTGGGTAGGGGGGAACTAGTACTTCATGTGATTTGGAAGCTATACTTCTATTAATGCAGCCCAACATAGCATTTGCCTTTTTTGCAGCCACATCACATTGTTGGCTCATATTCAGCTTGTGATCTACAACAATTCCAAGATCCTTCTCACTTGTAGTATTGTTGAGCCAAGTATCCCCCATCTTGTAACTGTGCATTTGGTTTCTTTTTCCTAGGTGCAGAACTTGGCATTTATCCCTATTAAATGTCATTCTGTTGTTTTCTGCCCAGCACTCCAGCCTATCAAGATCACTTTGAATTTTGTTTCTGTCTTCCAAGGTATTAGCTATCCCACCCAATTTTGTGTCATCTGCTCATCTGCAATTTGATAAGCATTCCCTGCATCTCCTCCTCCAAGTCATTAATAAAATTGTTGAAGAGCGCTGGGCCCAGGACTGAGCCCTGCTGTACCTCACTCGTTGCCTCTCCCCAGTTTGAGAAGATCCCATTGATAAGCAATCTTTGAGTCCAATTCTGTAGCCAATTGTGCATCCACCGGGTCATTGTTTCATCTAGCCCACTTTGAGCTAGTTTGCTGATCAGGATAGTTGACGTCGAGATATAAATGAGATCAGATTCATCCGGCGGGAATTGGTCTTGACAATTCCATGTTGGTTTCGAGCAATCACTGTGTTGTTTTCAAGGTGCTTACATACCGATCACTTTATCATCTGCTCCAGAATTTCCAGGGATTGATGTCAGACTGACTGGTCTGGAGTTCCCAAGTTCCTCCTTTTTACCCTTTTTGAAGACAGGGACAATGTTAGCCCTCCTACAGTCATCCGGCACTTCACCCATCCTCCATGATTTCTCAAAGATAATAGACAGTGGTTCTGAGAGCTCTTCTGCCAGTTCCATTATTACTCTAGGATGCAATCCATCTGGCCCTGGAGATTTGAACTCATTCAAAGTAATTAGGTGTTCCTTGACCGTATGCCTATCGATCTCAAACTGCAATCCTGCCCCTTCAGCCTGTACTTTGCCTTTGCCAGCGGGGTCATAGACCCTCTTTTGGGAGAAGACTGAGCCGAAGACTGAGCTGAAGACTGAGATGAAGCTGGACAGACATCTGTCAAGGATGCTTTGACTTAGATTCCTGCATTGAGCAGGGAGTTGGATGTGATGTTCCTTTAGAACCCTTCCAACCCAAATATTCTATGATTCTATGACCAAGTCTGACTCGGTATAAGGCAACTTTCTGTGTTAAGTGTTGCCACTGAAGGGTGATGGGGATGGCTTGGGTGTGGCAAGAGGGTGATTAGAGCTTCTTCTGAGCATTCCAATGTTGATTGCTTTGGAGAGGATGTCTGGCTTGTGGCCAGTTTGGACTTGGATCCTACAGACTCCTGGGGTTTGATTCTGAACCAAGTTTGGACCAGCTCTCATGCCATCCCTTGTGGGTAGTAACTGTCTGAGCAGATGTTCCAAAGTAAGAGAGGTAGTTCAGATACACTTAATTTGAGGGAACCCACAGATCTGTGTGCTGCAGCCCTTCTGTGGGTATCCACTGTGTCTGTAGGTGGGATGTTTCCCTGGCTTGTGAAGTATTTCTAGCCTCCAAAATGCCAGCCACAGGCCCCCCTAACGTGGAAGGGCTATAAAGGCTTCCAGCCCAGTCTGGGCCTCTGTCTGGGCAACAACAGTGTCTATTCTGTCTCATTCGTGGCTTGTGAGTGTGGACTCCTGGCTCTCATTCCGTGGCTGCTTAAGGCCCAGCACTGACAAATCCATGGTAGAGAAGAAGAGCTGAGGTCAGCTATAAAAGAGCCACCTAAACAAGTTCATTTGGGCTCAATGAGACTTTGGGCTACATTAAGCAAATTTATGTTTGGCTCATTCCAAAGTAAGGCCCAGTCACACTCCCAATGACATCCTTGGGAACATGACAGGGCCTGAAACTAATCCCCCAGCAATTTCCCATCAGTCATCACCACAACCCAACCAGCCCTGCAATCTGAAGTGGCACTGTCCAGGGCCAGCCAAAGCCTGTTGTCAGAACAAGGAAGCTGATATAGGAGCAGAGAAAGGCAGTAGTAAGCCTGATCCCTTGGTATGATCCAGCATAGTTCTTCTTACATTCTTATGGGTTGAGCAAGACACAGGACTGGTGTGATGCTACGTGCTCAGAGCCCAAGAGGCCCAGGGTAGCTGAGGAAAGAATGATTGCTTAGGCAGTGTTGTTTAACCTCTTTCAGCCTGAGGGCCACATTCCATTTCAGAGAAGCTCTTGGGGCCAGATTCCAGGGGTTGGCCAGGCCAGGGGCAAAAGGGGCAGGCCAAAGGCTAAAGGGCCTCAACCTTTCATAAAGGGGGAAAACTGCACCAAAGCTGGGAAACCACCAAATAATCAGTGGTTGGAGGACAGAGGGTGTGGCCAGCTGGGGAACCCCAGAGGGCCAGATTAGGACCCCAAAGGGGCAGGATTCTGCAACCCTGGTTTAGGAAGCGAGGTTCCACCCCAGATCCCAGAAGGCCAATTACAGCTATAGTCCTAATAAAAGGAGCCTGAAGTGCGGTGGGAACAGGTGTACGGACTCTTCTTTGAAAAGGAACAGAGGGCCCCACTACACAAGTGTGTATGTGTGTCTTTTCATATGGACATTACCAAATCAGGGTCCAAAAGTGTGTCTTCTTCTACGGAGAAAAGATTTATTTCTGCAGTAGAAAGTAAGAAGGCCATGCAACCAACGTATCTCCGCCAGCTCTTGCCTCATTCTGCATTAGATCAGCGGGGCTATACACATTTTCATGGGAGTAAGTCCCATTGAACCCAATGGGGCTTACCTCTTAGTAGGCATGCATAGAGTTGTATTGATGTGCTGTTAGCCTTTCATTACAATGCACCAGAAGTCTTTACACTCAAGACCCACTGAGATGAATGGAAGCTGCACCAATATAATGCGATATCATTTCAACAGGGCACTCTGAAGAGAACTTCCTGGTAGACTGTGCTGTTATACTCTACTCCATTATAGATCGATTCAGAAACATGGACAAACTTGCACTCCTGGTTTGGCTTTGTGGCCTGGGGAGTGGCCTGGAATAAGGGGGTACTATTTTTCCTGGGATACACCTGGACTGGTCCAATTGGACTAGCATGTCCAACTGGATTGGGGCATCCAGTCCAATAATTTCTGCACTACAGATACTGCCTTGTTCAGACATTTTGAACAGCTTTGCCCCATTGCCCATATAGCCCCCGGGAGACTGGCATGGGATAAAGTTCCATTCTTTAAGGGAGAAGATAGGGGAATGGATAAATGAACAGGTGTGCTATGAATTAGAGCTGTCTTGCTCTTACATCCCACCAAGCTTTATGCAATGTTAGTGAATCATTTTTTAATATCCTTCCTTCTTCCTTCCAACCCACATAACTCTGGCTGTTCTTCAGAACCCCACCCCACTTCCCATGCCTCTGTTATGCCCTCTGACAACTTGTCACCCCAATGTCCATTGCTGCTGTGCCTCGTTATGATTTATTGTTATACTTTTATTCCAATTGTTTTAACAGACCGCACATATTTCCAGGTGTTTTTGTTCCTACACACTTTCTTCATAGAAAAATATGACCAGGGTCTTATTGCCAAGGTCAGTGAGATTTGATGAGTAAGAGCTGGTTACACAAGCTAAGGTTTCCCAAGCTTTTTGATATATCTAGCGTACAGACATTTTATTATGCTTTGTGAGAAGGAAGTATTGCTTTTATATCCATTCTCAAGGGTTTCTTCCCTTTTTGTTGTTGTTGCCCCTTTCTGTTCTATAGATTCTTTTCCTCCATACATGATGGCAGGTTTCCCCATAAGCAACTGTAACTCTACAGCCTGTTGTCTGGAGAACTGTGGGAATTGGGTTCTTATAATGGATGGGCTGAGTGAGGAGTAAGGGCGGGGGGGATTAGCGTGCTTTCCATTTTAATGCAAACTTACTTAATTTTGCACTTTTGAACCAATATGTGAAGTGAAACTTAGGCTGCAATCCTATGCACACTTACCAGGGAGTAATTGTGAACTGCCCAGAGAGCTTCAGCTATTGGGTGGTATAGAAATTAAAAAAATAAAAAATAAAAATAACATAACATAACATAACATAGTCCCCATTGAATAGATTGGGACTTGATTCTGAGTAAACATGCTTAGGATTGCACTGTTAACTTTGAAATTTGCACTTCTCTGAATTTTGCAATGGAATTCTCTCCAATCAAAACAGTTTGGGATGAACCAAAGTTAAGAGAGGAAAATGATAAACTGAGAGAAACCAGAACTGAGAAATTGGTCCATCCCTAGCTGATGGTAAATGGCAATGGAGGCTGGTGGCTCTGATTTCAGTGGGGCTATGAATCCATTCCGGGTTTCAGTCAGAACCAGCCAAAACTCTAAAGGAGTTATCCAAGGTGCTGAACCTATTTTGGGGATAGGTTGAAACCTGGAATGGATTCAAAGCCCCACTGAAATTGGAGCCACCAGCCTGCAGTGGTAAAAGGACCTGTGCTGGGAAAGGACAGTCCAGTTGGAATAGGAGCAGGCACATGGTGTTATCTTTTCCTGCCTCACACTCTCTTTCCTGGAATCTAGCCTGAAGAAGAGCCCTTCAAAGCGTGTGGACTATTTTGTAAGTTTTGTTTGGTCCTAATGTAGGTGTATTATCCTATTAATGTTTTGAGGTTTCTAGTCTAATGGCCCAACAAGGCTACAAATATTTTATAAATAGACCAATTCACTTTAAAGCTTTATTTTATGGCCCTTTTTGCTGCAAAATCTTAAATTATCTCTTATGTTTCTAGGCCTGGACCTTTTTGGGTGGGGAGAATCATGAATCAGTATAGCACTACTTTTGGTTTTTGTAAACCTTCTGAATGTGGTGATACTAATGGTGATATTACCTGATGACCTTTGAAAGCATTAGACTGGAGTCACATGATGCAACTGGCAGATTTTTGTTATTATCAGTTGTCACTGACCAGTGGAGGCTGGCGGCTCCGATTTCGGTTGGGCTGTGAATCCATTCCAGGTTCAGTAAGAACCAGCCAGAACTCTAAAGCAGCTATCCAAGGTGCTGAACCTATTTTGGAGCTAGGTTGAAACACCTTGGATAGCTCCTTCGAAGTTCTGGCTAGTTCTGACTAAAACCTGGAATGGATTTATAGCCCCAACAAAATCGGAGCCACCAGCCTTCACTGTCACTGATACAGTCTTTATATTGAAATTATTTTCATTTTTTAAAAAATCATCTACTTGCCTCAGCCATACTGTAGAAATGCAGATTCATTGGTGTACTTGAGCTTCTTTTAGTTTAGCTTCTTTGCTTAGCCTCCTTACATTTCCGGCTGCCTGATTTGTATTTATAGATATTCTTCTTCAAACAAGAGCCCTAGAGTAAAGAACTCTCCTTCCATATGCAGTCCTAGAGAGTGGCTGTGTCAGGGAAAACTCTGGGAAAACTGGGTTTCAGAATGTGTTAACTTTTAAGGCATACTTAAAAATGGCCCAGAGTTCGAAAAATGCTTTTCTGAACTAAAAGAGCTACTAAATAAAGGCATCTCCCTCCTGGGCTGCATCTGTCTGTCTTACAGCTGGTAAGAATAGTGGTTCCTCTTCCCCTTCCCTTTATGAGATACAAGTGGAAGGCTGGTAAAAGCCAAACAGCAGCAATGAGACCTAGCAAATTTGAGGTAAAAATCAAGCCGAATGAAGGAGGCCACTCTCAGCTAGAAGCCATCAGTGGTGGCCCTATAATACACACATGCATAAAGAGAAAAGAAATTGTAATGAAGGTCACTACTATTAAAACTCTCAAATATGTTGAAAGTAGAATTAATGCTGCAGCTCCTATTTCCCCTCAAAAACTCACTCTCTCCCAACTGCCTAACCTTAACTGACAAAGTAACTCCCTGCTCCCCTTCCTTCCTCTCTATCCTATCTCCCTAGTAACCAGCCACACTCACTCCCATTCTACCCCCTCCCTCCTACAGGATTGTTCTGAGTATCCCTACAGGCAGACCTTATGAACTGCCTTAGGATGAAATGGGCTGGGGGAGGGGGGCAAACCCAAACTTTTAATAAAAACTACAAAAGTTTTACATGTCTGCTACTGGGGTACAGCATGTACTAGACCTTTCTCCTGATCTGACACAACAAACTGTTTCCCCAAAGATGCTGTACAACTGGAGAAATAAGCCAATAAAGTTTAACCCCAGCAAAGCCTATGAGAAAGAAAGCAGACTTGTCAAACTGCTGGAGGTCACTCATTAAATTTTAAACTCCTGTAAATAAGCCATTTCCTTTCTATCTCAAAATTGGCACAAACTATCCTTAAATGGACCTCTCCTGTACTGCCAAGTTTCAGATCAATGTAAGCCAAAGACTCTTCTATCCCCCGATTTCTGGTTGTAATGGCAGAATGAGATTCATCCAACTCACCCTTAACAGCTGTGGCCCTGCCAGGGCTTGACACCCACAGATCTCACCCTTCTACTTGGGCATAAGAGCCTTGTGACTTTTCTTGTTCTCATCTCTGCTTGCTGCATGAAAAACATATGGCCTGACTTCCTCAAAAGTACAAAGGAACAGCTCCTGCCTTTAGAAGCCATAGAACTAACAACAATTAGATTGATATACAGCCCTGGACTTCCAGTACCAAACTGAAAGATGTCATGTGGGTTGCAGTACCATGACGGAGATTGGAAGTTGCTCTGCCCTTGAATTTCTGTGGTGGAAGCCTGATTTATCTGGCATTGGTTGTCCTCCAAATAGCCATGTCTAGTTAAAACCAGGAAATGCCAATTAAGCAGCATTTGGAGGAGGGAATGGCAATGCAAGGACTGAATAGGGACAATCGGAAGTGTTATCACAACTTCATGTGTCAGGAGAGAAGGAGAAAGAGAAGTGCTAAAGCAGCTTCCCCCAGTCTGGCACCCACCCTCCAGATGTGTTGGACTGCAACTTTCATAATTCCCAGCCAGCATGGCCATTGACATTATGGGAGCTGTAGTCCAAGACATCTGGAGGGCATCAGGTTGAGGGAGGCAGGCTACTGTCCCAAAGCAGGTTAGTTTCTAAATGGGGTCAGGGAGGACATGAATCTTCTAGGTCTGGATTATATTTGGTATTTTGGTGCTTGATGCTCAAAATCCTGCTGAGGAGGTGTAAAAGTGGAACCCACAGCAGCAGTAGAGGAAGCTTTGCTAGCAAAGCTATCTTCAGATTTTATCTGATCGGCTCTTGGGAAGCATCGAACAGGGTTTCCTTGATGCATGAAGGTTCAAAGTTAGAGAACACACGATATAGAATGAACAGAAGAGAATATGAGCTAGACCATGAAAACCTCAGTTGCAGTGCCAATGCCTTCATCCAAGAATAGCTGAAAAGGCTAAAGCCAGGAGACAGTGGATATTTTGCCATTGTCACAAATGGGAATAGAATTGAGTTAATTGCTAGCAATATCCTGTCTCAGGGTGTGTGTGTATGTGTATAGCATAAGGTACTATCTGGAAGAAGAATGAATATAATATAAAAAGGGGCCGGGAAGTATAAAGAAGCCAAGTGACAAGTAATCCAAAACATATTCATGGCCTGCTCTGTAATGGCCTGCTACTCTATGTTAACATGATGGAGGATGACATAGCATCTGTTTCTAATTTCAGTGTTTCCTGGGAGGACTCATTCTCCAGGGTTCTATTCTGACTCTTGTGTATGCAGCTTGTGGTTTTATTGCCACAAAATTAAAGTGGTATAAATGTGAACAAAGGGTATTGTGCACCGAATGATAAAAATGGCTAGCATTGCAATTGAAGTGAAGCCAGCTCAAGAGAATGAGGTTCCTGGAGCGGAGATGGACTTTATGCTTCCTCAGTCCAGCTCTGACTGTCCTCCAACCTTGTACTGGCCAAAAAAGCCACCAGCACAACAACAACAACAACAAAATAATAATAATAATAAAAGCAGTAAAACACACAGAGGCACACTAAAAAAGTAGTTTTCCATTGACAAACAAGTAGAGATGGGCAAACATGCGATCTTTGAGCTTTTTGTGGTTTTCCAAATTCCTCCTCAAAGCTCAGTTCACCTCATTGGCATTTCTGAATGTAGGGATGGCAATGGAGTCCAGTTGGGGGGCTTGAGCTTGGTGGATTACTGCTAGCTTGGCCTTGGACTGGAGTCCATAGACCACCACACTTGCTCAACTCAGCACGTGCCAAGTTGGGCAAGTGCAGTGGACCCCACTGCTCCACCAAGCAACCATTCTGTACAAAATGGCAGCTTGGCCTTTTCCATAAAGGCCAATTTTACAGAAATGGCAGCTGTAAAGAGGCCCATTGACACAACATTACAGGCGTAAATGGTCTACACCTGTAATGTCGCTTAAATGGGCCTCTTTACAGCCGCCATTTATGGAAAGTTGGCCTTTACAGAAAAGGCCAAGCCTCCATTTTGCACAGAACTGTGGCTCAGAGGAGGAGCAGGACACCACGCACTGCTCGCTGGGTGCCCATGGACCACTTGGTGGCTTACCACCACACACAACGGGCAGGGTTGAGTGGCCAGTGGGGGTCCGGCAAGTGGCACACGGCACGGATAAGTGAGTTCACCCATCCCTATCTGAATGTGGCATCTTTTTTGTTTCCTGACTGGGAAAAATGGACATTTTCGAAATGCACATTTTAAAAAATGTACATTTTATCAATTCAGTAAAGCATGAAAAATGTTCATTTTTTGAATGCGCTCGTAAGTTTGGAAATGTGTGCACATTTTCTCTGGAAATGTGCATTTGCATTCAGGGCTGTGAACGGGGCTTATTCGACTGTTTTGCAAATTGAAATGAAATCCTTGTACATCCCTAAATACATCCCTAAATTCTCGTACCTCTCCTTTCACCAACTTCTATTGTCTGTAGGTGATAATATCTTGAAACCTTGAATTAACAACTTAGAAACATAGTTACGTGGCTCTAGACTGTGGATGGGAAGAACTCTTCAAGAAAACAAACTTCCTTCTGACATAGATCTTCCTAATCATATTCTTTTCTGCAAGAAATGCAAGAGAAAGTCCAGTGCAGATGTATCCAAGGGGGTCTGTAAGATGCATGGGGAGTTTTTATTGGAATTTTACTATTGTTAGTCACCTTGTATCATTAGCCACCTCTTGGCAGAACGACAGGATATAAATTGAATGATGAGGACAGCAACAGAACGGGGAGTGTGCCCATCCTCAAACTCCCGCTCGCATGTTCTTTAAACCCACATCCTGAATGGAGCTAATTTCAGGGCTGTTGAAAATTGCTGTCCCATTATAGGCCTGAAGTGAGCTCTGAGCACAAAATAGTTCATCGTAGCTCAGAATTCAAGGTGCCAACCTGAGTCTCCTGATGTTGTTGACAGGTCTCTCTTTCACAAACTTGATGACTGCTCTTGTCCAGCTTTGCTTTGTTTTAGGGATGGGAGAACCAGGGATGTTCAAGCTCACTGAAATTCTGAACTTCACTTTGAAGCTCAGTTTGACTCGCTCACATTTTAATTTCTAACATCTCTTCCGGGTCATTCAGATTGGAAAAATGTGCATTCTGAATGGGAAAAATGTGCGCTCACCCCCCCCCCGCCCCGGACTAAAGCATGACAATGCTTTTTTTTTTTTGAGAAATGCACATTTCAAAATGTGCATTTTTCAAAAAGATGCTTTTTCAAACACAATCTCAAGTTCAGGTATGTGCAAATATCTTTTGGAAAAAATGTGCTCCTGTTTGCATTCATGATTACAAATGGGGCACATTTGGATGATTTGTGAGCTGAACTGAAATTATCATACATCCCTATTTTGTTTTTAAAGAATTTTTATTAAGTAAAAAAATCAGGTACAACTAAAAACGAGAGCATCTTTCCAATTGTTCATTTCTATAAAAGTTGTGAACAATGTGTTATCAGCTGAGACCTTTCTATCTAACAAAGTTGCTGCTGCAGTAAAACCATTCTTACAACTGATCTTATCAGAGTGCCATTTCTTTAAGTTCTAAATTAACCGTTCTTTAATGGGTGGTGTCAGGTCTAATGCAGCCACATGTTGTGAAGAAGATAAGAACTGGGGATGCCTCCACTGGTTATAGTGCTGATGACCATCTGATTTTCAGTGGCAAGAGCACTAACCCGTGGGTATTTCATGTGGAGTGCATCCCCCAACTTCAGAACAGCACATTGACTTATTTCTTTGTTCAAAAATGTTTCTGTCCCACATTCAGTAAAATCAAGGAAGCAAACAGGAAAAAAATTCAAACAATCTATTTGAAACAAAAGGGAGGATTCCTTGAACAACCTCACACGTTGAAAGCACATTGAAACATACTGGAAGGCTCACAAGTAGAAAGGTGGACCACTTGATAGCCTGCTGTGGCAACATGTGTGACGCTTTGCAGATAAAATCAATTGTATCTGTTCTGACTTGCATGCCTTAGTTGATGCAG
Organism: Heloderma suspectum; assembly: GCF_057233095.1. Lineage (NCBI taxonomy): Eukaryota > Metazoa > Chordata > Lepidosauria > Squamata > Helodermatidae > Heloderma > Heloderma suspectum. The sequence continues at coordinate 32,435,290 of NC_139459.1, forward strand.
GTCCAGTGGATGTAACTTTGGCTCCTGCTTGTCCAGTTATAATGGCTAGTTTTCAATTTGTACAGTCTGAGAGGTGAGGCCTATCACTTGTGTGCTGGACCCTTGACCTTCCTGGCTTATAAAAGCAGCCAGAGGGGCGACTGGTGGTGGTGACTGCCTCTTTATGGCAAGGTGTGATTCTGTCTTGCCTAGAGGGGGCAGTGGAAAGACCTTTGTTTATAAATCCCTCCCTGAACCCTACTGTATTGGATAATTTCCAGCTGGTCTCCAATATTCTATTCCTAGGCAAGGTGCTGGAGTGTGTGGTGGCTTCTCAGCTCCAGGGATTTCTAGTTTAGATAGATTATCTAGATCCATTTCAGTCTGGCTTCAGGCCTGATTATGGGACGGAGACTGCTCTGGTTGCCTTGGTGGACAATCTATGCTGACAATTGGATGGGGTGTGTGTGTATCTGTTCATTCTGCTGGACCTTTCCACGGCTTTCAATACCATCAACCATGGTATCTTTCTGAGGCATCAGGTCTGAGGTGGGATTAGGAAGCATTGTTATATGGTGATTCCGATCCTTCTTAGAGGGGTGATCTCAGAAAGTGGTGCTGGGGGATTCCTGTTCGACATGACCATTAGCCTCAGAGTTCCATCTTATCCCCCATGCTATTTAACATATACATGAACACTGGGAAAGATTTCTGTAGTGTTCGGTTTTGGTGCCACCAGTATGCTGATGACACCCAACTCTATCTCTCCTTTCAATCTAAGGAAGCTGTTCTGGTTCTAAATTGGTGCCTGATACCAGTAATGAGGGCAAACAAATGGAAGCTTAATACAGACAAGACAGACGGGCTTTTGGTCAGTCGAAAGACAGATCAGGAAATAGGGATTCAACCAGTCATGGATGGGGTAACACTCCCCCTGAAGACTTAGGCTAGATCTACACTACTGCTTTATAGAGGTATTGACATGCACTGATAACTGTTGGGGCACATTACACACTCAGTATATTGCTTTTGTAGTGTTATTTCCTGCTTCGTATTCCACAGTATCCAAAATACTGCAACAAATGTCACTGTGCATCCTACGAGGTATAAATGCGCAAGAGGGATATAGCGTTAACACCATGATGGGATGGCATCCTAATGATATGACACAAGGTGTAGATCAGGCTCACAGTCTGGGTGTACTCTTGGACTTGGCCCTGAACCTGGATGCTGAGGTCTCGGTGGTGGCTAGGAGTGTGTTTGCACAGCTCAGGCTAGTGTGCCAACTGCACCCGTTCCTAAAGATGTCTGATCTGATCACAATCACGCACGCCTTAGTTATATCTTGTTCGGATTACTGTAACATGTTCTATGTGGGGCTGCCTTCAAAAACTGTTTAGGAATTTCAGCTGGACCAGAATACTGCAGCCAGACTGCTGACTAGGGATGTACGAAAGTCACTTACCTTTTCGCAGGGGTGATTTGCAGCGGGGGGGAGGCGCTCCGCACCTCCCCCCGAAATCCTAACCTGGCCAGCTCTGCTCTGCGGCCACTCTGCGGAACCACCGGCCACGTGCATTTGCAGGTGTCTGGAGCCTGCGGACGCAAATGGCGGCGGCTATGGCGGCCGCCATTTGCGTTCATGTTTTTGGCCGTGATAGGCTACGTAAATATTTACGTAGCCTATCATGGCGAAAGACCAGGGCGCAAATGGCAGCCGCTACACCATTTCCGCCCCTGTTTTTTTACCGTGATAGGCTACGTAAATATTTACGTAGCCTATCACGGCAAAAAAACCAGGAACGCAAATGCCGTTTGCATTTAGGCTACGGCGGCCACCATTTGCGTTACCTTTTTTTGCCGTGATAGGCTATGTAAATATTTATGTTTTACAGAAAGTCATAAAGAGCCCTTTACGCCTGTAATCTTGAGTCATTGCCCCTTTAAGGCAGCCACAGATGCAACTTGAGATATGTGGAAGTAACCCTGAGCTGCGACTGTGTGCACAATTGCAGTTTGGTAAGGGGATGGATGGCCTTGCGGCACTTCCCACCAGTTGCCCAGCAGGCAAGCGAGCAGGTGGCTGGAAGGGAGTCCATCGAACTCCACTCCCTGCTCAGACTCCCACACTATCTCTACCGGCAAGGGGTGCAGCTGGCTGGCGCAACACTAGCAGGGAGACAGAGCTCCACAGCAGGACCCTCTCACACTTTTTTTCAAGGCATGAGTGGGTTTCAGTGAATACAGCAAAAGTAACTACCCCGCCCCCCCCAAATACAGCAAAAAGGCAACCCAACAAAACAACAATAAATCAATGAGAACAGCATTCAAATATTATCCACTACAACAGGGGTGGGCAAACTTCCCTCCCCAAGGGTCACACAGAAAGCAAGGTGGAGGGTCAGGGACAACACACATGCAGACCTACAAGACAAGCACACGCATACACACACACACACACACACACACACACTGCCCCCCCCCATCCTAATCCAGATTGCTGGAAGGAAGAAGAGGCTTTAACCTCGAACTCCTCCCAGCGATCCTGAGCAGGGTCCCTGGGAAGAAGGTGAGGTTAAACCCTCATGCCAGCAACCTTGCTTGAGATTGCTGGGATGGGGTGGGGTTAAAATCTCCCCTCCATCCTGGCAGTCTTGAACCAGATGGCTGTGAGGAGGTGGAGGCCCTGCTACCAGTGAGCCTGCTACTGGTGGGAAAGAAGATGCACAGGGATGACTCTTCTTGCACTTCCTCTTTCCCAGCAAGATCAGGCTTCTGGTAGCTGGCCACACAGCTGATCGGGAGGCTGATCCTACTGGGAAAAAGGTGCACAGGGATGGTGCTCCCCACGTGACCCGTTACTTGCCCACCCATGCATTAAAATCTTGAACAGATAAAACAATCTTCACCTGTTACCGAAAAGCTGACAACCTAGCTGTCCTTGGGGAAAATATTTAACTATTGGGCTGCCACCACTGAAAAGGCTCTGTCTCCAGTTGCCAGCCACCTAATCTCTGAAGGTAGGACGACCCAGAGGAGATTCCTTGATCTTAACAAATGGGCAGCTTCATATGGATAGGTTCATATAGGTTCATAGATGTGGGTTTGGCCCATACCTGAAAACCTGTTTCTGTCCTGTTGACCTAGCAGGAGGAGAGCAATGCTATTTTTTAAAACAGTGATCCGAAATGCAAGCCACCATGAATGCAACATCCCTTCACTGCAATGGGAGCCCTGTACAAGCCCAGTTGAAACAAATTACACAGTTAGTGGAGCAGACAGCTTGGCAGATTATTTGTAGGCATTTTGGGGTTGGTGAGAGGCACGGGTTTATTTTAGATGTACATTTTATGTGTGTTTTTACTGAGTTCTGCATTTTTTATTGGTATCTGTTCTGGGCCAAATGAGATAGGGCAACCTGGAAAGTGGATTTGTAAATAAAATGAACAAAGACACCATCAGCTCGACTGAAAAGAGAGGTTTGGGTCCAAGTATTTCCATCCAATGACATTATTCTGCAATGCATGCCAAAGAAAAGGAAGGAACATGCCTGAAGCCGAGGAATAAATGTGTAAATATCTTGATAATTCCCTTGTCTTGATTCATGCTTAAGGCTTCCTTGGGCTCCTACTGGGATTGGATATATCCTCCTAAACATTCTCCCTCCACAAAGATATATAAATTAAAAGTGACACTGGATTATGTCAGCTAAATACTTGTTGGGTTTATTTTTGTTATGACCTTCTAGGATCAGGATTATGTTTTGATAGAAGTTCTTGTGTTGGAAGGATATCAGTTGTAAAGTCTTGGATTGTTGAGGAAATCGCTAGTTCAGCAACCTGACCTTCCTCCTTTACTCTGCTTGATTAAAAGGCCCCAGGGCACAGTTGAAAGTACTGACCTGTACATTGTTAGTGGAAGGAGCTATGAGGTGAAAGATCTGCCTGTTTTCCAGCCTTGTGCTTGTGAGATTGGAGACCAGGGATCTATTTTATAAAAAATCTTGATTTTTAGGGCATATACGTAAAGGTTCAAGAGTTAAACCCCAAATTAATGAAAAGTGCACAATGACAAAATCCAGCATGTTATCCATAATAAGCAGGAGTTCAGGGGAGAGGGAGTACAAGAATTATTTTGCAAAGACTTGTAAAAATTAAGCTGATTTGCAAAGTTGTACTTGTAACATTGGTCAGGGATCAGATGCATAGCCATTCATATGAAGGGCTCCTTGGGGTTCACAAGAGGTTAGGGAACCCCAAAGCATGCACCACCTCACAGGTCTATTAGGAGGGGTCCAACAGAAATGTCAGTATTTCCTATTTTGTTTTGAAGTTGGCCAAAAGGAAGCATATGATAGCTTCCTGCTCTAACAACGTTTCGACCTGGTTTTCCGGAGCAGCTAGTACAAGGATAAAGGCTTATGCTAAACTGTATTCTGAATCCTGCCCCCTACCCCCATCTCTTCTACTAACTCTGTATTAATTTATTTTTTTGTTATATTTCTATTCTGCCTTTTCCTCAAAGAGGCTCAAGGCAGTGTACATGATCCTCCTCCTCTCCGTTTTCTCCTCACAACAACCCTGCGAGGGAGGTTAGGCTAAGAGTCAGTGACTGGCCCAGGGTCACCCAGGGGCCATCTACATGACACCGCTTTCAACCTTCATTCCATCATACTCATAACTGCGCAGAATTGCAGCCGCAAATTAGCTTCTGCTGTGGGGTACATGCACGATTTACTGCAGACTTCTCCAACAAGGAAATCTGCTGTGCCCTGACACATAGCTGTTGAAGTGAAGCAAACTGCGGCAGTTGTGTTGCCTTTTTTTTTTTTACCATTATATTTAAATGCGCAGCTGCACAGGCACATGAGAGTGGGGGTGTGACACTTTGGATTTTAGTGGCTGTTTTGGATATTAGGGGTCCTTTTGTGTCTGTCCATTCCTCATTAGGTAAAATGTGGGTGGTCTGCTCCTTCCTTACCATGCCAACTGTTTGGCAGTTCTCTAGCCTGAGACCCTTGCGATGGTTCACACATGGCAAGGCGTGTGCCCATGAGAGGTACGTGCCCACCCATCATTCCAAAATGGTGGCTGGAGCGAAGCTGGTCCTGGACCTTCTGCTCCCCCAAGACCCCCCCGGCCCTTGGCCACTGACTCCAAAGCAGCCATTGTGAAGATATGAAGCTGTGAAGGTGTGCGAAAGTGTGGATGAAGAAATGAGCATGCTTTCCCCGTGCCTCTGTAACTGTGCAGCCAAGAAGGAACAGGGAGGAGTGAAGAGGTGTCACAGAGCGACACAAGCACTAGGCACGCCTACCACACACCCACCACAAAATGTGAAGTCAGTTCAGGGAAGGGACAGACAGTGTGCAACCACAGGAAACCCGCAGCAAACAAAAAACATTGCAGCAAAATACATCTTTGGAAATCCGCATTTTCCAGGTGAAAACCACGGTTAGGCTGTGAAGTGAAGACTACGTCATAGTCCTGAAGGACCTCGAATCACAGTGGCCCTGGAATAAATGGCTCACGTAGACGGGGCCCCAGTGAACTTCATGGCAGAATCAGGAATGGAACCCAGGTCATCCGAGTCCCTGTCCAACACTCGAACCAGTACACCACCCTGTAGTGTTTTGTCTGATACCAGCATTTGAGTTTAAAGGTGGAAATGGACAAATAGAAACTGCTCACAGATGTTCAACTTGGGTACAGATGTTCAAATGGAGGAAGGATTGCAGGCTTAAACCCCAATTCATTCACATTCACTTGAACATTATTGTTATTATTATTACCATCATTAGCTTCATCTTATCATCAATATTTATTTACCACTTCTCACTGAACAAATCCCCGAGCAGTTTACAAAGGAATACAAAAACTACACAACAGTTTTATATTAGAGGTTGGTTCAAATGTAGCTCATGGCTGGAGAAAAGCCAAAATAAATGCATAAATGTTCAATGAATGCCTAAAACATGCCAGCATTGAGGCCTCACATACCTCAGAGGGGACATCATCCCATGGGGTGGGCACCACTATTGGCATCTCCATGTCATTGCCAAACAGTAATCCAAAGGCCACAGTATGGACAACAGGGTCTCTCCTGAAGATCACAGTTGGAGGTTGGTACAAGGCAGGCATGGGCAACTTGTGGCCCTCCAAATGTTTTGGCTTGCAACAACCATCAGCCATAGCCAGCATAGCCAGTGGTGAGGGATTATGGGAGTTATAGGTGAAAACATCTGAAAGGCCAGAAACTGCCCACCCCCAGTATAGAATGAAAGTAGAACTAGAAACTAGCTTCTTTGCTCTCAATCTCAACTTGCTCTCTTTCTCTTATATTAGCTCTCCACACCATTCATATTACCTCCTCCCTCTACCACAAAGCTCTGCTCCCACCCAGGCACAGCAAACAAAATGTGTCATCTAGCCTTCCCCAACCTGGACCCCTCCAGATGTGTTGGACTAGGGCATGTTTAGCCTTGAGAAGAGAAGACTGAGGGGAGATATGATAGCGCTCTTCAAGTACTTGAAAGGTTGTCACAGAAAGGAAGGCCAGGATCTCTTCTCGATCATCCCAGAGTGCAGGACACAGAATAATGGGCTCAAGTTACAGGAAGCCAGATTCCGTCTGAACATCAGGAAAAACTTCCTGACTGTTAGAGCAATAGGACAATGGAACCAATTACCTAGGGAGGTAGTGGGTTCTCCCACACTTGAGGCGTTCAAGATGAGGCTGGACAGCCATCTGTCAGGGATGCTGTGACTTGGATTCCTGCATTGAGCAGGGGGTTGGACTTGATGGCCTTGTAGACCCCTTCCAACATAGAATTCTATGATTCTATGACTACAATTCCCATAATCCCCCACCCAGCATAGCTATTACACTTTTTTACCAGTTCACCAACAGCCATCTTTTTTTGCCTGATCATCCCTGGTGGGAGTTTAGCCCCCTGGCCAATTTTAAGGGGATGCTCTAGCCTTCCTCTTCCAGGCTTCTGGCAGAGGGGGCACCTGTCACATATTCAAGTAAATGTGAGGACATGATCTGGGGCATGACCCGGAAGAGTGCTAATGCTGGTTTGGCTAGCTATCAGCACAGCCTCCTTTCCCCCACTCCACACATTCAGGGAACATAGGGAGGATAACAAGTGAAAAGGGGTATGTCTTTTTTCACTAGAGAGCCAGTGTGGTGTCAGGGCTGGAGTGTTGGACTGGGTCTCAGGAGATCGCAGTTGTAGTCCCCACTCAGCCATTGAGCTCATTGGGTGACTTCGGATCAGTCACTAACCCTCAGCCTAACTACTTGACAGGGCTGTTGTGAGGATAAAATGGAGAGGAGGACCATGTAAGCTGCCTTGGGTTCCTTGCAAGAGGAAAAAAGTGGGATATAAATGTAATAACTGTAATGAATGAATGAATGATGCTGCAGGCATCTTTTCAGTAGCGGCCACCATTTGCGTCCCTGTCTTTCTATGTAGATACTTACGCAGTCTATCATGGCTTGGCAGGGACGCAAATGGCGGCTGGCATAGCGGTCAGCCCGGCAGTGGCCGGAAGGCGACCCGGAGCTGCCGCCAGAGCTGCTGCCAGAGCCGCTCCCGGAGCCAGGTAGGCTCCATCCCGGGGGGATTCCGCGGGGTGGCGGGGGGGGATTGCTCCATTCCGCCATGTACTCCGGGGGGTCAGATTCTAAAGAATCCGGCCTCACTGGAATCCATGGCGGAATTCTCCAACATCCCTAATTGGGACCAATGCTTTTCAACCGTTCGTAAAGTGGTGGCATCTCAGGTGCTCTTGAATGAAATTGATTATCTGGATCCATTCCAGTCTGGATTCAGGTCTGGTTTTGGGCCAGAATCAGCCTTGGTCGCCATGATGGATGACCTTCATTGGGAGATGGACAGGGGGAGTGTAACCCTGTGACTTCTTCTTGATCTCTCAGCAGCTTCTGATACCGTTGACCATGACATCCTCCTGGACCGCCTCCGGGAGTTGGGAAATGGAGGCATTGTTCTACAGTGGTTCAACTTGCACTTGCAGGGTCAGTTCCAGAGAACAACATTGTGTGACTGCACATCAGCCCCATGTCAGCTGAACCGTGGGGTACCACAGGGCTCCATCTTGTCCCCAATGTTATTTAATATCTATACGAAGCCATTGGGAGCAGTCATCAGGAGATTTGGGGCAAGGTGTTACCAGTAGGCTGACAGCACCTAGCTCTGTTTCTCTGTAACATCTGAATCGGGAGAGGCCATGCATGTTCTGAACCAGTGCCTGGATGCAGTTATGGCTTGGATGAGGGCCAATAAACTGAGGCTGAACCTGATAACACAGAGGCCCTATGGGCTGGCAAATGCCAGGTCCAGGAATTGGGGTGTTTGCCTGTTCTGGATGGGGTTGCACTCCCTCTGAAGCAGCAAGTCTGTAGTTGAGGGGTGCTCCTGCATCCATCTTTGTCACTGGAGGCCCAGGAGGCCTCAATGGCCCAGAGCGCCCATTACCAACTTCGGTTGGTACGCCAACTACATCTATACCTGGATAGCAATAGCCTAACCAGGGTGATCCATGCACTGGTGACCTCACAATTAGACTACTGCAATGCACTTTATGTGGGGCTACCTTTGTGCATGGTTCAGAAGCTACATCTAGTGCAGAATGCAGCAGCTAGAGTGCTTACTGGGACACCTAGCTATGCTCACGTAACACCTGTGTTAAAAGAACTGCACTGGCTGCCTATTAGCTACCGAGCCATGTACAAGGTTATGTTATTTTCATTCAAAGCTCTAAACCACTTGGGACCAGGACATCTAGCAGATTGCCTTCCCTTATATATACCCAGGCAATATTTCAGACCATCAGAGGAGGCCTTGCTGGTCATTCCAAAACAAAAGGAATGTCGCCATGAGGAACCCTGACAGCAGACCTTCTCTGTAGCGGCACCCACCCTCTGGAAAACCCTTCCCCATCCCCATGCAGTTTGGGAGGCAGAAAATGTGGCATCTTTCAAACGCCTCCTAAAAATGCACCTTTTCACCCAGGCTTTCCCTGGGCTGTAACTGCTGTTGGGTTTTACTTTGGTTTTACATGCTACTTTTAAACTTTTAAGTTTTATATTATGTTCTATCATGTTGTATTTTATGGATTTAATTGTTGTGAACTGCCCAGGGAGCCTCGGCTGTTGGGCAATATAGAAATGTAAAAAATAAATAAATGATCTGGAATTAGGAGTGAGCTGTGAAGCGGCCAAGTTTTCTGATGGCACCAAATTATTTAGGGTGGTTAAAACAAAAAGGATCCAAACAGATCTCTCCAAATTGGGAGAATGGACATTAAAACTGCAAATGCAGTTCAATGTAAGTGAGCGTAAAGTGATGCACACTGGGGCAAAAAATCCCAACTTCAAGTATAAGCTGATGGGATCTCAGCTAGTGGTGACTGACCAAGGGAGAGATCTTGGGGTTGTGGTGGACAGCTTGACGAACATGTTGATCCACTGTGCAGCTGCTGTGAAAAAAAGGCAAATTCCATGTTAATTAGGAAAGGAACTGAAAATAAAACTGCCAAGATCATACTCACCTTACACAAATCTGTGGTGTGACCACACTTGGAATAGTTTGTACAGTTCTGATCACCATACTTAAAAAAGGATATTGTAGAGTTGGAAAAAGTGCGGAAAGGGGTAACTTAAATTATCAAGGGGCTGGAGCAACTTCCCCATGAGGAAAGGTTACAACAGCTGGGATTGTTATGCTTTGAAAAAAGGCGAGTAAGGGGAGACATGAGAGAGGTCTACAAAATTATGCATGGTGTGGAGAATGTGGATAGGGAGACATTTTTCTCCTTCTCTCATAGTACTAGAACCTGGGGTCATTCCCATGAAGCTGACTGGTGGGAGATTCAGGACAAATAAAAGGAAGTACTTCTTCACACAGTGCAGAGTTAAACTATGGAATTCATGTCCACAAGATGTAGTGATGGCCACCAATTTGGATGGCTTTAAAAGAGGATTAGACAAATTCATGGAGGAGAAGGCTACCAATGGCTACTAGTCCTGATGAATATATGCTACCTCCAGCATCAGAGGCAGTTAGCCTATGTACACCAGTTGCTGGGGAACACAGGTGGGAGGGTGGTGTTGCAGTCATGTCCTGCTTGTGGTTTCCCACAGGCAGCTAGTTGGCCACTGTGTGAACAGAATGCTGGCCTAGATGGACCCTAGGTCTGATCCTGCATGGCTCTTCTTATGTTCTTTTGACAGCCACAGAACCTCATTGCAAAAACAATCTCAGCAGGATTAGAGATGATTACTGGGGAGAAAACTGAGTTGCTTAGCAGTGCTAGGCTGTTGTTTGAATACTGAAAAACAAGAAAGGCAAAAACTTTTTTGTTCCAGCAGGCCTTTGAGGACAGATAGTCTGGACCTGGAGAATATGATGGATTGGTACTATTGTTTATATTGTTGTTGTTTTTTAAGTTCTGATATTTTATACAATTTTAATAGGGATGTCAGAGAATTCCCCGACAGATCTTGGTGAGGCCGAATGCCAGTGCATTCGGCCCCCCGAAACCCATCGCGGAACGGCCTGCCCCCCCACCCCCCGCGAATCCCCCCCGGGATGAGACTTACCTGGGGCAGATGTTTCGGGCGGCGGCGGCTCCAGCAGTGGCTTCGGCGGCGGTGGCGGCTGGTCTTCCGACCAGCTGCAGCCACCGCCATTTGCAGTCTGTGTTTCCCCCCCCCCCAAAGACTTACGTAGCCTACCACGTCTGGGTAAAAAAAAACGCATACGCAGATGGCGGTGGCTACGGCCACTGCCATTTGTGTTCCTTATTTTTCGCCATCTTAGTCTACGTAAATATTTATGTAGACTAAAACGAAGACAAGAAAGGGGAATGCAAATAGCACCTGGTACGCTATTTGCGTTCCCCTTTCTTGTCTTCGTCTTAGTCTATGTAAATATTTACGTAGAATAAGATGGCGAAAAATAAGCAACGCAAATGGCAGTGGCCGTAGCCTCCGCCATTTGCGTACGCGTTTTTGTTTTTTGTTTTTTACCCAGAGCCTTCCACGGCCGGAAATCCGGCTGCAGATGGCAGCCGGCTGTTGAGGATTCCGGGGGGGAGGACCGGATCGCCTCCCCCCCGTCGAGGATTCCGGGGGGAGGGACGGAACGCCTCCCCCCTACACCATGAACAGAATCCGCGAAAAGGTAAGTGACTTTCGTACATCTCTAAATTTTAATATTATTGATGATTTAATTATATTTTTCACTTTTGTATATTTCTATTTATATGTTTTAACTGTATACGTTTTTAATGTTGTAAAGCTGCCTTGAGTCCCAGAATTGGGAAAAAGGCAGGATATAAGATGATGATGATGATGATGATGATGATGATGATGATGATGATGATGATAATAATAATAATAATAAATAAGGGCTAAACTACATACTGTGTTAAATGCATAGTGTGCAGCTGATCCTAACTTCTTCTTTCTTTAGTTTGGCATAAGCACATGGGTGCCTGATCCCCTTTTTTCTTTCCTTAGCTCCTATGCAGGGGTGGGGGGATTTAAGGGGAAGTTTTAACCCCCCCACCAACCCACCCACATGCAATGGTCTTAATCCAGTTTAGGGCCCCTCATTCTTGCATTAAAGTTTTTTTTAAAGTTAGGATCAGCAACACTCTATGCATTTAAGGTAGCATGTAGTTTAGCCCTAAGATTTATTGGTATTAGAGATGAATCCTGGAATGAAAATACCTGTATCAAAAAGAGAGTCACATTGTAAAGTAGGCTTACAAACGGAACAGGGGGGGAAATACTCCTGTGCCTTTAACTGTAGTACGTTTGTCCAAAAACAGCAGAGGACTGAAGCTTTCCACAACATAGAGATAAACCTTATCACCTGTTAATTGCTTCAGATCAAATTGCTGTTAAAGGTACAGCCACTGGGATCCCTCAAGTATCTGCAAACTTAATGAATGGTAATTTCTTAAGAGAGAGAGAAGAAGAAAAAAACCACCCATCCACCTACCCACAAAAAGAATTGTCTCTATAACAAATGTGGAAGAACCATACATGGAGGAAAAACACCTGGCTGCTATTGTGATTTCAGCCGTATTCCTAGAAGAACCACAAATATTTGGGGTCAGGTCTATTCTGTGAGGTCCTTTAAATGCTGGATTCTTGTTTTAAAAAATCTGAATTTAGTGCGTCATTCAAAGCCTCTCTAAATAACAGATAGAGTGTAAAGAATGCCTTTTGCATGGGAGTTTGTACCATTAGCAGAATCATTCAAAAATAAGGGTATTTTATGACAGTGTTTCAACACTGGAATTATGCATTTGCCTAAACTCTATCCAGACAACAGAACATAAACCCCCTTTGTATTCTTAGAACTGTGAGTGATTAACTTTGAGCAGACAATGCTCCCTTCTGGTCATGTAGAGGATTAAAAAAAAAGATCTCACATGAATATTATGACAATAAATCTTCCCGCTTTGATCCGAAACCACCATGTAGCCCTTGCAATAAAAAAGTACTGCAACTGTAAATTGAGTTGCATAATAGAGATTCTAGCGATGTAATTAATTTTTAGTTGCTAGTGTCATTTTTAAAGAAACTTATTCACAGGGACTAATGAGTTAGAGAGCTTCTGGCACTCAGTCATCAGCTGAATGCAACTTTTCCAGTTACATGATACATTTTTCATCAAAAAATATAGTGCTTAAGGAAATTCGCGCAATGGTGTCGAGCAGCCTTCCTCAACCTGGTGCCCTCCAGATGTGTTGGACTACAACTCCTATCATTTATGGCTGTGGATGATAGGAGCTGTAGTCCAGCACATCTGCAGGGTGCCAGGTTGAGGAAGAGTGATGCAGCAGATGGAAATATATTTCAGAGCAACACTTGTTGCTTCAAATTTTTATTTAAATTGTTTTATTGTGCCATTTGGTTTTAATTTTTGTGAACCGCCCAGAGAGCTTCGGATATTGGGCGGTATAGAAATGAAAGAAAGAAAGAAAGAAAGAAAGAAAGAAAGAAAGAAAGAAAGAAAATAAAGAAAACTTGCAATGCATCATATTCTATCTTAACGTGCATGGAACTGTAAGGCTCCAGGGGAATTAAACCAGGGAATCTGCGCAGGGGCATTCGTGGTGGGGGGGAGGTGCTCTGTCCCTCCCCCCGGAATCCTCCCTGGCTGGCTCCACTCTGCGGCAGCTCCGTCCGCAGCTGGAGTTCTGGTCATGGCTGGGCTGCTGCGGCCATAAATGGCGGCCGTAGTAGTGGCCGCCATTTGCATCCTTCCTAGGGATGTCAGAGAATGTCTTGCTAGGGATGTCAGAGAATTCCACGGCGGATCTTGGTGAGGCCAAATGCCATTGCATTTGGCCCCCTGAAATCAGTTACGGAACGAAGCCCCCGCCCCCCCAACCAATGAAAGGCGCGCGGGACAAAGTCCCCGCCGCCTCCAACCCACAAAAGGCGCGCAAAACGGAGCACTTACCTGCTCCCGTTCGCGCTGCTTTGCAAATGGCGGCCGTCCTGCGGCCACCATTCGCTTCCTCCTCTTCATAACCATGATAGGCTACATAAATACTTACGTAGCCTATCACGGCTAACTCAGGGATGCCATTTGCGCTGGAGTCACCGCCGCTGGAGTCACTGCCGCCGCCACATCCGCCCCAGGTAAGTTCCGTCGCGGGGGGATTTCGCGGGGGGCGGGGGTGGGAGGCCGTTCCATCATGGATTCCTGGGGGAGAATCCAGCCTCACTGGAATCTGTGGCGGAATTCTCTGACATCCCTAATTGCACCTGGGACCTCCTGCATGCGAAGCATGTGCCTGCTAAGCATGTGGATACTAAGCATGTGCTGCTGTATGGCCACTGAGCTCTATGGCCTTTCCTGTAAGGTCACGTGTCACAAAAAAGAGGACACAGATTTGCATTGCAATTCTATACACTAAATGATAGGTATACATGCGGATTTAGAAATAGCTATTATAATTTAAATAGAAATGCAACACATAGTGGGGAAGACTGTGAGTGGGCGGCTTGTGTGCCTGCTCAGTCTGCTGTCCAGGAGCTAACGGTGGATCGGTAACTTCACAGCCCCTGCTCTCCCTTCTTATGATCCAGTCTAGTTTCAGCTACATCATCTGTCTCTGGCCCTTTGGATCCTAGCCTGCCTGGTTTAGAAGCTAACCTTGGCCCACCTCTGAATCTGATGGACCCTGAAGGGGTTCTGCAGCAGCTGTGCTTACTACTGCCATTTCCCCACTTCCAATATGGTGGTGGGGACATCACTCATGGATACCTCTTGTGAAGGGAGGAAGGGGAATGCCCTTGCTCCCAGTGGCGTAGGCAGGGCAGGGACAAACAATTACCCGTGTAGGGTGCCACCACCCTTATGTCCACCTCAGCCTGAGCAAGGGGACTCTCAGACCCTACAGGATACTCCTAGGCCTTAAGAAATAAGGGTCCAAGCTGGCACCCTCTATTTCAAGCCCGAGGCGGCCGCCTAAAACTTTAAACAGTAGCCAAACAGCAGGCTCTGGATTTAGTACCAAGCTTTACTTGGAAGGAAGCAAACACAACTCTTGAGGTAGGTGTTAAGTTTATTTACATAAGGAAAAGGGAATAAAAAGGCAGACAAGAAGCAGAGTAATGTTTGGAAACAAAACTTCAGGCAGAAAATAACAGAAGTTGCCTACACCTGTCTCCACATTATGTTATGTATTTATGTATTTATTTAATTTCTATGCCACCCAATAGCCGAAGCTCTCTGGGCAATTCACAAACATTTTTAAAATTTCCTCTCCCACGTAATGCCCCCCCCATGAACATGCGCACACACACACCTAGGCACACGTGCACACACGTTCCTAGGCACAGGTCTTCAATAGGACAGGGACCCCAAAAGGTGATGCTCAAAGTCACAAGACAAAAGCAAGATGAAAGATGAAGACAAAGGACAGTTTGAGCCCCCACTCTTTTATCCTCTGATAACTTCTTGTCTGGATTACTGCAATGCAGTATACATGGGGCTTCCTTTGAAAATGGTCCAGAAACTTCAGCTGGTTCAAAATAGGGCAGCAAGATTGTTAACAGGGACTGGTCAGCGAGCTCATATTACACCAGTAGTTTTCCAGCTGCACTGGCTGCCAGTCCATTTCTGGGACTTATTCAAAGTGTTGGTGTTAACATTCAAAGCCCTTAACAGCTTGAGGCCAGGTTATCTGAAGGATCGCCTCCTCCCATATGTGCCCGCCTGGACCTTAAGATCATCCTCAGCGGCCCTTCTCCCTGAGCCCCTGCCAAAGAAAGTGGGGCAGGTGGCTACTAGGAGGAGGGCTTTTTCTGCTGTGGCACCCCGGCTGTGGAATGAGCTCCCTGGTGAGGTTCGCCTGGCATGTATTCTTTATACTGTATAAAATATACTGTATTCTTTCTGGCTCCAGGTGAAGACCTTTTTATTTTTTCAGGCATTTTAGCATTTTAGCTTTCTAGACTTTTAGCTTTGCTGTTTTAAATCTGTATTTTAAATCGCTGCATTGCTGCTAGGTTTTATACTGGTTGTATTGTTATACTGTGGTTTTAATGTTTTATATATTTTATATTGTTTTATTGTGTGCTCTTTGGTTTTAATTTTTGTGAACTGCCCAGAGAGCTTCGGCTATTGGGCAGTATAGAAATAAATAAATAAATAAATAAATAAATCCTCAAGCCCCTGACGACTCTGAGGACACCTCTGTTAGCCAATCACAGGCTGGCTGGAACAGCATTCCCAAACGGGGGGGGGGGTGTTTCCCCATAGGAATGCATAGCAGCTGAGATCATTCAGTCCAATTAGCCAAGCCTTGCTCTGACTTGGAGCTAGAGACATCATAAGATAGCCCACACACAGGTGGTGGTACCACTACATGCAACTTCAGCCTGGCCAAATGGAGTCTTGCAGAGAGGGCACAATCCTAAGTAGATAGGCGGCCGCCTCCAACCTTGGAGGCAACCGCCTATCCAAAGCAAGGCAGGAGAGGCGGCACGGGGGGATCGTTCCCTCCGCGCCTTTCCTGCCTTGCTCTTTTTCACTAGACAGCCATTTTTGGTTGTCTAGTGGCTGGGGGGGGGGCGGCAGCTGGGAGAGGAAGATGCTGTATGACACATAGGATGTGTCGTATGCGCAGCTCCGCTCTCCCGACCCTGGAGTGCCCCCCCCAGCCCAGCCCCTTTTCAGTCGCTCTGCACTCATCTTCTAAGTGCGGAGGAAGGGGCTTCTCTCCATGCTGCCTCTGAGGTGGCGTGGACGAGAGGGGAGGTCAGACTTCCGGGAACCGACCTCAGAGAGCGCAGGTTGGTAGAACCAAAGGTAGGTTCCTGGAATAGCACATATCCTATGACAGTGTCTAGCGGGCCATAGGATTGCTCTCTCGAAGCCTAAAGAGAAAATGGGGGTTCTTGACACCTCTAATAAAGCACTAAAATAGGCCTGCACCACTGAATGTGACCTATAAATGGCAGCCCACCAGGGACTTGGTGAATATCCTGTTAAACCAGGGGTGGGTAACCTGTGGCCCTCCAGATGTTTTGGCCTACTACTCTCATGACCTCTCACCATTGGCTATGCTTACTAAGGGTGATGGGAGTTGTAGGCCCAAACATCTGGAGGGCCATAAGTTGTTCACCTGTCTGCCTCAGACTGCAGTAACAAGGGGTCTGTCAAGGACCTGGAAGGCCACACTATACATTATTGGTGGGGAGTGGGTTTTGGGGGGATTCTGTTTTGTTTTTAGGGGTGGGTAGCCTTCCTGATAGGTGGGAGCGAGGGGGCATGTGTCCACCTGATGGAGGCAGTGGGGGGAGCATTGGGGGCCAGAACTAGGGATGTCAGAGAATTTCGCCATGAATCTCGGGGAGGCTGAATGCCAATGCATTCGGCCCCCCGAAATCAGTGGCGAAACGGTCTGCCCCCCCCCCCCGGGAAGGGACTTACCTTCGGCAAATCTCCCTGGCGGCAGCGGCTCCGGTTCGGCGGCGGTTCGGCGGCGGTTCGGCGGCGGCAGCCAGTCTTCCAACCGGCTGCCGCCGCCGCCATTTCCAAGTTTAAAAAAAAAAAAAAAAAATTGATAGGCTACGTAAAGATTTACGTAGCCTATCACGGCTAGATTCTTAAAAAACACCGTGATAGGCTACATAAATCTTTACGTAGCCTATCACGGCTGAGTTAAAAAAAAAAAACCCGCGCGTATGCAAATGGCGGTGCCCATGGGCGCCGCCATTTGCGTTCCTTATTTTGGCACGTCTAGTCTACGTAAACATTTATGTAGACTACGGCGAAAATAAGGGGAATGCAAATAGCGTAGCGTCTACGCTATTTGCGTTCCCCTTATTTTCGCCGTAGTCTACGTAAATGTTTACGTAGACTAGACGTGCCAAAATAAGGAAAGCAAATGGTGGCGCCCATGGGCGCCGCCATTTGCATACGCGTGGTTTGTTTCTTTTTAACTCAGCCGTGATAGGCTACATAAACATTGATGTAGCCTATCACGGCTGACTGCAGGGACGCAAACGGCGGCGGCTACGGCCGCCGCCATTTGCAGACCCGGCTGGCTAGGATTCGCGGCGGGAGGGACGGGGCGCCTCCCCCCCGGCCAGAATTTCGGGGGGAAGGGATGGGGCACCTCCCCCTGACCAGAAATTCAGGGGGGGGGGACGGAGCGCCTCCCCCCCACCGCGAATCAAATTTCGTAAAAGGGAAGTGACTTTCGTACATGCCTAGCCAGAACATACCGAGGCTGGGCGGCAGGCACTGGCGGAGTGCTAGGGGCAGGCCATGCCCGGTAAGGGGAACAAGGGGGAGATGTATAATATCTGTCCCCTGTTCCAGGCCTGTCCAAAGCCAAAGGATGGCTGGGGGAGGCATGACTCCATCTTCTGGCCTTCGTTTGCTGCTCTGCAATGCCAGGTCTGTTACCCAGAAAACATCCCTCATCCATGACATGATCCTGGATGAGGGTGCAGACCTGGCATGTATTATGGAGACCTGGCTGGCTGAGGCCGCTACTCCAACTCTGGTGGCCATGTGTCCAGCCAGATTTTAGTATGCACAGCAGCCGAGGGCTGGGGATTGGGGAGGGGGAGTGGCTGTTATCTACCGAGAGTCCTTGGGTTTCACCAGACCCCCTGTCCGGGAGACCAAGGTTGCTGAGTGCATGTACTGGAGGTTGGGCCTGAAGGGCACTCTGGGGATTCTTCTTGTGTACCGTCCACCCCACTGCACAACTGACTCCTTGGCTGAGGTGCTTGAGGTGTTCTTTGATGTGCGTGTACAGTCCCCTAGCTCACTGGTGTTGGGGGACTTCAGTGTACATTCAGAGGCTGTCCTCATGGGGGCACCTCGGGACTTCATGGAGACCATGGCTTCCTGGGAACTGCACCCAATTCCAACTGGGCCCACCCATGTAGCCGGTCAATATTATATCTTGTGTTTGTTTCTGGAGAAGTAGGGAGTGATCTGGAAGTCAGGGGTATATCCACCACCCCCTTGTCATGGTCAGATCACTATCTGGTGATGTTGGACTTCTCGGTTCCACAACCCCACCACAGGGGTGGAGGACCCATTAAAATGGTTCACCCTAGGTGTCTTATGGATCGGAATGGATTCCTAAATGCGCTTGGGGATTCTCTGGAGCACGCCAACGGCCACTTGGTTGATACCCTGGTGGGTGGCTGGAATGCCACAATCACTGGGGCATTAGATCGGGTGGCTCCGAAACGCTCTCTCCCCCTGAACAGGGCTCGGACTGCACCATGGTTCAATCCGCAATTACGAGCTCTGAAACAGGAGGTGAGATGGCTAAAGTGGCTGTGGCGGAAGTAGGGATGTACGAAAGTTCCGCCATGGATCTTGGGTAGGCCGAATGCCAGCGCATTCGGTCCCCCGAAATCGGTGGCGGAACGGCCCCCCGCCCCCCCCAGATGGGACTTACCTTAGGCGGATCTTCCTGGCGGCGGCGGCTCCAGTTCAGAGCCACCGCCGCCGCAATTTCCAAGTTAAAAAAACAAAAACAAAATGTGATAGGCTACGTAAAGATTTACGTAGCCTATCACGGCTAGATTAAAAAAAAAACCACTGTGATAGGCCACGAAAATGTTTACATAGCCTATCACGGCTGAGTTAAAAAAAAACCCCAAAAACGTGCGTACGCAAATGGCGGCGCCCATGGGTGCCGCCATTTGTCTTCCTTATTTTGGCACGTCTTAGTCTACGTAAACATTTACGCAGACTAAGACGGAGAAAATAAGGGGAACGCCAATAGCGTAGTGTCTACGCTATTTGCGTTCCTTATTTTCGCCGCCTTAGTCTACGTAAATGTTTACGTAGACTAAGATGTGCCAAAATAAGGAATGCAAATGGCGGCGCTCATGGGTGCCGCCATTTGCGTATGCGCGTGTTTTTCTTTTAATTAGCCGTGATAGGCTACGTAAACATTTACGTAGCCTATCACGGCTGACTGCAGGGATGCAAACGGTGGCGGCTATGGCCACCGCCATTTGCGTCCCTGCTAGCCAGCGGCCAGATGTCTGGCTGCTGGCGGAGCTGGCCGGCGGCTCCGCAGAATCCCTGCAGAGTGGAGCCGGCTGGCCAGGATTCCGGGGGGGAGGAACAGAGCGCCTCCCCCCCAGCCAGGATTTCGGGGGGAGGGACGGAACGCCTCCCCCCCAGCATCAGCATAATCCGTGTACATCCCTAGGCGGAAGTCTCGCTCCAAAGATGATCAGACACGGGCTAGAGCTGTATCTTCAGCCTATCACGTGGTGGTGATAAGGATGGACGAAAGTCCCTTGCCTGGGCCCGCAGCTGTTTTCGGTGGGGGGGGAGGCACCCCATCCCTCCCCACCGAAATTCTGGCCGGGGGGGAGCGCCCCGTCTCCCCGGCCGCGAAATAAAAAAGTAAATTGTAAAAAACAAAACAAAACACGTGATAGGCTACGTAACGATTTATGTAGCCTATCACGGCTAGATTTTCAAAGTCAGCCGTGATAGGCTATGTAAAGATTTACATAGCCTATCATGGCTGACTTTGAAAATCTAGCCGTGATAGGCTATGTAAATCGTTAACGTAGCCTATCACTTTTTTTTTCAATTTTACTGAAATTTTTTGGTCAGAAGACCGGCCGCCGCCCCCGCCATCACCAAAACGCCGCCAAAACGCCGCCGGTACCTGCCGCCGAGAGGGACATTCGCAAGAGGTAAGTCCCATCCCGGGGGGGGGGGGGTCGGAGAATTTCCCCACTAATTTCGGGGGGCCGAATGCGTTGGCATTCGGCCTCCCAGAGATTCGTAGAGAAATTCTCCGATATCCCTAGGTGGTGAAGGCAGCAAAAGAGGAATATTATGCTGCCTCTATTGCAACTGCAGAGTGCTGTCCCAAGAGGCTGTTCCAAGTGATCTGGAGCCTGGTCGGTTCAGTTGCTCCGGAACTGCTGGAGCATTCTAAGGCCTCCTGTGAGGCCTTGGCAAGGCACTTTTCAGATAAAATTGATCAGATCAGGAGTGTTGTTCCGTGCGCTGTAGATACAGTTAGTGAGCAAGAGGCGGTCTGTGGTAAACCGGTTTTGTGGGATCGGTTCCAGCTTCTTCCTTCTGATGAAGTGAACAAGGTGCTTTCATCTGTATGGCCAACCACCTGCTTACTTGATCCTTGCCCATCTTGGCTCATTATGGGCTGCAGAGAGAGATTGGGTGAGGGGATCAGGCCGGTGATGAATGCGTCCCTTGAGGAGGGAGTGATGCCATCAGCCCTCAAAAAGGCAGTAATTAAGACCACTCTTAAAAAAGCCCTTGGATCCCCAAGTTTTGAACAACTTTCGCCCAGTCTCGAAACTGCCATTTTTGGGCAAGGTGATTGAGTGGGTGGTGGCAACGCAGTTGAAGGCACACTTGGAAGAAGCTGATTATTTAGAACCATTTCAGTTGGGCTTCAGGCCTGGACATGGGACAGAAACGGCCCTGGTCGCCTTGGTGGATGATATGAGGAGAGCTCTGGATAGGGGCGAATGCTCCTTCCTTGCTCTCGTCCTCTCAGCAGCTTTTGATATCATTGACCATGGCATCCTCCTGGACCGCCTGGAGGGATTGGGCATTGGAGACACCATATTGTGGTGGTTCCAGTCCTTCCTCTCTGGCAGGTACCAGAGGGTAGCACTGGGAGAGGAGGTTTCGGACCCATGGCTGCTCACTTGTGGGGTGCCACAGGGTTCTATCCTCTCCTCGATAGTATTTAACATCTATGTGAAGCTGCTGGGGGCGATCATCAGGAGGTTTGGGGTGCGGTGTCATCAATATGCGGATGACACGCAGCTCTACCTCTCGTTCAAATCTTCACCAAGGTTGGCCGTAGAATCCCTGTCCAAATGTCTGGAGATGGTGAGTGGCTGGATGGGGAGGAATAAGCTGAAGCTGAACCCTGACAAGTCCGAGGTAGTTTTGGTGGGAGACAAGAGGAGGTTGGGGGTTGTTGACCTGGTGTTGAATGGGGTATGGCTACCCTTGAAAGACCAGGTCCGCAGCCTGGGGGTCATTGGACTCCCAGCTGTCCATGGAGGCTCAGGTGTCAGCTGTGAGCCGGACAGCGCTGTACCAACTCCACCTGATACAGCAGCTGTGCCCCTACCTTCCCGACCATCTGCTCCCATTGGTAGTGTACATGCCCTGGTCTCCTCTCATCTAGACTACTGTAATGCGCTCTACGTGGGGTTACCCTTGAAGATGGTTTGGAAGCTGCAGCTGGTGCAGAACGCGGCAGCTCACTTGATTAAAGACAGCCGCCGGTGAGATCACATCACTCCAGTGCTGAAGGAGTTGCACTGGTTACCAGTTGTTTTCCAGGCCAAATTCAAAGTGTTGGTTTTGACCTTTAAAACCCTATATGGTTCTGGCCCAGCCTATCTTAAGGAGTGCCTCCAGTAACACCAGACAGGCCACTTAACAAGATCAGCCTTGGATGGCCTTCTCTCTGTCCCGTCAGCCAGGACAGCCAGATTGGTGGAGACGAGGGAGAGGGCCTTCTCTGTGGTGACCCCCACTTTGTGGAACTCCCTCCCTAGGGAACTCCGCCATGCCCCCTATTTAATGAGCTTCTGCCATGCATTGAAAACTTGGTTGTTCAGGCAGGCATTTGGGGGGGGAGGGTATTTTTAGAAATATGATGTTTTTAATGTAGAATTTTATTGTTTTAAACTGTTTCTAATATTGTACATCACCCAGAGTGGCTGGGTGACCAGCCAGATGGGTGATTAATAAATTTAATAAATAAATAAAATATGATTAGTGGGATACATTAGGCTTGGTGGATTACTCCCAAGGTGACCATTTATGAATTGCCAAAAAAGAGGAAATGCATCACCCTCAAAGAGGACAAAATTTGCATAAAATTTACATATGCTCATTTATAAGTATAGATACAAATTTCGAAATTATTATAATTGAAATAGAAATACAGTACATCTCACCATAGTGGATGAACACTGTGACCAGGTGACTTGTGTGCCTATTGGGCCTGCTAATTGTCAATGGGCAACAGTTTTCAAGGTTCATTATCTTTAAACTGGATCCCTCAAGTAGAGGACTGTCCTCTGTAATAGAGGACAAATGGCTACCCTACCTAGTTGTGCAGGCCTGCACTATGAAAAAGTACCATTATTCCAACAGGAAAGAAACCCTTGTCTGGAAACATTATATATTGTGGCCGAAAGGGTTTATTTAAAGCATTTTATCACAGCCTAAAGTTAGTCCACTTGATTACACCTCATTAGAGCTGCATTTCTTCTTATGTACTAAGCAAGATTCTATCTGATACTAAACAGTTTGGAGGGTACTTATTTCTCCAGATGCGGAGAATAAAAGGGTCTGTATCCAATCACAGGTTTGATGTGAATGGTGTGTGGTGTGTACTTTCCCCTTGATACCTAAGCAGCTCCTAAATCCTGCTGTTCTTCCAATTAGCAGATGACAAGAAACAGACATCCTCCTGCCTACATGTGTCTGGTGGCAGATGGACCAAGCCACTAAATATCTGCAGCAGCTTAACTTTCATCTGTTTTGTTTGAAATGGGCCATACTGGCTGTTTCGCACCATGCCGTTCTAAATATATATATATATATATATATATATATATATAAAATCTGCGGTATACGAAACACATGAGGGTGGTCATGAACATAAAGATATAATACATGTGCATAATTAAAAAGGGGGTGGGGAAGAGAACAAAATCAGTCAGTAAATCACAGGAAAATGAAAATTGCTGTCAATAGCTATTTCAAAACAAGCAAACAAAAAAACCACACACGTAAGAATTATACTAGGGAAATTATGGAAGTCATGAAATTCTCTGAGATGTTGTATGCTTGGAGGGTTGGTCTTGATGTCCTTGTGGAGTCCCTTCCAATTGTGTGATTCTTGATTCTGAGATTTCTGTGAATGGGTTTTCTGTTGCCTGAGACATACCTGGTCAGAGTCTTGGACTTGTACTGGAAAAAGTGCCCAGCACTCTCCCTTAACAATAGCAATAGAAGCGGCCAGTAACTCTCAAAATGTGGGATGTTTTACTTCCTCCACCTTCTCCCCTCCCTTCTCTGGAGATGAAGTCATCAAGGTGTGTCTCTGGGAAGAAGCTGGCAGTTTGAGGAAAAGGTCTCAGACAGGATGGTGGTGATTACATTTAAATCCCACCTATTTTCCTCTTGCAAGGAACACAAGGTGGCTTCATTGTCCTCTTCCTCTCCGTTTTTTATCTTCTCAACAACCCTGTGAGGTAGGTTTGGCTGAGAGTCAGTGACTGGCCCAAAGTAACCCAGTGAGCTTCATGGCCATGTGGGGATTAGAACCTGGATCTCTTGAGTCCCATTCTGACACTCTAACCACTGTACCACACTGGATTGGAGAGAGAGAGGGCTGAATTAGAGCTCTGGAGGCAACTTTAGAGCACAAAAGTCCCCCCCCCCCAACCCCTAATGGAGCAAGATCAGCTGGAGATTGTTAATGCTGTGAACTTCCACCTTATACTCAACTGGTATATTTGCAAATAAATGCAAATATTACAGAAGCATTTATTCTAGTGATATCATTTAAAGGAAATCAAACCCTGGAGTAATCTTCGGACCCCTAAAATCTCACTGCTCAGTGAATTGAAATATAAGTAAAAAATATTCAGTTTGAGTGGCTGCATTACTGGATGCTGGTTTGTTTATTACATTTTTATGCCACCTGTTAGCCAATTCAATGAGAAAATCAATGTTCAACTTGTTCAGATAAATGGCAGCTTGAAATATGACTAAGGCTACATTCTTCCCTGGGAGTAAGCCCGATTGAACTCAAAGGGACTTACTTCTGTATAAATATGTATATAATTCCCCTTCATGGATCACTGCCTTGTTGTGGTGAAGGGGCTTGCATAACTCAATGAAGCCATAAGCTATGCCGTGCAGGGCCACCCAAGACGGACAGGTCATGGTGGAGAGTTCTGACAAAATGTGGTCCACTGGAGAAGGAAATGGCAACCCACTCCAGTATTCTTGCCAAGGAAACCCCATGGAACGTATCACAAGGCTAAAAGATATGACGCCGGAAGATGAGCCCCTCAGGTCGGAAGGTGTCCAATATACTACTGGGGAAGAGGAGAGGGAATTTCCAAGTAGCGCCAGAAGGAGTGAAGCAGCTGGGCCAAAGCCGAAGGGACACTCAGCTGTGGATATGTCTGGTGGTGAAAAGAAAGTCTGATGCTGTAAAGAACAATATTGTTTAGGAACCTGGAATGTAACGTCAATGAATCAAGGTAAGCTGGAGATAGGGGTGCACGAAAGTCACTTACCTGGTCTCACAGCTTTTCGCGGTGGGGGGGAGGCGCTTCGCTGCTCTCCCCACGAAGTTCAGGCCGGGGGGGAGGCTTCCCGCCTCGCCCGGCCGAAATTCAGGCCGGGGGGAGGCTTCCCGCCTCGCCCGGCTGAAATTCAGGCTGGGGAGGAGGCGCCTCGCTTAGCCCGGCCGCGAAATTAAAAGTTAAAAAGAAAAAAAAACGCCCCCGTGATAGGCTATGTGACGATTAACGTAGCCTATCACGGCTAGATCTGCAAAGTCAGCCTTGATAGGCTACGTAAATCGTCACGTAGCCCATCATGGGTGACTTAAAAAAAAAAAAGCGCGTATGCAAATGGCGGCCCCCATAAGGAGCCGCCATTCGCGTTCCTTATTTGGTCGCTGTAGTCTACATAAATCTTTACGTAGACTACGGCGAAAATAAGGGCAATGCAAATAGCATTGCCCTTATTTTCGCCGTAGTCCACGTAAAGATTTACGTAGACTACAGCGACCAAATAAGGAACAGGAATGGCGGCTCCCTATGGGGGCCGCCATTATCCGTACGCACTTTTTTTTTTAAGTCACCCGTGATAGGCTACGTGATGATTTACGTAGCCTATCACGGCTGACTTTGCAAATCTAGCCGTGATAGGCTACGTTAATCGTCACGTAGCCTATCACGGGGGCATTTTTTTTTCTTTTATTGGAATGGCGGCGGCGGCAGCAGGTCGAAAGACCGGCTGCCGCTCCCGCCCCGGACGAAGACCCGACGAACCGCTGGCCGGACCCGCCGCCGGGAGGGACATTTGCCAAAGGTAAGTCCTGTCACGGGGGGGGGGGGTGCGGGGTGCAGGGGGGGGTGCGGAGAATTTCTCCCCGAAACTTGTTCGGGGGGCCGAACATGTTGGCGCTCGGCCCCCCGAAGTTTCGGGGAGAAATTCTCCACCATCCCTAGGTGGAGATCTCATCATGACATGGCAAGATTGAACATCGACATCTTGGGAATCAGTGAACTAAAATGGACAAGCATGGGTGAATTTAATTCAAGTGACCATCATATCTACTAGTGTGGGCAAGAATCCCTTAGGAGAAATGGAGTAGCACTCATAGTCAACAAAAGGGTGGGAAAAGCAGTACTGGGGTACAATCTCAAAAATGATAGAATGATGTCAGTACGAATCCAAGGCAAACCATTCAACATCACAGTAATTCAGGTTGTGAATTACTGAAACCCGTGAAAGACCAGGTCCGCAGCCTGGGGGTCATTTTGGACTCCCAGCTGTCCATGGAGGCTCAGGTGTCAGCTGTGAGCCGGACAGCGCTGTAATGCGCTCTACGTGGGGTTACCCTTGAAGACGGTTCGGAAACTGCAGCTGGTACAGAACGTGGTGGCTCGCCTGATTAAAGGCAGCCGCCGGCGAGATCACATCACTCCAGTGCTGAAGGAGTTGCACTGGTTACCAGTTGTTTTCCGGGCCAAATTCAAGGTGTTGGTTTTGACCTTTAAAACCCTATATGGTTCCGGCCCAGCCTATCTTAAGGAGCGCCTCCAGCAGCACCAGACAGGCCGCTTAACAAGATCAGCCTCGGATGGCCTTCTGTCTGTCCCATCAGCCAGGACAGCTAGACTGGTGGGGACGAGGGAGAGGGTCTTTTCTGTGGTGGCCCCCAGTCTGTGGAACTCCCTCCCTAGGGAACTCCGTCATGCCCCCTCTTTAATGAGCTTCCGTCGTGCATTAAAAACGTGGTTGTTCAGGCAGGCATTTGGGGTGGGTTAGGGTATTTTAGGAAATGTTTTTATTGTAGAATTTTATTGTTTTAAACTGTTTTATTGTATGTTGTACATTGCCCAGAGTGGCTGGGTGACCAGCCAGATGGGCAATTAATAAATTTAATAATAAATAAATATAAATATAGGTCTATGCCCCAACCACTGAGGCCGAAGAAGCTGAGGTTGATCGGTTCTATGAAGACCTACAACACCTTCTAGAACTAACACCAAAAAAAGATGTCCTCTTCATCACAGGGGATTGGAATGCTAAAGTAGGAAGTCAAGAAATCACCAGGATAACAGGCAACCATGGTGTTTTGGTGTACAAAATGAAGCAGGACAAAGGCTAATAGAGTTTTGCCAAGAGAACACGCTGATCATAGCAAACACTCTTTTCCAACAGCACAAGAGGTGACTCTACATATGGACATCACCAGATGGTCAGTATCGAAATCAGATTGATTATGTTCTTTGCAGCCAAAGATGGAGAAGCTCTATACAGTCAGTAAAAACAAGACCTGGAGCTGACTGTGGCTCAGATCATGAGGGAAAACCACTAAACCATTCAGGTACGACCTAAATCATATCCCTGATGAATATACAGTGGAGGTGAGGAATAGATTTCAGGGATTAGACCTGATAGACAGAGTGCCTGAGGAACTATGGACGGAGGTCCGTAACATTGTTCAGGAGGCAGCAACTCAATCCATCCCAAAGAAAAAGAAATGCAAGAAAGCCAAGTGGCTGTCTGATGAGGCTTTACAAGTAGCTGAGGAGAGAAGGGAAGCGAAAAGCAGGGGAGAAAGGGGAAGATATATCCAACTGAATGCAGAGTTCCAGAGAATAGCAAGGAAAGACAAGAAGGCTTTCTTAAATGAACAATGCAAAGAAATCGAAGAAAACAATAGAATGGGAAAGACTAGAGATCTTTTCAAGAAAATCGGAGATCTCAAGGGAACGTTTTGTGCAAAGATGGGCATGATAAAGGACAAAGAAGGCAGGGACCTAACAGAAGCAGATGAGATTAAGAAGAGGTGGAGAGAATACACATAAGAACTATACAGGAAAGATCTGAATGTCCCTGATAGCCATGAGAGTGCGGTCACTGAACTTGAGCCGGACATCCTCGACAGTGAAGTCAAGTGGGCCTTAGGAAGCATTAGTAACAACAAAGCTAGTGGAGATGACAGTATTCCAGCTGAGGTATTTAAAATCCTAAAAGATGATGCTGTTAAAGTGCTGCACTCAATATGCCAACAAATTTGGAACACTCAACAGTGGCCACAAGACTGGAAAAGGTCAGTTTACATTCCAGTTCCAAAGAAGGGCAATGCCAAAGAGTGTTCAAACTACCATACAATTGCGCTCATTTCACATGCCAGCAAGGTTATGCTCAAAATCCTACAAGCTAGGCTTCAGCAGTATGTGAACCGAGAACTACCAGAAGTACAAACGGGGTTTCAAAGAGGCAGAGGAACTAGAGATCAAATCGCCAAAATGGTCCATGGGGTCATGAAGAGTCAGACACGACTTAACGACTGAACAACAACAAATGTATATAATTGCACTGTAATAGTTGTATATGAAACCATTATTAGAAAATAGTGGGTTGGATCCAGGCTTAGTAATACTTAAGAGTAGACCTTACATTCCATACCCTTTCAATGGCTCTACTTTATGGCTACATCTGGATCCAGCCCTATGATTTCAGGCATACCTTAATTTCCTCCGACTCTCAATTCCTTCCTTCCTTCCTTCCTTCCTTCCTTCCTTCCTTCCTTCCTTCCTTAAATATTTATTTATTCATTTATTAAATTTCTGTACCGCCCAATAGCCAAAACTCTCTGAGTGGTTCACAACAATTAGAACCATAAAACACAACACAATAAAATACAGTATAAAAATTTAAATCGGGCTTCAGGCCTGGTTTTGGAACGGAAACTGCCTTGGTCACCCTGTGGGATGACCTCTGCCTGGAGAGGGACAGGAGGAGTGTGACCCTGTTGATTCTCCTGGACCTCTCAGCGGCTTTCGATACCATCGACCATGGTATCCTTCTGGATAGGTTGTCTGGGTTGGGAGTAGGAGGCACTGCACTACAGTGGTTCCGCTCCTACTTGGATGGCCAATTCCAGAAGGTGGTGCTGGGGGATTACTGCTCTGTGCCATGGCAATTGTGCCATGGGGTTCCACAGGGCTCTATTTTATCCCCCATGCTGTTTAACATCTACATGAAACCGCTGGGGGAGGTTATCCGGAGGTGTGGGCTGAGGTGCCATCAATATGCAGATGACATCCAGCTCTACCTCTCTTTTACATCAAAACCAGGTGAGGCAGTGACTGTTCTGAATCAGTGCCTGGGCACGGTAATGGACTGGATGAGGGCTAATAAACTGAAACTCAATCCAGACAAGACGGAGGTACTGTTAGTGGGTGGTTCGTCTGCCCGGCTAGGTGATATTCAACCTGTTCTGGAGGGGGTTGCACTCCCCCTAAAGGATCACGTTCATAGTTTGGGGGTGCTCTTGGATCCAGAACTGTCACTTGAGGCACAGGTGAACTCAGTGGCACGGAGTACTTTTTATCAGCTTAGGCTGGTATACCAACCACGCCCTTATCTGGACAGAGATAGCCTTGCTGCAGTTATCCATGCTCTGATAACTTCTCGTCTGGATTACTGCAAATGCGTTATACGTGGGGCTGCCTTTGAAAACGGTCCAGAAACTTCAGCTGGTCCAAAATAGGGCAGCAAGATTGTTAACAGGGACTGGCCTGCGAGCTCATATTACGCCAGTACTTTTCCAGCTGCACTGGCTGCCAGTCCATTTCTGGGCCCGATTCAAAGTGCTGGTGTTAACATTCAAAGCCCTTAACGGCTTGGGGCCAGGTTACCTGAAGGATCGCCTCCTCCCATATGTGCCTGCCCGGACCTTAAGATCATCAGCAGCAGCCCTTCTCCGTGAGCCCCTGCCAAAGGAAGTGAGGCGGGTGGCTACTAGGAGGAGGGCTTTTTCTGCTGTGGCACCCCAGCTCTGGAATAAGCTCCCTAGTGAGGTTCGCCTGGCGCCTACATTGTATTCCTTTCGGCGCCAGGTGAAGACCTTTTTATTTTCCCAGGCATTTTAGCATTTTAGCTTTCTAAATTTTTATCTTTGCTGTTTTAAATCTGTATTTTAAACTCCTGCACTGCTGCTAGGTTTTATTGTGGTTGTATTGTTATATTGTGGTTTTAATGTTCTGTATATTTTAAATTGTTTTATTGTGTGTTGCTTGGATTTAATTTTTGTGAACCGCCCAGAGAGCTTCGGCTATTGGGCGGTATAGAAATGAAATGAAATAAATAAATAAATAAATGTTTAAAACTACAGTATAAAAATAATAACCGAAGAGAACCCAGTAGCAGTCCAAAGATTTAAAATATAGTACCAGTTTTAATTCAGAAACTGAAAAACTAAAATGCCTGGGAGGATAAAAAGGTCTACTCAGAGTCTACCACTCTGTAGGCTATAGAGATCCTAAGGCTAGCTGTGGTCAAAATTACCATGAGCTAACTAACTATGACACTGCCCCCTTCCAGTAGTTTTGCAGACGAGGTTGCAATATTTTCAACGGATCCAGCTAGGGTTCACACACATGAGTAAAATCCATCCCAACTCTCTGGCCTGTATCAGGGGTGCAGAACCTCCAGCCCGCAGGACACCCCAATGTGGCCCACACAACCTCTTTGGGCTCCTCCCAGGGAAGGTGTTTATGCTCCAAGCCCCTTGGAGGGCATCCCTGCTGCTGTCTCTGATTGGGCTCCATTCTGGGAGGAGGCACAGTTCTGTGCCTTCTTCCAGCACAAAGAAAAGAAAAGAAAAGAAAAGAAAGGGGTGATCTCAGGAGGTGGAGCCACACCCCTGATGTGACATTAGGGGTGGGGCCATGGCCCCAGATGTGATCTGGCCCACTGGGTGTGGAATGGGAGCCCGCACCCCCACCCCAAAACAGTTCTGGACCCTTGGGCTATATCACCCTTGATAGATTTGTTTTTAGGTTATGCCTGACTGTAATCAAATGGACAATGGTATATTAGCAAAGACACTTACATTTACTGGGATGTGCTAGGCCTGCCATGCACTTAAAGACCTGTTAGCTCATTTTAATATCTTTGCCTGTGAACAAAAACAACAGAGGAGCAGGTGTGCTCTTTGTGCATGACAGAAAGGGGGTTGCCTCTTCAAAGATGAAGCTCATAGTTTGGGTTATTGTTTGTATTAAAACTAATTGTGTTTATTTTTTTAAAAAAATAACTTTGCCTTCTGACTCATCAGGTGGCCTTCTCCAACCTGGTGACCTCTAGATGTTTTGGGCTACAACTCCCAGCTTTCATTATCATTGGCCATGCTGGCTGGGGCTAATGGGAGTTGAAGTCCAAAACATCTGGAGGACCCCACATTTGGGGTGACTGCATAAGGGCCCCTTTTGAATCGATCAAATTGCTTTTTAGGTGACTTTAACGTCAGCAATGGCCAGTGGGGAGGATCCAATTCTACCCCTCCGCTTATGGGTTTCCTCAGAAAACCCATCTCTGCAGCATATGCCACTGGGATTGGGCTAGACGTTGCTTACGTTAGTGCTATGTCGATGGCATAAGTGGAGCAGCAACACTGGATAATGCTCACTAAGGGCGCAATCCTATTCAGATAGGCAGCCGCCTCTGAACTCGGAGGTGACGCCTATCCATTTTCAGCTAGACAGTCGATTTCAGCTGTCTAGCTGTGGGAGGGCTGAGCGGGGGAGGAGGCTGCCATACGACATATTGGATGTGCTGTACAGGCATTTCTGCCCCCCCAGAACCCCCCCCAAATGCCCCTTTTTGGCCGCTCTGTGCTCCTCTTGCAAGCGCAGAGGACAGGGCTGTTCTGCGCTGCCTCTGAGGTAGCACGATAGTGGGGGGAGGTCGGTTCTCCAGGAACCAACCTTGGAGCATGGGAGCCAAGGTCATTTCCCGGAAAACAGGATATCCTATGGCCGTCTAGCCGCTGTCTAGCTGCCATAGGATTGCTCCCTAAGATAACCATCAATGTAAAGTGAATACACTGAAGTTGTTTATAAATGTGAAATGTTATTATGAAGATTTTGCTTAAGTCCTCATATTTGGGCCCTGCTTGGCATAAAACTGTAATGCAGCTGTGAAGAGGATTGAAATAAGAAAAGAGAATAAGCTCTCTTCAAGGAAAACAACAACAACGGAAAGAACAGTGAAAAACACTGCACTCAATGAAAAAAAGTAATAATTACATAATTTGCATTGTTTACTCTAATTGCATGGTAATTTGAAGTGACAAAACTACCCTGATACATTTGTTAAGCAAAGAGTCCATGTGGAAGCAATTTAATTTGTGCAGCAGATGCAAATACACCAAAAAGATGTATTCTTGTTGAAGCAGAGCTGCTCCATAGCTGTTTAACTTAACTTCAAACCAGTGTCACTGGTTTCGTGTGGAAAAAACAAAGCAAAAACTAGAGCTGTTAAGGGTTCTTCCAGACTAGGCTTTTATCGAATACAGTCATCCTGCCTCAAACACAGGATTTTATGAAGGGTCCAGGTAGCAACATCTTCCTTTTTTTACCCATCTTTTCCCACCATTTCTTCCAACTGGAAAGCTGCACAAAGTAATTACAAAATTTCAAGCCATGTGCCTGACCTGATGCTGGCCCTGCTGGTTGGGCATGTACATGGGTACAGATTTTCATTTAGCGTCAGGGAAGCAGAAGCAAACTCCATTTTATTCCTGCAGTCACAGTGGTGCATGCTGCAATTCCCAGCATAGCTGGCTGGGGAATGCTGGGAATTGTAGGACTTTTTCCTGTCTAAACATGCATAGGATTGCACCCTTAAAATGTGAAACTGCACATGCGCAGAGTATTTATTTATTTTTAATCAGGGTTATCAAAAAGGTTTTTTTGCTTGCCTGCTGTAACATCTCAGGAATGTATTAAGCAGTTGTAAAGCATGGAATGACAATGGGCGGCAGGGTGAGAGAAATGTCAGTTGTGTACCTCAGGACTGAAGTAATACACATGGCCATCTAAAGGGATGTGTGTGTAAAACTATTGCTCAGGGTCTAAAATTACATAGTTGTACCAGTGGCCAGAACTATGAGAGTGGTGAATTATTTTGGCGGCAGAGTTTTGGATAGGGGGCTAAGACATGACAACAGAAAGCTGGACAAGAGAACTGTAGTCAAGGTGGAAGATATTTGTCATGAACCAAAATTTGTGCCAAAGAGCACAGAAAGGAAGGAAGCTTTCCCTCAAAGTTATAGCTGTTAAACTGTGAGAATTAGTAGCTTTCCTGCAGAGAGTTTTACCCTAGTCAATTATACTTTTCTCTTGTGTTCCCGTAGGGAACAATACCTCCAGTTCAGAGATATTCCTTGTGTGTTTACCTAACACCTCTTGGAGAGATGAATAACTGGAGCAATAATTGTGGATGGTGTTGAGTTGCTAACATAGAATTGCAAATCCTGGCCGTGTTGTTTTGGATTCATTATATACATTTGTTGTACGGTGATTTCTTTCTTTCTTGTGGTGGAGGGACTCCTGTATCTGTCACATTAGTACACCTCTATTAGGACATATGGTGACCCAGAAAATAAATAAATGTAGCTGTTCTCTATTTTGGAAGATTACAATACTTTTCCAAGAAGTCCTGTCTTTTTGAGCAATGAACCATTCCTTTTACTGTGAGATATCACAGTATTTTTTATGGATTAACACATGATCCTACATAATACACTGCTAGCTGCTAACACTCACTTAGGTTGAGTTATATTGTGTGTAAAAGATGTGGAATATGCTGAGTGCATCTGATCGTTCAGTTTGGAACCAGTGTGTCTCTTCCCAATCCTGTATGAATATAGAAGTGTTCTCACATGATGCCCCATGTCCAGTCTGAAATGGTGTAGTTCAGAAAAATGCTTTATCATCTCATCTTTGAATGGATATGAAACACAGTGGTATCGGTAAGGACTGAAGAGGCCTAGGAAAAAACCCTTAAAAATGGGGAAATACTGGGGGGAAATCCCTGGTTTTCTTTTTCTGACCTCACCCCCCTCCACCCAGGGATTTTTGGAAAGTTTGTTAAAAAAAAAAAGGTTTTCCCCATTTTTTTCTGGGTTTCTCCCCTAAGTTCTCACTTCTCTAGATATGAGGGATAGGGGTGTATGGATTTTGTTAAATCTGTTCTGTCTGTGTTTGGTGGATTGTCAGGCATATTTCATTCCGTTGTCCGCTCATTGACAGAATTGGATTTCTTAATGAGAATTTGTTCCACTTGCGCAAGGGACCATTACTGCTAATGCACATTAACGCATTAGCATTAATGTGATTGGCACAAGTGGACAGTTGCACAACCTCCGCCTCGACAAAAGTTTAAAAATGGTCTGCAAGTCTGAGGAATCTACATGACTTGGAAAAAGCTGGTCCACTGTGGAATATGTAGGTCAGATTCATAGAAATCCAAACTCATTGGAATCCATTGTAGATTTCTCCGACATCCCTAATAGAGGAGGACTCTCTCTTTATCCCAGAATCCTTCATCAAAGCCACCATTGTCACCATTTCCACCCAGAATAAAGGCAGCATTCCACTCAGCCCCACCTACACCTTCTTCTAAAAAGTGATGGACATAATTGCTTAGAAATAGTAGGTGGAGCCACCTCACGGCTCTCATCCAAAGCATGGCTGCAACCATTGCCATCTCACTGGCACACAGGTAATGGGGGATATACCAGGGCCTAACCATTCACATAGTCCCACCCTCAGCAAAGCCCACCACTTACATTAACCCTTTTCATGCTTTACTCGTGTGAAGGATGCTCCATGTGTTGATGGGGCTGCCTGAGGTCCTCACATTGAACATGGATGTCTGCAAAAGAGACACCTATGTGCATGACCTCTATGCACATAGGCTTTCATGGGATAGGAACCATGATAGTTCAGGGTTCCTGATCGCATGAAAGCTGTAGAGGTCTATGCATGAAGGCTTCTCTTTGCAGACATCCACACTCAGTATGTGGACAGCTCCTTCAACACATGGAACCCTCTTTAACGTGAGAAATGTGCAAAGGAGCTATTATATTTTAAATAGATATATACCTATTGGCATAAGGAATGCGGTAATTAACTAGTTTCATAACAAGTATTGGTTTTATTTTAATATTAAACATTTTCTAAAAGTCAGAACATTTCCAGTTGCTTCCTCATAGCATAAGTACTTAAGATCCCTAGAGGTGTATGATCAGGCCATGGTGACATGTGCCTTAGCTGCATCTCATTTGGATGACTTACTACAACATGATCTGTGTGGGATTGCCTTTGAAGACTGTTTGAAAACTTTAGATGGTTCAGAATGCTACAGCAAGGCTGTTGACCAGGGCTAGTTATAGGAAGCATGCGAGACATGACTCCTAGGATACAACAGTTTCACTAGCTTCTGGATCATTTCCAGACCCGAGTCAAAGTGCTGGATATGACCTATAAAGCCCTAAATGTGTTAGGATCAGGTCAACTGTAGGACTACCTTCTCCTGTGTTAATCTACTTGGTTGTTGTAGGGATGGATGGATGTGTTCTCAAGCTCATTCAGTCTTTTCAGGCTTAATTTGTTTCATCCACTTATTTTCCACATAAGTTTGTGAGGTGTTTTTTTTTTTTTTAAGTCTGCATGGAAATTCATTTTTGTGTGTGCATTTCCTGAAATATAGATCTTTCTCTGTGCATTTCTCAAATATATGCATTTTTTCCAAGTACTTTTCATTGATTAAGTGCAGTGTTGTGTGCACTTTCCATTAATATGCGCATTTCTGTACTTCTGTTTTCTAGGGATGTACGAAATGTACTCACCCGTCCGTTGAGGGGCATCGGCGGTTGGGGGAAGGCACTCCGTCCCTCCCCCCCGGAATCCTCCCTGGCTGGCTCCACTCCACGGTGACTCCGCGGAGCTGCCAGCCAGGGTCGGCCGCAGCTGGAATTCCAGCCATGGCTGGGCTGCTGCAGCGGCAAATGGCGGCTGTTACGCCAGCCACCATTTGCGTGGCTGCCAAGCTGTGATAGGCTACATAAGTAGTTACGTAGCCTATCACAGCAAAAGGAAGCCACGCAAATGGCGGCCGCTACACCATTTGTGTGGCTGCCTTTTGCCATGATAGGCTACGTAAATACTTATGTAGCCTATTACGGCAAAGAGCAGGGGTGCATGGCATAGCGGCCGCCATTTGCGCCCCTGCTCTTTGCCGTGATAGGCTACGTAAGTATTTACGTAGCCTATCATGGCAAAAGGAAGCTACGAAAATGGCAGCTGCTATGACGGCCGCCATTTGAGACCTCAGCAACCTGACAGTGGCCGGGAGACCAGCCGGAGCCGCCGCTGCCGCCGCCGCCGCCACATCCACTGCCAGGTAGGCTCTGTCCTGGGGGATTCTGCAGGGTGGCGGGGGGGAGGGGGAGGCCGTTCTGCCATGGATTCCAGTGGGCTGGATTCTAAGGAATCCAGCCTCACTGGAGTCCATGGCAGAATTATCTGACATCCCTACTGTTTTCCCTGATGCATTGCCAAGCTCAGAAATGTGTGGATTTTGGTACATAGCTCTGTCTCAGCTCACTTATTGGCTTAGGAGGTGCAAATCTGGTATATCTGCATTAAAAAATCTCAGCAGAACCAATTTCTTACGTATCTGATCTATTCTGCCAACATCTGATGTACATTTGGCAGGAACTTGAGAAAGGGCCTTCTCAGTGGCTGCATCCAGACTGTGGAACTCCCTGCAGAAGGAGAGTTATCGAGCTCCCTCATTGATAGCCTTCTGCTGGCAGGCAAAGCCTTTGTTATTTAAACAGGTGTTTGGCCTATAGAACTGATTTGTTTTCTGTGTTTTTTTTAGCCTGCATTTTAATTTAATGATGTTTTTACTGGCTGCTATATTTATGTGCTCTTATTTGATTTTTGGGTAGTTTTATATTGTTCCTGTTACTTTTGGATTGTGCATTTTACTGTTGCTACTAATATATAAATATGCTTTGGGCATATTTTATGGAAAGCTAGGATACAAATGTAATGAATAAATAAAACACATAAAAAGGATGGATTTAGTTTTGGAGTCCCCCACCTCTAGTTTACAACCGTACTGACAAGCAGAAATAAAGATCCAGAAGAACTGACAAGTAGAAATAAAGGCCAGCAGTGATAGCCAAGAGGTAGTGGTGGTGGTTCCCAGAAAATATTTCTCATTACCCCTAGGATGGCCATGTATGAATCACTCCCCAAAAGAAGAAGAAATACAGCACTGAAAAAGAAGACAAAAGAGGGCAGTGATTTGCATAATTTTTCATACGCTCATTTATATGTATAGATGCAAATTTAGAAATAGTTAACATCATTTAAATAGAAATACAGGACATCTCACCATACTGTAGAAAACTGTGAGCAGGTGACCTGTGCGCCTGCCTGTTTAGTCTGGTGCCTAGGTGATAACTCCTGGTGGGCAACTGCTCTTATTGTGCTTTATCCGTAAACCAGAATTGGAAGCCTTCAAATAGAAGACAGGCCTCTGTAAAAGAA
This sequence comes from Heloderma suspectum, assembly GCF_057233095.1. Classification (NCBI taxonomy): domain Eukaryota; kingdom Metazoa; phylum Chordata; class Lepidosauria; order Squamata; family Helodermatidae; genus Heloderma; species Heloderma suspectum. The sequence continues at coordinate 32,472,508 of NC_139459.1, forward strand.
AGCACCTGGCCACCTTACCACTGTCCTGAATTTCAGCTGCTGAATATTAAGGTCCTATATAGCATGGATTAAATCCTCACTCCCCTAATAATGGTCTTTTCCACCCTGTTACTCCCCAAACTAGTTTTTCCTAGTTGACCTCGTCATCTGGAATTGGCAAAACCTTGGAGTCTTGTATTAAACATTCACCTCTGTGAATGTTGGGTTGGGATTCAGGAACTGCCTTTAACAGATCTACAAGAAGATAATGGGAAGTTTTGGAACATTTCAAAAGCTAAAGAAAATACAGCGATGACAGTTTAAAGAGTCCAGAGTCATGCTTTACCTTCCTCCAACTACTTATTTTTTTTTATCAGATTGACTGATGTGCTACTCTTATTTGAGAAGAGAGAGCAGCTCCTGTGACAGAAAGATCTGACCTCCAAGTAGAAGTAGCGAGAAATGTTTGTTTCCTTTTCTCCGAAGACTAAAACAGCTGTGTGGGGCTTATTAAAACAGAGGTTCATTAACAGCTGGATTAAGTGGGAAAGCCACAAAGCAAAAAAAAGAAAGAAGATAAGATAAAACAGAAGTCAGCATGGATGGTAAGGATATAGCAGGGCAGCTAAACGAATCTTTGCATTTGCCTTTTCAAAGACATTTCTGCTCCTGAATTATATCAATAATTTCAGAAATAGAAAGGAACCTGAGGCCATCAAGTCTCGTGTGTCAGGTCAGGTGTGTATGGGCACCAACTGTCTCTGCTTACCAGGGAGAAGCCCCATTTCAGGTCCTTAGTAAATCACTGACCTGTTTTGTCCCTATTTTTTTTGACTTCTCGAGACATGTTGTTAACAATTTGAGATCTTGTCCCTAGACAGCGTTGCTTCTTATTCATCTAGCTGCACCTCTGTCTTCCTGCTTATCTGGCAGGCCCCTCTGTATTCTTAAGAGGTTAACTCCTTTTATACTTTCCTCTCCCCTACAGTCCAGTGCTGACAATGATGTCTCTCTCTAGCATAGGCTAGAGGTGGGCCAGTCTCTCAGTTTTGCTTTCTTCTGCATTCGAACTTTTAAAATCTCACTTCCCCCCGCTCTTCTGAATATGAACTGTTCTAAGTTTGGTAAATTCTTATAAAAAATGAACTGAAATGAAATTCTCACCCAACTCTGTACCAGAGTCAACAGTTAAACTATGGAATTGACTTCCACAAGATGGAGTGATGGCCATCACTTTGGATGGCTTTAAAAGGGGACTGGACAAACTCATGGAGGGGAATGCTATCGGTGGCTACAAGTCCTGATGGCTATATGCTACGTCCAGTATCAGAAGCAGTAGTTACTGGGGAACATGGGCGGGAGGGTGCTGTTGCACTCATGTCCTGCTTGTGGGTTCCCTGTGGGCAGCTGGCTGGCCACTGTGTGAACAGGATGGTGGACTAGATGGACCCTTCGTCTGATCCAGCAGGGCTCTTATGTTCTTAATAGATACAGCTATTCCCGGCATGGAGAGGACTATGACGTACCTGCCTGCCATGTATAGCTATCAATGATGAGGAGCCTGCCAGAAAAAAGAGGTGATGACCCCAATTCAGCACTGATCGGTACAATGCTGCATTGCTGTACTGTGCTGTGAATAATCAGCGCAGGGATTAGTAGTCAAATATTTAAAAGCACCCAAAGCCTGGATGGGCAAATCTGTCTGTTTTGGTTTCTCTCACATTGATTTTTTTTAAATCGCAAATTCTTTTTGTCTCAGATATGGAGAACGTTGAGAAACTTGGTAAATTCTTATCAAATCTGAGCTGAAATTCTCACCCATGCCTAGCATAGCCTTGACTGAAGATGGGACCGAGTTAGCAGTTTCCAAGCAGAGGAGGGCAAATTCCTTCTCCAGAATTTTCTCCCCGTACAAACTGGTCTAATAAACTCTGCTGGGATGCTGATGTCCAAACATATATCTTCCTGCTCAGGAAACATTCCCCAAAGCCACCTGAGTCCCAGGTGAACATTCCTTTAAATGCATGTGATAAAGTAGGATCTAAAATTAACATTGTTCTTGAATAGGAATATTGCTCTGCAGTATTCTCGTCTTCAGTGTACTAAAACATCATGGTCAGAGATCAATAGAAATAACTTTGTTCCCATTAACATGGGGCCAAGCCAATAAAATGCCACGTATATGTCAAAGCCTATGCCAGTGTTATATTGGCTTTATTAAATTTCCCAACAAGCCTTTAATGTTACAACAGGATATTGCTTTTCTTCAGATAAAATGTAAAATGGTCTGTTGAAAAGGAGTGAAAACCTGTTTGAAGGTTATATGTGAAACTATTTCTGCACACTTCCAAGCTCCATAAGTTAATCTTATCTCAACCTAGTAGGAGCACAAATTTGCAGGATGTAAAATGTTTATACAAATCACAGCGAAAAGAATTTTGAGGCGCAGTTCAAGAGTTTAGACTTCCAAAGTCATTCCACTGAAACATTCATCACAACCCACAGAGTTGGTTTGCCCAAGTCATTTAATTCATTCACCCTCTAAAAGCACATCAGAAGTTTCCTTCCTACACTGACAGGGTCACAGATGAGGAGCAGTGACTGCATCACTTTGCTGAGAAAGCAAGCTGGAATCAGCTGGAGTGTCTGCCTTCAGGAAGGTGTCAGCCAAGCCAGGCATTTCCACAGCAGGGGGAAGGGGGCAAGGATATAACTCTGTTTCTCGGCCTACTAATCTCCTTTGGATTCAAACTGTATTGACCGCAAATCTATGCACTGATTAGGAAAGTCTGCCCCAAGTGACTGAAAATGTTACTACATGCTTCTACCACATGGACACATTAAAATTAATTAAAATTAATTAATACATTTACAAAACGAGACAAGCCTGGGGTGCACACTCCTAGGGTGCCCTTAGCATGCATGCCATGTTTCAGGTGTCTAGGTTTCATGGTCTTGGCATTATGGTCCTGACAGACAGGCAGGCACACACACACACATCCTCTTTTATGACAATAGACTAGTGAACAGACCCAGCTTTGCACGGGTTGGAACAGCCCTTAATTTGATACACTGAAACCTCCAAGCAAATGTACACAGCTGTCAGAGCTGGACACATTGTGCCCACCCTGTCTGAGTGAAGCCACTTCTGCTGGCACCCCTAGCCATGTCCTGCCATGGTATAACCCACTCAGGGAGGGGTCTGACCATTCCATTCCCACCGGGGTTGAAGGCTGCCCCAGAGTAGTGGAGAGGCAGAAGCCATATGATTCTGTCTCTCATCCTACTAATCTGTCCTGGCTTCAAACTGTATTGATTGCAACACTATGCCCAGGTTAGGTTTCCAACACTGGAGGCATTCAAGATGAAGCTGGACAGCCATCTATCAGGGATGCTCTGGCTTGGATTCCTGCATTGAACAGGGGGTTGGACTGGATGGCCTTGTAGGCCCCTTCCAATCCTACTATTCTATGATTCGATGAAATCTGCCCCTAGTGGCTGAAGATGGTACTGCAGGCTTCAACCACTTGGACACATTAAAATTTACTATTGCACTTAAAAAACAAAATCACTCCACACCCCCTAGTATCCCCTTAATATGCATGCCAATATGCATGCCAAGTTTCAAGTATCTAGGTTTTATGGTCTTAGAGCTATGGTACAGACAGATGGATGGACAGAGAGATACACAATCTCTTATTATTATTAATCACTTATTTATCAATATTTATGAATTGCTGACATTAAAAAGACATTTCTAAGTGATATACAAACAATACAGTATAAAGCCACAAAAAATACTGTATAAAACATACAATATGGAAGACAACATCACTGTTCTGGGAAAGCTTGCTGGAACAAGTCAGTTTTCAACAGGCACCGAAACCCCAAAAGGTTCAGTGCCTGATTTTTACTGGTAGGGAGTTCCAGAGGGTGGGCCCTGTGATAACAAAGGCTCAATTCTGAGTCATCATGGCCCGGACCTCTCATATTTTAGGCACCACCAGGAGGGTATGGTCAAATGCCAAGCCCTCCTAGCATGTTTGTAGTCAAACAAAGAAGTTGATATCTATGTAAATAGGCTTTATTATGTGAATCAATCAGTCCCACAGCAGTTCGGGTTACAGACTTTGTCATCTTACGGCAATCTAGTGCTAACATCAATGATTAAGCTGGCGCAATATTAAATAGACTAGCTAAAGATACCTTTGAGGGATGCACTACCATTAGGAGAGACTTTTCTCAAGGATCCGCTGTGACCTTTTTGCATTGCCCGTTGAGGACAAAATTGCTTTTCTCTGCAGCAAACTTGATGCTGTTGTTTAGAACAGTTCTAGTTGAGGTGTCTGATGCCACCATCTGCCCAATTTTGTGGGATCAGTTTCAGTTGTTGCGGCCTGATGACATGGACAAGGTGCTTGCAGCAATGCGACCAACCACATGCCCCCTCGATCCTTGCCCCTCCTGGCTAATTGCCTGTTCTGGATGGGGTTGCACTTCCTCTGAAAGATCAGGTCCGTAGTTTGAGGGTACTCCTAGATCCATCACTGTCACTGGACGCCCAAGTGGCCATGGCGGCTCAGAGTGCCTTCTACCAGCTTCAGCTGGTTTGCCAAATACAGCCTCTCATGGACAGGGATAGCTTGGCCACAGTGGTACAGATGCTGGTAACCTCAAGACTGGATTACTGCAATGCACTCTGTGTGGGGCTGCCCTTAAGGCTGCTCTGGAAGCTGGAGCTAGTGCAGAACGCAGCAGGTCAGCTGTTGTCGGGAGCTGCCCCTTTTCATCATGCAACTCCTTTGCTGAGGGAACTGCACTGGCTGCCTATCTACTAGTGGGCAAGGTTTAAGGTTTTAGTACTAGTGTACAAAGCCCTAAACAACTTCGGAGCAGGATACCTGAGAGAGGGCCTTCTCCCTTATCAACCTGCCCACTTACTGAGGTCATCGGAGGGCATGCTCCTGATGGTTCCACATTGGAGTCCACCAGGAGAAGAGCCGTCAGCATGGAGACCCTGTCTTTGGAATTCCCAGGAGGGCAGGCAGGCACCAACATTGGAATTGGAATTTGGAATTCCCTGGAGGTCAGGCAGGAATTGGAATTGGTCAGGCAGGAATTGGAATACCCTGGAACTGGAATTTGGAATACCCTGGAGGCCAGTCAGGCACCAACACTGAGTTGTTTCCAGCACCTCCTGAAAACAGCACTCTTCCTGGAGGCATTCCTTAACTGACCAGGTAAGGTTTTTATTGGCATTGTGTTTTTAAAAACGGTAATTTTAATGTGGTGTTTTAATCTTTTTATGCTCTTGCTGTTTTATCTTTTGTGTTCACTGCTCCAAAATCTGTTCTAGATATGGAGTGGTGTATAAATATTGTAAGTAAGTAAGTAAGTAAGTAAGTAAGTAAATAAGTTTCTGAAAATCTAGCACCAGCCTGCAGAACAGAATTTGAAAGGCTTTTCCCAGTCCCACCTCAGGGAGGATCTTCACCTAGAGACTTCTTGTGATGGGCTAATCTTGTAGAATCTCCCCTCAGTCTTCTCTTCTCAAAGCTAAACATGCCCAGTTCTTTCAGTCTCTCCTCATAGGGCTTTGTTTCCATTCTCCTGATCATCTTTGTTGCCCTCCTCTGAACCCTCTCCAGTTTGTCTGCATCCTTCTTAAAATGTGGTGCCCAGAACTGGACACAGTACTCCAGATGAGGCCTAACTAGTGCTGAGTAGAGAGGAACTAGTACTTCCCGGGATTTGGAATTAATGCAGCCACAAAGAGCATTTGCCTTTTTTGCAGCTACATCACATTGTTGGCTCATATTCAGCTTGTGATCGACAACAATTCCAAGATCCTTCTCACTTGTAGTGTTGTTGAGCCACGTATTCCCCGTCTTGTAACTGTGCATTTGGTTTCTTTTTCCTAGGTGCAGAACTTGGCATTTATCCCTATTAAATGTCATTCTGTTGTTTTCTGCCCAGTGCTCCAGTCTATCAAGATCACTTTGAATTTTGTTTCTGTCTTCCAAAGTATTACTATCCCGCCCAGTTTTATGTCATCTGCAAATCTGATCAGCATTCCCTGCACCTCCTCCTCCAAGTCATTATTAAACATGTTGAAGAGCACTGGGCCCAGGACTGAGCCCTGCGGTACCCCACTCATTACTTCTGCTCAGTTTGAGAAGATCCCACTGATAAGCACTCTTTGAGTCCGATTCTGTAGCCAACTATGGATCCACCGGATCATTGTTTCATCTAGCCCACTTTGAGCTAGTTTGCTCATCAGGATATCATGGGGCACTTTGTCGAAAGCTTTGCTGAAGTCAAAGTATATGATGTCTACAGCATTCCCACGGTCCACAAGGGAGGTTACCTGATCAAAAAATGAGATCAGATTCGTCTGGCAGGACTTGTTCTTGACAAATCCATGTTGGCTTCGAGTAATCACGGCATTGTTTTCAAGGTGCTTCCAGATGGATTGCGTTATCATCTGCTCCAGAATTTTCCCAGGGACTGATGTCAACCTGACTGGTCTGGAGTTCCCAGGTTCCTCCTTTTTACCCTTTTTGAAGATAGGGACAACATTAGCCCTCCTCCAGTCATCTCGCACTTCCCCCATCGATACCAGGCCCAATCCTGACAGGTATCTCCTGATGAGTGCAGCAACTGAATAGGCTGGTAGGGGGTCAGAGGATCTCATAAGTGTCCTAGTCCTGAGTTGTTTAGGGCGTTATGAACAAGCACTGAAATCTTGAACCTTGCCCGGTAGCATATAGGCAGCTTTGCACTTCCCTCAGAATAGGTAGAATAGGTGTAATAGGCTGGTGAGAAGCCATTCCCACTGCCAACACGGATGCGGTGTTCTGCACCAACTGCCACTTCTGGACCAATCCTAAGTGCAGCCCCACATAAAGCACACTGTAGTAATCCAATTTTCAGGTTACCACTACATGGACCACAGTGGTCAAGCTATCCCTGTCCAGGAAGACAACAGGTGTGTCACAAGCTAGAGCTGGTAACAGATAGGGATGTCGGAGGAATCCGTCTAAGGAGTGAAGCTCACTGAGTGTCAGGAGCGCCCTAGCTGCCTCTTTCATTCCCCTCCAATAGCCATCTCAGGACACAGACGACGAGGATTCTTTCCAAGGCTTTATTCCATTATTACTTACAGGGATGTACGAAACTCACTTACCTTTGCTCCGTCCCTTCCCGTGTAATCCTCGACGGGGGGGGGGGAGGCGATCCGGTCCTCCCCCCCAGAATCCTCGATGGCTGGCTCCGCTCTGTGGCCAGGCCGCAGAGCAGCCAGCCAGGGCCGTCCACAGCCGGATTTCTGGCCGCAGACGGCCTGGTGCGGACACAAATGGCAGCTGCTGTAGTGGCCGCCATTTGCGTCCAGCCAGACAACCGTGATAGGCTACGTAAGAATTTTTGACCATTGGCCATGCTGACTGATGCTGATGGGAATTGCAGTCTAAAACATCTGGAGGGCAACATTTTGGTAGAAGGCTGTTCTAGACTCTGGCAAGGGAGCTGAACCCTGAAGAAGGACAGCTCTAGTAACTTATTCTAACCACATTTTCACAAGGCATACACCCACACACAGGCAAAATAGGGACTGTGACTTCTCAGGGACAGGTAAGAAAAAATAAGGACTGTCCTTGCTAAATAGAGATGTACAGACTATATGTAAATACAATTAATTAATACTAAAGTGGTCTTCTACAGTCAGATCCATACATCAGGAATCTCAAAGATCTGCAGAGGCCCTTTGCAGGCAGATGTGAAAGCTGCAATTCTTGCATCAGTTTTGTTGGCAGTGCCAGTGACTATTGACAATAGGTCATAGCTCCAAGGGATAGGATGGGAATACCTCAAGACAAGAGAGGTCTGTTAGTTGATCAGAATCCATTGAGGAGGCTGCATACTACATCTAAGACCAAGTGAAGGTCCTGCAGCTTAGAGGCAAACCAGAAATACAAACTAGCCCAGTGGGGCCAACATTTATTATTTATTTCAAAACCTAGTATACCAAGGACTTTAAAATATGGAAACGGAGAGCTGGTTGTATGAAACAAAGTGGTACAGTATGAATCAGGCACATTTTCACTTCAACACTTCACTCGTCTATATTCCTAGTAATTTAAAACCACACCACCATGGAATACAAGTGTGGTCCATAGTTAGCTTGCACTAGTGAAAAAGGCCATATATCATATAGATTTTAAATTATCCCGGATTCCTTAAAATCATAGTGGATCACCTTAAAATAGAGTATGGTGTGTTATTCTATACATAAAAATTGCATGTTCTTTGAATTCTACACTTTGATCAGTCACAGTGCAGACACTGTTATTATCACATCAATAAAAGGTTTGGGGAAAATAAAACATGATTGCCATAGACTGCTAATTAGAAGACTAAGAAGTTATAAAATTAAACACTGTTTTACTTAGTTATAGGGAAGATAGATATTAGATGTGCTGTTAAGGTTTCCATTCTTTAGGTAATGGAAACAATTTCCATTAAATTAAATCCAATTGAATTTTTGCCTGCAGACCAGTCGAGGGATAACCTTTAATTATATATTGTGGTTGGGTTTGATTGGTTGGGTAGTGTTCTTAGATTAAAAGGCTGCATTCTGTTCTCACACCCACACAGCCCCACTGGAGGCAACCTGGTTGCATAGGCCTCTGATACTGAGAATGTACACACCCGTGTCTTAAGTTAAATATAACAATCAACCTGTGATGAACTGCATTCTGTATAGTCTCGGTGAGACTAATCAGATAGGGAAGCTGACTAGTTGCTTCCAAAGGAGGCAAAGCAAGCAAGTATGTATTTTGGCCCTTTCAACCTGTGGGGCCTAGTATCCAACAAAAGAGATGGGTGATCTCACCACATCCTCCAGTGTTCCACGGATAAAAACGTTTCCTGCTCACACCTGGATAACTGTTTTCAGAAGGGGGTGCTGGGGGCTACTTACCTGACCCATCACTGTTGTGCTATGGTGAACAGCAGGAAAAAGGCGTTTTCTGCTGTGGCACCCCGGTTGTGGAACGAACTCCCTAGAGAGGTTCATCTAGCACCTGCATTGTACACTTTCTGGTGCCAGGTGAACCCCTTTTTATTTTCTCAGGCATTTTTAGCATTTTAGCACTCCAATTTTTTAGCTCTGCTATTGCGGTTTAAATATCTGCACTGCTGCTAGTTTTACTCTGGTTGTATTTTTATTCTGTAGTTTTAATCTATTATATTTTATGTTGTATTTTTGTTGTATTTTTGTGATTTTAATTTTGTGAACCACCCAGAGAACTTCGGCAATTGTGTGGTATAAAAATGAAATCAATAAATAAACCGCAGAGCTCCATTTTGTCCCCCATGCTGTTTAATAACATGAATCTATTGAATGGGGACAGCCAGAGACTTGGAATGTGATGTCATAAGTATGCTGGTAACACCCAGCTCTACTCCCCAATTCTACGACTCCTTTTCATAAAACTCAGGTGAAACTATAGAGGTGCTGAACTGGTATAAGGAATCAGTAATGGCCAAGAAACTGAAGTTCAGTCTATACAAGATTGAACTAGTGCTTGTAGATGGTTCTTGGCCTGTTCTGGATGGGCCTGCAATCCCCCTGAAGACTCAGCACTGTTGCTCAGGCACTTTGATCCAGTGTTGTCACTGGACACTCAGGCGGCATTTAGCCCCTTTCACCAGCTTGGGCTGGTGTGTGAACCTTGAAGAACTGATCTCCTCCTCGTCTTTTTCCCTTTCTCTTGTCAGCCTGATGGCAGAGCCTCTTTCTCTTTTTTATACTGCTGTGAGCCATTTTGGGAGACAATTGCCTGAAACAGGATAAAAATTAGTAAATAAACAAACAAACCATAGCCAACACATACAGATACCCTAATCATGATGATGGCGACAACAATTGCATTTATATTCTGCCTCTTCCCCCCTCTTGCAAGGAACCCAAGGCAGCTTACATTGTCATCCTCCTCTCCATTATATCCTCATAACAACCCTGTGAGGTAGGTTAGGCTGAGAAGCAGTGACTGGACCAAAATTACCCAGTGAGCTTCCTGGCTGAGTGGGATCTCCTGAGGCCTAGTCCAACACTCCAACCACTACACCACACTGGCTTTGGGGACATCCTGTTTGGGTTACTGCAATCCATTGTACAGGGGGCTGCCTTTGAAGAATAGGACCAGGGATACCTCCATTCAAATCCTCATGCAGCCATGGAGCTCACTGCATGATTTTAGGCTAGCCACTACTTTTCAGCCTAACCTACTTCAGGGTTGTTGTGAGGAGAAAATGGGGGGAGAGAAGAGAGCCATATACCCTGCCTCAATCTCTTTGGAAGTAAGGTATGCTATAAATGTAATAATACAATTAATAAATAAATGTGGGCTTACATCTCAGATCTTTTACAGAACAGAACAGGCTGTGCAATATTAGTCTCTGGGTTTGGAAACCCATATGGAGCTTCGGGATCAACCAAACCTGAAGAAATTACAAGTCAGGGCTTCTGCTTGCTTATTTGTTTGTTTATTTGCTTGTTCAACAGAGCAATGCATTTTTCTTGCTGCAGCTCAGGCTCCACTTATCAGCTAAAGCAAGTGACCTAGGGGGTGTCACTGACTGGACACCCACACTGATGCAGTTAGGTAACTGTAGACTTTGGGCTTATTGAGTCTTTTGCACCTCCCTCCCTTTGGATGGCAATGTGTATTATTTCACTTATTTCAAAATGTAGTGAGACAGCCCTGCTGCATTTGGGGAGGTCCTGCTCAAGGACCTCCCCAGTCCTATCCACTGCCCCAGAGTCCTGTCCTGGTGGCACCACGGGAAAGCCTTGGCAAACCATATAAAGAGCAGCATTTGTTAGATTAAGTCATTCATTTCAACCTAGGCCCCATCTATATGGCACTGCTTTGACCCCCCGCCCCTTGCAAATGCTCAGCAATGTGGCTTCAAATCAGCATGCCCTGCGATACACTCGTGATGTACTGCTCACTTCTCTAACAGACTTGCCAACCGTGCCCCTCTTTTTTTTGCTATTATACTGAAATGTGCAGCTGTGCAGTCCCTTGAGTGTGGGGGTGTGACACTTCAGTGGCTGCTTTGTATTTGAGGGGCTCTACTGTGTCTTTCCATCCCTTTTTTAGGTAAAAAGTGGGTGATTTGTGCTCCTTCATTTCCACATCATCAGTTTTTGTCAGTTCCCTAGCCTGAGACTCTCGTGATGGTTTGCACTCACAAGCGTGAGTGCTACGTGCCTAGCCTAGGGTAGTACAACCCCACTTACCTGCATTCGCGGGGGGTCCGCCGGGGGGGAGGCGATCCGTTCCTCCCCCCGGAATCCTCGCCGGGGGGGAGGCAATCCGTTCCTCCCCCCAGAATCCTCGACGGGGGGGAGGCGATCCATTCCGGCTCCGCCTGCCACAACCTGACTTCTGGCCGCCACCAGGCTGCGGCCACAAATGGCGACACCATTTGCATCCTTGCTTTGCTGTGATAAGCTATATAAGGATTTACATAGCCTATCACAGCAAAAAGGGAGGCATGCAAATGGCATAGCAGACGCCATTTGCATCCTTCCCTTTGGCCATGATAGGCTACGTAAAGATTTACATAACCTATCATGGCCAAAGGGAAGGACGCAAATGGCGTCCGCTACGCCATTTGCGTGCCTCCCTTTTTGCCGTGATAGGCTACATAAATCTTTACGTAGCCTATCATGGCCAAAGGGAGGCACGCCAATGCCGTCTGCTATGCAGGACGCCATTCACAGACACAGCCCGGATGGCGGCCAGCAGCGGCCGGATCTGGACCTGCCGGAGGCAGGTAGGATCCGGTCTGCACAGACTTTGCGGGGTGGTGGTGGGGATTGCTCCATTCCGCAACGGACTCCGGGGGGCCGGATTCCAAAGAATCCGGCCTCACTGGAGTCTGTGGCAGAATTCTCCGCCATCTCTAGCCTAGCCATTGCTCTGAAATGGTGGCCGGAGCGATGTTGGTCCTCCCCCAAGACCCCTGCCCCCGGCCCTTGGGTACTGAGTCCAGTCCAAAAGCAACTGTTGCAAAAATACGAAGCTGCAAAAATGTGCGAAAGTGTGATTAAATAGATGATAACGCCCCTCTGTGCCTCTGTAACTGTGTGGCTGCGAAGGGATGGGAGAAATAAAGGGGCATCATAGAGTGACACAGGCGCTACACACGCCTACAACAAAATGTGAAGTTGGTTCGGGGAAGGGACAGATGGCTCACAAGCATGGGGAAACCCATAGGAAACAAAAATATCACAGCCAAACAACTCTTTGGAACTCCGCATTTTCCAGGCGAAAACCATGGATGGCTGCGAAGTCGTGATTGTGTCATCTGTTACGAGGGACCTATACTTGCACCCGCTCCAGAGTAAAAGCCAGGTGTAGATGGGTCCCCTCTCACCAGACCCCAACTCCAGTAGATCCGTTTAAGAGAAGATGCTACCATAACGTTGTCAGGATTGCTTGCAAATTAAATTCATTTGAAGAAGAAGTGCAGATGTTAAGCAGATGCCAGTGCTTAGCTTAACGAGGCAACACCAGTGCTTTCAAATTCTCCCAAGGGACTCTTAAAGTGTTTTAACAGGGTAACCAACTATTAGATCCTATTTACTGGAAATCAAGACAAAGGGAGTTTCTTGGAAAGCTCTAATTCTGCTAATGCTGTTCAACTGTGGTTTTCCAGGCAAAGGTGACCCACCGGAATCATTTTGCCTTGACCCACCTCCTAACCAAAACATCTCTTCTGTTTCCACCCCACTTTGTCTCCAACTTCCAACTGCTATGGAGTGTAAAAAAGAAGGGGGAGGGGAATCCAGAATATTCTCATTTCTTGTAAAAGCATAAAATACTACAATCCAAAATGTCTCACCACCTTTTTTTCTTTTTAAAGGATGGATTCAGATCACTCATTCGGAGCCCATGCCCACTGTAATCAGCCCATCACAGTCAATTATTTTTTCTCATTGACTGCCTGCACGTCATGAAGTCTAGCAGAAGCAGGAAGGATCGTTGGTTATAATCAAGACTAAAAAGGCACAGTCCTTACATTTCTGAAATCATAATAAAAGAGAATCCTTTTGACCATGTGCAAAGTAAATTTCCATCACCACTAAGCATTGCAACCATGGCCTTTCCCATACGTCTGGGATAAGAGGCAGGCTTTCCACATTGCATTGTTGAGTACCTACCAGGAAGTAAAAAAGAAGATAAGCCACAAAGCTTCATGAAAAACAATGCTGTTTATTATGGCCCAATGGGTTCTGGAACAAAGTTTCTTCCCCAGGGGGCAACTAAATATCTTTCTTAAAAGGAGCTCCATGAAGCAATCATACAAGTTGGATGCTAATAACTTATTTTATCAATTGTTATACAAAACTACAGTTCATGGGATTCTTTGTGGGAAGAAAAAGACAGTGAGACTGGTACACAACTGGTATAAGTTCATTGGGTAGGTATGGACTCAAAGAACAGTTAGCCTGCCCACATGAGAAAAAGAACAACCATTCTTTCTGCATTAAAGCATTTTTTTTTAATCCTACCAACCAGTTGCTTATAGGAAGCCAGCTGGTAGGAGATGAATGCAATAGCGTCATCATGCTCATGTTCCCCAGGAACTGATATTGAGGGGTATATTGCCTCTGATACTGGAGATAATATATAGGGCTTCTCTACATGAGGCTTTTATCGTACATTGTGATTAGTCACTCATGGAAGTTTGCGGGTCCTTTATACAATATTGTCAACTTCCAGGGCCTCTCCCATCCTTTATAACCTTTATCCTGGCTTTTTTCTTAACGGGGAAAATGTAGTCATCAATTTTAATCATGCTTTGAAGTGCTCCAACAGTTGGTAAATTTCTGGAATCCCACTATATCACAGCACCATCTAATGGTTGTATAATGAAACATATAGAACTTGCAGAGAAAGGAAATCCCTGGGGAAAAAGCACAAGTAAGTACGCGTAAATGAGCTGATCGTAATTCCGCAAATAATCCAGAAGCAGAAACCCGGTAAAGGTGCAGGATAAAAGCCTGGTGTTGAGAAGCCACTAGTCATCATGACTGGTGGCCGTTGACAGCTTTATCCTCCATGAATTCTAAAGCCATCTAAGGGTCAAACTACATTATGTTAAATACATAGTGTGCAGCTGACACTCTCTTACTTACCCTAAAGTAGGTGTACAGAGCTACAATCTGGATTGCAAACAGTGAACATGGGTAGGGAAGGTTTAAACCTTCCCCCCAGCCACTTGTTTTAAAAAATACTCACTTCCCCCTTGAGGATTGCTACAAAGGCGGGGGAGAGAGCCTCCATTGGTGTTTGACCCCAAGTTGTTGGCCATCAACACATCTTGTGGAAGCAAATTCCACAGTTGAACTGTATGCTGTGTGAAGAAGTACTTTCCTGTGTCTGTCCTGAATTTCCCACCATTTGGCTTAATTGAATGACCCCCACTTCTAATATTATGAGAGGGAGAAAAACATCTGCTGATCCACTTTTTCTACCATGTGCATAATTTTATAAACCTGTATTATGCCCTTCCCTTTTAGTCACCTTTTTTTCTAAACTTAAAAGCTCCAAACTTTGTAAACTTTCCTCATTGGGGAGTTGGTCCAGCCCCTTGGTTGTTTTAGCTGCCCTTTTCTGCATCTTTTCTAGCTCTACATATCTTTTTTGACATGTGGTCACAAGAGCTGTACACAGTATTTGAAGTATGACTGCACCATAGATTTGTATAAAGGCATTACCGGTTTTTTTTACAGTTTTGGTAGTTTTATTTTGGATCCCTTCCCTAATGATCCATAGCATGGAATTTGCCCTTTTCACAGCTGTTGCGTGCTGAATAGATATATTCATTGAGCTATCCACCATGTGTAGACACCCCATCAGTGTCCACCATGATCCAAAGATCCCTTTCCTGGTCAGTCACTGGCAGCTCCGACCTCATCAGTGTATATGTGAACTCAGGATTCAGTGTGCATCCCTTTACATTTACCTACACTGAACAATGTTGGCCATTTTATTGCCCATGCAAGCAGTTTGGAGAAAGCCTTTGCAAACAGGGACTGTCTCATTCTGTATAGGGCTTAGAACAATAGAACTCATAGCTGTATAGGGCTTAGAACAATATTAGGCACTTTACAAATGATGATAGTGATGATGGTTAACTCCTGTTACTTTTGTACTTTTTTTCCCCTTCTGCTCTAGGCAGGCTGACAGTTTTTTTGTTTTCTTAAGTGGCATACATAGGTTAAGTTGTTTCATATGTTCACTGTTCAACATTTTTTAAATAGTTCCATGGTTGCTCCAGGATTTTGGGATGGCGGTGGTGGTAATATAGGCACTAGCCAGTCAGTGCTTTCCACAGCTGGCTTTCCCCTGGCTTAAATTAAAATGCTGTGTGAAATTGCAGAATTGTTTTTTCAGAGCTTGCTTGGAAAAGTAAATGGTACTTTTGTATCAAATGTAGTGAGGATGCTTCCAACCCAGCCCCATCGCTCTACAAAAATGTTATGCCTCCTTCACCCTAACCATGTCATATTCATGAAACTCAAATGTTATCTGCTACTGCTTTCTGGATAGCACGTTTGTAGGAGAACTATACAGCGTACTTTTCATGAATGTCTAAATCAGCTCTGTGACAATGGAATGAAGTTGTCTTCTTATGATACAACATGACACTTTTGTGAATCGTTTTATTTCACAAAATAAGTGAGCTGTCATAAAAGTCTCTAAAGATGTAACAAAGCTGTTATGACTGGGATACGTGACTGATAGTTTCTTGTAATGGATGAAGATGTCTTTACTGATGATAAGATGCTTCCTATGAGTCTTTTGGAGAAGGAGCAATTGTATTTCATATTTAAAAGGTTGAGGTAAAACCACAGCTCTCCCAGTTACTGCCACCAAACCTCATGCTACCATCATGGCTTTTGGAAAACACTACGATTAGTGAGAATTAAATTAGGCTGCTTGACATTAAGGTAGTTGGGATTTTTCCAGGACATAAATTTAGCAACATATGCTTTTAATCGCTATACATTTAGTTCCCAGGGACACTTTTTTAAAAAAGGAACCCAAAACTAATACAGTACTTTTAAACATAAACTGAAGGATTTCCCCACCCTCGGTTGCCCAAGTCACTTCTCAATTTGGTTTTGACAGCAACATTCTATCCCAACATTTCAAGCAATATGCTATCAATTTCTCAAATTACTGTAAGGAGCATCAGGGTTTCATAAACAATTCCAAATTTCACACTCTACCCAGTTGTGTGTATGCTTTTTAAAAATATTTTTAAAAGAACTTGTCGATAGAGGTGTATGAAAAGAGCTGAACTTTGCCAAAAGATCCCACAGTGGCACAAATGAGCTTCTCAATAACAACACATAAGCTTATGCTGGGGTTTCATCATGACATGATGTCAAAAGAGGCTGACAACATTTCTGGGTAGGCATCCATAGGACTGTGAGCCCCATTGAATTCCATGGGATTTACTCCCAAGGGTAGTTCATATCCTATATGAATATAAGAAAAGCCATGCTGGATCAGACCAAGGGTCCATCTAGTCCAGCATTCTGTTCACACAATGGCCAACCAGTTGTCGACCAGGAAGCCACAAGCAGGACAAGAGTGCAACACCACCCTCCCGCCCATGTTCCCCAGCAACCAGTGTACATGCTCTGGAAATCCTACCCATCTGAATTTCTTCCTGGATTTTGAAGTTGCAAATTTGTCTTGTTTCCAGAAGACAACGAACACATTAAGATTCCTCAATCGTTCCAATTTTGGTGTTTTATTGATGCACACTATGTCATTGTGTGTTTTGATAAAACACTATAACGTAATCCCTTTACTTTGCATCAGTGTCATGGGTAGCAGTTCTGAAAACATACAAATATTGTAGTAAACAAACAAACAAATAAAATGGCTTTCCCCAAAGAATCCAGGGAACTGTAGTTAAGTGAGAGTACTCACAATTCTCTACTAATGATTCCTAGCCCCATTCAGAGAACTATAGTTTAAGCCTGGATATGCTATGGCAGGGGTGGACAACTTGTGGCCCTCTAGATATTCTGGCCTACATCTCCCATCAGCCCTAGCCAGCATAGCCAATGGTGAGGGATCATGGGAGTTGCAGGCCAAAATATCTCAAGGAGCACAAGTTGCCCACCTCTGTGCTATGGATATGCTCCAAGAATGATGCAATACCTTGCATACCTTGTAGAAAGGAGCGTAATAAAATAATCATCAACTACAGAGTGGTCCCATGCAGGAAGGAACAGTCTTTGCATTTGAAGATGCCTGATAGTGGGTTATTACAAATGGCCATTGATATCACACATTTGTGACATTCTATCACAAATCTACACCTGACATGGTTTACACAATCGTCCTTGACATAGATGATTCAGATGACCAAGTTTCTCCTGGTATAAGAAAGAGTTTGATATGTCAGAGGGAGTCTTGAACTAGAAGTCCCAGTAGCCAGACCCTAGCACCTTAATTCTGAGCCAAAAGTTGTTCTTCTTACTTGATCTCCCCACGGCTTCTGATATATCAAAGAGAGAGCCAGAGCACAGGAACTTCAGGACAATAACACCTGTCCTCATTGTGGCTTCTCTGCTCCTTTTTGGTTCAGCTCAGAAGTTTCATTTGGGTAAGATAAAGTGAAGGCATGCTCCTAAAACAATTTTTAGAAACCTTTTAAAAATGTATTTTTCTTATTATTACAAGTTTGTCTTTTTTGGTTTATGTTCAATGCTCTTATATTGTGTTTTTTAAAAATGTAAAAACAGCTTAAGATGCTGAAGTAAAAAATGGAAAGACATGCCTGATCTCAGAGTCCTGTCTAAAAATCCTCTCTGTGTGAATACCAGAGGTCAGCAAACCTCCATTCCTGGTGGCACTTTGTTCTTGGGAAACAGAAAGGCATGCCTTACCTGCTGATCCATAGTCAAGCTAAATACAAAATCACATCTCATAAAATCCTGAAACAATGACAAACTCATCACAATGGATGACATTCAGGTCTATTTGTCCAAAACATCTGAATCAAGTGTGACTGTGCAGGCTCTAGACCAGTGCTGGGATACAATAGTGGGCTGAATGTGGGCCGATGAATGGAATTTAAATCCTGGCAAGACAGAAGCACTGTGTGAGTAGATGGGACTTGGCTCTGGGAAACAGGGTGGTTGCCTGTTCTGGATGGGGTTGTGCTCCCTTTGAAGGAACAGGTGCATAGACTGGTGGTACTCCTACATCCATCGTGTCACTATGTTAGAAAAAAAGAGACTCCATAACCGTTGGTGCCTCAGTCATGTAGGAGCCCGAGTGGCGGGAAAAATGTGGGCGAAGCCAAAAGGAGAACCATAATGACGCGCTCATGACTAACAGCTTGGTAAGCTGATACTGACTGTTTCATTGGTTACTGGCAAGAACAATAGAAGTGATATGGTATAAAAGGTTTTTGCACACGTGTCTCGGGGTCCAGACTGCTCTGCACCCATTTTGCAAAACGTTCAATAAAATAGTGTTGGATCCACTGCTGCCTGCCTGGCATTCTTTTCTTCTAAACCAAACGCAAGAACTTTTTATCTAACAATTTGGTGCCATGACTCGGATCCTGCTTCGGGGCGCGTCCCCTTCGCGCTGAGCCGAGGGGCCGCGGAGGAGAAGTGGCCACAGGCGGTTGTTTTACACTGCCTTCTCCTCACGACGGTGGCGGCGGAGGCGCTTGGGGACCAATGCCAGAGGAAGAGGGAGACGTGATCACTCCTTTTAGGCACCGGCAGTGGATTAATAAGCAGCTGGACGCAGCTGCGGGCGGGACAGAAGAGGCTTTTGGGGTAAGTGAAACAGCTTACATTAGGGGATAAACGCGGGATGGTGGTGTGTTTGTGATTGTGTGAGACGCCTACGGGCGAAGCGAGTGGGGAGCCCCGATCTGCATTTCCTTACCCCGGAGACGGGCTGGGTCAGAGGAGGGTGAAGCGCAAGAATTGCTGATTGAAATTCCCACCGTCATGGGTGGGTCCCAATCTAAGTCTGCGAAGAAGTCCCATACGCCCTTGGAGTGTTGTTTGCGCAATTGGTCACGTTTTAAGCAGGATTATGGAACTAAGATGACAAAGGATCGTCTTGTCTTTTTTTGCACACGGGAATGGCCAATATTAGAACCCAAATGGCCACCCGAGGGGTCTTTTGACCCAACCTTGGTATCTGATGTGCGAACAACAGTAGCACAGAGGGGAAGTTGGGACCAGTTCCCTTTTATTGATTCGTGGGCAACTTGTGTGCCCCTTGGCGGCAGGCCCGCTCCATGGGTTGTTGAATGCATGTCCCTTGCCCTTTCCATGGTGGTCAAAAGGAAACCACCAAAAGAAGGACCACCTAGGGTCATGGCCACGGCACCGGAGGACCTATTGCTTCCTCCTCCCTATGGGACAGCCGTCGCAGGGCGACCACACCCGTTGCAACCACCACCTTCTCCTGAGGGGCCCGCCCAGCGGTTAGATGCCCCCGAGAAGGACCCCTCTCACGAAATAGTACCAGAGGACCCCACCCCTCTAGTTGAATCCCGGGACACTCTCCAAGATCGTCTACATTCCCTAGAGGAAAGATTGGAGGTCCTACAAAGAGAAGCAAAAGGGGGACCTAACTATAACCTGCGAAAGGACCCCCAACCACCGGTGAAGTTCACCTTCCCCATCAGAGAAGTCCCCGACTCTACCGCCCAATATCCTCAAGGGACGATGTTTGTTAATGTCCCATTCACGACATCTGATTTGTATAATTGGAAACAATTTAACCCCTCCTTTGAAGAGGATCCCGGGCCAATCCTGTCTCTGATGGAGAATGTGAGGCTTACTCACAACCCCACATGGGACGATACACAAATTCTATTGAACACCTGTTTCCTCAGCCAAAAGCCAACCATCCTTGCGGGGGCACGAGCCAAGTATAGGGAGGAAAATCCCCAGGCAACTGAGGAGGAGACGGCAGAGGTTCTGCCCACAGGGCGACCCAATTGGGGGGTGGCCACAGCGGCACATAGACGCTTACATGCTGACTATTTTCGGCTCATTTTAGCAGGCATGAAGCAAGCCGCGAGAAGGGCCCCCAATTTGCAAAAAGTCCTGACTCTAAAGCAAGACAAAAACGAACCTCCTGCTGTGTTCCTCCAAAGGCTGAGGGAAGCCTTCGCTAAATATACTGACATTGACTTGAATGATCCAAATAATTTAAGGATCCTCACAACTCAGTTCATGGGAAATAGCTGCCAGGACATCAGAAAGAAGTTGCAAAAAGTTGAAGGAGGGTTGGCAGCTGACCTAGGAGTTTTAGTTGAGGTAGCTCAAAAGGTTTACGAGAGGCGAGAAGAGGAAGAAGGAAAAGAAAAAGACAAGAGGCAGGCCAAACTCCTTGCTGCAGTTCTTAGACCCGACAAAGAGGGAGCTAGAAAGGGGAGGAAAGCGGGAAGGAAGGGATCTCCCCTGAGGAAAGATCAATGTGCCTTCTGTAAGAAAATGGGGCACTGGAAGCGTGATTGTGAGGGTTTGAAGCAGAAAGAGATAGGGGAAAATACGGGAGGAGCAGAGAGAGTTCTGTATGAACAAGAAAGAGATTAGGACAGACCGGGGCCCGGCCCCCTCTTAGCCGTCTCTGAGGCAAGACGGGACCCCATGGTCAAAATAAAGGTTGGGGGCCGCTCCTACAAAGCCCTTGTGGACACAGGGGCCGCTCTGTCCGTCCTCCCCCTCAGTGAGCCCCCAACGGGAGGTGGGGGGTTCACCACCATAATGGGGGTCGAGGGAAGGGCAACCCAAGTGCCCCTCTCTCATCCCCTGTTCACCAAGGTTGGGAAAACACACCTAGAACATGCATTTGTCTGTACCCCCTCCTGTCCGGTGGCATTGCTAGGAAGGGACTTATTGACTAAACTCCAAATTGAGATTGCTTTTACTCCTGACGGAAGGATGGAGATACGGCTCCCTAAACAGCAGAGTAGTAACTACCAAATGGCCCATTTGAAGGTTGCAGAAGAATCCACCCCAGAGGCCACCGAGGATTGGAGCCTAATAGAAAACAGAGTCAACCCTCTAGCTTGGGCCGGGATTGGAGGGGCCTCTCGTGCCAAGTTGGCAGCACCATACAAAATTCCCCTCAAGGAGGGAGCAAGGCCTGTTCATGTGAAACAGTATCCCCTTTCCCGTCAAGGAAAGGAGGGCCTACAACCAGTAATAACAAAGCTCCGAGAAGAAGGCTGGCTCATTGAGATAATGTCCCGTTATAACACGCCCATCCTGGCTGTGTCAAAAGGGGGGGGCAAGGGCTTTCGCTTAGTGCAAGACCTCCGGCTCATTAATCAGCAAATTGAGTCCCCCCCATCCTGTGGTCCCCAACCCACACACCCTCCTTGTAGGAATTCCGGAAGAGCACGCCTGGTTCACTGTCATAGACCTAAAAGACGCCTTTTTCAGCATCCCCCTCCACCCTGATTCAAGGCCTTTGTTCGCCTTTGAATGGGAGAGCCCGGGGGGGGGGGTCAAAAGTTCAATTAACATGGACAGTAATCCCTCAGGGGCTGAATCTCTCACCGGTAGTCTTTGGCCAGCAGCTCCAAAAGGATCTCGAACCCTGGGTCCAGCAGCACTCAGAGGTGCATCTCCTCCAGTACTGTGACGACCTCTTGATTTCAGCCAAGGCCAAGAATGCGTGCCTGAGTGGGACAGTTTCCCTCCTCAACCATCTAGCGGGGGGCGGGGGTTATAAAGTGTCAAAAGAAAAAGTACAGTTGGCCCAACCAACTGTAAAATTCCTAGGCTACCACTTAACTAAAGGGACTCGGAGCCTAGGGCAAGAAAGAGTCGAAGTCATCCGTGACACTCCTGTCCCTAAGTCCCCCCGCGAATTGAGGGCCTACCTGGGGCTGACCGGATTCTGCCGACTATGGATAGCAAACTATGGGGAGACAGCGCGGCCGCTGTATGAGGCGCTGCAGAAAGATAGACTGGATAAATGGAAATGGACTAAGGAAATGAATAAGTCTTTCCTCAGTCTTAAAGCTGCTGTTGTGTCACCACCCGCACTGGCCATACCAAATCCCAGCCAGCCATTTAGACTTTATGTGCATGAAAATAAGGGCATAGCTTTGGGAGTGCTTTGCCAGTGAAAAGGGCCCTCTTGGAGACCAGTGGGATATTATTCCAAGGTCCTAGATGTCATAGCACGAGGATGGCCAAGTTGTCTGAGAGCAGTGGCGGCAACAGCTCTGATCTTTACCGAGGCCGAGAAAATGACAATGGGAGGACCCATTGAAGTTTGGGTGCCGCATGGGGTGCCACAAATTTTGGGATCAGGAGGAGGAAGCAAATTTCTCAACCCGGCCCGGCATTCCCCATATGAAATAGGTTTACTAACAAATGAAAACCTCACTTTTAAGGCTTGCTCTAGCTTTAATATCGCCACACTACTGCCAACATTACTGGGCACAAACGGATCGGGACTCCCAGATCATGACTGCCTTGAAGTATTAGACCTAGACACCAAAGGCCGACCGGACCTTGAGGATGAACCAATAGAGGGAGCCAGAGACCTGTTTGTAGATGGGTCTAGCTATATGCTGGATGGAAGGCGCTACACAGGAGCGGCCGTCGTTACTCTAGACGAGAATGTGCACGAGGAAAGGTTGCCTCCTCATTTCTCCGCCCAATCCGCTGAACTGGTAGCCCTGACAAGAGCCCTGCAAGCCAGCAAGGGAAAGCGAGTAAATATCTATACCGATAGCAAAAATGCCTTCGCCGTTGTGCATGCTCATGGGCAACTGTGGAAAGAGAAGGGATTCCTTACAGCAAACGGATCTCCAGTGGCTAATGGCGGCCTAATAGAGGATCTTCTGGATGCCCTCCAGCTACCCTCACAAGTGGCTGTTGTCCACGTCCGAGCCCATGGGAAAGAAAAAGAGGAAAAATGGAGACAGGGAAACCAGAAGGCAGATGAGGCCGCAAAAAGAGCAGCCAGAGAGGGAATCCAAGGAACTGCCAAGCTAAAACTGTTGTTGCTAAATTGTTACAGGAGGTGGTGCCCCCGTTCTCCCTGCCCGAAGTTATAGAGTCCGATCAGGGCTCACACTTCACCTCAGTTATTACACGGGGACTGGCACAGGCTCTGGGAGTAGAGTGGCATTTACATTGCCCCTGGAGGCCGCAGGCAAGTGGACAAGTTGAAAGAATCAATCGGAGCCTCAAGGAGACTTTAACCAAACTCCAACGAGGGGTGAAGCTCACTTGGGTTGAGGCTCTGCCAATAGCTTTAACGAAGCTTCGAAGGATGCCAAGAAAGGACATAAAATTGTCCCCCTTCGAACTGATGTTTGGGTTCCCGCCTCGGGTACACTGCGGAAGGAGGGAGGAAGTCAAATTCAAGGTGTTGGTTTTGACCTTTAAAACCCTATATGGTTCCAGCCCAGCCTATCTTAAGGAGCGCCTCCAGCAACACCAGACAGGCCGTTTAACAAGATCAGCCTCGGATAGCCTTCTCTCTGTCCCATCAGCCAGGACAGCTAGACTGGTGGGGACGAGGGAGAGGGCCTTTTCTGTGGTGGCCCCCACTCTGTGGAACTCCCTCCCGAGGGAACTCCGTCATGCCCCCTCTCCAATGAGCTTCCGTCGTGCATTAAAAATGTGGTTGTTCAGGCAGGCATTTGGGGTGGGTTAGGGTATTTAAAAAAAATTTTTATGGTAGAATTTTATTGTTTTAAATTGTTTTATGGTGTGTTGTACATCGCCCAGAGTGGCTGGGTGACCAGCCAGATGGGCGATTAATAAATTTAATAAATAAATAAATAAATAAATAAGTGGGAGATGGGTGATCAGATGCTAAGGGATCAGTTGACTTCTCTACAGTCTGTTCTTTCACAGCTACGAGCTTATTCCGTTCCGTTCCAGAGATTGCCGTTAGATGCACCTATCCATCTCTTCCAGACGGGAGACGAGGTGTTGCTGAAAAAGTGGAATAAAGAAGCTTTAAAGGAAGGGTGGGAGGGGCCTTATTTGGTGGGACCAACCAGCCACTCTTGAGTAAAGCTTGTGGGTTCTAGCAAATGGACACATTGCAGCCGGATAAAGCCATTTAGGCAACCCTTGCTTCCTTCTGTCACCTGGAAAGAACAGAAGGACACGGGCAACGGTCCTTTGCTCCCTGGCACCCCTCCGGAAGCTGCCAGGGACACAGGCGAAGAAGCCATCCAGGAGCCACAATCACCTGTAATATACAAGTCACAACATCTGGGAAAAGCTCGGGTTCGAATTCCAAAAAACTTGTAATATGAAGCAAGTATTGTGGGTGGTGTTGGTAATGTTAGTCAAAGAAATATTAACATGGATGGTGATACCTCAAGGACTTGGGCTTGACAGCTTTAAGATAAAACCCCGAAATGTCACACCTACACCCCTCAAACCACTTCTGGTACAGATCCCCGAGAAAGAGAGGCGTCCCTGGAGAACCAGGTTAGGAATCCCAATAACAGAGGAAACTGATAATGTGTGGTTAGAGTGGATAAAGTATACAGCCAAGTCCTTAAATAAGTCTGACTGTTTTGTTTGTGCCACAGGAAGATCAGTAGCAAAGGTGCTGCCTTTTCCTCTGGGGTGGGACACTCCTTCCCTCCTCACCTGCGTGATCCGTTTGTTCCAACACCCTGATGCATGGGGAGAGGAGGAATGCCAAACCCTCAATAAATTATACCCCCCACTCAAATTAAAGGATCGTGTCAGACCTTCCACAGTCTTCTTGCAAAGAAGAAACCATACCGGATGCATACACCGAAACCTTGCAGACACAGAGGGGCATATAGGGAACCTGACGAGTAAAATAAGATGTGTTAATTCCACCTGCTTTAGGAATAATTCCCTTTCAGTCCCACGGGCTGAATTCTGGTGGTATTGTGGTGGTCTAGAGTTGTATGAGGTATTGCCCTCCAATTGGTCCGGAGCTTGTGGGTTAGTTCAGTTGGCAGTCCCCTTTTCAATTGCATATCATCCAGCAGAGAAGACTAGCCAACCCCGGCAGAAACAATCAGTAACCCCTTTTGATGATCAAATATACATTGACTCCATAGGAGTACCAAGGGGAGTGCCAGATGAGTTCAAAGGAAGAAATCAAATTGCTGCAGGATTTGAATCTACCCTGTTTTGGTGGGTGACCATTAACAAAAATGTAGATTGGATCAATTACGTTTATTATAATCAACAGAGATTTATAAACTATACTCGAGATGCTGTAAAAGGATTGGCTGAGCAGCTAGATGCCACCAGCCAAATGGCTTGGGAAAATCAGCGTGTTCTTGATACGATGTTAGCAGAAAAAGGGGGGGGGGTTGTGTCATGCTAGGTGGACGGTGTTGCACCTTCATCCCTAACAACACTGCCCCAGATGGCACGGTAACAAGGGCTTTGCAGGGCCTCAACGCCTTGTCTGAAGAATTAGCCAAGAATTCGGGGATTAACAACCCCGTGACTGCCTGGTTAGAAAAGTGGTTTGGAAAATGGAAACACCTAGCAGCCTCAATCCTTATCTCGCTTGTAGTGGTAGTAGGAGTTCTGGTATTATTTGGTTATTGCATTATCCCCTGTGTTAGAGGCTTATCCCAGCGATTGATAGAAACCGCTCTGTCAAAACAGATGCTCTTGCTTTATTGTACCAATAAAGAGGCTCCGTTTTAAACGCTTTAAGACGTGAGTAAAGACTTAAAGGAGGGAATTGTTAGAAAAAAAGAGACTCCATAACCGTTGGCGCCTCAGTTACGTAGGAGCCCGAGTGGCGGGAAAAATGTGGGCGAAGCCAAAAGGAGAACCATAATGACGCGCTCATGACTAATGGCTTGGTAAGCTGATACTGACTGTTTCATTGGTTACTGGCAAGAACAATAGAAGTGATATGGTATAAAAGGTTTTTGCACACGTGTCTCAGGGTCCAGACTGCTCTGCACCCGTTTTGCAAAACGTTCAATAAAATAGTGTTGGATCCACTGCTGCCTGCCTGGCATCCTTTTCTTCTAAACCGAAAGCAAGAACTTTTTATCTAACAACTAGAGGATCAAGCGGCTTCAGTAGAGTGCCTTTTACCAGCTTTGGCCATTCCTGGAGCGTTATAGTTTGGCCATGGTGGTCCAGATGGTAACCTCAAGACTGGATTATTGTAATGTGCTCTGTGTTGGGCTACCCTTGGTAGCTTGGTTCGGGAGCTGCAGCTCGTAGGGCCATGCTTCAGATTCAGCCAAATCTTGAAGTGAATCAGGTTGCTTCAGACAGATTCTGGAGATGTCCAAATTGAAGTCGGGCTCCTCCGAAGTGGACCAAAACTGAATCTGAATGCACCGGAAGGTTCAGGATTAGAAGGGACACAGAGGCAGAGGCAATTTGATACATTTCTCCCCAACCTCTCCATAAAGGAAAGCACCAGGGTGGGGAGAGAAAGGCGGGAGAAGACAGGATGTAGCTTTGTGGCTAGCAGCTCTTGCTTCTAAGCACACTGAATGGTTTTACCAGGGCTCTCCAATCCCAGTGCTCTGGGGGAGGGATGTTGAAGTAATATATCAGAGGACTGATCCAGTGTTCAGGGCTCTTTGCTAGTTCTCTCTTCCAGGAACACAATTGCTAAAAGAGGTTTTGTGGAGGCTGTGGGACCTGGGAGGGTACACTATTGGGTGTTCGGGTGGAAAATGCTGGCTGTTCAAGTCCTTCTGCTTCTGACGCTGTATGCGCCACATCCACCATCTATCCCTGTCCTACTGCACTTTCTGTGACTTTGGGGTCAATTGAGAAGAAAACAACATGTTAAACTGTCTCTCAGTCATCATAAGTCCCTAGCCATTGCACTTATCCTTCTGATATTTTGCAGGTTTCTTACCTAGGGATAACTCTATGACAGATGCCATTTTAATACAAATTGGGAAGAATGCTGGCCGGGGGATGGGGTGTTAGGGGAAGTGAATAATTCCCTATCCCCAAAACTGGAGCATCCCCCTTCCACACAAATGCTGCACTTCTCATTGTGAAATTTTGCAAGTTCTGAGTGAAAACCGGAGCAGATTCACTGCCCTGCTGACATCGGAGCCACCAGCCTCCACTGCCCTAACCCCTTATGTCAGCCCATCATTGTGATCCTCAGAAGGAGCATTTTTTTTGGTGCCACATGGCCCTGAGGTTCACCTTATGAGTACTAGAAATAGAGCATTTAGTCCTGCTGCATCTTTGGAACTCAGTTTCCTGCTTGCCTGGATGACTCTGCTTCAGGGGTGTTGAAGTCTTTCAGTCCACGGGCTGAATTCAGTTTTGGGGAACCTCTTGGGGACTGCATTCAAGTGGTGGGTGGGGTTGAAGGCAAATGGGGGCAGAGCAAAAAATAGCTGAATACAGAAGATTTTAGCTTAAAGCTTTTACTGCCAGTAATGAAGCCTTAGGAAAAGCATTTCAACCTTTTAGAAGAGTGGGAAAAACTGTGCAAAAACCAGGAAGCTTCAAAACTATTGGCAGTTGGGGAAAGGGGGTGGGCCCAGATGAGGGGGCGTGGTACTTTGGGGAACCCTGGAGGGCTGGATTGGGTCCCCAGCCAGGCCAGCTTTCACCCATGGGTCTGAGCATCAGTCCTGCTTCTGCACCACCCTCTACCGCCACCTGCCTCTGATATTCAGCACACTCTGGGTTAGGTTAGTCATTTATATGCGTGTGATATATGGTGCTCATGGGTACATCTCATCTTCTCAAATGTATGGTTCTAGAAGACTTAGGGCACAGTCATATGCATGATTTTAGACAGAAAAAGTCCCACAATTCCCAGCATGCCGCAGCCAGCATGCTGGGAATTGTAGGACTTTTTTTTTGTCTAAACATGCATAGGATTGTACCTCCAATCATATACTCATGCACTAGTACCCTGAGATGTCCCAGTCTACTCATATTCCTCCAAGGTGGACAGATGTGAGTAAGCAGAAGTGTATCTACATGAAATTTCCGATCTGACATACCTTGATGCGACCTTTTAACAATCGCTATAAATGTTTTTTTGTTTTTTTTTAAAGAAAGGAACTTATTGATAGAAATCAGCTGTTGGCCTCACATTCTCTGCAGGACTGTTTCTGGAACCAAAACGCACTATGGTAGAACTCTGGGGAACTAAGTTTTTTGGAGGCATTTTAGATCGTAAAGCTCCAAGGGAAGTTCCTTTCTGGCAGAAAGTAAATTTCACTCATAGATGTAACCCCTTCTTACCTCATTCTGCCAACTGTTCCTATTTAATGTAGCTATATGAAACTCACTTTGCTTCAAAGCCAATATCACAATCTAGCCAAAGTTACTTGTAAGCAAGTCCTGAAAGCAATGGCACATTAGTTGAAAGTACCTTGTTCCAATCTGACTGAAGTCCAAACTAACAGTGATGTGGGAGATCTCTAAGCTGTTAATCCTCTGCCCCCCCCCTTCTGTTTTTCGATGTCAAATTGAAGCTATGTGCACTAAAGGGAGAAAATATACAGGTATTCGATCCCCCACCGCCTTCAGAGCTTGGGATCATAAAATCATAGAAACATAAAATAGTAGGGTTGGAAGGGGCCTATAAGACCCATCGAGTCCAACCCCCTGCTTAATGCAGGAATCTAAGTCAAAGCATCCCTGACAGATGGCTGTCCAGCTTCATCTTGAATGCCTCCAGTGTGGGAGAGCCCACTACCTCCCTAGGTAATTGGTTCCATTGTCGTATTGCTCTAACAGTCAGGAAGTTTTTCCTGATGTACAGCCGGAATCTGGCTTCCTGTAACTTGAGCCCATTATTCTGTGTCCTGCACTCTGGGATGACCGAGAAGAGATCCTGGCCTTCCTCTCTGAGACAACCTTTCAAGTACTTGAAGAGCGCTATCATATCTCCCCTCAGTCTTCTCTTCTCAAGGCACAACATGCCCAGTTCTGCATGCATATCCCACTACTGACTTTTTTCCATTTGCATACTTGAGAACTGTCAAGGGGCAGGGGTGGGCATTTGAAAGAGCATTCGAATGCCATGATTCTCTCCACTGCCTGCCAGTCCATCCCCAAAGGGAAACTAAATTTACCTTGGGGCCCAGTAAGGGGTAAATGGCGGCAGCGGTAGGGATGTCTGGATTTTGTGAAATCCGTCTCATGTGTGTTTTGTGGATTCTGCAGTGTCATTCATTCCGGACTTTGTTCACAGATGAATTTGATTTTTTTCCCCCGTTATGCGGAAAAATAGGCAAATAATTCCGTAGGAGGGTTCGCAACAGTTTACATAGTTTACGTTAGTACGTAACATTTAGCGTATTGTCCCCCTTTCCGTTCAACTTTTCCCCACATATATTTACCAGTCTCAGCAGAAACTTGTGAATTTTCCTATGAATAAATTTGCATAAATTTGGGGAAAGTTTAAAAAAAAAATAAATCCTAAAGTCCACGGACACCATGAGGCCTGAGAAGGCTGGTCTGCTGCAAATTCTGCAGTTCGGATTCTTAGAAATCCGAGCTCATTTTAGCCCATCTCGAATTTCTCCAGCATCCCTAGGCATTGGTGGCTCCTTTGAAGATGGGACAGGCTTGGTAGTGTTGGGAATATTGCAACCTCGTCTGCAAGCTACAGGAAGGGGGCAGTGTTGCAGTTAGCTAGGTAATGCATGGGTATTTGTGGCATAGCTAGCCTTAGGACCTCTATAGTCTATAGTGGTTTCTTGGTCCTCCCCTTCCTTTCCCCTCACTTTCTCTATCTGCCTTCTTTCATTGCTCGGGGCACATGGCTTGCTCGCTTTCTTCTGCTGTTGTTGTAGAACAGAACACATAGAAATGGACTGGAAAAAAGTTTGAAACCGTATGCTGTGGCTGGATTTGTATATGCAAGAATACCTTTGAGTAAGAGAGCAATCCTATGGCCACTAGACACTGTTTAGAGGGCCATAGGATTCTTCAGTTTAAGGCAACCAAGGTATGAACAAGGGCTCTGAATATGGTTCCCAGAAACCACGCTCCCCTCCCCCTCCCCGCCAGTGTGGTTCTCTCCACGCCAGCTACACCTCTGTGCTCGGAAATGGAGTGTGGAGACAGCGAAAAGGGGGAGGACCCAGGGGCGGTGAGGGGAGGAGACTGCAGAAGCTGCTTTATGCAGCTTCTTATGCACCACATGGCCTCCTTCCGTCCCCCTCCCAGAAGCTGTGGCTAGACAGCTGAAATCGGCCTAGCCAAAAATGCAGGGCAGCCAGAGCACAGAGGCGAAGATTGTCTCCGTGCTATGGCTGCCCTGCATTGAATACTTAGCAGCCTCCGACTTCAGAGGCTGCTGACCATCAAGGTAGGATTGCACCCTAAAGCTGTTTCTTTCACTAAAAGAAGAGTGTGGTCTCCTTTTTTGTTCTACAATAGTCTTGTGTGCATGTGGGACTGGTAAACGCTCCTTCCATTCTGCCTTTTGTTTTTTTCTCTGCTAAATGCTGCCTTTTTAACAGTAGGAGCAATGCCCAATAATCCCATCCACCAGGACTCTCTCCCCTCCCATGTGATTGTTTTAAAAAATGAAACTGGTGCTTGCATAGTGATGCTGGTGTTTTTCACTGAGGATCATGGAGATTGTAGTTCAACCTTCATGATCCCTGACCAAAAAAGAAAAAAGAGATTGCCATCCTCAGTACTCTGGCAGCACCTTTTTCACTTCCCAAAAAGTCGTGGGAGGAAGATAAGAGCTTCTGTCAGCCTGGCAAGCCTCCCCCACCTTCAAAGGAAGGAGGAGAAGCCCTGTGGGCTTCTCCCATCTTTGAAGGTGTTCCCATTGCCTGCTACCCCATCCTGGCCCTCAGGGCTAACAGGCAGAGGACAGGCATGTACAGTTGAGCCAAATCAAAGCAGGGTGCATGCTTTTAACTGGTTTGGGGCCAAGGGGTCTTCTTCAGAGAATGCAGCTGCAATGATAACAGATCAAGATTCAGTCTTGTCTATGTCAGGAATGTTTCTAAAGCAATACTTGGCAATGCTAAACTGGATTTAAATCCCCCAAGCATGTGACTGCAGGCCAGGTGCCGCCGGTGATTAATGGTGGGATTCTGTGCAATCCCAACTTGGTGTATTACAAGCACATGGTGTCGATGTAGGTGGTATAGGCCAGGGGTGGGAAACTGTTTCTGGGGGCTGGGGCGCAGGGCAGAAAACCTGCTACCCAGCTGTCCATGGGCTGAATATGGGGAGGGGTCTGCAGGTGATTCCCCACTGTAATCTCCAATAACTGATCAGAGATAACAGTGGGGATTCTTCTCCCCACTACCCTACAGGGGGCAGGGCTTCAGAGAGGTGATGAATCTTTGGGGAGGCGCCTCTTCTGAGGCCCTGCGGGCAAGATGGGCCAGATTGGTGGGCCAGATTGGCCTATGGGCCAGATGTTCCTCGTCCTTAGTATAGGTAATAGAGATGTGCATTGACAACTTCAGAAAACAGCCTGATGTTGTCTTAAATGTAAAATCCAAAATCTCCAAATGCTCAGTAGTTGGCTGGTTAGCTAGCCCATTTGAAATAATCACTTCGGAAGGCTATATGAAACCCTGCCCACTGCTCTTGCTTTCAAGGACTGAGTACAGTACACTATCTAAAATGATCTCCAGCTTTGTTAATGTAACATCTGTCTAGTTTTCTCTACTTCTGTTTTCTACCTACCAAGGAACCTGTGTGTTTCTCCAAATGGGAGAGATGCTTCCGCATAACAGCTGGATTTTATATTTGAAAAAATGGGGGATCAACCATTGTTTATTTTGTCTTCCCAGCAACCCTTAGGAGGGTCCCAGGTACAACCTGACACCATTTCAGTACTTGGTAGAGTCCCATGTGAATGTCTCCAGCATCTTCCCACTTCCCATCTTTTAACCAAATGCAGACTACATGACTTGAACACCAGCCTCTTTTTTTCCTCTCCCCCTCCCTTTTTCCCCTTTGTTTACCATTTTGCTGACGAAGAGTCTTGGAGAATTCCAAAGCCTGCACAGGATTTGTGACCTTTGAGTTGACCTAATAAAAGTATCATGGTGATACAGATTTTGGAAGTTTCCTTGTGGAATTTTTCTGTTGGCCAACACTAGGGATTGTCGCTGGGGGAAAAGAAAACAGTTCTTTTTTGACTCAGTGAAGTTCTGCTGCATGTACTGTTTGTTTGTTTATTTATTAAATTTCTTAATTGCCCATCTGACCAGGTCACCCAGCCACTCTGGGCGATGTACAGCAGTACAGACAGTCTAAAACAGTAAAATTAAACATTAAAACCTCATTTTCTAAAAATACCTTAACACACCCCAAATGCCTGCCTGAACAACCAAGTTTTCAATGTGTGGCGAAAGCTCATTAAAGTAGATTTGTACAAGTAGATTTGTGTTTGTGAGCTGAAGTGCGGGTTTTCCCCTGAACTCCAGGAACTTATTTTGCACATTTTCCCCCACAGGTTCCACAATATGTGCAAATTTCTGAGCAATTTGCACAAATTGCTCAGACATTTGTGCAAATGGCAGAACCTGTAGGGGAAAAAAAGCACAAAATGCCTGGAAAATCTACGGACTGGTCCAACTCTCTGCAAACAGAGTCAGATGCTGCAGTGGGAACTGGAACAAAGTCTGGGGGGTTGAATCTAGGGAAACTCATCAAACCCTGCCCCCCAAATGGATTTCTGTGACATCCCTAGCCAATACAACTACTATTGCTTTTGGAGAAAATGAGTAGTTTAGGGACAGCATATGAATGAAACACTGTTTTTGCAATGCAAAGTACTTAGCAGACAGAACACTTTCCATATAAATGATCTTGTGTGGCTCTTTGGTACCTTACTTTAAAGGCTAAACAAACATCAAGATATAATGGGTTAATTTTCCATTACTTTTTAAAAAGCATGTTCGTTATGTGTTTATATCTAACAATCTTGATTAATCCAAAACTGGATTATAAGAAATTTATTCTTGGCCAGTTTCAAACATAAAATACTACACACACACACACACACACACACACATATGAGCGTATATGCAAAAACATGCATAATGGGTGGTGTGATTGAAAATTGGAGGTAATGCACATTATCCATTATGTTCACTTAAAGACGGCAAGATCTTGTTGTTTATTCGTTCAGTCACTTTCGACTCTTCATAACTTCATGGACCAGCCCAAGCCAGAGCTTCCTGTTGGCCGTCGCCACCCCCAGCTCCCCCAAGGTCGAGTCTGTCACCTCCAGAATATCATCTGTCCATCTTGCCCTTGGTCGGCCCCTCTTCCTTTTGCCTTCCAAGTTCCCTAGCATCAGCATCTTCTCCAGGGTATCCTGTCTTCTCATGATGCGGCCAAAGTACTTCAGTTTTGCCTTTCATATCTTTCCCTCAAGTCAGCAGTCTGGCTTTATTTCCTGGAGTATGGACTGGTTTGATATTCTTGCAGTCTAAGGCACTCTCAGGATTTTCCTCCAACACCACAGTTCAAACGCATCTATCTTCCTTTGCTCAGCCTTCCTTATGGTCCAGCTCTCACAGCCATAGGTTACTACGGAGAATACCATTTAACTTGTGGTTTGTCTCCTTATTTCATCCCATGAGTTGATCTCAACTGAGCAGTTATGTGGCCAACAACCATGTCAACAACCATGTCAACACAGACAGGAAAATGCTTGCGGTAATCTGAAAGGGCCTAATCCAGACATCTCCAATATGGTGCCCTTTGCACTACAACTCCCATCACTCTTGACCATTGGCCATGCTGGCTGGGGCTGATGGGAAATGTAGTCCAAAATATCTGGAGGGCGCCATGGTGGGGAAGACTGATCATATTTTAGGGCAACACACGTATAATGTGGGATTGTCATTTGTTGCACAGTACATTCCGATATCATCCCTCACAAATTACTTCTGATTTGGTGATATTACATTTTCCCAGCACTAAAGCTGTAATACATTGTTGCAGGGAACGTGTGATTCTTGCTCCAGCTAGCAGGGCCAATAAAATTTGGGGTATTGTGTGTACTGTGGTTGCACAAGTGCTATAGCTGCCTACTGTGTAGGAATTCCCATCCTGAACATAATTTATGTGGAGCGAACAGCTACCTGAACTGTCGGCCCCAAGCATAAAGCACGTTTCTACACTGCACCATCACCCAAATGGAGGTTCAGCTCATACCTTCAATCTGACCGTGACCTTGCCTGTGCAGAACTCCTGGCCTGTACATTAGTTCTTATGACTCTCTACTGATCATTCACGTGGATGTTTTTGTATTGTTGAACCTCTATGTAGCAAGCAGGGTACCCGAAATGTTGGCCCCAAACACAGTTCTACATTGCACCATCAGCCAAATGGAGGTTCAGATCAGACTTTCAGTCTGTATAGTGCAATTTAGCAAACAGGGATCAGTGCCCTCACCTCAATTCTCAGCAAGGGAACATTTTGGAAGGGGTAGTAGTTCAGTAGTAAAGCACATTCTTGACATGCAAAAGTTGCCAGGCGCAAATCCTGGTATCTCTAGTTAAAAGATTTGAGGTTACAGGTACCGTGAAAGACATCTGCCTCTGTCATTTTTGCCTAATATCCACATTTTTGACAAGCAATTTTCATAATATAATGCATTTTCACATGTTTGTGTGCACTTTCCCCTAATGTGCACATTTTTGCACATATTTTTGACTGAAGAAAGACCTCATTGCAAAATTTGGAGAAGTGCAAATTTCAAAGGATGACTGAGTTTTGATTCGGTATGGGTTCAAAAGTGCAAAATTAGGTAAGTTCATATTAAAATGTGAACCAAACGTATTCCCCCCACTCCACCCCCATCCTTGCTTTAGGGCACAATCCTATGCATGTATAGACAGAGAAAAGGCCTACAACTCCCAGCATCCCCCAGCCAGCTTTGCTTTGCTGGCTGGGGAATGCTGGGAGTTGTAGGCCTTTTCTCTGTCTAAACATGCATAGGATTGCGCCCTTAGTGTATTATTGTGGTGGTGGTGGTTGGTATAGGAAATAAGCCACCAGAAGGTGTCCACTTGCAGTAGAAGAAATCTCTGGAAGATCACATGTGAGGTATGGAGGTGACGACCTTCTTTTATTGTTTGATCCCAGCATTTTGTGTTCAACATTATATTGCTTCTATACATGAAAGTTCCATTGAGCTAGCATAGCTAGTGGCTCTTTCTAGACTAGTTGAGAAATGAATTTGTCCAATCCTTTTAAAAGTTGTCTAAGCTAGAGGCTAACAACACTGCACATTCAGTAGTTGCATAATTTTGCACCACACTCATGTTGGCACAGAGGGGCAACTGCAGATTTGCCAAGTATAGCATTCTGAAGCCTAATATGTGAAAAAGCCTTCAGCCAATATCCCACTTATTCAATCGCTGAGCCTGCAGAGGTGAGGAGGAAGACGAGGCGGCGGAGGAGGAATAAGCCTGATGGAAATGCTGCAACTTTAAATAAGGAAGCACAACTATATTTTGTCACAATACCAGTGAAAATGATCCAGTCAACTGACGCCCATCGTGCTTAGAAATGGCCCCGGGGGTTGCTGTTTAATATATTGTACAATGCAACTGGCAGTACAACTCAAGCCTTTTTAACAGTATGTTGTTGGTATAAATTGTTAGTGGTAAGAGAGCGACATCTAGTGCCTTAGATCAGTATATTTGTTTTATCTGTTATTTGCAAAAGGAAGGACAAAAGAAAGGGCATCCTAGCAGTTGTTCAAGCACATCTTGCCATCTTCTTATATTTTCTCATGAGCATCTCATTGTGATTGACCTCACACAGCAATATTTCCTGGGTTCTGTTGCTTTTCAAGGCCCCAACAATAACAGCTGATCTCTCAGTGACAGAGCCAGATTGCCATTCAGCAGAGAAAATAAGTCTCAGCTTTCTTGTAGCCAGGAGGTTGGGGGAGGAAAGAAATGGTTACCTTCTTCGTGTCAGCCCAAAGACATTGGAACCACTTTGAGAACTAGTAGTTGAACATCAATAAAATCAGGAGTTTAAAAATTGACATTAAAATACCGTATTTTAATCTTAGAGTAAAACTTCATTTCAATGATAACACATTACAATTATTTTTAATTAAACCCTTTTTAATTCATCAAGGCTCCAATCTCATGGTCCCTGGAATGGCATCACAAACGCAAGTCAAGGTAGAGGATACAGAAGTTGCAGCAATGTTGTTGTTTCCAGCACTAGCTAGGCTGAAACATAAGGCTTATATAGTGAGAGCCTTCTGAGTTCCTCCCAGGGCTCAGCTGTAGTTCTTTATAGCCCTCTGGCAACAATCCTACTCATAAAGAGTTGTTTCTTCTTGAGGAGTTGTCCTTTGTAATTGAGCACTCCGTCTCGAAGGAGCCCTACTAGCCTGCCTCTTGAGGCAACGACATCTTGAGGGCCAGGGGGTTGCTCAGCCTCTGCTTCGGAGGCGGAATCTCTTGCCCCTTACAGGGCACAGGGTCCTCCCGATATTCTGACATGGGCTGCTCTGGAATGATCTTGTTCTCTGGAACCTCCAGCTCCTCCTCTGAGGAGAATTCCACCAGTGGGGACATGACACTCTGCAACTCCCTGCCGAAAGAGGCTAGGTTGCCCCCCTTTCTGTTGTCCTTCCACCCGCAGGCAAAGATGTTTTCATTCAGGCAGGCCTTTGACATATACGTAAGTTGGTCTGTTGCTGAAGAGGTTTTTAATTGGCTAGTGCTGTTGTGTTTTTAATTTTTTCTATGGAGTTTTAATTAAGATTTTGTTTCTACTTTGCACTTTGAGCACCATTTTTTGGCAGAAATGCAGGAGAGAGAGAGAGAGAGAGAGATAAATAATTTGAATGTCCACATTCCCCTGTATGAACCTTCCTGTGTTCTGAGACAATCTCCAGGGATCCTGTTCTACATGTTCGCATTTTCAGAAGTTAGGCCCATGGCTATCATGGATAAAGCCCTTTCTGTCATGATTCCCTGACTATAGAACACCCTCGCAAACATCCACCTTTGCCTAGCAGTCCCGTTACTTTCTTTTAGACATTGTATACATTGTGATGTGTATTCAGTGGGTGCTGCTCTGCAGCTGACTTCAGTTGTCTTTTAATTGGTTTTTATTCCCCTATTTTATTGGTTTATGCTGAACATAAGGAGAGCCCTGCTGGATCAGACCAAGAGTCCATCTAGTCCAGCATTCTGTTTACACAGTGGCCCACCATCTGTTGATCAGGAATCCACAAGCAGGGCATGAGTGCAACAGCACCCTCCCACCCGTGTTCCTCAGCAATTGGTGTACATAGGCTAACTGCCTCTGGTACTGGAGGTAGCACATAGCCATCAGGACTAGTAGCCATTGATAGGCTTATCCTCCATGAATTTGTCCAACCCCCTTTTAATGCCATCCAAATAGGAGACCATCACTACATCCTGTGGTAGCAAATTCCATAGTTTAACTATGCGCTGTGTGAAGAAGTACTTCGTTTTATCTGTCCTGAATCTCCCACCAATCAGCTTCGTAGGATGACCCTGGGTTCTCATATTTTGATAGAGGGAGAAAAATGGCTTGGAAACCATCTGTCAGTGACTTGAAACAATCCCAGTTTATATCCCTGGCTGGAGGCAATTTTTTTGAATTTCATTTTGTCATGTTCCTTGGAGAATTGCAGGGTGGGTGGACTTAGGCTTAAATCATTGCAATCAATAAATATAGGTTACAGGCTTCAATCCTGAGAAGGAAGCAGAAAGGATCTTTCCTGTCCCCTCCTTCCCTTGCAACCCCCTGTGCCTGTGAAAAGCCTCTCCAGGGGGACAGGAGAGTCTTGAACAGTGTGGGATGGGGCCTGGAGTGTGGGATGCTCCTGGTCAAATTTGGGCAGAGGTGCCTTGTGTGAATGATTTGGGGTGATTCCCCCTTCCCCAGCAGGAAGGTCCTTTGACCCCATAGAAGGGCTTAGGAGGGAGTTAGAATGGGACAAGAAAGCCCCCTTCCACAACCTTTCTTCCATTTACAGTTCTCAGGGTCCAAGCCAATGTCCTTGCCAGCAGTGCATTTTGGGGGAGTTTACAGTCTTCCCCACCTCAGAGCGGCCCAGTAAAATGAGCCAGGATGCTGCTGTTTCTGTCTGTAATGCCAAAGTCACGTTGCAGTATGTGACACTCTAGTTGCAGGAAGCAAACGGCATACCAGGCAGCTTTGGCTACTGGCCGGTATAGAAATGTTATAAATAAATATTAATAATAATATAAATAAAAATCTAATAATCCTAGGCATGTATTTACTGTCTAAGCAAATCTTAAGAGTCTAAATTGGAATCCAGCAAACACACACACACCCCGCCGCCAAATGCTAAGTAACCCAATAATGTTTATTTCAATGAAACTTACTTTTAAGGAGGATGGCAGCTTGTCTGCCCCATTGATGCTTGATTTCTTTTGGAATACTAGAAGCACATTTTTTTGTTATGGTTAGTTTTGAATTATGCATACTATGGGAAAATGGCTTGTCACACATGTATTGTACGCCCGCGAAATATGCTTGGACAAGTGTATGAAAATTGTGGTTGTTCCACATGGGTTTCATCTGGTAAAGCCACTTCTTGAGCTGATAATGGACTTCTTTTCTGCTGCTGAATGGAGATACAACAGATACCGCTTGCTGTACATGGTAGAATGGAGGTTGACATGTCGCTTAATTCAATTTTGGAACATGACAAACTGAAATGGGAAAAAAATGGCCCCCAGCCAGGGATATAAACTGGGATTGTTTCAAGTCGCTGACAGATGGTTTCCAAGCCAGCTAAAATATTTTGCTATGAGATAAATATTGTTCATATAGACATACACACAGAGAGACCCAAAATTAAGTGCGAAATCCTATGCATGTTTAGACAGAAATAAGTCCTACAACTCCCAGAATTCCCCAGCCAGCACATATTGCGCCCTAAATAACATAATCATAATGGTATTTTTGTATGCACCTTTAAATACATCTGGTGTTACAAAAGTGACAGTCCCATAGTACTTGAAAAAAACTAGAAAATATATTGTGGCACCACTTCCACAGACAAGGACTTCTTCTGTCAGATACATTAAGCAAAGATTTCTGGATAGTGAAGATGGGTGCGTGCGTATTTCCCACACCTCCACATCTCACTTCACAATCTGAAGTAGGCTTATGCCACAACAACCTTGTTAGTGTTCAAGGCAGGAGTGGGGAACCTTTTCTTTTTCTCTACATTTCACTTCACAATCTGAAGTAGGCTTATGCCACGGCAACCTTGTTGGTGTTCAAGGCAGAACCGGAGTGGGAAAACTTTTCTTTTCCTGTTGAGTGCCACATCCCCCAATCTGTTGGGGATTGTATACCAGCAGTGACCAGAGCCAAAGCCAAAAGTGGGCAGAGCCACCTTTTTTCTTTCTTTTCTGCTACTCCCTTCTTTGCCTCTTCCTTCCTTCCTGCCAAGCAGGCTGCTGAAGGAGAGTTGAATCAGTTTCACCAGGGGTCTCAACAGATTGCTTGTAGAGGAATTTGAAAGTAGGCTGAAGGCCTTGTGGTATTAGGCTGAGGGCCACAGGTTGACCATCCCTGGTAAAGGTGTCACAAGACTGCTTTTACTACAACATACAAATAAGTTGTTCTTGTTTTTTCCATTTCATGATCAGGCATGTTTCTCTGCTGTAGCTTGTCAACATTGGGGTTCTCAGTCATTTTAAAGTATATATACTTTAAGGCTACACACTTATCTCATGGAGAGAGTAAGGCCACTAGTCATGATGGTTGCATGTATATTATCTCTAGTATCAGAGACAGCATGCCTCTGTATGCCAGTTGCTGGGGAACATAAGCGGGAGGATGCTATTACATTCATATTCTGATGTGGGCTTCTGATTGGGGCATCTGATTGGCCCCTGCAAACAGAATGTTGGACTAGATAGGCCTTGGCCTGAACCAGCAGGGCTTTTCCTATGTTCTGACCTGGGGGGAATCTCCACGGCAAAGGGTTTAGTTTGCTCTCCATTTTGTCGCGGTTTTTACTGGAATCGAATCTGCTCCGTCCAGGGACACACGGGGGTCGAAAACCCAGATTATCCCAAAGCTAGCCTGGGGCTCTCGGCAGGTCACAGTTTACTGTGAATTGTTTGGGTACCTACTAGGTACAGTCTCGTCCACGTAGGGATGCACGAAATGTACTTACCTTTTCGATCAGTGGGGGGGAGGTGCATCCGCGGTGGGGGGGAGGCGCTCCGTCCCTCCCCCCGGAATCCTCCCCGGCCGGCTCCGCTCCATGGTGACTCCGCGGAGCTGCCAGCCGGGGCTGGCCACAGTTGGAATTCCGGTTGCTGCCAGGCTGCTGCGCCCACTACGTATTTACGTAGCCTATCACGGCAAAAGGCAGCCACGCAAATGGCGGCCGGTACATTTGCGGCCACAGCAGTGCGGCAGTGGCCGGGAGACCAGCTGGAGCCGCCGCATCCGCTGTCAGGTAAGCTCCATCCTGGGGGGATTCCATGGGGTGGCGGGGGAGGGGGAGGCTGTTCCGCCACAAATTCTTTAGAATCCGGCCTCACTGGAGTCCATGGCAGAATTCTCTGACATCCCTACGTCCACGTCTTCATTTAGAGCAGTGGTCTCCAAACTTTTTTGATCGTGTACCCCATCATAAAATTTTTTTTGAGCATACACCCCCAATATATGTATATTTATAAATGATGTACATGCACTACTGTACTAATATATTATGTACATTATGAAACAT
Source organism: Heloderma suspectum (assembly GCF_057233095.1). Lineage (NCBI taxonomy): Eukaryota > Metazoa > Chordata > Lepidosauria > Squamata > Helodermatidae > Heloderma > Heloderma suspectum. Next base: position 32,513,292 of record NC_139459.1, read on the forward strand.
ACACAAAAATAGAAATTTAAAAAGGATAAGGATGAAATAAACAATATTTTTTATTTTATGTGGTAACGGTCCAATAAACCTTTTTGCTCTCACTAAAAAAAAGTATTAATAACATTTTTAGTGAAAGCAATGTAATTGAATTTGCTTCATTATTTTTGAAAATCTTGGTTTAACACTTTGTGATACAGCAATTCACAGGTCTGGTTCTACGTTCAGTTTATTTTGCCGTGATAGGCTACGTAGATACTTACGTAACCTATCATGGCCTCTGCAAATATGCAAATGGCGGCTGCCAGGCAGTGGCCAGAAGATGACCCGGAGCTGCCGCTGCTGCCGCCGCCAGATAGGCTCCATCCCAGGGGATTCCACGGGGTGGCGGGGGATTGCCCCATTCTGCCATGGACTCACTGGAGTCCGTGGAGGAATTCTCCAACATCCCTGGTTTTGACGGCTGTCATAGCTGGATAGGACTGAAGCCGAGGGAGAAATGCCACTGAGCTTCCCTCTTGGCTCCCATCCCAGGCCGGCACCACTGCACACAATGACAGCTCGTCAGGGCAGCGGGAGGCTGCTCAATTATCAGGCGGCTCACGCACCCCAGTGGATCATCTTGCGCATCCCTTGGGGTGCTTGCACCCCACTTTGGAGACCACTGATTTAGCGAGCCTGTTCCCACTCTTCCCTTGTTCGGCCCCTTCTGCTTTCGCTGGTCAGTGTGTGTGTTAGCGGGAGGTAACTTATTCCTGAGTAAACAGGCATAGGTTCGGGTTGAACACAAAGGTATGTACACCAACCTCATTTCTGCACACCAACTTCATATAGTACAACTGGCCCTATTTTCTGCTAATTGTTTCTGATAAATCACTATCTCTATTATTGCTTTGGGGAAAATTTGCGGGGAGCCTGCCAATAAAGATTGTTCACCCCATGCAATAGGCCTGCTCTTATCTAGACCCATTTCAGTCGGGCTTCAGGCCTGGGCATGGGACAGAAACGGCCTTGGTCGCCTTGGTAGATGATATGAGGAGGGCTCTGGATAGGGGTGAATGCTTCTTCCTTGTTCTCCTCGACCTCTCAGCGGCTTTCGATACCGTTGACCACGGTATCCTCCTGGACCGCCTGGAGGGGTTGGGCACTGGGGACACCGTATTGCGGTGGTTCCTGTCCTTCCTCTCCAGCAGGTACCAGAGGGTAGCACGGGGAGAGGAGGTTTCGGACCCGTGGCCACTTACTTGTGGGGTGCCACAGGGTTCCATCCTCTCCCCGATGCTATTTAACATCTATGTGAAGGCTATCATCAGGAGGTTTGGGGTGCAGTGTCATCAATATGCGGATGACACGCAGCTCTACCTCTCGTTTAAATCTTCACCAAGGTTGGCCGTAGAATCCCTGTCCAAATGTCTGGAGACAGTGAGTGGCTGGATGGGGAGGAATAGGCTGAAGCTGAACCCTGACAAGACCGAGGTACTTTTGGTGGGAGACAAGAGGAGGCTGGGGGATGTTGACCTGGTGTTGAATGCGGTACGGCTACCCTTGAAAGACCAGGTCCGCAGCCTGGGGGTCATTTTGGACTCCCAGCTGTCCATGGAGGCTCAGGTGTCAGCTGTGAGCCGGACAGCACTGTATCAACTCCATCTGATACGGCGGCTGCGCCCCTTCCTTCCCGACCATCTGCTCCCATAGGTAGTACATGCCCTGGTCTCCTCTCGTTTAGACTACTGTAATGCGCTCTACGTGGGGTTACCCTTGAAGACGGTTCGGAAGCTGCAGCTGGTACAGAATGTGGCGGCTCGCCTGATTAAAGGCAGCCGCCAGCGAGATCACATCACTCCAGTGCTGAAGGAGTTGCACTGGTTACCAGTTGTTTTCCGGGCCAAATTCAAGGTGTTGGTTTTAACCTTTAAAACCCTATATGGTTCTGGCCCAGCCTATCTTAAGGAGCGCCTCCAGCAGCACCAGACAGGCCGCTTAACGAGATCAGCCTCGGATGGCCTTCTCTCTGTCCCATCAGCCAGGACAGCTAGACTGGTGGGGACGAGGGAGAGGGCCTTTTCTGTGGTGGCCCCCACTCTGTGGAATTCCCTCCCTAGGGAACGCTGTCATGCCCCCTCTTTAATGAGCTTCCGTCGTGCATTAAAAACGTTGTTGTTCAGGCAGGCATTTGGGGTGGGTTAGGGTATTTTAGAAAATGTTTTATTGTAGAATTTTATTGTTTTAAACTGTTTTTATTGTATGTTGTACATCGCCCTGAGTGGCTGGGTGACCAGCCAGATGGGCGATTAATAAATTTAATAATAAATAAATAAATAATAAATTCTTCCGGTTTGAGCCCCTTCCCGTGAAGTTCTAGCTATGCATAGATCCAGGAAGGATGCACGCCCGCGGAAAGAGCGCGGGTGCCGGACCAGCGCGCACCGCATCTTGAAAAGCAAGTGATTTTTTTTGTTCTCCTCCCCAGGCAGCGCGCTCCAGAAGACAAAGAGCACGCGCAACAGCCCCCCTCCCGACTGGAGGGAGCCGTACAATGACCTTCAGTCTCCGAAGCCTTTGGCGCGAGCGCCTGCCGCGCCGAGTCACGTGGGAGAGCGTGGCCAATCGCCGTGCTCGACGTGCCCGGAGGCGGCTTTCCCTTTTCCCGTTTCCAGCCGGCAAGATGGCGGCGCCCAGAGGGTGGCGGTTGCTGTGCAACGGTCGGCCGCGCCGGCTGCTCCACACCGAGCCCTTAACAGCGGCGGCGCCTCCTCTTCCCTCCGGCACGGCCGCCGCCGCCCCTTCGTCCTTGTACCCGCCGGTGGTGGCTTCCCTCACGGCGAAGAGCCAGGCCGCCAAGCTCCGCCGGCGGGAGCGGTTTCACCAGGAGATTCACGACGCGCCCTCGGTTGAGGAGAAGCTGCGGCTTTACGGGAAGCGGCAGCGCCTCAAGTACGTGGTCTACCCGCAGACGTGGGCGATCAACGCGGACCGCTGGTACCAGAACTTCACCAAGACCGTCTTCGTGCCGGGGCTGCCCGCCGCGGCGGCGAAGGAAGGAGGCGGGGGAGGCGGCGTTGGCGGCTGGGATCTGGCCGAGCTCCGCTCCGTGACGTGTGACGTGCTCCTCCAGGAGCATTTCTACCAACGCAAGCGGCGGCCTTACCTCTTCCGCGCCATCGACCAGGGGCCAGCGCCCTTCCTCACCCACCTGGTGCCTGCCCTCACCGCCCGCCTGGCCAGCCTCAACCCTGTGCTTGGCCCCTCTTCCACCATAGGTGCGTCTCTAAACGGTTGTTCCGGAAGGCGTGTGGGTGTAAAGGAGAGACCGAAGTGATGGGAGGAGTGGTGCATTTGAGTCGGGTCTGGGTCCTTCCGGGATGCAGTGCGAAGCACTCTTTACTAGGGAGCAAATTCACTGAGTTGAGTGGGCTTCGCCTCTGAGTAACGTGTGTAGGATCCCACATTGATCAAATTTATATGCAAGTAAGTGACAGACACCTGGGAGAGCAGGTGTTTGGTGGCGGTGGAAACCAAAAGTACTTCCGTATAACTTCTGTCTTGTCAGTGATTTGTTTTTGTGCAATGTAAGATTGTAAAGTGGTTTACCTACTTGAAGCAAGTCGGTGGTATCCCCATATTGCAGGTGGGATAGTGGTGCTGAGGCTGAGAGAGATGGACGGTTAGAGACACTATCGTAGCCTTCCCCAACCTGGTGCCCTGGAGATATGTTGGACTGCAACTCCCAGCATGCTCCAGCCAGCATGGAGTTGTAGTCCCAACAACTCTGGAGGACACTAGGTTGGGGAAAGCTGCTCTATGGGCACAACCAGTATACTGACAGACTGCGACAGCATCATGGCAACAGAAGGCTCAGCCTTTTGAACTACATGTAGTCCCTTGAATCTCAGATGAATGCTTGTAGGTTGGGGGCAGAGCCTTCTACTGTTGTGCCTTTCCCCATACATGCATTCTGTGAACCTATGTGGAACATTTGTAAGGGACTTTACTGGTCTGCCTAAGCCACATAGAGCAGAGAATCATAGAATAGTAGGATTGGAAGGGGCCTATAAGACCGTAGAGTGCAACCCCCTGCTCAATGCAGGAATCTAAGTCAAAGCATCCCTGACAGATGGCTGTCCAGTGTCCAGCTTCATCTTGAATGCCTCCAGTGTAGAAAAGCCCACTACCTCTCTAGGAGTATTGCTCTAACAGTCAAGATTAGTAGGTTCACATACTTAGTTGCTGCCTCATACCTGTTTCTTCTATGTAGCTGATTTAAGTGGCAATTGGCCATTGTTCTATCTGGGGTTTATGCTTGGCTATATTTGATATGTTAAATCTTCACCTCAAGAATTCATTTGAGACACTCTGTAGTAGTAAGTGGGGTTGCCCAAATAAGGCTGGTAGCTGTTGTGAAATAATCTGATTTATGCAACAGAGATAAAGGGTTGGCTCCAGACTTGGCCATACTTAAAGTAGATTTACTGAAATCTGTGGGACTGAAGTTAATTGTCTAATTTAAGTCCTTTTAATTTTAGTGGGTCTGTTCTAAAGTATGACCAAGTCTAGAGCCAACCCAACAGCATTATATACAGCATAACTGGCATTTTCAAAGTGCTTCATGTGCACAGTCATTACAACTACAACTACCCTGTAAATTCTTGGAAAATTGTTGTATGTCCTTCCACTGAAGTTGGAACTCTAAACTTAACATAATTTGGAAGTATTTAAGATGCTTCTTTTTGAATTATTATTTGATGCCTAGGCTTAAGCAGGAAGGACATGCATGTTGTATGTCCTGGGTTTGCTGATGTGAAGAGATGCATACAAATAAAACACAGACCCCCATCTTTATAGAATATCTGCACCGAAACACCAGTATTCCACAGTTTTCTTCCTGTGGAAGTATTTTCAGCCTGTATCTAAGGTAAAGGGATATAAGATAGAGAGCCAGTGTGGTGTAACGGTTGCAGAGGGTTGGACTGGGACTTGGGAGATTCAGGTCCTAGTCCCCAGTCAGCCAATAAGTTCACTGGGTGACTTCGGGCCAGTCACTGACTCTAACCTAACTCATAGGGTTGTTGTGAGGATAATATGGAGAGGAGGAGGACTATGTGAGCTGCCTTGGGTTCCTTGCAAGAGGAAGAAAGGCGGGTTATAAATGTAATAATAAATAAAATAAATACACTGTATGTGTGAACATTATTTAGATATGAGATGTCAAAGTTGCTATACATATGGTGTGGATCTAATGCTAGATTTTGTTTTAAAGCACAGTCTTACTGCTACTTACAGAAAGCTGGATGTTATACAACAGAACTAAACCAAAAATGCCTAGACAATATCACAAGCTAATTCATACTGTGTGCTTTCTTCTTGATGCCTGTTAAAGTAATGTGAGTTATCCTTACATGCATGTCAGGTGTAATAGTCTAAAAAAAATCCCCATGCCCCGGGGAGAGCAGTCCTATGGTCCTTAGACAGTGTCTTGGGATCCATAGGGTAGGGAGGATTCCTGGATCCATGTTGGAGACAGTGCTCTGACCTCAGACCCAAGAGTCCAAGCTTCTCGGCCCCTCTCAGCCAACGAGGAGAGAACCGCGCCAACTGCGTCTACAAGCTCAGCAAGGTCTGTGGGTGGGGAGGGGAGGAGATCAGGGCAGCCATCTTACAAACAGTCTTTTGGCCACCCCAGCTTCCTTTTCTCCTGCTCCCTGACGCCAGGCCAGAATGGCTGTCCAGCTAAAATGCAGAGCAGGGGGAGTGCGGAGGTGATGATTGCCTCCATGCTCCTCCAGTTATGCCTGGGATACCTGTCAGCCTCTGAGTTTGGAGGCTGATGGGCATACAAATAGGATTGCATCCTAAGTGACTGTGAGAAATTAATGCCATAGCACCAAATTTCTACCCTCACTTTTCTTGTGATCACTTTTATTTCAGGGAGGGGAAACTAGATCATTTAGGAATCGAAACCAAAATATAAAAAGGTTAATATTTCCAGACATAACTTCTTACAATTACTGGAGTTAAAACGAAGTTCTACATTCCCAAGTTTGGAAGTGTATACAAATATCCAGCTGTGTGTGTACATACATAAATGTACAGTCGCACAATCATCCTTGACTATAAGCATGAGTAGTTGTTATCTTATACTTAATATCTCTGAGGAGTTCTCACTTCAGACAGCATTAAAGATACTCTTGTTATTTCAGACTTCAAACCAGAAGTAAATTTCTATTGGATGCGTGGTGAGACAGTGGTTCCTTGTGGGCATCGGAGAGGCAGAATTGACCCATTGAGATTTCAGATCGATGATAAACCACACTGTCAGATTCGTATAACAAAACAGCTTTCAGAGGTACAAATACTTGATAACTTTTAACAACTGAAGTTCAGATTGATAGAGATAAATGGAGTTGTTATTGCTGGTGACTTTGGGATATGTGAATTGATTCCTAAAACATATAACATAGAATGTTTTCTTCTATCCCATAGCACCTATTCACTTAAATGGCAAACATGAACTAGGCAACAAATATGACAAATAAAATAGCCTTTGTGAAGAAGTTAGAGTACAGTAGAGGTTCCCCAACCTTCTAATAGCTGAGGTACATATTGTTTTTAACTAAAGCTGGAGGCACACTTTTGGAGTATCTTAAGAGTAAGAACTACCTGCCCTCAAAGAAGTCCAGCTACTGTGTTTCTGTAGAAGTAACTGATCTTCCTTCGTGAATGGAAGAAAACAGACACAGTGCTGGGTCATGGAGAGAGATATTGGGCAGCCCCCTCTGCTGTATCTCTGTATCTGAAATGATAGCATTTATTACTTATTTTAAAAAATTGTCCTGCCTTTTATCCAGCATAGCGAATTGCATTCAGACAATTGGTGTGAGTCTCTACCATGCATGGCTACTTTGGACTCACAGGAGCCTATTTATTTTTATTTCAAGGCGCACTAATAGTACTCATGGTACCTAGTGTTGTTCCTCTAGCATAGACAGTTAGGGAATTGCTATGTCATGATATTTCCATAATTTTGCTAAGTCTGGTTGCCACTTGGAATCTTCTAAGAAAACTGTTTTAGTAGAGAAAGCTTGCACAGTACCTTTGAGCCCCTGAAGGTCTTATGTGGGAAACTAGATCTGTTAAGAGAGTCCACTGTGTAAACATGGAGAAATTGCTTTCTTTTTTTGTCATGCTTAAGATTTTTTTTTTTAAAGGAGCCTGTGTAGAGGAGACACCTCTGAGCCCATCTAGACGAGTTGTGCTGCTGGGGCCGGGACTTCAGAAGTCCCTAGAAATCTTATGTCCCTGGAACACTCTCCCAGGGACCACAGGAATGAACCTGTAATCACTTATTCTCCCTGGTTCAAGTTGCTGCTACTTCTTCAAACACCATTCATGCAACTGACTTTATAAGCATAAGTTATTTCCACTTTACACAGAGAAACAAACTCTGCAACTCTCCTATACCAAAAAAAAGACCTCTAATTTCCCCATCTACCAACCTATGGATAAGAACAGTCTTACATGTGAACATTTTAAGAGAAAAACTGCTAAACAGTATTGTCAGCAAATTGTTTAAGCAGCCAAACCAACTAATTACTTAGCCTCTGTAAAATCTTATCCCACCCCACCATAAGAATCCTGCTTTTTTCCTTGGGCAAGCAAAACTCTTACAGCACAAAACTATGCAAATTTAAGTTCCGCTGAGCTCAGAGCCCTGTCTAGAGGAAAGAGTAAAAAAGAGGAGGACAGAGATGCAAAGCCTACCTCTGTCACTCCTCCTGCCCTGCTGGCAGCAGCCTGGCAGAGCATAGGAATCTTAAGCCTCTGAGAGTGGAGGGTTCCATCTAGCAAGCAGCAACCTGATACATTGTGCCCTTAAGGGAAAATAAGTGATTGAAACTGTAGGGAACAGCATGGGTATAATAATCCTGATTGTATCATTAAAGTGGGAGTGCTGACAGGTTGTAAAAGTTGCTCACATGTACTTACCCATATTGAGCTTCCTGCCTCCTGAGGAAAAAAAAAGCAGAGGATTTGTCTTCAAGTGTTAAAGGTCTATGTAATATGTTTAAGGTGAGGGAATTGTGCCTTACCTTAAGCATAAAGGCTAGTGGCAAATTATAAAATTCAACGTAATTTGAGATCTTGAACTTAAGTGGTTGCCACAGTGAGAGAAAACTTATTAATAATAAGAATATAACATTAACATTTTTTTATTTGCTAAGATGATTTTTCTCCTTTCTTCAAGTTTGTGCCTCTGGACTATATGGCTCCTGGAGATATTCCCTCTCTTAAAGTTTTACCTGACAAACTTCCATTGTTCAAAAGACAGTATTACAACAAAATATTTATAGGTAAGACTGCCATGTCAAAATACTAAGATATAAAATCTCTAGTCCAGTCTTCATATACAAACATTGGATGTTTTATTTTTCGTTTTAACTCTAATATTGATAGTATAACTTGATATATACTATATCAAGTTACACTATATAACTAAGTTATAACTAAGTTATACTATATCAAGTCAAGGCTATCCTTGACTTGATCCTAACCAACAGAGATGACTTGGTGGATAAGGTAGCAGTTACAGGAACTCTGGGGGAAAGCGACCATGTTGTGTTTGAGTTCTTGGTTCTAAGGGAAGCAAAAGCCGAGTGTAGTCAAATGCGTACCCTGGATTTTAGGAAAGCTGATTTTAGTAAACTCAGAACAATGATCAGTAAGGTCCCATGGCAAGCGACGCTAATGAGAAAAGGAGTCCAAGATGGGTGGGAGCTTTTAAAAAAAATTCTCAAGACACAATTACAAACAATTCCAACAAGAAGAAAGGGTGGAAGGCAACAGAAGAAGCCAATGTGGCTTCACAAAAAGCTTAGGGATGACCTGAAAACAAAAAAGGACACATGTAGGAAGTGGAAAGAAGGCCAAGTAACAAAGGAAGAGTACAGGCAGGTAGCACAGAATTGCAGGGATGATGTCAGGAAGGCTAAAGCTGAGAACGAGCTGAGGTTAGCAAGGGATGCTAAAAACAACAAAAAGGCTTTCTTCAGCTACGTGCATAGTAAAAGGCAGAGGAAAGAAATGGTTGTTCAGCTATTAAATAAGGATGGCAAAACGATAACAGATGACAAAGAAAAGGCAGAGGTCAATTCCGACTTTGGCTCAGTCTTCTCCCAAAAGAGGGTCTATGACCCCCCCTGGCAAAGGTGAAGTACAGGCTGAAGGGGCAGGATTGCAGCTTGAGATCAATAGGCATATGGTCAAGGAACACCTAATTACTTTGGATGAGTTCAAATCTCCAAGGCCAGATGAGCTGCACCCTAGAGTAATAAAGGAACTGGCAGAAGAACTCTCAGAACCACTGTCTATTCTCTTTGAGAAATCATGGAGGATGGGGGAAGTGCCAGATGACTGGAGGAGGGCTCATGTTGTCCCTATCTTCAAAAAGGGTACAAAGGAGGAACCTGGGAACTATAGACCAGTCTGACATCAATCCCTGGGAAAATCCTGGAGCAGATGATAAAGCAATCCATCTGGAAGCACCTTGAAAACAATGCCGTGATTACTCGAAGCCAACATGGATTTGTCAAAAACAAGTCCTGCCAGACGAATCTGATCTCATTTTTTTATCAAGTAACCTCCCTTGTAGACCGTGGGAATGCTGTAGACATCATATACTTCGACTTCAGCAAAGCTTTCGACAAAGTGCCCCATGATATCCTGATGAGCAAACTAGCTCAAAGTGGGCTAGATGAAACAACGATCCGGTGGATCCACAGTTGGCTACAGAATCGGACTCAAAGAGTGCTTATCAATGGGACCTTCTCAAACTGGGGAGAGGTAACGAGTGGGTTACCGCAGGGCTCAGTCCTGGGCCCAGTGCTCTTCAACATTTTTATTACTGACTTGGAGGAGGAGGTGCAGGGAATGCTGATCAAATTTGCAGATGACACAAAATTGGGCGGGATAGCTAATACTTTGGAAGACAGAAACAAAATTCAAAGTGATCTGGATAGACTGGAGCGCTGGGCAGAAAACAACAGAATGACATTTAATAGGGATAAATGCCAAGTTCTGCACCTAGGAAAAAGAAACCAAATGCACAGTTACAAGATGGGGGATACGTGGCTCAACAACACTACAAGCGAGAAGGATCTTGGAATTGTTGTCGATCACAAGCTGAATATGAGCCAACAATGTGATGTGGCTGCAAAAGAGGCAAATGGTATTTTGGGCTGCATTAATAGAAGCATAGTTTCCAAATCCCGGGAAGTACTAGTTCCCCTCTACTCAGCACTGTTTAGGCCTCATCTGGAGTACGGTGTCCAGTTCTGGGCACCACACTTTAAGAAGGATGCAGCCAAACTGGAGAGGGTTCAGAGGAGGGCAACCAAGATGATCAGGGGACTGGAAACAAAGCCGTATGAAGAGAGACTGAAAGAACTGGGCATGTTTAGCCTTGAGAAGAGAAGACTGAGGGGAGATATGATAGCACTCTTCAAGTACTTGAAAGGTTGTCACAGAGAGGAAGGCCAGGATCTTTTCTTGATCATCCCAGAGTGCAGGACATGGAATCATGGGCTCAACTTACAGGAAGCCAGATACCGGCTGAACATCAGGAAAAACTTCTTGACTGTTAGAGCAATACGACAATGGAACCAATTCCCTAGGGAGGTGGTGGGCTCTCCCACACTGGAGGCGTTCAAGACGAGGCTGGACAGCCATCTGTCAGGGATGCTCTGACTTGGATTCCTGCATTGAGCAGGGGGTTGGATTCGATGGCCTTGTAGGCCCCTTCCAACCCAACTATTCTATGATTCTATGATATTAACATAAAATGCGTTTCATGCAGTGCTTTCAGAGTGAGTTTATCTGCCTTCATAAATCATGTAGTAACAGGATTTTAGTAATTCATTGAAACTTGGCATTTATAGAAAGCATTTCAGGGGGTCAGACTGATTGGTATACATCTTGTCAATCCTTACTGCAGATCTGTCAGGTAGGCCACTGTTATCCCCATATTGTACATAAGGGACTGGTAGCTTACTTAAGGCATATAGTTAGTCTATGGTTGAAGTGGCATTTGTACCAGGACTATAATGGCTTGCAGTTCTGTCTTAGCTACTGTGCTAAATCAGCTCTTTTGGATAAAGTGAATAGAGTGCCTGTTCTTGATTTTGGGGAGAACTTTTAGCAGTAATTATTCTTTGCTAGTTAAAAGTAAAACATTTAGGGAGCAATCCTATCAGGATAGGCGGCTGCCTCTGAACTTGGAGGTGACTGCCTATCCAATGCAGGGTGGGCGGAGTGCGGCTGTCTAGCCGTGGGACTTCAGAGCAGTGTGGGAGAGGCCGGACGATGCATAGAAAGCAGCATCTCAGCACTTCCACGGTCCCCGCCTCCAGGAATTGCCCCCTTTTGCCCTGCTCTGCACTGCTTTTCCAAGCATGGAGCCACTGGGGAGGGGAGGTGGTTTTCCGAGAACCAAACAATCCTATGGCCATCCAGCTGCTGTCTAGCGGCCATAGGATTGCACCCTTACATACCAGTAAGTTCATTGGTAGGCCACCTTGGATATAATTGCATAACTTCTGTATGCCAATATTTTCATGTTTAAATTAGTAAATAAATGTTCTGTTCCTTTGCCTAATATTTTGAAGCTAAAACAGTAAAGGTACGCTGCAATGAATTAGTACTTTTCCTAGGCCTCTTTTATGTTATGTTGTATAGGAGAGGATCTGAAATAATTATCTCTTGTGGGATTTAGGTTCACAGGTAGCAGATCCATGTGCCTATGGACATACACAATTTCATTTGCTTCCTGCCAGACTGACAAGGGAAAGACTTATCTCGTTGAATCTCATTGATCAGATTGAAGTTCCTTCTCGTGCCAATGCAATTGCAAGTCTCTTTGCTTGGACTGGAGCACAAGCAATGTACCAAGGTAAGTCAGTAGTCAAAGACTATTATACTTTTGGACTTATGCCACTTATTGCAGCTAATTCAATAAACACCCCAGGTTAATAAAGAAAATACTGTGCTGACTGACAAATCTAACTTTTAGAAGATGATATAGCCCTGTGATTTTAAACTTTACAAATAGAAATCTGTGAAAAAATTGGGGAGCATAGTCTTGGTGGTTGGAGAATGGGCTACTCTGTGAGCTGCTATGGCCCCTTGTAGGATCAGGAACCAGAAATAATACGCAGTTCTACCAGTTTGAAAATTGCATCAACGTTCAATGGCTGTACTTACAGCTGAAGTGAAAAGAGGACCAGTAGAGTTGTACTGTCTTACCAGCTTAGAGACTGTAGTGTTGAGTGACTTGTTTTGGCAGTCCCTGCTTTAAAAAATGGTGACAGATTCCTTGGCTAGTGCAGTGGTGGAGGAAAGAAGAGCTCATTGAGTGGAGCAGGTAGTCGGTGTCCACACCCCATTGGTTATTATGTTCAAGGTTGCTAACATTAAGGTGACAATCACAAGTTTTTGTATTTGGTTCACTTGGTTGGTTCAAGCTAATTTTCCTCTAATGACCCCTTCCTCTTTGTTGAAAGTTGCATGACTGACTAAAAAGCCTGAACTATTAAAATATGCACCACTTTACAATGCCTGTGCCTTAACAGCTTGCTTTTTGTTGATAGAAAAATGCTTTTGTTTAGCTGTTTCTTTTTTCCTCCCCTCTCTCCCAGGATTTTGGAGTGAGGCAGATGTGACCCGGCCCTTTGTATCACAGGCAGTGATTACTGACGGAAGATACTTTGCCTTCTTTTGTTATCAGTTGAATACCTTGGCTTTAACTGTTGATGCTGATAAAAATAACCCAAGAAAGAATATTTGTTGGGGAACTGAAAGTAAGCTCCTGTACGAAGCAATAGAAGACAATGATGTAAAAGGTTTTAATGATGAAATTCTGGTTCAGTTGATTAAATTTCTCTTAAACAGACCAAAGGAATTGTAACTTAAAATTCAGAAAATCTGAATCATCTCAAGTTAGTGAAACAAGTTCCAATGCTTAAATCTTTCTTTATCTGGACTGTTAAAAATGCAGTCATTTTGAGCACTGTTCCTGCACAAGACTTTAGGAAGAATGGAAGTTATACAAGACTATTGCTGGTGTTGTTAATTGCCTTGAATCATGTATTTGTATGCAGATCAAAGCATCTAAATAGCTGTTTAAATGACATATCAAGATCAATATTTTCTCTGTGTGGCATATTGTTTTAAAATGTGATTCTTTCCTGACAGGAAGACCCAGATAAAATTTACAACTATTAGAACCTAGTAAAGCACAATATTCAAGAGACCCTATTTCAGATACTGTATTTCAATGTGTCTTGTCCTTTTCTTCCTTCCCTTCCATCTGGTAAAAGTGCAGGGGTCAAGATGGTGTTGAAACTGAACAGAACTGTGCTGTTTAATATTAACCATAGGGACTTAGTTTCACTGTGATCTCTCAATAGTCCAATTATTATTTCCTTTATCTTGCAAGTAGCTGTTGGGGTTTGAGGTGGTACTTGAACTTGAAATGTACAAAATTTCAGTACAGAATTTTACATTTCACTCTGCTGTTTCAGTGTAGAAACACTTTTACATCACTTTTACAGACACAAGACCATATAAATGAATAAAACCAAATACCTTATTTTGTTTGGTCAACTGAAAACAATAATTTCAGGGTCTATCATTGTAGTTGGAAGATGTGATTTCCTCAAGTTTCTACGTATTAAATTCTACTGTAGAATGTTTATAAAATTAGTCAAAGCAGTCCTGTGCTTCTTAGCTTTAATTGGTGTAGATTATTAGGTCTAGTTCTCTGCTCTAGTCACATGACAAACTAGTAGTTGCATCCACTTGAACGACAAAATCCATGCAATGACAAAATCCATATCAGGATAGGAGGCTGCCTATCCAGTGCAGGCCAGGAGCAGCGTGGAGGGGATCTTCTCAGTGCTTCAGCCACCCTGCATTCGCGATTAGACAGCCAATTTCGGGAAGTCAGAATGGGGGCGGAGGCTGGACGATGGATAGGAAGAGTCGGAAAGGCACTTCCACCCCCTCCCCAGGAATGCCCTGTTTTCACTGCTCTCCTGTTAAGAGTGCGGGGCGATCTGTACTGCCTATGAGGCAGCGCAGGGTGGGGTGGAGGTCGGTTCTCAGGGAACCAACCTATCCTATGGCCATCTCGCTGCTGATTAGCGCCCGTAGGATTGCGTCCTAAAATATTGACTGCCATAGTACAAGTTGACCCTCTAGAATATGATCTCTGATACAATTATACCAGAACAATCTCCTACAAATTCTTGAACACAGCTGCTGGTTAGGTAATGGCAACGGTTTGTGTTCATTTATTCTCCCACTACTGATGCAAGGCCTTTTGATCCAATAGAGGCTTTTGCCAGTGAAATGGGGAAGGAGGTGATTCTTGCTCACTCTCCCTCCTGCCATCTCCCATGCTATTCCTAAGGATTCCCAACGCCGTGGAGCAGGTTTGAAACTACGTATGATGGGACTGCAGTGGGAAGAGGGAATTGCCTTCCTCCCAGTTCTGCTGACATACGCCCCTTCTGTATCAAAATCTATCAGTTGAGGGGGACATCAGTTGGATGCAACCCAAGGTGTGTAAGTGACGTATCTAATGAAGGCTGAATTACGCTGCCATCTGCTTGCACTTAAGATATAAATTGAATGTGAAGCATCATCTGCTTGCTTTACCATTTACACAGATCACAGGTTTGTGCAAGAAAAGCAGAGTAATTTAAAAAACAAAACAAAACATAGCGTGAATGTGAAGCTGGCCATGTAGTTAGTGATCCAGGTGGACAACAGTGTCCCATATAGTAAAGTTCAAATGCAAGCTGGCATTGGTTGTGTGTGTGGAATTTGCCTTCAAGTAATGCTTTACACTGGATTTAAGCTTGAATGAGGGGAACTAAATGTGGTGGTTGAAGCTGAATCCTTACAGTGATTTCAAGTGTAACATGGGTGGCAGGGATCTTAAATGCTTTCCAGTGGGGGCTCAATGATTAGAATAATACTTCATCCAATATAGTCTAGAAAACTTGGTGCCAGGGGAAAGAAACTAGCTTATTCTCCCTGATACACTAGTTTTTTGTGTGTACGTAGCTGGTGTTATTTGATCATGTTACCCCCACTACCTGTAGTTTAAAGTGATATGAGCCAGGCACATGCCTAGTTCTCACTGTGGTTAGTAAACCCACTATGCAGCTTGTGCTGCCATAGTGAGACGTTTGCCCATGATAGGAAGCTATGGTGTTCCAAGGCAGTTTCATTCAGTTGTTTAATCTCCAGTATGGGAAGATGGCTGAACTTGGAAGCGGATCAGAATCCAATTAAAGAATTATGGAACTATTTCTGTGAGTTCAAGGACTTTTACTTTGTTTCAGCCCGCAGCTCTGAGTGCAGCATGACTTTGAAGCTGATGGGAGTGTAAAAAATCCTGTTGGATAAGACTTGGAGACCAGTCATCTATGGTGAAAATGTAAAACATTCCACTCTCCTAGTGTAAGACTGTTCCATGAGCTTGAGCTGGTATTTGGATTAGTTAAGCTACACATTTTATGCTTTGTCATAATTCTGGTAACTAGAATTCAGAAGTGCAGAGGCTGAACACCAGATGGCACTGTTTACTATTGTGTTGCATTGAATGCAAGGTGTTGTTTGCCTGGTGTTAAAATGGCTTTATGCCATGTGTAGAGCTGCAGGATTGCTACTCCTCTGCTTTTCTTGTAAAAATGATTCTAGTTCAAAAGCTACCATGATAATCCCCACCACCATTAGTTCTTCAGAGTGGTGTCTCACGTCTGGATAGGAGTTCTGTTTTCTCTTACATATGTTTAATTCTTCTAATGAAATCAGGGTATCTTAATTTTCAGAATGAGAAAATTGAACTGTTATTTTGGTTAGTGTCCTATCAACCTATTCTTATCTTCCTTTTCATTTTTGCTCCCCATAGAAGAATATATATATATATATATAGTGTGGACTATGGTAAAAAAAATATATGCATTTTTGTTTGTTTTAAGCATAATCCTCAGGTGTCCATGCCCTCCATTTATTCCTTGATTTACTACCACTTACAGTGTGAACAGAAGCTTAAGTTATACTGCAAATGTCAGCCCAGTTTGATAAATGCCTTTTTCCTTTCCATGTGTAGCAGTCCTGTGATTCTAAACTTAAAATAATAAAGATGTTCTGAAAGCTTGATTACCATGATCCTATAGTCTCAAAAGAGAAGAACATCATGTGATTTGGCCCTTTTCAGTCCCTGATTTGACTCTTGGACACTTGTCATCAGCGATGACTTTGTGAGCCTCAGATGGTTGAAAATTTGAGTGGAACCATAACAATTCCAATGTTGGAACAACATCACACTCTGCATGACTCTTCAGCTCAATATGGCTAGTATCCAAAAATCTACTTAGACTCATGAAAGGGGACTGGAGGTTTTGACTTCCTCTTTCAGCTACTATCCCTTATATCATTTCAGAAACTTTGTCTGAAGCAATCCTTAGTTTCAAATTTGCCATCCTGATGTTTTGATCTCCCTCTCCCCATGCACACACCATGTTTTGTGAAACCTGAAGTGTTACAGGGATACAGCTGGGTCTTACTATTGGCTGCAAATACAACACAGGGAGCATATATTTATTACTTTGTTACTAGAGGAACTCTGTGTAACTTCAAACTACATGACCTGCTCGTAATCCAATTGAGATCTGATTGTGCAAACACACACACACACACACACACACACACACCAGCATGCAGTGGCTTCTACGTTTTGAATTTGCAGCAGCTCGTGGCAAAATGTTGGTGCGAAATAGTTGCTTACCACAGCATTGGACACATTACTTCCAGCCTCTATTTAAGTGAGTTTGTAATGATGGGGAAGCAGTGAAATTCTGACTATGGCAACAACCTTACATGTACATATATCAACTGGGAACTGCCACCTAGTTGGTTTCATTTGAATTGGCCTGTATTTAAATAATGTGTACCTTGTTTGTATTGAGAGAGTGAAAATCTTAGGGCTAGCAAACATAACCCTGAAAGTGCTAATGTGTAGGAAGAAACACAAAAAGAGCACCAAGACTTGCTTGTAGTGGCTGCAAGTATCTAGTTCGCTATGGGTATATGTGCTTTATAGCACTGGTTTCCTTTTCCCCTGTAACATCCCATAATAAGCTTTGTTATGCACCAAACCTAGCTGATCCGCTAGAAAATTACATAGCTATGTGCAAAATTTGGGGCCGATTGGACAAGGGGGTGTTTAGCTATGCCCCCAAAACTGACTAGTTTGCCCCATGGGAAAAACATGCAAAATGGTGTACCCAACCACAACTATGGGTGGCCCGATTGGGCCACTCACAATAATGAAATATAGGACCATAGTGTAATCATTCCATGCAGCTTTCATGCTTTTTTATACACAGAAATGTATCATGTTTGAAGCCCGTCATAGGCAAAAAAATTGTAGTAAAGTGACATCCAGCTAAAGGAAGGCGCCTGTGTAACTCAAGATCCTTGCATGCAGAATTTTAAATCCTGCTTCAACCAAATAGAGCTATTCTTATTTTCTTTGCGTTGTTAGATGCGTTCCACTTTGTATCGGGTCTTGTCTATGAAATCATGCCAGCCTTTCCCCCAACCCAGTATCTGTTGGACTGCCTATCATCCTCAACCAGTATGGCTAATGGGAGTTGTAGCCCATCCTATCTGGAGGCTGCCAGACTGGAGAAGGCTGTGTTACGCTGTGTAATAATCTCACTTGACTAAAGGAAATCAGGTAGTTATGAACTACTCACGCGTTTGGGGCACAGAGTTGCGTTCTCAAAAATAGATCCCTGTGCTTTGTTTCAAAGTGCTGTTGTGTAGCTTTGTACTTTAAACTGATTCTTTGGAAAAGCTATCAAGTATGCAAAATGTTGGTTCAAAATTTACAATCCTGAAATTATTCAGAGCTCTGGAATTTCCTGCCTGTGCTTTATGCCAGTCTTTGCACAATGAGGCAAGCACTGCTGCTTTCCTGCCCACCTGAAATGGAAAATACTTGCACAGCAGAAACGCACCTGCATGCTTCTCATATATCAGAAGTTATAATACACAAACAGAACAAACATGTACCCCGTTTCATGGTCTCTTTCTCACAGAGGTTGTTTGACGAAGCAACATTTTCTTGTCTTGGCTTTTAATTGAAAACTCAAATGTTCTTCAAAGTATGTCCATATGAAACCTTTGGCCTCTTTCTTTTTGATGCTGCAGTCCACTAACTTGAAGCAGGCAATGTATCCTTGGAAAATGCAGGCATTTCTTTCCTGGGACATGCCCCACAGTTCCTTTCTCTTTCAGACCCCCAGAGCATTCCTGCTATTCCTCTTCATGCCTCCTGCTTGAACTCATTTTGCCAAGCTAAACTAACAAAGCTTGAACAAGGAGGCAATGCCCTCTTCCCCTGCCAACAATCTGGGCAGAACATGGCTGGAAAGGAAGGAAGATGAACAATGCTTAACAAGATCAGCCTCGGATGGCCTTCTCTCTGTTCCATCAGGCAGGACAGCTAGGCTGGTGAGGATGAGGGAGGGGGCCTTCTCTGTGGTGGCCCCCACTCTGTGGAGCTCCCTCCCTAGGGAACTCCACCATGCCCCCTCTTTAATGAGCTTCCGCCACTCATTAGAAACGTGGTTGTTCGGGCAGGCATTTGGGGTGGGTTAGGGTATTTTTTAGAAATACGTTTTATGTAAAATTTTATTGTTTTAAAACTGTTAGTATTGATGTACATCGCCCAGAGTGGCCAGGTGACCGGCCAGATGGGCGATTAAGAAATTTAAAAAATAAACGCTCCAAGCTTACTATGGCCAGGTACACCTTGTTAGCTTACCAAGCCTCAGGAGGGACTCGCTATCCAGTTTTCACAGCTACTCTCTCCTAAGTTGCCCAATTCACCCGCTCTTCATTTTTCAGCAAGCTTGGTTGTGGTCCTGTGATTGGAGGCAGCAGCTGCTTCTCTCACACACTCAGTCAACCACAGCTGTATTTCTCATTTGCCCCTTTCCACTGCTGAAATCTTGTTTCATTGCAGGTCCTCTTTTAATTTATCTATAAGAATGAAAGAGGAGGTGTCTTGTCCATCTGCCACCGCCGTAGCTCCAAGACCATGAAGCCTAGACACCTGAAACTTGGCATACATAAAAGGGGCCCTATGGTGTGCACCTTGAGGTTATTTTGTTTAAAAAACGTATTAATTTAAATGTGCCCAATATGTTCATCTGATCCACTAGGCTGATATACTAGTCTCCCCTAACCAGGACATAGCTTTGCAGTCCATACAGTTTGAAGTCAGGAGATTAGTAGGCTGAGGGACAGAGTTATAGGCCTGCCCCCTCCTCCTCACTGTGGGTCAGCTCTGCATCAGGGGAGTGGAGTGGACAGACAGACAGACACACCACCCCATTTTCATGCACTCGGTGCAGACTTCTCTAACCATTGCATAGTTTTGTAGTCAATTCAGTTGAAGCCAGGGGAGATTAATAGCTCCATGGACACAGCTATACACCTACCTGTTCTCCCCTGCTGTGGGCCAGCCCCCCCCCGGGAATGGAATAAGGCAGACCCCTCCCTTAAGGGGCTGCAGGGTGCACCTGGCAGGGGCCTGTGCCTAAGGGTGCCAGTGGGCGTGGTTTCACTCAGATGGGGTGAGCACAATGTGTCCAGATCTCTGACAGTTGCTTAGGTTTGTTTGAAGTCACTGTATCAAAATAAGGGCTATTTAGTAGACCGAGGGATATGCCTGTTCCCTTCTCCCTGTTGTCGAAGAGCTCTCCTTCACAGGGCTGCAGGGGTGTAACATGGCAGGGGCCATCCCTAGGGGCGCCGGTGGGCATGGCTTCACTCAGGGCAGGCACTTCAGCATATGTTTGCTTGCAGCCTTCGCTGTCTCATCTCAACATAAGGCCTATTCCTACCAGTGCAAAGCTGGGGCCATTTGCTAGTTAATCCTAAAACACAACAACAAACAACTTTGCAGTCACTACTTAAGTATTACAGCTTTTCTGTCAGGTACCTCTCAGTCTCATTACCTTAGCTTGTTTGCTGTTTATTCGCTCAGTCGCTTCCGACTCTTCGTGACTTCATGGACCAGCCCATGCCAGAGCTTCCTGTCGGCCATCACCACCGCCAGCTCCCCTAAGGTTGAGTATACCTTAGCTACCAACCCACAATATTCACAATGCCCCATGAGTGGCTGGAGGTTTCTGTTGCATACTGTAACCCAGGTCACATGTAACACCAACCCATGGTTTGTTGCCCTACCCAGGGTTTGTCTGGCAGATGACCGAACAAACCATGGTTTGTTTTCTTAGTCTCTAGGTTGTTTGTTTCCCTCCTCTGCCAGCTCCTTCCCTGTAACCCAACTGCCTTTGTGGCACTGCAGTACTGGCATGTAAAGAGGCTGGGTTATTTTTTTACCGCTCTTGCCTGTTGTCTTTGTAGCCTGGTGAAACAACCCATAAACAAACCACAATTCTGGGTTTCACACATAACAGCAACAACCCTTGGTTTAAACAACCCACAGTTCACAGTTCAACAATAAACCATGGGTTCTCTTTGTGGGTTGTTCGTGGTTAGCAATCCATGGTAAATCCATATTTCTGGGTTCACACATAACAGGAACCTACAATTCAAACCATGGTTAATTAAACCATGGTTTGTTGTTCCATGTGAACCAGGTCTATGCTTACTGATGTTATAGCCCATAGAGATAAGAAACTCTAGCATTCCATGTAGCCTGAACACCTGGTAGTAAATGTACCCATATGAGGTCATAAGAAAACACATCTTTCTGTTTGATATCAGAGGTTCAGACAGTGAGGAACTCTTAGTTTTTATCCCTGTGTACATGGGGTGTTGCTTTATCCCTGCATCTCTATGGGAAAAGTCCTATGTGCCTAGTAGTACTAACTAGTATAGTGACAAGCTCAATTTAATTTCAGGAATGCTAGTAAGGACTGCATTAGACCATTATTACCTCCTTCATACCTAGTGCACCTGAGCGACAGAAGACCATGAAGCAGGATGTTACTAGAAGGCCCATGCAGTCCAGTGTCCTTTCCCCTAGCGGCTAGCCAGCAGGACAGGAAGATAATAGCTCTTCCTCATTACTGCTGCAAGCAACTGGTATTCAGTGGGAGCTGAATAGGCCTATCTATGACAGAGGTGAGCAACCGCGGGAAGCCTAGGGACCATTTTTGCCTCCAAGACATCCCCCCCCACACACCTGTGGCAACAGAAAAATAAATTAATAAATTAAACCAATTAAATTGTGTCCGTAGCTGTTACAAGCACTTTTTTTTTTTTAAGGAAAAACGGAAATAATTCGTACTGATTTGGGGGGTGGCAGAGGCTACATGCAGTCTGTGGGTGGTGAGTTGTCCAGCCCTGCTCCATGCAGTCCTACAATATATGTCACTTCCTACCAAGTTAAGCCTACAGCCCCCAATTGATAGTTCCAACCCAGCAAATGAGGAAGTATGGTAATAACAAGTGTCAGGATGCAATCACTGTGCTGAATGGGCCTTTGCTAGTTATCTCTCTGTGCATGCCGGTGGTAACCTCTCTTGCGAAGCAGCCCTCAGCCAAGTGCTCAGGAACGGTGACCTCATTTGTTAGCACAGCCTTACAGAGTTCCAGTGCCGCTTAGTTCAGAGCGAGGGCTTCTGAATCAGAGATTCATGTTGTGCATCAAGAGGAATTCTGGTGGAATACCGATGGGCAAAGGATTGTTCAAAGTGAAGCACAGTGTGTGTGCGTGCGTGCGTGCGTATGTGTGGTGGCAGTGGGATGGTGGCTAAGGAAGTTGCAAATACATTAACTAGAGACCTTAATGCCATGTATTACATTGATAGTGAAGTAGAGGGAAATGGGCTCGAACGGTCTATCTGGAATTAACCCACAGCTTAAAAAGGAAAAAAAAAGGGAATTCAATCATTATCTTAACAATGGAGTCATCGATGCAAGTGTGTCAGAGCCATATTTTCTCTGTGTTCTAACATCCATACAAAATGAAATGGAAGGCAGCACTGTATTCACCTCTCCACTATGCCCATTAGAATGGCGCATTTTGTCCACGTGGGCAGGGGGCGGGGGGCGGGCATCAGACCCTAATGTCGTCCTGGAAAGGAATTCCTCGTGCTGCAGATGCCCATGAGGGGATTGGTACTGTGCATCCCTTCTCTTCCCCGGATTTTTGAAATTACAGATACATCCCGTCTTTCTTCTGTAGAGTTCAAGATGGAGTATACAGGGTTCCTGAGCAGCCTCCTATCCAGGTACTTACCGGACTTGCTTAGCTTCATCAAGGGTGCATGTGTTTTTAGTCCATAGCAGTAGATCATAGATTGCCCTTGCTGTGTTCACAGTGAAAAGAAAAGGAAGATTAACGGCTCAAAAAGGCAGCAATGAGCTATGTGAAGGAAATGACATTAATTCACCAGTGACTGGGAAAACAGGAACTTTGTCCAGGGGGGAATCTCCATGGCGATGGGTTTAGTTCACTCTTCACTTTTCTGCACTTACTGGAGTCAGATTAGCTCCAACTGGGGACACATGGGGGTCGAAACCCAGATTATCCCAAAGCTAGCCTGGGGCTCTTGGCAAGTCACATGCAATTTATTTTGAATCAATTGTTTGGGTGGCTACTGGGTAGAGTCTCAACCACATCATCATTTAGAAAGCCTTTTCTCACCCTCCCATTCTCACCTTGTTCCACCCCTTCTGCTTTCTCTAGCCAGTGTGTGGGTTAGCACCCCCACCCTCCCCAACCTATGTCCGACCCCCCCACCCATTTTTTAAAAAAAATACTTTCCCTTTAAAACCACATTAGCGCAATTGTGGCAGGACTAAATGTGCAGCAGCGACCTCTCACATTACTGCATTAGTGGGGACACTCAACCACTCAATCACTTTAGGTAGCCTGCTTTCAATTTTAACATTTCCCAGCAACATTCTCTTGCTCCAGTCCTGAATATCACAGCTGACCCAAGACCTTTTGCTTCTTCCGGGACATTGCATTGCACAAGCCCTGAATCTCTTCCAGAGAATGCTGTGTGCCATGCTTGGATCCCACTGCAGTTGCACTCAACCCAAGAGATTTGCCAGCAGCATTCTCTGTGACACTGGGATAGATTTCGCAGCACATCTGTTAGGCTGCATGCTGGGTCTGGAGCCAATTTAAGCATAACTTGGCCAGGCAATCTATCTGAACTATTTCCAAATTGGACTGGAGAGTGTTTGCTCATCCCTTTAACAAGAACAGAATCGGGTTTGGCACTCGATTTTAGAATTCCTCAGCAACTTCATTAACTTCTTCCATTTCCCCCCCCCCAACTTAGAGATTTTAATATAATAAGCAGTATATGAGTGTTACTAATAAATAATAATAAATAAACCAATTTGGTTATGGAGATAAGGGATACTTAACTGGTGTAATCCTGGGAAGATTCTTTATATATAATGTATATGTAGAGTGTGTGTGTGTGTGTGTGTGTGTGTGTACACACACACATTTCTGTACTGCCCAATAGACAAAGTTCTCTGGGCAGTTCACAAAAATTAAAACCACAAAATACAACACGATCAAACATCATATAAAATCTTTTAAAAGTTTAGAACAGAATAGAACCAAAGGAAAAAAAAAACAGGGGAAAAGGCAGCAGCAGTGTAAAGATCTAAAAACGCTATAACACATTTAAGTTCATTGGACCTGGGCAATTTTTCCCCATGGTTTGGGCTGTAGCTCAGTGGTAGAGCACCTGCTTGGCACACAGAAGGTCCCGGGTTCAATTCCTGGCATCTCCTGGTAAGACAGAAAAAACTGCCAGAAACCCTGGAGAGCTGCTGCCAGTCAGTGTCGACGATACTGGGCTGGATGCACCAATGGTCTGACTCAGTATAAGGCAGCTTCCTATGGGGGCTGCAGCTTCAGCCCTTTTCTGCAGTATCAACTGTCAACCTGCTTGTTTTATGCACCTCTAGCCAATCCCCAGGTTATGACATCTCTCTGTTTCTATCCCTTCTTGCCTTTGCCTGCCCTGATCATTGCCAGTACACTGAAAAAAAGATGTTCTTGATCCCAAGCTCAGAATTTGAATTTCATCAGCACAGGCCTGGGATTTGCAGGAGAAGGAGAGTGGCAACGTTGCCTTTACTGAAAGGCCAATCTCAGAGTTACATGCTTTAAGGGAAGAGCATAAGAAGAGCCTTGCTGGATCACTCCAACAGTGCATATACGTAATCCAGCATCCTGTTTCCCACAGAGGCCAATTAGATGCCCTCTAGGGCATCTCCCCTGCCATTTCTTCTGAACAGCTAGTTATAAGACTCAGCCTTAGTGTAGTGGTGTGTGAATTTGTCTACCTTAAGGGTGAAGAACCTCAGTCCCAAGGGCCAAATACTGCCCTCCTAAAATACCAATCAAGCCCTCTGGAATGGCTATGCCCCACCCTCTTTCCTCTGACCGGCAATTCTTTGGTAGTTTCCCAGCTTTTGTGCAGTTTTCCCCCATTCTAAAAGGTTAAAATGTCTCACGTAAGGCTTAATTCCTGGCATACTGAAGCTTTAAGCTTCAATATGCTGGTATCTTTCCCCACCCATTTTGATTTAGCCTGACCCACCACTGGAATGCAGCCCCCGAAAGCTTCTCTGAAATGGCATTCAGTCCTCAGGGTGAAAGACGTTCAGCACTCCTGGTCTAGCTGAAACTACCCCTGGTGTACTTGAAATACAACAGAAGTCGGGCGTGGTCTTCTGCTGGAGAATGGAAGAGCACAAACAGCTACCTAATCAGTAGCTGGCACCTCAGTCTGTTTTGACAGGAGGGAAAGGACTCTGCGCTTTTCCATTCTCCAGCAGAATGTTCTGGCTACTTTACCCTACGGCTGAGTATTCAAAGCTTGAGGACTGTTGATGACAGTCAATTACATGTCATTTCCTCTGAACCATGTGGTTTCAGGTAGACAAAAGAACATGGCTCTGCAAAAGGGCAGAGGGGTGTGTGTGTGTGTTTGCCTGTTCACCAAAAAAAAAAAAAAAAGAAGAAAGAGAAGAAAAGAAAAGAAAAGAAAAGAAAAGAAAAGGGCTCCTCCCCCCAAACCCCAATACAGCCATCTTCAACCATGTCATTTTAAAAGTCTAGTGGTGAAAAGCAAATGTTTTGACTAGCGATGTGACAAGAGATCTATTAGAGGGAAAAGCACTTGCATTGTCTGTTATTTTACGATAGGCTTTCCTTTCTCCTTTTCCTGTTGTTGGGTTCTAAATGGTTTGTGCAGCAGCAGGAATTTAGTTACAACCTGCTGTTTTAAATACTGTAATTTTCAACACGTGTGTGATGGATTTCAGAGTTTCCTTTGTGTATGCCCAATTTTGCTACGATAGTTTAGTCCACTCAGAAGGCTCCATAGAGCAGTGTGACCTGAACTCCTGGCTATATCAGCTGAACCTGAAGCTGTATGAATATGGAGACATAACAGTAGTGGTGTTCATGTTCTCTGTCTGAAGGCTTCTCTTGCAAATTTTGATCAAGAGTGACCATATTTTAAGTCGATAAAAATAAACTCTGGTCAGGGAATGATGGCTGGGGCCAAGGCCTCAATTCTAGGGCTGGCCCAAGGCATTTTGATGCTTGTGGCAAAGGCTAAAACTCCTCCCTCATTCCGCATACACAAGATGACCAGACTGATAGCTTGTCAAGGTTTGACTTATGACCTGGATCTCCTGAGCAACTCCATAAGGCAGTGTTCTCCAAACATTTTTGATGGCTCACCCCTATCAGTAAAGAAGAATTTTTGAGTACGCACCCCCCAGTATATCTGTATTTATTTACAAAGGATATACATATCCTACTATACTAATATATACATGATAAAACATACACATAGAAATTAAAAAGTTTGATATAAAGATGAAATAAACAATATTTTAAAAATAGTTTATTTTATTTATTAATGGTATAAAGACCTTTTTGCTCTCACTAAAAATATTGTTATTAATAATATTTTTTTAGTGAGAGCAATGTGATTGAATATGCTTCAATATTTTTGAAAATCTTGGTTTAACACTTTGTGATACAGCGATTCAAAGGTCTGGTTCTAAGTTCAGTTTATTTTGATACTTGGTTTCAATGACTGTCATAGCTGAAAAAGACGCCTCACAAGATCCAAATGGAAGAAGTGCATTGTTGTTGGCTACACTTACTAAATCATGATACTCATTTTCAGTCCTTTCCACCAATTATGCAAAGGTTTTTGTTGAAATTCATCCAGTAAATTTCCATCTTCCCTGATGTCAATCAGTTTTTCTTGCAGACTAATCAGAAGGTGTTGCATTTTTTATATTTTGAACAAATGGGTTCAAAACCCACTGAAACTCTTCACTTGGAAGACTTTTTAAACAGGTTAGAAAATTGTGTTAAGTGTGCAGATATGAGCGTTTTTATAGGTGATACACTTGCATCATTCTCGGCAACAAAATAACATACCAATGGAAACATTTGCAAACATCCGTTTTCAAAATGCTATTTTTGGTTTCAAGGGAGGAAGTTATATATAAGGAGTAGAAGACAGCCAGTAATAGCAGAGAGACAGCCAGAACCTGAAGTGAGAGCAGAGTCTGAAGAGTGAGCAGGAAGCAGCAGCCTAGAAATGTCTAAGGACAGTTAGCCTAGGGTAAAGGAACTAGCATTTCGTGAAATGTATTTTATTTTAATGCCTTTTGTATCACTCAGCTCTATTGTGTAAATGCCTTTAGTTGTAATTTGTTTGCTTTAAACCTACTAGTAAACTGTTGTGGTTAAAACCTGTGTCTAGAGTGTCAGTCACCCCACATCTACAGCCGAAACCCCACATTACCAGGAAGGGGAAGTTTAAAAGAACGAAGGTGGGACCCTTAAGGCAGTGGTCTCCAAAGTGGGGGGCATGTACTCCAGGGGGTGCACAAGCCGCCTGATAATTGAGCAGCCTCCTGCTGCCCCAGTGAGCTGCCATTGTGTGCAATAATGGTGGCGGCAGACGCAGCAGGATGGGCCAGGAGTGGAGAGGGAAGCCCCATGGCATTTCTCTCTTGGCTCCGGTCCTATCCTGCTTCTGCCATGGCCACCAAGAGCAATCCCACCAGGCTCTGCCAGGCACGGCAGAAGAAGGTGCAGTTGCTTGCTCAGCCATGAGCAGCTGCCATCCTTCCCAAGGAGAGCAAATCTGTTCCAAATTTGCTGACCTTTTCTGTGATGACAAGTGGCTGTCAGTAAGTATTCCAAAGCATTCACTTTGGGAATGTGGCAGGATTGAAAAGTGGGCTAAAGTAACATAACTCAGGTATGGAGAGACTTCAATTTTGTGGGATCTACATTTTTTTGTATTTGTTTTACTAAACCAAGTTCCTCCAGTTGGATCCAGGCACAAAAATAGTGGCTGGGGGTAGAGCCAGATGCAAAATGGCAGCTCAGGGGTGGAACCAGTTACCTACCACACTCCTTGAGCCACTGGTATGACATGCATATTCAAGCACAGATCTAAGTTATTATAGATCATGGATTCTGGGAAAGACTATTTGTTGTAATTGTTAAACAACCAGGAGTCAGAAACCTTTGGGGATCTACAACAAATCATCCACTGATCCACCAGTCTACCTACTGACCATCCCAGACCTAAATAAATAAATTAGAATGCAAGCTCTTTTACACCTTGCTGTGTCCAGGTGTAAAAAAAAATGCACAAGGTCAGAGAAGAGTCAGGTGTGTATTCATGAGCCATTTTTCCTTTTCATCACCTTAATAATTAGGCCAAGAAAAGCAACATGAACTGCATCTTCCTTTCCTCAAATGAAACTGTTGATGTTGCAGTTTAGTAAAATTGGTTCAGTTATTTAGCCCTCTGCTTCTTTCAAGCTGACTTCTGGAACAAGAGCTACTAACTTCAAACTTGTGTGTGTGCATGTGTGTTGCGATATCTTCCTCCAAGATCTCTGCTGCTAGCTGGTTGACTTTCTCAGTAGCTTTTATGGTGTAGACCCCAGGCTGAATTCCATTTCAGAGAAGCTTTCATGGGCTGCATTCCAGTATTGTTCGTGGCTAGTGCTCTGCTGAAAATTTCTCTCACATTTTTCCCAACCATTATCATTCAATCTGATGGAAAATAAATTGCTTTCAAAAAGAAATTCAATGGTGAAGAAAATTTCAGAGAAATCCTCACGGGTTGGGTTTTTTGTGTGTGGATACCTTACTTAGGGGATGGCTAAGGGCTGTGCCCAAGTGTCCTGTTTTTTATTGTACAATCTTCTCTCCAGCAGCCTGCAGCCTCCTCAGCTTCCCACCCTTCCCCTGTGCCCAGGGGAAGACATCATGAGGTAATATCAAGGAGAAGGCCTCATGGAGATATGGTGGGAAAGGGTTAACAGTGTATTGCATGTTTTTAGGTTGTGTTTTTATTATTTTATGGTAGAGGGGAGTAAGATCCTGCAGGACGATTTGCAATTCTGGCCACCTGGAGTGAAGAGGAGGTTTGGGCAGTCCCAGCACTGAAGGCGCCAGGCCAGAGGTCTTATCAGAACTCAAGGTCATAAACCAACTTGGCCTGCCAAAGGGCCAGCACAGCTGGAGAGGTGTGAAAACCCATCTCATCCTCCTTGGGAGAGAAGGGAGAGGGGAAGAAAGAACTACAAGCTGGGCAGAGACCAGATAAAAAGAGACAAGTAGCCGCCCTTCCTTTGACCTTTGGTTTCATTCAGTCCCGGTGGAAGGTGTTGGAAACTTGGAATGCTGGCTGAGACAAAGGATCCTACTGCAAGGTGTGAGTAGTTAGGCCAGGTGTTTTTTATTGTTTTATCTTATGTTGGATTTCCAAACAGGGAATTGGTACTTGTGGGACTTCTAAATTGTACTTTGTTCTGTTTCTCTTCCCATTCCCTTACCCTTAATTTATTAATAAATATCTACCTCAAACTACTCCTGCTATTTCTTTCCTGGGTCAGTGCTATTGTTTCCCTTCCAAAGTTAGGGGGAGGTTGGGGGTTCCTCTTGGATCTGGCTGAGGTGGCTTGGAGAGGTGGTCGCAGCAGGTCAAGGAGGCTAGTAGAGCCCGGGGGTCCCACCTTCATTTACAGGTAATTCCTCCCATAGGGCTTTTTCAAATCAGGAAGCACAGGCAGCCTGGGAGACTGCAAAGCAATGGAGAGATGTGTAACAGTAAGAAAAAACACACAGAATATCCTCGGCCACCTCACAGTTGCTGGATAACACCGCCAAAATAAATTATAAAGCACCCTGAGAAAGAAGCAAAAAAACCCCCAGAAGCCTCTTTCATGGTAGAAGAAAACTTTAGGGAAATGGGAGGACAATTTCACAGCCTCAGCCCTAGCTCCGCTTCTTCCCTGGAGCGAGACACAACGCTGCCCCCTCCCACCTGCATTGTGGTGGATGCAAAATGGAGGGCTAACCTGCCAACACATTTGATGCTGTAGCCGCTTGCAGTGGCCGCACAAAAAATCCTCATGCAAAAAGAAAGCAGATGTGCTACAAGCCCTGCCAATGGTGAGCTCTACCTGTGAGAGCAAAATGTCTTGGGCCAGCCCTGCTGTTGTAAGCCACAAGTTGCCCACTCCTGCTGTAGATAATACTGAATGAGTTGGACCAATGGCCAGACTCAGTATAAGGCAGCTTCATTTCTGCTCCAAACTTCAGAGGTTAAACAGGTGATGACGAAGGACAAGGCCTTTTCTGAAGTGGTGCCCCATTTGTGGGCTTCTCCCTATAAACACCCTGGTGGCTCCAACTTTATTTCATGTGTCATGTTCCGTTGTTCTCCTGGACATGTGATGGATGGGCAATATGCTCTGAGTTGCTCCGTGTTGTATCTTATTTTAAAGAGATGCTATTTGCGTGCGTGCGTGCGGTGAGGGGGAGCGGGAGGGAATGTGGGTTAGATCTGGTTTTGGATTTCATGGGTAATTGTTTAGATTTTCGTGAGCCATCTTGAGGGCTTCATAAGCAGAGAAAGGGGACATAAATATTTAAATTAAATTAAATTAAGCTGAGCTTCCTGTAATGCAACTCTCTGAAACAAGGGATGACAGTGCATCAGCCTCTCCTCAGATACACGTATACAATCCGGATCACAATATGCTACAAAGGAGAGTTCCAGAGCCTTGCAAAAAAGTTTTTTGTGGGCCAAATTGTCTAAAACGATTCCTACATCCAGCAGAGCACAGCCTACATGCTCCAACAGAAGGCAAAACTACCATCAGGTTACAGTCCATTTTTAAAATAGGTTTTGGCTTTTTGGTGGCAGAAGTACCTTATATAAGCTGCACCTTATTTGAAAGAAGTACATAATTACCTTATTTGAGCTGTAATAATTACCTTATTTGAGCTGTGAATCAGACATTGAGGAAAGGGAGCTGTAGTAAGGGGTGGGGTGGGCGGGTCTGTTTCCCAAAAGTAGAGTTTATCCTGGAGCTGTTTAAAATGGTAAATATACAAAATGTACTTAGCTAAGTATATGGTAAGTTTTGTGTTGCCCTATAATGGTAGAGGTGTATATGGAAGTGAAGGTCAGTGTTTGTCATTTTCCTTCTTACTTGCACGTATTGCACTATTGGAAGTGTGAGACTGGATAAGCCTCTTGCAGAATTGCAAGACACAAAAATCTTGCAGGTGACAGATCATAAAAAAATGTTCTAATAAAACTGGAGAGAAAAAAGTGCCATCAGGGACAGAAAGGCAAAACAGATTGTAATTAAAATATGGAATTTCCTTAGGTCCCATTATGATTCTTTCTAACCCCTAATTAGGTAGTCAGGCAGACTATGTATATGTGCAAAACCTATCCACCAAATCATTCCAAGGAAAATGTAAATTTGGATGCATTATCTACATGACCAATCACGATGCCCCTGAGCAACATCTTATGTTGCATGAATGGGCTTCATCTCACAGAACAAGACATCCCCTTTCTCTCTTCCCCCCTTCACACCCCACATATCTGCTCCAGAGGCTCCTACAATCCTCCAGGGTAGATTTGGGGGGCACAGAGGGGCTGCAGAGGAGAGGGGGAATCTGTTCCTCCAGCAGTGTCAGTTCCGCAGGTGGACAGACACGGTCAGATACTACCCTTTTATTAGGGCCATTCCTGATCAAGAGTTCCATCTGGAGAAGGCAGAGGGGCAGGGGCTTATTTCCTCAACATGCTTATTTTCCTTAGAAGCACCTGGATCTTCTGTTACCAGGTTTATTTTTGTTTTAAACGATGAACACCATCCTATGCATGTCTACTGAGAAGCAAGTCCCATGAAGTTCAGTGGGGTTCACTCCCATGAGACTTTGTCTAGGATGACAGTCTAACAGTGCAATCCTACACACATCTATGGGGAGGTAGGTCCCACAAAATATGGTGGGCTTACTCCTGTGTGTATAACCTAAATGTGCTAAATATGCATATGGAAAAGGAAAAATCCCTTTGAAGTGTGACTGTGACATGTGTAGATAATATTTCTATAGTTATTATGGGATATAAAAACCAATTGCGATAGATGTTCTTAAAATACAGTGGGTTGAGTCCAAAAGTCTGCTTTCTCTGACAGAAGGAGTTCTCCTTTTGAAGTACTTCTTTCTTTAGAACCTCTTTGCATTGTAGGAAGGGAACATTTGGGTCCAACGTACTGGTTGGGTTTTTTTTGCAGTTTAATCTTGATTATGTCCAAAAGTGAATATTTAAGGTTTGCTGAAGATTTTTCACTGACTTACTGAAAGCTAAGTATGCCTCTGTTCTTGCAGATGTATCTCATTAAATTTCTAAAAATCCTACCTCTCTCATGTTTTTCTGAATAGTGGACCGATACCAACTTTTCCTGCACATCACTTCTTCAAAGTGTAGCTCCCCAGACATGGGCTGAGCTAACACATGGCCGAAACAGTACTGCTCATTCTTCAAGCAAAAAAGCAGCATTTGGGAACTGATGCCTTCCAAAAATATATGCCCTATAGGGCTTTTTAATGCAAATGTCATCATGAGTACAGAGAGTATCAACTTGGATATCCCAGCTGAGATGTTCTCCTTGCATGCTGCTGAAGGTTTGGAGTTCTACTTTCTTTATCATTTACAAATGGCTGGAAGCAGCTAGAACCAAAAGTTTAAATGTCCGAAATATGATGGTGGCATTTTGCCTTTGTGCACACAATCACGATGACTGGAAGAAGGACAGGACAAGGAGAAACAAAAACACCTCGGCAAACACCCCTGCAGAAGAGTGATTTAAGGAAATGGTGTGGTGAGGGGGGAAAAGTCAAAGTCATTCATCTCAAGAAGGGCAACTGTGTGCAGCGCAAGGCTTTACAGGGTGGAGGGGGAAGTGTTGAGTTTAAGCTTCAGCATAAGGTGCTAAAATCATCATAGCATCTATCATCATAAAGAAAAATGTTTTGGTCTGACTGATTGACTCATTCACTCTAGGGATGTACGAAAGTCACTTACCTTGAACGAAATTCTATTCGCGGTGGGGGGGAGGCGCTCCGTCCCTCCCCCCGAAATTCTGGCATGGGGGGAGGTGCTCCGTCCCTCCACCCCTGAATCCTGGCCGGCCGGGACGCAAATGGCGGCGGCTGTAGCCGCTGCCGTTTGCGTCCCTGCAGTCAGCCGTGATAGGCTACGTAAATGTTTACGTAGCCTATCACGGCTGAGTAAACAAACAAACCAACAAACCGCACGTACGCAAATGGCGGCGCCCATGGGCGCTGCCATTTGCGTTCCTGATTTTGGCACGTTTAGTCTACGTAAACATTTGCGTAGACTACGGCGAAAATAAGGGGAATGCAAATAGCGTAGCGTCTACGCTATTTGTGTTCCCCTTATTTTCGCCGTAGTCTGCGTAAATGTTTACGTAGACTAGATGTGCCAAAATAAGGAACGCAAATGGCGGTGCCCATGGGCGCCACCATTTGCGTACGCGCGGTTTTTTGTTTTTTGTTTTTACTCAGCTGTGATAGGCTATGTAAATCTTTACGTAGCCTATCACATTTTTTTTTTTTACTGGAAATGGCGGCGGCGGCAGCCAGTCGGAAGACTGGCCGCCGCAGCCGCCACCACCACCGCACCGCCACCAAACCGCCGCCGCACTGCTGCCGGAGCAGCTGCTGCCGCTGCCGCCACCGCTGCTGCCAGTAGGATTCACCCGAGGTAAGTCCCATCCGGGGGGGGGGCAGGGGGGCAGACCGTTTTGCCACCAATTTTGGGGGGCCGGATGCGCTGGCATTCGGCCCCCCTGAGATTCGTGCTGAAATTCTCTGACATCCCTAATTCACTCCCAGAAATATAACCATTGTAAGGGCACTTCTGCAACAGCAGGGCCAGCAGAAGACATGTTGCAACTTGTAGAGATGGACAAGATGGCACCCCTCCCCATTCCACATACAGAAGTTGACCAGAGTAGCAGTAAAATTATTTCAACATTAGCAATGGGACAAGGTCCTTCACCAAACCTGAGTACAGAAAGCTAGCTGAGAGGTTGCAGGCCAGGCCAGGTAGCACACACAATTCTGCCCTCCAGCTTCTCACCAGTGCACCCCAGCTTCTGCCGCCTGAGGAGGCTACATTACTCTTGCATCACAGGGCTGGCCCTGTGCAAGAGATAGAAAGCTGACATTTGGTATAATGTAATCCCAAACACTTTGATGACTAGATACGAGCAGGTTTCAGGTGGGGTGGGGAAAAGATGGCAGTGGTGAATACTGGAGCTGCCCCATTTCCCTGTAACAGAGATGTGTTTGAGACACTGGACACAGATAAATTGGGAGAAGGTGGATTTAAGAACTCTGATCAAATGAATTCCACCCACTGTTATACTTAAGGTATGCCCAATCCTAAACATGTATAGGATTATTCCCATAGTTTCAATAAGCCCCTTGATATCCTACTCATTTTACACCACTGATATTGAGAGTAGTTCGACCAGCCTGCCCCAACCTGGCGCCCTCCAAATATATGGGGACTACAGCACCCATCATCCACAACCAACATGGCCATTGACCAGTAAAATATTCAGTAGATATATACCTTTTTGTAGATGGATGGATTCTTGTTTGATGTATAATTGCTGTTTGGACATCTTAATCAGAAGAGGTTGTATTCCGACCTTTTCACAATATCTTCAGTCTCTTATTTTAACTATATGGACATGTGCCCTGATATCAATCAGACTGAATACTGTGTCTTCTGGATTCATTCTGAAGTAGTTTATTTAAGTTGTTAGATGTGCCACTGAAGAAGGCTGCATAGTCAGAACATGTCTGGCACTGGATAGCGTTCATCTGCAACAGATTCTTCTTGGGAACCTGAAATGTTAGTTATTTAATAGGTGGTTTTCTCAGGGCAGTATCCTATGCTGACACTGCACCTTCACTAGTTCCATTGTGCCCATGTGATTCACCACTAGCACAACAGGAACTAGCACTTCCGAAAGTAGCCCCAGAAATGAGCGGAAACGGCCATGTCTGGATTAGGGCAGGTCAACAGTGCTCCCTTTTGTGAGTTCTGTTCACCTTCCCCATTCTAGAAATGAGTGTTTCCTCTCTTTCTGGATGCTTCAGGAACCTCTAGCTTTCCACTGTGGTAGTGGTGAGTCTTGCTAGCACACGGGCAGCATATAGGACACTGCCCCATGACTTGCAATATCCACTGTATATGTAACTATGGAGTTCATAAGTTGTTTTATTGCTATGTTTGGCAACTGAAAAATGCTTGGTTGTATTTTGTTGTGAATTTGTATACACTCTATGTTATTCTTCTGTTTATAAATTATTTTAATGTCATGAGGATGTTTTGGGGTAAAATTTGTAGTTTTTGTCCTGATCTTTTTTTTACGTTGTTGTTTGATTTGGCATGGTCAGGAAACTATTCATCTTGGTTTGACTCTGGCTGCAAAGGGTGTGATTTAGCCTATAATGAGGATTTAATTAAAATGAATTTAACATAGGCAATTCAATTGTGCGGCCATGTGGAATGCAAGACGTTGTGAAATCTTCAGCCAAGTCATGAAAAAGTCATTTAAATCATGAATGAAACATGGATGGAAACAATTGTTAGGAGCCTCCTATAATTTATTTATCTTTGAGAAAACTTACAAAGGAAGCATTTGGAATCATTTTGCATTTCTGAGACAAAATTGGATTGCAACGTGCAAATCAGTTAAGGCAAAATACTTGGATTTAAAGTTTTTTTGCAACTTTATCATAAACACATTGCAAAGTATGGAACCTAATTCCATGGAATATATTTAGGATCTGTATGATCCTAAGAGTGTAACAGCTATCTTTTCTCCCAGCCACTAGGCTGAAATAGAGACGCAATCATATAGATATTTTCCAAGTGGGCAATAGCTTCAGTAGTGGGTAAGCCATAAGAAGTATTTCTTATTTATTTGTATTGACCACATTTGTCTCCCATTGTTCTGCCAAGAAGATCAGGGTGGCATGCATGAGATTATCCCATTACTTTCGATGATGACAGTTATCAAGAAATGGTGAATTAGATGGAATCACCCTGTTTGAAAACTGTCAGAAGTACAATTAAAAGGAACAGCTGGCAAAAAACTAATTTTTGCAGCGTTTGTTTGCATACAGAATTTAGCATACATCATGCTAGTTGGTAATAAATAATACAGAGGTAATATCAGCTTTATTTAAATAAGTTATTTAGGAATAGGCTATTGTCATCACCACCCAAGTTTTGTCATGATCTGGGATGGAGCACAACAATTATGGGATGTATAGCAAAACTTTCCCCTTTTGCTAAATGACAAGGAATATGCTTCTAATGGGTGTTTGTACACCGTACTAAGAGATTATAAAAGATTATGAGGAAATGGTAATTAATTGAAAAGCAGCCCTTTTGCTGTCATTACCACTTCATGATTAGAAGAGCAGAAGCAAAGGGATTTATCTGGTTTTAGCATGATGAGTTTGATGTAGTAGAGATTAGTGCTTCCAGTTAGCACTGTTGTTTTGTCTAAGGCTAGATCTACACTACTGCTTTATAGCGGTATTGAAGTGCACTGATAACTGTTGGGGCGCAGTACACATTTGATATACCACTTTTGTAGTGTTACTTCCTGCTTTTTATTCCACATTATCCCAAATACCACAACAAATATCATTGTGTGTCCTATGGGGTATAAATGCACAAGACCATGATGGGATCATAATGATATGACACAAGGTGTAGATCTGGCCGAAGGCACATCTCCTAAGCTAATATAATCTTTTGTGTCCCCATTTCTTCAGGATCTTATACTGTGGCAAGGGCGTCATAGACAAACTTTAATGACCATATTCGTTAAATGATTGAAGTGCTCAATGAATATATGATTGGAAATAACAGATTGGATCCAGACTTAGTCCTACTCAGAACAGAATTGAAAACAACAGGGCTTAAGTTAAGTCCCAAGTCTACTGTAAGTATGACTAAGCCTGGATCAACCCAGCCTTAAAAAGAAAAAAAAAGGATCTTACGTGCACGTATGTGACAAACAATTTGAAGATGCTGCTGCTGGCCCATGACACACATTATGTACGTATCAACATGTCATTATCCTTGGGGCACATATGAAATGGAAAAGTCAGAGCTGGTCCATGGCCCAAAGCATTCTGAGCATGGCTGAAAATTGAAATAGTCTATGCTAGGTAGGGATGGTGGAGAATTCCACCATGGATCTCGGTGAGGTCGAATGCCAGCGCATTCAGCCCCCTGAAACCCATGGCGGAATGAAGCCCCCCACCCCCCCACCCCAGAAAAGGGGCGCGAAACGGAGCACTCACTTGCTGCCGTTCATGCTGCTCTGCGAATGGCGGCTGCATCTACGGCCGCCATTTGCTTCACCATTTTAGCCGTGATAGGCTACGTAAATACTTACGTAGCCTATCACGGCTAACGCAGGGATGCCATTTGCATTCCCTTTTTCACTGTGATAGGCTACGTAGATATTTATGTAGCCTATCATGGCGAAAAAAGTAACGCAAATGGTGGCCACCATAGCCGCCACCATTTGTGTTCCGTTTTTTTTTTGCCATGATAGGCTACGTAAATATTTACGTAGCCTATCACGGCAAAAAAAAAAGGGACGCAAATGGCGGCAGCTACAGTGGCTGCCATTTGCATCCCTGTGCAGCCCAGCAGCAGCTGGCTGTCACTGCAGGCTGCCCTGGCCGGTGGCTCCGCGGAGTTGCCCGGAGTGGAGCCGGCCGTCGAGGATTTCGGGGGGAGGGATGGAGCACCTCCCCCCCCATGGATGTATGAAACAAAACAGGTAAGTTGTTTCATACATCCCTAATGCTAGGGACGCTGGAGAAATATGCCAGGGATCCGAATGAGGTCTGATTCCCAAGAATTAGAATCAGACCTGCACAGTCTACAGCAGACAATCCTTCTTCACACAGCGCATAGTTAAACTATGGAATTCGCTACCACAGGATGTAATGATGGCCACCAATTTGGATGGCTTTAAAAGGGGGTTGGACAAATTGCTGGAGGAGAAGGCTATCAATGGCTACTAGTCTTTATGGCTATGTGCTACCTCCAGTACCAGAGGCAGTGAGCCTATGTGCACCACTTGCTAGGGAACATGGGTGGGAGGGTGCTGTCCCAAAAATGGAGTCAGCTACACCGGACTCCATTTGCGTCCACAGCCCAGCAGCGGATGGCTGAGGATGGCAGCAGACGGACCCGGACCGGCCAGTGCCAGGTAGGGTCCGTCCCTACCAGACTTCATGGGGTGGCAGGGGGAGCAGTCCGTTCCACCACAGACTGCGGCGGGAGGGGATTCTAAAGAATCCGGCCTCACTGGTGTCCGTGGCGGATTTCTCCGACATCCCTACTGTTAGAGCAATACGGCAATGGAACCAATTAGCTAGGGAGGTAGTGGGCTCTCCCACAATGGAGTAGGGATATACAAATTGTGTACCTTTCATGCTGCTTGACTTCCGTAGTTTGCGTCCAGTGCTCCATTCTGCTGTTCACAAGCCCCCAGAATTCTCCTCCTTTTTTTTCTGCTCTGAAAATTACGTAGATAAATCCGTACCGACAAATGTAATTCCTGTGCCCAGCCGTCTCCATGAGTCTGGATAACTTCTGTAAGAATTGCTATTTTTCGTAAATATTTACATATTTTTTCCCCCTGCCCTGACGTGCAGTAATTACTTTCAACCAAAACACTTCCTCTTCCTTGCAGGGGCTTCCCAAAAGAAGGCTGTCTTAGGTGTGCCTGAGAGATAAACTGTTTGTTTAAAGCAATGCTGTTTTATAGAAAGACAAAACCGTTTAAAATTACCACGCTGGTCCTGGAGCTTAGCAGGGAGAATAATACATCATGCAGGGCTCCAGGACCTTTTTCTTTCTTTTAAACAGCATTGCTTTAAACAGTTTATCTCTCAGGCACACCTAAGACAGCCTTCTTTTGGGAAGCCCCTAGGAAGAGGAAGTGTTTGGGCTGAAAGTAAATTCCCCAATGGAGAAGAAGGATTTCAATTTAAAAAGAACACCCACAAACAAGGCGGTAAGCATAATTCATTTTTTTAAAAAACCCTTACGTATTTATTATTGTAATATTGCTGTACTGCATTTTTATTCACGAAAATTCCATGACTCCTTGCAAATGACAATAGAAAAGCCGCATGACTGCTGGCTCCGCAGGACCTCGTGGTGCCGTTCCGCAGAGGATTCTGTGGCATGGACTAAAGGGAATTCGATCCCATTTCAGTCCGTGGTGGAATTCTCTGACATTCCCACACTGGAAGCATTCAAGATGAGGCTGGACAGCCATCTGTCAGGGATGCTTTGACTTCGACTCCTGCATTGAGCAGGGGGTTGGACTCGATGGCCTTGTAGGCCCCTTCCAACCCTACTATTCTATGATTCTGTGATTCTATGATTCTCGATCATCCCAGAGTGCAGGACACGGAATAATGGGCTCAAGTTACAGGAAGCCAGATTCCATCTGAACATCAGGAAAAACTTCCTGACTGTAAGAGCAATACGACAATGGAACCAACTACCTAGGGAGGTGGTGGGCTCTCCCACACTGGAGGCGTTCAAGACGAGGCTGGACAGCCATCTGTCAGGGATGCTCTGACTTGGATTCCTGCATTGAGCAGGGGGTTGGACTCGATGGCCTTGTAGGCCCCTTCCAACCCTACTATTCTATGATTCTATGATTCTATGATTCTATGGAATATGCTGTGCAGTGGTTTCACCATTACAGAAATTCCTGGAAACAATTTCCAATATCAGCTGAAGGATAGGAATGTGTGTGTGTGTGTGTGTGTGTGTGATGCTTCATGTTGGGTTGGGTTGGGTTGGGTTGGGTGTTTTGTTTTGTTTTTTGTCAGAGCAAACAGTTCATGAAACTAGCTAGTCACCTTCAACGTATTTCATAGCTGTCAGTGCTTTCCCTAGAGTGACTAAAGCATGAATAACACATCACTTTCCACTGGAAGTGCCATACAAACCTTACTGAAGAATTAGCAGCAGTTCTGTAGGCTAGCCGCTAGAGTCCAAAAGCCAGCACTGGCTGGAGCTGTCCAGCAGAAAGGATTGGGTTGATGAAATAGCAGGGGAGCTGTCCAGGCAATTATTATGGGCAAAGGCACATCATAGGGATCCGGACAAGAGTATAAGTTGTATCTAATGCTAGTGAAAGTATGTCAGCAATGGCCCTTGTTCAGCCAGTGGTTACGCAAATGCTGGCGGAACAATTCATGCAAGGAAGAACTTGGTGCACTGAGTGCTACTTTGTCTCACTGGCCTTGGCATCCCATTAGGCAAGTAAATAAACCCTTATACTTGTGAAATGGGCTGCATTCTAGCTGTCACTAGGGATGTTAGAGAAATCCGCCACGGATCCAAATGAGGCCAGATTCTTTGGAATCCAGCCTCAGGAATCCACAGTGGATTGGCCCTACTTACCTCCTCTCCTGGAGGATTCCGTGTGGGACGGCACGGCTGCTTGTTGCACAGGGAGTTGTTCGCCTCCGCACCGATTGCCATTTAAAAAAAAGGGGGGATTGGCAGGATGTCCCCATACACTTATACGCAAAATAGAGCTGTGAATCTTGCGCCATGAATCTTGCGTATAAGTCTGCATAGACTTATGCCCAAGATACACGGCTCTATTTTGTGTATAAGTCTATGGGGACATCCTGTCGATCACCATTTTTTAAAAAATGGCAATCGGCACGGAGGCGAAGGGCTCCAGTTGATCAGGTAAGTGGCGGCCCTTGGGTCTGCGGAATCCTTGCAGAGTGGAGCTGCTCCACGAGGATCCTGGGGGGGGGGAACGGATTGCCGCCCCCCCCCCGTGGATTCCCCACCGGAATGGATGATGGGGAATCGGTGCATCCCTAGCTGTCACCCTTTCCTTTCCTTTCCTTTCCTTTCCTTTCCTTTCCTTTCCTTTCCTTTCCTTTCCTTTCCTTTCCTTTCTTGTTAATAACGGCTGACACTGGCAGAGATACCACTGAGATACTACTGAATTCTCAGTAGTGGCAACCACTTCTGCAACATTGTGCGCTAACAGAGGATTTGAGTATTTGTGGCATTTTCCTGGTGCACACATGCTCACCTGCACATTGGTGAAACATCATGCAACAGACACTTCATACAATCATATGAACAATCAAACGATGTTTGCTTTTTCCTGGGTGGTGTTTTATCAGTGGATGCATACATGCAAGTGCAACAATAAAAAACAAACAACCCTACAGACAATAAATCTTGAAGCAATCATGCATACAGTTCCATCAAGTTTGCTTCTTTAGCAGTTTTTTTTTTCCACTGCCCACATGGGCCACTGGTGAAGATAGAAATTAATGGAAGGAATTGAAAGCTACAACTAACTGCCTACACAATACTTTTATAAAATTCAGAATGAACAAATGGAGCCACATAGAATTCCTAATATTTCAGTCCCATTTCAGGAACAAATCCAAATAATTCAGAAATCTGAAATCTAGTGAGAAAATTGAATATGGAGAATTTCTGAAGCATCTCTGTCACCACTAAGATTGATGGACTGCTCTCCATGGACCAAACAGTCATTAACACCTGCAGTAGGAGTCTCTGGGGTTCTAACTCTGGGGTTCTCATATAATTCAAGCAATCCAGGAGACAGGGATGGGTGAGACTCCTGTTTGGTTCCTTTCTGGATAAAAAAATCACCAATTTCTTGGTAAATGAGATCTCAAGAAAGAATTTGAGATTTAAAAAATAGGTAGGAGAAAGTAAACCCACTGAGAGATTTGTCCATCCAGGCAGAGGGCTTGAAGTTCTTCTTACAAGTCTGGGTTTGAATCCCTGTGCATTCAGCCATCTTTGTGAGAGAGGGTTGCCACTTTTTTTTTCTGATGGCCTCCTCATCTTTAAAAGCTACATGGCAGGCAGGTACAACATGGTGCTCTCCACGCTGAGAATAACTGTACCTATTGAGTTGGACCAGTACAGATGGGTGGGAATTTCATTCTGTTCATTTTAAAAATCACAGATGTCTTCATAAATGGGATGGAAAGAACTTGAGATTTCTTTCTTTTTTATCATGACATTTTATTTTAT
Source organism: Heloderma suspectum (assembly GCF_057233095.1). NCBI lineage: Eukaryota > Metazoa > Chordata > Lepidosauria > Squamata > Helodermatidae > Heloderma > Heloderma suspectum. The sequence goes on from NC_139459.1 coordinate 32,554,931, forward strand.
TTTGAAATAAGGTTAACAAAATAAAGGCAACAAAGAAGAACGTACATAATAATAAATCAAAATCACCAAAGAAACAAAAGAATTCACTAATAGTAAACCTTAGTCTTTAACTGCTATCCATATGGAACATCTATAATAAAACAGCCTAAGTTGGAGCTCAATACCTAAGAAAAGTAAAAATACAAGTTATGCAACGTATAAAAGGAGCATGTGGAAGTGTATGTCATTGTGTGTGTGTGTGTGTGTGTGTGTGTGTATGTGTATATATATATACACACACACACACACACACACACATATATATATATATATAGGCAACTGTACTTGGTTGGAACTTTATCAAAAGTTTGACATGCTTCAGCATATGAAATGAATGGAAACCATGGTGCCATAATATCATTCTTCGAGTTAGGACTTCTTGCTCACTACCCTTACTGAGTAAGTTTATACATACTCATAGTCTCCCAAATTTTATTAATCCACTGCTGTTTAGTTGGTTGCAGATCTTGAGATTTCAACAACAACAAAGTAATGTGGGAGAAAATGAAACTGACAGATATCTCTATCCCTGCCATGAGGTACAGTCAGGTTAATACATAACAGGATTAGAACTAAGCAAAGGACCCATAGCTCAGTGGTATATGAGTTTTGCATATGTTTTGCATTCAGAGGGTCCCAGGTTCACTCTCCAGTTAAAAGGATCATGGAGTAGGTGATGGAAAAGATCTCTGCCTGGGACTTTGGAGATCTCTTGTCAATGAGAGTAGGTAATAATACTGGGCTAGTTAGACAAATAGTCTGATATAGTACAAGGCAGGTTCTTATGTTTCTAAGGGCTTTCCAGCATCCCTGCTGAAAATCTGGAACAAAGAAGGGGTAAATGAACACTGTACAATATTATTTACCACTAGAATGAAACTTATTTGAAGCACCTTCTGACCATTGACCAAGTTTCGATCCTTGGCTAAAAGGACTTTATTTCAGTCTTGGTATAGCTGCTCTTGTGTTCTGCCACTGCTTTATTTCTGAATGTTAAAAGCCTCCTTACAGCTTCACTCAATGCCTATACTGGTCAGATGCAGTCATTTTTTCTTGCTGTCATCCTGGGATGTCTCTGGGATCCCAGCTTTCATCTTGGATGCCCTGGAATTTATTCAGACCCAGCTCCATGAGCCCCAAAATTTTGAATTTCACTCAGAAACCCCCCGATCCTGCTCAGTTCTTGATCCCTGCTGATACTGTAGCTAGCTTGCCATAGATGCCTTATCAGAAAGTACTTGTAACTCTGCAGGAGAACTCTGTGGAAAGAAGAGCCCCCAAAGAAAACGTCTTTACTTATATCTTTGATGTCTTTCCTCTGAGAGCTTTCACCATCACCGTTCAAGCCAGCACAACAAAACCTGGCAAATGTAAATGCAACTCACCAAACCATGTCTTCTGGTCTGCCAGGGGACTCATGATCACTTTGTTTTTGCAGTCCCTGGCCAGCATCAGAAACAGGAGGTGCATTGAGTCCCTGGTGGGCTGCCATGTTAGACTGCACTCAGTTTAGTGAGTCTTATTTATTTATTTATTACATTTCTATACCACCCCATAGCCGAAACTCTCTGGGCGGTTCACAATGATTAAAACCTCAAGGCACAGCATAAAACAATATAAAATATAAAAGCTTAAAACTACAATATAAAAGTACAACCAGAATAAAACCTAGCAGCAATGCAGAGATTTAAAATACAGATTTAAAACAGCAGAGCTAAAAGACTAGAATGCTAAAATGCTGGGGAGAAAAAAATATCTTCACCTGGTGCCAAAAGGAGTACAGTGTGGGCACCAGGCAAACCTCCCTAGGGAGTTCATTCCACAGCCAGGGTGCCTCAACAGAAAAGGCCCTTTTCCTAGTAGTCACCCACCTCGCTTCCTTTGGAGAGATTCCCAGAGAAGGATCCCTGAAGATGATCTTAGGGTTCTGGATAGATACATATGGGAGGAGACGATCTTTCAGATAACCTGGCCCCAAGCTGTTTAGGGCTTTGTATGTTAATGTACGTACACTTTGTATGTACACTTTGAATCGGGTCCAGACATGGACTGGGAGTGAATGCAACTGGAAAAATAACTGGCATAATATGATCTCACTAGCCTGTTTTGGACGAGCTGAAGTTTCCAAACCATTTTCAAAGGCAGCCCCACATATAATGCATTGCAGTAATCCAGATGAGAGGTTATCAGAGCATGGATAACTGTAGCTAGGCTAGCTCTGTGCCTCTGTCCAGATAAGGGCGTAGTTGGTATATCAGCCTAAGCTAAGACAAGGTGCTCTGTGCCACTGAGTCCACCTGTACCTCAAGTGACAGTTCCGGGTCCAGCAGCACCCCCAAACTACGAACCTGGTCCTTTAGGGGGAGTACAACACACGCACACCCAGAACAGGTTGGACATCACTGAGCCAGGCAGACGAACTACCCACTAACAGTACCTTTGTCTTGTCTGGATTGGCCCTCATCCAGTCCTCATCCATGGCCCTCATCCATACCATGCCTGGGCACTGGTTCAAAACAGCTACTGCCTCACCTGAGTTTGATGAGAGAGAAAGGTGGAGCTGGGTGTCATCTGCATATTGATGACACCTCAGTCCATACCTCCAGATAACCTCCCCCAGCGGTTTCATGTAGATGTTGAACCACACAGGGGACAAAGCAGAGCCTTGTCAAACCCCATAGCATAATTTCCAAAGCACAGAGCAATAATGCCCCAGCAACACCTTCTGGAATCAGCCATCCAAGTAGGAGCAGAACCACTGCAGCACAGTGCCTCAAACTCCCAGCCCGGCCCACCTATCCAGAAGGTATTGAAAGCTGCTGGAAGGTCCAAGAGAATCAAAAGAGTCACACTTGCCCTGTCCCTCTCTTGGCAGACATCATCCCACAGGGTAACCATGACACTTCCCATTCTAAAATAGGCCTCAAGCCTGATTGCAATGGATCTAGATAATCCGTTTCATTCAAGAGTGCTTGGAGTTGTCCAGCAACCACCTTGCTCAAACACCTTGCAGGTCTAGGGCAGGGTGGACAACTGCAGGGGGCCTGGGGGCCATTTTCCCCTACCACACCATGCTGCACTCTGTGGGGCACCTAGCAATCCATGGAGCACTGAGTAAAAATTGGTGGTTTGCCAATTTGGGCACCAAACTGAGGGCTAAAAGGGTCAGATGTCACTTGTTCTCTGGCTAAATTTGACCTTTTTTTTTAGCACTCCTTAGCATTAACAACTATGATTTTCCCCTGCCACCAGTGAATTCAGCTGCACTGTTGTGGCAGCAGTGGCAGGGGCCTCTCCGGCTGTATGTGTGTTTCCCATCTCTGGTCTAGGGGGAATCTCTCTACAATTTCCTCCAGTTGCTGATATGAAAAAATGTCAAACTTCACACTGGCAAGCCAGTGTGATGCAGTGGTTAGAGTGTTGGACTTGGACTTGGGAGATTTGGGTTCTAGGGCCCACTTGGCCATGAAGCTCACTGAGTGACTTTGTGCCAGTCACTGACGCCCAGCCCAGCCTACCTCACAAGGTTGTTGTGAGGATAAAATGCAGAGGAGGAGGAAGACCATGTAAGCCGCCTTGGGTTCCTTGCAAGAGGGAAAAATGTGAGATATAAATGTAATAATAAAATAAAAGATAAAACAGGCTTGTTGGTTAGAACAACTAAGAAACCAGCAGTTGCTAGCTACAGACTGTCCTTGCACTGGGCCTGACACTAAAGAAATGAGACAGAGGCTAGATCCACACTACAGCTTTATAGTGGTATTGAAGTGTGCTGATAACTGTTGAGGGCACACTACACATTCGATATATTGCTTTTGTAGTGTTATTCCCTGCTTTTTATTCCACAGGATCCAAGATACTGCAAAAAATGTCATTCTGTACCCTACAAGATATAAATGTGCATCATTATCATGATGGGATCATAATGATATGACACAAGGTGTGGATCTGGCCAGAGAAACCGGAAGCTCTGGGAAATGATGTAGCTGGATTCTATATGTTGCTGAAAGTAGGAACTTGGAAGCAGGGCCAGATTGAAAGTTACCAAAATTAAATTTTGGGTGATTTTTAATGTGTGTGTGTGTGTAAGAGATGTTGCTTGCAGCCCAAAAGTGAAGGTTGATTTTGGGGGTGCCCCCCAGACTTTAAAATGGTTTTGGAAACTAGAAGGGGTGGGGGGACAAAGACCATGGCAGTCAGTAGCAGATTTTTTTCCCCTCCAGTGTTTTCATTTGGAAAAATGAGGTAGTTTTGCAGCTTGTTGTTGTTCAGTCATTCAGTCGTGTCCGACTCTTCGTGACCCCATGGACCATAGCACGCCAGGCCTTCCTGTCCTGCGCTGTCTCCCGGAGCGTGCTCAAGTCCATATTCATTGCATCAGTGATGCTATCTAGCCATCTCATCCTCTGCCATCCCCTTCTCCTGTTGCCTTCCATCTTTCCCAGCATCAGGGTCTTTTCCAGGGAGTTTTCTCTTAGCATTAGGTGGCCAAAATATTGGAGCTTCAGCTTCAGTATCTGTCCTTCCATTGAGCACTCCGGGTTGATTTCCTTTAGGAAGTTTTGCAACAGCAGAGTACTTATTGGCTTTACAGACAGTGCAGGTGTACAGTGGGGCCCCAGGCTGCAGGTGAAGAGCACAGGTGGTGAAGGGAAAACCAAACTACCCTTCCATAAACTTCCTTATATTATTCTATCTTAGGATTCAAACCATTATCTTTTGGAGTGTTCAGCTTTGATAACTTCTCTCACCATCTCTCTCTGTCTCTGTCTCTCTTAGAGAATGCGAGATGGGAACATTCCAGAAACAGGAATGCAGGTCCATTAGCTATGATTTTAGAGTCTACCTACACTGTTGCAAGTGCTGTCCCCTACTTAGGTTTTCTCTGCATCTATTATTTCCCCTTTCTGTACAACTGCCAAGGAGATCATGCAGGCTTGATGCGGACAGGCAAAGGTAATGCATCCTCTGTGTTCTCGAATCACATCTCTTGACCTTGGTCATTTAGCAGCTGTCTCCTGTCGTTTCTCATTTCCCATTCAGAGATGCTCCAGCATTCAATGTATTTTAGAGGTCTGACTCCCAACTACATCTGTAGTGATTCATCTTGGAGGTGCCTCAGTATAATATGAAATAGCATAACTTTACATCATTCAGATAGCTTAGGTGGAGACTGTGTGGCTGGCTCAAAGTAATCCATTTCTGGCCAAGTGGGAATTTGAATCCCAGTCATTCCAGTCTTAAGGCTCAATCCACCTTTGTTGTTGTGCCCATGGGCAAGATACCACTGGTGGAACAGAACTTCCGCTCCTCTTCTACACCCCAAGTTCCAGAAGTCCTGTTCCACCAGTGTGCATCTGTTCTGCAGGTGCAAAGCCAAAGCTGGATCCAACCCCTTTGTCTGACACTCTGACATGGGCTGTGCACTGCTTCGGCCCACATCCCAAATTCTGAAGTGGATTGAGATGATTTGGACCAAAGTGGTCCAGTACTAGAGTGGGTTGGGAGTGGGCTGAAGTAGCCTGAAGTGGGTTGGAGCACTCTGCAGACCTTCGGGCCACTTCAGCCCGATCCGGACAGCCAACCCCCACCCCCCTGGCCACACAAGCCCTCTGCTCCTTACCTGGACCCATGGGGAGCACCCACAGCCATTGCCATTTTGGAAAGCATCACCATTTTCTTTTTAATGGTGACTGCTTTTCTTCCAGTAAGTAAATGGTGCATAGATTGCAGCCGCAAAGAGGCCATCTGCACAATGTTATGGGTCCAGGTAAGGAAAAGAGAGGAGCTCGTGTGTGTGTGTGGGGAGTGGGGCTCATGCGGGGCTCACATGGCTGGGTGGGGAGTGGGTGCAGGCCTCACGTGGCTCGACAGTGGTGGGTGCTGGTGTGCGGCTCACGTGGCTAGGTGGGGGGCTTTGGCTAGATCTTCCAATGGATCCAGAAGCTGAAGCGGGTTGCTCCAGCTCCAGATCAACCTGAGGTGGGTTGAGGCCAATTTAGAAGCTACAAATTGGGCTCCAAAGCAGGTCAGGGTGTCTCTGCACAGCCCCAACTCTAACCAGTACACCACACTGGCTTGCTTATATTTATGTAAGAAGTCAGTGATTTCCTCTTCCAACAAACATCTTGGCACTATCCAATGATGTCATCCCACAAGCTCAAATAGCAGAAAGCTTTCAGTTGCAGAAGTGCTTGTGCATTGTGCTAGCAGAGTGTGTGCTTTCAGGAGACTGTTTCAGGTCCAGTTTCCTGAAAGTGGTTGAACAAGCCCTTGCGTGGTTGTACAAGCAGAACTTTCATTGGATTCTCTCCTTGCACATACTCTGGAACCTAGTTTCCACTAAGACAACCTCTTTTGCGCTGGTGGAACGACACCGTTGGATACGGCTCCAGTCCTCCTTTAAAAAGAAGAAGAAGAAGAAGAAGAAGAAGAAGAAGAAGAAGAAGAAGAAGAAGAAGAAAAAGCATAGGGCAAAGGAGATTGTTACCTTGTCGTGGTGCTGGAGCTTGAGCACCTCAATGACATCATGAGCTAAACCGTGAAGGGACACCCAAGACAGGAAGGTCATAGCAGAGAGGTCAGACTAAATACGATCCCTGGGGAAGGAAACGGCAGCCCACCCCAGTATTCTTGCCATGAAAACTAAATGGATCAGTACAACCAGAGATATGTCAGTATACCATCGGAAGATGGGACTCCCAGGTCGGAAGATGGTCAAAATGCTACTGGGGAGGAACAGAGGATAAGTTCAACTAGCCCCAGATGTGATGACGCAGCTAGCTGAAAGCCGAAAGGACGGCTAGCAGCCGATGGTGCTGGTGGTGAACGACGAATCCAATGTTCTAAAGATCAATGCACCACAGGAACCTGGAATGTAAGATCTATGAGCCAGGGCAAATTGGAGGTGGTTACTGGGGAGATGTCAAGATTAAATATAGACATTTTGGGTGTCAGTGAACTGAAATGGACTGGAATGGGCCACTTCACATCAAATGACCACCAGATCTATTACTGTGGACAAGAGGACCACAGAAGAAATGGAGTAGCCTTCATATTTCATAATAAAGTGGCTAAAGCAGTGCTTGGATACAATCCAAAAAATGACAGAATGATCTCAATTCGAATTCAGGGTAAGCCATTTAACATCACAGTGATCCAAATATATGCCCCAACCACAGATGCTGAAAAAGCAGAAGTAGATCAGTTCTATGAGGATCTGCAGCACCTACTGGATAGTACGCCAAACAAAGATGTTATTTTCATTACAGGAGACTGGAATGCTAAGGTGGGTAGTCAAACGTCACCTGGAATTACAGGCAAGCATGGTCTGGGAGAACAAAAGGAAGCAGGACATAGGCTGATAGAATTTTGCCAAGACAACTCACTGTGCATAACAAACACTCTTTTCCAACAACCTAAGAGATGACTTTATACATGGACTTCACCAGACGGTCGACACCGAAATCAGATTGACTACATCCTTTGTAGCCAAAGGTGGCGGACATCTATGCAGTTGGTAAAAACAAGACCTGGAGCTGATTGTAGTTCAGATAACGAACTTCTTATTGCACAATTTAGAATCAGACTAAAGAGAATAGGGAAGACCCACAGATCAGTTAGATATGAGCTCACTAATATTCCTCATGAATATGCAGTGGAGGTGAAAAATAGATTGAAGGGACTAGATTTAGTAGATAGGGTCCCGGAAGAACTATGGACAGAAGTTCGCAACATTGTTCAGGAGGAGGCAACAAAAAACATCCCAAAGAAAAAGAAAACCAAGAAGGCAAGATAGCTGTCTGCTGAGACACTGGAAGTAGCCCAAGAAAGAAGGAAAGCCTGCCAAAGGCAACAGTGATAGGGGGAGATATGCCCAATTAAATGCAAAATTCCTGAGGTAAGCCAGAAGAGATAAGGAATTATTTTTAAACAAGCAATGCGCAGAAGCGGAAGAAGATAATAGAATAGGAAGGACAAGAGACCTCTTCCAGAAAATTAGAAACATCAGAGGTAAATTCCAGGCAAAAATGGGTATGATCAAAAACAAAGATGGCAAGGACCTAACAGAAGCAGAAGAGATCAAGAAAAGGTGGCAAGAATATATGGAAGATCTGTATAGGAAGGATAATAATATCGGGGATAGATTTGACGGTGTGGTCAGTGAGCTGAGCCAGACATCCTGAAGAGTGAGGTTGAATGGGCCTTAAGAAGCATTGCTAATAACAAGGCAGCAGGAGATGATGGTATCCCAGCTGAACTGTTCAAAATCTTGCAAGATGATGCTGTCAAGGTGATGCATGCCATATGTCAGCAAATTTGGAAAACACAAGAATGGACAACATATTGGAAAAGATCAACTTATATCCCCATACCAAAAAAGGGAAGCACCAAAGAATGTTCAGAGTATCGAACAGTGGCACTTATTTCACATGCCAGTAAGGTCATGCTCAAGATCTTGCACGGTAGACTCCAGCAATTCATGGAATGAGAATTGCCAGATGTACAAGCAGGTTTAGAAAAGGCAGAGGAACTAGAGACCAAATTGCCAATATCCGCTGGATAATGGAGAAAGCCAGGGAGTTTCAGAAAAACATCTATTTCGGTTTTATTGACTATTCTAAAGCCTTTGACTGTGTGGATCATCACAAATTGCGGCAAGTTCTTGGTGGTATGGGGATACCAAGTCATCTTGTCTGCGTCCTGAGGAATCTGTATAACGACCAAGTAGCAACGGTAAGAACAGACCACGGAACAATGGACTGGTTTAAGATTGGGAAAGGAGTACGGCAAGGTTGTATACTCTCACCCTTCCTATTCAACCTGTATGCAGAACACATCATGCAACATGCTGGGCTGGATGAAGCCAAGGCTGGAGTTAAAATCGCTGGAAGAAACATTAACAATCTCCGATATGCAGATGATACCACTTTGATGGCTGAAAGCGAGGAGGAGCTGAGGAACCTCATGACAAAGGTGAAAGAAGAAAGTGCAAAAGCTGGGTTGCAGTTAAACCTCAACAAAACCAAGATTATGGCAACCAGTTTGATTGATAACTGACAAATAGAGGGAGAAAACATGGAGGCAGTGACAGACTTTGTCTTTCTAGGCGCAAAGATTACTGCAGATGCTGACTGCAGCCAGGAAATCAGAAGACGTTTACTTCTTGGGAGGACAGCAATGACAAATCTTGATAAAACAGTTAAGAGCAGAGACATCACACTGACAACAAAGGTCTGCATAGTTAAAGCAATGGTATTCCCCGTAGTAACCTATGGCTGTGAGAGCTGGACCTTCAGGAAGGCTGAGCGAAGGAAGATAGATGCTTTTGAACTGTGGTGCTAGGGATGGACGAAAGTCCCTTACCTGGTCCCGCAGCTTGCTTCGCGGTAGGGATGGCGGAGAATTTCTCCCGAAACTTCGGGGGGCCGAGCGCCAACATGTTCGGCCCCCCGAACAAGTTTCGGGGAGAAATTCTCTGCCCCCCTGCCCCCGCCCCCCCTGGGATGGGACTTACCTTTCCCGAATGTCCCTCCTGGCAGCGGGTCCCAGTGGCGGTTCGGCAGGTCTTCGACAGGGGCAGAGGCGGCAGCCGGTCTTTTGACTGGCTGCCGCCGCCGCCATTCCAATAAAAGTAAAAAAAAAAAAAACGCCCCCGTGATAGGCTACGTGATGATTAACGTAGCCTATCATGGCTAGATTTGCAAAGTCAGCCGTGATAGACTACGTAAATCATCACGTAGCCTATCATGGGTGACTTAAAAAAAAAAAGCAAAAAAAAAGTGCGTATGGCTAATGGCGGCCCCCATAGGGAGCTGCCATTCACGTTCCTTATTTGGTCGCTGTAGTCTACGTAAAGATTACGTAGACTATGGCGAAAATAAGGACAACACTATTTGCGTTGCCCTTATTTTTGCCGTAGTCTACGTAAAGATTTACGTAGACTACAGCGACCAAATAAGGAACGTGAATGGCGGCTCCCTATGGGGGCCTCCATTTGCGTAAGCGCGTTTTTTTTTTTAAGTCACCCGTGATAGGCTACGTGACGATTAACGTAGCCTATCACGGCTGACTTTGCAGATCTAGCCGTGATAGGCTACGTTAATCGTCACGTAGCCTATCACAGGGGCGTTTTTTTAAAAAAAGTTTTTATTTCGCGGCCGGGCGAGGCGAGGCGCCTCCTCCCCGGCCTGAATTTCGGCTGGGCAAGGCGGGAAGCCTCCCCTCCGGCCTGAATTTCGGCCAGGCGAGGCGGGAAGCCTCCCCCCCCGGCCTGAACTTCGGGGGGAGAGCAGCGAAGCGCCTCCCCCCCACCGCGAACAAGCTGCGAGACCAGGTAAGTGGCTTTCGTGCACTCCTACTTCGCGGTGGGGGGGAGGCGCTCCGTTCCTCCCCGCCAAAATTCTGGCCGGGGGGGAGGCGCCCCATCCCTCCGGCCAAAATTCTGGCCAGGGGGGGCACCCCATCCCTCCGGCCAAAATTCTGGCCGGGGGGGAGGCGCCCCATCCCTCCGGCCACGAATCTCTTCTCCTGCCGGGATGCAAAAGACTGCGTCCCTGCAGTCAGCCGTGATAGGCTACGTAAATCCTTACGTAGCCTATCACAGCTGAGTTCGGGGGAAAAGAAAAAAAGTGTGTACGCAAATGGCGTAAAAATTTTTACGTAGACTACCGGGACCAAATAAGGAACGCAAATGGCGGCGCCCATAGGCCGCCGCCATTTGTGTACGCGCTTTTTCTTTTTTTTTTTTCAAAGTCACCTGTGATAGGTTACGTAACGATTTACATAGCCTATCACGGCTGACTTTGGAAATCTAGCCGTGATAGGCTACGTTAATCATTACGTAGCCTATCATTTTTTTTTTTTCCCCACTTTACTTTGTAAAGGCGGCGGCGGCAGCCGGTCGGAAGACAGGCTGCCACCCCCGCCCCTGACGAAAAGCCGACAAACCGCCGCTGGGACCCGCCGCCGGGAGGGACATTTGGCCATGGTAAGTCCCATCCTGGGGGGTGACGGGGGGGTGGCGGAGAATGTCACCGCCGATTTTGGGGGGCCGAATGCGTTGGCACTCGGGCCTCCGAAGATTCGGGGAGAAATTCTCCGCCATCCCTATATTAAAGGCAAAACTGAAGTACTTTGGCCACATCATGAGAAGACAGGATACCCTGGATAGGGATGGATGAAAGTCACTTACCTGTCCTCGAAGCTTTTTGCTGTTGGGGGGAGGCGCTTCGCTGCTCCCCCCGCAAAGTTCAGGCCGGGGGGGGGAGGCTTCCCGCCTCGCCCGGCCGAAATTCAGCCTGGGGGGGAGGCTTCCCGCCTCGCCCGGCCGAAATTCAGGCTGGGGAGGAGGCGCCTCGCCTCGCCCGGCCGCGAACTAAAAAGTTAAAAAAAAAAAAGCCCCCGTGATAGGCTACGTGACGATTAACGTAGCCTATCACGGCTAGATCTGCAAAGTCAGCCTTGATAGGCTACGTAAATCGTCACGTAGCCTATCACGGGTGACTTTAAAAAAAAAAAAAAAGCGCGTACGCAAATGGCGGCCCCCATAGGGAGCCGCCATTATCCGTACACGCTTTTTTTTTTTTTTAAAGTCACCCGTGATAGGCTACGTGACGATTTACGTAGCCTATCACGGCTGACTTTGCAAATCTAGCCGTGATAGGCTACGTTAATCGTCACGTAGCCTATCACGGGGGCGTTTTTTTTCTTTTATTGGAATGGCGGCGGCGGCAGCCGGTCGAAAGACCGGCTGCTGCTCCCGCCCCGGACGAAGACCCACCAAACCGCCGGCCGGACCCGCCACCGGGAGGGACATTCGCCAAAGGTAAGTCCCGTCCTGGGGGGGGGGTGCGGGGGGCTGGGGTTGAGGAGAATTTCTCCCCGAAACTTGTTCCGCCAACCCTATCCCTGGAGAAGATGCTGATGCTAGGGAAAATGGAAGGCAAAAGAAAGAGGGGCCAACCAAGGGCAAGATGGATGGATGATATTCTGGAGGTGAAGGACTCGACCTTGGGGGAGCTGGGGGTGGCAACAGCCGACAGGAAGGTCTGGCGTGGGCTGGTCCATGAAGTCACGAAGAGTCGGAAGCGACTGTCTGAATAAACAACAAGAAACATCAAGCCATGTTTGATGTCCCACAAAGCTGCAACCCAGGGCTGCAGGGAATAGGGTTAGTCTTTCCAGTCAACTTAGTTCATGATAGGGATGGATGAAAGTCCCTTACCTGGTCCCACAGCTTGCTTCGCGGTAGGGGGGAGGTGCTCCGTTCCTCCCCCTGAAATTCTTGGCGGGGGGGGAGGCGCCCCATCCCTCCAACTGAAATTCTGGCCGGGGGGGGAGGCGCCCCGTCCCTCTGGCCGCGAATCCTCCTTGCCGGCCAGGATGCAAATGGCGGTGGCCGTAGCCGCCGCCGTTTGCATCCCTGCAGTCAGCCGTGATAGGCTACATAAATCCTTACGTAGCCTATCACGGCTGACTTTGGGGGAAAAAAAAAGTGCGTACGCAAATGGCGGTGCCCATGGGCGCCACCATTTGCATTCCTTATTTGGGCACATGTAGTCTACATAAACATTTACGTAGACTACGCCGAAAATAAGGGCTACACAAATAGCGTTGCCCTTATTTTCGCCGTAGTATACGTAAATGTTTACGTAGACTACACGTGCCCAAATAAAGAACGCAAATGGTGACAAATGGCCACCGCCGCCACCACCGCCGCACCGCTGCCGCACCGCCGCCGCACCGCCGCGGCGAGCTGCCAGTGCCAGGGACATTCGGGAAAGGTAAGTCCCATCCCGGGGGGGTGGCGGGGGGTGGCGGACCGTTTCTCCACTAATTTTGGGGGGCCGAATGCCAATGAATCTCCCAGAGATTCGTGGAGAAATTCTCCACCATCGCACATCTATGTTCTCAAAAGCAGCACATCTATGTTCTCAAAACTTTGGCACTGCTTCTTGCCATTGGCTGGGTGAGCCTGGAACTGAATCAAACTTGGAAACACATTAACTGGGCACACAACGGAATCAAACTTGGATTAGTTTTGTCAGATGGATGATTTTGTCCCCTAACAGATCACCCTTGCAGACTAGTATCTGGAATGAATTACAGCAACAGCTGCTGCGGTTATGTAGCTGTCTTTCAGGCTATTACCAAGCCCCTGACAGATGTTATAATCTCATTGCTAGTTAAGCAGTTATTTGGGTTGAAATATTTATTTGGTAAATGTCAGCTTAGCCATTCCACACAGAAATGAGGCAATCGCAGAGCCTAGGGAGGGAGACTGCATGCTCTCACGGACAGAACTTTTGACCGGGAAGAGCAGGGTGCTTTTAGGCAGGTCTAGTCACCCATCTTGCACGGGGCTTATGTAGTTAAAATGGGATATTTCCTTCCTACCCTGAGCTAAATGCATGTGCTAAATAAATAAATTTCCACAGAAGAAGGATTTTATCATCCTTTGTAATATAATGTGCAGTGCTTCTAATTGCTCTGTATATACTCACAAAAGCTCACCATTTGAAGCATATATATATATATATATGTGTGTGTGTGTGTGTGTGTGTGTAAGTGCGGTACTGAAAAATTCTCCCACATTTTTTTTACCATTCTCACGGAATTTGATAGAAAATAAATTTATTTTGAAAAGAAATGCAGTGGTGATGAAAATTTTGGAGAAATTCTCATAGGTTGAGTTCGAGTCTCTTGTGCTTATCTTACCAGGAGCTGGCCAAGCAGTGTGCACGTGTGTCCCATTTTTCACTGTACACACATCTCTCCAGCAGCCTGTAGCTTCCTCAGCTTCCCACCCTTTAATTAGAGCCCAGGGGAAGAAATCATGAGGCAATTCCTCCCATAGGGCTTTTTCAGATCAGGAAGTGCAGGCAGCCTGGGGGGCTGAAGAGCAATGGAGAGATATGTAATAGACATATATGCACAGCACCCTTGGCCACCTCACAGTGATTAGATGATCAAAACACCACAGAAATACATTATAGAACATCTTGAGATTGAGGCAGAATAATAGAAGCATCTTTCATGGGGGAGTAAAAACTTTCAGGAAATTGGAGGACAGATGTTGGCTCAGCTGTTTGCTGGAGATTGAGAAACAATGCTCCCCCACACACACACACATGTACACACCTGCATTATGGGGGATGCAAAATGGGGGCCAGCCTGCCAACCCAGTTAATGCTGTTGCCACTTGTAGTGGCAGCACAAAAAAACTAAAAACCTTTATGAAAAAGGACGACACTGTGCTACCACCCCTGCCAATGGTGAGCCCTACCTGTGAGAAACTGTTGAGAATTTCTTCTCCCTCTGGAGATATTAGGTGAAATTTTCCCCACCCCCAAGTTCTCTGCTCACAAATAGGGTGGAGAATTTTGAGAGGGCATTCACACACACACACACACACACACACACACCAACTAAATCAGTCTGGACATCTTACAGAGATTAAAAAGGGACAGTCCCGTCCTACAGAGTTACCATCTAAGTAGAGACTCAACACTAGGGATGGTGGAGAAATACGCCACGGACTCCAATGAGGCCGGATTCTTTAGAATCCAGCCCCCCAGAGTCCGTGGCAGAACGGACTACCCCCTGCCACCCCACGGAATCCCCCCGGGACGGACCCTACCTGGTTGTCAGCAGGTCCGGTCCATCCAGCTGCCCTCCGCCATCCGCTGCTGCTTTTCTTCAGATGGAAATGGCGTCCAGCGTAGCGGACGCCATTTGCGTCCCTGCCTTTTGCTGTGATAAGCTATGTAAATCTTTACATAGCCTATCATGGCAAAAGGCAGGGGACACAAATGGCGTCCACTATGCCAGATGCCATTTGCATCCGAAGACCAGCCGCGGCCCAAAGTCAGGCAGCGGCCAGCCCTGGCCAGTAGTTCCATGGACTCGCTGTGGAGCCGGCCGGGGAGGATTCCGGTAGGGATGTCAGAGGATTCCGGTAGGGATGTCAGGGAATTCTGCCATGGATCTCAGAGAGGCTGAATGCCAGTGCATTCAGCCCCCTGAAATCTGTGGTGGAACGAAGCCCTCTGCCCCACTACCCCACGAAAGGCGTGCGAAATGGGACACTTACCTGGTGCCGTTCGTGCTGCTTTGCGAATGGCGGCTGCATCTGAGGCCGCCTATTGCTTCCCTATTTTTGCCATGATAGGCTACATTTGCGTCCTTGCGGAGGCCGTGATAGGCTACGTAAATATTTACGTAGCCTATCACGGCAAAAAAGGGAACGCAAATGGTGGCCGCCGTAGCCACTGCTATTTGCGTTCCCTTTTTTTGCCGGGATAGGCTATGTAAATATATACGTAGCCTATCACGGCAAAAAAACAGGAATGCAAATGGCGGCCGCTACGTCATTTGCGCCCCTGGTTTTTTTTATGGCAAAAATAAAGTGAATTTATTATGGCAAATTTTACGGGAATTTTATTATGGCAGAAATAAAGGGAACACAAATGGCAGCCGCTACAACGGCTGCCATTTGCGTTCCCTTTTTTTGCCATGATAGGCTACGTAAATATTTACGTAGCCTATCATGATCTCCACAGGGACGCAAATGGCGTCCCTGCGTTAGCCGTGATAGGCTACGTAAGTATTTAAGCAGCCTATCACGGCTATAATGAAGCGAATGGCAGCCACAGATGCGACCGCCATTCGCAAAGCAGCACTAATGGCAGCAGGTAGGTGCCCCGTTTCGCGCGCCTTTCGCAAGGTGCGGGGGCGGGGGGCTTCATTCTGCCACGGATTTCGGGGGGCCAAATGCACTGTCATTTGGCTTCACCAAGATCCATGGCGGAATTCTCTGACATCCGTAAGGATTCCGTGTCCTGCACTCTGGGATGATTGAGAAGAGATCCTGGCCTTCCTCTCTGTAACAACCTTTCAAGTACTTGAAGAGCGCTATCATATCTCCCCTCAGTCTTCTCTTCTCAAGGCTAAACATGCCCAATTCTTTCAGGTTCTCCTCATAGGGCCTTGTTTCCAAGTCTTTCCTGCCCTGTCCTATTTCTGCATCAATCTGCTATTTAAAACACACACACACGTAAATTTACATTATTTTAAATCGTGCTGTGCTGATGTCCCACCTGCCCTTTCACAACCTCTTCATTCCCCTTCAAAAGAGCCAGGCTTTCTCTACTTCTTTTGCAGGGTTGTTGAGCATTTCAGAGAAATTTCTCAGGTTGCAAGGCTTCAATGCTTACCTTACTGTAAGGAGTGACTGTGGGGTTTGTGTGTGCTCTTTATTTTACCATTTTTATTTTACCCTGTTCTGTGGTTGCAGCCTCTCTTGCTGCTTGAGGTTTCTGAAAAGCCCCCTAGACACAAAGACTTAGCCATGACTTCGCCCCTTGGGACTTTCCAGTGCTGCTGCCTGCTGAGTGGTTGAATGAAAGCTGAGTGAGGAATTGTTGATATTAAAAATCTGTTGAAGAAGAAGAACTGTGGTAGATATGGATTTAAAGTAATGTATGTTTTAGCTCTTATTCCACAATAAATAGTGAGACTTTTGGGTACCACAAAACTCCTTGTTTTCACTATAATAGACTAACACAGCCAAGCTTCTGGAATCCATACTTTTATTGTACATATTCCCACTTAATAATCAGTTGGTATTTTTGGCTTAGACTAGAATTAGCCCCATGTTTGACTGATCCCTAAATACACAGCACATAGTTAAACTCAGTACCACAGGATGCAGCAATGGCCATCAGTTTGGATGGCTTTAAAAGGGGGTTGGACACATTCCTGGGGGAAAAGCCTATCAATGGCTACTAGTCTTGATGGCTATGTGCTATCTCCAGTACCAGAGGCAGTGGGCCTGTGTACACCAGTTGCTGGGGAACATGGGTGGGAGGGTGCTGTTGTGCTCATGCCCTGCTTGAGGGTTCCTGGTTGACAGCTGGTTGGCCACTGTGTGAACAAAATGCTGGACTAGATGGACTCTTGGTCTGATCCAGTAGGGCTCTTCTTATGATCTTATGTTCTATTATGTTCTCCATTGCACCCTTTGAGTCCCATTTAAATAAGTCCTATTTAATTGGGACTCAAATCCAGAAATATATTTGCTCATGAATCTAGCATAAATATCACTTAGGACAGGGGAAATAAAATGTGTTTACTCTTATTTTAAGGCAAAGAACAAGAAGAGCCTTCTTTGGTTATGCTCCAAATAATGTTGAAGAATTATGAAAAATGTCCTGATAACCACTACTGATCACTTTATGATCTGGTACTTGCAGACCACATTGCAAATACTTCGCACATCACTTGTGACGTTTACTGTTAGTTTATTCTGGCTTTGCTGCTCCAAGGGGGAATGAAATGAAACAGCATTATGTAGTACCACCTGCAAAAGACAGCCATAGATGTGAGTGTAAAAACTCTACTCATGACAAGAGATTGATTCAGGGACAGCCTGTATATATCAAACATTTATATATCAAACATTCTAGTAAAAGGTTGCATTAGATAGTATAGGCTGTAATGCTCAGCCTGTCATTCAATTAACAGTTCAATCCAGAACCTACTTCAGATGAAGTCAGTTTTCTTTTGTAAGATGAACAGTTCTGAGACCCAAGACTAGGGAAGGGTGAAACAGCCAGTTACAGTTCTGTTCAGTTTCTCATTTTTCTGACCTTAAGTTCATTTCAGCATCAGTGCTAGGGATGTCAGAGAATTCCACCACAGATGTCAGTGAGGCCGAATGCCAGTGCATTTGGCCCCCCAAAATCCATGGTGGAATGAAGCCCTTCACCCCACCACCCCGCAAAAGGCGCTTGAAACGGGGCACCTACCTGCTGCCGTTCGCGCTTCTTTGCGAATGGTGGCCGCGTCTGCAGCCGCCATTCGCTTCCCCATTTAGGCCGTGATAGGCTATGTAAATACTTACGTAGCCTATCATGGCTAACACAGGGACGACATTTGTGTCCCTGCGGAGGCCGTGATAGGCTACGTAAATATTTACGAAGCCTATCACAGCAAAAAAAGGGAACGCAAATGGCGGCTGCTGTAGCTGCTGCCATTTGCGTTCCTGTTTTTTTGCCATGATAGGCTACATAAATATTTACATAGCCTATCACGGTAAAAGAACAGGGGTGCAAATGGCATAGCGGCTGCTATTTGCACCCCTGTCTTTCGCCATGATAGGCTACATTAATATTTACGTAGCCTATCACGGCCAAAAACATAAACGCAAATGGTGGCCACTGTAGCCACCGCCATTTGCATCCGCAGGCTCCAGATGCCTGCGAATGCACCTGGCTGGTGGCTCTGTGGAATTGCTGCAGAGTGGAGCTGGCTGGGTTGGGATTTCGGGGGGAGGTGTGGAGCGCCTCCCCTCCCCCGCGAATCACCCCTGTGAAAAGGTAAGTGGCTTTCGTACATCCCTAATCAGTGCACAGATTTTTTTTTTTTTAAATAGTGCACATGAAAATTCATATGCATTTTTTGGCACAGTTCTAATAGACACATTTTTGTATGCACTTTCCCCCAATGTATGCATTTTGTGTGTACCTTTTGCTAACGTATGATTTTTGCAAGCTATTTCCCCTGCTGTTATGTGTTTCTGTGTGCAATTTTCACTATTGTTTGCATTTTTGTGTACACTTTCCCCTAGCGTATGGATTTTTTTGTGTGCACAGTTCCCTAACAGTTTTTGAGTGGAGAAATGTGAATCCCAGTTCACTTATTGGGATACAGTATTTTTCCACGTGGTTTTTGTGTGCTACAGTGAATTTACAAGTAGCCTCCTTGTGGTAAACCGTCATGTGTATCCACCCATTGGCATAATGCCCTTGCAATATTGTGGCACTCTAATATTTCGTGATACTGTCTTAAGCACTTCCTTTGTTGCCTCAGCAAATTAGTCACGTCATTAGTGACGTCATTAGTGACGTCATTAGTGACGTCATTAGTCACGTCATTAGTCACGTCATTAGTCACGTCATTCTCTTGTTTTACCCGAGCAAGCAGCTGATTACCAGATTCAGATTACTGCTATAGTCTCTCAGTGTAGATTATATTTTGAGGACATGATCTAATGAATAACAATAAATCTGAAGTATATCGCAGATAAAATATCTATTAGTTGTTTGGGAAACTATCATATATCTATATCTATATTTCCTCTACTAATAAAAGGCAATTTTAATGGTGATGATGTTATGAGTTTACTGATGACTGTGGTTGAGTCTGTCATGAACCCTGAACCCTCGTCCTCAGAAGATCTCAATCCCTTGTCCTCTGAAGAGGCTCCAGAGTTAACAGTTCAGTGAGAGGATTCAGTCATGGAAAAGCACCACAAGGCTTCCATCTGATCTTCCCAGGACCAAGTTCCCTAGAAAGATTCTATTTATTTTAATTTTTAGATTTTATTTATTTCATTTCTATACCACCCAGTTGCCTTGCTGTCTTTGGACTCTGAGGACTCTGGCCAAGAGGATACTAGCATGCCTCAGTCACACCCACACTGTTGCAGCTTGAAGCTGCTAAAACAAGCCAGGCCTTTGACAAAGCCCCAGTCAATACAGAGGTGGAGCCAACCCACATTGAGCAGGGGGTTGGACTCTATCGTCTCATAGGCCCCTTCCAACCCTATGGTTCTATGATCTATGATCCCGAAGGCAGGCAAACTCTTATTTAAAGTTCAGTCTTGGTCTGTTCCTTGTTGGAGCAACATATAGACAACTCTGTCTGCCCTACAGCTGCAGCACCACTTGGAGCTTTCTTTGGTTCTGATCTCTTCATGCCTTGCTTCCCTGCGAAACTCTACTACTGTGAAAGGTCTGACCTATAGCACAACCTTGCAACCCAGGCTACAGTGCAGGGCATCAACAGAACCCTTAGCCTGAAACAGTGCAGTCTAACACTAAGTGATTCTGGCAATAGCAGTGCCAGGTTGGGGTGGGGGCAAGATGCCCTCAGTGGGTCTCCCTCTCTAAGTGCACTGAGCTCCTCCTCACTATTGTTACTGCCCATTCTCTTGTTCTGGTTTGGACCTATATAGCCACTCAGTCAAAAGGGGAGGGTTTGCTGCTGCTCCATCTTCTTGCTTTAGTCAGTGCTTGCTCACTCAGAGAGGGCAGGTAAACAAGCAGTAAAAGCTAGAAGGAGAAGCAGCCAGGTAGTGGTGGTGGTGGTGGTGGACTATAAAGGAGAGGTCACACCAGTCAAGAAACTTGTCTCCAACAAGAACAAGACAGCAACAGAAAACTACTGACTCCATCCAGACACAGCTAAATCCAGTGCCACCTAGTGCCTAAACAATATAGTGACACTGTCCACACATATTTTTCTCCCTCTTCCCTCCCCATCACCTTTTCCTTATGTGTCGTGTCTTTTTTAGATTGTAAGCCTGTGAGCAGGGACTATCTTCTTTGTTCATTGATTGTAAGCTGCTCCGGGAGCCTTTTTTGGCTGAGGAGTGGGATAAAAATACAATAAATAAATAAGAAATAAATATGTGTTGGCAGTGGTCCCCCTTCTGAAGCATAGGCCTTGGCAGGTGCCTGACTATACCAGTTCTTGATGCTACCTTGGACTCCGGATAGGAGTCAGGGATTTGACACAAAAGAGCCTTAATGTTCTATAATGGCTGAAGGTGTTTCCTGAATGGACAGTTCATCTGCAGCGGTAGGGTCTGATTGGAAGATTATAGGTGAGAAACAGCAATCTTGCAGTGGGAAAGGTACAGACAGAAGTTGATGGAGAGAGCTGTGAGTTGCTGAAGGTGAAGCACACCGAGTCTCTCTCTCTCTCTCTGTGGGTCTGATGTGGTGTAGTTGACCTGGTGCTTGTAGGAGTGCCAGTTGACCTCCACCTATACTCTTTAGCATTGATGCAGCTTTCAAAGGGCTTAACGTATATTATCTATGAGCATTCTTTACAACAGCCCTGTATTGTAGCTCAACCCTGTATTGTAGGTCAGCATTCGTGTGTATGTGTGTGTGTGTGTGTGTGTGTGTGTATTCAATGAGCCTGGGATAGAGTGGCTAAGAGACCATGCGGTGAGTTCATAGATGAGATGAGCTTTGAACACCCCCCCCCCCAATCTTCTGGGTTGACAGCTAAGCCTAAGTAGATACAACTGGAATAATTGCATATCCTTTCCTTGTTCCCCTCCTCTGTTATTTCCCCTGTTTTTAGTTTGCAAGAGGACAGGCAGGGACTGTCCTCTTTTATCTGTCCTTTTGTGCTCTGTAAAGCACTGTGTATACTGATCATGCTATGTAATCGAATTGAATTGATTGATTGCAGCGGAGGCTGTTGGCTCTGATTTCAGTGGGACTGTAAATCCATGCTGGGTTTTAGTCAGATCCAGCCAAAACTCTAAAGGAGCTATCCAAGGTGCTGAACCTATTTGGGGGCTTTAAAATTTAACTCCTTTAGAGTTCTGCTGGGTCTGACTAAAACCCAGAATGGATTCACAGCCCCACCAAAATCAGAGCCACCTGCCTCCAGTGACTGAAAAAAAAATGCACCAGCCCTACCAAGACAGGCCCACGTACTTCCTAGGGATGGACCCAGTTTATTACCATCTATCCAGCTTAAGTAGTTTGTGGAATGCCACCAGGTGAAAATGTCTATAAGGCAGGTAGTGCAAGTTGCCCCAGCCCTGCAGGCCTCTTCCTCTGGCAAAGTGACTGGAGAAAGTGCCATGAACAGGCTTGCTCGAAACAGGCAGATTTTTTTTTTAAAACTCCAAGCCTTCAACAGAACAGTGCAGGCTATGGACTCTGCATCCTTTGAACAGCAGGAAATTCTATGCTTTTTGAGAGTAGCAGAGAAGTCATGCTTCCTTGAGTACGTGGCTGTTTGAAAACAGTGCTGTTATTCCTTTAATTCTTAAGCACATCTATTGATGAAAAGGATGGAGAGGTTAGGTACATAGTACTGACGATGAAAATAGTGTTCATACATCACCAATAGATGTGCTGTTCTTCCCTCATAATAAGTTTGCCTATGATTTTGCTTGCTTGTGATTTCTCTGCCTTCCATGTATTCCTTCTTTTGTGGAACGTTTTTTTAATGCAATCACTGCATTGCTGAAAAACAGTTCTGAGAAGAGGTGAAATTGGGACATCCAGACAGACACTTTCCTTTCTACAGAAAGAGCCACAACAGATTGTATCATTGAGATGAAATGTAAAATCCAGTAAAAGGCAGACACACACACACGCCCTCACACACAGTTGTTGCTCTATGTTTTATAGCATGTTTACTCAGAAGTAAGTCTCACTGTGTTCAATGGCACTTACTCTCCAGTAAATAATAATAATACTTGCTATTATTATTGTTTTCAGAAAATTTCAATGTTACTTTTGTTCACCTATATCCATCCATCCATCCATCCATCCATCCATGAAAGATAGACTAACAACAGAGTAATTTGGGAGTCAATGATAGCAGCAAGAATTAGGGTGCAATCCTATGCATGTTTAGACAGAAAAAAGTCCTACAACTCCCTACAGCTGGCTGGGGAATGCTGGGAGTTGTAGGACCTGTTTCTGTCTAAACGTGCATAGAATTGCACCCTAAGTGAAAAAAGAATGGAGAGAGTAGTTTTCACGAGAGGAATGACCAATTCAGTTTGTGTCAATTTAAAAGAAAATATTATAAATTGTTTTATTGCTAGTATCTAACACCTCATAGATTAAATAAAATATCTAGAACGGATAACTGTGTATGTTGGAAATGTGGGATGCAATCAGCTGATGATATGCATATGTGGTGGATTTGTCCAAAGATTCAAGACTTTTGGAAATAATTTAAGAGGTATGTTACTAGGGTAACTAGATAAAACTTTAACCCTAAAACAATGTTATTAGAGCTCTTTCAATCAGAGATCCCAAAAATTCATTAGACAATGATATCTGTTTTGTTAACAACAGGAAAACTAATTATTGCCAAGAACTGGAAAAACACAAAAGCAATCACATGTAAAGAATGGTTTATTAAAGTTTGGCAAATTGCACAATTATTGAAAATCAGTGAGGTAGTTAGATTGAGAGATTGTAGACAAAAGATTCCAAAATTTATGGAGGAATAGAAACCTGTTATTGAATATTGGGAAAATAATCATGGTATAGAATTAATATATATTCTTGTTTTGCTACTTCTTAAATAATCGGTGTTTGAAGATATGTACATTTGATGTTATGTACTATTTAATAATAATAGAAAGAGTAATTTAAAAATATATTTAGGGAGCAATCTTATGGCCCCTAGACAGAGTCTGGGGGGCAGGGGATAGGATAGTTTGGATTTTACATCCAATGTCAGAAACAGCACTCCAAGCTCGAAGCCAGAAATCGAAGCTCCTCCTTTCCCTCACAGCAGGTGCAGACAGAACTGCTCCAGCTGCCTCTCCGAGGTTGCAAAAATGACCTTGGAAAGGAGGGAAAGGGGGCGTAATGGCTTCCCTTAGACATTAGGGAGAGGTATCACTTCCCCACTTGTTTTTAACAAGCAGTTAAACTATTGTTAATAACAGTTAACAATAATTTACTGTTATCTCCTTTGCACCTGGTTCATTCCTCAGTTTTTCTATGGTGAAGGATAGTTGTGAATAACATTCATTATATGATTTCTTTTCATGATGGCTGATGAAATTTATTTCTGTGACAAAGGGAGCAACCAAGACCCCATAAAATATCTTGGCATACAAGGTATGAATGATAGCAAGGCCATGAGACATTGTGGAAGAGAAGCATAAATCTGTCCATTGCAGCTTTGGGAGCGAAAAGAGGCTCTTGAAGAGAAATGGTCCTCTTCTAAATGGTGTTGCTTCATTTCTTCCATTTGGGAGATGAGCATAGACATGGAGCAGTTCTCCGCTCCTCTCGCTCCACTTTCTTTAGTATAACATGTCATTATTAAAACATACAAGTAGCTTGATTTTGCCAAAATGAGATCTTTGAGTAGTATCCAATGTTAATCCTACACAGAGTAGACCCACTGAAATGAATGGGACTTGAGTTAGTGATGACTAACTTGTCCAATTCATTTCAGTGGGTCTACTGTATGTAGGACTAACATTGGATACTACCCTTTATTCGCTATTTTGTATTGTAAAGCAGTGGTAGAGTGGGATCTACTCTCTATTGCGATTGCTACTGACAATTGCTGTATCTACCTACTGGAAGATAGCTGGGTGATTTGCAATAGATAGGCAGGGCATTCTGGCACGCAGTTGTTTAACAATAAAAGGCTTCCCTTAATAAATAAATAGACTGTTAGAAGCTCTGAATATGCATGTTATTCCAGTGTGTGGGATAATAACTGCCTCCCCTCCTGAGCCAAAATTAGCACATGGCTCCAGTTAGTGGATCTCAGAGCTCTAGTAAATGAGGCAAAGTACATCCTGCAACGTCTGTCCATACCTACCATAAGGTGCTGTATGTCTGCACAGGGAACAGATAGACAAGGGAGCTGCCTTATACTGAATCAGATCAATACCCTCTACTAGCACTGTGCTAGTCTTTGTGGATTTCCATTTTTGCCATGAAACATGCAGTTTTAGGGACAAAGCGCCCACCAAAAGATAACATACCCCTTGCAGCAGCAGCAGCAGCAGAAGAAGAAGAAGAAGAAGAAGAAAGCTCTTTGTTCATACCAAATTATGTACGGTCTAGTTCCTTCCCCTGTCTTTGCATGGTTTGTTGGAGCACTAGCGCCATGTCTGACCTGGCCCCATGTGGGTTCAGAGCCAAACTACATGTTACACCAGTGACATAGTGTGATGTTACATGTCTCTCTCTGTATATGAAGTTTTTAAGTATAATAATGTATTCTTGATATAAGTCTGTCGTTATGGTGAGTGTCTCTGGAGTGCGAATGGGATGAGTGACAGCAAGAATGGTGGATTTGCATGTGTGAGATGATTGGCTGAGTGATTGGGGGGGTGAAGTGTGTGTGGTATAAAAGCTGGGTGCTGTGCTTGTGGGAGTCAGACAGGGTTTAGAACAGAGAATTGAAGTGTTAAGATTTTAGAACTGAGAGAGAGGAAGGGAGGTCTGTGGTAATTGTGAAGTGTTTGATTTGAGAGCATGATATGGTGTATGAGAGAACATACATTAACAGAACCATTAAGAATTGCTTATTTACTGCTCAGCAACTTCTTTGCTGTAGTTAACAAAGTTTATTTGTTTAACCAAATCCTACACCTTCTGCTCTGGGCTGCATAAGGGGAAGGTAATAAAGGAAACAATACAGGTGATACTATAAACAAGTGTGTGACAGCAGACAGAGGGCTGAATGTGGGTTGGACCTGAGCCTTAAAGGCCCTGGTGGCAGCGTGACTGTGTCTGAGGAAGCTGTTTTCTGCTTGGGGTGAGAAAGGCCTTAGAGAAGGGGAATTCTCACTGGGAAGGGGCAGGAACGCCACACAGAGCATGAAGCTGAGGCTTGTCTTTTGCTTTACTGCAGTATAAGTGTGCAGATCCCTGATTCAGACTGGGAGCTCTATGCTCTTGGAGGAAAGATTTAACCTCCTGTCACACACACACACACACACACACACACACAGTTTGCTTCCTCAAATTCTGGTGTGGGTGGGGGTTAACAAAAGAAAACACACACACACACATCTCCACTGGGATCAATAGAGGCTTTTTCCCCTTTTGATAACAATGGGAGAGAATTCAGGAAAAAATGCTGGGGGGAATATATAACTGTTATATGATTAGCATAATGTGTGGTTTGGCTATCAGAGCGGAGAAAGCTTTTAGAGTGAAATCTGAGGGGTAGATCTTGAATATATGACACAAGCCTTCTACATAATGGCCTCCGGGGCTTTTTCTCCCTCCTTCCCTTTTTTTCAACCGACTCTAGCATGCAATGGATATGTGTGCTTTTATGTGGTCTGTGCATGTGTAATTTCTGCACTGGTCCTAGGAAATAACATGCCTACCTGTGCTCTGTTCTTTGTTGAAGGCTTTTTACTCTAGTATAATGCATTCTGGATCAGGCAATCGGACGAAAAAGAAAAAAAAAAACCTCCTTGACATTTAGGTTGCAATGAAACATCAAACAGAAAACATCAGTCATTAACCTCAAGGGAGTTGCTATCAGGCCATTTGGAGCACTGAACCATCATTAGGTTGTGAAGTGCTGTATTCTGTTGCCTAATTGATTGGCATGATATTGAGGGGATGCACCACTTTTATAAATAAAACAACTGGAGACATTGCGTTTTCTATATGCAACTGTGTTTTTGATCAAGGAAGAGACATCAAAAAGTAAATAGCTGAATGTGATTCAAGTTGGCTTAACTGTGTGAGCAAGGGTTCATTTTAGGCCAATGCAGCAAGAGTGAATTCCTCCCTTCTCCAGTTTTATAAAGGGAATACAAATCATTTGTTCAGGTATCTTACCTGTTTTCAAGAAGGGCTGTCAGAATAAACTGGATTTGTCAGGATAGTTCTATTTTTAAAGGAATGTCCCAAATCAGCCCATCTACACCTTGGCAGTTCTAATTTGACATTTCCTTTTTCTGTGGAGGGGAGAAGGGGGAGGGTCTTTGGTTTTTCACCCAAGTTCTCAAAAACTTTGCCATTTGCGTCCGGATCACTTCTTGAACAGAGCTGCCGGGAGGGAGGATTCGGTCCGTGTGGGTCCGGGAGGCAGAAGTGAGTACATCCATTCCGCCACGGACTCCGGGGGCCTGAATTCAATGGAATTCGGCCTCATTTGAGTCCATGGCAGATTCCGCGGACAACCCTAGAACCAACAGAGGACGTTGATTCTGAACTTTGTGGGATAATGTCTCCCTTCATTGCAGGGAGGTTCTTTATACTCTCCTCCCTCCGATCGGCTTGCAATGGAGAAATGTGCTCAAGCATTTACATAGCAGACACGTGGCTAAATTGAGGAAAGTCCTTCCTCAGCAAGTTCATTGCACTATGCTGGCATTACACACTGCCAATATGGTGCCATTAACTTTTATTACCAGCTTATCTGCAATCTTTTGAAAGTGGAATAAAGGGGGAAATGTGCAGGAGACATCCTGGAGGTTGATGATGTCATGTAAAGGACCCACAAACTTCCATAAGTGACCAATCATGAGTGTGTAACAAATCACTCGTGTAGGGACACCCTTAGGATGAGGTCATCAATATAGGGTTTATAAAAGACAAAAGTTTGATCTGTTTGGGGGAGAGATCCTGGGAGAATGAGAAACCCACCAAACTTGTGTAGGCCAGCTTTGCCCACCATACCTTCCATTTAGGTAAATATGAAATTTTGATATTAACTGTTAGATTGAGAGGAACTTAGGTTTTTTCTGTGATAACAATATGCTTGCTATCATTTCCATTTTACTTTTAGTGATTATAATGTGCGTGAATTTAGAGATGTTTGTGATCTGCCTTATCACAAACATGTTAGGGCACAATCCTAACTAGATAGGTGGCTGCCTCTGACCTCAGAGGCAACCGCCTATCCAAAGCAAGGCAGGAGAGACATGGGGGGATCGTTCTCTCCGCGCCTCTCCTGTCTTGCTATTTTTCGCTAGACAGCCGTTTTTGGATGTCTAGCAGTGGGGGGGCTGAGCGAGAGAGGAAGCTGCCGTACGACACATAGGATGTGTCATATGTGCAGCTCTGCTCTCCCTGCCCCCAAAGGCCCCCCAGCCCCGCCCCTTTTCAGTCGCTCCACGCTCCTCTTGCAAACATGGAGGACGGGACTTCTCCTTGCTGCCTCTGAGGCAGTGCGGACAAGAGGGGTGGTCAGTTTTCTGGGAACCGACCTCAGAGCGTGGGCTCTAAGGTTGGTTCCCAGAAATGAGCATATCGTATGGCCCGCTAGACACTGTCTAGTGGGCCATAGGATTGCTGTCTTATTCTCTTAAACTGTTTGAACAATAAATATATATATTCCTTAATACCAAATTAGTGTTGTCTGGCTTGACAGAAGCTTCAGGGACCACTACCCATGCATTAATTCTTGAAGCCCAAAACACTCAGTAAATCTATTGCTGAGTGGGGTGTGTCCTTAAAGCTGCTATATTCTCTCTTGGTCAGGTGAATCTCAGATACACAGATTCAAGGAAGGGGAACAAGCTAGTTGGATGGAGCAAGAATAAGTTACTTGTCTCAGTCTCAAAAAAGCAAAATGGGGCAATGCTTTAAGCTTTCATATTTCATATTGTTTTATGCTGCACTTTGTGGTTTTAATTTTGCGAACCATCCAGACAGCTCGGCTATTAGGTATTGTAGAAATGAAATGAAATGAAATAAAATAAATAAAATAAATTAATTAATGTTTGATGGGAGGAGGGACACCATAAAAATACAGGCTTCTCTCCACCCTAAAATTTGGAAGTGGTCATCATTGCACCAGGGATCACATGATTGGGAGTGCTGATATGTTGTGAGCTTCCATACCCATTCCCAGTGGCCACTAGTAACATGGACCTGGAATATGGGCATTCACGATGTGATGGCCACAATTCATGTGACATTCTTCCAAATGTTAAATAGAGACAGCTGGGTAGTGTTTTACATGTGTGCTACTGTAGATGCTTGGTGGTTCATGAAGCACACAGATTTCGCAGAAGTGTTGTTGAGTTGTTTTTATTTTCTTAAAAAAAGGAGCTGCTCTCCTGCAGCACTGGTTTTATGTTGGGAGGATGCAGTGTCAAGATGGCTTTGATACCATTGACGTTTATTGGAATTATAACTGACTTCATGATTTGTTTTTTCCTACCGCTTGTCAGCCAAGTGAGTTTGATTGGTTGGCTTGAGAGAGAAATGCATTGCCCTGGAGTTTCCAATATGAAGGAAGATTGATTGAGAAGCCATTTAAGCTGACACTGTTCAGATGACAAGAACACTTGATTTACTCACAATTTCTCCCTGTAACTGGGAGCCGAGTACATGCTCAAAGGCTTAAAGTGACAGCTACATGAAACAGCCACATGTATCTCTTGGTGACCCATTCCTCAAAATATCTCTCTCAGCCACCAACTTCACAGCTATTTTATTGTCCTGCTACACACCATAGTTTAAGGGGAATGGATGATCACTGTCCTACCATTAATTGGATCAGAGTCTCCAAATCTCATTAGAGGTTTATGCTCCCTCTTTAAAACAATGTTAGTCTATGGCAATATTTCATTTTCCCTCCAGATGCAAAGTAACAACACAAACCAAAGCATTTGTGCGCCCAGCTGACCTATGCAGCTATGTTGCTAACAAGATGAAATGCCTGTCTGTACAAATCTGGAGGATGTCCTGGATTGTGTTGTATCCAATGTGAGTCTAACTTAGGTCCCATTCACTTAAATGGGTCTACTGTACTCTGAAATTCTTTCAGTTCGCATTTCAGTGTACACTTACCAGATTCACACCTACTGAATGTAAACACAAACTGGAACCCAATTAGACATTGAAATCCATACTTTTCTTAAGTTTGTGAAGTTCGCCAAAGTACATACAAAAATGTGTACACTTGAAAAAGTGCACACACACTGGGCAGTATCCAACACTGACCACCTGCAAGCAGCTAGCCTCACTGATTCCGCTGCACAAGTGGCAACCACCACTTGTGCAATGGAGATTTAGCACTTCTGGAGACAAGAGAAATGAATGGAAAAGCTCATTTCTGGAAGATGTGCAGGTCAGCGGAGCTCACATAAGAGAGTTTTGCTGACTTCCCCATTCCAGATATGAGTATTTTCACTCATTTGGGAGCTTGCTAAATCTCCATTCTGCAAGTGGTGGGTGGTGCTTGTGCAATAGAATTGGTTGCAACTAGGGATGTCAGAGAATTCCGCCACGGATCTCGGTGAGGCCGAATGCCAGTGCACCGAAATCTGTGGCGGAACAGCCTGCCACCACCCACCCCCCGCAGATCCCCCCCCTGCAGATCCCCCCCCCGGGACGAGACTTACCTGGGGCGGATGTTCCGGGTGACAGTGGCTCCAGTGGCGGCTGCGGTGGCGGCGGCTGGTCTTCCGACCGGCTGCCACCGCCGCCATTTGCAGTCTTGTCATTTTTTTTTTTTTTAGAGAGACATGATAGGCTACATAAAGACTTACGTAGCCTATCACATCCCAGTTTTAAAAAAAAAACGCGTACGCAAATGGCGATGGCTACAGCCACCGCCATTTGTGTTCCTTATTTTTCCCCATCTTAGTCTACGTAAATATTTACATAGACTATTATGGCGAAAATAAAGGGGAACGCAAATAGCATAGTGGGCGCTATTTGCGTCCCTTTTTGATTTGGAAATATTTTGATTAAATATTTATGTAGGCTAAAATGGCGAATCAAAAAGGGGCGCAAATAGCGCCCACTATGCTATTTGCGTTCCCCTTTATTTTTACCATAATAGTCTACATAAATATTTACGCAGACTAAGACGGCGAAAAATAAGGAATGCAAATGGCGGCAGCCGTAGCCGCCACCATTTGCGTATGCATTTTGTTTGTTTTTTTACCCAGAGCCCTCTGCAGCTGGAAATCCGGTGGCAGATGGCCCTGGCCTGGGCCTGGCCGGCTGCTCTGCGGAGCCGCTGTGGAGCACAGCCAGCCGTCGAGGATTCCGGGGGGAGGACCGGATCGCCTCCCCCCCATCGAGGATTCTGGAGGGAGGGACGGAACACCTCCCCCCCCCATGAACATAATCCATGGAAAGGTAAGTGACTTTCGTACATCCCTAGTTACAACAGAATTAGCATGGGGCAAGCGCACTCCCTGTCTTCGTGCATTTGCTGTACGCTAGGTGAGAATGCCTGAATACAATATTGTAACATGTAGAATGGCCCACGTTCCTTTCATTTGCTTATTCTCATTTGTTTTCACATGTATCCAGCCTAGGGTTGTAAGAGAAATTCATTTCAGTTCATTTTTGACTAGAAGTTATTCAGTTTGCGCCTTCAAGAATCGAACATGGACCCAAACGCAAACTGCAGTTGAGGTCCATACATTTCTGAATTTGTGTTTTAATTGCTGGTGGTGGTGGTGGGGAGAATGTGTTAGAAAAATGTGTACATTTGAAAAGTGCACATGAAAAATGTGTACTTTTGAACAATGTACACATGATTTAATCAATGGGAGAAGAATGGGGACATTTAAAAATGCGCATAATTGGTGTGCACATTTGGAAAAATGGGCACGAAAATACGCACACATTTTCATGCAAAAAGAAAACAAAAAGCTTACAATCTGACATGGAAATGGGTTGGAACGAGCTTTGAGGTGGAATTCAGAGAAATTCAATGAGTTTGATTCTTGCTGATTCTTGCATCCCTAATCTTCCTGAGATTCTAGTAGTTTCCCACTAAGCCACACCACATGCAATCCTGAAAGATACTCTGATCGGGAACTTGCACAGCAAAAGCTGGACTTCCAGTTGAGCAGCTCTCCCAGCAAAGGGAATCTTGAAACTGATTTTTTTTTTCCCAGGCAAGAGCCAGTGTGTGTCTTGCAGTCATTCTAGGAGGCAGCCTAATCCATCAAGGAGGGTCTTTTCCAATACACATTAGCAATGTCTGGCTGGAAATGTTTAATACCCATCTCTTGGCTATGCTCCAGTCACGACAAAAAATTAGAAAGGCCCAAGAAAGAGCAGCACTGAGAGAAGGAAGCCATTTGGCTTCATTTCAGGATATTAAATGTTGGCCTTTGTGCCAACCCCTTTTTTGTTGTTCTTTGTCTTCTTCATTGCAGATGCATGGCCAGATTTCATTGCCATTAGAATAGAAGATGTGAAAGCAAATGCAGATAAGATTTCTTCCTTTTGTTTGCCTTTCTTTTTGGGTAATGAACTGTTTTTAGCTGCTCTGCAGTTTAAAATAACAGGAGGCTTCCCACCCCTCCCTTGTAAAACAGGGGGAAAGGGTTGGCAACACACACACATGCCCACACACGCACACTAAATAAAACTCTGCCCTGATTCTTGAAGCCATCCTAGCAAACTCAGTGCAAATTGACAGGAAGGCTCAGTAGGCATGAATCCCCTCTCTTCATTTTGGTTCAATAGCAGCATTAAAACATCCACTCCAGTTAAGGTGCTTTGTGACATGTACCAGCTTTGCTCAGCAGTGTCTGCCTGCCTCTGCCTGCCTTCTCCTAACTGAACCAATTTATCAAGCTGGATGGGAGCATTACTGTTGGGAGTGATGAAAGGGAAGGGAAGGGAAGGGAAGGGAAGAGGCTGTGTTTCTGTACAGTGCTTACGTTCTGGCCATAACAGTGATCCACAGGTCTTAGTCTGGCTGTCCAAATGAAGCTTGGCCTTTTTACAATGGCACTTGATGTGTCAAGCAGGCCAAGTCCCGTTCATCACAGGACTTAATCATTTACAGATTGCTTCCAATTTATGTATATAAGACACTGATATAGTTGGTTTGGCTTATTATACTCTGGTTGCTTTCTTGGGATATAGTAATCAGCTGTGGGCTTTGAGATCAGAAAAACATCTTTATCCCTTTTCCAGGTTAATTAAACAGCTTCTGGCTTCCCTATTTATTGGTGAGTCAATTAGTAAAGTAGCTTTTCCAACAGCTAGTAAATGCAAAGGTTGCTGTTATTTCAAAGTAATATTAGCTTAAGTTCATTGCTGGTGCAATTCCCATGCTAGTAAGCCTCTGAGCATGTGCAGATGAGTCAAGAGGCTGACTTGGCTCATTCCTTGCTAATGAGGAGAGTCTTTATCTCTGATATGCCAAAGTCTGTTTACAGGTGGCTGTGCCTGAGAACCAAACACTTTTAGCCTATGCTGAGAATGAACGCTTGGGGTGCGTGTTGCTGTTACGCAGCTTATTGCTAACCTGTAGAGTATAAGACCCATTGAACCCAATGGCTCTGGGTTCAGAGTAGCTGTCTGATCCAACCATTGGGTATGTCTGTGTGCTGTATGTTACTCAATAAAGTCCCCTTGTAAGCAAACCTTTGAGTCTGATTTATCACTATCTTGGCACTTCTAACCTAAGAGTTCAATGCCCATGGCCAGGGCAACACAACAGTCTATCTCACCATAATGTCGAAGACTGTGACAAGGTGTCCTATGTTCTTGATGGGTACCTTCAATGCCTTGCTCTCCCTCTGACGGCTCTTTATCTTTAAACAGGAATTGGACTGGACAGCTCTTCAAATAGAGGACAGTCCTCTGTAAAAGAGGACACATGGTCACCCTATGCAGCAATAAATTTATAATTGCCAGTGTGTGAGCCCCCAGTATAATCTCACCTTCTCTGGTTTCTTTAGCTTCAGAGCAAAATGGAGAATGGAATTGGATTTCTAGCACACATGGGTCTGACCATGCTATTACTCGACAACTTGGGCTGTTGAATTTGAGCACAGGCAAGCTAGTGGGTCTGGAGGAGGGTCCGTCTGTTACTAATTCTGCTGGATACAAAGCCCTTTCAGCCCACCCAGTCCAAATACAGCCAGAAATAGAAGGGGTGATTTGCCTACTTCAAGGATCTAACCATCGAAGAACAGATTTCTTCTATGAAAAGCTCTGAACTGTTTTCTCTCATTTCACACAATTCTTATAAGGTGGATAAGAACTCATTAAGATCGCAATCCTGTATATTTTTAATCAGAAGTAAGTCCTGCTGAGTTCACTCCCAATTAAGTGGTACAGGACTGTAGCCTTAAAAAGTCAGCTGGCTTTTCCTATTGGCCAGGCAGAAGACATCCTTTTTAACAAATAGGTTATTGATATGAAATAATATTAAAGTTTTTGTTTTTATTTGGAGCTTTTGTATTGCAAGAGGGAAGCACTATAGCCTTCAAATTCTTCAGAACTTCCAGCGCTCCCTTTCTTTAAACTTTGCAAAAAGGCAATTCTGTGGTGTAGGAAGTAGATATCTCTTGAAATAAATATTGAGCTACTTTGGAGTATAACGTGAAGATCATATATACTAAAGGCAAACTCATTCTCTGAGTGCCAGTCCTTATGCTGCCGAAATGTCACCAGCTAAAGACTTGGGGGAATCTCAACATTTGCAGAAATACCAAAAAACAAAACAAACAAACAAACAAACAAACAAACGAAATCCATCTAGGAGGGAAAAAAACAGCCTGGGGAAAACAAAAGCCCAATCAGGAATGAGCATGCTCAATGGCCACAGAATGCTGACCAACTTTTGGGGTGTAGGTAAAATCTGTGTGTGTGTGTCGGGGGGAAGGACAGAATTGAGTGTCCTGAAAGAAGACGTGGCTGGCTAGCTGGAACTCTGAACAGGCTCAGTCCACACTGCAACATTTTGTTGCAGTTCTCACTTGTAACCATCCTAATCCCAACCTGATTCTGTTTTCCCCATCACTCCAGCCACAGCTAGGTTGTCTACTTACTGATCACAAAAAAGAGGACACAAAAGCTGGATATGCTAATAGGTATGCACAGATGCAAATTTAGAAATAAATAAATACTATAGTTCAAATAGAAGTACAATACATCTCACCCTAGCCGGAAAGGCTTGTTCAGTTTGCTGTCTAGGTGCTAAATCCTGCTGGGCAACTTCAAGCCCCCTACTCTCCCTTCTCACAGTTCTTTGTTTTTAACTCTTCTCCCTTACCAGCCTGCCTACTCACCAAGGTCATCCACTGAGGCGGTTCCAAATGGAACTGCAGTCTGTTCGGAGTCCACTCGGAGGGAGCAAAGCCTTTAGTGTATTGGCTCCCTCTCCATGGAATATTTCCCCTGCCCGTTGATGTCAGGAAGGCACCAATATTGTTTCATTTTTGTCACCTGCTGATGACATTTTTTTATTTAAAGCCTTCCCTGATGAACCAGCCATGGTTTTATTGGCACAATCTGATTTTATAATTCTGTATTTCAGTTATTACTGTTAATATTATTATTTCCCCCCTTTTATTGTTCACAACACAGATACTTTACTGGGTGTAGAGAGATATATAAATAGTATAAATAAATAAACACATTGGACTTCAACTGGACCCCTTCAAATAGCGGGAAACTTCAAATAAAGGACTCTCCTCTGACAGCCGTTCAAATAGAGGACTATTCTCTGTAGAGTAAGACACATGGGCACCCTTGCCACAGCATCAGGTCAAGCATACCCATCAAAAAGGGAGGGTGCTGTTGCGCTCATGCCCTGCTTGTGGGTTCCCTGTTAACAGCTGGTTGGCCACTGTGTGAACAGAATGCTGGACTAGATGGACCCTTGGTCTGATCCAGCAGGGCTCTCCATACGTTCTTATGTTCTTAAATGATACCCATGCGGGTATATCTAAAAATGATATAACCTGTTACCAAGGATATTTCCAATGTGGAGTAATGTTCAATGAATAATTTGGATCCAACTATGATATCCGTGACTTTCCAAACTTAAAAGACTGTTGGGTGAATTTCATTTACCCTAACATCCTCATTAATGGATCCATTTTTTCACTTGAAGAGCTGGTAATTTACACCAAGTATGATTTGAGTTTGTGAATCATAATTCTGGGATCAAGGCTGCCCAACATTTCTTTAATGCAAGGGATGAAATAGGAAATGCCAGTTTAGATATTATTATTATTATTATTATTATTAAATTAAAAGATAAATACAGGGAAAAAAACTTGGAATGCTAAAAAAATATGGTCATTGAAGTTAGTCAATTTTGCTGAAGTTGCTATTAAAATTGGTGCTGGAAATTATATTTTTGGAGAAAACTTTACAATCATGATTAAAGAGTTTTGTTAAAAACAAACAAACCCCAAAACTAGGACTAGATGCATCTGTGAACACATATCTTGTGCTCAATATGTATCACATATTGAAGTTGTATTGCATCTGGCTGCACTTGCCAAGACAGTGGCCCATATAAAATGTATTTTTGAACTTTTATTAGCTATTCATCTGATAAAGCTAAGTTATTTGCATGCAAGTACAATTTTTCAGATTATTTTTGCATTGCCTCTGAGCAATCATTTTACGATGTTTGTGTAAATGTAGGGATGTACGAAAATCACTCACCTGTTCATGGATTATGTTTATGGGGGGGGAGGCGTTCCGTCCCTCCCCCCGGAATCCTGGATGGAAGGGGAGGCACTCTGTTCCTCCCCCCAGAATTCTCCGCGGCCGGCTGTGCTCCACGGCAGTTCTGCGGAGCAGCCGGCCAGGCCCAGCCAGGCCAGAGCCGTCCGCAGCTGGATTTCCGGCTGCAGAGGGCTCTGGGGGGGGGGAACCGCGTACGCAAATGGCGGCAGCTACGGCCGCCACCATTTGTGTTCCTTATTTTTGACGTCTTAATCTACGTAAATATTTACGTAGACTAAGATGGCGAAAATAAGGGGAACGCAAATAGGGTAGTGGACCCTATTTGCGTTCCCCTTATTTTCACCGTCTTAGTCTACGTAATTATTTACGTAGACTAAGACGGCCCAAAATAAGGAACGCAAATGGCGGCGGCCATAGCCGCCGCCATTTCTGTATGCCTTTTTTTTTTTTTAACCCAGTCGTTTTAGGCTATGTAAGTTTTTACATAGCCTAAAATGTCTGGGTAAAAAAAAAAAAAGCATACGCAAATGGCGGCGGCCGTAGCCACTGCCATTTGCGTACGCCTTTTTTTTTTTATCCAGACGTTTTAGGCTACATAAAAACTTACGTAGCCTATCACGTGTATGTAAAAAAACAACAACCAAACAACTGCAAATGGCGGCGGCGGCAGCCGGTTGGAAGACCAGCCACCGCTGCCGCCGCCACCGAAGCCACTGCCGGAGCTGCCGCCACCCGGAAGATCTGCCCCAGGTAAGTCTCGTCCTGGGGGGATCTGCGGGGGGGGGGCAGGCCATTCCGCCACAGATTTCGGGGGGCCGAATGCACTGGCATTCGGCCTCCCCAAGATCCGTGGCGGAATTCTCTGCCATCCCTATGTAAATGCTGGTATATATTTTGCACTTATTTTTTGTTGCTGTGTCCTGTGGGGCTAAGGCAACTTACAAATATAAGCCATACTAACAGAAAGCCAAATGTTATTTGTGCCACTATCCCAATTTTTTCTTATTTGTCACACCTTAGAAAGCTCCTTTAGAGTTCTGACTGGTTCTGACTGAGACACAGAGTGGATTTACTGCCCAACTGACATTGGAGCCACCAGCCTCCACTGGTAAACAGCCAGGCTAATTGATTAGACATTAACTATCTGAACTGATAAAACTCAAATGCCTAAACAATGTCCGGCACTGTCACCTTTGGTGTCAGTCTTCTGACTTTGAAGCCATTGATCTAATCTTTAAAGAAGATTAGAGGGTTTTTTCCTCTAAAGCAGCAATTTGGCTCATTGAAAGTAGCAAATTACATTTGTAATTTTATTATGTATGTTTAAGTAGTCATGCTGTTGCACAACCCATTCAAGGAGGGCCAGCTAAAAGGTTCAAATGAAAAGAGATTATATACTTTTGCTCCAACATCCCCTAAATGAAAAGACAAGGCTCCAGAACATTTGGGTTAAAAAAAGTGACAAATCTTACTGAACTTTTCTGGAGATCCCTAGCAGGGTTATCTTTGAACACAACACAAAATCTCCCTCCAGTGCTGCATAGAACTGAGGTAGTAGAACCTTTGTCCTTCTTTCTCAGTCTTTGGGGGTACATTTACCTGGCACAGGGCCCATGCCTAGTATTCCTTCTACCCACGGTCCTCATATTTATGTGCCAAAAAAGGTTTACCTTCATCTCCACTGCTTGGGCCTTGTGGCTTTGCAGGATGAGTCCGGCAGGCCTCAAGAGGAGGTCCTGCCCCATCCCTAGTAGCCTTGTGGCCTTGAAAGGCCTTGTCTGAGGAAGCCTCTCTTCTCTTTAAATGCCTTCTTTCTCCATCAAAGAGGGGTCCCCACTTTGGGGGGGGGGGTTGGTGAGCGCATTTGGAATTTTGAGTGTTATTTGGGTGCTCTCACAAAATGGCTACCATGGTGGCCATGGCTGGTCACAAAACACTCATTTTCAAGGCAAATTGGTGAGACCGAAAGGAAAGTAACTTGCCCAAGAACCTAAGGCAAAGCAGGCAGAGTGGGTCTGAGCTCAAAAACAAAAGACCCCCCCTCACACCCTTTTGAACTGAAATAAAGGTGACACTGGAGGGCAGCACTTCACTTTTTAAATTAAAATACTTAAAATTTCTTCATTTACAAAATTTAAAAAGTCTTAGGAAAAAAAATCAGAAGGGCCAGCAAGCCTGGCATGTGCCAAGAGAGGAGTCCATTGGTGCCCACAGGCACCATATTGGAAACACTAGCTTTAAAAGGTGTCTCAGGGTGCCCACCAAATTCTCTTTTCTTTCCCCGAGGCCACCCTGAACCTGCTTGCTGTAATCTAAGTGAAGCAACACCCCCAAACAAGTGTTTTCATAGGTTACTGTGGCATGACTGAAACAGACCCCACCAGACTCACAGCCAATTTTGGCCAGTGGAGTAAAAAAAAACAAAAAAAATATCATAGAATCATAGAATAGTAAGTAGGGTTAGAAGGGGTCTACAAGACCATCGAGTCCAACCCCCTGCTCAATGCAGGAATCCAAGTCAGAGCATCCCTGACAGATGGCTGTCCAGCCTCGTCTTGAATGCCTCCAGTGTGGGAGAGCCCACCTCCTCCCTAGGAAATTGGCTCCATTGTCGTATTGCTCTAACAGTCAGGATGTTTTTCCTGATGTTCAGCCGGAATCTGGCTTCCTGGAAATTGAGCCCATTATTCCATGTCCTGCATTCTGGGATGATCCTGGCCTTCCTCTCTGGGACAACCTTTCAAGTACTTGAAGATCACTGTCCTATCTCCCCTCAGTCTTCTCAAGGCTAAACATGCCCAGTTCTTTCAGTCTCTTTCAGTCTCTCTTCATAGGGCTTTGTTTCCAGTCCCCTGATCATCTTTGTTGCCCTCCTCTGAACCCTCTCCAGTTTGTCTGCATCCTTCTTAAAGTGTGGTGCCCAGAACTGGACACAGTACTCCAGATGAGGCCTAACTAGTGCTGAGTAGAGGGGAACTAGTACTTCATGTGGTTTGGAAGCTATACTTCTATTAATGCAGTCCAACATAGCATTTGCCTTTTTTGCAGCCACATCACATTGTTGACTCATATTCAGCTCGTGATCTACAACAATTCCAAGATCTTTCTCACTTGTAGTGTTGTTGAACCAAGTATCCCCCATCTTGTAACTGGGCATTTGGTTTCTTTTTCCTAGGTGCAGAACTTGGCATTTATCCCTATTAAATCACATTCTGTTGTTTTCTGCCCAGCACTCCAGTCTATCAAGATCACTTTGAATTTTATTTCTGTCTTCCAAGGTATTAGCTATCCTGCCCAATTTTGTGTCATCTGCAAATTTGATCAGCATTCCCTGCAAGTCCTCCTCCAAGTCATTAATAAAATGTTGAAGAGCACCAGGCCCAGGACTGAGCCCTGCGGTACCCCGCTCATTACATCTCCCCAGTTGGAGAAGATCCCATTGATAAGCACTCTTTGAGTCCGATTCTGTAGCCAACTGTGGATCCACCGGATCGTTGTTTCATCTAGCCCACTTTGAGCTAGTTTGCTCATCAGGATATCATGGGCCACTTTGTCGAAAGCTTTGCTGAAGTCAAGGTATATGATGTCCACAGCATTCCCACAGTCCACAAGGGAGGTGACCTGATCAAAAAATGAGATCAGATTCGTCTGGCAGGATTTGTTCTTGACAAATCCATGTTGGCTTCGAGTAATCACTGCATTCTTTTCAAGGTGCTTCCAGATGGATTGCTTTATCATCTGCTCCAGAATTTTCGCAGGGATTGATGTCAGACTGACTGGTCTGGAGTTCCCAGGTTCCTCCTTTTTAGTTTACCCTTTTTGAAGATAGGGATAACATTAGCCCTCCTCCAGTCATCTGGCACTTCACCCATCCTCCATGATTTCTCCAAGATAATAGACAGTGGTTCTGAGAGCTCTTCTGCCAATTCCTTTATTACTCTAGGATGCAGTTCATCTGGTCCTGGAGATTTGAACTCATTCAAAGTAATTAGGTGTTCCTTGACTATATGCCTATCAAACCCAAGCTGCAATCTTGCCCCTTCAGCCTGTACTTCGCCTTTGCCAGGGGGTCATAGACCCTCTTCTCGGAGAAGACTGAGCCAAAGTAGGAATTGAGCACTTCTGCCTTTTCTTTGTCATCTGTTATCATTTTGCCATCCTTATTTAATAGCTGAACCACCATTTCTTTCCTCTGTCTTTGACTATGCATATATCTGAAGAAAGCCTTTTTGTTGCTTTTAGCATCCCTCGCTAACCTCAGCTCATTCTCAGCTTTAGCCTTCCTGATGCCATCCCTGCAATTCTGTGCTACCTGCCTGTACTCTTCCTTTGTTGCTTGGCATTCCTTCCACTTCCTGTATGTGTGCTTTGTTGTTTTCAGGTCATCTCTAAACTTTTTCTGAAGCCACACTGGCTTCTTCTGTTGTCTTCCACCTTTTTTTCTCATTGGAATTGTTTGTAATTGTGCCTTTAGGATTTCCTTTTTAAAAAACTAATCTTGGACTCCTTTTCTCGTTAGAGTCACTTGCCATGGGACCTTACTTATCACTGTTCTGAGGTTATTAAAATCAGCTTTCCTAAAATCCAGGGTACACATTTGGCTACACTTGGCTTTTGCTTCCTTTAGAACCAAGAACTCAAGTATAACATGGCCTTGGTTTCATCGCCTCTGTTTGACTGACCTTCTTGCTCTTGCTCACTCTCATGCAGGTTCCCCTGTAATTCTTCCTGCAGGCTACCCTCCAGTCTCATCCTCAAGTACCTGGAAACAGTTCCATAGTTCCACTGCCACCACTGGTGCAGAGTGGCTTCTAGTTCTTCTGCTCCTGTCACCCTGTTCCAAGGAGTATTCTCTACTTAATTTTTCCTCACCTCAGCATTTTCTTCTTCTGCCTCAGCTTGCTGTTGCTCTTCTAGCTTCTGTTCTTCACTTTGTTGCTGTAGTTCCACTGTTCTGTCCAAGAACTCTTCATGTTCTCTTATTCCCTGGAGGGTCGACAGTTGCCACTCCAGTCCTCTTACTTTTTCTTCCAGCAGCGTGATCACCTTTCACTTATTGCAGGTGTAGGCCATGTTGTTCTCAGGCAAGAAAACAAAAATTGCACGCACCTTGCAGGTCACCACCACTGGAGAGTCTTGTCCTTCCATAGTCTCTTTTCCCTTTTTGTGTCTAGCTTTCTGATTGTTCTAGAGTAGCCTGTGCTTGGTCCTCTACTCACTGGAGGTTAAAAACAGAGTCCCACTGGTATGGAAGTGTGTGTTACAGGAAAAATAAATTTTAAAAAAGGAAAAAAAAAAAGTCAGAGGCCTTCCCCTTGACCTCCCCTGGCCAACTTCTGTTTGCTCTCCCTGTTCACT
Source organism: Heloderma suspectum (assembly GCF_057233095.1). Classification (NCBI taxonomy): domain Eukaryota; kingdom Metazoa; phylum Chordata; class Lepidosauria; order Squamata; family Helodermatidae; genus Heloderma; species Heloderma suspectum. Next base: position 32,596,300 of record NC_139459.1, read on the forward strand.
CACTCTGATTGCTCGCTCTCTGGGATCTTTCTTGCTTCTGTAGTCCATAGACCAGCTGGAGCAGCTTCCTCTGCTCTGCTCTGCTCTGCTCAGCTGGGAGAAACAGGAAAGGCCTATGTGGTCCCAAGAACAGGCGACCAGCTCATCCCACACTATCCGCCAGGCAGGTAAACAAATGCCAAGTACCAAACCAGAGCATGGGGGGGGCAGTGCTCCATTCCTGAGCAGCTCTGCTCCATCCTCCTCCCCTAGCTGCACATGGCTGTTTTATAGCCAGCCTTTCATCGGCACCTCCTCCACCTAGCAGTGAAGGAGGGACTGGGAGTCAGTTAAGCAGTGCTGAGGTCTGGAATTAACACCTTCGGTTTATGTAACCCAGGGGCAGGTAACCAGGTGCCTTACAGAAGTTTGGGACTACAGATCCCATGATGCCCAGCCAACATGCCCCTTGGTCATGGATGATGGGAGTAATAGTCCAAAACATTTGGAGGGCACCCGTTTGCCAACCCCTGATATAACACCTAATAGGGTTGTCATTTTGGTTTTGAAAACAGTGCCACACAGAAAGGAAAAGAAAAAGCAGAGCTTTTGGTAGAATCTGATGGAAACATGGCATGCCAGGCCTTTGTTTGGTGGTAGCCAAAAAGTTGGTACTGTGCCACTGGACAGCTACTTATCTTTTGTAATAGGCATTTGAATAGAAGGGCTGATACAGTTGGCTACAAGGGAATAAATGCTCTCCCAGACCGAAGAAGACAACAAGATTGGACCCAATGGTCTTACAGGCCCCTTCCAATCCTACTATTCTATGATTCTATGATTCTGACCAGGAAATATGGGCCTCTTTCTTGAGGGTTTCAGAGAGTAGTTTTGAGAGCTAGTTCTAGGTTCTTATGGCTGTTTTATCAATTCCTGTGCTGTTTATTGTTTTGCATTATATTGTATTTTATTCTTTTCAATGTATTGTATTTTAACTGTGTTTTAAAATGGCATTTTACTTTTTTAAACTGGTTTTAATCTGCCCAGAGAACATTAGTTATTGGAAGGATTAGAAAATGTACTAAATAATAATAATAATAATAATAATAATAATAAATATAACTGTTCTTGTTCCAGTCCCATTTTCCCCTTAGTCTTTTTCCCTCCCCTTCTCTACTGCTATTTATTGTTGTCATTTTATCCTCAGTATAAACAGGGGAAAGTTAGGTCAAGGATACCTGAGCTCTGTTTTGTGTAGCCAGGAGTGTGAGGCTGGGTTCATGGTGTGGAAAGACTGAGGAACAGAGACTGTATCCAAAATGCTGTTAATGGATGTTTTTGGATTTGTTTCTTCTTTATTGTACATTAATTGGAGGATGATCCAGTTCCCCATGGTCCCAGTAGACATTCATGGAGGGAATGACCTAGGAGTCAACAGTATATGGGCAACTGTAAGAAATTTAAAAAGTATCAGAATATATAGGTGCTTTCAACACCCAACCCAAATATACCTTGGAAAGACAAACCACAAAAGTGAATATGAAGATGAAATTTTATTCCTGGGTCCCTTTGATTCTATCCAGAATAATACAGACTGTGGCATGATGACAAAAGTCCAGTATTAAAGGCATTCAGAGTGATGAAAACCTCAAGCTGACCCCTTAAATCCAGATAATAACAAAGGAATACCAAGGGCCTGCCTTTACAAACCCATGTTGTGGCAGATGAAGTGACAAATTATTTTGGAGAATGTATTGAAGCCTAAATATCTGCGATTGATTTCAGTTGAGCTCTGGCAGCTGCACCAGTCTTAGGGCTGGGGAGATGCATGTGCTTTTGTGCACCCATATGACATCCAAGTCAAAACTGAGTTTGTTTTGTTTGTTTCCGTTAAAAGGAAGCACCATAATTCCCCTACAGTGGTCCATGTTTTTGTTTATTTTTACATTACACATTGCATGAGGCCATTCCCCATGACTACCTCAGCACATGGCAGCTGTAGGTAAAGGGGTAGCTGGTTCTGATTTCCAACTTCTTTACCGCATGTTGAACTGGTTTGCGCCTGTGCTGTGATGGTGTGAAGTTGATTTTTGGTATACTATGTTATGGCATAGGCCAAGGCAGCTGGACATCAGCACAGACTAGATTTTTTCTTATGATTATGACTGCCATGCTCTGAAATGGTTATGTGAATTGTCACTGCATTTACACATACACACACACACACACACACAACATGAGCTACACATCTTTGAGGATTTGATACCAGGGCAGGATTTGTATCCAAGGCTGGCATCAAGGGTCAGTATTATTGAATGGCTGTCAAGGCTAAGAATGGGCTTTCTCCAACATTCCACTTTTTCATTTCCTAAGTTCTTTCCATGCTGAATACAAAGAAAATTGCTAAGTTTGGGTAAATTCTTATTAAATGATCTGAAATGAAATCCTCATCTATCAGCACTGACCAAATTCAATAGGTATAGCTATTCCCAGCAAGGAGAGGACCATGTTGTTCCTGCCTATGTTATAGCTGTTAAAAGATGAGGAGTCCACCAGAAAAAGAAGTAGCAACCTTAATTCCGCATTAACATGGTTGAATGCACATGGTTTAAAAACCAGTTTCATGAGCTAAGTACTCAAAGCCCTGGGCTGGGATAGACAAATTCATTTTTAAAAGCTCAAGTTCTTTCTTTCCCAAATATAAATTTGTGAATATAAAAAATGAATGGAAACAAAATTCTCACCCATCCCTGGTCAAGACCCGCACATCAACAATGACCCACTGCTGACCAGCTGGGCCTGTTGCTTGTCTGTTGGGCCTGTTGCTTGCAGTTGTCACCTGCTTCCACATTAGGGTGGCCACTTATGCATTACCAAAAAAGAGAAAATGTATCACCAAAAAGAGGGGGAAAAGGACAATTCACAAAACATTTTCCTATGTACATTTATATGTTTAGGTGAAAATTTGGAGATAATTGCTATAATAGACAGGCAGGCAGATAGATCACATGATCATCATCATTGTGGAGAAGATTAACTAGATGACCAGTGTGCCTACTCAGTCTGCTGTCCACATGCTAACTGTTGAATGATGGACAACTTCAAGGCCCCTGCTGCTTTCCCTCTTTATGGTTCTTTGACTTTAAAACAGACTTGGGCTGGACACATCTTCAAACAGAAGACAGTTTCAGAAAGAGGATTGTCCCCTGCTAGCTCTCCAAAATAGAGGACTGCCCTCTGTAAAGTAGGCCACCCTGGCCACCTTGTCCCACATTAAGTCCCTCTGACTGGAAGGAGAGTACCAGCAATCACTGAGAGGTGGGCTGTTTTTTTGTGTGGGGGGGCATACTTTCCCTTTATCTCTTGACATATTTTTACAAGTCTTTTATAACTTGCAGTACCAGTGAGATGTATTTTGGATCTTAATTTTGATTAAAAGTTGTTGCTTTGATGAAAACAAGACCAGGTAGGCTCTGTTAACGAGAGCCAAAGCAATTATTTCTGTTTTCTAATATTTTGGGTTGGACACAACAGCCTCTGCTACATTATTCTTAAAAGAGAGAAGCAGAAGATTCAATAAATGTACAGAAGGATTCTGCTGAGAACAGATGGCATGAGTGTTTGTCTTTTCATGCTCTTATGAAAGGATAAGTTGCAACCCTAGGAGATTTCATTTCTAGGGCACTGCAGACAATAGCTGACTGTGAATGTCAATATGCATCTTTCCTGCTTTGGCTAGTTGTCCATACTGCCTGACCACTACTATCTTAAAGACATCAGAAATGTTGGCACCCCTTTCCTAAGTTTAAACTGTATCACAAAACTGTTGACTTTGTGGAAGCCATTCCTCTTCTGTCCACTGGGCCAATCCAGAATGTTATTTCTTGTTGCTGCTTCTGAACATCATCGAAACAGAGAGGCCGATAAATACATTTGCAGACACTTTGCATTTAGTTTAATAGGAGAATATTGCTGATCTGGAATCAACCAACTGACCAACCCATATCCACTGATATTCCTACAAGATGCCATCCAGCATTCCTTCTCCTCACTGAATGGCTCGCCATTTTAGGAGCCATTGAAGGCTCCTATTTATTAGAAAGGCCCTGCCTTTCTGCTAAGGATAGGGATGTACAAAAGTCACTTACCTTTTCGAAGGGTGACATTCGCGGTGGGGGGGGAGGCACTCCGTCCCTCCCCCCGAAATTCTTTCCGGCCGGCTCCGCTCTGCGGAGATTCCGCAGAGCCGCCGGTTGGGGCTACCTGCAGCCGGACATCCAGCCACTGAGCAGCCTGCAGGGACGCAAAAGCCATTTGTGTCCTTGTATTTTGCCATGATAGGCTACATAAATATTTACATAGCCTATCACGGCACCCCCCCAAAAAAAAACAGCGGACGCAAATGGCAGCGGCTACGGTGGCTGCCATTTGCGTTCCCTTTTTTTTGCCGTTTTAGCCTACGTAAATATTTACGTAGGCTATTACAGCGGGAAAAAAAGGGAATGCAAATGGTGTAGTGGCTGCCATTTGCGTTCCCTTCCCCCCCCCCCCCCGTAATAGCCTGCATAAATATTTATGTAGGCTAAAGCGGCCAAAAAAAGAAGGGAACGTAAATGGCGGCCACTACGCCATTTGCGTTCCCTTTTTTTTTTTTTGCTGTGATAGGCTACATAAATACTTAAATACGCAAAATTTAATATTATATTATTAGTATTAAATACTAGTATTGTAGTAGCAATGTAGAGGGTCAGACTAAGTAGCCTTAGTAGATGCAGGAATTTCTAGGGGTGGACGAAAGTCCCTTACCTTTCGCCGAAGCTTGTTCACGGTGGGGGGGAGGCGCTTCGCTGCTCCCCCCGCGAAGTTCAGGCCGGGGAGGAGGATTCCCGCCTCTCCCGGCCACAAACGCGAAAGTTTAAAAAAAAAAAAACAAACGCCCCCTGATAGGCTTGTAATAGCGTTGCCCTTATTTTCGCCGTAGTCTACGTAAATCTTTACGTAGACTACAGCGACCAAATAAGGAACGGGAATGGCGGCTCCCTATGGGGGCCGCCATTATCCGTACGCGCTTTTTTTTTTAAAGTCACCCGTGATAGGCTACGTGACGATTGACGTAGCCTATCACGGCTGACTTTGCAAATCTAGCCGTGATAGGCTACGTTAATCGTCACGTAGCCTATCAGGGGGCGTTTTTTTTTCTTTTATTGCAATGGCAGCGGCGGCAGCCGGTCAAAAGACCGGCTGCCGCTTCCGCCCCACTCGAACACCCGCCAAACCGCCGGCCGGACCCGCCGCCGGGAGGGACATTCGGCGAAGGTAAGTCCCGTCCCGGGGGGGGGGGTGCGGGGGGCGGGGGGGTTCGGAGGATTTCTCCCCGAAACTTGTTCGGGGGGCCGAACATGTTGGCACTCGCTCCCCCCCTGAAGTTTCGGGGAGAAATTCTCCGCCATCCCTAGCAATTTCGTATCTTGTCAGCAAGGCTAAGGTCAGAGTTGTTAATCATGTTCTCTGTTTATCATGTCCTATAACCCATTTCCTGGGCTATAAACAATTGTGCTAGAAGAGGAAATGCTGAATACTGCAAAACCACATGGAAAGGGGCGGGGGAGATTTTGCCTATGTGTCACAATATGTATAAAAACAATTTGCTGATGTATTTCGGGGCTTTTTGGCACTTTGGAAGTTATTCCAGCCATAAAGCCCACGCATTAATAAAGAAAACACTTTTTCCTTCACTCTGTGGTCTCTCTGACTCTGATTTCTGCAACAGTATTAGTATTAAATACTTAAATACGCAAATGGTGTCCCTGTGTTAGCTGTGATAGGCTGTGTAATTATTTACATAGCCTATCACAGCTATAATGAGGAAGCGAATGGCGGCCACAGAAGTGGCCGCCATTCGCAAGTCAGTGCAGATGGCAGCAGGTAAGTGCTCCGTTTCACGTGCCTTTCATGGGGTGGGGGGGCGGGGGGCTTCGTTCCACCACAGATTTTTGGGGGCCGAATGCACTGGCATTCGGCCTCACTGAGATCCGTGGCAGGATTCTCTGACATCCCTAGCTAAGGATCTCAAGGTAGCATGGATAGTTCTTTCCTCCCCTCCATGTTATCCTCACAGCACCCTGTGATGTAAGTTGGATTGACAGAGAGTGATGGGCCTAAGACAGGACTGGACATGACCCACTGAAATTCACAGTGTCAAACAAATCAGCGGTTCACTGCTACAGAGCAGTAAATAGGTCAAATTTAGGTTGTTCTCAACTCCTTTGCCGCCGCCGAATTCAGCTGCATGATGGTGGCAGTAGTGCGTGTGTGCGTGCATGTGCATGCGTGCGTGTGTGTGGGCAAAATGCCCCCAGGCCCCTTGAAGGACCACTCCTGGCCCAAGGTCATCCAGTGATCTTCCTGGCTGAATGCAGATTTGAGCCTGGCTCTCTTCAGCACTAATCCAATGTTGTTTTTCCAGTGACAGAAGTGGTTCTGTCAATGGAAGTGTGTGTGTGTGTGTGTGTGTGTGTGTGGGGGGGTGATTCTCCCTCCCATGGCCCCCACAGTGCTGTCACTTTTCTGTGCTTTTCATTATGCCTTCTACAACTGAGGAAAGGTATGAGGCGAGGGAGTCTCCAGCACACAGTGCAAGGCGTCGAAGTTTGCATGCAGCATGTCAAATCTTTACAATGAAGAAGTTAGACAAATTCCTGGAGGAATAGCTATCAACGGCTATTACTAGCTATCAACAGCTATTACTCCTGATGGCTCTGTGCTACCTCCAGTGTCAGAGACAGTATGCCTATGTGCACCAGTTGCTGGGGAACATGGGTAGGAGGGTGCTGTTGCACTCGTGTCCTGCTTGTGGATTTCCCCTGGGCTGTTGGTTGGCCACTGTGTGAACAGAATCCTGGACTAGATGGACCCTTGGCCTGATCCAGCATTGCTCATATGTCCTTATGTTTTAAAAGTGGCCATGGGAAGTAATTGTTCAGTTGCAGCATTGCTGAATGAAGACAACAGAGAAACTCAGGTCAATCGGATCTGTTATACATGTATCTCCAGACCTCCGCCAATACGTTTTTGCATGAATTTGTATTGAATAGTCATTAATATTCAGTGATTTGCAATCTTGTATTTTAGGTCTCACCTCTCCTTGCTTTAAGCATCTTTATACAATTTTCTTTCCCCTGTAATTAAAAAGAATTTAATGACAGTGTTTAAATATATAATGGCTGGAGAGCAACCTGGACACTTCTATTTTTGCAGTTAAAATATCATCACACATATAAAATGCTATAATTTGTTGAAATCTGGGCAAGTGTTTATGGATTAATCATTACACCCACACACCAGACTGATTTAATTCCAGAACTAATAATATATTGGAATATTCCCCAGTTAATAATCCTAAACGTTAACATAATTTCAATAATATAAGTTTTTAGACTCAAGATTAATGGGAGTCATTTGGTGTTCTTTACAGCCTTGCTCCTAATTATATTATGCTATATTCAATCTACCAGCACCTTTCCAGTTAAACTCTGTAATTTAAAAAGTGCCCTCATTAGTTATTTGATTACTTAACAAATCTCCTTTGTAAAGCTAATTATCTCATCTACCCTATGGAATAGCAATATCTCTTTTCTGTACAGTATTTAGAGAACTACCATTTTTAAAAACAAAAAACAAAAATAACTTTTAGCTACAATGATAATGAAATTGGTTCTTTTCCTTCACTGCAATCTGGCTAGTATTACAAAGCAGGAGGCTTTTCTAACAGAGATCTAAAGACAATGTATTTATTCTTTATTACATTTATATTAGGGCTGTGCACTGCTTCGGCCCAAAGCCCAAGTTCCGAGTTGAAGCAGGGTGCTTTGGGCTGCCTCTGAGGCGAAGTGGAGGGGCCCAAAGCTGCCCGAAGTGAAGCAGGCTGCTCTGAAGCTCTTCGGCGCACTTCGGAGCGATCCAAAAGCCCAGCTGCCATGCCGCCGCCACTGCCACTGCCTCTGCCTCTGCCCAGCCCCCAGCTCCTTACCTGGGTCCTATGGATGCGTGCTGGAAGCCATCTTGTTGTTCTGGGGGGGGGAGCCATTTTTAAAATGGCGACTCCCTGTATTTCCGGAAGCAACAGAACAACAAAATGGCTGTCGGCGCGTGTCCAGAGGGCCTAGGAGCTGGCGGTGGCAACGGCTCCCCTGGCGGCACCACCAGCAGCAGCCCCCCTGGTGCCAGGGCCCCCACCATGCCGACAACAGCTCCCCTGGTGGCACTGGTGGCACTGGCAGTGACAGCAGCAGCTCCCCCCAGCAGCATCAGCAGTGGCTCCCCCCCCCAGAACAATGGCCCAGGTAAGGAGCTGGTGGCTGGCCAGCATGTTGCGGGGGCGGGGGGAGAGCAAAATTCAGATGTCCAAATCCTGCTTCGGCTTCATAGGCCAAAGCAAGTCCAGAAGCTCCCGAATCTGAGCTGACTCAGGCCTGTCTTGGAAGCCCAAAAGCAGCCTCCGAGTCAAATCAGGGGGTCCATGCACAGCACAGCCCTAATTTATATCCCACCTCTTTTCATCCTGCATAGAACACAAGGCAGCTTACTTACATGATCCTTCTCCTCTCCATTTTATCCACACAACAACCCTGTGAGCTAGGCTGAGAGTCAGTGATTAGCCCAAAGTCACCCAGTGAGTTTCATGGTGAAGTGGGGGCTAGAACCTGGATTTCCCAAGTCCCAGTCCAACACTCTAACCACTACACCACACTGACTCGCATTTGGTGACAGAATTAGAATATAGCAAATGGCACGCCATATATTCACAGGGAAGGGCTCCAAATCTTCAGTTGTACTCACTCCCATAATAAAGAGCTGCATCTTTTTAGCTAGGGCCACAACTACATTAAGATTCAGCAACAAAGGAGATGGTGATCTACAATGGATTAAGCCATGCGGGCACATTTGGCTAAGGCAGGAGGCAAGTTACTACCTTCCCCTGTTGCCTAGATGAGGCACATGAGCACACGGCCCCTGAAAATGTTCACAAACTGCCAGACATGTGCTCGAGTTTGACTTGCACAACTTTCCTGGTTCGCTTTTACGCAAATTTCCTAATCTGCATAAATTCCCCCTGTAGATTAAATCAGCCCACTTTAGTCTATGGAGGAAAGTTGCACACATGTGAGGAAATTCATGCAAATTTCACGTTCAGTCACTGCTCGATTTGGGCAATTTTCCCGTTCGCACAGAGTCAGGAGCGGTCACAAACATGAACAGGAATTGGGCACAAAATGATGTTCGGAGAATCCTAGTGTTCTTGAACATTGCTTGTTCATCCATTCCCACTCCAGACCTTTCCATTCAAATTGAGACGGTCACAGAATGAGAGGGTGGGGCATGTTGGGATGTTGACTGGAGGACTGTCTGTGCCCCCTAGATGCATTGCAGTTCCCTGTTCAAGCATGATGCACAACATGTAATAGCATATGTATTTTAAACATGTGAAATGCAACATAATGTAATGTAGTATTATTACATTTACATATCATTGTTTTCAGAGAGTTCACCTTAGTCAGTTCTTCAGCTAAGAAGAGAAATGAGTGCATTACCTTTTAAATTGTCAAGCATCCTCCTGTAAAGTAGTGGTAAGGGAAGAAAAAGTTCTAGCAAATCAAAATAGTTCTCATTGCCACTGTCATCATGGCGTAGTTATTCCGCCACAGACTCCAGTGAGGCCAGATTCTAAAGAATCCGGAGTCTGTGGCAGAACTGACTACCCCCCCACCTCCCATAATCCCCCCTGGAATGGACCTATCTGGCAGCGGCGGCGGCTCTGGGTTGTCTTCCGGCCGCTGCCAGGCTGCGGCCGCAAATGGCAGCCACTATGCCGGCCGCCATTTGCATCTCTGCCAAGCCATGATAGGCTACGTAAGTATCTACGTAGCCTATCATGGCAAAAGCCAGGGATGCAAATGGTGGCCACGACGCCATTTGCGTCCCTGCCTTTTGCCGTGATAGGCTACGTAGATACTTTCGTAGCCTATCACACCTTGGCAGGGATGCAAATGGCAGCCGCAGCCCGGCAGCAGCCAGAAGTCTGGCTGCAGCCGGGGAGGATTCGGGGGGGGGGGCATGGATCGCCTCCCCCCCCACGGACTGCCAGATGGAATGGGGTGTTTCGCACACCCCTAGGCATAGTACATTCTATATGCAAATATGGCCTGGTCTTTCTTGGAATTTTTCACTGCAGCCACTTGCAATTACCCCCTGCTTTGCTTCAGATGCCACTTTGGACCCTCTGAATCAGCCCCGCTTTAACTCGGACTGATTCAGACCCCATCCACATCAACTTGGATCCAAAACCAAAGCAAGATTTGGATATCCAGATCACTTTGTATGGCCATTTTCCCATTGACTTGCATGGCAAAACAGAAATGGCCATAGCTTTTTCAGTTTTCATGATGAATACATGAAACTTGGGGCCTCTCTGTCCCCATGGAGACGATCCCATCTGCCAAATTTCAGACAGTTTGGCCCAATACTTTTTGTGGTAGGTGCAGCTGAAATTTGATTTTTTCCCACAAAAACTCTCAAAGCAAATATCTATACCTCTCAGGCCCACACCTCCTCCTCCTCCTGCCTGCTTGGCTGTCAAGGACCCCTAGCCGTGACAGCTGAGGAGATGGCTAGCTAGCAGCTGGGGTGTGTGCCACTCTGCTCGTCGGCTGTCCTTGACAGCCAACCAGGTAGGAGGAAGAGGAGGCGGGGTGCACACCCCCACTGCTAGCCATCTCCTGCTGACAAGGAGGAGATGCCTAGTGGCTGGGACATGTGCCGTGCTGCCTCCTCCTGCCTGGGTGATTCACAGCGCTTTTTGCGTATAGGTCTATGTGCACATAGACTTCCGATTGCTATGTTTTTTAAAAACATGGTGATTACGGCAGAGGCAGAAGGACCAGCAAGTGGAGCGGAGAACCTGGACAGGGGTAGGTTCTCACCACCAGAATTATCTCTGTCTCTGAAATGCAGCCATTTTTCTCCCGTTATTCAGTCTTCCCTCTCCCTCCTCTACCACAGTCACTGATTGGAGATTGCTGGGTTATGTTCAGCCTTGATTTGGAAACTAGAGTTTCCATTTGCCAAAGCTCACTTGCTCGCTTGCTCACTCCCTCTGCCTCCCCCTCCTCCTCCTCTCCCTCTCTCCCTCTCCCCGTCCCTCCTCCTTAACCCCTCGCTGAACTTTCTCAAGTTGATACTTTTGGCACCAGGCTGTCTGGGCTTCTCAGGAGTCACTGAGTAGGACGAAGTGCTTCGTATACAAGCTGCTTCACTTCAGGGCACCTCGTTGCTGTTGTGTTCCACCTCATATCACACAGAGCCACCTCCAAAGCAGCCCGCTTTGACTTGTTATTGAGGCTTCGGACAGAAGCGGTGCACAGCCCTAATTTTAAAATGTATATTTAAAAGTGGCTTCCCTCTTCAGCATGTCATGGGAAGGTGAGAAAGAAATGCTGCTCATCAGCATTTTCTCTTTTATTTTCACTGCAGTCTTGGTGACCATTTGCAAGTCACGGTCTACAGTTTAAGAACACCTTATCTGAATAATTACTTTTTGACTCAGGGTTCCCAACATGAGGTCCACAGAATATACTGTAATAATCAGCCTGCATTTGTTCTGTGAGGGAACAGGCCTCTATGTGACATTTTGAGTCCACATGCTGATGGGTTTCCGAAATGGTGAAAAAAAATCTGTCCTTATAACAAGTCTCTTGTACATGGAGACTAATGAAGACATGATCCGTATGCATTTATAAAACACAATATATTGCTATAGCATTTTCATTACCTGATGTTGTTTAACATTCTAAGCTCATATTGCATAGCTAATGCATACATATGTAAATGAGCCTGCAATTAATATGAGCCAACTCTTATAACTCTTGGCCAGCCTCTAATATATTCAGAACTGATATTTATTGGACTGTAATTTTCAGATCATTTTAATCCAGAACCAGCTCACTGATGTCAATCTTGTGATATGATCCAGAACTGGACAGAGTTTGGGGAACGTACATATAGCTGAAGTGCTTAAAAGGTGGTGGTCGGGGAGGCTCTGAAATCCCTTGGCTCTAATTAAGTATGATTCTGAAGCTCATTAGTTTCAAAGGCTCTAAAAGTAAGAGAAAATGGGGTTTAGGATTTTAAATTAGCTATTAGGAACATCTTTATGCAGAGGGTTAACTCTACGGGGCAGATGCTCGAAGTTCAAGTCATCTCTTAGTATGCAGTGTAAATTTGGCATTAACTTGGGGGCAGATGCACAATACATAATTTATGGGTGGATTATTAGTGGGTGGATTATTAGTTTCTCAATTTAAACCTAAATGTTTGGGATGGGGTGGGCATCTTATGGCTAGGGACGGGTGAATAAGCGATGTTCAAGATAACCAGGATTCTCTGAATATCATCCTGTGACTTCTCTCCTGCCTGATTCCCATTTGCCATTGCTGCTCGCTCTGTGCAAATGGGCAACTTCTGCAAAATGAGCAGTGATCGAAGGGGAGATTTGCACAAATCTCCCCTGTGCAAATCTTCCCCATAGACTAAAGCAGGGCAGATTTAGTCGACTGAGGAAATGTCCACAAATCAGGAAATTTGTGCAAATCGAACTTGGAATTGGGAACAAGACGAGCACAAGCACGTATTCAACAATGTTCGAATATTTTGGGTGGACACCTGCTTGCGCTCATGTTCGAGTTTCGAATAGGACATGCTTGCATGTTTTGCAAGCAAAACCAAAATTCTCATACATCTCTACTTATGGCCTTCCAGATGTTGTTGGACTGCAGCTCCCATCAGCCCTAGCTAGCATAGCCAATGACAAAGGATGATGGGAGCTGCAATCCATCAACATCTGGCGGACCACGCATTACCCGCCCCGGCTTTAATATACGGGGGCGGGCAATGACCACTATGCTCTAGGGATGTTTAAGTAATTCAGTTTTTGTGAAATGACTGGATCTCCACCTCTCAGACTGATGCATGGATTGGATCTTAGCTACCACTGGATTTGGAACTTCTTGAAATGTTGTGACACAATTTCAACATATTAAAATATTTAAAATGTGCATTTTGAGAGAAAATACTCATTTAAAGATAATTTTTGTCATTGTAAATTTCAACAAAACATAACGGATCATAAAAAGCTAACACATACTGTTGCAGAACCCAGAGTCAGAGAGATCACGGAGTGAAGGAAAAAGAGATTCTTTATTTAATGCGCGGGCTTAAGGCTGGAATCATTTCCAAAGAGCCAGAAGCCCCGAAATACATCAGCACATTGTTTTTATAGACATTGTGACACATATGAAACGGCTCCTCCTCCCCCTCCCGCGTGGGGTTGCAGTCCTCAACATTTCTTCTCCTAGCACCATTGTTTATAATACAAGAACTGGGTTATAGGGTAGCCATGATAAGGAGAGAACAGCAGAGAACAAGATATACAATTGTATGACCTTTGACAAGATAAGGAATTCCTGTGTCTCATCAGCTTACAACAATATATTCAAGGGAGAAAGAGCTCAGCAAGAACATGAAGCATGAGACTGCATGAGGCTACTTAGTCTGACCCCCGATATGGCTGCTACAATACTACACGTGTTAAAAGTATCAATTTCAATTGGCAATGGCTACAACATTCTAGAAGAGGTGGATCATACATAAACTTCAACAAAAGCAGAAGTTCCATATATAATCCATGCATGTATCCATGTATCCAAGGATCAATATATGTATCCATTTGCGAGTAGCACCTATATACCACCTGTTCAAATGTTGATAGCATTATTAGGTCCTCTATCCATTGCATTATAGGAGGTTAGCATTTATCCTTCCAATGTTGTCATATTAGCCTTTTGGCTGTGAAAAGTGCATGGAGAATCCATTTACGCTGACCATGCATTAACTTCCAGGAAGCAGGTAAATAATAGAAGAGAACATGATTTGTAGAGGGTTTTTTTTTTTTTAAGAAATAGAGTTTTATAGCAGGTATGGAATGGAATTATGGGCTAAATCAGGTGGAAGTTATTTAGGGCAGTAATAAACAGATCTGTCTGTTCCTGCTGTGCTCCTTGGCTATCGTGATTCACCGCACCATACCGCTATACTCCATGTTGCCTGCACTGAAGGTTATGTTGGTGGAAATATGCAAAGTGCTCTGATGTATAGATCTGACACCCCCTTCACTTCAGAGAACCTAACATGCCCTAATCGGTCAGGCCCAACTTTTCTTAGGGTATCTTTTATATGTACCTCTTCAATTGTCTTTGAGCCTCTCTCTCATGATTTGTTACCATCTGATTGTTCACAAGGAAGAGTAAGTGAAGTACAGGCAATTGAAGATTCTGACCAGTGTACATTGTGATTGGGGCACATGTATACAGATTTCCCACTTTTACGCATTATTGGTTGAAAAGGCTATTTTTTGATACATTTTTGGCTGCCATCCTATTCATACTTAGTAAGGTCTAACTCCACTAGAGAGTAACTTCACTGAACCAAATGAGACTTACTTCCAAGAAAATATACATAGGATACACATATGGCTGTTAGAACAGTAAATCAGAATGCAATTAGAGATGTGCATAAATAGGCTCTCAAAATTCTCCACACTCTTTGGGGGTAGAGAAACTGGGAGGACAATTTCACTGAATTTCTCCAGGGGGAGGAGAAATTCTCAACAGTTTCTCACAGGTAGAGCTCACCATTGGCAGGGACTGTAGCACAGCTTCTTTCTTTCTTCATATGGGTTTTTGGGTTTTTTTTGTGCTGCCACTGCAAGTGGCAATAGCATCAACTATGTTGGAAGGCTGGCCCCCATTTTGCAACCACCTCCAATGCAGGTGTGGAGATTCTTTTGGAGATTCACAAAGGGGCAGTGTTGTATCCAGCTCCAGGGAAGAGAGCTAGTTCTGGGTCAAAATCTGTCCTCTAGTGTCCTGAAAGTTTTCTTCCTCCATGAAAGACGCTTCCATTGTTCTTCCTCATTCTCAGCGTGTCTTTTAGTTTATTCTTGTGACGTTTTTGAGCTTACCGAGTCACTGCAAGGCAACCAAGGATGGTGTGCATGTGTTTTCTTTCTATTACACATCTCTCCATTGCTCTGCAGCCTCTCAGGCTGCCTGCCCTTGACCTGAAAAAGCCCTATGTGAGGAATTACTTCATGACATCTTCCCCTGGACTTTAATTGGAATGTGGGAAACCAAGGAAGCTACAGGCTGGCTGCCAGAGAGATGATGGTATGATAAAAGACAGAACACTTGTGCACACACACTCCTAGCCACCTCCTAAGTAAGGTAAGTACAAGCAACCTGAACCCAATCAATGAGAATTTCTCAGAAATGTTCTCCACCATTGAATTTTTTTTTTTTTAATCAAATTGAATGAGAATCATTGAAAAAGATGTTGGAGAAATTTTCAGCACAGCACTAGAATGCATGCAGTTCAGTTTTGAAAATAAAGTAAAATAGGATAGGGTGTATATTCTATCCTCTGTTGTAATGAGCCTAGACAGGGATAAAGGGGGTCTTTCTTTCTTTCTTTCTTTCTTTCTTTCTTTCTTTCTTTCTTTCTTTCTTTTAATGGAAGACGGCATGCCTTTAGAGGTTTTGCCTGCCATGTGGGAGATTCTTACCCATGAGGAGTTCCTGAATAGCTGGGAGAATATTTATATGACTCAAACACAATGGGTGAGACCTGACTGCATTATTTCCCATAGAATTGTTACATGGCTGCATCATGTAAATGTTGGTTGAGATTATTCATGCTCATGAATAAGTAGCTCCCAAATGCTGAGAGCATAGCCCAATTCATGAACAAGTGGGGTAGCCCCACCTACCTTGCCTGGTAGGCCTCAGACCTGTCAGCATCTATTGCCCCCAGGGAAATTGGGGAACTGCTGTATGGTTCCTGCCATAGAAGCCTCATTCCTAGAGTGTCCCAGGAGTGTCTTAGGAAGTGGTACTTGAAGGTTCTTGCCAGGAACCACAAAGCCTATTCCTAGAGCATTTTTTTCTCTCCCCGCTTTCCTTTTGTTTTTGGTGATCTGGTTGGGGTGGCTGGGCCTCAGCATCTTGATGCTGTGAGATGGAACAGATTCTGTTGCTGCAAGACAAACGTCTTTTGCTGTAGGGGTGTGTGTGCGTGTGCGCGTGCGTGCGTGCACGAACACACACACATGCCACCATCCCAGCAGAAACCTGATGTAGCCATTGAGGCTGAAAAGGCTGTGCAACCCTGTCCTAAATGCTGATGTATGCATTGGCCATGCCTTTTAGAGATTCACAATATGAAGGGAACCCTGTGCATACATGGATATATGTGCACAGGACTCCTTCCACAGGAATGTGAACTCTGATTGACCCAAATTGTTCCTGTGGAGAGACCCCAATGCATGTACATCCATATGCATGCAGGGCTCCCTTTAAACTGATGCCAATTGTGTGTTGCTCGGGGATGTGGCTGATGTGCTTGTCAGTGTCTGAAGGTCAGACCTAGTATGAAAGCCCCTTCATGTGTTCATACTGAATGCTAAAGAACATCTATATATCTGTTGGCTAATCATAATTACTTAGCTATAAGAAGCTACCATCTTAAGGCTTCCCAGTTATACATCCACAGGACCCACTGAAATTTAGGACACTAGTAAGTGGGTGAAGGATTGCAGTTTAAGTTAAGAGCATATTTGCATAGCACACAGTTGTTCAGCTAAAGCTGCCTCTATTGGTTTTAATGAAGCAACTCATTAGCATAGACCTTGAGGATTTCAGAATCAGTCTAGCAACTCGTGTTTGAGCTTTTGAAGACATGTCAGACAAATGGAAGCCCTCACAAAATAAGATTCATTACACTCTTCATTTTGGTGAGAAAATTAAGTGTCCTGTAAATCGAACACAAATTGAACAAACACTTCATGCAAATAAAGAATGGCATAGATGAATGAATGAACATCAAGTGAACTCTGTTGTTAAAATGTTTAATTAACATGGTTATTCCTCATCCAAAAAATCACTATGTATCAGATTGATTCTAATGTATCTATGTTTCATATGGATTTCATCGAGTACAAAACTATGGTCGTGATGATGCCCTCAGATGAGATCTTTGTGTTTCTCAGTTTTCAGATGATGCTAATTTAATGTTATTATATTTTTAAATATGATTTCATACCACTCTGGGGCATTGTTGCCAAAAAGCAGCTGTGAATGGCAGAACAAGGAAATAGCTAGGGGTGGGAGGTGGGTGGGGTAGAAAGCAACCCAGGGCCCTCCAATGATGGTTGAGCAATGGTGGGTTCAATGCAATGATGATAAGACAGACAGGAAGGGATTAAGAGCAAGAATGGCCACTGATGAGAGGTGGAGCCAGCCCATACGGGACATAAGGGGAAGGTGACACTGGAGCAGAAGGAAGAGTAGAGAGAGGGTGTGGAAAAGGTGGGCGGAAGAGGAGGAGGAGTGGAAAAAAGAATGGAACAGGCAGAGCTGGTGTAAAGGGTCGGCATGGTTGGGCAACTACCAAAGGCCCATTAACAGCAGGGGCCCACTGATAACAGCGCCCTGGAGTTCCTTCTCCTCTTCATCATTGCAACCTGCTTGTTCACCTGCCTCTTGCTCTGGCCCAGACAATGTTGGTGTTGAACCTGTAATCCTATACACATTTACCTTTGAGTAAATATGATTGTACTCAATGGAGTAGACTTCTTTGTATAGGATTGAGCTGTAAATGAAATAGAAATACATTTAAATGCATATATTGAAATAAGTATTTTGAGATATCTGTATTTTGAAATGATTTTTTAAAATTACATATTAATGCAAAAATGGAACAGAACAGAATTATGGGTAAAAAAGAAGACCAGAAATAGACAGACCTATGTAAAAGTCTTCAATTTTGGAGAATGTGGGCGGCAATATGATTATTATTATTGTCATCATCATTCATAATAAAATGTTAAAATGGAGATATAATAGAAATTGTGTTATCAGGAGGGGTGGGGGATCCATTAGATTTTTTAAAAAAACTACTTCTGGTGGGTCTCAGAAAGGACTACTTCAAAGAGTCCTCAGAATCAATTAGGGAGGACTGTCAAGTGAAATTAGCCTGTGTTCTCTTGTCCTAGAATGTGGGAACTCTGGAGAATACCATGTGTCACATTAGTGTCAACCAGGCTGACATCTTGGAATTATATCAATGATCTGTCATCTGGAGGGGGGAAAAAAGAAAAGAAAAGCATATTGGGAACACAAGAACCATAATTTAAAAAGTGACCTATAAAATGAAAAGTTGACGGCTAAGAAGGTAACACCGCTTGGCACTTCACAGTACGACAAAGTCACGGTGACCTTCCTTACCATAATAGGAAGATCTTTGCTTTAGGAAGTTAATACAATGGAATCAAGCATGAAAGAAAACATGGTGACTGTGTGGTTTCTGATGTGTAGGTAGCCATGCAAAGCCAGACAGACCCCAGCCGTCTCTACGCTGAATGCGTGGAAGAAGTGTCTCAGGCAGAGGCCTTTCCTTTCAAATGCCATGTGATACTTTTTAAAAAAGGAGTGCAGAACATCAGTCCCGGGCCGAATACAGCCCGCCTGGGGCTCCAACCAGGCCCTCCAGATGGTCACATCCCTTTCCCCTAGCCCTGCCTTTTCCCCTGACGACCAGTTGTGGTGGTGGTGTTCCCAGCTTTTGTGCAGTTTTTCCCCATTTTAAAAGGTTGAAATTCTTCTCCTAAGGCTTAGTTACTGGCAGTAAGAGGTTTAAGCCAAAACAGCCTGGTATTTCTGGCCCTGCCACCTTTTGCCTTTGGCCCCGCCCACCACTGAAATGCGGCCTCCGAGAGCTTCCCTGAAACAGGATGTGGCCCTTGGGCTGAAAGAGGTTCCGCACCCCTGCTTTAAAGGGAAGTGCCAGGAACTCAATATGACACCTTCTACATGCCAAGCATGTGCTCTACCACTGGGCCGTGATTACTCTTCAAGGAAAGATCGAGATGAGTAGAATTGTGCTGTTTCTCCCTGATCCTGAAGCAGTAGAAACATCCAGAGCACAAAGGAAGTGACTAAACACCACCAGCCTTGTCTCTGTGGGGGCCTTGAGAACTGCACCAGCGTGAGAGAGCGGAGCATGGGAGGGACCAGCTGCTGCAGGCTGTAAGAAATCCGATTGCTCTTTTCTGAGCTTTGTATTCCTGGGGCAGGTGTTTGAAGTTTGTTGTCTATATTGAAACCTTAATACATAGGAATGGTTTAGTTTATTTGGGTCGGGTTTGCACATTACTGATAAATACTAATTGACATTGTGTTGTAATGTTCGACTTTGCCTATTTTGTAATTAATTTGAGATGTTATAATGTTAGAATTAGTGAAATAGTTTTCCATTACTGCAATGATATACTACTGTCATTATGTATTGATATGCTTTTTTGTTTTTGCATTGCTGTTTTGTTAGTCACTTTGGGCACTTTTTGTAGAAAAGCGGCATATAAATTAAACGATGATGATGATGATGACATTCATAGATTCTTGAACTCTATGTTTAGAAGCCATATCGGGGGTCAGACTAAGTAGCCTCATGCAGTCTCATGCTTCATGTTCTTGCTGAGCTCTTTCTCCCTTGAATATATTGTTGTAAGCTGACGAGACACAGGAATTCCTTGTCTTGTCAAAGGTCATACAATTGTATATCTTGTTCTCTGCTGTTCTCTTCTGTTCTCTCCTTATCACGGCTACCCTATAACCCAGTTCTTGTATTATAAACAATGGTGCTAGGAGAAGAAATGTTGAGGACTTCAACCCCACACGGCAGGGGGAGGAGGAGCCGTTTCATATGTGTCACAATGTCTATAAAAACAATGTGCTGATGTATTTCGGGGCTTCTGGCTCTTTGGAAATGATTCCAGCCTTAAGCCCGCGCGTTAAATAAAGAATCTCTTTTTCCTTCACTCCGTGGTCTCTCTGACTCTGGGTTCTGCAACATAAATGGTGCCGTGACTCGGATGTGGCAGGCTCTGAGACAGAGAGGTGGCAGTTGCCTGCTCTTAATCGCCGCACCGGGAAGATGAGCTCAGCTCATGCCTCCCTTTCTTGGCGCCACCGACCTTTTTGTCGAGTGAATGGGAGAAAGTCTGCACCGGGATCGCCCAAACGGCAGCGAGCAGCAAGAGAACCTTGGGAAGCGGAGGAAGGAACTTGAGCCCTGCCTGTATCGCAGCTGCAATTGAGTTGAAACCCACATTGGAAGCCTTCAGGAGAAAGGCAAGTATATGGGAAAAAGAGGGCCCCGCCTTTAGGGAGAAAGGCCACTGGGCAGAAAAAAAGAGGGCCCTGCCTTATGAAGAAGGTCAGTGTTGGTGGGTATACGTATACAAAAAGAACCTACTCCTTGCGGGTAGAAGGGGGGCCTGATCACACCCCCGAGTGGGCGCCAGTACCCAGCACGCCAGTACTCAGTAGGAAACTGAGGAAGCTGGGGAAGCCGCTTTCTGCTCTGGTAAAAAGTGGGAAAAGTGGGTGGCAGGGACATATGGATAGAGTGGAGAG
The DNA here is from genome assembly GCF_057233095.1 of Heloderma suspectum. Taxonomy (NCBI): domain Eukaryota; kingdom Metazoa; phylum Chordata; class Lepidosauria; order Squamata; family Helodermatidae; genus Heloderma; species Heloderma suspectum. The sequence goes on from NC_139459.1 coordinate 32,616,861, forward strand.
ATTGATGATTGTGTGAGTGGCTACTGCGGTTTCTGACGCATACCGTTGACCGTCCGGGTGCCCAGGCCAGTAGCAAAGTGTGTGGTGTGTAAAATCCTCTTGTGTTGGCCAGTGAGACCCCTTACTCACTGACCATTTCCCATTCCCTAATTGTGTCTGTCTTCAATTTAGGAGGGAGGCTATGGGTGGTGGGGGAAGCAAACCTTGCACCCCCTTGGGATGTATGCTAGCAAATTTTAAGAAAGGTTTTAGTGGAGATTATGGGGACCCCCCCATGAATCCTCAACGGTTGCAGACTTTGTGTGAAATAGAGTGGCTGTCTTTTGGTGTAGGATGGCCTACTAAAGGCTCTTTAGAGCCCAGCAAAATCAGCCGTGTATATGCCATTGTGGTTGGGAGACCTGGGCACCCCAACCAATTTCCCTACATAAACTCGCGAGATTCCATAGTCCGTGCTTCTCCTCCATGGCTAAAGAAATGCCTAGAATCCCAGGCAAAAGTTTTGGTGCTCAGAAAAGAAAAATTGGCCAAAAAGAAATTACAACCAGTGTTAGAAGCCTCGTGTAAAGATCTGGCAGAGCTAACGGCATTTCCACCTGCTTATGCCCCGCTTCCACCACGGGCCCATGTTACTGTAAGACCGCCCCATCGAGATCCAGATCCGGTGGCTCCTGAGCCCCTGCCATCCCCCCTACAGAGGCATTGCCCCTCGCTTTGACTTAGCACTGTCGCCATCAGTTTCAAGCCCCACCGGCAGTAATTCGCCGATTTCAGCTACGGTCCTCAACTCCCAGATATTGTCTGCCGAGACTTTCATCTCTACGGGATCAGGAGGTTCCCCTCTTACACCTCAATCAGCATTAATAAAAGAAACTGAAGAATTGAAGTGTTGGGCAGAAGATGTAATAAAATCGGCAGTGACCCTTAAAAAGATGTGTTCTCACAAAAAAGGGGAGGCAAGCTCGTCTATTGCTCAAGACTTGCACCCTCTTGAGATGTATGTCAAACAAAGAAGGAAAAAGGTTTTTTTTAAAAAAGATTGAGAATAGAGAGAGAAAACAGCAAAAGGCTCAAGGTCGAGCTGAGAAAAAAAAAGAACAAGATCTGAGGCTGTTAATTAGAAAAATGTTGCAGGACAGTCTGGCTTTTAACAAAGCGTGGGAGCATGAGAGTGTAAGGCCGAAGAAGTAGCTGTTAGCCTAGCGCGCCGAGAGAGGGGGGGCAGGAAAATTGCCCACAACGTTCTGAGTTGTGCAACATCATCACCTCGCCTAATTGAGATGAAATCCCTAAGAAATAGAAACTAAAAATGAAGACCCAGAAGATGAAGGCAAAATAGAAAATAAAGGTGAAGAATCAGCCCCCAGAGCACAGGCTAGACCCCTCTTCAAGTGAAAAGTGTGCCATAAGACTGTCCCAAAGCAGAATGAAGCGGAAAGACCATGATGAAGATCTCTGTCAAGGTAGCCGTGTTTAGCTTTGAACTGTGTTAAAATTGCATAGAGCCTGTAGCTACTGACCATCGGCTATATGATTTCTGAAGAGCGTAACCATTAAGCTTTTGCCGTGGGATTCCCTGCAATGAAGAAATCTCACTGATTTAAGTGTCCAGTGTTACACTGCCTGAGTGTGTGCGCTGAAGAGACCGAGAAACCAGACAGCATGTTCCTGGCCAAGCCAAAATCACACTACTACCATGCTCCTGAAAGCTGCAATAAACTGTGTAAGCTGGGAGACCCAACCTGATTGAGAAGAAAAGAAGATATTGGAGCAACTGTCTTAAAAAACAATGAGATCTGTGTAGCTGGCTGGCTGACGCTGTCAGTGATGTTACAACTTTAAATTAAGACTGTTTTCCTGTTTGAGACCCCAGCAAAGAAAGCTGACCCGAGTTATTTGTTGCCTGTGCCAAAGCAAAGATTTAGCTGCCCTGTACCTCATCATGTCCTGTTTTGAGCTTGGGATTTACAAATACAAACAATCTGAGAAGCTTGCCTTTAAAGTCCTGCAAATCACCCCACCGCCTCCCCGAAGATTAATGGCTGCCTGAAAAATGCAAGTATAAGGCGATGCCTATCACCCCCCAGCGTCCTGAGTTTCGGCACTCAGTGTTTCAGTGCTTTCGTGTACCAGGTTAGAAGAGAAAAAAAAAGAGTAAGTTTTTATAATGTCTGTGAGAACCTGACAGAAATAAAATAAAATTTACAGAGGAGTTGCCCAGGTTAAAGCATCACGGCTAGAGAGCTGAGCTGTGCCGCTCTGTTTAGACAGAGGCCTTGCTAAAAAGTTAAAGGCCCTTGTCTGTCAGAAGCGGTGTAGGGCCACACTTTCCCTTTTTAAACTGATGCAAAAGTGGAGAGCCTTTGCTGGAAACATCTCATCTTCATTGCCCAGAGCCTTCTCTGTTTGCCTCCATCATCATCTGGGCTTTTTAGAGACACTCTGCACATGGACTAAAATTTTAAATTGTCAAAGACTTGCCGTGGACAGTGCTGTGAAGCTTTTGATAAACTTGAACTCTCATCGCTGTGGACTGTGTGTCTGTGTTTGTAGTCAGCTCAGTGTACAACAAGCTAAGTTTGATCTATGACTTTTAGATTTCCTTCTGCTTGAACTCATGCAGCATAGAGTTGCCGATGCAAAAATGGTGACCTAGAACTCTTTGCGTGTGTGGGTATGCCCGTCCCTTGATTTTAATGGGCCCTGAGCATGCCAGAAGAGCAGTATAATTGCTGAATCTGCTCCATCATGCCTTACCGTGCTAAAAGTGTTTTCCATTCATTGTGTTAAATTGCAGAAAAAGTTTGTTGTATATATTTTATGATTTCTTAAATATCATAAAATATATGTGATATTTGCAGATTAGTGTTAGTTGCAACTCCAAATAATACTGAGTGTGGTTCCCAATGGATGACAAGAAGAAAAGACAAAAGGCAAGTCGAGAAAGAGAAGAAGAGCCTATCCCAAATGTGTGTCATTGAGACTAGGGTAAGGCAGAAAGGTTTAAGTAAGTGAGTTTAACTTAAAAAAGACAAATAAAGAGACAAGGCTGGTGCATGGAGCAGAAAGTTTTATGTAAAAAGTTTGAAACATGATCTGCAATACAGTTGTTGTTGTTGTTGTTGTTCAGTCGTTCAGTCGTGTCCGACTCTTCGTGACCCCATGGACCATAGCACGCCAGGCCTTCCTGTCCTGCGCTCTCTCCCGGAGCGTGCTCAAGTTCATATTCATTGCATCCGTGATGCTATCTAGCCATCTCATCCTCTGCCGTCCCCTTCTCCTTTTGCCTTCAGTCTTTCCCAGCATCAGGGTCTTTTCCAGGGAGTTTTCTCTTCGCATTAGGTGGCCAAAATATTTGAGCTTCAGCTTCAGTATCTGTCCTTCCAATGAGCACTCAGGGTTGATTTCCTTTAGGATGGACTGATTTGACCTCCTTGCAGTCCAGGGGACTCGTAAGAGTCTTCTCCAGCACCACAGTTCGAAAGCATCAATTCTTCGGCGCTCAGCCTTCCTTATAGTCCAGCTCTCACAGCCATACGTTACTCCTGGGAAAACCATAGCTTTGATTAGACGGACCTTTGTCGGCAAGGTGATGTCTCTGCTTCTTACTATGCTGTCTAGGTGTGCCATAGCTTTCCTCCCAAGGAGCAAGTGTCTTTTAATTTCATGGCTACAGTCACCGTCTGCGGTGATCTTGGAGCCCAAGAAAGTAAAATCTGTCACTGCTTCCATTTCTTCCCCTTCTATATGCCAGGAAGTGATAGGGCCAGATGACATGATCTTAGTTTTTTTAATGTTGAGTTTCAAACCAGCTTTTGCACTCTCCTCTTTCACCCTCAACAAGAGGCTCTTGAGATCCTCTTCACTTTCTGCCATTAGGGTGGTATCGTCTGCATATCAGAGGTTGTTGATAATTCTCCCGGCAATCTTAATTCCGACCTCTGATTCATCCAACCCGGCATTTCTCATGATGTACTCTGCATATAAGTTAAATAAGCAGGGTGACAATATGCAGCCTTGTCGTACTCCTTTCCCAATTTTGAACCAATCGGTTGTTCCATCTCTGGTTCTTACTGTTGCTTCTTGACCCTCGTACAGGTTTCTCAGGAGACAGGTACGGTGGTCTGGTACTCCCATCACTTTAAGAACTTGCCACAGTTTGTTGTGATCCACACAATCAAAGGCTTTAGCGTAGTCAATGAAGCAGAAATAGAGGCAGATCAGCAAAAAAAAAAAAAAGAAAGCAAAAAAAAGAGAAAAAATTTGACTTCCCATACTAATGAATAAAAGTGTTATCAAGCACTTTGCGAAGCGAAGCTGTTTACAGGAAGCTGTGCCTGAGAACCAAACACTTCTAGCCTATGCTGAAAATGCTTGCTAGTGTTGTACTGCCTCATGGGTAACATGTATGGTATAAAACCCATTTAGCCCAATAGCTCGTGGTTCAGAGAAGCTGTCTGATCCAACCATTAAGTACGCCTGTGTGCTGTAAGTTACCCAATAAAGTCTCCTTGTAAGTAACCCCCCCCCCCGCTGGAATCCCAAAACACAAGTGGGGCTAGAGCGCCTCACCCAGTATCAAACCCTGCTGTTAGAAGCCATAAAAGCAGGTATGAAGAAGTCAATTAATATGACCAAAGTGTCTAAAGTGCTGCAAGGTGCCACCGAGGCCCCAGAGCGTACTTAGAGCGTCTTTTAGCTGCCTATCGCCAGTACACCCCCCTCAACCCAGAGGCCCAAGAAGACGTGGACGAAAGAAGAAAAAAAGAAGACCCGGCAGAGGCAAAAGATTCTTAAGAAAGAACCAGTGTGCCCAGTGTGGACAAGATAGACCTTGGTGGCATGAATGCCCAAATAAAATGAATCAAATACACAAAAGAGAAAACCAAAGGAGCCAGAACAGGCAAAAGAGAAGACAGCTTGTGAGGAGCTGTGACATTGACTTCATGATTGACACTAGAGTGGCATCAAGAGCAAGCAAACGTTAGCCTTAAACAAGAAGTCCAAACACTAGGCAAAGTTCTTCAAGCCCAGCGTCGCTTTGTCTTAGAAAATAAGCCATTCCCATCACAGAAGTTCATCCTTTCCAACCAAGAGTTAAAGTATGAGTTAAAGAGAGAAAAATAACCCTTTGACTCCCAGATAGAGAGGACTGAAAACTGTCGTACTTTCCACCCCCGCAGCTATGAAAGCAGCTGGAGTTAAACCCTAGATACATTGGACACGAGTCAAGAGAGCGAGGGGGGGAAAGTAGACTATAAACAGAAATCCTGAAAATCCTTTAAAAATCATTCTGAAAAAGCGTTCCCTTATTTTCGCCGTAGTCTACGTAAATCTTTACATAGACTAGACGTGCCAAAATAAGGAACACAAATGGCGGCGCCCATGGGCCGCTGCCATTTGCGTACACGCTTTTTTTTTCCCCCAAAGTCACCCGTGATAGGCTACATGACGATTTACATAGCCTATCACGGCTGACTTTGGAAATCTAGCTGTGATAGGCTACATAAATCATCACGTAGCCTATCACGTGTGTGTGTGTGTTTTTTTACTTTTTTATTTTGTAATGGCGGCGGCGGCAGCCGGTCGGAAGACCAGCTGCCGGCCCCGCCCCCGCCGAAACGCCGCCGAACCACCGCCAGGACCCTCCACCGAGAGGGACATTCGGCCATGGTAAGTCCCATCCCGGGTGGGCGGGGGGCCGGCGGAGAATTTCCCCAACACTTTCGGGGGGCCGAATGCCTCGGCGCTCGGCCTCCCGAAGATTCGTGGAGAAATTCTCCACCATCCCTACGCTCTGTGTGCTTGTCTTCGCATGTTGCAAATCTCTGGGTCAACGATCAACCCAGAAGCTATTCATCATTTTAGTGGGCCTTGTGCAAGGCAGTTCTAACAGGAGGTACCATTAGCAGGTGGTTCATCAGCCTGGCTAAATGATGTTCACCCTGTTCTGGAGGGGGTTGCACTTCCCCTAAAGGGTCAGGTTCAAAGTTTAGGGGTGCTCTTGGACCTGAAACTGTCACTTGAGGCACAGGTGGACTCGGAGCTCCTTTTATCAGCTTAGGCTGATATAGCAACTACATCCTTACCTGGACAGAGATAGCCTAGCTACAGTTATCTATGCTCTGGTAACCTCCTGTCTGGATTACTGCAATGTGTTATACATGGGGCTGCATTTGAAAATAGTTTGGAAACTTCAGCTGGCCCAAAATAAAGCAGTGAGTTTGTTAACAGGGACTGACCAACAAGATCACATTACTGGTATTAACATTCAAGGCTCTAAATGGCTTGGGGCCAGGTTTTCTGAAGGATCGCCTCCTCCCATATGTACCTGCCTGGACCATAAGATCATTTTCAGGGGTCTTTCTCTGAGAACCCCTGCCAAAGGAAGTGAGGAGGGTGGCTACCAGGAAGAGGGCCTTTTTTGCTGTGGCACTAGGGATGGCGGAGAATTCCACTGTGGACCCAAATGAGGCTGGATTCCAAAGAATCCAGGCTCTGGAATCCACAGTGGAAAGGCTCTCTTACCTCTGCCTCCTGAGGATTTCCGGAGGAACGGCATGCTGGCTCTGTATCGCTGGGAGGAATACAGCCGCAAATGGTGTAGTGGACGCCACTTGCAGCCATAAAGCACTGTTTTTACCTAAATGGAGCTGTAAATGGCTGCAATTAGGTTAAACTGAGGGCTTTACGGCTGCAGATGGCGTCCACTATGCCATCTGAGTCTGTGTTTTTTCCCACGATATGGTAATGGCGTCTGCTATTACTGTAACGCCAGCGATACGGAGCTGGTGTGTGGCTCCGCAGAATCCTCCTGATGCAGAGCTGCTCTGGAGGATTCCAGGGGGGAGGAACGGATCACCTCCCCCCCCGGGCAGATTCCCCCACGGACCAGAAGGTAGGGAATCCGCCCATCCCTATGTGGCACCCGGGCTGTGTAATGAGTTCCCAAGCAAGGTTTGTCTGGCACCTACGTTGTACTCCTTTCAGTGCCTGGTGAAGACCTTTTTTAAAAATTTTCCAAGCATTTTAGCATTCTAGTCTTTTAGCTCCACTGTTGTAAATCTGTATTTTAAACTTCTGCATTGCTGCTAGGTTTTATTATGGTTGTACTTTTATATTGTAGTTTTGAGCTTTCATATTTTATGATGTTTTATGCTGTACTTAGTGGTTTTAATTTCTGTGAACTGCCCAGACAGCTTTGGCTATTGGGTGGTATAGAAACAAACAAACAAACAAACAAAATCAATCAATCAATCCTCTAGGTGGATCGTGCCCCTGGCCTTCAAAGGAGCCCCATAGGAGTTTCTTTTATTTGGAAACATTTTTATAAGTATATTTTTATGTTCTATTTTATACAATAATTTGGTTTGACTAGTAAACTGGTGCCTTCCACCTGCCTAGTGCAGGGGTGGGCAATTTATGACCCTTCAGATGTTTTGGCTTGCAACTCCCATCAGCCCTTGGAAGCATAGCCAATGATGAGCGATCATGGAAAGTGTAGGCCAAAACTTCTCAAGGGCACAAGTTGCCCACTCCTGGCCTAGTGTATCAATGGGTATAGAGTAACCACACTATGCACCCGTTTGTACAAAATGTCATGGCCTTGTCATAGGTTTGCAAGAAACTTGGCCTCAAGCCACACCTATACCAATGTTGAAATATTTTGCATTTCCCATTCAACTGATGTCTGTACTGACAGGGAAAAACCTGCAGATGACTGATAACTCAGTTTCATTGAGTGGGTAGTTGAACAACATCCCTAGGCATGTGTCAGAATGCCACCCCATATGACATTGAACTCCCACAGTCCCTCACACCATTGTGCACTCACACTTGAGTCACCAAAAGGCTCCTGAACAGTGTCCGATACAATTCTGAGACAAATCAAGGCCCAGGATACATTTAGAGTTGTTTATGGAATTCGCCACACCCAAATGTTCCTGTGATTTTGGAGTTCTCAGTGATCAGATCAGATTTTGGAGTTCTCAACAGCTGGTTGGCCACTGTGTGAACAGAATGCTGGACTAGATGGACCCTTGGTCTGATCCAGCAGGGCTCTTCTTATGTTCTTAGATCTTGTTCTTAGAGTGGAATTTATGTGTTAGTACAGGGATGGGTAACTTCCAGAGGTCTGGTGACCATTTTGCCCCCAGGCACTTGCTACAGTCCACAGGGTGCTGCACAGTCCATGGGATGCCCTCGCACCAAGAAAAAAGTGCCAAAATTCAAATTGCTAGTTTACCACTGAAATTTGATGGCAAATCACTCCATAGTGCTACAAAGCACTAAAAAGTTAAATTTAGCTTGCTTGCAAGCTAAATTTAACCCCTTTGGCACTCCATAGTGCCTACATTGCCCACCCATTTTAGTGGTTGGGATGTTGGAGAATTTCATTCTGTCTGCATTTTTAAGCAAAGTTTATCTAATCTAATTCCCACTTCCCAGATTAATACAGGGATGAGAATTCAGTTATCCTTTGGATTGTGAACTTGTACAGATTTTGTCATGTAGTTTTCAGCCCAAGAATGCATACAGAATATTTGGGAGAAAATGGGGGAATATTTTTTGGGGAAATGCATACAATGTATGTGTGTGTGTGTGTGTGTGTGTGTGTGTAGCAGAAAACAGAACAGAAGAGACTTATGACTGAACACACATGAAAATGAGACAGACAGGAAATAGACATATCCATCTATCATCTAATTAGTAATCCTCAGTTGTTCAGAATGGTGTGCATGTACAGGTTACTGCGCTATTCAGTTTCTTTTTTTCCTTACATGTTGCCAATCAGCAAAAGTGTATATATGCATTGATTACATCACAGCCAAGAAAGAAAGAAAAGGTATTGTGGTCTCTATCCAGATTTCAGTTTGACCAGAATTCATATGTGTGTGTGTTTGAATGTAATTAATTGGTAACTTACTGAAGAAACAAACACACAAGCTGAAAACTCTTGCCAACAATGCGTGCACCAATGCAAAAATTAATTTCAGAAAATCTCAAAGTTAAAGGTAGGCAGTGTGGACACCAAGCAGGACCAACTCCACCCAGCAATAACAAAATAGAACAGGACTCTCTCTCTCTCTCTCTCTCTCTCTCTCTCTCTCTTCCACGCATGCATGCTATCTATCTATCTATCTATCTATCTATCTATCTATCTATCTATCATCTTCTTCACCACCATCATCCTTTTCTATGCTTTAAGACAGTCTTCTCCAAAGCTTGGGACTCTCCAAATATTTTCATCTGCACTTCCTTCATTCCTGGCCATTGGTAATGCTGGCTGGGGCTGATAGGAACTGTAGTCAAAACTACAGGGGGGAAAGATGGGGGAAAGGCTGATTTAAGGCAGAGGTGGGCAACTTGTGGTCCTCCAGATGTTTTTGACCTGCAACTCCCATGATCCCTCACCATTTGCTGTGCTGGCTAGGCTGATGGGAGCTATAGGTCAAAATATCTGGAGGGCCACAAGTTGCCCACCCTTGATTTACAGACTCACTTGAACTCTGCAACTTATCAGAACAATTTAACTTCTCTCTCAGAGCTGTCCATGGTCCTGCAGATCCACAGTCTGATTCTGACTTCATCTTTGTTTTGCTTGCTTCTATATTTTGTTCTCTGACAGAGTGACCTGCTACCTGTTCTTAAGACCACTGGCTCAGTGATGTACTGTTAGCCACTGCCTTGCTCTTTCCAGATAGGCCAAGTAGGGTTCCACCCAGTGCCCTGCAAGCCTTAGCCCATTGGAACAGGACATGGATTGAATCTATGGGTAATCTTGTTTCTGCATATAGGCTACTCTTAGTGGACAGGGGCAATTGCCTATAGCAAATGTAATGTTAAATGTGCATTTATAACATCATGATTGACAACCATTATTTCCTTAACAAGAGAAATCAATGAAAGCTGGAAAATAGTGATCGTCTATCATAGCAGAGTGGCTAACAGTGCAATGTTATACACATTTACTCAAAATTAAGTTGCGTAGCCTTCCTCCAAGCTAACTGAACATAGGTTTGAAGCCTATGAATATGTGCTAGGAACCAGGAGGCTTCTCACATGGTTCAAATCTCATGTCAGCCTCAAATCCATGAGGTGATCATTCAGAAGCCATTATTCTCTCAGGTATAGTGCATCCATATGCTCTGTTTTGCAACATGGGAATAATAAAACTAGACTATCCTATTCAGCTGCAGCAAGGATAATATGTGAAGTGGACTGAATGTTTGAAATGTAGAATATAAATGGCTCTGCTAAATCTATTATTTTCATTATTCCTTGATACATTCTGAAGGGGGAATATTAATGTCTGGATTTGTTTTATTCCTTTCAGAAATATCCTACTGCCAAGGACAATATATTATCCATGATATGAAAAGGATATACTGGATTTAGCCTTACCTCCTCCAGAAATTCAGGTATGGAAAAAAAAAGTGCACTGAAGTGTCAAGAAGCATATGTGGCGACTAGCGGGAGGTACAGATTATCTTCTTCCTAGAAACAACACCATTTTGGAAGGCTGCTGTGAAACAACCCATTAAACCTTCATAGAGTGCTCTATTTGAATAATACATTCAACACATATTAAGGCAGTATTTGTGAAAGACGTCTCAGGAAGGGCATCTCAAGTTTCAGATGTGAAGCTAGACTAGAGCTGAAGGAACTATTTAGATCAGTGTTTAGATCCATTACATTTATCTGATTACAACAGCTTAAAACATGTCCAGTATAACCATAGGTAGGTAGGTAGGTGTGTGTGTGTATGTATGTGTATATATATATATATATATATATATTCCAGTTTGGATTGTTTAATGCAATCAAATAATCAAATTAATTATTATTATTAATCAAATAATAGGAACTGTGCAGTTCTATTTCTTTAAAAATATAGTAAAAATTGTAGGCTGTTATTTAAAACCTTGAAATACACATGACTGCCTGTTCCAAACACTTTGGCATTTAAATAAGCATCAGAGAAGCAAAAGGCCCTCATATCATAGGAAACAAAACAGGTGGCAAAGGTCTGCCATAAAGCAAATGAGGTTTGCAGAGGGCCTGAGGAAATTATCAATTGGCAAAGGGTGATAAAACCTAACAGATTGTCTGCCCCTGATAACTGAGGTTGCAGTGGCAATAAAGTGGCAATGACTACAGCAAGAATTGGGCTGCAAGTGAGGAAGGAAAAGGAAGAACAAGAACCAACGGTCCCATGAAAGGTTATCTCTAAATTTCCACCCTCCTGGATTTGAGGATATCTATTAAGATGACAGGGTTATCCAGTGCTGTGGAATCTTGGCTCAGGGGACAGGGGAAGCTCTTTCCTGAGGAGAAACAGAACTAGACATAAAAGTTACATGCACTTTGCCAATGGTAGAGGACTAAGGGCATTTTCACACAAGGTTTTAAGAGGTTGTTGTTTCCATGGCTTTGTGATACGAATGTAAAACTACAGAACACTCATTTGCATTACAAATGCTTCTCTTCCACCTTCTTTCCTGTCCAGAATTACCAGACAGCAAACATTCCCTGAAATAGTGAAATAGAAGTTCATGTGTGATATGGACCAACCATGGTGAAATACTTTTAGAGTGGGTTTAGCTATGACAAGGTTGCTGGGGAAAGTCTACAAACATATCCAAGATGGAGCAGTTGTACTTCTTTCTGTGGTGAGATGCATATGACGTCCCTGCACCACACCTTTTTCATCTTTGCACAAATAGAGGGAAAAATGCAGTTTTGTGTCAGCATAGTTCTGCTTGCATGATGGGATATTCCCCTTCTCTCCTCCACCCTCACAGCTACACGCGCACACACACACACACACACACAATCTCCTCCATAGTGTCTCCTAACCCTTTGGAGCAGATGTTGAGGGCATATGGGGGGGATGGCAGAGGGCAGGCAGAATCACTCCACTTCCCACCTCACTGATGGAAACTGTGGTGGGAAGGGTTAATTGGATGCAACCCAGGGAAATGTGAAAATTCCACGTAGAATGCAAAGGAGAAGCACAGGAAGTAAGGAATTTACACTTCCTGTTCCTGTATCTTCATAACATTCAGACCCACTCTTAAACATGTCACTTCCTTAGACAAGCATCTGTGAGAGTGATTATATCTGAAGCCTCTGTTCACGAGTTGAAGTGAAGGCCCATAGGAGAAGACTTAACCTCAGAAGACAAGGGTAGACAAAAAAATTGGAAAACTTCACTTTATATTACAACATTCTCATTTTAGCGAGCCATAGATAGCAATGTAATTCTTTAGCATTAAATTAGTAAAAATGAGTCTAGTGGAATTAGGGATGTCAGAGAATTCTGGCACGGATCTCAGTTAGGCTGAATGCCAGTGCAGTCGGCCCCCCTAAATCTGTGGCGGAACAGCCTGTTCCGGGCAGCGGCAGCTGTGGCAGCAGCTGCGGCGGCTGGTCTTCCGACCAGCTGCCGCCACCGCCATTTGCAGTCTTGTCGTTGGTTACTTACGTAGCCTATCACATCTGGGTAAAAAAACCCAAAAAAACCCACGTATGCAAATGGCGGCGGCTACAGCTGCCGCCATTTGCGTTCCTTATTTTTCTCCGTCTTAGTCTACGGAAATATTTACATAGGCTAAAACGGCGAATCAAAAAGGGATGCAAATAGCGCCCACTACACTATTTGCGTTCCCCTTTATTTTTGCCGTAATAGTCTATGTAAATATTTACGTAGACTAAGACAGCGAAAAATAAGGAATGCAAATGGCGGCCGCCGTAGCCGCCGCCATTGGTGCACGCGTTTGTTTGTTTTACCCAGAGCCCTCAGTGGCCAGAAATCCGGCTGCGGATGGCCCTGGCCTGGGCCTGGCTGGCTGCTCCACGGAGCCGCTGCGGAGCACAGCTGGCTGTTGAGGATTCCGGGGGGGAGGACCGGATTGCCTCCCCCCCGTCTAGGATTCAGGGGGGAGGGACGGAATGCCTCCGCCCCCACCATGAACATAATCCGTGGAAAGGTAAGTGACTTTCGTATCCCTAAGTGGAATGCAACATGCATTTCAGGCTAAGAGAATTAAGCCGAATACACTGAAATGAAACATAAAGCTTCCCACTTGAAATAGCTTAAAGAGAATGTTCAGCTAAATTTAAAGCTGAAGAGTTTAGGGTGATTCTGTCTGTTTCAGGTAGGGATGGCAGAGAATTCTGCCACGGATCTCGGTGAGGCCGAATGCCAGTGCATTCGGCCCCCCGAACTCCGTGGTGGAACGGCCTGCCCCCCCGTCCCCCCGCAGATCCCCCCCGGGGCGAGACTCACCTGGGGTGGATCTTCCGGGCGGTGGTGGCGGCGGCGGCGGCAGCAGCTTCAGTGGGGGCAGCTGCGGCGGCTGGTCTTCCGACCGGCTGCCACTGCCGCCATTTCCACTCTTGTAAAAAAAAAAAAAAAAGATGTGATAGGCTACATAAATCTTTACGTAGCCTATCATGCCTGGGTGGGTTAAAATAAAACAAAAAACCGGGTACGCAAATGGCGGTGGCTACGGCCACTGCCATTTGCGTTCCTTATTTTTGCCCGTCTTAGTCTACGTAAATATTTACGTAGATTAAGAGGGCACAAATAAGGAATGCAAATTTGTGTACGCATTTGTGTACGCAGTTTGTTTGTTGTTGTTTTTACCCAGAGCCCTCCGCGGCCGGAAATCCCGCTGCGGACGGGTCTGGCCTGGCTGGGCTTGGCCGGCTGCTCTGCGGAGCTGCTGCGGAGCACAGCCGGCCGCGGAGGATTCCGGGGGGGAGGAATGGAGTGCCTCCCTCCCCATCGAGGATTTCAGGGGGAGAGACGGAACGCCTCCCCCCCACCATCAACATAATCTGCGAAAGGTAAGTGACTTTTGTACATCCCTAGTTTCAGGTTAAAATTTCCCAGCTGATTTTAAATGAACCAGACAGTTACCTATAGATAATGTGGAAGAGAAGTCAACCAGTGTTGCGTCATCCTCAGTGGTCTTTGTTAGCACATGGGAAATATTTTAAAATTTATCTGGCTTTGACAATGGCTTTGACAATGGGAAGAAGCATTTGCTGTGCTTTATTAGGGCATCATTGTCATGGTTTTAGCTGAGCCCAGAGAGTCCCAAAGCAGCTCTGATTCTGAGGAGGAGAGACAACTCATGGGGGAGGAACTCTCTCAGACTTCAGAGGCTCAGCTGGAGGGGGAGCCCCCCCACTCACATCCCTGGGAGCGACATTGAACCAGGCGTGGAAAGGGAGGGACAACTTGAGTTTTTAGATGTAAGGCACAGGCGCAGGCACAAGCGAGAGACTGCAGGGGCCAAGCTTCGGCGCTCAGCCTGATTGGCTCGATATCAACAGCTGCACCCAGAAGCATCACAGGAGAGGGGGAGATCTTCCCCTCCCACCCCTTAAGTTCAGAGAGCTGCCACATTTTTGCCAAATGGAGACCAACTGACGTCCTAACCCTCAGAAAACCCTAGATGGCTGTTCCTTTGTAGTTCCTCTGAGTCTCAAGCAATTAGCATCTGTGTGCCTCATTAGGATAAATGGAATTAAAGCCTTGGAATGCAGCCCTTTTGTCTGAGTGTCGATTCTGGGTATTGGAGAAGTCAGTGGGCAACAGGGGCATCCTGGCAATCATCTTAAATGGGAAGAGAAGGTGGCTGCTATGGGTCTCCCATATAGAGAGTGGATCAAATGTGGGGGGAGGCTGGGGAGGGGAAGAAAGAAGCTGCTTAGGTAAGAGGAAAATTATTTAGCAGGAGGATGAAGAGGATAGTCTTTTGGCCATGTCACTATCTGCTAAGAATAATAGCCATGATGTTCTCACAGGCACTTCTATTGACTTGCTAGTATGGATGTCAGAGAATTTCGCCACAAATCTCAGGGTGGCCGAATGCCAGCACATTCGGCCCCCAGAAATCGGTGGCGAAACGGTCTGCCCCCCTGCCCCCCCGGGACGGGACTTACGTTGGGCGAATCTTCCTGGTGGTGGCAGCTCCGGTGGTGGTTCGGCGGCGGTTTAGTGGCGGCGGCTGCGGCGGCCAGTCTTCCGACTAGTTACCACCGCCGCCATTTCCAGTAAAAAAAAAAGTGATAGGCTACGTAAAGATTTACGTAGCCTATCATGGCTAGATTAAAAAAAAATACCATGATAGGCTACGTAAATGTTTACGTAGCCTATCACGGCTGATTTAAAAGAAAAAAACCACACGTACGCAAATGGTGGCACCCATGAGCGCCGCCATTCGCGTTCCTTATTTTGACACGTCTTAGTCTACGTAAACATTTACGTAGACTATGGCGAAAATAAGGGGAACGCAAATAGCGTAGCGTCTAAATAAGGAACGCAAATGGCGGTGCCCATGGGTGCCGCCATTTGCATATGCATGTTTTTGTTTTTTGTTTTTTAATCAGCCATGATAGGCTATGTAAACATTTACGTAGCCTATCACGGCTGACTGCAGGGACGCAAACGGCAGCGCCTACGGCCACCACCATTTGCGCACCCGGCCGGCCAGGATTCGGGGGGGGAGGGATGGAGCGCCTCCCCCCCGGCCAGAATTTCGTGGGGGAGGGGTGGAGCGCCTCCCCCCCTGCCAGAATTTCAGGGGGAGGGACGGAGTGCCTCCCCCCCACCTCAAATCAAATTTCGTTAAAAGGTAAGTGACTTTCGTACATCCCTACTTGCTAGTTGTAGTAGCATATTTATTGAAATAATTATAGCTTGCCTTTCCCTTGCAAAATGAGATCTTCAAGCTGGCTAATAATCATCTTCTGAAAATATGCCCCCCCACACACACTTTCAATGGCCACCCCATTCCTAGACGTCACCCCTCCCTCACTGTCCACAGTTTCTGTGCATGGCAGAAGGGGGTCTACATGTGGAGGATCTCTACAAATGTATATTGGTATGCATGTACAGCCCCTTCTGATGCATGCTTAACATGCAGAGGGCACAGCAAGTGGTGGAGCTAGTCATGCCTTCCTTGAAGGTGTGTGTGTGTTAGGGGAGTTATAAAAATTGACTAAGAACAGCAATAACATTCAAAACAGCAGGAATGTTTACAACAAGGAGAGCAGAAGATGCCAAATTTGAAAGTGTTTCAGAGAGTTCTCTAAACAAAGACGTGTCTGAACATCAGCATCTTCACTTGTCATCAGAAGACAAAACCAGAGGAGATCTGCTGAACATTCTGGGGTAGGGAGTCCCAAGCCCCTGGCATGTCTCATGTTCCAAACCACCATTCCTCAGCTGCGGAAGGTCATGGAGAAGGGCCTCCCCTGATGATCAAAGTGTGTGGGTTTATATGGCATGGTATCATGGATTAATAATTTAATATGGTATCTTTGGTTCACATGGTATGGTAACATGAACAGGCAACTAGGTCACTGGCCCTCTGACATCATTGTAGGGTTCAACCTTTTTTAAACATTGTGTCCTTGTTACTTATAACAAGCTTGAATATGAAACTTTAGGTTCCCTAGTTTTTCTTAATTATTGGTGGATTTTTTTTAATGCCACCATGATTCAATATGGTCAGGGGGAAACAACTTGATGCTCTCCAGATGTTTTGGACCACAACTCCTATAATCCCTGACCATTGACTATGCTGACTGCAGAGTGATTCTGAAGAAGCTAAGTGATCCAGTCCTGCAGAGGCTTTTCCTGCCTACTTGTTAGTAGACATGCAGAGTCTTGCCCTGCTTACTTGCAAGTAGACATGTAGAAGCATGGTACTTGGGATGCTATTTGAAAGTGCTGCTGAGTGATTTGGTCCAATTTATTTCTGAGCAGGCTTAAAATCCGTAATCATTTTTGCCCTACCCACAGATGGAATGCAGCCCCTGAGAGCTTACCCAGATTGGAACTTGGCCCTCAGGCTGAAAAAGAGGTTGGGACAAACAGTGCCCCCTCACTGTGGAATGAATTTTGGAAGACATTTTGGCTTCTTCAATCCATTCCAGATTTCATTCATGGGATAATTTCATTCTGCTCTATTCCAGAGTCCATGTAGTAGAACCAGATAGTTCCAACCAAAATGTCTGGGCTATGAAGGCCTGTTCTGGGGCATACAGTGTGGTTTTTTTCCTTCAGTGTGCTGTGCATTGTGTGAGGAAACAGATATAGGATGGGTGCCATGATGTCATCTAATCACCGTATGTGGATTGTTGCCTTGCATACACTGGCAATTTAGGGGTGTCATTGATAAGTATCATTGTGACTGGTAGGTTGCAATGGAATTGCCAGGCAGTGCCAGCTCAAAGTTTTTGAGGGCCCTTGGGCAAGATCCCCTCAGCGGTCCCTCTCCCTCACTGAGTCTACCTTCTCATCACCACCATTGTCACCTGCTGCTGTTTAGGGATGGCAGAGAATTCCACACTCACATCCACCTCCCAAAATTTCCTGCGGAACGGAACTCCGGCTCCGTTGCACTAGTGATACTGTAATGGCGGCCACCATTACCATTTCGCTGTGAGGAATACAGCTGCAAATGGCGCAGTGGATGCCACTTGTGGCTGTAAAGCACTGTTTTTTACCTAATTGCAGCCATAAAACAGCACTTTACAACTGCAAGTGGTGTCCACTATGCTATTTGCGGCTGTATTCCTCACAGCGAAATGGTAATGGTGGACACCATTACAGTATTACCAGCACAATGGAGCCGGAGTGCAGCTCCGCGAAATCCTCCAGACATGGAGCCACTCCAGAGGATTCCGGGGGGGAGGAATGGATCGCCTCCTCCCCAGTAGAAAAGACCACGGAACGGACTGTGAGTAATCCGTCCATCCCTACTGCTATTACTCCTCATCCTCTTTCTCATCATTGCTAGCACTTGCTTGCTTGAGAGCCAGTGTGGTGTAGTGATTAGAATGTTGGACTGGGACTCAGGAGATTAGGGTTCTAGTCCCCACTTGACTATGAAGCCCACTAGGTAACTTTGGGCCAGCGACTGACTCTTAGCCTAACCAACTTCACAGGGTTGTTGTGAGGATAACACAGGAGGAGGATCATGTAAGCTGCCTCAGGTTCCTTACAAGAGGGATAAAGGCAGGATATATATGTAATAATAAATAATCAAAAATAGGCAGAGAGCCAGTGAGCAAAAAGGCAGTGGCACCTACTCCTCCTCCTTCTCACCACCACCATTGTCTGGGCCAGAGCAAGAGGCAGGTGAAGAAGCAGGTTACAATGGTAAGGGGACGAGCAACTCCAAGAGTCTCTTGTCAGTGGGCCCCTGCTGAATGTGGGCCTCAGCAGCTGTCCAACCATTCCTACTCTTGATACTTGCCCTGTTGCCATAGATTCTGCAGGCATGGCCATGGCATGGCATGTTTGACTTTGCTGCTGGGGACGCATATGCTGGGGATGCATGATGGCTTTCAAGCGGGGTGTCATGTAGGTGCCTCACAATGTTATGCAGCAATTAGCCCTGATGTAGCTGGATGATCAAGTTGCCTGCCTGTTGGTGAAAGTTACATATCGACATTTAAGCAGAGTTGGCATGTGAACTCAGAGCTTTTGCATCTTCTGTGGTGCACGAGCTATTTCGTGACATTGACTTCCAGTAACCCAAGCCCAGTATTTTTTTTTTACTGGAATAGTG
Source organism: Heloderma suspectum (assembly GCF_057233095.1). NCBI lineage: Eukaryota > Metazoa > Chordata > Lepidosauria > Squamata > Helodermatidae > Heloderma > Heloderma suspectum. The sequence continues at coordinate 32,635,457 of NC_139459.1, forward strand.
GTCTATTAAATTCCTACATTAAGGAATAGATGTGATATTTATATAATATGTTTGTGCATTGGACAGAAAAAAGAAAAGAAAAATTATATAGTCCCTGGCAAAGTGGATTAAAAAGGAAGAAAAAGAACGAAAGAGAGAGAGAGAGCGAGAGAGATTGGTCCATATCATGACTTATTCCTGCCTTTTCTTCTCCATTCTGAAGCACATAGGGCGGGATCCACAGACCCTCTTTTGGCTGCAGAAGCAGGCATTTGTATCTTCAGCAGCATTTTTCTAGGTTATACAAGAACCTTGCGTGAGGAGACCCAGCTGTATCCAAAGACCACTTTTCCACAGGCAACTACCCCATCCAAACAAAACAAGAACTGTAATCTCTTTTGCACACACATAAAAGAGCCAAATTCACACACACACACACACACACACACACACACACACATTGTGGTATCAAAGGAACCATGGTTCCTATGAGTTGCAGATGCCTGGATGCTCCCATCCCACAGGAGCAAAAGGACAAGCCAAATCTGTGCTGAGTAGGCTGTAAGAAATACCGAGGCCTATAGACTAGCCCCATTGCAGAAGAAGTAGGATGGCCATTTATGCATTGCCCCTAGGGATGGCAGAGAATTCCGCCACGGATCTCAGTGAGGCTGAATGCCAGTGCATTCGGCCCCCCGAAATCCGAGGCGAATGAAGCCCCCCTGCCCCAACACCCCATGAAAAGCACGTGAAACAGAGCACCTACCTGGTGCCATTCGCACTGCTTTGCGAATGGTGGCCGCGTTTGCGGCCACCATTTGCTTCACAATTTTTCCTGTGATAGGCTACGTAAATACTTACGTAGCCTATCATAGCTAACTCAGGGACACCATTTGTGTCCCTGCGGAGGCCGTGATAGGCTATGTAAATATTTACGTAGCCTATCACGGGAAAAAAAAAGGAATGCAAATGGCGGCTGCTGTAGCCGCTGCCATTTGCGTTCCCTTTTTTCCACCATGATAGGCTACATAAATATTTACATAGCCTATCACGGCAAAAAAAGGGACGCAAATGGTGGCAGCTACAGCGGTCGCCATTTGCGTCCCTGCACAGCCCAGCAGCGGCCGGATGTTGATTTCAGGGGGATGGACGGAGCGCCTCCTCCCACTGCGGATGTCACGAAATGAAACAGGTAAGTCGTTCCATACATCCCTAATTGCCTCCAAAGAGGAAATGTATCACCAGAAAAGAGGACAAAAGAGGACACAGATTCACATAAAATTTGAAGATGCTTACTGTATATGTATAGATGCAAATTTAGGAAGAATTGCTGTCATTTACATCAAGGGTGCAGTACCTCTTTCAGCCTGAGTACCTAATGCCGTTTCAGAGAAACTCTAAGGGACTGCATTCCAATGGTGGGTGGGTGGGGCTGAAGGAGAAAGGGTGGGGACAAATATATTAAAAAGTACCAGCATATTGTAGCTCAAAGCTCTCAGTCCCAGTAACTAAGCCTCAGGAGAGGCATTTCAGCCTTGTAGAATGCCCTGTTCCAGACTGCACAAAGGCTGGAAAACCACCAAATGATCGGTGATTGGGGGGAAAAGGAGGTGAGGCCAAGGAAGGGTGGTGCTGGCATTCTGAGGGTGTGGGGGACTGGATTTGGGCCCTGGGCTTGAGGTTCTGCATCTCCAATTTAAACAGAAATACAGTACATCTCACCGTAGTGGGGAAGAACTGTAACCAGGTGACCTCACCTGTGTGCTGCTCAGTCTACTGTTCAGTTGCTGTTGATGGGCAACTCAGAAGAACATAAGAAGAGCCCTACTGGATCAGACCATGGGTCCATCTAGCCCAGCATTCTGTTTACACAGTGGCCAACCAGCTGTTGACCAGGAACCCACAAGCAGGGCATGAGCACAACAGCACCCTCCCACCCATGTTCCCCAGCAACTGGTATACACTGCCTCTGGTACTGTAGGTAGCACATAGCCATTGGAACTAGTAGCCACTGATAGCCTTTTCCTCCAGGAATCTGTCCAACCCCCTTTTAAAGTCATCCAAATCCTGTGGTAGCGAGTTCCATAGTTTAGCTATGCGCTGTGTGAAGAAGTCCTTCCTTTTATCTGTCCTGAAGTTCCCACCAGTCAGCTTCATAGGATGACCCTGGGTTCTAGTATTTTGAGAGAGGGAGAAAAATGTCTCCCTATCCACATTCTCCACACCATGCATAATTTTGTAGACCAATATCATGTCTCCCCTTAATGTCCTTTTCTCCAAGCTAAACAATCCCAATTGTTGTAACCTTCACTCATAGGGGAGATTTTCCAGCCCCTTGATAATTTTAGTTGCCCCTTTCTGCACTTTTTCCAGCTCTACATTATCTTTATCTTTAAACCAGACTTGGACTGGAGAGCCTTTCAAATGGGGAAACCATCAAATAGAAGACTGCCGTCTGGGTCTTCAAATGGAGAAGAGTCTCCCCTGCAGATTTTAAAGTGAAGGCAGCCCCCCCTCCCACTCCTGTGCAATTTGGAGCACTCCCCCTTACCGTCCTGGGTTTGCAATCAGGCAGGAATATGTCTGTGCAAGGCCTAACATCTCTTTAATAAAGGTTTGTCTAACTCAGCTAATTGTCAGAGGTGTATTACCACTGCTAATGGGTCTTTTAATCATATGTTTTGGAAATCCTCAGTAGTTGCCTCCTTTGGGGAGGAAGTTATCATATGGATAAACATCATATTGGAATACTCTTTAATATTTACTGGTGTACATGTTCTTCTAAATTATTTACCTGCTTCTTGGAATTTAACACATGGTTGGTGTAAATGGATTTTTCATGCCCTTTTGACTGCCCAAAGACTGATACTACAAAACTGGAAGGATAAGTTCTCTCCTTCTATAATGCAATGGATCGATGACTTAACAACACTAGCAACATTTGAAAGAGTGGTATATCGTCACCACTTGCAAATGGACTTACATATGGATATTTGGTCTGCTTTTATTGCAGTTTATATGTTAATCTATTTTTAAAGAATGTTGTAATAATTGAAACTGAGATCTTTCAAGAATGTAGCTGTATTACTGATATTTTTTAAAAAAAATCTGTTCTTTTGTTTGATTTGTTGAAATTTGCAATAAAAAAGGAAAAACATATCTGTTCAAGGCCTAGTCCAAGCTACTGAGTTCAGCCTCAAACCTTCTTATCAATACTAGTTTGCTATGAAGGCGCCATTCAGAAACTGTTCTGATATGCATTGCAGGTCTCTTGTCTCTGTTCCAAAACAGCAGAGAAATAGGGAAACTGGTTGTCCCCCCCCCCCAGGATGCTGTTTTAGGTAGATTTTTGGTGACAGATGGTTGCAAGAGTATAGCACAACCTTTTATTTTTCTTTTTTGCTTGTATCTTTCATACTCATTTGAGATTTAAAATAAACTGGCTCATTAACTGGCAATGCAGTTACCCTCTATAGGTCCCCCAAAGTGGTAGTGCTGAAATCAAAGAATGCTGTTTCAAAAGCAGATTCCCTTTTTCTTCCTCCTCCATATCTCCTGTATGTGTCAGTGCCTTTTGAAGTATCAGTGACAGCTGTGGGTGGAATTCTGTATATGTCGCTGCCTGAAATCTGTATCCCAAGCTCCTTCAAGGATTGTGTAAAGCAATGATTTTCAGAATCATTGTCCTCTGAATGCTGGTGATGGTGGTAGAGTTTCACTTCCAAAACACAGTTTCTAATGACACATTTGACATGTTCGGCTTTCTATTTGTTACTGTGTTATAGTTAGGAAGAATTGTATTAGGGCTGGATCTCATTCAGAATTGCCAGTCCGCTTGCTAGGAGCCAAAGGTTGGATTTCGTTCTGTCATAGTTCCTCCTGCCACCCTACACTACATTCTTTTCATTAATAGCATCTCAAGAGTATTGCTATTTACATACTTCCTAGGTTATGATTTATTTTAATGGCATTTGCAGCAGAATACAGTAGTCGATGGCTATCAGTTCACACTTGAACATACACAAGCACTACACAAAGGCCCTGGGATCTCTTGTATTGGTTTTCCCCATCCTCGCCAGACTTGGGTTCCTTAGCCTGCATTGGAAATGGCAGAAGTCATGGCAGAGTGGGGGGTTTTGTTTATTTTTTCTCCTTCAGATGATGGGCTCTACTGTCTGTAGGTATGATGCTTCCCATGTGACCCTTTGGATCCTGGCAAAAGAAGCCAATAATAATGAGCCAGAAAAATGGGTGAGAAAGAGGGTTAAGCTGAAATTTCACAGAAAACATTTTTCTGAGATAATGTCTGGGATTTTTCTTTTTCTCAGACCCCTAGAAAAAGAAGGGCATTTTGCAGAATTTTCTCCAAATTTTCACCACCGTTTGTTTTATTTATTTTATTTATTGTGGTGGTGGCTGCCATGGTGCTCCCCAACACAAGGCTTGGGGCATAGTGGAGATTGTGAAATGGTAGCTGTAATGGCCCCAGGAGTGTAACCAAGTCACCTGTAGTTTGAGAGGGGCCTAAAGATCCATAATGCTTTGCTTAGGTTCATTATAAGTCCAATTTCCTTGCTAGTGGGCCTCTGAGCGTGTGAGATGCCGAAGGTTGATAGCGTGGCCTCAGCACATTCCATACTAGCTGAAGTGTCTTATCAGGATGTGCCTGGGAAGTGAAGCTTGTTTGCCTTAAAGCTGCAGTTAGCCTATGCTGGGAAAGTTGTAGATGAATGCTAAATAATGCTTGCTGCTGTCATGCTGCCTCACTGCTAACATGTATGGTATAAAACCCATTGTACCCCATGGCTCTGGGTTCAGAGAAGCTGTCTGATCCAACCATTGGGTACACCTGTGTGCTGATTGTACTCAATAAAGTACTCCTTATAAGTAAACCTGGATCTGATTTATCACTACCTTGGCACCTCTAAATTAAGAGGCCTTCTGCAGGGGCAATATAGTAGCCAGGCTGCCAACCAATGGAGGCTGGTGGCTCTGATTTCAGTGGGGCTGTGAATCTATTCTGAGTTTCAGCCGGAACTAGCCAGAACTCTAAAGGAGCTACCCAAAATGCTTAACCCCATCCACACAATGGGTTTAGCACCTTGGATATCTCCTTCAGAGTTCTGCCTGAAACCCAGAATGGATTCACAGTCGCACCAAAATCAGAGCCACGAGCTCCCACGGCTGCCAGCATAGTTGCTGCTGTTGCTGTCTCTTACAATGGCAGCAAAAAAGAGAGTATTGTACACTACCCAGAGACCTAGGGATGGTGGAGAATTTCTCCACGAATCTCCGGGAGGCCGAATGCCAATGCATTCGGCCTCCCGAAATTAGTGGAGAAACGGTCCGCCCCCCGCCCCCCGGGATGGGACTTACCTTTGGCGAATGTCCCTGGTGCTGGCGGCTCCTGGTGGCGGTTCGGTGGTGGTTCAGTGGCGGCAGCGGTGGCCAGTCTTCCGACTGGCTGCCGCTGCTGCCATTTCCAAGTAAAAAAACAACAACACACAAGCAAACGTGATAGGCTACATAAAGATTTACGTAGCCTATCATGGCTAGATTTTCAAAAAACACCGTGATAGGCTACGTAAATCCTTACATAGCCTATCACAGCTGACTTTGGAAAAAAAAACCACGTACGTAAATGGCGGCGCCCATGGGCGCCATTTGCGTTCCTTATTTGGGCACGTGTAGTCTACGTAAACATTTACATAGACTACAGAGAAAATAAGGGCAACGCAAATAAATGTTTACGTAGACTACACGTGCCCAAATAAGGAACGCAAATGGCGGCGCCCATGGGCACCGCCATTTGCATACGCGCTTCCCCCTCCCCAAAGTCAGCCGTGATAGGCTACGCAAACATTTACGTAGCCTATCACGGCTGACTGCAGGGACGCAAATGGCAGCGGCTACGGCTGCCGCCATTTGCGTCCCGGCCGGCAAGGAGGATTCGTGGCCGGAGGGACGGGGCGCCTCCCCCCGGCCAGAATTTCGGTGGGGAGGGATGGGGTGCCTCCCCCCTGCCAAGAATTTCGGGAGGAGGAACGGAGCGCCTCCCCCCCACCGTGAAGCAAGCTGCGGGACCAGGTAAGGGACTTTCGTCCATCCCTACAGAGAACTTGAGTTTGGGGGGTAGGTTAAAATACAGTAAATAAATAAAACAAATCCACAAAAGGAGGGGGGCTGTGCTACTGCCACTGCTGTTGGTGAGTTCCACTCTGAAGATCTTGTAGAATTTATCTTCCCCCCGGAGAAATTCAGTGAAATGATCTCCCCCCGCCCCCGCATTTCTCTACCTACAAATACAGGTGAGAAATGAAAGTATTATTTGTTTATTTGTGTTGTTTTATGCAGAGTTGGAGGGATTGCTTGACATTTTTTCTATTATGTATTTACTTATAGACAGGATGGTTATTTGTAGCAATTCCTATTATGTTTTTGGAATAGTTAATTTATGTATTGTGAGCTACTCCAGGCACACCAATAAAAAATAAACAGATGATGAAAATTAGGACAAATAGACACAAGGGTGGGCAGATGGTAGACTGAGATCTATTGATAGATCTCTGGGTGGTTTGTAGTAGATTAGGAAGGATTTCTGACTCTCAATTGTCTAATAATAGCAACAACTAAAAAATGATTTTTCTCCTAAATTAGGCTGCTGAAAAAGAATGTTTGGAGTAAAACCAACACCAGTAAAACCATTCTGTCCTTAACCACTAACAGACAACAAAACATAAAAAGTTTAAGGAAAATTATGTGTATTAAAAAAGTCAAAATTTTAATATAAATACTGGTATTTCACACAAAATTTAAAACAATAGATCAGTAGTCCATCGGTATATCACATATACATTCAATTACAAAACTGGATGAAAAAAGGGGAAAAAGAATATTCCCTTCTACATTTAAAGATTATTAGCTCCTTCTGACTATAGAAGCCATTTACCGTAACCACAAAGATGTAAACAGGTCTGTTGTTCAAATGGCTACTTGAATGTAGCCATCTGAATGTAGGAGGGAATGTTCTCCCTCCTGCCCCCTATTTTTCATTCACTACCAGCCACATGATGAGGATTACAGAGTTTGTATAGATAATATTTAGTGGTTCCATTGAGGAAGTTTAACATTACAAAAACATGTTTTAGTAAGGGCTGTAATTACTGTTTACATTTTTCCCACTGAAGAAGACCAGTTTGGCCGAAGAATTGCACTTAGGACATAGGCATTGACTATTTGCACTACCTTTTGATTTGGAAATCAGTGTTGTAACTATATATATGTGTGATATATTGATGAACCGCTAATCTATTTTAAATGTTGTGTGAAATATCAGTGCTACATTATATTAATCAGTAAATATACTCATAATAAATATAAATGTAAAATATAATAAATATAATCAGTATTATATTCATATTAAAATGTTGGAGTAAAACAAGACATTTTTTGTGAGACAGAAGTTGTGAGCTCGGTTCTCGTACTGATCACAAATTTCTGGGCTGAGTATGTGCTCAGAGGCACCCTGTTCGTTAATTCTTAGCATATGTCCACCTGCCTGAGCCAGTATTTCACAGCTGGTGGACCTCAGGATTCTTTTTTTTTTTTTAAGGGAGATCTTGGAAGTCTACTTGAACCTGGTTTATGGCATAACTGACCCACATCCTAGCCCCTTCCTTGCAGTGAGTTTCTGCCCTTACCATTTAATGTCTAAGGCTGCAATCCTACACACCTACCTGGCAGTAAATCCCATTGAATGAGATTTAATGCTGAGTAGACATGCATAGTATCACTCTCTAATTCTAACTAAATTCAATCAGTTTATTTATTAGAAACAAACTAAAATGTCACAAAGTAGCGAGCCAGAACTCTTCTCCTGGCTGGCTCTCAAGCAAAAAAAAAAAGTGTGTGTGGGCAGGGGGGGTGGGGTGGAGCTTGCTGGCCATCTTAAAAAGTCTTAATCTGCAGTTTGCTGTGATGAAACAGAAGAGATGTTGGGCAGACTTAACTAGGTTAGGCCATGGCCACTGCCAAAGAAAGGTTTCAGGTTGCAGCAAGGCATGCTGGGATGAAAACACAATGGCCGTTCACCCTTTGGATCGGTCTCTAGCACTAATCCCTTGTAAAACAGAGAACAAAAGTAAAGAAAAATATCCTAATTTTGCTACACTCCTTGATCTTCCTTCCAACTTCCTTATTTATGATTGCTGTTTTATAATTGTATTTTTTAATTGCCCGCAGGCTCTATAATGGAGCTGAAACTTGGTGGTTTGGAACTATTTTAATGAATATGCAAATGGTTATGCTCACTGCTCCCCCTGTCCAAACCCCGAATCTTACAACATTATATTAACAAAGCTTGAGATTAATTTTAGATGGTGCACTAGGAATAGAGTCATTAGAAGTAAAACTGGGTACTGTTACCTTCTGGTTGGAGGGCATGGTGCCTCCCTTATATTCAAAGTCATATCATTAGGCAGTAGAAAGCTCTCTCCCAGGATATGACTTCTGACTATCATGTGGAGAGTTTCTTGGCCAGCTCTGGATGCCTTGTGAGGGGTCCTGGTTTGGTGAGAAAACTATATTCCAAGGGAGGGCAATGTTCTGCCTGGAAAGGTGCCCAATCTGACTGCTGGAATTGCCCAATCCAGCCCACAGAGGGTTGTGCATCCTTCACAGGCCACTCCCCCGTGGCAGATCGAGCAAATCTTTCATATTTGCACAATCTCACCCCTGGTGCTCAATTAAGAAATTCTACAGTCAAATGCCTCCAAGAGAATTCTGAAATTAAAAATGGGATTCCAATGCCTAGTACCACCCAGTATAGTCTTTTCGCCCAATCTCTGAGGTTTGCCAGATGAGAGACAATTGTACCAGGCCGTTAGAAATAGATAATTAGTACTCTTTTACTGTTTAGAAAAGAATTCAGATAAGGAGGTGTAAATGTTAAATGTAGGGTTACGACTTTCACGTAGTAGAGTATCATAAAGCTATTAGGTCAGATGGCCCATCAGTTAAGTGACCAAGAGGCCTCAGTCCAGACTGTAAATACGTAAGAAAAAAAAAACTTACAAAACAATACATTCATTTCAAAAACATACCTGTAACATGTGAAAGAAAGCTAAAATGTTTAGATAAGTATGTTGCTATACACATTAATCTTGATAAGAAACTTCAACATTCAATAACCTGGGAGGAGGGGGAGAAGGAGGAGGGGAGTTGTTTGTTTGTGACATCTTGCTGTCTTCCCAGCCTATCAGTCAAACCGAGTCCACCCTCTACTGCCTCCTACAGGTATATAAGGTGTGGCACACAGAGGCAGCGCGCAAAGTGCAATGCTAAGTGTGCACTTAGCGACGCACTTGGAGTCGCAAGCAGGAGTGCACAGCAGAATTCTCCGTCCACCTTGGAAGAGACAGGTACAACAGGAAAAATGGAAGCAGGAACATCTCCTCCTGGAGGAGGCACTATCACCTACCCTCCCCCATTGTGGCAATCTGTAATGCAGGAGAGCGCCATCAGTTAACCATAACCGGGAATGTGGCTTTAGTGGGCCTGAAATGTGTTTACTGGTTGAGGAAGTTGGGGCCATGATGGATGTAGTGCTGGGCAGAGGGTGTTATGGTGGTGGGAGGAGATGACATCTGGAGAGGGGAAGGCGCTTGAGACACCTGCATGCTCTGTCCCCTTCCAGTCCACCTTCCAACCTCAGTGATTTTGGTGTCTTGCCTGCAGTCCCTTCTAGCTTGAAGGTGCTGCTGATAGGGGTGTACAAACCCCACTCACCAATCCGCCCCTCCCCCCCAGAATCCTCCCCAGCCAGCTGCTGGGCTGCAGCCACAAATGGAATGCCTTAGGCCATGATAGGCTATGTAAGTATTTACGTAGCCTATCATGGCTCTTTTCGTGATAGGCCACGTAAATACTTACATAGCCTATCACGGCCTAAGGCAGGGATGCAAATGGTGGCCGCTACACCGGCCACCATTTGCATCCGCAGATGGGGCAGTGGATGGCTGAGGCAGCTGAGGATGGACCGGACGGCTGACAACCAGGTAGGGTCCATCCGGGGGGGGGGGGTTCCGCAGGTTGGTGGGGCGGTAGTACGTTCTGCCACAGACTCTGGGGGCCCAGATTCTAAAGAATCCAGCTTCACTGGAGTCCCTGGCGGATTTTTCTGCCATCCCTAGCTGCTGATGAATGTCAGGTTGGCTACTCAAAAAGGTATCATCGTTTCTGAGCTTATAGCTGAAGAACATACCGAGCTGGCTTGTGTTACCGAAAGCTGGTTGGATGAGCAGGGAGGAGTCAGTTCCTCTTGAATGTGTTTGCCAGGATTTCTTGTGCAGCACCAAGCTCGACTAGAGGGTTGGGGAGGGTGGGTAGCCTTGGACTATAGGGATTCTGTCCCCCTGGTCAAATGCCCTATCCAACAGTCAGCCAGTTTTGAGTGTCTGTACCTCATGTTGGGTACCCGAGACAGGATAGGGATTCTGTTGGTGTACCACCCACCCCAATGCCCAACAGTCTCCCTGCCTGAGCTGACTGAAGTGGTCTCGAGCATGATGTTGAGGACCCCAAAGCTTATGGTCTTGGGGGACTTTAATATTCATGCTGAGGCTACTTTGTCAGGAGTGGCTCAGGATTTCATGTCTGCCATGTCAACCATGGGCCTGTCTCAAATAATATCTTGCCCAACAAATGTGGCAGGACACACTTTGGACCTGGTTTTCTGTGCTGGATTGGGAGAAAATGATCTTTAGGTGGGGGAGCCAGTGGTGACTCCTTTGGCATGGACAGATCATTATGTGATCAGTTTTGACCTTCAGGCCACCTGTAACCTCCACAGGGGTGGGGGACTAAATTTGATTGTCTGCTCCCAGAGACTGATGCATCTGGATGGATTTTTGACATCTCTTGGGGATTTTTCTGCAGGCTTAGCCAGCAGTCCTGCCAAGGTCCTGGTTGCCTCTTGGAATAAGGAGATGACCCAGGCTATTGATATGATCACTCCCAAACGTCCTTGACCTAGTCATAGAACCGTGTCAGCTCCATGGTATTCTGAGTTGCTGAGGGTGATGAAATGGCTGTGTCGATGATTTGAGTGCAAATGGCAGAAGACTCAGAATGAAAACGATCAAACACAGGTAAGAATCCATTTGCAATCTTATTCTGTGGCGGTGATGGCGGCGAAGAAATCCTACTTCTCTGCCACCATTGCATCAGCTCAGTGTCATCCAGTACAGCTCTTTCATGTGGTTAAAGGCCTCTTGGGAGTATGCCATGGAACACAAGAACTCGAACCCTCAAAGGCCCGCTGTGAACAATTTGCCAGACACTTTGCAGATAAAATCGCTTGTATTCGCATTGACTTGGATGACGTTGTTTTGATACAGTTTTGATATGGACGGGGCTGGCGCACCATCTAGTCATGTTATGGATACCTTTCAGCTTGTGCAACCAACCTGAGGATGTGGACAAACTGCTTGGAGGACTGAGGCCTACTACTTGCCCTTTAGATCCTTGCCCATCCTGGCTTGTGAAATCTTGCAGAGCTGGGCTGGATATCTGGACCTCGGAAGTGGTAAATGCCTCCTTGAGGGGTGGCAAGGTCCCCGTAGCTTTGAAAGAAGCTGTGGTGAGGCCCTTGCTGAAGAAACCAAATTCAGATCCCATGGTTCCAGATAATTACCACCCTGTGTCAAATTTGCCATTCTTGGGCAAGGTGCTGGAGGGCATGGTGGCCTCATAACTCCAAGCCGTTTGGGATGAAACTGATTACTTAGATCCAGTCCAATCAGGTTTCAGGCCTGGTTATGGGATGGAAACAGCCTTGGTCACCCAAAAAAGCCTGCTGGATTACAGCTCAGATTCCTTTTATCTCTGCCTATGCTTTTGCAGGATGCTGCAGCTATTATTCTTCAGCCATGGGAGTCCTTAATGCAGAATGTTTCAAAAACACCCTCTACACTAAAATGAAAAATTCCAGTTCATTTCTTTTGCAGAATCAATACCTTTGACATCCCAAACTGTCCTGTCAAAGACAGGACCACATTTGCCCATACTGAGTGAATGAAGTTCAGCAGTTGGGAACAGCCTATACATTCTGAAGTACGATTAGGGGTAGGGATGTACGAAAGTCACTTACATTTCGCAGATTATGTTGATGGTGGGGGGGAGGCACTCCGCACCCCCCAGAATCCTGGATGGGGGGGAGGCGCTCCATTCCTCCCCCCCCCCCGGAATCCTGGCCGGCCGGCTGTGCTCTGCAGGGATTCTGCGGAGCCGCCAGCCGGCTCTGCCAGCAGCCGGACATCCAGCCGCTGGCTAGCAGGGACGCAAATGGTGGCGGCCGTAGCTGCCGCCGTTTGCGTCCCTGCAGTCAGCTGTGATAGGCTATGTAAATGTTTACATAGCCTATCATGGCTGACTTAAAAAAAACAAAAAAACCACGCGCGTACACACATTTGCGTATGTGCATTGGTTTTTTTTTTGTTTTTTTTAAGTCAGCCATGATAGGCTACATAAACATTTATGTAGCCTATCACGTTTTTTTTTTTAACCTAGCTGTGATAGGCTACATAAATCTTTACGTAGCCTATCACGTCTTTTTTTTTTAAAACTGGAAATGGCGGCGGTGACAGCCAGTCGGAGGACCGGCCGCCGCCGCCCCGCTGCTGGAGCTGCCGCCGCCGCCAGGAAGATCCGCCCCAGGTAAGTCTCATCCCGGGGGGGGGGGTGGCAGACCATTCCGCCACCGATTTCGGGGGGCCGAATGCGCTGGCATTCGGCCTCCCCGAGATCCGTGGCAGAATTCTCTGACATCCCTAATTAGGGGATGACCTGAGCAAGCATGCACAGATAATGAAACTGCAAATACTCTTTGGTATGCATAGAGTGGCAGGCTTTTTCCAGCCCAAAGTTCTGTCCATTCCATATCCACTCAAATAATCTCTTGCTATCATAGAATTCCAGTCCTCTCTAGTCAATATTTTAGTTTCATATACTGCTGCCACACTACAAAACACAGATCGTGCCTATAGATTTAGAAGTTCCAAGTTAGCAAGAGAGTTGGCAGCCAAAGCGTCTTCCATTTTGCTTTTCCCACCATCTTATTTTTCCACTATCCATTTACCCCCTCTCCCTTACCCTCCCACTTGCTGTTAAATCAAACTAGAAGTGAACAGGGGAGGAGGATGCTGTTCCTTGCAGCATTATTGAACAACAGAGTTTGTTGGTTGACGCTATAAATCAGGGGTGTTGAACTTCAGGCCAATTCCAGCCCATCTGGGGCCCCTATCTGGCCCTGCACCATTCCCCCAGATGGCCTCACCCCCTCACCTCAACCCACCCCCTTTCCCCAATGGCTGATAGTTTGGTGATATCCTAGCGTTTGCACAGTATTTCCCTTTTCTAAAAGGTTGAAGTGCCTCTCCCAAGGCTTAGTTAGTGGCAGGAAGAGCTTTAAGCTAAATCCAGCCAAGATTAGCAGGGCTGGCCTTAGGAGTGGACGAGCTGGGAGGAGCACTGAGCTGAAGTGGGGTGCCATGCTGAGCTGGAGGGGGGTGCCACACTGAGCTCAGTGGCTGTGTGTTTTAATGTACTGTCTGCAGTGAGCTAGGGTACCAAAAAGCAAGTGTCTGTAACCTTTCTTTCAAGGTTCTACAGGGTTTGGGTACTAACTACAAAAGTGGTCTTCCTTCAGTTAGCTTTAAAGCATGTTCCTTTTTGAATTTCCACCTCACTGCCATTTGTGCTAGGTAAAACTCAGTGGAATACTGCTTTACTTTGAGGCAAGGTTACTGAGCACTTGGCACTTAAAATACAGTCCATGCATACAATAATTCTCGCATGTCGTCCCCAGCTATGTACACATATGCATGGTCCATATAGGGGGTAGCAGCGGGCCCCCCAACATCACACCTGCACCAGGCCCTATAAACTCTGTGGGTGCCCTGTAGGGATGTCAGAGAATTTCTCCACAAATCTCGGGGAGGCCGAATGCCAGCGCATTCAGCCCCCCCGAAATTGGTGGAAAAACAGTCTGCCCCCCCTGTCCCCCCCCAGGATGGGACTTACCTTGGTCAAATGTCCCTGGCGGCGGCGGCTCTGGCGGCGGGGCGGTGATGGTGCGGCAGCGGCAGCGGCCAGTCTTCCGACCGGCTGCCACCGCTGCCATTTCCAAGTAAAACAAAAAACAAAAACAAGCAAACGTGATAGGCTACGTAAAGATTAACGTAGCCTATCACAGCTAGATTTTTAAAAAACACCGTGATAGGCTACGTAAATCTTTACGTAGCCTATCACAGCTGACTTTGAAAAAAAAAAAAAAGTGCGTACGCAAATAGCATTGCCCTTATTTTTGCCGTAGTCTACGTAAATGTTTACGTAGACTACACGTGCCAAAATAAGGAACGCAAATGGTGGCGCCCATGGGCGCCACCATTTGCGTACGCGCTTTTTTCCCCCCAAAGTCAGCCGTGATAGTCTATGTAAGGATTTACGTAGGCTATCACGGCTGACTGCAGGGATGCAAACGGCGGCGGCTATGGCCGCCGCCATTTGCGTCCCGGAAGATGACGAGGTTTCGCGGCTGGAGGGACGGGGCGCCTCCCCCCTGGCCAGAATTTTGGTGGGGAGGGACGGGGTGCCTCCCCCCCACCAGAATTTTGGGGGGAGGGACGGAGCGGCTCCCCCCCACCGCGAAGCAAGCTTCGGGATCAGGTAAGTGACTTTCATCCATCCCTAGTGCCCAGGCAAAGCTGACCACCCGGAGGTGGGGGGGGAACCAAAGATACCTCTCGCCCCGGGCACTCTTTATCCTAGGGCCAGCCCTGAATATGAGGTCCCAATATGGCCATCCAGGGTCCCCCAGATGGCCCAATCCTCTTCTCCTAGCCTCACACCCTTTCCCCAACTGCTGATGGTGTGGTGATTTCCTGGCTTATGTGCAGGGTTTTTTTTTCCTATTCTAAAAGGTTGAAGTGCTTCTCCTAAGACTTAGTTCCTGGCAGTAAGAGCTTTAAGCTAAAATAACCTACGACTGGCAGCGCCTGGGAGTTTCTCCAAAATTGAATTCAACACTTGGGCTGAAAGATGTTCAACAGTCCTGCTATAAATCTTTGTCAGCTTTGGCTTATAGCTGAGCATGGTGTGGACAACCTGATTAAGAAAAGTCATGCTGCGTCAGGCCAAAGGCCTATCTAGTCCACAATTCTGTTTGCACAGTGGCCAACCAGATGCTCATAGGAAGCCCACAGTAGGACATGAACACAATAGAACCTTCTGCTCATGCTCCCTGGGAACTGGCATTCCCTCTGATACTGGAGGTAATATATTGTCATCATGATTAGTAGATATTGTTAGACTTCTCCTCCAGGAATTTGTCTATCCCCCCTTTAAAGCCATCCAGGTTGGTGGTCATCACTACATCTTGTGGTATCAAATTCCATAGTTTAACTATGCACTGTATGATAAAGTAATTCCTTTATCTTCCACCATTCTGTTTCATTGGATACTACCAGGTTCCATGCATAATTTTATACACCTCTATTATGAACCCCTTCCTTGCCTTCTTTCCTAAGCGCAGGAGCCCCAAACATTGTGACCTGTCCTCATAGGGGAGCTGCTCCAGTCCCTTGATAATCTTGGTTGCCTTTTCTGCACTTCTTTCAGATCTGTAATAACCTTTTTGAGATGTGGTGACCAGAACCATATAGAGTATTCCAAGTGTGGTCACACCTTTGATTTGTATATGAGCATTTTGATATTGATAATTTTATTTTTTATTTGTCTCCTAATGATCCCCAACATGGATTTTTTGCAGCTACTGCACACTGGGTTGATATTTTCATTGAGCTATCAACAAAAACCCCAAGAGATCTTTCTTAGTCAGTCACCACCACCTCATACCCCTTCCACATATATGTAAAGTTAGGATTTTTGACCCAATATGCATCACAGTTGTTTACACTGAACTAATTTTTCCATTTTAATACCAATTTAATGTGTAATCTCTGAGTTTGGAGCGACTGATGAAGGGAGAACCTCTGAGACATAATGAAAAAGTTTACCGTTGCTCTCAGTAAGACAAAAAACTCTAATGACACTCCCTAAACACACAACCCTCCCCCCCACACACACACACCACCAGCAGCATATATTGCATTTTAATTGCTGTGAGCATCTTTGGAAGACGATTTTTAGGCAGCAATCCTACACATACTTACCTGGGGGTTAGCCCCATTGAACTATTTACTTCTCAGTAGAAGCAGAGACATTACCTTGCTGACAAAGGTCCATCTAATCAAAGCTATGGTTTTCCCAGTAGTAATGTATGGCTGTGAGAGCTGGACTATAAGGAAGGCTGAGCGCTGAAGAATTGATGCTTTCGAACTGTGGTGCTGGAGAAGACTGTTACTTGTCCCCTGGACTGCAAGGAGGTCAAATCAGTTAATCCTAAAGGAAATCAACCCTGACTGCTCATTGGAAGGACAGATACTGAAGCTGAAGCTGAAATATTTTGGCCACCTAAGGCGAAGAGAAAACTCTCTGGAAAAGACCCTGATGCTGGGAAAGACTGAAGGCAAAAGGAGAAGGGGACGGCAGAGGATGAGATGGCTAGATAGTATCACCGATGCAATGAATATGAACTTGAGCACACTCCGGGAGAGAGCGCAGGACAGGAATGCCTGGCGTGCTATGGACTTATGGTCCATGGGGTCACGAAGAGTCGGACACGACTGAACGACTGAACAACAAGACATGCATAGTATTGTGCTGTTAGTCTGAAAAGCAGGATACAATATATAATTCAAGCAAGCAAGCTTAGGGAGCGATGGGTTTCCTCTTATCTCTCCCCACTTGGGCAGACTTCAGGCTTGCTTAGATCTAGTTTGTTTCTTCCTAGAACCCCCAAGTTCCAGCAACCAGAGCCAGGTGCAAAACAACATACACTCAGCATGAAAGCACGAGGTGCCTCCCTGCACACATGTTCGGGAGGCAGAAAATGTGACATCTTTCAAACACTTCCTGAAAATGCACCTTTTCACCCAGGCTTTCCCTGGGCTGTAACTGCTGCTGAGTGTTATGTGGCACATTTAGTGATATATATTGTTTTTTGTCATGTAGTATTTTATGGGTTTAATTGCTGTGATCTGCCCAGAGGTCCTCAGCTATTGGGCAGTATAGAAATGTAATAAATAAACAAACAAACAAACAAACTCTGGATGTGTTTTGATACCAGAACTGAACTGGGCTCACATTCTTTTCGTTCCTGGTTAGTCCAAGCTTTCTTCATTTAATTGGGGAAAGTCATTTTGTTATTGTTTTAAAAAATGGGAATCAGAGGGAAGTATTAAATGTTAGTCCTACATAGAGTAGACACATTGAAATGAATGGGACTTTAGTCATGAGTTAACTTAAGTCCTATTTATTTCAGTGTGTCTACTCTACATGGGACCAACATTGACTACTACCCAGAAACCATTGCTGATCTACTGCAAATCACCTAGAGATCTACCAGTAGATTCCCATCTACCCTCTGCTTTAAATGACACATCAAATCCTCATCAGTGAGAAGTGCCCAAGCTAAGGTAATATGGAAAAGATGCTTCAGAATGATCAAAGCACATCCCAGATGCTTTCAACTACAGAATATAAGCATTTAAAACGTTGACCACTGGTGATCTCAGTGTAAAGACAGATATTCTGAAATGTGGTGAAAGTAGTTTTCAATGCATGCTCCCTTCATTTCAAGGTATTCTTTTCAAGGCAGAACATGTGTGTTGAAACCATTTCCACCACACTTAAAATGTCTGTCTTCTCTCTCTGCTTATCAAAGTACATAGGAGAAGAGTCCAAAAATAAAATCTGATTGCATCTGGAATTCAGCTGCTTCTTATGCCATATGTTCATAAATGCAGGGGGAGAAATAAAACCTCCTTCCTTGAAATGAGTAGTTTATTTTCCGATGACAGTTGCTGAATGGCACCAGGAAAGCTGGGAGCTCTGCTAGACTGGTTTGGTATTTTATGACCTGTTGATAATACCATGTCTGAGAGGCTATATAATTAAAAGCTCTGATGTGGCAGTCTTCTCTCTTCCCCTTTATTCGCTTAAAAGATGAACGAAAGGAAAGTTGATTGAATTCAAGAGAAATTCAATCTGTTCCCATCACAGCTGTACTCCCTTGTTGCAAACAGGTTTTATCTGAGTACTATGGCCTCTGAGAAATGGATGCTGCTAATCTGTCTGTCACCAAGGACTTTATCTATCTCTCTGCTGCTAAAGGAGAAAAGAATAACATCTTTAGAATCCATCCAACAAGAAGGACCTGCAACAAAACATTGCAGTGTGGAATGCTGCTGTTTAGGATTTCAGCCATGCCCTTTTCCACAGTGTCCTATGACATATAACTAGGGATGTCAGAGAATTCCGCCACGGATCTCGGTGCCAGTGCATTCAGCCCCCCGAAATCTGTGGCAGAACGAAGCCCCCCCCACCCCACAAAAGGCGTGCAGAACGGAGCACTTACCTGCTGCCATCCGCGCTGACTTGCAAATGGCGGCCACGTCTGCAGCCGCCATTCTCTTCCTCATTATAGCCATGATAGGCTACGTAAATAATTATGTAGCCTATCACGGCTAATGCAGGGATGCCCTTTGCATCCCTGTGGAGGCCATGATAGGCTACGTAAGTATTTACGTAGCCTATCACGGCAACCCCCCCAAAAAACAGTGAACGAAATGACGGTGGCTATGGCAGCTGCCATTTGCGTTCCCTTTTTTTTGCCGTTTTAGCCTACATAAATATTTACACAGGCTATTATGGGGAAAAAAAAGGGGGGAGCGCAAATGGTGGCTGCCGTAGCCGCCGCCATTTGTGTTCGCTGCTTCCCCCCCCCCCGTGATAGGCTAGGCTACGTAAATACTTACATATACTTACTTATACTTGCTTATAAATACTTACTTATAAATGCTACGGCAGCCACCATTTGCATCCCTGCAGGCTGCCCAGCGGCCGGATGTCTGACTGCGGGCGGCCCCGGCTGGCATCTCCGCAGAATCTCCGTGGAGCGGAGCCAGCCAGAGAGAATTTCGGGGGGAGGGACGGAGCGCCTCCCCCCCCCATGAATGTCACCCTTCGAAAAGGTAAGTGACTTTCGTACATCCCTACATATAACCCATTGCCTTTTTCTATTTCCCCCACAACTGTCAATCAACATTCCATGCTCACTGAACATGCACAGTCCTCATTGGGATTTAGGGGGGATTCCACCTCCCCCTTCGGGGTTTTCTTTTCCTAAAGAATTTTTTTGGGGGTAAACTTTGGTAAATTGGGGGTTTATTTATTTATTTACAAGGTACATATACTGCTCCCCATCCAACAGGATTCCTGAATGGTGAACAATAAAAGAAAGAAAACAGAATTAAAAAGTTTAAAAGCAAACTGTAACAATAAAACTATGGCTGGTTAATCAGGAAAGGCTTGTTCAATTTTTTTTTTAAATGTCTTCACCAGGCACTGAAAAAAAATCTGTTTGGAATATTGCAACCCCATCTGCAAGTTACAAGAAGGGAGCAATTTGGCAGTTAGCTAGTTAATGCATGAGAATTTTGGGCATAGCTATCCTTAGGATCTCTATAGCCTACGTGTGGCTTCCTGCTCCTCCCCCCCCCCCCGCTGCCTTCCTCCATTTCTGGCAGCACATATGGTTGCTCTCTCTCACTCCTGCCTGTGTAATAGAAAAAAAATAAGACTGAACAAATTGTCTTGAAACTATACACTGTACCTGCATTTTATGCAAGAAACTGTGAGTAAGCCATTTTGCCATTACTTCACTGAAGAAGAGTGTGGTCTCTATTTTTTTAGCCTTGTGTGTGCATATGTGCTGGTAAAAGCTCATTCTGCTTTGCCTTTTTCCCCCACTGTGCTAGCTGCCGTTTTAACAGGAAGACGCACTACCACATAATCCCATCAAAAACAGCAGTGTCCATGCCTGCCTGACATTAACTAGCAGGGAGTTCCACAGAGAGGGGTGAGGGGAGAGAAAGAGAGAGAGAGAGAGAGAGAGAGAGAGAGAGAGAGAGAGAGAGAATGAGAATACACCAAAGGCTCTAGTCCAAGTGTAGGTCCATGAGGAACCACCAGAAGTGCCTCATCTGATGACCAGGGTGGTAAGGAAGAAGGCACTCTCTCGAAGAGGCATTCTTGGGTTCCCCCAACCCTGCTGATACCTCCCTCTTGCACATGAATGGTGCCATTTTGGCTACACAAGGATCCACACTATCCACTGGACTTTGGAAATAAAGGGAATGATGATATATTGAAGCATAGCTTTCTAAATAAGTTAAAATGGGCGAGGAAGTGATGCTGTCCTTCTGTTCTGTTTCAGCTGGAACAGGAGGATAGTAAGAGCCTGGCATTGCTGAGCACTATATGAGGTCTAGTTTACACCAAGGACCTGGAGCAAGTCAGGTTTACTGGATTCTGACCAAGCAGGAGTTTCCCAGAGAAACAGGAAACAGATCAGCTCTCTGGAGAGCTCCAAGTGATACTGGTAGGGATGTCAGAGAATTTCGCCATGAATCTCGGGGAGGCCGAATGCCAGCACATTCGGCCCCCCGAGATCGGTGGCGAAACGGTCTGCCCCCCCCGGGACGGGACTTACCTCGGTGGCTCCAGCGGCAGTTCGGCAGCGGTTTGGCGGCGGCGGCTGGTCTTCCGACCAGCTGCCGCCGCCACCATTTCCAGTAAAAAAAACAACAAAACGTGATAGGATACGTAAAGATTTACGTAGCCTATCACGGCTAGATTTTTAAAAAATACCGTGATAGGCTACGTAAATGTTTACATAGCCTATCACAGCTGAGTAAAAAATAAACAAACCGCGCGTACGCAAATGGCGGCGCCCATGGTCACCGCCATTTGCGTTCCTTATTTTGGCACGTCTAGTCTACATAAACATTTACGTAGACTACGGCGAAAATAAGGGGAACACAAATAGCGTAGCGTCTATGCTATTTGCGTTCCCCTTATTTTCGCAGTAGTCTACGTAAATGTTTACATAGACTAGACGTGCCAAAATAAGAAATGCAAATGGCGGCGCCCATGGGCGCCGCCATTTGCGTACGCGCAGTTTTTTTGTTTTTTTTTACTCAGCCGTGATAGGCTACGTAAACATTTACGTAGCCTATCACGGCTGACTGCAGGGATGCAAACGGCGGCAGCTACGGCCGCCGCCATTTGCGCACCCGGCCGGCCAGGATTCGGGGGGGGAGGGATGGAGCGCCTCCCCCCCGGCCAGAATTTCAGGGGGATGGATGGAGTGCCTCCCCCCCACCTCGAATCACACTTTGTCAAAAGGTGAGTGACTTTCGTACATCCCTAGATACTGGAGGTACTAAGCAGAAAAACTTGCCTGTATGTTGCTCCAACAGGCAGCAGTTTGTCACTGAGACTTAAATATCATTTTCACTTCCTTTACACAGGCTAGCCCTGCTTCCCTACTGACTGAGGCCTTCTCCCTTAGAGGTTCTTGGTCTGTTTCAGAAGTGGCTGTAGGGTAAGGGCTAAAGTCTTCAGAATCCGAGGATGGTAATGCAACCTCCTCCAGACACAGGGGACCTAGTGACCTGGTCTTTGGGACTGATTGGTAGAGATTCAGGACAGATATAAAGAAGGACTTCTTCATAGTGTATAATTGAACTATGGAATTCACTTCTACATGATGTAGTGGTGGCCATCAAATTGGATGGCTTTAAAAGGGATGGTACAAAGGCAGTACGCCTGTGTACACCAGTTGCTGGGGAACATGGGCGGGAGGGTGCAGTTGCACTCATGTCCTGCTTGTTGGTTTCCTGTGGGCAGCTGGCTGGCCACTGCGTGAACAGAATGCTGGACCAGATGGATCCTTGGTCTGATCCAGCATAGCTCTTTGTATGTTCTTATGTCTTCCTGGGGAACTAGGTCTCAAGGAGGTGAGAACCTCATGACACCATTCTTTTTCTGAGTCCTTTCCTTGATCTGTTAACTCTGGAATCAAGACTTAGTCATACTTAAAGTAGGCCCAATGAAATAAATGGAACTTAAGTTAGTCATGACTAATTTAACTCCCAGTGATTTCCACAGCTCTGTTCTACAGATGACTAAATCTGGATCCAATAAGCACTATCTCTGGGCTAAATATTATTATAATTAGCCAGATTATTAGGAGTGAAATATTCTCTAGTGAACATCCTTGGCAAAAAAAGGGGAAATGCTAAAATGTTTTCCAAAAACAAATTGCAGATGTAACACCGAGGATGCGAGAGAAAGTAACATGCCTCGGCCACCTAAGCTAGTGGACAGAATGGAGAACAAAAGAGACACAGCTCTGTATAATATTTGCATATACTAATTTATATATATAGATACTGTGAAGGAACAGAACTGTCCACTAATTTGTATTTAGTGTGGTTTTAGCATATTATGGGATTAAATATTTGTGTGTGTGCGCGTGCTAGTCAGTTAATAGGTTAATAGTTTAGAGGTCAAAAGTTTAGTTAGAATTATTCTTATTATTGTTGTAGAGGTGAGGAAGTTTTCTCAGGAAGCCAGAGGGAGAGGGAGAGAAGCATTAATTATGGAAATAGAACCTTCCTGATTGGTTGGAGTTGGGGAGAGACTAATGTTAATGTTAAGACATAAAAGCTTAAGGCAAAAAGGCAGACGGGCAGTCCTAGAGGAAAGAAAGCGTCATAGCTCCCAGAACTGGAAAACTGTTTGAGAGTTGGACTAATGACAGTAAGATATTGCTTGGCTAAGAGATCAAATAGGGATACATTTGTTGGGTTAGCTGAATGCACTTATCCCTGGTTGTTTTATCACCCCATCACTCATAGTTCTTTGTGTTTATTTCCGATTTCCATTTTTATTCAGTATAATTTAATCTTTGTTATTTGAAATTCTGTGGTCTCTTTTTGGTTCTCCACCTCACATCTAATAGCCACCCCCTCCCATCTCCCACCTCCACACACAACCAAAAGATGCAGAGATTCATACCTGAGATGCAGAGAACATTAAGGTTGGTTTGGTAGAGGCAGCCAGAGAAACAAAGATTTCCACCTGGTGTCAGTGGAAAAGGATACAGGAAGGGAAGGGCAAAAGGGAGTGCAGGCAGGGCACACTATTTTGCTGTTTTTCCCTTACACTCATGGAGCAGGGTGTTGCTGGTCCATTACAGCTGCACATTTAGAAATAACAACTGTAATTCAAATAGAAGTACAGTACCACTCACCACAGAGGAGAAATCTGTGACCTGGTGACCCGTGTGCCTCCTTACTCTGCTACAACATCAAGGCGCCTGCTCTCACTTTAAAATGTTGGGAAGAGTGACAGGAGCCTGGATTCCTCCCCCACCCCAGTCCCCAAATAAGTGACTAGCTATCAAAGATGACACTGATTGTCTGTAGGGGATTTACATGCAGAACTGATCCAGAAAGAATCCCCATGGGTAACCCAGGTGTGATTAAAGAGTTGTTGTTTTTAAAACCTTTTTGAGCGACATCCAACAAGGTAATCCAGGCAGAGAAGATTGAATTTGATTTCAGAAATGTTGTAAGAGCTTAAGTGGCTGGAATAAACAAACATGAAAATAGTGTCTTAGCCACCCCTTTATTCCTTGAATGTGTCAAACTTGCACTGCTTAATATGCAACCAGTTGCAAGTGCAGAGGGAGAGACAACATCTTAATTTAGCGCAGCAAAAAACCAAACCATCAGGCAGTCCTTCCTGCTAGCTATTTACAAATCATCCCATGAAAGTCAACCAAGTGCTCCAAAGTAGGGAGCACTTTGTGAATGTGAGTTGTGATCATCACAGTGAATCTATTCCACCTATAGAGAGGGGAGGGGGGAAGGGAGGGAACACTTATGATGCTCTTAATTTATGCCACTCAGTAAAATATATTTTTCCTAAACAAGGCTAATAGTGCAATCCTATGCATGACTACTCAGAAGTAAGCCCTATTCAATTCAATGGTAAGTGTGTGTGTATAGGATTGCAGTCATAATGTATATTTTAGACTAGTAAGTGTTACACGAACTTTGTTAGTATGGGATAGAAAGCAGAACACTGCCAAATGGATGTTCTACTGCAAGCCTAGTTCCAGGGCTAATGCTTTGCATGCAGGAGGTCCCGGGTTCAATTATCAGCATCTCCAGTTACAAGGTCAAAAAAAGCAGGGCTAGGAAAGAGTTTCTTCCATTCAGGTTAGACGATACAGATGGACCATGGTTTCATTCAACATAATACAAGCTTCTGTTGATTTAATGTTTGAATTACAAATAGGGGAAATGAAGAACAAACGATTTAAGCAACACCTGTGAAAATAGTTTCAAAGACTAGACTGGAGTAAATGTTCAGTGGATCATATTGCTGGGCCTGGGACAGGTTTGAATGATGGAGGAACAAAACTGTTAAGGGCCTCCTTTGGAAAATTCCCTTCCTTGTTCTCTTATATAACTAATAAGAGGATTATATACTTCAAAGCTGGATTTTATCATTTCACCACACTGACCTGGGCCCATCAGATCACAGCTACAATTGATAAACAGGGTTTGGATGTTAGAAACTACCCTCCTTCATAATAAAACTTAATTTGGGGCAGGGCAATGTATCATTTAGTAATGACCCCCCCATTTCAGAATTCATTCTGAAATGAATTCAGAAATTCAAACTGAAAGAAGAAAATTGACAATGCTTCTTTTCATACCACAAGGGAAAACCTGAAGTTAAATACATACATATTACACCTCAACCTCTCCAGCCACTGTGTGAAGACAACAAGGGCTGGCCATTTTGCCATGTGGTCATTTACCTCATGGTGGGGATAATTTTACCATTTCCCTCAGTAAATGTCTCAATGGGTGCAGCTGTGTTGTAAACTCCTCATCACCATGTGACAAGACTCTATAGATAACAAGACTCCTTGCCATGTGACAAGACCCTGTAGAGAAACCACATGGTTGTGAATCTGAGGCGACAAACTAACAATTGCTTCCCACTGTTAGGGTGCAATCCTATGCATGTTTAGACAGAAGAAGGTCCTACAACTCCAAGCATTCCCCACTCCTAGCGTGGCTGGCTGGAGGAGGCTGGAAGTTGTAGAATGGTTTTCTGTCTAAACATGCATAGGGTTGCACCCTTATTTTATTAACTGTCCTTCATAACATATACATCAGTGTCTAGAATTGTAGACCATAACATCTGGAGGTCCACAAGTTGCCCACCCCTGCTTTAAAGCATTCTCAAGGATAGCTGGGGAGTTGGGGACATAGATTTTTTTTCCAGGCTAGCTGAACATCCATTTGTTGAAAGTTTTGTCTTCCCTTGAAATGCCTACTCTCAGCTGTCCATGTTTATTAATGTCAAATGGATGTGGAAAATGCTATCTAACTTATCTTTCTTTCAGGTTCTAATCTTATGCATATGTTCCTGGGAGTAATCTCTATTGAACTCAGTGGGCTTTACATCTGAGATGCATAGGGTTGCACTGCTAGACTCTTTCATTCTCAGAGTCTTCAGTGCACCATGAAGATTTGAGTCAGAAAATAGACAGATGTTCTTAGCTTTTCCCCCATTGGCATATGCAGATGACAAAACACTTGATTAGCATGTAGTAATGCAAGCTGGCATTGTGGTGGCCCAAAGCCATTAAGGTTGGTCTATACTTTTAGTTGTGTCCTTCTCTCTGCCATTTCCATGCTTGGTCCATGCTAACTTCTGGATCATGAATATATCTGGTCTAGTGGTGTCAGCTCAATCTGTTGTTCTCTCTCACTGGCCTCAGTTGGCTCATAACGGCCCGTATTTTGACAATGCACTGGTCCAGCAGTCCTTGGGCTCAACTTCCATGTTAGTATTTGCTTGTGCAATGATTTTTCATATGATTAGTCCATCATATTACTTCTAGTATCATGTATGGTATGAAAGTTGAATCCATAGCTGTATCAGGTTCCTTGGAAAAGGAAATAAACCTACAATTAACAGTATGTTGAAAAAAAATTGACAACTATTTTTTCCCCCAGATTGGCTTAATACTGGCAGCATGCAGCAGCATCCAAACATGAACAAATCCATATCAAGTCATTTCATGCTTAGCATGGGCAGCAATAGGCTCCTTGTGTGAGATATTTTAATTAGTGAAAAGGATGAGATACAGAACACTAAATTCCTTTAAGCCCCACCAGCTTCCATGTTCTTCCCTCTTTAATTACATGTATTAATCTTGAGTCCTGCTCTTCAAGCTCTAGGGAGATGTGCATTACATTTCTCCTTTGGTAAGTGTGTGTGTGTGTGTGTGTGTGAGAGAGAGAGAGAGAGAGAGAGAGAGAACTCCACGTGTTTTATATTTTATATTATATTTTATATTTCTCATGCAGAATATGGCAGGAAGTGACGATGTCCATGCTCTGTGTATGTGTTGCCTGACTTGTTTGTTTAATGTGGTGTGATGTGGTGTGCATGAGCTGACTTGTTGGTTTGCTTTGGTGTAGTGTGTGTTTTGCTGTGTGGTATTTTTCTGAGCAGCACCAGTTGGCATCTGTGAAATGGACATTGTCCTTTGTGAGGGCAAATATCTGATCTGGCATTTGGGGCTCAAACTCTGCCTCTGCCTTTCACTCAGTTTCTTGGCCAAGCTACTTCTTTCAGTTTGCATTTATGAAATGGGCACTGGAGCAGAAAAAGGGTGGGCTCAGAAGAGAGATTTTGTGTTTTGGAGCTCAGCTTCAGAACACACCTCTGCTTTGTTCTTAGGTTGCTTTTCTTTAAGTCTCACCAGGTTGCCTTTGGGAAATGAATGTTTTGTGACTGGTCATGCCCATCATCACAGTCATTTTGTGAAGGGGAAAGCCCTCCCTTTGGCAGCCATTTTGATTTGTGAGAACGTTCTCTCTCAAAACTCCAGATGTGCCCACCGCACCAATAAAGTTGGGAAGCCCTGCGCTAAATGTTGATTGTGAGCAGGGGGAGTGGGGAGGGGGAGGGAATGCAGATGAGTGACTGACAGGTCCACCTTCTAATCCTGGCAGACATTTTAAAATGGGCTTCCATCACTGTGTTTTGGGGGAGGGGTGAGTTCTGTTGAGTGTTTCCATAAAAAATATCATTGTCTTCCATTTTTCTCAGTACAAAGTAACAGCTTACATAGAAGGAACTGACATGATAGATTCTTTTTTACTAGGTGGGGCAGAAGGGGATGGCTTGGCTTCAGGTTTTGCTCAAATTACATTTTTTTAAACGACAGAGGCAAAAGTCACATATAGCATGTACCTGGAAGTCTCCAAAGCAACCAACTAAACAGCAATAGATTGATAAAATTTGGGGGATTCAGCAAGTCTTCAGCAAGTGCAGCAAGCAAGGAATCCTAGTTTTAGGAAAGGAATTATGGCACTGTGGTTTCTATTTATTTTCTATGTGGAAGCCCTTCAAACTTTTGATCAAATTCCAACCAAGTACAGTTGCCTTTTTTTTTATGAATACACACAAAAATACACAAAACAATACACACTCGCACACACTCCTTGTGTATGCTGTCTAACTTCTATTTTCAGTCTTTCATTAAATGGTGAGCTCCTATTTATGTTGTTTTACTGTAGAAGTTCTTCAAAGATATTGGTGATAGACTAAGATGCAATCCCTGGAGAGCACTCCAGGGACTATAGGATATTTCTGATTCCCCTCCTGAGGCCATAGACCCTGCTATGACCATGGGAGAGGGAATCCAACATTGGCCCCCTCCCCTTACCACCTCCCTCACACCCCCATGATGCCACCACAGAAAGTACTATGGTGACTGCTTTCCAAAGTCACAATCACAAACTTGGATGACCGTGTAGAGTTCCAAAAGGGGGTGTTCTGTTGGGCTGGGAAGGGATGGGGAGAAGAGAGGCCAGGACCTGCAGAATCCTATGGCATTTCCATTGCCTGTCCCTGCCCACTACCAGTAAGGTAGTCAGACAGGCTCAGAGCTCTGTCTACCTTGGTTTTTTATTTGGAGGGGGAATGGAAGGTGAAATCTCTTCTGTCGCTCTTCCCACCGCACCGTGGGATGTCAGAGAAATCCACAATGGAACCAAATGAGTTCAGATTTTCATTAATCTGACCAGTGGATTCCACATGGACCAGTTTTTCTCCTGTTGGGTGGATTCTGTGAATTTGCAGATGAGTTTTCTAACTTTCCTGCATTTTTCTAGGGATGTACGAAACTCTTACCTTATTCTGTGCCAGGGCATCCATGGTGGGGGGGAGGCACTCCCTCCCTCCCCCCGGAATCCTCCCCGGCTGGCTCTGCTCCGCAGTGGCTCTGGCCACAGCTGGAGTTCTGGCCACGGCCAGGCTGCTGCAGCTGCAAATGGCGGCTGTCGTAGCAGCTGCCATTTGCATCCCTGCTTTTTGCCGTGATAGGCTACGTAAATACTTATGTAGCCTATCACAGCTGCAAGAATGCAAATGGCGGCCACAGCAGCCCGGCCGTGGCCAGCTGGAAGACCAGCTGGAGCCTCCGCTGCCTCATCCGCCCCAGGTAAGTTCCGTCCCAGGGGGATTCCGTGGGGTGGTGGGGGGCGGGAGGCCATTCCGCCACAGATTCTGTGGCAGAATTCTGACATCCTTAAATTTTGCACAAATTTCAACATAGAAAAAAGCACAAAATAAAAAACCTGGCCCAAAATGCATATTTCCCCTATAGACTAAAGCATGAAGATACCCATTCTGGGTGAATTTCTGCATTTCTGCCCTTGTGAAATTGTGCAAATAAGCATTTGCGCAAATGCAAATACCAAAAAAATCTGATTCCGGCAATGGGCGCACAATGTAGGGGTGTACGAAACCCCACTTACCTGGCTCCACTGGGTTCGGCATGTGCGGGGAGGCGATCCGTTCCTCCCCCCGGAATCCTCGATGGGGGGGAGGCGATCCGTTCCTCCCCCCCGGAATCCTCCCCAGTCGCATGGCAAGTCTGCAGAGCCACCGGCTGGGGCCACCAGAAGCCAGACTTCTGTCCACTGCCAGGCTCAGCTACAAATGGCGTCCCGCATAGAGGACGCCATTTGTGTCCTTGCTTTGCCATGATAGGCTACATAAGTATTTACGTAGCCTATCATGAAAAGAGTAGCGACGCAAATGGCGTAGTGGATGCCATTTGTGTCCCTGCTCTTTGCCGTGATAGGCTACGTAAATATCTATGTAGCCTATCACGGCTAAAGCGGTGACGCAAATGGCGTCTGCTATGCAGGATGCCATTCGTGGGTGCAGACTGGACAGCAGACAGCAATGGCTGGATCCGGACCTGCCGGAGGCAGGTAGGAGCCGGTCTGCCAAGACTTCGTGGGGGAGGGGGATTGCTCCATTCTGCCACAGACTCCGGGGGGCTGAATTCACTGGAATTAGGCCTCAGCCTCACTGGAGTCCGTGGAAGAATTCTCTGCCATCCCTAGATGGAAGAAAGGTAGGGTATAAATGTAATAAAAAAATAAATAAATGGGCCAGATATAAATATAATAAATGAATTAATTTGTTTTTAAGAAGACATTCTCCTTGACTTACCTGCTTCTGAAAAATGTATCAGCTGTCTTTTGTCTGTTCTTTTTTCTATTATTTTCTATTGGGTTTTTATTCATTGGCCTTAATGTTTTAGGGCGCAAAAACACATGGTGTGTTTTCTTTTAAACGGAAGGTGGAATACAAATAAAACAAGCAAGCAAAGAAATAAGGAGGAAAGCACTCTTTTTTCCCCTTTGGCACAGATCAAGTGCAAGTGCATGAGGATTATCACGTGGAGTAGACATTTATCTCTCTAAACTTTTCATTGCCATTTCCAGACACTGCTGGGTCAGTTAGAGTGCAGAGAGGACAAACTATTTCAGCTGAATTGAGCTCCACAGCAGAAACACAAGGAGGATTCTGTTTGGAAGCCTTGCATTTTATAACAATGTCTATGCGGACAGATAAGATGGAGTAAAGCAGTGTTTATTTATTTGTAATGCTGATATTATATACAGAAAACATACATCTAAAACAAAAAATAGTCCTGAAGCAGTATCCGGCTCTGTCATTCCATTAGCATAAATGACGTTGCGCTAGTGGAAACTAGGCTCTGAACTATGTGCGAGACGAGAATCCAACTAACGTTA
Organism: Heloderma suspectum; assembly: GCF_057233095.1. NCBI lineage: Eukaryota > Metazoa > Chordata > Lepidosauria > Squamata > Helodermatidae > Heloderma > Heloderma suspectum. The sequence goes on from NC_139459.1 coordinate 32,665,612, forward strand.
CATTTGTACAAGTGCTGTTTCACAAGTGGTTGTGCACTGAATGGTGCATCACAGTTGCACAACCGGTTGCACATTACTTTTGTGCGGCTACTTGTGCAACTGATTTCAGGGGTGCGTGTGGGTTGCAGGGAGTATAAGGCAAGGGGAAGTCCCAATGCATGAGCAGAAGTCTACTCACAAGTCACTGGATTTAAACCTATATCATCATCATCATCATCGTAGTACCATCTATCTATTTTGTGCTTTACAAAGAACAGGGTTGAAAGTAGGGACATATGGATTGTTTACCATCTGTGTTTTGTGGATTGCCAGGCACCTTTCTTTCCATTGCCCATCAACATAATCAGATTTTTTGTTTTGTTTCTGAATCTACTCAAATTTGCATGTGCAAAAATGTACAAATTTTCCCCAACAGTACATTTTCATGCTTTAGCCTTTGGGGGAAATGTGTATTTTTGGCCAGGTTTTTCCTACGGTGTGAAATTTGCTCAAAATCTGGCAAAGTTAGAAAGCCAGTGTGCAAGTCTGCAGAATCCACCCGATAGGGGAAAAGCCAGTCCGCTGTGGAATCCATGGGTCAGATTCATGAGAAAACAACCTCATTTGGTTCCGTTGCGGATTTCTCCTACATCCCTAGTTGATAGGTTCCTGTCCCAAGGAGCTAAGAATCTAAAAACAGACTTAGATGAAATCATAGGGAGGCAAAGCTAAAACCTCAGTTCATATTGCAAACCACTGTTGGCTAATATATTGTCTGCATTTGAAGAGAAAAATAACATTGGGCATTGGGCAATAATGTCAGCCAAGGTTAAACACTTTTTAAAATCCTATTGATTTCCAAGGGAGCCCTGTAAGTATGCTAAAGTTTGTTATTGAACTGGATGCTTACTGGATGGCTTTAAAAGGGGGTTAGACAGATTCCTGGAGTAAAATGCCATCAATCGCTACTAGTCTTGATGGCTATGTTCTACCTCTAATACCAGAGGCAGTGAGCCTATGTATCCCAGTTGCTGGGGAACATGGGTGGGAAGGTGCTTTTGTGCTTGTGTCCTGCTTACAGGTTCCTGGTTAACAGCTGGTTGGCTGCTGTGTGAACAGAATGCTGGACTAGATGGACCCTCTTTCTGATCCAGCAGGGCTCTTCTTATGTTCTTATGTTCTTTTCTTAACAATGGCCAGGAAGATATTTCTGGGAACTCACAAGCAGGGCATGAAATCAGCAACTCTCCCTGCCGTTCATCCCCAGAATCTGATCATCACAGGTATATTGCTGCCTTTGTACATGAAAGTTCCATTAAGCTATCATGGCTAAGCAGAATAAATAAATAAATAAGAAAAATACACCAAAGGATTTGCTTTCCATAGAATGCTCAAATTTCAAAAGCTGTGCTTTTCCTAATGTCTTCATTTCTAACTCCTGAATGAATGAATGAAAGTTGAAATGATCAGCAGTTTTCTTAGGGTGTGTCCTGATTATCATCCCCATGTATTCTGTTTCACCCCACCCACCCTCACTGCCTTCTCCCTTCGGGTTTTCGCAACTGAGGTACTTCCAGATGAACGGGTCCAGTAGGCTTGTCAGAGAAATCCATTTGGGTGATGGCGTTTGATGTGTTTTCCTAGGCTTGGCTACTCCAGATTTAATTTTGGTTCCCACTGTGATATCCAACTTGATCTGCAGCCAGTCAGGAGATTTTGTGGATTTTCAGGGAATTTTGCACATTTGGGGGTGAAGGTTCTGCAATTTGTGCAAATTCCTGAGTAATTTTAGGGATGCCGGAGAAATTTGTGGTGGACTAGGGATGGCCGTGAATTTCTCCACGAATCTTGGGGAGGCCGAATGCCAATGCATTCAGCCCCCCGAAATTGTTGGTGAAATTCTCCGCCCCCCCGCCCCCCCCAGGATGGGACTTACCTCTCTCGAATGTCCCTCTCGGCAGTGGGTCCCGGCGGTGTTTCAGCGGCGTTTTGGCGCCGCCGCCATTACAAAATAAAGTAAAAAAAACCACCCGTGATAGGCTACGTAACGATTTACGTAGCCTATCACGGCTGACTTTGGAAATCTAGCCATGATAGGCTACGTTAATCGTTACGTAGCCTATCACGGGTGTTTTGTTTTTTTTTTTTAACATTTTCTTTTGTATTTCGCGGCCGGGGAGATGCGGCGCTTCTCCACGGCCTGAATTTCGGCCGGGCGAGGCGGGGCGCCTCCCCCCCAGCCTGAACTTCGGGGGGAGAACCGAAGCGCCTCCCCCCCACCGCGAAGCAAGCTGCGGGACCAGGTAAGTGACCTTCGCACATCACTATGGTGGACTAAAATGAGTTCGAATTTCTAAGAATCTGACCTGCACAGTCTGCTGCAGACTGGCCTCCTCAGGCCACATGGAGTCCATGGACTTTCAGAACTTTTTTGTTTTTACTTTCCCAAAATTTATGCAAATTTATTTCTAGCAAAATACTCATGGTTCTGCTAGACATATGCCATCCTGGAAAATATATGCAGGGAAAAGTTGAATGGAATGGTGGACAGTACACTAAATGTTAAAGGTAAAGGTGTCCCGAACCAGTCGTGTCCGACTCTAGGGTGTGGTGCTCATCTCCATTTCTAAGACGAAGAGCCAGCGCTGTCCGAAGACGCTTCCGTGATCATGTGGCCGGCATGACTCAACACCGAGGTGCACAGAGTGCTGTTACCTTTCCCGCCAAAGTGGTACCTTTTTATCTACTTGCAATTTCTTGCTTTCGAACTGCTAGGTTGGCAGGAGCTGGGACTGAAGACGGGAGCTCACTCCGTCACGCGGCACTTGGGCCTTCCGGTCTGCAGTTCAGCGTCTTAACCACTAAGCCACCGCGGCCCCTACACTAAATGTTACCTACTAACATAAAATACGTAAATTGTTGTGAACCCACTTAGGGAATTATTTGCATATTTTTCTGCAGAAAAAAAATCAAATCCATCTTTGAATGGATGCTGAAATAAATAATAGTACACAATCCACGAAACACACACAGGATGGATTTCATAAAATCTGGACATCCCTAAGCAATCTGTGCAATTTTGGGCAAATTTCTGCAAATTTGCCCATAATTTGCACAGTTGCTCAGAAATTTGCACAAATTGCAGAACCTTCTTCCCCAAAATGCACAAAAAATTCCCAGAGTTCGGCAAACAGCTCACAGCTTGGCTTGCAGATGTGAAGCGAGTTGTAAACACTGCAGAACTCCATCAAGTGAAAAAAGAATTAGATTTCCAAGCGATGGACATCCCTAGGCCCTACTGTTCCCAGGCAGAAGGCATTGTGCAGCTATTTTGGATTTCCTGTAGTAAGAACAAAGATGGAAGAAGTGGTGGGAGAACACCGGAAGCTCATGCAAGGACGATACATTGTCTGCGTTGCCAAGGGGCATCATATCTTTTTAGGATTCAGAATACAATGAAGACATTCATGGCTAAAGGCTAGGGATGTCAGAGAATTCTGCCATGGATTGAGGCCAAATGCCAGTGCATTTGGCCCCCCGAAATCCATGGCGGAATGAAGCCCCCACCCCGCGAAAGGTGAGTGAAACGGGACACCTACCTGCTGCCGTTCGCGCTGGTTTGTGAATTGTAGCCACGTCCACGGCCGCCATTCGCTTCTTCATTATAGCCGTGCTAGGCTACGTAAATACTTACATAGCCTATCACGGCTAATGCAGGGACGCCATTTGCGTCCCTGTGGAAGCCGTGATAGGTTGCATAAGTATTTACGTAGCCTACCACAGCAAAAAAAAAGGGAATGCAAATGGCGGCTACGGCGGCCGCCATTTGCGTTCTCTTTTTTTTTTGGCCGTGATAGGCTATTTAAATATTTACGTAGCCTATTTGTCAGGGTGGACACTGAGCCCATAGAATCCCAGAGTAGTTCTGATGCTGAGGAAGAGCAGTCGCTCCTTCGGGAGAGGAGCGCGCTCCTTTTTTCCCAGGACCAACAGCTGACGGAGATTCCTCCCACCCACATTCCTAGTTTAGAAAGCAGTCCAGGGAGTGACTCAGCACAGATACAGACTGGGGGGGATGCGCGGCGCAGATGCAGAGAGTGGCGCCAAATGGTTCACGCTCAAAGAACGGTTGCACCCAGAAGATCAAAGGGAAAAGGGGAGGGATTCTCCCTAGTCCTTATATTCAGGGGTCTGCCAGTAATTGCCTTTCAAACGGGGACCAACTGTTCCAACTTAGGGCATAGGGATGCTGCTGCTCAGATCTAGTTGCTACCTGTAGAGTTGTAAGTTGTAAAAGAAGAAGAAAGCTTTGAAAAGAATCCCTTTGTCTGCGTCTGGACTTGGCTACTGGATTAGACTGAGAGAGCCCTCCAAGGAGCCCTTGACACTATTACGGCAAAAGAGAGGGGCGCAAATGGTGTAGTGGCTGCCATTTGTGCCCATCTCTTTTGCTGTAATAGGCTATGTAAATATTTACGTAGCCTATCACGGCCAAAAAAAAAAGGGAACGCAAATGGCGGCCGCCATAGCCGCTGCTATTTGCGTTCACTGTTTTTTTTTCTTTTGCCGTGATAGGCTGCATAAGTATTTACGTAGCCTATCACGGCAAAATACAGGGATGCAAATGGCTGCCCATTTGCGTCCCTGTGCAGGCTGCCCAGCGGCCGGATGTCTGGCTGCGGGTGGCCCTGGCTGGCGGCTCCACGGAATCGCTGCGGAGTGGAGCCGGCCGGAGAGAATTTCGAGGGGAGGGACAGAGTGCCCCCCCCACCGAGAATGTAACCCTTCGAAAAGGTAAGTGACTTTCGTACATCCCTACAAAGGCTACAGATTTTATTACGGAAGATAATACAAACACAGCAGAAAAACAGAACACTCTAGAGCCAGATCATAAGCTTACATCCCTCCAGTTGCCAGGGACCCCATCAAAATATGACAATAGATGTCACCCCAATACTGGCCTCTCCTTATACAGCACCTTTCCAGTTCTGCCTGCATTGAAATCCCCATCCTGGTAGTGTCTCAGGGATTCATATATACTATTATGCTCCTCCTTATTCTGGAGCTCTAGTGAGTGGGATCACAGCCAACCTAGATATGACGATCACAGCTACTCTCACAACAAGTAGCTAACCCTTGAGATCTCGCCAAAGGCTTATCTACTAGCCTCTCAAGCTGTACAGTCTCAAACAGATAATTCGTCCTGGGAACAAGAAGTTTAGCTAACCACTAAAAGCAACAGGCCCCAAAGTCTAGACATGAAAAGGAACAATTTGTTGTATACCACTAACTCCTTGAAATAACAATTGTCTTCTGTGCTTCCACTACAGCCGCCCAACTCCACTAAACTTCCACGAATGAGTCAGGGTGGTTGTATGATAAAAGCCTTATTTGGAAGCACCCTTGCTATTTTAACCATATTTATAAAAATAAATTGTACAATTCCGACAACAGACGAACACTCTGATCCAACAGTCAGAGCTAGTGATGAATGTATCATCATAGACTCTACTCAGACTCAGTTCAGTGTGAATGAATTTTCTCAGTAAAAATGTTCCCCAGAGCTTCCCCCATATTAAGTCCACAGGAAGGTCTGATTTGGCCCCCACAACTGACGCCTCTTCCTTAAAACCTGAAATCATATGCTTTATTCATTTCTGGGGGGTGGGAACCTCCTGTGAATACAGATTGTTGGAACTGTGTTCTGAAACATACTTCATCCTAATTTTTGTGACATTTCTGTCAGAATATGGCATTACCAATTCACAACAGTGATAGGGTATCTCTGTTCAAATAAAAGCATTATTGAAATCTCAAATAATGCTGCCAGTTATGGGATTTCTAGCATAACCCCCCCCCCCCCAGCTTAGAAATGAATGAAAACCTTCCCTAACATGATTATATTTGTAGGGGCAATTGTCAGGCAACAGGCAAGCTAATGATGGATTTCTTTATAACTATCAGTTAGAGTTCAGTTTAAACCAACTATAAATATTACTGAATTGTTTCATTTCATTTTTTGGGTACGCCTATTATTGTTTTTGGCCTTTCATTGATTGCTTTCATGTTACCAGAAACATCTTGAGTCTGTAGCCTGTAATTCTGAGTGTCCTCTCAAAACCTTACTATCTACTAGATTTAAAAGCAGACAAACAAACAAAAAACACTGTTCCCTAATTCATTTGGCACTAAAATCCACTGTGCACGTCTGAAGGTCACAAATGGGAGGTGATACTCTTCTAAACAAAACAAACCCAAACCAACAAGACAGCTTTGCAAAATTTGGCATGAGTGATCATCTGCTCTGGCTGTGTAGTCTGTTGGTTAACACAGGGCTGCTCACACTACCTATGTGTAACTCTGCTTAACATAATGTCCCACGTTTTTACCATATGCGAGGGAATGATTCAAGTTATATAACTTGTATAGTACAAATAGCTAATACTTTGGAAGACAGAAATAAAATTCAAAGTGATCTTGATAGACTGGAGAGCTGGGCAGAAAACAACAGAATGACATTTAATAGGGATACATGCCAAGTTCTGCACTTAGGAAAAAGAAACCAAATGCACAGTTACAAGATGAGGGATAGTTGGCTCAACAACACTACAAGCGAGAATGATCTTGGAATTGTTGTAGATCACAAGCTGAATTTGAGCCAACAATGTGATGTGGCTGCAACAAAGGCAAATGCTATTTTGGATGCATTAATAGAAGTATAGCTTCCAAATCATGTGAAATACTAGTTCCCCTCTACCCAGCACTAGTTAGGCCTCATCTGGAATACTGCGTCCAGTTCTGGGCGCCACACTTTAAGAAGGATGCAGAAAAACTGGGGAGGGTTCACTGGAGGCCATAGAAGATGATCAGGGGACTGGAAACAGAGCCCTATGAAGAGAGGCTGAAAGAACTGGGTGTGTTTAGCCTTGAGAAGAGAAGACTGGGGGGAAATATGATAGCACTCTTCAAGTACTTGAAAGGTTGTCACAGAGAGGAAGGCCAGGATCTCTTCTTGAACATCCCAGAGTGCAGGACACAGAATAATGGGCTCAAGTGACAGGAGCCAGATTCCGGCTGAACATCAGGAAAAACCTCCTGACTGTTAGAGCAATACGACAATGGAACCAGTTACCTAGGGAGGTGCTGGGCTCTCCCACACTGGAGGTGTTCAAGACGAGGCTGCACAGCCATCTGTCAGGGATGCTCTGACTTGGATTCCTGCATTGAGCAGGGGGTTGGACTCGATGGCCTTGCAGGCCCCTTCCAGCCTGACTTTTCTATGATTCTATGAAATGTGGACAACATCCTTGCTTATTGCTTTTCATCACCTATTCCAGGGATGGGGAACATGTGGCCCTCCAGATGTTATTAGATTTCAACTTCCATCATCACTCACCTTTGGCTATGCCAGCTAGGGCTGATGGGAGTTGCAGTCCACCAACATCTTGAGGACCACTCCTATGCCACCCCTGATCTATCTGAAGGCAAATACAGTCTGAAGGGCAGAAATAAAGGGGCCTGAAGGCTGTGGAAAAGCTTTTCTACACAAGGCTGTTATTTAATCAGTTGTTAATCCGCTACATCTACTTCCAGTTTTGTCGCAGAATTGGATGCGAGCACTATACAAGGAACATTTCCTTTTCTGGGTTCCTGCTACATAACTTCTAACTGGCACTGCGGAACAGCAGAACAGAGCAAATACACAAGTGAAAAAGCAGTTTCTTTCAGTTTCACAATTAAATGCCACATTTTCCCTGCTCTCAAAAAACAAACAAACAAACAAACAAACAAAAAACCCCTCCCTGAAAGTGCTCTTTAGACACAGAAGCAAAACTGGAGGGTCATGTCGTTGTCTAAAGAACCTGTAAACAACCATAAGTAGGGAATGACGAGTAGACGAGAAATGCCTTGTGTAGAAAAGCCCAAAGTCAACACTTAAAAGGCTCATTAAACTAAAAAGGAGCTAAAATTAAAATATAAGTATGACAGTAAAGATCCTCCCACCCCAGTTAGCTAGAGGGGACATAGGTCAGTGGTAGAGCAGCTGCTTTGCAGGCAGAAGGTCCCAGGTTCAGTCCCCAGTATCTCCAGGTAGCATTGGAAAAATTCCTACCTGAAACCCTGCAGAGCCACTGCCAGTCAGTGTTAATAGTCTTGGACTAGATGGACCAATGCTCTGATCCAGTATAAGGCAGCTTCCTATGTTTCTAAGTGCTCTTTGAAATTTCCAGTAGTTGCAACCAACTTCAGAGTTAATATCTTATGGGTCTGCAACAATGTGTATCTTGTTGGCAGTTTATTATGGACTCAGGAGAGAAAATTAGAAACAGTGAGGATAGGGAGAAGAACACATGCAAAACTGCTCCAATTGGCCCCACATACTTAGATTTGGCGGGTGGCTACTTGTGATCAGGCCTTTTCTGGGATGGCCCCCAAACTGTGGAATACCTTTCCTAGAAAGGTCCACCTGCCTGGAGCCTACTTTGAGAACTTCACAATCCCAAGCAAATACTTTTATTCCACTAGGCCTTTTAAAAGGCCTTTTAAAAGAATTTTCACTTCTGCTTCTTTTATTTTTAATGATATGTGTAATGCTGCATTTTTAAAATAGGCTTTCCCATGTTTTAACAGCTGGGATATTGATCTCTTCTTTTTCAATGAATTTAAATTATTGTTGCAGTTTTTAAAACTTGTAAAAGTTATTTTTCATGTATTTTACCATTGATTTTATTGTATTTGTTTTGGCTAAAGGCTGAGAGTGACTCATAAATTATTTATTATTATTAATAATAATAATAATAATAATAATAGCAGCAGCAACAACAAGACATTCCTGTTGGAAGAAGGAGTAGGGAGGCAATGTTTGATCATTTCTCTTTTCCTCTGCAGCCCCCTGAAAATCTGCTCTAGAGGATTGGGGGACCCCCTGGAACAATGTGGGAGGTAGCGTGGGAGGCTTCAAGGAGAAGTTGCAGTCAGCAAAAATCATGTTCCCTTCCTCCAACAGGAGCCTCCATTGGATCATTTCTGAGAAAGGAAGGGGTCTTTCCATTTGCACAAAGGCAACTCTGGATCTAACCAGATTTTATTTTTTAATGCATTTAGGCATTTGGGATGTTTTTCTTAAAATGGAATGGTGGGCTTTCCTCCCTACGAATAAACCAAGAAATATAGTGGTAGAGTGCTAAATGATGAGATTTCTACATCATACCACCAAAAGAAAACAAAAACCAGCAGCTTCTCAGCAAAGCCTTCAGGCTAGATTTAGAATGACCTCAGGAATGTATTTTCAGCTGCTGCAACTCTTTTTTGTTTATTTGTTTAAATTTTATTATTTTGTTTGTATTGATTAGATGCTTTTAAATTCGGTTATTGTACGCTGCCTTGTGTATTTCATGGAAAGTCAGGATATAAATATGACAAATGACGATAGAAAGGTTTGGCTGAGATGTCTGCCAGCAAGGAGCATTGTCGGCAAAAAACTCACTCCTGTAGCTACCACCTTGATTCGCATTCTTTGCATTTCCTGGGAGCACCAGAGGCATTAATGGCCCTCTTTCCTTGCCCCACCCTTTTCTCTGTGATTGGTCCCAGTTTAAACAGTCCACCCTCTTAGAGCCCAAAGTCTCTGGGTCAAACTCCATACACAAATGCATGGAATAGTAGCCAAAAACTGTCTTTTTAACAAGGGAAACTGTTTTGGAAGATCAGGGGATGTGACTGGTGAAACAGTGGTGTGTATGTGTGTGTGTGTGTGTGTGTGTGTGTTGCAGGGGGTGTGGGGTGGGATGAGGTGTTTAACCATTTCCCCGAGTCCTGTATTCCTCTCCAAATCACTCCCTGAAGGGACTCCCCAGACATACAAACAGCGTTTTTAAATGTATTTGCAAGAGCAATTTGGAGTGGAAAAGCACTGAGTGTGGAAAGGGTTAAGTGCCACCTCCCCTATTCCCATTTCTCAGATTCCAATTATCTCATGCACCAGAAAAGCAGCATTTCCTGTTAAATATGGCAGCCTGGCTACTCTTAAAAAAGGTAAAGGTGTCCCCAACCAGTCGTGTCCGACTCTAGGGTGCGGTGCTCATCCCCGTTTCTAAGCCAAAGAGCCAGCGCTGTCCAAAGACGCTTCCGTGGTCATGTGGCCGGCATGACTGAACACCGAAGTGCACGGAACGCTGTTACCTTTCCCACCGAAGCGGTACCTATTTATCTACTTGCAATTTCTTGCTTTCGAACTGCTAGGTTGGCAGAAGCTGGGACTGAAGACGGGAGCTCACTCTGTCACACAGCACTCGGGTCTCGAACCGCTGACCTGCCGACCTTCCAGTCTGCAGTACAGCATCTTAACCACTAAGCCACTACTCTTACATGCTTTTTCATTTAATATGTAGTTTGGCCCTTTGTTCAACATCTTGTGTTCCGTTTCTGGATCTTGCTTTATGTTTGCCAGCCATTGCTGATATCCTGCCGTACTTCCTGCCCGTGCTTGCATCCCTTTCTGCTCATCTCATTATCTATCCATGGATCCCCCTTTCTTCTCTATCCCTGATCTTCTTTTTTCCAGATTCTGTCACCTTCTATAGGAGGCCCATACGTACAGCATGCACATGTGTAGATTCGCCTGTCCCATTTTCTTCCACGTTCATGGCCCATGAAAAAGTAGCTGATGTATGAAGCAATGAGAAGGAGCATGCCAGTTGGATCTGTTTATGGGGGGGCATCCATGGGGTTGAGGAGCAACTGGTGAAGGGGGATGAGGGGAGAGGGAGCTATGGAACCCTCTGAAGATAACTTCCCATGTGCATACTTTTCCAGGTGGATGCATCATGTCCATGCTCTAGATAGGACTCTAGATGCTGAGGTAACTTGGACTTCATCACCACAAAGGTCCTCTGAAATCCTTTATTTTTTTTCCCCTCATGTTGTTTTGCTCATCTTGCAATGCAGCAGGAGCCCTGCAGAAATGTTAATTAGTCACATCATTAAAAGTTTATGCTATACTCTACATGACAGAGGTCTACAAAGCCTGATATTGTCTGATCTTGAAGCTAAGCAGGGTCAGCCCTGGTTAGTACTTGGATGGGAGACTGCCTGGGAATCAGGCTTCCTGCACTGAGCAGGGGGTTGGACTCAATGGTCTTGTAGGCCGCTTCTAACCCTATGATTCTATGATTCTACCCCCCAAAAGTTAGAGCACATCCTTTATGTCTTACCTCTATGGCTATAAATAAAGGAAAAGGAAATTCTGTCACTTGAAAGGAGAAAAAGTTCTGAAGTTCTGATATATTCTTCCTCTCAGCTTTCATTGTGAAAAAAATGTAAATGAAAGATGCAGTAGTCTGTAGAAATGGCATGAAAGAACAAATTTTCATATCAAAGTGATTGCTAGTTGAAGTATTTTATCTTCTCTTTATTTCATCTGGCATACAGCATCAGAGGTATGACATCTTCCCATACAGAACCTTCAGGATGTGCTAGATTTTGTAGGCTTTGCTCACATTCCGTTACCCAACTCAGTGGAGCCCTGTCACAGAATAAAGAGAATCCATGTTTTACCACAGTCCACAACTCCTTGGAAAACTTCAGTGTGATCATGGTTGGCTCATGGAATAGGTGAGGGCTAGAGATAGCCAGCTTACTATATGGCTAATGGTTCATGCTCATGATGTGTGAATCCACCTGGTAAAAATGTGTGAGTTTCTGCTTTGTGGCAATGTAGCTTTATACAACAACATGCATGTGTATATACCTCTGGCTTTGACTAAGCTGAAAGTTAATCCGGAAAAGTTGGAGGTTACTGTGGATAGGGAAGCAGGTTGATCTGGATGGAGTGGTATGACCCGTTTGGGGTGGAATTGCATTCCCTCTAAAGGATCAAGTTCATAATTTGGGGTTTTTCCTGGACTCGGCGCTATCTGTAGAGGCTGGAGGTGCAGGTGTTGTTGTCTATAAATACCTTTGACCACCTTAGGCTGGTACACCAGCAATGACCCTATCTAGAGAAATCGGACCTTGGTACAGTTACCCATACACTAGTCACATCGAAGTTAGACTACTGTAATTCTCTGTGTGGCTGCCTTTGAAAATGGTGCAGCAACTACAACTTCAACCAGTCGGTGAGGCAGAAACCGACAACCTTCAAATGCCTCTTGAAAACATTTACACAGGCTTTCCCTGACCTGTAATGGACATGCATGTATACATGTATGTATACCACATCTTTCTATCAAGGAAATGATGCTCAAGATGGCTAACAATAATAATTATAACTAAAATTTAAAATAAAACTTAGTTATGACCATGGCACTGCTCTGTTTTATTGTAGTATTTTCTGTAATGTTTATTTATTATTTTATATTGTTTTTATATTGTATTATATATGCATTTTAGTGTGGATCACTTAGAGAGTTTACTACATTAAGCAATACAGAATTAGTATAAATAAATAAATAAATAAATAAATAGATAGATAAATAAATAAAATGTAGCCTCTGTAATTATCAGGTGATGCAGGCTGATTAAATTACAGGAATATATCTGTAGTATACACTACAGGGTAAGAGCAAAACTAGACAGGACAGGACAACCAATCATGTGTTTTCTTCATTCATCAATAAAGCTGGCCTGGCGGGTCTATTCTTCACAATGCTCCAGGGCTGCCCCAAAATGGAAACCCCAGTTCAGCATCAGCACCACTCAGAGGAAGTGAGCCAGGTTGAGATAAAATTGTTCAGGGCCATGGAACTAAAGTAAGATAGCAATGGTGGATTGGTTTCACTCGGCTTTCCCAATCTGGTGCCCTCCAAATGTTTTGTACTACCACACTCAGCATTCTTGACCATTGGATGCGCTGGCTGGGGCTGATGGGAATTGAAGTCTAAAACATCTGGAGGGCACTGGATTGGAGAACTCCAGTTTTCTCCTGCAGCTGGTTTGGCACTTGGGCATGTTATATCAGCCATTTCTTGTTCCCAATGTAGTCTGGGAGCTGCAATTCTGTGTGGGTGGCTTGGGACCTCTAACAGAGAATTCTCAGAACTTTTACCAAACTAAAAAACCCCAGGATTCTTTGTGGGAAGCCGTTACAGTCCAACCAGTGTAAAACCTTTATTGTGTCGAATCTACCTTGTGGAGATTATATATATATATATATATATATATATATATATATGTGTGTGTGTGTATATATATACACGCGCGCACACACACACACATACACACCCCCTAGATGAAAGAAGCTTGTGTTCACTCTTCTTCAAGGTTTTACGCCCATGGGCTGAATATTCTACAGCCGACTTTCCTAACCTAGTGTCCTCTGAATGGTTTCAACTACAATACCCATAATCCCCAGAAAGCATGATGGGAGTTTTTGACTAACACATCTGGATGGCACCAGGTTGGAGGAGGCTGTTCTACACTAACATAGCTCACACAGAAATAAGGAGAATTTTTTTCAAAAAGATCTAAATGAGTCTACTTAAAGAAGCAAAAGCAAGATTTATTACTGCAAAGCCATATTCTGACAACAAAATTAGACACAGTGACCATGCTGTTTATCTCAGTTAATGAAATAAGGTTCCATTAGTACTGATTAAGCTGACATTATTGACAAGCATCATTGTGATTGCAGAGCATTTAGCATTTCTCATTTATGAGCTATTACCATCACAAGGTGGAGGGCATGCTAGAGTTAAGCGAAAGATGGGAAGAGTTTCTGGACATCTCTACTGAAAGAAGCAAGTGAGATAGAGATGGCTGGATGGAAGCCAAATGGTTTCCCTCGGCTAAGCATCTGTCTTCATTAGTGACTACTGCTCACTCTCTCCAAAGTTTTACTGGAGTTGCTTAAGTATATTAATTTGAAGCACTCCAGTAAAATCAAAGAGACACTCAGCATGAGATCATGAACTTCTTAATCATTCAAAAGTCTAAAAGATGCGAGTGAAGGAAAAAGAGGTCGAGGACACAGGACCCTTACTTACTAAGCACTTACTTACTAAGGCACAATCCTATGCATGTTTAGACAGAACAAAGTCCTACAACTCCCAGCATGCCCCAGCCAGCCACTTTTTTCTGTCTAAATGTGCATAGGATTGTGCCCTAACTTACTTGTGTTACAAATGACACCAAAGCCTAATGTTGAGCTGAAACTGGAAACAAGTTTCAAAAAAAGTTTTCCACCCCTGTGAAACCTGACTCCTTGCTTGGCTGTTTTTTTGTTTTTTGTTTTTCACACCCTTGTGAAGAAAAGGTTCAAAGCTATTCTCAAAGGAGTGGTGTGAGAGGAAGAGAAAACACGTCCCCATTTCTGAGGCTGTGGGGCTAAGGATCCCATGCCTGACCTAATCTCTTGGCATTGAGTAGTTGGGACAGAACATGGATGGGAAGCTACATCCTAACGCCCATCCCATGGAAAGTAATAAACTGAATAGGATACATGAATGTAACAAAGTCATCTGAAAAACAAACAGAAAACCCATTGCACAGATGGGGAAGTGAAGCACAAGAGCAGAAGCTTTGGGCTCCTTCACACTGGGCTTTTATCCTGCAATTGAGATTGTTCCTTTACAGAAGTTTGTGGGCTCTTTACATGATGCAGTGACCCTTTCGTGACCCTCCTGCACTAAATGCCCTTTGTTCTGTTTTTAAATAGATCGGAGATAATGAACCACCAAATTGCCCCATTGTGTCCCGCTTCAGTTTCCTCTGTGAAAAGAGTTAAAGTGGCAAGAAAAGGAGCGAGATCAATGAAAGATAATGGAAGACTCAGATATGGGGAGAAGGAGGAGGGGAGGGAGGAAGCGTGTGTAAAGGGAGTCAGTGGTGATCCTGCATTTAAAACGGAAGCAGAAAGCTCCATTTTAAATGCAGGATTTTAGGCTGGTGTAGTGATGCCATTAATATCTGAACTGAGATTCCTTCCAGGTCTCTGCAATCCAACATGCTACCAGGGCAACATTCAGAAAAAAGGTGCATGGGAGATAGCATCCTGAATTGTAAACCACCTGTGATTACATTTAACATCTTGGGGGGCAGTACTATGGCAATGCTCATAAGGCTCCAGACTCAGAGACTTATGGGCATCCTATGCTGAGCAGGAGAAGCAGCGGAGGTGATCTCCACCTTGGCACTCCTGCCAGTCTGCATTTTGGCTAGACGGGCTTTTTTGCCTGTCTATCTGGGGCTCTGTGGAGCAGGAAGGAAGGAAGCTGGGAGGTCTGGGGACCTCCAGCTTTTCCTGGCTTCCCCAGTCCCCTCCCATCCCTGCCCACTGGCATGCCCCTTTAACCCCTCTCCGAGATCACCTTTGAGACATTGGTGAGATAGAAGCCTGTGGGGGGGGGAGGGGAGGGAGCACAGATTCCAGGATCCACAGTCAGATTGCTCTCACCAATCTCAGATCGAGGAATCCAAATTATCCTAAGCCCCCCACCTCACCCCAGATTCTGTCTAGGGGCCAAAGGATTGCTCCCTTAGAGACCTAGTTCTAGATTATTATGGCTGTTTCATCAATTCCTGCCCTGTTTCTTGTTTTGCATTATATTGTATTTTATTTTTGAAAATATTTATATTGTATTTTATATTTTTAAACTGTTTTAAAATGGGATTTTAGTCTTTTTAACTGCTTGTAATCTGCCCAGAGAACATTAGTTATTGGGAGGATTAGAAATCTACTCAATCAATAAATAATATATAACCAAGCAGCAAGGCACATTCTCTCTGGGATGCTCACTAGTATGACCAAGCATGCATGCACCCTTTGCTTTAAAAGTGGTGTGACTGTCCTTCATTGATAGCTTTACTCTGTGAAGAATAAAGGAGAAAATAATGAGAAGAAATATTCATACTACTTAAAAACACACGCACGCGCGCACACATGCACACACACACACACACACTTTAATGTGGCACAGAGTGGACTGCTGGATCTTGCTGAATATTGCTGAACATGTGCTATAAGCCCCAGGCAACATGTCGGCAGGGATATGCTTCTAAAGAAAAAAAAATGTACGCAGCTCCCTCTTTCCACCCAGCCTCCAGTGGAGGCTGGTGGCTCCGATGTCAGTGGGGTGATGAATCCTCTCCGGGTTTCAGTTAGAACCTGTCAGAACTCTAAAGGAGCTATCCAAGGTGTGGAAGAACCTTGGATAACTCTTTTAGAGTTCTGACTGGTTCTAACTAAAACCCAGAGCAAATTCACCACCCCACTGACATCGGAGCCACCAGTCTCCACTACCAGACCCCACTATATAGTTTTTCACAGCCCCCCTCCCGCCAGAACTACAGGCACATGAATTCTTCATTTCTCACTTTGTGCTAAGAGGAATTGACAGGACAGGAGAGGCTTTCACCCCAGAGTTGGTTGGTGATAGAATCAGTCATGCTGACAAGAGATATTAGAAGTATTGATTTAACCACTGCAGTATCATTCAAGTGCAGCACAACACAGTTATTGTAGACTGTATTCAATCTGAAGTTGCTTGATCCACCCACTCACAGCTGCCCCTCCAGTCTTTTGTTGTGGTAAATGTTTTATACAATCAACACCAGTGTTCTGTCCCTGGTGGTGGTCTGATTCAGATATGTGTGTGTGTTGGGTGTGGTGGCTCTAGACAATAGTTTATTTTCCAGTAAGGCAAAGCAAGGCTCAAGTTCCAGGCTAAGCAAAGCACCATGGATAGCTCCATGTAGAACCAAGGGGTTCTCCACATGGAGCTTTTGTCCTGCTATTGAGATTGGTTACTCATGGAACTTTGTGGGTCCTTAACGTGACTTCGTCAACCTCCAGGGCATCTTCTGCACTAAATGACCTTTATCCCATTTTTTTTTAAAGATCGCAGATAACGAGCTATCAAATTATGGCAGGTTGAGTTCCCTCATGAAAAGAGGAAATCCTGAATAAGAGGACCTAGACCACAGCACCACCTAGTGGCTGTATAATGAAACATATAGAAGATGCAGATAAGGGGGGAAAGGGCGAGGAGGGAAGGACGTGTAAAGAGAACACATTGTGATCCTGCATTTAAAATGGAAGCAGAAAGCCCTGATAAACTTGTGGGATTTGAGCCTGGTATAGAAATGCTCTAAGACAAGGGACTCATAAAAAACAGGTTCAAATTTTGTTTCAGCAGCTGACAACCCAGACTGGTCCTACATAAACCTTCAGTTCAGTTTGAGTAGTTATCTCCACCTCCACTGGAGATAGCCTCTTCCAGTTAAAAGGGCCTTGCCTAGGGATGTCGGAGAATTTCTCCACGAATCTCCAGGAGGCTGAATGCCAACGCATTTGGCCTCCCGAAATTGGTGGAGAAACGGTCCACCACCACCCCCGCCACCCCCCCGGGATGGGACTTACCTTGCGTGATTGTCCCTCCCGCTGG
Organism: Heloderma suspectum; assembly: GCF_057233095.1. Classification (NCBI taxonomy): domain Eukaryota; kingdom Metazoa; phylum Chordata; class Lepidosauria; order Squamata; family Helodermatidae; genus Heloderma; species Heloderma suspectum. The sequence continues at coordinate 32,682,972 of NC_139459.1, forward strand.
TGGCTCCCTGGCGCCGCCACCATTTCCCAGTAAAAAAACAAACAAAAAAACCAAACGTGATAGGCTACGTAAAGATTTATGTAGCCTATCCCGGCTAGATTTTCCAAAAAAACCCTGATAGGCTACGTAAATCCTATCCTACGTAGCCTACGTAAATCCTACGTAGCCTATCATGGCTGACTTTGGGGGAAAAAAAAAAAAAGCACGTACACAAATGGTGGCGCACATGGGCACCGCCATTTGCGTTCCTTATTTGGGCACGTGTAGTCTATGTAAACATTTACGTAGACTATGGTGAAAATAAGGGCAACGCAAATAGCCAACCATTTTGCTTTCCTGTGGGGACATGTCCCCACAGGCCATGACCAGTCATGCTGGTCATTCCAAAACAAAAGGAATGTTGCCATGAAGAACCCTGATGGTGGGCCTTCTCTGTAGTGGCACCCACCCTCTGGAAAACCTTCCGCTGTAGTGTTCAGAAGGAAGAAAATGTGGCATCTTTCAGGCGCCTCCTAAAAACACATCTTTTCACCCAGGCTTTCCCTGGGCTGTAACTGCTGTTGGGTTTTACTTTAGTCTTATATTATGTTTTTTCATGCTGTATTTTATTGTTTTAATTGTTGTGAACTGCCCAGAGAGCCTCAGCTGTTGAGCGGTATATAAATGTAATAAATGAATAAATGAATTACCTTGGCTTGGGTGGACCTTTATAAAGTAATATTTATTCTTCTGGTGATGAAGATGATTATCACCACCTTGCTTCCCTCTTTGTCTTCCCCATCATCAAAATATCGATGGTGCAGGCTCCTTGCCAGCAGGGATCCATCCTTTTTGCTTGTCTTTGCTTAAGTTGAGCACCATGTGCAGTGATGGTGTCATATTAATAACAATTTAGAAATGCATCCATCAGAATAGCATTGTCTTTCCCATAGATACTCTGGGATGTCCTGGGACTTCCCATAGATGTTCTTGCTGGTAGACAAACAAGGACCAACTCACCTCAATTGGCTGTTACCAATGCTACTCTGCAATGTCATGCTTGACATCCATACGAATTACAGCAAACGTAGGCTATAATTCAGGAGCTCCTTTCTGTGAGCAGAAGGCATGTCCACAGGTGAAAGACCCCCCATTTCTGTCGATTACCCCTTTTCCTGCACCCCATGGTTCATCCCATACTGTTTTGGAGGTTCCCCAACCCTTCAGGAGTAGCTTCAGAGGACACAAGGACATGAGTAAGAAAAAAGTAAAATGCTGGCAAACAAATTGTCTATTAGGGAGGCAGGAAAGCTCTGTTTTGGGCCTGGGGCAGTGGGGACAGAGGAACAGCCCTATGCTTTGAAATGGTTCAGAGACTGGAGCAGGACCTGTCTTATAGTGGGACAGCCAATGTTATGTTCTGATTTGCCTTTATTGATTAAACTGGAAATAGTCTTCAAAGTCAAACCAGGTTTCATTCCAAGCCTAAAAGAACTGTGTACTGTAACCCAATTTAGCCTTCTCCTAGCTCTGCTGGCTAGGACTGAGTGACACTGGTTCGGCACTGCAAATGATTGTTTAAGGGTCAGCTTGATTTCCAAATAGCCAGATGGAGGAGGGAAAGGACAAAGGCTCTACCCGGAACTAGAGCTGAATGTGGCTGGAGGGTCAACATTTGGCCACCATTGACTTATATCAACTTCCCAAACATGGGGATAATTTTAAATATTTCCTCCCTGCCTTTGCTGGAAGACTGCAGTGGCAAGAGCGCCTTGCTATCCTTGGTGGATTGTACCTTTCCCATACAAGACAGAGGACTTCTTCACCACTGTGGCCTTCTACAAGGAGTGGAAATATTTAAATCACTTCCTCCCAACTTTACAAGATTTATGTAGTGCAATGCTATAAATGTTTACTTGGAAGTAAGCCACATTGAATTCAGTGACGCTTTACTCCCAAGAAAGTGTTATAGGACTGCAGCCTTAGAGGCACATAGCATGGAGAGGTTTGGTGGTGGCAGCTCTAGCTACCACTACTTTGCCTTGTCTGAGTAATCATTTCCAGTGAAGACCAGGGAGGAGAGATGTGCTACAACAATACTAGGACTTCATGCAGAAGATCTAGGGATGGCGGAGAATTCCACCCCATATTTCAGTGAGGCCGAATGCACTGGCATTCAGCTAGGGATGTACGAAAGTCACTTACCTTTTGACGAAATGTGATTCGAGGTGGGGGGAGGCGCCCTGTCCCTCCCCCAAAAATTCTGGCCGGGGGGGAGGTGCCCCGTCCCTCCCCCCCAAAATTCCGGCCAGGGGGGAGGCGCCCCGTCCCTCCCCCCCCGAAATTCTGGCCCAGGGGAAGGCGCCCCGTCCCTCCCGCCACGAATCCTGGCCAGCCGGGTCTGCAAATGGCGGCGGCCATAGCCGCCGCAGTTTGTGTCCCTGCAGTCAGCCATGATAGGCTATGTAAATGTTTATGTAGCCTATCACGGCTGAGTAAAAAAACCTATCACGGTATTTATGTAGCCTATCACAGCTATTATGTAGCCGTACTATTTACGTAGCCTATCACGGTATTTTTTAAAAATCTAGCCGTGATAGGCTATGTAAATCTTTACGTAGCCTATCACATTTTTTTTTTTTAAACTGGAAGTGGCGGCGGCGGCAGCCAGTCGGAAGACTGGCCACCGGAGCTGCCGCCGCTGAACCACCACCAAACCGCCGCCAGAGCCGCCGCAGCCAGGGAGATTCACCCAAGGTAAGTCGCATCCCGGGGGGGGGCACAGACCATTTCGCCACCGATTTCGGGGGGCCGAATGCACTGGCATTCGGCCTCCCCGAGATTTGTGGTGAAATTCTCTGACATCCCTATATTCGGTCCCCCAAAACCCATGGCGGAATGGCCTCCCACACCCGCCACCTCGTGGAATAGCCCTGGAATGAAACTTACCTGGGGCTCCGGGGGCTCCGGCGGCAGCTCTGGCGGCGGCTCTGGCAGAGGCTCTGGCAGCGGCAGCAGCTGGTCTTTCAACCGGCTGCCAAGGCCGCCATTTGCATCCTGCTCTTTGCTGTGATAGGCTACGGAAGTATTAACGTAGCCTATCACGGCAAGCTAACCCCCCCCCACAGCATATGCAAATGGCGGCAGCTACAGCAGCCGCCATTTGCGTTCCCTTTTTTTCGCTGTTTTAGCCTATGTAAATATTTATGTAAGCTATTACAGGAAAAAAAGGGGAACGCAAATAGTGTAGTGGGCGCTATTTGCATTCCTTTCCCCCCTCCCCCGCCATAATAGCTTACGTAAATATTTATGTAGGCTAAAATGGTGGGGGGGGAGGAACGCAAATGGCGCCCACTATGCTATTTGCATTCTCCTTTTTTCACCGTAATAGCTTACGTAAATATTTACGTAGGCTAAAACAGCGGAAAAAAGGGAATGCAAATGGCGGCCGCCGTAGCCACCGCCATTTGCGTACGCTGTTTTGTTTTGTTGTTGTTGTTGTTGTTGTTGTTTTGCTTGCCGGATGTCTGGCTGCAGGCGGCCCCGGCCGGTGGCTCCGCGGAATCTCCGCAAAGTGGAGCCGGATGGATTAGGATTTCGGGGGGAGGTGCGGAGTGCCTCCCCCCCACCGTGAATCACCCCATCGGAAAGGTAAGTGACTTTCGTACATCCCTAAGAAGATCCCAGCTTCAACCTCCAGTTAAAAGACTGGGGATCTTTGCCTGAGACTTTAGACCAGGGGTGCAGACCTAAGGGCCAAATCTGGGTTCCTCAGGTGGCTACCTCCCCTTCCCCCAGCCACCAATAATTTAATGGCTTACCAGTTTTTTTGTGAAGTTTTTCCCCATCCAAAAAGACTGAAAAACTTAATTACTGGCAGTAACAACCTTAAGCTCAAATATGCTGGTATTTTTGGCCCCACCTCTTTTGCCTTCAGTTCCACCCACTGCTGGAATGTGGCCCCCACAACCTTCTCTGAAATGGAATTTGGTCCTCAGGCTGAAAGAGGTTAACACCCCTTCTTTAGATCTATTCTATGATTTGAAGGACGTTTTTGTTGCATTGCTGCAGACTTCACCAACCTGGTGCTCTCCAGAAGTTTTGGACTTCAACTCCCATCAACACAGCAGTAGTCCAAAACATCTGGAGGGCACCACATTGGCAAAGGCTGTATTACTGAGATGACACAAGGTAGGATCAATATACGCAGCAAGTTCACAATTGGGGGGAGAGGTGTAGCTCAGTGGTAGAGCACATCTCTTGTGTGCAGAAGGTCCCTTATGTCAAACAGGGATATGCACAAATGACTCTCCTAACCATGCTGTATATTCCCTTTGATCAGCAGATGTTTAGACATATGGAAGGGCATGCAAACCAAATGGTCATGTCTCCAAGCCATCTCAACATGTCTCTCATAGGACCATCTTCAGCAAGTGTAAACTGTAAGAGAGCTTCTTTTACTTCAGCGGAGCTCTTTCTTTCTTTCTTTCTTTCTTTCTCTCTCTCTCTCTCTCTCTCTCTCTCTCTCTCTCTCTCTCTCTCTTAAAGCAAGGCATTTGTCCTAATGATTCAAGTACTTAGGTGGGATTTAGAAGGGTTGCTATTAACAATATTGCCATCAGCAACAGCTGCAATCATCAAGCCAAACTGTACTGAAACAATTTTCCTGTGCGCAATGCTTAAAACACTCCAGAACATGGCTGTTTATGACTTCGGGAGCAAAATTATATAGATGTGTTTGGAGGTCTGCGTCATCTGCCTAAAACCTACAAGATGCTATGCTTGCTCATGTGCTGTTGTGTTCCTCCTTTCGTGTAGATTTGCAGAAAGAGTTAATTACCCCACTATTAGTTTCTCTCTCATTTGGGTGTTCATTTGATTTGTATGCATCTTTCCTTCTTGTCAATCACGGTAAATGGGTGACAGCAAAGTTTGCCAGATTTTTGACTGCTGCCACTAAAATAAGTTCTGCTATAGTGCCCTGAATCTTTGCTTTATTTTATTTTTAATTTTAGTTGGATAGTTCTATTTGCTTAGTAGTGCTTTATATTTAATGTCTTTTGTGGTTGGTATGAATTCTATAATTTTTATTTTGATAATTTTATCTTTTCTGTTTTGTTTTTTGCGTGATGTCTCAATTGCAATGGCTTGAGGCGCAAATACAATTTTCTGTTCTATTCTATTCTATTCTATTCTATTCTATTCAAGTTGATACAGAGCAATACAATCAGACAGGCCCAGAGAGATACAATCTAGAAAAATTATTCATCATTGTATTTTCATTTTTAAAAACAAACACATCATTTGCCCCACTCTCCACTTGCTATTTTGTCATACCATCAGTAACAGTCTTGTAAGAAAAAAGAAAATCAGAGAAGTATTAACTTAATGCCATTTCAGTGGCAAAACACGCAATCTCAATAAACATCTGTTTTCCAATTTCCTGTTCTTGGCAGACCTGTGTGACCTCAATCGAAATCTCACTGCTGGGTGGTAAACAAGCAGGAGATAAAGCAAGCAATCAAGCAAAGATGCAACAACAAAAATCTATTACTGCTTCTTTTTGTGTGATTGTATTCCAGTTGCTGATATAAGATCCAAACTACATGTTATGCTAACTTTTTTCTTTACTCTAGTATAATTGCATACAGTCGCAATTTGGATTGGGACCACCGCATCCCGGGAAGTTAGGATTAAACCTTCTCCCACTGTCACTTGCTTCCTGAAATGCTCTAGTGATGCCAATGGAGACTCTTTTCTTTTGTTAATTTTGGGAAGCAAACCAGGGGGAGGTTTAATCCTCCCCTCCCAGCGTGCAGCAATCTTGATCCAAATCTTGGCCACGTCTGCTTACACTAGAATAAAGAAAACGCTAACCCTCAGCTAGGGATGCTGGAGAAATTTGGGGACAGATGAAAATGCGCTCGGATGACTTCAACAATCTGCTGCAGACCTGCCTCTTCTGGCCACATGTGGACTTTTGGATCTTTATTTTTACTTTCCTGAAATTTATGAAAATTTATTTGTATGAAATACGGAAGTTTCTGCTGAGACATACAGATGCCAGAATGAACAACACCGCATAATTCATGAGACACACACAGGCTGGATTTCACAAAATCTGAACATCCCTACCTTCAGCTACATGCTACAAAAGTAGCATAACTTGCAGTTTGGCTCTTAGTGGGTTGATCTGAGTGTTAAAAATCACACCCTGTGTCATGTGTCCTAACCACCATTGGGGATATAAGTATGTGATGACTGTCTTGCTTGTCCAGAGCAACCAGTGTGGTTGGCCTGGGCATTGGTGTGGTGTCTAGTACTCAAATTATGAGGGAAGAAGTGGGGTTAGGGTTAGGGTAATTTGGGGGTTGGGTAAAACAGGTGATCTGGAGGTCATATGGAATAATTGTCTAAAGGCGCATTCCTATGCATGTTTCGGAAGAAAAATGTCCTACAACTCCCAGCATGCCCCAGCCAGCATTGCTTTTTTCTGTCGAAACATGCATAGAATTGTTGGAGCCAATTACCTAGGGAGGTAGTGGGCTCTCCCACACTGGAGGCATTCAAGATGAAGCTGGACAGCCATCCGTCAGGGATGCTTTGATTTAGATTCCTGCATTGAGCAGGATGTTGGACTTGATGGCCTTGTAGGCCCCTTCCAACCCTACTATTCTATGATTCTATGTACCCTAAGAGGCATTCTAGCCTTTCCTCCTAGTACTCCAGCTGTTCTTCTTGTGCTGACATGGAACTACCATCAATGTCTGTCAGAGTGAATAATTGTCTTTTATTTGAAAAGATTTATCAATATGCCTGACCACCATTTGACTAAACTTTGCTACTTAGAACAGAAGAACAGGGATGCTTGGACCTCTTCCTGTTTTTAAAGGCTGGCTCTTTTTCTCTCTTTCATGGGTTTTCTTTTATTTCAGTGAGTCTACAGTTACTAGAGCTCTGTTCTTCTCACAGGATACTAATAAAGAAGTGGAAACCATTCGTGAAACAGGATTTAGCAGATGGTAGCATCTTTATAAGGGTGAGTGGTTTTTCTATCATTGTTTTAATTCTTTGACTCAGAGTGAAGGAAGGCATTCATGGAATTATGCTTCCAGACTATGTCTTCTGCATAACTGGATGGGAAGTATGTACATGTTCCCAGATTTCAGTGTCTTTGTATATGTGGGGGCCCACAAATAGAGGCTATCATTCATTATATATTCTTCTGTGAAAAGTATGGCAGTCCCAGGAAAAGATTTCTTGCACCTTTCTAGGGGAGAAATATCTGACAGAACATTCCCTAGGGAGGTAGTGGGCTGTCCCACACTGGAGGCATTCAAGATGAAGCTGGACAGCCATCTGTCAGGGATGCTTTGACTTAGATTCCTGCATTGAGCAGGGGGTTGGACTCAACGGCTTATAGGCCCCTTCCAACCCTACTATTATATGATTCTATGAACTTTGGTTCAGCAAAAGTGTAAACTCTTTGTAGATATGGATCCTTATGTAACTAATTGAGGAGCTTTATTTTCTGTGGCTGCTAAAAAGATTAGAGCAAAGGTCCTAAAACTGTTGCTGTAAGTTGTGCACATGATGAATTGATTTTTATTGGCTTGTTCAACTCCCCACAACCCTGTGACTGTGTCTCTTTTCTGGTATATTTTAAGAACCTGTGGTTTTATGCAATAAAATCACCTGTCTGACTGTCATTGTAGTGTGCGGGGGGGGGGGCAAGTTGGCTGCCCCATGAGTCCCAAGTCAGAATGTAATAACTTTTAAAATTGCCTTTTATTTGTCAAATGTTGACGCTCTCCACTAGGATGATAATCATAATCCTGCTTTTATTTCTCCTGTGCTTTTGTTGGGCACATATGCTAATTACTGTGCAGCGAGAGTCAATAAATAAATAAATAAAGGCTCTTCCAGCTATATATTGTGAGAGTAAAATCATCCAAAAAGTATGACAACATTACCTACTTCAGTTTCAAGGCCAGCAAATTCTTAAGATCTAAATTTTATTTATTTAAAAATATTTTTAGTTGCCTTTATTATTTATTTATTACATTTATTAATTACATTTACATCTCACTTTTTTTGCTGTTGCAAGGAACCCAAGGTCGCTTACATGGTCCTCCTCTGCCTCTGCATTTTATCCTCATAAAACCTGTGAGGTAGGTTAGGTTGAGAGTCAGTGACTGACCCAAAGTCACCCACTGAACTTCATAGCTGAGTGAGGGCTAGAACTCAGAACTCCTGAGTCCCAGTCCAACACTCCAACCAGTACACCACACTGGCTCTCCATACGGTGCGGAGGAATCTCATCAACCTTTGATTCTTAAATCTCATGGTATGAGGCCATTCATCTAATAGGCTGGGATGCTTTGACATCAGCACAACAGCCCCTTCACTAAACTCCATGTTGGGTATCATTAGCAAAGGAATTGAAACTAAAATGGCCAATATTGAAATGCCTTTAAACAAACCTATGCTTAGCGGAGGCTGGTGGCTCTGAGGTTGGTGGAGCTGCAAATCCATTCTGGGTTTCAGTCAGAACCAGCCAGAATGCTAAAGGAGCTATCCAAGGTGCTGAACATATTTTGGGAGATAAGGTTGAGCACCTTGGATAGCTCTTTAGAGTTCTGGCTGGGTCTGACTGAAACCCAGAATGGATCTTTAGCCCCACCAAAATTGGAGCCACCAACCTATGATGCAGCCACACTTGGAATATTGTGCACAGTTCTGGTTACCACACTTTAAAGTGGATGTTGTGGGGCTGGAAAAGCAGAAGAAAGGAGCAGCCAAAATGATCATGGGGTTGCAGCAACTCCCCTGTGAAGAACAGTTTACAATGTTTGTTTGGGGCATTTTAACTTGGAAAAAAGCAAGGGAAGGAGGGAGGGGACATGACAGTGGTGTATAAAATTATGCATGGTATGGAGAAAATAGATAGGGGGCCAGTTTTCTCCCTTTCTCATAATAATACTAGAACCTAGGGTTATCACTCAGTGAAGCAGAATAGTGGGAGATTCAGAACACATAAAACAAAATTCTTCGGGCAGCAATCATTAAACTATGGAATTCCCTACCAAAGCATGTATTGATGACTGCAAATTTGGATGGCTTTAAAGGGGCAATTAGACAAAGGTCTGGAAGATAAGTAAGGGAAGCCTTCTCTAGTCATGATGGCTGTTTATTACCTCTCGTATCAGAAGCACTATTCCTCTCAAAGCCAGTTGCTAGGGAACATGAGCGGAAGGGTGCTATTGTGCTCACGTCTTGCTCATGTGTGTCCCATAGGCATCTAGGGAGCCACATTGGGAACAGAATGGTGGACTAGATATTGTACTGCAGGAGTAGGCAACATGGGGCAGTATCCAACTGTGTCATTCCATTAGCACAAATGATGTTGTGCTAGCAGAGACTAGGTTCTAAACTATGCGCAAGAGAAGAATCCAACTAAAGTTACATTTGCGCATGTGTGGTCGTGCAAGCTGTTTTGCATTATGGTTGTGCAACACATTGTGCAACCTATCATGCAACTGCTTTGCACCCATTGTGCAACCAGTTGCGCAACTGGTTTGCACCTATTGTAAAACCCATTGTGCAACTGGTTGCACAACGGGTTGCACAATCGCTTGTGCAAGAATAATGGGCAACCACTTGAGCAATGGAAATATTCAGCAGAGCTCCATGAGCACTATTTGAGGTTGCAGAATGTCACCATTGGATACACCATTGGAGCCCACGGGCACCAATACACCTCTGGACACCTTTCTTGGTGTCTTCAAAGGTGCCCATCCCTCCCACTTAAAAAACAAACAAACAAACACACACATTTTCTTTCTGGCAGCTGGGATTGCTGTGAAATAGGTTTCTGTTGGTGCTGAAAACTGTGGGTTCAGAAGAGTTGTTCAGTATTTGGGGGATCAGCCCCCACCTCTGCCTTGTATTCAAGTCATTTGGTTATTAGTTTGATACCATGCCTCCTATGGCAGCCATTTTGTGGTGATGACCAGGACAGTTACTCAAATTGCCAGATGTGCCCATGGTCCAAAAAGGTTGCCTATCCCTGTTGTATTATACTGTATTCTTTTAGCTTTGTAATGCAGTCAGAGAATGTTTGTTACTGGGTGGATTTGAAATATAATAAATAAAAGTTAGATGGATGAATGGATGGATGGATGATAGATCTGATCTGGCGTGGTGCTTCTTATGTTCTGAAATTATCATATTTGAGTATATTCACATATAGGTTTATGACTGGCTGATAGTTCACAATTTCACTCTTGAACCTTTCTTTTTTCCAGTTCCCTGGTTCTAAATTTGTTGAGGCTTAAAGTTGCAATCCTCTTCTTTTTACCAGCACTGCTCCTGTGCCTTTGAATGTAGAAATTAAGCTAATAAAGCTTTTCCTGCATGTAGAAATTGAGCTGTTAAAAGCTTTTTCTAGCATAGGAATAATGTTAAGGGATTAAATCTCTGACACTTTATGCACTCAAAGAATGAGCTCTGCAACTTAGCACAATTGTACAGAATTGTTGCATTCCTCAGCCCCAGCATAAGATGCAGTCCTTACCTGGCATTTGCAGGTCCTTACCTGGCATTTGCCCCAACATCAAATTCACACTTATTCCTGAGCAAGCAATGCTGAAGTTAATGTCAACCAAGGCCATTTTGGCTGAAATTTGGTCTGTCTACAACATGCTGGTATCATGACTAAAGATTAAGAGTCACAATTCTGTTGAGATATGTGATGCGTACTATAAAATCCTTGTGTTTGTAATCTCGTGAAATGTAGCCCTACTTAACATGGTGGTCAAGACTTCTGGCACTGTCATAACACTCTTACATGACTTTACCAGATTAACAAATGATCTTCCAAGAAACTGAGCTGAATTACATAGTGATCTTGTAGAAAGGTAGAGTTTAGGTAAAACAACCCCAAACGAACAAAATATAATACTTCTTAGAATTCAGAATTACTGATGGCATTAAGGCATTATGGATTAGGGTGCTGTTGCGCTCATGCCCTTCTTGTGGGTCCCTGGTTGACAGCTGGTCGGCCACTGTATGAACAGAATGCTAAACTAGATGGACCCTTGGTCTGATCCAGCATGGCTCTTCTTATGTTCTTATGGATGTCGGAGAAATTTGCAACAGAATCAAATGAGTTCAGATTTGTGTGAAACTAACCTGTGGATATCGCAGCAGACCAGCTTTTCCCAAGTTGCATCGGACTTCTGGACTTTCTGGAATTTTTTGCAAATTTAGTTGTAGAAATTTTGGCTTAAATTTGAAATAACCCTATAGGCTAAAGCATGGAAATACACATTTTGGGGGGAAGTTGTACATTTTTGGGGGGGATTTCTGCATTTTCACAGGTGCAAATTTTTGGAAATTCAGGAAATTTGGAAAATCAAATTCTGTCAATGAGTAGATGATGGAATGAAAGTCACCTGATAATCAGCAAAATGCATACGTAATGGATTTTGCAAATCTGTACAATGCAGAGTACATCCTGAGAAACGCCAGGTTGGATGAATCACAGGTTGGAATTAAGATTGCTGGGAGAATTATCAACAACCTCAGATATGCAGACGATACCATCCTAATGGCAGAAACTGAAGAGGATCTAAAGAAACTCTTGTTGAGGGTGAAGGTGCAGAGTGCAAAAACTGGTTTGAACATTAAAAAAACTAAGATCATGGCATCTGGCCCCATCACTTCCTGGCATCTAGAAGGGGAAGAAATGGAAGCAGTGACAGATTTTATTTTCTTGGACTCCAAGATCACCGTAGACGGTGACTGTAGCCATGAAATTAAAAAACGCTTGCTCCTTGGGAGGAAAGCTATGGCCAACCTAGACAGCATAGTAAGAAGCAGAGACATCACCTTGCCGACAAAGGTCTGTATAATCAAAGCTATGGTTTTTCCAGTACTAATGTATGGCTGTGAGAGCTGGACTGTAAGGAAGGCTGAGCACCGAAGAATTGATGCTTTCGAACTGTGGTACTGGAGAAGACTCTTACGAGTCCCCTGGACTGCAAGGAGGTCAAATCAGTTAATCCTAAAGGAAATCAACCCTGAGTGCTCATTGGAAGGACAGATACTGAAGCTGAAGCTCAAATATTTTGGCCACCTAATGCAAAGAGAAAACTCCCTGGAAAACACCCTGATGCTGGGAAAGATTGAAGGCAAAAGGAGAAGGGGATGGCAGAGGATGAGATGGCTAGATAGCATCACGGATGCAATGAATATGAACTTGAGCACGCTCCAGGAGAGAGCGGAGGACAGGAAGGCCTGGCGTGCTATGGTCCATGGGGTCACGAAGAGTCGGACATGACTGAATGACTGAACAACAACAACATCCCTAGATGGCATGGACATTTAATGTAGTACATCTAAAACAGGGTCCCATTATCTTTTCCTTGAATTGAAGACAAAAGTCCCTTTCAGGTGGCCATCTCATGCATTGATAGGACATGCATGGGAGAAGGAAGGAGGCTCTGCCCCTCCCTCTCTGAGTATTAATTGAACAGCTGTACAGAGCTCCTGCACATAACTGTACTTGAAGAGGGTTGTGCCCATGCAATTGATAACCAGATTGGTGGCAGTGTTCCCAATCACCTAGACACAGCCCTCCACACACAGAGCTGGAGGAATGTGTGCTGGAGGACAGGTAGGGCATGCAGATGAGCAGCTCTCCTGTGGCTGTGTTTAGTAAATAAATCAACCAACTTTGGGAGATCAGTTACAGGTATCCTGCCATGAAATGTACTTTGCCCAAAGGACAGGTGGCCAAAGTTACCAGTACCCCATCAGAAACATCCACATGAAAACCACTGTGGCCATTGGATCAGCCTCCCCAACCTAGTGCCCTCCAGGTGTTTTGGACTACAACTCCCATCAGCCTCAGCCAGCATGGCCAATGATCAGGGATGGTGGGAGTTGTAGCCCAAAATATCTGGAGGTTACCAGGTTGTGGAAGGCTGACTTAGACTTAAGAAATCAGAGTTCAAGGCTCACTTTTCACCTGGATTCAGTATGTGGCATAACTGTGACTATTTTACCTAGGAATGCCATTCTTTTACATTGGCCCTGTTCCTGTGCCTTTGCCACAAGCCTGGCATATATATAACTTGTGAAACTTGTCCTGACATGGAGCTGAGTGATGGGCAAAAGCATTCCCTGTGTGCATCAAACCACTGTTAAAGGCACAGGAGCAAGGGCCAGGTAAAAAGGTGGCAACCTGATTTCAGTTCCATGCCTAAGATATTTACAGTCTTGAGCCTATAATGACATGATAAATGTTGTGAAGGACTCTGCAAATAAAAAGAGCTATTTACAAATTATCTGTTGGTAGATAGTGGCTATAGACCTGAGGAAGAGGCCTCAGCTCCCTCTTACATCTAGGTTTATCTTGTGCACTTCCTAATGAAACAAAAACCCAAGGAATTTGCTCTCCACCCCTCAAAATGTTATCAGAAATAGACAAGATAATACGATCAAAGCAATGCAGGTTGCATTCTTAACTGGAGCTTCAGTAAGAATGCAAAGGAAACCATTCAACTTTCCCAGCTTCTTTCAATATTAGTCTCAAAGGGGTAAGGTTACTACACAGAAACCATGGATCTGAAAGAGCCTTCCATCTTTTGGAAAGAGGGAACCTGCTTCTTGATTGGCCAGATCCACACAGGGAAAAGGTTAATGCTTTGCAGCTGTTCGTTGAAGGTCTTCTGGACATATGTTTCCTCTGCCCCCACAATGAACATGTTTGTAGGTCAAACCCCCCAACAGCTGGCAGGTCACCTTTTAGGTAATGACCCTGAAAGATCTCTTAATAAATTTGTTTAGGTCAGCAATGTACCTCACCAGACTTATTTAGTCGAATTGCAACCTGCAGTTCTTTCCTGGGGTATATAAGGGCTAATTTTGACTCTGTTGCCTAGAAGATTCATAAATGACTATTCTCTCCAATCCCGTGATTTCAGGTCTGCTCTGTCTGGATGCAGCAGGATAGTGTTACATTTTGAAGTGCAGGACTTCATCATGACAGTATGTGCATGCCCCCCCCCCCAAACACACACACAACAAAGAGCAGCAGTGCACAGCACAATACCCAATTTATTAGGTTAGCATGACTGCAACCCTATGCATAGTTACCTGAGAATAAGCTCCGTTGAATTCAGTGGTGCTTAGCTGTCTTAGGAACATAAGAAGAGCCATACTGGATCAGACCAAGGATCCTTCTAGTCCAGCATTCTGTTCACACAGTGGCCAACCAGTTGTTGACAGGAAATCCATAAGCAGTACATGAGTGCAACAGTACCCTCCCACCCATGTTCCCCAGAAACTGGTGTACTCCCCATACTGCCTCTGATACTGGAGGTAGCATAAAGCCATTCGAGACTAGTAACTATTGATAGCCTTCTCCTCCAAGGAATTTGTCTAACCCCCTTTTAAAGCCATCCAAACTGGTGGCCATCTCTACATCTTGTAGTAGCAAATGCCATAGTTTAACTGTGTGCTGTGTGAAGAAGTACTTCCTTTTTGCCTTACTGAGTCAGCCCATCTAGTGCAGTAGACACTGACCGGCAGCAGCTTTCCAGGGTTTCGTTTCAGGCAGGAGTTTTTCCTGTCCTACCTGGAGCTGCTGGGGATTGAACCTGGGGCTTTCTGCATACAAAGCACAGAGCTACAGACCCCTTCTGCTTACTTCTGACTAAATAGGTTTAACTTGTAAAAGACATTATGCTTTAACTAAGGCTTGTATTCAGCTAGTAGACTTTAACTTTCAATTAGAAAGGCAAAGAAGTTCTATCATTTAAATGGCTAGCATGAAGTAGATACCCCATCAAAGAAAAGGAAAGAATTATATCTGGACTTGGATTTAGTCATTCTTCGAGTGGCCCCATAGAAATCAATGGGACTTCAGTTAGTCATGACTGACCTGCTGGAGGGCATCCCTTTGCTTTGCAGCTTGCCACCCCAGTCAATTTTTTAAATTTAAAAAATCTTGACAAATCAAATAAAATCCGGAGAGGCAGGGAGTCTGGCAGGTGCCAAGAGTACCATTTTGGAGACCCTAGTTCTAGAGAAATGACAGTTGCAGGGACTTTTCCAGGTGACATTGTTCAATTCAATTCAAGGTAAGAGTTCTGCAATGCATTCACTCAGTTTCAGACAGTATTTTATGTTGGATTTTAGAACAGAAAGGAAGAGATGATAAGAAGATGATAAGTCTGTACAATCAGATCTATTATCACGCACAACAGGGAGTTGGGGATGTGATGAAATCTGAGAATAAAGTCTCCCCTCCCTCAAACATTGCATTTTCTGGTGTTTTATAATGGCTTTGCCACATGTCCCCTTTATTCTCCTGACACGTTTTTCTTTCTTGCCAAAAGTCTATTTTCCTTCTCTCTATAAGGGCGGTGTTTTGCTAAGATAAATAAATAAATGAATAAAAATTGTGCATACTTTTCCCAGTTGCTCCCTCTGCTTTGAAACCAAAATGACATTGCTGAAGCAACTGATGATTTAAGGTGGGTGGAAATGCGTGAAGCTGGAAAGATAAAACACAGTGTTAAGGAACAGCAAAGTCTGAAAGCAAGGAACAGTTACAGAAAGTTCTTACATGGATTAAGTCAGTGATCTTGCTAGGAGCTTTGGAAAGCCATCTACAATGAGGCAACACTGTAAAACCTAAAGAGACCTGTAAACATGATACAGATTGGATCACTATAATATGCTCTGCCTAGAGCTGCCTCTGAAATGTGTTCTGAAAATTCAGCTCATGTGAAGGAGGAGGAGGAGGAGGGAGGGAGGGAGGGAGGGAAGAAAAGAAAGAAAGAAAGAAGGGAAGGGAAGGGAAGGGAAGGGAAGGGAAGGGAAGGGAAGGGAGATAATGCCCAGATTGATCTCTGGATCCTGCTTTTGTGATCATATCACTCCAATTTTGTTATATCCACACTAGCTTCCAATTTGTTTCCAGGTGCAATTGGAAGTGCTGGTTCTTACTTATAAAGAATGGGACCAAGACATGTGAAGGACCACAGTCACCAGTGTGGTCCTGCCCAACCACTATGCTCATCATCAGAGGCCTTTCCCTTCATCCCACCATCCTTCAAGATACAGTGTGTCGGAACAGGAGACAGGTCCTTTTCTGTTACAGCATCTAGGCCAGGGGTGGGCAACCTGGTACCCTCCAGATGTTTTGGACAACAACTCTCAGCAGCACCAGTCAGCATGGCCAATGGTTAGGGATGATGGCAGCTGTAATCAAGAACATCTGGAGGGCACCAGACTGAGGAAGACTGGTCTGCACTCTCCACCACTGCAGTAAATATGCAAGGTGAAAGGACTGGCTATGAACTAATTCAATAGCGTCATATGTAAGGTATAAACTGTGTTCTGTGCATTTAATTACTCACTGTTGACTAACTCAAGAACATTATATGAACAGTGTGAGAAAGGTATAAACTGTGTTCTGTGTGCTTAATTACTCATTGCTAGTGTGTTGTACGATTGTGCTTGAAGAAACTAATTAGGTTTCTGAATTACTCAGGGAGGTCCTACATACGTAGAACAGGCTCCCCTCTACAGATGTCCTCTACTCCAACATGTGGGTGTTGTGGGTGGTGTCAGCAGGCACAGCCCTGAGGAACAATGCCCGGATTACATCCTGTGGTATAATTTTAAGGATACAATTTTGGTGAGTATGAAGAACCTCCAATATAGATCCTAGATTGGGGTGGGCAACTTGTACCTCCCAAATGCCTTGGCCTATGACTCTAATGGTCCCTCACATTGCCTATGCTGGCTAGGGCTGACAGGAGTTGTAGGCCAAAACATCTGGAGAGCCACAAGTTGCCCACCCTTGTCCTCGATTGCATGCTGTTTTCTCATGTAGTAAAAGTATAACACAGTGTTTCTAGGAGCAAGAGATTCAAAGTGAAGAAAATGACAGATTCTGCCTTTTGCTGTTTCTTTTGCAGAGAATATTGGTCCCTTTCAAATGATTTTTGTGCAACAGAAAGTATAAAGCATGTTATTCAATAAACATCTCAGTTTCTACTTGAGAGAGAGGGCGGGGCAGAGGAATGGGCAATTCTGCTTTCGTTTCTGAATTGATGTAAAACTTATTCTGTCAGCCGCCAAGAACGTCACAAAAGAAACTAAAATGCATCAAAGGAACCCCTATCATGCATGTGTGTGTGTGTGTGTTTACACCAACAAGGAAAAACTGGGAGCCATTAATGTGCACTGTTTCTCCTCTGTTTGGGGGGCAGGGGGAGCTTTTCAAGCTCTTGATTCTATCTCTGGTCGGTAGACATGCATTGCAATGCGAACCCCAAGGAATAAGAGAAATAGAACCAATGAGATTGCCTTTTTTTTTTTTTGACATGGGGCTGCCTTTGAAGTCAATTTGAATTCCACAGTGAGTATGACAATGTGACAGCTCACTTTCTGAGCTGTCAGAAAGTGTTCTGGACAATATAGTCCAATATACAATATATTGTTCTGGACAATATAGTCTGCTTGTTTTTTCTCATTCCTTTTGGCTTCAGGGCCCACTTCAAAATCTTTGGGTTGATCTTTAAAGCTCTAAGCAGCTTTCCCTCAACCTGGGGCCTCCAGATGTGTTGGACAGGGCCAACAGATGTCAAGGGTAGGCATGGCTGGGCACCTGCCAAGGGCCCCACACCGCAGCAGGGCCCACTGACAAGAGCTCCCTGGACTTGCTCCTCCTTTTCACCATTGCAATCTGTTTGTTCACTTGCCTCTCACTGGAGTTGGCACTGATGCTGGACTACAACTCCCATCATTACCACCCAGAGGATGGAGGACATACTCCCCAGGTTGGGGAAGGTGGCTCTAAATGGTCTGGGCTCTGCTGTCCTAAGAGAGGACCTTCTTCTATATGTCCCAGAAGTGTCCTGAAATTCTTCTCACAATTTCATGAATGTCTTTGGCAACCTGCAAAAGGGGGTTAATTTTTGCTGGTTTTCAGGGTGTTGGTACAAAATTCCAAAGATCTTTAATGGGACTCTTATCTGCATCTGACAGCTAGCACAATGCATGCTTCCAGAACTCTCCCTGCCCTGATGCGAGGCAGGCTCCCCCCACCCACCCCAAGAAGAGAACCTGCTTTGAAAGTGCGTATAGAGCTGGCAAACAGCTATAGGGAGAAAAAGTATGAATCCCTTACTTTTGCTTGGCAGGTAAATCAGCAGGAGGAAGGATCCAGCCTTAACAATGACTTTTCTGAGAACTGTTGTTATTATTATATAAAAAAAGAAGATGCAAGGCGACTTACAATAGAGGTAAAAAGTACCAAATTTAAAACATCTACAATTATCCATTAAAATACAACCACCCCATAAACAATGGAGCAAGCAATCCTATGGTCCCTGGAGAGTGTCTCAGGGACCACAGGATTTTGAAGCTGTAGACACTGGGAGGGGGACTCCAAAATCCACCCTCCCCCTGTCCCCTTGCAGCTGTCATGAAAAGAACTGCGGCATCTGCTTCCCAAGGTCACAGAACAGAAGTGGCCTTGGAGGATATCAAAGAGGTCTGAAAGGGTACATTTTGGTGGGGAAGGAGAGAAGAGGAGCAGAGAGGCCAGGCTACAAAGAATTCTTTGGCTTCCCTGCCTCTGCCAGCTTGCCTCCTTTAAAAGAGGTCAGAGGCAGCAGCCTGGCATGGCCCTGGATACTCAGAAGCCTCCAGGTTTGGAGGCTTCCATCTAATGGGGGCACAACCCATAGGGTACCCTAAAACATCAGTGATAGCCATAAACAATTCAACTGATGCATTAAACAGCCTATCATATGCCGTCAAAGGCCTGGGAACAGAGGGAAGTCTTAACCTAATGGTGAAAAGTTGACAATGTTTGTGCCAGGCAGGCTTTGCTGGGAGAGCATTCCATAATCGGGGCCACCATCAAGAAGGCCCTCTTCCTTGTTTCTATCCTCCAAACGTCAGAAGTATCATTTCCTGCAGAGGTCACAAGAATTGTAGCTGAAATCATGGTCTGAGCATGCTCAGAACCATAATTTCTGCTTCAGCAGCTGGACAGGCAAGATGGAAGCCTGCCCATTAGTTACCTCTCCCCCTTCACAAGGAAAAGTAAGGCATTTGGACGTTCCTCTTCCTTGATGTAGGATACAAAGGGATAGAACAGGCAGGGGAGGTGATCCTGCATTTGCACTCAGTGTGAGCCATTGTGATGAACAATCTAGAGATAGGTCTAGATACCCCAAGGCAGATACCACAAGGTCTAGATACCCCAAGGCAGATACCCCAAGGTCTAGATACCCCAAGGTTTTTCTTACAGGTGGGTTTTCTTTTTCAAGCAGGGCCTTTCAATTTCAAGCCCCCTCCGTCTTAAAAAAATAATAATTGCCCCATCTCTAATGAACAATTTGGGTTGTCAAAGCATGTGGTACACACAGCCCTGGATATACACTCACACCGATAGATGTTGTTCCCCCCAAAGATTTCCCTTTACTCATATTTTACCTTACATATTCCACCCACACATCTGATGCCAGCAGATGGTCTCTGTATGGGTCCAGAAGAACCAGGGCAGTTTCTGGCAGTTAAACACACAAATTGTGTGATATATTTCATCTAGATATTTCTTAGATATACTAGAACAACCTTAAACCAGATCAGGATAGCCCAGTACTGTACACTCTAACTGGGAGGAACTCTCCAGTCTCTTGCTAGAGATGCCAGGACCTGAACCATGGATGTTTTGCATGTCATTGCCAAGCATGTGCTCCAATCTTATTATTAATTAATTAATTAATTAATTAAATTTATTAATCGCCCATCTGGCTGGTCACCCAGCCACTCTGGGCGATGTACAACAACAAAACAGTTAAAACAATAAAATTCTACATTAAAAACATCATAAAAAATACCCTAACACACCCCAAATGCCTGCCTGAACAACCATGTTTTTAATATGCGGCCAAAGCTCATTAAAGAGGGGGCATGGTGGAGTTCCCTAGGGAGGGAGTTCCATGGAGTGGGGGCCACCAGAGAGAAGTCCCTCTCCCTCGTCCTCACCAGCCTAGCTGTCCTGGCTGATGGGACAGAGAGAAGGCCATCAGAGGCTGATCTTGTTAAGCAGCCTGTCTGGTGTTGCTGGAGGCGCTCCTTAAGATAGGCTGGGCTGGAACCACATAAGGTTTTAAAGGTCAAAACCAACACCTTGAATTTGGCCCGGAAAACAACTGGTAACCAGTGCAACTCCTTCAGCACTGGAGTGATGTGATCTCGTCAGCGGCTGCCTATAATCAGGCGAGCCGCTGCGTTCTGTACCAGCTTCAGCTTCCAAACTGTCTTCAATGGTAACCCCACGTAGAGCGCATTACAGTAGTCTAAACGAGAGGTGACCAGGGCATATGCTACCGATGGGAGCAGATGCTCAGGAAGGTAGGGGTGCAGCTGCCATATCAGATGGAGTTGGTACACCACTGTCCGGCTCATAGCTGACACCTGAGCCTCCATGGACAGCTGGGAGTCTAAAATGACCCCTAGGCTGCGGACCTGGTCTTTCAAGGATAGCCATACCCCATTCAACACCAGGTCAGCATCCCCCAACCTCCTTTTGTCTCCCACCAAAAGTACCTCGGTCTTGTCAGGGTTCAGCTTCAGCTTATTCTTCCCCATCCAGCCACTCACCGTCTCCAGACATTTGGACAGGGATTCTACGGCCAACCTTAGTGAAGATTTGAATGAGAGGTAGAGCTACGTGTCATCCACATATTGATGACACCGCACCCCAGACCTCCTGATGATAGCCCCCAGCAGCTTCACATAGATGTTAAATAGCATCGGGGAGAGGATGGAACCCTTTGGCACCCCACAAGTGAGTGGCCACGGGTCCAAAACCTCCTCTCCCAGTGCTACCCTCTGGTACCTGCCAAAGAGGAAGGACCAGAACCACTGCAATATGGTGTCTCCAATGCCCAACCCCTCCAGGGAGTCCAGGAGGATACCATGGTCAACGGTATCAAAAGCCACTGAGAGGTTGAGGAGAACAAGGAAGGAGCGTTCACCCCTATCCAGAGCCCTCCTCATATCATCCACCAAGGAGACCAAGGCCGTTTCTGTCCCATGCATGCCCATTCCTGAAGCCCGATTGAAATGGATCGAGATAATCGGCTTCTTCCAAGTGTGCCCCCAACTGCATCACCACCACCCACTCAATCACCTTGCCCCAAAATGGCAGATTCGAGACTGGGCAAAAGTTGTTCAGAATTTGGGGATCCAAGGAGGGCTTCTTTAAGAGCGGTCTTATTACTACCTCCTTGAGGGCTGATGGCATCACTCCCTCCTCGAAGGAGGCATTCACCACCGCTCTGATCCCCTTACTCAATCTCTCTCTGCAGCCCATAAAGAGCCAAGATGGGCAAGGATCAAGTAAGCAGGTGGTTGGCCTTACACATGAAAGCACCTTATCCACTTAATCGGAACGAAGAAGCTGGAACCGAACCCACAAAACTGGTTTCCCACAGACTGCCTCTTGCTCACTAACTGTATCCACATGGAATAACACTCCTAATCTATGGTTGCTTCCCAATGTATGTTATAATATGTTTGAATGAAACTAGGGATGTCCGAAACTCCCCTTACCTGGCTCTGCCGGGTTCCACTGGGGGGGGAGGTGCTCCGTCCCTCCCCACCAGATAACTCGTCGGGGGTGGAGGCACTCCGCGTCTCCCCCCCGGAATCCTGGCCGGCCGACTCTGCTCCGTGGGGATTCTGCGGAGCTGCCGGCCGGCTCCGCCAGCAGCTGGACATCCGGCCGCTGGTTAGCGGGGATGCAAATAGTGGCGGCTGTAATCGCCGCTGTTTGCGTCCCTGTAGTCAGCCGTGATAGGCTATGTAAAGACTTACGTAGCCTATCACGTCTGGCTTAAAAACAAAAACAAAAACGCGCGTACGCAAATGGTGGCGGGTACGGCTGCCGCCATTTGCGTTCCTTATTTTTGGCCATCTTAGTCTATGTAAATATTTACATAGACTAAGACGGCCAAAAACAAGGAATGCAAATGGCGGCAGCCGTAGCCGCTGCCGTTTGCATACACGTTTTTTTTTTTAAGCCAGACATGATAGGCTACGTAAGTCTTTATGTAGCCTATCACGTCTTGTAAAAAAAAAAAAAACCCCGACATGACTGCAAATGGTGGTGGTGGCGGCCGGTCGGAAGACCAGCCGCCACAGCCGCTGCTGCCGCCGGAGCCTCCGCCGCCCGGAAGATCCGCCCCAGGTAAGTCTCGTCCTGGGGGGGATCCGCGGAGGGGCGGGGGGGCAGGCCGTTCCACCACAGATTTCGGGGGCAGAATTTCACCAAGTTCCATGGCAGAATTCTCTGCCATCCCTAAATGTAACTGTTCAAAATGACTGTCAACTGTAGCCTGCTACATCACACTTTAGTATTCTTGTTCTTAAAAGCTGACATGAAAATTGTATGCATTATTGTGTGCATTTCTCCTAAAGCATTCATTTTTGTACTCAATTTTGCACAAGATTAGGAGTGTACGAAACCCTGCTTACCTGGCTCCGCCGGGTTCCGCTGGGGGGGGAGGCACTCCATTCCTCCCCCCGGAATCCTCGACGGGGGGGAGGCGCTCCGTACCTCCCCCCAGAATTCAGGCCGGCCAGCTCCACTCCATGGCCAAGCCGTGGAGCCACCGGCCGGCTCCGGCCGCCCGCAGCCAGACATCCGGCCGCTGGGCAGCCCTCCAGGGACGCAAATGGCAGCTGTCGTAGCTGCCATCATTTGCATCCCTTTCTTTTGCCGTGGTAGGCTACATAAAAATTTACATAGCCTATCACGTCAGGGGGAAAACCCCAGTGTACGCAAATGGCGGTAGCCGCCGTCATTTGCGTACGCTGGGGTTTCCCCCCCGCCATGATAGGCTACGTAAATACTTACGTAGCCTACCACGGGCTCCACAGGGATGCAAATGGTGGTAGCAAATGGCTGGGAAAATCCCAGCATACACAAATGGCGGTAGCCGCTGCCATTTGCATACGCTGGGTTTTTTCCCCCTCTGCCGTGATAGGCTACGTAAATACTAACGTAGCCTATCATGGCAGGGGGGAAAAAAATCCAGTGTACGCAAATGGTGGTAGCCGCCACCATTTGCGTATGCTGGGGTTCCCCCCCCACTGTGATAGGCTATGTAAATACTTATGTAGCTTATCACGGCCTCCACAGGGACGCAAATAGCATCCCTGCATTAGCCGTGATAGGCTACATTAGGGATGTCAGAGAATTCTGCGACAGATCTCATTGAGGCCGAATGCAAGTGCATTCGGCCCCCCAAAATCCATCACGGAACAAAGCCCCCACCTCTCCCAACCCACGAAAGTCAAGCGGGACGAAGCCCCCGCCCCACCCCACCCCATGAAAATCGCACGAAACGGAGCACTTACCTGCTCCCATCGACACCGACTTGCGAATGGCTGCCGCCCTGAGGCCGCCATTCGCTTATTCTTCCATGCCGTGATAGGCTACGTAAATACATACGTAGCCTATCATGGATAATCCAGGGATGTATTATACGTAAGTATTTACGTAGCCTATCACGGCAGGCTAAAAAAAAAAAGACGCGTATGCAAATGGCGGTGGCTATGGCCGCCGCCATTTGCATTCCTTATTTTTGGCCGTCTTACTCTACATAAATATTTACGTAGACTATTATGGCGAAAATAAAGCGGAACGCAAATAGCATAGCGGGCGCTATTTGCGTTCCCCTTTATTTTCGCCGGTATAGTCTACGTAAATATTTATGTAGACTAAGACGGCCAAAAATAAGGAACGCAAATGGCGGCGGCCATAGCCGCCATTTGCGTACGCGGTGGTTTTTTCCCCTTCTTTACTCAGAGCCCACCGCGGCCGGAAATCCGGCTGCGGACAGCTTTGGCCTGGGCCTGGCCAGCTGCTCTGCGGAGCCGCCGCGGAGCACAGCCGGCCGGTCGAGGATTCTGGGGGGGAGGAACAGAGCACCTCCCCCCCAGTTGAGGATTCCGGGGGGAGGGACGGAACACCTCCCCCCCCCATAAACATAATCCATGGAAAGGTAAGTGACTTTTGTACATCCCTAGGCTACGTAAGTATTTACGTAGCCTATCACGGCTGAAGAGGAGCAAGTGAATGGCGGCCACAGGACAGCTGCCATTCGCACAGCAGCGTGGACGGGAGCAGGTAAGTGCTCCGTTTCACACGCCTTTTGTGGGGTGGGGGCAGTGGGCACTTCGTCCCGCGCTCCTTTCATGGGTTGGAGGTGCGGGGTCTTTGTTCTGTGATGGTTTTCGGGGGGCCAAATGCACTGGCATTCGGCCTCACCGAGATCTGTCGCGGAATTCTCTGACATCCCTACACAAGATATACATTTTTTGCAAGCACTTTTGCTTGGAGAACTCTGTTGGAACTTTTGGAATAGTATGAATTTTAAAGGATAACTGAGATTCAGTTCATGTATTGGTGCAAAAGTGCAAAATTAAGTAGGCAAACCAAACGAATTTCTCCCCTATCCCTAGCTCTGGTAAATAGGGAATATTGGAGAGTGTGGATAATTTTGACAAACTGTCACATACAAGCAGCACTCAGAGCTTATGCTCTGCTAAAATGAGAGCTACCATCATTACCTTCTTCCTAGGATATCAATTAAGAAGAACAACAGTGACTGTATTTGACTGGAATGTTGAACTCAAGGGCTTCCATTTTCCACATGTGCCTTGCTTAGTGTACCATCTCATTCTTCATTTCCCAAGGGCAAAGGACCAGACACAGTGTTCCATTTCACATAATCACAATGCCTTACATATGGAGCACGAGAAGACACCACAGGAATTTCTGCAAGAGTACATTTTCCAGTCATCCAGCAGTTTTTCCAGAGAAAGCAGTGGAGTATATATTGACAGTATAAAATGTTCAGCTCATTTGGGCAAAAATCTCTCACCAACACAGACAGATGTGGCTTCTATTTCACCCTGGTCTAAGAACATGGAGACACACACACGCATACATCACTAGTATAACTGTTCTGCAATACAATAGAAACCTGGCTGGCTCAAAATATCCACTTTGAGGAAATGGTTAGCATCCTATGGGCTAAAGATTAAGGGCCCAGTGGGGGTGGGGAAAGATAATAATCATCCTCCATATCATATGTATGTATCATAAACAGGGTATGTTCCACCGTCACACCTACAGTCAGGGCCAGAAATATTGGAACAAGGATAACCGTTTTGGCAGTTGGCCTCTGTATACACCACACTGAAGTTGAAAGGAAACACACCCAGATGGGAGGGAAGTCAGGACTTTCAGCTGTAATTCAAGGGGTTTGACAAAAGTAGGGATGGCAGAGAATTCTGCCACGGATCACGGTGAGGCCGAATGCCAGTGCATTCGGGCCCCCGAACTCTGTGGCGGAACGGCCTGCTACCCCCCCACCCCCCCGCGGATCCCCCCCAAGACGAGACTCATCTGGGGCGGATCTTCCTGGTGGCGGCGGCTCCGGCAGCAGCTGCGGCGGCGGCGGCAGCAGCCAGTCTTCTGACCGGCTGCCGCCACCACCATTTCCACTCTGGTAAAAAAAAAAGAAAAGAAAAGAAAGATGTGATAGGCTACATAAAGATTTATGTAGCCTATCATGACTAGGTTTAAAAAAAAAACACACACGGCATGATAGGCTACGTAAATCTTTACATAGCCTATCATGGCTGGGTGGGTTAAAAAAAAAAACGCGTACGCAAATGGCGGCGGCCGTAGCTGCCTCCATTTGCATATGTGGTTTTTTGGGTTTTTTTTAAACAGAGCCCTCCGCGGCCGGAAATCCGGCAGCGGACGGCTCTGGCCTGGCCGGGCCTGGCCAGCTGCTCCACGGAGCTGCCACAGAGCACAGCTGGCCTCGGAGGATTCCGGGGGGGGGGAGGAACAGAGCCTCTCTCCCCCGGCAAGGATTCCGGGGGGAGGGACGGAGCACACACCCCACCATCAACATAATACGCGAACAGGTAAGTGACTTTCGTACATCCCTAGACAAAAGTGGGGCACCAACCATTCTGGAAGTACAGCCAGTGGCATACAGACATACCCATCATTGGTGGCTCGTAAGTAATGGAACGAATGGCTGACAAGCAGCTGTATGGCCAGCTGTGGCCTGTTTCCTGGGTACCCCATGACCAATCAAGCAGATAAAAGGTCTGGAGGTGGTTCTGAGTGTTACATTTGCATTTGGGAGCTGTTCACTAGGGATGGCAGAGAATTCCGCCACAAATCTCGGTGAGGCCGAATGCCAGTGCATTAGTCCCCCCGAAATCTGTGGCGGAATGGCCTGCCACCCCCCCGCCCCCCCACGGATCCCCCCCAGGACAAGACTTACCTGGGGCGGATCTTCCGGGCGGTGGCAACTGCGGCAGCAGCTGGTCTTCCGACCAGCTGCCACCGCCGCCATTTGCAGTCTTGTCGGGTTTTTTTTTTTTTTTTTTACAAGATGTGATAGGCTATGTAAAGACTTACGTAGCCTATCACGTCTGGCTTTTAAAAAAAAATGCGTACGCAAACGGCGGCAGCTATGGCCGCCGCCTTTTGTGTTCCTTATTTTTGTCCGTCTTAGTCTACGTAAATATTTACGTAGACTAAGACAGCCAAAAATAAGGAACGGTTTGTTCCATTGGAGGCCATCATTAGGCTGAGAAAACAAGATAAACCCATCAGAGAGATAGCAAAAACAGTGGGAGTGGCCAACACAACAGTTTGGAACATCCTATACATCCTATTGGGAAAAAAGGAATTAACTGGCAAGCTCAGCAACAGCAAAAGGCCTGGAAGACCATGGAAGACAACTAAAGTGGATGACCACAGAATGCTGCTCATGGTGAAGAGGAACCCTTTCGCAACATCTAGCCAGGTTAAGAATACTCTTGAGGAGGTAGGCATGTCATTGTCAACATCTACAGTCAAGAGACAGCTTAATCAGTGTAAATACAGAGGCTTCACAACAAGGTGCAAACCACTGGTAATGCTCAAGAACAGACAGGCCAGATGTGCCTTTGCCAGCAAACATCTAAAAAAGCCTTCCTAGTTCTGGAATAAGTTTCTTTGGACTGATGAAATCAAGATTAACTTGTACCAGAATGATGGGAAGAGAAAAGTATGGAGAAGGAAAGGAACAGCTCATGATCCAAAGCATACTGCATCATCTGTCAAACATGGTGGAGGCAGTGTTATGGCATGGGCCTGTATGGCTGCCAATGGAACTGGGTCACTGGTGTTTATTGATGACCTGACTGCTGATCAAAGCAGCAGGACGAATTCTGAAGTGTATAGGGTATATCTGCTACTCAGATTCAGCCGAATGCTGCCAAACTGATAGGACACTTCTTCATATTGCAGATGGATCATGACAAAAACATACAGCAAAATCTGCCCAAGAGTTTCTCAAGGCAAAGTGGGATGTTCTGCAATGGCCAAGTCGGTCACCTGATCTCAACCCAATACAGCATGCTTCTCACTTACTGAAGACAAGACTGAAGACAGAAGGAACCACAAACAAGCAGCAGCTGAAGGCAGCTGCAGTCAAGGCCTGGCAAAGCATCTCGAGGGAGGAAACTCAGCATTTGGTCATGTCCACAGGTTCTAGACTTTAGGCAGTCATTGACTGCAAAGGATTTTCATCCAGGTATTAAAGGCGATCCTTAAGTTTGAGATGATGTTGGTTTGTTCCATTACTTATGAGCCACCAATGATGGGTGTGTGTGTATGCCACTGGCTGTCCTTCCTGAATGGTTGGTGCCCCACTTTTGTCAGATCCCTTGAATTACAGTTGAAAGTCCTGACTTCACTCCCATCTGGGTATGTTTCCTTTCAACTTCAATGTGGTGGTGTACAGAAGCCAACTGCCAAAACAGTTATCCTGAGCTACTGAATAGTATACTAGCAAGAAAATGCATACTTCCAAAAGTTTCTTCCTCACCTTTACCATGCCACATATAACTTCTAATACTCAGAATAGCTAGCAGTCATATCTGAACTGGATTCCATAATGGTGCAGAGCCAATGTGGTGTAATGCGATCAAGGAAAGTCAACATACTTACTAGGTGGCCAGAGCCAAGCCATATTCTCTGAGCTTTAGCATGTTGACCAT
Organism: Heloderma suspectum; assembly: GCF_057233095.1. Taxonomy (NCBI): domain Eukaryota; kingdom Metazoa; phylum Chordata; class Lepidosauria; order Squamata; family Helodermatidae; genus Heloderma; species Heloderma suspectum. The sequence goes on from NC_139459.1 coordinate 32,711,133, forward strand.
AAGAAGGACCTCTTTTGCAGGGCTGTTATAAGAACTGCAGAGATAATTGTAGGTGAAGTATTTTGGGTACCCGAAGCACTTTCTATAAATGCTTGGAGGAGGAGAAGGAGGATTGTGGCAATGATTAAAAATAGTAACAATAACAGCAGCAAAAACAACTTTAGATTCCAGGATCATCCCCACATATTAGGGCCTAGAAACCTGGTCCAGTATCACTACAGATGTGGATTAATTTTCTGGAAATTAATTTGGGTCCTCTGAATGATTTTTGGAGGAGGCAGCAGGGGTGGGGACTGAGTGTTAGTTATATAACGTTTGGGTTTCAAGATTATCAGAAAAGCATTACTGCCTGCAACTACATTCACCATGGGGTACATACTTGCTATTAGGGGGGTCACTTATGAATCATCAAAAAAGAGGACATGCATCACCCCAAACTGGAGAGTGTTTCATAACATTTGCATATGTTGGTTTATATCTATACATGCAAATGTATTGTAATTTACGAAATAAATACAATGTATCACACCATACTGGAGAAGACTGTGACTCGGTGACCTGTGTGCCTGCCTGTTCAGCCTGAACAGGCTACTTCTTGATGGACAGCAGTCCTTATGTTTCATTAACTTTCAAAAGGAATTGTATTGGACGGGTCAGCCTTTCAAATAGACAACGGTCCTCTGGCAGCTTTTCAAACAGAGGACTATAATCTATAAAAGGGGACACCTGGCCACCCTACATGCAATGGCTTCCAGACATCACCACTTCTGGAAGAACTGAAGGCAGTAGCAGCCTAATGGTACTGTGGTGCTGACGTGGCATGATACTGGACAGAAGTACTATAAACAATGTCACTGTGGCATCAAGCAGTGGAGGTAGGGATGTATGAGAATTCCATTTGGGGGTGAAAACTGAATGGATTTTTCCATTTCAGCCCTGGCGGATTCCGTTCCATTTCCCCCCACTGGTGTTGACTGACAGGTATCCCTTTCTTCAGATCTCATCCATGTGGGAACAAATGATATCGCCAAGCGGAGCTACAAAGAAATCACCTCAGACTTTGAAGCTTTGGGAAGGAAACTCAAGAACTTTAGGGCCCAGATAGTTTTCTCATCCATCCTTTCAGTAGTTAGAAGAGGGATAGAAAGGGAAAGAAAAAAACTCCAGGTGAATGACTGGCTACGAAGGTGGTGCCGGCACACGAGATTTGGATTCTGGGACCACGGGCTAGACTTCCTGGAAGATGGACTGTTGGCAAGGGACAGGTTGCAACTCAAAAAGGATGGGAAGAATGTGTTTGGCCACAGCATGAAGAACTTTATCACTAGGGCTTTAAACTGAATCCTACGGGGAAAGGAGACATAAAGTTGGGGGTAACAATGGACGAAGGCTCATGCACCGCAATGGAGAGAACAGCTTTAATAATGCCCAATAATAGTCTTCACAAACATGTAGGAAGTAGGCCGGATCATGGTCTTCGATGTCTATATACTAATGGCCACAGTATGGGAAACAAAAAGAACTAATTGAACTCTTAATACAGGAAGGAAATTATGACTTGATAGGTGTAACTGAGACTTGGTGGGATAACTCTCATGACTGGAATACAGCAACTGAAGGATATAACTTGTTCAGAAAGAACAGGAGGAACAGAAAGGGAGGTGGGGTTGCACTGTATGTGAAAAATACATATCTCTGCACAGAAATACAGGGGGATGAGCTTGGTAGCCCCATCGAGAGCATCTGGGTTAAAATAAAGGGAGCAAAGAATAAAAGGAACATGGTGGTTGGAGTCTACTACCGGCCATCCAATCAAGGAGAAGACAGGGATGAAACTTCTGAAAAGCAAATTGCCAAGGTTTCAAGGAAGCATGATGTAGTACTAATGGGGGACTTCAATTTCCCTGATATTTGTTGGGAGACAAGTTCTGCAAAACATGGCCCCTCCAGGAAATTCCTGACTTGTGTGGCGGATAGGGATGTACGAAACAGCTTCTCTTTGTTTGAATAAAAAGCACACTCTGCACATGTTCAGGGAATGGACAAAATGAGGAATAAACATACCAGGGAATATGAAGAACTATATTCTTCCATTATGTGTGTGTGTGTGTGTGTGTGTGTGTAATCTCCCTCTATCTAGCTGTTTCCCTGGAAACCCCCCCCCCCATTCACCCAAGGGTCTTCTGAGATAACTAACAGGAGGTTTGCTAATGAGCTGGATGTGGAAATACAAAGCTGAGCTGGGGGCAAGCGGGGTGCTGACATGTGTAGGAGTAAGTTGCATTGAACTCAGTAAGACTTACTTCTGAGTAGACATGCACAGAGTTGGTTCTCCTCTCTGCTCAGCTTTGTATTTCCACATCCAGTTCATTATCAGACCTCCTGTTAGTTATCTCAGAAGACCCTTGGGTGAATGGGGGGGGGGTTTCCAGGGAAACAGCTGGATTGAGGGAGATTCCCCACACACACACACACACATAATGGAAGAATATAGTTCTTCATATTCCCTGGTATGTTTATTCCTCATTTTGTCCATTCCCTGATGTGCAGAGTGTGCTTTTTAGTCAAACATAGAGAAGCTTGCTGATCTTTCCCTTCATGCTGCATTTGTACAATGCTTTCTTCAGAAAGACCTTTCCATTATACTGTCTCTTTTTCTTCATGAGTTTCATAACAGAAGTGTGGTGCAGTGGTGAGAGTCCAGCCCAAAGTCACCCAGTGAGATAACTAACAGGAGGTTTGCTAATGAGCTGGATGTGGAAATACAAAGCTGAGCTGGGGGCAAGTGGGGTGCTGACATATGTAGGAGTAAGTCGCATTGCACTCAGTAAGACTTACTTCTGAGTAGACATGCACAGAGTTGGTTCTCCTCTCCATTTTAGCCTCACAACGTCACCAACAAGGCTGGATGTGGAAATAGAAAGCCTAGCAAGGGGAATAATACTCGTGCAGGGCTCCAGACCAGCATGGTCATTTTAAAAGGTTCTTTCTTTCTTTCTTTCTTTCTTTCTTTCTTTCTTTCAAACAGCGTTGCTTTAAACAAAGAGTGCATCGCTCAGGCACACCTAGGGCAGCCTTGTTTTGGGAAGCCCCGAGGAGGAGGAAGTGTTTTGGCTGAAAGTAAACGGAGACGGAGGATTTCAATTGAAAAAGAACACCCACAAACAAGGTGGTGAGCACAATTCATTTTTTTTAAAAAAACTTACGTATTTATTATCGAAATATACTACCTTGCATTTTTATTTACGAAAACTTCTCAACTCTGTGCGGATGACAAAAAAAAGCCGCATGACTGCTGGCTCCGCAGGACCTCATGATGCCGTTCCAAAGAGGATTCCGTTGCACAGAATGAAGGGAATTCAATCCCATTTCAGTCCGTGGCAGAATTCTCTGACATCCCTACTCCAGCCGCTGCCCGGCTGCTGCGGACGCAAATGGCATCCTGAGTAGGGGATGCCATTTGCGTCCCTATGGTAGCCCGTGATAGGCTACGTAAATATTTACGTAGCCTATCACGGCTAAGGCGGGGACGCAAATGGCATCCCCTATGCCATTTGCATTCTCGCTTTAGCTGTCATAGGCTATGTAAATATCTACGTAGCCTATCATGGAGAAAATAGGAATGCAAATGGCATAGGGAAGGCCATTTGCATCCCTGCTTTGGCTGTGATAGGCTACGTAAATATTTACGTAGCCTATCACACGGACTACCATAGGAACGCAAATGGCATCCCTACTCAGGACACTATTTGCGTCTGCAGCAGCCCGGCAGCAGCTGGAGCCGCTGCTGCCGGAGCCGAAGCTGCAGCTGCAGCTGCCGCCAAGTAGGGTCCATTCTGGGGGGCTTTCGCAGGGTGGTGGGGTGGGTTGCTCCATTCTGCCACGGATTCCGGGGGACCAAATTCACTGGAATTCGGCCCCCCGGGATCCGTGACGGAATTCTCTAACATCCCTAGTGGTGGATAACTTCCTCCTACAGAAGTAGAGGAAGGAACTAGAGGATCGGCTATCCTTGACTTGATCTTAACCAACAGAGGTGACTTAGTGGGAAAAGTAGCAGCTACAGGAACTCTGGGGGAAAGTGACCATGTTATACTTGAGTTCATGGTTCTAAAGGAAGCAAAAGCTGAGTGTAGCCAAACCTGTACCCTGGATTTTAGGAAAGCTGATTTTAATAAACTCAGAACAATGATAAGTAAGGTCCCATGGCAAGCTAGTCTAACGAGAAAAAAAGTTCAACATGGGTGGGAGTTTTTTAAAATAGGAAATTCTCAAGGCACAATTACAAACAATTCCAACAAGAAAAAAGGTGGAAGACAACAGGAGAAGCCTAATTACTTTGAATGAGTTCAGATCTCCAGGGCCAGATGAACTGCACCCTAGAGTAATAAAGGAACTGGCAGAAGAACTGTCAGAACCACTGGCTATTATCTTGGAGAAATCATGGAGGATGGGGGAAGTGCCAGATGACTGGAGGAGGACTAATGTTGTCCCTATCTTCAAGAAGGGTAAAAAGGAGGAACCTGGGAACTACAGACCACTCAGTCTGACATCAATCCCAGGGAAAATTCTGGAGCAGATGATAAAGCAATCCATCTGGAAGCACCTTGAAAACAATGCAGTGATTACTCAAAGCCAACATGGATTTGTCAAGAACAAATCCTGCCAGACAAATCTGACCTCATTTTTTTGATCAAGTAACCTCCCTTGTGGACTGTGGGAACGCTGTAGACATCATATACCTTGACTTCAGCAAAGCTTTCAACAAAGTGCCCCATGATATCCTGATGAGCAAACTAGCTCAAAGTGGGCTAGATCAGGTGGATCCACAATTGGCTACAGAATTGGACTCAAAGAGTGCTTAACAATGGGATCTTCTCAAACTGGGGAGAGGTAACGAGTGGGGTACCGCAGGGCTCAGTCCTGGGCCCAGTGCTCTTCAACATTTTTATTAACAACTTGGATGAGGACGTGCAGGGAATGCTGATCAAATTTGCAGATGACACAAAATTGGGCAGGATAGCTAATACCTTGGAAGACAGAAATAAAATTCAAAGTGATCTTGATAGACTGGAGTGCTGGGCAGAAAACAACAGAATGTGATTTAATAGGGATAAATGCCAAGTTCTGCACCTAGGAAAAAGAAACCAAATGCACAGTTACAAGATGGGGGATACGTGGCTCAACAACACTACAAGCGAGAAAGATCTTGGAATTGTTGTGGATCACAAGCTGAATATGAGCCAACAATGCAATGTGGCTACAAAAAAGGCAAATGCTATTTTGGGCTGCATTAAGAGAAGCATAGCTTCCAAATCCCGGGAAGTACTAGTTCCCCTCTACTCAGCACTGGTTAAGCCTCATCTGGAGTACTGTGTCCAGTTCTGGGCACCGCACTTTAAGAAGGATGCGAACGGCTTTACCCTTTTTATGAGGCATTTCCCGAGGATTTCTTTCTCTGGGGCTGAGTCGCGAAGTCCATGGAAATCCTCCATCTTTTCTGTTTATTGTCTGTGGAGGTGAGGTGAGGTCAGGTCCGGTAAGGTGAGATCTGGTTAGATCAGGTGAGGTGCGGTCCGGTGAGGTCAGGTGAGGTGCAGTCAGGTGAGGTAAGGTCAGGTGAGGTGAGGTCAGGACAGGTCCGGTGAGGTCCAGTGAGGTCAGGTGATTGGAAGTTACGTAGGGAATCCCTGTGAAAGGCTTTACTCTTATGGAGACCAACGGTGGGCACATGAAAAGCATTTTTTGGCGGTATTTACAGAATTATTTTCTTAAGTTCGGGGAACTGGAAAAAAATGGGGGAATCCCGGGCATGTGGACAGCAGAACGGGGCGGCCCTCGGCTCTGCGGAATCCTCATGGAGCAGAGCTGCTCTGCGAGGATTCCGGGGGGGGGGGAGGAACGGATTGCCTCTGGCCCCCCCCGGATTCCCCACCGGAATGGATGGTGGGGGATCCATACATCCCTAAAGGCAAAATTGCATATAGTCTAATTTACACACAGTTGCAAAGGACTGGGAGAAAATAAGAGTAAGACAAAGAAGGAACCCATTTGCATGATTCAGAAGCACCAACAAAGAAAAAGAAATTCTAATGAAGTAAGTACACTAAATCTCCAACTTGGCAATGTAATTATTTCACTATTAAGTGTTGAACTAACATTTGCTGGTGTTCTCCTCCTTTTCAACACTTCCTCGAGTCTCCAGCAAATTCAGAAAAGGGACTTATTTGCTCCCTCCTCCTTTTTGCAGCTCTTTCTGGGATTCATTACTTCTTTTGCACAAATTTCCTCTCCATTTCTCAACCTCTATATTTCCACGAATTCCCCTCCATTTACATCCCAGCCTCTAATTTGTACAATTTTGACCATAAAACAGAATGATTGCCAAGATTGTGTTTGGCCTGAGAAAGCCTATATGCTTTCTCACCTCTTCAGTTTCCTTTGTTACCAATTCCACTTCTGTGTTCCCATTGACTGTTGAAACATACAAGAATATTGACAAGGCAAGGCTGCACATATCAGACAGCTGAATCTGCATTTTTACATACTTGCGAAAGACTGGGGAGAATTTTTTAAAAAACCCAAATGACCCCATTTGCACAAATTTCAAGATCCACCAGAACAAAAGAAAAAATCAAATTTATGCAAACAACCATTTGTGCAAATGGCAGGACCCCCCAAAAGAATGTGCAAAACATATCCAGAATCAGAAAAAAAAAAATACCCCGCTACAGTCTGCTGCTGCTGAATGGAATGGAAATGCTGTGGAATCTTATCAGGCTCAAACAGAACAGAATTCCCAGGGTCACCCATCCCTTGGCAGAAGTTAGTTGCCAAAATGGTGGCAGTCCAGATAGAGGGAACTATCAGCAGGTTCAGGGAAATCCCAAGATTTGCTGAATTACAAATTCTGTAAGACAAACCCCCCCTAAAGGGTAAGATCCTAAAAAGCCCAGTGAAGATGCTTACTGACAGAGGGCTAAATTAAATATTTGTCAAATAGCTATGGATGATTGGATTATTTACTTCAGTGTAAGCATGTGTAGCCTTGGTTTGGATCAGGGCTTTGGTGCTCTGGGAGAGGGGATTTAAGTTTTCCCCCTCCCATTTCCCCCCCCAAATCCCCACTCCAGGGGGTTAAAAAAGAAATAAAAGTATCAATTGATTCCAATGAAGACATTTATCTTTATTTAAATCCCCTATGGGGTGTGTGTGTGGAATTTCAGGATGAAAATGGGAGGGGGAAGCTTAAATCCCCCCCCCCCGCATCACAGTCCCAATCCAAATCTGGGCCATGTACACTTATACTAATGTAAATAATCCAATCCCACATAACTCCGCTATTTGTCAAATTTTTACTTTGGTCCTGGCTGTTGGAAGGAAGAAAAAAACAAAAACTGAAGAGGCAGAGAGAGATAACAGAATGGAGTATACTGGAAAACGATATGGCTGGCTGGTTGGAACCCTGGAGAATTCCACACTGTAACATCTTGTTATAGGTGGCACTTATGCCTCTGAACAACAGTTACTAGGAGGTATCCTGTGAGTTTCCCAGGAGTTGTTGGCTAGCCACTGTGAGAAACGAGATGCTGGACTGGAATCAAGGACTGGTCTGATCCATCAGGGCTGTTCTTCTGTTCTGTCTACCACTGAAAAACATATGAAAGGACCCTTAGCATCTCCTGTTAGTGGTTAAGCCTAGTCTGCCTGCTAATAAGACTTTATAAGTTGAAGGCACACTTGGAAGAAACTGATTATCTAGACCCATTTCAGTCGGGCTTCAGGCCTGGGCATGGGACAGAAACGGCCTTGGTCGCCTTGGTGGATGATATGAGGAGGGCTCTGGGTAGGGGTGAATGCTCCTTCCTTGTTCTCCTCGACCTCTCAGCGGCTTTTGATACCGTTGACCACGGTATCCTCCTGGACCGCCTGGAGGGGTTGGGCATTGGGGACACCGTATTGCGGTGGTTCCGGTCCTTCCTCTCCAGCAGGTACCAGAGGGTAGCACTGGGAGAGGAGGTTTCGGACCCGTAGCCACTCACTTGTGGGGTGTCACAGGGTTCCATCCTCTCCCCGATGCTATTTAACATCTATGTGAAGCCGCTGGGGGCTATCATCAGGAGGTTTGGGGTGCAGTGTCATCAATATGCGGATGACACGCAGCTCTACCTCTCATTCAAATCTTCACCAAGGTTGGCCGTAGAATCCCTGTCCAAATGTCTGGAGACGGTGAGTGGCTGGATGGGGAGGAATAAGCTGAAGCTCAACCCTGACAAGACCGAGGTACTTTTGGTGGGAGACAAGAGGAGGCTGGGGGATGTTGACCTGGTGTTGAATGGGGTACAGCTACCCTTGAAAGACCAGGTCCGCAGCCTGGGGGTCATTTTGGACTCCCAGCTGTCCATGGAGGCTCAGGTGTCAGCTGTGAGCCGGACAGCACTGTATCAACTCCATCTGATACGGCGGCTGCGCCCCTTCCTTCCCGACCATCTGCTCCCATCGGAAGTACATGCCCTGGTCTCTTCTTGTTTAGACTACTGTAATGCGCTCTACGTGGGGTTACCCTTGAAGACGGTTCGGAAGCTGCAGCGGTACAGAACGCGGCGGCTCGCCTGATTAAAGGCAGCCACCGGCGAGATCACATCACTCCAGTGCTGAAGGAGTTGCACTGGTTACCAGTTGTTTTCCGGGCCAAATTCAAGGTGTTGGTTTTGACCTTTAAAACCCTATATGGTTCCGGCCCAACCTATCTTAAGGAGCGCCTCCAGCAACACCAGACAGGCCGCTTAACAAGATCAGCCTCAGAGGGCCTTCTCTCTGTCCCATCAGCCAGGACAGCTAGACTGGTGGGGACGAGGGAGAGGGCCTTCTCTGTGGTGGCCCCCACTCTGTAGAACCCCCTCTTTAATGAGCTTCCATCGTGCATTAAAAACGTGGTTGTTCAGGCAGGCATTTGGGGTGGGTTAGGGTATTTAAAAAAAAATATGGTAAAATTTTATTGTTTTAAATTGTTTTATGGTGGGTTGTACATCGCCTAGAGTGGCTGGGTGACCAGTCAGATGGGCGATTAATAAATTTAATAAATAAATAAATAAATAAATTTATGTGCTACGGATGGTGTAGTGGACAGTAGAGGGAAAGCAACTCTGTTAGGAAGCTTCTTGGGTAACTTTGGGCAGTGAGCATCTTTCACCTCAGCCTACCTTGCAGAGTAGTTCTGAGGGCTCTGTTTGCACTGCCTTGACCTCCTTGGAGGAATACACAAGTCAAATCAAATAGATTTCTGTAAATTGAAGGGCACACCTATCATAGATGGAACTGAAAGTACATTTCAGTCTAATTCTGAAAAGCCATCTACAGCATTACCCCATTTCAGCCTGAAGGGAATTTTCTGTAGTTCAAGTGTAATCTTCTGAAAAATAGGAAGGATAATGAAACTGCACAGTATTATAAATGATGCTTTCTCCTATGTTTGTGTGCCTCCCTCAGGCTACCTCTATTTGAACAAATGGGTTTCTTATGAGATATACAATAGGGGCAATTTGGGCAGAAAAGGGAAAGGAAAAATAGTGATGTTAAAAGTCTGAATACGAGATCTTTAAATTCCAGTTGAGTTCATTCTGGGTACATTTTTAATAGCATAATTATAAGGTTATGTGGTTCATTTTCATTAATCCATTCCTTTGAAGAACATTCCCACTAGGCCACCCAAAACAAAAATGGAATCTTTTGTTCTAGGAATTATATGATAAGCATATGATAAGTTTTAATCCATCCTGGAATGTCTTATGGTTATGGTTGTTTGCTTTTGAGATTGTTTGTTTGAAGTTGTTTTAGATATATGTTTCTTTTGTGTATATTGTCTGTTGATGTGTTTTTATGTAAATGGTTTTTAATCTCTCTATGTTGTATTTTTAATGTTTTTAATTTTTGTGAACTGCCCAGACAGCTTCGGCTAGTGGGCGGTATAGAAATGTAAATAGTGATGATGGTGGTGGTGGTGATGATGATTTAACTGACAGAGCAATTCTACCTGAAGGTATGGAGAGTTCCAATGTTGGAGACTCCGACATCTCCAAAGCTCTGCTGGACTTGTGCCAGCAGTGTGGAAGTCAGGTTTCTTTTCCCTTCCTTCCTGTTCTGGGGGAGGGGGTTGACTGAGTTCCCCTCACCCCATCAGTGCTGGCTCCAGGGCTTTTGTGGGCCATTGGGCAAGACACCCTCCATGCCCCCCTTTCTCAGTGGGTCTATCTTCTCACCACCATTGTCACCAGCTGCTATTGTTTCTCATCCTCTGTCCCATCATTGCAGCCACTTGCTTGCTTGACAGGCAGAGAACCAGCGAGCAACTAGGCAGTGCATCTACTGTTCTTCCTACTCTTCACCACTGTTGTCTGGACCAGAGTGAAAGGCAGGTGGATAAGCAAATGGCAATGGTGATGATGGGCAGCACTCCAGGGGTCTCTTATTAGTCGGCCCCTGCTGGGCTGTGGGCCATTAGCACATACCCAACCATGCCTACCCTTGACACTGGCTCTACCTCCCAGTGCAAGGAGTTAGAGGTAAATTATTTCCACCAGCTTCAGGGTTGCCATAAATGCCCCCTGTGTTGGGGGCATGTTGGGAGATCTACCCCTGCAAAGGTTGGAGGCCTACTGAGGCCAGGAGAGAAAAAAGGTCAGGCCTACAGGCCTGGGGTTTTTTTGCTGGGAGGGGTACCCTTGAGACGAGTAGTTTCAATTCCCTGATTAAGGTTCAGTTTCATTTCCCCAGTTAAGTTTAATTTCTTCAGGTTTGAAACAGTACTTTTGGTTTTGGAAGGAAGAAAGGAATATAAAGGGAGAGAGAGACTAGAGAGAGAGGCAGACCAGAGTGTTGGGGAGACCAGAGCCTGAAAAGAGAGCAGATAGAAGCAGCTTGGAGAAGGCTAAGGACAGCTAAGGTAAAGGAGCTTGCATTTTGCAACTTTTATTTTCTTTTAAAGCCTTTTGTATCACTCAGCTCTATAGTGTAAATACATACCTTTCGTTGTGATTTGTTTGCTTGAATTTACCAGTAAACTGTTGTGGCTAAACCCTGTGTCTAGAATGCAAATCACCCCATGCCTACAGCTTAAACCCCATGTTATTGGAGAGGGGAAGGTAAAGGAAGGAAAGTGGGAGTCTTAAGGAGGCAAGGGATCCTTAAGGAGTTGCTCAGGGGGTCCAGGTCATAAGGGGAACCTTGGCTGCCTCCAATCTGCACTCCCCCCCTCCCACACACACACTCCTGATAGCAGAACGCCAACATTGGGAGGTAAGGGAGTTTCCAAGGTCAGATCTCTCTGCTAAAGATGGACCTCTCTCTCTGCCCACAGAGGTGAAAACCTGAACTATCCTATCGCCTCTGGGACACCTTTCCAGGGGCCATACATAGTGTTGTACCCTAAGTGAGGTTCATCTTATGCAAATGTATTACATTAGAAAACTTCCCTGCCCATGAAGCAAAGGTTTGGGAGACTGCAGCAGTTCATTCTCACTGACAGGCTCATTCAGAAATGACCAAAAAAACCCAAGATGTAATAGAGCAATGATGATTTCCGAAGGGAAATATGAGGCTACTGATTGCTTTTAAAAGAGTATGAACTGATATGACAACTTTGGATTCAACAGCAGTTAAAACCTATTTGCTGCTCACTATAAAGTAACAGGCAGTTTCACCATGGAGGCAGCCCTGTTCTCTCTTCCCATTGGTAGGTATGGTTGTCTGTCGTGGAGAAATCCGGCCCTTTTTGGGCCTCAGAGATGCCCGCAATGGACTCGGCTCAACCTGCAGAGGTGGGCCGAGAGACACAGTAAAGTTCCCAGCACTCGAGAACTTTACTGAGGTTTTTTGTGAAAAATGGTGGTGGTGGCAGGAGTCCCTGCCAGCACCCGCCACCATTTTGTGCAACAGAACTCTGCTGCCATATGCAGCTGGCTCCTTCTCCCCCTCCCAGGTGCCGGGGGGGGGAGAGAAGCCAGTTGCACATGGGAGTGGGGTTGCCATGCGCAAAATGGAGGAGGGGAGAGGAGCAGCGCTCCGTCTCCTCCTCCATTTTGCGTACAGTGAGGTTGCTACTTGAACAACTTTTTCATTCTCCCTCCCCACCCCACTCCCTTCTCCTTCTCCTCCTCCTATTCTGGCTATCAAGGCGGCAGCAGTGCCGGTGGGACAGGCAGAGAACAAGAGGGAAGCCCCTCTCATCCTCCTGTCCTGTCGGCACCACTGCCACCACTGCAGGACAAATGAGAGGAGGAGAGGGGAGTGCTGTTCCCCTCTCGTCCTCCCAGTCTGCTACCACAGTGGCAGTAGAAAAAACCCCAGCATGACAGGGGCTCCCTTCTCACACCTGCTCTTGCTGTCGCACCGCTGGAAGATCCACCAGCTGGCCTGACTCGGCTAGGGCCGAGTCGAGCTGGCTGGTAGATGGTCGGGTCAGAGTCCGGGGCGCCGAGCCAGCAGAAGCTTGCCAAGCTCCACCCCCAAATGGATTCCGCCAAGGTTGCTGCTGCCACCGCCATGATAGCCAGGATCGGAGGAGGAGGAGAAGGGAGTGGGGTGGGGAGGGAGAATGAAAGACTTGTGCATGTACCAACCCCACTGTGCGCAAAATGGGGGAGGAGAGGGAGCGCTGCTCCTCTCTCCTCCATTTTGCGCATGGCGACCCCACTGCCATGTGCAACTGGCTCCTTCTCGCCCTCCTGGCAGGTGCCCATTGGTAGGTGTTGCAAACCTACCAGGCTTCATGAATTACTTCCTTATTCACCCTCCTAAATTGCCAAGAGGTAAGGCTAGGTTTCAGTCCATCACTGAAAAATGCTGGGGTATACTAGTTTCTAACTGCAGTGAAATCCACGGGAGATTCACTGGGGGGAAAAGAATTTTGGCTGCAATCCTATACATACTTCCCTGGGAGTAATTTCTATTGTACTCAGTAGGATTTATGTCTGAGTAGACATGCATAGGACCATGGATTAAATTATGAGCAAGTTACAGATGAAATCTGAAGCCATAAAATTAAAATGCTATTTGTGGTAGTATCTGAACAATGATTAGACAAGTCAGGCATCAGGGAGTGCTAATCCTCTTAATTCTAATCACTACTGTCTCTTCCTGTACAATGCATTTGCAGAGTAAATGAATTATACCATTGTATCATTACATAACTGTATACAGTACAGTATACAAGGATGAATTTATGCCTTAAGGATAGCAGATCCTTTGAGCTTGAAAGGACACCCTTGTATACCAGGAGGACTCAACAGAAAAGTGGTATTGTCAGACCAAGGCCTATGGTCCCTTGTGGGGATTAGAAAGATTCACATGCTCAACAACACCCCTAGTTTATTGCACAAAAGGAATGGATGTGGCCAGCAAGAAATGCAATGAGTTGGAGCCAGGATTTGCCTTCCATAGATGGAGCTGCCTCCACCCAATTTTTTGGGATTCCCTCTCCCCCTACCACACCATCCCATCCTCTGTGCACATTCTCAAGAGGCTGGAGGGGCTGCTGTGGGGAGGATGGCATGGGGAAAGCCACTTCTGCCAGTGCAGTTGTGCCTAAATCTGGTTCCAGTCCAGTGGCTGCCATCTAACAGAGCTGTACAAGAAAGCCCTATTGGACCTACATTGTGAGTCCTACTCTGATCTACTAGGGAGAGTAAGGACTGCATCCTCTTGACCCAGTTATTGGTTTAGAATGATTTTAAGGGATTAGGCAAATTAATTGAATGTAAATCACTGGGTATCAGCTAGGATTTCCTTAAAAAAAATCCTGGAACCTTTGAGGCACAATTATTATGTTTTCCATCTACCCTTCCTCCCAAGAGATCAGGGTATAACCCTTCCTTCCAATTGTATCTCTACAACACACTTGTAAGGTAGGTTAAACAGAGAGATGGCAGCAGCGGGTGGGGGGGCAGGGGTCCAATGTCAGCTAGTGTATGTCAGGATTGAGCAAAACTTTCACCCTGGATCTTTTGGGTCTAGGTCCAGCACTCTGACCACTGCACCACACTGCCATTCTTTGATTGCCAACTAGTAGGGAGAATGGCTCAACAACAGAGAATGGCTATCATCATCATGCCCTTCTTGTGAGATTCCCAGGCTGGCTACTCCTGGGGAGAGTCCTGGAATAGTTGGGCTTTGGCCTGATCCAGGAAAGCAATCATTTTGTTCTTACACAGTTTGTTATAGCTCAGAACAGAGGTGTTGAACCTCATTAAGCCTGACGGCTCAATTTCATTTTGGAGACGTTTTTCAAGGTTCGCATTCCAATGGTGGGTGGAGCTGAAGGGAAAAGGGGTGGTGCCAAACATACCAAAAATACCAGATTATTTTAGCTTAACCCTCTTACTGCCAGCAACTAACCCTTAGGAGAGGCAGCTCAGCCTTTTAGACTGGAGGGAAACCACAAATGCCGTGAAACTACCAAACAATTTGTGGTCAGAGGACAGGGGTGATGGGAAGGGGGCGTGACCATCTGGGGAACTCCAGATGGCTGGTTTGGGACCCCAGGTGGTCTGGATTTGGACCCTGGACCTGAGGTTTGGCACCCCTGGCTTAGCTTCTTCACAGGAGGAGAATCACCACAGAGGGCATGGTATATTTTAGTCCCACTGAAATAAACAAGGCCTATGCAAGTAAAACTGAGAGCAGCACTGAAGTCATCAAGGCAGTCTGCAGGTCATTGAGGCAGGAGGAAACTAGCTCAGTATTCAGTGTCTACTCTGACTGGCAAAAGCTCTTCAAAGCTTTTTCTCAGGCAGAGAAATGTCATTCCCATCACTTTCTACTTGAGCGTTCTCACTGGAGATGCTGAACCTGAGACCTTCTTAGGCTGGCCACTTATGCATCACTAAGGAAGACAAAAGGGGATTCAGAGATGCCTGCACTTTGCATAGAAATCAGCATACAATACATACAGATGCACATTGAACAATAATTAAAAAGGTAAAGGTAAAGGTGTCCCCAACCAGTCGTGTCCGACTCTAGGGTGCGTTGCTCATCCCCGTTTCTAAGCCGAAGAGCCAGCGCTGTCCGAAGACGCTTCCGTGGTCATGTGGCCGGCATGACTGAACACCGAGGTGCACGGAAAGCTGTTACCTTTCCCGCCGAGGCGGTACCTATTTATCTACTTGCAATTTCTTGCTTTCGAACTGCTAGGTTGGCAGAAGCTGGGACTGAAGACGGGAGCTCACTCCATCACGCAGCACTCGGGTCTTGAACTGCTGACCTGCCGACCTTCCAGTCTGCAGTTCAGCGTCTTAACCACTAAGCCACCGCGGCCCCGCCACAACCACTAAGCGTCTTAACCACTAAGCCACAATAATTACTTGAATTTAAATAGAAATACAATACATCTCACCATAGTGGGGGAGACTGTGACCAGGTAACCTTAGTGGAGGCTGGTGGCTCTGATTTTGGTGGGGCTGTGAATCCATTCTGGGTTTCTCTCAGAACCCGCCAGAACTCTAAAGGAGCTACCCAAGGTGGTGAATCTATTTTGGGGATAGGGGTCAGCACCTTGGATAGCTCCTTTGGAGTTCTGGGTGGTTCTGACTGAAACCCAGAATGGAGGCACAGCCCCACCAAAATCAGAGCCACCAGCCTCCACTGGCTAACCTGTATGCCTGCTCAGTCTGCTGTCCAGGTACTAACGTGCGATGGGCCACTTATAAGCCACTGTCCTTAGGGTCCTTGGAATTGTCAGCCTTTCAAAGAGAGGGTGCATTCAAATAGGTGGCCGTGCTCTGAAAGTAGGACACAGGGCTGTCATAGACCTTCTACATGAAAGACATGTGTTCTGTCACTGTGCTATGGTTCTCCTTCCTGTGGCTTTTCAGAACCTGGTCTCATAAGACAGCCAAGAAGTCAATGTTCTGATTTGAAGAGACCAAAATCCCATGTTCCTAAAAAGGTGGCATTTCATTCCTCTATTTCTTATATGTCTTCTTCTCTCCCCTTCCCCACAAGGGAAGTGTGAATCAGAGGTGAACATGCTTAAGGATGGAGACATTGCTGGAGTCGTTTCACCTCTGTTCTCACTGCAAGAACAGTTAGGGTGGTGACTGTGTGGAAGAGGGTGCAGAGACAGAGAGGCATGTATTTCACAGGATGAATCTTTTATCAGGCGAGCCATGATGGATAAGATATATGTAGGCAGATGAATCATACACATCATTCTACAGCCGACATATTAATAGCATCCAGAGTCTATACAGGCTTCTTCTAGGGCTTGTTAGAAAACTTCCTACACCTATGTTTTCCTGTGAAGCAGAGGCCACATTCCTTCAGGGGTAATGGCTAGGGATGTCAGAGAAATCCACAATGTATTCAAATTAGTTCAGATTTGTAGGACTCTGATCTGGGAATTCCATAGCAGACCAGCTTTTTCTGAATCATGCAGACTTGCAGACTTTTTTTTTTTTTTTTTTACTATTTGGTAGGATTTGTGCAAATTTGCCCTTGCACCAATGAGTATTAACAAATGTACATTAGCAATAATGCACATTAGCACACGCATGCACTTGGGTTAATGTGCATTAAGAGGAATGCATACTTGTGCTAATGTGCATCAATGCTCATGTGCACTTACGCTAGTGTGCATTAGCAATAATGTGCCTTTGTGCAAGTGGAATGGAATTCTTGTGCATCCGTAAAATGAAATCTGCTTCTGTCTATGAGCGGACAATGGAACAAAAGATGCTTGACAATCCAAGAAATACAGATGGAACAGAATGATAAAAATCTGTATAACCCTAATGACTACCAATCATGATGGCTATGTCTTACCTCCAGTATCAGGGACAGTATGCCTCTCTATGCCAGTTGCTGGGGACACTTCAGCAGGAGGGTGCTGTTGTACTCCTGTCCTGATTGTGGGCTTTCAGTGGGCATTTGTCTGGCCACTGTGTGAACTGATGCTGGACTAGGTAGGACTTTTGACATGCCTCTCTTTATGTTCTTGTTTATTAATTTTATTTAGAAATATGTCTGTACCACCTGTCATGTACATCTCATCCCATCTTCACTGTCCTGTCGATAATATGAGAACAATAACACTGGCCTTCCTTAAAAGACTGTTGCCTGGACTATTGAGATAATTTCTGTGAAGTGCTTTGAGCAATAAGAAAGAGTACCAAACACACATGATTTATTGTGATGATTATGCCTAACTGTGCTTTAGACTAGTGCTGAGCCAAATGTTGTCCAGGTGTTATTTTTTTCCTCAAACATGGTGATTTTAGGATGGCAGTACCCCTCAGCTTTGCTTGATCCTACCTTTTTGGGCTCTTCACAACTGTTTGCAGCCAGTATTCCCCACTGTTGCTTTAGTGGTCTCCCCGCCCCCCCCGACTGCCCTTCTCTGCTTCATTCTTCCAACTAATCCCAGCCAATTAGGGATCACATACTGGATACAATGATGTCATAACTATGTAGCCACCCAGATTTAGCTAAGTGCTAAGATCTCTGAATGCAAATTAAGCTTATAAGAGTGAGAGTAATGCTTTCTGTGCTGATTTCATGGATGTTCTACTGAGAGGGTACACAGTGGGCTGGTTTGCATGATCAAACAAGTACCCTGGCTTGTTTAAATCAGTGACACATGCTCACATGTGCTGGGCATCATTAGCCTACTTATCTGCCCAGGCACAGCTTGTTGTGCCATCCGAACCTGGGCGGCATGGCTTGTTTGAGGGGGAAACAACTCTCAAATAACCCAACAACAGGCCATGATGACTTACTTGAGGGCTGTTTCCCCCTCAAACAAACCATGACACAAAAGCCACACCCAGGAGGTTAATTAGGCTAATGGCTCCCAGCACACACCACCGATATAATCATTTAAACAAGGCAGCATTGCTTAGCCGCAGTGGCTTATTCAGATTGTGTGAACCAGGTCTATGAATCAAAGTCCCAGTTTCTCAGCCCTTTCAGAATGATCCATTAAAAAAGGCCAACAGTAGGACCCTCTTCAATGTTGACAATTATTTTTATGAATCCTTTCCACACAAAAAATCAACTCAGTGCTTGTTCCAATTAAGCTCTCTGTGAGATTCAGAAATGATGAGTATGCTATCTCCCCTGCCAAATGAAAGACTGAATCAATATGATCAGTCAGTGCATACTCTTAAGTAGTCTTACCACACTGGGTCATATATAAGACCAATTGATTTCTAACAATATTTAGAGCCGAAGAAGCTAAGCAGACAAAGGTCAGAGATGGTTCTGCAGAGTCCCCACCCATGAGATGCTGTAACGTAAAGCAATGTGAGTGCACTCAGCTACAAAGGCAGTAACTAACTAATAAGGGTCAGTGGAGATCAGAGCTTAAGATCATAAGGTTGCCATCCCAAATGGTAGAGGGAAGGAGATCCACAAATGAGCATTAAATGCATGATTCAGGTCAGCTTTTCTCTCAAAAGACACAACTCCAAGAGAGACTTTAACTTGCATGTGAGTGCAAGTCTGTTTCTGTATTAAATTTTGCTACTAAAGTTTTGATAACAACTAAATCATTTTGCTAACAACTAATTGCAATTTATAGTGAGGGTAGTGTGCATAGAGCTGTATTCCACTGTGGTGTTTTTTTGTTTTTTTTTCCAGTTTCGATTTTTAAAACACAATGTTTGTATGAATCTAATTTTAACAACTATGCAGCCTGGTCATATAATTTATGTTTAATTGGAAGTAAGTCCTATTAAGTTCAGAGTACAACGGGATTGTAGGCATCCTTGTAGGATGAATTCTTGGCGGAAATGTACTCAACCTGTGCTCTCTTTGATAGGATAAATTTGATTTATACTTGTTAATTCATATATATACCAAAGTAGTAATCCCATAAGAGAATTATATTCATCATATTTCAATCACTATCATGGCTGTGAGGATTTCCCTGCAAATGTTTCCAGCATAAAGCGATCACCCTTAATAGCAAGGCATACCTCACTGAAGCTAAAGGACGTCTAGGTCTCGCCAGTGTCTAGATGAATGACCGCCTCTGTATGTCACCTAGAATTCCATAGAATTCCAGGGAATATAAATGTAATGAACAATAAATGGTTATGGCCAAGGTCATTTGTGATTAGTTTTGCAGGGTCATATGCTAAAAAGGGTCCAGTTTCTAAAATGGCCATCTGGAATATGCAAAATAAAGATGGACTTACTTGAGCTATGTTCAGAAATGGTGTCCATGCATTCAGTCAACATATGAGTGGATGAGATACGTGAGAATTTCAGTTCCGTTCAGTTTTTAGAAGAATTTACCAAAATTCATAAAGTTCTCTATATCTGGGACAAAAAGGACTTGGTGTTTTTTTTTTTAAAAAAAATGAATGTGGGAGAAACTGAAACTGACAGATTCATCCATCCAGGCCCAGGTCTTTGAGTATTTAGCTCTTTCAGTGTCTGGGTTTGAATCCCTGTGTATTCAGCCAAGTTTATTTACCATATTTATATACCACTCCACACCCAAAGATTTTGGCAGATAGGATTGCTACTGGGCCAGGTTTAAGGTTCTAGTACTAGTGTACAAGGCCCTAAACAACTTGGGACCAGGAAACCTGAGAGAGTGCCTTCTCCCTTACCAACGTGCGCAGTCACTGAGGCCATTGGAGGGCTTTCTCCTGATGGTTCCACATAGACCTATGGCCTGATAGGAGTCCATCCAGAGAAGAGCCTTCAGAATGGTGGCCTCCTTTCTTTGGAATTCTCTGCCTTTGGAGGTCAGGCAAGCACCAACGTTGTGTTGCTTCCAGCGTCTCCTGAAAACATTGTTCTTTCAGGAAACCTTCCTTGAGTGACCAGCCACAGTTTTATTGGAACTCGGTTTATCAAAACTGTTTCTTTTTAAAAATAGTAATTATTTTAACATGGTTTTTAGTCTTTAATCCTATCTGCCAAAATCTTTGGGTGTGGAGTGGTATACAAATATGGTAAATAAATAAAGAATAAGGATGTATTTATTATTACAT
This sequence comes from Heloderma suspectum, assembly GCF_057233095.1. Classification (NCBI taxonomy): domain Eukaryota; kingdom Metazoa; phylum Chordata; class Lepidosauria; order Squamata; family Helodermatidae; genus Heloderma; species Heloderma suspectum. The sequence goes on from NC_139459.1 coordinate 32,731,130, forward strand.
TTATATCCCACTTTTTTCCTCTTGCAAGGAGCACAAGGTGGCTTATATGGTCCTCCTCCTCTCCATTTTATCTGCTCAACAACCCTGTGAAGTAGGTTAAGCTGAGAGTCAGTGACTGGCCCAAAGTCACCCAGTGAGGTTCATGGCCAAGTAGAGACTAGAACCCAGATCTCCCAAGTCCCAGTATAACGCTCTAACCACTACATCGCACTGGCTCTCAATTAGAGTTGCCACCTATTTTTTTCTGGCAGGCTCTTCATTTTTAACAAGTATGTGGCAGGCAGCTGCATCATGGTCTTCTCCATAATGGAATAGCTTTATATTTGGGAGAGAAAGAACTTGAGATTTAGAAAATTTGAATGTGGGAGAAAATTAGGGATGGCGGAGAAATCTGCCATGGACTCCAATGAGGCCAGATTCCAAAGACTACTCCCCTGCCACCCCCCCGAAATGCCCCCCAGGATGGAACCTACGTGACGGCGGCTGGTCCAGGTCACCGTCTTTGTTCCATTGCCGGGCTGCGGAACAAAATGGCATCCGGCATAGGGGATGCCATTTGCATCCCTGCCGTTGGCCATGATTGGCTATGTAAATTCTGGGCAGAGGACCGGATCACCTCCCGCCACCTGCGGATGCCCCGGACCGGAATGGGCTAAGTACTTTGTACACCCCTAGAGAAAATGAAAGGGCCAGTTTCATCCATCCAGGCAGAGTGCTTGAGTGCTTAGCTCTTCAAAGTCTGGGTTTGATCCCTGCTGAATAATTAGGCTAGCCCCACCTACTGGCAGCCACACAAAGGCCCCATGCAACTGGGAACCCAACCCAGATCATACAGTGTTCCCAGTTGCATGGTGCTTTCGTGCATATAACACTGCCAATAGGGACCAGAAGAAACAGCTGTAAGGCTGGAAACCAAAATAATAATAATAAAAGAAACAGCTGCACCAATTGGATTCCCAACATGTTTTGACACTTGGCCTTTATCAAGGGAAATACTCTTGGAGATTCTTTTGGAGGATTCCCTCTCCCTTGCTTCTCCCAAGAAGACCCCCCAAACACTCCCCAAATCCCCCCAATCCCCCATCCCCCCCAATCCTTGAAAATAATCTCCAAGAGTTTTTCCCTTGATAAAGACCAAGTGTCAAAACATGTTGGGAATTTTGGTGCAGCTGTTTCTTTTTTGCCTTTGCCTTTTGTGCATATACCTTGTGTGGACAAAGGTGTCCTGCTACAGGCAATCACACAATTTGCACAAATGCCAGGGGTAGGGCTAGACTGTGTAAGGATGTATGAGAAATTAGTTTCAGTTTGGTTTTGATCACGATTTACCCAGTTCACACCTTCCGAACTGAATATGGACCCGGATGCAATCTGTGGTTGAAGTCCATACATTTCTGATCTTGCAGTGTGATTCATGGATCAAAAAAAAAAATGTTTGATTGCATGCATACATTTGAAAAATGTGCATGCAAAAATGGATACTTTTGAAAAATGGGCACACATATGCTTTAACCAATGGGAGAAGAATGCATACATTTCAAAGATGTGCACAACTGATGTGCACATTTGGAAAAATATGCATGAAAATACACATGGATTTTCATGCGAAAAGAAAAAAACAGAGCTTGCCATCTGATATGGGCTTGAGTCAGAATGAGCTTCGAGATGAAATTCAGAGTTCGTAGCTTTTCAAAGTCTGGGTTTGAGTCCCTGCTTATTCACCCATGCTACTGCTGAATAATTAGGCTAGCCCCACTTACTGGCAGCCACACAAAGGCTCCATGTACTAGGATTGCAGTCAATTAATTGCCACTTACATCAGTGCCACAAAATTCCCTTACATCCCTGAAGAGCAACTAATCCTGTGAAAGAGCCAAAGTGTTTCATGGCATACATTTTTGTAGGGAAAATCCTACTTCTTCCAAAGCAGGACATGGATAATAGAAGTCCTGGAAGATGACCCTCTTGCACTGATTTACCACAAGAGACTAACACAATAACTATTCTGCAAATTGAGGTCTGCCTGGTGCCAACTTTGTCATCTTTTCAGCACCAGGTGAAGACTTTCCATTTCTCCCAGGCATTTGGCAGCATGTGTTGGGCTTTTTAATGTTAGTTTTTTATTGGGACCTGGTAGTTTTATCATTAATATTTTTAAACCATTTCAAACTGTTTTATATTTTTGTCGTTTTATATTATGTTTTTATCATGTTGTGAACCGCCCAGAGAGCTTTGGCTATTAGGCAGTATAGAAACTTACGAAGTGAATGAATGAAAGTAAGATTGCACACACCTACTTGAGAGTTATTCCCACGGAGCTCATTTCTGAATAAACTGCATAGGATTGCTCTGTAAATCAATGCATTTCAAAATGGTTTTTCATCGGTCCCATCATGATAAGGATGTCACCATTTTTGTTACATTTTTGATCTAAAAGTCTGGAAATGAAAACTAAAATATAAAGCAAATGAATAAATAAGCCAGTTTGTAGATCAAGTTGAATAAATAACTGGTTTTGCCTGTGTTGGACTAGAAACAAAACTGGGGTTAAATTCCAAATACAATATTATCAGTGAGAAGAACCTAACCAATTCTTCCATGGTGCAACCATGTACAGCTTAAAATGATCCTCCAATTTCTTTCAGAGCTGCAGAGCAATTATCATACAAATAGGCTCCATGGTTTGTATATGCCACAGATATACTTTTCCCAGGTGGATTGCCTCCGCTATCATATCGGAAAACTATTTTTTGCTCCTGCCTATTTGAAGTATTCATAATGCACATTCTGTTATCATAAAAGAAATTTCTGTCAGAGAACATAATTGATTTTTTTTAAGCCCAAGCCACAAAATGAATGACAAGAAAAATATCCAAATTTCTGTTGAACTGTGGATATCTGAAAATAGCTCATCTTCCTTAATACAGACAGACCCAAACATTCAGCAAGGTGCTTGGCAAGAGTCTCACAAAATTGTTTCCAGAGGCAAATTTATATTGGGGAAAAGTGGGGCAGTGGCCCTCCACTGACTTTTGGGAGACAGATCCCCCCACAGCCAGGTACATGTGCAGCTGCTGGGTGCCACACATTAACTTCTGTCCTCTGCCAATCTCCACCCTACCAGCCCCAACGGGCACCAGCCGCCACTGACTGCTACCAAAGTCCACTGGAATGCATTAGGACTGAGCTGAAATATCACCGTGTTTGATTTTTGTCCTGAAAATTGCCCTTTCAAAGGGGCAATTGTTCTACTTTCAACAAGACGATGTTATGCTTCAATATCGTCAAGAGGAGAACATCTAAGAAATGGAATGAAGTTGTGTGATCTCAGACAAGGTGCTTACTTCACTGCAACTGCAATTCTATATACACTCACCTGGCAGTAAGTCCCACTGAACTTACTTTTGAGTAGGCCTTACTTCTCAGTAGACATATAGTGCAGGGGTGGGCAAAATGGCTGTCAGCCTAATTTAAAAAACAAACTGTCAGTGATCAGACCTCTGGCAAGCATGATCTGTCCTTCCCTTAGCAGTCTGCTAGGCAAAGAGGATGAGGGAAGAGAGAAGGGGTGGCAGAAAGATTGAGGGAGAGAGGGAGGGAGAAGGAGAAAAAGTGAGAAGAGACAAAAGGAGGTGGTCCCACCCACCAATGGCTTTGGTCTCACACATTGCTGATATGCAGTACCCATGAGGCCTTCAAAACAGTTCCTCACACCTGATGTATAGGATTGCATTGTAAGTATTGCTATATCAAGTCACCGCGGCCAACACAGTAAACCATAAGATGCTGACACCAGCCATCTTCAGACAATGCCCCCCCCCAAGGTGTAAAATGCTTCCATTAAATCCAATGGATGTTGATCAATTGACTGAATCATGACTAACATGGTTTATAAGATACTTCCCCACTTTTAGATGTTGCATCCTTGAAATAGATACCAAAACATCCTAGATAATATTTTGTTTTGCTGAGTAATGGGCTAGCGTTTTAGTTTCCCACTGAAACAGAACAGACAGCTGTTGTGTGGGATGTGATTAACTGATGACTGAATACACAGATGCCTCAATGAATGTGATTTGGTGTGAATTGTGGCGCTTAGTATCATGAGTAAATGAATGTACAAACATTAGAGGCAGGGAGAACAATCTCCTAATTCACTGCTGCTGAATAACCACTGTGCATTTCAATGGGTGTTTTACAATACGCAGGTTAGCAGAAGTGGATGCACCTGCAACTGTTCTTAGTTGCAGTGAAAAACATCTCCTAACATATTGCCCATAATCCAGAGAGCCAACAAACTGTTGTTGTTTTTTTAAACAAAAAATTATATCCCGCCTTTCGACCAAAATGGTGCTCAAGGTGAATAACTCTCCATGCTCAATGTGGCTAAGGAATGTTTCTTTGGCAAGACAAAAATGGTCATGGCTTCTGGTATCCATAGGAATCTGCTTGTGAAGCTCAATGGGTTGGTTCCATATCCATCATTTTGCCAGTAGAAAGATACTGCTAGCAGAATGGGACTTGTGCATCCTCTCCTCCCCCCTGCAGCCCCCATGCACCCTCCCAATCTGCTCTGGAGGGTCCCCTTCAGCTGGCAGAATGGCACATCTGGATCCAACCAAAGACATAGCTGTTGCTTTTCAAAGAAAACAGAACAGTCCAAAAATCAGACAGAGGAAATGTACCATTTCAGATTTCCATGTGGTCTTGTGTAGTGGTTAGAGTGTTAGACTGGGACTCAGGAGATCTGGGTTCTAGTCCACTGAGCCATGAAGCTCACTGGGTGACTTTTTGGGCCAGTCACTGACTCTCAGCCTAACCTACTTCACAGGGTTGTTGTGAGGTTAAAATGGAGGGGAAGAGGACCGTATAAGCCGCCTTGGGTTCCTTGCAAGAGAAAACGGGCAGGATACAAATGTAATAAATAAATACATTAATAAATCCCTGTGCAAAAATACCTTAGTAGTGGCTTTGGGTGGGGGGAAAGATTCAGCAAGACCTAAAAGTCCCAATTAGTTTTGTATGTATGTATTCAAGTTTTGCACATACAGTCAGGGTCAGGAATATAGGAACAAGGATAACATTTGGCAGTTGGCCTCTGTACAGCACCACATTGAAGTTGAAAGGAAACACACCCAGATGGGAGCGAAGTCAGGACTTTCAGCTGTAATTCAAGGGGTTTGACAAAAGTGGGGCACTAACCATTCAGGAAGGACACCCAGTGGCATACACACACACACCCATTGTTGGTGGCTCATAAGTAATGGAACAATGGCTGACAAGCAGCTGCATGGCCAGGTGTGGTCTGTTTCCTGGGGACCCCATGATCAATCAAGCAGATAAAAGGCCTGGAGGTGGTTCTGAGTGCTACATTTGCATTTGGTAGCTGTTCACTGGAACTCCCAACACGAGGTCCAAAGAGGCGTCCATGCAAGTGAAGGAGGCCATCATTAGGCTGAGGAAACAAAATAAACCCATCAGAGAGATAGCAAAAACATTGGAAGTGGCCAACACAACAGTTTGGAACATCCTGAAAAAGAAGGAATTAACTGGCAAGCTCAGCAACAGCAAAAGGCCTGGAAGATCACAGAAGACAACTAAAGCGGATGACCGCAGAATTCTGCTCATGGTGAAGAGGAACCTTTTCACAACATCCAGCCAGGTCAAGAACGCTCTTGAGGAGGTAGGCATGTCATTGTCAACATCTACAGTCAAGAGACGGCTTTATGAATGTAAATACAGAGCCTTCACAACAAGGTGCAAACCACTGGTAACGCTCAAGAACAGAAAGGCCAGATTAGCCTTTGCCAGCAAACACCTAAAAATGCCTGCCCAGTTCTGGAATAAGATTCTTTGGACTGATGAAACCAAGATTAACTTGTCCCAGAATGATGGGAAGAGAAAAGTGTGGAGAAAGAAAGGAACAGCTCATGATCCAAAGCATATCACATCATCTTTCAAAAATGGTGGAGGCAGTGTTAAGGCATGGGAATGTATGGCTGCCAATGGAACTGGGTCACTGGTGTTTATTGACTGCTGATCAAAGCAGCAGGATGAATTCTGAAGTGTATGGGGCTATACTTTCTGCTCAGATTCAGCCGAATGCTGCCAAACTGATAGAATGCCACTCCTTATTGCAGATGGATCATGACCCAAAACATACAGCAAAAGCTACCCAAGAGTTTCTCAAGGCAAAGAAGTGGGATGTTCTTCAATGGCCAAGTCAGTCACCTGATCTCAACCCAATAGAGCATGCTTGTCACTTACCGAAGACAAGACTGAAGGCAGAAAGACCCACAAACAAGCAGCAGCTGAAGGCAGCTGCAGTCAAGGCCTGGCAAAGCATTTCGAGGGAGGAAACTCAGCATTTGGTCATGTCCATGGGTTCTAGACTTCAGGCAGTCATTGACTGCAAAGGATTTTCATCCAGGTATTAAAGGTGATCCTTAAGTTTGAAATTATGTTGGTTTATTCCATTACTTATGAGCCACCAACGATGCGTGTGTGTGTGTATGCCACTGGATGTACTTCCTGAATGGTTAGTGCCCCACTTTTGTCAAACCCCTTGAATTACAGCTGGAAGTCCTGACTTTGCTCCCATCTGGGTGTGTTTCCTTTCAACTTCAATGTGGTGGTGAACAGAGGCCAACTGCCAAAACAGTTATCCTTGTTTTGATATTTCTGGCCCTGACTGTATGTACTCAGTAGCAGCTCATGGCAAATCTGACTGGTGGAGTAGAAAGCAGGTCAGCAGAGGTGGATCCAACAGAACAGTGGAGGTGGGGCCACACTCACAAATGAATTATAAGCCACCCCATGTCCCCCCACACACACACTCACAAATGCATTATAAGCCCGTTTATAATTTTACCAATCTAACAAATGCATTATAAACCAGTTTATGATTTTTACAGTCTTACAAATGAATTTACACCAGTTTATGATTTCTCCAGTCTCATAAAACAATTAAAAGCCACTTCATGATTTCTCCAGTCTCATAAAAGAATTTTAAGCCAGACTCAGAAACAAAGTATATATTGCTACCAGGATTGTGCTGGACTGGTCTAGTGCCTCAAAGCAAACAAAGAAATAGCAAGCAAACAAAATAAACACACACACACTCACACACACACTGCATCTTTTCCCACAATTTTCCAAGTGTTTGATGTGCCACCGCTGAGTGCCACATGTGACCTTCTCTGGCAATCTCAATAGAATATCGAACATCTGCCCTGTCCTCTGCCCCACCAGCCCCAGTGGGCACCAGCCACTATTGTTTGTTACCAAAGTTCACTGGAATGGATTAGGACTGAGCTGAAATATCACCATGTTTGAGTCTTGTCCTGAAAATTGCCCTTTCAAAGGGGCAATTGTTCTATTTTCAACAAGACGATGTTATGCTTTGATATCGTCAGTAGGAGAACATCTAAGAAATGGAATGAAGTTGTGTGATTGCAGACGAGGTGCTTACTTCACCGCAACTGTAATTCTATATACACTCACCTGAGAGTAAGTCCCATTGAACTCAGTGGGACTTTGAAACTTCTCTGAAATTTATTCTCTTTTCATTTGATTTCCGAAAGCCGTTTCTTTTCTATCAATTTCGGTGGGGCTATGCATCCATTCTGGGTTTTAGTCAGAACCAGCCAGAACTCTAAAGAAGCCATCCAACCTATTTTGGGGATAGGATTCAGCACCTTGGATAGCTCCCTTAGAGTTCTGGCTGGTTCTGACTAAAACCCAGAATGGATGCATCGCCCCACCGAAATTGGAGTCACCAGCCTCCTGTGATATTGCATAGGAAGCAAGCATGTAGCGAATGCATTAAATGATGTACATATGTTGGTTATATATATCTTAAACCCATTTGTATACAGCCCTTCAATCTATGCTAAATAATATCATTCATTCCCAATAAATCAATACAATACAATATATAAAATGGATGATTAATATTACAAGTGAAAGTTTTTATATACCCACAGGATTGTATCCAGATTTAGTCATGCTTAGAGTAGACCTTTTGAAATCAATGGGACAAATTAGAAATGATGAATTTAAGACCCACTGATTTTAATGGGTCTACTCTAAGCATGACTAAGACTGGATCCTATCCATATGATTAATTCATAGGGTTGGCTCCAGATATAAGCTGGATCAACTACGCTGGCAGAAGTGGACTTCTGTGCCCTCCCCTCCCCACAGCAGCACCTCCAGCCCTCTGAAAACACTACACAGAGAGTCAGGAGACCCTGCTGAATGATGTGAGCTATATTATTGAGGAAAGGGGATCCCTGAAAATCAAGTGGGGTGACATTCCACGAATGGAGCCCTTCCTATTGCAGAAGGTCCCTTCCTCCTTCTTATGGAAGGCAGATCTTGGAACCATCCTGTGGCCTGCAATGTTTGAAATATTGTATTTAAGAGCTGAAGTACCAAAGACCAAATCATACTGCAACAGACATTTCTTCATAGAAGCACAGTGAAATATTTGGAGAAGAAAATTACCTTGATTTCTTCTTCTGTTTAAAACGTTTCCTTCCTGACTACATACCGCACCTCCCATTTCCCTGAAATGTCATAGGGTGTTTGGCTTGTGAACAAGAAACCTTTCCTGCTAGGAATCCACTTGGCAAGCAAAGTGACATAAGAATATCTTTGAGGACAAAATTTGGCCATGTCCCACATTAAAAAGACACTGCAACCTTTTAAAGTATGCCCTCTCTTCTGGTATTTGGCATATGGTAAAATCTACGCAAGTCAATAATGAAAGCGTCATCAACCAAAAATAGCTGAAAGTAGGGTACATAGAACCAGGAGGTTGCCTGGTAGCAGTATCAAGGCTTCCCAGAGATGGATGATACAACTCAAGTGTGGATGGATATGACACTAACTGTGCAAGCCTCTACCTGTCTACTCAGAAGTAAGCACCATTGTATCCAGTAGGGCTTACTCTCAGGTAAGCGTGTTTAGGAATGCAGCCTGACAGCAGTGAGCTGGAAATTTCCATTCTGAGTACAGCAAAAGAAACCAAAAGGGTGATTAAACCAATCTCATGCTGCTGTCCAAATCTTCATCTCTTCTCCTGTCATCAGGAAGAAATGAATGCAACTTGGAAGTAGGAAAGTTTCCTATTTCTTTTATTGAATTAATTGTATATACTTGGGTTAAAAAAAATGGGTAAAATGATCCAACATCACACAAATGGACTTCTGCTTGTGCAATGGAGCATGCCACTCCTCCTGCTGCACCCCGCATTCCCCAAACCTGTTCCAGAAGGCCCCCACCTCTCTGATTTTGCAGGTGTGCAGGAGTGAAAGGGATGGGGGAATTATCCCCTCCCCATTCCACAGATAGAAGCCTCTCCATTGGCTGGAGGGGCTAACTGAATACAACCCATGATCCCAACTTTCTTCCAAATGGAATGTAGAGCAGGTGACTTACAGCCATTTATTTATTTACATGTGTAAAAGTGGGATAAATATATAGTTTATGATCCAGTTTTACACATCTGATTACTAATGCAATTCTATACATGTCTACTCAGAAGAAATCCCATTGACTTAAATGGGACTTATGCCTGGGTAAATAGCAGGGACAAAGTACATCTGGCCCATGCCCCGAATTTGGCATTCTTAGACAACCCATCTGGTGCATGGGGCATCATGCAAGTCCCCTCCATGCAAAGCCCTGTTCCTTCCAAAGCGGGTGGGGTGCCTTCTTTCTTCTGTTGCATCTATGGTTCATGGATTGTCAGGCACCTTCCTTTCTAGGGATGTACGAATCCCTTACCTGGCTCCATGCAGGGGCATCTGTGGTGGTGGGGAGGCGCTCTGTCCCTCCCCCCGGAATCCTCCCTGGCCGACTCCACTCCGCGGCGGCTCTACAGAGCCGCTGGCTCTGGCCGTCCACAGCTGGAGTTCCAGCCGCAGCTAGGCTGCTGTGGCTGCAAATGGTGGCCGTCGTAGCAGCCGCCATTTGCGTCCTTGCAAGCAGCCATGATAGGCTACGTGAATACTTAATTCGCGTGGCTGCTGCCGGAGCCGCCGCCGCCGCCGCATCTGCCCTAGGTACGTTCCATTGCGGGGGGATTTCACAGTGGGCGGGGGCCAGGAGGCCGTTCCGCCATGGATTCCAGGGGGCCGCATTCTAAAGAATCTGGCCTCACTGGAATCCGTGGTGGAATTCTCTGACATCCCTATTCCCTTCTGTCATCCACTCATAGATGGAATCAGATTTTTTTTACCAGAAGTTTGTTCCACTTATCATCACAGACACAGTGAATGATTTTACCAAGGCTCTGCAACTACAGTGCTTTGGGAGAAGGATTTTGAAGTAATATATCCCAGGACTGCTGTATTGTTCAGGGCTCTTTATGTTAAAACTAAAAGTAAGGATGGGGGAACCAGGGATTTTTGAACTTGCTCAAATTCTCCAAACTTCACTTCAACACTCGATTCAGCTGACTCCTGTTTTTGTTTGTGACCTGCTTTTTGCTTTGAGAAAAGTGTGCATTTCAAACAGGAAAAGTGCACATTTCTGTGTGCATTTATCAAAAGTGCGCTCTCCCCCCACCCCATTGACTAAAGCATGAAAATGCTTTTTTAAAAGAAGTGCATCAAAATGCCCATTTTCAAAGAATACACATTTTCCTAGTGTGGCTGCAAGTTCCAGAACATGCAGTCATTCCCCCCGCCCCCAAATGCACTCCTGTTCTTGTTCACATTCAGGGTTGAAAATCAGGCATATTTGGATAATTTGAGAACTGAAACAAAATTCTCATACATCCCGAGTAATGCTGGAGTCTGTGGAGGTTCTTTTCAGCTTGTGTTCTTCCTAAAGCTTTCCTTCCATACTAATCGGTTAGCTAAAGTTTACTTTCTTACAGTCAAAGCCTTTCCTAAATTCTTTCTTATATTTCAAACCTTATTCTTTGATTTTTTAAAAAACTTTTTAAAAAACTTGTTCCTGTTGTTTCAGTATGTCTTGAGTGTACAGAAGTGTATGCTCTCTCTCTCTCTCTCTCTCTCTCTTTCTTGATCTCTCTGTCTTCTTGCCTCTTTCTAAGTGCAAAGATAGAGAAGGTCAATGAACAGAGAATTTGGGGAGATGGAGTAGAACTGAACAAGGAGAAGGAGTCTGGATATAAATACAAGGGATAGGGGAGGGGAATAGAAAGTGAAACCAAAAGTGAACAGCATATATTCATGCAGTCCTGACTCTTGAGGAAACTTCTACAACATGCATCCTCCGCTGTGTGCCTATCTTCTAATGAAACCTACATCTCTGAATATGTACTAAGGTTATATTGAACAATAATGTACTCCTAAAAAATGATGATTAAATAGACTCTACCTCACTACTGATTTAAACTGGGATTTAAATCATTACAACTGAGTCCTTCGGAGAAGTGATTTAAACCACGATTTTAATCATGATTTAAATCAAATCAACCCTGGGGTAAGCTGGCCCTCAGATCTCTTTGGATGCAACACCAGCATTTATTTTTTTTAATAGGCACAGCTATCAACACAGCTGCTGCAGTTTTTGAACTCTCCTTGGGCCATGGCTATGGGAACTGTCATGAACAGTGCCTGCACCTTAGAATTTACCACTTCACTGCTGTTGGTGTGCAGACAAAAACAACTTGTATTTTCAGAGGCTGTTCCATCCACCAGCAAGTCCAAGCTACTTAAAATATACATTATACATGATTGTAAATTATATATAAGTGATTCCTTCAAGGCTTTCTGTATTTGGATCAGTAACAACTCCTCTGCTAATATACCTGTGCATGTGCCCTGGGATAATGGTTCTCATGTTCACTTAAAGTCATAGGGACCTAGAATTGCTGTTGGAATGGTTTTGTTTTGTTTTAATTTGTGCCTCTGTGTGATCCAAATGGCCACCAGCAGAAAGGGGATAAAATTGCATGTATCTTTTAGTATCAAATGTTGGTCATGCATTTAGTAGGTGGCCAGATTCAAAAGAGGACAGGGCTCCTGGACTTTTAATAGTTGTGTACAACAGGGAATTATAGCAGGTGTAGCTGCTTGTCAAGCAAGCTACATCTGTTGAAATTTCTTCTTCGACATGATTATTAAAGATGCGGGAGGAGTCCTGTCCTTTTTTTACATATGGCCACCCTAGCCTTGCGATACTGGGTTGTATCCAATGGTGTGTGATCGCCACTGGAACAGATGTCATTGGAGGAATGGATTCCCACTCCCCCCTTGCAGCTCTACCCATGTCCCAAATCTTCTCCAAAGCACTGGGGAAACCACCTGAGCAGATTTGGGGATTGTGGGGTTGCAGGGAAAGTCCTGTTGCATGAGCAGAAGTCCTCCTGTGCGACATTCAATGGAGCCCACTGAAGAAAATAGTATTCATTATTCAGGTTCGAAATATGGGTTTTACACCAAAGAACTTGTCTGAAAAGTAACACTTTTTAAAAAATTAACTGTCTCACTTATCATAAATCAAAACCAGAAACAAAATGGCCACAGTTTAGCTAACCTAAGCACTCTTAGGGCACAATCATATGCCTGCTTAGACAGAAAAAAAAATGCCTACAACTCCCAGCTGGCCTGGCAGGCTGGGAAATGCTGAGAGATGTAGGACTTCTGTTTCTGTCTAAAGATGCACAGAAATTGCACCTTCAGTTCCCCTTGATTTCAACGTGAGAGTAAAAACATGCTTAAATCTTTCCCGTTGAAATTAATAAAACTTTAAAGCGCTTGATTTTTGCTGAGTTGTGCCTAATAACATTACTAATGATGCTCTGGAGATAGATAAGCCTCTTAAACAATCTCATTAATCCCCCAAACACCACCTAACAATTTTACCCCTGATTCCTAAGCGTATGTACTTGGAAGTCCTGTTTATTTCAACATGAATTATTTTTAATTACATTTCTTAATGGCACAATCCAATGGGGATAGGCAGCTGCCTCCTAACTCAGAGGTGACGGCCTATACAATGCAGGGCAGAAGAAGCACATAGGGGATCATTCCCTCCGCGCTTATCCTGCCCTGCATTTGTGGCTGGACACCCAATTTTAGCTATCTAGCTGCGGGAAGGTGGAGTGGGGGAGGAGGCTGCTGGACAACACGTAGGATGTGTTGTACCGGCATTTCCACCTTCCCCGCCCCGAAACGCCCCATTTTGGCCGCTCCGCACTCCTCTTCCAAGTGCAGATTATGGGGCCATTCTGAGCTGCCTGCGAGGCAGCGTGGAAGGGGGGGAAGGGTGGTTCCTGGAAAACCACATATCCTATGGCCATCTAGCCACTGACTAGTGGCCATAGGTTTGCTCCCCGAGGCATAAAGACTTAGGCTGCAATCCTAAACGTACTTAATATTGAATACAGTGGGACTTCCTGCCAATTTTTTTTTAAAAGCTTAGTATAGTTTTGTTAAAATGCTATGAGCACCGCCAATACTCATCAGCTGTTTAGCATTGATCAGCTGCTGGGATCTACTGGGAGATTACTACTGACACTGCTATACTTTACTTTCAGTATGTTCCATTTGATGTTAGCATTAAACAGTTGATGAGCAGAAAGACCCAGTCCATAGCTGGGTAACAGTATATCTAATTAACTAGAACTTAGATAAGGTTGACTGTTTCCTGAACTTGTAACATAATTACTGCATTTAGAAATAGAAAGGATTGGTAGGTCACATAATTTCCGCTGGCACATCCCAGGGTTGCAAAACCTGGGAAGAAGATTGTGGAAAGATTTGATCTCTTAAATTTTAGTGCATGTCACACAACAAGGCGTCTCACAGTTTCACATGGGCAGGGCAATCCAGTGGGGGAGAGAGACAGAAATGGAGGCAGAGGAGCTGCCTTTTCCTATGGCCTGCTGGCTCACACCAGCAGAACAGGGCTTTTTTCCCTTTTGTATTTGGCCTTTTACGGCCAAGTGTTTTATTAAAAACATCCTACTCCATTGCTTCCAATGGGAAGGAAATAAACTAGCAATGGAAGAACCAGCAATTTTCAAGCTCTCCAAAATTCTCTGAATTTGAATTCTCAAAATTCAACTTTCAACGTTGTTTCACCTCACTCTAGTTTTCGTTTTCAATCTATTTTTTGGCTCATTCCAACAGGAAAAGAGTCTGTGCATATTTTTCTGTGCATATTTTTTCAAAAGTGTGCACTTTCCTCCCACTGACTAAAGCATAAAAAAGTGCATTTCTGAAAAAAATGCACATTTTAAAATGTGCACGTTTAAAAAACCGCATTTTTCAAATGCCATCACATTTTCTGTAAATTCATGAACATTTCTAAAAAAAATAATAAAATCTATTGCTTGCACTCACATTCAGGATTGTGAATATGTCATCTCTGAATGTTTTGCGAACATAAACATAAGTCTCATACATCCCTAAAATAAATTACAGTAGTTCTAGGGCTGGTGTAGTTTTTTCCCCGTTCCAAGGGTGTGTTGGGGAACTGGAAGGCTTTGGATTCTGCAGTTCCCTAGCCTCTTCCAGCATGCCTCCTTTATCCTCTCCAGTGTCGGAGTTCCAACACCAGAGATTCTAACTACTACAAAAAAAGTATAGCAAGCTCAACTTAATCATCTGACAGCAACAGGCATCTGGGCTGATATAGGGAGATCCATCAAGTACATTGATCTCAGGTTGTGAAGGTGAAACTGTCATATCCAGAGCTAATGTAAAGTGTTTACTCTGTGTGTGTGTGTACCAAAAGCACAATATGTGTAGTCGACAAAACTCCAAACAGATGAATATATAAGATAAAATAAAGTATTGTCATTAAATTGAATTTGGATTACTATGACCAGCTAATATCCTTACTATTTCCTTTTACACTCATTTAAAATAAAATGGGATCTGGAATTTGGCCGGCATCGAGACAGCAGGTGCCAGTCAAATAGGAGCTAATATATTATCTTGCTCCATTATTCCTGAGTATGAAAGCAAAAGTGTGATTAGTATGCTGTGTCTGGGCATATAGCCAACCTGCTAAGAGCACTTTCTGGGTCATAATATGGGTTGACCTTAGTTACTGGGCTTTGCGGCAAAAAGTTTTATCTTGTAACAGGAAAGTGAGACCAGGGGGCTGTCTTAGGAAATGTTCCATGGTCATTTAGTCCCATTGGCCTCTTTGGTTTAGTTCTTATTAGTGATGTGAAGAAGAGTCATTTGTTCGACTAAGTGATAAAGGTTATTTCCAGTGTGCAAGCCAGCCTTCTAAGGTTAACTAAATGTTATTGCTGGACAAGAATCTTGGCTGACCTTTGGAGTGCTCCCAGGGCCCTAGAAATTTTTGCAAGTGGCCTAAAAATTGTTTTAAAATAAACCAAGTGGCCTAAAAATCATTTTAGAATAAATGGAGAAAATGTCTGCGATTGCAATCCATTTCTTTCCATTCTCTTTGTTTTGCTTTTCTTTTGTATAGTGGCCAGAAAATCAAGACAGTACTCATACAATCTCAGGTGTCTCTGAGTACCAAATTAATTCCCCCCACCCCAACTTGCTGTGCTATTTCTGTGGCAATGCTATCATGGAATGTCTAAAGGTGGCTCTTACACAGGACTTTTGCCATTGCAACTTCATTGCATCTTCCGTGCACTCCAATTGCAATGAAGTTCACAGAAGTTTGCTTCACTCAATTTGGGGGTTCCCCCTCCTCCACAAACACCACTGCTTGCCCCATTCAGCAGGGTCTCCTGACTTTCCTGTGCAGCATTTTCAAGGGGGCTAGAGGGGCTGCTGTGGGAAGGAGGGGGCATGGAAATCCACTTCTGCCCACACAATTGATCCAGTGTAAATCCAATGGATCAAACAATTCTTCTCCTTGGAAGAAGGGAAGGATGGAACTGTAGTTACTAATTGCTGAATGTTCAGGCCTCAAGTAATGACTGTATGTACATGAACTCATCCTAACTCTGGGTTTTTTATGCCTTGTTTGGAACAGAAGATGGATGACAAGGAACAGGAAGTGCACAGGGCTATTATTTAATTGTTATTCTATTGACTTATTTTGAAATGTAGATACCCTCCCTTTCCATTCAAAAGGAGTGCCGTGAATGGGTGGCAATTTTAAAAGAAGACTAAACAATAAAAGCTAATGGGGAATCTGCTAATGTGAAAGCACATCAATTAAAAGAAAATTATAAAATATCAGCGAATGGAGAAAGTGAAATGTAGCATCAAGTGAACTATACATTAAAAAAAAAACTGGGGAAATCACTTCTGAATTAGAAAAAATAATAAAAAATAATAGGGCTGTGCACAGACCCCCCCGCTTTGCCTCAGATGCCAGTTTGGACCTTCTGAAGGAGCTGCTCTTTGCTTCAGACTGATTTGGACCCCAACTGCTTCAGACTGATTCGGATCCAAAATGAGATTCAAATATCTGAATCATTCGGATATGACTTTTTTCCATTTACTTGCATTGGAAACCGGACATGGCCATAACATTTTCAGTTTTCATGATAAATGCATGAAATATGGGGACCTGTCAGCCCCCATAGGGGTGATCCTACCTGCAAAATGTCAGACAGTTTGGACCAGTAGTTTTTGTGCTCCGTGAAGGTAAAATGTGCTGTTCTCAGAAACTCAAATCAAAGGTCAGAAGGGATAATCAGGGACTTTAGGTGTTGAAGCGGTGATTAGGAGGAGGTCACTATCCCTAATCTCTGCTGTAGGTTTCTTTGAAGTGCAAAATAACCGCTTCCCCCTAGTACTACTTTCCTATTCACAGACAATGACCTCAGGCTGTCTTTGGCTGAATGGAATACACATTGCCTGAGGAAAAAACACTGGCTAGTAGGCAGGCAAGCAGAATTGTTTCGTGACTAATATGTCTTTTTTTCAACACAAACTCTCAAAACAAAGAGCTATAACCTTTCTCTGGTTGGACAGAGGTGCATGAAATCTGGGCAATGGGCAGCCCCCATGCCAGCACCCCGAAGATGCCTCATATTGTGCTTGCTTTGCCACACAGTGTAGTATTATTTAAATAACAGATGTTATGTGTGTAGTGCTTTACCCACTGTATTTTGAAATGTGGACATGTGTAGTGCTTTGCTTGACCACAACACCAGCACACACAGACATACAAGAGCAAAAGAAAAGCAAATACAGAACTACCTACATCATCAGCCCCCCGGATGCCAGTTCATGGACTTCAGCTCTTGCCCGACTCGTGGGACGCTGAGTCAGGCAAGAGCTTGGGCACCCACTCCCTCAGCAAGGAGAGGGGAAGAAGGCAGTGCCTCTCCTCGTTCCCCCATCCTTGCTACAGCAGCAGTGGCACAGGAAAGGCTGGTCATTTTCTGTAAGTTTTCCTGGCCTTATGGAAAATGACCAGCTTGTCCCTAGCCTCCACTGCTGTAGCAGGTGGGGACGGAGGGAAGAAGGAGGCACCTATCCTCTTCTGTCCCCCCCATCTGCTGGAGGCCAGGGCAAGAGGCTGGGGGTGGCTGCGCCAAGGCCCCTCTTTCCCACGCTGGCCTTTGACAGCCAGTGCACAGAAAAGAGGCAACGGCGGCACCCCAGCACCCTTGCCCTGGCCTGCTCTAGAGAAGGCCGGGTGAGAGGCTGGGGGTGGCTGTGCTGAGGCCCCTCTTTTCCATGCCAGCCCTTAACAGCTGGCACGCGGAAGAGGGGCAGCCCACACAGCTCGCAGGCAGGTGGAGCGAGTAGGAAAGCTCGGCGAGCAGCTCCGGGCTGCGTGAGCTGCGGGGGGGGGGGGGCAGTTCGTCAAGTTCCCCAATCCCAGACCGAGATGGGCTCATCGATCCCGACTTGCAGGAGCCCAGGACTCTTCTCCAGCTGGGAGTTCTTCCTGAATTCCTATTGGAGAGGGTGAGGTCACATGGTCTCCTGGGAATTCAGAAAGAACTGCTGAGCTAGAAAAGAGTCCTGGACTCCTGCAAATGCAAGGGGTGTTTTTTAAAAAATAAAAACATAAAAAGAAGACCCCTCAAGAATCACCTACACTTAAAAAAGATATATGGAAACTTTGTCCCCCTCCCCAAGGAGAAAATTCTCTGAAATTCTCCCCCTCCTTGCAAAAGAGGAAGAAAAAACAATGTCTCCTTCTCAGGGAGAGAAAAAGTTCCTGAAAATGGGGGTAGGGGTAGGATTTGGCATAGCGCTAGTTAACAGCAGGCTGAAATCGACCAGCCTTCCTAAAGCCTCAGAAGACCTCTGCATGTTGTTGAGACAACAGCTGTTTTTGAGTATCAACCAGCATAGAGCTGTCCCTAGGTAATTGGTTCCATTGTCGTATTGCTCTACGGAAGTTCCTGATGGAATCTGATGGAACCCTGATGGAACAGCTGGAATCTGGCTTCCTGTAACTTGAGCCCATTATTCTGCACTCTGGGATGATCGAGAAGAGATCCTGGCCTTCCTCTCTGTGACAACCTTTCAAGTACTTGAAGAGCGCTATCAATGCACAAAGCCCTCCAAAATGTGCATTTTCACACTTTAACTTATGGGTGAAATGCACATTTTCAGCCCGTAGTTTTACATCCTTTATGTATATTTGTGAAACTTAATTTGTGCAAAATTCTGACAAGTTAAAAGAACAGTCTGAAAGTCCATGGAATCCATGTAACTTGCGAAAAGCAGGTCTGCTGCAGAATACATAGGTCGGATTCATAGAAATCCGAACACATTTGATTCCTTTGTGGATTTCTCCATCGTCCCTACTGGGGGTTGAACCTGGGACCTTTTGCCTGCAAAGCATGTGCTCTACAACTCAGCTATGGTTGTTGGAATCAATTATTTTGCTAATTCTAAACAAGATGCTTCTAATAAAGATGCTAATGGGAATGAACCAGTTTAATTTTTTTTTGAAACTATTATTGTTAGTGAGCACATAATATGGAGCTGATTTTAATTATGATAATGGTCTGAAAACTGACATTTGCTATTCCAGTTGCTACTTTTGAATCATTTTAATTAACAACAATGTTCTAAGATGCTACTGGAATTGCTCTCATTTCAGATGCTTGATTTGGTTTAATGGCATATAGTATATTTGTAACTATTAGGAATATGAGTTTGAGAATGTGCCTGGAAAAAACTAGGCAGATTTCTTTTGGATGGCACTTATTGCTGATTCACACTTCCTGTCTCATCACGAGTTTAATCAACACTGAGGTGGCCATTTGCCCTCTCTTACCGAGTCCCATCCTCCATTAGAGGGTATTCTCTGTTGGAAGGACTGTTCAGTCCATGTCTGATTTAAAGATAAAGAATCATAAGAAAGAGACAGCAGTAGGGGCCTTGAAGTAGCCCATCTGCAGTTAGCACCTGGATGGCAACCTGAGCAGCCACACAGGTAACCTGGTCACTCAGTCATCCCAGGGGGGTGAGATGTCTTGTATTTCTATTTAAATCAAGGGTGGTCAAAATGTTTGCCCCCAAGGGCTGCATGTGGTGATGGGCAGTAACTTGGGGGCCACATCCCTGTATGTGCAGACACACACAGGGCCAGCCCAAGACATTGTCCTGCCTGACATGAAGAACAAGATGGCGCCTTCTCCCATTCCATGTACAGAAGCTGACTGGACTAGCACTTGAATCTTTTTTCAGACATTGGCGATGGGTCAGCCTCCTCCACTGCATTGGAAGGTAGCAGGTTAACTTAGGGGGTGCAGGGAAGGCCGCATAACCCAGAGCTTTCCTTCTGACACCTTGCTACTGTCTCCCAGCATCTACTGCCTGAGGCAACTGCCTCACTCTTCCTAATGGTAGGACCAGCCCCGTACACACAAACATGCATACACACATGCACACACATGCACATGACCTACAATCACTCCATCAGGTGACCCTCTCCACACCTTCACCACCAGTGAAGGTAGTATCATCAGAATCACTGGGGGAAATGGAGAGATTTTAACCAAGGTTTATGCAAATCTATGTCCTCCTTTGTCTTCTTTTGGGGTGATGCATAAGCATGCATCCTAATCCAGATCCATCACTCACTATGTGGCCACCCGCCATTGAAACGTATTGTCCTTGAAAGGATGTGAAACCTCTGCTTAGGATGGCTGATCTGTGATGGTTGTTTTCAGACTTGGAAGTTAGAGTCAGTGGTTGTTGGACTAGAACTGTGGAGATTAGGCTGAAATCCTCACTTGGTCATAAAACATACTGGGTGTCTTTGAGCCAGTCACTAACTCTCACCCTAACCTACCTCACAGGGTTGTTGTGTAGATAAAACAATGGTGGCTGGGAAGAAACCTGTGTACCAGAGGGTTGGATTCAGGATCTGCCTTCTGCAAGAGGAAGGGATTTCAGTTTCTGGATGGTTGTTCCATGAATGGCTATTTGAAAAGAAATTGCAGGCATCAGGGCTTGCTTCAGATCAGGGGTAGACAGTGATCCCTTTGACCCTGCTGTGGTCCCACCCGCTACCCCGTGTCTGCTATTTGCATGGGAAGAAAAACTCCCATTCATTCTAATGGGAGTATTTTCCCAAAGCAAATAGCAGTCATGGAGGAGTGTGTGTGTAATCCAGATGAGACCACAGTGGGATGGAAATGGATAACCCCCACTACTCCCCACACCAGGTCCTGATCTGGATTGGCTCTCCAAACCTGCAATTTACTTTTAAAAAGCTATTCACATAATGGCTAACTGCCTTGTTTTGTGTAGTTTGGCCTTGAGCAAAAGTCTGACCTGGGCCAAATTAAGAATTCTTCCCCCCCAACCCCCCCTCCCGATTAATGCAGTTGTCTTCAGTAGATTCATATCTCCTCCAGGGAGCAGAACTAGGGGAAAACATAGACCAGTTATTTATTAGACTGGGTACATTAGCGCTCCAATTTTGCACATATTTTAAACCTTTAGAATGAGAAGGCAAAAATGTCCTGCTTCTTTCAGTTTCATCACTGTGTTCCTCCAACATCTTTGTTTAGAATAATGATGGCCCTAAAGGCTTCCACATAATTAATTCTCATACATGAAATTTCCCTAATGTGATTATCTGTTCCTGCAGTAATGAGGTTTCTTCTCTGGCAAACGTGCATGTCATCTTGCTCTCTCTTTCGTGCACCTGCTGATTCGACGTGAAGAAAACACACATATTTAGTCAGGAGGACTAAGTGCTCCCTTGCCACACAAAACACCAGGGTGGGGTTGAAAGGTATCATTCAAGGAGGTAATTTACCTCAAATGCTGGTGAGGGGAAGGAAATCACACTGGTAGTAATTTATAAAACAGGAATATCAATCCAGAGTTCGCTGTACATTGCCAGGGGAGAGCTGGATAACAAGATGCAAAGGAGGGTGAGGCTCAGGGCTAGGACAAGCACCTGGCATGACTGGGCAACTGCCAGGGCCTACTGCCCTGTCCCTCCCTGATTTTTTTAATTTTCTGACACAGTACGCCAAGCAACACCAGGCAATCAGATCACGCCACCCTTTTAATTTCCCACAATGCCCCTTGTCCTGTCTAGCTTGGCTCACATTTCCAGGGGAGCCAAGCTGAAGCCATTGCACTTACTAGAAGGACAGGACAGAGTTCAAGTCTGATGAAGCAGAGTTAAGTCCTGCTAGGCAGGATGGCAAAGTCAGACCAAGCAGGGTCTGGTGGTGGGCTCTCCCACACTGGGAGCATTCAAGATGAAGATGGACAGCCATCTGTCAGGGCTTGGATTCCTCCAATGAGAAGGGGGTTGGACTCAGTGCTCTTATAGGCCCCTTCCAGCCCTACTATTCTATGATTCTATGATTGGGGGGGGGCGCATTTTTGCAAGTGCAAATTTGCACAGATGTGGATTTGCACAAATTCAGGAACCTGAAAGGGTCTGATTCTGTCAGTGACCAGATGACAGGATGAAAGGATCTTGACAATGCGCAAAACACAGATGGAACAGATTTTACAACGGAGAGAACAGCTCTGATAGCGCCCAATAACAGTCTTCACAAACATGTAGGAAGAAAGCCAGACTATGAAGCACATGGTCTTCAGTGTCTACATACTAATGCCCAGAGTATGGGAAACAAACAGAACGAACTTGAAATCTTAATACAGGAGGGAAATTATGACCTGATAGGTGTAACTGAGACTTGGTGGGATGACTCTCATGACTGGAATACAGCAGTTGAAGGACATAACTTGTTCAAAAAGAACAAGAACAGAAAGGGGGGGTGAGGTTGCACTATATGTGAAAAATACTTATCTCTGCACAGAAATACAGGAGGATGAGCTTGGTAGCCCCATCGAGAGCATCTGGGTTCAAATAAATGGAGCAAAGAATAAAAGGAACCTGGTGGTTGGAGTCTACTACCGGCCACCCAATCAAGGAGAAGACGAGGATGAAACTTCTGAAAAGCAAATTGCCACTGTTTCAAGGAAGCATGATGTTGTAGTAATGAGGGACTTCAATTTCCCCGATACTTGTGGGGAGACAAGTTCTGCAAAACATGGCCCCTCCAGGAAATTCGTGACTTGTGTGGTGGATAACTTCCTTCTACAAAAAGTAGAGGAAGGAACTAGAGGATCGGCTATCCTTGACTTGATCCTAACCAACAGAGATGACTTAGTGGATCAAGTAGCAGTTACAGGAACTCTGGTGGAAAGTGACCATGTTATAGTTGAGTTCTTGGTTCTAAAGGAAGCAAAAGCAGTAGGGGTGTACGAAACGTACTCACCAGTCTGCTGGTGAGTCCCTCATACGTCCCTCCCCCTGGAATCCTCCCAGGCCAGCTCCGCTCTGCAGCAAGTCCACGGAGCCGCCAGCTGCTGGGCCCACCTGCAGCTGGACTTCTGGCCGCTGCCACGCAAATGGCATCCGGTGTAGCGGACACCATTTGCGTCCCTCCCTGCCTTTTGCCGTGATAGGCTACATAAATCTTTATGTAGCCTATCACGGCAAAAAGCAGGGATGCAAATGGTGTAGTGGACACTATTTGAGTCCCTGCTCTTTGCTGTGATAGGCTACATAAAGATTTACGTAGCCTATCACGGCAAAAGGCAGGGACGCAAATAGCGTCCACTACGCCAGATGCCATTTGTGTCCGAAGACAGGCAGCAGCGGCCAGCAGCAGAGGGCAGCAGACGGACGGTGGCAGCCAGGA
Source organism: Heloderma suspectum (assembly GCF_057233095.1). Classification (NCBI taxonomy): domain Eukaryota; kingdom Metazoa; phylum Chordata; class Lepidosauria; order Squamata; family Helodermatidae; genus Heloderma; species Heloderma suspectum. The sequence continues at coordinate 32,754,210 of NC_139459.1, forward strand.
TCTGGCCGGCGCAGATTCCCCCAGGTGGCGGAGGTGAGTCTTTCACTCCGCCATGGACTCCGGGGGGCCGGATCCTTAGAATCCGGCCTCATTGGAGTTGGTGGCGGAATTATCCACCATCCCTAACAAGCAGAGCATAGCCAAACGCATACCCTGGATTTTAGGAAAGCTGATTTTAATAAACTCAGAACAATGATCAGTAAGGCCCCATGGCAAGTGACTCTAATGAGAAAAGGAGTCCAAGATGGGTGGGAGTTTTTTAAAAAGAAAATTCTCAAGGCACAATTACAAACAATTCCAATTTCCAACAAGAAAAGGGGAGGAAGACAATAGAAGAAGCCAACATGGCTTCACAAAAAGCTTAGGGATGACCTGAAAACAAAAAAGCACACACATAGGAAATGGAATGAAGGACAAGCAACAAAGGAAGAGTACAGGCAGGTAGCACAGCATTGCAGGGATGGCGTCAGGAAGGCTAAAGCTGAGAACGAGCTGAGGTTAGCGAGGGATGCTAAAAGCAACAAAAGGCTTTCTTCAGATACATGCATAGTCAAAGACAGAGGAAAGAAATGGTGGTTCAGCTATTAAATAAGGATGGCAAAACGATAACAGATGACAAAGAAAAGGCAGAGGTCAATTCCGACTTTGGCTCAGTCTTCTCCGAGAAGAGGGTCTATGACCCACCTGGCAAAGGCGAAGTACAGGCTGAAGGGGCAGGATTGCAGCTTGAGATCGATAGGCATATGGTCAAGGAGCACCTCATTACTTTGAATGAGTTCAAATCTCCAGGGCCAGATGAACTGCACCCTAGAGTAATGAAGGAACTGTCAGAAGAACTGTCAGAACCACTGTCTATTATCTTGGAGAAATCATGGAGGACGGGTGAAGTGCCAGATGACTGGAGGAGGGCTAATGTTGTCCCTCTCTTCAAAAAGGGTAAAAAGGAGGAACCTGGGAACTCCAGACCAGTCAGTCTGACATCACTCCCTGGGAAAATTCTGAAGCAGATGATAAAGCAATCCATCTGTAAGCACCTTGAAAACAATGCCGTGATGACTCGAAGCCAACATGGATTTGTCAAGAACAAATCCTGCCAAACGAACCTGACTTCATTTTTTGATCAAGTAACCTCCCTTGTGGACTGTGGGAATGCTGTGGACATCATATACCTCGACTTCAGCAAAGCTTTCGACAAAGTGGCATTACTCCACTGGGCAGAGAGCTCCCAGATCCCCATGGGGGGTGGGGTGGTCACCATTTTAATTTCTCACAATGCTTTGGACCGATGCCATGTGAGCTCTGTCAGCTACCTGATGTCCTGGTACTACACTTGCTTGAAGAATAAGTTGCCAGTGCAAATGGATCCTCAGATACTGAAAGCTCTGTGCAGTCCATGGAGAAGAACCATGCCGTGTTGTTAAGTAGAAATCTGGCTTATTCCAATCCTCAGGCTCTCTAGACTTGTCTTTCCATTGCTCATATATACATTCTTAACAAGGACATAGGAACCTGCCTTATACTGAGTTAGAACATTGGTCCATCTAGCCCAGTAAGGTCAACACTGACTGACAGTGGCAATCCAGGGTTTGAGGAAGTCCTATCTGGAGAAGCCAGGGATTAGGGATGTCTGGATTTCATTGAATCATAGAATAGTAGGGTTGGAAGGGGCCAATAAGACCATCGGGTCCAACCCCCTGCTCAATGCAGGAAACTGAGTCAAAGCATCCCTGACAAGAGGCTGTCCAGCCTCATCTTGAATGCCTCCAGTGTGGGAGTGCCCACTATCTCCCTAGGGAATTGGTTCCACTGTTGTATTGCTCTAGCAGTCAGAAAGTTTTTCCTGATGTTCAGCCGGAATCTGGCTTCCTGTAACTTGAGCCCGTGTCCTGCACTCTGGGATGATCGAGAAGAGATCCTGGCCTTCCTCTCTGTGACAACCTTTCAAGTACTTGAAGAGCGCTATCCTATCTCCCCTCAGTCTTCTCCTCTCAAGATGTTCTTTCAGTCTCTCTTCATAGGGCTTTGTTTCCAGTCCCCTGATCAGCTTTGTTGCCCTCCTCTGAACCCTCTCCAGTTTGTCTGCATCCTTCTTAAAATGTTGTGCCCGGAACTAGACATGGTACTCCAGATGAGGTCTAACCAGTGCTGAGTAGAGGGGAACTAGTTCTTTCCGGGATTTGGAAACTATGCGTCTATTAACGCAGCCCAAAACAGCATTTTCTTTTTTTGCAGCAACATCACATTGTTGGCTCATATTCAGCTTGTCATGTACAACAATTCCAACATCCTCCTTGCTTGTAGTGTTGTTGAGCCATGCAACCCCCATCTTGTAACTGTGCATTTGGTTTCTTTTTCCTAGGTGCAGAACTTGGCATTTATCCCTATTAAATGTCATGTTGTTTTCTGCCCAGCACTCCAGTCTATCCAGAATCACTTTGAATTTTGTTCTGTCTTCCAAGGTATCAGCTGTCCCACCCAATCTTGTGTCATCTGCAAATTTGATCAGCATTCCCTGCACCTCCACCTCCAAGTCATTAATAAACTTGTTGAAGAGCACTGGGCCCAGGACTAAGCCTTGCAGTTCCCCCGCTCGTTACCTCTCCCCAGTTTGAGATGGTCCCATTGATAAGCACTCTTTGAGTCTGATTCTGTAGCCAACTGTGGATCCACCAGATCGTTGTTTCATCTAGCCCACTTTGAGCTAGTTTGCTCATCAGGATATCATGGGGCACTTTGCTGAAAGCTTTGCTGAAGTTGAGGTATATTATGTCTACAGCATTCCCACAGTCCACAAGGGAGGTGGCCTGATCAAAAAATGAGATCAGATTCATCTGGCAGGATTTGCCCTTGACAAATCCATGTTGGCTTTGAGTAATCACTGCATTGTTTCAAGATGTTTAGAGATGGATTGCTTTATAATCTGCTCCAGAATTTTCCCAGGGATTGATGACAGAATGACTGACTGGTCTGTAGTTCCCAGGTTCTTCCTTTTTATCCTTCTTGAAGATAGGGAAACATTAGCCCTCCTCCAGTCATCTGGCACTTCACCTGTCCTCCATGATTTATCTTTTTTTTAAAAAAAATACTTTGTATTCTATTTTTTATCTTTATAAATAAAATAAACAGTACCAACAACCTAATCAGTAACTACAATTTCCCAATAATACAGTATTCTTAGGAGGACACAGCAATAACGAAAGAGAAAAAGAGGGGTGGGGGGAGAAAGAAAAAAGAAAGAAGGAGAAGAAAGCATGAAATATATATATATATATATATATATATATATATATAAAGTTATTTTAAAGGATTACATTTAAACTCCATTACACAGAAACTTCAAATCCCATTCTACTTAAAAATTATACCTATAACATTGGCAATATAGCCAATATTACAATTCAATAGAGCATAAATAATCAACCTTACTTTTCAATATCATATTATCAGTCTTATAACAAGGAAGCAGGCCTACAATTCATTTCCAGTAACCATACAGTATATTGCCCTTCAGCTAACATATAATAGTAAACTTAACAATTTAACCAGCCAAAAATCTTACTAACTAGTCTCATAATAATGATAATAATAGTAATAAAAAAGGAAGGAGATTAAAAAGGATAAATAATAATAATAACAACAGATCACTAATAAATTTTATAATGTTATATAATAATAAAAAGCAACCTTACAACAATCACTAATGTATTTTGTACTAGATATATAAATGAGTGTGCACATTTCTATACACCCTCAACAGTAAATTTACTTACAGTATATCATACCCATTTTAAAAAGAAAGGATTTAAAGAAAAGAGAGAAAGAAAAAAAATGAAAGAAGAAAAAAAGGATGGAGATATATATATGAGCAATTATCTCTGGCCTAGCCTGAATCTTACAGACTAAACATAGCCAGTTAACAAAACTTTTACAAGCTGCATTTAGGCTGACCTAACAGCTTTACGGCTGCAAATGGCGTAGTGGATGCCATTTGTGTCCGGAGTTAGCCCAGCGATATGGCATGGCAATGACGGCTGGCCATATCACCAGAGATGCGGACCTGGCAGCCAGCTCCGCAGGATTGCCACGGAGCGGATCCGGCCTGGACGGATTCTGGGGGGAGGCATGGATCACCTTCCCACAAGGGCGGATTCCCACCTGGATCAGCAGGTAGGGAATCTGCCCATCCCTAGGGGCAGCCCAACCCACTCAGCTAAATAGCGGACAGACACCCGCCCCCTCAGGGGGCTGTACGGGTGCACCATGGCAAAAGTCATGCCTCAGGCTGCCAGGGAGTGTGACTTCACTCAGATGGGGCAGGTACAATGTGTCCAGCTCTGACAGCTGTGTAACTTTGCTTGAAGGATTCACTGTTGTATCAAACTAAGGGCTATTCCAACCCATGTGAAGCCAGGTCCATTCACTAGTATCAAAATAAAGGAAGACTGTAAGGGTTATGTTGCTGTAAATGTGAGGAGTCTGTACTTAAAATCCTAAGTACTAACTGACTTGATACAATTTCAGAAGTGAATCATTTGCAAGGTCACTCTACAGGAATTAAATGCACTAAGGTCCCAAACACCACAACATTCAGAGAGGTCCTTAATGAGGATCGATTGCCATTGGCATGCCTTTTTTAATGACTTGCATTGTACATATCGTACCCAATGTTTTAAAGACCATTGGCTTCAGCTCTTCAGCCAGTGACTACTTCCATCTGTTTACACCAAATAAAACAAAATAGTTATGAAACTGCACATGGTTCACATAAACAAAATATAAAATAACAGTTGGTAGAATGCTGACTTAGTCACGCTTAGGATAGACCCAATGAAATGAGTGACACTAGTTAACTAGTTAAGTTAGTAGACACTAACTTAAGTCCCACTGGTTTCAAAGAGTTAGGGCAGACCTCTTCAACCCGGTGCCCCCCCCCCCGATGGTTTGGACTTCAACTCCCAACAGCCCCAACCAGTGTGGCTGTAAAACAGAGATGCAAATTTGGACCCCATTTGTGGTTCTGTTTTTTCACACAATAGGCTACACAAATATTTGCATAGCCTATCACGTGAATGAAAAGCACAGATGCAAATGGCATCCAGGATGCCATTTGAAGCTGTTAAGGTCTTAGTTTAAGCTAAATGTAGCCATTTACGGCTGCATTTACCTTAAACTAAGACCTTTATGGCTGCAAATGGCATCCTCGACGCCATTTGCATCCTCAGTCAATACCCCTCAGCCAGTGATATGGCATGGTGGCCGTATCGCTGGGCTTTGGAGCGGGCCGGCGGCTCTGCAGAATCACCGCAGAGCGGAGCCAGCCAAAGAGGATTCCAGGGGGAGGAACGGATCGCCTTCCCTCCACGGGCAGATTCCCCACAGACCAGCAGGTAGGGAATCCGCCCATCCCTAGGTGGCACACTGGGAGGAAAGTGGCAAAAAAGGACTGTTGGTGCCAATTAAAATCCAGTCTGGAGAAGACTCCTCCCCACCCTTACCCCTGCTTTGAACAGTTGCACCCCAGGAAAACTGCTATTGGAGGGAAAATAGCCCCACCCTGCAGGTGACCCTTTTTTGCCCCAAGTGTCCTCTGCAGAGGAACGGCTTTTGGCCCTCAACAGTTCTTGTTCCATGCGTAGCCCCAGAAAGCAGACCCTGTACAAACACTTGGACACTATACAGCCTGTATCCACCAAGGATTCCCTGCAGGGGTGGGTTCCCCCCCACATCAATATTTTTTAGGGGCATCCACCACCCAACCAACCAAAATGGGGTTTATTTAGTGCCCCACCTTTCCACATATTGGTACATAAATCAGTTTCTAAAAATAAACAGTAAAAAAAATATTTATTTATTTATTTATTTAAAACATTTGCATCCCACCCTGTATTATTAAGATCTCAGGGCGGTGTACAGAAAAAATCAATTTAAACAGTAGAAAACAGTACATAATTTAAACAACTAAAAATATATTAAACATTAAACAAGCTAATACCAATTGAAATCTAAAACAATAAAACAGTTAAAACAGTGTGCTACTTTAGGGAATGCATTTAGCCCTTAAAGGCTTTGGTAAAAAGCCATGCTTTTACTTGGCACTGAAATGAGACCAATGTCTGCGCTAATCGGGCCTCCAAGGGGAGGGCATTCCACAACCGGGGTGCCACAGCAGAAAAGGCCCTCCCCCATGTCCCACCATAGTGTATGTCTCGCACTGGTGGGACACAGAGGAGGGCCCCTCCAACAGATCTCAGTCCTCGGGCAGGCATATATAGGGAGAGGTGCTCCTTCAAATATCGAGGTCCCAAGCCACTTAGGGCTTTAAGAGCCATCACCAAAACCTTGAATTCAGACCGAAAGCGGATCGGCATCCAGTGCAAACTGGTGTTACATGATTTTTATAAGATGTTCCAGTCAGCAGTCCAGCTGTTGCATTTTGCACTAGCTGCAACTTCTGAGACATCTTCAAGGGCAGCTCCACGTAAAGTGCATAGCAGTAGTCTAATTAGTTACCAGTGCATGTACTACTATGGCTAGGTTATCCCTGTCCAGGAAAGGCTGTAGCTGGCGGATCAGCCAAAGCTGGCCCCAAGTATTGCTGGCCACAGTGTCTACCTGGAGCTCCAATGACAGGGATGGGTCTAGAAGTACTCCCAAGCTAAGCACCTGCTCCTTCAGGGGGAGCACAACCCCATCCAGGACAGGTCACTTACCCAATTCCTGGACTCGGGAACCACCACAGAGCTTCTGTCTTGTGAGGATTTAGTTTCTGTTTATTGGCCCTCATCCAGCCCATTACAGCCTCCAGGCACTGATCCAGCACCTTCACTGCCTCAGCGGAGCCCCCCACACACACACATACATGCACCACAGTTTATCACATTCAGCTGGGTCTCTGTGTATCATTTTCAGGGGGCTGGACGGGCTGCCGTGGGAAGGAGGAGGCGGGGAAGTCCAGTTCCACCAGTGCAGTTGATCCAGCATAAATATGATTCCAACCCTTTGAGGGGGGTTTTAAATTAAAAATTGGAGAAACTGAAACCGACAGATTCATCCATCCAAGCCCAGGACTTTGACCACTTTGCTCTTAAGTCTGGCTTTGAATCCCTGTGTGTTCAGCCATGATAGTGGTCCATTAGGGTTGCCACCTCTTTTTTTCTGACAGGCTCCTCATCTTCAGTGGGGCAGGCAGGTGCATCATGGCCCTCTCCATGATGGCAATGCCTAGTGCAGATGGGTGAGAAATCCATTTCCATTCATTTTTCATAAGAATTTACCAAAATTAAGAAATACTCGGGAGAGATACAACTTGAGGGTTTGTTTTTTAAAAAATTGAATGTGGAAAAAAGCAAAACGGAGAGATTCACCCATCCTTTCTCCTACCCAGTCAGCAGTCACACACCCACAGGGTGCTGACTTACTCCAGCCAAGCTGCTTTTACCACTACCTCACATCTCCTGCTAGGCAGGGCGTTGGGTCCCAAACCCTTGGCCTCTGCTCAGTGGCATGTTTTGGCCTCTTCCATGCTCCACACATTCCTTCACTGGCCACAGGTGCATCTACCATTCATTTATATTGCTGTTCAAGCTTTACTTTTGGACTCCCAAAGTATACCTATGGGGGCATCCTAATTTGGGGTATGTTCCAGCACAAATGTCAAAGAACAATGGAATTGGACAACAGGGGAAAGTACCTGCAGGGGACTTTAGGGAATAATAGGCAAACCCCTTCACTGAATAGTATAAACTAGTCAAACTGTAATACGAGGCCAATTGAGTCATGCACTCAAGGAGCAGAATTTGCATTAGTATGTACCAAGCAAATTTGTCAGGAGTCAAGTGAGAAGGCAGGGAAAATGCTGATCCATCAGTTTGAGCAAACCGTAATGACATTCACTCCATCACAGACAAATACAGTATAATACAGAAACCCAAGAACAATTAACAAAGAGCTGAGGTATTTTTATGCCAAGTTTTATTTGATCAACAGTGCTGGGAGGTAGGAGACTTTCTTTAAAGTATGTTACAGTTTTCGAAATTTCCCAATTTATTCCCCCATTCCCGGTCATGGTCTATGATTCTGGTATAAGCAATCTCTTAACGCACATGCCCCATGTATTGTGGCCACCTCCCCTGGCAGTCATTTTTAGTGTCTGAAATATATAGCCCAATCAAATGTGGCTACTGTGAAAATAGGCCAAAAAAGCAAGGAATGTGCCCCTTTTGGCACTGCGTAATCATATACTAAATGACTGTGCGCTGTGTGTGTGTTGGGGGGGTAGACTTGCTAGAACATAGCTCAAGATCCACACACTTCTCAGTTAGTATTGCTGCCTCCTGTTAAAAAGGCAGTTAGCAGAGAAAAACAAAAAACAGCAGAACAGAATGAGCATTTACCACATCCACACAAGGCTAAAGCAAAGAGGCCACACCTTTCTTTACTGAAGAAAGAAAACAGCTTTACTCACATGTATTCTGCACATAAATGCAGGTACAGCATAAGGTTTGAAATCAAGTTTGTTCGGTCTATGTTGTGTTCCATTACACAGGCAGGAGTGAGAGAGAGGAAGCCATGTGATCCTAGCAATGGAGGAAGGGGGGGCAGGAATGAAGGGGAGGAGCAGGAGACTGTAGGCTACAGAGATCCTGTGCCCCAAAGTCCCATGCATTAACTAGCTAACTGCAACACTCCCCCCTTCCTGTAACTTGCAGACAAGGTTGCAATATTCCCAACATACATTATGCTTCTAATCTTACATCATGCAAACTGGTGTGACACAATTTGTGCAATTAGCAACAGGCATCAAAGTCAGGCACTGTCTCCTCCTAATTCCCTTCACCTTGTATTAGGGATCAGTGGTGTCAGAGCACATACTAAATAAATGGCCAATGGCAAATGACTCAAATGCTGCAACAAAGCAGGTTTGGTCCTGGTAGCTTCCTGGATGGGGACCACCTGAAGACCATGTGTAAGTTGCTCTGAGCAAAGTGGAACATAGGAAGCCCATCTGGCCCAGTACTGTCCACACTGACTGGCAATGGCTCTCTAGAGCCTCAGACTTTTAATGAAAGATGCCACAGACTTTCTACATACAGAGCACGGTGGATAGTTCTTGCTTTGGAGAAAGAGTAGCATATCAGTCTAATAAACAAATAAGAAATAAATACATGCTTTTCGGGGAATATTCCCATAGTTGCTTGCTTTGCACAAGGATCCTGGGATCAGGGCTGTAGGGATGGTGCTGAACTCATCCACCAACTAGGGATGGACGAAAGTCCCTTACCTGAACCTGAAGCTTGTTTTGCGGTGGGGGGAAGGCACTCCATCCCTCACCCTGAAATTCTGGCTGGGGGGGAGGCACCCCGTCCCTCCCCGCAGAAATTCTGGCCGGGGGGGAGGCGCCCCGTCCCTCCAGCCGCGAAACCTCTTCTCCTGCTGGGACGCAAATGGTGGCGGCCGTAGCCGCCGTCACCGTTTGCGTCCCTGCAGTCAGCCGTGATAGGCTGCGTAAATGTTTACATAGCCTATCACGGCTGACTTTGGGGGGGGGAAAGCACATACGCAAATGGCTGCGCCCATGGGCATCGCCATTTGCGTTCCTTATTTTGGCACGTGTAGTCTACGTAAACATTTATGTAGCCTACGGCGAAAATAAGGGCAACGCTATTTGCATTGCCCTTGTTTTCGACGTAGTCTACGTAAATGTTTACATAGACTACACGTGCCCAAATAAGGAACGCAAATAGCGGCGCCCATGGGCGCCGCCATTTGCGTACATGCTTTCCCCCCCCCCAAAGTCAGCCATGATAGGCGACATAAACGTTTACGTAGCCTATCACGGTGTTTTTTAAAAATCTAGCCGTGATAGGCTGCGTAAATCTTTACATAGCCTATCACATTTGTTTGTTTTTTACTTGCAAATGGCGGTGGCGGCAGCCAGTAGGAAGACCGACCGCTGCCACCACCGCCACTGAACCGCCGCCGAACTGCCGCCAGAGCCGCTGCCACCGCCACCAGAGACATTCGAGCAAGGTAAGTCCCGTCCCGGGGGGGGGTCACGAGGAGTGGCAGACCGTTTCTCCACCAATTTCGGGGGGCCGAATGCACTGGCATTCGGCCTCCCCGAGATTCGTGGAGAAATTCTCTGACATCCCTACCACCAACCCTGTTTGGCATGTGGGGTGAGCCACTGGACGGTTCGTGGGCACCCAGCAAGCAGTCAGTGGTGTTCTGCTGCTCTGGCAGCCATCTTTTTGTGCAAAATGGTAGCCAGGCCTTTTTCACAAATCCCATTTTGTGTAAATGGCGGCCATAAATAGGGCCATTTACACAAAATTACTGGTGCAATATGTGCAAAGTGGAGATTTATGGAAAGGCTTACCTGCCATTTGGAGCAAAATGGTGGCCGCCAGAGTCCCCAGCACCACCCACCAACCCCCGGTTCTCCCCTTGCAAGGAAGGAGAGGGCGAGGGGTTGGCGGGCAGCAGAAAACCATAAGCTTGCTTGACTCAGCATGCACCAAGTCAAGCAAGCCCAAGGATCCATGGACTGGTGTCCAGGGTGCCGAGCCAGTGAGAAATCGCTTGAACCCCAACCAGACTCCCATGGCACCCCTACAGGGCTGCAGAGTCTAGATGATGACAAGGATTTAGCATTTCTTTAGCATTTCAGAGAATGTTCAATGCACTTCATGTGTATGAACCCATTGTAATCCTTACAGCAACTCTGTAAGGTAGGCCAGTATTTATTATCACCATACTGGAGATAGAGCCGAAGACAAAAGGAAAGTCACTTGCCCAAGACCATCAACTAAGTTCACGGCAGGTGAGACTTCAGGTGACCTGATTTGAAGCTCAGGTTTCTAGCAATTGTACCCATTACAGGAGGCAGGCTCTCAAACATACAGCAAGCTTAAAAGTGGAAAAGGCATCTACTGCTGAAACTATTACCAGTGGAGGCTGGTGGCTCCGATGTCAGTGGGGCGGTGAATCAGCTCCGGGTTTCAGTCAGTACCAGTCAGAACTGTAAAGGAGCTATCCGAGCTGCTATCCCCAAAAGAGGTTCAGCACCTTGGATAGCCCCTTTACAGTTCTGACTGGTTGTGACTGAAACTTGGAACAGAGTCACTGCCCCACTGACGTCAAAGCCACCAGCCTGCACTGACTTACCCCTTTTTAATACATTCCCACATGCTTAACCCACTGTTTAAGATAGGATTTCTGCTCCCAATTAATTCATTATGGCTTCTTGCCAATATTTTAATGTGTAAATTCATCTTTATCTTTCTGCTCCTGATACCTGGCTAGGTAGCTGTGGAACAATAATTATAATAAATGTGTTGAACAAAAGTGGATGATGATCTCTTAAAATTACCTTTTGAATGTTTTATTGCCATTGTGCGATAATGTAGCTCCATGGAGAATTTTGGCCAAAAAAAGTGTTGTTTTAAATTTATTTCCTGGCCCTTGTACAAAATGTCATTTAGAGAAAAAAATATACATCAAAATGTTTGCCATTGGCAGTTAATGCTGCAAACATAAAAGCAGTGATTATTGAGTCATTAGATCAATTAACGTAATAGCATATATATTTGGACATTTATGTTAACTGTGTGCTAAGGGTATGAAGATGGCTGATGAAAAATGAATTTAATTTCACTAGGCATTAGGGAACATTTAAGGGAAAGGACATCTTGGAGATGAAGAGATAGATAGTGAAGGTGGGACTAGACTCGGAGCTCAAAGGAAAAAGGCGGTCATTGAGATTAGGACCAGTGGAGGCTGGCAGCTCCAATTTTGATGGGGCTGTGGATCTATTCTGGGATTAAGTCAGAACCAGCCAAAACTGTGAAGGAGCTATCTGAGGTGCTATCCCCAAAATAGGTTCAGCACCTTGGATGGTTCCTTCAGAGTTCTGGCTGGTTCTGACTGAAACCCGGAATGGATCCACAGCTCCACAGAAATCAAAGCTGCCAGCCACCACTGATTAGAACCATATGCTAGGAATGGCAGTAGCACTGAGTGGGCTTGTAAGGTCAACAGAATGGACATCATAGCACCAGTGGAATGAATGGTGGCAGATAGCTCCAAAAGGAATTGGTGGTAGGCAGCCCTTGGCGTTCCCACAATCCCCACCTGCAGCCATTGAACTGGAAATTCAGGCAGTGCACATTTACAAATATTTCTGTTTAGAACTCTGCTGTTTTCAGGCACTTAGGCTGCAACCCTATACACCCTTACCTGGGAGTAAGTCCCATTGGACTCAGTGTAAGTCCCATTGCCTTCCAGAGTAGACATGCATAGGATTGCAGTGTCAGACACCCAAACATAGACAACGAGGTAGCCTTTCTCAAACCTAGTGTCCTCCAGATGTGTTGGACTCCAACTCCCAGGATTCCCACCTGCCAGCGGGGGTTATGGGAGTTGTAGTCCAACACATCTGGAGGGCACCAGGTTGGGGAAAGCTGCTGCAAGGAGTCAAGGGCCTGCTCTTATACACTGCTGCCTCCCACACAGCCCCCCTGCTCATGGTCCCTTCTGCTCACAATTCCGTTGGAAGCCACTGTGTGCCACTAAATTTATTTATAGATAGCGACCACTGTGAGATCCATGTTGTTCAATCCTCAAGAGCACAGGGGCACATGGTGGTTGTAGAAGGTCCAGAAACAGGAATAATTAAATGGCCCTACGCACTGTGCATACAAGCCAAAGGCCTAGATCCAGTTGTATGCCTATTATTTTTAACAGGGAGGGGGAGGTTGACTGTTTTGTATGATAACACTGCTATAGGTATTTTTGCTATGATAACACTGCTCTCGGTTCCACAACCCCTCCACAGGGGTGGAGGACTCATTAAAATGGTCCACCCCAGGCATCTTATGGATCCTAATGGATTCCTTAATGCGCTTGGGGATTCTCTGGAGCACGCCAACGGCCACTCGGTCAAGGCCCTGGTGGGTGGCTGGAATGCCGCAATCACTGGGGCATTAGATCGGGTGGCTCCGAAACCCACTCTCCCCCTGAACAGGGCTCAGACCGCACCATGGTTCAATCCACAGTTATGAGCTCTGAAACAGGAGGTGAGACGGCTAGAGCGCCGGTGGCAGAAGTCTCGCTCCAAGACAATCAGACACGGGCTAGAGCTGTATCTTCAGCCTATCACGTGGCGGTAAAGGCAGCAAAAAAGGAATATTATGCTGCCTCTATCGCATCCACAGAGTGCTGTCCCAGTAGGCTGTTCGAAGTGATCTGGAGCCTGGTCGGTCCAGCTGCTCTGGAACCGCTGGAGCATTCTAAGGCCTCCTGTAAGGCCATGGCAAGGCACTTTGTAGATAAAATTGATCAGATTAGAAGTGTTGTTCCATGCACTGTGGATACAGTTAGTGAGGAAGAGGCGGTCTGTGGCAAACCAGTTTATGGGATAGGTTCCAGCTTCTTCCTTCTGATGAAGTGGATAAGGTGCTTTCATCTATAAGGCCGACCACCTGCTTACTTGATCCTTGCCCATCTTGGCTCACTATGGGCTGCAGAGAGAGACTGGGTGAGGGGATCAGGGCGGTGGTGAATGCCTCCTTTGAGGAGGGAGTGATGCCATCAGCCCTCAAGGAGGCAGTGATAAGACCACTCTTAAAGAAGCCCTCCTTGAATCCCCAAGTTCTGAATAACTTTTGCCCAGTCTCGAATCTGCCATTTTGGGGCAAGGTGATTGAGTGGGTGGTGGCGATGCAGTTGAAGGCATACTTGGAAGAAGGTGATTATCTAGATCCATTTCAGTCGATGGCTTCAGGCCTGGGCACGGGACAGAAATGGGTCTTGGTCTTCTTGGTGGATGATATGAGGAGGGCTCTGGATAGAGGCGAATGCTCCTTCCTTGTTCTCCTCGACCTCTCAGCGGCTTTTGATACCGTTGACCACGGTATCCTCCTGGACCGCCTGGAGGGGTTGGGCATTGGAGACACCGTATTACGGTGGTTCTGGTCCTTCCTCTCCAGCAGGTACCAGAGGGTAGCACTGGGAGAGGAGGTTTCGGACTCATGGCCGCTCACTTGTGGGGTGCCACAGGGTTCCATCCTCTCCCTGATGCTATTTAACATCTATGTGAGGCCACTGGGGGCTATCATCAGGAGGTTTGGGGTGCAGTGTCATCAATATGCAGATGACACGCAGCTCTACCTCTCGTTCAAATCTTCACCAAGGTTGGCCGTAGAATCCCTATCCAAATGTCTGGAGACAGTGAGTGGCTGGATGGGGAGGAATAAGCTGAAGCTGAACCCTGACAAGACCAAGGTACTTTTGGTGGGAGACAAGAGGAGGTTGGGCGATGTTGACCTGGTGTTGAATGGGGTACGGCTACCCTTGAAAGACCAGGTCTACAGCCTGGGGGTCATTTTAGACTCCCAGCTGTCCATGGAGGCTCAGGTGTCAGCTGTGAGCCGGACAGCGCTGCTCCAACTCCATCTGATACGGCAGCTGCGCCCCTACCTTCCCGACCATCTGCTCCCATCGGCAGTACATGCCCTGGTCTCCTCTTGTTTAGACTACTGTAATGCGCTCTACATGTGGTTACCCTTGAAGACGGTTCAGAAGCTGCAGCTGGTACAGAACGCAGCGGCTCGCCTGATTAAAGGCAGCCCACCGGCATGATCACATCACTCCGGTGCTGAAGGAGTTGCACTGGGTACCAGTTGTTTCCAGGCCAAATTCAAGGTGTTGGTTTTGACTAGGGATGTCAGAGAATTCCGCCACGGATCTCAGTGAAGCCGAATGCCAGTGCATTCGGCCCCCCAAAATCCGTGGTGGAACGAAGCCCCCTACCCCCCAACCCCGCGAAAGTCGCGCGAAACGGAGCACTTACCTGGTGCCATTCGCGCTGCTTTGCGAAGGGTGGCCATGTCTGCGGCCGCCATTCGCTTCCCTATTTAGGCCATGATAGGCTACGTAAGTATTTATGTAGCCTAACACGGCAAAAAAAGGGAACGCAAATGGTGGCCACCGTAGCCGCCCTCATTTGTGTTCCTGGTTTTTTTGCTGTGATAGGCTACATAAATATTTACGTAGCCTATCATGGTAAAAAAACCAGGGGTGCAAATGGCGTAGTGGCTGCCATTTGCGCCCCTGTCTTTCACCGTGATAGGCTACGTAAATATTTACGTAGCCTATCACGGCCAAAAACGTGAAAGCAAATGGCGGCCGCCGTAGCCACCACCATTTGCATCCGCAGGCTCCAGATGCCTGCGAATGCACCCAGGTGAGAATTTCGCAGGTGAGAATTTGGTAAAAATTGCATAATAGTTCAGATAGAATTTCTCACTGGTATGGCATGGAGACATCTACAAGGAAGTTGTAGCTATGCTGCAAATGTAATGTAAGAATAAATTCTCTGTCAGTCTTGAAAGAGAGATATGTATTTCTACACACACGGTCTCTCTACACACACGGTCTCTCTCTCTCTCTCTCTCTCTCTCTCTCTCTCACTATATATATATATATATATATATATATCCCATTTCAAATGTTAGTGGTTCAATAACCAAATGCATATGCAAGAAAGGTCAGTCAATGCCTGGAAGCAGGATCCTGCAAAGAGCATTTTAAAAATAGCCCATATCTGCCTTTATCTTCACAATTGAAAGCCAGCAATAGAAACCAAATTTTGAAAAAATGCTCGAGCTTTGAAGTCAGCGGAGGGCACAATCCTATGCATGTTTTTTAAGACAGGAAAAACGTCCTGCAACTCCCAGCATTTCCCAGCCAGCATAGGATCTTTTTCTAGCTAAACAAGTATAGGATTGTGCCCCTAGTAGCTTCTATCAACTGGTACTTGTTGCCTGTGTTTAAGGATTTTCTTGCCAAAATGATAATTGGCATCAGCTTTAACAGTTTGAATAATATTTGGGGAAGGGAGCAGAATCAGTCTTCCCACTTCAAATCAATGATCAATGGTGTCACAGCTGGCTGCATTAATCATCTGGCTGGTGGTGTGCTCATGGACTTGTTTCAGCAAGAAAAACTCTGTACGCAGCCCTGCGTACTGGATGGGGAAGGACAATCCATTCCATGCAGCATAGTTTTGGATGCTGCATCCAGAGGATGTTTCCCATGAGGAAACCAGTTTCTGTACACAGAATGAATTAGGCCATTTGTGTGCAATTCTATTTTAAAGTATGACATCTCATAAAATGTTAAGCACAGAACACAAAGCATCTTGAAGGAGAAGAATAATCACCCTGATCCAGCAAGCATGATTAAAATGTGAAAGCAGGCTTTGTTGAATGGATTGCCTTGGTTCATGAGCTCTTTAGGAGTGCAGTGTGCTGTGTGGAACTCCCTGGAAAAGACCCTGATGCTGGGAAAGACTGAAGGCAAAAGGAGAAGGGGACGGCAGAGGATGAGATGGCTAGATAGCATCACCGATGCAATGAATATGGACTTGAGCACACTCCGGGAGAGAGCGCAGGACAGGAAGGCCTGGCGTGCTATGGTCCATGGGGTCACGAAGAGTCGGACACGACTTAACAACTGAACAACAACAAAGTGCTGTGTGGGTTGACTGGCCCTCCCTTCATCTTCCATTAAGCATCTCTGGCATCATACGCAGAGATCCTTGCAACCCCACTGGGCTGCTGCTGCTCCTTGACCTGGATAGAGCTGACCACACCAATTACTTATTTGTGTGTGGGGGGGGAGATAGATTTTCCAAGTAATATTACACAAACTTTCTATTACACATCAGCTCCTTTTTTATATACAAGTTAATAATGTCTGTTTTTATTTTCTATTGCCTCTAATATGCATTTCTAATGTTGGCCTCTTCGCCATACAGGAAGTTTGGAAATCAATGTCACTTAACAGTACAGGTAAAGAGCAGTTAGGAATGGGTTGGAGGAAGAGGAAATTAGATGCACTCGGTAAGGCTAAGGAAACAAGTTTCCCTTCTGGCTGATTTTCCCCCCCTTCAAAATGAAAGAGTGGTTCAGTATTAGATACATTTCCATTTTCAAGTTTCCTTGCCTGAATAAACGCAACATTTTTAGAGTGCTAAGACTGAGCTGGCATTGCTGTTGGGAAATTATGCTAGCAATTTCCAGGAGATTGAAAATAATCAAGAGATGGGAAATGCAATGTTAAAAGACTGCAATTTAATTTTAACATATCTGAAGTCATGCAGGACAACCTGTTATTGATCAGTCACAAGAGGAAACATTTCAACACCACTCAGATAGTAAAACCACATAGCCATGTCTTCAACAAATAGGATTTCACTCCCAAGCCATCCTTTCAACGTAAAAAAGCTATGTCCAGAAAGTCTAAGCTCATACGTATGAGGCAGAAAAGTTTCCTGGTTTTGCAAAGTTGCAAGAAAGAAAACTTTAATTGCAAGGCTGCTCTTTCACAGTAACAGTAAGGCAGACTGATGGTAGATAAATGTCCCACACAGACTTTAGAGAGGGTGGAAACTAAATCTGAAGAGTTTCTGTCTCCAGTGATACTGGACAGAGTGCACTGCATACATCCTTTAACCTACCAAAATGTATTTCCAGCTTGCAATGCACAGGCACCCATTGAATAATCTTATTTATGTGAAACAATATGAGGATGTGTGGACTAGTCTTGTAGTGAGGACTGAAGGGGTGGATGAGCTGTTTTGCTTGATTGGTTCACATAGCGTGGGCATCAGTGAATTTGCTTGGGTTCTGCACCTCTGCTTGAACTGTGTACAAATGGATTTTGCTACATTTGGATTGGTGGTGTCACCTTGATTTGTAATATTTCCACACATACCTTCTCACCTATTGTTCTCTACATCTTCCAGGCAATGGAAACTTGCCCATTCCTTCCATAGGGCCTGGTATAATATGCCAAGGTCAAAATATGCCTGACCAAGGTGGGGACCTGTTTTTTTCCCCTAATATTTTCCACAATTAAGAGTGCTCACTGGTTTGTGTCCTTTTAGCAGTGCACATGTTACACTGATGGGTGCCACATTTTTAAGCAGTGTGAATTTTGTCTCACATCTGTCCATTTAATTTAGGATCTTTGGACTTGGTGCTAATTAGGAATTAGGAAATAAAAGATTTTTTAAAAAACAAACCCCACAACACTTGTCCTCTAGAAAGAAAGATTTTTTTTTTTAAAAAAAATATTTTTAATGCCAGGCTGCCTAATAACTAGAGCCTCGTGTGGCGCAGAGTGATAGGTGGCAGTATTGCAACTGAAACTCTCCCCACACCACGACCTGAGTTCGATCCCAGCGGAAGCTGGGTCTCGGGTAGCCTGCTAAGGTCAACTCGACTCAGCCTTCCATCCTTCCGAGGTCAGTAAAATGAGTACCCAGCTTGCTGGGGGAAAGGTAGTCATGACTGGGGAAGGCAATGGCAAACTACCCCGCTATAGTCTGCCATGGAAACGCCAGCGCAAGCGGCCTCCCTCTAGGGGTCAGTAATGAGCCGGTGCTTGCACAGGAGGAACCTTTCCTTTCCTTTCCTTTCCTGCCTAATAACTAGTGCTGTGTCGAGAGTTTCTCCCACATAATTTGACCATTCTCATTCAGTTTGATAGAAAAGAAATTGCTTTTGAAAAGAAATTCAAAGGAGGAGAAATTCCTGAGAAATTCCCATGGGTTGGATTTGGGGTTCTTGTGCTTACCTTACTTGTGAGGTGGCTGAGGAGTGTGCATGAGTGTACTATCTGTCACTGTATAGCCATCTCTGTGACAGCCTGTAGCCTCCTCAGCTTCCTGCACTTCAGTTAAAGCCATCGTGAAGGGACTTCATGAGGCAATTCCCCCCATGGGGCTTTTTCAGTCCAGGAAGTGCAGGTGGCCTGGGAGGCTGCAGAGCAATGGAGAGATGTGCAATAGAGAGAGAAAACACACACGGCACCCTCAGCCACCTCACAGTGATTAGGTGAGCTCAAAATACCACCAAAAGTAATTCAAAATTCTGCCTCAAAAAAGTGGAAGCCTCACCACAGTTGATATTGTTGCTACTTACAGAAGCAGTGCAAGAAACCAAAAACTCTTAGGAAAAAAGAAAGAAGCTGTTCTACAGCCCCTGCCAATAGTGGCCCTATCTGTGAGAAACTGTTGGAGAATTTCTCCTCCCCTAGGAGAAATCCTGTGAAACTGTCCCCGTAATTTGTCTGCCCACAAATAGGCTGGAGAATTTTGAGAGGCCATTTGCGCACAGCTCTACTACCAATAATGCCATTTTGTCAGTGACTGATACTGTCAGCCCATTCCTCATCCATCCCATCTCACAATGAAGTCTTCAGTGACATTTAAGGGGAAGGAACAAATTTATAAATGGCAAAAGAAGGTACATTTTTGGATGAATTGTGGTCTGTCATGTTCTTCCCTCAGCACAGTGACAAAAGACCAATTCATTTCCAGAGATCCAGGCAACAGCTTAATGAGTTCACCTAACTAGCATGATAAGCTCATGAATAAGTGCCCAGTGAGCAAAAAACACTATGCCATTTCCTTACTTAACTGCCTATTTGGGGAATATTTTGATCCCCAGAGATCACAAGCTATTTCTGTTTCTAGCTTTGCAAGTGTGGCTGTTTCAGAGGCTCACCGCATATACGATGCATAGATCATCCGGGTTGTAGAGTCCCAAATGTGTCTTATTTTATATACTAAAATATATTTGCAGTCTTGCAGTTTATACTGCTGAGTGGACTTATAATGCCAAAGGCAGGTACAGGCAAAAGTTCAATGAGAATTATTAAACCATTGTACAACATTGTCCTGGCATTAAGCAATTACATCTTGTTAAAAAGGTAAGCTTATCTTATCTTTGAAAGATAAGTGAACATGAGCCATGGAGAGCTCTCATTAACTGCATTTACTTGGCCTCATTTTCTGACTATTGGAGGCATCACAATATTGGCTGGGAATTTGCCCCCATTGGCAACAGTATCCCCTGAGTAGAGTTCTGCTCAGGGGATGCTCCTGCCAGTGGTGGGAAGGTGACTTTCACCAATTTCAGCAGCCCTTTCTGCTTGCTGAAAATCTGCTCCAGAGGATGGGTGGACCTTCTCGAACAGTGTGTGTGTGTGTGGGGGGGGGGCTGTTAGGGGAGGGATTAATTGTTGAAAATTGCTTCTCCCCTTCTGCTGGCAAGATCCTCCACTGGGTCTCAGCCCATTGGTGAATGGAAGGGTTCCACCAAATTTAGAATCCTAGTTAGAATCCAAGCTACAGCAAAAGAAGCTCAATCCTTTCAAAACAAAATGGGATCAATTTATACAGCATGGATGTTTTATGCTTTCTTTAAGTCATAGCCTTGTTTCTTTTATTGATTGAATATTGTTTCAGTGGATATTGTGAGATGCCCTGAGGATCTCGTAAGAAGCTGAAAGGCAGGATATAAATATTGCAAAAGATAAAAGCTCTTCTAAAAGCTCTCCCCCCAAAGAATTGGATGCCAGACTCAAAGACCCCACCGCTCTGGAAGCCAAGAATTCCCAACTTACATGCCATAAGGAATGCACTAATTAAACCAGGGGTGGGCAATTTGTGGCCCTCCAGATCTTTTGGCCTACAACTCCCATCAACCCTCACTATTGGCTACGCTGGCTAGGGATGATGGGAATTGTAGGCCAAAATATCTGGAGGGTTACAAGTTGGCCATCCTGAATTAAACAAACATCGACATCTTGGGAATCAGCGAACTAAAATGGACAGGCATGGGTGAATTTAATTCAGGTGACCATCATATCTACTATTGTGGGCAAGAATCCCTTAGAAGAAATGGAGTAGCACTCATAGTCAACAAAAGGGTGGGAAAAGCAGTACTGGGGTACAGTCTTAAAAATGATAGAATGATCTCAGTACGAATCCAAGGCAAACCATTCAACATCACAGTAATTCAAGTCTATGCCCCAACCACTGAGGCTGAAGAAGCTGAGGTTGATCGGTTCTATGAAGACCTACAACACCTTCTAGAACTAACACCAAAAAAAGATGTCCTCTTCATCATAGGGGATTGGAATGCTAAAGTAGGAAGTCAAGAAATCACCGGGATAACAGGCAGGCATGGCCTTGGTGTACAAAATGAAGCAGGACAAAAGCTAATAGAGTTTTGCCAAGAGAACACGCTGATCATAGCAAACACTCTTTTCCAACAGCACAAGAGGCGACTCTACACATGGACGTCACCAGATGGCCGATATCGAAATCAGATTGATTATGTCCTTTGCAGCCAAAGATGGAGAAGCTCCATACAGTCAGTAAAAACAAGACCTGGAGCTGACTGTGGCTCAGATCATGAGCTGCTTCTTGCAAAATTTCGGCTTAAATTGAAGAACGTCGGGAAAACCACTAAACCATTCAGGTATGACCTAAATCATATCCCTTATGAATATACAGTGGAGGTGAGGAATAGATTTCAGGGATTAGACCTGATAGACAGAGTGCCTGAGGAACTATGGACGGAGGTCCGTAACATTGTTCAGGAGGCAGCAACTCAATCCATCCCAAAGAAAAAGAAATGCAAGAAAGCAAAGTGGCTGTCTGATGAGGCTTTACAAGTAGCTCACGAAAGAAGGGAAGCGAAAAGCAAGGGAGAAAGGGGAAGATATACCCAACTGAATGCAGAGTTCCAGAGAATAGCAAGGAGAGACAAGAAGGCCTTCTTAAATGAACAATGCAAAGAAATCGAGGAAAACAACAGAATGGGAAAGACTAGAGATCTCTTCAAGAAAATTGGAGATCTCAAGGGAACGTTTTGTGCAAAGATGGGCATGATAAAGGACAAAGAAGGCAGGGACCTAACAGAAGCAGATGAGATTAAGAAGAGGTGGCAAGAATACACAGAAGAACTATACAGGAAAGATCTGAATGTCCCTGATAGCCATGATAGTGCGGTCACTGAACTTGAGCCAGACATCCTAGAGAGTGAAGTCAAGTGGGCCTTAGGAAGCATTAGTAACAACAAAGCTAGCGGAGATGACAGTATTCCAGCCGAGCTATTTAAAATCCTAAAAGATGATGCTGTTAAAGTGCTGCATTCAATATGCCAACAAATCTGGAACACTCAACAGTGGCCACAAGACTGGAAAAGGTCAGTTTACATTCCAATTCCAAAGAAGGGCAACGCCAAAGAGTGTTCAAACTACCGCACAATTGCGCTCATTTCACATGCCAGCAAGGTGATGCTCAAAATCCTACAAGCTAGGCTTCAGCAGTATGCGAACCGAGAACTACCGGAAGTACAAGCTGGGTTTCGAAGAGGCAGAGGAACTAGAGATCAAATCACCAACATTCGCTGCATCATGGAGAAAGCAAGAGAATTCCAGAAAAACGTCTATTTCTGCTTCATTGACTACGCTAAAGCCTTTGATTGTGTGGATCACAACAAACTGTGGCAAATTCTGAAAGTGATGGGAGTACCAGACCACCTTACCTGTCTCCTGAGAAACCTGTACGAAGGTCAAGAAGCACCAGTAAGAACCAGAGATGGAACAACCGATTGGTTCAAAATTGGGAAAGGAGTACGACAAGGCTGCATATTGTCACCCTGCTTATTTAACTTATATGCAGAGTACATCATGAGAAATGCTGGGTTGGATGAATCAGAGGTCGGAATTAAGATTGCTGGGAGAATTATCAACAACCTCCGATATGCAGACGATACCACCCTAATGGCAGAAAGCGAAGAGGATCTCAAGAGCCTCTTGTTGAGGGTGAAAGAGGAGAGTACAAAAGCTGGTTTGAAACTCAACATTAAAAAAACTAAGATCATGGCATCTGGCCCCATCACTTCCTGGCATATAGAAGGGGAAGAAATGGAAGCAGTGACAGATTTTACTTTCTTGGGCTCCAAGATCACTGCAGACGGTGACTGTAGCCATGAAATTAAAAGACGCTTGCTCCTTGGGAGGAAAGCTATGGCAAACCTAGACAGCATAGTAAGAAGCAGAGACATCACCTTGCCGACAAAGGTCCGTCTAATCAAAGCTATGGTTTTCCCAGTAGTAATGTATGGCTGTGAGAGCTGGACTATAAGGAAGGCTGAGCGCCGAAGAATTGATGCTTTCGAACTGTGGTGCTGGAGAAGACTCTTACGAGTCCCCTGGACTGCAAGGAGGTCAAATCAGTCCATCCTAAAGGAAATCAAACCTGAGTGCTCATTGGAAGGACAGATAATGAAGCTGAAGCTCCAATATTTTGGCCACCTAATGCGAAGAGAAAACTCCCTGGAAAAGACCCTGATGCTGGGAAAGACTGAAGGCAAAAGGAGAAGGGGACGGCAGAGGATGAGATGGCTAGATAGCATCACGGATGCAATGAATATGAACTTGAGCACGCTCCGGGAGAGAGCGCAGGACAGGAAGGCCTGGTGTGCTATGGTCCATGGGGTCACGAAGAGTCGGACACGACTGAACGACTGAACAACAACAACAAGACTCCTTTACATAACTAGGGATGTATGAGAAATTTGTTTCAGTTGATTTTGATCAGGATTTACCCAGTTTGCACCTTCTGGACCGAACATGGATTTGGATGCAATCTGTGATTGAAGTCCATGCAGTTCTGAGCTTGCAATGTGATTCATGGCCCCCCAAAATGTGTTTGATAACACGTCTACATTTGAAAAATGCACATGAAAAATGTGTACTTTTAAAAAATGCACACAAATACACTTCAGTCAATGGGAGAAGAATGCATACATTTCAAAGATGCACACAATGGATGCGTACATTTGGGAAGATATGCATGAAAATATGCATGGATTTTCATGCAAAAAGAAGAAATCAAAGCTCACAATCTGACTTGAGTTGGAATGATCTTTGAGATGGAATTTGGAGAATTTTGGCAAGCTCAAGCTTTGCTGATTCACACTTTCCTATCCACAATGCAGGCTTGAGGGTCTGCATGATTTGCAGAGAGATGGATGGGTTTCTCCCATTCCACACCCCTACTTAGGCTCTCTCCACACATAAAATGTATGTGTGGAGGTGAGGCAGTCAGACCATGCTGTTCTTTCCACCCCAAGCATTCTGGATGGCACTGACTGGCCACAACCCCTAGACATTGCATAAGGTAGGGGGCAACTTGTGGCCCTTCAGATGATGTTGGGCTCCTGCTTTCATCAGCCCCAGGCAGCACGGCCAATGGTAAGGGATAATGGGAGTGAGTGAAGGCTCTCAAATGCTTTGCTTTATAGTGATCATATATGACACCTTAGGAGTTAACAATAACGGTAAGTAGATTCGGTATGAATAATTAAAACCAGGGGTAGACAACTGGTGGGCCTCCAGACAGTTTTACCTACAACTCCCATCATCCTGACTAGGTCTGATGGGAACTGATAGGTCAAACATCTGGAGGACCACAAGTTGTCCATCCCTGAGTTAAACAAAATACATATTTTAGAGTGCAATCCTATTCATATTTAGACAGAAAGAAGGCCTACAACTCCCCGCATGCCCCAACCATTAGGCTCTAATCCTAAACATGGCAGATTGGATCCAGACTTAGTCATATGTATTGTAATGTAAATGTTCATGTGGATTTAAAATACACGCTAAGGGAGCAATCCTATGGCCACTAGTCAGTGGCTAGATGGCCATAGGATATCTGATTTTCCAGGAACTGACCTTCCCCTGCCCCCTTCCATGCTGCCTCACAGGCAGCGCAGAACAGCCCCACGCCCTGTGCTTGCAAGAGGAGCATGGAATGGCCAAAACGGGGCATTCCAAGGCGTATTCCAGGGCGGGGAAGGTGGAAATGCTGGTACGACACATCTTGTGTGTCGTCCAGCAGCCTCCTCCCTAGCTCCGCCTTGCCGTGGCTAGACAGCCAAAATTGGCTGTCTATCCGCAAATGCAGGGCAGGAAAAGCACAGAGGGAACGATCCCCTCTGTGCTTCTGCTGCCCGGCCTTGGATAGGCGGTTGCCTCTGAGTTTGGAGGCGGCCGCCTATCTCCATAGGATTGCACCCCAAGAGAGATTAATGGGGAAACGTCACAGAATGGATTTGTGGGTGAGAACATGTGAGAATGACATGTGCTGGATATGGACTGATTTGCAATTGATTGATTTGATTGATTTCCCTGCAGCAATTCTGTGGGTGCCATAGAGTTCCTGAAGTGAGCCACCAATCTATGATAATAAAAGAGGATGTCTGTCTGTCTGCCCATCCATCAGTGCCATAATGCCATGACCATGAAACCTAGACCCTTGTAACATGGCACACATGCTAAGGTGTGCACCTCAGGGTTATTTTCTTTGAAAAATATATGAACTTTAATTCATTTCAGTATGTCCTTGTGGTTGAAGCCTGCAGTAACATCTTCAGCCACTAGTGGCAGACTTCCCTAACCAGCACATAGCTTTGCAGGCAGCCCATACTGTTTGAAGTCAAGGGAGATGAGTGGGTCAAGGAACACAGTTCTAGGCCTGCCCACTTCTCCCCTGCTGTGAGGCAGCCTCTCCCCGGGGGAAAGGAGTGCACAGACTTGGGGGCTATAGGAATGTACCGCGGGGCAGCCACAATGTTTCCAGCTCTGCCACCTGTGGAAGTTTGCTTGAAGGCTTCACTGGATTGAACTAAGGGCAATGCCAAGCCATGCAAAGCTGGGTCTAGTTCTAAATCAATAGCTGATGCATGATGGACTTAGACATTCTTTTTTCTATGACAGGACATGATCCAGCCCAAGTTAAGCACTTTAAAATCCCCAGTTATTTCGAATAGAGGAGAATTAAGCACATTCTCCTGTTAAAGTCAATGGCATTGAAATTTGGTTAGTTTTGTGTCCATGGAGTTTAGAAAACCAGTTTAATATCTGGATGCACACAAGGGCAGATACATCTCTTTTCCATCCACATTTTGCAGACACAAAACAGAAGCTATTATCGTCCACTGTTGCTGGTCAACACTCTCTGAACTGGTGTCCAGGCATATAAAACTGCTACAAAAGATCAATAATAAAAATATATAGGATCCTTGTATTTCACCCGCTACATGTGACTTTATTCACCATTATAAAAATACCCTACAGTTTAAAAGATTAACTATCCATGTTCTTTTAAAATTCCTGCTCAAAGCCTTTAGCACATGTCATGTTTCTTCAATTTCATATAATGTGTAAGTGTGATAGCAGAATACTCCTTTCCCATTAACTATGCAGTAGAATCAGTTTTATATTAAAGTCTCAACTTAGTTCCCAATTCATATTGATAGCTACACATTCCTTGTCATTCACTACAGCACACTATATTTTTCTGGATCTTATATATTCCCTCCATGACCTTGAATATTTCAAGGATAACTTGAAATAGGAAAGGATGTTGTTGTTCAGTCGTTCAGTCGTGTCCGACTCTTCGTGACCCCATGGATCATCGCACGCCAGGCCTTCCTGTCCTGCGTTCTCTCCAGGAGTGTGCTCAAGTTCATATTCATTGCATCGGTGATGCTATCTAGCCATCTCATCCTCCGCCGTCCCCTTCTCCTTTTGCCTTGCCTGACAGAAAATGGATCATAGGACCTAATATGAGTTTGCCAGGGTAAAATGGATCTCGGGAAAACATACACTTATACTACGAAGTTCACTGATTCAAGTGTCCCATATTACTATGCTCACAATTGCGAGTGAGAAGAATAATGAAATAAATGCACTAATAGAAAGTATTAAATTATTGCGAGTGGGAAAGGGCTTGCCCTATAGCTAGTTTTTAACAGGCTTTAGATCAGAGTTAAAATCTTGTATTACCCTAATTCTGTTGGGTTGTCTTTGTTGTTGTTTAAGTTGCATTGCAGAGAGAGATTTATTAATCCCAGGTGTGCTCTTAGCAGCAGATCTTTTTAAAAAGCCAGAATTCATCTATGAAATCCACTATATGGATATTGCTGGAGAATATATTCTGTTTTTCTACCAAAAAAAATGGCACTCAAGATTTTTTTTATTAACAGTAATAACATACAGGTAAAAAACCAAAATCTGAACTAAAACCATAAAAATGAATAAAGCAAAAAAGCAATTAAGAACACAATAATAAAAGCAATAGACAGCGCCCAAGCAGTTAAAAACCCTTTCAGCTCAGACCAGCTTACATGCCAAAGGCCTGCCTGAATAAAATCAGATTTACCTGTTGGCAGAAGGGCAACAGAAAGGGAGCCAATGTAGCCTTCCATAGCTAAATTAGCCTCTTTCATTGGCAACAGATCCAAAGCCTGACATGAATATACCGTAACCTTTTTGGCACAACCATCTAATATTTAAGATCCAGTATTAGACTCCACTGTGTTAGCTTCAAAGGGAGACTCTCCCATCAAATGATTTTTTTGCTTTAAAGGTTTTTTTTTTTTTTTTAGGCAGGGAGGAGTGATTCATAAATAACTATTTCAGCTGCCCCAGAAAATCCTCTTCTGCTTTGCATTTCAGCTGCCAGTCACTGAATCATACCCCCTGTAAAGGATTGTTGGTCTCACCCCAACAACCCTGCAAGGTAGGCCAGGCCCAACTTGGCCACAAGTTCCCCAAAGTTAACCCAGTAGCTCCCCTCCCAGGCCAATAGGCCCTGTATTAGCACTGAAGTTATACAGGACTCACCCCACCAACTGGGGGTTGGATAAAAGTTTATTGGGGGAAAGGAACAAAGAGGAAGGAAAGGGGAGAGGTGGTAGGTTGTACAGGAAATTACAAGCAAGTTACAATACTCAAAGCAAAACCAGAAACACCAGTCACCAAGGCACACATTCCCAAGAGCGAAATAATAAAGCTAGCTAGTCTATCCTATACATACCAAAGTATGGGCCTCTCAGGATAGCCATCAACCAGCAGCACACTCTAGTACCATCAGGGCCAAGAAGAGACTGCTGCCCCTTCTTTGGCCCTCTATTTATTGTGCAGCTCTAGCAACTCAGGGCAGACTTGAAACACCCAATGAAAGCCCAGTCCCAGGACACCCCACACCACCATCCAAGGAGGCTGAATTTTCCCACCAGGTTGGAATCATTTTCCCAATTAGCTGGAGCAGAGTGTGTCCTTGAGCTGCTGGGCTGAGAAACAGCCAAAAAACAATCAGCCTCCAGGTGGCTACTTCATATGTGACAACCAAGCGGTCCTCCTGGCTTCAGCTTCTACTACCCCATTTTTGACACACACCCCCCAAGCCATTTGCATAAGTTCTTATTCAACACGATTGCTTGCTGCTTGTTGCAGGACTTTAGTTACATCATTAGGCTTTCAGTATATGATGATCTGAGTTGTAGAAATCCCCTTTCTGTATTACCGATCAATAGATCATTGATAAATATTGCAGCCACTCCATAAAAGTCTGTAACACTTTATTCCCCTTAGCTATCATGTACATAATATCCCATCAGCCCCAGCCAGCATAGCCATTGGCTGGGTATCATGGGACTTGTGGTCCGATGCATCTGGAGGGTATCAGGCCGAGGAAGGCTGCTGCAGACTGCAACTTGTGATGAAATATTGAGGACCATTTGCTCCTGTTCCATGGGACAACTATAATATGACGATCTGACTGCATGCGTTTGAATTCCCTGATTATTTGGATGAATGCATTTGGCTGAAGAAAGGTCAGGGGAATGGTTGCACCTCTACTAGCAGCTGTTTATTGTTGATATGTTTGGATATAACAGAACTGGATGAAGTGCTGGGAAGGATAGCTGATGTTATGTAGGCATATCAAGAAAGGGCAACAAGGACTATAAGATGTTAAACAGGCAGAGGACATAAGACTGAAGAATACAGATCCATGAACAGATCAAAAAAAGCCAGTAGAATTTGCATTCATTCTTTTGGATAATAAGACTAATGTCTATTCTGAAGTACTTGTGTCCAGTTCTCAGCACCACATTTTCAGAAGGACATTGACAAACTGCTGCAGATCCAGAGCAGTGCGACAAGGCTAGCGAGTGGTCTGGAAACAAACCTTTGAGGATCCGTTGAAAGATCTGGTATGTTTAGCCAAGAGAAAAGAAGATAAAAGGAAAACATGGCAGTGGTCTTCAGATATCTGAAGGGCTGTCATGCAGAAAATGGATCAAAGAACGAACTTGAACTCTTAATACAAGAGGGAAATCATGACTTGACAGGTATAACTGAGACTTGGTGGGATGACTCTCATGACTGGAATACAGCAATTGAAGGATATAACTTGTTCAAAAAGAACAGGAGGAACAGAAAGGGAGGTGGGGTTGCATTGTATGTGAAAAATACATATCTCTGCACAGAAATACAGGAGGATGAGCTTGGTAGTCCCATGGAGAGCATCTGGATCAAAATAAATGGAGCAAAGAATAAAAGGAACCTGGTGGTCGGAGTCTACTACCGGCCATCCAATCAAGGACAAGACGAGGATGAAACTTTTGAAAAGCAAATAGCCAATGTTTCAAGGAAGGATGACGCAGTAGTAATGGGGGACTTCAATTTCCCCGATATTTGTTGGGAGACAAATTCTGCAAACCATGGCCCCTCCAGGAAATTCCTGACTTGGGTGTCAGATAACTTCCTCCTACAGAAAGTAGAGGAAGGAACTAGAGGATTGGCTATCCTTGACTTGATCCTAACCAACAGAGATGACATTGTGGATCAAGTAGCAGTTACGGGAATTCTGTGGGAAAGCGACCATATTATACTTGAGTTCATGGTTCTAAAGAAAGCAAAGCCGAGTGTAGTCAAAAACGTACCCTGGATTTTAGGAAAGCTGATTTTAATAAACTCAGAACAATGATAAGTAAGGTCCCATGGCAAGCGATTCTAATGAGAAAAGGAGTCCAAGATGGGTAGGAGCTTTTAAAAAAGGAAATTCTCAAGGCACAATTATAAACGATTCCAACAAGAAAAAAGGTGGAAGACAACAGAAGAAGCCAATGTGGCTTCACAAAAAGCTTAGAGATGACCTGAAAACAAAAAAGGACACATATAGGAAGTGGAGGGAAGGCCAAGCAACAAAGGAAGAGTACAGGCAGGTAGCACTGAATTGCACGGATGGCATCAGGAAGGTTAAAGCTGAGAACGAGCTGAGGTTAGCAAGGGATGCTAAAAGCAACAAAAAGACTTTCTTCAGCTATGCGCATAGTAAAAGGCAGAGGAAAGAAATGGTGGTTCAGCTATTAAATAAAGATGGCAAAACGATAACAGATGACAAAGAAAAGGCAGAGGTGCTCAATTCCTACTTTGGCTCAGTCTTCTCCCAAAAGAGGGTCTATGACCCCCCTTGCAAAGGTGAAGTACAGTCTGAAGGGGCAGGATTGCAGCTTGAGATCGATAGGCATATGGTTAAGGAACACCAAATTACTTTGAATGAGTTCAAATCTCCAGGGCCAGATGAACTGCGTCCTAGAGTAATGAAGGAACTGGCAGAAGAACTCTCAGAACCGCTGTCTATTATCTTGGAGAAATCATGAAGGACGGGTGAAATGCCAGATGACTGGAGGAGGGCTAATGTTGTCTCTCTCTTCAAAAAGGGTAAAAAGGAGGAACCTGGGAACTCCAGACCAGTCAGTCTGACATCACTCCCTGGGAAAATTCTGGAGCAGATGATAAAGCAATCCATCTGGAAGCACCTTGAAAACAATGCAGTGATTACTCGAAGCCAACATGGATTTGTCAAGAACAAATCCTGCCAAACAAATCTGACCTCATTTTTTGATCAAGTAACCTCCCTTGTGGACTGTAATGCTGTAGACATCATATACCTCGACTTCAGCAAAGCTTTCGACAGAGTGCCCAATGATATCCTGATGAGCAAACTAGCTCAAAGTGGGCTAGCTGAAACAACGATCCGGTGGATCCACAGGTGGCTACAGAATCAAACTCAAAGAGTGCTTATCAATGGGATCTTCTCAAACTGGGGAGAGGTAACGAGTGGGGTACCGCAGGGCTCAGTCCGGGGCCCAGTGCTCTTCAACATTTTTATTAATGACTTGGAGGAGGAGGTACAGGGAATGCTGATCAAATTTGCAAAATTGGGCGGGATAGCTAATACTTTGGTAGAAAGAAACAAAATTCAAAGTGATCTGGATAGACTGGAGCGCTGGGCAGAAAACAACAGAATGACATTTAATAGGGATAAATGCCAAGTTCTGCACCTAGGAAAAAGAAACCAAATGCACAGTTACAAGATGGGGGATATGTGGCTCAACAACACTACAAGCGAGAAGGATCTTGGAATTGTCGATCACAAGCTGAATATGAGCCGACAATGTGATGTGGTTGCAAAAAAGGCAAATGCTATGTTGGGCTGCATTAATGGAAGCATAGCTTCCAAATCCTGGGAAGTACTAGTTCCCCTCTACTCAGCACTGGTTAGGCCTCATCTGAAGAACTGTGTCCAGTTCTGGGCACCACATTTAAAGAAGGATGCAGACAAACTGGAGAGGGTTCAGAGGAGGGCAACAAAGATGATCAGGGGACTGGAAACAAAGCCCTATGAAAGAACTGGTCATGTTTAGCCTTGAGAGGAGAAGACTGAGGTGAGATAAGGATAGCGCTGTTCAAGTACTTGAAAGGTTGTCACAGAGAGGAAGGCCAGGATCTCTTCTCGATCATCCCAGAGTGCAGGACACGGAATCATGGGCTCAAGATACAGGAAGCCAGATTCCGGCTGAACATCAGGAAAAACTTCCTGACTGTTAGAGCAATACGACCATGGAACCAATCATCTAGGGAGGTGGTGGGCTCTCCCACACTGGAGGCCTTCAAGACGAGGCTGGACAGCCATCTGTCAGGGATGCTCTGACTTGGATTCCTGCATTGAACAGGGGGCTGGACTCGATGGCCTTGTAGGACCCTTCCAACCCTACTGTTCTATGATTCTAAGTTGTCCTCTATTGCTCCAGAGAGCAGGATTGGAACCAATGTGTGGAAATTGCAGGGAAGCAGATTTTCGCTAAACATTAGGAGAAAGTTCCTAATAAGAAGAGCTGTTGAACAGTGAAACAGATTGTCTAGGGAAGTAGTGGGTTCTCCTTTGCTGGAGATGTTTACACAGAAGCTGGATGGCTATCTGTGGTCAGGGCTGGTACCAGACTTCAGTGGGCCCTCTCCATAGTGCTGCCGAGCCCCCTCCCCATGTTGCTGCCTCCGCTTCAGAAAACCCTGCAAAAAACCAAGATAAAACCCCGATTCTGCATACAGACTGCTGTTAGAGCAGGGCAGTATCCAGGAGTACTCCTCCAGGTGCTCTGCACACCAATGACAATCTACTGGATGTGCATGAGCTGCAGGAGATAAAGCATCCACAGTCTTCTCAATAGCTTTACTGAGGGACTCGGTCTGCAAACACAGTTACTTGAGAGTCAGTCTCGTTGCACTCAATGATGCTTTCTTCTGAATAGACATTTATAGGATGGCATTGTTGGAGAGGATTTACTCCCACTTGTTGATCTGTGTCCAAGTGCTTTGGATATAGTACACTTGGTTGGATCCAGAGATTTTCTTATCATGATCTTTTCTATTCTTTCCTCCCTTTGGAAATCATGTCCAAACATGTAGGAAGACTCTCCCATACAGCATGGGCTATATTGCAGGGCACTGCAGCTGGAGAAGAAAATTGCCCCAAGAAGCTCTCTGGACCAGCAAACAGTGAAGACTGGGCTTCTACGATGCAATGTCACTGTCAGGGGAGACTCCATTTTGCATGATTACAGCAAAGCAAGCCAGTATTATGGGAAAGGGTACTGCAAAAGACTAATGCTTTTATTTACGACATGCATCGTTGTAATAGATCTTTTGAATCATTATGCCTCTGTGAGCTTGCTTGGTTCTCAACCTTTCTAACATTCTTCATGCTGAGACATCACTGTTTATTTACCCAAAGATCTCAAGAAAGTTATGTCATTCCCCACCCCACCCCCAAAGTATGCATAAGATTATATTATTGGAGACCCATTTTTTAGCTTGTGCACTAGACTAATTCATATCCAAATGATCTCTCTCAAGCCACAATCACCATACTGATTGAACTTTTCCCTAACCATCTACTACATCACCTTTAAGAATTTAAGCAGAAAAACTGGCTACAGCCAAATACTCCAGTCCAGCATATGTCCCAGCCATAGGTATAGATGCATACATGCAGCACAATGCTTACCTGGGCATTTCGGGATAGGGTGAAGCACCTTGGATAGCTCCTTTAGAGTTCCAGCTGGTTCTGCCCAAAACCCAGAATGGATTCACAGCGCCACTGAAATCAGAGCCACCAGCTTCCACTGACACGAACCATTGCTCAGAGCACATACTTTGCATGTGGCTGGTTCAGATCAGGGATCTTTGGTAGCAAGGCTGGGGAATAACGGGGTTGTATCCAGAGATGTACTTAGAGCAGACCCAATTAAATGAATGGGACTTGCGTTAGACTAACATTGGATAGAAGCCTCTGTGCCTGACACTTTGTAGAGATGCTGCCAGTCAGTAGACTGGACAGGACGAGGTGGACCAGTGGCCTGAATTAATATATGGCCTTTTCATATATTCAGCTGGTGTCTCCAGACTTCTGAGGATGGGTTTTTTTTAGGGGACTTCCCTGATAATCAATAATCCACAAACAAACAAATGCACAATTGCTTCTTGTGGGGTATCCAGAAAGTAGTGCTTCTGTTAGGGAAATGTTTCATTTTCATAGAATTTCAATGGCAATATTTTGTTACTGGGAAACTGGCAGTCGGCCAGACTGCCAGTTGTGACTTTGTGTGCTGCTGTATGGAATGTGGGCAGTGACATCTCTAGTGAGGACTGATGCAACTCCACTCTGCCATGTCTGTGGCACTTTATGGGTAAAATCCATCATAAGTAGTTCCACTGAAATGAATGGGACTTCAGTTAGTCATGACGAACTTAAATCCCACTCAGTTCAATGGGTCTACTCTTAGTAGGACTTTTGTTGGCTTTTACCCTATGAACTATATATACTTTGAAATTCTGGAAGTTACTTCATACCTATCAATGGGGTGGAAAGCTTTAAGCATAATTCAGGGAATATTTCATTCCTCTAGGCCAAGGGTGGGCAATGTGCTGCCCGCAGGCCGCATCCGATCCCTACTGCCCTCTGCTGCAGCCCCTGCTGCCCCCCAAAAATTATAATTTAAAAACAAATGCCATCTGAAGCAGTCATTTTGAAGCCTTTTTGACCTTCTCAATCAAAGGCAAAGCTAATTTTGCTTAAAAAAAAAGAAAGGTAGAGGTGTCC
Organism: Heloderma suspectum; assembly: GCF_057233095.1. Lineage (NCBI taxonomy): Eukaryota > Metazoa > Chordata > Lepidosauria > Squamata > Helodermatidae > Heloderma > Heloderma suspectum. The sequence goes on from NC_139459.1 coordinate 32,788,375, forward strand.
CCAACCAGTCGTGTCCGATTCTAGGGTGTGGTGCTCATCCCTGTTTCTAAGCCAAAGAGCCAGCGCTGTCCGAAGACACTTCCGTGGTCATGTGGCCGGCATGACTGAACACCGAGGTGCACGGAATGCTGTTACCTTTCCCGCCGAGGTGGTACCTGTTTATCTACTTGCAATTTCTTGCTTTCGAACTGTTAGGTTGGCAGGAGCTGGGACTGAAGACGGGAGCTCACTCCGTCATGCGGCACTCGGGTCTCGAACTGCTGTCCTGCCAGCCTTCCGGTCTGCAGTTCAGTGTCTTAACCACTAAGCCACCGCGGCCCCTCAATTTTGCTAACAAGCTACTTTTGACCCTGATGTAGGGATTGGGCCTAGCACCTCTGCAGGTGCAGCCAAAGAAGACATGGGAACCAATCGAGAGTCAGACAGGAAGGGGGAAGATACTGCTGAAATGGCAGGAGCTGGAGATCACTGAGAATAACAGCGGCAGAGGGGAGGAAGGAACCCCACCTGCAGGTTAATCATTTGGATAGTACCCAGCTAGGGGCCTGTGAAATCGTGGGAACGCAGGATCCTAATGAGGAGGAGGAAGGGCTGGCAGTAAGAGACCCGAGGGTGAGGCATCTCAAGAGAAGGGAGGAGCAACGCTGAGGCTCAAGGCATTCCAACAGGCTGGCAGCCAGAGGAGTGACTCTCTGGAAAGACCCACCTTGAGGGCGGGACTTGGTTAGACTCCTCAGGTTGGGAAGGGATGGCCATGAGGGCCATCAAGTTTCCTTGCAACTCTCTTTCATAGTGCTGTAACCTGAGACAGTTGACTGCAGCTTATGTAGGTATTCATTATGCAAAGCCCGCTGATGAAGTCTGCTCCTGATTTCCACATGTGAATTATGTCTGTAACCTAAGGCAATGCTGTCCTGTGTTTAGTTTGCATAACAGAAGTCTTTGGCCAGCACTACCACTCATGTGACTACAAAAGAAGTCAGGAGCTAGGAACTTGACACTTTTTCACATTCCATAGCCACTCTTGATGCACACTTGTGCATGTGTGCGTGTGTGTGCATGCGCACGCACGCGCGCGCACACACACACATGGCATCACGGGGGGAGTCCAAGGGGCAAAATGGGCCCCAGGACTTCCTGAAGTTGCCCACCCCTGCTCTAAGCTGAAGAAGTTGGCTATTTCTTAGTTAGATAATGAGTTAGTAAGGTATCTGCCACCCGTAAGCTGGGACATCCCAGCATTGTAGTGGACAGAGTGTTGGACTCAGCCATGGGACTTACTAGGTAGCCTTGAACAAGTCATGCACATCTGCCACAGGGATGTTGTCAGAATAAAAGGTACAACCTCATATATTTCACCGAGAGCTCTTTGGAAGTAGGGCAATGTACAACATGAGAAATATATAGCATACCTGGTGAACAGGATTTCATCTTTTATGATTTAATGTGGGGGGAGGGGACTATAGCCCCTATTTTAGTGTAATGCTGAAGGATCCGAAACAAGAAGGCAAGTAACAAAAAGTAGAAAATGTATCCCGCCAAACTAGAGTTCCATGTGCATTGCACAAGTATGCCCTATGTATGAAAGTTTACCTACTCACTTCAGTGAAGGTGTCCCTGTTAGTGCAAAGCAATGCATGTGCACACTTGTCCCATTCATTGGAATGAATGGGCACACCCATTGCTGTGCTCCTCAAAGTACCTTCAGCAAGGAACTGGATTGGGCAATTGCTTTCAACTCTCAGGAATCTTTATATCCAGATCTTGCAAGAGCTAATAGAAGTTTTCTTTGCCCACTGTCAAATGTAACTGTTTTAGAACAGGGACTTTTTATCGTCCAACTTTCAGAGCAGTAGCCAGGTTACTCTTTTGCAGCAACAGACTCTCATCCATGAACGCTTATGTCACAATACATTTGTCACTCTACAATATGCTATAAGACTCTTCATTGTTTTTCATCCTCCAAGTTTATAGAGATGACACACATATTTTTTTTAAAAATATGCACAACTAAAGTATACAAATTAGTCTAGGTTTTTCAGCTCTCACTATATTTCTAATATGGCCCTTAAGAACTAAACCAGTTGTTTGCCTGATTTAGACCATCACGTAGTATGTTCTTCTGGTGTGAGTGTGTGTGTGCGCATGTTGAGGGGATGGTGTTTCAAACAGCTAGTACAATTTCAGGTCTGTTGTATCCATAGAATTGTATCTACAGTAGGGAAGGGCCATAGCTCAGTGGTACAGCACATGCTTTGTGTGCAGAATGTCTTCAGATAGGGCATCTCCACGTTGGGATCAAAAAACACCTGCCTGAAACCCTGGAGAGCCACTGCCAGTCACTGTCGACAATAATAGGCTAGATGGACCAATAGTCTGACTCGGTATAAGCCACCTTCCTATGTTCCTAGTTCTATTAGTCCAACATGTGTTTTATAAGATCTGTTACATAGTCAACAAAGTAAGAAAATAGATAGGTTCACATTGAGAGGTTCACATACCATACTTGGGTGGAAACATCACAGGTCAAATAAAATATTCATATTTTTATTGTTTTATATTTCTGTTCAATTTATTAATAATCTTTATATTTATATATATATATATTTATGGCTTTGAGCAAAGACAAAAGAAAAGAAAGTCTAACTCATCCCTGATCACACAGGCATTGTAAGAATCAGTTTCATGAATTGTCTTTTCAGCAGCAACATGATCCAATATCATCATAAATACATTTCATCCTATACAGATGCAAGGTTCCATATTTACGGGCTTATTTATATTTAGAGAAAAATAGGTCAATTCTCAAAATAGCAATGGATATTCTCTATGTTACAGAAATGAGAGTCATTTGTTTCATAACCTAAATATATATATATATACACACACATTCATACGTACATATATGTATATCGTTTTATACCCTGTACCATTTTAATTAACTTACAAACCTTAGATTTTGCCCACTCTATTACAAAGTCATTAAAAAGTTTTTTTATGGTTTCACTGAAAGACCATGTATGTTAATGTTTCTTTATAGTACTTAAAATAAAATAAACATATGTATAAAAATAGTTCACTACCAACTCCATTATACTCCTATCAAATGTAAACCTTGAACAGTTTTAAGGACCAGAATATGCTCATCATAAATTGGATAAATTTATCATCAGTATTAAAATAAAGTCAGGGTTCTATTGTACCAAAAAATAAATGGTCTTGCAGCTTACCCATAATACTTCAAACATTACATTCCTTGTATGCGATTCATGACCACTCCCATTTAACCGTCAGCATCGTATTCACGGAATAAATGACATCATTAACTTGATTCAGCTGGGAAGTGGAATTCACTAAAATCTTTTAAGTGTGGTTAATTCATGTAGGCATTCAAAATATGATTGGAGAAAAAAGGCATAACTGGCAGCATGACATTTGGGCAGCAGTTCCCAAGTCACCTATTCCACAGTTGTCTCATTGGGGATAATGAGGTTCCTGTAGAGAAAAAGGCTCTGTACACTTACAAAGACTGCAAACTTTGGATACAATCCATTGAGGGAATCTCCAAAAGGGATCCCATTGAACTGGATCCAGCTTGCACAGGAGATGCTCCTGGTGGACTGTGTTCTTGGCTCTAATTAAAAGAAGCTTAACTTTGTATCTGGGAACACTGCAGCATGTAGTGATGCCATTTTGATCTTCTCACTGCTCAGTGATGTCAATATTAATGGGCACATTCTCTTACCATGGGTTACCTATTTCTGACTGAAGGCGTGGACAATGCAGTATACATAATAGTTCAGAATGCGGTTCAGTTATGACATGGACAGTTTAACTGTGACCCTCCCCAGGCCAGGCACTGACAATTTGCTAAGGGACTTCCTTTGTGTGGAGGATAACACAAGTTTCTCTATGTCTAGATTTGCACTGTCTGTAGGCCTAAATTAGAAGTAGAGAAAGACTGCCTCAAGGAAGAGGAATAAACTGTCATGGGATTTATGTGCAACAGTTGCTCTATCAGATTCTGCTATAGACGCTGACCCTTGTGGTTCCCATTTGGCCATCATACGGATTAGAGAGGCTCAGCACAGTTCAGGCATGGCTTGTGGGTGACCAAAACACCAAGGCCTGGTTTCTGCATTACCCACAGATATGTTGGTGTCACCATTCTGAGATAGCTGCTCCCAGTAACGTCTGCAGCTTCCATCTGCATGTTGGGGTGGGGGGAGGAGTGTATAGTCATGGTCCATGCTAAAAACACACCCACTAAAGTGGCAAGTATTGGTAGCATGGTAGAAAATATATGAATGGGGCTTGAATCAGCACACCTGACACTTGGAAAATCTTCCATCTGGAAGCAACCAAAGTCGTATGATAACATGAAGATGGGAGCAAATGAAAGAAAAGATTTACAAAGCCGTTTACTTTAACCCTGCCTTCTATTACAGTCTCTCTCCCTTTTGTGCAGACATTAGAAGAAACATTAACTTCATTTCTATGTTTGACACTAGATGCCATAGTAGAATATGTTGTCCAAATTATTATAGTATACATTGAGCAAGTCGTGCATTCCCAAACCAATAGGATGCTATAGTATACTTATTTCTTTTTTAAAATATCACCACAGTCAACTACGAAACTACTGTGAGGACAGAGAACACGCCTGAAGGCCTAACTGAAGCAGTGATTGGCAAAATAGTCCATTCAATAAATAAAAATAAAACTACTCCTAGTCTTTAACTACAGATTCAAAGTCAGCATTATTGGAAATGAAATGCAGAAACCATCAATCCACATTTATCATTTTCCAAATGTAAGAAGGTACATTTAGGGGGGGTTTCCCCTAAAACTGCTGACTGAATTTATTAGTTGTCTTGGGTGCAGGGTGTTTTTGTTGTTCATCTTTTGGTTTATTTCCTGCAAAATAATGAAAGAAATTCCAAGCATGCGTGGAATATTTTCAGACAACTATCCAGGGCAAAGAAGAAAACGGTGATGATAGTGGTGAAGTACAGATAGCAGGATCAAGCATACAAAGTTGCATAAAAACACTGCATGTAAAAGTAGCATTGTAAGTCTCAAGCCATTGCATTACAGTTGTGTTGCGTTTTATATTTTGTAAAATCTTAAAATGTTACATTTTGGCATGAAAATCTGAACCTAAATTTCTAAACAAATACTTTGCGATGGTACACCACACAGGAGCTATTTTTTTTTGTTATTATTTTTGGGTCTAAAATGTTATTTACAGTGGGATTAATTATTCTCTACTAATCCCCCACACCCCCCAATATGAAGATAGAAGTCCATCCAGCTTTCTGAAAGAGGAGAGTGATTCTGAGGTTAGATTTCATTCAGAACAAGCAGTACTACTAGACCAACCTTCTGTAGACAGCAAGGACTAAATTGATCCTTCAATCTAAACCTGAATGTAAAAGCACCAAAAAGTGGGACCTCTAAAATGGGAAATATGTCTCTATTATCTTTGACTGAGAAAAGTTAAAAACTATTGTTCCACAGATGCTAATTACAACCTAATGTGTGTGCTGTGAATGTTGTTGTTATTACTATAACAATTTTCTGGCTTAGGTCCTGGAATTAATAATACTGTCATATATTTATTTTTTTATTTTATTTTTTTAACCATAGAATCAGAACAGGAATTTCTTCATATTTTTAATCGGGCTAAAAATGAACAATATTACAACCAATGTTTTTAGACTCATTAACGAATTATAGGAAAGGAAGACACAGGAGGCCATTTGGATTTCTCTTTTTTCTTCTGTCTGTCTCTCTGTATATATTGTACATTCGATTTCAAGGGATATGTTTGTCTAAAGTTTTCCTTTTTCATAGTAGACAGCTGGGATCTATCCACAATTAGGTCAAACTGTTTCCTGGGAGTAATCTCAGTTTGTGTCCATGCCTCTGCTTTATTTATAGTCTGCATGAATCATAAGTTTGAAGCAAACCGTGGCTTATCTCCCTCTAGTTCAGTGTTTAAGACTGTGGAAGAATCCCTTTGCAACGTGGCCACTGATGGCATGGCCCCTCGTGTCGGTGGAATTGCTCCTGAAGACATCTGGCGGAAGAGAGCAACTCTTTGGGGGACCGTGCCTTTGCTCCCAGCCTGGATGCCTGTGCTTTGGAAACTGGACACTGGCTGTGGAATGGAGGCTAAAGATTCTCCCACTGTCGGATGAGGTCTCGAAATCATACTGGAAACATCGTGGGGCAAAGAAGGCTGCGAGGCAGAGAGAGGCCTCACCTCTCTCGTCAGACTAGCGTTGTGAAGAGCTTGCGTGCTCTTATGGACGTCACTCTTCTGTGATGCCACGCTGGGCATCTGCTGCGGTGGTTGGGACTGCTGCTGAGGTGGCTGCTGTAGCAGTGACAACTGGGAAGCTGTAGGTGTTGCGTACTGAAAAGTTTGGCCAGCCAGAGGGCTTTGTACCGGTGGGCTACAGACTGCAGAAGGGTAGGAGCAGGGCGAGAAAACGGCAGCTTGCTGAGGGGTCTGTGTGCTCGGTGTTGGAGAATTCAGGCTCCCGTGGGAGAGGCTGGTCACAGAATACACAGGCGGGGACTGCGTCCTGATCTGCGTTGACGAGACCGTGGTCAAAGGGCTCGAATTCAGTGCTGGCATTTGCTGCAAATTTGCCGCTGCAACAGTCTGCACCATCTCTCGGTCATGTTTCACTATCTCTTTCAAAATTTCGCTCTCCTGGTTATTGAAAACTCCAGTATTGAGATCTTTTTGGAATTTCTGGAGCAGAAGTGAATTCTTCTTTCCTTCGGGAGGTGAAATGGACATAACATAGCATGCAGGTTAGCAACCCTTTGACATGGTGGCAGATAGATGCACACGCACGCACACGCATGCACACGCATACATCAAGGTTTTAAGGCAATGACTAAAGTGATCAAACCAAGCATCAGTCACCTTCAATCAATAGCACTTAGGTTATGTTATACTGTACTTTGACCAAGAAATACAAACCAAGTGTGGGATTACGTGAAGATATCCAAAGGGGAAGTAGAAGACATGATTCTCAGTGGCTAGAGGGGCCGCTAAGATAATCAGCATTAAAAAGCAGGTTTAGCCCCTACTGAAGCAATGTCCTTCAACACATCCTTTTACTTTCTCCCATATAAAGTGAGTAATTGCCATTCACCGCCATGGCTAAACTCTTATAAGAACATACAAATTAGAGTCCTGCTGGATAAGACTAACTGGTCATCTACTGATCCTGCTTCCCTCAGTGACCAACCAGGTGCCTCTGGGAAACCCAGGAGCATGGCGCGGACTCAATACCTCTGTCTCTTGCTTTTGCTCCCCAGCAACTGGCTTGCCTTTTAACACAGATGTTCTATTTATCTATCATGACTAGTAGCTGTTGATAGAATTTGTTTATCCCACCCCCTTGAAAGAACATGGGGCACTGCTGTAGGGAGAGTGCTATGGGGCCCCTATGGTCTTTATGCAAACAAAACCTGTTTCCACAGTTGTCACTGAGTGGTCTTGCCCCCTCTATGTGTGTGCAACATGTCTTTTTGCAACATGCTCTGGGGTCTTTTGCTTTGCACCTGATGCACTATAAGAACAATCCCTGTCCCACAGTGCCACAAACACCCTGTCCATGACAACAATGGGCATTTTGCTAGTTACTGATGATGAAGACCAATGCCTACAAATATTTAGACATTTTGCTTTTATTTCTGTATGCACTTGCAAGAATCTCAATGTGCAAATATTCTTCACAATCTAATAATGACAATTTACCAAACAGTAGAAAGGAAGGGACATGGAACAACTAGATTCTAAGTGCAAGAAAGTCCATCTCTCTCCTTGTCAAGCTGTCCTAATTTCCCAAATACTAAACGTGTTATGGAAGTTATAAATACATGTGCCTGTTTAACACATTTGCTGGAACTAATTGTTAAACATTGGCAAGCAGTGACCACCAGATTGAGAGGAGTAATCTTTCCAAATGTCTGTGAACTAATATGAACCCAGTGCATATTATGTAGTACCTGGTTGTGTAACAAGTGTCACTGCATATAAATTTAATACCTCATATAAGTCTTATAGAACAGTGAATATCTATATCTATGTTTCTATATCTCCACTGCCCTTAAAGCAATTCTACTGACTTCAGTAATAACCTGAATGTTACTTGTAAAAAACATTGGAAGACCAAATAAGGTTTTTATGCAAGCAAACCCTACTGCTACAATCATAACAGAAGAGCATGATTTCATATATTCTTAGGAGTTTGTGGCAATCCCAAACCCTTGGAATAATCTGAAATTTAAATAAACAGAAACTGATTTTTGATGGAATTGGATTTCCAAGAAACTACAGAGGTTTCGGACAGTACATATCTGTGAATGTACAATTATCTAGGGAACTATCTAGGGAATTACCTAGAAAATTTGGAGGAAGTGAAATGGGGATCTGCCTTCCCCAGAGGCTGCATCAGCTCAGCATGGTGATTGGGCAATTGTCTCCATGCTACTAGTTTCATCATAAAAACAGTCTGTGGTGACATTTAGAAAATTATTAGTGGTCCTGTTAGTGTATTTATTTATGCTAGAGGCTTCTGAAATCAAATACAGAAAGCTATTACTATTCACTTAGATGAAAGATTGCATTTAGACCTTAAAATATTACTCTGAACAATATTAAAAGGGATAGCTCCCTGAAGAAAAAGAAGTTGTTTTAAATGAATGCAACAGCCAGATTATTATATGCTAAATACTGGAAGAGTCTCCAAAGGCCTAGATTAAGAGAATGGTATGTGAAACTATGGGACACAGCTGACCTAAATAAATTAATATATGCTTAATGGACAAAACAGGGGTTATATAAGGAAAATCCCTTTGAAAGGGAGTGAGGTTACTTTAGACGGTTCTGGAATGCAAGAGAAGAAATAGTATTAGGAAATCCTTTTCCATTGTTGTAGATATTGATTATATGTGTGTTTTGGTAACTATGGTTTTATAATACGTATTGATTAAATGTACATTTTTTTGTATAATAGCATAAATAAATACAGTCTGTGTAGTATTGGGCTTTCTTGAGAATGATGCTGATAGTTTCTATATGTGATCAGTAAACAATAATAATAATAATAATCAGATCCAATCTTACATTCGCAGGGGACATGAGAGAGCTTTCTTAAACTCTTTGGATTGCTTAAACTTCACTTATACTTTCTCCTTTAGAGCAACACATCTCTTATTTATAAATCAACAATGCCATCTAATGGAATGAAATAGCGGGCTATGGGTTGTTTGTTTTTCATTTTTTAATAAATTTAATATTTGATTTGGGCTGCCTATCTGTGTAGTGCCTGTAGATGTTTATTTAAAACATTTGTAACCCACTTTTCTATTAAAGTCTTCAAAGCAACATAGAAAGGAATAGAAATTACAGTACTAAAAGGCAGCCAAATAATAATTACAATCTTCTAAAATTTTTAAAAAGAGCAGACGTGAAAGACAGTTTAAAGAATAGAATTAAAACTTAAGACAAGCAGCAGTAAGATAATAAAAATGTAATTAAACAAACAAACCAGGTTTTAAATTGTCTCCTGAATGATAAAAGTGTTTGTGCTTGTCTTGGTTGTTGGGAAAGAGCATTCCAGAAATGGCATGCCATGTCTGAAAAGACCCTCTTCCTGATCGCCACCCACCTGATTTCACCTGGCAGTGCGTCTGAAAATGAGCTGCTGATCCAGCTTTGGGCTGGTTCATGTGGGAAGAGATGGTCCTTCAAGTACCATAGCCCTAGCTGCTCAGGGCTTTCAAGGACATTGAACTGAGCAGTTTCACACTGGAAACCATACAGATCTTTTATGTTTGGTGTTATATGGCTGGAATGCCAGTCTATCAGAAATCTAGCCATGGTGTTCTGAATCACTTGTAGTTCATGCAGTGTTTCTGAGAATCTCAGCTTTCTTTCCTTTTACAAGCTACTAGTCCTCATCGTTGCTTTGTGAAAAAAAAAGAAAAAAAGAAGGATGGTGCCTGTCAAAGGCTTTGGATTGTATCCAACTGTGTCCTTTCATTCATAGAAATCTCTTTGATCCAGCAGAAGATTTCAGCATGAATGAAAGAGGGGGAGGTTATTTTCACATTCCCCCTTTCCCCTTCTGGGCCCTATAAATCTGCTCCCGAGGGCTGGGGGAACCCCTGGGAAACCATGGGAGATGGCACAGTGGGCTGGAGGAGTGAGGGAGAATTAGTTAAAAAACAAAACAAAACCCTCTTCCCCCTTCCTCTGCTGGATTGAAGAGCCTTCCCTGGAATGGAAGGACACAGTTGGATACAAATCTGAAGGCTTCAGGAGGATCTTCACCCTGCATGGTAATTTGTATCGCCTTTAACCCTCCTACAGTGCTATGCTATGCATCTCTACTGGGAAGTCAGCGCCATGGAGTTCAATGGGTCTTACTCACAGGTAAGTGTGTACAGGATTGCAGCCATAGTGTCTTTTATCAACACCCACGGCCTCCTGCAAAAACGTTTAGAATTCAGCAAAAGCTGAAACGTATACTTCTTCTATACATTACAATAAGTGCTGAAAGCAAGTGAGCTTCCTTTCCTCTTTCTCATGTCTGCAATGCAACGTGCAAAGAGAGATGGGGAGAGTCACGTGTACCACTGGACAAGGGGGGTGAACATGTTGCAGGTAAACGGAGCCACAGAGCTCCCCCTTTTACACAGTGTAACCGAAGAGGGAAAAGACAGCTCCCATGCATGCTGACGAAAGTATGCAAACTAAGCAATGCTAGGTGGACTAATAATTCATGCCACCCTATGAGCTTCAGAAGATCTGGCCGTTCCACGGCGTGGCAGTCAAAGTGCGCTTGAGCAATTTTTGTGAGCAGAAATTGGTGGGCATCATTCTTCTCCTCTCTACATATATACGTATGCTGCCAAGCTTGCGCCAAATCATATTACTATATTTATTTATATGCCACTGTTAAGAGAAACCAAAATGGCACAAGACAATGTTTTAGATTTTCCAGACCCAAAAGAGGAACAGATTTGTGTCTGGTTAAGGATATGAAAATAAACACGTACCGATCCTATCCAGCCTGTCAATGGCTACAGTTTCAAATGCTCTTCTCATCATGGGGTACTCCTCCAGAACCTCATTGAAGTTGTCCACGGAGAGAGAATACAGCCGGCAGTACGTGTCAGCTCTGACACTGGCAGTGCGGCGGCCCTTGGTCAAAAGGCAGATCTCTGGGGTGAAGGAAAGAACGGAACACAGAAAGGGGAAACAGAACATACAGTTAATGATGGTAGCTGAAAACTGAGACAATAAAAAGGTAATTATTGAAACCCAGATAAAATATTTTCTGCACTTTCGAAGGAACCATGTGGTAAGGGAATGACTTACTTCCTCATTTCGATATACAGATGTTTTCTGTTTTCACCCAATGACTGCCTTTGCCAGCCTAGTGACCTCCAGCTGGCTTGGACTTCAGTTTCCATCATCCCTAGCCAGCATGGCCAATGGCTGGGGATTATGGGAACTGCAGTCCAATAAATCTGAAAGGCAGCATGTCGGCAAAGGCTGCTCTAGAATATAGAAACAATAACACACAACTCTGGTAAAGTAAAATACTTCAACAGAAGGTAATTTATGTGAAGTACCCTTACAATGCAACAGGAGTTTCCGGGCCTTTTTCTTACCAACCCCTCTCTATAGGTGCAGGTCCCACATGATCTGCACCATGGGGGAGTTACTGTGGTTCATAGAACTTCCATCTCTATCGGCAAAAAACCACTCCTCCTTGGAGCAGGACTTGAGGGGCTACACCTGGTGTTGGGCCATAGAGAGAGATTGGGGATGCTGCCCAACAGCCTCCCTGACTGAGCTGGGGGAGGTGATCTCAAATGTGCTGTTGGAGGAACCCAGAAGGTAGTTCTGGGTGACTTCAGCTTCCATGCTGAGACTGCCTCTGGCGCTCCAGCTCGGGACTTCATGGCCTCCATGACAACCACGGGGCTGTCTCAGTTTGTCATTGGCCCAACGCATGAAACAGGGAATACCCTTCATTTGTTTTTTGCTCCAAGCTGTGAGATGAGTAATCTGAAAAGGCAGCGGGGGGGGGGAGGTCTAAGTAACCCCATTGTCATGGTGAGATCATTTTCTGTTGAGATATGAACTCACGGTGTTCCTTCCATCCTGCAGGGGTGGGGGACCCATTTGGATGGTCCGCCCCAGGAGACTGATGGAATCTGATGGATTTCTGAATGCTCTTGGGGATTTTCCAGTGGAGAAAGCTGGTGATCCAGCCAAGGCCCTAGCCTCACGATGGAACAGTGAGATGCAGAGAGCTATCAACTTGCTTGCTCCCAAGTGCTCTCTCCAGTGCTGTGGAGCCCATTCTGCTCCCTGGTATACTGGGGAGCTACGGGCAATGGAAGAGGCTGGACATCAGCTAGAGCACAAATGGCACATGTCTCAAAGTGAAGATGACCATTTTTGTGGGATCAGTTTCAGTTGTTGTGGTCTGATGCTATAGACAAGGATAGACAGCAATGCAACCAACTACGTGCCCTCTCGATCCTTGCCCATTCTGGCTAAAAAAAGCTAGCTGATGGGGTATGACTGGCTGGGTCCAGGGTGTGGTGAATGCTTCCCTTTGGGAAGGGGTAGTCCTTGCTGTCCTTAAGGAGGCAGTAGTATGACCATTCCTGAACAAGCCCACTCTGGACCCAATGGTATTAGACAACTACTGCCCAATTGCAAATACTAGGGATGTCAGAGAATTCCGCGACGGATCTCGATGAGGCTGAATGCAAGTGCAAATCGGCCCCCCAAAATCCATTGCAGAACGAAGCCCCCGCCTCCTCCAACCCATGAAAGTCAGATGGCACGAAGCCCCCACCCCACAAAATAGCACGAAACGGAGCACTTGCCTGCTCCCGTCGGCACCGACTTGCGAATGGCGGCCACCCTGCGGCCACCATTTGCTTCCTCTTTCATGCCATGATAGGCTACGTAAATACGTATGTTAGCCTATCATGACTAACGCAGGGACGCCTTTTGCGTCCCTGCGGAGGCATGATAGGCTACATAAGTATTTACGTAGCCTATCACGGCAGGCTAAAAAACAACAATACGCGTACGCAAATGGCGGCGGCTACGGCCGCCACCATTTGCGTTCCTTATTTTTCGCTGTCTTAGTCTACATAAATATTTACGTAGACTATTACGGACAAAATAAATTGGAATGCAAATAGCATAGCGGGCGCTATTTGCATTCCCCTTTATTTATTTACGTGTTGTTGTTTTTTTTTACCCAGAGCCCTCCGCGGCCGGAAATCCGGCTGCGGATGGCTCTGGCTTGGGCCTGTCCGGCTGCTCCACGGAGCCGCCGCGGAGCACAGCCAGACGGTCGAGGATTCCGGGGGGGGGGAGGAACGGAGCGCCTCCCCCCCGTCGAGAATTCCGGCGGGAGGGACGGAGCATCTCCCCTCCCACCGCGAAGCAGATCTGCAAAACGGTAAGTGACTTTCTTACATTCCTAGCAAATACCCCTTTCTTAAGGAAGGTTCTGGAGAGGGTAGTGGCAGATTGGAGAGCCAGTGTGGTGCAGTGGCTAGAGTGTTGGACTGGGAGCCTGGAGGTCCAGGTTCTAGTCCCCATTCAGCCATGGAAGCTCACTCGGTGACTTTGGGCCAGTCACTGACTCGCATCCCAACCCACCTCACAGGGTTGTTGTTGTGAGGATAAAATGGAGAAGGAGGACTATGTACGCCGCCTTGGGTTCCTTAAGGAGGAAAAAAGGCGGGATATAAATGTAATAAATAAATAAATAAATAAATAAATAAATAAATATTGATTGATTGATTGCAGGCACTCTTGGAGAATACTGATGATCTAGACCCATTTCAGTCTGGATTTCATCCTGGTTATGGGAATGAATCAGCCTTGGTTGCCCTGATGGATCACATTCATTCATTCATTCATTCATTCATTCATTCACTATACCGCCCAATAGCCGAAGCTCTCTGGGCGGTTCACAAAAATTAAAACCAAACACAATAAAACAATTTAAAATATATAAAACATTAAAACCACAATATAACAATACAACCACAATAAACCTAGCAGCAGTGCAGGAGTTTAAAATACAAAATTTTAAAAAAGCAAAGCTAAAAGACTAGAAAGCTAAAATGCTAAAATGCCTGGGAAAATAAAAAGGTCTTCACCTGGCGCTGAAAGGAATACAATGTAGGTGCCAGGCGAACCTCACCAGGGAGCTCATTCCAGAGCCAGGGTGCCACAGCAGAAAAAGCCCTCCTCCTAGTAGCCACCCGCCTCACTTCCTTTGGCAGGGGCTCACGGAGAAGGGCCGCTGACGATGATCTTAAGGTCCGGGCAGGCACACATGGGAGGAGGTGATCCTTCAGGTAACCCGATCCCAAGCCATTAAGGGCTTTAAATGTTAATACCAGCACTTTGAATCGGGCCCGGAAATGGACTGGCAGCCAGTGCAGCTGAAAAAGTACTGGCGTAATATGAGCTCGCAGGCCAGTCCCTGTTAACAACCTTGCTGCCCTATTTCGGACCAGCTGAAGTTTCCAGGCCGTTTTCAAAGGCAGCCCCACGTATAACACATTGCAGTAATCCAGATGAATAGTTATCAGAGCATGGATAACTGTAGCTAGGCTATCTCTGTCCAGATAAGGGCGTAGTTGGTATACCAGCCTAAGCTGATAAAAAGTGCTCCGTGCCACTGAGTTCACCTGTGCCTCAAGTGACAGTTCTGGATCCAAGAGCACCCCCAAACTACGAACGTGATCCTTTAGGGGGAGTGCAACTCCCTCCAGAACAGGTTGAATATCACCTAGCCGGGCAGATGAACCACCCACTAACAGTACATCCATCTTGTCTGGATTGAGTTTCAGTTTATTGGCCCTAATCCAGTCTATTACCATGCCCAGGCCCTGATTCAGAACAGCCACTGCCTCACCTGGTTTTGATGAGAAAGAGAGGTAGAGCTGGGTGTCATCCGCATATTGATGGCACCTCAGGCCACACCTCCGGATAACCTCCCCCAGTGGTTTCATGTAGATGTTAAACAGCATAGGGGATAAAATAGAGCCCTGTGGAACCCCATGGCACAATTGCCATGGCACAGAGCAATAATCCCCCAGCACCACCTTCTGGAATCGGCCATCCAAGTAGGAGCAGAATCACTGTAGTGCAGTGCCTCCAACTCCCAACCCAGACAACCTATCCAGAAGGATACCATGGTAGGGATGGCAAAGAATTCCGCCACGGATCTTGGTGAGGCCGAATGCCAGTGCATTCGGCCCCCTGAAATCTGTGGTGGAATGGCCTGCCACCCCCCCGTGGATCCCACCCCAGGACGAGACTTACCTGGGACGGATCTTCTGACCGGCTGCCGCTGCCGCCATTTGCAGTCTTGTCAGGTTTTTTTTTTTTTACAAGACGTGATAGGTTACGTAAAGACTTACGTAGCCTATCATGTCTGGCTTAAAAAAAAAAACGCGTACGCAAATGGCGGTGGCTACGGCTGCCGCCATTTGCGTTCCTTATTTTTGGCCGTCTTAGTCTATGTAAATATTTACGTAGACTAAGACGGCGAAAATAAGGGGAACGCAAATAGTGTAGCGGACCCCAGGGGTCCCCAATGTGTTAGGATCAGTTGGCACATTTGGAATTTTGAAAGACTGTCATGGACGCTTTCATAAATGGGCTGCCGTGGTGGAACTTGCCCATTCACAAAATGGCTGCCATGGTAAGTCACAAAAGACATATTTCATGGAGGCTAGCACTTCTCTTTGCAACATGCCACCCTCCCAGTATTATATTATTATTATTATTATTATTATTGTTATTTTTAAAAAATAAGGAGGGGCAGGGAGCCTGGTGGGTGCCAAAAGTCATGTCTGTGGGCACATTAGTGCCGATGGGCACCCCACTGGAGAGCCCAGGTATAGACTGATGTAGCAATACTCTTCATGCTGATGGGACTGTATGAGGCAAGGCGAAAACCTGGACAGAAAACTGGGGTATAGGGAGGGGTCTTAGTCTGACTCCTATGCTCACTCCAGGTTTGCTCTTGCCATAGGTAACAGCATGCATTCCTTCAAAAGAAGTGTTGTTGTTAATGCACACTAGCTGTATGCCTAGGGATGTACAAAAGTCACTTACCGTTTTGTGGATCTGCTTCGTGGTGGTGGGGGAGGTGCTCCGTCCCTCCCCCCGGAATCCTCGATGGGGGGGAGGTGCTCCGTCCCTCCCCCCGGAGTCCTGCCTGGCCGGCTCCGCTCCGCGGGGATTCCACGGAGTTTCTGGCCAGCTCCGCCCGCAGCCGGACATCCGGCCGTTGGGCAACAGGGACGCAAATGGCGGCTGCCGTAGCCGCTGCCGTTTGCGTCCCTGTATTTAACCATGATAGGCTACGTAAAGACTTACGTAGCCTATCACTTCTGGGTAAAAACAAAAACAAAAAAACACATACGCAAATGGCGGCGGCTACGGCGGCCGCAATTTGCGTTCCTTATTTTTCGCCGTTTCAGTCTACGTAAATATTTACGTAGACTACTACGGCGAAAATAAAGGGGAACGCAAATAGCGTAGTGGGCGCTATTTGCGTTCCTTTTTGATTCGCCGTTTTAGCCTACGTAAATATTTAAATAGTTAGCCAAAAAGCAGAGAAATGTTGTGTGATTTCAGCTTTCATGTGATTTGTTTAGCTGGGCTCCCTCAGTGAACATGCACAGCTTCACACCAACATTGAAAAGTTCAAAAATGCTGCTTAGCTCTAATTAAAAGTATGCACCAATATCATTCATGTCTGCACATCTCTTTCAGTTACTTGGCCTTTCTGAACAATTGCTCCAGTAAACTTTTTTTTAAGGATGGCTAATCACTATCGTAATGAGAAAAGGCAATCTGAAGGCACCAAGGCAATGCTAAAAATCTCAGTTTATTTCTGCAGGCCCAAACTTCACATAGTAATAATCAGAGGTTGAGTTAAATGGAAACTCTTGATTTGTTCTCCCCCTAAAACAGATGGAATCTCCAAAGCAAGATCAGTTATAATGCAGACACAGCCTTTGGAAAGTAGAATTAATATATGCAGTCATTAAGTAAAGCATATACTGGGCTTTTCAGAAAGAGGGCGTATATGTTCTTCATCAGTGTACAAGCTGTGTCTCGGTACAGACAAAATCCAGATAGGAGTTGATTTCTATGGGATTTAAACCCTAAAATAGTTCATAGAATTACAAACAAAGTCCACCATGGCTAAAACTCGGCAAGAAAAAAGGTACCCGAAGTCCACTCAAATTGCTGTATCCCTTCCCCAAACACTAATTAGGGCAATACATCCCACCTTCCTGATAAATTTCACTCACCAACACTCACTTGATGACCCTGAAAATTCCTTGGACAAAACCCCTGAACGTTTGCTTTAGGCAAAATGTTGGGTGCCCATGCACCTGAAGGGCGGAGTCAAGAAGCGAAGGGGTGGAGCCCACAGAAAAGCGATGTTAAGGTGTACTGTACTTCCATGTGCTTACAAGTCACCTGCCATAACAAAACCCATCCATCATGATACTAACTAGGCCAACAGAGATCACCCTTACACAGCCTAGAGTACATTTGTGTCACAAGCATCACGGAAGAACTAAAAGCGCATTAGTGTGCATGGAGCTTAAGGGTTTGCATGAGGCAACAAGGAAGATTGTATCAATCTCTCACATGAGCCTTGATCCTAGCTTTCCTTTCTGTCAAGCCATTTCTCATTTTCCCCCCACAGGAAATTGGTTCAAGATGGGCACCACTGTACCTGAAACACATTTAATTGAAGCCACTACATGAAATGGTGAGGAAGAATGCTGACTGGGTTCTCTGGACCAGGAGTGAGAAACACTGGAGCCCCCCCTCTCCCCGCTACACACACACAACTTTACTCCAATTATTAATGCTATTTCTACCTGAAAAAGAAGAATGACTCACTCTTCAAGATACTGTAATGCCTAGCTGACAATGCAACACCGATCCAATTATTGCCAGATAATTTCCAACACAAAATTACACCTCCCAATGTAATTACTCATCATGCAATGTTATATCAGTATTTGATTAAAAACTGAAAATAAGACATCAACAAAGCCAGCAGGCAGTCACCCCATGACAATAATCTGCCAAGGCCTGGGACAACACCACTTCCCAGGTATATTTGTATATTTTTCCAAACCCATTTCAATTCCCATCCAAGAAAATGAGTGCGGCATCCTTAGCTGGTCTGTCTTCCTTTCCCATCACTGATGATTTGTGGCCAAGGCACACCAAATCTAAAGAGGAACTCTCAATAATAGTATGGCATGCTCCCTAGTGATATTTAAGAAACATTTGAGCCACAGATCTGCCTGTTGTTGATCATTTGTTCTATGGAGCTCAAAAAGACTTCTTCTATTTGATAGGTATAGTTTCTCATGCAGTTAGGGTTAAATAAGCTTGGGGGTTTTTTGGCGAAGCCCAAAAATAAATGTTGGTTCTGCTGATTTAAACATAAATTCCAAGGTTATGCTTCAATGTTATGGAGCTGGTATAGTATAGGGGCTGGACAAGGACTGGGGTTGACCCAGGTTCAAGTACCCAGTTAACTGTGAATCTCCTGGAGTTACCTTACGCTAGTCACTCTGTCTCAGCTATTTTACAGGGTTTTTGTGAGGATAAAATGGGGGGGGGGGCATTTTATCCTCACAACACCACCTTGCGTTCCTTAGAGGAAAGGTGAGATATAAATAATGCAAAAGGTAGCGGGGAGGAAGTGTTCAATTGTATTTTATTTATCGCTTAAGTTCTGCATGGATTGCCCAAGCTGTTATACATTGGTGTGCAACAGTACATTTTTTATACTTCAGCCTCATCCAAGCATTGCCAAGCCGTTCCTGTCATCTGGTGCAGAAATTCAGATGATAGGGCTATAATGAATTATATCCTTCCAGCCGAGGAAAGCTGACTTCAGCTTTAATTTCTCAGCAGGGAGTGGATGTTTCATCATGTACCAGGAATATTATGTTGCTGTCTAAACAGGCAAGCCGTTTATCTAGGCCATATGGCAGCTTTCACAAGGCAAGAAAAGAAAAGGACTCAGCCAGGTCTACCTTTTGAAGGGCCAAGTCTTGCCTTACCACTGTGAGGTTCACTGGATAAGAAGCACATTCTTTAAAACTTATATATCATGGAAATTATAAAACATTATTGATGGCATGTTAAAACTATTTATTGATGTTTTTTTCTAATCCTCCTTTTCGTTACAGATTAAAGACTTTTTAAGAATCCCCAGCAAACAGATTTTCCCCACACTAAGTAAATGGTTGAAGGATTCAATAAGATACTTCCGTAATATGCACTTCCTTCTCCCTTATGAAGACTATTTCAAACTCCTGCATCTGTTGTAGTTCTTAGTTCAGAAATGGTAAGGAATTAGGTTTGTAGTGCCCACTTATATTAGAAAGGGAACATAAGAAGAGCCCTGACGGATCAGGACAGGAGTCCATCTGCTGCAGCATCCTGTTTCCCACACAGTGGCCAACCAGATAGATGCCTTTTGGAATTCCATAAACCGGGTATGAAGGCCATGGGCCTCTCTCTTGTTGCCCCCCCCCCCCTGCAGCTAGTATTCAGAAGCATCCTGCAAACTGGGTTTAAATGTTAGCTAACGTCCCTTTGTATCTAGAACACTTAAGAGACAGCTTCTTTTCTTACATTCTATCATTCAGTGATAGAATGCCAGGTTTGTGGGGACCCAGGACAAGATACCTTCTAGAAGCTCCCCCTGCCCTGGGAGCTCCCACCCCCCACACAATTCCCCAGCTGCTCTGCTGCTGCCTGCTCTGCCCTTGGGTGCTCCACCACCCTTCTCCCACTCCTCCTCCCCTGCTGCCCTGCCACAGGCTTACCGAGCCAAAGGAAGAGGAGAGGCATCCCTTTTTTTCTTCCCCCCAAAACTGAGTGGGTGGGCATGTTACTGCATAATGCCTGCCATGGCTCCAACTGCACCTGCCACCTTTGCTTTCCCACAGAGGCTCCAACTGCACCTGCCACTACCTTGGCAGCAGGCACTTCGCTGTACAGTACAACCATCTGACTAAATGTTAAAAGGGGGGGAAGGCCCCTTTCCTGCTGTTGTCTGGTAAGTTCGGGGAGAGGCAAGCAGGCAGGCATGCTATAGGTCCACCCGCTGTGGAAGCTCCAGGTGTGCCCATCATCTTCATTTTTCCAGAGTGCTTCTGGGCCCCATGCGGGGAAGCCTCAAATCTGTCTGTTCCAGTGCACTCTTGAGCACATCTGACTCTCTGAAATCTAGATGCAAGCATATTTCTGCAGCTCTATTGTCTATCATGTTTGGATGGCTCAGGGCAGCACGCAAGGTGTCCTTATCTTATTCTCACCATAAAAATGTACAGTGGGGACTTAGTCAAGACGCTGTTTCTCGGCATGAAGTTACCCAATACACTTCATGGCTGAGCAGGGATTCAAATGTTAGTTTCCCACATCTAAAAGTAAAAACACCACCACCACCACCCTGGTGCACTGGCCTTCCTGAACCTAAGCATATAACCAACATTTGATGAGCTTAAAGTTAACATTGTGTGACAATGCTTTCATGGCTAGTAATATGCTTTTTTTTTTTCAGCATCACAAAGTGTAGAAACATATAACCATGCAAAGTAAGCGCAGAACGACAGACTGCACTACAAAGTACAAGCCAAGACTGAATCTCTTTTCATGGATCTCATGCAAATGATGTGGTGGTTTCAGAATACCCAGAGCCTAGTTAAATGGAATTCTCTTGTGCATAATGTAACATAATGTGTTACCTTCCAGTTCACAGTTCATAATTTACCAGTACTTGATCTAGAAAACAATGAGAGTTACTCCTCTAAATTAGGATAATGGGATAGGACAAGGCAGTTTTGCATAATTTGCTTTTTGCAAACTAATTGAAAGCACTATCCAGTTCTGGCATATCTGAACCACTGTCAGAAAGAATATAAACAAAATAATAATAATAATAATAATAGTGATAATATGAAATAAGGAGTGCTGGTGAAATGATATACTGCAAACAACTGCAAAATAGTTACACTGGCTCTTTTGTCTAATCAGCACCCAACAAAACTGACTTGGCAAGTTGTTGTTGTTGTTCAGTCGTTAAGTTGTGTCCGACTCTTCGTGACCCCATGGACCATAGCACGCCAGGCCTTCCTGTCCTCCGCTCTCTCCCGGAGTGTGCTCAAGTTCATATTCATTGCATGCTATCTAGCCATCTCATCCTCTGCTGTCCCCTTCTCCTTTTGCCTTCAATCTTTCCCAGCATCAAGGTCTTTTCCAGTGAGTTTTCTCTTCGCCAAAATATTTGAGCTTCAGCTGCAGTATCTGTCCTTCCAATGAGCACTCAGGGTTGATTTCCTTTAGGATTGAGACTTGGCAAGTACATTGGCTTAAAAAGTTTCTGGATTGCAGTGTTCAGTCTTATTTCAAAAATACATGAAATTCACTCATGGAAGGTGCTTCTCCCTGCTTTTCAAGAATTCTCTCTTTCTCCTCAGCCTCTGCACCCCTAACAGCCTACCCCATTCAGTAGGGTCTCCCTCACCCCTCTGTATTGCATTTTCTGGGGGCTGGAGGGGTTGCTGTGGGGAGAAAGGGTGGAAATGTACACTTCCACCCCTCACCCCCCCACTGCACATGCCTAGATCTAGAGCCAACCCATAGTACCTAAACACTATAATAAACACTGTAATACTTGCTTAAAAAGAGAAGGTTTTCTCTTTTTAAAGCAGAGGGCAGCAGCTTTAAAGACCAGGGGAAGGGGCAAACGTGGACTATCTGCTCCTTCTTAGCTGCTGTTCTCTTTTATCTCTTTTATATGCTTTTAAACTGTTGTATATTTTATATCTTAATATTTTAATATGTGCCTGGGAGGACTATTGGACAACTCAGGGGGTGGGGGAGGTGCCACCATAACTGTGGTCACGGGCAGGGGGAGGTATGGCGTTGGGGGATTAACAGGCCAGTTGAGGAGAAGAGGGGCTAGACACCTTACAGCTGTCCCCTCTTCTGGTTCTTCCCCCAACCTGATGGTTCCTGGCAGCCTTACCAGTCTGCCCTCGGGTCTGGTGGTGCTGCTGCTGAATGCCAGGTCGGCCCAAAATAAGACCTCCCTCATCCATGATTTGATTGTGGATGAGGGGGCTGACCTGGCATGTATTACTGAGACCTGGGTGGGGGAACTGGGAGGGGTCACTCTCTCCCAGCTGTGCCCTCCTGGGTACTCAGTGCAGTACCAACACCGACTTGAGGGTCGGGGAGGGGGGGTTGCCGTGGTCTATAGGAATTCAATCTCCCTCTCCAGGCTTCCTGCTCATTCGAGTGCAGATCTTGAGTGTCTGTACCTTGTGTTGGGTACCCGGGACAGATTAGGGATTCTGTTGGTGTACCGCCCACCCCGCTGCCCATCAGACTCCCTGCCTGAGCTGACGGAGGTGGTCTCGGACTTGGTGTTGAGGACCCCCAGGATGATGGTCCTGGGGGATCTCAACTTCCATGCCGAGGCCGCTGTATCCGGGGCGGCTCAGGACTTCATGGCCGCCATGACAACCATGGGGCTGTCCCAACATGTCATTGGCCCAACGCATATAAAAGGACACACGCTTGATCTGGTTTTCTCGACTGGGCAGGAGGATGGTGATCTGAAAGTAGAGGAATTAACATCTGTCCCTTTGTCATGGTCAGATCACTTCCTGCTGAGGTTTAGACTTCTGGCGGCCTTTCCCCTCTGCAAGGGTGGGGGACCTATTAAAATGGTCCGCCCCCGGAGATTAATGGATTCCGTTGGATTCCAGAGGGCTCTGGGGGATTTTCCTGCTGGTATGGCTGGTGCTCCTGTTGAAGCCCAGGTCGCTCTGTGGAATGCAGAGATGACTCAGGCGGTTGACACGATCGCACCCAAGCGCCCTCTCCCTCTGAGCAGAGCCCGGCCAGCTCCTTGGTATACACCTGAGCTGAGGGCAATGAAGCAAGAGGGGAGACGGCTAGAACGCAGGTGGAGGAAAACTTGTGCTGAGTCTGACCGAACACAGGTAAGAGCCCACTATCGAGCCTACTCTGTGGCGGTGAGGGTGGCAAAGAGGCAGTTCTTTTCCATCAGCATTGCATCTTCTCAGTGTCGCCCGGCGGAGCTTTTCCGAGTGGTTCGCGGCCTGTTACATTCTGGGCCAGGGAGAGAGACGGTGGAACCCTCAGTAGCACGCTGTGACGGGTTTGCGCGGCACTTTGAGGATAAAGTCGCTCAGATTCGTCATGAATTGGACACCACCATTAATGCAGTTCCATTGGTAGAGGTGTTCAGAGCACCGTCTGGTCCAGTTTTATTGGATGAGTTTCAGTTACTGAGGCCTGAGGATGCGGACAAGGTGCTTGGCCAAGTCCGATCGACCACTTGTGTGCTTGACCCTTGCCCTTCATGGCTTATTAAATCAAACAAGGAGGGGTTGTCCAGCTGGGTCCAGGAGGTTGTAAATTCCTCCTTGAGAGAGGGAGTGGTGCCTGCCGCTTTAAAAGAGGCAGTAATTAGACCACTCCTGAAAAAGCCTAACCTGGACCCAGAGGATGTTAACAATTATAGGCCAGTGGCCAACATCCCCTTCCTGGGCAAGGTGCTTGAGCGGGTGGTTGTAGGACAGCTCCAGGCACTTTTGAATGAAACGGATTATCTAGATCCATTTCAATCGGGCTTCAGGCCTGGTTTTGGAACGGAAACTGCCTTGGTCGCCCTGTGGGATGACCTCTGCCGGGAGAGGGACAGGGGGAGTGCGACCCTGTTGATTCTCCTGGACCTCTCAGCGGCTTTCGATACCATCGACCATGGTATCCTTCTGGATAGGTTGTCTGGGTTGGGAGTTGGAGGCACTGCACTACAGTGGTTCCGCTCCTACTTGGATGGCCGATTCCAGAAGGTGGTGCTGGGGGATTATTGCTCTGTGCCATGGCAATTGTGCCATGGGGTTCCACAGGGCTCTATTCTATCCCCCATGCTGTTTAACATCTACATGAAACCGCTGGGGGAGGTTATCCGGAGGTGTGGGCTGAGGTGCCATCAATATGCGGATGACACCCAGCTCTACCTCTCTTTCTCATCAAAACCAGGTGAGGCAGTGGCTGTTCTGAACCAGTGCCTCGGCACGGTAATGGACTGGATGAGGGCCAATAAACTGAAACTCAATCCAGACAAGACGGAGGTACTGTTAGTGGGTGGTTCGTCTGCCCGGCTAGGTGATAATCAACCTGTTCTGGAGGGGGTTGCACTCCCCCTAAAGGATCAGGTTCGTAGTTTGGGGGTGCTCTTGGATCCAGAACTGTCACTTGAGGCACAGGTGAACTCAGTGGCACGGAGCACTTTTTATCAGCTTAGGCTGGTATACCAACTACGCCCTTATCTGGACAGAGATAGCCTAGCTACAGTTATCCATGCTCTGATAACTTCTCGTCTGGATTACTGCAATGCGTTATACGTGGGGCTGCCTTTGAAAACGGTCCGGAAACTTCAGCTGGTCCAAAATAGGGCAGCAAGATTGTTAACAGGGACTGGCCTGCGAGCTCATATTACGCCAGTACTTTTCCAGCTGCACTGGCTGCCAGTCCATTTCCGGGCCCGATTCAAAGTGCTGGTGTTAACATTCAAAGCCCTTAACGGCTTGGGGCCAGGTTACCTGAAGGATCGCCTCCTCCCATATGTGCCTGCCCGGACCTTAAGATCATCATCAGCAGCCCTTCTCCATGAGCCCCTGCCAAAGGAAGTGAGGCGGGTGGCTACTAGGAGGGCTTTTTCTGTTGTGGCACCCCGGCTCTGGAATGAGCTCCCTAGTGAGGTTCGCCTGGCGCCTACATTGTACTCCTTTCGGCGCCAGGTGAAGACCTTTTTATTTTAGCTTTCTAAATTTTTATCTTTGCTGTTTTAAATCTGTATTTTAAACTCCTGTACTGCTGCTAGGTTTTATTGTGGTTGTATTGTTATATTGTGGTTTTAATGTTCTATATATTTTAAATTGTTTTATTGTGTGTTGTTTGGTTTTAGTTTTTGTGAACCGCCCAGAGAGCTTCGGCTATTGGGCGGTATAGAAATAAATAAATAAAATAAATAAATAAAAATAAAGGTTTAATAAATTATTTCAAGTCACCCCAGGAAGCACATCCAGATCCTTCTTAGAAAAGAACCACAAAATGGTAACTAACTACGCAGTAAGGAAACAGTAGACTGAAGGTGCTGTGTGCTTAATCATGGTTTACCAAAAAAAAAAATAATCCATGTGACCTAAATTATTAGAGTATAAATGGTTGACTAGCCTTTCATGACTATCACTGCTAGGCGTCATGACTGGATTTCTGCAGGGATGGCCAGACTCTGGAGTTCTAAGGAATGCAAACTGGGTGAACATTTTTCATCTGGCTTCGTGAGGCATTTTCCTTAGACCTCTTGAGTCTTACCTCTTTTGTGTGGTGGAGTAAACCTCTTTTAAAAGGTTCTTGAAAGAGAGGAATGCAATATACAATTTATTACTGCCTCTATAAATAGGACTTTAATAAAATAATAATAAATACTTAGCATTTATATTGTGCTTTAGAGTGTACTTGAAATATATTGACCTGGTTCACACATCATGCTAAGCCATGGTGGGTTGTCATCATGGGTGACTGCAGGGCGGCTTAGTGTGTCGTCCGAACCTGGAATGGCTTTTCCATCATGGGTTGTTTTTCAAAACAAGCCACCCTGAGAACCCATAACATAGAGTAGGGTTGTTTAGCATGGCTTGTTATCAGGGAACCTTGTCATGACAGCTGAACCCAGTAGAATCACTTCAGCGTGGGTTGTTTAAAATGGCGACAAAGCCGCCTGGCAAGAGCGATGAAAAACCCTGCTGGCCACTCCTCGTGATATCACTAGTGCCACTGGCAACCACCCTTCTCCTCTGATGTCAGTGCTGACAGTATCCGCCCCTTTACCCATACTGCATTGACACTTGGCAATGTCCATATTGCGTTGGTAGTCCTTTTTTTTCATTTTTCCCTGGTCCTTAAAAATTGTGCAAATGGATTCATTTTTTTTTCTTTTGATCCTGCACAAGTGCACACATTTGCAGGACTGCAGCAAGGCATATTTTCCTATTTTATTCACATGCTTCATTGATTGTTAAATTGGCAAAGCAGAAATATGCTCCACATACTCGCCCTGCGGCAAAAGCTCCCATCTTGCTCAGCCTCCCTTTTCGGAGTTTGGGAAGCACTGGAGTTGAAGAGGAATTTGACAGCTGTCATTTCAACATGTTACGAGAGGGAGAATTTGACAAGTGGCATTTTTAGCCATGCAGAGGACATATCAATGTGGTTGGATACGGTATTCGCTGCTGTCAAACTAATGCAACTTAAGAATGTAAAGTGCAGTTCTGTGAATGTGTGCACTTGCATACCTTCACAGGACTGAAGAAAAAAAGTAAATAAAGCCAGTGTGGTGTAGTGGCTAGAGTGTTGGACTAGGAGTCGGGAGATCCGGGTTCTAGTCCTCACTCAGCCATAGAAGCTCACTGGGTGACTTTGGGCCAGTCACAGACTGTCAGCCCAACCTACCTCACAGGGTTGTTGTTGTGAGGCTAAAATGGAGAGGAGGAGAATTATGTACACCGCCTTGAGTTCTTTAAAGAGGAAAAAAGGCGGGATATAAATGTAATAAATAAAATAAATAAATAATAATAAAAAATATTGATCCCATTTGTGCAAATTTGGAGGATTGAAACCCCTGATCCCAGTCATGCAAATTTGAAGTACGGGGTTGGAGAGAAAGGTTGCCAACGTTAAAACTGCTCAGAAAGGAGGTAGCAATCGGGGGGGGGGGAGTTTCCCTCCCTAGGGAATATGAGGCTCCAAAATTTCATGCTTTACAACTTCTAGACGTGACAGCTATGTAGTGATCAGGGGGAGGGGGGAGCTCTCAGCCACTGGGAATACAAGGATCCAAAAGGGGTTGTGCCACAGAGGCAGTTGGGATATGTGCTGGGAGTGGGCGGGAGGACTGAGGGGAAGAAGCTATGCCAAGCTGCCATGCACCCAATTGTCAGTGAACAACCAACCCGTGGAGGCGTATTCTCAGGGTGGCTTAGCAGGACTTGTGAACTTGCCCATTGTTTTTGCAATCGTCCCAGTATTTTAAGCATACTATACCATTTCTCGTGCTGTGGTGACATTATGGTAAATGATGATGATGATGATGATACTGATAATAATAATACTGATAATAATAGATCTTATGAAGAACAATTCAAAAATTGACATCACTTTACACAAATAATATCCATAATGTGTATAAGAGCCTATACATGAGGTACATGAAAGGTGAGGCAGAGTGAAGAACAATTTGGGGTGGGTGGGAATTTTGGTGCAGTTTCGCTTTGGTAAGAATTTCTTTCTATTTAGGAGGGAAAGAACTTGAGATAAGAAACAATCTAATGTGAGAGAAACTGAAACTTTCCCAGGTCCCAGGGCATAGCCTGAAGGCACATGAGGCAGCCACCTTGCTGAAGCTAAGGAGGTCTGGGTCTGGTCAGTGCTTGGAGGGGAGACCACCTGGGAACCACATGTAGCCACCTTGCGTTCCATGATGGAAGAAAGGTGGGGTATAAATGTAATGAATGAATGAATGAGTAAACAAACTGTCAAATTTGTCCATCCAGGTCCAGGGCTTTGAGTGCTTAGATCTTAGAAGTCTGGATCCGAATCCCTGTGTATTCAATCATGTTAGTGCCGATTTAGGGTTGCCACCCCTTTTACTGGCAGGCTCCTTATCTTTAACAGCAACATGGCAGGCAGTAGGGATGCTGGAGAAATCCGCAATGGATTCAAATGAGTTCGGATTTTTGTGGATCTGAGCCATGGATTCCACAGCTGACCGGCTTTGTCCAATTAAGATTGCTCACATACTGTGTTGATGTTAATTTAAGCACACTTACTCCAAAGGAACTGTCTTTAGAAACAAGGAGCAGGAACTAAACAAATTACAAAACTTTATTAGGTATAGATGAAAGTTTAATGAGCCAAAGAATCCATTCACCCACCCACAGTAGGAACTGATTGGGAACAAGTTCTTCTTAAAACTTGGCACAAGCCAGCTGTATCATCCTAGAGCGGTTGTGGGGAGGTAATTCAGAGGTAATGCTGAATTAAACAGCTTCCCCCTCAAATTATCTGTAAGGAAAGGGAAGGAAATTGACATACCATGTTATTTTATAATTATCAGGGAACCTTTTCAGTGACCTATCCATGCATGAAGATGCAATGTAAAAGAGGTCTTTAACAGAAATACATTATGAAGTCTATTATGCCAGAAGGTAGACGTTAAAAAGTATAATTCAAGCATCACTCCTCTGCTCTTTTATTTCTTAACCTCCTATTGATCAAAATGTAGAAGTAAAAGTACAAAGTAGGGAAGTTGCATGATAGCTTCAGTTGCATAGATTATTCCAGTGAACAGACAAACCTGGGACTTAGGACATCACTCTGCCATTGACAGCCATCTAGCTCCAAGGTAGTTATGAAGCTAGAACTAGCCACAGCATAGAATGCCATACCATACCCATGTTGCCTAAATAACATATGTTAAGGGCGTGGCCCTTAACAGCTGTAATTTCCCAGCATTTTGGCGCTTGAGTGAACATGGAAAACCCAGGGAAGGGCTGTACCTCAGTGGTAGAGCACCTGCTTTGCATGCAGAAGGTTCCAGGTTCAACCCGTGGCAACTACACATAGGGCTGGAAAAACTCCTGCCAGAAACGCTGCTGACAGCAACTGTTGACAATACTGTGCTAAATGGACCAATATTTTTACTCAGTATAAGGCAGCTTCCTATGTTCCTTAACACAACATGTTAAACTCTTAACGCAACATGTTAAACTGAAAGGTGTTTTGTTATTTGAACTTAATTACATTTTGACAAGGCTATGCTCAATAGTCTCTGATCAGGCACACTTGAAATTGAAAATGAGAAACTCAATGGAAAAAGAAAGGAAGAAATATAATTAATAAGAAATCAGGGCCAAGAGACATTACTTTAAAGATATAGCTGGCAGCTATACTCTTCTTTTTTTCATTTTTACTCTAGCGCAGGCACAGGGATCCAATCTAGATTGGGATGCTAGCATGGGGGGCTTTAATCTTTGCCAAATTTGGATGAGGGGGCATGTGAATTAAACAGCTTCCCCCTCAAATTATTGCAATTTCTACTGCAAAATAGTGATCCCTCTGCTTTATGGATCAATATTTTCCATTAGAAATCAGATCAATATTTTCTTGCATGTGCAGGTTGGATCCATATCGGGGGGAAGGGTTAAAGACCCTCCTACCCCACACAATAGCGTCCTGATCCAGAGCAGGCCCTCTGTCCCTATTCTAGAGGGAAACGTTTTTTAAAGCTATAGCTGCTACATATATCTTTAAAGAAAAGTCTGTGTTGGCTTTCACACACCATTTAAAAGAATAAGAATTCACATAGAGACACTTTAACGTACATTTTAAACACACATTTATTCTAACAACAAAAATATTGTGATGTATGTATTTTAATATGAACTGCTGATTATTATTTCAGGAAATATAGCACAACTCTATAAATGGCCTGGATTCTCAAAGAATTTTTATCACAAAATCCCAGTAGCATAAATCTCTGATAGGTTTATAAACTTGTTAATTAAGGATTATTTACCCACATATCTTTTGAGCAAAAAAGATGTTTTCTTCTGTACATTTGGCAGGCGGGTGGGTGGGGCTTTCTTTTTGGGCCTTCTGGTGCCTGTACATTTAGTAGCAGAAATGGTTTGCACAGAAAATGCCAGCATGAACTAAGGAACTGTGGCATGTGTATATCTTAAGAGAAGATATTTCATAGGAAGGCACACTACTCGCTGTTTCTTAAGCAAAAGTTCTAGTTTCAGTAAAGAAATTTTGTTCCATAAACAGTCCTATAGAGTCGCTGTGTCAAGGAAACCTCTGGGAAAGCCAGATTTCAGAATGTGCAACTTTTAAATTACATTTTTTTTAAAGGCCCCCGTTTGGTTTCTTACACCTGCAACATAGGAATATCAAACAGCATAAATAACATATATGTTTACTAAAGTAAAATTACCACTGCAGCTCTTACTTTTCTTAGTAGCAGGGAGTTCCATAACTGAGGTTTCCTCAGGGTAATTTTATATTGATATCTAATACCTCTTTGAAAATTGCTAAATTCTTTGCCACAGTGATTTCCTTGTAGCAGGGACTTCCATAATTCAGTCTTCCTCAAATTCAGTATAGTCATTGACTCTGGATTTATCATGACAATATTTCTGTGTGTTTGTTCAAATCCTACTGTGATATAGGTTCTATCTCAAAAGTAGTGGGCTTTTGGACTTCTGGACTTTTCTCAAGAACAGAAACAGAGTTTATTTCAGTAATATCCAGATCCTCAAGTTAAGTACAGTCATGGAGTCTGGAGGCACCTTGCCAATACAATATTTCTGGGGG
Source organism: Heloderma suspectum (assembly GCF_057233095.1). Taxonomy (NCBI): domain Eukaryota; kingdom Metazoa; phylum Chordata; class Lepidosauria; order Squamata; family Helodermatidae; genus Heloderma; species Heloderma suspectum. The sequence goes on from NC_139459.1 coordinate 32,819,000, forward strand.
GGCAGGGGGAGGAAACATGAGTTCTGTCTGAAAGCAATGCACTTCTGGACTTTTCTCAAGAACAGGAATAGAGTTTATTTTATATTAACCCTTTTTTTCAAGAACTTTATCCTTTTCTGGGGGTGGGGACGGTTGAAGAATTCTTCTGAAAACTTCTGTTTTAGGCATTGTAAATAGATTGGGCCTACCTACTCTACATATTCTCCCCCATCTCCATGGTAACCAGCCACACTCCCATTCTATCCCTGTTCGCTCCTGTCCTGTCCAACATGAACTGGGCATATGTGAAACAGACTTTGTGAACTGCACAGGATAAAATGGGCTGAAAAAAAGATCATATTAGTAAATAGAAACTGCAAACATACTACTAGGAGAGCAAATCACATTCTAGACCTTGTCCCTGATCAACAACAACAAACCATTTCTCCCACAACAAACTATTTACCAACAGACACAGATGGTAAAGTCATGGGGTGGGGGTGGGGACTGGCAATGCCTGACACACTGCTGGAGGTCACTCATCGAATTTAAAACTTCTATGAATATGCCATTTCTTATCCTTTCCATCTCAAGATCAGCATACACCATCCTCAAACCAACCACTCATACACTGCCACGTTTCAGACAAATCTGTTGAGCCATTTCCTGAGTATAAGCCATAGAACCTACTGCGCCCTCCCGCTAACTTCTGATTACAACGGTATAATGCAGGGGTAGGCAACCTTTCTGGTAGAGCTGTGGGCAACTGGCCTCTTGAAATTCTCCACCTTACTTGTGGGCAGAGAAATTTAGGAGAAAATGTCACTGAATTTCTCCAGAAGGTGGAGAAATTCTCAACAGCTTCTCCCAAGCAGGGCTCCCCATCAGCAGGGCTTGTAGCACAACTTCTTTCTTTTTTAGTTAGGGGTTTGCAGGGTTTTCATGCTGCAACAGCATCAACTGTCTTGGCAGGCTTGTCCCCAGTTTGCATCCACCACAATGCAAGTGGGGGCCGTGTTCTGTCTAGCTCCAGGGATGAAGTGGAATTAGTGGTCTGCCAAAATCTGCCCTCAGATTTCCTGAACATGCCCCCCCCCACCCCCAAAGAGGCTTCCATTGTTCTACCTCATTCAGGATACTTTATAATTTATTTTGGTGGTGTTTTTGGCCTTATATAATAACGGCTAGCCTCCCAGACAGCCTGCACATCCTGATCTGAAAAAGCCCTATGGGAGGAATTACCTCATGATGCCTTTGACTGGGCTTTAAGCTGAGGAGGCCACGAGCAGCCAGGGAGATGATGGTACAATGAAAAACAGGACACTAGCGCGCACTCCTCGGCTATCTCCTAAGTAAGGTAAGCCCAAGAAACCCAAACTCACCGCATGAGAATTTCTCTGAAACTTCTCCTGCTCTGAATTTCTTTTCGAAAGCAGTTTCTCTTCTGTCAAATTGAATGAGAATGGTCGAAAAAACTGGTAAAAAAAAATGTGGGAGAAATTTTCGGCACAGCACTTTTTTGTACGTGGGCATATTTCGCAGTTTGAGAAACTGTCTTGGACACCACCAAAAAATGGCTGCCATAGGAGACATGGCAAAGGACAAGTAACCTGCCCCAAAGACTGAGTACAAGGCAGAGGCGGGGTCTGAGCCCTAACACAATACAATCATAGAATAGTAGGGTTGGAAGGGGCCTACAAGGCCATCGAGTCCAGCCCCCTGCTATGGCTGTCCAGCCTCGTCTTGAATGCCTCCAGTGAGGGGGAGCCCACTCCCTCCCTAGGTCATTGGTTCCATTGTGCTATTGCTCTAACAGTCAGGAGGTTTTTCCTGATGTTCAGCCGGAATCTGGCTTCCTGGAACTTGAGCTCATTATTCCATGTTCTGCACTCCGGGATGACCAAGAAGAGATCCTGGCCTTCCTCTCTGTGACAAGCTTTCAAGTACTTGAAGAGCGCTATCGTATCTCCCCTCAGTCTTCTCTTCTCAAGGCTAAACATGCCCAGTTCTTTCAGTCCATCTTCATAGGGCTCTGTTTCCAGTCCCCTGATCATCTTTGTTGCCCTCCTCTGAACCCTCTCCAGTTTGTCTGCATCCTTCTTAAAGTGTGGTGCCCAGAACTGGACACAGTACTCCAGATGAGGCCTACCCAGTGCTGAGTAGAGGGGAACTAGTGCTTCCCGGGAATTGGAAGCTATGCTTCTATTAATGAAGCCCAACATAGCATTTGCCTTTTTTGCAGCCACATCACATTGTTGGCTCATATTCAGCTTGTGATCGACAACAATTCCAAGATCCTTCTCGCTTGTAGTGTGGTTGAGCCACGTATCCCCCATCTTGTAACTGTGCATTTGGTTTCTTTTTCCTAGGTGCAGAAGTTGGCATTTATCCCTATTAAATGTCATTCTGTTGTTTTCTGCCTAGCGCTCCAGTCTATCCAGATCACTTTGAATTTTGTTTCTGTCTTCCAAAGTATTAGCTATCCCGCTCAATTTTGTGTCATCTGAAAATCTGATCAGCATTCCCTGCACCTCCTCCTCCAAGTCATTCATAAAAATGTTGAAGAGCACTGGGCCCCGGACTGAGCCCTGCGGTACCCCACTCGTTACCTCTCCCCAGTTTGAGAAGATCCCATTGATAAGCACTCTTTGAGTCCGATTCTGTAGCCAACTGTGGATCCACCGGATCGTTGTTTCAGCTAGCCCACTTTGAGCTAGTTTGCTCATCAGGATATCATGGGGCACTTCGTCGAAAGCTTTGCTGAAGTCGAGGTATATGATGTCTACAGCATTCCCATGGCCCACGAAGGAGGTTACTTGATCAAAAAATGAGATCAGATTAGTCCGGCAGGACTTGTTTTTGACAAATCCATGTTGGCTTCGAGTAATCACGGCATTGTTTTCAAGGTGCTTACAGATGGATTGCTTTATGATCTGCTCCAGAATTTTCCCAGGGATTGATGTCAGACTGAGTGGTCTGTAGTTCCCAGGTTCCTCCTTTTTGCCGTTTTTGAAGATAGGGACAACATTAGCCCTCCTCCAGTCATCTGGCACTTCCCCTGTCCTCCATGATTTCTCAAAAAGAATAGACAGCGGTTCTGAGAGTTGTTCTGCCAGTTCCTTTATTACTCTAGGATGCAGTTCATCTGGCCCTGGAGATTTGAACTCATTCAAAGTAATTAGGTGTTCCTTGACCATATGCCTATCGATCTCAAGCTGCAATCCTGCCCCTTCAGCCTGAACTTCGCCTTTGCCAGGGGGATCATAGACCCTCTTTTGGGAGAAGACTGAGCCAAAGTAGGAATTGAGCACCTCTGCCTTTGCTTTGTCATCGGTTATCGTTTTGCCATCCTTATTTAATAGCTGAACAACCATTTCTTTCCTCTGCCTTTTACTATGCGCGTAGCTGAAGAAAGCCTTTTTGTTGTTTCTAGCATCCCTCGCTAACCTCAGCTCGTTCTCAGCTTTAGCCTTCCTGACACCATCCCTGCAATTCTGTGCTACCTGCCTGTACTCTTCCTTTGTTACTTCCTTTGGCCTTCTTTCCACTTCCTATATGTGTCCTTTTTTTGTTTTCAGGTCATCTCTAAACTTTTTGTGAAGCCACATTGGCTTCTTCTGTTGTCTTCCACCTTTTCTTCTTGTTGGAATTGTTTGTAATTGTGCCTTGAGAATTTCCTTTTTTAAAAGCTCCCACCCATCTTGGACGCCTTTTCTTGTTAGCATCGCTTGCCATGGGACCTTACTGATCATTGTTCTGAGTTTATTAAAATCAGCTTTCCTAAAATCCAGGGTACGTGTTTGACTACACTCGGCTTTTGCTTCCCTTAGAACCAAGAACTCAAGTACAACATGGTCGCTTTCTCCCAGAGTTCCTGTAACTGCTACTTTATCCACTAAGTCATCTCTGTTCGTTAGGATCAAGTCAAAGATAGCCGATCCTCTAGTTCCTTCCTCTACTTTCTGTTGTTGTTATTTATTCGGTCAGTTGCTTGCGACTCTTCGTGACTTCATGGACCACACCACACCAGAGCTTCCTGTCGGCTGTCGCCACCCCCAACTCCCCCAAGGTTGAGTCCGTCACAATATCATCTATCCACCTTGCCCTTGGTCGGCCCCTCTTTTGCCTTCCACTTTCCCCAGCATCAGCATCTTCTCCAGGGTATCCTGTCTTCTCATGATGTGGCCAAAGTACTTCAGTTTTGCCTTTAAGATCATTCCCTCAAGTGAGCAGTCTGGCTTTATTTCCTGGAGTATGGACTGGTTTGATCTTCTTGCAGTCCAGCACCACAGTTCAAAAGCATCTATTTTCCTTCGCTCAGCCTTTCTTATGGTCCAGCTCTCGCAGCCATAGGTTACTACGGGGAATACCATTGCTTTCACCATGCGGACCTTTGTTGTCAGTGTGATGTCTCTGCTCTTAACTATTTTATCAAGATTTGTCATTGCTGTACTCCCAAAAAGTAAACGTCTTCTGATTTCTTGGCTGCAGTCAGCGTCTGCAGTAATCTTTGCGCCTAGAAAGACAAAGTCTGTCAGTGCCTCCATGTTTTCTCCCTCTATTTGCCAGTTATCAATCAAGCTGGTTGCCATAATCGTGGTTTTTTTGAGGTTTAACTGCAACCCAGCTTTTGCACTTTCTTCTTTCACCTTTGTCATGAGGTTCCTCAGCTCCTCCTCGCTTTCAGCCATCAAAGTGGTATCATCTGCATATCGGAGATTATTGTTTCTTCCAGCAATTTTAACTCCAGCCTTGGCTTCATCAAGCCCAGCACGTCACATGATGTGTTCTGCATACAGGTTGAATAGGTAGGGTGAGAGTATACAACCCTGCCGTACTCCTTTCCCAATCTTAAATCAGTCCGTTGTTCCATGGTCTGTTCTTACCGTTGCTACTTGGTCGTTATACAGATTCCTCAGGAGGCAGACAAGATGACTTGGTATACCCATACCACCAAGAACTTGCCACAATTTGTGATGATCCACACAGTCAAAGGCTTTAGAATAGTCAATAAAACATAAATAGATATTTTTCTGAAACTCCCTGGCTTTCTCCATTATCCAGCGGATATTGGCAATTTGGTCTCTAGTTCCTCTGCCTTTTCTAAACCCACCTTGTACATCTGGCAATTCTTGTTCCATGAATTGCTGGAGTCTACCTTGCAAGATCTTGAGCATTACCTTACTGGCATGTGAAATAAGTGCCACTGTTTGATAGTTCGAACATTCTTTGGTGCTTCCCTTTTTTGGTATGGGGATATAGGTTGATTTTTTCCAATCTGTTGGCCATTCTTATGTTTCCCAAATTTGCTGGCATATGGCATGCATCACCTTGACAGCATCATCTTGCAAGATTTTAAACAGTTCAGCTGGGATACCGTCATCTCCTGCTGCCTTGTTATTAGCAATGCTTCTTAAGGCCCATTCAACCTCACTCTTGAATCAGGATGTCTGGCTCTAGCTCACTGACCACACCGTCAAATCTATCCCCGATATTATTATCCTTCCTATACAGATCTTCCGTATATTCTTGCCACCTTTTCTTGATCTCTTCTGCTTCTGTTAGGTCATTGCCATCTTTGTTTTTGATCATACCCATTTTTGCCTGGCATTTACCTCCGATGTTTCTAATTTTCTGGAAGAGGTCTCTTGTCCTTCCTGTTCTGTTATCTTCTTCCACTTCTGCGCATTGCTTGTTTAAAAATAATTCCTTATCTCTTCTGGCTAACCTCTGGAATTTTGCATTTAATTGGGCATATCTCCCCCTATCACTGTTGCCTTTGGCTTTCCTTCTTTCTTGGGCTGCTTCCAGTGTCTCAGCAGACAGCCATCTTGCCTTCTTGTTTTTCTTTTTCGTTGGGATGTTTTTGTTGCCGCCTCCTGAACAATGTTGCGAACTTCTGTCCATAGTTCTTCCGGGACCCTATCTACTAAATCTAGTCCCTTCAGTCTATTCTTCACCTCCACTGCATATTCATGAGGAATATTAGTGAGCTCATATCTAACTGATCTGTGGGTCTTCCCTATTCTCTTTAGTCTGATTCTAAATTGTGCAATAAGAAGTTCGTGATCTGAACTACAATCAGCTCCAGGTCTTGTTTTTACCAACTGCATAGATGTCCGCCACCTTTGGCTACAAAGGATGTAGTCAATCTGATTTCGGTGTGGACCGTCTGGTGAAGTCCATGTATAAAGTCGTCTCTTAGGTTGTTGGAAGAGAGTGTCTGTTATGCACAGTGAGTTGTCTTGGCAAAATTCTATCAGCCTATGTCCTGCTTCATTTTGTTCTCCCAGACCATGCTTGCCTGTAATTCCAGGTGTCGTTTGACTACCCACCTTAGCATTCCAGTCTCCTGTAATGAAAATAACATCTTTTTTTTTTTTTTGGCGTACTATCCAGTAGGTGCTGCAGATCCTTATAGAACTGATCTACTTCTGCTTATTCAGCATCTGTGGTTGGGGCGTATATTTGGATCACTGTGATGTTAAATGGCTTACCCTGAATTCGAATTGAGATCATTCTGTCATTTTTTGGATTGTATCCAAGCACTGCTTTAGCCACTTTATTATTAATTATGAAGGCTACTCCATTTCTTCTGTGGTCCTCTTGTCCACAGTAGTAGATCTGGTGGTCATTTGATGTGAAGTGGCCCATTCCAGTCCATTTCAGTTCACTGACCCCCAAAATGTCGATATTTAATCTTGACATCTCCCCAATAACCACCTCCAATTTGCCCTGGCTCATAAATCTTACATTCCAAGTTCCTATGGTGTGTTGATCTTTAGAACATCGGATTCGTCGTTCACCACCAGCATCATCGGCTGCTAGCTGTCCTTTCGGCTTTGAGCTAGCTGCATCATCACATCTGGGGCTAGTTGAACTTATCCTGTGTTCCTCCCCAGTAGCATTTTGACCATCTTCCGACCTGGGAGTCCCATCTTCCGATGGTATACCGACATATCTCTGGTTGTACTGATCCATTTAGTTTTCATGGCAAGAATACTGGGGTGGGTTGCCGTTTCCTTCCCCAGGGATCGTATTTAGTCTGACCTCTCTGCCATGACCTTCCCGTCTTGGGCGTCCCTTCACGGTTTAGCTCATGACGTAGGGGTGTCAGAGAATTTCTTGCCGAAACTTCGGGGGGCCGAGTGCCAACGTATTCGGCCCCCCGAAGTAGTTTCGGGGAGAAATTCTCTGCCCCCCACGCCCCCCGCCCCCCCCCGTGATGGGACTTACCTTTCCCGAATGTCGCTCCCGGTGGCGGGTCGCAGCGGCGGTTCGGCAGGGCTTCGACAGGGGCGGGGGCAGCAGCCGGTCTTTTGACCGGCTGCCGCCGCCACCATTCCAAGAAAAGTAAAAAACAAAACAAAACAAAACAACGCCCCCGTGATAGGCTATGTGACGATTAACGTAGCCTATCACGGCAAGATTTGCAAAGTCAGCCGTGATAGGCTACGTAAATCGTCACGTAGCCTATCATGGGTGACTTAGCACTGTCCTTATTTTTGTTTTTACTTTTTATTTCGCGGCCGGGTGAGGCGAGTCGCCTCCACCCCGGCCTGAATTTCGGCCGGGCGAGGCGAGGTGCCTCCCCCGCGGCCTGAATTTCGGCCGGGCAAGGCGAGGCGCTTCCCCCCCCGGCCTGAATTTCGGGGGGAGAAGCGAAGCGCCTCCCCCCCGCCGCGAAGCAAGCTGCGAGATGAGGTAAGTGACTTTCGAGCACTCCTATCATGACATCATTGAGGTGCTCAAGCTCCAGCACCACAACAAGGTAACGATGGGAAGTTATCCGCCACACAAGTCCTGGAATTTCCTGGAGGGGCCATGTTTTGCAGAATTTGTCTCCCAACAAATATCAGGGAAATTGAAGTCCCCCATTAATACTACATCATGCTTCCTTAAAACATTGGCTATTTGCTTTTCAAAAGTTTCATCCTCGTCTTCTCCTTGATTGGGTGGCCGGTAGTAGACTCCGACCACCAGGTTCTTTTTATTCTTTGCTCCATTTATTTTGATCCAGATGCTCTCGATGGGGCTACCAAGCTCATCCTCCTGTATTTCTGTGCAGAGATATGTATTTTTCACATATAGTGCAACCCCACCTCCCTTTCTGTTCCTCCTGTTCTTTTTGAACAAGTTATATCCTTCAATTGCTGTATTCCAGTCATGAGAGTCATCCCACCAACTCTCAGTTATCAAGTCATAATTTCCCTCCTGTATTAAGAGTTCAAGTTTGTTCTGTTTGTTTCCTATACTCTGGACATTAGTATATAGACATTGAAGACCATGTGCTTCATCGTCTGGCTTTCTTCCTACATGTGTCTGAAGACTATTATTGGGCGCTATCAGAGCTGTTCTCTCCGTTGCAGTGCATGTGCCTATGTCCATTGTTACCCCCAACATTACATCTCCCTTCCCCGCAGGATTCAGTTTAAAGCCCTCCTGATGAAGTTCTTCATCCTTGCTCATCAGGATATCATGGGGCACTTAGCTTTCGACAAAGTGCCCCATGATATCCTGATGAGCAAACTAGCTCGAAGTGGGCTAGATGAAACAACGATCCGGTGGATCCACAGTTGGCTACAGAATCGGACTCAAAGAGTGCTTATCAATGGGACCTTCTCAAGCTGGGGAGAGGTAACGAGTGGGGTACCGCAGGGCTCAGTCCTGGGCCCAGTGCTCTTCAATATTTTTATTAATGACTTGGAGGAGGAGGTGCAGGGAATGCTGATCAAATTTGCAGATGACACAAAATTGGGAGGGATAGCTAATACTTTGGAAGACAGAAACAAAATTCAAAGTGATTTGGACAGACTGGAGTGCTGGGCAGAAAACAACAGAATGGCATTTAATACGGACAAATGCCAAGTTCTGCACCTAGGAAAAAGAAACCAAATGCACAGTTACAAGATGGGGGATACGTGGCTCAACCACACTACGAGCGAGAAGGATCTTGGAATTGTCGTCGATCACAAGCTGAATATGAGCCAACAATGTGATGTGGCTGCAAAAAAGGCAAATGCTATTTTGGGCTGCATTCATAGAAGCATCGCTTCCAAATCCCGGGAAGTACTAGTTCCCCTCTACTCAGCACTGGTTAGGCCTCATCTGGAGTACTGTGTCCAGTTCTGGGCACCACACTTTAAGAAGGATGCAGACAAGCTGGAGAGGGTTCAAAGGAGGGCAACAAAGATGATCAGGGGACTGGAAACAAAGCCCTATGAAGAGAGACTGAAAGAACTGGGCATGTTTAGCCTTGAGAAGAGAAGACTGAGGGGAGATATGATAGCACTCTTCAAGTACTTGAAAGGTTGTCACAGAGAAGAAGGCCAGGATCTCTTCTTGATCATCCCAGAGTGCAGGACACGGAATAATGGGCTCAAGTTACAGGAAGCCAGATTCCGACTGAACATCAGGAAAAACTTCCTGAGTGTCAGAGCAATACGGCAATGGAACCAATTACCTGGGGAGGTGGTGGGCTCTCCCACACTGGAGGCCTTCAAGACGAGGCTGGACAGCCATTTGTCAGGGATGCTCTGATTTGGATTCCTGCATTGAGCAGGGGGTTGGACTCGATGGCCTTGTAGGCCCCTTCCAACCCTACTATTCTATGATTCTATGATTCTATCCTGTGGCCAAACACATTCTTCCCATCCTTTGTGAGGTGCAACCCGTCCCTTGCCAACAGCCCATCTTCCAGGAAATATAGCCCATGGTCCCAGAATCGAAATCTTGTCGGCACCACCTTCGTAGCCAGTCATTCACACGGAGTATTTTTCGTTCCCTTTCTATCCCTCTTCTAACTACTGGAAGGATGGATGAGAAAACTATTTGGGCCCTAAAGTTCTTGAGTTTCCTTCCCAAAGCTTCAAAGTCTGATGTGAGACTTTGAGACACTAAACAACTCCTTTGAACCATATTTTTTTCAGCACCAACAGAAATGTATTTCACAGCAATCCCAGCAGTTGGTAAGAAAATATGTTAATTTTTTTTAAGTGGGAGGGGTACGGCACACTAGTGGGTGCCAAGAGAGGTGACTGCAGGTGCATTGGTGCCTGTGGTCACTGCATTGCCTGCTCCTGATATAATGCAATTTGGCCTTACCACGGAGCCTTGACCCTGACCATAGGGCAACAACTGTGGCCCTATAATTTTAAAGATCATTAACAATGGTTGTGTAGCAAATCAAGATACCTAACCAATAGTCTCTGTATCCAGGAATAGCTTTCTGAAATTACTAGTGATGTCACAGCGTTTGGAAATACAAACCTTGGTGGCTCATAATGTTCACCTCAAATGATTTGCCATCTTGCTTAATGGACTACTGTAACTATTATGGCCCCAAAAGTTCTTCTTTAGCTCAAATTTTAATCCAAGATGGAGAAGTCCTCCCTCCCTGCTATCAATATACATGCCTCTAAATTCTTTCCCTCTTATCTCCATTTACAGTCAGGGCCAGAAATATTGGAACAAGGATAACTGTTTTGGCAGTTGGCCTCTGTACACCACCACATTGAAGTTGAAAGGAAACACACCCAGACGGGAGTGAAGTCAGGACTTTCAGCTGTAATTCAAGGGGTTTGACAAAAGTGGGGCACCAACCATTCAGGAAGTACATCCAGTGGCATACACACACCCATCGTTGGTGGCTCATAAGTAATGGAACGAATGGCTGACAAGCAGCTGCGTGGCCAGGTGTGGCCTGTTTCCTGGGTACCCCATGACCAATCAAGCAGATAAAAGGCCTGGAGGTGGTTCTGAGGGTTACATTTGCATTTGGTAGCTGTTCACTGGAACTCCCAACATGAGGTCCAAAGTGGTGTCCATGTGAGTGAAGAAGACCATCATTAGGCTGAGGAAACAAAATAAACCTATCAGAGAGATAGCAAAAACAGTGGGAGTGGCCAATACAACAGTTTGGAACTGGAACCCTTTCACAACATCTAGCCAGGTCAAGAACGCTCTTGCGGAGGTAGGAATGTAATTGTCAACATCTACAGTCAAGAGACAGCTTTATGAATGTAAATACAGAGGCTTTACAACAAGGTGCAAACCAGTGGTAACGCTCAAGAACCAAAAGGCCAGATTAGCCTTTGCCAGCAAACACCTAAAAACGCCTGCCCAGTTCTGGAATAAGATTCTTTGGATTGATGAAACCAAGATTAACTTGTCCCAGAATGATGGGAAGAGAAAGGTATGGAGAAGGAAAGGAACAGCTCATGATCCAAAGCATACCACATCATCTGTCAAACATGGTGGAGGCAGTGTTATGGCATGGACATGTATGGCTGCCAATGGAACTGGGTCACTGGTGTTTATTGATGACCTGGAGGAAAGGAAAGGAAAGTTTCCTCCTGTACAAGCACCGGGTCATTACTGACCCCTAGTGGGACACTGCTTACACTGGCGATTTCATGGCAGACTATAGCAGGGTGGTTTGCCATTGCCTTCCCCAGTCCTGACTACCTTTCCCCCAGCAAGCTGGGTCCTCATTTTACTGACCTCGGAAGGATGGAGGTCTGAGTCAACCTGAGCCGGCTACCCGAGATCCAGCTTCTGCTGGGATTGAACTCAGGTCATGGGGAGAGTTTCAGTTGCAATGCTGCCATCTACCACTCTGCGCCACACAAGGCTCTTGTTATTGATGATCTGACGGCTGATCAAAGCAGCAGGATGAATTCTGAAGTGTATAGGGCTATGCTTTCTGCTCAGATTCAGCCGAATGCTGCCAAACTGATAGGACGCCACTTCTGATTGAAGATAGATCATGACCCAAAACATACAGCAAAAGCTACCCAAGAGTTTCTCAAGGCAAAGAAGTGGGATGTTCTTCAATGGCCAAGTCAGTCACCTGAGCTCAACCCAAGAGAGCATGCTTGTCACTTACTTGAAGACAAGACTGAAGGCAGAAAGATGCACAAACAAGCAGCAGCTGAAGGCAGCTGCAGTCAAGGCCTGGCAAAGCATCTCGAGGGAGGAAACTCAGCATTTGGTCACGTCCATGGGTTCCAGACTTCAGGCAGTCATTGACTGCAAAGGATTTTCATCCAGGTATTAAGGGCGATCCTTAAGTTTGAAATGATGTTGGTTTGTTCCATTACTTATGAGCCACCAACGATGGGTGTGTGTGTATGCCACTGGCTGTACTTCCTGAATGGTTAGTGCCCCACTTTTGTCAAACCCCTTGAATTACAGCTGAAAGTCCTGACTTTGCTCCCATCTGGGTGTGTTTCCTTTCAACTTCAATGTGGTGGTGTACAGAGGCCAAATGCCAAACAGTTATCCTCGTTCCAATATTTCTGGCCCTGACTGTACCTTCCTTGCTTATCAGCTGGTAATTCTCTTTCCTCCTCCATGGCTTGCTGCTATGACTGTGAAACTAGGGCCAGCCACGAGCACTGGGAAATACCATTTTTCTGGTAACACTGACATCTATTTGAAGCGAGGGAGGCTCATCACTGGGAGAGTAAGACCCCACTGTGATTCTGATGATATCGGAGGCACAATAGGGACGGATTTGGTTTGGAACTGTATTTTCTATTTTCCTACATCAATTATGCTTGTTTGTTTTAATTTTAACAACTTCCAAAATGAAGTCTATAATGCAATTTTGCAATGCTTTATGGGATTTGAGAAAACCCGTTAATACCAAACTAACTGTCAGTCATGTCTGAAATTTCAGCTGGTAGTTTTGCCAAGGGATTGTTTCCTGTAATAGGATGTAACTCAGTAAACGTTGTGATAGATTAGTGCCTGTTTTAAGCTAACCAGAAATTAGTCACTGTTGTCAGGAAACTCTATACATCCACCCTGTCTAGTGCAACGAGCTGCAATTAGGAAGTCTTTGTACAGTTGTACATTGTACTTTGGAAAGATCAGATGATAATCAATTAGCAAGTCTGGATAGGAGGAGGGTTGCTTTCAACCAAGAAATGCCATGCAGTAAAGGCTTTACCTCTTGCTCACTTCTTTAAAGATGAATGAAAGTTTACAGTTCTGGAGATTTTCTTCTTTTACAGGATGGCCCTCCATTAGGGAACAGGAGATGTTTGATTAACCGAAGTCCATACAGTCCTGGAATTTAATTACTGTGATAGGCCTTTGAAGGTGGGTTGGAGACATGGACTAAAAGATGTAGCAAACTATTTTTTCCTTTATCATTTAGTTATATATTTCTCTATGTATTTCTGTACAGATAAAGAAACTCTGTGCACACCATTCTGGGCCTCGATCCTGCAGTGGAGTTATGTGCATAGAAACCACATGTCTATGGAGTTCACTGCTGGATTGGAAACATGTGTGCAGTTAGGATGCAGCTGTGTATCCGAATGCGCACCTGCATTTTGGGGTAGCCAACATGACTCTTTGTAATATACTGCGAAGACAGAGTGAATTTTCATCTGTATCTCTATGTGAATGACAATGTGCCAGTGACTGTGAAGGGTAGACTATAGCTAGCAAATACTATAGCTATTCATTTTATTTTACAATGTGCTTGAATTATTTTTCATTTTCCTTATTGTGCATTTCCTTAGCAAATCTATACTTGATTCAAATTCAAAACTGGATAGTTCTCAATACCCATTATAAAAGACACTAGCTTGGTTCATATGCAATACCAAATGATGGTTTGCCATTATGTGTATGAGCCTCAAAATTCAGGCTTTCTCCTCCCATTGTGTGCCATGATTTCTTAACTTATTTTCAAGTTTTCAGCACAACATCATTTGCAATCTTGTTTAATGGTCTACTGTGACCAATTTTTCAAAACATTTCAAAGAAAAAAATCCTTCCATCCATTTTCAATAGCCTCCCCATTGGATAGAGGCTTAATTCTGACTGAAGCCATGACTCCATCTAGTCAAGTTTTCTTGAGAAAAAATACTTTGTGCAGCCTGAGGATTTGGATAGGATCCTTAAAGAGATAAGATCTACCAGATGTATTTGCATATTTATGCTTTTTAATGTGTCCAGCATCAAGGATTGGTATGGTCAGGCACCTGCCAAGGGCCCACACTACAGCAGAGCCCCACTGACAAAAGCCCCCTGGACCTGTTCCTCCTCTTCCCTGTTGTTCACCCTCCTCTTTCTCTGGCCCAGACAACGGTGGTGGTGAGAAGGAGAAACAGTAGCTGCTACTGCCTGTTTGTTCACTGGCTCTCTGCTGGTCCAGCAAGCAAGTGGTAGCAATGATGAAAAAGAGGATGAGGAGCAATAGTGGCTGCTGACAATGGTGGTGAGATGGTAAACTCACTGAATTAGGGGGCCCATTGAGGGTGTCTTACCCAAGGGCCCTCAAAAACTTGAAGCCGGCACTGAATGTATTGTACACCACCCAAAAGACCTGGATTATTGGGCAAAGTGCACTAAAATCAGCCAACCAACCAACATGCCCTTGACTGATCCGGGCTGATCAAAGGAGCCCGAAAGGGTCTGGCAGTTTGGGTGCCTGAAGTATTTAATGTCTCACTATGTGAAGCTTTTTTTCCAATTTGTGCTGAAAACAGCTGTGCTAAGGCTACTGTCTTGGGATACCACTGCTCTAACTAAATGACTGGTCAGTCTCCAATTCTTGGGGAAGGTACTAGTACATGCAGTAGTCTCACAAGTCCCACAGCTCTGGGATGGAATGGATTATCTGAATTCTTTTCAATCTGGATTTTAGCCTCTTCTGGAATGGAAATGGCCTTGGTCTCCCTGGTGGACAATCTATACCAGGAGCGGATGTGTGTGTGTGTGTGTGTGTGTGTGGAGGAATTTCTCTTCATTCTGCTGATCTTTTCAGCAGTTTTTGATATCATCAGCTATGGTATCCTTCTGAGCCACCTGTGGGGGATGGACATTGGAGGCACAGTGTTGCTGATTATTCCTAGAGGGAAGGTTTCAAAAACTGTTAATATAGCTAGTTGGCTCCATGGCCACTGACGTTTGGGACCTCAAAAAGCCTGCCTTGTCCCCCATGTTATTCAACATCTCTATAAAACAACTAGGAGACATCGAGTTTTGCAATGCAGTCTAGCCAGTATGTGGAGGACACCCAGCTCTATCCCTTTCTCCTCTGCTTAATCCACTGTAGCTGTGAAAATCCTGCATCAGTGCCTGTAGTCCGTGAAGGACTGGATGTGAGCTAACAGGTCCATCTGGTTAGAGGTGTTCAACCTGTTTTGGATGGGTTTTATTCCTCCTGAAGGAACAGGTGTGCCGTTTAGTAGTACTCCAGGACCCAGAGCAACTTTTCTCTCAGAACTTTTCTGCTCTTAGGCAGAAAAGTTATGCAAAAACACATTTTGAAGAGCATATCGCTAACAACATCAAGGCCAACAATAAAGACTTCTTTAAATATATCAAAAGCAGAAAACCAGCTAGGGAGGCAGTTGGACCATTGGATGACAACTGAGTTAAAGGAGTACTGAAGGACAAGGAGATTTCAGAGAAGGTGAATGAATTCTTTTCATCTGCCTTCACTGCAGAAGATATAGGACAGATACCTGAGCCTGAACTAATGTTTTCAGGAAGGGAGTCTGAGGAACTGAGACAAATAGTGGTGACAAAAGATAAAGTTCTCAACCTTACTGATAAACTGAAAGCAAATAAATCACCGGGCCCAGATGGTATCCTTCCTAGAGTTTTCAAAGAACTCAAATATGAAATTGCTGATCTTCTAAACAAAATATGCAACATGTCCCTAAGATCAGCCTCTATACCAGAGGACTGGAAGATGGCCAATGTAACACCAATTTTAAAAAAGGGATCCGGGGGGATCCAGGAAATTACAGGCCAGTTAGCTTAACTTCTGTTCTGAGTAAATTGGTTGAAAGCATTATTAAAAATAAAATTAGTAAGCATATAGAAGGACAAGCCCTGATGAAAAAGAATCAACATGGCTTCCTCAAAGTAAGTCCTGTGTCAATAAACATGTAGACAGGGGTGCTCCGGTAGACACTGTTTACTTGGACTTCCAAAAGGCTTTTGACAAATTTCCTCACCAAAGATTCTTGAGCAAACTTAGCAGTCATGGAATAACAGGACTGGTCCTCTTATGGATCAGTAACTGGTTATGTTACAGAAAGCAGAGAGTAGGAATAAATGGTAAATTCTCCCAATGGAGGGAAGTAAATAGTGGGGTCCCACAGGGATCTGTAGTAGGACCAATGCTTTTCAAACTGTTCATAAATGTTCTGGAATTAGGAGTGAGCAGTGAAGTGGCCAAGTTTGCAGATGACACCAACTTATTTAGGGTGGTTAAAACATAAAGGGATTGTGCAGAGTTCCAAAAGGATCTCTCCAAACTGGGAGAATGGGGATCTAAATGGCAAATGCAGTTCAATGTAAGCAAGTGTAAAGTGATGCATGCTGGGGCAAAAAATCCCAACTTCAAGTATAGCCTGATGGGATCTGAGGCGCTAGCAGTGACTGACCAGGAAAGAGATCTTGGGGTTGTGGTGGACAGCTCAATGGAGATGTCAACCCAGTGTGCGGCCACTGTAAAAAAAGGCAAACTCCATGTTAGGCATAATTAGAAAAGGAATTGAGAATAAAACTGCCAATATCATACTGCTCCTATATAAATCTATGGTGTGGCCACACTTGGAACACTGTGCACAGTTCTGGTCACCACACCTAAAAAAAGATATTGTAGAGCTGGAAAAAGTGCAGAAAAGGGCAACTAAAATGATCAAGGGGCTGGAGCATCTCCCCTATGACAGAAGGTTACAACAGCTGGGATTGTTTAGCTTGGAAAAAAGGAGGGCAAGGGGATACATGATAGAGGTGTACAAAATTATGCATGGTGTGGGGAATGTGGATAGGGTGACATTTTTCTCCCTCTCTCAAAATACTAGAACCCGGGGTCATCCTATGAAGCTGATTGGTGGGAGATTCAGGACATATAAAAGGAAGGACTTCCTCACACAGCACAAGTATGGAATTCGCTACCACAGGATGTAGCGATGGCCACCAATTTGGATGACTTTAAAAGCGGGTTGGACAAATACATGGAGGAGAAGGCTATTGATGGGTACTAGTCCTGATGGCTATGTGCTGCCTCCAGAACCAGAGGCAGTGAACCTATGTACACTGGTTGCTGGGGAACATGAGTGGGAGGGTGCTGTTGCGTTCTTGCCCTGCTTGTGGGTTCCCGGTTGACAGCTGGTTGGCCACTGTGTGAAGAGAATGCTTGACTACATGGACCCTTGGTCTGAACCAGCATGGCTCTTCTTATGTTCTTAAGTGACAGGTGTAGCTGGATTACCTTTGCCAAACTTAATACTATATGCCAACATCAGTCTTTTCTGAATAAGGATGCTCTGGCCACAGGTACACACACCCCCTTGTCACTTCAAGATTAATTTACTTTAATGCACATAATGTGAGGCTGGACTTAAAAAATCATCTGGAAGCTTCAGTTGGTACAGAATAGGAACTTAGGAAGCTGCCTTATACTGAGTCAGACCATTGGTCCATCTAGACCAGTTCTGTTGATACAGACAGGCAGTGGCATTTTCCCTGCCCCACCTGAAGAAGTCGGGGATCAAATCTGGGACCTTCTGCATGCAAAGCATGTGCTCTGCCCACTGAGCTACTGCTGCAGTAGCAAGATTTCTGACATGAGCTCTATCTTTTTACCATGTAAAACAAATATTATATCAGCTGCATTGGCTCATATACAGTTCAAGATGCTGGTTATCACATTCTGAGAGCCAAACAGTGTGGGATGAGAATATCTAAAAGACTGTCTGTCTCCTTCCACACACTACCTACATGCTGCAGTCATCAGGACTGTGTGATATGTAAATAGGGCTATTGGTGCAAGTTAAAGTGGAGGAATTCGTTTATTATTTATTACATTTCTAATCCGCCCAATAACTAATGTTCTCTGGGTGGATTTCAAACAGTTAAAGGCTAATATGCCAAAGAATAGTTAAAAATGTAAAATGCAATACAAATAATTAAAAGAATAAAATACAATATAATGGTGATTGTTACAGATGTGCATAAATAGCCTCTCAAAATTCTCAGCCCTCTTCCTGAGCAGGGAACAGGAAGGGCTCACCATTGGCAGGGGGTGTAGCACAGCTTCTTACTTTTTCCATAAGGGTTTTTGTTTTTGTGTGTGCTGTCACTGCAAGTGGGAACAGCATCAACTATGCTGGAAGGCTGGCCCCCATTTTGCATCCACCGCAATGCAAGTGTGATGGGGCCAGTGTTGTGTCCAGCTCCAGGATACAGATGGAGCTACTGCTATGTCATAATCTGTCCTCCACCATCCTGAAAGTTTTATTCCCCCACGAAAGTATTTTTCTGCCTCATTTTCATAGTGTTTTATAATGTATTTTTGTGATGTATTTGTGCTTACCGAATCACGGCAAGGCAACCAAGGGTTATGTGTGTGTGTTTTCTTACTGTTACACACCTCTCCATTGCTCTGCAGCCTCCCAGGCTGCCTGAACTTCTTGATCTGAAAAATCCCTATGGCAGGAATTTCCACATGACATCTTTCCCTGGGCTTTAATTGGAGTGTAGGAACCCTAGGAGGCTACAGGCTGCCAGACAGATGATGGCACGATGAAAGACAGGACACTCATGCACACACACTCCTAGCCACCTCCTACGTAAGGTAAGCTCAAGCAACCTGAATTTTTTTCTGAAATTTTCTTCACCAGTGAATTTCTTTTCAAAAGCAATTTATTTTCTATCAAATTGAATGACAATTGTCGAAAAAACTGTGGGAGAAATTTTCGGCATAGCACTAGTGATTATATTGTAACCGTATTATATTGAATGGTGTGGAGGGCCTGCTAATCGCTCTTCCTGTGTTTTTGGTCAAGAATCACTTTCCTCTGCTGCTTTTCTCTATGTAGGGGAAAAACAGGCGTGTGTGTTTGTGTGTGAGTGTGTGTGTGTGTGTGTGTGTGAGAGAGAGAGAGAGAGAGATCTTGAACAGAAGTAAAGATGAGAGGAATCAATTGGCAGCTCCTCTATCCTGCTTAAACCCAGACTCTCAAGGCTGCTTTTGGTTAAGAACATACCAGAAAACTCAGGTGAAAGATAGATGTGGCTACATGTTATGTCTAGTGTGAGCAGTGACGGGATACAGGTGCAATTGGCACACAGCAGGAAATGGCATGGAATAATTGCAGTACTTATCTGAAAGCACTCTATACTCATAAAAATAGGGCCTATTTCTGACCTGCTGATAAGATTGCTGTTCTGCCAAATTCTAAATCAACACTGTTCGAGTTACACATATTTCCACTAATAAATGCAAGGGGATATGCCTATATACATATCTCAAGTGTTTTAACTATCAGGAACTAAATGGGAACTATTCTGATAAAGCCAAAAAAGACTTAAGGCACAATCCTGCGCATGTTTAGACAGAAGAAATCCTACAACTCCCAGCATTCCCCAGCCAGCATGGACTTTTTTCTGTTTAAACATGCATAGGACTTGGCCCTTAAAGACTCTGTCAAAGTCCTGGATGACTTCTGGAATGGGGAAATAGTGCAAGCGTTTGACATGATATCTCCTGAGTACCCTCTCCCACTGTCCAGAGCCAAAGAAGCTCCCTGGTTTTCCACAGAGCTGGGCGTGGGACCAATGAATCAAGGAGAACGGCTAGAAGGACAACTCAGAAAATGTTTTGAAGGCCTAATCCATGGCAGTGATGGTGGCAAATAATTACTCTTCTCCACTGCCATTCATCTGCATAGGATCATCCAATGGTGGGTTATCTGTATTTTATTATTGTTAGCTGCCTTGAGCACTATTTTTAGTTGAAAAGTAGGATATAAAATAAATAAATAAAGACTAACGAATGTATCACAACTTAGGTTTCCATGGACTGCAGGGCATTTCATCAGATGCATGATGTCTTATCCTCAGCTGGCAGATAGACATACACACACACACGTGTGTGTGTGTGTGTGTGTGCACACGTGCGTGCATTTTCCTGGACCCTACTGCAGCCTCTCCCAACCTGGGTTGAATTACAACTTCCAGCTGGCTGGCTGGGGGATGCTGGGAATTGCAGTCAACACATCTGGAGGGCACAAGGTTGGGGGAAATTGCCCTACTGTAACTAAGCCAAAGTATGTGTATCTGAAATTCTTCCCTTGTTTACCCCACCTCCATTTCCTTCTACTTTATCTATTATTTCACTTGTGTCTATTTTTAGATTGTAATCCCCCTGGGGTAGTGATGTGTTAAAGCCGTCCTTTTCAAGTGCTATGTAAATAGAGGATGCTATATAAATACATGCATACCTACATACATACATGTACACATACAGAGAGAGAGAGAGAGAGAGAGAGAGAGGGAAGGAGAGGGAGACAGAGGGAGAGAGAGTGGGAGGGAGGGAGTGAGAGAGGGGGAGAGAGAAGGGGGTACAATGAAAATTATAAACAGTGGAGCTATAAGGCCATGGTATCCAACTGGTACCAGAGAGACCAACATTGCTATGCAGAGCCCGAAAGTATACAAGGTAAAAAGAGACTGAGCTATTCATAAACACAGTCACAGATGATAATGCAGTCATGCTAGCTATGCTATGCTAATTTAACAATTGTAGTGGGAAAGAAATTCAGAGGAAGTCTGAATTTAATATTCTGAGAAAATAGCCCCTGTCAGGCATTACACATGTTATGGGGGGGGCATATAATGACCAGGACTTTACCACTGGTCATGCCTACAGCATGGCTGGACTACCCCCATCCCCAAGATCCACTCATAGAGTGTGGATGTCTGAAGAGGGACCCCTATTACTGTGAGTGACTGCTAGAGCCTGGCACAATGTCCTGGGAGACTGAAACACTCCTACTTACTGTTGCCATATTTATGTCAGATGTCTTTATCATCACTTATAACAGGGGTGGAAACTTATGGTCCTCCAGATGTTCTGGTCTACCGCTCCCATTAGCCCTAGTTAGCATAGCCAGGTGGGAGTTGTAGCTCTCCAGATATTTTGGCCTACAAGTTCCCCACCCCTGATTTATAAGATCTGATGGCCTTATCAACATTATTGTTGAATTAATTTCATTGGCCTCAAATTAATATTCATCCTTCATTTACACATATATATAAAGTAAACCAGGAAATCCTAATTTTGCAACAAAGCAAAGATACATTTATACAACAAATTAAGTTTGCCAGTTATTCCAACATGAATGTTGGAAAACTACAAATGATTGCAATAAGTTATCAGTGATGTGAAATCTACAATGGAACGAATCTGTCTTGGGTAAACCGACATAGCCAACTCACTAATGCCAAAAAATAATTTAAAAGATTCATAGAAGTGGAGAGAGAAGGAAATACAGTGGTCTTCTTACACAGTTCCCATTCATTTCAATGGGTTCCAGTGCAGGAGATTATGCTCCAATTAATACAGTGTTTCACAATGAAGGCTAGTCTAGCATGAGTCAAAAATTAAAACACACAATAATTATTCAATTTATTACTGAAATTGGGCTTAGTAGATAGTGCGGGGGGTGGGGGGAGATTGTCAATTATAATGTTCCATTCCCTTGGTCAGAAGCTATTAAAATGTCTTGACACAAATAGCTAAGAAACTTGATGGGAAATGGAGATCCTATCTCTCTAAGCTTTAATAAAAATGAAAGTACTCAAAGATGAAAAGGCTATTTCAATACAAAATGATACTATGCTAAATAGCTCTTTGTGCTAGGGATGGCGGAGAATTCCGCCACGGACCTTGGTGAGGCAGAATTCCAGTGCATTCAGCCCCCCGAAGTCCGTGGTGGAACGAAGCCCCCCCCAACCCACGAAAGGCGCTCAAAACGGAGCACTTACCTGCTGCCGTCCGCGCTGACTTGCGAATGGCAGCCGCCTTGCGGCTGCCATTCACTTCCTGATCATAGCCGTCATAGGCTACGTAAATATTTTAAGGATGTACGTACGAAAGTCACTTACCTTTTCACGGATTGATTTGTGGGGGGGGAGCTGCTTTGTCCCTCCCCCTGGAATCCTCGACGGGGGGGAGGCGATCTGGTCCTCCCCCCTGGAATCCTGCCCGGCCGGCTCCGCTCGATGGCGGCTCCGCAGAGCAGCTGGCCAGGGCCGTCCGCAGCCAGAGTTCCAGCCGCGGACTGGCTGCTGCAGACGCAAATGGCGGCCGCCATAGCGGCCGCCATTTGTGTCAAGCTAGGCTGCCGTGATAGGCTACGTAAATACTTATGTAGCCTATCACGGCAAACAGCAGATGCAAATGGCGGCCGCGGCAGCTGGTCAAAAGGCCAGCCGCTGCCACCGCCGCTGCCGGAACATCCGCCCCAGGTAAGCTTCATCCCGGGGGGAATCCGCAGGGGGGGAGGCCGTTCCGCCACGGATTTTGGGGGCTGAATGCCATTGCATTCGGCCTCACTGAAATCCGTGGCGGAATTCTCCGCCATCCCTAAAATACTTACGTAGCCTATCATGGCTAATGCAGGGACGCCTTTTGTGTCTCTGCGGAGGCCGTGATAGCCTACATAAGTATTTACATAGCCTATCACGGCAAGCAAAAACAAACAAACAACGCGTACGCAAATGGCGGCGGCTACGGCAGCCGCCATTTGCGTTCCCTATTTTTCACCGTTTTATCCTACGTAAATATTTATGTAGGCTATTACGGCAAAAAAAAAGGGGAATGCAAATAGAGTAGTGGGCGCTATTTGCGTTCCCCTTTCCCTCCCGCCATAATAGCCTACGTAAGTATTTACGTAAGATAAAATGGCAAAAAAAAGGGAACGCAAATGACGGCCACCATAGCCGCTGCCATTTGTGTACGCTGGTTGTTGTTTTTTTGGCCTACCGTGATAGGCTACGTAAATACTTACGTAGCCTATCACGGCAGCCTAGCTGGACGCAAATGGCGGCTGCTACGGCGGCCGCCATTTGCGTCCGCAGCAGCCTGTTCGCAGCCGGAACTCCAGCTGCAGACGGCCCTGGCCGGCTGCTCTGTGGAGCCGCCATGGAGCGGAGAAGGCCGGGCAGGATTCCGGGGGGGAGGACCGGATCGCCTCCCCCCTGTCGAAGATTCCGGGGGGAGGGACGGAGTGCCTCTCCCCCCACCGTGAATCACATCCGCGAAAAGGTAAGTGACTTTCGTACATCCCTACTTTGTGCACCTTGTCACATTACAGTATATAAAACATTTATTTGTCATTAATCACAACTATTATCAAACCAAAAGAGACATTATTTCAATACTGCTGTTCTCAGAAGAGGGAACTGGGAAGTTTCAGTGGGAGATCGTACTATATAAAGGAAATACCCAAGTGGCCAATGCGGCATATTTTCCCACTGCTCCTGGGAACTGCCAGATTGACTGTCCTGGCTGCCATGCTTCCTTAGGAGACTGCATATGCACCTGAATGTCCAATATTAAATATAGCTGTTGCATATACAGAAGGACAGAGGTGCCAAAGGAGGTTCCTCCATACTTCTTTACATGGAGTAGACATGCACTCTGTGACTGCATATGAACAGTATCATAATGAAACATACAGGCTTGGTTTAGGGTACAGGTGAACAACCTGTAGCCCTCCAAGGCCTTAACTGTGCCCCAGTACAGGGCTAACCTTCTCTCCACTCCTCCCTCAGCAATCTTGATATGGATTGCTCTTTTCCCACTGCTGCGATCAGCAAGGTAAGAGTGATCTGTATCAGGATCAGTGGAGGAGGGGGTGAAGAGAGGGTTCTCCAGGATCGCTGGACTATGTGTGTGCCCCCCAAGCCTATATCATATATGGCCCTTGGGACAAAAAGGTTGTGCACCTCTGTTTTAGGGATAAATTCACACATGCATGTTCATCTATTAATGACTGCAGCATCAAGTAATGGCTTCAACTTATGAATGAACCATCTCAGATGGAACACCGCAAACAGTATTTTCATATCTGTCTCTATCACCTCAAAACACAATGGGCTGGACCCAGACTTAGTCATGCTTTGACTAGATCCACTGAAACCAGTTGGACTTAAGTTAGTGATGACTAAATTTTCCCATTAATTTAAATGGATCTGTGCTAAGCATAGCAAGAGTCTGGATCTAACTTAATGCTTTAAATGGTGATGGTTTCACTTTCAGCTGTGGGCCAGCAATAATGAAAAATCAAGTGATGTACATGCATGTGTGAACTGACCAGTAGCTATAACAATATGGGATGAATGTTGGAGCCAGGTGTCAGGTATAAGGACATAGGCCTGGTCTGTCTGGCAGGTTAAAAATGACTGCTGTAGAAAGCTTTTGGATGAGAAGTATTTCTGTTATTGTATCCTGCTGCCTTGTTCTCTAGAAGAAAAAGGAAACATGTGTAGCAGATGTTCTATGTTGTCTTCATAGCCTTTCTGAATCCAAACTTGTTTAGCTACTCCGCATTCATTCTCCCCATATATATTACATCATGCATTTCCTTTGTACTCACCTCCAAAGTAGGAGCCATCTGTCAACTTCATCTCTTTACTGGATTTAGTGATAACACCAGCAACCCCATGTTGAATGAAATACATCTTTTTCCCCACAGCCCCTTCTCGGATAATGTAATCTCCAGGCTGGAACACCTCAAACCGCAGCTTGCTCAGCATGGCCGTTACAAAATTTGGGTCAGCGTTTGCGAAGAGAGGCATTGTGGCAACGAGCTTGCGGCAGTTAAAGTTGACAATCTCCTGAAATCGGAAGAAGATTACTGGAGTCATCACAAAGGCATGTTCAGGTGGAAGGAAATTAAATAGAAAAGCCTTGAGGTACAGAATCATAGAGGATGACCAAGAATC
This sequence comes from Heloderma suspectum, assembly GCF_057233095.1. Lineage (NCBI taxonomy): Eukaryota > Metazoa > Chordata > Lepidosauria > Squamata > Helodermatidae > Heloderma > Heloderma suspectum. The sequence goes on from NC_139459.1 coordinate 32,843,753, forward strand.
TAGCCCAGGGATGGATGAATCTATCTTTCTTGCTTTCTATAATCTTCACATTTTTTTAAGGACAGGTTTGTTCCATCCCATTTCTATATCAGTTTGTGAATGTTTAAAAAAATGTCCGCATGAAAGATTGTACACATTTTCATAAGCATTTTTGTATGCACACAAATTCATATGCATTTTCCCTAATATATTTATTTATTATTTATTTATTACATTTCTATACCACCCAATAGCCAAAGCTCTTTTGGCAGTTTACAAAGATTACAAACATGAAAAAATACAGTATTCAGAGATTAAAGCCATTTATATGAGAAACATGAACAGACAAGAGAACATATATCTAAAACAACTTCAAACAAGCAATCTCAAGCAAACAACCATAATCATAAGGCAATCCAGGGTCGATTAAACGTTATCATAAGCTGCCAAATGCCTGGGAGAAGAGAAAGGTTGAAAGATAAGCCAAAGATAAGGCCAAAAAGATAACAATGCTGGTGCCAGGCAGGCCTCATCGGGAAGATCATTCCATAATTGGGGGCCACACCGAGAAGGCCCTTTTCCTTGTTGCTTAAAAATGCATAATATATGCATTTTTGCAAGCAGTCTTCCCTAATGTATATGTCTTTTTCATGCAAATGTCCCCGATGTACACATTTCTGTATGCATTGTTTGATTAGAGAACTGCATCGCACAATTCAGATAAATGTCAGTATTGAAGACTTAGCATGTTTTGTTCCATGTATTACTTCAGGAAGTGCAAATATGGTTAGTTCGTATTAAAATACAAACCATACTCATTTATCCTCCGTCACTAGTTTGGCTACTTAACGGCACAAAGCTATACACACTCTGGTGCCTAGCCTTCAAAATAACGGCCATACTGTAGTGTGTGTCAGCAGTGTTTAGAAATCAGCACAGCAAGATTTATGATCCCAACTTAGATGTTATCCCCAGGCCCTCCCCAGGATATAGACATGGTGCTGAGGACCTTTCAAGCAATTTTGCCATAATATCCTTGGTTTGTAGAGCTTGTTACTGTTACTGAAAGAGAGTGGGGAACTGCTCTCCTCTCATACGTAACAGCAAAAAAAGACAAGAATATTTGGAGAAGTTCTCCGTGGTCCTGGCAGGTGTTTAGTCAAAACAGGTATCATGTCCTAATTGCTTGGAGACCACAAATATACCATCTGTGGAAACACACTAATTAGTGATAGGCATAGCTTGCTTAGTAGTAAACAATGCCATTCTTCCAAAGCGATTAAAAAATGAATGCAGTGCTAAAATAGTGTCAATCCTAAGCAAACTTACTCGAGAGATAACCCTATTGAGCTCAATGAAACTAACCTCTGAGTGTGTAGGATTGCACTAAAAAGTAAGTGGGGTGTGTGTGTGTGTGTGTGTGTGTGTGTACATAGCAGCGGTACTCCCCTAGCTAGAAAGCTTTTCCCCCAGCAATATTTTTCAACAACTCCTGAAACTAGCTCTAGTCTAGTGAAACAAAACAAAACAGATCAAGAGCCCCCCCCCCCCGCCACCCCCCCCAGCACTTCTCTTTTGACTTTGGTTTTACCTGCAAAGCTCCTCTGTGCACTAGCTTTGGCCAATGTGGAGAAAGCAGATAGTATTCAAGGGCTCTGTGCTAGCATGAAAAATGCAGGAAGATTGTGCATCTATTTTAAAAAGTGAGAAGGGAGAAACAGAAGGAGTGGAGCCAGTGAGATATAAAAAATACAGGAGTCCCCACAAGACATCAAACCGGTGGCTCTCAAACTATTTACCTTTACGGAATTCTACTCACACTGATTTTTCTGCTGCCTCTGAACATTTTGTCCTGGAAAGGAAGCCTCCAGTGAGCTGCAAAGGATCCTGGGACATGTTCGTGGTACACACTCCATTCATGCTGGGCACTGGTTTTTTGCCTCAGATGAACTCAGAGTGAGACCTAAGAGACTGAAAGGGGATAGCTACACATCGTAGGGGAAAGATTGCTAATGGTGGGGAAGCTGTCTTTCAGTGAGACATTTTGCACTTACTGATCTTCTCAATGCAGGAGCCTCCTGAAAAGCTTACAAGGAATCCCAGCATTGTCCCAAACACAGTTTGAAAAACACTGTGCTTTGGGGAGTAAGTTTAAGTGAAAACACTGCAAAAAGTCCAGCAGGAATCTCTTCTGTGCATGTCTGACGGAAATGAATGAAAGGTGTCTAAGGGAACAGCTGCACCTTTCTGCATGCCCCATGAATTTAACTGGCACTTACACTGACGTGCCTCATGGACTGTGTCCAGTGTGTGTGCATGTGTGTAATTCAAGAATTGATTCGACTAACGAGAATCTCCTTTTGCAAGAAATTCTGCATGCTGACCTAAACAAGCCGTGAGACCAAGGGGATTTCATCACCTCTGCAAGCTCTCGTTTTAAAACCATGAACAAGCAGTGAATATTACCTTCACTATTCCTACTTTGTGGATAGAAGTAGTCTGGGGAGTTATTAATTTGTGATGATGGCTGTAACCCATGCACTGGTTAAGTGGAAGCACCGGAATTTCAGTAAATTTAGGCCTTTTGCCTACGGTTTGGAGCTAAGGAGCCACAGCAGTATGCAAGAGAAAAAGTAGTGCTGGGCCAACAGTTACGAACCTGTCATTTTCATCAATTCATGGGAGGTGGGGGCAAATTAATACTCCAGTGAAAGAGGCTGGGGAGAGGGAGAATTTCAAATAATTTTATTACTGGAGAGTGGGCAGGGGTTCCATTTACTTTTTAAATGTAAAGAGAGCCAGTGTGGTGTAGTGGCAAGAGTGTTTGACTAGGAGCTGGGAGATCTGGGTTCTAGTCCCCACTCAGCCATGGAAGCTCACTGGATGACTTTGAGCCAGTCACAGACTCTCAGCCCAACCCACCTCACAGGGTTGTTGTTGTGAGAATAAAATGGAGAGGAGGAGGATAATATAAGCCGCCTTGGGTTCCTTGCAAGAGGAAAAAAGGCGGGGTATAAATGCAATAAATAAATAAATAAATAAATAAAGTAGGAGGTGGCCAAGGGGTCTTATTTATGGTTTTTTTTTTTACTCTAGAAATGCCGCACACGCTATTGCAGTATTGCAGGGCTATTAGCACAGAGGCTTTCAGCCAGCAGCACTTCCTGGAATGCTCAGGAGACCACATGACATCACACGGATCTGCTGGAAATCTCGCTGCTAAGAGCTCCACAATGCTGTGAGCAAGAATGGTGTTTTTAGAGAGTTCAGAAAGCTCCCCTCCATCTAAAGTTCTAAAATCTATTCAGGTAGGAAGAATTAAAATTACAGATTCTGTGATTTCTGGTGATGAGTCCCCAGAAATACTGAACTGAAACATCTCATCTGGCAAGAGTTTTCACCCTTCTCAGACATCATTTCCTTCTTCCCATCTACACATGGTCATTCTGGGAAAGGCAGAGGTGAGGAAGGAAATAACGTGGCAGGAACATTAGGAGGGTGTCAGAGATTTTCCATCAACCTGGTCTTTCTGAGATTTTAAGGAACTCTGAAAGAAAACTCTTGAGTTTTCTTGTGAATTATTTGAGAAAACCTGGAAAGACAGGGCCATTACGAATTTGGACAGAGAGATCTCACTCCACTATTTGATATATTTCTCTAACAATGGGAAATACCAACTATAAAGGTCAATACTATTATGTTTCATCATTAACAGGGTACATTTTATTTTTATGTACTCTACAATATTTAGCATTGGGAGACAAAGCATTACTACTCCCAATTTGCAGATAGAGAACTGAGGCTTGGAGATAGTGATGTGCCCTGCTGTCCATCCACTGCCTCTCATGATAGCTGGGTAAACACATTTTGGCTCAGTTTGGTAACTGGCCATTACTACCAACTTCTTCCCACTCTTGGATCCCCTGGCATGTGCAGAGAACCTGAGAGAGGAGAAAAGGGGTTGGACTTCCACTTTGGAGAAATGTGGAAGCAGCAAGAATCACTCTTCCTACTTCTGAACTTCCCCAAAGCTGACACAAAGTGTGAGATAGCCACTTTTGCCAGGTGGTAGAGAAGGTTGCGGTGAAACCATGCAGCTAGATTATGGGACGACAGGACATGGTGCAGGGTTTGCACTTTAAGAAATTACAAGCACCAAGTGGGTGGAAGGATGTATCCTGAGATGAAGAAAGTGTGAGTACATGAGAGCCCAAGAACAGGAAGGGTGGAAAAAAAAGATGTATAGCACTGGATTCTTTGCATCCAGTACTACACATCCAGCTACTGGGGAAAAGCCCTCCCTTACCAAATGCTATGAGCTCCATACAGAATACTCGCTTTGTACTTTATCCCCAAACTAAATTTCATCCCCAGTTTAAGAGGAGGAAGACTTGTTGGAGGAACTTGGAATATTCACAGTTTCTTTCTTAGGATTAAAAGGCATTAGAGCAGGCTTCCCCAACCTGGTGGCCTCCAGATGTACTGCAACTCCCATCATCCCCAGCCAGTTTGGGGGATGGCTTCATTAGAAAATGTGCCAGAAGCCCTCTTCATAACCAAGGAAAATCTATCAGCATTTGAACTGTTATATACTGACTGCCCTTGGTGGTTTTTACAGAAAGGCGGAATAAAAATACATGCAATATATCAGTAGGAAATAAGTATCAGAAAGGAAGCAGTAAAAAATAAAAATAAACCCACTAAGGAGAAAGAATCAATCTTGACAAGAATTGACAAGCAGGAAGATATTATTATAGGAAAATGTACAGAACATTATGTCCAGGAACTAGGAGTGACACCTAAAGCATTTTATTTTTTTGTCAAGAGCTCTTCACAGTTAATCACTCATGCTGCACTTTACAACTTCTCCTCTGTTGTATTCAAAGGGCTATACTAGAAACTGATGGCATCACACTATGCTGATAATGATTTTGCATATCAATATTCTGCTGGCAATTTTGTGTTTCATTTGTAATGTCACTTTCTATTTAAATTATATATTATTTTTCTAATATGTAATCTTATATATAAACTTCATCTTCAGTTTAGAGAGATTTAGGGTTCATCCAGTTGTAATTTATTGGGAATTTTCCTTAAATACTATATTTTAGAACAGCCTTCTTCAACCAAATGCCCTTCTGTTGTTTTGGACTACAGCTCCCAGCATTCCAATCCATTGGCCATGCTGGCTGGGGTTGATGGGTATTGATGTCCCAGTTCAGAGTGAAGACTTAACTGACTGTTTTCCTTTAACTTATATTCTTTAGAATTATTGTTTAAAATTACAATAATAAGAATTATTATTTTTCTAAACCTTTTTTAGAATTATAATTATACTATTCTGATATGATGACAAGGTAAATCCCGTAATGATGCATCACTTGGACATTTTTCAGTAAATTGGCCCATATGATGTTCTACCATCTGCCATGTTAAAGAGGAGATTCAATGAAAGTTTTTCATTGCAAACTTATTGTCCTTGTGGTTCAGTGGATTGAGGGTGAAATCCTATGGGGACAGGTGGCCGCCTCTGAACTCGGAGGTGACCGCCTATCCAATGCAGGGCAGGATAAGCACGGATGGGATCATTCCCTCCGTGCTTCTCCTGCTCTGAATTTGCAGAGCGGGGGAGGAGGCTGCCGGACAACACATGCTTCGTACTGGCATTTCCACCTTCCCCACCCTGGAATGCCCCATTTTGGCTGCTCTGTGCTCCTCTTCTGAGCATGGAGCTCGGGGCTGTTCCACGCTGCCTGCAGCGCGGAAAGGGGGGAAGGTGGGTTCTCCGGGAACTGACCTCACATCGTGGGCTCCAAGGTTGGTTCCCGGAAAACCAGATATCCTATGGCTATCATAGCCACTGACTAGCAGCCATAGGGTTGCTCCCCTCATGACTGTAATGCATTGTCTTACTCTACTGTAATTTCTAGTGCCCCTTCATGGATCACTGCCTTGTTGTGGCGAAGGGGCTTGCGTAACTCAGTGAAGCCATAAGCTATGCCGTGCAGGGCCACCCAAGACGGACAGGTCATGGCAGAGAGTTCTGACAAAATGTGGTCCACTGGAGAAGGAAATGGCAACCCACTCCAGTATTCTTGCCAAGAAAACCCCATGGAACGTATCACAAGGCTAAAAGAGATGACGCCGGAAGATGAGCCCCTCAGGTCGGAAGGTGTCCAATATGCTACTGGGGAAGAGCAGAGGGTATTTCCAAGTAGCGCCAGAAAGAGTGAAGCGGCTGGGCCAAACCCGAAAGGACACTCAGCTGTGGATGTGTCTGGCGGTGAAAAGAAAATCCGATGCTGTAAAGAACAATATTGTTTAGGAACCTGGAATGTCAGATCAATGAATCAAGGTAAGCTGGAGGTGGTCAAACATGAGATGGCAAGATTGAACATCGACATCTTGGGAATCAGCGAACTAAAATGGACAGGCATGGGCGAATTTAATTCAGGTGACCATCATATCTACTATTGTGGGCAAGAATCCCTTAGAAGAAATGGAGTAGCACTCATAGTCAACAAAAGGGTGGGAAAAGCAGTACTGGGGTACAATCTTAAAAATGATAGAATGATCTCAGTACGAATCCAAGGCAAACCATTCAACATCACAGTAATTCAAGTCTATGCCCCAACCACTGAGGCCGAAGAAGCTGAGGTTGATCGGTTCTATGAAGACCTACAACACCTTCTAGAACTAACACCAAAAAAAGATGTCCTCTTCATCATAGGGGATTGGAATGCTAAAGTAGGAAGTCAAGAAATCACCGGGATAACAGGCAGGCATGGCCTTGGTGTACAAAATGAAGCAGGACAAAGGCTAATAGAGTTTTGCCAAGAGAACACGCTGATCATAGCAAACACTCTTTTCCAACAGCACAAGAGGCGACTCTACACATGGATGTCACCAGATGGTCAATATCGAAATCAGATTGATTATGTCCTTTGCAGCCAAAGATGGAGAAGCTCCATACAGTCAGTAAAAACAAGACCTGGAGCTGACTGTGGCTCAGATCATGAGCTGCTTCTTGCAAAATTTCGGCTTAAATTGAAGAACGTCGGGAAAACCACTAAACCGTTCAGGTATGACCTAAATCATATCCCTGATGGATATACAGTAGAGGTGAGGAATAGATTTCAGGGATTAGACCTGATAGACAGAGTGCCTGAGGAACTATGGACGGAGGTCCGTAACATTGTTCAGGAGGCAGCAACGAAATCCGTCCCAAAGAAAAAGAAATGCAAGAAAGCCAAGTGGCTGTCTGATGAGGCTTTACAAGTAGCTCACGAAAGAAGGGAAGTGAAAAGCAAAGGAGAAAGGGGAAGATATACCCAACTGAATGCAGAGTTCCAGAGAATAGCAAGGAGAGACAAGAAGGCCTTCTTAAATGAACAATGCAAAGAAATCGAGGAAAACAACAGAATGGGAAAGACTAGAGATCTCTTCAAGAAAATTGGAGATCTCAAGGGAACGTTTTGTGCAAAGACGGGCATGATAAAGGACAAAGAAGGCAGGGACCTCACAGAAGCAGATGAGATTAAGAAGAGGTGGCAAGAATACACAGAAGAACTATACAGGAAAGATCTGAATGTCCCTGATAGCCATGATAGTGCGGTCACTGAACTTGAGCCAGACATCCTAGAGAGTGAAGTCAAGTGGGCCTTAGGAAGCATTAGTAACAACAAAGCTAGCGGAGATGACAGTATTCCAGCCGAGCTATTTAAAATTCTAAAAGATGATGCTGTTAAAGTGCTGCATTCAATATGCCAACAAATCTGGAACACTCAACAGTGGCCACAAGACTGGAAAAGGTCAGTTTACATTCCAATTCCAAAGAAGGGCAACGCCAAAGAGTGTTCAAACTACCGCACAATTGCGCTCATTTCACATGCCAGCAAGGTGATGCTCAAAATCCTACAAGCTAGGCTTCATCAGTATGCGAACCGAGAACTACCGGAAGTACAAGCTGGGTTTCGAAGAGGCAGAGGAACTAGAGATCAAATCGCCAACATTCGCTGCATCATGGAGAAAGCAAGAGAATTCCAGAAAAACGTCTATTTCTGCTTCATTGACTACGCTAAAGCCTTTGATTGTGTGGATCACAACAAACTGTGGCAAATTCTTAAAGTGATGGGAGTACCAGACCACCTTACCTGTCTCCTGAGAAACCTGTACGAGGGTCAAGAAGCAACAGTAAGAACCAGAGATGGAACAACCGATTGGTTCAAAATTGGGAAAGGAGTACGACAAGGCTGCATATTGTCACCCTGCTTATTTAACTTATATGTAGAGTACATCATGAGAAATGCCGGGTTGGATGAATCAGAGGTCGGAATTAAGATTGCCGGGAGAATTATCAACAACCTCCGATATGCAGACGATACCACCCTAATGGCAGAAAGCGAAGAGGATCTCAAGAGCCTCTTGTTGAGGGTGAAAGAGGAGAGTGCAAAAGCTGGTTTGAAACTCAACATTAAAAAAACTAAGATTATGTCATCTGGCCCTATCACTTCCTGGCATATAGAAGGGGAAGAAATGGAAGCAGTGACAGATTTTACTTTCTTGGGCTCCAAGATCACCGCAGACGGTGACTGTAGCCATGAAATTAAAAGACGCTTGCTCCTTGGGAGGAAAGCTATGGTCAACCTAGACAGCATAGTAAGAAGCAGAGACATCACCTTGCCGACAAAGGTCCGTCTATTCAAAGCTATGGTTTTCCCAGTAGTAATGTATGGCTGTGAGAGCTGGACTATAAGGAAGGCTGAGCGCCGAAGAATTGATGCTTTCGAACTGTGGTGCTGGAGAAGACTCTTACGAGTCCCCTGGACTGCAAGGAGGTCAAATCAGTCCATCCTAAAGGAAATCAACCCTGAGTGCTCATTGGAAGGACAGATAATGAAGCTGAAGCTCCAATATTTTGGCCACCTAATGCGAAGAGAAAACTCCCTGGAAAAGACCCTGATGCTGGGAAAGACTGAAGGCAAAAGGAGAAGGGGACGGCAGAGGATGAGATGGCTAGATAGCATCACGGATGCAATGAATATGAACTTGAGCACGCTCCGGGAGAGAGCGCAGGACAGGAAGGCCTGGCGTGCTATGGTCCATGGGGTCACGAAGAGTCGGACACGACTGAACGACTGAACAACAACAAAATTTCTAGTGGGATATTAGGAGAGAACTGATTATGCCTGTATTATCTAAGTTCCCTGTCAGAGACAATTCGTTTTATTTATCTTATTGTTTAGCCAATGTCATCTCTGTAGTTACTAAAAAGTTTGCTAAGTTTTTTTCTTTTGCAATTAAGTTGAGAGCCCAGTTAACATGTTCTTGATTTATCTAGCATTGATGGTATACTGCTCTCTATATCTCTGTATATATTTTTTGTATATCTTCTGTTCTCAATCTGGTCATTGGCCATAATAAAGAGATTTTATTTTTATTTGAATTAATTTTTCTAAAGACTAACAACTGCCCATAGAAAGGGCATTATACAGTGTGTGTCACTATGTGCTGAATTAAATCCCATCACTTTCAGACATCTTGAGATCGGTTGGCATTCTTTAGTACCAGGCTAAATATGGAAGTAGGGATGCCATCAAATTCTGCCCCAGAAGAATTTGGGTGTTGATCTGGGTTAAGCTATCATTGTCTAAAGAAACATGAGATCTGCAGACAGACATGACCTAATTTGCTCCAATGACAGTAATACATGCCAGTGTTTAGATGGCTCTGGAAAGCTGCACCCTGCATAGCAAGGAATAATTCAGAATAGCAATCTGTTTTAGCATCTTTCATATTTTGGTTCTTAACTGCTCAAGATGGCACTACACTCTATCATACAAAAGAGACTGATAATGAAAAGCCTGAGTCTAACCTCATGTCAGAGTTCAGAAAAGCAATTAAGGGTATAATCCTATGCATGTTTACACAGAAAAAAGCCCTACAACTCACATGCTGGCTGGGGAATGCTGAGAGTTGTAGAGCTTTTTTCTGTTTAAATACGCATAGGATTGCGCCTTAAATGTTTGGATAGTTGGACAGTCTGCCTATCACTGGTATGGATTGTGGACATTCCAAGAATGAGTTTCCTTCCGTAACAGAATCTCCTAATTTCTTTTTCTCTCACTCTAACACATGCATGTATGTTCGCACTAGGCTTCAGTATACAAACTGTAATTTTTTTTAAAAAAAATCTATATAATGATTGGAATATTTTGCAGTTGTCTGAGGAACATTCAACACTTTTGCAACACCACAAACATGAACATAAATCGTAGCATATTGATAAGTGTTCCAGTTATATAAAGGACACACAAATGTTATATCTAAAGGTAAGTAAAAGAGGCTTATCCCCCAAATTAAAGGATCAAAATAGACATTGAATTACTAGACAATGTGAATCTTCAGTTGAATATGCTATTACTGTGGCTAATTTTTGTAAGGTTTTATTTTCTCTTTGAAAGCTCAGGGGCCATGAAAATGTTCACAGACCCCTGATCCTTCTGCTTGTGCATTCCACCCCTTGCCTGTTCCTAACCATTGCTCCCCTGATCTTCTGCTGTTTTGGGAAGTGGGACGTATTCAACTGTCCATCCTATACTGGCAGCTTCATTGCTCTTACTCCATTTAAGCATCTCATGTGGCAAGGGATCATAAAAAGAACATTCAAATAAGTGAAATCAAGACTGGCTAATTTACAGGCCTACACCCTGACATGTATTTAATGGTGAACAGCATTTCAATTCTGATTATCTCACCTCACCTTATAAATTAATTATAACCTGAAGATGATTTCCATAAGAAAGAGACTCCACTGTCTTAGCCAAGAAGTGGCTTGAATTATTTTAAACAAGCACATCTCTTAATCACTACTTCTGTGAATGTATTTAATTCCTGTTGATTTTATAGCATTTGAGCAGTCTCTCTAAGTCCACAAGCCAGTGACACAGATGAGGTATATCCCATCCAACTGATAAAATGTTATCATTCTACTGTGGAAAGGGGAAACTCTCCTGGTCTCTGTCAAGGCAGATTTATGGCAGACCTTGTGAACTTACTGTCCAAAGGGCTGATGTGAGGATGTTAGAAGTCTGAAGAATGGGTGGGCTTAAAATGTCAGAGCTGTACAGATAAATGCTGCATTTGAACAGAATCTTACAGAATGATCACGACTACAGCCCTCACCCTAGAAGAATATTCTGGTATTATCTCCTCCCTAACCACACCGTTAAAATGGTTTATAGTGAAGCAAATCAGCTTGCAGTGGGTCTTGAACCAGTAACCTGGGGGTGGCTAACAGAGATTCTGCTTGTGTGCCACCACCCATTTTTGGCCAAAGAAGGGAACTGGAGGGAGGCCAGCCAAGAATGCCTACTTACACCAATAAGCCAGCATGAGCCAGGTGATACAACCAGACTACAGTAAAAACCTCTGGGTCAGCCATGCTCACATATTGTGACCATCAGGAAGACCTGCTTTTGCTGGCATCCAACACACAAATAAGTGAAATCATGATTAAGAAGGCCTCCTAAGCATGAAGTAAGAACCATGGGCAACATTGCTGGGGATTATACATTTTTCATTTGTTTATCTGTGCTAGCTTTCCTCAACCTGGTACCCTTGAGATGTGTTAGATTGCAACTCCCATAATTCCAGGACAGCACAGCCAAAGGAATTATGGGAGTTGTAGTCTGACTCATCTGGGGGTGCCAGGTTGTGAAAGGCTGATCTATGCAGTGGGAAATATATTCTGATGCCATAGAGGTTGGTGCTGGATAGGCTGGTGCTGAGGACAGCTTGACTTCAGTTGCCCCCCCCCCCCAATGGGATAACAAAACTGGATCTTAACTAAAGCCCCCATTGTTGTGCTCTCTGTTCTTGGCAATGCTCACACAAGATTTGTGGTTTCTATAACAAATCTCTTTTTCCCAGTGCACAAAAGGTTGAAAGCATGGAGGTTATAGCCCAAATACCAATTATGTTCTCTGATAATGAAGTGTCCCAATGTTCTATATTCTACAAGGAGACATGATCTGTATCTATTTTCAGCCAACATCTTCTCACACTACTATCTAAAAATAGGACAGCTCTGAACTTTAAATAATGGCTCAGAAAGGGTATTAACCTCTTTCTCACAAGATAGGTTTGCCAAGCTGCCGTTGCTCTCAACTTTACAACTTGTATTGTAAAATTACAGCTGTATCCTACCTTTAAACAGCAACCAGGTTATAATGTTCATCTGGGATTCACCTGATCTGCATAGCTACTACATTAAACTACATGTAAAAGCTTTGTCACAAGTGGTGCTAAGAAAACCTTTCAGGTTGTAGAGTGAATGTTGCTAATGCAAATTGGAAAGGGGAAAATCATCATTTTCAAATTGAATAACATGTTTATGATAAGTTTAAACTAATTTAATTGGCAATCTCTGTTTTTATGGATTCTATTGGAACATGCTTTTATGGATTTTTAATTGTATCTACTTGGTGTGATTTTTATCTTGTATGCCGACTTGAGAGGGTTCCTAGAGGAGGCGTAAAAATCACTTTAGACAGATCAAGGTGTTTTCTTCCATTTTACTTGCAAATGCAGTGAATTCAAATATTGCTTAGAGAGGAAGACCCCTTCTGGATCAGAGAAAAGGTGCATCTAGTCTAGATCCTGTTTCCCATAGTGAATTTCAGCCATAAGCAGGGCATGCAGGTAACAGTCCTCCACCATTGATTACCATCCTCGAGAACAGTATTTCCTCTAAACATTGAGGTTTCATTTCATTAACATGGTGAACAGCCATTAATAGACTTCTCCTCCATGAATTAGTCCCACCCACCCCTCTAAAACCATCTAGTCCAGTAGCCTCCACAGCATGTTGTGACAATAAATTCCATAGGTAAAGTAAGTATTGTGTGAACTAGTACTGGTTTTAGTATTACAATGTCCTTCTTTGGTGCATGGCTTAACCCCAACCCCAGTTAAACCAAAGTACTTCAAGGCAAATTTCTTTCAGTTCATAGACCTGGCCATTCTATGAACACTTTTTCAAGAATTTACTGTGCTGAACTCATCAGGTTGGATCCAAAGCTTCCATCCACAGAAGAAGTCTTCTGTGCCTGGAATGGTTCCTCCTGTGAATGGAACCTTTAAAACAATAATACTATATATATGTAGAATAGTCCACCATTGCCATAAGTAGGTTCAATTCCTATCATTTAAATGTGTTGTGGACCAGATTATTATTTGACAAAACATATCTAGATTCAGTTCTAAATGTATTTATCATACTCTAATAAGAACTTTCCTTTGGAAAGGCAGAAGGCTTTATTGAATTCCTTGTATTTGTTGCTTTGCTCCCTGTTTCTGTTGCTTTGCTCCCTGTTTCTGTTTTTGTTTTAGCCTGGATGCATTTTACTGAAAGCTATTGTTATGTACCCCCTTCATGGATCACTGTCTTGTTGTGGTGAAGGGGCTTGCGTAATTCAGTGAAGCCATAAGCTATGCCGTGCAGGGCCACCCAAGATGGACTGGTCATGGCAGAGAGTTCTGACAAAATGTGGTCCGCTGGAGAAGGAAATGGCAACCCACTCCAGTATTCCTGCCAAGAAAACCCCATGGAACATATCACAAGGCTAAAAGATATGACGCTGGAAGATGAGCCCCTCAGGTCGGAAGGTGTCCAATATACTACTGGGGAAGAGCTGAGGGAATTTCCAAGTAGCGCCAGAAAGAGTGAAGCGGCTGGGCCAAAGCTGAAAGGACACTCAGCTGTGGATGTGTCTGGTGGTGAAAAGAAAATCCGATGCTGTAAAGAACAACATTGTTTAGCAACCTGGAATGTAAGGTCAATGAATCAAGGTAAGCTGGAGGTGGTCAAACATGAGATGGCAAGATTGAACATTGACATCTTGGGAATCAGCGAACTCAAATGGACAAGCATGGACGAATTTAATTCAGGTGACCATTATATCTACTACTGTGGACAAGAATCCCTTAGAAGAAATGGAGTAGCACTCATAGTCAACAAAAGGGTGGGAAAAGCAGTACTGGGGTACAATCTCAAAAATGATAGAATGATCTCAGTATGAATCCAAGGCAAACCATTCAACATCACAGTAATTCAAGTCTGTGCCCCAACCACTGAGGCCGAAGAAGCTGAGGTTGATCGGTTCTATGAAGATCTACAACACCTTCTAGAACTAACACCAAAAAAAGATGTCATTTTCATCATAGGGGATTGGAATGCTAAAGTAGGAAGTCAAGAAATAACTGGGATAACAGGCAAGTATGGCCTTGGTGTACAAAATGAAGCAGGACAAAGGCTAATAGAGTTTTGCCAAGAGAACACGCTGATCATAGCAAACACTCTTTTCCAACAGCACAAGAGGCGACTCTACACATGGACATCACCAGATGGTCAATATCGAAATCAGATTGATGATGTACTTTGCAGCCAAAGATGGACAAGCTCTATATAATCAGTAAAAACAAGACCAGGAGCTGACTGTGGCTCAGATCATGAGTTTCTTCTTGCAAAATTTCGGCTTAAATTGAAGAACGTAGGGAAAACCACTAAACCGTTCAGGTATGACCTAAATCATATCCCTTATGAATATACAATGGAGGTGAGGAATAGATTTCAGGGATTAGATCTGATAGACAGAGTGCCTGAGGAACTATGGACGGTGGTCCGTAACATTGTTCAGGAGGCAGCAACTAAATCCATATCAAAGAAAAAGAAATGCAAGAAAGCAAAGTGGCTGTCTGATGAGGCTGTACAAGTAGCTGAGGAAAGAAGGGAAGCGAAAAGCAAGGGAGAAAGGGGAAGATATATCCAACTGAATGCAGAGTTCCAGAGAACAGCAAGGAGAGACAAGAAGGCCTTCTTAAATGAACAGTGCAAAGAAATCGAGGAAAACTACAGAATGGGCAAGACTAGAGATCTTTTCAAGAAAATCGGAGATCTCAAGGGAACGTTTTGTGCAAAGATGGGCATGATAAGGGACAAAGGAGGCAGGGACGTAACAGAAGCAGATGAGATTAAGAAGAGGTGGAAAGAATACACAGAAGAACTATACAGGAAAGATCTTAATGTCCCTGATAGCCATGATAGAGTGGTCACTGAACTTGAGCCGGACATCCTAGAGAGTGAAGTCAAGTGGGCCTTAGGAAGCATTAGTAACAACAAAGCTAGCGGAGATGACAGTATTCCAGTCGAGCTATTTAAGATCCTAAAAGATGCTGTTAAAGTGCTGCACTCAATATACCAACAAATTTGGAACACTCAACAGTGGCCACAAGACTGGAAAAGGTCGGTTTACATTCCAATTCCAAAGAAGGGCAATGCCAAAGGGTGTTCGAACTACTGTACAGTTGCGCTCATTTCACATGCCAGCAAGGTGATGCTCAAAATCCTACAAGCTAGGCTTCAGCAGTATGTGAACCGAAAACTACTGGAAGTACAAGCTCGGTTTCGAAGAGGCAGAGGAACTAGAGATCAAATCGCCAACATTCGCTGGATCATGGAGAAAGCAAGAGAATTCCAGAAAAACGTCTATTTCTGCTTCAATTGACTATGCTAAAGCCTTTGATTGTGTGGATCACAACAAACTGTGGCAAATTCTTAAAGAGATGGAAGTACCAGTCCACCTTACCTGTCTCTTGAGAAACCTGTACAAGGGTCAAGAAGCAACAGTAAGAACCAGACATGGAACAACCGATTGGTTCAAAATTGGGAAAGGAGTACGACAAGGCTGCATATTGTCGCCCTGCTTATTTAACTTATATGCAGAGTACATCATGAGAAACCTGGGTTGGGTGAATCACAGGTCAGAATTAAGATTGCCAGGAGAATTATCAACAACCTCAGATATGCAGATGATACCACCCTAATGGCAGAAAGTGAAGAGGATCTAAAGAGCCTCTTGCTGAGGGTGAAAGTGGAGAGTGCAAAAGCTGGTTTGAAACTCAACATTAAAAAAACTAAGATCATGTCATCTGGCCCCATCACTTCCTGGCATATAGAAGGGGAAGAAATGGAAGCAGTGATAGATTTTATTCTCTTGGGCTCCAAGGTCACCGCAGACGGTGTCTGTAGCCATGAAATTAAAAGATGCTTGGTCCTTGGGAGGAAAGCTATGGCAAACCTAGACAGCATAGTAAGAAGCAGAGACATCACCTTGCCAACAAAGGTCCGTCTAATCAAAGCTATGGTTTTCCCGGTAGTAACGTATGGCTGTGAGAGCTGAACTATAAGGAAGGCTGAGTGCTGAAGAATTGATGCTTTCAAACTGTGGTGCTGGAGAAGACTCTTACGAGTCCCCTGGACTGCAAGGAGGTCAGATCAGTCAATCCTAAAGGAAATCAACCCTGAGTGCTCATTGGAAGGACAGATACTGAAGCTGAAGCTCAAATATTTTGGCCACCTAATGCGAAGAGAAAATTCCCTGGAAAAGACCCTGATGCTGGGAAAGATTGAAGGCAAAAGGAGAAGGGGATGGCAGAGGATGAGATGGCTAGATAGCATCACCGATGCAATGAATATGAACTTGAGCACACTCTGGGAGAGAACGGAGGACAGGAAGGCCTGGCATGCTATGGTCCATGGGGTCACGAAGAGTCGGACACGACTGAACAAGAACAACAAATTGTTATGCTCATGCACCCAACTTCCAAATGGTGAGAAGTTTCAGGGGTTTCAGCACTTATTTGGAGTTCAGTTTCCTTAGAAGGAATTCACTGGAGACTTCCTACGTTTCTGTGCTATAAGGTTTATTTACATATATAGCAACTGAGCATAAGATGAGGGTCTATTCCAACAGATTCCTGCTCGCCATCGGATGTCTACTGGGACCCTCTGTGCAAAGAGCAAAGTCATCTTGTTCCTTCCTTTCCTCTTCCAGTCCCAGCATGGACTGACCTGGTTCAAACAACATGACAGCCCATAGAGAGTTAATTTACCCTCAAGGAGCTGCGGTGTGTGCTGCTAGCCATTATGAATATGGGGGTTGTTGTGTATGTGAATTTAACTGATGGGGGTTATTTGAGGGTTAAACAACTGCTACACATACAGCTTGCTTCTCATCCCAGGGTCAAATTAGCACATTCATTAGGGAGGGGAAGAGAAAGGTAACCTGCCTTCTAGAACAGTCTACTTAGGTCTATATGTGAGGACAGCCACCAATCAGCTAATCTCCAAAACAGTATGGAATCTGCCAGGCTAAAGTTGTTCAATGAGTTTGACCTGTTCTAACAATTTATTTTCACAACCAGAGTCACAGATTCAGGGTGAGGGGTGGGGATCCTCGAAAGATCATTCAGTCTAACACCAAAGTTGTAACACCACTGAAGACTTTTCAAATTCGAATGTTTTATCTGTTGCTATTTTTTGTTGTTAGCCATCTTGGGCTGTTTTAAGGAGAGGCGGAATTAATAATAGTAATACAACAATAACAAAAAACCCTACTGGTGCAGTGGTATACACTGGGGCGGCGGCAACATCAATCCTGTCATTATCATCAGGAAACTCTTGGAAGGACTTACATAGCTATAATTCTGGTATGACATTTTCAGTCAATATTTGGCTTCACACATTTGCTGATACTGAGCCATCCACAGCCCATTCAGCTGATTCCAACTTGTTGGCATGGACCAAGCTAGTTGCTTCTGGACTTGAAAAATACTCTGGTTGTTTGGAACATCTTTCTGTTTTTCTCCAACAAATTAGGCAGCTTTCCTCATGTTCTGTTTATTTTGGAACGAAAAGCACAATTTTAAATTTTCCCCATAAAAATTCTTGATGGGATGGCACATGGAAATGTGCCAATCTATTTTAAATGTAAGAAATTTAGGAAGACCATTTTATTCTGGCAGGCTTTTGTTGTATGTGGTGCATCATGTTTTTATGTTTCACTGTTAACTGCTGACTCTGTCCCTGTCTCCTTGTTTGATTGTTTTATATTGTTGTTTTTATGAAATTGTAACTTTTAAATTTGTCAGTCATAATTAGTGGTGCTTTTATATGTTTTATTAATACAGTTACTTAGAAATCTTTTAATAGGCAAATAAATTTTCTACCATTACCTTGCAGGAAATATTCAGAAATATGTTGTGTTCAAATTACTATGATTTCATATAAGCAGAAGCTTAAGTCATTCAACTTGCTGGATATACTTCATCTCTTTTACAGCAAATATTTTGGTAAGAACATTCTTAATCCATCATTACCTGGAATATCGGATGGTGTATTAGCAACTTGTTCCTATGAGCTGCTTTGGTGCCAAACAGACATGTGAGGTTAGGTACCATTTAGGTTTCATAAAAGAGACTGTAATAGGGGCAAGATTCAGTAAAGGTTCACACTTGGATACATTCAAGGTTAGCCTGGAAAAGAGCATTTGCTGTCATTGGTGTTTTTTTTACAGCTCATTATAGCTGTGTAATCAGCTATAGGACAGACACACTGTTTTTGAAGCAAAGGGTTCTGTGTGTGGCATGCATAGCTAGAACCTAGGGCCATGTAAATGTTGCTGGGAAGTGCCCTCACCCCGTGCCTGGCTTGTCTGGCTGCAGGTGGGGCTGTTGCGGGTGGGGAGGAGATCGAGACTTGGGCGAATGTTGGCTCTTAGCCATATTGGCCTGGCTTTGGGTTTTGTGCCTACCCCACACCGCACGTGGGTTATGGAGTACTGTGTGTATATGGGTAGCATCCTATTTGCACTCCCATCTGGTCACATAACTGTATTGATGGCTCCGGGCGGTCACTCCACTGGGGGAGAGGACAGGTGAGCATTCATAGGCACTGTTTCAGGTGACTGGTAAGGCCCGAGGCTTTTGGCTCTGGGTTTTGTGGCCCCAGTCGGGAGATACGGCTTGCCTCTGAGGCCGACCCTCCTCACCCACTTGGGTTCCATGGCTCGGGGTGGGGTGGGGTGACAGAGGAAGGTCTCCAAGCCCATAATTGGGTATGTCAGATGGGGGTAATGGTGGACACCTCGCCCCAGACAACGAATGTCTCATTCAATACCTGTCGTGATTAGCTTGTTTGCTGCATGTCCGCCGGTGCTTCCTTCGCAGATTATAATATCTCAATAAACGTGGCCCTGTTTTATCCCAAATCTATTTGTGTTGTCTCGTCATTTCTCCGCCCTTATCCACCTGCAATAATTACATGTGGTCTGAAACACAAGGGATGGGGGTACTGTCCCAGCTGGTCCTCTCTAAGTGATGGTCCTTTGCAAAGCACCAAATCATTATGTTGCTTCCAAGTGCAATATGGCTCCATTGGCATTCATGGTTCCAGGGTTTGGGGGGTTGTTGTTGTTTTGGCCAAAATAAGCTACTATGGGTAGTGAATAGATAAATATGAAGTATACATAGTAGTATATAGAATGCAGTATGCATGCATGCCTGTAGTAATCTCTCTCTTTCTCTCCTTCCCTCTCTCTTCCTCTCTCGCTCTCTCTCCCCCTCTCTCCTCCTCTCTCTCTCTCTCTCTCTCTCTCTCCCCCCCTCTCCCTCCCTCCCTCTCTCTCTCTCCCACCCCCTCTCCCTCTCTCTCTCTCTCACACACACACACAGGAACTGCAGCAAAATGTTGTATACCCCTTAAGAGAAGCTAATGGCTCCAGATAGCTTTACTTTGGGGTGGTTCCATTTTGCTTCCAAACTGATAGGGATTCAGCTACCTATTAGAGAAAATGATACAAATACAGACTCTATGTGTTCCTTCAGCAAACTGACAGTTTATGTCGGGTATGCATAGCATTAAAGAGAATTCCTACTCATTATGATTTTAATGAATTGAATTACAATTATTTTAATAATGAATAGCTGGGTTCCCCCCCCACCACCTTACCATCACTTAGCAATGCTTACAGATTCCAAGCACGGCCTGTCATAGTAATCACTAATTGCTATAAAGAACACGGGGTACATACAAACCTGTCTTTCTGGCACTTCTAGTCAAAGAAAGAGCCCGCTTGTTTCTGAACATCTGCAATCTAGACATGTATTTCAGATATACTTGCACGTTATGATAAAGTGATGCACTAAATAAATCTGAAGGAAAAAGTGATTGGTTAAGGATCACTTAAAAGACCCTGCAGCTCAATTTAAAACCAGTCCATCCATGTAGCATGAGCAGCTGCCAGCATTCTTGGCAGCAGAGTTTCACTGAAGGTAGACCAGAAGAGCTGCACGGGATGTACGAAAGTTCCGCCACGGATCTCGGGCAGGCCGAATGCCAGCGCATTCAGCCCCCCGAAATCGGTGGCGGAACGGCCCCCCGCCCTCCCCGGGATGGGACTTACCTTAGGCGGATCTTCCTGGCGGTGGCGGCTCCGGCAGTGGTTTGGCGGTGGCGGCGGCGGCGGCCGGTCTTCTGACCAGCTGCCGCCGCCGCCATTTCCAGGTAAAAAAAAAACAAAAAACAAAAAAACGTGATAGGCTACGTAAATGTTTACATAGCCTATCACGGCTGATTAAAAAAAAACAAAAAACGCTACGCTATTTGTGTTCCCCTTATTTTCGCTGTCTTAGTCTACGTAAATGCCTATGGGCGCCGCCATTTGCATACGCGCGTTTTTTGTTTTTTTTTTAAATCAGTCATGATAGGCTACGTAAACATTTACATAGCCTATCACGGCTGACTGCAGGGACGCAAACGGCGGCGGCTACGGCCGCCGCCATTTGCGTCCCTGCTAGCCAGCGGCCGGATGTTCGGCCGCTGGCGGAGCCGGCCGGCGGCTCCGCAGAATCCCTGCGGAGTGGAGCTGGCTGGCCAGGATTCCGGGGGGGAGGGACGGAGTGCCTCCCCCCCAGTATCAGCATAATCTGCGAACAGGTAAGTGACTTTCGTACATCCCTACGAGCACAAGTGAAAGAAACTGCTTTTTCCAGGTTGTGTGATTCAGAAAGTGAAAGAAGCTGAAGTCTGGAAACAGACTCAACATTTTCCCCTCATGCCTGCTTTTTCAGTTCTACAGAGCACCATGTTCTTTTTATGAAGAGCAGCAGGGCAAGTAATGGCAAATATGGGCACTTACATTTCCTACAGTGTGGTCCTACAATCGGCAAGTACAGTCATGACAGAGTCCCCCCCTCCCATCTGCTGTTTGCAAAACTACACTTGAAAACAGTGTTTTCTGGGCTTAATCAGAGCGGTCACCTCATGGAGTGTGATTTTTGTCTCAAGTAACTTGATTCATCCATCAACCTTGCCTTCCCCCACCATTCATAACGTGTTCCTATGGTTGGCTTTTCCTTTTTCTCAATGAAATGAGGCAAAGTAAAATCCCCCAAACATTAATGACTGTTCCTTGTCATGAACATTTTCCATAGCTCAAGAACTGAATGAAGTGTCTGATGAGAAGCTGCACTGAAAATAATTTCACTAAGTACAAACATTATAAACAGCTGAAATCATAGTATAATTGCAGCAAAAGTAGCAGTGACCTGCTAGAGGTAATGTTGCATAATAATTTCAGTTCTGTTGCTCAGATTTCCAGCTGCCTACCTCTTGCAGAAACCATTTCATTTTCACATTGCTATTGTTGTTTTTAAAACATGTTTTCTTCAATGTGATTGTTCGCTCACTGGTATTTTTTCTAGGTGCCACTCTAAAAAATGAATTGTCTCTTTTGATGTGCAGGAGAAATAAACTTTTGTTATCTGATAAATAGAAAACTTAGTTTGAAAAGGTTAAAAAATGTAGAGCTAAACATTTCTAGATATGGAAGTTTTAGCATCTCTCATTCCATATTGGATCTTAAAAATAATAAGCATGACATTTCAATAATGCTAACAGAATATGCTAAAACACGAAGAAGGAACTTACTCTGCAGGGGCCATTAGTTGGATAAAATGCAGAAAAACTGATCTTGTCCAGGTTGCAAAGTCCAATAATTGGTGGATGAGTTCAGATTACTTAAACTGGAGATGGGACATGTGGGACTGTGCACACCCTGCCCCCAAATGTCACCATACCCTGACTATATCAAAAATCTTTGCATGTCTGGGTAGGAGCTTATAAACATGTTTGGCTCAATGCCCTTAGAGAATCCCCCTGATTTTTTTCCAGCAAGATCCACCATTCTATATTTAATTTCATTTATTACATTTTTACACACACACACACACACTGTTTAATAATCAACAGTAATAAATCCCAGGACCTATTGAAAATATTGCTAATCTGAATCCTGCCCCTTATTTTGGGGAACTTTTTCTCTCCCTGCAAAAGAGGCATCATTTTTTCTGCCTCTTTTGCAGGGAGGCAGAGAATTTCAGACAATTTTCTTCTTGAGGAGAGGGACAGGGTTTTCACATACCTTTTTTTTAAGTGTAAGCGATTCTTGAGGGGTCATCTTTCTATTTTTTTTTTTCAAAAAAACATCTCCTGCACTTGCAGGAGCCCGGGACTCTTCTCCAGCTGGGGGTTCTTCCTGAATGCCTGTTGGAGAGGGTGGGGTCACATGGTTTCCTGGGAGTTCAGAAAAAAACTGCTGGGCTAGAGAAGAGTCCTGGACTCCTGCAAGTGCAGGGGGTGTTGTTGTTGTTTTAAATAAAAAATAGAAAGAAGGGCCCTCAAGAATTGTGTACACTTAAAAAGGTATGTGGAAACCCTGTCCCCTTCCTCAAGAAGATTCTCTGAAATGCTCACCTCTCCCAGCCAATTTTTCCAGAATTTTCATCCCCTCCCCCAAATGCAAAAAATGGAAGAATCAAAATTTTCAGCACAGCACTAATTGAAAACCCTATCATATGCTGTCACACACCTGAGGATAAGGTATTAACCTTAATGCTAAAAAGATGGCAGTGTTCTTGGCAAGTGGGCCTCACTGGGGAGATTGTTCCATAATTGAGGGGCCACAACTGAGAAGGCCATCTTCATTGTTGCAACCCTCCAAATATCTCTTGGAGGAGACATTCAGAGGAGGGCCTTGGTTTATTAACAAATCTAGCCTTGATAATGCTTTTTACCAGGTTCTCTAGAGGGAAAGGAGGATGGTTTTAGTGATACATTAGATTTTTTTATACAGCAGTTTTAAGGGGGGTCAGTAGAATGGAACAATGGAACTCTCATCATTTCCCCAGACCTGCTAGATCTAAGCCACCAGGGTGGAAGATGGGGTGGTGGTTTCACTGGGTTTTTCAGCCCCGTGGTATCCTTGTTTTTACCGTCTCCACCCTCCCCCACTGACAGTAATCACTGTGCGTGTGTTTGTGGGGTGGGGGTGAGCTTTCCTTGGCCTATCTGGGGAAATAGAACAGCTTTGTATCCAACTGCAGAACCAAAGCAGGCTCCTCCCCACCCCTGTAATGCCCAGTTTTGGGGACAAGTTAGATCCCACCTCCCTGGAAATGCTCCTTTTCAGTGGCCTCTACTGATGTGCCATCCTAACCCCTTACATCCATCAACATTTGGAGAGTTAGGATTGCACTTTTAGTCAGTGATTCAAGCAATTCCATAACCAAATTGTTTAAAAAATAAAATAGAAGACCACATGTATGAGAAATTCATTTCAGTTCATTTTTGATCAGGATTTATCCAGTTTGCACCTTCTGGACTGAACACAGACTTGGATGCAATCTGTGGTCACAGTCTGTACATATCCAAGCATGCAATGTGAGTCGTGGACCAAAAAAATGTGTTTGACAACAGGTGTACATTTGAAAAATGCACATGAAAAAAGCGTACGTTTGGAAAATGCACACAAATATGTTTTAATCAGTGGGAGGAGACTGTATACATTTCAACAATGTACACAATTAATATGTACATTTGGAAAGATACATGTGAAAGTATGCATGGATTTTCCAGTGAAAAGAAGAAAAAACCAAAGCTCGTAATCTGATATGGACTTACTTCAGACTGATGATGATGATGATGATTACTATTATTATTAAATTTATTAATCGCCCATCTGGCTGGTCACCCAGCCACTCTGGGCGATGTACAACATACAATAAAACAGTTTAAAACAATAAAATTCTACAATAAAAACATTTTCTAAAATACCCTAACCCACCCCAAATCCCTGCCTGAACAACCACGTTTTTAATGCACGACGGAAGCTCATTAAAGAGGGGGCATGACGGAGTTCCCTAGGGAGGGAGTTCCACAGAGTGGGGGCCACCACAGAAAAGGCCCTCTCTCTCGCCCCACCAGTCTAGCTGTCCTGGCTAATGGGACAGAGAGAAGGCCATCCGAGGCTGATCTTGTTAAGCGGCCTGTCTGGTGCTGCTGGAGGCGCTCCTTAAGATAGGCTGGGCTGGAACCATATAGGGTTTTAAAGGTCAAAACCAACACCTTGAATTTGGCCCGGAAAACAACTGGTAACCAGTGCAACTCCTTCAGCACTGGAGTGATGTGATCTCACCGGCGGCTGCCTTTAATCAGGCAAGCCGCTGCGTTCTGTACCAGCTGCAGTTTCTGAACCGCCTTCAACGATAACCCCACGTAGAGCGCATTACAGTAGTCTAAACGAGAGGAGACCAGGGCATGTACTACCGATGGGAGCAGATGGTCGGGAAGGAAGGGGCGCAGCCGCCGTATCAGATGGAGTTGATACAGCGCTGTCCGGCTCACAGCTGACACCTGAGCCTCCATGGACAGCTGGGAGTCCAAAATGACCCCCAGGCTGCGGACCTGGTCTTTCAAGGGTAGCCGTACCTAGGGATGTATGAAAGGGACTTACCTTGTCCCGCAGCTTCCTTCGCGGTGGGGGGGAGGCGCTTCGCTTCTCCCCCCGAAGTTCAGGCGAGGGGGGGGAGGCAACCCGCCTCGCCCGGCCGAAATTCAGGCTGGGGAGAAGCGGCCCGTCTCCCCGGCCGCGAAAGAAAAAGTGAAAAAAAAACAACCCCAAACCCCGTGATAGGCTACGTAACGATTAACGTAGCCTATCACGGCTAGATTTCCAAAGTCAGCCGTGATAGGCTACGTTAATCGTCACGTAGCCTATCACGGGTGACTTAGGGGGGAAAAAAAAAGCGCATACGCAAATGGCGGCGCCCATAGGCTACATTAATCATGGGTGTGTGTTTTTGTTTTGTTTTTTACTTTTTTATTTTGTAATGGCGATGGCGGCAGCCGGTCGGGAGACTGGCCGCCGCCCCTGCCCCCGACGAAACGCCACCGAATCGCCGCCGGGACCCGCCGCCAAGAGGGACATTGGGCCATGGTAAGTCCCATCCCGGGGGGGCAGGGGGCCGGCGGAGAATTTCCCCAACACTTTCGGGGGGGGCGAATGCCTCGGCGCTCGGCCTCCCGAAGATTCGTGGAGAAATTCTCCGCCATCCCTATCCGTACCCCATTCAACACCAGGTCAACATCCCCCAACCTCCTCTTGTCTCCCACCAAAAGTACCTCGGTCTTGTCAGGGTTCAGCTTCAGCTTATTCCTCCCCATCCAGCCACTCACCATCTCCAGACATTTGGACAGGGATTCTACAGCCAACCTTGGTGAAGATTTGAATGAGAGGTAGAGCTGCATGTCATGCGCATATTGATGACACTGCACCCCAAACCTCCTGATGATAGCCCCCAGTGGCTTCACATAGATGTTAAATAGCATCAGGGAGAGGATGGAACCCTGTGATACCCCACAAGTAAGTGGCCACGGGTCCAAAACCTCCTCTCCCAGAGCTACCCTCTGGTACCTGCCGGAGAGGAAGGACCGGAACCACCGCAATACGGTGTCTCCACTGCCCAACCCCTCCAGGCGGTCCAGGAGGATACCGTAGTCAACGGTATCAAAAGCCGCTGAGAGGTCGAGAAGAACAAGGAAGGAGCATTCACCCCTATCCAGAGCCCTCCTCATATCATCCACCAAGGCGACCAAGGCCGTTTCTGTCCCATGCCCAAGCCTGAAGCCCGACTGAAATGGGTCTAGATAATCAGTTTCTTCCAAGTGTGCCTTCAACTGCACCGCCACCACCCGCTCAATCACCTTACCCAAAAACGGCAGATTTGAGACTGGGCGAAAGTTGTTCAAAACTTGAGGATCCAAGGAAGGCTTCTTTAAGAGCAGTCTTATCACTGCCTCCTTGAGGGCTGATGGCATCACTCCCTCCTCAAGGGAGGCGTTCACCACTGCCCTGATCCCCTCACCCAGTCTCTCTCTGCAGCCCATAATGAGCCAAGATGGGCAAGGACTGAGCTTTGAGACGGAATTTGGAGAATTTTGGTGAGCTTGAGTTTTGCTGATTCACTCTAGGGATGTTAGAGAAATCTGCCACGGATTCAAATGAGGCCAGATTCTTTGGAATCCAGCCTCCGGAATCCTTAGTGGATCGGCCCCACTTACCTCCTCTCCAGGAGGATTCCGTGTGGAACAGCTCCGGCTGCTTGCTCCTGGACCCGTCCCATTTGCCTCTGCACCGATCGCCATTTTTTAAAAAATGGTGATCGGCAGGATGTGCCCATAGACTTATACGCAAACTAGAGCTGTGAATCTTGCGTATAAGTCTATGTGTCCATTCACGGCTCTAGTTTGTGTATAAGGCTATGGGCACACCCCACCGATCGCCTTTTTTAAAAAAAACTGGTGGTTGGCGCGGACGAGAACGGGACGGGTACAGCAGGTAAGCGGCCCTCAAGCCGGGCGGCTCCATGGAATCCTCGTGGAGCGGAGCTGCTCCAGAGGATTCCGGGCAGGGGGGAGGAAAGGATCGCCTCCCCCCCCCCCCAGCAGATTCCCCACCAGAATAGATGGTGGGGAATCCGTACATCCCTAATTCACTCATCTTTAACCACACCTCATAAGTAAATGCCACCTAGCTCTCAGGGCTGTTTACTTTTAAGTTGATCTGTTAGCACTAAATAGTGATGCTGGTAAAATTCTCCTGAGGGCTTGAGCTCACTTCAAAGGAGAAGAGAACTTTACATGCTTCTGAATTCTTCTCCAGCTCAGATTGACAAGAGAAATATTTCCTAGATGATCATGCAACATGCTTACCTCCCTAAGTGGATCGTTGAGCTCATTGAGAATGCTCTCCTCATCGAAGATCTTGCCTTGGTAACGGTGCTCATAATAATCATGGATCTTCTGACGCATGTCGGCAGGTAGTTTGTGAAATGACATGTACTGTTCCACTTGTTTGTACTAGATGGGAAAAAATGTAAAAAATATCAATGCAAAAGTATCTGAAAAATATAAGCTGATGAGCCATCTAAACTGAATTGCTAACTAACAGGAGAAGAGGAGGCTAATTGATAGTTATTAGCAAAGATAGTAAAATGATAATATTTAACTCTATATTTGAGACTGCTCAAGGTTGTAGGCTAATAACCTGAAAAGGACTTTTGCTAACACACTGTGGTATTGAATATTTTTTTGCTATTTTGTGGTTTTCTACCTTTCTATTTTGCAGCATTTTGGTTGGTCCTAAGGAAGGTATTGCCCTACTGTGGATTTTGGAATTTTTCTTATGGACCAACATGGCTGCCTTTGTTCTTATGTAGCTTTTGGGAAACATCCTTGACTGCCAATGGAACCCTGTGTATTTGCTAGAGAACATCAGCACATTACAGAGGATTGGCAGGGCATGTTCTACACTGGGCACAGTTTGTATGGGGATCTGGCCAGGTTTCAGGGGCTCAGCTGAACTGAAATAATGACCTAGAATGCAGCTGCAGGAGATCAGGTAAGCTGTCTTTTAGGGAAACATTTCTTCTATTGCTGATCATGGATGAGGTGGTATTTGAACTGTGGATACCCTGGCTCATAGGAACACAGGAAGCTGTCTTATACCAAGTCAGTCCCTCGATCCATCTCACTCAGTATGTCTTCCCTGATGGTCAAGCAGCGCTCTAAAGTTTCAGATGGGAGTCTTTCCCAGCCCTACCTGGAGATGCCAGGAACTGAACCTGGGACATTTTGCTCTACGACAGAGCTATGGATTTTCCCACTGCTATTCACACTGTTAGAGACACTACACAATGCCAGTTCTGCACAAAAGGTAGCATGAACAGAGGCCCTTAGCTAGCCTTATCCAACTTGTTCCAGATGTTTTGGACTATAACTCTCATCAGCCTAAGCCATCATGGTCAACGGCCAGGAATGCTGGGTGTTGTACCCTCAAATACCTGGAAGGCACCAGGTTAGGGAAAGCTGCCCTACGCCATAGACTTATGGTGAACAAGTCACACTCTTGCAGCCAACTCCCAGCCATGAAAGAGGAATAGCATGACAGTGTGAATGCTGCTGTGAAACCACTCCTACACTGCAATACAGTTTTATGTCAGCAAGAAGGAGGAGTAGCAAAAGTGCCTACATTGTACCAGATGCATCCACTGTTTGGCGCCCCAAGATCAAAGACAGCGACAACAATAAATTACAGGTATATGATGTAGAAAATCCCTAACCACCCTCAAGAAATTGCACTGGACACAGAATGGCCAGATGATTCAGTGGAACCACCACTCCTACGAAAGGTTTCCAC
This sequence comes from Heloderma suspectum, assembly GCF_057233095.1. Taxonomy (NCBI): domain Eukaryota; kingdom Metazoa; phylum Chordata; class Lepidosauria; order Squamata; family Helodermatidae; genus Heloderma; species Heloderma suspectum. The sequence continues at coordinate 32,872,168 of NC_139459.1, forward strand.
ACAGAAACATGCACAAAACTGGCAAGAGTCAGGCTTCTTGCTGCTCTAAGCATAAATGAGGTAATATAAACATTTCCTGATATCTGGTTTATAAGGACAACAAGTGCTGTCCCAGTGGACATTGTCGCATTCTCATTAAGGCATAAAATACAGCGAGTTAGATCCAGAAAAACATGCATGGAAATGTGCAGACAGAACATGCCTTTCTTTCTCACTTCCACCTTCTCCTCCTCCTCTCAGCAGTGCGTCACCCCCAAAGCATCTTCCAAAGAATGGGCGACCCTTCTGAATATAGTTCAGGGGGCTGAAGGGGAATGGGGGATCCCCCAAAATCAGGCTGAGGTACCACCAGTTCCTTTCCATGCATGTTTCTCTGGGTCCAACACAATAGCTAAATACATCTACAACAAAGATGTAACCATCTCTACCATTCAAGCAGATATAACTTGTGTAGTTTCTCTAAAAAAAGTTTTTTTTTATTAAAGTATATATTTAAAATATTACAATAGAGAAATAGTACAACAAGCACCACAGACAGAAAAAATAATATCACGGACAAATATTTTTGTTAGACATTTTTGTTATAGCTAACTAAATTCTTTGGGCAAACAGTGTCTGGTTTGATCCTAGCCAATAAAAGTTTGTGAAAAGTCAATTTGTTTATTAACATGGTATGACAAACTCCCTCACAGCCATTAGTCTACAGTTCCTAAACCCCTCCTCAAATTTAACGGCCAAAAATATGAGCTACTGTCAATGATCTGCACACAATTCCCTTTTTTAAACAAACAAACAAACAAACAAACAAACTTGGTTTTAGTCCAAAAGAATCACCATTGGGCTTAATGGTGTATCTTATCCCTTAATGACTTTATGTTTCTTACAACATCCTCCCAGTGCAAAACTGTCATATTAGAGTTATATCACAAATACATGAAGTGTTCCTTCACTTTATTAAATCTTCAACCATTACCTGAGACATTTTCATACATGTTCCTAATTTTAAATGGAGTTTACATGTTTGATACACCAATCTATTAAACAAATACATATTCCAACCTAATGTCCAGGTTGTACCTTGGTCCTTCTTTGTAAATATATGTCAGTGTTAACTTAAAATCAACAATTTCCAGTCGTCTTGTGCCTTTAGCTTCAATTTCAATGGCCTGGTTCACACATAAGTCACAGTGTGATTTGTTGATAGACCTCATGGCTTACTGTTTGGTTGTGAACATGGGTTGTTTAAACCATGGCTTGTCATGATGTCTGAACCCAGAACTGTGGCTTATCCCTGACTTGTCTGTGCTGTTTTCAGGCCTGAAAGAGAGTCATCTAGCAAGAGCAGCCTTGTTTTCCCTATTTCTGGTTTGTTACTCTCCCACCCATTTTGCTCTAAAGGCAAAATAGGCAGGAGAGTAACAAGGCAGAAATACGGACAACAAGCCATGGTTTGTTTCGCTGCCTGTAAGACAAGTCATCACTGCCTGTAAGACAAGGCGAAGGCAACAAACCATGGTTGACATAAACCATGGCTTAGTGTCATGTGTGAATGCAGCCAGTAAAAACTATATATAAGTTTTGATAAAAGTCCTTTGTAGTTAACTGGAGATGTTACAAACTTTTCACATTTTGTTAGATTTCTTGCTATGGTGGAATTTCTTGTAACTGAAAATTGTCAGGGAGTAGTTCTGTATTTTATATTTCACTTCACTGTAGGTAAGACATCTGTCTTCAGTGAAGAAATCCAGAAGAAACCCTTGACAAATTATGCTTTATCCAAATGTCAAAATCCTCTTGCCACTTGAATACCTTTAAATAAAGGGCTGCCAGTAATTTTGCTGGACAGTTTCCGGGCCTGCTTCAAAGCGTTGGTGGAGCGCCTTCTCTCAATGTTTCTGCCAGATTGCCAAGATCATATTTGGAAGCTCTTCCATACTTGCCACCTCCTACAAAGGTGTGATGGTGGCTACCAGGAAAAGAGCCTTCTCTGTAGTGGTACCTCATCTGTGAAATACTCTTCTCAGGGATATCCACCTGACATCTTCTCTGTATACATTGAGGATACAATCCTATGCATGTATAGACAGAAAAAGTCCTACAACTCCCAGCATTCCCTAGCGAGTCATGGCAGGTTCATACATAGGACTGAGCCCTAAGGTGCCAGCTTAAGACCTTCTTCTTCCAGCAGGCATTTAAGCTCTGATAATTTACTTCACTGGTGACTCTTTCATATATTTAGTATTTTAATATTTGATATTTTCATTGTATTTATTGTTTTGGTTGTTATTATTGTTGTTTTGCATTTTTTTTAAATGAGCGTAAACCACTCCAGAGGCAGCTGGATGGTATATAAATTTAATCAATCAATCAATCAGTTTCTCTAATTTTTTGTCCTTGACCTGAATTATAGCTACATACATATTTTAAATTTAATCTTGTCTTTGCCAACACATCCACTGCAAGGGGAGGAAAGCCCTCACTGGCGCCAATGGGAACTTTCCTCCTATCTCAAACAGCAAATGTGTGTGTGTGGGGGGGGAGAGTGAGGGGTGGTCTGATTCCAATTGGTGTTGACATCCCACCCTCCTCACACTATAGCCCCAATCTAGCTTAGGCCCTCTGGAGCCAGCTATTTATTTTTTTTAAAATCAGCCACACAAGGGCAAACTATGCAACAGAAATCATATCTAGTTTGACCTGAATAGACCCATCCTCCTTAGGTTTGGCTAATCCCCTTTGAAAGCCACCTAAGCCAGCTGGTAGATATCTCTGCATCCTGTGGCAATGAATTCTAAAAATTAAATATGTGTTGTGTGAAGTGCCTTTTTTTGGCTTGTCCTGAAACTACTGCCAAGTTATAATATTACTTCACCGAATGATTCCACCTTTTAGTATTATGGGAAAGGCTAAAAATGTTCTCTCTATCCACTTTCTCCACACCATGACCATGCATACTTTTTACAGCCTGTGTTATGTCCCCTTAATATAACTTTGTTACATTGGGAAAAGCCTAATTTCCATAGAAGGCAGCTCATTGCTTCATTAGAACATCTGGCTCTTATAAAGTGTCAATTCCAAATACATGTATTTAGACATGACTGGATTTCTCTAAATATTTTTATTTACCCTGAAGGATTATGAGAGAGAGAGATTTATTCATTTACTTAAAGGATTTTATTAATATTTTTAGGGCACAATCCTACAGGGATAGGCAGCCGCCTCCAAACTCGGAGGCGACCATCTATCCAATGCAGGGCAGGAGAACCACGGAGGGGATCGTTCCCTCTGCACTTCTCCTGCCCTACATTTGTGGCTAGACAGCTGATTTTGGCTGTCTAGCCGTGGGAAGGCGGAGTGGAGGAGGAGGCTGCCGGACGACACATAGAATGTGTCGTGCCAGCATTTCCGCCTTCCCCATCCTGGAATGCCCCCCGGAATGCCCTGTTTTGGCCGCTCCATGCTCCTCTTCTGGGCGTGGAGTGTGGGGCCATTCCACGCTGCCTGCAAGGCAGTGCAGAAGGGGGGGAAGGTCGGTTCCCTGGGAATGGACATATCCTATGATCGTCTAGCCACTGACTAGTGGCCATAGGATTGCTCCCTTATTGTGGCAAAATCTGCCTTTCCAAGTGAGTTTCCGTATGAGTTTATGCATGATTTTATAATTTCCATTACATCTTGGTAATAAATGAGTCTAAATTATCGTTTACTAAACTGAATACATCTTCAGAAAATAGTATCCCATACGCTTACTTGTCCTTTTACAACCAGTTATGGTACAATTTTATGATTTTATTGTATTGGCCAATTCTATCCTCACTACTTCAGCTTTTCCTCGCACCCAGATATATTCCCAATAATTCCAAAACCTTTATCAGGCACCTTATTGAAATAACTGAGATCCTTAAACAGAATGAAATGTTGTCTGCTTATAGTAAAATGCTGATCATGCTATTCTATCCACTGACTCCTTTCTACATTTAAGTCAGAGCAAGCCACAATTGCAAGAAACTCAATACACAAAAGTTACACAAAAGGAGTTACTTCTGACATGGAGTGTAGCAACATCTCCCAGTAGTAGCTGGAATTAAAGGTAGTTGCCACAATATTTGTCCTGAGGAATGTGAATGGGAATATCTGGCTGTTGCATTCCCTTTTCAACTCCCTGCACCCCCACTCATGCCGACATAGAAAACAATCTGATGGCATTTGAAGGAACAACCCCCATTCCAGTCCATGTTATAGAAAATGCCATAGATTTTAGTGTTTCATGATTACATTTCTAGCAGATCATGTAGTCACTAACATAATTGATAATAATGCCATGCAGGGATGTCTGAAATATGAAAGAACTAAAACACACACTCCTCTCATTTTCTACTGCTTAGAAAATACACACCGTAAATAGCAAACACAGGGCAGCCATTTGCTGACTCATCCATAATAAGATTTATTTTCAAAAGGGATTAAACCAAAAGGTCATTATGAAGGTCACTGTTTAGTTCTCAACACCAGATGTTAGAAAAGTGGAATATCTGCTGTCAGGACATTGTGACTGATATTGCACTAATTACTGGAGATGGATAGCTGGCTGGTCTTGGCACGTAGGAACCATGTTTTGCAGTAAGGTTTCCACCCCACTTCTGTCCCTCAGCTAATCAGAAAGATGAACCCAGCCCTTCTAAAAGAAGCATTAGACATAATACAAAGGTTATGTAAGGGATAGTCAAATAACTGAACATGTTAAACTCCTAGTACTTATGTTACGCTCCTTTTACTGGATATTTTGGGGCTGCTGGTTTTATTGGTAAATTCTGTTTTTATTGATTTTTATTGGTAATCCCTATTTTTATGGATTTTTATTGAATTTGTACACATTGATTTTTATTGTTATCTACTTTGTATGGTTTTTATCTTGTACAGCACCTTGAGTGGGTTCCGCACTTAAAGGTGCTGAAATTTTTTAAAATACCTTTTTTTGCTGAAGTATTATAAACATTTCCTAATACTCTGATTTCCAGTGTAAATCTGCAGGGTGCTATTCATTTGGCTCAAACTGGTCCCAGTCTATAGGGATGTATGAAAATCACTTACCTTTCGGGGATTATGCTAATGGTTGGGGGGAGGCGTTCCATCCCTCCCCCTGGAATCCTGACTGGGGGGGGGGAGGCACTCCGTACCTCCCCCCCCCGGAATCCTGGCCGGCCGGCTCCACTCCGCAGGGATTCTGCGGAGCTGCCGGCCGGCTCCGCTAGCGGCCGGACATCCAGCCGCTGGCTAGCAGGGACACAAATGGCGGCGGCCATAGGCCATAGCTGACTTCCCTGCAGTCAGCCGTGATAGGCTACGTAAATGGTTACATAGCCTATCATGGCTGATTTAAAAGAAAAAAAAAACATGCACGTATGCAAATGGCGGCGCCCATGGGCACCGCCATTTGCGTACGCGTGTTTGTTTGTTTTTTAAAAATCAGCCGTGATAGGCTACGTAAACATTTACGTAGCCTATCATGGTGTTTTTTAAAAATCTAGCCGTGATAGGCTACGTAAATCTTTACGTAGCCTATCACGTTTTTTTTTTTTTAACTGGAAATGGCGGCGGCCGGTCGGAAGACCGGCCGCCGCCGCCGCCGAACTGCCACCGAACCACCGCCGGAGCCGCCACCGCCAGGAAGATCCGCCCACGGTAAGTCCCGTCCTGGGCGGGGTGGGGGGGGCGGCAGACCATTCCACCACTGATTTCAGGGGGCCGAATGCGCTGGCATTCGGCCTCCCCGAGATCCGTGGCGGAATTCTCTCACATCCCTACCAGTCTATACAAATGGAGATGGTTTAGTAATGTTTCTCTTTAACATACTCAGTAATGGCCATGGGGAAAGGATTTGCCTCTGTCATGAGCCAGCTGCTGGATCCCCCTGATAATGTTCTGCTGCTGGGCGAGCCTAGCCCAGAGACTTCACAATTCTCAAATCCATCAAAAACTGAGTCAGGGGGAGGGGCAGTTTCCTGCAATCTGTCTGATCAGGTTGCCAGTAGGGATGGGGCAGAAATGTGTTCATTTCACAGTTAAATGCACATTTTCCTAATTCTGCACATTTTAACCTCTATGTGAACTGAAACTGAGTCATCCTTTGAAATTCACACGTCTCCGAAGTTCGCCATGGAGCTCTCCAATTATAAAATGCACACAAAAATGTATGTATCTGCGGAAATAGTATTCAAAAATGCATACTATAAAAATTGCTTGCAAAAATATATATTAGGCAAAAATAAATACTAAAACGCATATATTATGTGCACAAACATGCTTATAAAATTTTGTGTAAACTTTTAAGGAGTGCCACCCCTTAAAATCTTCCCACAATTTCACCTTAGGGACTGGGCTACACCATCAGGTTTAAGAGCTCATTTGAACACTTGCCTTCACAGGAACAGTATTACTGCCATCTATAGAGCCCCAATATGGAATAATCCCAGCTTTCACTATTTGTTCCTTCTTGCTTTGCCTGCTTTTGTAAAAAGAAGCACTAGTGTCCATGTGGACGTATATTTTGTATTTGGATATCTTTAGCCAAGTACAAAATATGAAGTGAGAAGCTGCCCTCAAGTTCATCTCTTGATATTATTTGTTTAAATTAGACACTTATTGATAATGCAGCATATTCAAACAATTTAAGCACACGGCATATTGAAGAATAACCCATTAGTCTACATAAGGACCACACACGAACATACAGAATAGCACTATGAAATGCCTGTAACATCCATCATCCATTGGTGAAGTAATATTTGGTCCAGTCATTCAGTGTTGACCACAATATTTGTATTTCTGACATTGATCAGTTAAACACCCCCCCCCCTCGCTGCTTGCTTTCACAACCTTTACAAGGCAACTGAGTGCATTGTATGCTTTTTCAACTGCATTGGTAGCATTCTAGTACATGACTCTCTAGTTAATTGCCTTTGCATAAGCCTTTGTCTTTGTGCTCTTATCCACATTCCTGCCTCTTGACAGATTACAGCACTAAGAGATCTGAATTAATACACTTTCTCCAGCTGAATCCAGTCCTTGGTTTGAACCATTTCCACCCCATCTTTTGCACGAAGCGGATATCCACCAGTTTCCTGAACATTGTTCTATAATCTTTTGTCACCTGTTCAAATCCTTCTCCACTGCTTATTTATTTTACTGCACTATGATTTGCATCTGAACAGTCCTCACCCCAAATTTGTATGTAAATGAAAAAAGGTATGTATTTATGTATCTCAGTATTTATCTGTTGCCTTTCAGAGCTAACCATCCCAAGGTTGCTCAAAACATATTAAAAATACGGAATTTATTATAATTGTAACCTACAAAACCCATAATCTAAAAGTTTTCTACCAGAAGGAGTTAAAACAATTGTTGTTGTTGTTGTTGTTGTTGAGTCGTTCAGTCGTGTCCGACTCTTCGTGACCCCATGGACCATAGCACGCCAGGCCTTCCTGTCCTGCACTCTCTCCCGGAGTGTGCTCAAGTTCATATTCATTGCATCGGTGATGCTATCTACCCATCTCATCCTCTGTCGTCCCCTTCTCCTTTTGCCTTCAGTCTTTCCCAGCGTCAGGGTCTTTTCCAGAGAGTTTTCTCTTCGCATTAGGTGGCCAAAATATTTGAGCTTCAGCTTCAGTATCTGTCCTTCCAATGAGCAGTCAGGGTTGATTTCCTTTAGGATTGACTGATTGGACCTCCTTGCAGTCCAGGGGACTCGTAAGAGTCTTCTCCAGCACCACAGTTCGAAAGCATCAATTCTTCAGCGCTCAGCCTTCCTTATAGTCCAGCTCTCACAGCCATACATTACTACTGGGAAAACCATAGCTTTGATTAGACGGACCTTTGTCGGCAAGGTGATGTCTCTGCTTCTTACTATGCTGTCTAGGTTTGCCATAGCTTTCCTCCCAAGGAGCAAGCGTCTTTTAATTTCATGGCTACAGTCACTGTCTGTGGTGATCTTGGAGCCCAAGAACGTAAAATCTGTCACTGCTTCCATTTCTTCCCCTTCCATATGCCAGGAAGTGATGGGGCCAGATGCCATGATCTTCGTTTTTTTAATGTTGAGTTTCAGACCAGCTTTTGCACTCTCCTCTTTCACCCTCAACAAGAGGCTCTTTAGATCCTCTTCACTTTCTGCCATTAGGGTGGTATCGTCTACATAACGGAGGTTGTTGATAATTCTCCCGGCAATCTTAATTTCAACCTGTGATTCATCCAACCCGGCGTTTCTCATGATGTACTCTGCATATAAGTTAAATAAGCAGGGTGACAATATGCAGCCTTGTCGTACTCCTTTCCCAATTTTGAACCAATCGGTTGTTCCATGTCTGGTTCTTACTGTTGCTTCTTGACCCTCATACAGGTTTCTCAGGAGACAGGTAAGGTGGTCTGGTACTCCCATCACTTTAAGAATTTGCCACAGTTTGTTGTGATCCACACAATCAAAGGCTTTAGCGTAGTCAATGAAGCAGAAATAGACATTTTTCTGGAATTCTCTTGCTTTCTCCATGATCCAGTGAATGTCGGCGATTTGATCTCTAGTTCCTCTGCCTCTTCAAAACCCAGCTTGTACTTCTGGTAGTTCTCAGCTCGCATACTGCTGAAGCCTAGCTTGTAGGATTTTGAGCATCACCTTGCTGGCATGTGAAATGAGCGCAACTGTGCGGTAGTTTGAACTCTCTTTGGCGTTGCCCTTCTTTGGAATTGGAATGTAAACTGACCTTTTCCAGTCTTGTGGCCACTGTTGAGTGTTCCAGATTTGTTGGCATATTGAATGCAGCACTTTCACAGCATCATCTTTTAGGATTTTAAATAGCTCAGCTGGAATACTGTCATCTCCACTAGCTTTGTTGTTACTAATGCTTCCTAAGGCCCACTTGACTTCAATCTCGAGGATGTCCGGCTCAAGTTCAGTGAGCACACTATCATGGCTATCAGGGACATTCAGATCTTTCCTGTATAGTTCTTCTGTGTATTCTTGCCACCTCTTCTTAATCTCATCTGCTTCTGTTAGGTCCCTGCCTTCTTTCTCCTTTATCATGCCTGTCTTTGCACAAAACGTTCCCTTGAGATCTCCAATTTTCTTGAAGAGATCTCTAGTCTTTCCCATTCTGTTGTTTTCCTTGATTTCGTTGCATTGTTCATTTAAGAAGGCCTTCTTGTCTCTCCTTGCTATTCTCTGGAACTCTGCATTCAGTTGGATATATCTTCCCCTTTCTCCCTTGCTTTTCGCTTCCCTTCTTTCTTCAGCTACTTGTAAAGCCTCATCAGACAGCCACTTTGCTTTCTTGCATTTCTTTTTCTTTGGGATGGATTGAGTTGCTGCCTCCTGAACAATGTTACGGACCTCCGTCCATAGTTCCTCAGGCACTCTGTCTATCAGGTCTAATCCCTTAAATCTATTCCTCACCTCCACTGTATATTCATAAGGGATATGATTTAGGTCATACCTGAATGGTTTAGTGGTTTTCCCTACGTTCTTCAATTTAAGCCGAAATTTTGCAACAAGAAGCTCATGATCTGAGCCACAGTCAGCTCCAGGTCTTGTTATTACTGACTGTATAGAGCTTCTCCATCTTTGGCTGCAAAGGACATAATCAATCTGATTTCGATATTGACCATCTGGTGATGTCCATGTGTAGAGTCGTCTCTTGTGCTGTTGGAAAAGACTGTTTGCTACGATCAGCATGTTCTCTTGGCAAAACTCTATTAGCTTTTGTCCTGCTTCATTTTGTACACCAAGGCCATGCCTGCCTGTTATCCCAGTGATTTCTTGACTTCCTACTTTAGCATTCCAATCCCCTATGATGAAGAGGACATCTTTTTTTGGTGTTAGTTCTAGAAGGTGTTGTAGGTCTTCATAAAACAATTACCAACATATAAAACCAGGCAGTGAAAATTGACTCAAAAGCCCATTTTAAATAGAAAATAGAAATAGAAAAGTCTCTAAGACCCATTTTAAAAATGACAGAAAGATAGATTTCTATAAACAAAGGGCAACCACCAAAAAGGCTCTGTCACTAGTGCCCACCAATCTAATACATCTCAATGGTGGGCCCATGAGTAGGACGTCAGGAACCAATCTAAAGGCCTGGTTCATGAGCAGGTGTCTCTTCAAATAACTTGGTCTCAAATTATTGAGAACTTTAAAGGTAATCACCAGCACTTTAAATCAGGCCTAGAAATGAACCAGTATAGTATAGGTGTATATGCTCCCATATACACCAGTATAGTATAGGTGTATATGCTCCCAACAGCTTGGAGCCCAGAAGCATCCAGGTAGGGTGGTCACTTGCACATACCCAAAGAAGAGGGCATTCATTGTCACAAAAGAGGACAAACGAGGACATTGTTTTGCACAAAAATTTCATGTGCTAATTTATATGTATAGATGCTAAATTATACATAATTAGTGTAAGGATTTTTAAGTGCATCTACTTGCAGCAGTCAGGTCTCAAAAGACATTTGGAAGTATCAAATCGAATTTGCTAAATTTATCCATGCCACCCTGATTGTTTTACAGAAGGCCAACTGGAAAAATCCTTTCAAACAACAAAAAATAAAAATTGTCATCTCATGCTATTTTAGCTTAAATTATGCAGCTTATTTTTGTTCAAGGTCATTCTGTAATTTACCAAGGGGAAAAATCCTATACTTAAATTTGGACACACCACTCTGGTCTCTTTACTTATAAGATACAGTCTTGTACACAATACAGTACTAGGCAAATCAAAATCTCTGCCACTCCACTAAACATTAGCCTTAATCCTGGTACTATTTCAATTTCTCCGCAACCTCAATTCTTTCCCTAAAATATATCTTTCTAACCATCAGTTGCCAAGTGAACTTTGAAACTCCAAAGTGATAAAATATCTGAAGACAGCAGATCACAGCCTAAGTCACATGTATTATTTCTTTTAATGTGTGCAGAAACACAGAGACAGTGATATCGGCCATTATCGCTGATTCATCTGATAGGCTTTAGGTTTTACTTGGTTAATTCTTCCAACACCACTCTTTTCCCATTTATGCATTCTAGCCTCACCCTCAGCTCCATTCTCCCTCAAGTCCATTAGTGATAGCAGGTGTACATGACATAAAAGTGTCCAGTGCTGAAGTGATAACATAATTCTATCTCAGGTACTTGACTGTGGGTTTTCCTGTTTACATACTTGGAGTTGTGCCTATCTTTTACTATGCACCAGGAAGAAAACTTTCCTCAGATAAGTTCGACCACCTAGTTTTTTTCTCACTCTGCAGTAAGGCACAGAGCAATCCTACTTGGGAGGAATTTTGTGTGACTCAGATTAATTCCACCTTGTCTCTTACTGTGGTGTACCTACATTTAATTACAATATGGGTGCAATCTTATGCCAGATTAGACATTCCCCAGGCAGCCATGCTGGCTGGGGAATGCTGGGAATTCTAGGACTTTTTTCTGTCTAAACAGGCATAGGATTGCACCCTAAATCTAACATTTTTATAGCACTCGAGATTGTTCAGAAGTGCTTCTCATTTAATTAATTAATTAAATTGTTATACTGCCCATTTACTAAAGGTCTCTGGGTGGTTTACAAGACAAACCTTAAAACTATAAAATACTATAGCATAATATAACATAATATAAAACTGTAAGTTTAAAACAGAATAAAAACAAAAGTAGTAATCAAGATAAAAGCCAGCAGCAGTGCAAAAGACCAAAATCACACTAAGGGTGCAATCCTATGGCTGCTAGTCAGTGGCTGGATGGCCATAGAATAGGTCGGTTCCCGGAACCAACCTTGGAGCCTGTGCTCTGAGGTCGGTTCCTGGAAAACCAACCTCCCACCCCTCCCGCGCCTCCTCAAAGTCAGCATGGATCAGCCCCACACTCCATGCCGTAAGAGCAGCATGGAGTGACGAAAAGGGGATGTTCCCAGGAGGCGGGCCAGGGCGGGGAGGTCTGAAGTGCCAATATGACACATCATATGTGTTGTTCAGGCGCCACTTCCCGCGCTCTGAGGTTCTGAGGATAGACATCCGAAATCGGCTGTCTAGCCATGAAAACAGGGCGGGGGGAGCGAGGGGGAGATCCACTCCTCACCACTCCTCCCACCCTGCACTGGATAGGCAATCGGCCCCTGTCGATCCAGAAGGGATTGCTCCCTAACACAAATTTGAAAACTGAAGGGCTAAAAGGCCTGGGAAAATAAAAAAGTTCTTCACATGTCACTGAAAAGACCACAATTTAGGCGCCAGGCAAGCCTCTTTGGGGAGTTCATTCCACAATTGGGGTGTCATCCCTGAAAAGGCCCTCTCCTTAGTAGCCACCCACCTCACCCCATTTGGCAGGGGCACCCAGAGAAAGGTCTCTGAGAATGATCTTTTGAGCAGGTATATTTTGAGGAGACAATCCTTCAGTTAACCTGTCCTCAATCCATTTAGGGCCTTGTAAGTTAATATGGAAGAATTAATAAGAGTTAATAAGAGTGGCCGCGGTGGCTTAGTGGTTAAGACGCTGAACTGCAGACCAGAAGGTTGGCAGGACAGCAGTTCGAGACCCGAGTGCTGTGTGACGGAGTGAGCTCCCGTCTTCAGTCCCAGCTTCTGCCAACCTAGCAGTTTGAAAGCAAGAAATTGCAAGTAGATAAATAGGTACCGATGCGGCGGGAAAGGTAACAGCGTTCTGTGCACCTGGGTGTTCAGTCATGCCGGCCACATGACCACGGAAGCGTCTTCGGACAGCGCTGGCTCTTCGGCTTAGAAACGGAGATGAGCACCACACCCTAGAGTCGGACACGACTGGTTGGGGACACCTTTACCTTTACCTTTAAGTTAATATGAGCACTTTGAATTTGGCCACATATGTGATCTCCCCACTGAGATCAGGTGGGCTTCCACCAAAAATGAAGACACATTCATTTACACAGGCATTTCCCTGGCCACTAGCACTTTCAACAAACTCCTGGTTCTTTATATTATTTAATTATTACATTTATATCCTACCTTTTTTCACTTGCAAGACAAGGTGGCTTACATAGTCTTCCTGAATGAGATTTTATTGCTTTTATCATTGTTTTATTGTTTTAATTATTGGCTTTATTGTATTTTATCATCATTTTATGTAGTAAACCACTGTGGGATTTTTTTAAAAAATGAAAAGTGGTATAGAAATTATCTGAAATAAAATAAATACAAATAAATGAAATATACACAGCCTCATTAGTCTTTACAAGTAACTTGGCTGATCAGCATTATTATCCCCGTATGACAGATGGAAAGCTGAGGCTAAGGAAGAATGGTTTGCCAAAGGTCACCAAGAGAGGTCATGCCTAAGATAACATTTGACCCAGGGAATTCTTGGTCCATAACTTGGTCTCCTAGACACTAAGCTACCCTTTATCGCATTTAGTATTTTACCAAATAAGCACAAAGTATTCTCAAGTTTTGATTTTGAGAATGAAGCTATCAATTTCAGTGGGGGAGTTTCAATGTTTCCACAAGAAATAGACAATTTCCTCCATTGTGAACAGGTACAGTAAAAAAATCTAGTTCAGAGTTTTTCTTATTTCACCAAAAAAAGAAAAAAAAGTGGTCTAAAGTTGAACTTAAACTTCTTACATGGTTTCACAGATATTTTCAGCAGTGCCAAAAAGGCCTTCCCCTTTTCAACACTCTGAGTCAAAATGTTCATTTATATTCCTTGTCCTCAGTTATGCATTCAGGTATCCCATTCTATCTATGTAGCATTGTGATTTCACTCAGAGAATGTCTCCAGTTGGTAGAATTACCCATGTGCTTCATCCAGGAAGGTGAAAACAGCAGCAACCACGAGAAACAATGGTGCCGAACCAAATTGAAAAAAATATGTTGACATAATCAGTGGATGGATTTCTAATTTGCTAACAGATCAAATCACTTCATGCTCAGTTAATTTCTCCATCATTTAGTTTAAGAGCTACATACTGGACCTAGGTATGTGTTGTCTAACTAGGAGGGGAAAAAAATGAAAATGACCTCCTGCACTGAATTTAGGTCCTGTCAGTTATTATTAGCATCACAAAAGGGAGGCCAGGGGGTGGCTGTTTCTGTGCCAATGCCCTGGTATGTGGTTGCGTAGTTGGATGTGCTAAAAACAATATAGGGGATAGTAGGCCCTCTCAGAAGAGATATGAATGGGGATCTCAGAGAAATCCACAACAGAATCAAATGGGTTTGGATTTCTATGAATCCAACCCATGGATTCTGCAGTGGACTGGCTTTTCTTGAAGTTGCATGCATTATGCAGACTTGCGGAGTGTTTTTTATACTTTCTGGAATTTTACAAAAATTTAGTCATAGAAAAATATGTAAAACTACAAAGAAAACACCACTGGATTTCTCCGTAGGCTAAAGCATGAAAATGCACATTTTGGGACAATTTCTGCATGGGGGGATTTGCACATTTTTGCAAGTGTGAATTGGCACAAATCTGAATTTGCACAAATTTAGGAAACTGAAAAAAAGCAAACAGATTCCACCAGTGAGCGGATGATGGAATGAAAGGCACCTTACAATCCACGAAATGCAGACAGAATGGATTTTACGGAATCTTCACATCACTAGAAATGAAGGAAGTAGGTCGGGGCAACCTCCCCTAACTTGGTGCCTTTGGGATGCATTGGACTGAATCTCCCATCATTGTCAGATACTCTTGGATGGCCAGAGAGGCAATAAGGTCTAGTCAAAGCCAGGCCCTTTTCCCTTTGGTTTGTCTGGGCATGGGGTGACTGCTAACCTGTTTTCCCAGTCAGAAAAGTTGCACATGGATAGGAAGGCCCACTTATCACCTTTTGGCCTAGGAAGTGCTAATTAAAAGGAAGGGGCTGATTAACCAGATAATGACTCTAACCTCCTGTTTTGTGGAGCAGGAAAGATGCGCAGTAGACTATGCAAAGTGATAGTTGCTATCTTGTCGTTATCTTTAAAAGACAGACTCTAGGGTGACAGGTCTGTCTTACAGGGGCTTACTCCCAGGTAAGAGGGTATAGGACTAGAGCCTAAGGCTGCAATCCTATACCCACTTACTTGGGAGTAAGCCCTACTAATCTCAGTGGGACTTACATCTGAGTTGACACGTTTTGACTGCACAGTACAGAGATCACCTACTAAGGTCTCTTCTTGGAAGACTTCAGGACTAGTTTGATTTGACTGTGAACCTGGGCATTCCTGTGTGTGGAGTGGCAACTGGCCAATCAGTCGCTACCACTGCTATGACCAGGAGTTAGCCAGCAGTACAATATTCAATGTTTATGTATTTGACAGCATTTGAAACCCATAACGTTCAGCCTGATTATAGGCTGGCATTAGCTATCACCAATCCATGTTTGCTTACATGGCTTTAGATCTTATGCTGTTTGGTATGGAACAAAGAAAAAAAAAGCATTACAAGGTTTGCATGACAGGTTGCTATACTCCCAGTTTGCTCCCAGTTGGAAGTGACGAGAAAAATAAAAATCTGTACAGCCAGATCCCATATGTTATATGGGCCTATGTATGCATAATATGTTGTTTACCCTATTTGTTGCTGGCACATAGCTTGCAGGGATGCCTACTTGAGCAGTTTTGAATATATCCTTATCAAATATATCTCCCCAGAAAATGCAAGCAGAGCATAGGAGGATTTGTACATCTCTAAATGGAACTGCTATGCTGCACACCAGGGATATGAAAGAAGAAGGCACAGAAACCTCTCTCCCTTCCCATGTTAAGATTTTTCTCTATACCCAGGTATTTGATGGCATATGATGGGATGTTTAATGAATCAGCTGAACTGTTTATGGTTGTCACCGATGTTTAGTTGTTTTATGGGCAGTTGTATTTTAATGGATAATTGTTGTAGCTGTTTTAAATTTTCTATGTTTTAATTCTATTGTAATTATATTCTAAGTTGTCATCAGTCAGTTTTTGAGAAAGGGTCTGTTATAGAAGAATGAATTGAGTTATAGCCATTGTGCTCTATGGAAGTGTGTGTGTGTGTGTGTGTGTGTGTGTTTTAAGTAAAATATAAAGCTGACTCCATGGGAACAGACCAAGAATGTGTATCTTCTTCAGAAAATTCACTCAAACTCAATTAATTTGTCAATCATTGTAAGTGAAAGAAACAACAGTGAGAAGTTGTGTATACTGGTTTATTGAGATGTAATATTTAATTACTGAATGTAAATTCAATGATATAAAGCTTCTTAGGAGGGTAATTAGTACGCACCAGGATCTGGGGTGGGGGGAAAGAGCTGACAGACATAGCAAGTAGACGATAGCTTGCAGACTTAAAAATAACAATTGGATTTCTCACTGTGGTAATAAAGGTGAGGCCATCCAACCATCTTTGACAAATGGGTACATTTATTATTAGCTTGACGGTTCCAAGTATATAGCCTTCCTGGCAGAAAAAGGGACGTGCAAGGTGAAACAAAATGGCGACATGCTGCCTAATGCAATTGGTTTACGTGGGCAGC
The DNA here is from genome assembly GCF_057233095.1 of Heloderma suspectum. Classification (NCBI taxonomy): domain Eukaryota; kingdom Metazoa; phylum Chordata; class Lepidosauria; order Squamata; family Helodermatidae; genus Heloderma; species Heloderma suspectum. The sequence goes on from NC_139459.1 coordinate 32,888,673, forward strand.
AAATTAGCTTTTGTGCTGTGTAGAAACCTGAGCACAAAAAACAAGCTTCAAAATTGGCAAAGGAAAGGCTCATTCTGCTTGCATCCAATTTAAGAAGACTCAAAATTTGCAGTCATTTCTTCCACTATAGATAGTAGGGTCATAGAAGTAGCCTACGGCTGTGCTCACCCCGGACTGCTACCCATGGCCCAGTCCTGACAGCTAGTTCCACAGTGATCAGGAACAAGCTTAACTTACTTCTGGGAACATGTGACTTTGGAAATAATCTGCTTCCACTCCATGAGTCTTCAACCCCCTTTCCAACTTCCCTCCTATCCAATTTACTGGGCTTCTATGGCAATGGTGACACTCTGGCAGCAGGGAAAAGAGAGGCTGGTCCTTTCCTCCCTTTTGTTTATCACTGTGGTGGCAGTCGAATGCTAAGTGGGGAAAGGGAAGGGAGAGAGGTTTCTGTGCCTTCTCCTTTCTTGTACCTGATATGCTGAGTAGCAGTTCCATTTAGAGAGGCGCAGATCTTCCTAGGCTCTCCTTTTATTGGCTCAAGAACAGTCTGAGTAGGGATGGATGGGTGCCCCCATGTAGGTTCTCCAGGTTCCCGCCCAGCCCCTGCCCCTGCTCACATGCCCCCGGACCGCGCTCGAGCCCCACGCCCACTCATTGAACCACCCGCACTCACCTGGGCCCTATCCTCTTGCACTGTGATCAAAATGTTGCAAAAAAACCCCATGGCAATCACAACAATGTGCACATAGACTAATACGCAAAATGGCACTGTGAATCACCCATACAAGCAATATTACAGGCGTAAATTGGGTTTTTTTTTAACATGGTGATCATGGTGCAGGAAGACGGGGCCCGGGTGAGTGCGGGTGGCTCGGTGAGTGCAGGGGGGCCTCAGCAGGAACAGCTCGGGCAGCCAGACTGCTGGACTCTTGGACCAAGACGGGTGCCCATGCCATCCCTAGTCCTGAGACAATCCAAAGAGAGCCAAAGAGGACTGAACTGAGACAGACATGGAAATCTCCAAGCCAAACAGACTGGCTCAGGAAATGTTCCCACCAGAAAACACCCTTTGCCTTGTCAAAAGGTCAGTGACTTCATCTTGAGTACTGTGTCCAGTTCTGGGCACCACACTTTAAGAAGGATGCAGACAAACTGGAGAGGGTTCAGAGGAGGGCAACGAAGATGATCAGGGACTGGAAACAAAGCCCTATGAAGAGAGACTGAAAGAACTGGGCATGTTTAACCTTGAGAAGAGAAGACTGAGGGGAGATATGATAGTGCTCGCCAGGTACTTGAAAGTTTGTCACAAAGAGGAAGGCCAGGATCTCTTCTCGATCATCCCAGAGTGCAGGATACGAAATAATGGGCTGAAGTTACAGGAAGCCAGATTCCGGCTGAACATCAGGAAAAACTTCCTGACTGTTAGAGCAATACGACAATGGAACCAATTCCCTAGGGAGCTGGACAGCCATCTGTCAGGGATGCTTTGACTTGGATTCTTGTATTGAGCAGAGGGTTGAAGTTGATGGTCTTATAGCCCCTTCCAACCCTACTATTCTATGATTCTATGATAGAAGAAGCCATTGCAAGTGCCCTTGAAAAAAACTACCCCTTCCACAATACATCACATCCTGTCATTTAAACATAGTGTTAACTTCCCTTCCCCACCTTTGTGGTGAACTAAGCATCTGGTGGCAAGCTGAAGTCCAGCAGTGGGACCTGGGGGAGTGGGTAGGATTCTCAGTTCACATTCATTCAACCCACCTCTTGCCATCACTGAAGGGTTACATGAACCAGCTGTTAATCACTCCAGGTGGTATGGCTTTGGGAAATCTTTGACAAATGTCCCATTACAATTTAAAGAAAATAGCCCCTCCCTCCCTGCAAAACTATCTGAATAAACATTAACAACTTTAGAAATCCTAGAGAGCTTGCCAACTCTGAGATAAGCCAAATCACCATTTATAAGTAGCATTGAAGGAGAACACCCATTAAGCACAGATGACTAAAAAAATCATATTGCCATTTCTTCTGTCACATCACAGGATGATTTAAATCACTTGCATTATTTCACCACAAGTGGCGTGTACTATAATTTCAGCTATTTCTTAGACTGAATCACACAAAGTTTTATATGAAAAATCAAGTGAAGCAGTACCATATCAGCCAAACCAAAGTGTAGTTATATAGTTTGAGTATAAGGCAGTATATTTTTTTAAATGCAAGACTTATGCTGGAGTCTAATCTCATTAACAGTACAATCTTATCCAAGTCTACTCAGAAGTAAGTTTCACTGAGTTTAATGGGAATTACTCCCAGGTAAGCATGCATAGGATTGCAGCCTTACTTACTGACTTCAGTGGTATTACTAAACAGACTGAAAGTTTATCTCGCTCTAGTAGCAACAGTTCATTCAACCCTATGAAGTAGGTTAGGCTGGGAATCAGTGACTGGCCCAAGGTCACCCAGTGAGCTTCATGGCCAAGTGGGGACTAGAACCCTGATCTCCCGAGTCCCAGTCCAACACTCTAATAACTACATCACACTGGCTTTAAAGTGCAGGTTCTGGTTACAATCACAGTGCTTTGACATTGGCCTGGTTCAGATATATGTATGTATTTTCCACTTTGGACCTAATGGAACATAATGACTAACTGAAGACTTCTGAGAAGGAAGGAGGAAAATAGGATAAAGCTAGGGATGGGCAAGAAATTTTCTGGGTTCACATTTTAATGCAAACTTACCAAATTTGCACTTCCCAAACCTGCACATGAACCATTCTGGTTCTCTTTGTACCTTTCAGAGATTTTCCATGCATTTAGCAAATCTAAAAATGCCCCCCCATGTATATAATAGGAAATTGTGTGCACAAAGCGCATAAATTAGGGGAAACTATATACAAAAATATTTATATTAGGGAAAGAGCACACAAAAGCATATATTAAGAGAAAGAGCACACAAATGCATTATATTAGGGAAAATTGCTTGGGAAAATGTATTTGGAAAAGTGTGTACAAAATGCACACATTTTGAGAAATGCGCACAAAATATGTATGAAATTTCATGCAGATGGTTTAGGGGGGAAATTACAAATTACAAAAAATTACAAATGCATCATTGTGATGGAATGAACTTAATGTTAGAATAATGAGAAAATGAGCAGAATCAGTCTTGGCAGATTCATCCATCCCTAGAAGGAACATGTGGGCATATGTTTCAGTTTGGGACTTTGGATGTGTTTTTACATAACATCCCTGACTTAATGAATGGTTTATGAAGCCAGGACTGAGCAATGGGCCCACATGTTCCCTGTCCTCTTATGCACTGGATTTGGCACTATGTTCCTGGCCACTTTAAACCAAAGTTTCCTGTTAGTCCAAAACACTGAAGTGTGCCTTAACATCAGTGTGCCTTAACATCAGTTTACTAACCACAATCCGAAACCACAATTTGATTGTGATTTCAGATCTTAGTAAAATGATATTAAACCACAGTTTAAACCACATTAAACGACATCATAAAACCATGATTCATTAAGTCAGAAAATTACATCCAAACCAGGCCAGACTATCTAGAGAAGAGTTCTACACGAGCCTTCCACTTTACATGCTAGTTTTCTATATGCAGTGTCAGGCAGAACATACAAACCCCCATTTGCATGGTATAGTCCCAGGAAATCTTGATCTCATGATTATTTTAAGGATTGCCATATTGTTATGCTTTGTGAAATCCAGCACCACCACCACAAATTTAAGGAGCTTCACTGTAGCACAGTTTGAGTAACTAACTGTCCTGTATCATTGGGACCAGCATGGGATTACATGGCATGCTGATATAGTCAGCATGGCAGACTGATATAGTGAGTGACTTCTGATGTTCTGATGCCAGCTCACTTCTACAAATGAATTGCCTCCTTGCAGGAGAAGTGTAACATCAGGGTGACTAACTCACAAAAGATCTCAGCTCCTCTTCTGTGATCTGGAAAATTGAAAACTGCAGTTTTCTAATTCATGGGAAAGAAAGAGCAATCTTGTGTGAATTAGTTGCTCCAATGTTACACTGCTGCTCATTCAAACACACCACTAGTATGAGGTCTTTTTTGTGAAACTGGAGTTAGCCAGATTACTGCAACTAATTCAGTGCCAAAATGCACTCTTTGCCTTTTCCTTTTTTCCTCTACAACTGTAACTAATTTCCTCTCCAATGGCCCTTACTATGTGGGAATAAAGCTCTTTGGTAATTAGCTACCAACTTAAAATCACTAGATTTTAAGCTTATCTAAGGCTCCTGCATGAGTGGAGGATAGTCTGTGAGTGAACTTCTTTACATATGCAAATATATAATTTCAGTATGAATTTTATTTATGCATACTTTAAAAGTTGTTCTAAAGCTCTGTACGTCTTCTATGAAACCTTTCTTTCTCCAGGGATATCTGATACCATTCTATAATCACATATGCATACCATATTAGGTTTGAATTGCTAACCTATCTTGTCATTTTCTTCTACTTATTAATGAGACACAGCAGGCTTTTTTACAGAAGAGAAACTGCAGGTAGTAATTTATCATAACTAAGTTGACACAATAAAGTCATTTGCCTTTCACTTTCTCACCTTCCTTGTATTTTCTCCTTGCTTTTCATGTAATAAGAAAGGATTGTGCAGTAATACTTAAATAATGGATTGCTTCCCATTGACACTCTCATGTGGTATAAACAATTGGCTATGGTAAAGTCCTGGCCTGGGACCAAATCCACAACTGGTGGTCACACTTCAGAATTTTTTTGCTTCTGTGTGCTTTACATTTGCCCAGATTCTGACAGCTAATCATCAATGGGCACTATCCACCAATAACTGCCACTGTGCAACTTCCACGCAAGTATTTATTGATTTGATATGCATCCTGCCTTTCCACTATGAACATGGTACTAAAGCTGGCTCACAATCATAGAAACTAAAAACATACCTCATCCTGACCCACAAAAACTCACACTGAGGATCTTTGGGATATTTTTTTACACCAAGCTAAACTTTACTCAGAGTAGCAAAATGCTCCACAAGAAAGACCAGCGGTGTGGTTTTAGAGGTTGTTGCTTCCCTCGATCAGGTTTCATTAAAAAAAAACTTCACGGGATATAGAATCATAGAATAATAGGGTTGGAAGGGGCCTACAAGGCCATTGAGTCCAACCCCCTGCTCCATGCAGGAATCCAAGTCAAAGTATCCCTGACAGATGGCTGTCTAGCTTCATCTTGAATGCCTCCAGTGTGGGAGAGCCCACCACCTCCCTAGGGAATTGGTTCCATTGTTGTATTGCTCTAACAGTCAGGAAGTTTTTCCTGATGTTCAGCCGGAATCTGGCTTCCTGTAACTTCAGCCCATTATTCCATTCCTGCACTCCAGGATGTTCAAGAAGAGATCCTGGCCTTCCTCTCTGTGACAACCTTTCAAAGACTTGAAGAGCGCTATCACATCTCCCCTCAGTCTTCTCTTCTCAAGGCTAAACATGCCCAGTTCTTTCATTCTTTCCTCATAGGGCTTTGTTTCCAGTCCCCTGATCATCTCCATTGCCCTCCTCTGAACCCTCTCCAGTTTGTCTGCATCCCTCTTAAAGTGTGGGGTGGGCGGTGCTGTTTGGGTTTGAAGGTGAATTATTAATCAGCAACAACATCATCGTCATCACCATCATCATGTCCTGAAACCATCTAGGCATTCCCACCTATCAAGGACAAAACACTGGGCTGTGTGGTTGATGCAGTTCAGTAGTTCTAACATTCACATCATACAATCTAGCCTAATTTGTTGTGATGGATTATTTCTCTATGGCTGGTAGCATCAACGTGAGTATAATTTTTAGTTTCTTGAAGTATTTCTTCAGCTTAAAATAACTGATTCTGCAGCATGAAAATACAAACAAAAATATTGATTGATGCAGTCCAAAAAAAACGCAGAGTAGCACTCTTCTTTAGCTCATTTTGAAATTATGTGGACTTGAAGAGAAGAAAAATGCCTCAATAATATAAAAGCATCAAAATATAAAAGCATCCAAGCTTGCTTTTATCATACAAATGCTAATTATTTGCCTGGTGATTTTATATCCTTCTTTGGTCAAATCACCCTTAACAAGGATATAAGCCTATTTTTAACATGGAGAAATGTGCTGACTTAATGGGCAACAACATCTGGTCTTTGAAACAGCCATTTATCCAATTTGCAAGCAAAGGTTTCTGTTTCTGACTGTTTATAACCCTAGGTCATCACAATATGCAAGCAAAAGAGAACAATCCTTATTAGAGGAATGCATGATACTCATTCAATGAATGCATTCCATTTTCAGGTCCACAAAGAACACAGAATACAACAAAAGGTACAGTACCACAGCAAAGGGAACATAGGATGACTTTTGTTCATCACTTCAAGTTTAATAGCCTTTGTATCAAAACCACAGAGCCCAACAGACAAGAAACTGATAAAGCCTAAGATAACCCAACCAAGCCATGCAAGAATAAAATGACATCTTGTGCAGGCAGACTATGCATTATGTAGTACTTCTGGATTTGAATGGGCATAGAGTATTGGATAGTTGGGTCCATCAGATCTCATGGCTCAGCACTAGATAATACTGATGACGTGTATGGCGCTAGTCTCAGCTTCCAGAACTCACACAACTTCAAAACATATAAGTGTATTTGAGCACAAACCTTCATCACCTGATGATCATCCAATCTAGTGTACCTTTACAAATTACATTTTAAAAACCTCTGTTATCAGGGTTCATATAATTTTTGTATTTATTTATATTTTTGTTTGTATTTATATATGAGATCTTTCCACCAACAAGGGATCCCCTAGGTGACTCAATGGGAATCATATCCAAAAACATCATTTAAAGTCAAAATACTATTTTTTAAACTAACAAAACATAAGACTAGGGATGGGTGAACTCACTGCTGCTCACCCCACGTGCTGCTCGCTGGACCCCGTCGCCCCTGTTCACCACATATGGTGAGCCGCTGGATGGTCTATTTAGACATTTTGTGCCTGTAATTTAGTGTAAAGGGCCCCACTTATGGCTGCCATTTGCACAAAATGGGGGATTTGCACAAAATGGGGGAACTCCTGCCCCCATCACCTGTCATCCACTCATGCGCTTCTTGCAAGGAAGGAGAGCATGAGGGGTTGGCAGGAGGCAGCAGCAGGAGTCCCCATCAACACCCACCAACCCATTGTTCTCCCCTCCTTTCAAGGAGAGAGTAAGGGGTTGGTGGGCAGCGGTGAATTCCTGCCCTCACCGCCTGTCAACCCTTTGCACTCTCCTTACAAGGAAGGAGAGCATGAGGGGTTGGCAGGTGGTGACAGCAGGAGCCCCCACTGTTACCTGCCAACCCCTCATTCTCTCCTTGCAAGGAGAGTGTGAGGGGTTGGCGGGAGTTAGAAAACCATTATCTTGCCCAACTCCATGCACACCGAGTCAAGCAGGCTCAGGGAGACGCAAGCTGGTGTCTGGGTGGCCAAGCTGGTGGTGATCCATATAGAACAGTAGTATCAGCAAAAACGTTGTGACATCAAAAACCATTTAAAAAGCCTAGTAGAACAGACAAGCATTTAAAAAATAACAAATGCCTACAAAAGATGACAGAGTAAGTTTGGTGGTTCTCCCTTGGGAGAGAGTTCAGTGAAACTGGAGCCACCACTGAAAATACTGGTAGCTAAGGGCAAATGTGCCACTGTCAGTGGTGGCATCTGGAATAGTGATTCAAGTACACATTACAAGAAAACATATTTATTATTATTATTTATTTTATTTATTACATTTATATCCTGCCTTTTTTCCTCCTTAAGGAACCCAAGGCGGCGTACATAGTCCTCCTTCTCCTCCATTTTATCCTGTGAGGTGGGTTGGGCTGAGAGTCTGTGCCTGGCCCAAAGTTACCCAGTGAGCTTCCATGGCTGAGTGGGGACTAGAACCCAGATCTCCCGGCTCCCAGTCCAACGCTCTCACCACTACACCACACTGGCTCTCCAATGCAACATATGCAACAAAACATCAGCATCTGCTTTATCTTAGGAAAAATAGCTGTGTCAGGTGGAGATTTGGAGTGGTGAAGCAGCAGAGGAAAAAAACACAGATTTAAGACTTTGTTTACGTACTGCTCCTCCCCCGTAAAAGCAACTTCAGCTTCTTCCTCCCCCTAATATTCTTAATGGATGGCAAAATGGTTACACACACCCGAATTCTCCTCTTACCACAGTTTATTTTCCTTAGAATGTAGAAGTGAGGGTATTGTTACACAGGTTTGTGTGTAATGTGTAGTTAAGCCCTGAGTTGTGATTTTCCTAATCATAAAACTGTTTGAAGTGCTGGAGGGACTATAAGTTAGTGTTACTTATAGAATCATAGAATCATAGAATAGTAGGGCTGGAAGGGACCTACAAGGCCATCGAGTCCAACCCCCTGCTCAATGCAGGAATCCAAGTCAGAGCATCCCTGACAGATGGCTGTCCAGCCTCGTCTTGAACGCCTCCAGTGTGGGAGAGCCCACCACCTCCCCAGGTAATTGGCTCCATTGTCATATTGCTCTAACAGTCAGGAAGTTTTTCCTGATATTCAGCCAGAATCTGGCTTCCTGGAACTTGAGCCCATTATTCCATGTCCTGCACTCTGGGATGATCAAGAAGAGATCCTGGCCTTCTCTGTGACAACCTTTCAAGTACTTGAAGAGTGCTATTATTACTATCATATAATAATAATATGATATTAGCACTATCCTATCTCCCCTCAGTCTTCTCTTCTCAAGGCTAAACATGCCCAGTTCTTTCAGTCTCTCTTCATAGGGCTTTGTTTCCAGTCCCCTGATCATCTTCGTTGCCCTCCTCTGAACCCTCTCCAGTTTTTCTGCATCCTTCTTAAAGTGTGGTTCCCAGAACTGGACACAGTACTCCAGATGAGGCCCAACCAGTGCTGAGTAGAGGGGAACTAGGGCTTCCCAGGATTTGGAAGCTATGCTTCTATTAATGCAGCCCAACATAGCATTTGCCTTTTTTGCAGCCACATCACAATGTTGGCTCATATTCAGCTTGTGATCGACAACAATTCCAAGATCCTTCTCACTTGTAGTGTTGTTGAGCCATGTATCCCCCATCTTGTAAATGTGCATTTGGTTTCTTTTTCCTAGGTGCAGAAGGAAAGGAAAGGTTCCTCCTGTGCAAGCACGAGGTCATTACTGACCCCTAGAGGGACCCCACTTGTGCTGGCGTTTTCATGGCAGACTATAGCGGGGTGGTTTGCCATTGCCTTCCCCAGTCGTGACCACCTTTCCCCCAGCAAGCTGGGTACTCATTTTACCGACCTCGGAAGGATGGAAGGCTGAGTCTACCTGAGCCGGCTACCCGAGACCCATCTTCCGCTGGGATCGAACTCAGGTCGTGGGGAGAGTTTTAGTTGCAATACTGCAGCCTACCACTCTGTGCCACATGAGGCAGAACTTGGCATTTATCCCTATTAAATGTCATTCTGTTGTTTTCTGCCCAGCGCTCCAGTCTATTCAGATCACTTTGAATTTTGTTTCTGTCTTCCAAAGTATTAGCTATCCCACCCAATTTTGTGTCATCTGCAAATTTGATCAGCATTCCCTACACCTCCTCCTCCAAGTCATTAATAAAAATGTTGAAGAGCACTGGGCCCAGGACTGAGCCCTGCGGTACCCCACTCGTTACCTCTCCCCAGTTTGAGAATTTAATATACTTAATATGCTTTACTCATCTCCTGTAAAATCTTTCAGGTACCAAGCCTGGGAAGGATATTTGCATAAAGAATTATTGCCAGTCAGAAAAGAACAGAACCTATAAAGCCCTACAATGCTGAAAATACCTGACAGAGCACCTCTCCTGGTATGAACCTATTCATACACTTCTAGAGTCATCTGATGTCCTCCTAGAGTCTCCTCTGATGGAGGTTTTGTGGCTGGGAACAAGAGAAAGGGCCTTCTTGGTGGTGGCCACCCAATTGTGGAATACTCTCCCCACTGAGGTCCACCTGGAACCAACATTGTCATCCTTTCGGGTGAACCAGGTTAAGACTTTCCTCTATTCTGGGGCATTTGAAAGAATATGGTAATTTTTTAACTGAGGTTTTTACTGCTGAGTGTTTTAAATTGTTTTGCAAATGGTTTTTATATTATATTTTATATTGAATTTTAAGGGTTTAACATTTTGTCATAGAAGTATAAATAATAATGCCAATGCTAGTAACAAATTCTAAATAAACCCTTCAAAGTGCAGCTTTGAAGAGACATATGGAATTATTGCTAGCACAGAAATGTTGATTTCTTAAAGATTCAGTGCAATTTGGGGGGGAAATAAAATCATTGCTTGTGTCACTATGGACACAATTCCTAAATAAAATGTATCTTTTGAATGGCAGCATAAAACCATTTGCACAAATTAAGCGTGCAATTCTATTGGATCCGCCCTAGGTACGTGTAAGCCTTCAACCTCAGAGGCTTATGAGTATCCATTGCAGAATGGGAAGCGTGTCGCATCTCCTCCTCTGCATTTCAGCTAGATGGGTGTTTTCGCCCATCTAGTGGAGGCTTTGGGGAGGGGGAGGGAAAGATGCTGGGGTGGCCATAGGATATGTCATATGGCTGCTGCCCCGGTCTCCTCCCCTCCCAACGCTTGGGAATGCCCTCTTTTCCCCATCTCTGCACTTCATTTTCCAAGCACATTTTTCTGAGCCCTGTTTCCAGCCTCGGAGCCAGGAAACCAAACAATGCTTTGTTCCCCAGATGCTGTCTAGGGGACATAGGATTGCTCCTTAAACAAAGGTTTGAACATTTTTTTTCAAATATGTTACAGACTGGACTAAATTCTGAAAAAGACCTGCAAAAGAAAACAAAGGGGAAAAAAAGGGGGGAAAAAGAGAGAGAACTTAACATTATTCAGTGTTTCTTTTGTTTATGGAATTCCTTATATGAAAAGCTTCAATGAGAATTTAATTTAACGCTTTACTTGCTCATATATTTTTAAAAAATGGAGTTTTGCAATGCTATCTGGGTTTGAACATATGGGTATTAATTCATGCTCCATACACTGCTTGGAAAGACTGCACTTAGCATAGCTTACTCTAAATAGATTATAAATATTTCTACCAATTTATAATTGCTCTTACACTGGTACTTACAGATGGGCTGTAAAACTGTAAGATACAATAGTATGCAACTAAAACTTCCTAAGATCCTTCATAATATACATTATGTTATGTGTATATAATAATATATACATAATATATCTAATATACATTATTTATTTTAAATAATAGCTGATAAGTATGAGTTTCAAGAATAATTAAGATGTCTCCCAATACTAGTATTCTAACATCCATTGATTCCTATTATTTTACCCAAAACACTTGGTACGTAAAAATCATGCGTGCTAGTCTGGAATTATTTGAATGATATTACAGACAGTGTGCTGCCGCCATCTGGGATAGAAAGGTAACTCTATACCCTTAATTTTACATTCTGATGGGTTATATAATAACTGAACAAGTACGTTTGGGATGCAGTTATTTAATACTCCAATACTGTATTCCATTAAATAGCGTTGAGGCTACTATTATATAGAAACAAAATCTAAAGAGATAGACCATAAAGGGGAATAAATGTAGATGATATATACGTAGATATAGACACAGGCTTGATTAATAGCAGGCAGAACAAGGCACTGAGTTTCAGAGTCTGAAGTCTGGCAATAGGAGTTCTTGCAAAATAGGTGTGAGCAACCGGCAGCCCTCAAACTAATGTCAAAAGCCCTCTCCGAGGAATCAGTTCAGACTTCTGGAAAGGGCAATCTGTCCTTCTGCTGGCAGCCCTCTGGGTGGGGAGGAAGAGGTAAAGTTAAAGAGAGAAAGCATGTCGGGGGGGGGGAGGGAGAGAGAGAGAGAGAGAGAAGGCAGTGGCAGAAAGAGAGAGAGAAAAGGGGTAGCCCTGTTCATGCTGGTTGCTGGCTTCACCCACCATTAGCTTTGGCCCCACCCACCGCAGGAATCTGACCCCTGACAGATTACCTCCTAGGGCACGTGGCCTTCAACAGGAAAAAAAAAGTTCCCGACTTCTGTAGTAAATGTAGGGTTTGTGCTATAAAGGATTGTTTACATAACTAAGATCCCTGGGTTCTTAATTGTTTTCTAACCAAATAAGGATTTTAGGAAGTTTTAGTTGCATCTATTATCTTGATGTATCATCATCGCCATCATCATTGCTTTCAGCCATTATTGTTAGCTCGTGGAAGGTAACAAAGGCTTCTTTATATAAATAGCAAAATTTCTCAGCTAAAATTAGATTATGTGCCATTATCATCAGAATATTCTTCTTTTTTTAAAAAAAAGGATTTTACTTTGGAAAACCAATAAAATTACTTTTCATATATATATATACATACATATATATATATATGCACGCACGCACGCACGCACACATGCAGAGAGAAAGAGAGAGAGAGAAGAATTTGATAAACACAATTGTGGACCAATTAACTTCTCCTGCACACTCTTGAAGAAGTGCATGCACAGTGGATTCTCTAATAACGTGTTTATATTTCTACCTAAAAAAATGCTAGAGTAAACATATTGAAACAAAATGAAAATCTTTATGAAACTGAACTATTCTAAAATACAACTCAACAATGCTAATAGCCCTGGGTTAATTTGAAGTGTTCCTGCCAAAATTTTATTCATTTATTTTATTATTTTATGTATTCTATTTTTAATCTGCTCAATAACCAATGTTCTCTTGGCAAATTACAAACAGTTAGAAGATTAAAATGCCATACAAACAATATAGAATATAAAATACTATGCAAATATTTAAAAGAATAAGGGCGCAATCCTATCGAGGTAGATGTCAGCCTCTGAACTCGGAGGCTGACACCTATCCAATGCAAGGCAGACATAGCACAGAGGAGATCCTCTCCTCTGCACTCCAGCCACCCTGGATTTGTGACTAGATGCACATTTTCAGGGAGGGGGAGGGAAGAGGCCCAGACTGTGGAAGCTGTCTAAAGCAGCTTCCACAGTCTCCTCCCTTCCTTGCCCCCAGGACTGCCCCCCTTTCACTCTCTCTGCACTCTGTTTATGAGCGCAAAGACAGCGGTGGTGTGGAAAGAACTGCACCAACTACAACTGGGCGGGGGGGGGGGACTGCAGTTCCTGGAAACGGAGGCCAGACGACTTCAGTTCCCAGAAACAAAAAATCCTATGGCCATCTAGACACTGTCTAGTGGCCATAGGATTGTTTTCTAAAAGACAATGCAATACAAAGCAACAAACAGAAAAGGAATTGATAAAACAGCCATAAAAATCTAGAAGTAGGTCCCTAAAATACCTGGGAGAAAAGAAAGAACTTTGCCTGGCACCACAAAGATAACAACATAGGCACCAGGAAAACCTCTTTCGGGAGGTCATTCCATGAGTGGGGTGCTAACTGAGAAGGTGGGCAAGTGCGAAGGACCTCTGTTGGTGAACTTAAAGTCCAGGCAGAGTGATACGGGTGAAGGCAGTCCTTGAAGTAATTCGGTCCCAAACCATATAAGGCTTTAAAGGTCAATACCAACACTTTGAATTGGGTTTGGAAATGGACTGGAAGCCCATGCAGCTGACGAAGCACTGGCATCACATGATCATATAGGCAAGTCCCAGTTGGTAAACTAGCAGTTCTGTTTTGAACTAAATGAACTTTCTGAACCATCTTCAAAAGTAGCCCTGGGTTACCAGTGTGGATAACTGTTGCCAGGCTATTTCTGTCCAGATAGGTTCATAGCTGGTATATCTGTCTAAGTTTCATTTTCATTTCATTTCATTTGATAAGTTGATAAAACACATTCCTAGCCACCTGGCCCTGAAGTGACCATGATGGAACCAAGCTGGACACCTGGTCTTCAAAGGCAGTGCAACCCCCTCCAGGATAGGTTGAACACCATTCAGCCAGGCAGATGAACCACATGCTATCTTGTCTGGATTCAGCTTCAGTATGTTGGCCCTCATCCAGTGCATTTCCCTGCCCAATTCAGGACATTCACTGCCTCATCTGTGTTTGATGAAAAGGAGAGGTAGAGCTGGGAGTCACTGGCATATTGATGGCGCCTCAGTCCACATCCCCAGATAACTTCCCCCAGTGGTTTCATGTAGATGTTAAATAGCATGGGGGATATAACTGAGCCCCATGGAACCCTGTGACTTAATTGCCATGAAACAGAACAAGACTCCTCTAGCATCACCTTCTAGAAATGACCATCCAAGTAGAAATGGAACTACTGTAAAAGAGTACCCCCAACTCCCAATCCAGACAGCCACTCCAGAAGGATATTGTGGTATCAAAAGCTTCTCAGAGGTGTAAGAGAAGTAATAGGACCACACTCGTCTTGTCTCTCTCCTGGTAAAGGTCATCCTAGAGTGCAACCAAGGCAGTTTCTGCCCCAAAACTGGGCCTAGAGCTAGATTAAAATGGTTCTAGAAAATCAACTTCATCCAAGAATGCCTCTGGAACAGATCAGCAACCACATACTCCAGCACCTTGCCCAAGAAGGAGATGTTAGCTACCGGCTTATGGCTGTTCTCCACTTCTGGGTCCAGGTTAGGTTTCTTCAGGAGCAACTGGATTACTGCCTCTCGAGGAGGAATTTACAACCTCCTGGACCCAATCAACCATCCCCTCCTTATTAGATGCTACAAGCCAAGATGGGCAAGTGTTGACTATACAAGTGGTCAGTTGAACTCATCCAAGCACCTTGTCTGCATCCTCATACCTCAACAACTGAAATGCATCCAATACAGCTGGATCCGATGGTGCTTTGGACACCTCCATTATTAGAACCACACTAATAGAGTACTCCAAGTCATGTTGGATATGAGCAATTTTATCTTGAAAATGTCATGCAAATTTATCACAGTGAACTGTTGAGGGTGTGACCAACTCCCTCTCAGGGTCAGATTTTAATAACCCCTTCACCACCTGAAACTGCTCTGCTGAATGAAGCTGTGAAGATACAATGGAGGTATCTTCTTTGCCATCCTGACCACCACACAGTAAGCTCAGTATTAAGTGCTAACCAGCATTTGGTCAAATTCAGCAAGGGTCCTTCTTCACTTGTGTTCCCGCTAAAATCCCTCTTGCTTCATTGCCCTCAGCAACAAGGTGTAGCAAGGCGCTGATTTGGCTCTGCCCAGAGGGAGAGGGTGCTTGGGCATGACTGTGTCAACCACCCTGGTGAACTGTATATCTCACAGAGTGACCAGAGTTTCAACAGGCGCACCAGCCATACTAACGGTAAAACCCTCCAGAGCCCTTTGGAAGCCATTAGTCTCCATTAGTCTCCAGGGGGTGGACCATTCTAATATGTCCCCCACTCTTGTGGAGGGGAAAAGCTGCTGAAAGTCTAAACCTCAAAAGGTAGTGATCCAACCAAGAGAAATGGGTAGATGACAAATCCCCCTCATTTGGATCACTGTCTTCCTGCCTAGGGATGTATGAGAAATTTGTTTCAGTTCATCTTTGATCAGGATTTACCCAGTTCATACCTTCCAGACTGAACATGATTTAGATGCACTCTGCTGTCGAAATTCATACATTTATGAGCTTGCAATGTGATTCGCACCCCCCCACACCTGGGGGGGGGGAAGTTTGGCACCATGTGTACATTTGAAAAATGCACACGAAATAAATGTGTACTTTAAAAAATGCCCACAAATACACTTTGATCAATGGAAGAAGAATGCATACATTTCAAAGATGTGCACAACTGATGTGTACATTTGGAAGAATATGCACAGATTTTCCTGTGAAAAGAAAACATCATTTGCAATCTGATATGGACTCGAGTTGGACCAAGCTTCAAAATAGAATTTGGAGAACTTCAGCGAGCTTGAGTTTTGCTGATTTGCACATCCCTATCCCTGCCCAACTGAGAAAACCAGTTCCAGAGTGTGACCTGTTGCATGTGTTGGGCTGATGACATGTTGGGACAGCCCCATTGTTGTCACAGTGTCCATGAGCCACACCAGATGGAACAGCTTTGACATGGATTTTGAGGTCCTCCAGGACAATCATTCTGGGAGTCAAGTCTTTAGCGACAAGTCCGAGACTATCCCTGTCTGCTCAGGCAGGGAGACTGCTGAGCAGCAGGGTGGGCAGTTCATGAGCAGAATTTCTAACTTGTCCCAGATCCCCCGTACCAGATACAAACACTCAAAACACTATTATGACTTGATAGGTATAACTGAGACTTGGTGGGATGACTCTCATGACTGGAATACAGCAGTTGAAGGATATAACTTGTTCAAAAAGAACAGGAGGAACAGAAAGGGAGGCGGGGTTGCACTGTATGTGAAAAATACATATCTCTGCACAGAAATACAGGAGGAGGAGCTTGGTAGCCCCATCGAGAGCATCTGGGTTGAAATAAATGGAGCAAAGAATAAAAGGAACCTGGTGGTCGGAGTCTATTACCGGCCACCCAATCAAGGAGAAGCCAAGGATGAAACTTTTGAAAAGCAAATAGCCAATGTTTTAAGGAAGCATGATGTAGTAGTAATGGGGGACTTCAATTTCCCCGATATTTGTTGGGAGACAAATTCTGCAAAACATGGCCCCTCCAGGAAATTCCTGACTTGTGTGGCGGATAACTTCCTCCTACAGAAAGTAGAGGAAGGAACTAGAGGATCGGCTATCCTTGACTTGATCCTAACCAACAGAGATGACTTAGTGGATAAAGTAGCAGTTACAGGAACTCTGGGGGAAAGCGACCATGTTGTACTTGAGTTCTTGGTTCTAAGGGAAGCAAAAGCCGAGTGTACTCAAACGCGTACCCTGGATTTTAGGAAAGCTGATTTTAATAAACTCAGAACAATGATCAGTAAGGTCCCATGGCAAGCAATGCTAGCGAGAAAAGGAGTCCAAGATGGGTGGGAACTTTTAAAAAAGGAAATTCTCAAGGCACAATCACAAACAATTCCAACAAGAAGAAAAGGTGGAAGACAACAGAAGAAGCCAATGTGGCTTCACAAAAAGCTTAGGGATGACCTGAAAACAAAAAAGGACACATATAGGAAGTGGAAAGAAGGCCAAGTAACAAAGGAAGAGTACAGGCAGGTAGCACAGAATTGCAGGGATGGCGTCAGGAAGGCTAAAGCGGAGAACGAGGTGAGGTTAGCGAGGGATGCTAAAAAAAAGGCTTTCTTCAGCTACGTGCATAGTAAAAGGCAGAGGAAAGAAATGGTTGTTCAGCTATTAAATAAGGATGGCAAAATGATAACAGAGGACAAAGAAAAGGCAGAGGTGCTCAATTCCTACTTTGGCTCAGTCTTCTCCCAAAAGAGGGTCTATGACCCCCCTGGCAAAGGCGAAGTACAGGCTGAAGGGGCAGGATTGCAGCTTGAGATCGACAGGCATATGGTCAAGGAACACCTCATTACTTTGAATGAGTTCAAATCTCCAGGGCCAGATGAACTGCATCCTAGAGTCATAAAGGAACTGGCAGAAGAGCTCTCAGAACCGCTGTCTATTCTCTTTGAGAAATCATGGAGGACCGGGGAAGTGCCAGATGACTGGAGGAGGGCTAACGTTGTCCCTATCTTCAAAAAGGGTAAAAAGGAGGAACCTGGGAACTACAGACCAGTCAGTCTGACATCAATCCCTGGGAAAATTCTGGAGCAGATCATAAAGCAATCCATCTGGAAGCACCTTGACAACAATGCAGTGATTACTCGAAGCCAACATGGATTTGTCAAAAACAAGTCCTGCCAGACAAATCTGATCTCATTTTTTGATCAAGTCACCTCCCTTGTAGACCGTGGGAATGCTGTAGACATCATATACCTCGACTTCAGCAAAGCTTTCGACAAAGTGCCCCATGAT
This sequence comes from Heloderma suspectum, assembly GCF_057233095.1. Classification (NCBI taxonomy): domain Eukaryota; kingdom Metazoa; phylum Chordata; class Lepidosauria; order Squamata; family Helodermatidae; genus Heloderma; species Heloderma suspectum. The sequence continues at coordinate 32,906,584 of NC_139459.1, forward strand.
ATCCTGATGAGCAAACTAGCTCGAAGTGGGCTAGATGAAACAACGATCCAGTGGATCCACAGTTGGCTACAGAATCGGACTCAAAGAGTGCTTATCAATGGGACCTTCTCAAGCTGGGGAGAGGTAACGAGTGGGGTACCGCAGGGCTCAGTCCTGGGCCCAGTGCTCTTCAATATTTTTATTAATGACTTGGAGGAGGAGGTGCAGGGAATGCTGATCAAATTTGCAGATGACACAAAATTGGGAGGGATAGCTAATACTTTGGAAGACAGAAACAAAATTCAAAGTGATCTGGATAGACTGGAGTGCTGGGCAGAAAACAACAGAATGGCATTTAATAGGGACAAATGCCAAGTTCTGCACCTAGGAAAAAGAAACCAAATGCACAGTTACAAGATGGGGGATACGTGGCTCAACCACACTACGAGCGAGAAGGATCTTGGAATTGTCGTCGATCACAAGCTGAATATGAGCCAACAATGTGATGTGGCTGCAAAAAAGGCAAATGCTATTTTGGGCTGCATTCATAGAAGCATCGCTTCCAAATCCCGGGAAGTACTAGTTCCCCTCTACTCAGCACTGGTTAGGCCTCATCTGGAGTACTGTGTCCAGTTCTGGGCACCACACTTTAAGAAGGATGCAGACAAGCTGGAGAGGGTTCAAAGGAGGGCAACAAAGATGATCAGGGGACTGGAAACAAAGCCCTATGAAGAGAGACTGAAAGAACTGGGCATGTTTAGCCTTGAGAAGAGAAGACTGAGGGGAGATATGATAGCGCTCTTCAAGTACTTGAAGGGTTGTCACAGAGAAGAAGGCCAGGATCTCTTCTTGATCATCCCAGAGTGCAGGACACGGAATAATGGGCTCAAGTTACAGGAAGCCAGATTCCGACTGAACATCAGGAAAAACTTCCTGAGTGTCAGAGCAATACGGCAATGGAACCAATTACCTGGGGAGGTGGTGGGCTCTCCCACACTGGAGGCCTTCAAGACGAGGCTGGACAGCCATTTGTCAGGGATGCTCTGACTTGGATTCCTGCATTGAGCAGGGGGTTGGACTCGATGGCCTTGTAGGCCCCTTCCAACCCTACTATTCTATGATTCTATGAAAATTGCTGCTCAGGCAGACAGGAAGCCTGGAGTTAGAGATGGAATCCCTATAGATCACAGCACCTCCTGACCTCAAGTCTGTCCTGATACAGTACCAAATACCCAGGTGGGCACAGACTGGGTGAGACCAGCTCTCCCCTCTTCATCCACCCAGGTCTCAGTTATACATGTGAGGTGGGCCCCCCCATCCACAATTTTGGATAAGAACATGGGTTTTGAGGGACTGGATTGAGCTCTAGCATCATGCACCTTTTTCAGAAATGTAACACGTTGTGCTATTAACCCAGTCAGATAACCCCACCTGGCATTGACAATTCCACATCAACCCTCTGACAAGTACTCAGAAAGATGTGATAACCAAAGGTCCCTTACTGCACCCCTTTCCCAATGCAGATACTAAGGTCATGTTTAATCCTTGCTGATCTGGTCAAAATGCCTACTATTTTAGGCCCCTCTGTTCCCTTCCCATTTAGTATTAGATCAACTAAACCTTTTGTCAACATATCATTTCATATTACTTTCCTGTTTTCAGCTTATTCCCTCATCAAATTTCATATTACCTTGTTGATCCGACAATATCTGTTGCCTCTCCTCCCGCCCTATCCCAGCTTCTCCTCGTTCGCACTGCAATGCACTTCGTCCTTTACAGCTGATGTTCAGCCCACATTTATTCCACACTTTTAAAAAATGATGTATTTCTTCTGTGTAACTGGCAGCGAAGCAAAATTAATTTCATATATAATATTTGGCTGCTGTTCCCCTTGTTCTAATCTATGCCTATTGCTGTTTTTACTGTGACCTTCTTAAGGAAGGAAATGTCCTTTTCTTGATTATTCATCTATTATCCATTAATCATACAGTAGCATATCACAGGACAACAGGATCAATCACTGAGTAGGTTTCAGGAGGCAGCTACACATGCAATTCAATCATTTCTTCTTAAGAGTCACAAGGTGACTTAGAGAAGAATAACTAGCTGGATTCTACAATACCTGATAATAGGTTGGGCCCAGTTCTCATACTGCCATCAGGAGCAGTCCCTGAGCAGAGTTCTCCTTAGAATGCTCCAGATGGCAGAAGGGGGCAAGTGATATTAGTTGATGCCCTCCTGCCACTGCAGCCCCCAGTGAGACCTCTCCCACTGTTCCTCAGGGACTTCCAATCCTCTGGAGTAGGTATGTACAACAATTTTGTTAATGTTTGCAAATCATGCGAAATTCCCATAGCTACAACCCTGAATGAGAATGTGAGCAGGAGAGCATGTTCTCCCTAAATACTTGCAAATTCCCAAACATGCATTTGCACTTGATATATTCTTTTTCGTGCAGATTTTTACACTTTACTCTATGGGGGGAAAGTGTGCATTTTGAGTGAGCTCATTTGAAAATGTGCACTCTTCCTGTTTGAAATGCACACAAATTAGAGCTGTGCAGGGACACCCCCCGCCCAGCCCACTCCAGAAGCTGATTCGGAGCTTCCAAATAGGCACAGACCCAGCTTGGGCTGATCTGGAGTTGGGCCAACTCGTTTTGGCTTCTGGATCTCAAGCACAATCTGGACAGCTGAAGCCCCCCCCCCCCCGCCCAGCCACGTGAGGCCCTGCCCACACCCAGCCCAGTCACGCAAGCCCCCTACTCCTCCTTACCTGGACCATGGGGAGCGCCCACAGACACTGCCATCTTGGAAGGAGTCACCATTTTCTTGTAAAATGGTGACGCTTCTTTTTTCACTAAGTAAATAGTGCATAGATTGCTGCCGTAAACGAGCCATCTATGCAATATTACAGGAGAAAATGGCCCTTTTATGCCTGTAATATTGCATAGGTGGACCCTTTATGGCTACAATCTACACATCATTTGCTTACTGGAAGAAGAGTCACCATGACGACTCCCTCCAAGATGGCAACAGCTGTGAGCACTCCCCACTGGTCTAGGTAAACAGCAGGGGGCTCATGCGGCTGGGCGGGTGTCTGCCCAGATCAGGCTGAAGCAGGCCAAAGGGAGTGGTCCAACCTGCTTTGGGATGCTCCCAACCCTCTCTGGGACCAGACCACTTTGGCCCAAATCACCCTGATCTGCTTTGGGATTCAGGATTTAGGCTGAAGCGGTGCACAGCCCTAACACAAATGTGTCTGACTGAAATGAGAAAAGCATGCAAACAAAAGGAAGAAACGAGGTGAGCTCCTAATTGGTGGTCAGAGAGTTTGGGCTATCATGAAAATTGCTTTTTCACCTATCCCTATTCTGCAGCAGATCCTCATAGGACACAGACAGCTGCAGGGGGACAAGGGAATCAATGAAGATTACCTCTTCCCTTCCCCCCTCCTCCCTTCCTCCAATGAAGATCACCTTCTCCCTTCCATCACCACTAGGTTAGAAGCCTCCTATGGATGGAAGGAGAACCCCACAGGGGACATTTCTCTCTACCCCAGTACCTTCCCTGTATCTCTTATTTCCTCCACTTTGTCTTCCCCACCCTTCAAACCTCCATATTTTTTTACACATTTTAAGTAATAATAATCACTTTTATAAAATTAAATGTAACACAAAGAAAATAACAATGCAATGCCAATGAAGACAAGCAGTGGCTCTCCAGTGTTTCAGGTCAGATCCCTTCTGTCCTACCTGGAGAAGCTGGGGACTGAATCTGGGACCTTCGGCATACAAAGCATGTGCTCTACCCATTGAGCTACAGTCCCTCGCAAGTGTCTTACATATGGAGTCCTATACTGAGTGGACATTTCCCCAAATTATTAAATCTTTTTAATATACCATTTCAAATTCTTAAAAGGTGAGTGAGATTCAATGGGACACGACTATCTTAAGACCCAATGATTTCAATGGGTCTACTCTAACTATGACTAAGTTTGGATCCAACCCCCTACCTGTACTACTTCCTTCTCCAATCTCTCTCTCTTTTTCTCTGTCACACACACACACACACACAGAGATCATTGTGGGCTACGAACTCACTCTATCTGCCATCTGAGGATAAAAGCTGCAGGAAGATAAAAGCTGCAGCAACTGCTTCTCCTTTTTGTATGCCTGAGCTTTGAAACTGCATCTGTCCAAATGCCAACAGCCTGGCTGTACTTTCAGATCACATAACTGTCTCATACCTGCAGAGATGTATTATAGGCCAGAATATTTTTGCAGCATCTGCTATTCCATGAAAAGGGCTCAAATCCATCTCTGCAGATGTGAGAACTTGAAATTCAAGAACTTGGAAAGTTCTGATTTAGACCCCATAACGAATTTTGTTTTTTAAAACAAATGCTGGGGTTCTACCCTCAGTTAAAATTTACTATTCTAGAATGGGGAGAGCAATCCTATGGCCACTAGACAGTGTCTAGATGGCCATAAGGTTTTTTGGTTTCCCGAAAACTGCACTCCACGCCCTCTCCTTCGCTGCCTTGTAGGCAGCTTGGTCCTTCCCCATCTCCATACTAGTAACCACAGAATGGAGCGGGTGAAAAGGGGACTTTCCCGGGGGCAGGGAGGGGAAGAGACCGTGGAAGCATTGTCACAATGCCTTCTATGTGCTGTACAGCCTCCCCATCTCCCTCTCTGAGGTCCCCAGCTGGGCAGCCAAAATTGGCTGTCTAGCCACAAACGCAGAGTGGCCAGAGTGCAGAAGAGAGGATCCCCTCTGCCCACCCTGCATTGGATATTCAGCTGCCTTAGAGTTTGGAGGTGGTCAACTATCCCAATAGGATTGCACCCTAAGATTTCATTTTAAGATCAGTATTAATGACTCCCAAACAACAAACTAGGAGTCCTCTGTAAATTGACAGAGCCGTGTGTTTGTACGGCACCAGGCAGTTTGTAGTGATGGCTAAACAAAACACATGGGATTAATTTTGCAGGACACATTGTAAAACCAAGGAACAATAAGCTGAAGATAAATTTGGGGGGGGGGAATTTTAATCATACATAAACTCTGGGTGGATTCAGATGAAGACTTCAGGTGGTAGTTTAGGTAGTGATGACAACATGAGTTTGATGTGGTGACCATTCATGTGAAATGGTTAATCTATGGTGAGATTGCAGTTGCCATCTCCTTGCTTGCCCCACATTACAAAGACATTCCAAGATGTGATCATCTGCAATCTCATCTCTTGTTGGCAGAGTGCCTGAGCACCACCTCGGAGAGCCAGTACTTTAGTCAACTTGCCTGAATGCATTCTGTAAAACCCTATTTCAGATTTAACACAGCTTGGCAACAATCAGCCTCAGAAATAAAGGGCTTATATTTCAAAGCAAGTTACCTTCTCTTGATACTGACGCCGTGATGAATCCAAAGACTGAATTAGGGCTGTGGCATGACCCACAAACATGGCGTAACAGGTGGCTCCCACAATCATACTCAGCATGGTTATCCAGAGATCCGACATGCTGACAGGGGCCCTAGCTCCATAACCAATGCAAAGCATGTGACTCATGGCCTTGAAGAGTGCATAAGAGTATTGCTTTCCCCAGGAATCATTCTGCAAGAAAGAGAGATGGAGAGAGTCAGCTTGAGTCAGCTTGAGTACAGGGGACAAAGGAGCTCAGGATTATGTAACAGGAAGATATCTTATTTATCTTGAAGGAACATCCTTGCAATATATTCTTCATAAATGGAAAAGTGATATTCATTATCAGTAAATGGTCCTAAATAAGCTCTTTGAGAGGCTGTCAGATGCCTTTATGATCACACAAAAAACTCTTCCACACAATGGATTCCCCTCCCAGTTATATTTTTATGTTCATCAAGATACTCAAGGCTATAAAGTCTTATTTCTATATCTAAAAAGATAAATATACTATGACTTTAGTCCATAAAATCTTATCCCAAGCATAGGCAACCAAGTGCCCTCCAGATGTTTTGGACTACAATTCCCATAATTGCTGGCTGGGGCCTATGGGAGTTGTAGTTCAAAACATCTACAGGGCACAAGGTTGCTTATCCCGGCTTAGGCCATAATAAATCTGTTAGAGCCAAACTACATGTTATGCTAATCACGTAGCATGTAGCTCAGGGTTATCTTTGCATTTACTCTAGTGTAAACATGATGGCCACCAGTTTGGATGGCTTTAAAAGGGAGTTAGACAAATTCCTGGAGGAAAAGGCTATCAGTGGCTACAAGTCTTGATGGCTATGTGCTACCTCCAGTACCAGAGGCAGTGGGCCTATGTACACCAGTTGCTGGGGAACATGGGTGGAAGAGTGCTGTTGCACTCATGCCCTGCTTGTGGGTTCCTGGTCAACAGCTGGTTGGCCACTGTGTGAACACAATGCTGGACTAGATGGACCCTTGGTCTGATCCAGCAGGGCTCTTCTTATGTTCTTAAACATACATGCCGTAATTCGGATTGGGAACATCATACTCTGGGAGAGAGGGGAGGATTAGCCCCCCACCATTTCTCTGTGTGAAAAGCCTTCATTTATTGAAAAGACTCCATTGATGCCATTAATGGTGGCTTAATAATCCTGCTCCTTCTCTTCTCTTCTCTTCTCTTCTCTTCTTTCTAAAGCCAAGCTGTGGCCCACCTGATGCCCGCTTTAAAATTGCAGCCTCAAATGCTCCTGAGTACTGTGAGCTATGGCTTGCCTTCAGAATTAAAGTTTTTTAAAAAGAAAGGAAAGACCACTCAGCCACTTCAGGTAATAGCAAGACCCTTCCAAACATCGGCCACCCAAACATTTTGCCCCCTCCCCCCGCCTGCCAGTGTTCAGCCTGCCCTCATGATCTTTGGGATAATTTTGCCCCCTGAAAGTGCAGACATTTGACCGTGTCAAATGTTCAGCCCAGCCCAGCAGAAAACAATGTTTCTTTGTTTAAAATTTGGGGGTGTTCAACACAAAAGCCCTCTGAAGTAGCTTATGTAATAAAATCCCATATAATCATAAAATAGCAAATAACAACAACAACAACAACAACAACCAGCAATACCAAACATCCAGACAAGGCAATACTAAAATCTAACATACAATTTCAGTTGGAAAAAAAGCCAACAATACTCGAATAAAACACAGTGAAGAAAAAGACTAAGAAACCAGATGGGTTTTCAGAGCTTTCCTAAAAGTCTGTAATGAGTAATGACAGGGCCTGATGGACCTCAGATAGCAACCCATTTCAGAGGCACAGGACCACAGCAGAGAAGTCCTTCTCCCTTGTATTTGCCAGTCTAACTTCCCCCAGAAGCAGCCAAGTAAGAACAGCTTCCATTATGCTCGAGTGTGGGCAGGCTGATTCTGGTGAAGGTAGTCCTTCAAATAAATTGGCCCCATATAATTTAAGGCCTTAAGGCAGGGATGGGCAACTTGTGGCCCTCCAGATTTTGTCCTACAGCTTCCATCAGCTCTAGTCAGCATAGCCAATGGATAAGGATGATGAGAGTTGCAGGCCAAAACATCTGGAAGGACACAAGTTGCCCACCCCTACTTTAAAGGTTAAAACATGCACTTCAAATTGGGCTCAGAAACACACCAGTAACCAGTGCCATACCGGTGTCACATGCTCCGACTGCATCACCCCAGCACCCAAGTACCTGCATTCTGCAACCGTCTTCAAGGGCAGCCCGACATAGAGTTCATTAAACTTGTCTAGCCTGGATGTCACTAATGCATTGATAACTGAGGCAAGGATAACTGAGGCAAGGTCCAGTCTCTCCAGACAGGGGCACAACTGGCATACTAGCCTAAGCCGGTAATGAGTGCTCCCGGCCACCGCAGCTACCTTAGGTTCCCACATTAGTGCTGCATCCAAGAGAACTCACAAACTGTTATTGAGGCAGAGTTTAATCTCGTTTAAGACCAGATGTAAACCTCGATCCAGAATAGCCAGTCTCCCTACCCAAAATACCTCCATCTTGTCTAGATTAAGCCTCAGCTTGTTCACCAATGTCTGCCCCAATATCACCTCCAGGCACTGGTTCACTAGTTCTACAACCATCCTGGGACAAGTAGATGGAAATGAGAGGCAGTACCACTTATTGATGACACAAGTTAAGCCCAAACTTCCAGATGATTTTTCCCAAGAGTTTCATGTAGATGATAAAAGTTATCTGAAGGATCGCCTCCTCCCATATGTGCCTGTCTGGACCTTAAGATCATCCTCAGTGGCTCGTCTCCATAAGCCCTTGCCAAAGGAAGTGAGGTGGGTGGCTACTAGGAGGAGGGCCTTTTCTGCCGTGGCACCCCGGCTGTGGAATGAGCTCCCTAGTGAGGTTTGCCTGGCACCTACATTATATTCCTTCCGGTGCCAGGTGAAGACCTTTTTACTTTCCCAAGCATTTTAGCTTTCTAGATTTTTAGCTTTGCTCTTTTAAACCTGTATTTTAAATTACTGCACTGCTGCTAGGTTTTATTCTGGTTGTATTGTTTACTGTGGTTTTAATGTTTTATATATTTTATATTGTTTTATTGTGTGCTCCTTGGTTTTAATTTTTGTGAACCATCCAGAGAGCTTCGGCTATTGGGCGGTATAGAAAGGAAGGAAGGAAGGAAGGAAGGAAGGAAGGAAGGAAGGAAGGAAGATGGGCAACTAGATGGAACCTTCTGGCATTCCAAGGGCCATGAGCTGGAACAGAAGTCCCCAGGACCACCTTTTGTGAGTATTCCTCCAGAAAGGACCAGAACCATCATAACACAGTGTTCCCTAAGCCCAACCCAGATCAGTGATCCAGAAGGATAAGATGGTTGATGGTATCAAAAAACACTGGGAGGTCCGGAAGAACCATCAGGGCTGCACCCCCCTCCATCTATTCCCTGACATAAGTCATCCACCAGAGCAACCATGGCTGTTTCCATCCCCAAACCTGGTCTTAAACCAGACTGGAGTGGATCTAAATTGGACTTCCCCAACTTGGCACCCTCCAGATGTTCTAGACTACAACTCGCAGCATTCCTGACTATTGGCCATGCTGGCTGGGGCTGATAAGAGTTGAAGTCCAAAACATAAGGAGGGCACCAGGTCAGGGAAGTCTGATCTAAATAAACAGAATCATCCAATACTGCCTGGAATGTTGGGAACTTCAAACATGGATCAGCAAGGTAGCATGTAGTTTGGTCCTGACATTGGAAGAAACATGTTCAATTTAGGGTTGCAAATTTTTTCCATGTCTTTTTAAAAAAAAATAGTATGCTGACATCATTTTTGTTAATTCTATTACTCCCAAAGGATTCTGCAAAATGCAGCATTCCCCCCCCCCCCGCCTTCTACTCCTCAAAGGAGAAAAAAGAAAAAAGAAGAAGGTCCCATCTACCTTAAAAGGGGGGCATTTAATTTCTTACTTGACAGTGAGTTTATCACTGGCTTCAGATTAGTAGTAATCCATTTTAACTGATTTAAATAGAATAACATTAATTTGAGAGGGCAAATAAACTATTAAAGACAGTTATTGTGACAAATACCAAAGCTGTTTATCCAAGTATTGATGACATAATCAAGCCTGAGGACACTAGGAAATCTTCACATTTGTAAAAAGCAGTGATCACTGATTATTTGCAATTAGTCTACCAAGTCTAAGCCTTAATTTAGAAGTCTTCCTCAGCAAACTGTATTTAAATGCAGTGCGTTTCCTGTGTTTAAAAGTCTGTTGTGCTTTCTTTATTCAGAAACATGCTGTTTTCCACACAAAGGCCCCCCATCCAACTAAAATTAGTCCTACCTAAGGGAGCAATCCTATATTTGGCAAAGGCCTCCTGAGGGGCCATAGGACATGCCGTAAGTGCCACTCCACCTGAGGAGAAAGAAGAAGGAAGTTGTTACCAGGGCAACACCTGTGCCGTCAGAGGCCCCTCCGGTGTGCCCATGGAAAGATCTGTTGGCATAGATGTCCAACAGTGTTCGGCCAGTATTGGAAGCAAAAGGAGGCTTTCTGCGGAGGTGTTGGTGGGCAGCCATGGTTCTGCAGGATCCAAAGCCCTCTTGTCCCCCTGACATACCCTCAAAATCGCCTTGAAATGATGCCAGTCCTGGGGCTGGTGGAGTTATTTCCCTCCCACAGGAGTCAATGGGAAGGAAAATGAAAAATTTGCCCCCACCCCAGTAAGCCGGCCCCCTCATGGATCGCTGCCTTGTTGTGGTGAAGGGGCTTGCGTAACTCAGTGAAGCCATAAGCTATGCCATGCAGGGCCACCCAAGACGGACAGGTCATGGCAGAGAGTTCTGACCAAATGTGGCGCCTCCCTCCCGGCCAGAATTTCAGCCGGAGGGACGGGGCGCCTCCCCCCCAGCCAGAATTTTGGCAGGAAGGAACAGGGCGCCTCCCCCCCCCAGCCAGAATTTTGGCGGGGAGGAATGGAGCGCCTCTCCCCCACAGCGAAGCAAGCTGTGGGACCAGGTATGTGACTTTCATCCATTCCTAGAATATGGACTTGAGCACGCTCCGGGAGAGAGCTCAGGACAGGAAGGCCTGGTGTGCTATGGTCCATGGGGTCACGAAAAGTCGGACATGACTGAACGACTGAACAACAACAACAACAGTAAGCCGGAAGGACTATGAGTAGAAGAACCCTCCTACTAAAAGATAGGATTGCTCTGGAAGTGTCATTGAAACCAGTGGGACTCAGTTGGTTGTGACTGACTTCTTCCATTGGTTTTCAAACCAACTGACTTTGTCATCACTAACCTTAAATAGATCAAGGCCAGAAGTACATTTATAAATATTGATTTATCCACATATTAACACCTTGTTTTAGATGTCCAGGTTCAAAGAAAGAACAAGTAACTGTTTAAAAAGTTGTCCAAACAAGGACCAAATCGGTCTTGGTCTTCTTAAAATGAGATAGACAGAACCTATTTACACATTATGATTTGGGCACTGCCTTAGCCAGTCTTCTGTCTGTTGCCAAATGTACTGTATTGTATTATAAAACCAGTGGACCAGTTTTATAGTTGTACGCTACCTTGGGAGGGCTCCTACCCTGAAAGACGGCCAAGAAATAACAACAACCATAACAACACAATCAGCAGAATTCCAGCAACTAGAATACAATTAACAATCATAGCATTTCTCAGACTGTACTATTTCAGGCTACATGCGGTCGATGGTATGTGAGCACGCTCCCCCACAAAAATATAATAATAGTCCTGTGCATAGAAAGTTAGCACCTTTCTTTCCTGGCATGCTAGGAAGTTCCAGGAAGTTGCCATTTTAAAAATGGCAGCGGCAGCGAAAGCGGGAGCAACACGCCACCGTCGCCTGCTGCTGCCGCCACCATCTTGTGAGGCCATTTTAAAAAATGGTGACTCCCTGGAAGTCCAGTCGCTGCACGTCCAGGCCTTAGGCGATGGCGGCAGCGGGGTGGCAGCGGAGAAGGCAGGGGCATGGTGGCGGCGGTGAGGAGAAGGCAGCTCAGGTAAGGACCTGGAGGCTCAGGGGGGGCTTCGGTGAGCCCCCAACCTACTCTGGGCCGCTTCGTGCCCCCTCTGCTTCACCTTGGAAGGGGCACAAAGTGGCCCGAAGTGGCCTGCTTCCACTCCGGGTTCAAAGCAGTGTACAGCCCTAATTTCAGCTCACGTATTGGTTCTGGAAGTGCAAAAATAGGTAAATGCAAATCGAAAGAATTTCTGCCCCATCTCCATATTCGTCATTGGTACTGACACTGTTCTCTTTCTCATCCCACGCTAAAGTGACCTTGTGCAGGGAGTGAAGCAAATGCCCCTTTACACTCCACAATATGAAGGCACATTATGGAATATGGCAGAGAAAGACAGAAGAGGATGTATGGGCTGGAAGATACAAATAGTTGCAGAACATGGAGCCTTTCCAATAATATCTTCATGTAGACCAGGGATGATGAACCTCAGGCCCTACCTGGGATCTCAATCCAACCCTCTGAGGTTCCCCAGATAGCCACACCCTCCTTCCTGCAAAATTGAATTTGGCCCTCAGGCTGAAAGAAGTTCAACATACCTGATGTAGACCGTGATGTAAGACACAACACACATTGTCATGTACACCATCTTAAGTTTATCCTTAACCTTCAGCCTTACCCTCTAGTGCAGTTGACCAGAACAGATGGCTACCCTTGTTCTCTTGTGGATGGATGAATAATGCATCATCACAGGTGGAAATGTGCATTCACCATCCTCCGGCTTAGTTCTCAAAACTAAAAGGCAGTCACCAAATCCGATAACCATCTGTTGTTTAATGGTGTTTTCAGCTTAGTTGGGTTTGATGCGGTTATTCCTAAGAGATGCTCTCGTTGTCAAGCAAATCAGCTCTATTGCCACATAGCAGCTTTGTCCCTTAGGCAAGGCTTATCATCATTCCTCCATACCTCCACATTTGAAGCTTGAAGGTTATTGCCTAAATGGGGATTTCCTTTCCTTTCCTGCCCTCCCTTCCCTTGATACGGCTGGCTAGTTCCAGCTGTCAGAGTCTGGTAGTGTGGCTTTGCAGAATTATTATTGCCCCAAAGCAGATGCCATTGTTTTGCAGCAAAAGGGAAATAAATTAATAGCTGTTTCCAGTGATATTTTGAGCACAAATGCTTGGAATATTGTTTCCCTCTATACTGAAATCTTGTACGTTTCTCACTGAAGCATTTGCAGTGCTCGTGAACAAAGCAATCTTTTAGGGGGTCACCTGAAGAAATTTTTTAAAGAACCTGTTACACAGGATGGAAAAGATATATGTGGCTCCAGTATTTCAGAATGCCACATTTTTATTTATAAGAAGAAGCTATAAAATATCCCTGTCTAGCTAACAGTTCAAATTCATTTACCAGTAGAAGAAGTCAACAGAGCTACAAGAATGCAGAAGCAGTAATTACTACTTCTTTCTACTATTCTTTCTATATCTCAGGAAGTAATTACAGCAGATAAACAAAAAGCAGAGGCCATCTCTCTTCAGGGTCTTCATAATGAAATATAACAAAAGTGGCCTTAACCTGGAACTACCACATGGAGAGGTGATAATAAAATGAAGATCAAGGCAAAGTCAAGGCACGGGCCCAGTGCTCTTCAACATTTTTATGAATGACTTGGAGGAGGAGGTGCAGGGAATGCTGATCAAATTTGCAGATGACACAAAATTGGGCGGAATAGCTAATACTTTGGAATTGGAAGACAGAAACAAAATTCAAAGTGATCTGGATAAACTGGAGCGCTGGGCAGAAACAGAATGACATTTAATAGCGATAAATGCCAAGTTCTGCACCTAGGAAAAATAAACCAAATGCACAATTACAAGATGGGGGATACGTGGCTCAACAACACTACAAGAGAGAAAGATCTTGGAATTGTTGTCGATCACAAGCTGAATATGAGCCAACAATGTGATATGGCTGCAAAAAAGGCAAATGCTCTTTTGGGCTGCATTAATAGAAGCATAGCTTCCAAATCGCGGGAAGCCCTAGTTCCCCTCTACTCAGCACTGGTTAGGCCTCATCTGGAGTACTGTGTCCAGTTCTGGGCACCACACTTTAAGAAGGATGCAGACAAACTGGAGAGGGTTCAGAGGAGGGCAACAAAGATGATTAGAGGACTGGAAACAAAGGCCTATGAGGAGAGACTCAAAGAACTGGGCATGTTTAGCCTTGAGAAGAGAAGACTGAGGGGAGATATGATAGCACTCTTCAAGTACTTGAAAGGTTGTCACAGAGAAGAAGGCCAGGATCTCTTCTTGATCATCCCAGAGTGCAGGACATGGAATAATGGGCTCAAGTTACGGGACGCCAGATTCCGGCTGAACATCAGGAAAAACTTCCTGACTGTTAGAGCAATACGACAATGGAACCAATTCCCTAGGGAGGTGGTGGGCTCTCCCACACTGGAGGCATTCAAGACGAGGCTGGACAGCCATCTGTGAAGGATGCTCTGACTTGGATTCTTGCATTGAGCAGGGGGTTGGACTCGATGGCCTTGTAGGCCCCTTCCAACCCTACTATTCTACTATTCTACCTCTAGACACTGCATTCTCTTCCTAATCCTGAATTGCACATTAATAAAGCCTGACTATAAGAAAGTCCAACCTAACAAAAGCGACTCTTTTGAGCAACAAGGACATAAAATAGCTGTCCTCCAAACAGAGTGATGGGTTGCAACCAGACTTAGCTGTGCTTGTAGTAGACCCATTGACATCAATGGGGTTTCATTTAGTCACAAGCAAATTAATTTGCTTTGATTTCAGTGGGTCTACTCAAACCATGGCTAAGTCTGGATCCAACCCAGTGTGATCACTATCACTAAAGGCAATTGTTTCACATGCTAAAGGAAACTACTGTACATGGTTTACCCCTTGCTAATGAGTTCAGTTGACTTATGGAGACCCTAAATAAAGATGGCAACTGCATACATTTATCTGTAGCAATTTCATTTCATTTATTATATTTTTATACTGTCGCATAGGCGAAGCTCTCTGGGCAGTTCACAAAAATTAAAAACCATTAAAATACATTATATAAAATATAAAACCATTCACATAAGGACATAGAACAAATAACACACACAACATATATCTAAAACAAAAACAATCAGCCAGAGACAATCAAGAGACCCATTATACACTGCCAAATGCCTTAGATTTACATTTATAAATTAGATACAAGTTCATTGGTGCCAGGGCAAATATTCCTTTCCCAACTCAAAGATTGAGGTCTCCATATGCAGCAGAATGTGGTGGTAATGAGATTGTAGACTACACATACCAGTTTTAAGTGCTAAAAAAATGCCCATCCCTCTGAACAGAAAACCACTATAAAGGGGGGAAAGCCTAATCTAGTCCAGCCCTTTGCTTGCTGTGCTGATTTTCTAATGTAGGGGCCTTTCAAAAATGTGACCCATCCCATACCTGCAAATCTGAAGTGGTGCAGTCTATTCAAGCTCCTTCGCATGCAGCCACCTCATTCTGCTGCAAGCGTAGATCAAGATGGATTTGTGTACAAGTGAAGGGGCAATGGGATGCCTACAGCTCAGCCCTCTGTCCCATGTATGGCTTGGCTTGCTCTGGGGTGGAGTGATGGTCTCATTTATCAACATGCCCTAGTTTTGACTATCAGATATCAATCTGGGCTCCGCTGAATGTTTGCATGTGAAGTTTTTGGCAAGAAAGAAGTACTCTGGTGGGGATGAATGCTGCCCTAAGCCCCTTCCCCTTTACATGTATTTTTCACTACTATATGCAGCCTGATCATCAGCTGCTTTTTGAAAAAGAACACAAAAAGCTGGGGTTTCTTCCCTACTACGTGACCTTAACCAATTAACGGCATAATCCTATGCATGTTTAGACAGAAAAGCATCCTACAATTCCCAGCAAGGGAGTTGGAGGACTTCTTTTCTGTCTAAACATGCACAGAATTGCACCCTAAGTGGATCAAGCTGTCAGAATGCTGACATCATGATGCCATGTTGTTCAACTGACTGGTTACACAATGACATCATGTTTTTATAAATGTTTTATATAAATGATTTTGTATCTATTTTGATCTCTCTGTAAACTGCTTAGAGATGTTTTAAAAAATATGGAAAGCTGTGTATAAATCTATTATTATTATTATTATTATTACACTTAGAATGAAGTGGTCTGATAAATATTTAACTAAAGTAAAATAAAATAAAATGTTTCCATGTGGCTTCTCAGGCAACAGTTTGTTTTTCCCTTGTCCCCTTCGATTAAGTAAAATATTAAAGTTTTGGCACTTTGTAGCAAAAAAGCATTGTAGAACAGCCTACTGCTGAACAACTATGGTCAAGCAAAGATTTGAACTGGTAACAATGGTGATCTGATAACACAATAAAAAACAGATGATACCCAAGTTTTATATAGTAACAAGCCTTGAAGACAGACAGATGAAGGAGTGAAGTGATACAAACCTGACTGCCTACTCCACAGCATGCTCTCTCCCTCCAAGAAGTGCAGATGAAACCTCCTAGAAGCTGTTTACAAAAAAACCCCAACAACCCCCAAACCCCCACATAAGATAGGGATAATAGTTCCGAGCAGACACATGCTTCTTAGAGCATAAATGCATTATTAAACAATGCATTTTGCAGAAAGAGTCAAGTATATATTATGGAAACCACAGGGTGATGGAGCACTCCCTGCATAGAAATAAACTTTACAGAAATTTACATTTACATTCCCTAGGGACTTCACTGCAATAAAATGCTTAACACAAACGCTACGCTTGAACCAGAAGATTGAATAAACACAGGGATAATTTAAAACTCCCCTTCATGGATCACTGCCTTGTTGTGGCGAAGGGGCTTGCGTAACTCAGTGAAGCCATAAGCTATGCCGTGCAGGGCCACCCAAGACGGACAGGTCATGGCAGAGAGTTCTGACAAAATGTGGTCCACTGGAGAAGGAAATGGCAACCCACTCCAGTATTCTTGCCAAGAAAACCCCATGGAACGTATCACAAGGCTAAAAGATATGACGCCGGAAGATGAGCCCCTCAGGTCGGAAGGTGTCCAATATGCTACTGGGGAAGAGCAGAGGGTATTTCCAAGTAGCGCCAGAAAGAGTGAAGCGGCTGGGCCAAACCCGAAAGGACACTCAGCTGTGGATGTGTTTGGCGGTGAAAAGAAAATCCGATGCTGTAAAGAACAATATTGTTTAGGAACCTGGAATGTCAGATCAATGAATCAAGGTAAGCTGGAGGTGGTCAAACATGAGATGGCAAGATTGAACATCGACATCTTGGGAATCAGCGAACTAAAATGGACAGGCATGGGCGAATTTAATTCAGGTGATCATCATATCTACTATTGTGGGCAAGAATCCCTTAGAAGAAATGGAGTAGCACTCATAGTCAACAAAAGGGTGGGAAAAGCAGTACTGGGGTACAATCTTAAAAATGATAGAATGATCTCAGTACGAATCCAAGGCAAACCATTCAACATCACAGTAATTCAAGTCTATGCCCCAACTACTGAGGCCGAAGAAGCTGAGGTTGGTCGGTTCTATGAAGACCTACAACACCTTCTAGAACTAACACCAAAAAAAGATGTTCTCTTCATCATAGGGGATTGGAATGCTAAAGTAGGAAGTCAAGAAATAACTGGGATAACAGGCAAGTATGGCCTTGGTGTACAAAATGAAGCAGGACAAAAGCTAATAGAGTTTTGCCAAGAGAACATGCTGATCATAGCAAACACTCTTTTCCAACAGCACAAGAGGCGACTCTACACATGGACGTCACCAGATGGTCAATATCGAAATCAGATTGATGATGTCCTTTGCAGCCAAAGATGGAGAAGCTCCATACAGTCAGTAAAAACAAGACCTGGAGCTGACTGTGGCTCAGATCATGAGCTGCTTCTTGCAAAATTTCGGCTTAAATTGAAGAACGTCGGGAAAACCACTAAACCGTTCAGGTATGACCTAAATCATATCCCTGATGAATATACAGTGGAGGTGAGGAATAGATTTAAGGGATTAGACCTGATAGACAGAGTGCCTGAGGAACTATGGACGGAGGTCCGTAACATTGTTCAGGAGGCAGCAATGAAATCCGTCCCAAAGAAAAAGAAATGCAAGAAAGCAAAGTGGCTGTCTGATGAGGCTTTACAAGTAGCTCACGAAAGAAGGGAAGCGAAAAGCAAGGGAGAAAGGGGAAGATATACCCAACTGAATGCAGAGTTCCAGAGAATAGCAAGGAGAGACAAGAAGGCCTTCTTAAATGAACAATGCAAAGAAATCGAGGAAAACAATAGAATGGGAAAGACTAGAGATCTCTTCAAGAAAATTGGAGATCTCAAGGGAACGTTTTGTGCAAAGACAGGCATGATAAAGGACAAAGAAGGCAGGGACCTAACAGAAGCAGATGAGATTAAGAAGAGGTGGCAAGAATACACAGAAGAACTATACAGGAAAGATCTGAATGTCCCTGATAGCCATGATAGTGCGGTCACTGAACTTGAGCCGGACATCCTAGAGAGTGAAGTCAAGTGGGCCTTAGGAAGCATTAGTAACAACAAAGCTAGCGGAGATGACAGTATTCCAGCCGAGCTATTTAAAATCCTAAAAGATGATGCTGTTAAAGTGCTGCATTCAATATGCCAACAAATCTGGAACACTCAACAGTGGCCACAAGACTGGAAAAGGTCAGTTTACATTCCAATTCCAAAGAAGGGCAACGCCAAAGAGTGTTCAAACTACCGCACAATTGCGCTCATTTCACATGCCAGCAAGGTGATGCTCAAAATCCTACAAGCTAGGCTTCATCAGTATGCGAACCGAGAACTACCGGAAGTACAAGCTGGGTTTCGAAGAGGCAGAGGAACTAGAGATCAAATCACCAACATTCGCTGCATCATGGAGAAAGCAAGAGAATTCCAGAAAAACGTCTATCTCTGCTTCATTGACTACGCTAAAGCCTTTGATTGTGTGGATCACAACAAACTGTGGCAAATTCTTAAAGTGATGGGAGTACCAGACCACCTTACCTGTCTCCTGAGAAACCTGTACGAGGGTCAAGAAGCAACAGTAAGAACCAGAGATGGAACAACCGATTGGTTCAAAATTGGGAAAGGAGTACGACAAGGCTGCATATTGTCACCCTGCTTATTTAACTTATATGCAGAGTACATCATGAGAAATGCCGGGTTGGATGAATCAGAGGTCGGAATTAAGATTGCCGGGAGAATTATCAACAACCTCCGATATGCAGACGATACCACCCTAATGGCAGAAAGCGAAGAGGATCTCAAGAGCCTCTTTTTGAGGGTGAAAGAGGAGAGTGCAAAAGCTGGTTTGAAACTCAACATTAAAAAAACTAAGATCATGTCATCTGGCCCTATCACTTCCTGGCATATAGAAGGGGAAGAAATGGAAGCAGTGACAGATTTTACTTTCTTGGGCTCCAAGATCACCGCAGATGGTGACTGTAGCCATGAAATTAAAAGACGCTTGCTCCTTGGGAGGAAAGCTATGGCCAACCTAGACAGCATAGTAAGAAGCAGAGACATCACCTTGCCGACAAAGGTCCGTCTAATCAAAGCTATGGTTTTCCCAGTAGTAATGTATGGCTGTGAGAGCTGGACTATAAGGAAGGCTGAGCGCCAAAGAATTGATGCTTTCGAACTGTGGTGCTGGAGAAGACTCTTACGAGTCCCCTGGACTGCAAGGAGGTCAAATCAGTCCATCCTAAAGGAAATCAACCCTGACTGCTCATTGGAAGGACAGATAATGAAGCTGAAGCTCCAATATTTTGGCCACCTAATGTGAAGAGAAAACTCCCTGGAAAAGACCCTGATGCTGGGAAAGACTGAAGGCAAAAGGAGAAGGGGACGGCAGAGGATGAGATGGCTAGATAGCATCACGGATGCAATGAATATGAACTTGAGCACGCTCCGGGAGAGAGCGCAGGACAGGAAGGCCTGGCGTGCTATGGTCCATGGGGTCACGAAGAGTCGGACATGACTGAACGACTGAACAACAACAACAACAATTTAAAACTCTTGAACTATTATTGTGAATTTACTGTTGTCTTCCTCAACCTGATGCCCTGTTGGTCTACAACTCCCATCATCCTGGTTGAGAGATGCTGGGAGTTGTAGTCCAACACATCTGGAGGGCACCTGGTTGGTGAAGGCTGATCTACTAAGATGGATACAAGTTAAGCATGTGCTTAAGGACTTTACAGATGTTTTGATCCTATCCTTGGTTTACAATTTAAATGCCAGCAGTGGGGGAGTGGGAAGGGGAAAGGGAGAGAAGGCAGAGATAAGGGCATCTCATTCACTTGCCAGAGCAAGGAAGGTCCACAAATTACCATGGTGCTCCAGATGATGGTGTTATCGCTATGGAACTGAAGAAAATCCTGCAGCACTGCTCCCCTGCATGCCTCTGCCACTACAACACTGCTTCTCTCTATCCACTTTTTCCACACCAGGCATAATAAAATGGTAGTTATGGGAAGCATAAGTGGACACAAATCCCTGCTGAAGTACAGGGATGCCTTGGACTGGCAGTAGCAGTGTCCCTTCTGTCTGTGTCCCAGGAATTATCCTGGAGTTGTTGTCAGTCACAAGCTGAATATGAGTCAGCAGTGTGATGTGGCTGCAAAAAAGCCCAATGCAATTTTAGGTTGCATCAAGAGTTTAGAAATCACAGGAAGGACTTCCACTCTACTCTGTCCTGGTCAAACCTCACCTTGAATACTGAGAAGACTGTGGGAGTGATATAATAGCAATTTTCAAGTACCTAAAGGGCTGTCACACAGAAGAGGGCTGCAGCTTGTTCTCTATCATGCAAGACTGTAAGACAGGAAATAACGGGCTCAAGTTACAGGAAAGCAGGTTTCAGTTGAACATCAGGAAAAACTTCCTAACAGTCAGAGTAATGAGACAATGGAACCAACTGCCTAGGGAGATAGTAGTATGGTGGTGGTGAACTCTCTGTCACTGGAGGCATTCAAACAAAGACTGACAAGTATCTGCCAGGGATGCTTTACACTGGATTCCTGAGCTGAGAAGGGGTTGGACTTGTGGCCTAAATGGCTGTGTCCAAATCTCAGGCAGTGGGGATGCTCTGATATTGTTGTGATGCAGGAAGGTGTGTCTTCACTGAGCTGAATGCACTGGCTCCTTCCATCTGGGAGTGGCCTATGGGCACCGGCACAGGCCTGATTGGAGGGGTTTAGCAATGCTTCTGTGGACACGTCTGCCTTTTTTTTGTGCTGCTTTGGGATTGTCCAAGTGATTTTCCCCAAGCTGGGTGAGTAACTAGTGCCAGCTTATCTCTCTGCCCCAGCATAATGGAGATATGGACTCGTTGTTCCAATACCTACTTTTCATCATTTATACATCTTAGATCCTCTCCTTTGAACTCCACAGTAATTATTCATAGGACAGCTGTTTTGTTAACAGAATAACGGTAATTCTATGAGACTGTGCAGAAATGCTTACCAATCATTCCAGATACCTTTTATGAACTGCAATACAAAATATCTATCTGCATCTGAGCCACAATGTTCTGATTACAAGATAAGCTACAAAATTATGGCGTATGGCAAATATAGAATCCACCTGCTAGTCTTCTTAAAAGGAAACTACACTGGGAGTTCTAAAAATGTAAAGATGTGGATTTTGTTTCTTTAAGTAACTTAAAGGCAGCAAGAAAAGCAACATAAGGCATGTTCTGTATCCAGATAAGAAAAGCTGGGAAAGGAAGCATACATTTCAAGGGAAGCTCTGGAAGACTGTTTAGAAAATACAGGCAGTACAAAATGTGGTGGCTCAACACATAGGATAGATGGGTAATAAAAAATACTGAGTCCTACAACCTGTTGGATGTGCTGGCTGTATATTAGCTTTCAGGAACACCTCCATGTGCCAGCAATTACTTTAAAAGAATATGATCTGGGCCCAGCATGCCTTGTCAGCCTTCTCCCCAACTCCAAAAAGGTTGTCCCATGAGATAAACATCTGCTAAGGCCTTTTGCCCCCTTCATGGATCACTGCCTTGTTGTGGCGAAGGGGCTTGTGTAACTCAATGAGGCCATAAGCTATGCCGTGCAGGGCCACCCAAGACGGACAGGTCATGGCAGAGTGTTCTGACAAAATGTGGTCCACTGGAGAAGGAAATGGCAACCCACTCCAGTATTCTTGCCAAGAAAACCCCATGGAACGTATCACAAGGCTAAAAGAGATGATGCCGGAAGATGAGCCCCTCAGGTCGGAAGGTGTCCAATATACTACTGGGGAAAAACAGAGAGTATTTCCAAGTAGCGCCAGAAAGAGTGAAGTGGCTGGGCCAAAGCCAAAAGGACACTCAGCTGTGGATGTGTCTGGTGGTGAAAAGAAAATCCGATGCCGTAAAGAACAATATTGTTTAGGAACCTGGAATGTAAGGTCAATGAATCAAGGTAAGCTGGAGGTGGTCAAACATGAGATGGCAAGATTGAACATCGACATCTTGGGAATCAGTGAACTAAAATGGACAGGCATGGGTGAATTTAATTCAGGTGACCATCATATCTACTACTGTGGGCAAGAAGAAATGGAGTAGCACTCATAGTCAACAAAAGGGTGGGAAAAGCAGTACTGGGGTACAATCTTAAAAACGATAGAATGATCTCAGTACGAATCCAAGGCAAACCATTCAACATCACAGTAATTCAAGTCTATGCCCCAACCACTGATGCCGAAGAAGCTGAGGTTGATCGGTTCTATGAAGACCTACAACACCTTCTAGAACTAACACCAAAAAAAGATGTCCTCTTCATCATAGGGGATTGGAATGCTAATGTAGGAAGTCAAGAAATCACCGGGATAACAGGCAGGCATGGCCTTGGTGTACAAAAGGAAGCAGGACAAAAGCTAATAGAGTTTTGCCAAGAGAACACGCTGATCATAGCAAACACTCTTTTCCAACAGCACAAGAGACGACTCTACACATGGACATCACCAGATGGTCAATATCGAAATCAGATTGATTATGTCCTTTGCAGCCAAAGATGGGGAAGCTCTATACAGTCAGTAAAAACAAGGCCTGGAGCTGACTCTGGCTCAGATCATGAGCTGCTTGTTGCAAAATTTCAGCTGAAATTGGAGAACGTAGGGAAAACCGCTAAACCATTCAGGTATGACCTAAATCATATCCCTTATGAATATATAGTGGAGGTGAGGAATAGATTTAAGGGATTAGACCTGATAGACAGAGTGCGTGGGGAACTATGGACGGAGGTCCATAACATTGTTCAGAAGGCAGCAACTCAATCCATCCCAAAGAAAAAGAAGTGCAAGAAAGCCAAGTGGCTGTCTGATGAGGCTTTACAAGTAGCTGAGGAAAGAAGGGAAGCGAAAAGCAAGGGAGAAAGGGGAAGATATATCCAACTGAATGCAGAGTTCCAGTGAACAGCAAGGAGAGACAAGAAGGCCTTCTTAAATGAACAATGCAAAGAAATCGAGGAAAACAATAGAATGGGAAAGACTAGAGATCTCTTCAAGAAAATTGGAGATCTCAAGGGAACGTTTTGTGCAAAGACGGGCATGATAAAGGACAAAGAAGGCAGGGACCTAACAGAAGCAGATGAGATTAAGAAGAGGTGGCAAGAATACACAGAAGAACTATACAGGAAAGATCTTAATGTCCCTGATAGCCATGAGAGTGCGGTCACTGAACCTGAGCCAGACATCCTAGGAGTGAAGTCAAGTGGGCCTTAGGAAGCATTACTAACAACAAAGGTAGCGGAGATGACAGTATTCCAGCTGAGCTGTTTAAAATCCTAAAAGATGATGCTGTTAAAGTGCTGCATTCAATATGCCAACAAATTTGGAACACTCAACAATGGCCGCAAGACTGGAAAAGGTCAGTTTACATTCCAATTCCAAAGAAGGGCAACGCCAAAGAGTGTTCCAACTACCGCACAATTGCGCTCATTTCACATGCCAGCAAGGTGATGCTCAAAATCCTACAAGCTAGGCTTCAGCAGTATGTGAACCGAGAACTACCGGAAGTACAAGCTGGGTTTTGAAGAGGCAGAGGAACTAGAGATCAAATCGCCAACTTTCGCTGGATCATGGAGAAAGCAAGAGAATTCCAGAAAAATGTCTATTTCTGCTTCATTGACTATGCTAAAGCCTTTGATTGTGTGGATCACAACAAACTGTGGCAAATTCTTAAAGTGATGGGAATACCAGACCACCTTACCTGCCTCCTGAGAAACCTGTATGAGGGTCAAGAAGAAACAGTAAGAACCAGACATGGAACAACCGAGTGGTTCAAAATTGGGAAAGGAGTACGACAAGGGTGCATATTGTCACCCTGCTTATTTAACTTATATGCAGAGTACATCATGAGAAATGCCGGGTTGGATGAATCACAGATCGGAATTAAGATTGCTGGGAGAATTATCAACAACCTCCGATATGCAGACGATACCACCCTAATGGCAGAAAGCGAAGAGGATCTAAAGAGCCTCTTGTTGAGGGTGAAAGAGGAGAGTGCAAAAGCTGGTTTGAAACTCAACATTAAAAAAACGAAGATCATGGCATCTGACCCCATCACTTCCTGGCATATGGAAGGGGAAGAAATGGAAGCAGTGACAGATTTTACTTTCTTGGGCTCCAAGATCACCACAGATGGTGACTGTAGCCATGAAATTAAAAGACGCTTGCTCCTTGGGAGGAAAGCTATGGCCAACCTAGACAGCATAGTAAGAAGCAGAGACATCACCTTGCCGACAAAGGTCCGTCTAATCAAAGCTATGGTTTTCCCAGTAGTAACGTGTGGCTGTGAGAGCTGGACTATAAGGAAGGCTGAGCGCCGAAGAATTGATGTGTTCGAACTGTGGTGCTGGAGAAGACTCTTACGAGTCCCCTGGACTGCAAGGAGGTCAAATCAGTCAATCCTAAAGGAAATCAACCCTGACTGCTCATTGGAAGGACAGATACTGAAGCTGAAGCTCAAATATTTTGGCCACCTAATGCGAAGAGAAAACTCTCTGGAAAAGACCCTGATGCTGGGAAAGACTGAAGGCAAAAGGAGAAGGGGACGGCAGAGGATGAGATGGCTAGATAGTATCACCGATGCAATGAATATGAACTTGAGCACACTCTGGGAGAGAGCGCAGGACAGGAAGGCCTGGTGTGCTATGGTCCATGGGGTCAAGAAGAGTCGGACATGACTGAACGACTGAACAACAACAAAGTCCTTTTGCAATTATGGTTCCAAAGCTGGGGAACTCTTTTCTCTATGAGGCCAGCCTTACTCCATCTATGTACTCTTTTACAAAATGGGTCAATACCTTCTAATCTGGGCAGGCATTTTGATTTAGACATCTTATTTGTGTGGATGCTATTCTTGGATATATTTCTTAGATTTCCTGACAATGGAGGTAAGTTGGCTCCCTTTCTCCAGTCCTTTTTCCATCAAGCAAAGACGTTTTATTTTGGTAGGCCTTTGGCATGTAAGCTGGTCTGGAGTTGAACAGGATTTAACTGGCCGGGTGCAGATGATGTCATAGAATAGTAGGGTTGGAAGGGGCCTACAAGGCCATCGAGTCCAACCCCCATGTCCTTTATCATTGTGTTTTTAATTGTGTTTTAATGTATTTGTTTTTATGTTATGGTTTAACCAAGATTTTGTTTTAATCTGTATTTTATTGTTTCTGCCCTCTGATGGAAAAGTGGGATATAAATTTAATAAATAACTAGATGTAAACTGCTTTGATGCCTAGAAGTAAACCACAAGTAATGGAAAGTTAATAAGATGTTTTATCTATTTGTTTTTTAACTCCTTGGGGGACTGCCCATGCCTAAAGAAAAGCAGATCAACATTTTATAAATATGAATACAAAACAATTCCACAGATTAAATTTAAATTTTGAATTGGTGATGTTGTATGCTACCAGACTCTCTTCTGCAGAAGAATTGCCATTATTTAATGAAAATAATTATTTATTTAAAATCACAAGCTCTGGATCATTAAAATCACAAACTGTGTATTATTCCCCAATTGCAAGTTTAACTATGCCAAAGATAAACATATGTTCTTTATAAGGCAATGATTAAGAATGGAAGATTCCTTATACTTAAATCATTAGCACACCTCCATATTTCTTTTTTTGTTAGTACACTTAAATTAGAATCAATTACATGAATGCTGCTACAAACAATAGTAAAGAAAATAACTCAGATTTTCCCGTATTTGTTCTGCACTGATTTCATACCATACCAGCCAATATTTGTCAAAGGACATACAGTTAAGCTTTCCTTGTTCACAGGACAGTTAAACATTGTCTGCACAACAGGGGTTGAGCACAGAAGAAGCTTTTCTTCAGAACCTCATTCAACAAGTGAGTTGCTTCACCTCAGACAGCTTTAGACAAACTCTGCTATAACTTTTAAAATTATTATTTCTTAGTAGAATCAGATGAAATATGAAGGTACTGTAGCCCCTTCTGAGGGGATGAAGCCTGCCAAATTTTGGAGAAATCAGTGCAAGTCGGGGGGGGGGAGGGGTTGTGCAAGGAGTCTTTTAATGTTTGAGGTTTGCTTTTTTAACATGCCTGTAAGATTTTTAAAATTATTCTTTGGCAAATTGGATGAAGTTTGTAGGCATAGTAGCTCCTTTTGACAGGATGAGATCTGCCAAATGTTAGACAAATAGGTATGAGGGGGTCGTGCTAGGAAGCTTTGAAGTTGACTGCAGGTGAAAACTGTTCTTGTCACCTTTGCCTCTCTTCCCGAAGCTGCCTCAGGGGTCCCACAAGCTTTGCCATACTCCTGTTTTTTCCTTATTGAAACACTGGAAGCTGCCTTCTACTGAGTCAGACCCTTGGTCCATCTGGCCCAGTATTGTCAACACTGACTGGCAGCGGCACTTCAGGGTTTCAGGCAGGATTCTTTCCTCACCCTTCCTGGAGAATCAAACCTGGGACCTCTGCACGCAAAGCATGTGCGCTCTCTCTCTCTCTGTCTGTGTGTGTGTGTGTGTGTGCGTGAGAGAGAGAGAGAGAGAGAAGCACAGTCACACAAAACACACAGAACACAGAGTCAAGAGTCAGACAGATAGTATACTATTACACATAGACACACATACCTACAAATATTTAATAATGATTTTAAATCAAATGCTACTAGAGTGAGATTGGATGGAGAGGTGAAGGGAAATGACTTATCTGATAACTAACAGTCAAGCCAGACACAAAGAACACCAAAGGTAAATAAGGATTAGGATGTTGTTGTTGTTCAGTCGTTAAGTCGTGTCCAACTCTTCGTGACCCCATGGACCATAGCACGCCAGGCCTTCCTCTCCTCCGCTCTCTCCCGGACTGTGCTCAAGTTCATATTCATTGCATCAGTGATCCTATCTAGCCATCTCATCCTCTGCCGTCCCCTTCTCCTTTTGCCTTCAATCTTTCCCAGCAAGATTCCCAGAAGTTTTCTCTTCGCATTAGGTGGCCAAAATATTTGACCTTCAGCTTCAGTATCTGTCCTTCCAATGAGCAGTCAGTGTTGATTTTCTTTAGGATTGACTGATATGACGTCCTTGCAGTCCAGGGGACTCGTAACAGTCTTCTCCAGCACCACAGTTTGAAAGCATCCATTCTTCAGCGCTCAGCCTTCCTTATTGTCCAGCTCTCACAGCCATACATTACTACTGGGAAAACCATAGCTTTGATTAGACGGACCTTTGTCGGCAAAGTAATGTCTCTGCTTCTTACTATGCTGTCTAGGTTTGCCATAGCTTTCCTCCCAAGGAGCAAGTGTCTTTTAATTTCATGGCTACAGTCACCATCTGTGGTGATCTTGGAGCCCAAGAAAGTAAAATCTGTCACTGCTTCCATTTCTTCCCCTTCTATATGCCAGGAAGTGATGGGGCCAGATGCCATGATCTTCGTTTTTTTAATGTTGAGTTTCAGACCAGCTTTTGCACTCTCCTCTTTCACACTCAAAAAGAGGCTCTTGAGATCCTCTTCGCTTTCTGCCATTAGGGTGGTATCATCTGTGTATCTGAGGTTGTCGATAATTCTCCCGGCAATCTTAATTCCAACCTGTGATTCACCCAACCCGGCGTTTCTCATGATGTACTCTGCATATAAGTTAAATAAGCAGGGCGACTATATGCAGCCTTGTCGTACTCCTTTCCCAATTTTGAACCACTCGGTTGTTCCATGTCCGGTTCTTACTGTTGCTTCTTGACCCTCATACAGGTTTCTCAGGAGACAGGTAAGGTGGCCTGGTACTCCCATCTCTTTAAGAATTTGCCACAGTTTGTTGTGATCCACACAATCAAAGGCTTTAGAGTAGTCATGAAGCAAAAATAGACGTTTTTCTGGAATTCTCCTGCTTTCTCCAGCGAATGTTGGCAATTTGAACTCTAGTTCCTCTGCCTCTTGGAAACCCAGCTTGTACTTCCAGTAATTCTTGGTTCACATACTGCTGAAGCCTAGCTTGTAGGATTTTGAGCATCACCTTGCAGGCAAGTGAAATGAGTGCAGTTGTACGGTAGTTTGAACACTCTTTGGCATTGCCCTTCTTTGGAATTGGAATGTAAACTGACCTTTTCCAGTCTTGTGGCCACTGTTGAGTGTTCCACACTTGTTGGCATATTGAGTGCAGCACTTTAACAGCATCATCTTTTAGGATTTTAAATAGCTCAGCTGGAATACTGTCATCTCCGCTACCTTTGTTGTTAGTAATGCTTCCTAAGGCCCACTTGACTTCACTCTCTAGGATGTCCGGCTCAAGTTCAGTGACCGCACTATATCATGGCTATCACGGACATTAGGATCTTTCCTGTATAGTTCTTCTGTGTATTCTTGCCACCTCTTCTTAATCTCATCTGCTTCTGTTAGGTCCCTGCCTCCTTTGTCCTTTATCATGCCTGTCTTTGCACAAAACGTTTCCTTGAGATCTCCACTTTTCTTGAAGAGATCTCTAGTCTTTCCCATTCTATTGTTTTCCTCGATTTCTTTGCATTGTTCATTTAAGAAGGCCTTCTTGTCTCTCCTTGCTGTTCTCTGGAACTCTGCATTCAGTTGGATATATCTTCCTCTTTCTCCTTTGCTTTTCGCTTCCCTTCTTTCCTCAGCTACTTGTAAAGCCTCCTCAGACAGCCACTTGGCTTTCTTGCACTTCTTTTTCTTTGGGATGGATTGAGTTGCTGCCTCCTGAACAATGTTATGGACCTCCGTCCATAGTTCCTCAGGCACTCTGTCTATCAGGTCTAATCCCTTAAATCTATTCCTCACCTCCACTGTATATTCATCAGGGATATGATTTAGGTCATATCTGAACGGTCTAGTGGTTTTCCCTACATTCTTCAATTTAAGCCAAAATTTTTCAACAAGAAGCTCATGATCTGAGCCACAGTCAGCTCCAGGTCTTGCTTCTACTGACTGTATAGAGCTTCTCCATCTTTGGCTGCAAAGTACATAATCAATCTGATTTCAATATTGACCATCTGGTGATGTCCATGTGTAGAGTCGCGTCTTGTGCGGTTGGAAAAGAGTGTTTGCTATGATCAGTGTGTTCCCTTGGCAAAACTTAATTAGCCTTTTTCCTGCTTCCTTTTGTACACCAAGGCCATGCTTGCCTGTTATCCCGGTGATTTCTTGACTTCCTACTTTGGCATTCCAATCCCCTATGATGAAAAAGACATCTTTTTTTGGTGTTAGTTCTAGAAGGTGTTGTAGGTCTTCATAGAACCAATCAACCTCAGCTTCGTCGGCCTCAGTGGTTGGGGCATAGACTTGAATTACTGTGATGTTGAATGGTTTGCCTTGGATTCGTACTGAGATCATTCTATTGTTTTTGAGATTGTACCCCAGTACTGCTTTTCCCACCCTTTTATTGACTATGAGTGCTACTCCATTTCTTCTAAGGGATTCTTGCCCACAGTAGTAGATATAATGGTCACCTGAATTAAATTTGCCCATGCTTGTCCATTTTAGTTTGCTGATTCCCAAGATGTCGATGTTCAATCTTGCCATCTCATGTTTGACCACCTCCAGCTTACCTTGATTCATTGACCTTACATTCCAGGTTCCTAAACAATATTGTTCTTTACGGCATCGGATTTTCTTTTCACCACCAGACACATCCACAGCTGAGTGTCCTTTTGGCTTTGGCCCAGCCGCTTCACTCTTTCTGGCTCTACTTGTAAATACCCTCTGCTCTTCCCCAGTAGTATATTGGACACGTTCCGACCTGAGGGGCTCAACTTCCGGCATCATCTCTTTTAGCCTTGTGATACGTTCCATGGGGTTTTCTTGGCAAGAATACTGGAGTGGGTTGCCATTTCCTTCTCCAGTGGACCACATTTTGTCAGAACACTCTGCCATGACCTGTCCGTCTTGGGTGGCCCTGCACGGCATAGCTTATGGCTTCACTGAGTTATGCAAGCCCCTTCGCCACAACAAGGCAGTGATCCATGAAGGGGAAGAATTAGGATGCAAGGGATTGAATCTTTGGAAACAATTCTTGCTCTGGATTGGAATAAGGTCACACAAGCAAAACACAGCCATCAAATCTTGTGAAGAGCCTTGAAAATACTGGAACTGCCAATACGCTACTTCAACTTCTCTTCTAAAAGCACCGTGATGGGAGAGCCCTGGTAAAGTCATTCCCTGATTGGAGTCATTCCCTAAACCTATCAGTCACATAACTGCAGTCCCTCCTCTCCCTCCCAATGTTTTCCATTTATGAAGAGCTTGGGGAGAAATGCATCAATATTCAACTGTCTGTCTCTGACTCTTATGTCCTTCCAGTGCTCTGAAGCAGCTCCAGGAACAGCCCCCCCCCCCAGCCACCTTTGCTTTGGACCACTTTGGAAAAGACCTGCTTCACTTCAGACAAATTCCCAATCTCTCCAACATGGCCTGCTTCAATTCAGGATTTGAGCTTCATCTGAAGGAGATGCACACCTCTAGTACTTAATGCATGAAGTACAATTCTGAATAAGCCAGATGCCATGGTAAGCTGCCAAGCTTGAGTTCTGACACAGATACTTTAGCTTTTCTGGTGCAAACAAGTATTCTGGACCCTCTTTATACCCAATTTCAATTTAATTTCTGTCAGTGTGGGAAATAGGGAACAGAAGGTCAACAGTGGATACACAGACTGAAGCATGCTGATCAAAGAGGAAAAAACAGATGTAGTTAGATGCACAACATCTTGCACAAGTTTTTCCATTAAAGCTGCAAGGAGAACCAGATAAATTGTCAAGCATTTTGCCCATCTCACCAACTAAGGGTGCTTCTAGACTGAGGGCTCCTCATGCTTCCAATCAAAAGAAATGCTGCAACTCTCTGACTTTTACTCCTTACCAGACGTTGTGTGCAAAGAATAAAGGAAGAAACAGTGGGAAAACATGGGAGGTTTACAAGTGGATGACAGTGCTGTCTGGATCCCCATAATAATCCATGAATGAGGCAAAGGATTTGCATAATAAAAGTCTCACCTGGAAATACCTTAAACTGAGAAATCCCTTTACTGTGAAAGTGAAATTGACAAAAGGTTTTAAATTATCAATTTCCCAGTGAAGGGATTTTTTCCATCTTAACAGGGGAGGGGGGGTGGAAAGCTTGTCAGTTCCACATCATCACTTTGCAGTATTTGTACACATTTTTTCAAATTAATCAACACATTAATTTTAATTAATGACTTTTGGAAATTCTCCATGTTAGAATGTGGAATGTGTAGCAGAAGGCAGGGAAGAGCAAACCCATGGATGAATAATAGAATGGAAATGATTCAAATATTGTTACTGTGATTCTGTCTTCTTTTTAAAGTATCTCTTATTCAGTTCTATGTAAGTAGTGAATAAGCTATTAGAAATACACCACATAAC
This sequence comes from Heloderma suspectum, assembly GCF_057233095.1. Classification (NCBI taxonomy): domain Eukaryota; kingdom Metazoa; phylum Chordata; class Lepidosauria; order Squamata; family Helodermatidae; genus Heloderma; species Heloderma suspectum. The sequence continues at coordinate 32,937,932 of NC_139459.1, forward strand.
ACCCTGAAGATAATAACATTACTTAGAACAACTTTAAAACAAAATCGACAAGAAATGTAGAATGAGGCAAACTCATATTCAAGGACAGCACATTTTCTTCTACAAACAAACATACAAGCTTTGAAATACACAGAATTAAAATGGGATAATCCACAACACCACGCCTGCATCATTTGTGACTCACAAAAATGGAGGGACTCCACCTGCCATATATAGTGGCCTTCCAAGTCAAGCCTTTTTTGCATTCAGCAAAACCAGGAGTTTTTGTCAGGCCTCTGGTGCTGCCACATTTGGCTAGTAGGCTGTGTTCACCTTCATAGGTCACCAGTTGTATAGGCCTGCATGACACATATATCATCAAACTCTGAACTGTAGAACTGAATGTGTCCTTTTTTTGCATGTAATACAAGACTGCCTCCAACCACAGGGTGGAAAATATCGTAATAGACAGAACTTGATCTTCCTAAGGAATGAGTAGCTGCTGCATGTATGTGTAAGAGTGTCCATGTAAATCACACACACACACACACACACACACTATCGATGAGAGAGAGAGAGAGAGAGAGAGGAAGAAATCATACATGTATAGAAACAATTTTCATTTTTTCATTGATCATAACAGATTTTTCTCAGCTGCACCATTCTTTGGCATTGATGTGCTCTGCATAAATCATAACAATTCCACATTTTATGATGCTTTCAGAAATGGCATTTTCTTTATATTCAAAATAGCACTCTGCTAGTGCAGGCCTAGTACAGAATTACGAAGCTTGCATTTTGTTACAACTCCCTGGCCTACAACAACTTAAGGAGTAATCTATCATGGCACTGTCTCTGTAAAGCTTTCAGTCATTTCAAGGAGGCTTGCAGAGGAATAGGGTTTTGTGGATTGAATGCCTATACCACAGTCACATGTATCAGAGAACTAGCCACAGCTTTTGCAAAAGGAGCATATTTAAATCCTGATGCATCTCATTTCTCCTGAGGGAGTTGTTTAGCAATCACTAAAATGAAAAAAAAGAAAGCATATCTGAAACGAATAAGTCACATAAAATGCTCATTCTCCATATAATCATCAGCTCTCAGACACGTAAAGAGAAGCTTGAACATCACTCATCAACTGACTTAGGCTGCAATCCTATACCTTCTTACCTGGGAATAAGCCCCGCTGAACTCAATTGGACTTAGATGTAACTCCCAGACATATATAGGATTGCACTGTAAAAGGGATATTAAAATAGTTTAAGAATACTCATAAACCAAACAGCCTAGATTTCACACTCATAGAAACAGAAAATGAGGCATTTTAATGTTTCTTAATCAAAACTTGATACATGAAGTCTAGTCCATAGCAACATCCACCAAAGGAATATGATAGAATGAGAGAGGATGAAAGTTCCACGTTTACAGCAAAACAATAATCCCCACCCTATTCCAGTGGAGTCAGTGGGAAAGGCAAAGTTTCCACAATGACCAATGGTACTTCCAGCTGTGGCTGGTGAGTCCAGTTCCAGAGGGGCTGTGGTTCCATTCAGGGTTTTAGTTACCAGCAGCCAAAACTCTAACAATGCCATCCAAGGTGCTGGAACATTCAGCACCTTGGATAGAACCATTAGAGTTATTTATTTGTTTATTTATTTCTATGCCACCCAATAACTGAAGCTCTCTACCAATCGCCACTGTGTAGTTCCCCAGTTATGGAATGATCTCCCCAATGTGGCCCACCTGGTGTCAATATTGTTATCTCTTCAATTCCAGGTCAAGACTTTTCTCTTTCCCCAGGTATTTGGCAGCATGTGATGAGTTTTAAATTGATCCTGGATTTGTTTTATGGTTTGGCTGATGGCTCAAAGTTGTTTTCAGATATATGTTGTCTCTGTCTATACAGTTTTAAATTTTGCATATTATATTTTTAAAGTTGTTAACCTTCATAAACGTCCTGAATCTTCAGCTATGGGGCAGTAGAGAAATGTTAATAATAATAATAATAATAATAATAATAATAATAATAGAAGTGGTGGTGGTGGAAGCCATACTCTTTGAACTGAGCAGTCATAAAGATGCAGCAGAAGTGAATCCTGTTACATACATTTTACATTCATATTCATTGATATGACTGTATGCATGATTGCATCAAAAATTCTGTGTGTGTGTGTGTGTGTGTGTGCATGCAGTATTATAATAATGCTCGTGTGCACTTGTGCACATTGATAAAACATTGCATCAAAGCAAACTTTGATTGTACATCCATTTGTATTGAGATCCCTTTTGTGTGTTGTACTAGTATGGGGAGTTAACAAGAACAAAGTAGGAAAGGTATCAGAGAAATCCTCTCATCCTCAATTAGAAATAATCTCTTCCTCATCTTAGAACATTTTTTAAGCTTGCACAGGTGTACAAATCCACCTGCAGGTTAAATTAAATTCTTCTTTGCTAAAGATTCGTCTCTATTATAAGTGATGATTGTGAAGGACATGATGACACAGCTCATTTTAAATGGCTGCCCTAATGTTTGGTAGAGATACAGCCAATTATTACACATATTTGCAGTTGACCTTGAGACACAATTGCTTCCTGAAAGAAACATCTGCCATTGGAAGAAGTGGTATTATGAGACATACTAATTCACATGTATGTGTGTGTGTGCGCGCACACACACACATACATACACACATGCTAGCTAGGAGCATCACCTGCCTTTTCAGGAGCCAAGAATGTTTAAAAATGTGGTTAGGGCAAGGCCGTGTGGCAGGATGGAGACTTAGTGCAAAAGCAATGTGCCTGTGACATAACAGCAAGATGTTAAAATAGTTTTGGAACCACATGATAGTGGGATGGACTTTGATACCTTATCACTAAATGCCACCATGGTTATTATCTCTGTATCTTATTATACTTTTAACTACATATGGGCTGTCAACCTGTAGACCTGGCTCATCATAAATATAAGAAGTGAATTTTACTGTCATGGCATTGGCCCAGCGAGCTCAATACTAGGGATGTACGAAAGTCACTTACCTTTTCGACGGGGTGATTCGTGGTGGTGGGGGGGAGGCGCTCTGCACCTCCCCCAAAATCCTAACCCAGCTGGCTCTGCTCTGCGGCAACTCCGCGGAGCCGCCGGCCGGGTGCATTCACAGGCACCGTGTGGAGCCTGCGGACGCAAATGGCGGCGGCTGTGGCAGCCACCATTTGTGTCCCTGTTTTTTGGCCATGATAGGCTACATAAATATTTACATAGCCTATCACGGCAAAAAAAAAACAAACCAGGGCCACAATTGGTGTAGTGGCTGCCATTTGCGTTCCTGTTTTTTTGCCGCGATAGGCTATGTAAATATTTATGTAGCCTATCACGGCAAAAAAAGGGAATGGCAAATGGCAGCGGCTACGGCATTTGTGCCCCTGGCTTTTTTGCCGTGATAGGCTATGTAAATATTTACGTAGCCTATCACGGCCTCCGCAGGGACACAAATGGCATCCCTGCATTAGCCGTGACAGGCTTGGTGTTTATGTAGCCTATCATGGCAAAAATAGGGAAGTGAATGGCAACTGCAGACACCATTTGCAAAGCAGCGCAAACGGCACCAAGTAAGTGTCCCATTTCGCGCGCCTTTCGTGGGGTGGTGGTGGTGGGGCTTCATTCTGCCACAGATTTCGGGGGGCCGAATGCACTGGCATTCGGCCTCACCAAGATCCATGGCAGAACTCTCTGACATCCCTGCTCAATACTGTCTTCAAGATTTCTGGGCAAAGGTCTTTCATAGCCCTGCTAATGTTCTTTTAACTGGAAATACCAGCCAGTGAATCTCTCACCTTCATCATGCAGAGCATGTATTCTACACTGCTGAGCTACCTACAGTCCTTGATATATCCCTTGTTGCAGCCAGAAGCTGAAATCCTATGTACACAATGGCTCCATGTGGGACTTACTTTGAAGTAAACATGCATAGGATTGCACCGTTAGAGCTGCAAAATGTATCAAACACTTTATGGGCTGGGTCTCATGTCTGACATACCATATACCATACCATGGAGAGCCAGTGTGGTGTAGTGGCAAGAGTGCTGGACTAGGAGCTGGGAGATCCGGGTTCTAGTCCCCACTCGGCCATGGAAGCTCACTGGGTGACTTTGGGCCAGTCATACACTCTCAGCCCAACCCACCTCACAGGGTTGTTGTTGTTGTGAGGATAAAATGGAGAGGAGGATAATGTAAGCCGCCTTGGGTTCCTTGCAAGAGGAAAAAAGGTGGGGTATAAATGCAATAAATAAATAAATAAATAAATAAATGCATGCATGCTCTGGGACTATGCATTTGACAGGCTTTTGCTGTATTCTACAGTATATCTAATTATGTTTACTTATAGTTCTATGAGAACAAGTATAATTGTTCTGTTTCTTTCTACTCCACTCTTACCACTGGTAGTATACCCATCTTAACAGATATCCTCTCAATCTTCAAGCATCATTGCCTCTCAGTTCTTCAAGAATCATTGCAAGACTCTCTTGGATATTGTTTGGACAAATGTAAGGTACTTTATGCAAGCACCAGTTGAATGAGCTTCACTTGTGTTTTGCCTTTGGCTTGTGGGGAAAGTGAAGGACAAGCAAAGCCAGCTCTCCCAGCCAAAGCACCAACTAGAAGAGTTCCAGATCACACTTTGGTTGGAGACCTGATTATGTCAAGGGTGGGGCCCCACCTCTGCTATCATCTGGATGGGGGGGCAATTCAGCCCCCACAGCATATATGGTTTCCCACCCCTTTTTTTACAGTAAACTTCTATCATCATTATGCAAATAAGCATTAAGCCAAGAATGGAATGGGTCAAGTACAACAATGGAATACATTGGCCAGGATCAAAAAAGCCTTATTTAATTTACCATTTCTTCCTCCTCTTCATTAAAATGCTGAACTGTAAAATTAAAAAGCAGTTTCTGGCATTCTAGTACTCGAGGCTGCGAAGGAGGATTGAAGAGAGGAACTAACTGGATATTAAAGAAAACCATCCAATACACAAATGCAGAGATTTGCTTGCACGTTGGAGATTTTATGCCTTACAGGCATTCTCTGAAAGCAAGTCCCAGTGGTTTCATCAGAGCACACTCCCACAGAAGTGTGTGTAGAGTTGCAAACTGAGGTTAGACTCCTAGTTCTCACTGAGTTTCAAAGGTGGTTTTGCTGTGATTACATTTGCTGTCTTTTCTGTGGCTCTTTATTGAACACAATACAAAATCTGCTCCTTTCACTCCAACTCGCTGATTTGGCAGTGCTTTTGTTCCTTGGTTCGACACTTATTTCCCTCAGCAGTTCAGCGGGAAATATGCTCTTTTTAGTTTCCAATATATGTGGGGAAGGAGCCACAAAGTGGAACACTGACTGCACAGAGATTGCCAAGACATGCCAGTCAGCAACTCAGTGACCTACTTTTTATTAGAGCAATTACCGTTTTGAAGGTATGTCACTATTTTGTGAGGAAAGCTGCACTTGTGAGGTGTCAGCAAACATGCCACTTATCATTAACAATGTTTCTTGATGTTTACGGTCACTCAGATGTTGCGAGACTGGCAGCATCACAGTGGGCTCTGGAAACAATATTCTACAAGAATAATGCTGACCAAAAAAGAGGGGGGAAATCTTGTGCAGGAATATATTTTTGTTCAGAATGCAATACTTCTTAAAAAACAAACAAACTTGGAATGGATAAAAAGACCAATGTTGACAAGGGGCAGTTTGAACAAATCAGTAACATATAACCAGTTTGTATGTTTATAATAATAATAATACAAGAAGGATTATGACAGTAGCAATTAAATATCTTGAAGGCAGTGGTTAATCTGATCCAGGATTCAGCGCAACTCAGCTCTAGTGTCTGTTTTAAATTCCAGTATTCAGCAATGGAAGTGGTCAAGATATATTAGAATATTTTTGATTGTGTGTAGTGCAGATTCTGAAGATTCTATTCTACACATAGGATTTGGGACACACGAATCTGCAAATCTACACATAGGATTTGGGGCACAGTTTCAAAGCTACTTCAAGAACAATGTAACAATGTAATAGCTTCTGCCAGTGCACTCAGTTTAGAAATCACAATCTTGGCTATCATTCGTCTTATAGAAGATGAAGGGCCATTCACACAAGCCAATGGGCCCCCTACAAGTGCCTCAGCACTGTACAGAGCCTTTGCCATGTACACAGCTGGGAAATGTTAATGTGAACTGACATATTTTTGAGGGGGTTATGCATGGATCCACTGAGGTTACACAATCAATTATTTTGAGCCATCATGATTGCACATACTAGAACAGCTCTACATGGGGGAAGGGATGACTTGAAAACTATCTCCACACTGAATGCTTCCCAGCCACAAGCTTGGTTCCCAAGCTTGCTCCCAAGGCACTTGCCCATGGATCATCCGCTAGAATGACTGCCTGAAGATAAACTTGAACCACATCAAGGTCCCAAAATATGTACAGATCCAACAGGAACTTTCTCTGAAGTGGTAGACATTTTACACTAGTACCAATAGTGTAGGAGCTGGTCCCATTCTTGATTCTAGTTTATTCCCTTGTTTTTGGAGCCGTACAAAGGAATGATATTCTGGAGGTGATGGACTCGACCTTGGGGGAGCTGGGGGTGGTGACAGCCGACAGGAAGCTCTGGCGTGGGCTGATCCATGAAGTCACGAAGAGTCGGAAGCGACTGACCGAATAAACAACAACAACAAACAAAGGAATGACTACAGTTATTGGATGTAGCACACTTCTGCTTCCTCTTTGCAAGACTCTTGCATTGAAAATAATGACTTAAGGAAGTGCCATTCCATAGCACAAGACTGTTAAAGTGACACATATGCCAATGACCAGAAGGATCAGGGTGATAATTCTGATAGTTTACAGTTATTTCTGCCAACACTTCATTATGTCAAATTATTGTGGGGTATGCCAAGATGAAAAAGAAACTATCCATTTTGTGCTTTGGGGGTTTGCCAAATTATGAAATAATTGCTTTGAGTAATGGTGTTAACTGTATCATCAGTCAGATGCATTTATAAAGGTTGTAAATGTCCATGTGTCATTGTACTTGTGCTATGTTACAAAGGTGTGTTATCCCTTAGTATAGTGCTGCATAAACGGGTGAGTTATGGAGATTTCACATTTCTTCTGAATCACTCATCCATCATTGATCATCACTTGGCAGACAAAAGATAACAGGTTCAAGATGCTCACTGTTCTACCCATGGAAGACATTATTTCAAAACTGCTTCTTGTTTGAAAGTACTAAACTTTCTCCAAACCGACTTTAAAATAGGATTGACTGCACTAAAACATGAATCACCCCACATTTAGTCTGAGCACATAAGCACAACTGATTGTTAAGCATTCTACTTGAACAGCAGCCAGTCTTTGGATTCTTCAAGGATCTTCCAGGAGAGATAAGCCTTTCATTATTTAGTGCCCCTCTCCCAAAAATAAGTCAGAGTGTCAGAAGCAGATGAGAAAAAAATGTTTCAGATATATTTTGAAAAGTTGTGTACCATACAGTGTTTCGTGTGTGTGTGTAGCCAAATTTTGCACCGCATAATGCTCTCACATAGAACACTCATAAAGAATAGCACAGGCATAGCACACTCACTGGAGGCAAGTTAGCAATTACTATGGGCAAGAATATGACTAACAAACTACCTAAGGTCTTCATGTAGCTGGCCAGTTATTTCTGTAGCTTTCACTATCTTCTTTTTACCTTAAGGCCTACTAGACAGGTTTTTTTTTTTTCCCAATTGCGTACTTCCTGTTGTTTGCTCAAGCCTTTGATTTTCATCCGACTGGCTACTCTGGCTACTCAGCTAGGGATGGGTGAGAATTTGGTTCAGTTTGGTTTTGAGAAGAATTTACCAAATTCACAAAGTCCTCCATATTTGGGACAAAAACACTTGAGATTTTAAAAATATAAAATGTGAGAGAAACTGAAACTAACAAGATTTGTCCACCCAAGCCTTCTAAGGTAAGGGTAGGCAAAGGGGAAGTTAAGCAAGCAAACAAGAGAGGACCTATCTAGCAGAATTAGCTCCAGTTATGTTAATTTAAGCTCTTTAGGCTTCAAGAGGAGGACATTGCCTGATCCATCATCAAAACCATGACTGGAAGAAGGTTCAGATCTGGCTTCCACCTGGAGATCACAGGATTGGCCATCCCCCTTTGCTGAATGTGTAACATTAGGTTGCAGGGAGCCATCATTGTACTGTAATTAGATCCCCTGTTATGGCATGAGCCCTGTGGACAATTGAGACATAATGTATTGTAGCCTTGGGGGTGGGGGGGAAACACTGTAGTGTGGACTTGTGGGCCAATGCATTATAACTGAGTTGAATCTTTCTCCTTTTGTGGCCTCTATTTCTGAGTACATGACCTGCTTAACCCTACTAAAACATTATGCCAGGGGTGCAGAACTTCTGGCCCACAGGACTAATCCAGCCTGCAATACCATAGGTTCCTCCAGGGGTTGGGGGTTGGGCTGTTACCTCCAATCTGTAATCTCCAGCTGTTATCCCCAATCATTCTGACTGATGTCTGTATCTGATAGGAAGCTTGTGGAAGGTGGGGGGAGAATGAATGAAAATTCATATGCATTTTCATGCACATTTTCCCCAAATTATGTACTCATTTAAAAAATCTAATTATTTTTATTTCACTGCTTAAATTGTGTTTGTGTATATTTTTCAAATGTGTATATTTTTTCATGCACATTTTTCAAATACACGCATTCTTCAAATGTATTTTTTGTTGCACGGCAAGCTCAGAAATATATGGATTTCACAACACACATTGCTTTCAGTTCTGTGTTCAGTTCCAGGATATGTGAATTGGCTACATTTTGGTCAAAAATGAAGTGAAATGAATTTTTTCACCCATCCCTATGAGTGAGTCACTTTCATGTGCATCCTTCCCTAATGTCATAATAAACTTGAAGCTAGCTTCTTGAGCTATAAAATTACAACTAGGGACAACAGTACTTGATATGTTAGGACTTTTTCTTCACTTTTTAAAAAAATTAGTATAGCTATTAAACCTATATATAACCATGTTTGTTTTATGGGATGATTCCCTCTAGTACTTCCTTCCTGCAAGGCATGCTTATGGCTTTGTAGCCAAAACGGCTGTACCAATGAGAAAGAGGGCAGCCAGTATCAGAAAGCTTGGGTGAAACCTGTAAGGACTGGGCCCAACATCTCTGCAGAAACACTCCAAGAAGGTATGGGAACAGATTCAGAGTCAGATGAAGAAGAGGGGGAAGGGGTGGTGGAAATATCAAGGTTGCAGGAGATAGGAAATTTTTGTGGACATCCCAGGGAGCTTTGGCTATTGGGAGGTATACAAATGTAAATGGATAAATAAATAGGGCAGGGTAACAGAGGCAGAGAGGACTCTTGCCAGATGCTGACTAAAGCCAGCCAGAGACCTCTCCATCCATCGGAATGCAAGATCTTACAGCATGGGAGTGATGGATCCATGAATCAGACAATGGGTGAAGAGGGAAGAGCAACTTCAGGACATGAGGCATTCTAAAAGGTTGGCTGCTCAAAAGAGGTCCCTAAGGTAAGACCCTCCCTGAGGGAGGGACTGGAAAAGTTACTCAGATTTTGTACTCTCGGCTGGCACCAGTTTCATTCTAACTTCCTATCACAGTGTTTTCACCAAAGGTAACTTCTTGTAGGGTAATTAGTATTATGCAACCCTGACTAGAGGACTGAGCTCTGTGTTGCTGCATATGGATTATGTTGTTACCATGAGGCATGACTGATCTGGCTCTGGCTTGCGTAATAGAAGTTATTTACTAAGAGATCATCTTCATTGTGTGACCACTGGAGGCCTGGCACTCGACAAAACCTGAGATTTGCAGAATTACAAAACCATTAAACTAAACCCTGCAAAATAGAGCAACCTCCACACAAAAGAAAATAGGTTAGAAGATTATTGTGCATGTGAACGTGTGAACATAAGAAGAGGCCTTCTGAACCCCACTTTAATGTGTGTTATACCCAAAGCAGCATAGATATCCCCCTCTTTGTAACTGTGGAGCTCTGGAAAGAATCTGCTCACTTCCTTTCTTCTTCCTCCCTCAGCCTCCTTTAAAAACAAACACACACCAAACATTCTTCAGGGATACAGCATGTACCAAGGCCCAATTCAATAGTATCATGGCTTCCTTCCCTTCTATTTTCTGTGTGGCTCATAGGTTTGCTTTTCTGCATAACCATATGGTCACTGTGCAGGCCATTTTTTCCTATACCCAGAGGAAATTTGGGAGCCATTAAAAAACAGCCCCCTCCCTTCTTCCCACTGTTCTACATGGAAGTTGCAGGGCCAGTGCTGACTTCAGCAAAGTCAGCTGAAGACTTTCAAAACCTGAGATTTCACCTGTAGAAATGGGAAGCGGAGGTGAATGCAATGTGCCTATAATGATGATTGTGTGTGCGAAATTGCATCTGACATACTAAGAAAGCACCACCACCCTAACCCAACTCCTACTTTTTTAACATAAACACCTAAAATGGGCAGTCATTAATTTTCTTACAGGTTTCTTTCCCCTTTGGCTTCATGAATTATAATCATTTTGGGGAGTTCTGCTTTATTAAAACCAATCCCTTAGATTTATTGTTGTTTAGTTTAATGCATTTTTAATGGATGGTGGATATGTGGAAATGAAGAGATATATTATGAAACATCTATTAAAAATCGAAGTACAAACATAATAATGTTAATGAGGAGGAGGAGGAGGTGGGAAGATGAGGAGCAAGGAAGACGAGGAGTGCCCTGCTGGGTCAGTATTCTAATTTCCCACAGTAATCAGCCAGATGCCTCTCAGAACCCAACAAGCAGAACACAAATAAAATAGCCCTCCCAGGACAAAAATGCTGTGGTCCTCTCAGGACATAAGTTCTATAGCCCTCTTCTGCTGCTTTACACCCAGCAATTGGTATTAATTTCAGGGACATGCTGTCTCTGCTGCTTGAGGTAGGATACAACATTCATGACTAGTAACCGTTGACAGTCTTATAGAATCATAGAACAGTAGGGCTGGAAGGGGCCTACAAGGCCATCGAGTCCAACCCCCTGCTCAATGCAGGAATCCAGGTCAGAGCATCCCTGACAGATGGCTGTCCAGCTTCCTCTTGAATGCCTCCAGTGTGGGAGAGCCCACTACCTCCCTAGGGAATTGGTTCCATTGTCGTATTGCTCTAACAGTCAGGATGTTTTTCCTGATGTTCCTGATGTCCTCCATGCCATCACCGTATCTTGTTGTAGAGAATTCCATAGTTTAGCTTTGCCCTGCATGATGCACACCAAAATATTTCCTTTTGTCTGTCATGGACCTCCCATCATTCAGCTTCATTAGATGGCCCCAAGTTATAGTATTAATGAACTGGGGGATGGGACCTCTCTCCATTCAGGTTCTTCACGAAATTAATAATTTTACAAATCATTGTCATGTTCTCCCTTGCGTGCGTGCAGCATGTGCATGAATCACACTTCTCTGAGATCATTAATGTCCTTTCAAAACAAAGCTCGTGAAAGGAGGCCACTTCCCCAGCCCACCCCACACACACACCAGGCCTAGATCTACACTACTGCTTTTTATTGCTACTGAAGTGAAGTTATTGCTGTTGGGGCACATTACAAATTCTGTATGCCTCTTTTCTAGTGTTCTTTTCCATGTTTTATTCCAAATACCACAGTAGATGTCATTATGTGTGCTACGAGGTATAAATGCACTATGAGGTATAAATGCACAAGAGGGATATAGCATCATCATGATGGGATCGTATCAATTTGAAATGAGATGTAGATCTGGCCCTGGCTATCCTTCCAATACTGAGAGCTGACAGACTCTCAAAAGCCAAACAGGGTGTCTTCTTGGCAATGTGTGGAGGAAGCAGGAGGATGTGGTGGGAGAAAAGAAGGAAGGGGGCAAGAAGAAGGGCAAGGAATGCAGGAGGCAAAGCAGCAAGGAGATGGGACATGGATGAGAATAGAAGGGAGGGGAGGAGAGAAAAGTGGCATAAGAACCAGCAGAGCACAGAGAAGGAAGAGAGGAAAAGGGAGCCATAACTGGAGTGACAGGTACGGGAAAGGATGCAAGACACAGAGAACTGATGAGCTGAGTGCCAGGTCTCACAGATTCCTCTCCTCCTGGTGCAGAGGGAGCAGAGGGAAATCTCCAAAGTTGGTGCCAAAACAGCACCACAAATTCCGCTTATTCTTCTTATATCTGATGTTCTGGTCACTCCTCCCTCCCTCTCTCTCTCTCTCTCTCTATATATATATATATATATATATATATATGACCCTCATCTACAAGACCACTTTCACAATCAGTTCACTAAGAACATTTCCATGGTTGAAAACAACAAGCTTTTCAGCCATTCCCTTCTTCGTTGCAATTTTGAACTAACAGACATCAAAACATTTTGAAAAGAACGTTTGAAAAAAACACAATGAAAAATGAACAATACTTACAACCATACCATTTAGGGACACCCAGCAATCTTGCGGGAAATCCTGGAGCAACGGTACCAAGAACTGAAGGCAACCGTCCCAGTGGCAAAGCAACAGCATCATACCAATCAGGTTGAAGATTCGCACCACAGCACTTGCTAGATCATATGTCATGTGGAAAATCTGTAGATAAAATGGCAAAGGATGGACACAAATCAAAACCAGAAACATTCAACTGTATTGAGTCATATTCAGGTGGAGCGATCATTTGTTGTGTAGAGCTGTGCTGTTCAAACTGTGCTCTGGGGAAACATGGGTCTCCTCGGAAACAGATCAAGGCCTCTTACATACATCATCATCATCATCATCATTATCATTACTACTACTACTACTACTACATTTATATCCTGTCTTTTTTCCTCTTGCAAGGAACTCAAGGAGGCTTACATGGTCCACCTCCACTCCATTTTATCATCATTTATAGCAATGCTGTGAGGTAGGTTAGGCTGAGAGTCAGTGACTGGCCCAAAGCCACCCAGTGAGCTTCATGGCCAAGTGGGGGCTAGAACCCGGACCTCCCCAGCCCCAGGCTAACACTCACTACACCACAGTGGCTCTTCACACCACACTGTGATAAGACAGTGAAGGGCAACCTTTCTAGAAAGACTGGGGAGTTTTGGTCAAGTTGTAGGCTTCATGCTCTGTACATGTGGCTTGATTGCAGGGCCCAGCAGGCCTGGACAGTGTCCGTTCTTCAGAACTGTCTACAATACTTGGGGGGTTTCTCTGGAGACATATTGGTCTGGAAAGGGTTCCCTGTATACTCTAAAATATAGCTGAATGGAAGCTTCCAACTCAGGAACAGGAAGCTGCCTTTCACTGAGTCAGACCACTAGTACATCCAGCCTAGTATTGTCAACACCGGCTGGCGGCAGCACTTCAGGATTTTAGACAGGGCTTTTTCCAGCCCTACCTAAAGATGCCAGGGATTGCACCTAGGATCTTCTGCATGCAAAGCATAGGCTCTACCACTGAGCTTGATGCATAAACACATGTTGTTGTTGTTCAGTCGTTCAGTCGTGTCCGACTCTTCGTGACCCCATGGACCATAGCACGCCAGGCCTTCCTGTCCTCCGCTCTCTCCCGGAGTGTGCTCAGTTTCATATTCATTGCATCGGTGATGCTATCTAGCCATCTCATCCTCTGCCGTCCCCTTCTCCTTTTGCCTTCAATCCTTCCCAGCATCAGGGTCTTTTCCAGGGAGTTTTCTCTTCGCATTAGGTGGCCAAAATATTGGAGCTTCAGCTTCATTATCTGTCCTTCCAATGAGCACTCAGGGTTGATTTCCTTTAGGATGGACTGATTTGACCTCCTTGCAGTCCAGGGCACTCGTAAGAGTCTTCTCCAGCACCACAGTTCGAAAGCATCAATTCTTCGGCGCTCAGCCTTCCTTATAGTCCAGCTCTCACAGCCATACATTACTACTGGGAAAACCATAGCTTTGATTAGACGGACCTTTGTCAGCAAGGTGATGTCTCTGCTTCTTACTATGCTGTCTAGGTTTGCCATAGCTTTCCTCCCAAGGAGCAAGCATCTTTTAATTTCATGGCTACCATCTGCGGTGATCTTGGAGCCCAAGAAAATAAAATCTGTCACTGCTTCCATTTCTTCCCCTTCTATATGCCAGGAAAGTGATGGGACCAGATGCCATGATCTTAGTTGTTTTAATGTTGAGTTTCAAACCAGCTTTTGCACTCTCAACTTTCACCCTCAACAAGAGGCTCTTTAGATCCTCTTCGCTTTCTGCCATTAGCATAAGCACATGGCTTATGACAATAATAAGAACAACGTTTTATTGATTTTTTCCCCCCATTTCCCCCATATGGACTGCACCTTCCTCATTCTAGAATTTTTGATTGGAGATAAAATGCATATTTGTGCCATGTAGTTTGTCAAAATTTGCTGACTCAGTGCATCAAAAACCCATCCCCTCAAAGCAGTTGGAGATGCCCAGGCAAGTTTGCTTGCATTGATGCTGACTCCAGAACAATCAGCACCACAATACTAAATTCTATAACATATTACTTTAATACAACAGCAAAGTGTTCTTACCATGGTGAAATGTAATTATAGTGACAGTCTCAAAATATATTTCACAAGCATTATTCTATCCTGTGAATTTGATATTATTGTAATGAGTTGTCATTTCAATCATATTTTGTGAGCAGAGCTATTAGAGCGTAGGTTGCCCATTGTGTGATCCAACCCCTCATACATACTTTGCCATAGCTTTCAGCTCCAACACTTTATTTGTGTCCTTTCAACCCTCCTCACACAATCTTGATGTGAGTGAGTCTACATATAGTTGTCTTTTTATGTGTTGTTTAGCAGATGTACAGAAGTGCTTGCGTCAATCAGTAGAATATTGAACTAAAGGAAACTTGAAGATATCATGCACAAGACCACATCAAGGCTGCTTCTTCTTCTTCTTTTCTTTTTTTGCAGTGTTTTATCAATGCACACATGCATAGTGGTAATATCAAAAGAAGAAGGCACAAAATGCAAATGAACTGAAGGAATTGGAAAAAAGGTGCAAACAGTACATGTTCCACCCATTACAGAATTAATTTTAGAAATTCTCCTAGGCCACATCTATACAGAGACAGTTTATGAGGTGATTCAATTTCAAATCAGATTTTCAAGAAATCAAATTTGCTTCTTGCACAGCACACGCAGCCGGTAAAGCGGTATATTCATTGGAGAAAATGGCACCAGCAATCGCGTTCATTTGAGGTTGTGTGGGTGGAGTTTTGTGAGTAGAACTGAACACATCAACTGTAGGTGTGGGGCAGCCAATGAGTGGAGGCTTGCTTCCTGCCCCCTCCCCACTCCCACAGTCAGTGAAATCGGCAATTGGAAAGAATTACTTTTGAGCAAACAAATTTAACCAACGCCTGTCCTCCTCGGCACCAATCCATGGTGGGAATAAGGGTCATTTGCAGGTGATCCCTTTTTAGAATCCTTAAGTTTATGCGCACATTTGCAACAGAGCAACTTGAAAACAACATGGCTGGCTCCCCTCCCCACTCCCATACTCAGTGAGTATTTAAATCAACAGACAGTGACTGAGTGCCTCCCCTCCTGGGCACAATTTCTCAGCAGGGATAAGGTTGGTTTGCAAGCTATCCCTTTTTAGAATCATTAAAGTTATGTGCACATTTACAACAGTGCTACCTGAATATTTAAATCAACAGGCAGTGTTTCAGTTTTCAAGGAACTGGGTTGGCTCCCCCCGCCCCACCCCCAGCCCCACTGACTTTGCCTGCTCAAACACCTGGCAAAGGAATCCTCCTGATCCCTCTGCTCCTGTACTTGGCAAAGTGCAATTGAAGGCAATGAGTTACTTCAAGGTAGACATGCCCCCACCCCCGCCACATTCCCTTATGCCAAAAAACACCACTTCCCCCGGCCTGTGCTGAAGCCAGCTGAGGTCACACGGATTCTCAAACTGCACTGAAGCCCCTGTGATGGGAAAATTCATAACAAAATGATTATGAAAAAAAAAAATCAGATTCAGGGCAAGAAAAGCTGCACTCGCTATGGAGAGGGGCATATGTCATCTGCCATGATCGTCTTGGGGCCGGAGTAGAACCAGAGTAAAAGCCCATGTAGATACCTCCCTAGTTCAACTAAAATACAGGGTCGAGTGTACCAAAAGAACAATGAAGAACAGCATGGAGGAATGACCACTCATCTCTGGGAAAAGCTTCAAATAACTGAGGCCAAAGCTACATGTGACATTAGTCACAAAATTCTGTCATTAAGTGCAGGGCTGTGTGTGTGTATGTGTGTGTACATTACAAACAGCCAGCATGAGGGTCTAGTTCAGGACCCTAGCTTAGGGTTGGTTCTGGTTTTCTTTTTTTAACTCTTTGCCCCCTGCTGCGGGCCCAATCATGACCAGGCCTCCAATCTGCCTTGCAAAAAACAAGGGGGGGGGCATTTGTTTCTATATACATAATGGCCCCACTGTAGTGGGCAAACTGTTAACCCCCCACACCCACACTTGTTAGAGTCCTAATCCAAGTGAAGTCCCCTGCACTAGCTATTTGTCAAAAAAAGTACCACCTCCACTTAAGGGAGGAGCTACATGACTAATGTCGTGTATTAAAGCAATCTGTAGGACCGCAGATGGAAAGAGGCAAACTGGTGGAATGGAAGCAAGGTGAACTAAAGCAAAGAAGTAAGTTCAGAGCCAAGAATGTGTGGCAGGACTCCTAGAATGGAGAGAGGTGCCAAATCTTTTCTTATTAAAGGCACCTGTCAAGACAACTTTCGTGGCCAAAGCTGTTAAACCTAGAAGCCTAAATATCTGCTCCACAGTCTATTTTTAGGCACTTAAATAAATCTGGTGACATTCCAGAGATACTCACCAACCACAGATCTTATTTAACTCTAAGTCAGTCTCTGCAGGTGCTGAGTACCTTTAAAATCAGGCCACGTATAGATTGTGGACATCGCTCTACAACCAATATCAGTGAAGGGTGGTATAGAAATGTTTTCAATACATAGATTCTAGAATATGGATTTAGGGGGCTATTATTTGGTTAAAGAAACTTCAACCCTGAACTGGCGAGTCTCTCATTTCCCAGAACAATTAACTATTCTCTACACCTTAAAGTGTAGTCATCATAGCAAAACTAAAAATAATCTCAATACAATGCTGAACAGTGCTAAGCAATTCTTTCATTAATGGCAGATTAAAATAGATTTAAAAAGCACACTTTGCAGGCTTGAATAGAAGCTGCTCTCCATCAGAAGTTTCTAGTAATAGCGTTGTTATAAACTAGTTATACGTAGCTCAACTCAGAAAATGCATTTAAGCATTTCAAAACTCCCCTCTCCAACGACAATGACAACAATGTTATGTGACCTACATACAGGGTTAAAAAAAAATCCTTCTATTATATATCCACACAATCTCAGCTACACTGAGATACTGTAATATTCAATTTATTTGACTAACTAAGGGTTTTCCATTTAATTAATTTAGTAAGAACCAACATTTGTTAAAAGATCATTAAAAAAAACCTACAGCTGGAATCCGCCTAATTGATTTGTATTCATTACCACTCTGATTTTTTTTAGTTATCAATTGTGTTAAGCAAAGCTAGCATTTCCCCTCATTTGCTGATGATATGTAAAATCTTGGAGAGCATGCTTTCTAACTAGAACCCCTTACTTTATTCCATATACAATCTAGACCTTCCTTTTAAAAGAATGATATATGTCCTTTATACCATCTGGTTGAATACGTCCTTAGCAAGAGTAGAGTATGGATCAGTACTGCTGGTGGTGGTTATCAAAAAGGACTGGCCTCTGAAGCCAAAAAGGTTCATTACACGATTATCAGAGTTTTATTCGCACTTGGATAATGACCCTTTTTATTCCTAGGTATACATTAGGAAACACACTGGTGCCTTTTTATGCCTAAAAGTCTTTGAACATTGCAAAGCTCACTCATCTTGAAGCTTAGTTTGAAAGATTTATGCCCTTGCATTAGCCATGATTCTTAATGACCCTGGATGGTGGCTGTTTTATCTAAGTAAAATGTTTGTGGTTCCCACCAATTTGGTACAAAATTTGTTTTGTTCCCTTCGAAGACATTCCCTTCAAAGACATCCCCAGCTATCTCTGGCACTGTACTATGAAGATTAACTATATTCCTGGGATAACCGTCTTTTAATAGATGTGCTATTTACATTAATTGTTTATATTAATTAGTTTTGAAGACCAAAAGTACTAACATACTTTGTAACTGAACATATGGAGCTATCTTATACTAGCCCTTTCCAGGAGGGCTTTCAATGTGTTGAGAAAGGTGAGAGTCAAACATGCTGTCTTCACTTCCAATCTACACAAGTTTCATGGAACACAGCCTACGCATGTTGGAAGAACATCTGAAAAGTCAGATAATTTATCTATCCCAGGAATGGGGTTCTCCAGCCCATGGGCCTTATCTGGTTCACTGGACTCCCCAGAAAACCCAATGTGACCCTGGCCACAGCCCTTCCTTGTCCTTGATGCTGTGCCCCACAGGAAAGGGGAGGGGAGAGGGAAGCCGACTCTGTTGAAAGATGCCGCCTCAAAATGCTTGGACCATCTTGAAGTGCCGGTTCCTTTCCACTGATGCTCAGCTGTTTTCCAATCAGCTGAGCAGGAGCAAGAGATCATGGGGAGGGGAGACAGACCCCTTGAATGGTACCCATGATGGAAGGCAGCCCATAGGGTGAAAAAGGTTTCCCACCCCTGATCTAGACTGTTACTTTGTACTGCAAGTCACAGAACATAAGAAGAACCATGCAGAGTCAGATCAAGGGTCCATCCATTCTGCTCACACAGTGGCCAACCAGAAGATCTTCAAAGTCTTTATCAAGAACCTCATCTTCTTTTTGTGTCCTAGCAGTTTGTACGTTTCCATTTTGCCAGCCTTTTTGGCAAGGGCGCACAAGTGAAGCGCCATATGTGAAACTGTGTTGGTCTTGTGCAGGGGTGAGCAACATGGAGCCCAGTGAAATTTGTTGGTGCGCCAGCAGTGGCAAAAAAGCTGTATTTTTACTTTAAAATGGGGCACATGGGGAATGCACACCTTGTTTTAAAGTAGAATCGTGCCCCCAGAAGCCTGGCAGAAGTGCAATTTTGCTTTAAAACAAGGCGGGCACTTCCTGAGGGCCTTGTTTCTCAGGGGGAAATAATATGGCTTTTCTGCCACCACCACCACCACCACCACCACCACCACCGTGCCAAATTTCGGTGGCAAATTCAACTGCATGGCAACAACAATTTTTGCAGTGGCAGAGGTGTCAGGCCCCCAGTGGGATCACTGGAAGTAAGTTCATAGTACTTCACATGTCCCCCCCCCCATATGGTACCTTGGTGTAGTTTTGCCTCTACTGAGCTAGAAGTAGGCAGCAAGCTGGTGTGGGAGAGACATGCTACAAGTTGCCACCCATACAACAGAACTTACAAAGGCTAATGAGGGAATCTTTTTAAGCAGCTTCAGCCAATTCAGCTTGCACTTTAGATGGGCAGGATGTCAACTTAGTAACTCCTGTAGATACTGGTGCTCTCAGTAAAAGATCAATAGCAAACCGTTGGCCTGATTCAATGCCTGCTCAAGACAAATAGAGCTTTCTCATTGACAACAGCAGAGTCACATCTGGTCGTATTGCCCTACATAGTTGGTAACACTTTGCTATGCTTGAAATGGGAGCTCCATCTGAGGGGGGGAAAGAACATATAAAGATGCTGCTAAGTGCAATTTTTGGTTATGCCTTGAGGGCAGCGTTGTGTGATCAATCGAGTCCTGATGCATGTGATTAATTTTCAGTACATTTTGGGAGAAACTAATCATTCTGCCACAAAAATAAAGTGAGTATACAGCACTTTTCAGATTTGGTTCCATTTTTTATTCAAAGCTGCTAACATGAATGGTAAGCTGGAATTCAGTTAAACTGACCCTGCAGCAGGGGAAAACACGTAATAGATTTAACAACATGCTCACTAATTTTAATCAAACGTGCATCTGGAAAACATGAGCTGTATATTGTGACCTTTTAAATATGTTGTCCCCCCCCCCTAAATTTAGTCAATATGACATTTGACTGTATTATGCTACCCTCATTTATTCCACTCCAAGATGCCACCCGCTCCACAGAGAACTGAACACACACACACACACACACACACCTCTGCAGTATTAGAGCAGAGTTGGGGCATAAGATGCATAGCTGGTGCAGAAGAGGAGTCCAATATTTACTGGCTATGGCACACATATCTGCATAAAGTGTGTGCAGCTACCCACAACAACCACAGCCATAAGACACATACACAAATTTGCAGCCCTTGTAGGCTGTTATACTGAGATGTATTCTTGAGCTCCACACATCAATCCATATGTCATAATTCAGTGCCAACTCCAGGTTTTTGAGGGCTTTTGGGCAAGAGACCCTCAATGGGCCCCCTCCCTCAGTGAGTCTATCTTTTCATCACCATAGTGCACATGGACAGTAAGGTGCTAGGCACTATTCACTTTGGCATTCCACACACTACAGTATTTTCAGCTGTGGAGAACTTTCTTCCCCCTTTTTAACCCAAATTATATTATGACCCCAAGGAACCAATGCTCTCTTGGCTTTTAAATCATGGAGGACAGGCTATTGTAAACGAGTAGCATACAGTAGGCAGAGAAGATATATGCAACTTAGAATGATGGGGAGGAGGGTTTGACAGTGACCATTGGTAGGAGAAAAGGGGGATAAACAGGCTGTCCCTATTTTCATATTTGAAATATTGCCAGGTATGCACTGCCCACGGATAACCCCACTGCTTTATTTCTAGGTTTCTGCCAGACTGCTACTGCTCATCCTTTTAAATATGATGTTTGCTGCAGAGTGCCAACACAGATAAGTGATTTTTGGTGATGCCCATGTAGCATCTTGTCTCATTTACATTAGGCCCTTGGTGTTCAGTTAACACCAATGTTCAATCAACACACAACCAACAGATGTTAAGGAACAACAGGAAGTTACTTGCTATGAATGCATCTTATTGCTTGCATTGAAAACAGAGGTAAACTTGGGACTTCATGATTTAAATGAGACCAAAAGATGACTGCATAGTTAAAGCAATGGTATTCCCTGTAGTAACCTATGGCTGCGAGAGCTGGACCATAAGGAAGGCTGAGCGAAGGAAGATAGATGCATTTGAACTGTGGTGTTGGAGGAAAATCCTGAGAGTGCCTTGTACTGCAAGAAGATCAAACCAGTCCATACTCCAGGAAATAAAGCCAGACTGCTCACTTGAGGGAAGGATATTAAAGGCAAAACTGAAGTACTTTTGTCACATCATGAGAAGACAGGATACCCTGGAGAAGATGCTGATGCTGGGGAAAGTGGAAGGCAAAAGGAAGAGGGGCCGACCAAGGGCAAGATGGATGGATGATATTTTGGAGGTGACGGACTCAACCTTGGGGGAGCTGGGGGTGGCGACAGCTGACAGGAAGCTCTGGTGTGGGCTGCTCCATGAAGTCATGAAGAGTCGGAAGCGACTGAACGAATAAACAACAACAAAAAAGATGACTAACTTCCTCTGGATCCATTAGGAAGAACGGTAAGTTCTCCCTAACATCATGCTTTTTGCCAATATTATCCTTTCCAATTATTGTTCTTTATTTTTAATTATGTAGCCATTACTGAATAAATCTTTCTAAAGAAGTACAAAATAGAAATACATATCCTCTTGAATGATATCCGAGAAAACAAAAAGAAAAGGATATATGGAAATACTACTTCATCAGTGAAGTGTTGTGACTTTCACATACCAAGCAAATATGACCTCCAATCTGGAAGGGTGCTCTAGTTAGATGACGATGTTATAAAATACGTGATGCAGTAGATAGGAGTTTGATTCACAAATCATTCAGCTAGAGTACGGTCTTTAGGAAGATTCACATCCTGATCCTAAGCATGTTTATTTAAATTTCTATGTGCTTGATGGATGACGGCCACGTAGCCCAGTCCTATGCACATATTTACCTGGAGGTAAGTCCCACCTTGTTCAATAGTGCTTACTCTCAGATGTGTGTGTTTTGCTCCCACTTATTAGAAAATGAGTCCAATTTAACACAGTAAGATTACTTAAGAGAAAGAAAACATTTATAGGATTATGTTAAGATATCTACATAATAGCAATTTGCCATCAATTGTGCTAAATCTGCTTAAGCCAAATCATTGCAGGTAATTAGTCTGTAGATCACCCTACCAAACAGAAATAACTAGACATTTGTCTTTTGCTTAATTAGTTAAATGTCAGGTAGAAATACTCATTTTAAACATTTTGTTCTTGTTCTTTTATACAATGTAGTGTAATTTGAAAGGGAAGATGGTACAAGGAGAGAGAACTAGAAATGCGGAGGCGGGGCAGGGTGGGGTGGGGGGCTGGGGAAAAAAACCCCAGGAAAAATTCTCCCAAATGTTCCAAAATCCCTGGAAAAGAAGTGTGTGTGGGGGCGATGTTTTCCCCTATTTTTTCTGGTTTCCCCCCAATTATTTCTGTGTTGTTGTTTTCAGGCATTCACATCCAGAGAGGATCTTCTCAACTCCATTTTCCTCACTCTGTTCTCCCAGAGAGAAGACAATGCTGAGCTAGATGGATCTGATTCCACCTGAGCAAGGCAAGTGTCAGGGTGGAAACTGAGCCGATAGAACCCCAGAGCAGTTCTGATTCTGAGGAGGATCAGCAATCTGTGGAAGAGCAGCCAACTCATCCCTCACAGGCACAGCAGCTGGCAGAGATTCCTCCTGCCGGCATTCCTGAGATAGATAGTGATCCTGGCAGTGAGAAAGTGCGGGAAGGAACAGGGCTTGCTAGATGCTCAACGCAGACGCAGGGAGTGACGAGCGATGGAGGGTGCGGAAAGGAGGTGTAGTGCCCATTTGGCGCACAAGCAATGGCCGCCTCCTGTGGACCCAAGGGAGAGAGGGAGGATCTCTCCCTAGCCCATAAGTTCAGGGTCTCCAAGTAGGGATGTCAGAGAATTTCTCCATGAATTTCGCGGAGGCTGAATGCCAGCGCATTCGGCCCCCCGAAATTGGTGGCAAAATGGTCTCCCTCCCCCCCCGGGACGGGACTTACCTTGTGCAAATGTCCCTGGCGGCGGCAGCTCCAGTGGCGGTTCGGCGGCGGTTCAGCAGCGGCGGCAGCAGCGGCGGCCGGTCTTCCGACCGGCTGCCGCCGCCACCATTTCCAAGTTAAAAAAAAAAACAAAAACATGATAGGCTACGTAAAGATTTACATAGCCTATCATGGCTAGATTTTTAAAAAACACCGTGATAGGCTACGTAAATGTTTATGTAGCCTATCACAGCTGAGTGGGAGGGGGGAAAACCCACGCATACGCAAAATGCGTGGTTTTTTTTTCACTCAGCCGTGATAGGCTACATAAACATTTACGTAGCCTATCACGGCTGACTGCAGGGATGCAAACGGCGGCGGCTACGGCCACCGCCGTTTGCGTCCCAGCAGGACAGGATTCGCGGCAGGAGAGACGGGGCGCCTCCCCCCCGGCCAGAATTTGGGGGGGGCGGGACGGGGCGCCTCCCCCCCAGCCAGAATTTGGGGGGGAGGGACGGGGCGCCTCCCCCCAGCCAGAATTTCAGGGGCAGGGACGGAGCGCCTCCCCCCCACCGCGAATCAAGTTTCGGGTTCAGGTAAGGGACTTTCGTACATCCTTATCTTCAAGGGACTCTCCTTCAAACGGGGACCAACTGCCTACTCGTCGCATAGGCCACTCTGCTGTTCCTTGCTTAGTCATTGGTGATTAGCATCTGAAAGAGTCATTAAGTTGTAAAAGGATTAAAGCCTTGAAAAGAATCCTTTCGTCTGTGTCTTGAGTTGGCTAATGGAGGCTACTGAAAGAGGCCGCCAGGGCGCTCATGACAGCAGGTTTCTGTATTCCATAGACCAAACAGGACTTTGTTCAAGAGAAAGTAATAATGGACACGAATGTAGTATAGGTAATTGCTAGGTCAGGTCCGCTGGTGCTATCTCTCCCACCTTTTTTAACTGCCAGAAAAAAATGCAGCCCGGTTATCTTGAGACACAATTTGGTCAGCATGTGAAGGTAATCAAGGTTGCTTTCTACCAGTGGCCAGAAGAGCCAGGGTGCAGGTGGGGTGTGTGATTCTCCCCTCTCCCACAACTTGAGTTTGCCCCCCTATCTGTGAATACTGCCAGTGAAGAATCCTTCAGTATTGCTGCAAGGATTAATTACAGATGTGTCTTGAAAATGGATACATTCCGAGGAATGGCTTAAATGTGAGTTGCGGAACAAGAATTCCTACAAATCTCTTATCAGATCAACCCAGCATCTAAGCAAAAACCATATTCACATGTGACATTAAACAATGGTTTAGGGCACAATCTGCTAGCTTGCCACCCACTAGATGGAAGCCTCCAATCTCCGAGGCTTCCGGATATCCTATGTGTTGCTGGGCTGCTGCTGGCTCACATCTCACAGCAAACCCTGGGATCCCCCCCCTCCCCTCCTTCCACATGGCCAGGAGAAGGTGTTTGGAAGCTTTTGCTTCTGTTTTCAGTTAACTACAGCTTCCTGTGTCATCTCACAAGCTGTAATCCTTTAAATCTTTCCTCATATTAAAGTCTTTACATATTTTTCATCATTGCTATGTCTTCTGCTAGCCTTATTTATCTGTGCTTTTCTTTACAAAATGAAGTGACCTGGGGTTGCATCCTGCTGATGGAACAGCGTTCATCAGAGGAATGGGGGGGGGATTTCCCCTCCCCCTACAGGCCCCTGCAGGAACCCAGTGGAGCAAATGAGCTGGGGGTGGGGGTGGGGTGCAGTGGGAAAGAGAGGAAGGCAAAGTCCCCTTGCATGAGCAGAGGCATTAGATTTCACCCCTGCACTGTCCAGATGTCACCAGAGATTAAGCAAATCATTATTCAAAATTAGGGTAGGTTGCACTTGTTATTGTTATATGATCATTACACAACAGAAAAGTTTAGTTAGTTTTTTAGTTTAACGTAACTAAAGGTCAACATAAATCATATCATATTTTAATAGGCATCAAAGCATATCATATCCCTAAACCAACAGTTTTGTCTTTAATGAGCCCAATAATTCTGATTGTTTCCTATACTCTGGGCATTAGTATATAGACATCAAAGACCATGTGCTTCATAGTCTGGCTTTCTTCCTACATGTTTGTGAAGACCATTATTGGGTGCTATCAGAGCTGTTCTCTCCGTTGCGGTGCATGAGCCTTCATCCATTATTACTCCCAACTTTATGTCTCCCTTCCCTGTAGGATTCAGTTTAAAGCCCTCCTGATAAAGTTCTTCATGCTCTGGCCAAACACATTCTTCCCAGCCTTTGTCAGGTGCAACCCCTCCCTTGCCAACAGTCCAGGAAGTCTAGCCCGTGGTCCCAGAATCCAAATCTCTTGTGCTGGCACCACCTTCATAGCCAGTCATTCACCCAGACTATTTTTCTTTCCCTTTCTATCCCTCTTCTAACTACTAGAAGGATGGGTGAGAAAACTATCTGGGCCCCAAATTTCTTGAGTTTCCTTCCCAAAGCTTCAAAGTCTGACATGATTTCTTCGTAGCTCCGCTTAGCGGTATCATTTGTTCCCACATGGATGAGAAGAGTAGTTTTGCTCTATAGAGTAGTTTTGCTCTATAGTTCTGTGCTATTACTTTTGCTTGGTTGTTTTTCCTAAAGTTGCTTTATAGAACTGCAGATTTTCTAGCATTTAACCTAGCTTTGTTTTTCAAAGTTAGTATTGCTTATCCAGAAACTAAAGATTATTTTTCATATCTTTGCCCTCAGTTTACCTAAAGGCTTTC
Organism: Heloderma suspectum; assembly: GCF_057233095.1. Lineage (NCBI taxonomy): Eukaryota > Metazoa > Chordata > Lepidosauria > Squamata > Helodermatidae > Heloderma > Heloderma suspectum. Next base: position 32,963,858 of record NC_139459.1, read on the forward strand.
CAGTTATCTGCCCAATCCAGAGAACTGCAAAATTTAGGGGAGGTGGTGTCCTATTTGACAGAAGCCATCCTCTACTTGAATGGCTGCCAGAAGGCCATCCTCTGTCTGAAGGCATCCTCTGTTTGAAGGGCTCCCCTGACCAATTCCCATTTAACCATTTAAAGGTTCTGAACCACAAGAACTGTTGCCCATCAACAATTAGCACATGGGCAGCAGGTTGAAGAGGTGGGCACACAGGTCACCTAGTTGCAGTCTCCCACAGTATGGTAAAGTGCACTGTATTTCTATTTGAACTTATTTCTAAATTTGCATCCATACATATAAACTAGCATATGAAATTATTATGCAAATCACTGTCCTCTTTTGTCCTCTTTTTTGGTGCATTTCGTCTTTTGGTGATTCATAACTGGCTACCTTCCAAGAGCTACAGAAATCTTGCTTGGCCACTGCTGATTTCACTGGGCTATTGAGGATGGAGGATGGCTGATGAGCTTATAATAAGGGCAAGAACTGTGGAATGGCGGTGGGGTGGGAGTTGTTGACTTACTGCCATGCCACTTTCTTACCTTCAATCCCAGAAATATCAAAATAGTGTTCTGGAGGTGCTTCTGATTATTTTACTTTATTTTATCTGTACCCTGCCTTTCTACCAAAAAACGGCACTCAAGGTGGCCTACAGAACCAATTAAAATGGATTAAAACAATACATTAAAATAGAATAAAAACCTAACAATTACAGAAAAAAATATTATTAACAACAGCACGCAAGCCACCAGACCCACTTACAAGTTAAAGGCCTTCTTAAATAAAGCAGGATTTGCCTGTTGGCAGAAGGACATCTAAGAGGGAGCAAACCTAGCCTCCCTTGGAGGGAGTTCCATAGCTGGGCAGTGACCACCAAAAATGCCCTCTCTCAGGTCACCACCAAACACGCCTTGAAGGAAGGGCCTTGAAAGAAAGGCCTCTCAAGAAGATCTTAGAAACCAGGCAGGCTCATATGGGAGAAGGTGGTGACTACCCAGGAATGAGATCTTGGATAGTTTAATGAGGCTGGACAGCCATCTGTCAGGGATGCTCTGACTTGGATTCCTGCATTGAGCAGGGGGTTGGACTTGGTGGTCTTAGAGGTCCCTTCCAGCCCTACTATTATATAATTCTATGAAAGCGTAAGATTATTAGGAAAGGGATTTGTAATAAGAGTACCAGTACTGTTAATGTCCTTATACAAAGGTATGGTGCAGTTACATTTGGAATTACTTTGACTTCCAAAAGGCTTTTGACAAAGTCCCTCACCAAAGACTCCTGATCAAACTTAGCGGTCATGGAATAAGAGGACAGGTCCTGTTATGGATCAGTGACTGGTTAATGAACAAAAAGCTGAGAGTAGGAATAAATGGTAAATTCTCCCAATGAAGGGATGTAAATAGTGGGGTCCCAAAGGGATCTGTATTGGGACCAATGCTTTTCATGAATGATCTGGAATTAGGAGTGAGCAGTGACCAAGTTTGCCAATGACACCAAATTATTTAGGGAGGTTAAAACAAAAATGGATTGTGAAGAGCTCCAAAAGAATCTCTCTAAACTGGGAGAATGTAAGCAAGTGTAAAGTGATATATGCTGGGACAAAACATCCCAACTTCACATATAACTGGATGGGAACTGGGAGGTTATTGAGGTTGTCATAGACAGCTTGATGAAAATGTCAACCAGTGTGCAGCTGCTGTAAAAAAAAACCCCTCCATGTTAGGCATAATTAGGAACAGAATTGAGAATAAAACTGCCAATATCATACTGCCCTTATACTCTATGGTTTAGCCTGGAAAAGAGGGAAGTAAGGGGAGACATGATGGAGGTATATAAAATTATGCATGGTGTGGAGAATGTGGATAGGCAGTCATTTTTCTCCTCCTCTCATAATACTAGAACCTGGGGTCATCTCATTAAGCTGATTGGTTGGAGATTCAGGACAGATAAAAGGAAGGACTTCTTCACACAGCACAGAGTTAAACTATGGAATTCACTACCACAGGACGTAGTGATGGCCACCAATTTGGGTGGCTTTAAAAGGGGGTTAAGAAATTTCCTATAGGAGAAAGCTACTAATGGGTACTATTCCTGATGGCTATATGCCACCTCCAGTATCAGAGGCAGTATGCTGTGGAACATGGGTAGAAGGGTTCTGTTTCACTCATGTCCTGCTTATGGGTATCCTGTGGGCAGTTGGTTGGTCACTGTATGAACAGAATGCTGGACTAGATGGACCCTTCGTCTAATCCAGCATGGCTCTTCTTATGTTCTTTCCCAGGGAAGGTGGGTGGGGGGTTGGGGAGAAGAGAGAGACCACACTACCCAGAGCTTGACTGATCATCTGTGCCACAAATCATGGTTTGCAGGACAAACTATAGTTAAACCAATGGGCCTAACTTCATAACACCAGTGGAACCTGTGAAGTTCTTAATTTGTTCATATGGGAACAGACATTCCTTTAAGCATCTTGGCTCCAATCTTCTATATCTGTCCTAAATGTCAACACTGGCTCAGACCAATCCTACACATGAGTGCAATTTGGCAGCTACATATCAAGACTAAGAATTAGAAAGAGTATGGACCTTACAGAAGAAAAGGGAGCAGCAAATCCATGGTTCACTGAATAATTTCTTCATGAATAACCAGTCTGCTTCTCACCCAATGAGAAACTGAACTCAGAGGGTTGTGCTTCATGTCCCTAGAAATGGTTCAAGGTTAATTTGGGCTTTTCTTTCTTGTCTCTCGACTGGTCGACTGTAATGCTCTCTCAGCAGATCTCCCAGCAAAGCTGATTAACAGATTCCAAGTAATTCAAAACCTGCCTGCTAGTCACATAACTAATACCAAAAACCATATGCACATAATTCTGGCCTCAATATGCTATTTTTCCGATTGATTTTTTTTTTGTCTTATTACTTTGTAATGGTATAATGAACTGGGATTTAAAAACACCACCACTTTGCAAGTATTTCATACAATTTTATTGCACTTTTGCGATCCAGCAACACTAAGGTCATAATACAGCATATTAGTATGAATATATTATGAATATGGATATTGTAAGGATATAGATGTCTTATAGAAAAGATTCTTGTTTAAAGGCAAAGCCCAACACATATACCTGTTTATGATACCATCCAATATTTCATTTTCCCAAAGAAGTGTTAAGAGTAGTCCAGCCGTTATATCTAGACATTTACTAAAGACTCAGTTTAAACTTCCATATATTTATCACTTGTATGAGGCTGTTCTCTCCTTTCAGTAATCTCTTTGGAAAGAAAAAGCAGCAACTAAGAGCTAAGTTGCATGTTCTACTAATCACGTAGGTGTAGTTGAGGCTGTTTGTTTTTTTCTTTACTGCAGGGTAACTGCATGTGGCCCCAGTTTAGAGTGGGACCAGTGTGATCCAGGTGAGAAGAATTAAACCTTCCTCCCCACAATGTTTTTCCCTGAAATCTCCCCCACCCTCATGGGAGGGTGAGTAAAAAAGTAAACAAAAGTCCCAATTGGAGTCAAGCCCAAGGTCTTAGGCCTGCAAATGCCTCTGAGGTAATTGCATGCCTGTGGGATGCCTTCACAAGATCAAGTTCCGTTCTATCATACCATGCAGTGATAAAAAGGAAAATCATCACACAGGAACAGTCACAGTTAGGATTGTAAGACTACAGCTTATATTCTGTTGTGTATATTAATGAGATTATCCAGTATTATCAGTTATCCAGTACTGAGAGAGAACTGGGCACTGTTTCATCAAAATGTTTAGAAATTGATACAATTCTGTCGTATTTTAACAATATCAAATATCCTTATTATGTTAGCCAGAAACATGTACATTTTTATTACAGAAGGCAATTATTAAAGTTACTAATTACTCTACATTTATATTGGACAAAAACAGAGTCAGGTCACATGACTATCGGGCATGTCATGTTTTAGAAATCCACTTGAAATAACTGCATTTAGGGTGACATCCTATGGCCACTAGTCAGCTACCTCGTAAGCAATGCGGAACAGCCCCATGCTCCACACTCAGAAGAAGAGTGCGGAGCGGCAAAAACGGGGCATTCCTGGGGGCCTGCCAGGGTGGGGAGGGCAGAAGTGCCATTCCGATGCTTCCTGTGTGTCATCTGGCATCCACCCACGCCCCGCTCCGACTTCCCATGTCTAGCCATGTGCAGGGGGGCTGAAGCGCAGAGGGAATGATCCCCTCTGCGCTTCTCCTGCCCTGCATTGGATAGGCAGTCGCCTCTGAGTTCAGAGGTGGCCGTGCCTATCCTGATAGGACTGCAGCCTTAGTGCCTTTTAGCAAGTTGGTCATGGGAATGCAGCACCGTGCGCTGAACTGGGCTTTTTTGTGCGCTACCACGTGCTACCTCAATTCCAGGTGCCTAAATACAAGTCACAAGCCTTTGCAAATTATACCTGCAAACAATGGGCTTCCTGTGGACAGAAAATCAAAATATGCAAAGATACCATAGATCATTTTGTTGAATAATTCATAATCTCTTAGGATGTAATCCTATGCATGCTTGTTTAGATAGAAATAAGTCCTACAACTCCCAGCATCCCCCAGCCAGCATAGCTGGGAGTTGTAGGACTTATTTCTGTCTAAACATGTATAGATTAATGCCCTTAGGGTGCGATCCTATGTATGTTTAGACAGATAAAAGGCCCACAATTCCCAACATTCCCCAGCCATAGGATTGCACCCTTAGACACTTTTGTGGTTGTAGGTAGTGGGCTGTTAAACCCATTACTTGCCACTGCCACGGCACGATGACTAGGAAGGAGCCCTCTGACATTACCATAGGGCCCTGCTCAATGGCAGCATAGGCAGGAGATGGGCCAAGGCTGCCAGTGCAACCTTTATAAACTGGATAGTGACTAGTGTCTAGTCATACCTAGACCCCTGTCTCCACAGATACCATGGGTAGGGGTCCATATTATGCTCAGTCTCTACACAGTGGTAATGCCAAGAAGTGCTCCCCGCTGTATTCTTCTCTTCTATGCTATGGCACAAACAAGAGAAATTGCTGTGCATCAAGCACAGCAAAGTTCAGATGCTCCTTTTTTGGAGAGATACCATATTGCCCAGAATCTTTCCCTGTCTTTTTAACAGTGTAGGGTGGTTCTGTTTTCAAAACGTACATTGCCTTCACTGACTTATTTATATATGTGAATGTACACACCAGAAAATGTTCTGCCAGGAACAACTGAGGAGCAAAGAAGATACTCTTAATGATATCGTTCAGCCTTCCCCAACTTGGTGTCCTCAAGATGCTTTGGACTTCATTTCCTATCAGCCCCAGCCAGCATGGCCAATAGTCAAGAATGCTGGAACCTGTGGTCCAAAACATCTGGAGGGTACCAGGCTGGGGAAGGCTGGCATAGTAGATCTATTCCCACCTCTAAAATCTATGAAGCAGCCTGCAGTTAATGGCTTTAAACAAATCCAAAAGCAATCTAATTTGAGCAGAGAATTGGACTGAGTCTACTAGTGTGTATTCCAATGAGCCTGTTCACTTTTGTATTCTTGTTGAGAGAAAGCTACACATCACTGAATCTAATGTTTTACATAAAAATACAAGAACTTCACTGAAACAAAAAATGGGCCACTTTACCCAGTATCCTCCCAGCACTGGTCAGTATCTGGTGTCTTCACTGGAGGGGAGACCCATTCCCAATAACGCTTTCAAAAAAGAGGAAATGCATCACCGAAAGAGAGGACAAAATTGGACAGCAATTTGGATAACACCCATCCCTAAAACTCCTTCTCTCCTGCATTCACCAGCCACTTTCGGCTCCCCCTCCCCCCTCCATGCTTGTCGCTTTCCCCCCACTGGTCTTCATTGCTAGCTGTCTCTCTCTCTCTCCCTCTCCCTCTCTCTCTCTCTCTCTCTCTCTCTCACACACACACACACACACACACACACACACGGGTTACAGAGCAGTGAGCATGATTGCTAAACATAAGCAAATGTCTTGGCAAAGCAGGAGAATGGAAGGGAAAATTGCATAAATGTCATGGCAGAGCAGTAAAATGGAGGGGGAAATAATGTAAATTTCCTAGCAGAAAGCTCCTGCGTATTTGCATAGGACTGGGAAAAAAATTGTGAACGTGTTCCAATTATTCAGCTGGAATCCTGAATAATATTGTACAGTCAAGGAGACTGCATTTAGGAGAATAGACTGCAACATTTTGTTGCAGGTCCCACATGTACTTCTGTTTATGATGGTATGAGCTCCTAGCATCTTATTTGCCTTTTGCTGCAGCTGAACTGTTGCTTTTACTGAAATTGTACAAAGGGACTTACATCTTCCTGAGACTGGAAACATACTCCAATGAACTTATCATTGTGTATATACTATTAGAATTATTCCTCCCCTCCCAAATTTGTGTTATGTATCAAAACCTAACATCTTTTTATTGAAAGAAGAGGGGTGGTGTATGTCCTTCTATAGATGGAATTGCAGTTATTTTGATACAATTGTGGGGAAAAATAGGCATGCAACCCTTCATGAATATTTTATATCCTGTAGTGCCGAAGAGTGTCCTGCAGAATAACCCTTGAGCTTTACGCTGGTCACATTCCCCTCCCTCTCCCCCGGCACAGACGCATAAACCTATTTTTAGAAACAGAAGAGTTTCAAACTGAAATTACCCTCCTGTGTCTGGGATATTTCAGGATATATAATTGGTGCCACTGCCATTTCATTTTTTCCTGATTTGTATTTAAAGGGCCATAACTACTTTTGTCAATCTACTCTTCCACCATTAAGGAAGAGAGTGGTATGCCGGTGCTATCTCTTTGACAGAATACAGGTCACATCTGAACAAAGCAGTAAAATGTTTTCTGGATAGCATATGCATACAATATGCCCAATATCACCATCTTGATTTCATTGAATATGCAGCACAATCTTCTTGAGCTGCACATCATGACTTCATAGTTGGCAGACTCTGTATAGTCTGCACATCGTGTCTGCACATCATTTCTGCATTGCTGGCAACTGTGGGAATGGTGAGGGAAAATGGAGGCAGCTCCCACTGGAATTCTCTCTTAGGAAACCTACAATCCTCTCTTCCCAAACAGCCTTCCAGAAATACTGGAGCTCCTTTAGGGCACAATCCTATGCACATTTAGACAGAAAAAGTCCTACAACTCCTAGCATGACCCAGGGAGTTGTAGGACTTTTTTCTGTCTAAACATTCATTCATTTCATTTCATTTCATTTATTATATGTATTTATTATAAACATACATAGGATTGTGCCCTTAGTTGCTTAACAGAGACATCAACGCTGCATTAAAATATACAAAACCTAGCAAACATTTCCAGTACATCCAGGGATAACAAGCAGCCTGTGCTGACCAGGGTCAAGAGCTTCAGGACCAATTTTCTACTTTACCTGTTAGGAGGTACCAAGGAAAAAGAAATGGTTAAAAAACATCCTCCCTGCATGCTGTTTAAGACTTTTATGAAATTTAGGGTGCAATCCTATGGCTGCTAGTCAGCGGCTAGATGGCCATAGGATTGGACCGTTCCAGAGAACTGACCTCCAACCCCTCCCGCACCATCTCGTAGGCAGCACGGATTAACCCCACGCTCCTCACTCGGAGGGGCAGTGTGGAGCAGGGGAAACGGGTCATTCCTGGGGGCAGGCTGGGCAGGGAGGTTGGAAGTGCCAATACGACACTTCCTATGTGTGGTCCAGCCACCCCTTCCTGCGCTCCGAGGTCCCACGGCTAGACAGCCAAAATTGGCTATCTAGCAGAAAAAGCAGGGCGGCGGGAGCATGGAGGAGATCTGCTCTTCACCACTCCTCCTGCCCTGCACTGGATAGGCAGTTGCCCCTGGGATCGGAGGGGAGCGTCAATCCAGACAGGATTGCTCCCTTAGAGATGCCAGCAAATCTTACTGAGCTTAGTCCCAGATACAAGCTTTGGATGGTTGTAATGTGTGCCTCTTCTGCCAACCTAGCAGTTCGAAAGCAAGAAATTGCAAGTAGATAAATAGGTACTGCCTCGGCAGAGGATGAGATGGCTAGATAGCATCACGGATGCAATGAATATGAACTTGAGCACGCTCCGGGAGAGAGCGCAGGACAGGAAGGCCTGGCGTGCTATGGTCCATGGGGTCATGAAGAGTCGGACACGACTGAACGACTGAACAACAAAATAGGTACCGCCTCAGCGGGAAAGGTAACAGCATTCCGTGCACCTCGGTGTTCAGTCATGCTGGCCACAAGACCACGGAAGCGTCTTCGGACAGCGCTGGCTCTTCGGCTTAGAAACGGGGATGAGCACCGCACCCTAGAGTCAGACACGACTGGTTGGGGACACCTTTACCTTTATTGTGTGCCTCACAAGAAGAGACAAGCATGATGAACCTGCAAATTCCTTTCTCCCTAGGATAAAAATGCAAGCTATAGATTTCCTGGCTTCATCCCCCACCCCCATCAAACCCTCATCCTTCCCATCCACCAACCCCTCCCCCTTTAAACTCTACGAGCTTCAGGAAAGAGAGAGGGGTAAAAAGGCTGCACCTCTGAAAAGCACTGATGGGGGGGGGGGCAAACACTACCCTTCACCAAGTCCCTTTGCCACAAAAATCCTTGCCAGAGGGGCCTCTGGGGTTCTGCCTCTTTCTCCCCCTACTGCAATTCAGTAGAAACACTGATGTTTCCATTGATTTGCATGAGAGAGACAAATGACTGCAGCCCCCCAAAACACTGGTGGGAGGAGGCAGATGCCCACCACCCACTAAGGACCTTGTTGTCCCAGGATTCTTGGCAGGCTGCCTTGGTGGAGGTGGGCGTTAGCACCCCACCAGTGGCAAGGTAAGAATCCGCAGGCTTGGTCTGGGGCTGCAACTGACTGCTTCGTGCAGCCATGAGAGTCCTATATCACTTTTGGGGGGTGGGGAGTGGATTCAGATCTGGTGCCATGGTCCCATCAGAAGACTCTTCTGAGAAGAAAGAGTTAGAGGCCCCAACCGAGGATGCCCCATCAGAGCCCATCCTGTGTCAGGGCAGGGCCTGAGCCCATGGAGCAGTCTGCAGAGGTCCCATCCCCTTGGGAAGAGGGGGACTGAGTCTGCCTCAGAGGAGGAGGCTGAATGCCCCCCAAGTCCCAGGGAGCAGTGGTACGAGACAAGAGAGGCCCAACTCAGAGAACCTTGATGAAGTCCCAGTCTGAAGCAGAGGTCTACTTGGGAGGAAAGGGGCTCCTTGTGAGTAGAGGGCCTTCCTCATGAGGAGGAGTCTCTGTAATCAAAGTGAATAACTGCAGCTGAGGCTTGGGTGGGGTTCTGCCAGCTCCAGTATAAAAAGCCAAGGAGCAACTTCTAAAAGCTGCTGGGAGCAATGTTGGTATTGATGGTCTATAATTTTGTCTGTGTACCCGTTCTCTGCTTGGACCCCTTTCTGTAAGTGACCTTGACCTGGATTTGACTATTCTCTCTGTATAACCTCTTTGCTGGACTGTGGTGCCATCAATATGTGGATGACACCCAGTTCTACCTCTGGTAGACCTCAAACCCAGGTGAGGCAGTAGCTGTTCTGAATCAGTGCCTGGGCACAGTCATGGATTGGATGAAGGCCAATAAACAAACTCAGTTCAGACATGACAGAGGTACTGGTAGTGGGTGGTTCATCTGCTTGGCTAGATGATGTTCACCCTCTTCTGGAGTGGGTTGTGCTCCCCCTAAAGGATCAGGTTTATAGTTTGTGGGTGCTCTTGGATCCAGAACTGTTACTGTTACACAGGTGAACTCAGTGGCATGGATCACTTTTTATCAGCTTAGATCCATAGTACACTAACTATGCCCTTATCTGGACAGAGATGGCCTAGCTATGGTTATCCATGCTCTGATAACCTCTTGTCTGGATTACTGCAATGCGTTATATAAGGGGCTGCCTTTGAAAATGGTTTGAAAACTTCAGCTAGTCCAAAATAGAGCAGCAAGATTGTTAACAGGGACTGGCCAATGAGATCAGATTATGCCAGACATTTCCAGCTGCACTGCTCGCCAGTCCATTTCTGGGCCCGATTCAAAGTGCTGGTATTAACATTCAAAGCCCTTAACGGCTTGGGGCCAGGTTAACTGAAGAATCGCCTCCTCCCATATGTGTCTGCCCAGACCCTAAGATCATCCTCAGTGATCCTTCTCTGTGAGCCCCTGCCAAAGGAAGTGAGGCGGGTGGCTACCAGAAAAAGGGCCTTTTCTGCTGTGGCACCCTGGCTGTGGAATGAGCTCCCTAGAGAGGTTCACCTGCATCTACGTTGTACTCCTTCCGGCACCAGGGGAAGACCTTCTTATTCTCCCAGTATCTTAGCGTTTTAGCTTCCTAATCTTTTAGCTTTGGTGTTCTAAATCTGTATTTTAAATCTCTGCATTGCTGCTAGATTTTATTCTGGTTTAAGTGTTATGTTGTGGTTTTAAGCTTTCATATTTTATATATTATCCTGCGCTTTGTGGTTTTCATTTTTGTGAACCACCAACAGAGCTTTGGCTATTGGGTGGTATAGAAATGAAATTAAATAAATAAATATACGTTTCATCTATGCTGGCTGGCTTTGCTATTGGCTACTTTGGATCTGACTAGGACTGTTTGTGGAATCTGGCTTGGCTTGCCCCTCTGTTGTACCTTCACCAGACCCCATCCCAGCTTTAAAGCTTAGGGGAGTGGGGGTGGATGGGATATCTCGGGGGGGGGGAGAGGGAAATGGCTACATTTTTTCTCAGTCAATCCAATGCAGGGCGTAGGAGTTTGCCCATCTCTAAACAAAATGCACTCTGGGGATGTCTGCTTCAGGTCCCACATGCTCATCAGAAGACAAATTGGGTGTTTGTTTGGGGGGTTTGCACTAATGGTGTGGTTTGTGTCAAATTCTGTTAACTATCTATTGAAATAGAGGGGCCTTTGCGCCGTTACAAGAGAAGATTCAAGACTGCTGAGATAAACAGCTGAAGACCTCCTTTTGAAATGGCATTAATTTTACACCATGACATTACATACTGTGTGAAAACTGTTTTTAGTGAAGTGTCTTCTGAAACAATAAGGTGACAGTAACCTTGTCACTTTACAGAAATGTCAGTATTTACTTAAATGCCATAACTTACATACTGTTTCGTTAATCAACATACGCATCTTGTATCAGGCAGGTCTCCCTTAGGTAACCTAGGTTCAGAATGTAAATGGCACAAAACAACAACATCTTCAGAGGCAAAATGCACATGGGAGAATAAAAAGCATATTTGGAAGCTGAAAGATATCAATGACAGCCTATCATTATGGCATAGGCCATTAGCTTGTTCTGAGCCAATTTTCAAAGCAGTAAACAGGTATACTTAGGGAGCATTCATACATATCTTTATCATGATGGGATTTACTTGGGTTAGGATCCCAGGAACTACTTGAGAGTCACCTATAGGCTTTCAAGTACCCGATGTAAATTGTTGCTTTTTTGTTGTATGCTGCCATGGGAGGGTTCTACCCTTAAAGGCAGCCCCAAAATTAGTTTACATTAATATATACATAAATCCCCTTTGAAAAGCAGACCTCCCAAGCCATATCACAAATTGCTTTCAAAATTATCCTCAGGTTCAAAAGCTCTGAGCCATACAACACTGGGTGGGAGTATGAGAAACAAATCCAACATACACTTGGTTGTGTGGAACGAATCATGTGGTTGTTTGTATTCTGCCAAGTGTATCATTCCCATAACAGACAGTAACACCAAGGCAAGGGTGGACAGCTTGTGGCTGTCCAAATGTTGTTGGATTGCAATTCCCATCATCCATCACCACTGGCTATGCTGACTAGGGCTAATGGGAGTTGTATACCAAAACATCTGGAGGTTCACAGGTTGTTGTTGTTGTTGTTGTTGTTCAGTCGTGTCCGACTCTTCGTGACCCCATGGACCATAGCACGCCAGGCCTTCCTGTCCTGCGCTCTCTCCCGGAGCGTGCTCAAGTTCATATTCATTGCATCCGTGATGCTATCTAGCCATCTCATCCTCTGCCGTCCCCTTCTCCTTTTGCCTTCAGTCTTTCCCAGCATCAGGGTCTTTTCCAGGGAGTTTTCTCTTCGCATTAGGTGGCCAAAATATTGGAGCAGGTTGCCCATCCCTATACTAACAAAACAATATGCCACCAGCTCTATGGATGATCATGTGAATATAAGATAAGATGCACAGAACATAAGATCAAGTAGAGTATAAACCATCCGAGCTTTAGGAAGTGGCTTTACAGCTGTCTTCACAAGTGATTTAGTGTGAAGTTAGAGCGGTCTGAATTCCTTTGCAACAGATGGTTCCTTCACCAATCCACTGCCAACCAGCTGCTTCCCTCTTGAAAAGCCGCATTTTCTGAAACTCCTTTTACTATAACTCTTTTACTGAAAGCAGCTCCCTGGTGGTTTTACCACAGTGTGCCATGCCCCCCCCCCCCACAAACATTAAATCCTGGGTGTGCTTCTGTGACCTGGCAGTGACATGGTCAAGGGTGTGAGATGTTCCATTCCCTCTTGTTTCTGCAACAGAAGTAGTTTTTTTTTCCTATTGAGAAAATCCCCAGGAGTGCAGCAGCGACCCCTTGCATTACCGCAGTAGTGGAGACACTCAGTCACCTTAGCTAGCCTGCTTTTAATCTTTAACATATTCCCCCCTTCTGTGAATGTTTACTCAGAAGAAAGAAATCTTGCTCCCCTACAGTAAAAGGGTTAAAGGTTAACTTTAGTAACTCACCCTACAGCAATATTTCGCATCTCTGTTGTTCTGTTAAATCACTATTGTGATGTTGTGTTTCTTGGATGATCTGTAGTTTCTCTGATGTAAAGTCATTTCTCCATTGTTATGTAAAGTCCCTTCTCTGCTGTATCACAGTAATGATCTTTGTATCACAGTAATGATCTTTTGAGTTCATGGGAGCTTCTCATTGTGAGCAGGGAGAAGGAGAAAGGGGGGTCTTGGAAGCAATAGGCAAAAGTGCACACATGGGGAAAAATGGGATAGATTTCTGTACTGTGGTGAAACCGGGGTGGGGGGAAGCTCTCATGGGGAGCCTTCAGATGCTGCACTGGAGAAATAGGGATTTTGGCTTCTTCAGGGAAATCTGCACACATGGGGAAAACTAGTTGCTGTCCATTCATAGTAATGTAGTAGCAGGGGGAAACCTAGACGGGGAGGGAAACAATCTTCTCTCATTGGCCGAGCAGCCCCTGCCAGTTTGATGTTCAGCTCTACTCCCCCCACCCCACCCCACCCCACCCCACCCAGAAGTATGTTCTTTTCAAGTGCTGTGTGACCCCTGAAAACCGGATTTTAAAGGTATGCTACACTTGGCTTATCTTGCTTCGTGTGTTCCTGATGGACCAAAGCCGATTCCATGAAAATATGGGTAGTACTCCAATGCGCTTCTCATTCCATTGTCATGAAGATCCTCCTTTGTTTCCTTCCCAGGATCAGAACTGGTTCAGGAGTCAGTGGCCCTGAGACACCTTGAGGAAGCCTCTCTGAGGATCACAGGTGCCCATTCATGTCTACCTCTCAAAAGCTCACCCCTGTTTTACGCATGAGCTATTAGGGTTACAAAAAAAAAAAAAAAAAAAAACCTGGGTGGAAGAGGATGCCTTGGAGTCACATAAAATGTACATACACTAATTTATATGTGTAAATGCACACTCAGAAAGAATATAATTTAAACATAAATACAAAACATCTCACCATAGAGGGGAAGACTGTGACCAGGTGACCTGCTCAGTCTGTTCAGATGCTAACTGCTGATGGGCAATGTCAAGGCCCCTGCAGCCTCTCTCTGCAGAGAGGCTGCAGAGAGCAGCCTCTCTGGCTGCTCAGCCAGAGAGGGAGGGAACTCTCTCTCCCTCTCAGTTCTTTCTCTTTAAACCAGACCTGGACTGGACAGACTTACAGATGGAGGGTGCCTTCAAACAGAGGACTGACCTCTGCAAAGTAGGACATGAGATCACCCTATGAGTTATCCAGTAATCCACAATATAATCAGATGGGCAGTATAAGGCAATTCTGGATTGCTGTGCACAGGCAATAGAATTGTCAAAAAAACCACCCTAGTTCCCACTTCTTTCACTGACGAAGCAGGGCTTGGACCTGTGACTAAGAGCAGAAACCAAACCATTTGGGGCAAGTAGTGACCTTCTGAATCTTTGACCTTATCTTGCAAGAGATGTACTGATCTGCCAATTGGTTAACGGTGGCATGATCTTTCAAAGAGAAGAGCATCTTTCAGCAGATGAACCTTAAAATCAGAGTTAGCTTTTAAGGTGCTATAGGGTCCTCTGAATCAAACACATTCTGAAGTTACTTGCAATTCTAATTTTAAAGTACAAACTTTGTGTATCTGGAGTAGGTTGCCTAAAACAACAACAACAACATCTGAATTTGGGCCCAGGAAAAGAGAGTAGATGCTCATGTTCCAAAATAGTCACTTGCCTTGTTGCATATAAAAAGGTCTGTTGCTTTTACTGCAAATTGATGACTACTTATTTTCAGTTCAAAACAAAATCAAAGCTATGGATGCATCCAGAGCTGCTACAAGCTTTGCAAGATAGATTGTACTTTTAAAACCAGAAACAGTGATGTGGCAGCAACCACGATCTCTGGACCGCATGTAGCTACCAGGCATGTGATCATCTTGCAACTTAGTTTCGCATCGAGGCACAATTGGTACCAAACAATGCCTGGGGTTGCATAAAATATTTATCTAGCAAAGATTGTCAAGATGTCCAAGAGTTGTTGTTTTTTAAAGCCCAAAACAAATGTGCCTGGCATATTAGCAGAATTGATTTTGGAATGGGCTGACTTTGTACATTTGTAAATTAGGAAAAATGATGACCCATTGCACAGAGTTTTAGGAGACAACAAAGATAGAAAAGGTGTTGCCCAGCAACGGTGAACTTATAAGAAGAAAAATAAGAATAAGGACAACTGAATGTGTGTGTTTTTTTCATATAGCAGAACTATATGACTCCTCATTTGCCAATTAAGTTTAGGAGTCCTAGGGATGGACGAAAGTCCCTTACCTGATCCCGCAGCTTGCTTCGCGGTGGGGGGGAGGCGCTCCATCCCTCCCCCAAAAATTCTGGGCGGGGGGAAGGCGCCCCATCCCTCCCTGCCAAAATTCTGGCCGGGGGGGGAGGCGCCCCGTCCCTCCAGCTGAAATTCTGGCTGGGGGGGAGGCGCCCCATCCCTCTGGCCGCAAATCCTGCTGTCCTGCCGGGATGCAAATGGCGGCGGCCATAGCCGCTGCCGCTTGCGTCCCTGCAGTCAGCCGTGATATGTAAATGTTTACATAGCCTATCACGGCTGACTTTGGGGGGAAAAAAGCGCATACGCAAATGGCGGCGCTCATGGGCGCCGCCATTTGCGTTCCTTATTTTGGCACATGTAGTCTACGTAAACATTTACGTAGACTACAGCAAAAATAAGGGCAACGCTATTTGCGTTTTTCCCCCCAAAGTCAGCCGTGATAGGCTACGTAAACATTTACATAGCGTATCATGGTGTTTTTTGAAAATCTAGCCATGATAGGCTATGTAAATCTTTACGTAGCCTATCATGTTTGTTGTTGTTGTTGTTTTACTTGGAAATGGCGGCGGCGGTAGCCAGTCGGAAGACCAGCCGCCGCCGGGAGCTGCTGCCGCCAGGGACATTCGACAAAAGTAACTCCCATTCTGGGGAGGGGGTGGCGGACCGTTTCTCCACCAATTTCAGGGGGCCGAATGCGTTGGCATTCGGCCTCCCGGAGATTCGTGGAGAAATTCTCCGACATCCCTATAATTAGGACTGAACTGAACATTGGTGACATGGGCCTGTGTAAGATATGATGAGGGTTCACAAATCTTCTTTTCTTTCCTGGTGTTTTGGGCAGGGATTCTCACATTTTGACTGGCCTTGGCAGGCAACTCAAAAGATGTGGTCACCTCCTTCAGTGCAACGTCATGGAAGATTCCTTTCGCTCCTCCCTGGCTTAGTGGGGACTATTCCTGAAGCTGTGCTGCACTTCCAAGGCATACAGAGGACCTCAGAAGCACAACACAACTGTGGGGATGGCAGACAGCCTGCTGCCCAGCACCAGTTCTGGGAGGAGGTTTGGGCCATCTCATACTTGCCAGAGGGCAGTAGGGCATTTACCATGGTGAGTGTGGCCAACAGAATTGTGGACACATGGTTTAGGATTAAAGACATCCCCTGCCCTTGCTGTGGCAACTTGAACCTCTTTGTCATGCTACAGGCACTGTTCTACCATTACACTTCGATTCTCAGACTTCTTTGTTCTTTCTAACCTGCACAAAGTTACCGCAGTGTGCTACGTATTTTGTAAGGGTGATTTGTCACAGAGAAAACGGGTTCCATATAATTCTGTGATCCTCCCACCAACACCACCTCAAAGCTGCTGCAGTGACTTCAGAATGAAAAGTGGATCAGCAGGAGAGAGAGAAAAATAATTTTAGCTTTGGGGAATGAAAGCAACTTGAGGGGGCAATTTTGAGCCCTAATGTGGTAAACCTGTGTTTGGACTAAAGTACTTTGGACAGCTGGTAGGATCTCTCATGGTAGCATGCTTCTCCAGAGGGAAAAAAATTCCATGCACACAGAAAACTAACACGTCAGGGATAAGATTAGACTAGAACCCTGCTTCCTGAGATTTGGCATTCTATGTGGATGGCCTTGTATGTGCATGTGGAGGGGCATTTATTATGTAATTATATAGAGATTTCTATCCCATTCTTCTAGTGCCTATACCAGGGATGGAGGCCTCCAGTTGTTGTAGAACTGCAACTTCTATCAGCCCTACCCAGCATAGCCAATGGTGAGGGATGATGGGAGTTGTAGGCTGGTATACCAACTACGCCCTTATCTGGACAGAGATAGCCTAGCTACAGTGATCCATGCTCTGATAACTTCTCGTCTGGATTACTGCAATGCGTTATACGTGGGGCTGCCTTTGAAAACGGTCCGGAAACTTCAGCTGGTCCAAAATAGGGCAGCAAGATTGTTAACAGGGACTGGCCTGCGAGCTCATATTACGCCAGTACTTTTCCAGCTGCACTGGCTGCCAGTCCATTTCCGGGCCCGATTCAAAGTGCTGGTGTTAACATTCAAAGCCCTTAACGGCTTGGGGCCAGGTTACCTGAAGGATCGCCTCCTCCCATATGTGCCTGCCCGGACCTTAAGATCATCATCAGCGGCCCTTCTCCGTGAGCCCCTGCCAAAGGAAGTGAGGCGGGTGGCTACTAGGAGGAGGGCTTTTTCTGTTGTGGCACCCCGGCTCTGGAATGAGCTCCCTAGTGAGGTTCGCCTGGTGCCTACATTGTACTCCTTTCGGCACCAGGTGAAGACCTTTTTATTTTCCCAGGCATTTTAGCTTTCTAAATTTTTATCTTTGCTGTTTTAAATCTGTATTTTAAACTCCTGCACTGCTGCTAGGTTTTATTGTGGTTGTATTGTTATATTGTGGTTTTAATGTTCTATATATTTTAAATTGTTTTATTGTGTGTTGTTTGGTTTTAATTTTTGTGAACCGCCCAGAGAGCTTCGGCTATTGGGCGGTATAGAAATGAAATAAAATAAATAAATAAATAAGGCTAAACCATCTGGATGGCCACAAGTTGGCCATCCCTGGCCTATGCACTACTCAAAGTGGCTTACAACAATTTAAAATCACAATGTCATAAAATACAATAAAATGCATTTAAAATGCAGCAATAAAATACATTAACACACAACAAAAGCAAAGACCACGGATGAAACGTTATGTGCAAACAGAGCCATTACAACAGTCCATGGGTTATTTAACTCTCAAGGATGAGCAGGATCGCTGCCTCCAGCACGCCCATCACTTTTGCTTTTACTGCACAACCTACAGGCAACTCCTTCACAGGCTGTGGAAAGTGACATTCAAACCCAGACTGCTGGGTTGGTTAGGGAGTAAACAACCCAGAGGTTAACCCAGCCACAAAGCATTGGTTAATCTCTGGATCGTTTAGCCCCTAAACCACCCAGCAGCCCAGGTTTGCTCCACAACCTACGAAGGAGCTGATTGTGGCTTGTGCAGTAAAAGCAGAAGAGGCAGTCGTGCTGGCAGGAGCATGTGCATGACAACCCAAGCGTTGTTGAACTGATGGGTTGTCATTACATGCAAACCAGGTCAATCTTTGCACAAAACATTCAATTATATGAGCCTACCTCTGATGTGGTTCAGGACACAGGGCTTACCAGAGATGATGGCTCAATGGTAGAGCACATGCTTTGCATGCAGAAGGTCCAATCCCCAGCTTCTCTAGGTCGGGCTAGGAAGGAATCCTGCCTCAAACCTTGGAAAACCATTGCCAGTCAGTATCGACAGTACTGTACTACATGGACCCTGAGCCTGACCTAGCTTAAGTCAGCTTCCTTTTTACTGGCTCAGTTAAAACTAAGCCAAATTCCTGCTTTATTGTAGCATTAGGGGCAAGAGTAGGAAATCTCATGGTCACGCTACTTTGAACATCAAGACATATATAAATCACAGATAATGAGGTGAGAATGTTGGTCATGAAGCTCTGATGAGAAAGAAAAGTTGCAGCAGTAGTGACTCTTACCCAAATGGAAGGCTATTAAAATTCTGAAAGAAAATATTGATGGGCACTGAGAAAATGAATGACTCTCTTAGGGCAGAAGCAGAATTAGCAAAGAACAATCAAACCATCCAGGGATGCAACAGAAAATAGCAGCTGCATATCTAGTTTCCCCTCCCCTAATACACATTAAGGAATCATCATATGCTGTGTTTCTCTGACCCATCTGAAATAGATTACTGGACGTTTTGGACCACTGTTTTTGGTGGCAGCCATGTGTTTTTCATAATACCTGGATCAGCCTTTAGAAGACCAAAATCGTTCACCATTTTGCAGTCCCTGGTAAGCTCTTGACTGTCTAACAATCAGGATTCTGGGATGTGGCTTTCTGCACCTGATCCAGGCAAGGTGATTAAGATCCTGGCCTTTCTACTGTCCCTAAATAACTGGATATTCCCACTTTCTACCGAAGCCATCCTGCTACTCACTATTCACTCCTCGCTGGTATTACGTATACAAGAGTTTGACTCCACCGTATAGCTGAAGGTGAGGATATGCACACCATAGCAGTATCAGAATGCCATCCAGGATGGAATCATAGACCTATTGGAGGACAAATATCGGATACATAAGCCAAAGGGTGGGTGGGGACTACATATCTATATAAGAATACATTACTGTAATGCTTATTACTAGAGATCTAGCAGAACAATTTTTCTCATTCTTGTTTTAAACTGAAGCTTGAGCAGTATAGATGTGCAGAAAGTTTTGAAACTTCACAAAAGTTCAAAGTTCAAGCTTTAATAGCAAAACAGTTGGTGGTGTATGGATTCCCCACCGTCTATTCCAGTGGGGAATCCGTGGGGGGGAGAGGCGATCCGTTCCTCCCCCCTGGAATCCTCCAGAGCGGTTCCGCTCCGCTCGGATTTGGGGGGGGGGAACTGGCTTGGGAGTGCTTACCTTCCCTCCTGCCAGTCATAACTGTTTGCCTCCTCCCTGTCCCTGCTGATTGCCTTAAAAAAAAAAAAAAGTCTTTAAAAAAAAAAAGGGGGATCAGGACGATGTGCCCATAGACTTATATGCAAATAGAGTCATGAATCTTGTGTCCATAGGCTCATACACAAGATTCACCATTCTATTTTGCGTATAAGTCTATGGGCACATCCTCCCAATTGCCTTAAAAACACACACACACACACACACACATTTTTTTTTTTTTTTTAAGGCAATTGGCAGGGACAGGGAGGAGGTGAACTGGAAGAAGCAGCCGAGTGCCGTTCCGCCTCCAGTCCTCCTGGAGCAGAGGTAAGTGGTCCCAATCTGCTGTGGACTCATTTGAATCCGCAGCAGATTTCTCTGACATCCCTAAAAACATGTAAAAACAAAGTATGTTTCTTGGCTCAGTGCCAAACAGTTTTCTATCCCTCTGTGTTTCAGCGCCAGTTTATTTGCTCCACACCAAATGGCGCCTGATCTGACATCTGAAACTTAAAGAAATGCTACGTGGTCATTTTTTAAAAAAACGTGCCAAACAGCATCTGATCTGACATCATGTGTTTTTGACCTCAGACTTAAAGAAATGAGAAATGATCTTTTTAAGAACATCTTTTTTTGTTTTCACCTTTGCCCATTTATTTGTAGTACATTTATTTTAAAATTTTATTTTAAGTTTAAGAAGTCTGTTTATTTTTAAAAAATTACATCAGTCAATCCCATGTAAAGTTGTTCCAGTTGCAAGGGAAATGGGCAAACATATTTTTATCCAATCATTCTCAGAATACTAGGCCCCGTGGTGACACGGGATTTAAACTAGTTCACACACAAAGCAAAGCTGGTGTTTCAAATGGGTGTTAGAATTCTTTATCCACTTATTGGCTCAATAGTCCCCTTCATGTATTAACCATGTGCAGGGGTCTTTACATGATTAAAGGGAAAGCAGAACCCTGCCCCCAACATTGCATGGCTTCCTTGGCCTTCCCCCTAACATCCTAATTGAGCATGGACATCTGGAGTGAGTAAGTTTACATGCTCAGATATCAGGCAGAGATATGGGTGGGGCCAGAAGGTCAGGTACATGTCCCCTTTAATTGTGAGAAGCCCCTTCTTGTAAGCAACATGTGAAAGGAGCTAATGGGTTACAGCAAATGACAGGAATTCAACTGTGACAATCCCAGGCACATTTTGTGAGTATCTCAAAACTCAGCAGCACACCAGTGAGGTGTTGACAGTCACCTAAATTAGATATTCAGTGGTGATTATTCAAAAAGTGGAGGAAAATATTTTGGGACATCCATAGAATCCATTTGGAATTGTCAACATTCACATGTGAGCATCAACATTAACTGAGTTTTGGACGTTCACTGTAACACATATTTTCCTTCATTCATAGCACAGCTATGAATATTGATGATCATACATTTAGAAGTGTGTTGTAACTGAGCAATGATTGTGCTGGAATAGCAAACATGGCTGCAATAGCACATTTCAAGCAATACTTCTCTCATCCTTGAGTTGAATCCAATGTTAGTCCTACGTAGAATAGACTTATTGAAATAAATGGGACTAACTTAAATTCATTTCAGTGGGTCTATTCTAACCATTCATTTCAATGGGTCTATTCTACCTCACCTTTTCCCCTTGATGCATGACCTCATTTAAGAATAATGCTTGGTGAACTGAAGCTTGGAAGAGAATAGAGAGCTTTTCTACATACAGCTGGTAATCCGCTGTATCTACGTTCAGTTTTATCTCAGAACTGAGATCCGAGAACTACATGACCAGTTCCTTCCCTGCTTTACCCCTACCTAAACTCTAGGTGGCACTGTAGTATAGCAGAATAGTGCAATTACATAAGTGGAAAAAGTGTTTTCTTTCTCTTTCACAAATAACACTGCATTTTCCCTGCTCTAAAAAAAACCTCACCAAAAGTGCTCTTTAAAAACAGAAGTGAAATTGGAGGGTCACAACGTTGTCTAAAGAACCCATCAACAAGCATGAGTAGGGAATGACAAGTGCATGATAAATGCCTCATGTAGAAAAGCTCTTAGTAATTTGTACTCAGTTTGAAAGACTCTACATTGCTTAGTATAATGTACCCTTAACTCCTTAATTATCTGTGAAATGAGAGGAGAGGTACAAAACAGAGATGTAAAGTTAAGTACATGAGATGTGGATTATTGCTGGAACATTCTCTTATGAATAGCTGAGTTTCACAAATATTTAGGCTTAAAATCCTTCTGGTAAAGACATGGTCCTGATTTATTTAAGTATCTTAAATACTTCTGTTCCTGCAGTAGTTATAATCTTAGCACTTTATGTGTTACTGATTTGTTTTGTATGAAAAGGCAATTTCAAGAGGGCAATATATATCATGCAGAGCAGTGTAGATATGTTCAATTTAGGGAAAACAACATACACACTTATATTGTGTATAATATACACAATCCTCTTTTGTTATAAATGTTAGGAATGGCTATTGAAAACATGCTGTCTCCATTGGTTTGCATGGTGGGTGGGGAGAGGTAATGCACCAAAGGCCATCTCAGTCAGTCTAGGGATGTTGGAGAATTTCTCCACGAATCTCCGGGAGGCCGAATGCCAACGCATTCGGCCCCCCGAAATTGGTGGAGAAACGGTCCACCCCCCCCCGGGATGGGACTTACCTTTGTCGAATGTCCCTGGCAGCGGCGGCCCCCAGCGGCGGCGGCCGGTCTTCCGACCAGCTGCCGCCACCGCCATTTCCAAGTAAAAAAAACGACAACAACAAACGTGATAGGCTATGTAAAGATTTACGTAGCCTATCATGGCTAGATTTTCAAAAAACACCATGATAGGCTACGTAAATGTTTATGTAGCCTATCACGGGTGGACTTTGAAAAAAAAAAAAGCGCGTACGCAAATGGCGGCGCCCATGGGCGCCACCATTTGTGTTCCTTATTTGGGTACGTGTAGACTACGTAAACATTTACGTAGACTACGGCGAAAATAAGGGCAATACTATTTGCGTTGCCCTTATTTTCACTGTAGCCTACGTAAATGTTTACGTAGACTACACGTGCCCAAATAAGGAACGCAAATGGCGGCGCCCATGGGCGCCGCCATTTGCGTACGTGCTTTTTTTTTTCCAATGTCAGCCGTGATAGGCTACGTAAACATTTACGTAGCCTATCACGGCTGACTGCAGGGACGCAAACGGCGGCAGCTACGGCCACCGCCATTTGCATCCCGGCAGGAGACGAGATTCGTGGCCGGAGGGACAGGGCGCCTCCCCCCCGGTCAGAATTTTGGCCAGAGGGACGGGGCGCCTCCCCCCCGGCCAGAATTTCAGCGGGGAGGGATGGGGCACCTCCCACCCACCGCGAAGCAAGCTGCGGGACCAGGTAAGGGACTTTCGTCCATCCCTACTAAGGGCGTTTTTGTCCCAAGAACCCTTGGCAGGGGCTCAGCTCCCCGCCCTCCAGCCATTTCTATGCATGCAGCTTTTTTCTGAATGAGAAACCTGAAAGAAATAAAAATTTTGATCATGAATTAGTTCATTGAGATTTATTAAAACTGAATTAAATACAAACCGGGCTCTTCCATATGTTTCTTTTCTTTCCTTTTCACTTAAACAGATGCACATCCCTAATACGTATCTCCTGTTTCTATGGGACTGGAACAGCCCAGCTGAAGAATAAGGTGATGGTAGACCTCCCAGAAAAGACACAAGAACAAACCAACGTTCTACAGGGCTTACTGTGGCTTGTGCCAGAACAATCTACCTTCCCATCTCCAAGCAAAGTGTGAACACAGCAGTTCAGAAGCAATTGATATTAAATCCATAGCAATCTGTAACTCTTTAGATAAATGAAAATGAACATTTGCCACCAACCTTGCTAAAGTCTGCAAAGATTTAGTAATCCACCTTGAACTATTTTAGATCAAAGACCTATTGTCAGACCTATCCAAGTCCAAACAACACACTACAACTTAGTCATGTTGGATCAAAAGCACCTTCTTATTTCTAATGGGCATGGCATCATTTATGAATGATGCTTGACGAACAGAAGCTTGGAAGGGAATACAAAGACCTTTTCAACATAAGGCTGCTAATCCGCTGTATCTACTTTTGGTTTCATTGCAGAATTGAGATCCAAGCAGTACATGAAGACTTTATCCTTTCCTGCTCAGGTGGCACTTTGCAGCAAAGCAGGAACAGGGGAAGGAATGCATAACTTTCCCACGACAAGCTGGTTTTTCACCTGAAATGCCCCACACATTAAGGTGTTTTTACCCTGGTTTAGTCCTGGACTTATTTTTACTGGAACCACTCTGGCACCACTAAAGATAACATAAGGGCACTATTCTTCATCTAGAAGAATGATCACATGCCAATGTACTAATCAGGATGGATGCAAACACAATGGGATCTTATTGTTCAGAGACAAACCCGGCTTTTTAAGTGTATATGAAAGCACTCTGAGTGTATCCAACGGAAAGTGCTGCCAAGACTGGGTTCATCTAGGTTAAGCCTTTACTGGACCCTCTCCAAGGCCTAAGGCAGTAGCAAGACCGATCCAGTAGGACAGGTACATCGATATAGTGACTTCCAAGGCTCCAAATCAGTCTGAGTAGAATTGGGCCATTTTCCAAAGTGCCAAATCAGAGCCTGAGCTGAGTCTTGTGGGCAGTGCATGTCTCTAGTACAGAGCTACCATAATATGAAGAAGCAGAGTCTCATGCTCTCACAGCTTAATTCACTGATTCACTTTGCTGTCAATTATTCCTTCTGCCTCGGCACTCAGTCACTGTAAAGGCATTCAGTGAATTAACTACTACAGTCCTGAAACTCTAAAAAGGCTTGTTAACTAATTGCTGTTTGCCTAGTAGGCTCAGAATAAATGTTTAGCCTTGCAGTGGCTGTAGGAGACCACCTTTTTGTATGCTGCTCTGTTTTCTGTGATATGCATGCAGAAAAGGTAGGTTTTGGAGGGAGAGTAATACAAATTATATAGAAATTATGTCTTCAGTCTTTATTTATTCTGGGGGCATTTTAGCTTCCATTTTAATTAGGTTTTGTTGCGATTCAAAAATTCTGATGAGCTTTTCATGCAAAAGAATTTGCACACTAGGAGAATTTATCCTAAATTGTCTTAGCTCTGCACCAGAGGGGCTGAGTTCTATAAATACCTGACAGTGTGAAATGCATCACATTTTCAGCTGCAAAGTCAAATTATTAAAACTGACATTCCATTGTCTGGAGGGGGCACAGTTTCCTTTTTAATATTTGAGTTCTCTTCTCCAGGTTGCAATCTCTGGAAACACAGTGGCTTTCTTCTTTAAACCATATGCATCAGGGTGTTACTATACTAAAACTGACAGTGTCACTGGGAGTATTAAGCCAGCTGCACTCCCACACACACTTACCTGGGAGTAAGGCCCATTAAACTCAGTGGGACTCACGTCAGAGAAGACATGCATAGGATTGTGCTGTAAGTGAACTGTAAATCATGTTCATTTTTTTCACCATATTTTATCATGGACTCGGTATGATTGTACAAAATAATTATGTGCAAAACTCCCGAGCTGTCTAATATTCAGGTTTACTCTGGAAACCTACATAGTAAAAAGGACACAGCTTTTTCTTTTTTGCAAAGAGGATATTTTCTAAAACCCTCCAAAAATGTTGATGTTGTTATTTAAACACGTTATGGCATGGACAAATTGCTCCAGTATCAATGTGCTAGATCCTAAGAACTAGTAGATTTCCACCCAGGGGATGCAGATTTCCTGCCTCCCCCTTCCTGCTGCAGCCCCCTCATGCCCCCCAACTGCTATGGGTCTGAGGAATCTTGGGCATGTTCCAAAATGTGGTGTGGGCAACAGTGCTACAGCTAGACAAGGGAACTTGCCGCTCAGGGACCACCCTTGTATGAGTCAAAGTTCCATAAGCAGCCCTGAGGCTCCAACCCAATATTCTGGAGCAGACTTTCCCACACAGATGGGCTGGATTATAGCTCCCAACATCCCCCAACTACAACTCCAGGCATCCCTCATGGCTAGCTAGGGGATGCTGGGAGTTATACTCCAAAACATCTGGAGGGCACCATGGTGAGGAAAGCCTTTCTAGACAAGGTTGATAAAAATCAGTGATTTTTTAAAATCGGATTGGTTTGCTTGAAATCACATTTTAACAATTTAAATGCGATTTTGAACTTTCCTTAAAATGATTAATAAAAAAGAGCCTAGGTCAAAGATACCATCGCGAATACTAATTATACAACTTCTAATTATATACTATGAATATGTTAACAGCAGTTTATGGAGAAGGGAGATAATCTGATCAGTCCTATTCTGTAGTGCAGGTGGTATACAGGAGTGCATGATCACTCACTCTCTAAGTGCAAAGTTAGAGAAGGTCAATGAATAGAGAATTTGAGGAGATGGATTAGATCTGAACAAGTAGGAGAAGTATGGATATAAATGGAAGGGATAGGGGAGGGGAATAGAAAGTGAAACCAAAAATGAACAGAACATATCCATGCAGCCCTGACTCCTAAGGAAGTTTCTTCTGCATGCGTCCTCCACTGTGTACCTACCTTCTAATGAAACCTACATATCTGAATATGTATGAAGGTTATATTAAACAATGTATTTCTACTAAAGAATGATGAGTAAATAGAGTCTTCCTCACAAGGGATTTAAACTGTGATTTAAATCCTTACAATTGAGTCCTTCAGAGAAGTGATTTAAATCATGATTTAAATCAATTTGGTTTAAATCAAATCAACCCTGGTTCTAGAGTTTCCCCTTTATTTTACTAGGTTTATCTTAAAACAGCTGATAACCCACAATATGCTGTTTACTATAGGATAACTAAAGGCAGCTCTTACTGAGACTTGTGGATCCTGGACATCGCCTATGTGCTTCAACAATCACTTAGATTTTTTCTGTTTAAATAAATATTTATGTTTAAATAGTCAGCAAAACCTAAAATAATGGGGCAGGGCAAGAACAATCAAAGGATATTCATCTAGGATAAAACCACCCGTTAGATCCCAATTCACCAGAAGATTTATGAAAACGAGGAAGGGCACAAGGCAGACATTTATGAATGGCCAGTGGTTTGTGTTACAGAACCTGTCAGGAGCAGGTGTCTTTCAAGTGAGTACTTCAGACAACAGCCACTCTCTTATTGCCAGTGGAGCTGTAGACATTTAGGGTTCATTCACCTGGAGATTTTAAGAAAAGGGATGATGTGCATTCAATGCACATCTAACCTGGACAGTGCAGCTTGCCACTTTATCCTGTACTGTTTTTCAAATCTGTCGCCATTAGCACTGCAGTCCTCAGCTTCCGTATCACGGCACTCTGAACTGGCATCAATTGAGCCCCCCCTTATTTTAGCCCCTACTGGTTTAAACCTCCCCTACCTGTGTGCGATAGCCCCAATCCAGATTGGAGGCCCTGCGCACTTACGCAGCCTGAGATTTAAACCTTCCCACCTAGCTGCTATCTCTCCTAAATTCCCCCTGCAGTGGCTAAAATAGGAAGGAGAATCCAGAGATGGCATCGGTTCAGCTGCAGATGACATATTTAACAAAGCATGTAACTTTGCCCTCAGCTAGAAAGCCTAGGAAATGGTTGTGTAGCATACCAACAAGTAGGACATAAATGCATTAAACAGTGGATCATCTTCTTGACTGAGAGAGGCTACTGTCACTCCGAAATGCTGTATAAATAATAAATATTAAAATAGTCTGCCCATAATGTTGTATTCTATCAATATCAGAATGGTGTGCTGAAAGCAGATGGATAAGAGGAAACAGGGTGGAAAACCCCATCAAGATCAAATGCATTTTCTAGTGGAAGCATTTCTCATGCAATATTGTGGAGAAAAACAATTGTCCTCTTTATCATGCTGTTCCCCATCGACTATCCCATGACAATGCTCTTAACTCACAGAGCTTGTTATGTATTTCTAAAATTAAACAGTTTGATCCAATTTTGGAAGAAAGGGAAAATATGCTTTTTCTGACTTTGTTGACATTTTAACATTGACTTACAGCATTAAACTTTAATAGGGTTTAAATGTTTGTATATAGCTTTTCTTGTTTAAAGCCTTGAAGTCTACGATTCTTTCTTTAGAGAACAGATATTTGTGACCTAAATTAAAGTTCTGAAGTTTTAACTTCCTTTTAATCTTCCACAATTTCATTCTGTCCACAGCTTGGATGGATACTTATCTTTGCTTGGCTGACCCAGAAATCCAGAATATCAGAGCTTTACAAGTATGTATTTTCACTAACACTGTAAAAAGAAAGGGAATCAGTAAAGTGCTGCTGAGTCTCACACTTTATTCTGCATTGCTTGGAAGCATGACAGGGCCTTTTCTACCTCCTAAATTGCATTCCTCTTTTTAGTTAATATTGTCCCCTGTGAACTAAATGGAAATGTGTCATACATGTTAAGGAAAAATGCTTGAGCCATTTATCATGTAGCTTAAAAAATGAAAACACTGTCCAAGTTGTTGCTGTTGTTGTTTTGGTTTGTTTCCAAGTGTTTTTCAGATAGCAAATGAAGGTGATAAAAAAGAGAGGTGGGGGAGAACCTTTCACCCACCTTCCTTCTCAATTTCCCAATGCAGTCCTGTGTTTTGACTGAGCTACTTATAAGTGTGACAATAGGAATTGTAAATGACTGCACATGCAGGTTGCATTTGAGTTGCTACAATTTGAGTCTGACATATTTTGCATTTAACATATTTTTATCCCACCTTTTGGTCCTTAGATCACTATAATGGAAAGGTGTGTGGTTTAGTTGTTTTTACAAAGTTGAATCCAGTTTATTCAGCTTCCTCAATGGAAAAACAACAACCGTATATACATTTACAAAGTAGCTGTAGCAGCCAATCAAAAGAATGATCTATCTATTTTTCTATCTATTTTCATTAGGTATGTCAGAGAATTCCACGACGGATCTTCGTGAGGCCGAATACACTGGCATTCGGCCTCACCAAGATCCGTCGTGGAATTCTCTGACATACACTGGCATTTGGCCCCTCAAAATCCATCGTGGAATGGCCTGCCACCCCTCCGCCCCCCACGGATCCCCCCTGGGACGATACTTCCCTGGGGCGGATGTTCCGGACGGCGGTGGCTCCAGCGGCGGCTTCGCTGGTGGCGGCGGCGGCAGCTGGTCTTCCGACCAGCTGCCACCACTGCCATTTGCAGTCTGGCCGCTTCTGTTTTTGTTGTTGTTGTTTTTTACATAGATGTGATAGGCTACGTAAAGACTTACATAGCCTATCACGTCTGGGTTTAAAAAAAAAAAAAAGCATACGCAAATGGCGACGGCTATGGCCGCCGCCATTTGCGTTCCTTATTTTTGGCCGTCTTAGTCTACGTAAATATTTACATAGACTAAGACGGTGAAAATAAAGGGGAATGCAAATAGCTCCCGCTACGCTATTTGCATTCTCCCTTATTTTCGCTGTCTTAGTCTATGTCAATATTTATGTAGACTAAGACGGCGAAAAATAAGGAATGCAAATGGCGGCAGCCATAGATGCCGCCATTTGCGTACGCGTTTTTTGTTTTTTTTTTACCCAGAGCCCTCCACGGCCAGAAATCCGGCTGCGGATGGCCCTGGCCTGGGCCTGGCTGGCTGCTCCACGGAGCCGCCGCGGAGCACAGCTGGCCGTTGAGGATTCCGGGGGAGAGGACCGGATCGCCTCCCCCCCCATGAACAGAATCTGTGAAAAGGTAAGTCACTTTCGTACATCCCTAATTTTCATCTTCTCTGACTCCACAGGACTACGTATTTTCATTCAGTCAGGACTGGGGAACCTGTGACCCTCCAGATATTGTTGGATTACATGCTGGCTGAGACTGCTAGGAGTTGGAGTCCAACAACATTCAGAGGACCACAAGTTCCTCACCCATCATCTAGGTCTTACGCACCTTCCAGTCTTCCTCAGGACTGTTTCCAGGGAGGAAGTAGGGCCTCGCCAATTTCCTCAATCACATAAATTGTTGATGCTACAACAGACCATCCTCTTAGGAACCTCTTCTGTCAGGTAAGTATATCATGGCCATGTGCCCTACTTTACAGGGAACAGTCCTCTAGATGAAATCATCTTCTATTTGAGTTGAAGTCATCCTCTATTTCAAAGGCTTTCCAGTCCAAGCCGAGTTTAAAGATAAAGAACCCTAAGAAGGGAGAGCAGCAGCTTTGAATCTGCACATCCACGGTTAGCACCTGGATGACCAGCTGAACAGAAAGGCACACAAGTCATCTGGTCACAGTCTTCCTCATTATGGTGAGACATACTGTATTTCTATTGAAATTATAGTAATTATTTCCAAATGTGCATTTACATATGTAAATTAGCATATGCATATTTTAAGCAAATGCATGCCCTCTTTTGTCCTCTGTTTTGCATTTCCTCTCTTTTGGGGTGATGTGTAAGTGGCCACCCTAGGTAATAAAAGAACTAGTTCTGCTATGCCACAATCCTCAAAAAGGGTTACACTAAAAACTAAGAACAGCAATTCCAGTAACAATTCCAGGTTATCTAATTAAAACAGTATCGGCTCATGTGGTGCCAAAAGCCTGCCAAAATAAAATACATTCCATATTCTAGGTGCTATGACTATTTGGAGATTTAGGGCACAATCCCATGCAGGTTTAGACAGAAAAAACTCCTACAACTCCCAGCTAACTTCTCCATAGCCGGTTGGGGAATGTTGTAGGACTTTTTCTGTCTAAACCTGCATCAGATTGTGCCCTTAGTTGCTCAAACACAAACAACAGAAGCCAGTTTCTGTATTCTGCTACCCTTGCTTCTTGCTGCCTCCACTCTCAGTGCCTACTTTCCCCAATGCCATACAGTTGCAACTACATTTCCATCTCCAGCTACACATCTCCAGAGGTTTTGATTGCATCACATGTACACGACATGTTCAGTACAATCCCTAAAATGGCTTGCAAAAGACAGAAGTACGAAAAAGCTGTTGTGCAGTGGAACCAGGGCTTGTGGGAACCAGGGCTTGCAGCATTTTATTAGACAACATCTGCCACTCCCCTCCAGGATGAATTTTCCCAGCACCAATATATTGTTCCCTGCTGTAATGTAAACTATTTATAACTTAATTCCATGTTGAAATGAATGATAGAACAGAAAAGTGAAAACATCTGCAGGGATGATAGATGCTAATCTAAAAGGGATTGTTCATGCCTAGCCAATTTTAGAGGCCTTCTATTGATTCTGAACCTATTTCTCCAATACTAGAAAGTGATTTTTGTTCATCTAAATTAACAGATATAGGCATTCATTCTACTTAATTCCTTCACATAAACACACAGAGATGCTATGATGTCCATCACATAGGCCATGGAGCTATCTTTTCTGTTATGTATTCGATGAAACTAGGAGGAACTGCATGTACCAATCCATGGATCTTTCCTATGTAACCAACACCCTGACAGAAGAGAGTATGCCACTTATGATCCATTGGATATGCCCTTCCCATAAGGCTAGGTTATCCACATTCCACATACAACCCCAGCCATATGGGATTACTTCACATGGCTGCATGTGAAGGGTACATATTTTTGCATATATTCTTAAACTCCCATTTTGGGGGGAAATTGAAACCCCAAAAGAATCTGATTTGTCACATTACACTTGCCTAAAGAAGCAGTCAGTCAAAAAGAGTTGAAGTGCATACATATTGAGCCAATGTCACATGACCGCACACCCATGCTGTGCCAAATTAATTGAAAAACTGCAGAATGCATTAATGTAGGCTTTTCCGCACACTCCTCCTTGCCTCTTTTCAGCATATGTATCACAGGCTCCCTTATAGGGTTTTTTTTTTTTTTAAGGGTACATGACTGTGTTTCCACAACGATGGAAGGAGAAGTGAATGGAGGAGTACCGGATTATTTAAAAGGAATCAGCTTTGATGCACTTTGATCCATGCAGGGCTCCACAAGGGAGTGCTCCACACCAGTAATAATCACTTCACAGAACATACTTCCTGGTGGGGGTGGGGAGGTCAGAATGAATGTCATCTGACTGGCAGGGGCTGCTCAACCAATAAGAGAGGCTCCCTCCCCACAATCCCCCCTTTCTCCTTTCCCCTGAAACTCCAGATGTACCTGCTTTTCAGGAGCAAGCCTCATTGAGCACAATGGGAGTTACTTCTGAGTAGACATACATATGCTTGTGCTGGGAAAGAGGGGGGACACAGGAATGGGAAACCAGCCCCCTTTCTAACTGCAGGATCTCTGTAATAAAGGTGTGAAGTAGTTACTTCCTAAGGCAATAAACCAAGCCATGGAGAATTGCAGGTTAGGTAAAGCACTTTACTGGCTTCAGGGATTCAGTGCTTTAAAATCTGTATTTCAGTTCGGGGGGATCTCTGTAAATTCTGATGTGCGCAAGCCCCATTGAGCACAATGGGAGTGACTTCTGAGGAGACACCTGCTTCCCCAAGCTATGGCTGATTCTGTCAATTTCTTTCTTTTTTTCCTTCCCCTTTAAAAGCGCTATCTCGCTATGCATATTTGTCCAGCAACACCTACACCCCCTATCTCGCTATGCCATTATCAAGGAATTGCTCTATCACATAATTGCTCTATCACGCAATTGCCTGATAGAGCAATTGCGTGATAGAGGCATAGTAAGATGGAAGAAACTACCTAACCTGAAAGGAAGGAGTTAAACAAATCACAACTACAACAGGGTTTGTCACCGTGTCACTATATTGCATTTGTCCAGCAATACCTACACTCGCTATCTCGAGATAGTGAGATAGTGAGAAAGTGGGTATAGGCATTGCTGGACAAATGCGCAAGAGTGAGAGGTAGAGGGGTGTGTGTAGGTATTGGGGACAAAAAGTGCTATTTTGCTTTAATGCTTTAATTTAAAAGAAAAAAGTTACAGGCTGCCCAGAGCACACCTATACTTTGTGGGGATAGCTACCAGAGTTTAGTGGAAGGAAAGAAGAACAAAATGCCATGAGGTAGCTCAGAACTCCTGAAGGGACAGCTGTGGAATGGCGGAAACATAGGGGAAACGCAGGCAGGGAAAACATTGGGGAAATCTCTTGACCGGGCTCAGTGAGGTCACAGCCAGGTGAAAGACACACCTTCCAAATGCGAAGGACTACAAGTCAGCCTAGGGTTGATGGGAGTTGTAATCCAACATATCTGGAAGGCACCAGGTTGGGGAAGGATGTTTTTTTTTTTACATCAACCAAAGTTTGTTGGGATCAGATGACATGACAAGCTGCAGTTAATCTAAACTGGAACTAAAAACTTCCAAACTTCTCCTACTCTTGCTCTGGGGGAGGGGAGGTTGGTTCCCTGCGGCACATTCTCAGCATGCTAAACTCTGGTTTACTGTGCTGTCTGAACATGGCCAGTGAGTAAGAACAGCAAATAAAGATTGCGAGTGTTTCCTAGGAATTCAAGCGCTGAAGATGTTTTCAGGATGGCAGGAGGTGGCACAGAACAAGGAGCAAATTAGATTTTGGTTTGCAAGAAGTACAAATTAGTAATTATGTACTCAAATAACAGAAGTAATCACGTACATAAATAGCTTAAATAACATCAGCATTGGGGCCACTCAGGCTCACGTTTCATCCAGCCCTTATCTATTGGTGATAAATTTTCAAAGTGAGGATCCTGTTTACACAATTTTGCTTGATGAAGCGAAACACGTGCTGAAAACCTGGCAGACCTAGGTAATTACAGGCAGGCTTGAGCTATTTTGTGGCATGATGGAAAGAGAAGCTGGTGAAAGATATTATACTTTTTCAGACATCTGTTTTACACTGATATTTGATCTGCTAATTACAAAAGGGGATAGGCCTTGTGCAAATGCCAGAGCAACTGTAAAGGCAGTATTCTAATGGGTGTACTAGTACTTCAGTCTTTTGCAAGATTATTTCTTAGTCATTTTAGTAACTGCTCATTCTGACCTATTTTGGGGTATGTGAGTGCGTTTTATTATTACTTGACTTAGTTCAAGCTGTTTTCTCTTACTTGCTGGAAGCTAAGTGCATCAGACATCTAGATTCTTCTTTTAATAATTAATTACCGTGTTCATTAAATGCCCACCTGCTACATGAGAGGGCAAATTTGTCTACCCTATCAAGGATTGTATGGCAGTATTATGTTATGATACACATGTGATATTACTGCAAGCCTGCTGGTACCATTGATTGATTGATAGATTGGTTACATTAGGGAGCATGAAATTACGAGACTTTCTGATCTTCCAAAGCAGAGATGGACAAGTGAGGGATGAGTGCTTTTGGACCCAGGAACTTGGAGCACCATAGATGTGCATCTGGCAAGAGAGGATAATTATAGTGCCCAAAAGGACTGGGGTAATTTTTTTCTTTAAGAGGTTAAAACACAAATGAGTGGTGGTGGAGGGGTATTGGAGAAAAGGTTGTTGCAGAGGAAGAGAGGTCACTAGGGATGGACAGACTCACCTCCATCCATGCTGCTCGCTGAACCCCTGCTGGCTGCCCCTGTTCATCGTGCGAGCCACCATACGGTGAGCGGGCATCCAGCAAGGGTCGTGCAGCCTCCCAATCCCTCACTGAGCCACCATTTGCGAAAAAATGGCAGCTGATTTTTTCCTGTAATTCATATGTAATTTTATGTAAATGGTGGCCATAAAGGGGCCATTTATACAACAATACAGGTGTAAATGGACCAAGTGGGGGCAAGCGTGGCAGTCTGTGGATTGGAGGATAGGAGGCTGGGGGGGGCGGGGAGTCCACTGGATTCCACCCCCTTCCCAGAACATCCCTAGAGGTTGATTCTCCTGTATAGGGATCAGGTCTGGATCATGATGGAACAACTTAGAGCCAAAATAAGGGTGAGGAAGAAAGGCACCAGAACACAATCAAGACCTGAGAGGTCAGGATGAATCCCGCAGAAGGATCCTAGCTTGTTCCTCCTAGCCATGAAATCAGTCCCTTATAGATGTACAATTCTTATAGAAGAACAGAAGAAGCTGCCTAATATCAAAGCAGACCTTTGCTCCATCTAGCACACTATTGTCTACACCAACTGCAGCAGCTGTCTGGGGTTTCAGACACGAAACTTCCCCAGCCCTACCCCAAGATGCCCAGGACTGAATCTGCGACCTTCTGCATACAAAGCAGGTGCTCTACCACTGAGCCACAACAGCTTTTACAATCATACACTGAATTTTTGTAAGGGCCGCCTATCATTGCTGATGTGCTTGTGGACAGGTGGACTTAAGAGTTCTTTTGGTACAATCAGTAGAGGTAAAATGAATATGGGGAAGGAAAGAACGAGAGAGGTGTCAGAGTGGTTAGAACATCTGCAGAGAGCCATCCATCCCCTCTAGTTTATTCATTTATTTGTGGAATTTCTAATACCACTGAATAACATAAAATCTCTTAGTGGGTCACAATATTAAAATACAATATTAAAAACACAACATTAAAAGCAGCATTAAAAACACTTCCAACTACGGTAAATAATAATAATAAATCACTAGTTGTAGCGACTGTCCATACTTCAAGGGTGCAATCTCAATGCTGAGTCCCCTCCACCCCCACATGCAAATTCATTGTCACTGCTCATCAATGTCTATAAGGGGCTATGAAACTGTATGTGAGCTACTTTGAGATTTATAATATTAAGTGGAATATGAACATCAATGTAAATAAATACAAGTGCTTCCCTGCTCAGCTCCATAGCACCCAGCTATTATCGGTTTGAGGAGTTAAAGAAGAAATCTACAGTCAGGGCCAGAAATATTGGAACAAGGGTAACTGTTTTGGCAGTTCGCCTCTGTACACCACCACATTGAAGTTGAAAGGAAGGAAACACACCCCGATGTGAGCGAAGTCAGGACTTTCAGCTGTAATTCAAGGGGTTTGACAAAAGTGGGGCACTAGCTATTCAGGAAGGACAGCCAGTGGCATACACACACACCCATCGTTGGCGGCTCATAAGTAATGGAACAAACCAACATCATCTCAAACTTAAGGATTACCTTTAATACCTGGATGAAAATCCTTTGCAGCCAATGACTGCCTGAAGTCTGGAACCCATGGACATGACCAAATGCTGAGTTTCCTCCCTCGAAATGCTTTGCCAGGCCTTGACTGCAGCTGCCTCCAGCTGCTGCTTGTTTGTGGGTCTTTCTGCCTTCAGTCTTGTCTTCAAGTAAGTGACAAGCATGCTCTATTGGACTGAGATCAGGTGACTGACTTGGCCATTGAAGAACATCCCACTTCTTTGCCTTGAGAAACTCTTGGGTAGCTTTTGCTGTATGTTTTGGGTCATGATCCATCTGCAATATGAAGCGGCGTCCTATCAGTTTGGCAGCATTCGGCTGAATCTGAGCAGAAAGTATAGCCCTATACCCTGCAGAATTCATCCTGCTGCTTTTATCAGCAGTCAGGTCATCAATAAACACCAGTGACCCAGTTCCATTGGCAGCCATACATGCCCATGCCATAACACTGCCTCCACCATGTTTGACTGATGAGGTGGTATGCTTTGGATCATGAGCTGTTCCTTTCCTTCTCCATACTTTTCTCTTCCCATCATTCTGGTACAAGTTAATCTTGGTTTCATCAGTCCAAAGAATCTTATTCCAGAACTGGGTAGGCTTTTTTATGTGTTTGCTGGCAAAGGCTGTTTCTTGAGGCTGTTCTTGTTCTTAACACTCAAGAACAGCAAAAGCTTCCTGTTCTTGAGCATTACCAGTGGTTTGCACCTTGTTGTGAAGTCTCTTTATTTACATTCATAAAGCCGTCCCTTGACTGTAGATGTTGACAATGACATGCCTACCTCCTCAAGAGCGTTCTTGACCTGGCTAGATGTTGTGAAAGGGTTCCTCTTCATCATGAGCAGAATTCTGCGGTCATCCACTTTAGTTATCTTCTATGGTCATCCAGGCCTTTTGCTGTTGCTGAGCTTGCCAGTTAATTCCTTCTTTTTCAGGATGTTCCAAACTGTTGTGTTGGCCACTCCCAATGTTTTTGCTATCTCTCTGATGGCTTTATGTTGTTTCCTCAGCCTAATGATGGCCTCCTTCACTCGCATGGACACCTCTTTGGACCTCATGTTGGGAGTTCCAGTGAACCAAATGCAAATGTAACCCTCAGAACCACCTCCAGGCCTTTTATCTACTTGATTGGTCATGGGGTACCCAGGAAACAGGCCACACCTGGGCATGCAGCTGCTTGTCAGCCATTCGTTCCATTACTTATGAGCCACCAACGATGGGGGTGTGTATATGCCACTGGCTGTACTTCCTGAATGGTTAGTGCCCCACTTTTGTCAAACCCCTTGAATTACAGCTGAAAGTCCTAACTTCACTCCCGTCTGGGTGTGTTTCCTTTCAACTTCAATGTGGTGGTGTACAGAGGCCAACTGCCAAAACAGTTATCCTTGTTCCAATATTTCTG
This sequence comes from Heloderma suspectum, assembly GCF_057233095.1. Taxonomy (NCBI): domain Eukaryota; kingdom Metazoa; phylum Chordata; class Lepidosauria; order Squamata; family Helodermatidae; genus Heloderma; species Heloderma suspectum. Next base: position 33,000,940 of record NC_139459.1, read on the forward strand.
GCCCTGACTGTAAGGTTAAGAGCACTTCACTAAAAGAAGCTAAAGGAATGTGACTTTCTTTTTTTAGAAATGTATGGATTTTTTAAAATCTGTTCCATCTCTGTTTCACAGATTGTCAGGTGTCTTTCATTCCACTGTCCACTCATTGACTGAATTGGATTCTTCTTTTTAGGGATGAATGAGAATTTCATTCCGTTTGTATAAGTGTGAATTTTCACAAATCCCCCGCCGAAAGGTTTAAAAAAACAAAAACAAAAAATAGTCTGCAAGTCCATATGAATCAGAAAAAAACTGGTCCACTGCGGAAGCTGCAGGTCAGGTTCATAGAAATCCAAACTCATTTGAATTGATTGTGGATTTCTCCAATATTTCTACTTTTTTTATTAGATGCTTTAAAATAAAATGTGAGGGGGCTATTAGAATAGGACTATTTTAGCTATTGGTAATTCTGTTCAAGGGCAAAAGTTTGAATCAGAAAAATCATTGGTTACTTTGTAGCTATGATTCTATGACCCCCACTTTTATCTGCTACCTAAACTATGGGCTATTTATAGGCCTCTGCCCTTTGGAATTTTTAATTTAGTTTTCTGGATAAAGGCTGCATTGGAAGTCTGCAACATAAGAACCCTGCCGCCCCATTCTCTTGTAAACTACAGTTTGTAAAGTAGCTTTAGCATTAAATATTTAAATCATGCAAGGAATTGGGAAGTGTAGTCAAGAGAGTATCACTGAAATGAGCATGGAAGGAGAAACAGATTTTTTTTTTTAAGCAGGGAAAATTAAAATTGATTTGCTGCCAACATTTTAAAAAGCAAATGTTGAACATGGAGAGTAGAAACCAAACTAACTGCAATTACTGGAAAGTCCTGGGGACAGGGTATCTCATAATCATTGTCATCATCATTGGATGTGGGCCTCCAAGTACTGGAAGAACTTAACTTACATTCTTCCTGTAATCCTTACAGTAACCCTAAAGGCAGCCTTCCCTAACCTGGTGCCCTCCAGATGTTTTGGGCTACAGTACCCTTCAACCCCACCCAGTATGGCCAATGGTCAGGTTTTATGGGAGTTGTAGTCCAAAACATCTTGAAGGCACCAGGATGGAGAAGGCTGCTATAAGGGAAACCAATCTCACTCACACATTACAAATGAGAGGGGCTGTGTCTAAGAGATCATGGTTTTCCTAAGGCCATCCCATGAATTCTTCTGGTGGTATTGGTATTCAAACCAGAGACTCCCAATGCATCTCATTCTCTTAACAACTACAATACATCATTATCCTCATTCTAGTATAGATACCAAGGAAAGAGAAAGAGAGTTCTAGAGTCAAATTCGTAAACCAAAATACTGCAACGCCTCTCACCATTTATGTCCTCCTGAGCTAAGAAATGTTTGGGGCATTCTGAAGGATGAAATACACATCATCGTACAGTTGTTATATATGCCTCACTGCATTGTTTAAGCATCCCTATTGGATCTTCAAATAAATACTAGATACTATTTTTTCACTTGTCCCAGTCTGCTCTGAGTCCAGTCGGAGGAAGATGTTTCCATGTAGTAAAACTAACAGCTCAGAGGGGGGGAAAAAAGGGTTGGCATAGTCTTCTCCCTGATGTGCTAGTTGATGGGGCTTTTGATGTGGAGGAGCATTCAAAACTATGCTGTATGCACACTTTGCCTGTTTGAAATGATGCTGTTCAGAATTCTCTCAGCTTAGATTACCACCAACCCATTCTCAGTGCTGTGTAGAGTGGCCCTCTAATTAACTAAGATCGCAAAAGAACATATCACAGTGCAATTCTTCTTAACATAAACTTGCTCTAAAATGCTGTAAACAACCAAGAATCTACAATGCAGTCTAGAAATCCATACAGTAGTATTAGTTGCAGCTGCACAGCTGGGTGCTATGGCTTAGATCTTCCATGGCCATGGTGCACCATTGAACTACAAACTGCATTTTACATGCAGTAAGTATAAACACCACCTGACCGTTGGAGCGAGCTGCCGTGCAACATTTATGACATAAATTCAATGTGGCAAACAAAATTAAGTATTTAGCAGGCATAGCAGGTCATCAGCAATTACTTTGTCCTTAAAAATATAATTGTCAGGAATGGGGATTTGATAGATTTTTAAAAAATGCAGTACAACAAAAGGAGAGAATTGAAGCCTCCCTTTGTTCCTTCCCCTTCTCTCTCCCTGCCTCGCTGTCTCTCTGTCGCACTAAAATATTTTATTTGTATCCTACAAACCAGCCATCCTCAGTACAAATTCAACATCTGATCAGCACAGTAAATACTAAGTAGCTGAACATTTGTCTCCCACTCTTCTACCCATAATGCACTCAGTGTGGCTTCCCCAAATGAAATTTTTGTGACATTGGAATTAACGCTTTAGGTGTAGGATCCAGAGAACCATGAGGGGAGTTCTGCTTATGCAGCAGGGCTTTCCACATTTTCATTCCCTATGCCATATGCCCCCAACACTCCTGGGGATGATGGGCATGTTAGTATAACTAGACATGATAGAGGTGTACAAATGTATGCATAGTGTGGAGAAAGTGGATAGGGAGACATTTTTCTCCCTCTCTCAAAATACTAGAACCCAGGCTCATTCCATGAAGCCCATTGGTGTGAGATTCGGGACAGATAAAAGGAAGTACTTCTTCACACAGTGCATAGTTAAACTATGGAATTCGTTACCTCAAGATGGAGTGATGGCCACCACTTTGGATGGCTTTAAAAGGGCCATTAGGCAAAGTCTTGGAGGATAAGGCTATCAATGGCTGCTAGTCCAGATGCCACCTCCAGTATCAGAGGCCTATGTACTCCAGGTGCTGAGGAACATGGGGGGGAGGGTGGTGTCACGCTCGTGTCCTGCTTTTGGGTTCCTCGTTGACAGCTGGTTGGCCACTGAGTGAACAGAATGCTGGACTAGATGGACCCTTGGTCTGATCCACCATGGATTTCTTATGTTCTTAGTGCCACACAGCTGGAGGGCACCAGGTTGGGGAAGGCTGATCTAGAATAACACAGGGGGCTGCACCTGGAGGAGTAAAAATTCGATATACCCCCCTTGCATGATTTGAAGTGCCTTCAGTTCATGCATGAGCCTGTTGGGATCTCACTGTATAGGTTTTACCATTCTGTTTAACATCAAAACATTCAGAGTGTTCTTCATATATATATATTTATTAAAAGCAAAGTCTACATTGTTCATTGCAGGGCAAACTCCCACCATCACACACCATCTGTCAAGCAGTTTGTAATCACAGAATCCTACAAGTAAAATTGAAGACCTAGCCAAATGGAAAGGCTCATGGTTTTAGAGCATCTTTGCCTGATGTGTTGCACTCTTACTGAGAGGATGATCTTAGCGTGGGGGGAAAATGAGAGATGGCCAACAAGCACCATATGCCAGTTTACAAATCCTGAGATTTACATAAGTTGATGAAGATACAGGCTTAAGGAGAGAAGGGTGAAAGCAATACAGAAGGCAAAAGAAAGGAAGAAAAGGAAACGCTGCCCACAGAGCACATTAGTCATCAAAGGGAAATGCATATATGAATTGTTATTTCCCCATTAAATGTACAGAAAGGGGCCCTGATCCTTTGCACGTGTACCCTTCACAACTGATGCAATGTGTTTCTGTTGTGTTCTCTCAGCCTGAAAAGTGCCAAGGGGAGGAAAAAAGCCTCTGGCAAACAGAGCAAAAAGCAACTGGCTAAGAGCTGTAGGACTAAGCAGGTGAAAGCAGAGACGAGTAAAGGAGAAACTAATGGGAAATACTGGGAGTATATGTACAAACACACACACACTTTAACACATACCATAGTGTCGAACAGCAAAATGTCCAAGTTTGCTCTACAGAGTAAGAGTTTGAAAAACATGCAAGCTTTTACATTCACTTGGGCTTTAAGGACAACACAGAGATGGGAGCTTGACAGATGTATGTCTGAGAGGCATTTTTCTATCAAGAGTTCCACCAGCTGGAAAAATCAAAGTAGCTCAGACAGTACTGTATGGCATGCTTATAAAAACTGTTCATTTTTAGCATCATCATGTCATTGTTTGGGTTTTTAAAAACTCAGTTAATGGTATGCTTCATTTTAGCAAGCCATAACACAAAGTCATGATAGGGACAAAGTTATGAACACAGAAGGACATTCTGGACGGCTGCTCTGATGTTAAATTATTGCTGTAAGGCTTTTGTTTTTCAAGATAGCATCTCAATTATACATATCAAATTGCTAATGCTCTCTTTTGTTGGTGGATAAAATGAAACATGGAAGCTATCCAATGTTTGCAACCGTGAAAAGGTGGCCACCATGGATATAGATAACACAATAAACAAGCTTTACTAAAATTGTGTTTTGGGGTAAGTAATTAATTCTAGTCTTAATTACAAGGAGGAAAAACACACTATTAATGTTAGAATGAAGGGGTATTGTTTTTGAGAGGCAAGTGGAATATTTTAATTGCTTTGTATCAAGCAGCTATTTAATTTTAGTGTCCTGTATCACCAGCTCTGAAGGGGCAAGAGACTACGTAGTGAGCTAGTAGACATGGAGAAGTGAAGCAGCTGCGACTGAAGAGGGTGTTCAGTTGCAGCTGCATTAGCCATGTCCTCGCATGATGACATCATGCAAACTAGCAGTCTCGTATTTAAGAAAAGGCCATAGCTCAGTGCTAGAACACATCCTCACTACAGAAGCCTTCCCCGACCTGGACTACAGTTGTGTTGGACTACAACTCTCAGCATCCCCCTCCAGCTTGGCCAATGGAGGGCAACAGGCTGGGGAAGGCTGTTCTATAGGTGCCTCGTGGGGGAAAAAAAAAACCAGGCAAGGGCCTTGGGCAAGGCACAGCAGTCCTAGGTGCAGTTCACAAGTGTCTGTTTTAGCAAGCGTCAAAGCCAGTCAGGGGGTTTCTGAAAGTGTTATGGATAGCTGAAGTCTAGGAGCCTATCAGATAGGATATCTTGAAAGCAAAGCCAAGGCTAAGGTGCTGTTGTTTGCAGCAAAAAGCTGGCATCGGTGAGGCTGAACTTATAGCTGGTCGTTAATCAGCACAGCTGGCTAATTAGGTCAGCGTGTTGCTTTTATGGGAGGCCCCACACTGTGACTTCCTTTTGTTCTTTTGCTGCTCACTTCTGATTCTATGCCATTCAGAGGGATGGGTCCCCCCGCCCCGGGTCTGCTTCCAGCATTTAGGGAAGTTCAGGAACTGCTTGAGAGGGGCCCAGTTGCTCCTGTAATGTTTCCAGAGGAGGACTGTCAACCAAGGCCTCCTGTTTCTTGCTGAGCTCTGGCTGGGGTCCATTGTGCTGGCTCTCCCCCTCCTCTTCTTCCTCAGATGAATCCTTCTCCAGGTAGGGCATGGCAGCCCCTCACTTTAAGTTTAACTCCTTAAGCTCCTTCATTCTCTGTCTTCTACTACTCAGGACATGTTGACTAAGAGAAAAACCTAGCTGTGGAGATTCTATGGCACTTCATATCTTAAGAAATCTTGCACCAACCAGAGGCAAATACTCAAACCACAACATTTCACAGGCTTGAATTTCTGCCTATTTTTTCAACAAGGGTTTCCCTCCTTGTCTGGTCACTATGCTTGTCTGGTCACTATGCTCTCAAGTATGAAGAAAAAAATGTTGATGAAGAGTGTAGGGAGAAGATCAAGCGAAGAAAACACCTTTGTGCAATAAGGCCTATGTCAGCCATTATCATCTTCTTCATGACCAACTTCCTTGTAAAGTGGGGGGAAATAGGGAGGAACCTGTCAAGAATCAGTTTCAAGACAGAGTTGGCAGCTGGTGGCCAAGGGCCAACAGTAGGTCCCTAAGAGGAAGTGATGGAGACCTGAGTGAGAAATCCTCATCATTGGTGCCCTCTGCATTTATCCTCCCCATATAGGTCTGTTCTGGAGAAGCCTAGTATAAAGCAAGATCCAGACAATTCCAAGCCAAAGAAATACAAATCCAGACAATTCCAAGCCAGAAGCTAGTTCCCTCTGCAGAAACCAGATGAAAAATACATTCCAGTACTGATTACATATATTCTACATTATTCCTTTGTTCTCCTGCTGCTGGGTTGAAACACCTCCCACAATTTTATAGCCCCATTTGCACACCATGAAAGTGGAGAAGCACTTGGTGGTGGGAGGTGAATTTCAGGGGTGGGAGTAAAACTCACTGGTATTACTCCTGGCCATTGGGCAGTATTTATCCTCCAAATGCCCCGGATGTAGCATTGTCACCAGAATGGTTTGGAGCTTCTAGACCATTCAGGGGTGGGGCGGGGGGAATGGTGACTGCCACAAAAAAATTGCAGCTGCCACTGAGTGCTACCATTTTTTCCCAGAATGCCCTGCAACAATGCGGTATCCAAGGAATTCTGGGGGGAATGGTGGTTACTAGCTGGTGGCTGCCAAGATGAGCTCTGCCTCTGCTGCTAAAGAGGAACCAACAATAACGATAAAGAAAATGCTGCCTACCAGTAAGAGTATTGAAATGTTGCCCCTGCAAAGATGCTTCCTCCCCTGGCCCCTTCTGAGATGAAAGTTCCAAACTTCAAACTTTTGGCTCAGCCCTAGTTCTAACATTTCCTGCAGGCTTCACAAAACATGAAGTCACAAAATGTTAATCAGTAATATTGCCTTACTATATATTCAGCATCTAAAGAGTGTAAGGCATAGATGTCTATCCGAATTACACAGGAAACTGGAATTTAGGCCATGGCCAGCTTCATATTTAATTATATTCCTCCTTGCCAAAGGTTTATTTTTGTATTATTATTATTTTCTTCATTCTTTAAGTAGCAAGTTATCTTCAGCTTCCATCAGAGGCTCATTTAGCCTTAATGGAGATTTGTATTAGTGAGATGGCAAAGCTCATTTAACCTGAGTGTAGCCCAGGTGGTTTTACAAAACCAGGGGAAGAGAACAGCGTAGCAAAAGCTCATATTCTTGTCGACATGCAATTATGCCTTCATACAAAGTCTAAAAAAATAAATACAGGCCATGATGACCAGATAAATGGCTTTTAAAAGGCAAGGTACTGCATACTTGGCCTCAACATAGGCATGGGTACAGTTAGCTCAGTCCTGCTCAACTTTTAAACAACAAAACCGTTTATTGTGGCCTGCCAGCTGCTTGACAACCCCATTTTTGCAGCCCCAAGATGTTTATCAAGACCTTGAGCTCTCTCTCTCTCTCTTTCGCATGCACACAAGAAAGAGATATAGACCGATTCATTGTCTCATTCAGACACAGCAGCTAAACAGGACATATACTGTCCTGTCCAGTGGTGGCCCAGGATATTGTGCTACCTGAGGAGGCATGTGTCTCCATCTTTTGCATGAACATCAACTCCAGGAATGAAATTCTCATTTTAAAAATCCTAAAAAAAAAACCCTGACCACAGATAGATAATCATTTAAATTATTCATTTTTAATTAATCAGGCTGGCCACAGAGAAACATGGGTTTTGTTTTGTTTTTTTAATTACTTTGGCACCCCACAAATAAGAAAAGTGCCAACACATCTCTTGTACCCCATTGTTGGCTGAAGGTAGTTGCAATGGCAGGGCTGCCTGGCTGGCTCAATCCGCCCCGCCCATACACACACCTTCTTTCAAAAAATACTGCAAGCAAATTAGCAAACAAAGCAAAGAACAAATACAGCTGATGATGCTCACAGCTGCTGCTTCCTTCTTCACAAGGGACTGCAACTGAGCGTGGGCTGGCTGCTTTGCTGGTACTGCAGTTGCTCAGAAGAGGGGCAGGGGTCACCCATCCTGGCCATGAAGGATGGGGTGGGGTCCTTCCTTTTTTTGTACTGCAACTTTCATAGCCACATCATCAAAACGATTTTGGGGGGATTCGTTCCCTGAGTTGCCCTTCCAAAAAAAGACTCTCCAGGAAGAATGTGTTCTGCACAGACAGGAATACTGTACATACAAGACTGGTCCAGTGAGGCTGCTGGAGATGAGGACATGATTGGACAGCGAGCTCAGTAGTACCAGGCACAACTGTGCAATTGTGCCACTGCACCAAGCTGCAGAGAGCCACTGGAGAAATGTGAGAAGAGTATCACTTTCGCCAAGGATTGGGAGGGTGCTCCCACCCACCACTGTTAAAGTCACACTTTTGAGCCACTGTGTGAACTGAAACTCGGTTATCCTTCGAAATCAGCACCTCTCTGAATTTTGCAGTGGAGTTCTCCAAATGCAATAAAAATGCTATATATTAGGGAAAAGAATATTTAAAATATATTGTATTGGGAAAACTGCTTGTATAAAACGTGTATATTAGGCAAATATGCATACAAAAAGCACATATTAGGAGAAATGTGCACAAAAACACTTATGAATTTTCATACAAACTAGAGAGAGAGAGAATGGGGAGAGAGATCTCAAAGTTCAGGACAAACCAAAGTTAACATCCTAAAAATGAGAAACTCAAGAGAAATGGAAATTGACATATATATCCATCTCTACCCACAGGCAAAATATTATAGTCACAGAAAAAGGGGAAAAAATCATCAAAATGCTTTGCTTTGAAGAAAAAGAAGATACACTGCTCTGTGATTTTAACTAACTTGCCTGATAAAACAGTTTAAAAATATTGCAATGGATATTAATCCATTATCTGTCATTAATCTGAACTTTAGAGTAAAATGTGTTCATGATCCTGTAGTCACACAACATTCTGGCTTTGGTAATATCTTGAGACAATTCTAATGTCAGATCAAATCAAAGAGCACTTTAAAAACCTGCAGGATACAAAGCAAGGAGTCTAGATATGGAGCCACAAGCTAAAGTTCAACACCAGTGGTGAAAACTTTATGAACTACCCACAGTTGCCCTGGCTTGTAAAACTAGAGCTGAAATAGGTCCAATATACTTATAAAAAAATGATAATGAGGTAATTTGCCTTTATCCAGCAGCTGCTGATAATTCAACATTTCAACACATACTGTACCTTTTAATACAGTATGTTCAGGTTTCAAAAGCTCTCCCTTCCCAGAAAGGTTAATTACTCTAAGAGAACTAGATAAACACATTAGCCATAATACCCTGGTGTCACATGGTTAATATCACTTTTAAAATAGAGCAGATTAAACAAATCCCTGTATGTGCCCTAAAAAAATAGCGATCATGCACTTTCATAAATCTGCGTCTAATGGGTTGCCGATTGAAACCTAAGGGCCTACGTCTGCAAATTGCTGCACAATGTTCACAGCGATTTTAAACACAGAATTAAAAACAGTGCCTTAGGGTGCAATCCTGTGGCCACTAGTCAGCGGCTAGATGGCCACAGGATAGGGCAGTTCCCAAGAACCAATCTCGGAGCCCGCGCTTTGCAGTCCTGGAGAACCGACCCCCCCCCCCACGCATGCCACCTAGTAGGCAGCTACCTAGCAGTAGACGGATCAGCCCCATGCTCATAAGAGCAGTGTGGAGCGGTGAAAACAGGGCATTCCTGGGACTGGGTGGGGCAGGGAAGTCGGAAATCCAGTATGACACATCCTATGTGTCGTCCGGGCACCGCTTCCTGCGCTCCGAGGTCCCGTGCCTAGACAGCTACAATCGGCCGTCTAGCTGTGAAAGCAGGGCTGGGGGAGTGAGGAGGAGATCCACTCCTCCCGCTCTGCACTGTGTAGGTGGTCACCCCTGGGGTCGGAGGCAAACATTGATCTTGATAGGATTGCTCCCTTAACTAACTTGTAATTGTAAAAGCACGTAAAAAAAAAAAAAAGCCAGTTAACCTACCAACACTGGAGCCAGACTTGCTGACTACTTCCTTGTCATCTATAATAGTATTATTCTGGTGTGTTTTGTAACACCCGTGTGTTACCAAAACCAGAAAGAATTTGCAAGTTAATTTACAGTACAATCCTAGACATGTCTACCCAGAAGCAAGCCCCCTTGAGCAAGATGCTATCAAGAGAAAAGGTGCACATTTTGCAAATTAAAAGAAAACCTAAGACTCTGAGAGTCCATGTCCACCACTTTCTGAGAGGCTGGGCATGCCAGTGGGTCTTCCTCCTTTCCCAAGAAGCCAAATTAAATGCACTTTCAGCTACCTGCTACCTCTATTGACAAGAAGGGTGAGTAGCACAAGTCAAGCCCTCTTTGTAAAGTAAGGGAAACCATTTAATGCTCCTTAGTAAAGACAAGGGTAAGAAAATAACACAGTGGCCCAGTTCAGACCACCATTTCAAGCTTCATAAAGCACAGTTTATGAAGCTGTAAATAAGCGTTTGGGCCAAGCATTCTTCACTTGATTCCTCCTCTCCTCCCTTTTGTTGCGTATCAGCTTGGGCACAATGTTTTTGGCTTTTATTAAGCTAGAATTCCCTGTTACATGTGAACTGGGGAACTCCTGCTTTATGTCAGTTAACAAACCAGGAGAGTAAACAAGGACCACAGTTATTTCTCTTAGCAAGCCAAGGAAACTGCTATGGTGCTGGCTTGCGGTGCTGCCTTTCATTTCAATGCAGCAGATGGGGGACTGCATCCCATCTGGAAGCAAGGCAAAAGAAACCTACTAGCTTCATTTTGGTGATGGCAACATATACCCTAGTGGTCCTGAATTCCTGATGCAACGAACAACAAAAATCCCTTAAACAGCAGTCCTATGGCCCATGAGATATTGTGGGCAGAGAATGTGAGGAGGCCAGGGGCCTCCTCATTGCAACACTAGAGACCTCTGTCACCATCACTCTGCTGCTGTCACTACTCTGTTGACAGTAGGGAATAAAGGGGCATGTTGTTGGCAGATCAAGGGAAACCTTGGCTTGGATCCACAGGATGCAAAGGTCTCCCATTCCCCCAACATGTTCCTGAAGCAACTCAGAAACTATGCAAACCCTGGAGATGGCATAGTTAAACCCCAACCCCTCACCCTAGTGATGTGGGTCTCCCAGAAAATTTTCCTATGGAAATTAGAGAAATTTACATACAATTATTTTTCAGATTTTTAGATCACTCTCTAGGGAACCTGAACATTTTCTGGTGCCCTAGAGAATGATCTAATTTAGCATGTTTATTTTACTTGTATTTTGTAAACAAAGCCATTTTTTTAATACCCATGTTAATTTTTTGTCCCAATACAAGTATTTGACCTGAAATATTTGAAGGGAAAAGGCACACTTAATGTGATTTAAAAGTTATATTATTTTGTTCAAATACTTAAAATGTAAAGACAATAGCACATTCTTATCTTACATTGTTTACTTTTAAGGGGCGGGAGGAAAGAGATCCTGAAAACTGTTGATATACTAATAAATTTTAGCAACCGAAACAACTGTACATGATATGCTGACAACCACTCATCCATCCATCCATCCATCCATCTCATTTCTATACCACCTAATAGCTGAATCTATCTCAACAGAATTCAACTCTTTCACTGAGGTTGTTGGGGCACCTTCATTTTCGTGTCATTTTCACCTCTTAGTTTTATTTCACACTGAGAAACGTATGTATTTCAATGATGTATAAGTATTCTCTCACATACTTGCTAGGGATAATAACCTGAAAAACATTAATTACAACTTTGAACCTGCCAAGCTTGTCTAAATTTTATTTGCAATTGGTATCTATTCATTGCTACTAATGAACTTATGAAATGGAACATTTTCAGCAGAAAAATAAAGCACTGGAATAAAGCACTCCAGCATTACCAAAGTGCACATTTCTCTCACTTCATTCCTTTATTGTTCTATAGGTTCAGTTCTGCACTGTCTTTCACTATTGCTGAATTCCAGTTGAAGTAAAAGGACTTCTAAAATTAATTATGGTATTAGAGCTGGGATGGGGAAACTGCCCTCTTCCCTCTGAGGACTGCGGTTAGGAGCCATGTATCAGTGGTGGTTGGGTCAAACATACACACACTCTCTCTCTCACACACACATTCTCTCACCAACCATAGTCTCTCTCTCTCTCTCTCTCTCTCTCTCTCCCTCCATCTTGTTTTCATAGTGAGCATAGAGACAATGTGATCTGCACATGGAGAAAGAGAATGATCTCTTTCTCCATGGCCAGATCACATCATTCTTGTGCTGTGCAGTGAGAAAGGGAGTCCCTTTCTCACCACTCAGCAAAGACACACAGCAAGCCCCCTCTTCCCTGCTGCTCAGGAAACAGCTAAGCAGCAGCAAAGATAGTGCTGCTCTCTTGGCAGCAGCTCTCAATGAAGCCTACCTCCCTCACCTTTTCTGAGGGCTGGGACTTGAGGAAGGTGGGTAACCTTGGCCAAGTCTTAGCACACCACATCCCACTCCCAGGCTAGAGGTTTTCCACCCCTAAATTAAAGCATTGCATTTCTTCAGATTATTTGCATCCTCCCCCCATCTGTTTTAGCAATGTACATAAAACACTTCCCCATATAGTCCTGATATGATGGCACGTACTATTGTATAAAGAATCCTTTTTGCAGTGCCTTACCAGTGTGCATGTGCACAGTTGTAAAACAATTGCATGCACACGTACACACATACACACCTTGGCATCATATGTATAATCACATATTTTTATGCTTTTTACAGTATTGTAACCATGCACATTGATAAAAGAGTGGAGGGGGGATGCAAATAGATGAGGGGGAGGTAGAAATGAAGAAAATGCATTAAGTGTTCATGTTCATATTCTAGAATTAATTTTAGAACTTCTGTTAAAGTGGAATTCTGGATAATGGAAGACAGGGCAGAGTGAACCCACAGAACAATAAAGGAATGGAAGAAATCTTAATCTCTATCCATGTAATAATCCTTACCCTAATACTGAACTGGCTGGATGTGTATTTTGAAATGAATGAAGATGCACATCCACAACCAGGACCACCTAATCTTAGAAGTGAGTAGTTGCCCACAACCACATATGAATTGGTAATTGCCTAAACTATGTTGATTTTGTGATACCAACTGGGTTAGTGCCATCATATTTTATTCATTAATTCAGTTATTAAATTTCTATACTGCCCAATAGCTGAAGCTCTCTGGGCAGTTCACAACAATTAAAACCATAAAATGCAACACAATAAAATATAATATAAATGTTTCATACTACAGTATAAAATAAAAATATAAATAAGAACCAAAATTAAATCTAGCAGTAGTACAAAAATTTAAAATACAGTAACCCATTTAAAAACAACAGAAGCTGAAAGAAGACTAAAATCCCTGCAAAAATAAGGTCTTCATCTAGTGCCCAAAAGACCACAACATAGGTGCCAGGCAAGCCTTTCTGGGGAGCACATTCCACAACCAGAGTGGCACAACTAGGGATGCACAAGAATTTTCTTTCTGCTTGCAAAACATGCGAACATGCCCTGTTCGCAACACCAAGCACAAGCAGGAGAACATGTTCTCTAAAACTGTTTGCAATTCTTGAGCATCCACTTGCATTCAAAAAATATGCAAATTCTGACAAAAAAGAAGATCGCAATTTTTAAAATGCGCCACTTCACGCTTCAGGCTATGGGGAAAATTTGCACAACTTCAGCTTCAGCTATTGGGTGGTATAGACATGTAATAAAACAAACAAATAAATAAAATGTTGAGATTTTGTTGCAGAAAATCACAGTTGATTGTGTTTATTTTGCGCAATTTCCCCAGTCACGCAAAGCGAACAGAGATTGCAACCATGAGTGCAAATCAAGGAGAGATGACCAGCATGCTAGTCACAATGGAAAAGGTCCCTCTAGTCACCCACTTCATTTCATTCAGAGAAGGACCTCTGAAGATGATCTTAGGGTCTGGGCAGATATATTCATATACAAATGAATCATTATCATCATGACGATCCGTTGGATCCAGAGTTGCCCCAACATGAATGGAAGTGCTCTTTCTAATTTTGTAGGGAACTGGGATCCAATGGGGGCTCCCCTGGTGGAAAGGGGCAGGATGGCATTTTTTTCCAATTTCCCCTTCACACACTGTTCTGGAGGATCCTCAACCCTCTGGAACAGATTTTCAGGGGCAGAGGGGACTGCAGAAGGAAGGGGGGATCAGCAAAGCTTGCCCCCCTATATCTGTCTGCAGAATTATCCAGTTTACAGAGTTCTTCTGTGCAGAATTTGGGTTCCAACTGAATAACAATAAAGGCACTGAGTGAATTCATGGTATAGGTGAGTCAAACCTATTCTGGCCTCTTCCTAATTCATGGGTCAAGCCACTTAGCCACTATGCTACATTTGATCTCAGAGTTATATAACACTAGGAAGAAGAAATGGCAGAATAGTTATATAACACTAGGAAAAAAGAAAGCCTGCTATTGGCTGCCCTATGCCTTCTTGTTTTTAAAACAACTGACAGGAAGACTGATAAACCAGTTTACCGAATTCTCAAAAGCAGTTTAGGGCACAATCCTATGTATATTTAGGCAGAAAAAAATCCGATAACTCCCAGCATGGGGAATGCTGTTCTGGAGAATGCTGGAAGTTATCAGACTTTTTTCGGCCTAAACATGCACAGGATTGAGCTCTTACCCAGTATTTAAAATGCATCGTTAATCATGAAAATATAATAACAAGAAAAGATGAAATATATAAAATTCTACATTGAAAATCAGTACAAAAGCGTAACAACATGGATTTAAGTCAACTTCATTGATCTCTAAAGAGATCCTCAGTGATTCCAAACTGGGTTGAAATAAATCTCTCAGGGCAATATTTTTCATGATATGGAACAATAATTATAATTTAAGCTGTTATCCCCCCGCCCCCCAACACACACAGTAAAGTAATTTTGTCTGATCCATATTCTGTTTTGCGTTCATCTAGGTTTGCTTTTCCGGTTTAGTCGGACAATTTTCATGCTGATAATACAATGAGAAGGAAAATGTCAAGCAATTTGTATGGCATGTACACTATTAAACTCAAAGGGCAAATAATGCAGAGAAACAATTGATCCTTCCCTATTTAATATTGGCTTCACCTTCTACCCAAATGCCAGGGACCGCTTTGTGCCTTTGTTCCTCCTTTAATCCTTGTCCTTTTGCAACATTTCACATATAATTTCACAGCAACAAGATACAATAGAAGTTAGGCTATGTGTTACAAAGAGATCTATTAGCAAAGCAGCAATAGAACAGAACATCTTGTCCCTTGTATTACTTCAACCAGCCTCTTGTATCTATCTGGCTATATTTTCCTGTGGCAAGAACGTAAATGTCACTATTACTTGTAGTGACGTTACATGCAAGTTTGATGCAGTACTCAGATGCTTTGTCAGTATTATTTTATCTTCGCATTGATTCATAGCTTTTCTCACCCTGGTAAAATATCGCAGGAAAGAAGTTATTCAATTTTTATTTTTATTTTAAATCAGACTCATAGAAACCCTGTGGCGAAGAAAAGCCCCTTCAAGGTGACCGGGCAGGGAGGCATTTGTAAATTTGCAGAGAGGTGGCTTGCACATCCCCCCCCTCCCCAAAACCTCCAATGACACTGATGTGCCACAAATGATTATACGAAGGTATGCATGGGCAGCTGAGACTTATTGGCAAGGCTATTTTAAATTTGTGATTGATGCATTTTAAGATCTTCTTCCTGAACACATAAATAATTCCAGACAACGCAGTCCTTCAAACACCAATTTGAACAAACTAATACAAATAGATAATCCCAAAAGCTTTTTAGAAAGCATCTTTTGTGGTTCTTACCCTTTTATAATATTTCTATGAAGGGACCCAAAATATAATGACTGAAGACAAATTAACAAACAGGGTCCTTTGGATATTTATCCTTAGACTGCCAGCTTGAATGTAAGACAAGAACCCAAGTTTTCTTGCAACTGCATTCTTCTCCCTCAAACCTCAAGTTCTTGTTAAACTTATTATGCTGCCACTCAGCCATCTGCTTCCCCACTATCTGGATATGTTCAAAAGAGAGCCAGCGTGGTGTAGTGTCAAGTGTTGGACTGGGAGTTGGGAGATCCAGGTTCTAGTCCCCACTTGGCCATGGAAGCTCACTGAGTGACTTTGGGCCAGTCACTGACTCTCAGCCCAACCTACCTCACAGGGTTGTTGTGAGGATAAAATGGAGAGGAGGAGGAGGAGGAGGACGAGGAGGATTATGTACGCCATCTTGGGTTCCGTACAGTGGGGAAAAAAGTGGGATATAAATGTAATAAATAAATAAATAAATAAAATCATGCTATTTCTTTTGCTTTATGCTTTTGGTAATCCTGGGCCAGTGAGTGGCCAGCATTATTCAGTACTTCAATACATCAGCTCTTTTGCCGCTGGCCAGTTGGGAAGGCAACTGGATAGTGTGCTGTATGGTTTCCTGATGGGGAAGGGGCTCCCTTTACCCACCACCATAGGGTAAAGGGCCTCAAGAGTGGGAAAGGCCATAGCTCAGTGGTAGAGTACATCCTTTTTATGTAAGGTTAAATCACTGGCATCTCCAGGTAGGGTTGGGAAGAACTCTTGTCTGAAATCCCAGAGAGATGCTGTCAGTGTAGGCCAGGGGTGAGTAAAAACTAGATCTCCAGACTTTTTGGACTTCAACTCCCAGCATTCCTGACCATTTGCCATGCTGGCAGAGACTTCTGGGTGTTGTAGTCCAAAATATCGGGAGATCCACCATCTGCCCACCCCTGGAGTAGACAATACTGAGCTATATAATCAATAGTCTGACTTAGTACATGGCACTTTCCTACATTCCAGAATCATGCTAAAGAAGAGTTGGAGAATTCCAGCATAGTTGCATGGAGGATTCCTGCATACACAGTAGGGTTTGGGGTTGGTGGGTTGGCGGGGGGGAGGGATATGTATCTCTGTGTGAAACGCAAAAACATAAAAACCAAGGACTGATCTTGGTTTCATTAATGATATGAGTCAATATGCATATTCAAACAAATCTAAGTTATGTATCTGTAATTAAGCTTTATGGGGGGAAATGGGTCCCTTTTCACTTATTTAATATTCCATTGTTCTCTGTTCTCTGTTAAGTTGCTACTCTAATCCTAAAATGCAGTAGAGTAAACTGAAGATTGATATTTTTAATTAGTAAATGCCAGCTGTTCATGGTGATAGCAGCGCGAAAGCTATGGAAGGAGAAGTACAGTGTATTGAGATTATACAGTAAGCAAATTGGGAACATTAGACAATACCATACAAAATCACAAGGCTAAGCCTAATTAGGGCTGATGCTGTGCTTCCTTTTTTTTTTCTGGGAAAAAATATATGACCTCCTGAACATGAATGTTAAATGTGCATGAATGAGTTGAACAAACACATTGACGGTTTTTATAGAATGACAACACAGAGCAGTAAATGCGTAAGTGGAGCGGCAGGAAAGCACAGGATCGTATTAGTAGCTTTAATAAGGCTTTGATAAGTCATGTGGCATAAGCAAGCAGCACTACTCACTGGACTATGAATGGCATGAACCAAATGATGACTGGTAATCAGAAATGGTCTCATCTACAAAGGAGAATTATATATCTCCAGGGACCTGCACACAGTAACGAATTGTCATTTTCTGAATAATGTCTTGATCTGTATTTGTAAATCTACATCAAAATAAAAGCCAAAAGGACTCTGCTGGATAGAGTACCAACTTGGACTAGGGAAACATGAGTTCAGCCATGGGCAAAGTCATAACTTCCAGCCTCACTTACCTTGAAGGATTGTTTTGAGGACAAGAAAGGGGATAATGGCATGGACACTACTCTAAGTTATTGGCACAAAGAAGAGGAAGCTCAGAGGTCATCTATAAAGCATTATCATCAGTGTGTGTGTTTGTGTGTGTGTGTGTGTGTGTGTGTGTGAGAGAGAGAGAGAGTGTGTGTGTGTGTGTGTGAGAGAGAGAGAGAGAGAGAGAGAGAGAGAGCGCAAAGATGAATAGCTTTGGCACACTCTTCAACTAGTTTTATGATTTGGTAAAGTACTGATAAGTCCAAATCTTGCCTAAAATGTCCTACTACAAGTTGAACAAAGTACTTGATTAAAGTACAAGTACATGACAGTTCACTCTGGCTTTGACGCGATATCAACTGCAGTTCTTAGAGATTATTTGTGTTCAGAACCTTCTATCTTGGGTCTGTTGGTTGTTCCCAGCTCTCAGCTGTCACCCAGAGTCAAGCCGCATCATTTAATGTCTATTTACTAACTCGTGAAGAAGGTTTTTCAAGGATAAAGGATAAGTGAAGCACCGCTGCTTTAAGAATTATCCCTGCCTTTTAAACTGATCACTTCAAGGTCTGTTTCAATTTGAAAATTCCCCTTAAAACATCTTCCTGATGAGATGGTTATTAGAAATTCAAAGAATGTGGCTTGACTAGCACAGAGCTTTCCTCCTAGCAATGTTTTTTATGCTTGGCGATATTAAATACTGTGCCAAAAATTTCTCCCACATTTTTTTACCATTCTTATTCAATTTGATAGAAAGGAAATTGCTTTCAAAAAGAAATTCAAATAAGGAGAAATTTTGGAGAAATTCTCATGGGTTGAGTTTGGGGTTCTTGGGTTTACTTCTGAGGTGGCTGAAGAGTGTGCGTGAACATCCTGTCTGCCATTGTACAGTAATCTCTGTGGCAGTCCATAACCTCCTTGGCTTCCCACAATTCATTTCAAGCCGTCATGATGAAGACATCATGAAGCAATTCCTCCCATGGGGCTTTTTCAGTTCAGAAAGTGTAGGTGGCCTGTGAGGCTGCAGAGCAATAGAAAGATGTGTAACAGAGAGAGAAAACACACACAGCACCCTCGGCCACCTCTCAGTGATTTGTTCAGTCGTTCAGTCATGTCCGACTCTTCGTGACCCCATGGACCATAGCACGCCAGGCCTTCCTGTCCTGCGCTCTCTCCTGGAGTGTGCTCAAGTTCATATTCATTGCATCGGTGATGCTATCTAGCCATCTCATCCTGTGTCATCCCCTTCTCCTTTTGCCTTCAGTCTTTCCCAGCATCAGGGTCTTTTCCAGAGAGTTTTCTCTTCGCATTAGGTGGCCAAAATATTTGAGCTTCACCTTCAGTATCTGTCCTTCCAATGAGCACTCAGGGTTGATTTCCTTTAGGATGGACTGATTTGACCTCCTTGCAGTCCAGGGCACTCGTAAGAGTCTTCTCCAGCACCACAGTTCGAAAGCATCAATTCTTCGGCGCTCAGCCTTCCTTATAGTCCAGCTCTCACAGCCCTCCATTACTACTGGGAAAACCATAGCTTTGATTAGACGGAATTTTGTCGGCAAGGTGATGTCTCTGCTTCTTACTATGCTGTCTAGGTTTGCCATACCTTTCCTCCCAAGGAGCAAGCGTCTTTTAATTTCATGGCTACAGTCACCGTCTGTGGTGATCTTGGAGCCCAAGAAAGTAAAATCTGTCACTGCTTCCATTTCTTCCCCTTCTATATGCCAGGAAGTGATGGGGCCAGATGCCATGATCTTCGTTTTTGTAATGTTGAGTTTCAAACCAGCTTTTGCACTCTCCTCTTTCACCCTCAACAAGAGGCTCTTTAGATCCTCTTCACTTTCTGCCATTAGGGTGGTATCATCTGCATATTGGAGGTTGTTGATAATTCTCCCGGCAATCTTAATTCCAACCTGTGATTCATCCAACCCGGCGTTTCTCATGATGTACTCTGCATATAAGTTAAATAAGCAGGGTGACAATATGCAGCCTTGTCGTACTCCTTTCCCAATTCTGAACCACTCGGTTGTTCCATGTCTGGTTCTTACTGTTGCTTCTTGACCCTCGTACAGGTTTCTCAGGAGACAGGTAAGGTGGTCTGGTACTCCCATCACTTTAAGAATTTGCCACAGTTTGTTGTGATCCACACAATCAAATAGCGTAGTCAATGAAGCAGAAGGCCTTAAGAAGGCCTTCTTGTCTCTCCTTGCTATTCTCTGGAACTCTGAATTCAGTTGGATATATCTTCCCCTTTCTCCCTTGCTTTTCGCTTCCCTTCTTTCCTCAGCTACTTGTAAAGCCTCATCAGACAGCCACTTGGCTTTCTTTTATTTCTTTTTCTTTGGGATGGATTGAGTTGCTGCCTCCTGAACAATGTTACAGACCTCCATCCATAGTTCCTCAGGCACTGTGTCTATCAGGTCTAATCCCTGAAATCTATTCCTCACTTCCACTGTATATTCATAAGGGATATGATTTAGGTCATACCTGAATGGTTTAGTGGTTTTCCCTACATTCTTCAATTTAAGCTGAAATTTTGCAACAAGAAGCTCATGATCTGAGCCACAGTCAGCTCCAGGTCTTGTTTTTACTGACTGTATAGAGCTTCTCCATCTTTGGCTGCAAAGGATATAATCAATCTGATTTCGATATTGACCATCTGGTGATGTCCATGTGTAGAGTCGTCTCTTGTGCTGTTGGAAAAGAGTGTTTGCTATGATCAGCGTGTTCTCTTGGCAAAACTCTATTAGCTTTTGTCCTGCTTCATTTTGTACACCAAGGCCATACTTGCCTGTTATCCTGGTGATTTCTTGACTTCCTACTTTAGCATTCCAATCCCCTATGATGAAGAGGACATCTTTTTTTGGTGTTAGTTCTAGAAGGTGTTGTAGGTCTTCATAGAACCGATCAACCTCAGCTTCTTCGGCATCAGTGGTTGGGGCATAGACCTGAATTACTGTGATGTTGAATAGTTTGCCTTGGATTCGTACTGAGATCATTCTATCATTTTTAAGATTGTACCCCAGTACTGCTTTTCCCACCCTTTTGTTGACTATGAGTGCTATTCCATTTCTTCTAAGGGATTCTTGCCCATAATAGTAGATATGATGGTCACCTGAATTAAATTCGCCCATGCTTGTCCATTTTAGTTTGCTGATTCCCAAGATGTCGATGTTCAATCTTGCCATCTCATGTTTGACCACCTCCAGCTTACCTTGATTCATTGATCTGACATTCCAGGTTCCTAAACAATATTGTTCTTTACAGCATCGGATTTTCTTTTCACCACCAGACACATCCACAGCTGAGTGTCCTTTCGGGTTTGGCCCAGCCGCTTCACTCTTTCTGGCGCTACTTGGAAATACCCTCTGCTCTTCCCCAATAGTATATTGGCCACCTTCCGACCTGAGGGGCTCATCTTCCGGCGTCATATCTTTTAGCCTTGTGATACGTTCCATGGGGTTTTCTTGGCAAGAATACTGGAGTGGGTTGCCATTTCCTTCTCCAGTGGACCACATTTTGTCAGAACTCTCTGCCATGACCTGTCCATCTTGGGTGGCCCTGCACGGCATAGCTTATGGCTTCACTGAGTTACGCAAGCCCCTTCGCCACAACAAGGCAGTGATCCATGAAAGGGCTCAGTGATTAGGCAAGCTCAAAAATACCACCAAAATTGTGCCTCAAAAAAGTGGAAACCTCACCACATTTGATATTGTTGCCACTTACAGAAGTGATGCAATAAACCAAAAGTCCTTAGGAAAAAAGAAGCTGTTCTACAACCCCTGCCAATAATGAGACCTATCTGTGAAAAACTTGGAGAATTTCTCCTCCCCTTGGAGAAATTCGGTGAAATTGTCCCCCCCCCCCAGTTTCTCTGCCCACAAATAGGCTGAAGAATTTTGAGATGTAATTTGTGCACAGCTCTAGTAACAGTGATTGTGCAAATACATTGGTAGTGGTAAATTTTCTTAACATTCACTTTTTCTCTCACCAGATTCCCTCAATTTTCGACATGACATACATACATACACACACACACAGAGCTCTATCCAAAATCACACGAGTCAACTTCCAGTCATGCAATGGGACTTTCCCTTCTCCTCCCCACTACACACCTTATGTGCCCCCCAAATCTGATCCACACGGTCCCCCAATCCTCCAGATCAGATTTGGAGGACATGAGGGCTGCAGGAGATAGGGGGGATCCATTCTGCCATCTCTGTCCACTCTCCTGGTGGACAGGCACTATTAGATACAAACCATATACACACACGTGCACCAACCAGATAAGGCAGAGGTTGTACTCACATAAATAGCAGCAGGAATTTGAATAGGGTTTTTTTTTTCCAAAAGACATAGCATCACCTAAGAAAACCATAATATTTAGTAGTGCTAGGGAGCCCCTGTCTGCTAGGGAGCCACAACTAAAGGTTTGTTCTCTGTCCCACAGCCTGAATCACCAATAGCCAGAGGCATTGACTCAGCAAAATTCTCTTTAAAGTAATATTGTGAAGAGTCCCCTTCTGTAATATTCTTAGGAACGGGCAATGATAATATCTGGCTATTATAATGAGAACACCATTAAGCAGTACAAGTAGTGATTGAAATGTGGAAAGCTCTAACAGCATCATAATTGTTCCAGGCACCATAAAGCTTTTAGCTCTTCCTGAAATGGCCTATTATACAGGATCCATGCTCACTATATTTAGTGTGTGCAGAAAAAGCAGTTATTAGATGGATTATTCGGAGTATTTTCTCCATTCTACACACAGACAGAAATCTGAGAGGAGTCAGTGAGTTGCCTTGATTGCTGCAGGCATGGTTATATAAATCTGTTATTAAAGATGCTCTAGTAATGTATGGCTGTGAGAGCTGGACTATAAGGAAGGCTGAGCACCGAAGAATTGATGCTTTCGAATTGTGGTGCTGGAGAAGACTCTTACGAGTCCCCTGGACTGCAAGGAGGTCAAATCAGTCCATCCTAAAGGAAATCAACCCTGAGTGTTCACTGGAAGGACAGATACTGAAGCTGAAGCTCAAATATTTTGGCCACCTAATGCGAAGAGAAAACTCTCTGGAAAAGACCCTGATGCTGGGAAAGACTGAAGGCAAAAGGAGAAGGGGACGGCAGAGGATGAGATGGCTAGATAGCATCACCGATGCAATGAATATGAACTTGAGCACACTCCGGGAGAGAGCGCAGGACAGGAAGGCCTGGCGTGCTATGGTCCATGGGGTCACGAAGAGTCGGACACGACTGAACGACTGAACAACAACAACAATGTCTATTCAAATCAATTTCAGAAGAACATTTGAATGGCAGCTAAAAAAACCTACATAGATTCATTCAAAGATGGGAAGATACATGCTTTTGTCATTTCAGCTACATATTGTCTAAGTGTTAAAGGGGACTTTGTAGGCCACCTAGTCCAACTATTTGTTTGATACTAGGGATGCATGAATCAGCAAAACTTGAGCTCGTTGAAGTTCTCCAAATTCCACCTCGAAGCTCATTCCACCTCAAGTCCGTATCAGATTGCAAGCTTTTTTTTCTCTATTTGCATTAAAATTTGTGTGTATTTGCATGCATATTTTTTTCCAAATGTACACATAAATGTGAGCATCTTTGAAGTGTATGTATTCTTCGCCCATTAATTAAAGCATGTTTGTGCACATTTTTCAAATGTATGCATGCTGTCAAATGCATTTATTATTTTGGTCCATGAATCACATTGTAAACACAGTAATGAGACTTCAACTGCAGACTTTCTGCAGTCCAGAGAGTGTGAACTGGGTAAATCCTGATCAAAAACAAACTGAAATGAATTTATCATATATCCCTACTTGATGCAGGAAATCCAGCACTAGAACATCCCAACAGTTGGCTGTCCAGTCTCTACTTGAATATTTCCAGCTGACTACCCCTCTAGGAATTCAACTCATTGTCAAATTTCAGCTTATTATTAAGAAGTTCATTCCAATGTTCAACTGAAATCTACTCTCCTGTAATTTAAGCTCATTAGAACTAGTTGTGCCCTCTGGGGCAGCAGATAATATGTCTTTGCCTTTTTGCAGTTACATGAACATGTCTCCAGACTGCTGTAGGTCTATAGGAATACGATCTCCCTTTCTAGGCTTCCTGTTCATTCGAGTGTATCTTGAGTGTCTGAACCTTGTGTTGGGTACTCGGGACAGATTAGGGATTCTGCTGATGTACCGTCCACCCCACTACCCATCAGACTCCTTGTCTGAGCTAACAGAGATGGTCTTGGACTTGGTGTTGAGGACCCCAACTTCCATGCTGAGGCCACTGTAACTGGGGCAGCTCAGGACTTCATGACAACCATGGGGCTGTCTCAACATGTCATTGGCCCAACACATGTAAAAGGACACATACTTGATCTGGTTTTCTCAATTGGGAAGGAGGATGGTGATCTGAAAGTGGGGGAATTAACATCTATCCCCTTGTGATGGTCGGATCAGTTCCAATTGAGGTTTAGACTTTTGGTGGCCTTTCTCTTCTGCAGGGGTGGGGGACCTATTAAGATGGTCCACCTCAGGAGGCTAATGGATTCCGATGGATTTTCCTGCTAGTATGGCTGGTGCTCATGTTGAAGCCCAGGTCACTCTGTGGAATGCAGAGATTACTCAGGTGGTCAACATGATTGTTCCCAAGCACCCTCTCCCTTTGAGCAGAGCCTGGCCAGCCCCTTCATTTTCCCAAGCTGAAGGCAATGAAGCAAGAGGGGAGATGGCTAGAATGCAGGTGGAGGAAAACTCATGCTGGATCTGACCGAACACAGGTTAGAGCTCATTATCGAGCCTACTCTGTGGTGGTGAGGGTGGCAAAAGAGATTTCTTTTCCTCCACCATTACATCTTCTCAGTGTCATCCAGTGGAGCATTTCCAAGTGGTTCATGGCCTGCTACACTCTGGGCCAGGGAAAGAAACTGTGG
Source organism: Heloderma suspectum (assembly GCF_057233095.1). NCBI lineage: Eukaryota > Metazoa > Chordata > Lepidosauria > Squamata > Helodermatidae > Heloderma > Heloderma suspectum. The sequence goes on from NC_139459.1 coordinate 33,025,533, forward strand.
AACCCTCAGTAGCACACTGTAATGAATTTGCACAGCACTTTGAAGATAAAGCCACTCAGATTTGTCACGAATTAGACACCACAATTTAATGCAGTTCCATTAGTGGAGGCATCCATCTGGCCCAATTTATTGGATGAGTTTCACTTATTCAGGCCCAAGCAAGCAGACAAGGTGCTTGGCCAAGTCTGGTCAATCAACTGTGTGTTTGATCCTTGCCCTTCATGGCTCATCACATCAAATAAGGAGGGGATATTCAGCTGGGTCCAGGAGGTTGTAAATTCCTCCTTGAGAAAGGGAGTAGTACCACTTTTAAAAGAGGTGGTAATTAGGCCATTCTTGGAAAAAACCTAACCTGGACCTGGAGGATGTTAATAACTATAGACCAGTGGCTAACATCCCCTTCCTGGGCAAGGTACTTGAGGAGGTGATTGCAGGACAACTCCAGGCACTCTTAAATGAAACGAATTATCCAGATCCATTTCAAATGGGCTTGGGGCCTGTGTTTGGAATGGAATGCATTGGTCACCTTGTGGGATTACCTTTGCCAAGAGAGGGACCCTGTTGGTTCTCCTGAACCTCTCAGCGGCTTTCAATACCATCGACCATGGTATCCTTCTGAACAGGTTGTCTGAGCTGGGAGTTGGAGGCACTGCACTGCAATGGTTCCACTCCTACTTGGATGGCCAATTCTAGAAGGTGGTGCTGGGGGATTATTGCTCTGCACTTTTGCAACTATGCCACAGGGCTCTATTTTATTCCCTATGCGATTTAACATCTACATGAAACTGCTGAGGGAGGTTATCCGGAGGTGTAGGCTGAGGTGTCATGAATATGCGGATGACACCCAGCTCTACCTCTCATTTTCCTCAAGCAAGCACAGGTGAGGCAGTGGCTATTCTGAATCAGTGCCTGGGCACAGTCATGGACTTGATGATGGCCAATGGACTCGATGAGACTCAATCCGGACAAGACGGAGGTACTGTTAGTGGGTGGTTCATCTGCCTGGCTAGGTGATGTTCAACCTGTTCTGCAGGAGGCTGCACTCCCCCTAAAGGATCAGCTTCATAATTTGGGGGTGCTCCTGGACCCAGAACTGTCACTTGACACACAGGTGGACATGGTAGCACAGAGTACCTTTTATCAGCTTAGGCCGATATACCGACTATGCCCTTATCTGGGCAGAGATAGCCTAGCTACAGTTATCCATGCTCTGATAACCTCCCATCTGGATTACTGCAATGCGTTAAATGTGGGGCTGCCTTTGAAAATGGTCTGGAAAGTTCAGCTGGTCCAAAACAGGCTAGTGAGATTATGAATAGGGACTGGCCAATGAGATCATATCATGCCAGTTACTTTTCCAGTTGCAGTAGCTCCCAGTCCATGTCCAGACCCAATTCAAAGTGCTGGTATTAACATACAAAGCCCTAAACAGCTTGGGGCCCGGTTATCTGAAGGATTGTCTCCTCACATATCTACCTGCCCTGACCCTAAGATCATCGTCAACGGTCCTTCTGCCAAAGGAAGTGAGGTGGGTGACTACCAGGAAGAGGGCCTTTTCTGCTGTGGCACCCTGGTTGTGGAATCAGCTCCCTAGGGAGGTTTACGTGGTGCCTACATTGTACTCTTTCTGGCACCAGGGGAAGACCTTTTTATTTCCCCAACATTTTAGCACTCTAGTCTTTTAGTTCTGTTTAAATCTGTATTTTACATCTCTGCATTGCTGCTAGGTTTTATTCTGGTTGTACTTTATATTGCCATTTTAAGCTTTTATATTTTATATTGTTTTTATGTTGTACTTGTGGTTTTAATTTCTGTGAACCAGCCAGACAGCTTTGGCTATTGGGCAGTATAGAAATGTCATGAATGAATGAATGAATGAATGAATGTTGTTTAAAGCATGGATTTTCCTACAGTTTAACTGGAAAAATAACAGGTTAGATAGATTTGTTCCTATCTTCTAAGATTACATCATCAACATATAGTACCCCAGTCTGGTGACATCCAGATGTTTTGGACCACAACACCCAGAACTCCTAACCACTGGTTGTGTTGACTGGAGCTGATGAGAGGTGAAGTCCAAAATATCTGGATGACACCAGGTTGGAGAAGGCTATTCTACCCCATAAGATAGTGAAATATTAGCAGAACTCTGGGTGGTTTCAGACATTACAGGGAATGCTGAAAAATGATGCTTAAATGACTTGCATATCTGCTTTCCATGCTTTCACTGTAACATCTGCAATGGAAACATGCAAGGAGTTGGAAACTTGTGGTGGGTGAACTTTCCCTGGCTTGCCTTGATTCCACTCTTCTTTTTCTTTTCTTATTTTGCAAGCATTCCTTGTGACCGCTCAAAACCAACAACAACTCTTGAGGTTTTTTTGAATGTTTGCTAGAGCACAAAAAAACACAACAAATGTGGATTAGGCACACAATTGTTCCCCTGCCAGTCGCCACTTCTCAAGCACAATGTCCCTCCTTTCTTCTAAAAGGTCACAGATAGCAGAGACAGAGGTAGCCTTACCAGGCCTCTGCTTAACTGTAAATGATGAGGCGCATGGGATTTGCAATTCCCTCTGGCTCCCAAATTGCTTTAAAGCAGAGGGCATGAGAGATGTTGTGCTCATCAGTAGAAAATGATGCTTCTGGGCATATTCAGGAGCAACATTTCCAATTAAGAGTGGCCTAGAAAGGCCACTCCCTACCAAACTCTCCCCACTGTGGATGACATTCTCCAACGTTAGGGGATTTTTAAAATTATTATTATTTTGCTTGTAGTGGGGAGTGGAAGCGAATCCTACTGTGAGTCAAATCAGAATCCAAATGGGTAGGACACAAGTCTCAATATTGTGAGGCTTTGTACCTGGGGGAGTTCATATTCCAGACTCCCCCAAGTTGAACTTCACCCTCATCATGACGATGGAAAGAACAGCAGAGCAACAGAAAGTCAGAAGGATCTTGGAATTGTTGTCGATCACAAGCTGAATATGAGCCAACAATGTGATGTAGTTGCAAAAAAGGCAAATACTGTTTTGGGCTGCATTAATAGAAGCATAGCTTCCAAATCCCAGGAAGCACTAGTTCCCCTCTACTCAGCACTGGTTAGGCCTCATCTGGAGTACTGTGTCCAGTTCTGGGCACCACACTTTAAGAAGGATGCAGACAAACTGGAGAGGGTTCAGAGGAGGGCAACGAAGATGATCAGGGGACTGGAAACAAAGCCCTATGAGGAGAAACTGAAAGAACTGGGCATGTTTAGCCTTGAGAAGAGAAGACTGAGGGGAGATATGATAGCGCTCTTCAAGTACCTGAAAGGTTGTCACAGAGAGGAAGGCCAGGATCTCTTCTCGATCATCCCACAGTGCAGGACACGGAATAATGGGCTCAAGTTACAGGAAGCCAGATTTCAGCTAAACATCAGGGAAAACTTCCTGACTGTTACAGCAATACTACAATGGAACCAATTACCTAGGGAGGTAGTGGGCTCTCCCACACTGGAGGCATTCAAGAAGAAGCTGGACAGCCACTTGTCAGGGATGGTTTGACTTGGATTCCTGCATTGAGCAGGAGGTTGGACTCGATGGTCTTGTAGGCCCCTTCCAACCCTACTATTCTGTGATTCTAAGCTTGCCATACTGAAGCTGTGAGGAATCTCTTTCAGCCTGAAGGACAATTTCCATTTCAGAGAACTTATCTGGGCCAAAGGCAAAGGGGCCAGGGCAAAAAATACCAGCATATTGTAGCTTAAAACTTTTACTGGCAGGAGAGGCATTTAAACCTTTTAGAATGGGAAAAAAACTACACAAAAGCTGGAAGACCAATCAGTGATTGGAAGAAAAGAAAGTTTTGGGCCCCAGGAGAGTCATTTTTGGCCCCCAGGCCTGAGGTCCCCCACTCTGGCATACTGGTTCACTTCTATCTTGTTTCTGCAGGTGTTGCTGGAACCTGTTCAAAAAGAGGCACTCAGTTATTGAGGAAGGAATGTTCCAGTCTCTTGCCTAGAAAGAAGAGGTCATTGTAACTCTCCTCATCACAGAGAACAAATAATACAGTCTGAGCTCTGTGGATTTGTCATCTAATTTCTTAAACAGAAAAGCTGTGCAAGGTTATATGGAAACTATATTAGAGGTTATTGATAATCTTTTCCAGCATGTCTTCAGCTAACGAGGAAGAGTTCATAACCAGCTTTTCAATAACTCTTGTGTTTAAATTATTCACAGGGAAAAAGCGTCCCACCTAGAATTATGTTTCAGAAATTGTTTTTTATTGTAATATCTTGTAATTGAATTTCAAATATTAATTACCTGAATAGAAGGAAGGAACACAATAGGAAAGGGCACACTTTCAAGGTAGTGCCAAGTCCTGTACAAGAGCCTAAATTTTGTGGATGGTTCCATGTAGGTTTTTTGCTCATCTTTATTACTATGGCAGACCATTTGACAATTCAGTTTAATCAAACAAATTAAAACAGAGTTGCTGTTCCTGAAATTAATATCTGGTTTGATTTAAAATACGGAGGGGTGTCATGAATACTAAGCTCAATGAACCAATGGACTTGACATAAGGTAGCTTCCTATGTTCCTAATACTGATTCTGAAGATGAGTCCAGATGTTTGTTTTAACCTCTCTGGTGTCAGTTCGAGATGCTCAAGGAATTCAATTTTTGTGAATTCCAGTAGGAAGTGACTTGATCCACACCTCGTAGACTAATGTGCAGATCAGAGCACCAGCTTTCACACATCTGGGAATGTTCTGAGACAGTCTTTGGCTTTAAACATGTATCAAAATACATTTTAAAATGTGTACTTTTAAAAAATATGTTTCAAAATGCATATTTAAATATGTAATTAAATGGGATGGAACAGACTTATGGATGAATGTAGGTGAAAGTGATACAGACCAAAAACTGACTAATTTAGTCTGGATGGTGCTATTTGCTCTACAGGTTCCTTAGTATGAGGCATATTGTTACCTTCTATACTTTGCCAGTGGTTTACCATGTTCTACTGTAATAAGCTAGCCTGATCCTGAGATCTGACTCTCAATATCCTCCTCAACGGATGAGAAAGCACCCCCCTGCAGAGGCCTGCCACATCTAGAGAATAGAGAACTTCCAACACACAAGTGTCAACTACATCAGAATCTAAGCTGCTAAAGGATAAAGACTCTCCATAGAGAAACCCCATCACAAGTAGGGATGTCAGAGAATTCCGCCACGGACTGAAGTGGGATCGAATTCCCTTCAGTCCATGCCATGGAATCCTCTGCGGAACGGCACCACGAGGTCCTGCGGAGCCAGCAGTCATGTGGCTTTTTTTTTGTCGTCCGCAAAGAGTCGCGGAATTTTCGTAAATAAAAACGCAGTGTAGTGTATTCCGATAATAAATACGTAAGTTTTTTTAAAAAATGAATTGTGCTCACCGCCTTGTTTGTGGGTGTTCTTTGTAAATTTAAATCCTCCGTCTCCATTTACTTTCAGACAAAACACTTCCTCTTCCTAGGGGCTTCCCAAAAGAGGGCTGTCTTAGGTGTGCCTGGGTGATAAACTATTTGTTTAAAGCAATGCTGTTTTAAAGAAAGAAAAAACCTTTTAAAATGACCATGCCGGTCCTGGAGAGGCATGGTCATGTGAATGGAGGAACGGAGCACTGGCCGCAAACTGCGGAAGTCAAGCGGCGCTGAAGGTACACAATTCGTACATCCCTAATCACAAGGCAGTATAACAACAACTGAACAGGAAAGTGCCTTGTACCAGGACAGTTATTTTAGGGATGTACGAAAGTCACTTACCTTTTCACGGGTGTGATTCGTGGGGGGGGAGGCGCTCTGTCCCTCCCCCCCGAAATGCTCAACAGGGGGGTGATCTGGTCCTCCCCCCTGGAATCCTGCCTGGCCGGCTCCGCTCCACAGTGGCTCCACAGAGGCTCCGCAGAGCAGCCGGCCAGGGCCATCCGCAGCCAGAGCTCTGGCCGTGGACAGGCTGCTGCAGATGCAAATGGCAGCCACCGTAGCAGCCACCATTTGCATCCAGCCAAGCTGCCATGATAGGCTACGTAAGTATTTATGTAGCCTATCACGCCAAGCCAAAAAACACACACCAGCGTACACAAATGGCGGCGGCTAGGGCAGCCGCCATTTGCGTTCCCTATTTTTCACTGTTCTAGCCTACGTAAATATTTACGTAGGCTATTACGGCGAAAAAAAGGGGAATGCAAATAGCGTGGTGGGCGCTATTTGCGTTCCTTTTTTTCCGCCGTAATAGCCTACGTAAATATTTACGTAGGTTAGAATGGCGAAAAATAGGGAACGCAAATGGCGGTTGCCGTAGGCGCCGCCATTTGCGTACGCTGTTTTTTTTTGGGGGGGGTAGCCATGATAGGCTACGTAAATACTTACGTAGCCTATCACAGCTGCAAGGACGCCAATGACGGCCACAGCAGCCTGGCTGCGGCCAGCCAGGAGACCAGCCGCCGCAGCCACCGCAGCCGCTGCTGCCGCCGCCGGAACTGCTGCCGCCGCCGCCGAATCCACCGCATCTGCCCCAGGTAAGTTCCGTCCCAGGGGGATTCCGCGGGGGGGAGCAGGGGGGCAGGAGGCCATTCCGCCACAGATTCCAGGGGGCCGGATTCTAAAGAATCCAGCCTCACTGGAATCCGTGGCAGAATTCTCTGCCACCCCTAGTTATTTGTCCATCTACCCTATTACTGTCTAACAACAGGGCTCTCCAAGGTAGCAACTCTCCAAGATCTCAGACGTATATCACATCCTACCTGAGCTTTCTGGAGATGCTGGAGATTTAGCCTGGAACCTTCTGCATGCAAAGCAGAAGGGACAGCACCTATAAAAGGTAAGGTATGTAGCTGACAGCAAGGCACAGTTCCCTGAAAATGCACGGCTGCAAGGTGGAAGCAGGATCAAGGCCTCCATTCACCAGTTCCCAAGGCCAAGTACCAAGAAAATAGCTACAGCAGTAGAGATATACAGAAAGGCACCTGAATCTCTGGGGAACAAAGGTTTGAGTCTTCAAGGAGCAAGGTTTGTACACAAGTGGGCAGGACATCCTTCACTGGTCCTGCATACTTGTTGTGACAGATTTGGTCCTTGTCTAGTGATTTTATGATATAGGATTTCTGTATTTAGCTTGATCATGGATCAGAAGGTAACATATCCCATGCCATCTTAGCAGAACAAAGTGCCACCAAGAATGCAGATTTTTCTGACTTCTGCTATGGGCTCAAGGTCAAATTTTAGATAGAAGAGTCTGAGACCTTTTTTGCCTTTTAATCTTTTACTTCAAAATCTTAAGCAGTTTTTGCATTGCTTGAAAATAAGATATACATACAAAATGCAAAGAGGTTGAAAACGAAACACATTTCAGAAAGTTTTTTAAGCAGAGGGAAATATGAAACTCCCATGAAAGTTCCGGTTTGCAAATCATATGAACATTTCCCATTCACAACCCTGAATGCAAATGCAAGCAGGAGTGCAATTCTTGGGAAGTTTTAACAATTTCCCCAACTTGTGTTCATGTTCAAAAGTGTGCACTTGCACAAATGTGTACTTCTGAAAATGCAAATATGTGCATATGTGCAAAAATGAATTTGCCCAAATCCCCCACAAACTCTGCATTTTCATGATTTAGCCTATGGGGAGAAATGCCCATTTTTGGTTGGGAAAATTGACATTTTTAAAAAAATATGTATTTTAACAGTTGGGGAAACTGACCATTTTTTAAAGTGTGCAGTTTCCCCAATCAAATAATGCACATTTCTCCTGACCAAAAAAAGAGAAATGACTCTCACAGTGGGGAACACAAATGATGCAAAGCAAGCTTTGAGGAAGAATTCAGAGAACCTCAACAAACCCAAACGTTGCATGTTTGCCCATCCCTCTTTAAGCATTGTTTTAGGAGCAGGCCCCTCTTACAGAGATTAAAGCATCTTACCCAATTACATTTCTGAGCTTGAAGCAAAAACAAATGTAGAAAAGCTGAGATGAGGACCAATTTTTGTCCTGTGAGGACAAATGTTGTTTCCTGCAGTTATTGTATTTTGCCTCTCATATTTATCTGATTTCTTATACTTATGTATGTTTCACACACAAAAAAATTAATTTATTTACTGATTAGTTATGATTTTTTCCCCAAAGTTCCCAGCTATGATTTTGGGAAGTAATATATTTATTCCATAGTTTTGTCAGCAATGCTGGGACACATTTCCTTCAAAACAGGATAACATACCCTTCCCTTTTATAGGTTTATTGTCTAAACTATTTTAAACTTGAAGGTTTTTTTCAGTATTATTTCTTACAATATTTTCTGTTATTTTTCACTCATTTATGTGATAAGCAGAACCTGTGAACAATATTTTACATAAGCAGAGATCTGTTTTCTCAAACTCCTTATCTGAACCACATTTTACTTTTTCTGAGTGTAGGTGGGAAACCTTGCTTTTTGTCTCTTGAACAATAACAGGTTCCCATGCCAGTGAGAAGTTGCAGCATGCCCGTACAAATGCTTTTGTCAGAATGCTTCTGTTACAATCAAACTTAATACAGGAATATACCTTTTTAAATTGTTCTTATGTTCTTATCGCTTTTAATATTTTAACTGTTTTTATTTATTTTACTGCTCAAAGCTGCCTTGGGAGGGCTTCTGGCCTGAAAGGCGGCCAAGAAATGTTTTAAGTAAATAAATAATTCATTTTGTTCTCTATGAAAATTTTAGCTTAGGAATGTTTTGCAGCTTAGGAGAGAAATGTGGAAAACCATTTTGGATAAATATTTGCAAGGCAGCTTATTAGGCAGCTTGGCGCAGGAGTCTTGCAAAGACTTTGGGGGGAAATTTTGCCACACTGTGTATGAACTCCTTGAAGACTCCAGATCTTGTTCCTTTCGAGATTCGGGAGTCTTATTGCCTTGCCTCTACTTCTATGTGTCCCCTTCTTTGCTGAACCCACTATTTGAGCATTGGTAGTTTGTTTCTAGGCCAAACATTTGGACAGGCACATGTATTAAGGCTGTGGAAATCAATGGAAATCAACTGGAGCCAGACCAGGGCATCTGTATTTGTTTGGCTAACTTGTAAAAAGTTCTGCTTTGGAGTAGGAACTTGGACTGAAAACTAGCACACAACACCCTGCTCAAGATGATCCAGTGGTTCCTCTAAGGTATAACCCAGCAAGTTGTCAACATCTGTAGATCAGGTTGTATGTGTGAATACAACTTTAATTTGATCTATTGCTACTGTCAAATGTAGCTTTAAGGTTCCATGCTGTCAGTTTGCCCCAGGGTAGAGATAATGAGAGGGGAAGGGAAGCACTGCTGGAATAAAAAATGGGTTGGGGGAGTGCCCACAGAAATCCTACAGTATCTAATTTGGTGACTCACTGGATTGTATGCACAATTTTACACGTAGTTTGTGTAACCTAATCTATGCTATTCCAACCAATCAGCAATCATTGTTTTACTTCCAAGAAGTAACAGTACCATCCATCTGACATAAGTATGGTCACGCACACTACTAAATAAAATAATATCATTTTCTCCTGAGAAACACGAGAGGGTGCAAACGTGACAGGTATTCATGTGATCATTTTCATCAGAGATACAGTGCCTAACAATCCAGTATCTTTAAACAAATATGAAAAACATGCACAAATGTATTTGGGTCACATATCCTCAAGATCAAAATAAGAAACTTTGTAAGCACATCTTTCATTATGTTAGGCAAGTAAGACATTGTCACCTTAAAACCAATCTTGTTTTGTATTTTCAGCCATGGAAAAGAGATCAGAGCACCCTGAGCAACAAATTCAGCAGTATGTTCTACATTAGCAATGACATTTCAAAACTCTTGCCTTTAAGCATAGAGAAGAGACTTTCTGTTTTCCAAGATATTTCTGACAACTGTGGGGAAGGAAGGAAGGTTGGATGACAGAAGGATACTGCAAAATTAATGTCTGCTGGCATATTGTGCTTTGTGCAAATAGCTGACTGGAGACTACCTAAGTATATCTGCAGCTAGAATGAACAATAAGTTAGAGTAACAAAATATACAACAGATATCACTGGATTAACCTCACACATTTCAGTTTAACTGTATCACAGATCAAATATAGGAGACTAATATCTGAGGTCAATTTCATAGTATCGTTAACATCAATACACGCAAGATAAAATGGAAAGATCAATTGATGGGTGCATTGCTAAGGTGATTTCCATTTATTCCAGTTCATTCCAAATAGCTACCAGCCTAGACTCAATTTCTATGTCATCCTGCTTACTGTGGTAAAATGACCCCAAAACCCCCTACAGTGAACACACATACAATTGCTACATGAAATTGCTGTGTGAGATCATCTGGGAATTTGGAATTCAGTGCCATCAGTATGGAGATGTCACCCAATTCTATCTCTTCTTTCCATCGCATTCTAAGGAGACAGTGGAGATCCTGAGCCAAAGCCTGGAAGCAGCAATGGACCCGATGTGGGCAAACAAATTGAAACTTAATCCAGACATGACAGAGGTGCTCTTGGAGAATAGACCTGACCCAGGAATTGGGATTCAGCCAGTATTGGATGGTACTGCGCTCCCCTGGAAAATGCAGGTTTGTAGTTTGGTGGTTCTTCCTAAACCCAGTCTTGACCCTGAGTGTTCAGGTATTGGTTGTGGCCAGAGCAGACTTTGCCCAGCTGAATCCAGTACACCAACTACACCCATTCCTGGAGAGTGCAGATTCCGCCATGGTGATACATGCCTTAGTTATATCTCATCTAGATTACTGCAATGTGCCAGACACAGGGCTGCTTTCGGGAGGGTCCCTAGCTCAGTGGCAGAGCACCTACTTTGCATGCAGAAGGTCCTAGGTTCCATCTCTGGTATCCCTTAATATGGCTAGGAAAGAATCCTGCCTGAAACCCTGGAGAGCCATTGCCAGTCATTGTCAACAATATTGAGTTAGATGAACCAATAGTCCGTATAAGGCAGCTTCCTATGTTCCTTCGATAAGTACTCAGAAACTACTGTTGGTCCAGAATGCAGTGGCCAGATTGTTAACAAAGGACAAATATAGGAAGCATGCAACTCCTTTATTGAAAAAGCTGCACTGGCTTCTGACTGGTTTCCGGGCACAATTCAAAATGCTGATGACAATCCTTAAAGTTCTACAAGGTTGAGGACCAAACATCTAAAATACTCCTTTCTCCCATTTGAGCCTGCCTGCCTAGTGAGGTCATCTTTGGAGAATCTCCTATGTGTCCCACTGTGCTCAGGAATGCATTTGGTTTGGACCAGAGGGTCTTTTCTGTGGCTGCACTTGGTCTTTGGAACTCCCTCCTGAGAGGGACGTGACTTGTCTCCTCTTTAAGGCCTTCCGGAAGTTAGTTAAAACCTTTCTTTTTTTAAGAAGGTTTTTGGTTTGTAGATGTACTGTTCTGGTTTCCACTGCTTTTAAAAATAACTTTCACTGCTGCTGCTGCTGGTGTGTTACTGTTGATGTTTTCCTATTGCTGTTTTAGTGCCTTAATATTTTTTGAATTTATGTTTTTAAATTTTAAGTGTATGGTTTTACTTTGTTGATAGCCATCTTCAAGTTTGAGGAAAGGTGCAATATAAATGTTCTAAGTAAATAAATCCCATCTTTGTGACTGTGTATTGTTGCTGACATCCCAGTTCCACAATTAGTAAAGAGTAACACAGCAGTCCAACTGGGTTTAGTTTCCTTTTCTTTGGAAAAGAGTGTGTTGGCTAGGGTTAAACCCTGCCTGGTTAGAGTCAAATTAGTGCTCTGCCAAAAAATTGTCCCACATTTTTTTCAACCATTTTCTTACAATCTGATAGAAAACAAATTTCTTTTGTAAAGAAATTCAATAGTGAAGAAAATTTCAGAGAAATTTGAATGGGTTGGGTTTGGGTTTCTTGTGTTTACTTATGAGTTCTTGAGTTTACTAATGAGCGGCCCTTATTAAATTCTTGTGTGACTTACGAGGTGGCCAAGGAGCGTGCATGAGTGTTGCGTCTTTCACTGTACAAACATCTCTCTGTCAGCCTGTAGCCTCCTCAGCTTCCTGCACTCCAATTAAAGACCAGCTGAAGACATCATGAGGGAATTCCTCCCATACCTTGTTTTCAGATCAGGAAGTGCAGGCAACCTAGGAGGCTGCAAAGCAACAGGGAGATGTATAACAGAAAGAAAACACACACAACACACTTGGCCACCTCACAGCGATTAGGTAAGCTCAAAAACACCACAAAAATAGCTTATAAAACACCCTGAGAATGAGGAAGAACAATGGATGCCTCTTTCATGGGGGAAGAAAACTTTCAGGAAACTGGAGGACACATTTTAGCCCATCACTAGCTCCACCTCCTTCTTGGAGCTGAACGCAACACTGTCTCCCTCACACCTGCATTGTGATGGATGCAAAATGGGGGCCAGCCTGCCAGCACAGTATCAACAATGTAAATGCCTCACTCTTTATCTATATACTATACTGTTACTTCTGGATACCAATGCCCTTGTTCCCCATAGACAGGGTATCCCTAGATTACTTTAATGGGCAGAAGGACTCATATCCTGAAGCAATTCTGGGCTCACAAACATATGCAGGACAATTGAAGGGTCATATCAATTTTTTGAGCAGTTCAAATCAACTGCTGATTTTTATGGGGTGGGTTTTTGTTTGTCTGCTTTGTTTTGTTGTGTTCTTATTTGTTCTACACTTCACTGCTCTTTCTGCATATCTGAGAACATGGAGTAGTTGAAGTAATAAACAAAAGTAGATTCCACATCATTCTACTGAATTTTAACCTTGACTAGTAGTAGCCACATACAATGGGAAATGCACTGATTTTGCCTTTACCTCTTGCACCCTCTGCCAAATGTGAATTAACTCTGAAGAGAAACATTCCACTGAAATTGTCCAATATAGAAAAACAGAGTGAGTCAGTGAGGCAAGGATATCCAATCAGCATGCTAAGTGAGCCACTGGTAAGGTTGATGCATTTATTTATGTGCAATAAAGGGTTTGGGCCCTTGAGAAACTAATCTGTATAACCCTAGTTTACCTAGATCAATACCTGAATGGTTTGATTGAGAAGCAGTACATTCACAGAGGGCTTACTACTCTATTTTTAAACATACCTGTGCATTAAGACAAATACTGTTCTTCCCTTCCATCATATCTATATTAAAGAGGATGCAGTCTCTACCATCTATTTATTTTACTTATATCAAATCAATTTGAGAACCAAAAATATTGGCGTTCTCTCTGTCTGCTTATAGTATCACATCCAAATGAGTTAATGGCTGTGCATTCATAGTCTTATTAACCCCTGCATGGATTGTGTTGTTGTTGTTCAGTCATTCAGTCGTGTCCGACTCTTCGTGATCCCATGGACCATAGCACGCCAGGCCTTCCTGTCCTCCGCTCTCTCCCGGGGTGTGCTCAAGTTCATATTCATTGCATCGGTGATGCTACCGAGCCATCTCATCCTCTGCCATCCCCTTCTCCTTTTGCCTTCAATCTTTCCCAGCATCAGGGTCTTTTCCAGAGTTTTCTCTTCGCATTAGGTGGCCAAAATATTTGTGCTTCAGCTTCAGTATCTGTCCTTCCAATGAGCAGTCAGGGTTGTGTACCTATGTATAAATATATCTGACAGTCTATATCTCTGGATGCCACTAGAAACCCCCTATCCCCCAAATCTGTGGCAGGTTCTGAACTGACATAACTCAGTATCCCATCTCTGCCTTTTTTTGTGCCATACTGGAGTGCTGGTTAATTTTAAGATGCATTTTGAGGGGCATCCCTTCACCCCACGAACCAAAAAGTCTTCAGATCTCAGCTCTTTCTGATGGCAGTGGTGGGTGTTGAAGACTCTGGGAGCCAGTGATGTCCATTCCAAAGGCTTTAGATGTTATCACTGCTGCTGGGGCTACTGCAGCTGGCCATCGTTTTGTTTTGGATTTGATTTTGGTTTTGGGTTTTTTTAGAAGAAGCAGGACTGTGATATCTATAACTTGAATACTGCTAGAGTATTTATTTGTCAACACTTCCATCTTCAAAGTTGCTATGAATTTAGAAATTCTGCAGTGAAAAAGAGGGTATCAACTCTTTGGCCCAGCAAGCCAATTTGGCTTCAATGTGTTCAGTGTATTACCCATAATATTGCTATTTATTTATGAATATATGAGTCCCTTAGTGTTCTGTAATATTTTATATGGTATAGCAATTACAGGGTATATCAACTACCAATCTTTTTGTCAGGGCTGGGCCATGGGCAGGAATCTAGAATAAGCCAGGACTCTTTACCAAAGAAAACTCTGGCTCTGACTGAGGTCAAATCAAGAGGCAGGAACAGACAACAAGCCAGGATTCAGGACTGAATGAAACAGAGAGGCATACCAAACCTGAGGTAGACCTTGTTACTCAAGACAGTAAACCATCTCATACTCCTTCCTGCCCAGAATGAGCCAATGGCCAGTCTGGCTGGAATCAGTCTGGAGGGTTCTTCACTGAGAAGCTGTAGTGATGCAGTTCCCCACATGGGGCAGTGGTCAGCAGTTCCTATTACATTTTTCTTGATCAAATCCTGACTTTTTAAAAAAGTTCCAACACTTTGTTTAGAACAATTGCTGCTTTTCTCCACGTCCTGCAAATTTTAGGCAATGCCACATTCTTCAGCATTTGTCAGAGAAAAACAGGCACAGTTGTTTTATGAACAAGGGATTATTATTCTGAAAGGAAGCCACATGTGCCAGCCATTAAGTCTGGAGCCATGCCCGTGACATTATCAGAGCATGTCACTGCAAAATACTAAAATGTTAAAAATGTCAAAATTCAGCATATATTAGTGCAGTTGAGAGATTTGGTTCCAGAGTCAAATACCACCTGACAAATGGGAGGTAAGAAGGAGGGCACAATATAGGTGCCATTCTGTGGTAGTGCATGAAGCCTATGGCAGCAAAATAAAATTCTTACCATAAATCTAAGTCCATCCTGCACACATATCCATCATCTTGTTCTTTAGTCCCACAAGGACCTGACCAAGCAGTAGGGCATCTAGGACTACGTAGCACTGTGTAAAATTGGGGATGACATAGTATAAGAAACCCATTCAATGAACACAATGAGCGGATAAGAGGAAAGTGCTTGCTGGACACACACACCCTTCCCTCAGCACCACACGTCTGGCATTAGCGAGAAAGGAATCTTACATCTCTAAGCACAAATGGCTCCTCTTTGGAAACCCAACTGCTTCTTCATGACATGATCCCACATCGCTGCAATGGGCATGTGAATAAATGGACACAAGTGAGGAGAGCCAATTTCAAGAGGTGTTTATGCCAAGCCTCCAGATGTCTTTGTAGTCACTCAAGGAAGATGTTTTCTTGGCAAATAGCTTTTATTATGCAAACCACCACCAGATCACCAGCTGTTCAGGTTGCAGACCTAATCAGCATCCAGCAGCACATAGCTAAGTTCTCAATCACCTTTGCACAATACTAATTAGATTACAAGAAGTTCCCTTCATTGAATGCACTATGGTAGGATGTTGTGACAAAACTGGTGCATGCCAGCAGTTGGAAACCTGAGTGGCAGTTCCAGACCCGCCCTTGGGGAGCGTCTTCTCCTGGGACCTTTTTTGAGCAGCCAACCTTTCAGACTCCCTCACTTCCCAAAGTTGCTGCTTCCTCCTCACCCAAAGTCTGATCCTCCTTGTGTCCATCACTCCCACCTCTTCCCCCACCATAAGCTGGCATTCCAATGGTGGATAGATAGGTTTCTACCCAGCTTTGATCCAAGTGATTAGTTGGCATCTGGAAAGACTCCTCTCTGCCACTGTCTCTCTGCTGTATCTCCTGTGGCTTTGGTATCTCCTCCACCCTTTCACCCTCTTCCTCATCTGACTCTGTTCCCATGCCTTCTCAGGGTGTTTCTGCAGAGATGTGGGGCCCAGTCCTTACAAGAGGTTTCCCCACCACCACCACCTGATCATTGCTAGGCTTATTTATTCTCTATTTGTATATAAAGCTGCCCAACAACATTGTTCTCTGTGTAGCTTACAGCACAAAATTATAAGACACAATTTAAAAATACAATAATGTAAAACAGAGGTGGGCAACGTCTGGGTGTCTGAGGGCCACACTGACCCCTCAGACCCTACCATGGGTTGCTGTATCACCGAGTTTGCCACCAAAATTTTCTGGCTCAGCAGTGGCAAAAAAGCCATGATTTTGCTTCAAATAAAAGTACATGGGGTGCACATTCCCAGGAGTGTGATTCTGCCTCCTAACAAGATATGCACTCACACACATGTTGCTTTGAAGCAAAACTGCTAGGTTTTGGCCACTGGAGAAACAAATGCAGCAGCAGTGAAGGCTGCAAAAAAAGGGCTCTATGTGGCCAGTGGACTGCATGTTGCCCACTGCTGTCATAAAACAATTTGGGACATAAGAATTTCCATTATACAGGTTTCCAGAGAGGATAAAAGCTAATAACTAACAAATGTACAGCACATAAAGTGCTTCAGAACTCTAAAAACACAGGTTTTTTGAAAGGCCTGGGAAAATAAAGCTTCACACTGTGGAATCACGCCGTGAGGAAATAGTTCTCCATGGTAGGACACAGGAAAACATTTTAATGGGTTCTAACCTGCCCATGAGAGAGAGGAGGTTTACAAACCTCTGAGGAACCTGTCAAAGTAAGGAACAGGACAGGAAGAGTAGATGGGCAGAAAAATTTCACTCTCTCATATAATGCTCAGGCCCAAACCGCACATTCTGCTATCCACACATAGTGTAGCTATGCATGACAGATTTTTCCTTACTCTTCTGTAACCACATGCAGCCCTGATTCAGATCAGGGCCATGGTACTCAGGGAGTAGGGGCTAAGCCCTCCCCCCACCCATTTCCTCCTGAAATTCCACCCCCAGGGGCTAGAGTTTGGGGGGGGGGAAATGGGGGGAAGGTTTAACACTCCCAGAGCTCTATGGTGCCAATCCAAATCGGGGCTGCACGCTTACACAAAAGTAAGGAAACCTACCATGCATAGCTACAATACGTGTAATTAGCAGAACATGCAGTTTGGCCCTGAGATGTTGATTGGTAGTTGAGTCAGGTCTGACAAAAGCAAGTATATTTTCATACAAGGCATACATTACTCATGTGATTTACTGCTGAAGGATGTGATTAATGTGCACTAGCTCAGTTGCTGGTTTTGTTCCTAAGACAATACAGCTATCAATGACCATTTGCTAAGATGGTGAAATGGAACAACAGAATGGCATTTAATAGGGACAAATGCCAAGTTCTGCACCTAGGAAAAAGAAACCAAATGCACAGTTACAAGATGGGGGATACGTGGCTCAACCACACTACGAGCGAGAAGGATCTTGGAATTGTCGTCGATCACAAGCTGAATATGAGCCAACAATGTGATGTGGCTGCAAAAAAGGCAAATGCTATTTTGGGCTGCATTCATAGAAGCATCGCTTCCAAATCCCGGGAAGTACTAGTTCCCCTCTACTCAGCACTGGTTAGGCCTCATCTGGAGTACTGTGTCCAGTTCTGGGCACCACACTTTAAGAAGGATGCAGACAAGCTGGAGAGGGTTCAAAGGAGGGCAACAAAGATGATCAGGGGACTGGAAACAAAGCCCTATGAAGAGAGACTGAAAGAACTGGGCATGTTTAGCCTTGAGAAGAGAAGACTGAGGGGAGATATGATAGCGCTCTTCAAGTACTTGAAAGGTTGTCACAGAGAAGAAGGCCAGGATCTCTTCTTGATCATCCCAGAGTGCAGGACACGGAATAATGGGCTCAAGTTACAGGAAGCCAGATTCCGACTGAACATCAGGAAAAACTTCCTGAGTGTCAGAGCAATACGGCAATGGAACCAATTACCTGGGGAGGTGGTGGGCTCTCCCACACTGGAGGCCTTCAAGACGAGGCTGGACAGCCATTTGTCAGGGATGCTCTGACTTGGATTCCTGCATTGAGCAGGGGGTTGGACTCGATGGCCTTGTAGGCCCCTTCCAACCCTACTATTCTATGATTCTATGATTAACCTCTAGACTGAGAGGCAGTATACCTACGAACACCAACAAATTCCAGGGTCAAACAGCAGTGGAAAAGCAATCCACTGTATGCTCTGTTTGTAAACTTCCACAGGCATCTAACTGCCCACTGCTGGACACAGAATGATACACTAGATTGACATTAGCCTTGTTCAGGAAGATAGTGTGTTTGTTTTTATCTATGTCAAGTTCTTCACTTATCCATCACTTAGGGCTCCAGTGTTATTTGTCCTTCAAACTACCCAATGTTACTGCCCTTTTAAACAGCCTACTGTTATGATTACTAAGTACATTTTTCAGGAGACTGCAACATTTCCTATTTCGGTTTCCATCAGCCCACAACTTATCATAAGGGTTAGTGACTGGCATGCAATTTTGTCTTTTGAAGTGTTACTTATATTGGGTAAACCATACTTATTCTGTGAATGGAGCAGCAGTAAGATATTGTCAAGATTGCCTGTGAAAAGATATGCAGTTTTAAGGATTACAGGAAGCTGCCATGGATCAGCTCAAATCGGGAGAGGAGAGAGAGACTGTGTCAGATCTAGGGATGGCGGAGAATTTCTCCCTGAAACTTCGGGGGGCCGAGCGCCAACGCGTTCGGCCCCCCGAACAAGTTTCGGGGAGAAATCCTCCGAACCCCCCCTGCCCCCCGCACCCCCCCCCCGGGAAGGGACTTACCTTCACCGAATGTCCCTCCCGGTGGCTGGTCCGGCCGGCGATCCGCGGGTGTTCGAGCGAGGCGGGAGCGGCAGCCGGTCTTTTGACCGGCTGCCGCCGCCGCCATTGCAATAAAAGAAAAAAAAAAAACGCCCCCTGATAGGCTACGTGACGATTCACGTAGCCTATCACGGCTAGATTTGCAAAGTCAGCCGTGATAGGCTACATGAATCGTCACGTAGCCTATCACGGGTGACTTTAAAAAAAAAAAAGTGTGTACGGATAATGGCGGCCCCCATAGGGAGCCGCCATTCCCGTTCCTTATTTGGTCGCTGTAGTCTACGTAAAGATTTAGGTAGAGTACAGCGAAAATAAGGGCAACGCTATTTGCGTTGCCCTTATTTTCGCCGTAGTCTACGTAAACATTTACGTAGACTACAGCGACTAAATAAGGAACGCGAATGGCGGCTCCCTATGGGGGCCACCATTAGCGTACGCGCTTTTTCTTTTTCTTTTTTTTAAAGTCACCTGTGATAGGCTACGTGATGATTGACGTAGCCTATCACAGCTGACTTTGCAGATCTAGCCGTGATAGGCTACGTGAATCGCCACGTAGCCTATCAGGGGGCGTTTTGTTTTTGTTTTTTTAACTTTCACATTCGCGGCCGGGCGAGGCGGGAAGCCTCCTCCCCGGCCTGAATTTCGGCCGTGGCGAGGCAGGAAGCCTCCCCCCGGCCTGAATTTCGGCCGGGACGAGGCGGGAAGCTTCCCCCCCCCGTCCTGAACTTCGCGGGGGGACCAGCGAAGCGCCTCCCCCCCACTGCGAACGTCCTTCGAGGACAGGTAAGTGACTTTCGTCCACCCCTAGTCAGATCTCATACAAATTGCTTGACCTCTCCATACCTCGAGCTTAACCTAGATGTGGCATTATATAAACACAGGTACCAGATAAACACACACACACACACACACCAGGATGCCCCATGGAAACCGGAGACTGCATTTAAGTGAATATGTTAAAAAGGGACATATTACAACTGACGCTCAGAAACTTTTATTTTGAGGTTTGCTTCTTTTTTAAGAAAAGAGAAAGCTGTGGTAATTTGGTTTCCAAGTCTATGATTTCAACTGCTACTCTAAAAAGGGGTTCCTGCAATGGATTTTCAGTTTTTGGCTCCCACAGTAATTAAAAATAAGTAACAAATATGCAACAAATTGCTATTAATTAAGCTGTTTTGACAACTTAGTAGAAATCTAACTCTGATTTGAATGCACTTAATAGCCATTAAGCGGCTATTGAAATTCTTCATCCTGAAGAATCAGGCAGTAACCAAGGGTACAAACTCCTCTTTCCTCAGACTAGATGTGGATCTAGATGTTGATCAGGAGCAGCTTTCTCTCTAGTTATTACTAGGTATAAAACAGGAACCATAATAAACTAAGGATTGGTGAGAAATGTGTTCAGTTGAGTTTTTTATGCAAATTTACCAAATTCGCACCTTCCAAGCCAGTAAGCAAGCCAAGACAGAGTTGCATACTGAAATCCACACTTTTCTGAGCTTGATGATGCTGTGCAACAGGAAAAATATGTGCAGAAAAATGTGAATATTAGAGGAAAGAGAGCCAGTGTGGTGTCCTGCTTAGGGAGTTGGACTGGGACTTGGGAAATCCAGTTTCTAATCCCCACTTGGCCATGAAGTTCACTGGGTGACTTTGGGCCTGCCACTGACTTTCAGCCTAACCTACCTCACAGGGTTGTTGTGAGGATAAAATAGAGATGAGGAGGAAGATAACCTAAGCTGCCTTGAGTTCCTTGCAAGGGGAGAAAAGGCAGGATATAAATGTAAATACATACATACACACATACATACATACATATAATTGCATTACATCAATAAAACTACATAGAGAAAAAGCATGAATTTCCATGCAGACTTAAAAAATACACCCTCACAAACATGCAGAAATGAGTTGGAATGAGCTTAGGCCTGAAAATTCAACATTCTCAGTGAGAACAAGATTGACAGATCCATCCAGTGCTGACTGCAGGTTTTTGAAGGTCCTTGGGCAAGACACCTCAATGGTGCTCTTCCCTCAGTGAATCTGCCTTCTCACCACCACTATATCAGCTCCTATTGCACCTCACCCTCTGTCTCATCATTGTTACCACTTGTTTGCTTGTCAGGCGGGGAGCCAGTGAACAAGAAGGCAGGGGCATCTACTGCTCCTCCTTCTCACCACCATCATTGCAAGAGGCAGGTGAAGAAGCAGTTTTCAATGGTGAAGAGGAGGAGCAAGTCCGGGAGGCTCTTGTCAGTGGGCCCCTGCTGGGATGTGGGCCCTTGGCAGGCACCCAACAATGCCTACCCTTGACACTACAAAAGGGTAGCACATTTTAATACTGAATATGTCACAGAGCTGACGGTTTAACTTTCCAGGGTATCTTGACCTTTCGCCATGCTACAATCCCTTTTCCTTGAACCCCAAAGTGGCACAGGCTGACGCTTAGAGCGGTCAGTCCCCTACACATCACCAAAAAAGAGAGGAAGTGCATTACCAAAGAGAGAGGACAGAAGGGAACAGAAATTTGTATAACATTTGCATGTAGAGTGAATAAACCTCAGGACAAGTTTCAATATCAAAATCTGCACTCAGTGAATGAAACCTTCCTATGGATTTCTATGCACAGAGGACAACAGGCTTGCCCTCATTCTGATGGGAAATTTGCTGATTTAAAGTAATGTTTATTTATTTACTGTGTTTCTATGCTGCTCCTCAGGTAAAATCCTCTCAGAGAAACTAACTACAACACCCCCAAAATAACAAACAAATAAAGAACTCCTAATTAATACAGAAACGTTTTCTATCATCTCTCATACGTAAATGGTATGCACTCTGATGTACGCTCAGTTGTATATTTGAAAAACATATACAGCCTGGTGTATTCTTCTACCACTGAACGTTTGGTAAAATGGAGATAGCATTGTGTCTGAAAGTGGGGAACTCAGGTTTAAGAAACACAAGGCCAGAGTCCGCTACGGTATGTGGAACTCTTTAAACAGCTCTTCGAAACCCAGCCAAAGAATATACATAATATATATGCATTCCAGTTAAATTCACAGATTGCTGGGCAAAGTATCCTCACTTGAAGCTTGAAGCCTAAAAGTGGCTAATCTCGAATCATTTTATTTAGAAAACTTGCAAATTGCCTTCCTGTCTCGGAAGCGCAAGGCTGTGAAAGGGTTAGATCCAGAAAAGAGGGAATGGAAGTGCACTTGTACAACAGGGCTTTCCTGGCTCCTCCCCCACCCTGAGTAGAGCCCCCTGCACCCCCACAAAAACTGTTCCTCAGGGTCTGGAGGGCCTCTGAAACAGCACGGGATGAAGCAAGGGAGGGCTGCAGCAAGATAGGGCAATTGGACGAATTCGCTGGGACTGCCTTTTGCAAGCCGAAGTACCTTTCTGCTTGTGCAAGATACCTTTGGATATCTTGGCAATGTACAATGAAGAAGAAGAAGAGGCAGCAGCAGCAGCAGCTTATGTTGCCCAAACCCAGCAGCGTGGGTTGTTAACCATGCACAAGCCACTCTGACTGGGTTCAGACAACATGACAGGACAGTGTGAAACGAACAAGGCTCATAACCCACTGTTGCTTATCGTGTCACGTGACCCCAGTCCAGCATAACAGCGGCAACAAAAAAATAAAATAACCATACTAAACCCTTCGTGCAACCCTCTACCCTGGAAAAAAAAAAAGTTCCATAGGTAGATGTGGAATACTCTGCATTATTGAGACATTTGAAAAAAAAGAAAAGAATCAAATCTGTTTAACTTGTTGTTCAGTCGTTCAGTCGTGTCCGACTCTTCGTGACCCCATGGACCATAGCATGCCAGGCCTTCCTGTCCTCCGCTCTCTCCTGGAGCGTGCTCAAGTCCATATTCATTGCATCAGTGATGCTATCTAGCCATCTCATCCTCTGCTGTCCCCTTCTCCTTTTGCCTTCGATCTTTCCCAGCGTCAGGGTCTTTTCCAGGGACTTTTCTCTTCGCATTAGGTGGCTAAAATATTTGAGCTTCAGCTTCAGTATCTGTCCTTCCAATGAGCAGTCAGGGTTGATTTCCTTTAGGATTGACTGATTTGATCTCCTTGCAGTCCAGGGGACTCGAAAGAGTCTTCTCCAGCACCACAGTTCGAAAGCATCAAGTCTTCGGCGCTCAGCCTTCCTTATAGTCCAGCTCTCACAGCCATATGTTATTACTGGGAAATCTGTTTAACTAAATTTAGTTAAATTAATGAACTGGGATGAGCATTGTCATTGATTTCAAGTCCTTCACTAAATCTTGTCTCTTGTCATTAGTGTTGCTGGTAAAGGTTTAGTTATATTTCATGCACTATTCAATGGTCCTTCCCTTCTCCCAATGGCTGTATACTGGTGGAAGGCTTTTCTTGCTCCTGCTAAGTATTCCCAAGGATTGATCAAGGAACAGTGAGGCAACTGTCCACCATTGTGCTCAATGTCTATTCAGATTCCTACCTGCTGATAGTTAAAAGTATAAGGTTCATGACAAATCACTACACCTATCACCTCTCTTATTGAAGAGATCAAGGAAACTAGGAAGGTGAATTGAGAAACGCTGAATGACAGTGTTACCTTATGAAGTAGGGCTGCTACCGCAACACCCACATGCACCACGAAGACCAATTCATACCGATCACGGAAAAATCACACCACCATCACATAACAGGAATATTTGAAATTACTGCTGTTACCAATAAACTATTACAGATTGTAGCATGAATGTATTACAGTACTAGTATTATGTCAGTTCTTATGGTGAGGAGTGTTGACCTGTTCATATTAGGCTTTCTAGAAAAGTTGACTTCCACCCGCATGGCATGAATACCTTTATGCTGAACTTCTATTAGTTTTCAACACAGTAGCCCAGACACTTTCATAAGTAGTACAAAAGAAACTGTAATTGACAAGAGGAAATGTGACTCACATCCAGCAAGCAACAGCATTGTTCCTGAGCGTATTCAGAATTAAGAAGTCTCAGTGGGCTGCAACATCTTAATGTAGCACATTTGTTTGTTTGTTTGTTTGTTTGTTTATAAAGCATGAGATGAATGAATAGCTGTACAAAAGAGAAACTTACCTCTTCCCACTGGTGAATATATCTTATTAATCTTGAAAGTCGTAATAAACGCAACAGACTGAGGATTTTTGTGAACCTCACAATGCGAAGAGCTCTAGCTGTCTTGTAGACTTCTGAATCCATTCCTTTTTCTACAATGAGAAAGATATAATCCACTGGTATTGATGAGATGAAGTCCACCACAAACCAGCTCTTTAGATAATTCATCTTGATGACTTTGGGATCCAGTATGATCTCGGAGCTGTCCTCATTAACAGTGCCAGTTCTAAAGTTCATGATCAGGTCCAACAGAAACACAGTATCTGAGGCTACATTGAAAATAATCCATGGCGTTGTTGTCTGCTCTGTGAAGAATGTGATTCCAACAGGTATAATGACAAGATTTCCAACCATCATTATAAGCATTATTAAGTCCCAGTAAAACCTAAGAGAAATAGAAAACACAATTATTGGACAAAAGAAGATGTAAACTTAATTTCTTTTAGGCATTTAATTATGTTTTATGCCAAGGCTTTTAAAATTACAAGAGAATTGATTGTAATACTAATAAATCCATTAATATGCTGTCCTGAAGAACATATCATAAGAGGATGTGGGAAAAATAATTATTCCAGTGTACTTCTCTTATCGAACTGTGGTGCTGGAGAGGACTCTTACGAGTCCCCTGGACTGCAAGGAGGTCAAATCAGTCAAGCCTAAAGGAAATCAACCCTGACTGCTCATTGGAAGGACAGATACTGAAGCTGAAGCTGAAATATTTTGGCCACCTAATTCAAAGAGAAAACTCTCTGGAAAAGACCCTGATGCTGGGAAAGACTGAAGGCAAAAGGAGAAGGGGACGACAGAGGATGACATGGCTAGATAACATCACCAATGCAATGAATATGAACTTGAGCACAATCCGGGAGAGAGCGCAGGACAGGAAGGCCTGGCGTGCTATGGTCCATGGGGTCACAAAGAGTCGGACACGACTGAACGACTGAACAACAACAACAACAACATAGACCACACTCAGTCATGCTTTGAGATCTTTTCCTTTCTGGTGTTTCAAAGTAACCTATACCCACCTATTGAATAGTAAGCCCCATTCAACTCAATGGGATTGACTTCTGAATAGGCATGTACAGGATTGTGCTTTAAACGTTGCAAGATTCTCTTGGTAATTGTAGCCCTGCAGAAGGTCTTTCCGAGTGATGTTTGCCAGGCCCATTCAGTGCTGGCTTTTAGCAGTGGCCTTCTCAAAAGACCATTGAACGAGCTGACATGTTGTTGGCAGGTTGCTGGTTTCTGATTTTATTATTGATTTTATGATCTTGTTTATTTTTATTGCTGTTCAACTTGATGAATTAACATCTTTTAAAGTGTTGTAATGTTGTTCTATGTAATTTTTTAATGCTTGTGTTCTATGTTGGGGGCTCTCTTTGGGCCAGGTATACACTGAAAGGTGGGATGTACAAATCAGTGAAATATATAAAGCTTAGGAATAAGTCCAAGCTATATTTTTTTAAAAAAACAATGAGGCTTGGTGTTCATGCGTAGCATAAAGTCTATGTTGCTTTTCCTAACACAAGCCTCATTATGACAAAACTAAACAGAATGTTTAAAAACTGAATGCCTGAATTCTGTATCCATTCTAAAACTCAATGCTTGTGTAGCACAACTGAAAAACACACACTCCTTGATTATATATAACTGAGGAAGCCTCGTTATGACAAAGGTTGAGAATCCCCACTATTGAGTATATCTAGAGTTATATAAACATGTTCAAATTCTGCCATTCCTTCTTCTCTATGATTGGCATATAGAATAAATTCAGCATTATGCTGAAGAATGAGCTTATCATTCTATGGCATATTTGAAAGGATGGGTGGCATTCGGTGGATTTTTCCAGCCTTCCTGTCAAAACCTATCAATGTGTTTACATAAAAATGAACCAGTGCCTGCTGTTAATCATGAACACTTTGGCAGCCCTCCTGGATTCCCTCCAAATGCAAATGTAGCAGAATATGCTTCATGAGGAATGGACAGTAAATATATACGCTACTCCATTTATTTATTTATTTTAAAGTATTTTCAACAGGAGGATAGCTTCTTGGCTCCCAGTCCTTAGCCCATATCACATGGGTAATATATATCTTATCCACTGGGGAAGTGGAGCACTTATGCTGAGTGGAAGGCTTTTCCTCATAATAGGATGTAGTCATTTGAATCACAGAAGGGTTGAATAACACAGTGTGTCTGGCACACTTCCTGGCATATATAATGATGACATGTTTTGTTCATAAATACACTGTGCTCTGACTCCACTGCCATAACAGATAATCTTCACTCTATCCTAGGGAGCACCGTGGTAGACAGAATAAGGTACTCATCCCTGCACCAGGTATATGGACCACATTATTTTATTTTATTAAATAATCTCTATCCTGCTTTGCTATACCCAAGTAGTGTATTCAAGGCAGCTCACAATAAATCAATAAAATGACAACTACACATCATAAAATCTGAAGTCGTAAATACAAACCAACACTAGCAGCTGAAAAAGGCAGCAATTAAAACATCAGAGATGCCGAATTAGGAGAATGTTCACTGGAATAAGATGAAGGAAAATACACGGTTCCATATCAAACACTGATATGTGCACAAACATAGGAAGTGCAATTCACCTGTATTTCTGTATCTCATTTGCAACCAATACCACTCATAGGTAATGTGAAAGCATTGCCTATCCAAGTAAAGTTCAAGGCCTTTACAAATATCACATAATTCATGCTGTTAAGTTCACTGCAGTGTGAAGTGTTGCATAACCCCAAGAGACATTATATTAACACAGAACACTTCACATTAGTGAAGTGTGTGTGTGTGTGTTTTAAACACCAGCAGGAAAGTTGTCACAGCAATTTCCTATGGTTTGTTTTGCTTCTATAGCCCAAACTTTGCATTTGAAACTCCAAGCATATAAAACATTGAGCCATTTTATGTATGTATGTATGTATATATGTATGAATGTATGTATGTATGTATGTATTACAGTTCTGTACCACCAAATAGCCAAAGCTCTCTAGGCAGATCACAAAAATTAAAACCAAAAAGCACAGGGTAAAACAATATAAAATATAAATGCATTAAAACCACAATATAACAATACAACCAGGATAAAACCTAGCAGCAATGCAGAGATTTAAAATACAGATTTAAAACACCAAAGCTAAAAGACTAGAGAGCTAAAATGCTAAAATGCCTGGGAGAATAAAAAGGTCTTCACGTGGTGCCGGAAGGAATACAATGTAGGTGCCAGGCGAACCTCACTAGGGAGCTCATTCCACAGCCAGGGTGCCACAGCAGAAAAGGCCCTCTTCCTAGTAGTCACCCGCCTCACTTCCTTTGTTAGGGGCTCACAGAGAAGGACCACAGAGGATGCTCTTAAGGTTCAGGCAGGCACATATGGGAGGAGGCGATCCTTTAGATAACCTGGCTCCAAGACGTTAAGGGCTTTGAATGCCACCACTTTGAATACCAGCACTTTGTATCGGGCCTGGAAATGGACTGGCAGCCAGTGCAGCTGGAAAAGTACTGGCGTAATGTGAGCTCGCAGGCCAGTCCCTGTTAACAAACTTGCTGCCCTATTTTGGACTAGCTGAAGTTTCTGGACCGTTTTCAAAGGCAGCCCCACATATAACACACTGCAGTAATCCAGACGAGAAGTTATCATTGCATGGATAACTGTAGCTAGGCTATCTCTGTGCAGATAAGGGCGTAGTTGGTATACCAGCCTAAGCTGATAAAAAGTGCTCCATGCCACTGAGTTCACCTGTGCCTCAAGTGACAGTTCTGGATCCAAGAGTCTGGACCCAAGCAACGAATGTGATCCTTTAAGGGGAGTGCAACCTCCAGAACAGGTTGAATATCACCTAGCCGGGCAGATGAACCACCCACTAACAGTACCTCCGTCTTGTCTGGATTTAGTTTGTTTATTGGCCCTCATCCAGTCCATTACCATGCCCAGGCCCTGATTCAGAACAGCCACTGCCTCACCTGGGTTTGATGAGAAAGAGAGGTAGAGCTGGGTGTCATCTGCATATTGATGGCACCTCAGCCCACACCTCCGGATAACCTCCCCCAGCGGTTTCATGTAGATGTTAAACAGCAAGGGGATAAAACAGAGCCCTGTGGAACCCCATGGCACAATTGCCTTTGCACAGAGCAATAATCCCCCAGCACCACCTTCTGGAGTCATCCATCCAAGTAGGAGCGGAACCACTGCAGTGCTGTGCCTCCAACTCCCAACCCTGACAACCTATCCAGAAGGATACCATGGTTGATGGTATCAAAAGCCGCTGAGAGGTCCAGGAGAATCAACAGGGTCACACTCTGCCC
Organism: Heloderma suspectum; assembly: GCF_057233095.1. Taxonomy (NCBI): domain Eukaryota; kingdom Metazoa; phylum Chordata; class Lepidosauria; order Squamata; family Helodermatidae; genus Heloderma; species Heloderma suspectum. The sequence continues at coordinate 33,053,802 of NC_139459.1, forward strand.
ATCCCTCTCCCAGCAGAGGGCATCCCTCAGGGCGACCAAGGCAGTTTCCATTCCAAAACCAGGCCTGAAGCCCGACTGAAATGGATCTAGATAATCCATTTCATTCAAGAGTACCTGGAGTTGTCCTGCAACGACCTGCTCAAGCACCTTGCCCAGGAAGGGGTTGTTGGCCACCAGCCTATAATTGTTAATGTCCTCCAGGTCCAGATTAGGCTTTTTCAGGAGTGGTCTGATTACCCCCTCTTTTAAAGAGGATGGCACCACTCCCTCTTTCAAGGAGGAATTTACAACCTCCTGGACCCAGCCAGACATCCCCTCCTTGTTTGATGTAATAAGCCATGAAGGGCAAGAGTCAAGCACACAAGTGGTCCATCGGACTTGGCCAAGCACCTTGTCTGCATCCTCAGGCCTCAATAACTGAAACTCATCCAATAAAACTGGACCAGATGGTGCTCTGAACACCTCTACCAATGAAACTGCATTAATCATGGTGTCCAATTCATGACAAATCTGAGTGGCTTCATCTTCAAAGTGCCATGCAAACTCATCACAATGTGCTACTGAGAGTTCCAAAGTCTCTCTCCCTGGCCCAGAATGTAACAGGACACAAACCACTCAGAAAACCTCCTCTGGACGACACTGAGAAATGTAATGCTGGTGGAAAGGAACTGTCTCTTTGCCACCCTCACCACCACAGAGTAGGCTCAATAATGAGCTCTAACCTGTGTTCGGTCAGACTCAGCATGAGTTTTGCTCCACCTGCGTCCTAGCCATCTCCACTCTTGCTTCACTGTCCTCAGCTTGGGTGTATACCAAGGAGCTGGCCAGGCTCTGCTCAGAGGGAGAGGGCGTTTGGGCGTGATCATGTCAACTGCCTGAGTCACCTCTGCATTCCACAGAGCGACCTGCGCTTCAACATGAGCACCAGCCATACCAGCAGGAAAATCCCCCAGAGCCTTCTGGAATCCATTAGCCTCTGGGGGCAGACCATTTTAATAGGTCCCCCACCCTTGCAGAGGGGGAAGGCTGCCAAGAGTCTAAACCTCAGCAGGAATTGATCTGACCATGACAAAGGGACAGATGTTAATTCTTCCACTTTCAGATCACCATCTTCCTGCCCAGTAGAGAAAACCAGGCATTGGGCCAATTGCATGTTGGGACAGCCCCATGGTTGTTGTGGCGACTATGAAGTCCTGAACCACCCCGGATACAGTGGCCTCGGCATGGAAGTTGAGATCCCCCAGGACCATCATCCTAGGGGCCTCAACACCAAGTCCGAGACCACCTCCATCAATTCAGGAAGGGAGTCTGATGGGCAGCGGGGTGGGCGGTACACCAGCAGAATCCCTAATCTGTCCTGGGTACCCAACACAAGGTACAAACACTCACGATCTGCATTCAAATGAGCAGGAAGCCTAGAGAGGGGGATCAAATTCCTATAGACCACAGCAACCCCCCCTCCCCAACCCTTGAATCGGTGTTGGTGCTACACTGAGTACCCAGGAGGGCATAGCTGGGAGAGAGTAACCCCTCCCAGTTCCCCCACTCAGATCACAGTAATACATACCAGGTCAGCCCCCTCATCCACCATCAAATCATGTATGAAGCAGATTTTATTTTGGACTGACATGGCATTCAGCAACAGCAGCACCAGACCCAAGGGCAAGCTGGTAAGACTGCCAGGAACCATCTGATAGGGGGAAGAACCAGAAGAGGGGATAGCCGTAAAGTGTCTAGCCCCTCTTCTCCTCAGCTGGCCTGTTAATCCCCCAATGCCATACCTCCCTCTACCCATGACCACAGTTATGGTGGCACCTCCCCGACCCCCTGAGTTGCTCGATGGACTTCCCAGGCACATATTAAAATGCTAAGATGTAAAATATAAAACAGTATCAAAGAATATAAAAGAGAGCAGCAGCTAAAAAGGAGCAGGTAAAATCTGTGTTTGCCCCTTTCTTTCTGGTCTTTAAAGCTGCTGCCCTCTGCTGCTGCTATTTGCTGCTGGTATCTCTGCAGAGTCTCTAGTCTGGAGAGGTGGCAGGCGGGTCTTCATGTGCTCCTCAGTGCATCTCCAAATGTGATGCTAAGTGGGGTTTTCTTATCCCAGTTAAGCAGTTTTAAACTTGGAAAAATGTCTTTCAGTTATTACATTAATAATACAAATTTTACAATACAAATGGGTAATTACCCATACAAATGGGTAATTTCTTTCTTTCTTAGCCTTGCTTTCCCAATTGTAAAATGGAATATTAAAAGATGGACTCACAGGCAGCATTGCTGTGGTGATGGGTGAGAAAAGAACTGAGATTATTTAAGAACTTGCAAGGCATAATCTGAGGGTACATGATGCAGCCATGTTGCTGAAGTTAAGTGGTCTAAGCCTGGTCAGTGCCTGGCAGGATGGATAAAAATAGATGGTTTTAAAACAACAATTAAATCTCAATATAAACATTGCTCGGGAAATATATGAAAAAGTTTCAGTGGGAAACTTGATTTAAATCAGTGATTTAAATTGCCTTGATTTAAATCATTCCATCTTGGCATCTGGATGGGAGACTGCCCGGCAACCCCATGTATGCTACTTTGAGCTCCATGTTGGAAGGAAAGTGAGGTATAAATGTACTGAATTAAATAAGAATGATCACAAATAAATTTGCTAATCTTTGAAACCACAGCTGTTGCATCGGCTTCTGATCCAAGTATGCAAAAATCCTAAACAAATGGAAAGCATTTTCAGTATGGCTAGAGTGCTGGACCAAGAGTCAGGAGATCCGGGTCCTAGTCACCACTCGGCCATGGAAGCTCACTGGGTGACTTTGGGCCAGTCACTGACTCTCTCAGCCCAACCTACCTCACAGGATTATTGTAGTTGTTGTGAGGATAAAATGGAGAGGATTATGTACACCACCTTGGGTTCTTTGAGGAGGGATATAAATGTAATAAATAAAATAATAAATAATATCAGCACTGGCAACACTTCCAAGTTTATAATTTCATTCGCCATCCCTGCGCTCCTAAGTCATATTCAGCATATACAGTTGTGCAGGGGCCACTTTCTAGAAATGCCAGGGCTCAAGTCCACTTTCTAATTGAAGGTGTCCAGGCTTTGTGTGATTCACAGTCCCTTATTCTTGTTTCACAAGTTCCACAGCTCAAGACCCGATTAGTAGTTAATTAACGCTGGATACAGATTTTGCACCAGGACACCTTGAAACAACTAAGGGCCATTATTCAGCCATTATTTCGGGCGAGAAGCACTGAGTTATAGAACAATTGGTCACTTATCAGGGCTCCTGGTGAGGGTTAACAGGTGCGGTGTGTTGGAAATTTTGCACAATTTGAATCCTTCCTCATTTGGATTCAGAGATTCCTTGGGGCTTAAATGATAATAACGAGGTGCCATGAGATTAGGTCAAGCTCTGCCACAGGAAAGTAAAGATTCATGATGTGTAGCTAATTAAAATGAGCTGCTTCTTAGGACGCATACATCACCCACACAGTGAGCAGAAATGTTGCGACTGCAAGTATGAATTCAAACCTCTTTTGTAACGTTCCAGCTCGTAGACTCAAAAAAGTGAATGACCACATATTTTTATCTTTTCCTTCCCCTTCTATTATTACTACTACTACTACTACAGAAAATGTAAAATCCTTTAAAAAAAGTAAAGGTAAACGTGTCCCCAACCAGTCGTGTCCGACTCTAGGGTGCGGTGCTCATCCCCGTTTCTAAGCCGAAGAGCCAGCGCTGTCCGAAGACGCTTCCGTGGTCATGTGGCCGGCATGACTGAACGCTGTTCGGTGCACGGAACGCTGTTAGCTTTCCTGCCGAAGCGGTACCTATTTATCTACTTGCAATTTCTTGCTTTCGAACTGTTAGGTTGGCAGAAGCTGGGACTGAAGACGGGAGCTCACTCCGTCATGCGGCACTCGGGTCTCAAACTGCTGTCCTGCCGACCTTCCAGTCTGCAGTTCAGCGTCTTAACCACTAAGCCACCGCGGCCCTTCCCATGAACAGTTCAAAACAGCAGTTCAAAACATCCTTTAAACGCCTCCCCAAAACACACCTTTTCACACAGGCTTCCCCTGGGTTGTAACTGCTGCTGGGTTTTATTTTGGTTTTATGTGGTACTTTTAAACTTTGAAAAGTTTTATAGTGTGCCATGTTGTATCTTATGGTTTTAATTGTGAACTGCCCAGAGAGCCTCGACTATTGGGCAGTATAAAAATGTAATAAATAAACAATAAATATATACATGTATATTACTTACCACCTTAGAAAAAATCATTATGGAATGATCTCCCCGACGAGGCCCACCTGGCACCAACATCATTATCTTTTCGGTGCCAGGTGAAGACTTTTCTCTTCTCCCAGGCATTCGGCAGTATATGATAAGTGTTTAATCGATCCTGGAATGCCTTATGGTTATGGTTGTTTGTTTTTCAGATTATTTGTTTGAAGTTGTTTTAGATATATGTTTCTTTTGTGTATATTGTCTGTTCATGTGTTTTTTATGTAAATGGTTTTTAATCTCTGTATATCGTATTTTAATATTTTTAATCTTTATAAACCACCCAGAGAGCTCCGGCTATTGGGCGGTATAGAAATGTGTATTATTATTATTATTATTATTATTATTTCAATATTTGCATGCTGCTTCTCGAGGCAAGCCCTCCCAAGGCAGCTCACAACATATTAAGACCATGGGTTGGATCCAGGATCTGTCTCCTGCAAGATGAAGGGCTCCACCAGTGGAAGCCCATCACCCAATTTTGGGAGATCCCACCTCCTCCCCCTGCCACAGCTCACCCCATTCAGCAGGGTCTCCTGACTCTCTGTGTAGCATTTTAAGAGGGCTGGAGGGGCTGCCATGGGAAGGAGAGAGGGGTGGGGAAGTCCACTCCTGCCAGCACAGCTGGATCCAGCTTCAGTCAGGATCCAATCCCATAAAATTAACCAGTAACGTATAATAAAAAACACAAGCCATACCAAATGCATTTAAAATATTGGTGCAGCAGCAGTTCAAAACAGTACACATCTAACAAAAATCAGTCAATAGCAGCTAAAAAAATGAAACATTAAAAATAGCAGCAGCTGTAATACAGAGCACTACCATCCTTAATTAAAAGCAGCTTGAAACAAGAAAATTTTCACGGCCTGTAACTGTAATGCAAATATTTTCAAACTGCTTTTCATCTGTGAAAGACAAAAGTATGGTCAACTGCTTTTCTCTGCCTAGTGTAGGAACTAGACCCTGAGATACCTTGGATTGCCACCACAAATTTGATGAAAAGCAATAGTTATCATCTTCTTTGGTTCGTACCCTTATTTCTTTGGAGAGTGGCGAACCCATGGAGCCTCTTGGTTCCCTCTCACCCTGGTAGCTGCCTGGGTCACCCTTTTCTCCTTTAATTCCTAGAAGGCCAGCTCTCTACTAATATATTGCTTCGGAGTGTTCAGAATGCTACTGATTTGTATAAATCACCATGACCAAAACCCGCTATGACATGTAAGTGCTATTATCCCCATATTCCCTAGGCTGAGAGACAGTGACCTTTCTGAGTTCACAGAAGAGCTGAGGTTTGAACTACAGCCTTCTGACTCGTTTAATCAGTGGGCTACATTAGGTTGGACACTTATGCAACACCAAAAACAAGAGGATGAAAGAGGGAAAAGTTTTGCATATTACTTGCATGTGTTAGTTAATACGAATAGATGAAAATTTTGAAATAATTATTATAGTTCAAGTAGAAATACAATACGTCGCACTATAATGGGGAGGACTGGAACTTGGTGACCTGTGTGCCTGCTCAGTCTGCTGTCCAAGTATTACCTGCTGATGGGCAACTTTAAGGCCCTGCACTCTCTTCTTAGGGTTCTTTAACTTTAAGCAAGACTTGGACAGGGCAAGTCTGGTTTAAAATAGAGGACTGTCCTCCATACAGCAGGATGCTTGGCTAACCCAGCTCACATGGACAGCAGTTCTAATCCCTTCTAAGCCTTTGTTGAAATAAAATTCTTGCACTTGAGGAGCACCATTCACTAGATCAAAGTGAATCTCATAAATGTTCAGAAGCCCAAATTGTTTCACCCTACTGTTAGATCAAAGAGTGCCTACTGCTTTCCCTCTGCTGGCATTCCACAAAATTTGTGTTTCCTGCTTGCATGAGAAAACACACCCTGCCTACCATCTTGAAGTTAATGGGATTTCCCCCCACCCCCGGCCCCCTGCCTTAGCAATAAATACCGTGGAAACATTGTCAAACACATGTCCTGCTTCGACTGGGCATCTCCACCCAAAGAAGCATGGTCAAGCTCTGAGCCATGCGTTGCTTCTTTGCAACTACGGCTATTGGAAAACATACTGGGAAAGAAGATGCATCATCATCATTTAGCAATTTTCAGCATTTAAACACCTACATTTTTGAGGAACGTAGGCCTATTATCACAATACCATACAGACAGAAAAGGAACTGGTAAAATGTCACATATATTCACCTGCACGGACATTCAAATTATTTCTGGGGGTTTGTTGGTATTATACTGTCCTTCCCTGTTGATCAAATCATTTCCCATCTGAATATACATGGTCTTGCAAAGCATTCTGAAAGGAATCACTTTTCACTCTAAAATCTTGTGTGTTGCATTTTTCTTTACATTCTGACTTCAGCAGCCTATCTCAGACTGCTGCAGCAACTTTCAGTCTGTGCCCAGACTTATGTAGGTATAGCCCTGTTATTTGCAGTGGAGGCATACAGGGGGGAAAGGCAGAAGGCTGGGACAATTTGCCTTTGGGTTGCCCAAATATGAATCCTCCCCCACTCAAACAACGAAATCATCTTAAGGAAAATGTCACCAAAAGTCTATCTACCTCCCATTTCGTTTAAGGAAAAATTACTCTTCCTGAGTCAGCAGGCTCCAGGCAGAAATGTGTCAAATTCTTAAATGACTTTGGCACACAGTGTTTTTTTCTGGTCCGCTCCTACGCCTCTCTAAGAAGCTGCGGCACACTGAAATGTAGCCACTGGGTGTTTTAGACCCTGGTATCTGTACCACTATCCAAGTACATTTTATAGTGTGAGAAGCTGCCATTAGATTGTAGGCTAGTATTTTCAACATGCACACAGATAGATGTGAGTCACTGTCAAGCAGTTTACAAGGAAGCAGCATCCAGCAGCAAAGGGAAAAGAGGTCAAACCTATCAGGGGCATTAGAAGGACAGCTCTGTACAGGATCATGAAGTCTACTAATAGTCTCCTCTAACTCCACCACCACTTACCAATAAGGGTATGGATAAATGAACGGTGAGGATTCAGGAAGTATTGGACTCCGAGACGGACAAGTGTGCAAGAGCAAAATGATTTCTGGATGTTGGTATAATCCAGACGTGCTCTTACAATACACACAAGAGGGCACTGATTCCCTGCAGTGAACCCCACCTCTCCCAACACTCCTGTTATATGCCCATGCACTGCCTGCTTTGCAGAGCACTGCATTCTAGCTAGAGAACAAGGCGGAATGGGGGAATCCCTTCCTGAGGATTCTTGTAGCCTCAAAAATCATCCTATATTTGGCTTAATGGGGTTACTCCTTTCCGAGCATGGTGCGGCTACTGACAGGCTTGCTTGGACTGTTGTGGTGCCCTGAAAGCTCTGTGGCTTCCTGGGTGTATACGGAGTATGTGCACCAGGTACACATGCTCAGAACAGCCCATTTAGCAAGCAGAAAGGCAGGCTACCCAGGATAATGCTCCTCCGTACTGTTAAAATTAGGGGCTGATGCAGCTCTTATGCAGCTGGGCAGAATCAGATTTTTACTCTGAGATGGGCTGTTCGTGCTGGGTGCCTCTGTATGACGTTTCTGCCATTTATATTTAACTATATTGTAAAGATCAAGACAGATCTAAAACATCTGGAATACTGCCCACTGTTTCCATTACAGCACAACAGAGTACAGAATAAGGCATTTGATGGTTATGAGTTCAACCTTGGAAGCTTTAACTTTACAAATACCATGATTGCCTAAGCATTTAGAAATATTTACCCCAAAGCTCAACACTAATCTCAGATTTGTAAAGGTTTTTGTTAATTTTCTTCTTTATCAAAATAGCAGTGATCGACTGGTATCAGAACTGGGGAAATAACTCATGATGATTCATTTACAACATCACATTGTGTGTCAAATTGGCCTTGGTTGGCCATGTGCCACATTTGTTTGATCAAAACATTATTTCTTAGAATTTATTTGCACACAGCTGATTCTTTTTTTCTTATTCATGCATTTGCTGTTTAGTACGGTTTACTGGCGATTTTAATGAATGCCTGAAAAATCCGAACTTATACAACTTGTTTTTTCTCGGTTCAGACTGGTTGCTTGATTTCTTGGCTTGCAGGGAACAGCACAACACAGTACTGGGTTCAATTCTACTAGAAGATGATGGTAAGAGATTCACCAAAGTTAAAGCTAACCAAGCATGAACGTATCTCAATCAATGCATGTGCAAATATGGATGTTTGTAAAAGGAAAGTGACAGTAGAATTTGATTTGCTAATTTATGAATACTATCTGGTCCATTTTAACATCTTATTAGAGTCACAGTTCATAATCTGATATTTTTTACAGATCAGAACAAGATATTTAAACATCTGAGGGACAGAACTTATGAACTGATCCAATGCTGAGTCATCTAATTAGCTGAATGTCTGAATTGCTCTCCTACAGTCCGATCTTATGTGTGACCCTCCTCCCAAGTAATGTTTACAGGACTGCAGACTTAAAAGAGCCAAATATAACTTTCCTTGCCATTTTGCAGTGTGTCCAAGGATCTTGTGTTCACTTTCTATACAATAGTTTTCCACCTGGGCTCTGTTCTGCCTCACTGCAAGGCAGGAAACCATTCATCTAAAATTGTCACGTATGAGAGGTATGCCAGAAAAATATGCATTTATTTTTGTATTTTAAGCATGACCTTTTAATAAGTGTTTATTTTGTGGGAGAAAATTCTTGATTTTGGCAGGTTCATTGGACTCCCTAGTATTTCACTGATTGTGTGTCTTCCATAAGAAAGTTGTGCATATTTCCCAGTGTATTTGAGTCACATAAAGACAGTATCAATAGGACGTTGACCACATTAGAGAGAAGGCTAGAGTCCAAGGGCTTCTTCACATGGAACTTTTACCCTGCTATTGAGATTGGTTACTCATGGAAGTTTGTGGGTCCTTTAGATGACATTGTTAACCTCCAAGGTGTCTCCTGCGCTAAATGACCTTCACTCCATTTTTTAAAAGATCGGAGGTAATGAGCTATCAAATTACAGCATTTGAGTTTCACTTGAGTTCCCTCTATGAAAAGAGGAAAACCAACCCACAATCAGAGGCGCTAGACCACAGCGCCATCTAGCAGCTATATAATGAAACATCTGGAAGACTCAGATACGAGGGGAAAGGAGGGGGAAAGGGGGGAGGAAGCGCATGTAAAAGAAGTCTGCCATGATCCTGCATTTGAAACAGAAGCAGAAAGCCCAGTTTTAAATGTGGAATTTTAGGCTGGTGTAGAGATGCTCCAAGCTTCTCCTCAACACTCATTTCTCAGGGAAAGCTGAACCAAACTAATGCCAAAAAAGCTAAAAAAGAAACAACAACAAAACAGGAGGAGATGCAAAAGAAGAAGTAACTCTGCAATCCTGAACGTTAAACGGTTTCATTTAGTCCAAAACAACACCTAAATCTTTCCAGTGATAAATAATTGACAGTTAATTATATCCAGTGGTATGTATTTCACCTATAGAAGGCAAATCAATCTATTTGTCATTTACTGAACTCATTGGCCACAATTCAGATCGGTTAACTGATTTCAATAGCAGTTGAGCAAATAACTGGGCACTGGATTACTTCTATTTGTGATTACTTATGATCAAATTCAATGTTACTTTAATTTTAGCTTGTAGCTCCATATCTGTTTTTCTCTAAAATATGAGTGTGGAGCCCTGATCCAGACTGGGACCATTGGAAGGGAGGTTTAATCCTTCATTCCCCAGCCTCTGAAATTCCCCCATGCCATGCAGCAGTTAAAAAAAGAGTGGGGGGAACACTCCATTGGATCTGGATCATGTCCCATATGCTTACTGAGTAAAGCATATGGGTCATAGAGTAAAACAAACACAGAGCTGCATGCTATGTCTTTATCATAACATGTAGTCTGATCTTTATTCCAGCCAAAATAAGAAATATAACCTGATTCCATCCATAATTTAGTATATTTTTCCTTTTTGCCGGCATGTTCTGGCACTAGAAGAATGAAACAATTCCTATAGCATTTAGGACATAGGTGGACAACAGATGGACCATGGGTTGCATGCATCCCACTGCTGTGCTGCTGAATGCAGCAGAGGGAATCCCCCCCCCCTTTTTTAAATGACCATATTAGCACTGTGGAACACAAAAAGGGTCAAATTTAGCTTGTTCTGAAGCTAAATTTCACCCTTTCAGTGCTCCATAGTGAAGCACTAAAAGGATCAACTTTAACTTCAAACAAGCTAAATTTCACCCATTTAGCACTCTGCAGTGCTAGCTCAACCATTTTTAAGGTTTCCTGGGGTGCCACATAGCACCCTGCTGACTACGGCCCATGGGCAGGGTCCAGGGACATGAAAATGGCTCCTGGACCTCCAAAGTTGTCCACCCTTGATTTAGACAGTTCTCCCATTCCCAGCAAATGAATTGTAAAAATGAACAAAACTACCACTGGTATTGGTATTATAGAGGCTTGTAGAATCTGATCTTTATGAATTCCACTAGCAACTGACCTGATCCACACCTTAACCCTACTATTCTATGATTAACCCTACTATTCTATGATTGGGGCTGGACTCGATGGCCTTGTAGGCCCCTTCCAAACCTACTATTCTACTATTCTACGATTCTAGACTAACATGCAGATCAGAACTTCACTATCCACTGGCTTTTGTTGTTCTCAAACATTATGATATAGTTCTTGGATCAAAAAAAAGTTTCAAGATGCATTTCAAAAATGCACTGTCTCTCAAAACACCTTTAGAAATGTGTGTTTTGAGAGAAGGTATAATTAAAATGTGTATACAAAAGGAAAATTCTGTGCAGTGTTCTATTGCAGATTAATGTGAAAACAAGACCAAACAGATTTAACAACAGACATGTGAATATGGCATGGACCAGATGGATGTATCCATTCCTAGTTGACATAGCATCATGAAACAGAACACAACGAAAAGGACAAATGCAGATAGATAAAATGGGGATTGGGGGGGGCATCACAGATCCAACTATGGCAATGCAAATCTTGGGCAGCTAATACTTGACAGATAAGGAGCTCAAAGTAAATACAACCATGGCTAAATTTAACTGCCTCAAACAATTAACCACCACCACTGGATTTGGCATCTCCACTCTGTGAACCTTCACAACTATGTATTCTTTTCAAAATTATGGAGCCTGTCATATCCACCTAGTATTGGCTTTTAACAGTTCTCTGTTCTAGGCAATATGTTGGAAATATGCAAGACTCTCTGAGTGATAATACTGAATATCATATTAATTTTGAAATGTACTTTCCCTTGCAAGGCACAATGACGCAGCTAACAACTATGCAACCATATGCATGAATGCAACCATCCAGAAAGGAGAGCTATTCCCCACTATTCTGCTCAACCAGAGCAACTTTACATTGTAGCGATACATTTTGTTCTGCAGACTACACTCTTTGAAACCTCTTGCAACAAAGATTGTCTCTGATCCCTGAGAGTTCAAAGTATTCCCAGTTGCTTAATAACTTTACACACAGCTGTCTTCCTGCTTCAGACACATGAAGTACAGGTTAGAGGTGACAATGGAAAGTGTTTCTCTTCAAGTAAGTTGCCCATAGCTGCAACTTCTGATAAGCTGCTCTTAAAATAAGCACTCGAGGAAACTTAGGTCACCATCACTTGTGACCCAATGCTGCTCTTCATTTCACTGATAAACAACTGTATTCCTAAAAATTAAACTTCCCCTTTATGTCTTGGAGTTGAAAGTTACTGCACTTCTAATCAAATTTTATATTTTGAATGGATCGATTGATTGAATCAAATGGCTAGTTTATATATATATACACACACACACACACACACACACATCTCCTTCTATCCGAGCAATGTGTTGAATAGAATAGCTCCATCAAGGCTGTGATATGACACAGAAGAAAAACAATGAGAGCTAATATTCTAATAAGGACCCTTTTGCAGATAACAGTACAAATTGCATTGATAAAACTGAAATGAAAATGAAAATGTGATGTAAAACCATGGCTTGCATTACCTTTTTTTAAAACTATAATGTATTGAGCCAATGTATATTATTGCTTTAGCGATTCACAAAAATGGAATTATTCTGCCAGTTGCCCATCTTGCAGCACAATCCTCCAGATCTCTACTCAGAAGCAACTCAGTGGGGCTTAGTCCCAGGTAAATGGGTATAACATTGAAGCCTTGATATTTTAATGTTATTATTTCAGTGCTTCTCTGGTCCATTTACCATCCTGTTCGAACATTTTTCTTTCAAGGCAAGAATACACTTGGCAAGGCATATTGCTTCCAAATCAGGGTGTTGCCTCTAGGAACGTACAGATTTTGTTGAATCTGTTCTGTCTGTGTTTTGCAACATCTTTCATTCTGTCATCCACTTATTGACATAATTGGATGTTTTAATCAGAATGTTGTTCTACTTGTGCTAATGCACAATAGTTAATGTGAAGTAGCACAAATCCACAGCAAAAGCAAAAAACCATTCTTCAAGACCATGGAATTGTCATGACTCAGGAAAAGCCAGTCTACTACAGAATATGCAGGTCAGATTCATAGAAATCTCAACTCATTTGAATCCACTGCAGATTTTTACAATATCACTAGTTGCTTCAAACTTTCTAAAGCATCAGCAGTGTGCCTGGCACTACATGAACAACATCTAAAAACAGATCCACGGCCTAAAACTTTACATTGGACAGGAGTAGCCAAAAGAGGGCACCAAGAAGGATTAAAAGTACATTTATAACACACATCTTATTATCACAAAATACAAATATAAATGCTTCACATTTATTTCAGTAAGAGCACCATGCTGGATTCTCAAAATGGTCTAGCAGACATCGATTATTTATATTTCACTGCTGTGCTCGCTTTCTTCTATATCCAAATGAGGACAACACTTTTAAAGGCTTCATTAAAAGATGGACAGCCCGTGTGTCTCCAGTGCTAAAAGTGGCCCTGGAAGACCAGAAATATCAAACACTCAAATGTCAGGTTTGCAGAAGTCCTGAACAAAACAGAAGGATGGAGTACAACTTACATAATACTGCAGATATGGAAGACCTGGACTTTGACAGGGTTTTCTCCAGCTTTTAAGCCTGAAACAAACCCAGTAATGTTTGACAAGACTGTATTAACCAATACATTAAATAAGCTGAATTTGTTTGTTTGTTTGTTTGTTTGTTTTTATCAGAGGCTCTCTTCATTCTTCCCCTTTTGTGCAGGATTCACAGCGGGGGCAGCTCCATCTCATAAGTAAAAGCTGTTTGGTTCACCAATTTTCTTATCATCTTTGGTTTGCAGTCTTGCAACCCATAAAAGAGGCAATAATTGCTATAGCATTCACCAGGTCATTCAAATTTGCTGTGTGTTATATTTGTCCAGTCTTCAAAAACAAAAAAGGAATGGAAGTTAAAAACATAGGCTTAGATAATCACATCACAGCAATCAGTACAAAACATTATGCAGATTTATGTAGAGATATACATAATTGGAACTTTCCAAATTTGGTTATTAAGACAGAGTGGCCTCTAGAATCCTTAACGAACTGATTTAAATTCCCAAAGTGACAGCTAACAAGTCTGTCAGGGGCTTGACAAACAGAACCCACTTCATCACCACAAGCAAACATACTGAGAACATCATTATGCTGCAGATGACAGCACTTAGGCGTTGCTCTGAAACTCACTATTCCCATGCTTCACTTCAGTTATGAGTACTTAAATCTACAGCCTGTACATTGAATTTCCAAGGGCTACTGTGCCATAATCCTATTTTAATTAATGGGAATGGAATCCCTCCCAGAATTATGGGAGTGTAATCCGTGAAGCTGGTATGCCTTGACACTGGAATGCAGTGCTAAGCAGCAGCCACTCTTACCAGATGCTAAATAGCTGCAGGGCATAGGGAAGTGGTCAGAAGACCATGCTTGGAATCAAGGAGGATAATGCTATCAATGGCTACTAGTCATGACAGGTATATATTACCACCAGTATGCCTCTGAACTATAGCTGCTGGGGGACCTATAGCTATGTCACTCATGGCCTACCAGTGGGCTTTCCACAGGCAGCTGATTGACCACTGTGTGAACAGAATGCTTGACTAGGTATGCCTTTGGTCTGATCCAGCAGGATTCTTCATATGTATGATACTGTGTTGACTGGTTAGACGGGATTGCAGTTTGTTGTTAGCGGGGACAATGCATTTGTCCCACATGCCAAGCCTCTTACATGTGTTAGTGTACCATATTCAGGCATAATAGGCCGCTCAAAACATCAGCCTCGGATGGCCTTCTCTCTGTCACATCAGCCAGGACAGCTAGGCTAGTGAGACCGAGGGAGAGGGCCTTCTCTGTGATGGCCCCCACTCTGTGGAACTCCCTCCCTAGGGAACTCCACCATGCCTCCTCTTTAATGAGCTTCCACCACGCATTAAAAACGTGGTTGTTCAGGCAGGCATTTGGGGTGGGTTAGGGTAATCTTAGAAATGTGATGCTTTTAATGAAGAATTTTCTTGTTTTGAACTGTTTTTATTGTTGTACATCACCCAGAGTGGCTGGGTGACCAGCCAGATGGGAGGATAGATAGATAGATGATAGATAGATAGATAGATAGATAGATAGATAGATAGATAGATAGATAGATACCTGAATAGGGCTTCAGACAACACTATCTATCTATCTATCTATCTATTTATTTATTTATTTATATTTCTATACCGCCCAATAGCCGAAGCTCTCTGGGCGGTTCACAAAAAACACTCCATTATACTCCCCCAGCCCATGTATATCCAAATGTATATCCAAATTAAGCAACTTCTGTACTCTTTTCCTTAGTGATTCTAGCAGCTCTATCAGTCACACTCTCCTTTACTACTGCTTTATAAACCTCCTAAATTATTATGGTAAAGAACTTGCTATTTTTGTTATTACTGAAATAAATATTAGGGGGGTTTTCTGCTCAGAACACTTAATACTACAACTCTCTTGAATAAAAGATTTTTCAAACCCCATTTTCTACCCATCTTATTACTTTTCTTATATCTGCATGTCGTGACAGATACATTGCTTAACCATGCCCATTATCTCCTCTTTATATCAACCAGAAAACCCTTTGTGCAGGCATGATTAACATCACCCAGAGTGAATGCTAAATTTGGGTATGAATGAAATGAATAATTCCCCCTTTTCTCTAAGTATGGTGTAAGCAGATGGGAAACATTTTGTTTTAAATATTGGCCACTGGAACTGGGATTTTCCCTGTTCTCCACTCTGAGCTTTAAGCTAATACTTAAGTGTTCCACAATAATAACTCTCTCCCAAGAAAATGTTGACAGACAGGAAGAACAGACTCAAGAAAAGGGATTTGCTCAATATTACAGATACGTACAAAAAAAAGTGGTAACTCTGTCTAAACATGTTCCTTTCAGAATTCATGGTTCCATCATTTTCATGTTATATTTTTAAAAAGGTGTAATTTATTTTGTGATTATCATATGTGTTTTTGTTAGATGTGTTTTTAATTGATGAGTTTTAATGTTTTAAGTGTAACTTGTTTATTTGTACTGTTAGTTGATGAACTTGAGCACACTCCAGGAGAGAGCAGAGGACAGGAAGGCCATGGGGTCACGAAGAGTCGGACACGACTTAACAACTGAATAACAACAACTGTTAATTGCCTTGAGCACCATTTGTAGTGGAAGGATAGGACCTACATTTTATAAATACATAAATGTATGTCTCTGGGAACAGTTCCACCCATAGCCCTTTCTACAGTCATGTGCATTTGGGGAGGTTACAGAGAGCACATGGCAAGATTATTCTCCAACTTTAAGCTTAGTCAGGGGTTTTGTGAGATTAGCTAAGGATGGCTCAGCTCCTTTGCTCCCAAGAACCTCCCTGAGCTGCATCCTGTGGGATGGCTCAGGGGCTGCAAAGACAGTGTTACCCTTAAAAAGAACTCCAACAGATGGACAGAGCTATTCAAAAGCTGGTGACAAGTAGCAATTAGTGTCCAAGATTTGGGTGAAAAGCAGAAAACACTTTTCATTTGTATGGGTTGTATCCAATATTAGTCTAATTCAGGGGTGCAGAACTTCAGGCCTGGGGGCCAAATCCTGCCCCCCAGGAGTCACAATCCAGCGTTCCGGGATTCCCCAGAAGGCCCCCTCACCCTTTCCCCCCAACTACTGGCTATTTGGTGTTTTCCCTGCTTTTGTGCAGGTTTTTTTCCCCCCTATTCTAAAAGGTTGAAATGCCTCTCCAAAGGCTTAGTTGCCGGCAGTAAGAGCTTTAAGATAAAATATTCTCATATTTGTGGGGGGTGCCTTTGACCCCACCCACCACTGGAATGCAGCCCCCAAGAGTTGCTCCCAAATAGAATTTGGCCCTTGTCTAAAAGAGGTTCTGCACGCTGGTCTAACTTAACGCCTATTCATTTCAATGGGTCTACTCTAAGTAGAACTAACACTGGATAGGACTAACCTACCCTATGCCGTTTGGTTGGCTGTTCAACAAAAAGTTCTCTCCCTCAAACATGCAAAGTCATGTTTTTGATCTGGAATTTTTCCTTGGCTTGAATTGTAATGTTTAAATTGGTCAATTTAGTGCATTGACACTTGTTCTCTGGTTGAGTTATACTATGACATGGAAATTGTTAGAGAAGACAGTTGGGTACTTGGATATAAATGCATGGGGGTGGGGGGGTGCTTTTTATGGCCCTAGTTGGCCTGGACTAGCTGCCTTTTCATGTCTAGTTTGTCCTTAGGCCTTGCTAAACAGGATATAAGGGCTTAGGATGGAATGTACTATAGCCAGCTAAGTACAGCATCACAAAAGATGTTCCAGGCACAGAAGCCACACCAGTTTGTATGTAACAGTGAACTATGAGCAAAACAGCACATACATAGCACATAGCCATAGCTGCCTCCTACATGCATGCCATTTTCACTTTCTTTCCGGATGGCCAATCAACCCAGGAATTGTTGCCGTGATGTATGACCCCAGCACTCTGGGATGTTGAGGGAGGAACAACCCAGAATTTTAACCCGTGGTTTGTTGTTGGGTTAAATCTCTGGGTTGTTTCTCCCTCAACAACCCAGGGTGTCAGGTGTGCATGTCATGGCAACAAGCCAGGAATGCCCCATTGCACAAAGCAGAAGTGACAGGAGCATGGGAGGCAGTGCACTTACTCTGCACACCCATGGCTAACTATGGGCTGTTTAGCCTATAGCTAGCCATTACATGAGAACTGGGTCTTAGCATCTATTTTCAATTTTGTCTGCACCTACTACTCCACAGACAAAAGAGTATTTATTGTAATCTCTACTTTTTACTCCATCCTCTGTTCATACACTTGAGGAAAACTGTGTATTGATGACCTTGCAGTGACAATGACACCCAACATTTTCTGTCATTAGATTACTTTGCTAAGTCTAGAATGAGCCCTCTAGGAATTAGCAGTGAATATACTATGAATTTCAAATTTGAAATCTGCCTCTGGAGAAAACAGAACCAGAGAAATAGATAGCCAGAAGACTTTAGACAATAAGTTGCCTGCTGTATCTTTCTACATTTATTTTCCCCCCAACCATAGGTAGGTTAAGTATTTTTCTCAAAAGTTTTAGATGGTTAGATAAGTAAGATTCAGATGGTGGGGGTGAATTGTGTCAGCAATCATCTATTATTGTAACTTCTTTGAATTTCAAAGTTTTATTGTAAGATTATATATATATATATATATATATATATATACATATATACATACATACACACACATATATACACACACACACACACACACACACACTTTATTTGCTGCCTTGGCTGGATTTGGTCCAGAAAGGCAGCTTATAAATATCTAATGAATAAATAAATATATTCAAAATGAATCTGTTCCCCAAAATATTAGCGTGGATTCTATGTGAACAAAAAGAAAGTTGCACATCCTCTCCTCCCAGCTGCCTGCACCCACAAAAAACTTATCTGGAGGGTTGAAGGGCCTTCTTGAACAACATGGGATAGGATGCAGGGGGCTGTTGGGCGAGGGGAAAATCACCACTCCATTTTTCTTGTTGAACCAATTAATTTGCTTACACCAGAAATCTTCTACCTGAGACTTCCTAAGCATGTATAGAAATGTATATATTTATATTTAAACTAATTCCAATAGCATGTCTTCTTGCTGTTCCCAAAACTCTAGTGCTTTCCATATCTTGAGCAAAGATGTACTAGAACAGCAGTGATATGCCATCCCATATTAGCACCTGGGATAGGTCTTTCCTGACAGCATCTCCCAGGTTGGTTCTTTGAACTTTCCCCCTTCTAAGCAGTGTATTGGCTTACCAACCCACAGGAGCAGGCCATGGCAGAGAGCTGCTGTTACAGTGGAAAGCCTTGGAGAACATACTGAAATGGGTACTACAGCTATTCTAAGTGATTCTATCCTGACCAGGCATGAGGACCAGAGGAAACAGACTGCAGCACAGCACTCCCTGTCTCTTCTAGGTTGCATCAGGCAAGGCAGGAGTCACATCAAGACCTCGGACAGCGCACTGCAGGAGATGCTGGCTGGAGTACTCTCTCATAAGGAACTGTTGTCCCAGCAAAGAACTGCAGTCAGCTGAGGCCTTAGGAGGGCTGGCAGAGCCTGGTCTTTCAGTGGCTCCAGCCTTGCAGGATGCTGACTGCATTTCTTAAAGGGGCTGGTGTCTGTTTCTGCAGTCTCATATTCCTGTGCGCCTGGGGGACTGGAGAAGATGCAAGGGAGTCATCCTCAGAGTCAGATGATGGGAGAGTCATGTCCTCATGACATGAAGACATAGAAGGGGGTGCTGAGGACTTCCCCTGAAATGTGGAGACCCTCAGCCTTTATGAATCAGTGTCGTCCTCTGGGGAACGCAGAGCCTGAGAACCAGCAGACATGACAGATACATTCAATCTCATATAAATAAAGACTTTTAGCATTTACACACATATCCTTCAGAAAAATAAGTAGAAATGTTAAGATCACAACCTAGAAGGGGCCTCAACATCTCCTCTACTCCAGTACTGTAGCTTCACTAGCAATAGTCCACCAAGTTGTATTTTTCACCCACTAGTGGAAAGTCAGTAGAAGGGCAGGATTGGCATAACATATGTAATAGCGACGTTACACTTTTCTAGACACCGCCGTCTAAAAAAGTGCAGTATGTGTCAGCAAACTAATAGAGAACCAGCATTTGTACTGTCAGAGCACAACACAGAACTAATACAAATGCTTGTAGTATTATACTTCAGAATTTATTTATTTATTCATTTCATTTCTATACCGCCCAATAGCCGAAGCTTTCTGGGCGGTTCACAAAAATTAAAACCAAACAACACACAATAAAACAATTTAAAATATATAGAACATTAAAACCACAATATAACAATACAACCACAATAAAACCTAGCAGCAGTGCAAGAGTTTAAAATACAGATTTAAAACAAGAAAGATAAAAATTCAGAAAGCTAAAATGCTAAAATGCCTGGGAAAATAAAAAGGTCTTCACCTGGCGCCGAAAGGAATACAATGTAGGCGCCAGGCGAACCTCACTAGGGAGCTCATTCCAGAGCCGGGGTGCCACAGCAGAAAAAGCCCTCCTCCTAGTAGCCACCTGCCTCACTTCCTTTGGCAGGGGCTCACGGAGAAGGGCCGCTGAGGATGATCTTAAGGTCCGGGCAGGCACATATGGGAGGAGGCGATCCTTCAGGTAACCTGGCCCCAAGCCGTTAAGGGCTTTGAATGTTAACACCAGCACTTTGAATCAGGCCCGGAAATGGACTGGCAGCCAGTGCAGCTGGAAAAGTACTGGCCTAATATGAGCTCGCAGGCCAGTCCCTGTTAACAATCTTGCTGCCCTATTTTGGACCAGCTGAAGTTTCCGGACCATTTTCAAAGGCAGCCCCACGTATAACGCATTGCAGTAATCCAGACGAGAAGTTATCAGAGCATGGATAACTGTAGCTAGGCTATTTCTGTCCAGATAAGGGCGTAGTTGGTATACCAGCCTAAGCTGATAAAAAGTGCTCCATACCACTGAGTTCACCTGTGCCTCAAGTGACAGTTCTGGGTCCAAGAGCACCCCCAAACTATGAACCTGATCCTTTAGGGGGAGTGCAACCCCCTCCAGAACAGGTTGAATATCACCTAGCCAGGCAGACGAACCACCCACTAACAGTACCTCCGTCTTGTCTGGATTGAGTTTCAGTCTATTGACCCTCATCCAGTCCATTACCGTGCCCAGGCACTGATTCAGAACAGCCACTGCCTCACCTGGTTTTGATGAGAAAGAGAGGTAGAGCTGGGTGTCATCTGCATATTGATGGCACCTCAGCCCACACCTCCGGATAACCTCCCCCAGTGGTTTCATGTAGATGTTAAACAGCATGGGGGATAAAATAGAGCCCTGTGGAACCCCATGGCATAATTGCCATGGCACAGAGCAATAATCCCCCAGCACCACCTTCTGGAATCGGCCATCCAAGTAGGAGCGGAACCACTGTAGTGCAGTGCCTCCAACTCCTAACCCAGACAACCTATCCAGAAGGATACCATGGTCAATCAAACCATTCCATGCCCACCTCTTAATGGATGTGTTCAGAAATCCGAACTTGATTTGGTTTGGTATCTGATTTAGTAGGACGTAGTGGACTATGCAGGTGAACAGTCTGACCTTGTATACAACAGCTTCCTATGTTGCTAACACTACAGCAGGGGGAGATTTCTTTTCAAATGCAGCTTTTGCATCCTCTGTCAATATTAACAATATCGGCTGCCTTACTCATTTCACAACACAAAAGAGGTTTTGCAAAAGAAAATCTCATATCACATCATTTTGCAGACTGGCTAAAAATAATGGCAGACTGGCTTTAATTTTGTTTCTCATACCTACACACACACACGCACACACCCTATCAAATACACATGCTTGCATGCACTTGCATGCAGACACCGCAGTCATCCCTCTTGGCCTCCCTCCCCACAATCACCCCACATATACACAATGCTGTCCTATCTCACACACACCCTCATAAGTAGATTTGGGATACTATCTAGCTAGCTGTGATAAATACTAATCTAGGCTGTTCTCTGGGAAGCTGTTCCAAATCCCAGGAAGCTCTCTTTTTCCCTCCTCACAGAGATCAGCACCATCCTCTTCAGCAGAATATTCTTCCTCTCCCTGGGTTTGCTGGTACTTGCTTATATATTTCATTTATTGATTTCTTTAAACTGTGTATATGTCACTCTTCATTATCAACTCACAGGGTGCTGTAGAAAATTCATTAAAACAATTATAAAACACAAAGATATTATCTGATTCTCATAAGTACAGCCTGGTGGTGAACAACTTCTTTTTGGGCAAGGTGCTCGAGAGGTGATTTGAGAGGTGGCAACTCAACTACATGCATTCTTGTGGGATACTGATTGCCTAGACCCATTCCAGTCTAGGTTCCAGCCCAGTTATGGAGCAGAATCAGCCATAGTTGCCCTGATGGATGACCTTTATCAGGAGAGGGACAGAGGGAGTGTGATTTTGTTACTGTTACTCAATTTATCAGTGGCTGTTGATAACATTGATCATAGTATGCTCCTGGATCACCTTAGTGGACTGGGGCTGGGGGCAGTGTTTTGCAGTGATTCCACTCTTATCTACAGGGCAGGTTCCGGAGAATAGTGTTGGGGAATAGTGTACGTTGGCCCCCTGGCAGTCTTGCTTTGGAATGCCTCAAGGTACCATCTTGTCTCCAATTCTATTTAATACCTATATGAAGCCATTGGGCATGATTATTAGGGGATTTGGGGTGAGGTGGAGCATGCTGATGACACCCAACTCTATCCCTCCATGACATCTGAATCAGGAGAGGCCATGCACAAAATAGATTGGTGCTTGAACACAGTGGTGGGCTGGATGAAGGCCAGTGAGCTGAAGCTGAATCCCGATAAGACTGAGGCACTGCGGGTGAAGGTTTCCCAGGTCTGGGAATTAGGATAAATACCAGGTTTGGATGGGGTTGTACACCCCTTGAAAGAACAGGTTCACAGTTTGAGGGTGTTCCTGGATCCACTGCCATCATTGGAAGACCAAGTGATCTCTGTAGCTAGCAGGGCCTATTACAAGCTTAAGTCGGTATGCTGACTACACCCATTCCTGGACACGGATAACTTTGCCACTGTGATGAATGCATTGGTAATCTTGAGATTGGATTACTGCAATGTGTTCTCTGTGGGGCTGCCCTTAAGGCTGGTTTTGAAGTTGTAGCTAGTGCAGAATATAGCAGCTAGATTTCTGACTGGGTGCCTTACCACTCATGTATTATGCCTGTGCCAAAGGATCTACGCAGTGACCAGACTGCTACCGAGGTAGGTTGTTGGTATTAGAATACAAAGCACTATACAACTCAGGACCAGGTTATCTCAAGGAACATCTCCCCCATACCAATTCCCAGGCCACTACAATCTTTAGGGGGAGCCATGTTGTCTGTGCTGCGGCCTACAGAATTCTGTTTGCCAACAACATGGAGACAGGCCTTCTCTGCAGTGATGCCCGCTCTGTGGAATGATGTCCCCTCTGACATACATCAGGCCTCAACACTGGCATGATTTAGGTGCTTACTGAAAATCTGTTTACTTTGCCTTCCCCCCAGCCATGAACTATTTTTGTACCAACCTCATGATTATACCAACCTATTGTATCCGTATGTGATTTTTTTTTTTTTTGGTCAACTGCTTCAGGATTTGTTTTAAATGAGAAGCGGTGTATAAATATTGCTAATAAGTAAATAATAAAATCAAAGCAACAGACAAAAGATTGAAGCTAGGTATTAAAATGACGGGGTAAACAGATATGTTTTCAACAGGTGCCAAAACACCATCAAGATCAGAGCCTGTTGCACTGCAGGAAGGAGAGAATTCTAAAGGCAGAAAAGACCCTCTCCCCCGCCCCGGTTGCCATCAGATGTATTTATTTAAAACATTTGTATCTTGTCCTATTTCATTAAGATCACAGGGTGGCATACAGATAAAATCAACTTAAAACAGTATAAAACAATTTGAAAAGATGTAGCTGTACAGGCAACAGGACAATCAGAAGGCCCTGATCTGTAGATCTCAGTGGATGAGCTGGTTGATATGGGGGAAGGCTCTCCCTCAGACTCACTACAAGCCAGTGCAGCTCTCTGAGCAAAGATGTGATATGCTCGTGGGTAGGGTGCCCCACTGAGGAACCTAACTGCTGAGTTCTGCACTAGCTACTGTTTCCAGACTAATCTCAAGGAAAGCCCCACATAGAGCACATTGTAGTAATCCAGTCTTGCGGTTACCAATACAAGGATCACCATGGCCAGACTATCCCTATCCAGGAATGGCCATAGCAGGCATTCCAAACCGAAGCTGGATATAAGGCACTCCTAGTCACCTGGTCCACCTGAGCCTCCAGCGACAAAGATGGTTCGACTACAAACCTGAACCTTCAGGGGGAGTGTAACCCCATCCAGAACAGGTAACCTATATAATTCCTGGACCCAGGAACTGCCCACCCACAGTGTCTCCATCTTGTCAGTATTCATCCTCAGCTTTGGCCCTTGTCCAGTCTACCACTGCTTCCAAGCACTGATTAAGGATCTGCACAGCCACACCTGACTCTAGCATGACAGAGAAATAGAGCTGGGTGCCATCAGCATAGTGATGGCGCCATGCCACAACTCTCCTAATGACTCTTCCCAGTGGCTTCATATAGATGTTAAATGGTGTTGGTGACATTATAGTACCCTGCAGCACCCCACAGTGCAAATGCCAGGGGGCTGACATACACTCACCCAGTGAAATCTCTGACACCAACCCTGCAGGTAGGAGTAGAACCACTGCAATATAATGTCTCCTGCCCACAGTCCACAGAGCTGGTCCAGGAAGACTGTCAATGGTATCACAAGCTGCTGAGAAATCAAGGAGAATCAATGAAGCTGCACTCCTTCCTGTCTCTCTCCCATTAAAGGCCATCCATCAGGGCAATCAGTGCTGATCCTGTCCCAAAACCAGGACAGAAACCAGACTGGAAAGGATCTAGATACTGCCCGGTGTTAGAACACTGGACTTTCACTGAAGCAATACATGCTAAATAATTTGAAAGATCCAAGTTTGATGACAGATGTCTGCCAAATCAAATGGGTATTTTGTGTGTGGGGCAGGATTGTTGTATAGAGAATATTTTTGACCCAAGCTTATTTTCCCAGCAGCTGTGAAGTATGCTGGAAACCCTAAATGACCTGCTGGGAATCTCAGCAAGTACTTAAAATGCTCATCTGTATGTTCCTGACAAGGTCATTTATAGTATATAGATTTATTTAAGAGCCTCAGCAATGTGGAGGTTAATGGAAGCTCAGCATTCTGAAAGAAGAATAAGCAAGAGGTTTGGAGAACATAGTAACTAGCAATAACAAAAGTATGGATAAGTCAATGCCACATATTTACTATTTATTTATTTAAAACATTTGTATCCCGCCCTATATCATTAAGATCTCAGGGTGGAGTACAGATAAAATCAGTTTGAACAGTATAAAAGAATACATAATTTAAACAGCTAAAACATATTAAACCATGGACAAACTAATACCAATTAAAATCTAAAACAATAAAACAGTTAAAACAGTGTGCTACTTTAGGGAATGTGTGTAGCCCTCAAAGGCTTTGGTAAAAAGCCATGCTTTTACTTGGTGCTGAAATGAGACCATTGTCTGCACCAATCGGGCCTCCAAAGGGAGGATATTCCATAACCGGGGTGCCAAAGCAGAGAAGGCCCTCCCCCATGTCCCACCATAGTATATGTCTCGCACTGGTAGGACGCAGAGGAGGGCCCCTCCAACAGATCTCAGTCCTCGGGCAGGCATATATAGGGAGAGGTGCTCCTCAAATATCAAGGTCCCAAGCTATTTAGGGCTTTAAATGTCATCATCGAAACCTTGAATTCTGACTGGAAGCATAGTGGCAGCCAGCCCAATCCCTTTAAAACTGGTGTTATATTATTTTTATAAGATGTTCCAGTCAGCAGTCTAGCTGCTGCATTTTGTGCTAGCTGCAACTTCTGAGTTGTCTTCAAGGGCAGCCCCATGTAAAGTGCATTGCACTAGTCTAATTGGGAAGTTACCAGTGCATGTACTACTATGGCTAGGTTATCCCTGTCCAGAAAAGGCATAGCTGGCAGATCAGCTGAAGCTGCCCCCAAGTACTCTGGGCCACAGAGTCCACTAGATGTACTCCAAAGCTACACACCTGCTCCTTCAGGGGGAGTGCAACCCCGTGCAGGACAGGTTGCTTACCCAATTCCCAGACTCAGGAACCACCA
Source organism: Heloderma suspectum (assembly GCF_057233095.1). Classification (NCBI taxonomy): domain Eukaryota; kingdom Metazoa; phylum Chordata; class Lepidosauria; order Squamata; family Helodermatidae; genus Heloderma; species Heloderma suspectum. Next base: position 33,079,475 of record NC_139459.1, read on the forward strand.
ATCTACAGAGCTTCCATCTTGTCAGGATTTAGCTTCAGTTTATCAGCCCTCATCCAGCCCATTACAGCCTCCAGGCACTGGTCCAGCACCTTCACCGCTTCAGCCGACTCCAACGACAAGGAGAAATAGAGCTGAGTATCATCAGCATATTGGTGACACCCCACCCCAAAAGTCCTAATGATCTCACCCAACAGCTTCATATAGATGTTGAACAGCACAGGGGATAGAATAGAACCCTATGGCACCCCACACCTTAATAGCCATGGGGTAGAGCAGGAATCCCCCAATACCACTCTCTGTAATTTGCCCTGCAGGTAGGAGCGGAACCATTGTAGCACAGTGCCCCCAACTCCCATCCCGCAGAGCCGATCCAGTAGGACACCATGATCAAAAGTCGCTGAGAGATCCAGGAAGATCAACAGGGTAGCACTCTCCCTGTCTTTCACTCAGAATAGATCATCAGTCAGAGCAACCAAGGCCATTTCAGTGCCACATCCTGGCCTGAAATCAGACTGAAATGGGTCCAGATAATCAGTTTCCTCCAAGAATGTCTGAAGCTGCCCAGCCACCACACGCTCAAGCACCTTGCCCAAAAAGGGAATATTAGCAATGGGGTGACAGTTCTCACATACTTCTGGGTCCAGGGAGGTCCTCTTCAGAAGAGGGTGCACAACAACCTCTTTCAAGGCAGCAGGCACCACCCCCTGACAGAGGGAACCATTTACCACCCCCTGGACCCACCCAGACAATCCACCCCTGCTAGATCATATTAGCCAAGATGGGCAAGGGTCAAGCTTACATGTGGTGGGATGGACTCATTCAAACGTCTTGTCCACATCATCAGGCTACAACAACTGAAACTGATTCCAGGAAACACAACCAGACGGAACACTAAACATAAACACTACATAAACATGTTGTTGTTCAGTCATTGAGTCGTGTCCGACTCTTCGTCACCCCAACCCCATGGACCATAGCACGCCAGGCCTTCCTGTCTTCCTCTCTCTCCCAGAGTGTGTTCAATTTCATATTCATTGCATCGGTGATGCTATCTAGCCATCTCATCCTCTGCCATCCCCTTCTCCTTTTGCCTTCAATCTTTCCCAGCATCAGGGTCTTTTCCAGGGAGTTTTCTCTTCGCATTAGGTGGCCAAAATATTGGAGCTTCAGCTTCAGTATCTGTCCTTCTAATGAGCACTCAGGGTTGATTTCCTTTAGGATGGACTGATTTGACCTCCTTGCAGTCCAGGGAACTCGTAAGAGTCTTCTCCAGCACCACAGTCCGAAAGCATCAATTCTTTGGCGCTCAGCCTTCCTTATAGTCCAGCTCTCACAGCCACACATTACTACTGGGAAAACCATAGCTTTGATTAGACGGACCTTTGTCAGCAAGGTGATGTCTCTGCTTCTTACTATGCTGTCTAGGTGTGCCATAGCTTTCCTCCCAAGGAACAAGGCTACAATTTCATGGCTACAGTCACCGTCTGCCATGATCTTGGAGCCCAAGAAAATAAAATCTGTCACTGCTTCCATTTCTTCCCCTTGTATATGCCAGGAAGTGATGGGGCCAGATGCCATGATCTTAGTTGTTTTAATGTTGAGTTTCAAACCAGCTTTTGTACTCTCCACTTTCACCCTCAACAAGAGGCTCTTTAGATCCTCTTCACTTTCTGCCATTAGGGTGGTATCGTCTGCGTATCTGAGGTTGTTGATAATTCTCCCGGCAATCTTAATTCTGACCTGTGATTCATCCAACCCAGTGTTTCTCATGATGTACTCTGCATATAAGTTAAATAAGCAGGGCGACAATATGCAGCCTTGTCATGCTTCTTTCCCAATTTTGAACCAATCGGTTGTTCCATGTCCGGTTCTTAGTGTTGCTTCTTGACCCTCGTACTGGTTTCTCAGGAGACAGGTAAGATGGTCTGGTACTCCCATCTCTTTAAGAATTTGCCACAGTTTGTTGTGATCCACACAATCAAAGGCTTTAGCATAGTCAATGAAGCAGAAATAGACGTTTTTCTGGAATTCTCTTGCTTTCTCCATGATCCAGTGAATGTTGGTGATTTGATCTCTAGTTCCTCTGCCTCTTGAAACCTAGGGATGTAAGAAAGTCACTTACCTTTTCACGGATTGTGTTCATGGGTGGGGGTGGAGGCGCTCCGTCCCACCGCCCGGAATCCTCAACAGGGGGGGAGGCAATCCGGTCCTCCCCCCCGGAATCCTCGATGGCCGGCTCTGCTCCGCGGCGGCTCCACGGAGCAGCTGGCCAGGCCAGGGCCATCTGCAGCCGGATTTCCAGCCGCGGACTGGCTGGTGTGGACGCAAATGGTGGCCACAGTAGCAGCCGCCATTTGCGTCCAGCCAGGGAGCCGTGATAGGCTACATAAGTCTTTACGTAGCCTATCACAGCTGGGTAAAAAAAAAACAAACGCCATACGCACATGGCGGCGGCTACGGCGGCCGCCATTTGCGTTCCTTATTTTTTGCCGTTTTAGTGTACGCAAATATTTATGTAGACTATTATGGTGAAAAAAAGGGGAACACAAATAGCGTAGCGGGCGCTATTTGTGTTCCCTTTTTTTTCCCGCCGTAATAGCCTACATAAATATTTACGTAGACTACAATGGCAAAAAATAAGGAACGCAAATGGCGGCTACCGTAGCTGCCGCCATTTGCGTACGCCGTTTTTTGAGGTTTTTTTATTGGCTTGCCATGATAGGCTACGGAAAGACTTATGTAGCCTATCACGGCAAAGACCAGAATGCAAATGGCGGCCGCGGCAGCCGGTCGAAAGACCAGCCGCCTCCATCGCCGAAGCCGCCACTGGAGCCGCCGCCATCCGGAACATCCGCCCCAGGTAAATCTCATCCTGGGGGGAATCCACGGAGGGGTGGGGGGGCAGGCCATTCCGCCACGGATTTCGAGGGGCCAAATGCCAGTGCATTCGGCCTCACTGAAATCCGTGGGGGAATTCTCCGCAATCCCTATCGAAACCCAGCTTGTACTTCTGGTAGTTCTCAGTTTGCATACTGCTGAAGCCAACGTGGTAGGATTTTGAGCATAACCTTGCTGGCATGTGAAATGAGCGCAATTGTACGGTAGTTTGAACACTCTTTGGCATTGCCCTTCTTTGGAATTGGAATGTAAACTGACCTTTTTTCAGTCTTGTGGCCACTGTTGAGTATTCCAAATTTGTTGGCATATTGAGTGCAGCACTTTAAAAGCATCATCTTTTAGGATTTCAAATAGGCCAGCTGGAATACTGTCAGCTCCACTAGCTTTGTTGTTAGTAATGCTTCCTATGGCCCACTTGACTTCACTCTCTAGGATGTCCGGCTCAAGTTCAGTGACCGCACTATCATGGCTATCAGGGACATTAAGATCTTTCCTGTATAGTTCTTCTGTGTATTCTTGCCACCTCTTCTTAATCTCATCTGCTTCTGTTAGGTCCCTGCCTTCTTTGTCCTTTATCATGCCCGTCTTTGCACAAAACGTTCCCTTGAGATCTCTGATTTTCTTGAAGAGATCTCTAGTCTTTCCCATTCTGTTGTTTTCCTCGATTTCTTTGCATTGTTCATTTAAGAAGGCCTTCCTGTCTCTCCTTGCTATTCTCTGGAACTCTGCATTCAGTTGGATATATCTCCCCCTTTCTCCCTTGCTTTTCACTTCCCTTCTTTCCTCAGCTACTTGTAAAGCTTCATCAGAAAGCCACTTTGCTTTCTTGCATTTCTTTTTCTTTGGGATGGATTGAGTTGCTGCCTTGTGAACTATGTTACGGACCTCCATCCATAGTTCCTCAGGCACTCTGTCTATCAGGTCTAATCCCTGAAATCTATTCGTCACCTCCACTGTATATTCATAAGGGATATGATTTAGGTCATACCTGAATGGTTTAGTGGTTTTCCCTACGTACTTCAATTTAAGCCGAAATTTTGCAACAAGAAGCTCATGATCTGAGCCACAGTCAGCTCCAGGTCTTGTTTTTACTGACTCTATAGAGCTTCTCCATCTTTGGCTGCAAAGGACACAATCAATCTGATTTTGAAATTGACCATCTGGTGATGTCCATGTGCAGAGTCGCCTCTTGTGCTGTTGGAAAAGAGTGTTTGCTATGATCAGCATGTTCTCTTGGCAAAACTCTATTAGCCTTTGTCCTGCTTCCTTTTGTACACCAAGGCCATGCCTGCCTGTTATCCCGGTGATTTCTTGACTTCCTACTTTAGCATTCCAATCCCCTATGATGAAGAGGACATCTTTTTTTAGTGTTAGTTCTAGAAGGTGTTATAGGTCTTCATAGAACCAATCAACCTCAGCTTCTTCGGCCTCAGTGGTTAGGGCATAGATTTGAATTACTGTGATATTGAATGGTTTGCCTTGGATTCATGCTGAGATCATTCTGTCGTTTTTGAGAATGTACCCCAGTACTGCTTTTCCCACCCTTTTGTTGTCTATGAGTGCTATCCCATTTCTTCTAAGGTATTCTTGCCCACAGTAGTAGATACAATGGTCACCTGAATTAAATTTGCCCATGCTTGTCCATTTTCGTTCGCTGATTCCCAAGATGTTGATGTCCAAACTTGCCATCTCATGTTTGACCACCTCCAGCTTACCTTGATCCATTGATCTTACATTCCAGGTTCCTAAACAATATTGTTCTTTACAGCATTGGACTTTCTTTTCACCACGAGACACATCCACAACTGAGTGTCCTTTTGGCTTTGGGCCAGCCGCTTCTCTCTTTCTGGTGCTACTTGGAAATTCCCTCTGCTCTTCCCCAGTAGTATATTGGACACCTTCCGACCTGAGGGGCTCATCTTCCGGGTTCATATCTTTTAGCCTTGTGATATGTTCCATGGGGTTTTCTTGGCAGGAATACCGGAGTGGGTTGCCATTTCCTTCTCCAGTGGACCACATTTTGTCAGAACTCTCCCCCATGACCTGTCCGTCTTGGGTGGCCCTGCATGGCATAGTTTATGGCTCCACTGAGTTACACCAGCCCCTTCGCCACAACAAGGCAGTGATCCATGAAGGGGACATAAACATGTAGAGAACCGCAGATATTCCCAATCCTCTCTTAGACCTATTTTCCTGTCATTCAGGCATATAGATCAATGCCCCATTCCAGCCAACACAATTTGCATCCACAAACAGGGTTGTGCAGGCAGATCTGCTGTACCTGGTTTGTGTTCTGGGAGGACCAAATCCATCAAGGTGTTATGCAGTACAGTACAGTACAGTACACTGTGTAAAAGCACGCACAAACCATGGATGCAGCAGCTTTCTGCTGCTCCTGAGAAGATTTAGATTAAAATGCATAAAATATAAGCCATTCATATTAAATGTGCAATATGGGAGAGATTTTAGTCTTAAATTGTGCCAGTTCAGGGAAACATGGAGATCCAGCAGTACAGATACCCATCCATGTTTGGTTATCTTTATTACTAACTAATAGGGTAGTTACTTAGGCTGCAGCCCTTAAGACAATTATCCCTGCTATATCCTACTGAAATGAATGGAACATCTGCATGTATAAATTGTTTCAAGGTCTCAGCCTAATTTATAACGTCATGGCCATTTTTAGTAGTGCAATATCAATCAATACATTCTAGAAATGTTAACTGAAGGCAGACCTCACTCCTCTTTCTCTCCTTGAAAAAAATTCACAAGGACAGAAGCAAGAGGGATTTTCTAAGTTAAAATTGGCTTGCAGTACATTATTGCTATTGTGAAGCAAAAGATAACTGTCGGGAGCTGCCCCTTTTCAGCATGTAACTCCTGTGCTGAGGAAACTGCACTGGCTGCCTATCTGCTATCAGGCCAAGTTTAAGGTTTTAGTACCAGTGTACAAAGCCCTAAACAGCTTGGGACCAGGATGCCTGAGAAAGCGCCTTCTGTCCAGCCTCGTCTTGAATGCTTCCAGTGGGGGAGAGCCCACCACCTCCCTAGGTCACTGGTTCCATTGTTGTATTGCTCTAACAGTCAGGAAGTTTTTCCTGATGTTCAGCCAGAATCTGGCTTCCTATAACTTGAGCCCATTATTCCGTGTCCTGCACTCTGGGATGATCGAGAAGAGATCCTGGCCTTCCTCTCTGTGACAACCTTTCAAGTACTTGAAGAGCGCTACCATATCTCCCCTCAGTCTTCTCTTCTCAAGGCTAAACATGCCCAGTTCTTTCCGTCTCTCTTCATAGGGCTTTGTTTCCTGTCCCCTGATCAGCTTTGTTGCCCTCCTCTGAACCCTCTCCAGTTTGTCTGCATCCTTCTTAAAATGTGGTGCCCAGAACTGGACACAGTACTCCAGATGAGGCCTAACCAGTGCTGAGTAGAGGGGAACTAGTGCTTCCTGGGATTTGGAAGCTATGCTTCTATTAATGCAGCCCAAAACAGTATTTGCCTTTTTTGCAACCACATCACATTGTTGGCTCATATTCAGCTTGTGATCAACAACAATTCCAAGATCCTTCTCGCTTGTAGTATTGTTGAGCCACATATCCCCCATCTTGTAACTGTGCATTTGGTTTCTTTTTCCTAGGTGCAGAAGTTCGCATTTATCCCTATTAAATGTCATTCTGTTGTTTTCTACCCAGTGCTCCAGTCTATCAAGATCACTTTGAATTTTGTTTCTGTCTTCCAAAGTATTAGCTATCCTGCCCAATTTTGTGTCATCTGCAGATTTGATCAGCATTCCCTGCACCTCTTCCTCCAAGTCAGTAATAAAAATGTTGGAGAGCACTGGGCCCAGGACTGAGCCCTGCAGTACCCCACTCGTTACCTCTCCCCAGTTTGAGAAGGTCCCATTGATAAACACTCTTTGAGTCCGATTCTGTAGCCAACTGTGGATCCACCGGATCGTTGTTTCATCTAGCCCACTTTGAGCTAGTTTGCTCATCAGGATATCAGGGGGAACTTTGTCGAAAGCTTTGCTGAAGTCGAGGTATATGATGTCTACAGCATTCCCACGGTCCACAAGGGAGGTTACCTGATCAAAAAATGAGATCAGATTCATCTGGCAGGACTTGTTCTTGACAAATCCATGTGGACTTCGAGTAATCACTGCATTGTTTTCAAGGTGCTTACAGATGGATTGCTTTATCATCTGCTCCAGAATTTTCCTAGGGATTGATGTCAGACTGACTGGTCTGTAGTTCCCAGTTTCCTCCTTTTTACCCTTTTTGAAGAGAGGAACAACATTAGCCCTCCTCCAGTCATCTGGCACTTCCCCCGTCCTCCATGATTTCTCCAAGATAATAGACAGTGGTTCTGAGAGTTCTTCTGACAATTCCTTTATTAATCTAGGGTACAGTTCATCTGGCCCTGGAGATTTGAACTCATTCAAAGTAATGAGGTGTTCCTTGACCATATGCCTATCGATCTCAAGCTGCAATCCTGCCCCTTCAGCCTGTACTTGGCCTTTGCCAGGGGGGTCATAGACCCTCTTTTGGGAGAAGACTGAGCCAAAGTAGGAATTGAGCACCTCTGCCTTTTCTTTGTCATCTGTTATCGTTTTGCCATCCTTATTTAATAGCTGAACACCATTTCTTTCCTCTGCCTTTTACTATGCACGTAGCTGAAAAAAGCCTTTTTGTTGTTTCTAGCATCCCTCGCTAACCTCAGCTCGTTCTCAGCTTTAGCCTTCCTGACACCATCCCTGCAATTCTGTGCTACCTGCCTGTACTCTTCCTTTGTTACTTGGCCTTCTTTCCACTTCCTATATGTGTCCTTTTTTGTTTTCAGGTCATCCCTAAGCTTTTTGTGAAGCCACATTGGCTTCTTCTGTTGTCTTCCACCTTTTCTTCTTGTTGGAATTGTTTGTAATTGTGCCTTGAGAATTTCCTTTTTTAAAAGCTCCCACCCATCTTGGACGCCTTTTCTCGTTAGCGTCGGTTGCCATGGGACCTTACTGATCATTGTTCTGAGTTTATTAAAATCGGCTTTCCTAAAATCCAGGGTACGCGTTTGACTACACTCGGCTTTTGCTTCCCTTAGAACCAAGAACTCAAGTACAACGTGCTCACTTTCCCCCAGAGTTCCTGTAACTGCTACTTTATCCACTAAGTCATCTCTGTTGGTTAGGATCAAGTCAAGGACAGCCAATCCTCTAGTTCCTTCCTCTACTTTCTGTAGGAGGAAGTTATCCAACACACAAGTCAGGAATTTCCTGGAGGGGCCATATTTTGCAGAATTTGTCTCCCAACAAATATTGGGGAAATTGAAGTCCCCCATTACTACTACATCATGCTTCCTTAAAACTAGGGATGGCGGAGAATTCCACCACTGATTTCAGTGAGGCCAAATGCACTGGCATTTGGCCCCCCAAAACCCATGGCAGAACGGCCTCCCACCCCCCGCCACCCTGTGGAATCCCCCCCAGGACAAAGCTTACCTGGGGCGGACGTTCTGGTGGTGGCGGCTCCGGTGGTGGCTCTGGCGGCAGCAGCTGGTCTCTCAGCCAGCTGCTGCAGCCGCCATTTGCGTCCTGCCAGGCTGCTGTAAATGTAAGTATTTACGTAGCCTATCACAGCAAAGAGCAGGGGCGCAAATGGCGGCCACTATGCCATTTGCAAAGCTGCCTTTACCATGATAGGCTACATAAATACTTCCGTAGCTTATCACGGAAAGAGCAGCAGCGCAAACGGTGTAGTGGCCGCCGTTTGCACCACTGCTCTTTGCCGTGATAGGCTACGTAAATACTTACGTAGCCTATCACAGCAGCCTGGCAGGATGCAAATGGCGGCCGCTACGGTGGCCGCCATTTGCGGCCACAGCAGCCGGCCGTGGCCAGAACTCCAGCTGTGGAAAGCCCTGGCCGGCAGCTCCATGGAGCCGCCGCGGAGCAGAGCCGGCCCAGGGAGGTTTCCGGGGGGGAGGGACAGAGCGCCTCCCCCCCACCGCGAATCAAAGCTGCAAATTGGTAAGTAACTTTCGTACATCCCTACTTAAAACATTGGCTATTTGCTTTTCAAAAGTTTCATCCTCGTCTTCTCCTTGATTGGGTGGCAGGTAGTAGACTCCAACCACCAGGTTCCTTTTATTCTTTGCTCCATTTATTTTGATCCAGATGCTCTCCATGGGGCTACCAAGCTCATCCTCCTGTATTTCTGTGCAGAGATATGTATTTTTCACATACACTGCAACCCCACCTCCCTTTCTGTTCTTCCTGTTATTTTTGAACAAGTTATGTCCTTCAACTGCTGTATTCCAGTCATGAGAGTCATCCCACCAACTCTCAGTTACACCTATCAAGTCATAATTTCCCTCTTGTATTAAGAGTTCAAGTTTGTTCTGTTTGTTTCCCATACTCTGGGCATTAGTATATAGACATCAAAGACCATGTGCTCCATAGTCTGGCTTTCTTCCTACATGTGTCTGAAGACTATTATTGGGCGCTATTAGAGCTGTTCTCTCCATTGCAGTGCATGAGCCTATGTCCATTGTTACCCCCAACTTTACATCTCCCTTCCCCATAGGATCAGTTTAAAGCCCTCCTGATGAAGTTCTTCATCCTGTGGCCAAACACATTCTTCCCATTCTTTGTGAGGTGCAACCTGTCCCTTGCCAACAGCCCATCTTCCAGGAAGTCTAGCCTGTGGTCCCAGAATCCAAATCTCTCTCATCAGCACCACCTTCGTAGCCAGTCATTCACCCAGAGTATTTTTCGTTCCCTTTCTATCCCTCTTCTAACTACTGGAAGGATGAATGAGAGAACTATCTGGGCCCCAAAGTTCTTCAGTTTCCTTCCCAAAGCTTCAAAGTCTGATGTGATTTCTTCGTAGGTCCTCTTGGTGGTATCATTTGTTCCCACATGGATGAGAAGAAAGGAATACCTATCAGTGGGCTTTATGAGTGCAGGCAACCTTTCAGTCACATCTCTAATCTGTCCTCCTGGGAGACAACATACCTGTAGAGTCCACGGGTCTTTGCGACATACTTGGGTCTCGATCCCATGCAGCAAGGAGTCTCCCACTACTACCACTGTTCTCTTCTTGTTGTTGTAGGCCTGGGTTTCATCGCCTCTGTTTGACTGACCTTCAGCCTCTTGCTCACTCTCATGTAGGTTCTCTTGTGATTCTTCCTCTGCAGGCTGTCCTCCAGTCTCATCCGCAAGTACCTGGAATCGGTTCCACAGCTCCACTGCTTCCATTGGTGAAGAGTGGTGTCTAGTTCTTCTTCTCCTGTCACCCTTTTCCAAGGAGTATCCTCTACTCCATTTTTCCTCACCTCAGCATTTCCCACTTCTGCCTCAGCTTGCTGTTTCTCTTCAAGCTTCTGGTCTTCCCTTTGCTGCCGTAGTTCCCCCATTCTGTCCAAGAACTCTTCGTGTTCTCTCATCAGAGGGCTTTCTCCTCGTGGTTCTGCATGGACCTATGGCCCGACTGGAGTCCACCAGGAGAACAGCCTTCAGTGTGGTGGCCCCCTTTCTTTGGAACTCCCTGCCCCTGGAGGTCAGGCAGACACCAACACTGTCTTGTTTCCGTTGCCTCCTGAAAACTGCACTGTTCCAGGAGGCATTCCTTAACTGACCAGTCACCATTTCTATTGGCATTCTGGTTTTGGTTTTGGTTTTGGTTTTAAAGCATGATTTTAAGGTGGTGTTTCAGTCTTTTTATTATTTTACTGTTTTATCTTTTGTGTTCACCGCTCCAAAATCTGTTTCTGATATGGCACAGTATACAAATACTGTAAATAAATAAAAATAAATAAATGCCACCATTTCTAAGCTGAAGAATAGTGTTCTTTTGGTGTCTAAGTATTGTGCTAAATGCACGCTAGGTGTTGTAGGAAACTGTGGCTGCATTCGGACATCATGATGAAACATAGATTATCATGATGGGAACTAGCCTAGCCACACACACACGCACTGCATTTGCATGCTTTCCCTCTCCTCTCCTCTTCTGGTGTAATCGCAAGGAATTTGGACATTTTCACTTCCATTTTAAATTAGCCACAATTTAGTGTGTGGCATCTGAACTTGACAAACTGTGGTTACTCTTAACTATCACTTATTTGAAGCAAGCCACCTTCATAACCCATAGTCTGAAGCTGGCATGTTTCAAACAAATCATAGTTAATAGAAATCACAGTATGTCTGGTAAGGATGACATGCTAAACTGTTGTTAATCTAACATGGAAGCAGAAGCTTCCAAACTCCTCTTTATGGCTGTGCCAGAGAAGGTGAGGTGAGAAGGGAGTACATGAGCTGTGGAAACACTAGGCTCATTCCCGTCATGAAAAACCATGCTTTATCATGACATCCAAGCGCAGCATATGAATGTAAGGCTATTTCAGAAAGCCACAGTAAAACAGTTGCCAAAGCTGTATATCAAAATTGACAATGGATTGTATCCAATGTTAGTCTAACTTAAGTCCCAATCATTTCAATGGGTGCATTCTAAGTAGGATTAACACTGGATACAACCCATTGTCTCCCCAAGTACTCCTCTAAATAGGTAAATGTGAGGCCTCCATGAAAACATATCTTGACATAAGAAACCTGCTCCCATGAATGAGGTCTTCTTTAAACTTAAAAGACCAAAATCCAAAAAGAGGCAATTTAGGCTCAAACAAGTGCATGCACACTTGCAGAATGTTTTCCCAGTGGAATTTCTTAAAACATTTTTTTAGGACCAGCTGACTCCAATGCTATATCCCAAAGCAATATGCCATGTGGGACACCTGTGGATGCTTGCCACAAGCTATGTGGTTCTTTGGACCATGGTCAAATAGGAGTTCTTCCATGAAGCTACCACCAGCCAGCATACATAAGTAATGCAAGATTTAGCAATTGTGCCAATAGCGTGTGCTAATCAATGGGGTAGCGGGGTGGGGTGGGGAGAAGCAACATCACAAAATATCTTGAAACTCAGAGTTGAGAATAAATGAAGGATAAAATACTTATTAACATGCATGTCACTTACTAAAAAAAATAAAATCTTATTAACCCATAAATCAATTGATTGCTATAGGGAAGGCATCACAGCTCATTGGAAGACCACATGCTTGCATGCATAAAAGGTCCTAGATTTAGTCCATCTCCAGCTTTAAGAAAGGATATCTGGTAACAGGACTAAGAAAAGCTTCCAAGTCCTTGGACAGTGGTTGCCAGTCAGAACAAGCAGCTGCAGGCATTGTGGACCAACTATCTAAAGCAGTACAAGACAGCCTTCCCCAACCTGGTGCCCAGCAGATGTGTAGGACTAAAACTCCCATCAGCCCTGACCATGGGCAATGATGGCAGGGCTGATGGGAGTTGTAGTCCAAACATCTGGAAGTCACCAAGTTGGGGAAGGCTGGTACAAGGCATATAAACTTATACGTGGAGTATTTTTGTTTTCTGGGGAAGTTCATAGCATAAATGTCTTGTTGTCTAAATAACTATCCCTTAAACATGGAAGTGGACTCAACAATGGTCTGTTACCAAGGGCATGTCTGCAAAGTTTCACAGACAATACAAGGAAATCCAGCTAAGCTGTGCACAGTGCCTGTTTCATCTGAAACCAAAATACCTGTGTAGGTTACAAGGGCAAGGCTGCCTTGGCGAGAAGGAAATCTCGGATGCATAGCATCAGTGTCACAATTGGATCATGAAGAAATAAGTGGAAGTGTTCAGACAAAGATGTATCTTGCTGCTTACATAATGGTTTGCTAATTAGACCTTAATTCCCAGGAGAATGATACATTCTCATTGATCTTTTGGCGTCACTTCTTTAAAAAACAAACTTCTCTCTGCCTCAGTGTGCACACGTGTGTGGAAAAAAGACATGCCCGCTACACACACATCTGAAGCCAACTGTCATGGCCCTCCCTTTCGTGACTCAGTTCTGTTTGCTTTTTCTCCCTTTCCACTTGCAAGAGCCATATCCCTGAATCGATTTGCCTAGCCTGATGTTCATGCTTTATCATCTGCTGGTACTGCATCTGCAAAGAGCCTTGAGGTGATTGTGTGGTGTCCAAACTAGGTTTTCCTTCACATAATGTGACATGAAGTACTTGTGGATGCAGAAGACCATTGTACTTGTGTACTCTGTGCCCTCCATGTGCATCTGACTTCAGCTGCTGTTATCCTCAGCTTCAATCTCCCTCCTCATCCTGATGCCAAGATGTCAAGGATTGGCTACACATGGGGCAGAAGCAGAGACCCTGAATAGCCATCCTGAATGGGTTTCTGTACCATCATGGCTGCCTGTATGTTCCTCCAGGCCCCATTCGGGCAGACATTCAACAGCAGTGTCATGACAGCTGGCCAGCGGGGCATTTTGGTCTATAGAAGACCCTCCATTTGATAACCCCAAGTATATGTTGATCTTAAACACTATGTCAAAGCTTGTCCGACCTGCCATTGAGTGAAAGCACAACCTGGCAAACCTGCAGGGTTGTTACACTCCCTGCAAACACCAGTTGGACCTTCAAAGACAGTCTCCCTGGACTTCATCACCACCCTACCCTCCTCGGGAAGACACACTACCATACTGGTAGTGGTAGGCCTGTTCTCAGAAATGGCCCATTCCATGCTTTGCTTCAGGATGCCCTTGGCAAAACAGACTGCAGACTTGTTTCTCTGGACTATTTTCAGTTTATATGGCCTACCCAAAGCTATCATTTCAGATTGTGCTCCACAATTCACTGCCCAGTTCTGGCAGAGCTGGTTCCATCTCCTGGAAGTCAAATGCCATTTCTCCTTGGCATACCATCCACAGTCAGACAGACAAACAGAAAGGACCAATGCCACACCAGAGCAATCCCTCATTGATCAGACTAGATACAGGCCAGAGGAATGATCATGGAAAGACTCAGCAGTTGTCCATGCGCCAGCCTTGGTATGTCAGCTTAAATACCCAAAAAAACCTGGGCCCTTCAACCCCCTGGGAGGGGATTGTGGGGAGGGGAGTGATGTCATGGACCTCCCTGGGGACTCCTCATATGATAAGGAACAGTCCTTACCTAACAGAGTACCAGAGGAGGAAATCCAGGAGCCACCCTGCCAGACTAGCGCCAAAGCACCAGGGCCCTGTCATGTTTCACCAGAAGACTCAGAGTCAGAACAGGAGGAGGGTTGTCCATTAGGAGGAAGGTCATCCAATAGCCCTAAGGAGAGGCATCATTTGAAAAGGCTCACTCAGCATCCTCCTGTCAGACACAGCTTATGGCTGCAAGCAAAGTCCTTGATCAGTTGCAGCAGGGGGCTGGGTGGGGTCAGGAGTCTACAGGCTTCATAAGACTTCCCGTACCTCTGCTTCCTCACTAGAAACAAAATCTGTTCTTGCTACAGCCTTTGTCTGCCAGACCCCTTGCTTTCTTGGTTTGGACTGAACTCTTGATTTACAACTCGGACTGTTGCCCACCCTGTTTACTGCCTGTTCCCAGTCCCTGTTGCTTCTGATGTTGGTATCTTCTTGGCTTTTGACCTTGGCACATTTTTCTTCTCAATGCTTTGGGTTCTGCTCAGGTTTGGGCATGCCAATCTCCACAACAGCAACCTTGTTTTTCCCTCAACCAGCATTCACACACTTTCAGCTTCCTGGGAGCCAGCACTGACCAGCTACAGGTCCTGGGGGAGTTTCTGAGCAGGACACCAACCTAGGCTTATGCCACACATATATCTGTTAGTCTTTAAGGTGCTACATGAGACTCTGATGTTCCTTCTCAAGAGACTACCAGGAAAAAAGCTGATCTTTGATAGAGATGCTTAAATAACACCTGCAGAATTTTGTTCTGACAAAACACAAACCAGTGATGGAACTCAGTAGTACCTCAGCAACACAGGCAAACTAAAGTTGCAACAAAACACAAGAAAAATAATACTAACCAGAAAAAGCCTACCAGGATGCCAAAACAACAACAACAACAACAACAACAACAACTAAACAAAAACAAAACAAAACCAATCCAGCAATGACCACTACATTACCCAACAATCTTTTCACAATACTACAGAAGTCACTTAAAAAACGGAAATGCAGGAATACATGGCTGTTTTCTTGGTATTTTGGACTAGGCAACTTTTGTCAGTGAACACATCTAGAAAGGGAAAATACTGCTGCAGCCAAAATACCCCAAAATAATCCAGAATATTTTCTTAAAGTGCATCCTGAAATATATGGTCAACTTAATTGTTCGCTTCTTTGTCACTTGATAGTTTGTACTTTGTTCTATACTGAGTACTAATAATCTAACAATCAGAAACCTGCAATAAGAGGAAGAGGGCAGCAGCAGGAAAAATGTGGTCCTTTATTCTGTCCTCTCCTCAATGTTGTCATACTACTCACTTGATCTCACACACACAAAACCATATCCCACAATACACCCACACACGTGATCACGCACATACATGACTCTTTCCGACACAAATGGCCCTCACAGAGAGGTACTGATGTCCACTTCTTCTTCCTCACACCACTTCCCAGTGCAAGGAGCCACTGGTAGATCAAATGCCCAGGTTGCTCATCTTTGGATCAGGCATCCTCAGTTGCAAGACAATAAGTGAATGTTTGAGTTGAGCTTGCAGAAGCACCACCACTCACCCCCAAGCATCTGGCGCATGATCACTCCCAAAATGTACAGGAGTTGCTGTTCTGCTGATGGGAAAAAATGCTGAATCAGGCACTGAGGATAGTAATGGGCATATGTCTTAGTTACTCAACTCTAATACATCCAGACTAGACTGTTGTAACGTGCTTTAAATGGGACTGCCTCTGAAGCTTTGGTTGGTGCAGAATGCGGCAGCCCAGGTGCTGCTAAATGTTGGACCATATTACACCAATCCTGCATCAGCTGCACTGGCTACCTATCCACTTCCAAGACCAACTCAAAGCCCTACATCATTTAGGACCGAGTTACTTCAAGGACTCAGATGAACATGCTTGAGCATTAGGATCTGTTGACGGGTGGAAGAAATTTCTTTTGGTAGTGGCCCCATATTTATGGAACTCCCTTCCTGTGAGAGGTATAATTTGCTCCTTCCCTACTTTCTTTTAGGCAGGACTTAAAGATGCTTTAATTTCAGTCTGCTTTTAATTAAGAGGGATGGCTAATGTTCCTGTTGCTGTATGTTTGTTTTTGATGGCTGTAAGGGGTTGAGAACTTACCACGGGATAGCTAGGGATGGCGGAGAATTCTGTGACGGACTCTGGTGAGGCTGGATTCTTTGGAATCTGGCCCCCTGGAGTCCGTGGCAGAATGGAGCAACCCCCCCCCCACCACCCCACGAAGTCTGCATGGACCAGATCCCACCTGCCTCCGGCAGGTCCGGATCCAGCTGCTGCTAGCCGCCGTCCGGGCTGCGGCCGTGAATGGTGTCCTGCGTAGCGGACGCCATTGGCGTGCCTCCCTTTGGCCATGATAGGCTACGTAAAGATTTATGTAGCCTATGACAGCAAAGAGCAGGGACTCAAATGGCATCTGCTATGCCATTTGCGTGCCTCCCTTTTTTCCGTGATATGCTACGTAAATCCTTACGTAGCAAAGTAATGGCAAAGCAGGGATGCAAATGGTGTCCCCTATGTGGGATGCCATTTGCGGCTGCAGCCTGGCCACGGCCAGAAGTCAGGCTGCAGTGGGCGGCCCCGGCCGGTGGCTCTGCGGACGGATGCAGGTAAGTGGGGTTTTGTACACCCCTAGGGATAGCTAGCCTGAAATGGACTTATTGCTGTGGTCTTTATTTTAAAGATTAATTTTGATGTTTGTTTTAAAATGATTTTACTGTATTATGCCACCTTGGAAAATATCTATGTATCTATTGGAAAGCAGCTTACAACTCTCTTAAGTCTAAAAACAGAAGTGTGAGAAGGGTTCCATTCAAGCTCATTCCATCCATGAAGTGTTTGTTGGGGGATGGAAGAGGAAGCTGAGCTTGGATAAAGAGTGCCAAAGGAATGCTTGGTTTGAGTTAGAAATGTATGAGAAATTAATTTCCATTTGTTTTTGATCAGGATTTAACCAGTTTGCACCTTCCAGACCAAACACGGACTCGGACACAATCTACAGTTGAAGTCTGTACATTGTCAAGCTTGCAAAATGTGTTCAGCTACATGCATATGTTTGAAGAATGCACATGAAAAATGCATACTTTTGAAAAATGTGCACAAATACTCTTTAATCCATGGGAGAAGAATGTGTACATTTCAAAGATACACACAATTGATGTGTTCATTTAGGAAAATATGCACAAAAACAGACATGGATTTTCATGCGAAAAGAAATAAAACAAAGCTTGCAATCCTAGGAACAAGCTTCAAGATGGAATTCAGAGAACTTCAATGAGCTCAAGTTTTGCTGATTCACACATCCCTAGTCTGAGTCTGCTTCTCTTCCCCCACAATTGTTTTGGAAGCAGAAGTGTGCAAGCAGGGGATGCTAAACCCTCTCTCTCTCTTAAAAAAAAAACATGTGAAGAGAGAATGTACTTATGGATGAATGTCTGCCAGTTACTAATTAATGTAAAATAAGACAAAAACTGAAATATCAGCACATGTTCATTATCACAATTTCCTCTAAAATGTCTAGTTATCCAAATTTGTGAAATGTTCTTATGTAGTTCCTTCTTCACATTTTCCTGTGTATAGAGCATTCTCACTGTTATTATTATTAAAACATTTATAGACCACCTTTCAACCATAATGCCCGCAAGGCAGTGTACAAGACAATAATTAAAAACAATTTAAACACCAAGAAACTCAAAAATAGAGCTACAGAAAAACCTGGGAGTAGATCCAGCTATCAGCTCTTGCTAATAAGCATCAAACACTGAGCAAAACAAAAACGTCTTCACTGCACACTGGAAAGCAAGCAATAAAGGGGCTAGTATAACTTCCCGATGTTCCATAACAAGGCTACTGCCAGAGAAAAGGCCCTGTTCTTCATTTGCACCAACCTAGCCTTGTTTGGTGATGGGACGAAAAGCTGGGACTCAGATGAAGATCGTAAATATGGGAGAAAATGGTCTTTTAGATATAAAGCCCTAAGCAGGTTAGGGCCAAGTTAGGTAGAACCAGGACCTTGAATTGGCCCCCAAAACAAATTGATAGCCACTACAAGTTGAAGTGACCACCAACTTGGACACCTTTAAAGGGAAATTAAAATGCTACAAGAGAAATCTGTGGCCACAGAAGAAAACAGGAATTTAGAATCTGTGATATACCCCCTTCCCCTTGTTCCAGATAAAGTCTGAAGTGGTAATTTATGCATCTCCTTCATGAGGGAATGTGGAAGTTCTGGATTCATATCCAGTTCAGGAAAGATGTGCAATTTACCACTTCAGACCTTACCCGGAATCATGGAAAGAAAATGCACAAGTGATTCACAAATCCTCCTTTCAGCACTCCCAATTAATGTCCAAAGACATCCCATGGTCATGTTCTACTCCTTGCAAGACATCACTTCTCATAAGTATGGATAACGGTAGTACCTTTCATGGGCAGGGATCATAGGGAGGCACACTGCCAATTTTAAATACACCAAACACCACTGCAAAGAACATTTCATTTATTTTAAAGCCCATTGAGTACATAAGTACAGAACGCAGCGGCTCGTCTGATTAAAGGCAGCCGCTGGCGTGATCACATCACTCTGGTGCTGAAGGAGTTGCACTGGTTATTAGTTGCTTTCTGGGCCAAATTCAAGGTGTTGTTTTTGACCTTTAAAAACCCTATATGGTTCTGACCCAGCCTATGTTAAGGAGCGCTTCCAGCAACACCAGACAGGCCGCTTAACAAGATCAGCCTCGGATGGCCTTCTCTCGGTCCCATGGCTGTATATTGCTGTACATCGCCAAGAGTGGCTGGGTGACCGGCCAGATGGACGATTAAGAAATTCAATAAATAAATAAATAAATAAATAAATAAATGCATAATACTGACCTCAGTTTACATGGTAAGTGTAAAATCTAATCCTGCATTTATGGATGAAGTTAATGTTGCTAATATGAATAGAAAGACAATCCATCTGAATTACTCCATGTACACAGGAGCTATACACTCAGAGAGACATAGAGCAACTTCTATTTATACCACATCTTCTTTCACACACGCACGTACAAAAGAGTGGCTCTCAAAAGATGTCCATAGTGTTAAAATGAACCCAGGTTACTCCT
The DNA here is from genome assembly GCF_057233095.1 of Heloderma suspectum. Lineage (NCBI taxonomy): Eukaryota > Metazoa > Chordata > Lepidosauria > Squamata > Helodermatidae > Heloderma > Heloderma suspectum. Next base: position 33,098,562 of record NC_139459.1, read on the forward strand.
ACTGATAGGTTCTGATGGGACTACTGATCAGCATGATAGCAAACCTATTGCTTCACACTGCTGCAATCCTATACTTTTTAAAAACAACAACAACATGATTTTAAGGTGGTTTTTAATCTTTTTTATTATTTTACTGTTTTATCTTTTGCATTCACCATTCCAAAATCTGTTTTAGATATGGAGCGGTATACAAATACTGTAAGTAAACATGCTTATTCAGGAGTAAGCCCACTGAAATCAGTGGAACTTACTTCTAAGTAGACAAAGACTGCATGTGGGCTTAACCAGAATATCATTAAGAAAAGTAGACATAAACAGAATATTTATTATTTGTTACATTTATATTCCACCATTCCTCCAAGGAACCCAAGGCAACTTACATGGTGCACCTCCTCTCCATTTTATCCTCACAACAACCCTGTGAGGTAGGTTAGGCTGAGAGCCAATGACTGGTGACAATGGTAACCAGTGCAACTCCTTCAGCACCGGAGTGATGTGATCACGCCAGCAGCTGCCTTTAATCAGGCGAGCCGCAGCATTCTGTACTTATGTACTCAATGGGCTTTAATACAAATGAAAGCCAGTGAGCTTCTTGGCTGAGTGGGGACTAGAACCCAGTCTCCTGAGTCCCAGTAAAGAACTCTAACCACCACACCACACTGCAGGATAGGTCAATTTCCTTGCTAGAAAATGGGTAGTGACAAAGCATTGACCTCAGTTTACTTTGTGTAGTTAGTGTAAATTTTCCCATTCCCTTTCTCAAACAGTTGATTATTTGCCAGAGCAGATCTCCAAATGATTGTAAGAGAACTGATTTGCAGTTGAGGGGTTTTTTGAACCAGATTTTAAAAAGTAGACAATATACAAATGTGCTGCCATAGTCTACACACATACGCACATAAATGGCCATAATAAACTAGAAAGCAGTGATCAGAAAGGATCGGTGTACCTATCCTGTGTTTATTGCATGAAAACATGGCCATTTAAACACACACACACACACACACACATGTCCCACTCACATCTGGCAGCAATGAACTTGCATTTTGACAATTAACATGATGTAAATTCAAAAGGAAAACTGCGAATCAGCCAGAGGTATCTGCCTCTCTATTCATAGTTGTTCACTTCTATTATTTTCAGTGAGCTGTCCAGTAGTAAGGAAGCTCACTGGAATAATCATGGCTAACAATAAAATATAGAGAAAATAACAATGTCACAATGAAAACATTAAAATATACCCTTTATCTGGCAAAGCTGTGAAACACAACCCTTCAACAGGCTTTCCTCTCAAATTTACAGATTTTATAAAAACAGATGGACAACCTGGCTTGTATGCATGATGCTGTCAGCGCTATCATAGATTACTGAAAGTGAGAAAGAGCCAAGGAGTTACCACCAACAATGAATGCTCAAACATTTTTCTTTATTAGAAACCCCTTTATCCCCATCACCTCCGCAAATACATACACATTTTGCCATGGGGCTCTATGACCCTACTGAGAAGTCAAATATTTTCATAGTATCCATAAGCAACCAAAATATATTACAAAACCTTTTAAATAGATAAATTTTGGAACAGATAGTCCTTTATGGTACACAATATGCTATGATATCACATATTGTATAAAAATCTACCCTAAACATATGTGAAGCCTTGTAATTAGCAGCTCTGGTGTAAAGGTTAGATATGTTCACATCTTCCATATATTTTTACATATTTGAATAAAGTAATCCCAAAGTCCTAGAAAATAGATTTTTCTATTATATTAAAATTGTGTTGGTTATATATAGCTTTTTAATTAATATTAAAAACATTCCAATCAAACTATTAATGGTATCTCTCAGAAGGTCACCGATATGTAATACTGCTGTTCCCTTTTGGCTTCCTCCACTTTCTTTCACACATATGAGAGGGAAAACTACATTTGCTACAGTAGATCTGGGAACAGACATCATGTATACTCTGGAAACAACAAGGACATGGATCCCAAGGTTAAACTGGGATTTCCACAAGCCTTATTATTCAACACCCTGGATAGCTCCCAGTTAGGGACAGTGTAGAAATTCTACCAGTTATGCTCTTTCTCCCCACCTCCATCGCTCTCCAGCACATAATAGTATAGCTCAAGGAGATATCGCTCTCTGGATGACTTTCAAGCACTAGGTAAATTAATAAGGACAAGCCCCATTCTGTCCAAAAATCATCAAGCAAAATCCCAGTTGCCCTCAATCCATGTAATCCTTCCTCCCCCCACCCCCTGCTTCTTTATCAAGCTAATAGCATAGTCTACTCCAAAAGTATCCAGGAAGAGAGCAAAACCATACATTCATTGTCAGGCAAAAAAAGCTTTTTAAAAAAATATCAGACTAAGTGAACAAGCAGTGCACATCTGAATCCAGAGACTGGATCTTGCATATACATGCTTCTAAACTTCCCAGATATACTGTGACTTAGACAGAACAGCTTGAATTTTCAGAGCAATCTATGCACACACAGAGACACACAGCCAAAGCTAAAAGTCCTGTTTCTTTGTCCCTTTCTGAATGTCTTTTGGTTTATTAGTTTTCTCGTCTTTTTGGAACATAGAGGAGGCCAGGGCATGAAGGAAACTAATGTTTTCATCAAAGAACCTAAAGCACCATGAAGATATTCTGTATGTGAGGAGGAGGGCGGGAATCACAATTGCACCAGAAAGGCCCCACCCCCTTGACACGGCTACTGTCCACACATTACATGTACAAGGGCCCAGTCTCAAAATGACTGCTAGAAGGAATGGGGGGGGGTGTTTGTTCTGTTTTAACTATTGCATTGTATTGTATTCTTGGTTCTGAAAGCCACCCAGAGAACATATGTTGATGAGTGGCCATATACATATGGTAAATGAATAAAATAAAAATCCAGTTACAGTAATAGGGGTCTACAGATGTACACCACTTTGCAGATAATATATCCACATATGGATGTCAGGTATGCCAAAGAGGTGGAGCCAGGTGGCATGATTACAATCTCTCCCCCACCCCATCTCCATGCACAGAAAAGCACCTCTGCACAGGGCTGTAGTCAAGGTCAGTTGCATTGTTTCTATACCCCCACCATCCCAAGAAACACAGAACTAATTCTTTCTCCATCATTTCAAAATGAAGCACAGTGTGTTTGATTGCCCTTCTTGGATAGCTGGAGGGCGAATAATTATTTGCCCTGACTTTAAATTAGCAGAAGGGATGCGTGTGCATATTTTTAGATGTTAGCAATTTCTGCATTTGAGTGAAAGCAGTATATCTTGATTTTAACTTATCACACCCCAGTTTCCACATAGTTTGTCCGAGACAGTCAACAACCGCTAGTCTTTCCCTTCATAGAATTACTTCATAGAAATACTGTGCAGAGATTATAAACCAAGAAATGCCCCCTTGATTGGGGTCTGGAGGAAAAGAATCAAGCCACATTTCACACTTCATGCTTTGCCTGCCAAAGTTATCCCCCCACCCCCCATTCAGTGTCTCATATTGCTGAAATTCAACAAACGTCCCAGAAAACTTCTAGCCTCCTTAGAGGTCAGGCCTCCCCTGTATCTCACATCTCTGGAAAATGAATGCGGGGGATTTTCTTTAACTGCAAAACTGAACTCCACCTCTGAAGGTCAGCGGCACATCATCACCTGTGCAAGACTGACAGGAAGTAGTCCCTATGCATCTTCTATGTAAGAGGGGGTCAAGCCATGGTGTTCCTTTTGTCCTGTTCTGCAGAGCTAACTGGGAGGAAAATCTAGCCCTTCTGGGGGCTCTATGATGATGTTCAGGCAAGGTTTGCGCTACAGAGCTTGAAGAGTTCCGTATCTGTTCTGCAGGGATCAAAAGCAATGCAAAACGGGCCAGAGAATGGTGCAAATCAGCCAGAGGGACCTGAAAGAGGAATAATATCCATATCCTGTGTATGAACCCCCATGAAGGAGACCGTTGGACCTTCCAACGAACCAGGAGAGAGTGTAAAGCTAACTCTTATGCACAACTTTAGCCGGGAGTAAGCCCCACTAAACACAATGGGAATTGCTTCTGAGGAAATAAGCACAGGATTGCTCAAAGAGAGTGGATTTCCCAAAAGACCAAGCTGGGCTACTGAATATGAGGAGGAACTGACAGGTAGAGATAGGTAGCAGAAGTTGGGCGTTTTGGACCTATGGTGTCCTTTCTACACTCCCCACCTCCAGCACCTTGCTTGCTCCTTACTGAATGGGGGGCTTTTGTGTGTATGTATGTGTGTGTGGGGGGGGGGGGGAGAAATGGGTTTGCGGGGATTTTTTTAAAAAAAGCAAGAAGTGCATTTTTGCCAAAGGGCAGGCGTTCTTCAGAAGTCGGGGCAAGAGCCGTACTCCTCTTGTACAGCACACTGTAGGGTGGGCTCGAGAAAGAGAGACAGACAGACACGAGGTGGAGGAGGAGGAGAGAGCAACATCTGATTTCCCCAGCAGTGTCTCAACTTAGGCTGCAGACTTCTGGGTTCGACATCCAGATTCTGCACAGCGCCTAGCACCCTGGTGGCACTTTGGGGGGGTATACGTCAAAGCTTCGCCGGGGCAAGTCTGGCCCCTGCCGCTTCACGCCCGCCGCCCGCGTTCACCCGGCCGCCCGCCTCGCTCCCTGCCCGCTCCCCGCCCGGGCATCCTCCGCCGCCCCGCGCGCCGCCGCCGCCGCCCGACGAGGCGCCCCGCACCTGAAGTCGCTGTACGGGTGGATGATCCAGAAGCCTGCAGTTTTAACCCTTTCCTGCTCCTTCTCCACCGCCTTCTGGCTGCCGAACATGCGGAGGGAGAATTTGTTGACTCCGGGCTGCAGCATGGAGGTGAACTGGCGCTGCATGAAGCCGTACTGCCGCCGGGCGCCGTCGGCGTCGTCCAAGCCCGCCATGGGCTCCTCGCCGCCGCCGCCTGCGCCGTCCACTTTGAAGCACACCGAGTTGCCGTGGTCCTTGAGGCTCCCGCCGGCGCCCGGGCTGCCCGGCGCCTTGTCCGCCGCCGGCGCCTTGTCCGCGTTGGCGCCGGGGCTGCCGTCGTCCCGGCTGCCGGGCGAGGAGCTGGGCTTGCTGCCCTCCATGCCGCTGCCCGCCAACGGCCAGGGGAGCGCTCCAGCCTGCCCAGCTCCTCCTGGCTCGCGGGGAAGGCGACGGCGACGAGGGACGGGCGGGCGGGAGGGAGGGACTGAGGCACCCAAGCAAGCGGCTCCCTCTTCCGGCGGCGGCGGCGGCGGCTCCCGCGGCTGCTGCCGCCCTTCAGCGGCAGCTCCGCATCCCTTGCGCCGCTCCTGGCATTGCGAGCCCAGCAGCCGCCGGCTCGCGCTCTGGGACCGACGGGAGAGGGGCGGGGCGTGCGAGCGAGCGAGCGAGACGGGAAGGCCGGCGGCTCCCTCGGCGCGCCCTCTGCCGGCGGCAAGGCCGCGCCGCGCCGCCGCGTCCCTCGGCTTGACATTGAGCGGCCCGGCAGAGCCCTTGAGGGAAGCGGAGGAGGGAGGCGCAGGGACCAGCCGCTTGGCCTGAGCCAGCGTTTCACTCCCCAGAAAAAGAAACGGGGTGGGGGGCGGCCGGGAGAAAGGAACAGGCAGGTGCCCGGGCCGAAAAACGCGCCGCTTGCACCGTTGGGTGTGGATTTGCGCGCCGTCCATCCCGGTTAGGGCAGCCGCTTCCGCGTCTCTCCTACGGCGGAAACGCGTCCTCGGCATAAACAAGTAAATACATAAACGGAGACAAGAGGGTGCTGCTTCGCGTAACAGCTGCATGTGGTAATTTCTAGGTGTAGATGCCGATTTAGAAACAGTCATTAGACTTTAAACAGAAACACGGTGCATCTCACCCTGGCGTGGAAGACGGTGGCCAGGGGACCTGTGTGCCTTCGTCAGGCCGCTGTCCGGGTGCGGTTGATGATGGGCAACTTCTCGGCCCACCTCTTCCTTCGGATGGTTCTGGATCTTTAAACCGGGCTTGGGCTGGACAGGCCCTGAAACGGAGGACAGGCCTTGGGCAGCCCTTCAAATAAAGGACCGTCCTCTGTAAAAGAGGAGACATGCCCACCCTATGGATTATACATGCAATAAACCAGGCAGACATGGGGCATCCCACTCACCACATTCCAAGGGGCACATTTATTCTGCTCCACGTTACATCTGCAGTGAACCTATGCTTGACTATGACATCCCGGTGCACAAGCAGGGCTGAGGTCCAGGGCCCCAAATACCCCTCCTTCCCCGACTGCCTAGAGAGCAGCAGGGGATGAGGGCATCAAGGAAGCAGAAGCAAACTTCCTTTTATTCCTGGAGTCGTGCTGGTGCTATGATTTAAGTGTTTAACAGGCCAAAGTGCAGAAGCTCAGAGTATTATTTTAAAAAAAATCAGGCCTGGCAAACAGTGTTGTTGTTACTGTTCCAAACAACAAATCAAAGATAGTGATTTTCAATATTCAATATCAAAGGCCCGTAAATTTTACTCCCCAGTACATCTGGGCTTAACTTTTGAATTCCTTAGGCCAGATATCTGGATAATTTGACCATCCCCAAGTGTTGTCATGCCTTCTCCAGGGCAAGATTTAACTGTCTCCCTTCTGCTGTATTGGAAGGGTGCTATCAGGGTGCCCCATATGAAGAGTGGTTGTGTCCTGGTGGAGATGAAGCAATCAAAATTTTAGGACATGTTTTCTTTGAATGTAGCCTCCATAGGGAGGAATGTGACAGACTACTCTGCCCTATTATGTGGAAATACCCTGGAAGGTCATTGGAATTAGGGATGTTGGAGAAATCAGCAAAGGAACCAAATGAGTTCAAATTTTCATGAATCTGACCTACAGATTCCACAGCAGACCAGCTTTTCCCCTACTGGTCTTTTTTCCCCGTGTAGATTCCACAGAGTTGCTGACTGCTTTTCTAACTTTCACAAATTTTGCACAAATTTTGCCATAGAAAAATACACACTTAAAAAAAAAAAAAACAGCCAAAAATGCACATTCCCTCATAGGCTAAAACAAGATAATAAGCATGGGGGGGGGGTGCATTTTTGCACGAGCAAATTTGCACAACTGTGCATTTGCACAAATGCAAACTTGTGCAAATTTAGAATTTTAAAAAATCCAATTCCTTCGATGGGTGGACGACAGAATGAAAGGTGCCTGACTTTCCGTGGAACAGATTTTACACAATCTGTACATTCCTAATTGGAATGGTATTTGGATTTATTTATTTATTTTGGCTGGTATAACCAAATTAATTTCAGTGGCTAAGTTTCTCTTTTCTATCCAAAGGTCTCGTAAGATGATTTCTTTGTCTTAATTGTAACTCCCATTTTATATCTTATGTTTTAACGTTTGTATCTCATTTTGTTTTAAATAAGCGTATATATTTTAATATGGATATTTTAATAGTTAATATTTAAATATATATTCAATGACAATGCTTTTATTCTTCTTTCTCTTGTGTAATGATTCAATGTTTATATTTAATGATTATGATTTATTATTGTTGTTTTAATGGCTCTGTGACTGTACAATAAATGGGGATGAGGATGATGGTTACTGTCAGGAAGGTAGGAGCAGTTGTAATGGACTGATCAAGTGGACTGTTGGGGAGCAAAGAGAAAAGTTAATTGCATGCTTCACCACTCAAGTAATACACATGGCTGCCTAAAGGTGGAGCCTATAAGACCATTACATCCAAGGTCTAAAATTACCTAGCTGCACCTCTCCATGTGAGGCTGTCTGATTCGCAGGTGCAAGTTCCTGCCGCACCTCACTGTAGCATCCAGGTGTGGCTTCTGGTGTGAATGAACCCTTGAGGATTTCCGAAGGGCTGTCATGTGGAAGAGGGAGCACACTTGTTCTCAGTTGCTCCAGGGGGCAGGACTGGGATGGCAGGGAAGCAGATGACAGCTGAATGTTCGGAGGAGCTTCCTAAAGGTAAGAGCTGTTCGACAGTGCAACAGACTGCCTGGGGAGGATGTGAGCTCTCCTTCGCTGGAAGTATTTAAGCAGAGGCTGGACAGCCATCTGCTGTAGTTGCAAGAATCCTGCATGGAGCAGGGGGTTGGACTAAATGACCTCCAAGGTCCCATCCAGCAGTGGAAGCTGGTGGCTCCAGTGTCACTGGGGCAGTAAATCCAGTCCAGGTTTCAGACAGAACTCTAAAGGAGCTAAGCTTTACACCTTGGATAGCTCCTTTGGAATTCTAACTGGGTTCTGACTGAAGCCTGGAGTGGATTCATTGCCCTACTAACATCAGAGTCACCAGCCTCTACTGCCATCCAACCCTATAGACTGGATCCAGATTTATACTGGATCAGCTGTGCTGGTGGAAGTGGACTTCCCCATCCCCTTCTTCTCAGCCCACCCACCCCGGATCATCTGCCCAGACCCTAAGATCAGCTTCAGTGGTCCTTCCCCGGGAGCCCCTGACAAAGGAAGTGAGGTATGTGGCTACTAAGAAGAGGGCCTTTTATGCTGTGGCACCCCAGTTGTGAAATGACCTTCCCAGAGAGGCTTGCCTGGCACCTACATTGTGCTCATTTTGGTGCCAGATGAAGACCTTTTTATTCTCCCAGCCATTTTAGGTTTTCAGTTTGTTTTATTGCATTTTTAAAGGTTTGCACTGCTGCTAGCTTCTGTTTGGTTATGATTTTTATTTTTATCGTGCAATTTCAAACTTTTAAACTTTTATATTGTATTTTTATCATGTATGCTATTATCTTGCATTTTATGGTTTTTGTTGTTGTGAAGTGCCCACAGGGCTTTGGCTATTGGGTGGTATAAAAATGTAATAAATAAAATAATAAATGAATAAATAAAAATATTACACAGAGTCAAGAGACCCTGGTGAACTCCCCCAGTCCCAAATCAGATAAAGTGACCTTCCGCAAGCAGAGCCTTCCTCTCCCGGAAGGCAGGGCCTTGATCCAACTCTATAATTCTATAAGCCCTCCTTCTACTGCTTTCATATCGCTTCCAGTCACCTCCAAAGCCCATGGTTTTCAAAGCTGTGTTTGTTTGTTTTATGTACTCTTCCATTCATATATTGTTCTGCATTTGCATTGTTTATTGCCAGATGCTTGGCAAGCCTCATTTGTCCCCTTCCTGCAAATCCTGTTTTTGCAATCCTGGTCAGGCAGCAAAAGCAGGAAGTGAATGAACCCTGATCATCTGCAGTACCTGCTGCTCTAGGGAGAATCGTCCTTCTGTGGTATGTGGCATATCTTGCTTGCTTAAAACATCTGGGCCAGCTGCCTGATTTACTAACCGCATTCCTTATCCCAAAGCAGCATCTCTGGCATAAGGTGGTTAAAAAAGGGGGCATACTCCATCCAGGCCTATCCACATCTATATCCTTCAGGAGTTTTAACTATGCAGTATTAATAATAATAAAAAGCCACCCTGTCCTGGCTTGCTTTGGGGCTCTACTTTTGGCAAACAACCACTGGAGTCTGCATTTTAGATATCTGGAGATATATATATATATATAAAGATCCTGTCTCACCACAGGATTTTGGCATGGTTGACCTTCTATTCCTCTTTTGTGTCTAGGAAGAACAATGCACAGGCAGTCTGACTGTGGATACCTCTTAAGATGTCTTTGTTTCATTGTGTTTGATTTTCACATTATCTGGCAGCAGGCCAGATTCATATCAAGCTTCCTGTCAAGTTTCCCACTTGTACGCCAGTCTGAACCTGCCCGCTGAATGTCACTAATCACTTCTTTTGCAGTACATGCAAGGATGGCTAGGGAGAAACAATTGTTCATTATGCCAGTGTGAAAACGGAGGCAGAGAATGTGTACTCTTAATTCAACAGAAAGATAAAATAAGTGAGATCAGCACAATGATCCCTCAGTCAGACTAATGCAGTCTGGGTTAAAGGGGTAGCAGAATGCTTCAGTATGAAGCTTCATTTATTCCTAACAGGAATTAGGAATCAGAGTGGTTATTTCTGTGGGGATCTACATGGGGCTGCCCTTCAAGATGATTCAGAAACTGCCACCGGTACAGAATGCAGCACCTAGAACCAGGTGCTAGAACCTAGAAATGGTGTTGCTAGGCCATTTAGAGTGCAATCCTATGCATGTTTAGACAGAAAGTCCTACATGCATCCTTAAAGATTCAGGGTGCAGGACACAAATCTGCATAAAGTCTGCATATGCTAATTTATATCTATATATGCAAATTTAGAAATAATTACTAGGATTTATTTAAATTTCCCAGGCAAAGCCGGCCAATTAGTTTCTCATCCAAATAATCTCAAATAAAACAAATTTTTCTATTAATTTGCACCTTGAGCCAATGGGAAAGGTCCCCCTCCCTCAAGTTTAATTACCATGAGGGGGGAGATTGGGGCGGGGGGTTGCAGCATGTGTGAAGGGGGGAAAATCCCATTGGCACCAATGGGTGCTATGGACTCTGTGGAAGAGAGCTGGGTCCTGGGAAAGAGATGCAGGGCCAGGGGCCCAGGCCTAGCAACAACCCTGGCTAGAATGCATGTGGGAGCTAGGCGTTTGTATCAGTGGAAGCTGGTGGATCAGCAGGATTGTGAATCCATTCTGGGTTTCAGTGAGAACCAGCCAGAGGTTCAGCATAGGATCAGCACCTTGGATAGCTCCATTAGGCTTCTGGCTGAAATCCAGAATGGATTTACAGCCCCACTGATATTGGAGCCACCAGCCTCTAGTGGTTTGGATCATAATACTCCTATTCTGTATCATTTACATTGGCTGCCTGTTAGTTTCCAAGGTGCTGGTTTTGGCCTGCAAAGCCCTAAATAGTTCGGAACCATTTCATCTGAAGAACTGCTTACACCTATATGAGCCTGCCCAAGTATTAAGATGAGTGTCAGAGGCCCACCAGCAAGAGCCATTAGGCTGAGGTGTAGTAGGGATGGGGCTTTCTCAGTGGTGGCCCCAGATCTTTGGAACTCCCTCCCCAAGGAGATATGTATGACACCCTCACTGCTGGCTTAACCCCTGCCCACACTCACACACACACACACAAATCCTGAAGACTCACTTGTTCCACTCTGCATTTCATGCTTTAAAATAATTAGCTGCTGCTGCTGCTGCTGCTGCTGCTACTGGTGTTTGTGTGTGTGTGTTTAAGTGTAGTTTTATCTTCAATTTTTGTAGTATTGTAAGCTGCCTTGTGAGGGCAGTGCATCCTGAAAGGTGGGTTAAAAATACCTTAAATAAATAAACAATTGAAAGTGTTGATACTCAATATGCATCATGAGTTTGAACCCCCTGAGATGGGAGACTCATTCCCACTAGGGCTGTGCAGGGACCCCCTGATCCGACTCGGAATCCGCTTTGTGGCTTCGGAGGTGGGCCCAATTCAGCTCAGGCTTGTTAATCTGGTACTAAAACGGGTTAACAAAGAGTAAAGAGGGCTGATTTGATTGGGGGGAGGCCTACAAGAAGAGCCCCTAAAAGACCCTAGATTCGTAACCATCTTTATATTCCAGACTCTCGAGCCCTGGGCTAGAAGACCGTGAAGTTTGATTCTATACTAAATGATATTATTTCACGAATTGAGACTCTAACTGAGATTTTGCAAGACTGTCTTTGAAGAAGGGGGGGAAATGCAGCTGTCTTTACAAGTGGCTTCACAATCACAGAGCTTGCTCAAGGCCACGACGTGCTGGCAGAGTGTCTAAGTGAGATGAACAGCAGAACTGAGCATGCTCAAATGCCTACTGAGAAGAGAAAAAGTACTGTTTTGACATCTCGCGGTGTACACCTGCTGATAAGAGAATGTCCCTACTCAATGCGAGTTGGGCAGGGAAGTGTAGCCCTGAGCACAAGTGACAACTAGGAGGAGGTGTTTGGGCGGATATGACCAAAAATGGCCAAAGATGCCCGGGATTCAAAGAAGAGATACCAAAGAGAAATGCATCAATCAAGATAACATGCCCAGATGGTAGACTTTGGGTCATATTTTGGGACATTTCAAAGTAGCCCATTCGTAATGGTGCCAGACACGTTCCCCAGACACATGGAATTGTGGGAGATAGATGGGACACCTTGTTTCTGATTAGTGAGCACATGCTCTAACCATGTGCACCCCATTTTCTATTGGAGGCTGATTGTTTCATTGCTCCTTAGGCCCCACCGTTGACCAGAGCAAGGGCATAAAAGCCCAGGGAATGGGAGCTCCGGGGTGGTGCTTTTTGTTGCTGCTGCTGCTGCTCCACTTCCCTCTTTCTGCTGTGCCACCAGACCCACGGATTTAGGTAACTATGGACCTCTTTAGACTCTTAGACTTTGGAACTTAGGATGTTTCCTGAAGTAGAACTTAGAATTATTTCTGAGTTTGAGACTTAGAGTGTTTTCTAAGCCTTGGGTCTTGGAGGTTATAACTGAGGAGGGGGGACCTGACTCAGCGCCGAACACAAAGCAGGTTTTAGATGGCCGAATCCCACTTCAGGCCCCCCCAATGCCCCTGTGCAAACCCCCAGCAACTTACCTTGCCATCACCTCCTCCTCCGCAGCCACCGCCTTCTCCTCCATTGCTGCTGCCACCTTCTCCTCTGCCATCATCATCGCTGCCAGTTCCTGAGGCCTGGACGCACACCAGCTCTCATTGCACTGAGTGTCCATTTTTAAAATGGGAACTTCCTGGAAGTTTTAAAATGACGACTCCTTGCAATAAGAGCCGGAGCGCATCCAGGCCTCAGGAGTTGGCGGTGGCAATGGCAGCAGCGCAGCGGTGGAGGTGGCAGCAACAGGGGCGGCGGTGATGGAGCCAGTGATGGCGATGACAGCAGTAGAGGCAGTGGCAACGGAGACGGCGGCGGTGATGGGTGGCTCAGGTGAGGACCTGGAGGTGCCAGCACAGCTGGGCTGGGGGTGCCAAAACTCCAAAGCACTCCAAGGTACTTTGGAGAGCTTCCGACCCACTTGGGGTCGCTTCATGCCCCCTCCGTTTTGCCTCGGAAGGGGCTCAAAGTGACCCAAAGCAGCCCGCTTCAACTCAGGCTTCGGGCCTTGAGCCGAAGCGGTACACAGCCCTAATTCTCACTCTATCCAGCTAGCTTGTTTCTCTTCCTTGAACAGGTGTGTCTGTGACTCACCTGACTAAGAGAGAAAATAGCAGCTGTATGGACAGACCCCACTCAGCAACAGATGTGTACTTCCCAGCTGACTGTTCTGGGCTTCAAGAAGTAATTGATATGGGTTGTGGTCCCTGAAACACCTCTCAAGCTAAATAACACAAAGCGGTACCACAAAATGTGTATTTATTGTTCAAACAGTATTAGAGAATAACAAAACTGTGAAGTGATAAAACAAGCAAAATGCATTCCTACATAGAAAGCTATTAGGATGATTAGAAGCATAATAGTAATCATGGCTAGCATATCACTTATAATTCTATTCTTCTCAACTAACAAAACAGTCATCATTAAGATCTTATAGTTACCTTCATAGCAAGCATGGTTGGCAGAGGTTAGGCAATCATCATGTTTGGTAGGCTTCTCGTTCTCCAAAGATCTCTCCCTCAAACAGATCAAACCCTTGGGTTTTATAACTCCTATGTTGATGACTTTATCTTAAGTCTTGGACCTGGTCATACTCATACCACTACTCCTAGTTTGACCATATAACCCTAATAGGGCTGCCTCTCAATGCAGCCAGGTTTACCATTGACTTCAGAAACACCTTAATGAAGGTATCCCTCCTAAGCCAAGCAGCTTTTCACTTTGGTGCAAGTGGTTAACCAACCCACTTGTGAAAACACTCTTTGCCCCATTTCCAAGAACACTTTCCAATACTCACAGTTAGCATATATAGCTAATCACTCTATTACTAATCATTTACAGTTAGCATGCAAAGATGATTATGAATAGCACTCCTTTGAATTCTTAACAATACATATTACATTCATACTTTCTGACACCTACCCCCCATACACACACACAAATCTTCCCAGTACAATCTTCCTGAATTTCTTAGATAAAATCTAAAATCTTCCTGAATTTCTTAGATAAAATCTAAAATCTTCCTGAATTTCTTTATTTTAGATAAAATCTAAAATCTTCCTGAATTTCTTAGATAAAACTTTATCCTTAATTTAAAAATCATAGCCTAGAGCTCAATCCTGCCTCTCCTCCACACCTATGTTAATGGCTGGAGAGAGTTAGAAAGGCACATTGGTTCTGCTGGACTCCACTGGCACCCACTGTGCCTGGGCAGACAGAAAGCTGCTTCTCTCGCCAGCAGTTGCTGGTAGAAACAGGGCATTCATAGGGTGGGGTGGAGTCAGGTAGGAGCTAGCTTTGGATCTGCTGGATCCAAAGCTGCTCCATTCCCCACCACCCTGGAGCTGGCATAGCTAATTCTCCCCTGGTGTGGATGGGTGGAAATTATAAAAATGAAGATCCACCAGGTTGAAAAGCCTGGCTAAACTGCACTATTCACCAGCACCACCACTTCTGCCATGGCCAATATGAGCTAGCAGGACTTTCAGATCCACAGTGCAAGATACACTGCTCTGTTCCTCCCTGGCTGCACCCTTAAGATTGCTCTGTTGTTTACCCTATATTTCATGTTACACCTATTATACAACCTTTTCGGCAATCCTAGCTGGCTAATTAGGGTAGGAATTCCACTTCATCCATTCCCTCCTGTTTCCACTGAAATGCCTGCAGAAACATTACTGGGGGAGTCATGATTATAGTCACTCAAGGAGCAGCCTAAGTTAATAATAAAAGATGTATCTATAGACATCTCTAAGCTGCCTGGCTCAGTCACAGGCGAAATCACTGAGGTTTGTATTTTATCGAGGCCGTAATTGTTTATGCCTTCTGACATGGTGGGAAGTAGCAGACTTTAGGCATTGGACTGTAGAAGTTACTGATGTGGCAGAGATGGTAGTAAAACGACATTAGGAAGTTATTGGAAAGAGCAGCACCGTTGTTTTGTGGGCTGATTCAGAAGCTATAAAACCCATCACGCAGAGCAGCCCGATGGACCTAACCATGTGGAGGAAGCAACATCTGGCACATTCAAGTATATAAGATGCAAACATGTAGCATCATATTCATGCAAGTGGCCACTGGGAAGCCACACCTGTAAACATGGACATGCCACGTCAAGATGCCACTTCCTCCACATAGCTGTATCCGTGGAGCTGCTCTGTGTGGAGGATTTGCCGCCATCTGATCCACTCCAGTGCCATTATTTGGCAGTGGCAGTACAAGAAGAATGGCAAAAAATACCAGGAATGTGTTGCAACTGGGGCCCTCCAGGTATTTTGGCCTACAACTCCTATCAGTTCTAGACAGAACAGCCAAGGGTGAGGGATAATGGGAGTTGTAGGTCAAAACATCTGGAGAGCCACAATTTGCCCACCCCTGTGAGTCTAGAGCCAATGCAATCCAAGGTTGAACCTGGAAGTGGATAGATTTGGAGATCTGAATACAATCCCAGTTTACATTACAGTAAGCAAGTCTGACCTTGCTAACTGTCTGTAGCTGTCCACCCATCACCCAGAGTAGCCTCCCTGCCTGTAAAATGGAAATAATGAGAATCCTAATGGCATGGTTCACAAAGGCTATTTATAAATGTACTCAGTCCACAAATATTTGTTGTTGTTTATTCGGTCAGTCACTTCCGACTCTTCATGACTTCATGGACCAGCCCACGCCAGAGCTTCCTGTCGGCCGTCGCCACCCCCAGCTCCTCCAAGATATTTCCAGCACTAATGTGTTGGCTAATAAAATCCACTTTTCAAGGCACTTGTTATGTTGGGTTACCTCTCTATTCCAGACATATGCAGAGATTCTCATTTGAGGTTTTCCCAACATCTTTGGGGAAGATTGATCAGAAAATGATTTTCCCTCCCATCTTCTTTATTGACAAAAAATTGTGGCAGAGACAACTGGTCCTTGCTAGGTCTGGGCCCAGGTCTAATAAAGGATGTCACCAGCTATGCCTGAGCACCAGTTATGGCTACACAGGCACAAGCCAGGTCTTGGTGGGCATTTTGGTGGGCATTCAGAACAAGGATGGGTTATCTATGCAGACTGGCATCCAGACAAGTAGTCCAGGCCTGATGTACATTTTCTGGACCGGAACCAGTGAGGTCATTTTATCACTACTGATATCCCATTCCTGCAGGTTTTAACATAGTGGCTTCTGTCATATAAAGCTGCATAGGGAGTGCACTGCAATTGCCATAGTCCTGGTTGGCAGTTTGCTAATAAGGATGTGGTTCAGACAGTCCCTGCAGATATATTTTAAAGGCTCTGTCTTCTAGTCTGAAAGCCAAAACCTAGTAGTTCTAACAAACCACAGAGTGAGGGCAGAGCAATTCTCTAAAGCAGACTTCCCCAATGAAGTGCCTTCCAGATGTGCTGGACTACAACTCCCATAATCCCCAGCCAGCTATGCTGCAGGAATCCAACACATCAGGAGGGCTGGTTTGGGAAGGCTGGACAGTCAATTGGAAATTGGAAATTGTGAGCAGCCTCTTATGGCCTTCTGGTTAAGCTCCATCTTGAGCAGGGTCTCTTTTTACTATACAGTTTCAGTCCAGAAAAAAAACTTCTAATAAGAATGACAGATTTTCAAGAGGAATTAATTAAAGGTGATTCAGCCATCAGACTCGTACTGGCTACTCTAGATTCCCCCTTGCCCCACCCCCCAGGTTCCATAATCATTCCCCACTGCCAGCTGGGATTTTAGAAGGATGTTATAGACACAGGAATGTGCACACAAGATAGCAAGAAACTTTATGTCTTGCCTATTTCTAGGCAAAGGTGTTCCAGTTCTTCTAATTTTCAGAATGAAGCAGAATGAACATAGAAGTGAAAGGAATTTACTTTTTGCTGCCGGCTGCCCCTGTCTTCTCTTCACACTAACAGCGCAACCCTATGGATGTTACAGAAGCTGGCTGGGGAATGCTGAGAATTGTAGGACTTTTTTCTGTCTAAACTTCCATAGGATTGCGCCCTAACCCTTACAGATTTCATGTCTCATCAAGAGCTAATGCCAGCGTCAGATGCAAGGGAGGTGAATAAGTTGCACCAACATATTCTTTGCTTAAGAATACAACATAAGCTACTGAGAAATCATACACCCTTATAAATGGCCAGAAAATCCTGGATTAAATGACTAAAAACACATCTTCCCACAAATGGCTCTCTTGCTCTGAAAGGAGAAACATTGGTGCCTATCATGGAGGCCAAAAAAGGCATTCATTCATTCATTCTTTCATTCTTTCAGTGAATGAGTTGCCCTCAAGCCAGGGAGACATGCATAATAAAAACAAACACAATAAAACCAATACCATCACTTAAAAACAAAAGAAAATGAAAGTAGCAGCAGCAACAACATTTTAGAAGCAGAAATATCAAGACAAGTAGAAAATCTAAAAAAATACATAAACATGAAGGTCAATTGTAAAACACAGCTTTAAAACATTTCATTAGGAGTAAAACATGTATCAAGCTAATTATTAAAGGCCCTGCGAGAATAAAAGACTCTTCACCTGGCTCTGGAAAGTCAACAGTGCCAGGTTAATATTTCTAGGCAGGGTATTCCACAATTTGGGGGCCACCACAGAAAAGGCCTGCTTGTGATTACCTACCCACCAAATTTCAATATGTGGGGCCACTAAAAGCAGAGCTTCAGATGATAATCTCAGAACACAGGCAGGAACATATGGGAAGAGGTGGTCCTTCAGATACTGTGGCCCCAAGCCAGGAAGGGCTTTCTAGGTTAAAACCAGCACTTTGAATTAAGATCAGAAATGAACTGGAAAGCAGTAGAGATGATGGAACACTGGCATAATATGCTCATAACAGCTGGTTTCAGTTAGTAGTCTTGCCATCATATTCTGTACTAACTGACATTTCTGGACTGTCTTCAAAATGTTTGATTCCAGTCAAATGCTAGAGACTTGTTAAGTAGCATGTTCATCAGGGAAACTGACTGATGCTGCATTAGTAGTCTAGTTTCTCAGCTCTATAAAAACTGGAACAAGTCAATGAAATAGGAAGCAACAATTTATACAGATCAGAAGCTCAGATGCCATGTTAAGCCAGAAATCCTGGCTTAATAAACCTTGATGTGAAAAAGCAGGATACTGGTACATGCAGCCAGTTTTCTCCTGCTTCTCTCCTCCCTTCATACAACCTGGTAAACAAACCAAGAAATGATAGCTTTGTGTTCCATATGAATGCAGAATTATGCTTAAATGGACCCCAAAACAAGCCAAGGTTCCTAAACCTGCCATAGATATCCTTTGAAAGCAGTCCAGTTCTGTAAAAGTGGACACAAGGCCACCTGAAGTCCTGCGATTCGTTTGATGGGTCATAAGGCCTGTTTGATGGTCTTTTGCAACCCTGTCTTAACTATGCTCACCACAAAAGAAATCCTGTTGATTCCAAATAGCTCTTAGAAGTCTTCAGCCCAGGAACACCAAGGACAATAATACTGATAATTTATACATCACCACATCCTTCTAAATAAGCCCATAAACATTACTAGCCTGCAAAATTGTTTATCAGCCTGCTGGGGGCTGGCAGGGGAGAGACAGCAAGTTGCATTTCTGTGCTGGGCACAGAGGAGAGCCAGGGCACTACAGCCCTCCTCTGCTAACCTGCTCACTTGCCCACATGGAATCCATGCACTTGCCTGCATGCAATTCCTGGTTGCCTATGGAGACAAGGCTAGTCCTTAAACACATGTCTGCATCACCACCAATGTGCATGGTGTTTTACAAAGCCTGACACACTTACAATCCAAAATTTGGCACAGGGAGTCAACGGAGGAAGGTGAAGGAAATGGAAGCAAGAGTAAAGAGGGGGAGAACATACATTTATTTCAGTTCCACATATTTAGGCTTACTTACAGTGGGGTACAGGGACTGTTAGGCCTCGAGGTTGTGGTGAGGGGTCATCTGGTCTTTCTTGGCCAAGCTCAGAGGCTGACTCTCATTTCTCCCCTTAGTATTATCAGGTCATGATAATGCAGTGACAATGTCACAAAGATATTATTCCATGCAACTTTTCAAGAAGCAAAATCAGCAGCAGCCTCGTCAAGGTCCAGAATGTAAACCTTGCACCTTTGGCCGCCTGCCCAACATTTTTCTAAGATTCTGACAGCATTGTTCCCTGGGGAGCTGGATTGCTCATGCACTGGAACGTTCACACCAGTTAATGACAGAGGCCTCACTGCTGCAAGCATAATATAGGGATGCTGGGGTTTCAGTCTTATTACATTCAGCCTAAATTCACATTTACCTAGACATAACTCCCATTGAGTTCAGTAGAGTTCAATTCCAATTAAGTGTGCATAAGATGGCATCATTACCATCTTGCAAAATAAAATAATGGGTAACCCATGAGATAAGACTTTCTTCTTCTTCTTCTTCTTCTTCTTCTTCTTCTTCTTCTTCTTCTTCTTCTTCAGTTTATCTGCACAAGGCTTGGTTCTGTATGATGTGGAGTTAGGTAGTGTGCAAACATTAGATGGCAAAATCACTTTATGTGCCATGACAGGCATCCAAACAGATCCAATCAGCCCTTTGACTATTGGACTATAGAAAATCTCTTCTTAGTACAAATATTTTCACCCCACCCCTCATAGACCAGAATGGTTCGTTGAGCTACAAAGTGATCTTGTTGGTGAAATATGTGTCTGAAAAGAACGATGACGCCAAGAAATAGACATTTCTGTAGAAAATCACAGCATACAGATTATCCATCATACTGATAGACTCAATATCTGTGAAAGGTTAGTTGACTGTGGTCTTTGTTTCAAAATACTGTAAGGAGTAGGGATGTCAGATAAATCTGCAACTGATTCAAACGAGTTTGGGTTTGTATGAATCCAACCTGCGGATCCTGTAGTGAACTGGCTTTTCCTGAGTCATGTGGACTCTGCGGACTTAAGGACCCGTTTTTCACTTGGGGAGAGGAGGGTTGTACTAATTCACACGAGCGCTAATGCACATTATCTAAGGGCGCAATCTTATGGGTGCTTGTAAGACCCTGAACTTGGAGGCTTATGAGTATCCTATACAGAGAGGGAGGTGCCTCATGCCTTCCATGCTGCATTTTTGCTAGACAGGTGATTTCACCTGTCTAGCAGAAGCCTCAGGGAGGAGGAGGGGGGAAGGAGGCCAGGGCAGTGATAGGAAAACATGTAAGCCAGCTGCCCTGACTTCCTCCCCTCCCCACCCCCAGGAATTCCTCCTTCCCCCCATCTCCACACTCAGTTTACTGAGGACAGAGAGGCAGCCGACACAGTTCTCTCTGCACCGGCTACAAGGGGGAGGGGGAGGGGGAGGGGGAGGGGGAGGGGAGTTTCATGGCTCAGCACTCAGAGCCCTGTCTTCAAACACAGAGCCAGGAAACTGAAAAATCCTATGTCCCCCAGATGCTGTCTAGGGGACATATGATTGCTCCCTAATGTGCATTTAAAAATTAGCACAAGTAGAATGAAATTCTGATAAAAGAAAATCTAATTCCATCAATGAGTGAATGATGGGATGAAAGATGTCTGACAAAACACAGATGGAATGGATTTTAAAAAATCTGTACATTCCTAGTTAGGAACTGCATCACAGTTCGATAATAATCTGGCTTGCAATTGAAATGTACCTAGTTTGTGGTATACAAATTTATTCTGAGATGAGCTCCTGTCCTGCATTGGCTGCAGTAGACTTTGAGTGAAAGGGCTAACCAAAAAGCAAGGTAATGAATCAGGCAAATGTACAAGCATACAGGTTTCAATCTGATGGGCTTCAGGCTAGGGCAGAAGTGGTCAAGATAGCAGACAGAGGTCAAAACACAGTCAGATACATTACACGGTCCAGAAAGAGAGTTGCGCTGGAGTCCAACGGTCAACACACAGTAGCACAAAGCATCAATCATAGGGCAAGGTCTGGGAGGCAAGGTAGCAGAAACTGAAGCTGAAAGAACGGGCGTTGTTTCCAGCACTCGCTAGGCAGACAATGACGTTTTTATCACCGGAGCCTGCTGAGCTCCACATTAATGCTCTCTGGCCACAGCGCTACTCATGAGAAGTCGCTTCCTCCTGAGGAGTCCTTTCGTTGCACAGGAGCATGTCTCACTGAAGCCCTGCTGGCCTGCCACTTGAGACGACGACACTGTCAGGGGCTGGGTGGTCCTTCAGCCTCTGCCTCAGAGGCAGAACTCCCTTTGTCCTGTGGGGACAGAATCACAGTCATCTCCCCTGAGGGCCCAGGCTCCCCCAGATCTCCTGCCATGGGTGGCTCCTTGGTTTTCGCTGTCTCTGGGAGCTCTGGCTCCTCCTCAGAGGAGGATTCTTCTAGTTGGGGCATGACATCTCCTTTGCAAACAGTATCCTGCTTGCAGTGCCATTCATTCATCTTTATTACAGTCAAAGGAACATAAGAATCTGCCTTATACCAAGTCAGACCCTTGGTCCATCTACCTCAATATTGTCACCACTGACTGGCAGCAGCTCTTGGGTTTCAGACAGGGGTCTTTCCAAGCCCTACCTAGAGAAGCTGGGGGTTGAACCTGGCACCTTCTGCATGCAAAGCACATGCCTTACCCTTGAGTATGGCCTAGAATAAACTGAGACTCTTTCAAGCTGATGTGCCTCAAATATGCACCAAAGACAGAGCAAGTATCGTGCAAGTGTGACCTTTACAAATGGGAACCAGAGTTTATTTATTACTTTAAAAGAGAAATTACATTTTTTACTGCATGACAGAGTACTGGTGTGTTCCTTCAGAAATCATCAAGGGCAGTGCAATCCTACATACCTTGGGGGTGTGGGTGGGGTGGGAGTGAGATCTATGGTGGAGCCACCACCAGGTCCAGAGCCCTGCTGGCCTGGCTCACACTGACTAGGAAGGGAGATGGTGGTGGAGTTATGCTGGCTTCTTTGCTGGCAGTTGAAAAAAAAAATCACTGAAACTGATGGGAGGGAATTAACCAGTTTCAGGTGGGACACAGTTTCAGGGCTTGGTCAGGGGCATGTCAGCAGAACAATGGGGCTTGCGATCCTGCTGGTCCAAGACACACACACCCAACATGCCCCCAGAACTGATTCCCACCAGGTAAGAAGGAAGGGTAAGAAGGAAGAAGCTACATGGAATTTCCACCTGCCTCATGATTCTGAAGAACTGCCCCTGAGTGTTGTAAAAGCAACATCAGAAAGCCTATTAGAAATAATTATTTTTTGCTACCATTAGGGATGTTTGAGAAATCCATTTGAGGGATGGCATTCGACAAGTTTTCCTAGGTTTGTGTTGCATGAATCAGATCTATCTAATGTAGGTTAAATCCATCCCATATTTTATGGATCTGTCCAAGTCTACCTGAGTGCAATTTATTCACTTTTCCATTCCTGGCCACTATGGCCTGTCTAAATATCACATCCTTCTGTAGCCTCCAACTGCGGAGAGATTTTCATATTTCCTTAGGCATACTGCACACTAAAACCTATTCTTTAAAGTGATTCATACAAAAGCAAATACCGGAGCATGCCAAGAATGCATTTGTCAGGATGGCAAAACATTTATTTGGCTGTGTCTCCAATAACTTAATATTGTTGTTCTGCATTTCTTGTAAGCTAGAATGGCATCCCTAGCATTTATCATTCTTCCTTGAGTGTGGGCAGCTCTAGCTCAGTCTGCTTCCTTAGAAGAACTCTGGGATGCTACGAAGACATCCCTGTGGGACATCAGATACAACTCAGGTGAGTCCTATGGTTCTTTGTGAGTAATAAGGTACTTTTTAATAAAATACTGTGACACCCTTGCCCAGGTCTACAGGGAGCCTCTGAGGGTAATGCCCTCACTCTCTGGCATAGGCTGGCCAGGTGCCCTGAGCCCTTTACCTGCTGAGATGTTCCAGACAGGAGTGCAGAACCTTTTTCAGCCAGAGGGTCAAATTCCATTTCAGAAAAGCTCTCAGGGGCCACATTCCAGTGGTGTGTTGAAAGCAAAGGTGGGTTGGGCCAAAACTACCAGCAGATTTTAGCTTAAAGCTCTTACTGCCAGGGCTGGCCCTGCTATTAGGCAGGGTGAAGCAGTCACCTCAGGTGGCAGATGCTGGAAGCAGCAGCAGCAGCAGCAAGGCATTGGAGGAGAGACCTGTGTGCCATATGGTACTGCTCAGCATCCCCTAAGTTAGCTTGCTGCCTTCAGGTTCAGCGGAAGATGCTGCCCCATCATCAGTGTTAACAATGATTCATCTGCCAATCCAGCTGGCTTTTGTACATGGAATGGGAGGGGCACCATCTCGTTCTTTGCTTCAGGCAGCAAGACACCTTGGGCCAGCCTTGCTTACTGCCAGTAACTAAGCCTTAGGAAAGGCTTGGCTGCATCTCAGTGGTAGAGCTCCTTCAAGCCTCGGCTTCTCCAGGTAGGACTAAGAAAAAAATCCTGCCTGAAACCTTGGAGGGCTGCTGCCAGTCAATGTTGACAATACTGGCCTAGATAGAGCAATGATCTGACTCAGTATAAGGCAGCTTCCTATGTTCCTTTGAGAAGCATTTCAGCTTTATAGGCTGTGGGGGGGAGCCTGCCTGAGGTCCCACCCACCCCTGGAGAGTTTCTGTGAAATGGAATTCAGCCTTCTGGCTGAAAGAAAGTGGTTCTGCATAGGGATGCTGGAGAAATTTGGGATCGATTAAAATGAGCTCGGATTTCTAAGAATCCAACCTACTGAATCTACTGTGGAGTGCCCCCCTCAGGCTGTGCAGAGTCCATGGACTTTGGGATGATTTTTCTTACTTTCCCGAAATATACACATATAAATCCATAGAATAATATGTACGTTTCTGCAGAGGAAATGTTGAATGGAATGGGGGACAATACACTACAGTAAATGTTACATACTGTGGTAAATTATATACTTACGTAACAATTTATGTAATTATCTGTGTGTTTTTCTACATGACGAAAAAAAATTTGCATCTATCTCTGGGTGGACGATGGAACAAAAGGCTCCTGCCAATCCGCGAAACACAGACAAAGCAGATTTTACACAGTCCATACATCCCTAGACTGCACGCCTGATTTAAGTGAACGGTATTCTGCCATTTCAGGTATCTATTCTGAACCACATTTTAGGGATAGGAATGTACCATTAGTCTCTTTCAACACTATGTGGTCGGGATTGGTTGCCAGATGGGTACTTGTAACATGGAATGGTAGTTTCAGTTGCATGATTGCTTCAGTTGCAGAGACTCCATGTGTCTATTCCAGTGAAAACACCAACCTGGGACTTAGGTCCCATCCACCACTTTGCCACTGACAAAGTGGTGAAGCAAGATCTAACCACAGAATAGGATACCATGCACTATCCATAATACCTAAATAATGTGTCTGTTAAGGGCATGGCCCTTAGCAGCTGTAATTTCTCACCACTGAAGAACTTGAGTGAACATGGAAAGCCTTAACACAGCGTGTTAAACTGAAAGGTTTTTTTGTTTATTAAATTATTACATAATAAGCAACGCTTGGAATAGGCACATAATTATACTTTTGATATTCCACCATTTTCATAATGTTTGCTATTATTTGGTATTTTGGTTTATGGGCTTTAAAAAAAATGTCTAGCACACAAAACCAAGATTTTCAACAAACTCTCCCCAGCAACTCCTAAAAAGGCTTTCTGATTACTAGTAAAAACCCAGCATGACCCCCACAACCCATCCCACTCTACAGCAGGGGGGAAGTTCAGCCAATAAATCATCAAGGAGTCTTGGCTGCATCTCTCTGAGTTCCTGTCAAGCTCTGCAGCTGTTCAGAAGCCCCAGTCCAACTGCTTTGTAGAAGTACAATTATACAGAGGTTTACAAGAAGCAAATATAGATAGTTATGGAGTTCCTTTGAAAAACCACTTCCAGATGTACAAGAGAAGCTATATTCACTGACAGAGCAGAGTACTAAAAATGAAATTGTTGTTGTTCAGTCGTTCAGTTGTGTCCAATTCTTCGTGACCCCATGGACCATAGCATGCCAGGCCTTCCTGTCCTGCACTCTCTCCCGGGGTGTGCTCAAGTCCATATTCATTGCATCGGTGATGCTATCTAGCCATCTCATCCTCTGCCGTCCCCTTCTCCTTTTGCCTTCAATCTTTCCCAGCATCAGGGTCTTTTCCAGTGACTTTTCGCATTAGGTGGCCAAAATATTTGAGCTTCAGCTTCAATATCTGTCCTTCCAATGAGCAGTCAGGGTTGATTTCCTTTAGGATTGATTGATTTGACCTCCTTGCAGTCCAGGGGACTCGTAAGAGTCTTCTCCAGCACCACAGTTCGAAAGCATCAATTCTTCGGCGCTCAGCCTTCCTTATAGTCCAGCTCTCACAGCCATATGTTGCTACTGGGAAAACCATAACTTTGATTATACGAACCATTGTCGGCAAGGTGATGTCTCTGCTTCTTACTATGCTGTCTAGGTTTGCCATAGCTTTCCACCCAAGGAGTAAGCGTCTTTTAATTTCATGGCTACAGTCACCGTCTGCGGTGATCTTGGAGTCCAAGAAAGTAAAATCTGTCACTGCTTCCATTTCTTCCCCTTCTATATGCCAGGAAGTGATGGGGCCAGATGCCATGATTTTTAGTGTTTTTAATGTTGACTTTCAAACCAGGTTTTGCACTCTCCACTTTCACCCTCAACAAGAGGCTCTTTAGATCCTCTTCGCTTTCTGCCATTAGGGTGGTATCGTCTGCGTATCAGAGGTTGTTGATAAATCTCCCGGCAATCTTAATTCCGACCTGTGATTCATCCAACCCAGCGTTTCTCATGATGTACTCTGCATATAAATTAAATAAGCAGGGTGACAATATACAGCCTTGTCATACTCCTTTCCCAATTTTGAACCAATCAGTTGTTCCATGTCCGGTTCTTACTGTTGCTTCTTGACCCTCGTACAGGTTTCTCAGGAGACAGGTAAGGTGGTCTGGTACTCCCATCTCTTTAAGAATTTGCCACAATTTGTTGTGATCCACACAATCAAAGGCTTTAGTGTAGTCAGTGAAGCAGAAATAGACATTTTTCTGGAATTCTCTTGCTTTCTCCATGATCCAGTGAATGTTGGCGATTTGATCTCTAGTTCCTCTGCCTCTTCGAAACCCAGCTTGTACTTCTAGTAGTTCTCGGTTTGCGTTAGAGATGCCAGAGAATTCCATGACGGATCTCAGTGAGGCTGAATGCCAGTGCATTTGGCCCCCCGAAATCCATCGTGGAACGGCCTGCCACCCCCCTGCCCCCCGCAGATCCCCCCCGGGATGAGACTTACCTGGGGCGGATGTTTCGGATGGCGGCGGCTCTGGCAGCAGCTTTGGCAGCGGCTGGTCTTCCTACCGGCTGCCGCCGCCACCATTTGCAGTCTGTGGTTTGTTTGTTTTTTCCACCATAGACGTGATAGGCTACGTAAAGACTTACATAGCCTATCACGTCTAGGTAAAAAAAAAAAAAAATGCATACGCAAATGGCGGCGACTACAGCCGCCGCCATTTGCATTCCTTATTTTTCGCCGTCTTAGTCTACGTCAATATTTACGTAGACTTAGACGAAGAAAAGAAAGGGGAACACAAATAGCGCCCACTACGCTATTTGCATTCCCCTTTCTTTTCTTCGTCTTAGTCTATGTAAATATTGACGTAGACTAAGTTGGCGAAAAATAAGGAACGCAAATGGCGGCGGCCGTAGCCGCCGCCATTTGCGTACGCGCTTTTTTTTTTACCCAGAGCCTGGCCGGCTGCTCCGCGGAGCCACCGCAGAGCACAGCTGGCCGCCGAGGATTCTGGGGGGAGGGATGGAACGCCTCCCCCCCACCATGAACAGAATCCGCGAAAAGGTAAGTGACTTTTGTACATCCCCAGTTTGCATACTGCTGAAGCCTAGCTTGTAGGATTTTGAGCATAACCTTGCTGGCATGTGAAATGAGCGCAATTGTACGGTAGTTTGAACACTCTTTGGCATTGCCCTTCTTTGGAACTGGAATGTAAACTGACCTTTTCCAGTCTTGTGGCCACTGTTGAGTGTTCCACACTTGTTGGCATATTGAGTGCAGCACTTTAACAGCATCATCTTTTAGGATCTTAAATAGCTCAGCTGGAATACTGTCATCTCCACTAGCTTTGTTGTTAGTAATGCTTCCTAAGGCCCACTTGACTTCACTTTCTAGGATGTCCGGCTCAAGTTCAGTGACCGCACTATCATGGATATCAGGGACATTAAGATCTTTCCTGCATAGTTCTTCTGTGTATTCTTACCACCTCTTCTTAATCTCATCTGCTTCTGTTAGGTCCCTGCCTTCTTTGTCCTTATCATGCCAGTCTTTGCACAAAACTTTCCCTTGAGATCTCCGATTTTCTTGAAGAGATCTGTAGTCTTTCCCATTCTATTGTTTTCTTCAATTTCTTTGCATTGTTCATTTAAGAAGGCCTTCTTGTCTCTCCTTGCTGTTCTCTGGAACTCTGCATTCAGTTGGGTATATCTTCCCCTTTCTCCCTTGCTTTTCGCTTCCCTTCTTTCCTCAGCTACTTGTAAAGCCTCATCAGACAGCCACTTGGCTTTCTTGCATTTCTTTTTCTTTGGGATGGATTTGGGATGGATTTGCTGCCTCCTGAACAATGTTACGGACCTCCATCCATAGTTCCTCAGGCACTCTGTCTATCAGGTCTAATCCCTGAAATCTATTCGTCACCTCCACTGTATATTCATAAGGGATATGATTTAGGTCATACCTGAATGGTTTAGTGGTTTTCCCTACGTTCTTCAATTTAAGCCAAAATTTTGCAGCAAGAAGCTCATGATCTGATCCACAGTCAGCTCCAGGTCTTGTTTTTACTGACTGTATAGAACTTCTCCATCTTTGGCTGCAAAGGACATAATCAATCTGATTTCGATATTGACCATCTGGTGATGTCCATGTGTAGAGTCGCCTCTTGTGCTGTTGGAAAAGACTGTTTGCTATGATCAGCGTGTTCTCTTGGCAAAACTCTATTAGCCTTTGTCCTGCTTCATTTTGTACACCAAGGCCATGCTTGCCTGTTATCCCAGTTATTTCTTGACTTCCTACTTTAGCATTCCAATCCCCTATGATGAAGAGGACATCTTTTTTTTGTGTTAGTTCTAGAAGGTGTTGTAGGTCTTCATAGAACCGATCAACCTCAGCTTCTTCAGCCTCAGTGGTTGGGGAATAGACTTTTAGCCTTGTGATACGTTCCATGGGGTTTTCTTGGCAAGAATGCTGGAGTGGGTTGCCATTTCCTTCTCCAGTGGACCACATTTTGTCATAACTCTCCACCATGACCTGTCCGTCTTGGGTGGCCCTGCATGGCATAGCTTATGGCTTCACTGAGTTACGCAAGCCCCTTCGCCACAACAAGGCAATGATCCATGAAGGAGAAAAATGAAATAGCCATCTTTTTTTTTACAGCCCCCATCTTGCAGTGCCAACTTTAACTATAATGCACAAGCAGTGGCTACTTCCACTGCAACCAGTAAAATAGAACAAAATCCATACAATTTTCTCTCTCTTGCCATTTGAATACCTTCCTTGTTTCTACTCCCCATAACACAGATACTAAGGGTGCAATCCTAACGAGATAGGTGGCTGCTTCCGACCTTGGAGGTGACCTCCTATCCTAAGCAAGGCAGGAGAGGCATGGGGGGATCATTCCCTCAGTGCATCTCCTGCCTTGCTATTTTTCGCTAGACAGCCGTTTTCATCTGTCTAGCGGCAGGAGGGACGACCAGGAGAGGAAGCTGCCGTATGACACATTGGATGTGTCGTATGCAGAGCTCTGGTTTCCCCCCCCCCCGGAACGCCCCCCCCCAGCCCTGCCCCTTTTCAGTCACTCCACGCTCCTCTTCCAAGCGCAGAGGATGGGGCTTCTCTGTGCTGCCTCCAAGGTCAGTTTTCCAGGAACTGACTTCAGAACGTGGACTCCGAGGTCAGGTCCTAGAAATGAGCATATCCTATGGCCCTCTAGGCAGTGTCTAGTGGCCATAGGTTTGCTCCCTAAGGCCTTCTCCACATGAGGCTTATATCATGTGATCAAGATTGGTTACTCAAGGAAGTTTGCAGGCCCTTTACATGACGTCATCAACCTCCAGGGCCTCTCCTGCAGTTTATGACCTTTATCCTGCCTTGGTAAAATGCGGGGAAAGTCTGATTTTTCTCTAGGCAATGCAATGAAGTGCTTTACTTGCTGTGTACTTCCGTAATGGCACTATAACAGCAGCACCAGCTAGTGGCTGTAAAATGAAACATATAGAACTTGCGGAGAAATAAATACAGCACATGTCAGCCAGTGTAAAGGAACCAATCTTAATCCCACAAAGAATCCAGAATCAGAAGCCCCGGTAAGGATGCAGGATTTTAGCCTCATGTGGTGAAGCCCTAACTAGGATGCCAAGCAACTGCCGCCACCACCAGCCATTCCAACAGGCTGTAAGAGAGGGAGATGGGAGGAGAACTGGGACCAATCCACCAGCCCTGCTGAAAGACTACTAACTTTTTTCCTCTTCCCTCCCCATCCCTTGTTCCTTGTATGCCACGCATTTTTTAGATAGTAAGCCTTCAGGCAGGAAAGGCTTACAATCTAAACTGTAAGTGTTGTTGATGGTATATAAGCTGCTTTGTGAGCCTCTTTGGCTGAAAAGTGGGATAAAAATCTTTTAAATATGTAATGGCCTTGTAGGCCCCTTCCAACCCTACTATTCTATGAAAAAAGAAAGCAAGAGGTTGTCATTGGGCCTGCTTCCTTCCTTACCAAGCTCCCCTCCGCCACATAACATCCTGCCGCCTGGGCATGGAGGAAGAGCTCCGTAAGCGTAACATGGTTGGGGACAGCATTAGGTCCTTTCATTATTGCTGGAACCATGAATATTTATTTATTTATTTATTCATTCATTCATTCATTCATGTATTAAATTTATTAATTACTCATCTGGCTGGTCACCCAGCCACTCTGGGCGATGTACAGCAATAAAAACAGTTTATTCAATAAAATTCAACATTAAAAACATCACATTTCTAAAATTACCCTAGCCCACCCCAAATGCCTGCCTGAAGATCCATGTTTTTAATTCATGGCAGAAGCTCATTAAAGAGGGGGCATGGCGGAGTTCCCTAGGGAGGGAGTTCCACAGAGTGGGAGCCAACACAGAGAAGGCCCTCTCCCTCGTCCTCACCAGCCTAGCTGTCCTGGCTCATGGGACAGAGAGAAGGCCATCCGAGGGTGATCTTGTTGAGCAGCCTATCTGGTGTTGCTGGAGGCACTCCTTGAGATAGGCTGGGCCAGAACCGTATAGGGTTTTAAAGGTCAAAACCAACACCTTGAATTTGGCCCGGAAAACAACTTGTAGCCAGTGCAGCTCCTTCAGCACTGGAGTGATGTGATCTCGCTGGCGGCTGACTTTAATCAGGCGAGCTGCTGCGTTCTGTATAGGGATGTCAGAGAATTCCGCCACGGATCTTGGGGAGGCCGAATGCCAGTACATTTGGCCCCCCGAAATCGGTGGCGGACTGGCCTGCCCCCCCGGGACAAGACTTACCTGGGTGGTGGCGGCTCCGGCGGCGGCTCCGGCGGTGGTTCGGCGGCGGCTTCTTCTGACCGGCTGCCCCCGCCACCATTTCCAGTTAAAAAAAAAAAAAGACGTGATCGGCTACATAAAGATTTACGTAGCCTATCACGGCTAGGTTTTTTTTTAAAAAAAAACCGTGATAGGCTACGTAAATGTTTATGTAACCTATCACGTCTGACTTAAAAAAATAACAACAACGCACGTACGCAAATGGCGGCAGCCACGGCCGCCGCCATTGGCGTTCCTTATGTTGGCAAGTCTTAGTCTACGTCAAGATTTACGTAGACTAAGATGGAGAAAATAAGGGGAACGCAAATAGCGTAGCGTCCGCTATGCTATTTGCGTTCCCCTTATTTTCACCGTCTTAGTCTACGTAAATCTTGACGTAGACTAAGACGTGCCAAAATAAGGAACGCAAATGGCAGCGGCCGTGGCTGCTGCCATTTGCGTACGCGTGTTGTTGTTGTTGTTGTTGTTTTTTAAGTCAGACATGATAGACTACGTAAACATTTATGTAGCCTATCACGGCTGACTGCAGGGACGCAAACAGCGGTGGCTACAGCCGCCGCCATTTGCGTCCCTGCTAGCCAGCGGCCGGAAGTCTGGCTGCTGGCGGAGCCGGCCGGCGGCTCTGCAGAATCCCTGCGGAGCGGAGCCGGCTGGCCAGGA
The DNA here is from genome assembly GCF_057233095.1 of Heloderma suspectum. Classification (NCBI taxonomy): domain Eukaryota; kingdom Metazoa; phylum Chordata; class Lepidosauria; order Squamata; family Helodermatidae; genus Heloderma; species Heloderma suspectum. The sequence continues at coordinate 33,129,793 of NC_139459.1, forward strand.
TTGCAGGGGGGAGGCACAGAGCGCCTCCCCCCCATCGAGGATTCTGGTGGGAGGGACGGAATGCCTCCCCCCCACCATCAACATAATCCGCGGAAAGGTAAGTGACTTTCGTACATCCCTAGTTCTGTACCAGCTGCAGCTTCTGAACCATCTTCAAGGGTAACCCCACGTAGAGTGCATTACAATAGTCTAAACAAGAGGAGACCAGGGCATGTACTACCGATGGGAGCAGATGGTCAGGAAGGTAGGGGTGCAGCCGCCGTATCAGATGGAGTTGGTACAGTGCTGTCCAGCTCACAGCTGACACCTGAGCCTCCATGGACAGCTGGGAGTCTAAGATGACCCCCAAGCTGCGAACCTGGTCTTTCAAGGGTAACCGTACCCCATTCAACACCAGGTCAACATCCCCAAACCTCCTCTTGTCTCCCACCAAAAGTACCTCGGTCTTGTCAGGGTTCAGCTTCAGCTTGTACCTCCCCATCCAGCCACTCACCGTCTCCAGACATTTGGACAGGGATTCTACGGCCAACCTTGGTGAAGATTTGAATGAGAGGTAGAACTCATTCTACTCATTCATAGAATGTATACTGATGACACCGCACCCCAAACCTCCTGATGATAGCCCCCAGTGGCTTCACATAGATGTTAAATAGCATCGGGGAGAGGATGGAACCCTGTGGCATCCCACAAGTGAGTGGCTATGGGTCCGAAACCTCCTCTCCCAGTGCTACCCTCTGGTACCTGCCGGAGAGGAAGGACCAGAACCACCGTAATATGGTGTCTCCAATGCCCAACCCCTCCAGGCGGCTCAGGAGGATACCATGGTCAACGGTATCAAAAGTCGCTGAGAGGTCGAAGTGAACAAGGAGCATAACCCCTATCCAGAGCCCTCCTCATATCATCCACCAAGGCGACCAAGGCTGTTTCTGTCCCATGCCCAGGCCTGAAGCCTGACTGAAATGGAACTAGATAATCGGCTTCTTCCAAGTGAAGAATCTCATGGAGCATAAGATAAGGCTGGTTATCTCAGTATTTTTAGGCTTAGGTATTAGGGCTGTGCAATACTTTTTTTCTATATTGTAATGCCATTCAATTTTGTCTGTAAAGATTGCATTTGCTTCATCATTCATTCATACAAATCACATCCATTTCATCATCCGTTCACTGGACTTTTGTTTGTTTCATTATTCCCATTCATTTTGTTGGATTTCTTTCTTTCTTTCTTGTTACTATTTTTTGCTACTGTCTGTGGTGCTGGCAGCAGGAAAGTTGACTTTGCAAGCAGCTCCTGGCAGTTGCTTTTCTTTATTTCCAAAATAATTCAGAAGCTCCAGGAAATCTGGTGTGTGTGGGGGGGAATAGTGGTCACCAGGAGTGGACATTAGTATCAATTCCTGCCACCAGGGACAAATATGTCCTTCCACTCCTGAACGGTACAAGCTGGTATGAATGGGAGTAATGAAAATTATGCCCATTCATACATCTGTGCACATGTTTCAGAACAAATGGAAATCAAACTCAGTGGGCCCATTTGGTTCAATTTGTTATTCATTCCAAAATGAATGTGTACCTCTGTTATGTATGTTTGTGGCCTGTGCTCTCTGACAGGGGTGGCCAACACATGGGCCAAACACATGGGCCTCCGCTTGCTGCAAAACTCATTATGGCAGCTAAGCCACAGCTGTTTGGAAGGCTGTCAGCAGCATGCTTCTGCTGGGAAATAAGGCACACTCCTGATGTGCCTTGTTTCCCCACAGAATCCCTGTTTCTCTGTAAAATACGGTTCCCCACAGCCCACCAAATAGCTGTTTGGTGGGCCGTGGGGCGCCCCATGCTGGGAAACATGGTGAGCACTTCCTGCATGTCTTGTTTCCCAGTAGAATAACTGGGATTCTAGTACGGCATCCACTTCTGGCAGCAATACAGCACTTCTGCTGGTGGTGGGGTATAGCCATGGTGTGTTCCAGGGGGAATGCATTGTCCCCCCACCACAACCCTCCAAAGCTGCCCATTGATGCACTATGAATTGTATATTAGGGCTGTTTCACATGCACGTCTTTCTAACTTGATAACTGCAAGATCAAGTCATTACTTCCAAATGTAAAGGGGGCACCACAATTCAAATGATTCAGAAAAAAAAGTCCATATACCCTCGAATCACCATCAACATCATGCTTTTAAAATGGAATCATTTCATTCATTCAGCTACAACCTATCTTGTGTTGAAAAATATACATACATGTACTAAAAAGGCTCTTCAGCCGGGAGGAAGCTACATTGCAAGGGACATTTTTTGGCATGGCACTGCTGATGTTGTTTTCTAATGCATCCACCACACAAAGGATTGTTTTGGTCTCATGTGCAACTTTGCTGGATCAGACCCTTGGGAAAGTATGAATATATGGTTGGATCCAGACTTACTCCTACTTAAAGTAGACCCATTGAGATCAATGGGGCTTCTGTTAGTCATGACTAACTTAAGTTCCATTCATCTCAATGGGTCTACTTTAGATAGAACTGAGTCTGGATTCAACCCGTAGTCTTGAATATAGTTTGCTAATATGTCATCCAGCTCTGTTTTTATTGATGATTCACAGTTGCATCTTCCAAATACTCCCAAGTCCTTACAGCCTTTAATTACTTTCTCCTTTGCAACGTTAGGCTTCCTCCACCATCTGTGCAGTTCCATTTAGCATTCAAGAGGGGTCGATGAGCTGCTCATGTGACAAAGTCTTTGATTAGCTATATTTTCTTTTCTGCTCCAATTTACTAAGATACAAGATGACAGATAACCGATTTTGCCAGAATTATTTCATTTGAACTATGGGGGGCGGAGATCAATGTGGGGAAAAGAAGGCAAATGTTTGTTATTTCTACAAGCCAGTTTATACACTCACCATCCAGAAACCAAGTGTAACCCACTGGTATATTTTGCTTTAAAAATGTTGAGTGGGAATATTCCTGTGCATGCTCAGTAAAGGAGTAAGATGGGAAGTGGTCACCATTATAGACAGTTACCTCAACACAGTTAGGAAGAAACTTGCTTCCTCCTCACTGTAAGGCCCTGAATCCTTGGGACAGGTTAATAACAAGGTTTCCTTTAAAAAAAACTTTAAAGCGTTGTGATTTTTTTTTTTTTTGCCAACATTATGACTTCTTTGTTTGTTTATGTTCTTTTATATTATATAAAGGCCTGTTTGCAAAGTTTGTTTCTGTGTCACTGGACTCATCCACCTTGAGATGATTATTGCAGCAGCAGAACTGGAGTGAACTGAGTAGAGACTGTTTTCTTTCTTCCGCCAGCAGAAAAATCAAGCTTCTGAAAGAAGTTTTATTTATATTTCTGTTATGGACTCAAACTGAAAGACAGAACTTTGGGATGGCTGTGGTCTGTTTTATTGTTTTAGTGATAAGTGAATTGTTATGCATGTAAAATTATTACATGTGCATTATTATTGTGTGAGTCATTTTAGAGACCCTAAAGAAAAGCATTACACAAGCACCATGGCAACCCCTGGAGCTATGTGGCCCAGTTTGTATGATCACATCTTGGCTTAATCTGTCTGTTTCCTGACTCCTAACTGAGCAGAACAGAGGAAGCTGCACCAGCTGGTCTAGGGGCTGTATAAGCAAGCAAGCTCCCAGACAGCGAGTGATCAGAGCAAGCAAACAGGGAGAGCAAACAGGAGTTCAGCAGAGGAGGTCAAGGGGGAAGTCCCTAACAAATTTTGTTTCCAATTTCTTTTCTTGTAACACACACTTCCATACTAGAGAGACTCTGTTGTTAACCCCCAGTTAATAGAAGAGAAAGCACAGGCTATCCCAGCACCATCAGAAAGCTAGAAACATAAAGGGAATAGAGACTATGGAAGGAAAAGACTCTCCAGTGGTGGTGACCTGAAAGGTGTGTGCCATGTTTGCTTTCTTGCCTGAGATCAACATGGCCTACATGTGCAACAAGTGCAAGTTGATCACACTGCTGGAAGAAAAAGTAAGAGGACTGGAGCGGTGAGTGTTGACCCTCCAGGGAATAAGAAAACACGAAGAGTTCTTGGACAGAATGGTGGAACTACAACAGCAAAGCACAGGAGCTAGAAGAGCAACAGCAAGCTGAGGCAGAAGAGGAAACTGCTGAGGTGAAGAAAAATGAAGTAGAGGATACTCCTTGGAAAAGGGTGACAGTTAGGAGCAGAAGAACTAGAAGCCGCTCCGCACCAGTGGAAGCAATGGAACTATGGAATCATTTTCAGGTACTTGAGGAGGAGATTGGAGAACAGCCTGCAGAGGAAGAATTACAGGGGACCCCGCATGAGAGCGACAAAGAGGCTGAAGGTCAGCCAAGCAAAGGCAATGAAACCAAGGCCTACAACAACAAGAAGAGAAGAGTAGTAGTTGTGGGAGACTCCTTGCTGCATGGGATTAAAGCCCAAGTATGTCACAAAGACCCATGGACTCGCCAGTTATGCTGTCTACCAGGAGGTAGGGGTGAACGAAAGTCCCTTACCTTTCACCGAAGCTTGTTTGCGGTGTGGGGGAGGCGCTTCCCTGCTCCCCCCGCGAAGTTCAGGCCGGAGGGAGAGGCTTCCCGCCTCGCCCTGGCCGAAATTCAGGCCGGGGAGGAGGCTTCCCGCCTCGCCCGGCCGCGAACACGAAAGTTAAAAAAAAAACACCCCCGTGATAGGCTACGTGACGATTAACATAGCCTATCATGGCTAGATCTGCAAAGTCAGCCGTGATAGGCTACGTAAATCGTCACGTAGCCTATCACGGGTGACTTTAAAAAAAAAAAAAGCGCGTACGCTAATGGCGGCCCCCATAGGGAGCCGCCATTCGCGTTCCTTATTTGGTCGCTATAGTCGACGTAAATCTTTACGTAGACTACAGCGACCAAATAAGGAACGGGAATGGCGGCTCCCTATGGGGGCCGCCATTACCCGTATGCGCTTTTTTTTTTTTTTTTAAGTCACCCGTGATAGGCTACGTGACGATTTACGTAGCCTATCATGGCTGACTTTGCAAATCTAGCCATGATAGGCTACGTTAATCGTCACGTAGCCTATCACGGGGGCATTTTTTTTTTCTTTTATTGGAATGCCGGCAGCGGCAGCCGGTCGAAAGACCGGCTGCCGCTCCCGCCCCGCACGAACAGCTGCCGAACTGCCGGCCGGACCCGCCGCCGGGAGGGACATTCGGCGAAGGTAAGTCCCGTCCCGGGGGGGTGTGTGGGGGTGGGGTTCGGAGGATTTCTCCCCGAAACTTGTTCGGGGGGCCGAACACGTTGGCGCTCAGCCCCCAAAGTTTCGGGGAGAAATTGAAGAACTTCATCAGGAGGGCTTTAAAATGAATCCTATGGGAGAGGGAGACATAAAGTTGGGTGTAACAATGGACAAAGGCTTATGCACCACAATGGAGACAACAGCTCTAATAGCACCCAATAACAGTCTTAACAAACATGTAGGAAGAAAGCCAGACTATGAAGCACATGGCCTTCGATGTCTATATACTATTTATTTATTTATTTATTTATTTATTTCATTTCTATACCGCCCAATAGCCGAAGCTCTCTGGGCGGTTCACAAAAATTAAAACCAAACAACACACAATAAAACAATTTAAAATATATAGAACATTAAAATCACAATATAACAATACAACCACAATAAAACCTAGCAGCAGAGCAGGAGTTTAAAATACAGATCTAAAACAGCAAAGCTGAACATTTAGAAAGCTAAAATGCTAAAATGCCTGGGAAAATAAAAAGGTCTTCACCTGGCACCGAAAGGAATACAATGTAGGTGCCAGGCGAACCTCACTAGAGAGCTCATTCCAGAGCCGGGGTGCCACAGCAGAAAAAGCCCTCCTCCTAGTAGCCACCCACCTCACTTCCTTTGGCAGGGGCTCATGGAGAAGGGCCACTGACGATGATCTTAAGGTCCGGGCAGGCACATATGGGAGGAGGCGATCCGTCAGGTAACGTGGCCTGTAACTTTGAATCAGGCCTGGAAATGGACTGGCAGCCAGTGCAGCTGGGAAAGTACTGGCATAATATGAGCTCGCAGGCCAGTCCCTGTTAACAATCTTGCTGCCCTATTTTGGACCAGCTGAAGTTTCCGGACCATTTTCAAAGGCAGCCCCACGTATAACGCATTGCAGTAATCCAGACGAGAAGTTATCAGAGCATGGATAACTGTAGCTAGGCTATCTCTGTCCAGATAAGGGCGTAGTTGGTATACCAGCCTAAGCTGATAAAAAGTGCTCCGTGCCACTGAGTTCACCTGTGCCTCAAGGGACAGTTCTGGATCCAAGAGCACCCCCAAACTACGAACCTGATCTTTTAGGGGAAGTGCAACCCCCTCCAGAACAGGTTGAATATCACCTAGCCAGGCAGACGAACCACCCACTAAAAGTACCTCCATCTTGTCTGGATTGAGTTTCAGTTTATTGGCCCTCATCCAGTCCATTACCGTGCCCAGGCACTGATTCAGAACAGCCACTGCCTCACCTGGTTTTGATGAGAAAGAGAAGTAGAGCTGGGTGTCATCTTCATATTGATGGCACCTCAGCCCACACCTCCGGATAACCTCCCCCAGCAGTTTCATGTAGATGTTAAACAGCATGGGGGATAAAATAGAGCCCTGTGGAACCCTATGGCACAATTGCCATGGCACAGAGCAATAATCTCCCAGCACCACCTTCTGGAATCGGCCATCCAAGTAGGAGTGGAACCACCGTAGTGCAGTGCCTCCAACTCCCAACCCAGACAACCTATCCAGAAGGATACCACAGTCGATGGTATCGAAAGCCGCTGAGAGGTCCAGGAGAATCAACAGGGTCACACTCCCCCTGTCCCTCTCCTGGCAGAGGTCATCCCACAGGGTGACCAAGGCAGTTTCCATTCCAAAACCAGGCCTGAAGCCCGATTGAAATGGATCTAGATAATCCGTTTCATTCAAAAGTGCCTGGAGCTGTCCTATAACCACCCACTCAAGCACCTTGCCCAGGAAGGGGATGTTGGCCACTGGCCTATAATTGTTAACAATTAACATCTTCTGGGTCCAGGTTAGGCTTTTTCAGGAGTGGTATAATTACCGCCTCTTTTAAAGCAGCAGGCACCACTCCCTCTCTCAAGGAGGAATTTACAACCTCCTGGACCCAGCCAGACATCCCCTCCTTGTTTGATTTAATAAGCCACGAAGGGCAAGGGTCAAGCACACAAGTGGTCGATCGGACTTGGCCAAGCACTTTGTCCACATCCTCAGGCCTCAGTACCTGAAACTCATCCAATAAAACTGGACCAGACGGTGCTCTGAACACCTCTACCAATGGAACTGCATTAATGGTGGTGTCCAATTCATGACGAATCTGAGCGACTTTATCTTCAAAGTGCTGTACAAACTTGTCACAGCGTGCTACCAAGGGTTCCACCATCTCTCTTCCTGGCCCAGAATGTAACAGGCCGCGAACCACTCAGAAAATCTCCGCTGGATGACACTGAGAAGATGCAATGCTGGTGGAAAAGAACTGTCTCTTTTCCACCCTCACCGCCACAGAGTAGGCTTGATAGTGTCTCTTACCGGTGTTCGGTCAGACTCAGCACGAGTTTTCTTCCACCTGCGTTCTAGCCATCTCCCCTCTTGCTTCACTGCCCTCAGCTCAGGTGTATACCAAGGAGCTGGCCGGGCTCTGCTCAGAGGGAGAGGGTGCTTGGGCGCGATCGTGTCAACCGCCTGAGTCATCTCTGCATTCGACAGAGCGACCTGGGCTTCGACAGGAGCACCAGCCATACCAGCAGGAAAATCCACCAGAGCCCTCTGGAATCCATCAGAATCCATTAATCTCCAGGGGCAGACCATTTTAATAGGTCCCCCACCCTTGCAGAGGGGGAAGGCTGCCAGGAGTCTAAACCTCAGCAGGAAGTGATCTGTCCATGACAAAGGGACAGATGTTAGTTAGGGGTGGACGAAAGTCACTTACCTGTCCTCGAAGCTTGTTCGCAGTGGGGGGGAGGTGCTTCGCTGCTCCCCTCGCGAAGTTCAGGCCGGGGGGGGAGGCTTCCCGTCTCGCCTGGCCGAAATTCAGGCCGGGGGGGAGGCTTCCCGCCTTGCCCGGCCGAAATTCAGGCCGGGGAGGATGCTTCCCGCCTCGCCCATAGGGAGCCGCCATTCACGTTCCTTATTTGGTCGCTGTAGTCTACTTAAATCTTTACGTAGACTACGGCGAAAATAAGGGCAACACAGCGTTGCCCTTGTTTTCGCCGTAGTCTACATAAAGATTTACGTAGACTACAGCGACCAAATAAGGAATGGGAATGGCGGCTCCCTATGGGGGCCGCCATTATCCGTACGTGCTTTTTTTTTTTTTTAAAGTCACCCGTGATAGGCTACGTGACGATTTACGTAGCCTATCACGGCTGACTTTGCAGATCTAGCCATGATAGGCTACATTAATCGTCACGTAGCCTATCACGGGGGTGTTTTTTTTTTCTTTTATTGCAATGGCGGCGGCGGCAGCCGGTCGAAAGACCGGCTGCTGCTTCCACCCCGCACTAACACCCGCCGAACCGCCGGCCGGACCCGCCGCCGGGAGGGACATTCGGCAAAGGTAAGTCCCGTCCCGGGGGGGTGCGGGGGGCGGGGGGGCGGAGAATTTCTCCCCAAAACTTGTTCGGGGGGCCGAACACGTTGGCGCTCGGCCCCCCGAAGTTTCAGGGAGAAATTCTCCGCCATCCCTAATGTTAATTCCTCCACTTTCAGATCACCATCCTCCTGCCCAGTCGAGAAAACCAGATCAAGCGTATGTCCTTTTATATGTATTGGGCTGATGACATGTTGGGACAGCCCCATGGTTGTCATGGCGGCCATGAAGTCCTGAGCCGCCCCAGATACAGCGGCCTCGGCATGGAAGTTGAGATCCCGCAGGACCATCATCCTAGGGGTCCTCAACACCAAGTCTGAGACAACCTCCGTCAGCTCAGGCAGGGAGTCTGATGGGCAGCGGGGTGGGCGGTACACCAACAGAATCCCTAATCTGTCCCAGGTACCCATCACAAGGTACAAACACTCAAGATCTGCACTCGAATGAGCAGGAAGCCTGGAGAGGGAGATTGAATTCCTATAGACCACGGCAACCCCCCCTCCCCTAATAAATATACTAATGCCCAGAGTATGGGAAACAAACAGAACAAATTTGAAGTCTTAATACTGGAGGGAAATTATGGCTTCATAGGTGTAACTGAAACTTGGTGGGATGACTCCCATGACTGGAACACAGTAATTGAAGGATATAACTTGTTCAAAAAGAACAGAAGGAACAGAAAGGGAGGAGGAGTTGCACTATATGTTTAAAATACATATATCAGCACAGAAATACAGGAGGATGAGCTTGGTAGCCCCATCGAGAACATCTGGAGCAAAGAATAAAACATATATGGTAACTGGAGTTTACGACTCACTACCCAGTCAAGGAGAAGACAAGGATGAAACTTTTGAAAAGCAAATTGGTAATGTTTCAAGGAAGCATGATATAGTAGTAATGGGGGGACTTCAATTTCCCCGATATTTGTTGGGAGACAAATTCTGCAAAACATGGCCCCTCCAAGAGATTCCTGACATGTGTTGCTGATAACTTCCTCCTACAGGAAAGTGGAGGAAGGAACTAGAGGATCAGCTATCCTTGACTTGATCCTAACCAACAGAGATGACTTAGTGGATAAAGTATCAGTTACGGGAACTCTGGGGCGAAGTGACCACGTTATACTTGAGTTCTTGGTTCTAAAGGAAGCAAAAGCTGAGTGTAGCCAAACACGTACCACGGATTTTAGGAAAGCCCATTTTAATAAACTCAGAATAATGATCACTAAGGTCCCATGGCAAGCGACTCAAATGAGAAAAGGAGTCCAAGAAGGGTGGGTGTTTTTAAAAAAGGAAATTCTGAAGGCACAATTACAAACAATTCCAACAAGAAAAAAAGGTGGAAGGCAACAGAAGAAGCCAATGTGGCTTCACAAAAAGCTTAGAGATGAAAAAAAGGACACATATAGGAAGTGGAAGGAAGGCCAAGGTACAAAGGAAGAGTACAGGCCCGTAGTGCAGAACTGCGGGGATGGTGCCAGGAAGGCTAAAGCTGAGAACGAGCTGAGGTTAGCGAGGGAGGCTAAAAGCAACAAAAAGGCTTTCTTCAGATACGTGCATAGTAAAAGGCAGAGGAAAGAAATGATGGTTCAGCTATTCAATGATAACAGATGACAAAGAAAAGGCAGAAGTGCTCAATTCCTATTTTGGCTCAGTTGTCTCCTGAAGGAGGTTCTCTGACCCCCCCCCCCCCCCGGCAAAGGCAAAGTACAGGCTGAAGGGGCAGGACTGCAGCTTGAGATTGATAGGCATATGGTCTATCAAGTGCCAGACGACAGGGGGGGGGGGCTAATGTTGTCCCTGCCTTCAAAAAGGGCAAAAAGGAGGAACCTGAGAACTACAGACCAGTCAGTCTGACATCAATCCCTGGGAAAATTCTGGAGCAGCTTAAAAAGCGATCAATATGTAAGCGCCTTGAAAACAATGCATTGATGACTGGAAGCCCACATGGATTTGTCAAGAACAAATCCTGCCAGATGAATCTGATCTCATTTTTTATCAGGTAACCTCCCTTGTGGACTGTGGGAATGCTGTGGACATCATATACCTCAACTTCAGCAAAGCTTTCGACAAAGTGCCCCATGATATCCTGATGAGCAAACTAGCTCAAAGTGGGCTAGATGAAACAACTATCAGGTGGATCCACAGTGGGCTACAGGACTGGACTCAAAGAGTGCTTATCAATGGGATCTTCTCAAACTGGGGAGAGGTAATAGGTGGGGTACCACAGGGCTCAGTCCTGGGCCCAGTGCTCTTCAACATTTTTATTACTGACTTGGAGGAGGAGGTGCAGGGAATGCTGATCAAATTTGCAGATGACACAAAATTGATCAGGATAACTAATACCTTGGAAGACAGAAACAAAATTCAAAGTGATCTTGATAGGCTGGAGCACTGGGCAGAATGACATTTAATAGGGATAAATGCCAAGTTCTGCACCTAGGAAAAAGAAATCAAATGCACAGTTTCAAGATGGGGAATACTTGGCTCAACAACACTACAAGCCAGAAGGATCTTGGAATTGTTGTTGATCACAAGCTGAACATGAGCCAACAATGTGATGTGGCTCCAAAAAAGGCAAATGCTATTTTGGGCTGCATTAAAAGAAGTATAGCTTCCAAATCATGTGAAGTACTAGTTCCCCTCAATTCAGTACTGGTTAGGCCTCATCCGGAGTACTGTGTCCAGTTCTGGGCACCAAACTTTAAGAAGGACGCAGACAAACTGGAAAAGGTTCAGAGGAGGCAATAAAGATGATCAGGGGACTGGAAACAAAGCCCTATGAAGAGAGACTGAAAGAACTGGGCATGTTTAGCCTTGAGAAGAGAAGACTGAGGGGAGGTATGATAGCACTCTTCAAGTACTTGAAAGCTTGTGACAGAGAGGAAGGCCAGGATCTCTTCGTGATCATCTCAGAGTGCAGAACACAGAATAATGGGCTCAAGTTCTAGGAAGCCAGATTCCAGCTGAACATCAGGAAAAACTTCCTGTTAGAACAATACGGCAATGGAACCAATTCCCTAGGGAGGTGGTGGGCTCTCCCACACTGGAGGCATTCAAGATGAAGCTGGAGTCTGGACAGACATCTGTCAGGGATGCTTTGACTTGGATTCCTGCATTGAGCAAGGGGTTGGACTCAATAGTCTTATAGGCCCCTTCCAACCCTACTGTTCTATAATTTTATGATTAATAAGCTGAGATATAAATGATCCTTTTCCTTATGTACTCAGTCCCTTTGCTCCTCCCTTCATGGCATGAGCAATCAAACCAGGAGGCTTGTTATGGACCATAGTTTCCCACTTTGTCTGAACTGGAAAAATATGGTTGCCACCTTCAGAACAAACCAGGATATTAAACCAGCTTCAAACCATGCTTTAATCTCCTGACTTGTTCTGAAACCACTGGGCAGTATCCAACAGGGTTGCTCTGCCGCCACTGGTTCAGTTGCACTCACAGAACCCACCGCTTGTGCAGTGGGGCTTTGGCGCTTAAAACGATAACCTGGAAATGAGCAAACATGTTTGTTTCTGGATCGGGACAAGTCAGTGGAGCTCCCTTCTGAGAGTTCTGCTGATCAGCCCCATTCTGGAAACAAGCATTTCTGCTCATTTTGAGTTATTTTTAGAAGCACCAAAGCCCCGCTGCTCAAGCAGTGGGTCCTGCAAGTACACAGGCACAACAGGGCCTGTGGTTTCCATGTTTGGATGAACTAGGAAAGTGTGGTTAATTTGAGACTTCCTGGTTTCATTACTTGCATCCTGAAGTGAAGGGACCGCATGCATGGGAAAGAGCCTCATTCATATTTTGGCTCATGAAGCCAAGATATGACCATCCAAACACAGCCTTTGTCCCCAGATACATACAGTATATGACACATTGTGCACGGCATGTACAGATTTCTACAGCCTTTCCTCTCTTTTTGAGGGAAGAATTACAGGGATCTGATTCGTCCACATATACATTTATGCATTTATTCCCAATATCATCTGCTCTGCTGTCTATGTGGCAGGGTTCACATTTGCGGGCCAACGCTCTGCTCTGGGTATATGATTTCTTGTGACTGTGAGTCAGCCCCAGGTGCCACTTCTATCATCCATGCAAATAAAAGATTATTGTACTTATTGAGAAGGCACAACAATGTATCTGTGCTTTACAGTGTAACCAACAAAAGGACATTTCCCTGTCCTGTGGCACTTACAATTTAGAATTCAACGTGGGTGCTGAGGGAGGTAACAGAGGGAAGAAAAGAAAATGAGGTGAGGGTAACAGTGGAAGGATATGGAACCCAAAGTATATGTAACTAAGCTGAGTTCATCTCCATGTCATCTTACTCCATGGAGGTAGGCCAAGAGCACTAAGTGGATAAGTCAAAGGCTTCACAGAAAAGGTGGGTTGGGGGTATTTGAAGAGAGAGGCATAAGGTCATAAGAAGAGCCATGCTGGATCAGACCAAGGTCCATCTAGTCCAGCATTCTGTTCACACAGTGGCCAACCAGGTGCCCATGGGAAAAGAAAACCAGAAGCAGGACTTGAGCACAACAGGACCCTCCCACCCATGTTCCCCAGCAACTGGTTTACATAGTCATACAGCCTCTGATACTGCTGGTTGCATAAAGCCATCAGGACTAGTAGCCATTGATAGTCTTCTCCCCCATGAACTTGTTAATCCCCTTTTAAAGCCATCCAAATTGGTGGTCATCATTACATCTTGTGGAAGTGAATTCCGTAATTTGACTCTGTGCTGTATGAAGAATTACTCCTTTTATCAGTCCTGAATCTCCCACCAATCAGCTTCATGGGATGACCTCTGGTTCTACTATTATGAAAGGGGGGCATCACATGAGGCAGAGTTCTTTTTGCAGCAACCTAAAAACAAAAAAAAAAAGAAAAAGGGGAAAAAAGCTTTTTAGTTTACTGTTGTTAGACAGCAATCAGAAACAGGTAAGTCAGAGAAATCTGCAGTGGATTCAATTGAGTTCGGATTTCTATGAATTTGACCTGCGGATTCCACAGCAAACAGGATTTTTCTGAGTTATGTAGATTTTGTAGGCTTGTGGACCATTTTTTAACTTGCGGGGGGGGGATTTGCACAAGCAAATTAAATTCTTGTACAAAGAAATCCAATTCCGCAAACGAGCAGACGATGGAACAAAAGATGCCTGACAATCCACGAAACACAGACAGAATGGATTTAACAAGGGTTTCCCTAGTCAGAAACCCTTGCCAATCTACTGCAAATCACCCAGAGATCTACCAGCAGGTCCTGATCTACCAGTAGATCTCAGTGTAACTTCTGCCCACTCCTGGTTTAAAGGAACAGGAGACCACTGGACAGTTGAAGATGGTGGAGCTGAAAGTGTGGGGCTCATAGACAGGACTGTAAAGGAATATGAGGGCAGAGAGTTAGGATGATGTGTCTGAGTTAGTTCTGGTTCTGGAAGCTGTGTGTGGCCCAAGAACCCAATTCTCTCCATCCTCCAAATCTTTGAACCCTATGTTTGAAAAAGCAACTGGAGTCCTGGATTCATTTTTTTTATTTTTAGCCTGCTGACATTTAAACACTCTCATTGGATGATCCTAATTTCTACCATTAGAGAGAGAGGAGAAAAAAACTTATCTCTATCCACTTTCTTCATGCTGTGCAGAATGTTATATGCCTCTGTCATGTCCTGTCCTGAGCCCCCAAACTTAGTTGCTTGTTTTCAAAATGAAAAAGCCCCAATCACTGTAGACCTTCCTCATAGGGAAGCCGCTCTGGATCATTTTGGTTGCCACTTTCTGCACCTTTTCTAGCCAAGGTGCATTTGCTTGTTTCTCTCTACCCTCCCCATTCCTCCCCTGCCCAGCGCCTTTTGTGTCATGTCTATTATCTTGTGAGTCTGCAAACAGGCCTGTCCTGTGTGTGTGTTTTAATTGTATACAGCACCTATAAAATTTTGTGTGTTTAATAATAATGAGAAGGAGAAGCAGTATTGTATTTCAAGCAGGGCCACACCATAAATTGACAGAATTTCATTATGATACTGGCCATTTTGATCCCTTTCCTAGTAATTCCTACCATGGTGTTTGCCTTATTAACAGCTTCCATGCAACTGTCTTTTCTTCGCTTAGATTAGCAGGAGACACCTATTTTCACATTCCAGGCTGGGGCCTGCAGCCTTCTAGTCAGATATCCCAGTTCCTAGTAATGCAACACACTAATCAGTAATGCAAGAGACGGTAATGCTAGATGCATGAGCTCGTTTCCCATTAGCTGATTTGCTCAGCAAATAAATGGTGTGACTGTAGTTACTCAGAAATTCAGAATATATAAAACAAAGGGATGCTTTTAACATGTGCCATGAGTGGAGGTTTTAGCTCATCAACAATTGAGATGGCTCTTTTGCTCCCGAAAGCATGGCAGTTGAAGGCCACACTGGTAGAAGGGCTTGCTGATTCTGTCTTATACAAGTAGTTTCTGCTTACTTGCTTATGGGGCAGGGACCTGACTTTTAAGTCAAGGATGCAGAGCCTCAGGCCTCGGGCCAAATTCAGCCCTTCAGGAGTCTCCTGAATGGCCCAGTCTGGTCCCCTGGATTCCCCAGAAGGCCCTGCCCCTTCTTCTGGCCTCACCTCCTTTCCCTAGTCACTGATCAATTGGTGGCTTCCTGGCTTTTGTGCAGTTCTCCCTCCCCATTCTAAAAGGTAGAAATGCCTCTTCTAGTTAACAGCAGTAAGAGCTTTAAGCTAACGTATGCTGGTATGTTTGCTTTTTTAGGCCCCATCTCTTTTTCCTTTGGCCCTGCCCATCACTGGAATGCGGTCCCCTACAGCCGCTCTGAAATGTATCTCTCTAGTTCTAGTATGACACTCTAACTTCTACATGTAGCAAATGTGGTGATTCTGTGACACCATTTAGCCAGTCAGATTTGTTGTGAAAATGTAACTAAACTAGGCAAATAAAGTCCAATTAGAGTGAGGGCAATGTTTCCTCTGCCACATTGCCCTCACTCTGAATGGGCAGGGGCAAGTGCAGCACTTTCTGCAGGAGAGAAAATGTGGGCAAAAATACCACACCCAGTTTTAGCTCAGCCCTAATTCTAGTTTCATCATGACTTTTATTAGGGTATGATGATCTTGTAAAATCATCAAAGACTTCTTTTGCCCATTGAACAAATGTTTAAAGCTGGTTTTTGCACAATAGTAATATCTTACTTTATGCCTCCATTACACTTACAAAACTGAGTAGCCCAGCAGTTCTGATCAATTAATTTGAAACCAGACTGGAGAATGCCCAGCAGTATTTGCTACTGATATTATTGGAACCATTTCAATCAGATTTTCTATTTGTCTTTGAACAACTGAGCAAACACTTGTTTAAAATTATATCTAAACAATAGAAGTGAATATAAATATATCCAATAGCATATAGCTGATCAGGGTTGTATCAAATTCTACCTGGAAATACTTTTCCAAGGGCAGTGTATCTCAGGACAATGCTGTCATTACAATATCAGTATTTAAGGGGTAAATCATGCAAGGATTATTTTTCACAGAGTTCTATAAAGAAAGAGCAGATGGTGCAAATTCTGTATTCTCTTTTTTAATGACAAAGTCTAACCAGAACTGTCTCTCCCACCATGAGGTGACGTGTGTAGAACCAGAGCTTAGTATCCATTTTCAAAGACAGGATACAAATGTAAGAAGCAATACTTTTTATTTTATTTATAAATGTATGTGATAATCCCCTCTTAGTAGTTGGAGACTTTTCATAGCCTCACGAGGTAAGTTAGACTGAGTGAAAGTGACTGTGTGTTGGAGAGGCATCTGTTTCTATTTCCCAGCTAGATGCTTTCCCCAGGAAAGAATATGAAAACAAGGCAGCTTGCTCTAGGTATACATTATAACCCTTGAGTTATAATTTATTTATTGCATTTATATCCTGCCTTTTTTCCTCTTGTGAGGAACCCAAGGCAGCTTACATTCTCCTCCTCCTCTCCGTTTTACCCTCACAACAACCCTGTGAGGTAGGTTGGGCTGAGAGTGTGTGACTGGCCCAAAGTCACCCAGTGAGCTTCCATGGCCGAGTGGGGACTAGAACCCGGATCTCCCAACTCCCAGTCCAACATTCTTGCCACTACACATCTGGTTTCACCATTCTCCCTGATTTGACTATGGACCATCCTGCAGTTGCCTTGGGGTGACCAAAGTCAGATCTGGAAGAGCCATCATGCAGACATGATACAGAGCTTGATGGAGGACTGAAGTCTTCCTGGAACCTACGTTCACACATGGTTTGAGTCACAGAATTTGCACAGAAATACTCAGTACCATCAGATGTACCATCAGAAGTTCTACTTTAGACTAAGATGACAAAGTAGTGCTGTCAAACAGACTAGTTAATGACAAAAATATCCAATCATAATACTGGGGTTTTTCATATGTCCTAGGATTTGCTAGGATGACTACAGCTTCGAAGCAGAATCTGTTGACTCTTCCCTTCATTTCAAAATGGGATTCTAAGATCTGTGACATTGACAGAGAAATTTAGTAGCTTTGAAATTCATAGGGCTGATAATAGAAAAACTTTAAAAGATATATTGGTTGCTTCTTTGGCACACTTGGAAAACATTCCAGCTCATACCATGCCCCATCAGTGTAACTCACTATTCATCTACTATACCAGGGATGGGCAACTTGTGGTCCTCCAGATGTTTTTGGCCTACAACTCCCAGCATAGCCAATGGTGAGGGATCATGGGAGTTGTAGGCCAAAACATGTGATGGACACAAGTTGCTCACCCCTGTACTAGGCTAATCATGAGTTAAATATCAGGTGCCTATTTCTACTGCCAGAGTGCTGTAGTAGCTAAACTGTTGGACTTTGATTTGGGAGACCTGGGTTTAAATACCTGCTCATCACTCATAAAACTCATTAACCTTGGAGACGTTGCTCTTCAGCCTAACCTACCTCACTGATTTGTTGTGACATAACAGGCAGGGACTATGTAAACTGCCCAAAACCTCTTGTAAGAAGGGTGAAATAAAGATATAAATCAGCATCAACTTCATCACTGCACCATGAGGTTCCTGTTTGGGAGTGCTGCTGTAACAAAGACATTGTACTAGGCTAGCTTAGTGTTTTCAAGCACTGTCTGTTATTACTTGTAAACATAGTAGTCAATAGCATGGAATGGTATGCTTACCCAAATTACTATTGAAATGATGAAATATCATTTTGTCTTTCAATAATAACTCTATAGTTTTCCACAACAACAAAAGCAATCTTGGATGCAGTTTGTTCTGATGAAATGTAGTCCCTGTTATTACTATTGTCATTTTAAAAAGTAACATCGCAACCATTTTGTCTGGAGAGGACTTTGTTATCAAGCTAGCTAAGGAAATGAATAATTCATCTCTCCAAAGCAGATAGTCACTTTAAATAACAATTTTGCTCACTGATGAATGAGTGTTTGTAGATGCCGGCATGTTGCTAATGCACAAATCATAGGAGGGAAACTACACTCTTCTTCTTGTTGTTATTATTATTACTATCATCATCATCATTATCTCCTTCTGAGAATCCAAAGATCTTCTCCTTAGCCTCCTGAATATTTTGGATAGAATCCAGCTGGAATTTCTCCTACACTTGCACAGTTAAAATGAATGAAATATAAATAAGGATCCATTTGCACACCCTCTGGCACACACATAGGGGCAAGCTGCAGTCTACGGCTGACGTCCACATATCCCACAGCCCCCCTGCCCACTCCCCAGCTGATTTACCTCCCCCTTCCTTGCTGCCCAGCTGATTGGTGCTGGGAACAGCTGAGTAGTACACCAATTGGCACGCTGCTCAGCTGTTCCCTACACTAATCAGCTGGGCAGTGAGGGGAGGTGCACAATGGGATGGCAGCAATCCCAACACACACCTCCCCTTCCCAGCTGATTAACTCACCATGCCAAGAGGGGAAGCTTAAAACTTCCCATCCCTCCATGCTGAGATGAGGATGAAGGGTGTGTGAGAGAGAGAGCTGGGAGCGGGGAGGAGGAGGAGAAGACGAGGCATTCAAGATGAGGCTGGACAGCCATCTGTCAGGGATGCTCTGACTTAGATTCCTACATTGAGCAGGGGGTTGGACTCGATGGCCTTGTAGGCCCCTTCCAATCTACTATTCTATGATTCTATGATTCTAAGACCCCAGGCTCGCCAGCAGTTCTGGCCACACCCACCATAGCACAGCATCCACCACTTCATGCGGCCCTGGGAGGCAAAAAGGTTGCTCACCCCTGCCTGGCATTTCACACACATAAATAGGGACTTGTTATCACATGAAGGATCCCTGATTAGGGCAAAACTAGTTGAGATGCTGATAATAATTCAGATCTTTCTCAATTGTAAAAGGCATCAGGGATAGAATTTGGATTGGGATAGCAGCTGGGAGTTAACCCAAACTTCCTGTGCCAAAATCCATCCTCTCCCCCTCTGCAGCTGCCGTTTGCCCATTAGGGTAAACTTCTATGTTCTCATGCCATAAGTGTCCTCTAATGGGATAAATACCAGCTTCAGGAAGGTTTCCTTGGGGGGAAAAAGATGCAGGGCGAAGAGCTAAACCTCTCTCCCAGCTCTATAGTTCTTCTGATCCTAACTAACCCCCAGGACAGCTTTTTAAAAACATTAAATATTGAAAGGGGGGGCAGTTACTGCTCTCTATAGGCATTTATGGGTGGGGCAACATTTTAGATCTATGGCTAAAATAACAGAGCTAGAATTCGAAAGTTACACTTCAGATGCTTATAACCCAGTCTTCTGCATGATTGCACCAGGCTCTCTCAGAGCAGAATTATTGTTACTAATTACTATTACAGAGTTTATGGAACATCCTCCTAAGGGAATTACACATGCCCCTACTTTTAACAGTTTTTAAATGGGCCTTCAGGACCTTATTTCAGGCTGTTTTTAACCAGTATTTGGAGTGCTCTGGATTGTTTTCAAGTCTTGCTCTTTTACAGGGCCATCCAAGCTGTGTTTCGGAGAGTTCCAATGTCAGAGCCTCCAAGATATCCACAGCCCTGCTGGGCTCATGCTAGCAGGGTGGGAGAGTAGAAGGCACAACATTTTTACGTACCCTTTCTTCCCCAGGGCCATTTTTTAAAACACTGTTTTGCAAATTCTCACTGCAACCAATGGGAGGGAATTGATCTACACCAGCTCCAGGCAGTAGCAGAATCAGCAGCAGAGGCTGGTGGATCTGATTCCGGTGGGGCTGTGTATCCATTCTGGGTTTCAGTCAGAACCAACCATAACTCTAAAAGAGCTATCCAAAGTGCTGAACCTCTTTTAGGGATAGGGTTCAGCACCCTGGATAGATCTCTTAGAGTTCTGGCTGGTTCTGACTGAAACCCGGAATAGATTCACAGCCACACCAAAATCGGGGCCACCAGCCTCCATTGGAAAATGGTGGTGTGTCTGGGAGCCAGGAGAGCTGTGGATCCTGCAGATCTGCAGCTTCTCCTGGAATGCCCCCTGGCTTAACCTCAACATGCCTCCTTTGTCCCCATTCCAATGTTGGGGCTCCAATATCAGAAAAGGTCAACCACTGATGTTTCCATGGTGGCTGGGGGCGGGGTGAGATGGGGTGCAATCCAAGGTTGGATATCCCCCTCCAATGTTGAACCTCTCTCTCCACCCTTGGAAGGGGATATCTGAGAAATCCTATGGCCCCTGGGACACCCTCTCAGGGACTGTTGGATTGCAGCTTAAATGTTGTCCTTTAATCTGCTTTTCATTGCTATCTATAGTGCTCTGTGTTGTTTTGAACTGCTGCTGCGTCACTGTGCTACTATTTTAGCGTGGATAGTGATTTTTATATTATATTTTGGTAATTTGCATAGGATTGCCTATGTTTTAGTATAATGTGAGTCGCATTGGGAGGGTTGACCTTGAATGTCGACATACAAATGTGGAAATAACTGAATAAAAAGAAAGGAGTGCATGCAATTTTTTTTTTTTTTTAAGACTCACCAAGTCCAAAAATCTCCCCCAAAGATAAACAATAACAACAACAAAACAGGGACAGTGATTTATCATGGATAGGTACCAAAAATATAATATATCCCTGGTAAACAAAACAGGGCCGGGGGAACATTTGCATTTCTGAGTTGTATTCGTTTCGACAGGACTTGTGTTGGGGGAGTCTCTAGCAGATTGTTCCCTCACAATCTTACACACATTGGTGATCTGCCAATGACAACGACAGGAAGATTATTCATTTGTCTCAGACAGGACTGTTCACATCCATTTTCCATGACGTATCCTAGATTCAGATGTCTGGCAATTAGGTGGCAATTGGCATTCATGTGCTCCCCCGATCTAACGAGTGTGTTAAAGACTTTGCTTCTATTTCTGTCCATTCACCACATTGCCATTCCAAGCAGGGCTGCAGCATACTGATTGCTGCGCCTCTATTTTTGAATGAAATAACAGTGTAGTCAGTGTAGTACACTTTGATTTCGAGAGCTGATCCCTTTGGGTACCAAACATCCTGCATGAGATAAAGATATATATTTTTAGTCCAGCTTCAAAGGTGTAAGTAGGGTAAGTGAGAATCCCCGGAAGGCACTGTGCTCTGCCCCTCATCAAAAGATGGTAAGAACAGTCCTACTGGATCAGACCAAAGCCATCTCTAGTCCAGCATTGTGTCCCACAGTGGCCAACCAGCTGCCTGTGGGAAGCCCACAAGCAGGACGTCAGTGCAATAACACCCTCCTGCTCATGTTCCACACTAACTAGCATTTGGAGGCAAATTGCCATCATGACTAGTAGCCATCAATGGCCTTATCCTCCATGAATTTGTCTAATCTCCTTTTAAAGCCATTCAAGTTGGTAGCTGTAACCCTCCCTCAGGTCCATCTGCCTCCGCTTTGGGACAGCTGTCCTCACTGTCCCACAAGCTTCAGCCCCTAAATTCACCAGGTAAAAGAGATACCCAACATGCCTAATGGGTTCCCTTTACCCAGCCAGGAGAAATACCCAGGAAATATGAACACTATTGGTAGTGCAGAAAGATGAACAAGGCATGGGATTTTATAATTTTAAAATAAACAAATTAAAGTTGAATTTAATAGAAGATTTTTTTTATCTTATAATGCATCACTCAGTTCTCAGTCTTACCCTGACTACTCTACCCTTTATAAATCCTATTCCCACAGCCCCAGTATCTAGATGTAGCTTAATCAAACCCTACGGTCCTATCTCTCCTATCTCCAAACCCTATCTCTATCTAACAAACAGTCTGGTCCTGCCTTATATAAACTCAGTCTACACACACACACACACACACACACACCCAAGCCCCTCCCACCTTTCACTCACTCACTACCAAAAAGTTAACCCTATCTTACCTGGGATCTGTTTAACACAGCAAACACATATAATTATTATAGACTCCACATGGCAAGCATTGTGATTTTGTTACACAATATTAAATTTTGTGGTAGTGAATTCCATAGTTTAACTGTGTGCTCCCTGAAGAAGTATTTCCTTTTATCAGTCCTGAATCTCCCACCAATCAGCTTCATGGGACAAACCCAGGTTCTAGTATTTTGAAAGAGGGAGAACATCGCCCCATCCACTTTCTTCATACTATTCATAACTCTATACATCATGCATAATTTAACCACATCTATTTGTCACTACCCCCTCCCACATTTGGCTGTGCTCTCCTTTAAAACCACAACACAGATCTCTAATAAGGATAAACAACATGAGATTTAAATTCTGGGTTTCCACCACTGAATCTTCAAGGCAGCTCACCAGCTAAACAAGTTACAATAAAATCTAATTAAAAGCCTAAACCAACAACAAAAACATAAAAAGCAGGTAAAAGTAGCATGATTAAATCAGTGGAAGAATCAAACAAACAAAAACTCAGCTCAGCATTGGTGAATAATACAACCCTAATGTGGCACTTAACTGTGGATGATGTTGGCACCTCACCTCACAGATCCAACCAGGACCAGCCCAATACGTTTTCTTGCCTGAATGGAATAGCAAATGCCCCCAGCTCTCTAAAGTCAAAGGCCATAGTACAAAGGCCAGCCAAGCTACTTCGGTTGGTACCCGAGACGGAAAATCTCACAAAAGTCATTGTACTAAGGCCAGCCAAGTTACTTTGGCACCCGAGGCAGTATCACAGTCCCCTCTCCCCATCCCTGGTAGAAAAAAAAAATACAAGAATAATACATTAAATATCATATTTGCTGCAGTTTCATGACACCCAAAATCAGCTGTCTGAGGCAGCCACCTCATTCTGCCTAATGGCAGCACCAGCCTTGCTTCATCTCCTTTGGGCCTCAAGCCTGTGGTCCAAATCCAGCCTGTCTGGGCTCCCAGTCTGGCCTTTCAGGATTCCCCAGATGGCCATGCCCCCTTCCTTTGGTGGTTTCTCAACTGTTGTGCAGTTTTATTCGCATAATAAAAGGTTGAAAAGCGTCTCCTAAGGCTGAGTTACGGGCGGGAAGAGCTTTAAGGCAAAATACGCCCTGCCCCCTTTGCCTTTGGCCCTGCCCCATTTTGTCTTCACCACTGCAATGCTGCCCCTGAGAACTTCTCCAAAACTGAATTCAGCCCATGGTCTGAAAGTGGTTCAACACCCCTGGCACAAATTGTAACTCTTGGCATCTGCAGAGAGTCTTTAGCTCACTAATGAGCAACAGCAATCTGTATGGACACAAATAAGGAGTAGGCCTTCCTTCTTAGGTAGATGATAGGTAGGGTGGCCAGGTGTCCTCTGTTACAGAAGAGAGTCCTCTGTTTGAAGGGCTGCCAGAAGATTGTCCTCTATTTGATGGTATCCTCTATTTGAAGTGTTGTCCTGTCCAAGTCCAGTTTAGGGATAATGAACATAAGATCTGTTGCCCATCAACTGTTAGTACCTGAACAGGCAGGTGCACAGGTCACCTGGTCAGCTATGCTGAGATGTGCTGCATTTCTATTTAAATGATAATAATTTCTAAATTTGCATCTCTTCATATAAATTAGCATATGCAAATGTTATGCAAATCACTGTCCTCTTTTGTCCTTTTTGTGTGTGATGCATTTACTCTTTTTTGGCTCACTTTCATCATAGCCAAGACCTCTGTGAATGCCATCAAGAGGATGGTGCATAATCTGTGTCAAAAAATAATGGTCAGAAAGCCAAATTCCATACCTAGGAAGCCCAGACAATGTGCTCTGCATAAGCTATGCAAATGTATAATATATCCGCTTATGTTTTCTTACTCTGTATAATTAGTTCTTCTCTCATACTTCTGCAGCTTCTGGAATGCCAAGCTTAAATGCCAAGAATTGAGAGCAAGCAGGAGCAGAAGCTCAGAATTACAAACATTACATCAGAGGGCTAAACATCATGCTGCATTAAATACTTTGAGCCTCACTTCCTTTTGTTTTATCTCCAAGTAAGCACATGGAGCCCCAATCTAGCTTGGGACCATCCCACATGGGTAGGGGACGTTTATACCTTCCTACCCAGCTGCTTTTTACCCCGAAATTCCCCCCATGCCTCCCCCCCACACACACAAGGACTAAAGAAAGATTAAAAAAAACACACATTACCACCACTGGAGCCCTCTCCCACTTTTTTAACCTCTATGTATGGTGTGGGAATAATTTGGGCAATGGCAGAGGAGCTATTTTGGTGTTTGGGCATGTGCGTTGCGGGGCAATCTCAAAATGAATTGCTAAGGAAGCTTACAAGATGCATCGCGTGCGAGGGGGAAAAATCATGGTTTTGCTAAACGGCTGATGCTTCTGTTGCTCCTGGCTAAGCATGCGAGGGCCTGCATTTTGTTTTTGCGGTATTGGCTCCAATATGCAGCTGCATCAAACAGAGTGCCTGAAACTCGACATCTCTCTCTCTCTCGCACTTGCACACTATCATCCTGGAGTGCTCTAAAATAGCAATTTCAGTGAAACCCCCTTGGGTCTGAAATAATATAGTGGAAATGATTTTCTCAGGGCTCTCCAGAGAAACAAAATGTGCACTTCAGTGGGGGCAACCAGCTTTTTGCCTTCTTTATGCACTGTTAGTGCACTTTTTAGTGTAACTGATTTCTGAAACAATGGGTGAAAATGTCCTCTGTAACTGTAAGTGTGTAACTAGGATCCTTCATCTGTCTACCACCACCACCACCACCACACACAAACTCCTCTGTGCCTTAGCAAAGCAATGCATACTCCTGGGCTTCTGTCCATGAAGTTCTCTTTAGAGCTGTGCACAAATGGCCTCTTGAAATTCTCCACCTGACTTGTGGTGGGTAGAGAAATGTGGGAGACAATTTCACCAAATTTCTCCAGTGGGAGGAGACATTCTCAATTTCTCCCAGTCAGGACTCCCCATTGGCAGGGCTTGTAGCACAGCTTCTTCCTTTTGGGGTAAGGGTTTGGGTTGGTTTTTTTTGCTGTAACAGCATAACCTGTCTTGGCAGGCTGGCCCCCAGTCTGCATCCATCACAATGCAGGCGGGGGCAGCGTTGTGTCCAGCTTCAGGGATGAGGTGGAGTTAGAGCTCTGCCAAAATCTGTCCTCTGGTTTCCTGAAAGTTTTCTCTCCCCATGAAAGAGGCTTCCATTGTTTGGCCTCATTCGGGATGATTTAAAATGTATTTTTGTGGTGTTTTTGAGCTCACCTAATCACAACTGGCCTCCCAGGCTGCCTGCATGTCCTGATCTGAAAAAGCCCTATGGGAGGAATTACCTCATGGTGCCTTCAACTGGGCTTTAATTGAAATGTAGGAAGCTGAGGAGGATACAGGGAGCCAGAGAGATGATTGTAGGGATGGGCGGATTCCCTACCTGCTGGTCTGGATGGGAATCTGCCTGCAGGGGGAGGCGATCCGTCCCTCCCCCCAGAATCCTCAGGAGCCGGCTCTGCTCTGCGACGATCCCTTGGAGCCGGCCGCCTACTTTGCATCGCTGGCAAATGGCGATACGGCCGGCAGCCATTTACGTGCCGTATCATTGTGCTAAGTCTCCGGATGCAAATGGTGTAGTGGGCGCCATTTGCAGCTGTAAAGCTGGTAGATTAGCCTAAATGTAGCCATTTACGGCTGCATTTAGGTTAATCTACCAGCTCCATGGCTGCAAATGGTGCCCACTACACCATTTGCATCCGTTTTTTCACACATCTGTAAATGGCTGCATTTAGGCTAATCTACCAGCTTTACGGCCACAAATGGCGCCCACTATGCCATTTGCATCTGGAGACTTAGCACAGTGATATGGCACGGCATGGCTGCCGGCTGTATCGCCAGCAATGTGGGGCAGGCGGCCGGCTCCGCGGGATTGACACACAGAGGGATCTGACCTGGACGGATTCCGGGGGGAGGCGGAGGTGAGTGCCCTGTTCCGCCACAGGCCCCAATCGGGCTGGAATCTTGGAATCCGGCCTCAGTGGGGTCCATGGCGGAATTCTGCCTCATCCCTAGATGATTGTACAATGAAAAACAGGACATTTGTGCTCATTCCTTAATAAGGTAAGCCCAAGAAACCCAACCCCACCCATGAGAATTTATCTGAAATTTCTTCAGTATTGAATTGCTTTTCGAAAGCAATTTTTCTTCTATCAAATTGAATGAGAATGGTAAAAAAAAATGTGGGAGACATTTTCAGCACAGCACTAGTTCTCGTCAGGGGAATCCAATCCATCCATCAATGAGCTGCCTGCTTTGCCTGTTTCCCGCTTTATGGCCTCAGGTGCCTCCAATACTGCTCTTTCCATAGCTACTGGGTCACACTCCTGGCTTTGGAAGGAGTGTGGTGGTAAGGGCTTGAACTACAGTATGCTGGTATTTTGGTCCCACCCCCTTTTGCCTTTGGTCCCACCCACCACTGGAATGCAGCCCTCGGGAGTTTGTCCAAAACTGAATTCACTCCACAGGCTGAAAGAGGTTCAACAGCCATGATGTAGACAATAATGAGCGAGATGGACCAGTTTGACTCAGTGTAAGGCAACGTCTTATGCTCCCCAGAAGCTGTACCCAGTGGGCTTTAGAGTGCCTTCAGCTTTACCATTATAATCTGGCTGGAAGGAAGGACTGACCATACCCTTGGCCAGTCCCTAGGTTTCCTCCACCTGGTTCTGAAGAGCTGCTGCCTCATGGGATGTCTGCAGGTTCACATCAGGGTGTCTTTATAGATGGATAAGTTCCTTCTAATTTGCTATGTGGCATGCTTCTTGGCTATGCTGGAGGTGAGCCAGAGGATCTGCTCACCTGTTCCTAGGTGGGCTCATGGGCTCCACGCTACTATGGTATCTATCTTGGAGCTGGGGAGCTTTCTTTCCTGCCCCCTTCTTCTGCTGTTTTGCAATTAGGACAGAATGCCAAGCCTGCCATAAATAGCTCCATTTTCAGTTAATATTCCTGCTCTTGCTAATGCTGAAGAGAGTCTGATCAGAATACACAATCAAATGACATTTCCATAATGGGTGCCATTTGAATCTGTTATTGTGCTCCTGGTAAACTACCAGAATGAGGGTTTCCTAATTATGGAATTTTGATTTTTGACATACACTAAACAGGAAAGTTTAGCAGCAGAAAATAGGGGAAATCACATCTTTCACTGGGCAATCTCATTGTCTCACAGTTTTCAGATTAGCTGACTAATTATCTTTTGTAATTGCGGCCTATGAAATGGTAATGACTGGGTGTGATTGTTCCAATGATGGGCCTATGCAATTCTGACCCAGTTTTGTACTTTGAGGATCCCAGTTCTCTTGACAATTCAGACTGATGTGTGACCCATTAAAGCATCAAATTTACTCCATATGGCCATATGGGAATAATCCAAACATCAACAACATGTAAAATGTGACATAGCATGAAGAGATCCTTCTTCGAACATGCACATTCAAAGCAAAGTTGTTGTTGTTGTTGTTGTTTTAAACTGTGGGTCATGAGCAAAAAGGGATTTTCTCCCTGAATCCTGAAAGGAGAACTGAGACGGAGGGCTTCCCTTTTGCACTGATAGTATCTGTCCTATGTCAAGTCATTCATACACACACACACACACACACACACACACGTATATATAACAGAAGGAGATTGCTCTGTGAAGAGAGGAAAAAGCAACATATGAAGCAGTTCTCAAATTAAGAAGTTTGCAATTGTTCTATTCAATTCCATATTGAAATTTCTTCCACGAGTTTATACCAGGAACTACAAACAATGCTTTGCTGATTTTATCTTCACAATAGCTTTGCAAACTAGAAAAATAATGACTCGCCCAAGGCTAGCCAGTGAACATGATGGCTAAGTGGAAATCTGAATGAATGTGCTCTTCCTAAGCAAGGAAGAGCCAAAGTCACATTAATCTTCACCTTTGGTGAAATGTCAGCAACGACTCTGTCCTAGCCAGTTTTAGGTCTGAATGAATGAACTCACTTCTCTCTTTTCCTCTGCTACTTTCAGTGATAAACAGATTGATTCTTACCTCCCTAACGCCCATGGAAATTCAGAATCTCCCTTTTGTACTCCATGGAGGAAAATAAAATGAGGATTGCAACCAGAGATTTCATCACCTTCATGCTAGAGCAGAACGGAAATCTCTGAGGACTGTGCCTATTTTAAACAGGAAAACATATCTTGCCAATATGACATCCTTTTGAATAAATACAAGCTGCTTCTGGACAATAACAACAATACATATATTCTTAAATATCTATACATGATGATTTTCCCCCACCCCAAGAGAGTACAGCCACTTTTGACTCTAGAAGGAACCCTCCCCCCAATGGGGCAGGACAAGAAATCCCTAGCTACCACACAGCCCTGGCTACAGGCCATAGTTCTAGATCTCTACTCCTGCCTGTTTCTCCCACAATGCACTTCTGCCTCATCCTCACCTTACAAAACTATACTAAGACAAGATGTATGGCATAGTGGTTAGCATGTCAGACTAGGATATTTGGGTTCATATCCACACAGAGCACTTCAATATCAGGCTAAAATCCCACAACTTTACTGGCGCTTTCTGCTTGCGTTTTAAATGCAGGATCACAATGGGCTCTCTTTACAAGCACTTCCCTTCCCCCCCTTTCCCTCTTATCTGCATTGTTCTATATGTTTCATTATACAGCCTCTAGATGGTGCTGTGGCCTAGCTCCTCTTATTACAGGATTTCCTCTTTTCATGAAGGAAGTCAACACGCTGTAATTTGATAGCTCACTATCTCCAATCTTCTTAAAAATGGGATAAAGGTCATTTAGTACGGGAGATGCCCTGGAGGTTGACGATGTCATGTAAAGGACCCACAAAGTTCCATGAGTAACCAATCTCAATAGCTGGACAAAAGCCCCACAATGCATAGGAAATGTCATACCAGCCCTTCTGATGTCCCCACCCCTCCCTGCCCCTGGGACACCCCCTTTCTTCCTGCTCTACACTGCTCTTATGAGCGTAGAGGCCAGGACGATCTACGCTGCCTATGAGGGGGCGGGAGAAGTGGCGGGGAGGTGGATATCTGGAAACCAAGCTTGGAGCACAGGCTCCAAGGTCGGTTCCTGAAAACTGAAAATTCCTATGGCCAGCCAGCCATTGTCTAGTGGCCATAGGATTACGCCCTAAAATGTTGTCAAGACAGTTTATTTTATTTATTTACTGTAATTTTAAGTTGCCCAGTAACTGAGGTTCTCTAGGTGGTGTGCAATACATTAAAAGATATAACACAAACATCAAAACAAAAAATGAAAACAGTTCCTCCCTATCATTCAGCCTAACATCTCTCAGAGGGTTGCTATGTGTATAGAATGGAGAATAATGTACATCACCCTTCACCTCCTTGGAGGAAGTGTGGGATAAAAATGGAATGAATAAATAATTAAGTACCAACATGTGCACTGGAATGCTATTCCATCTAATACCTTGCCTTATGGCATATATGCAAAAGAAAAAGGGAAAAAAGGGCCACCTAATTGCACTAAGGGAATATGCACCATTCATCCATCTATCCATAGATGGTTCTAAACACAATTCAAGAAATGGCTTTAATCAACAAGAAACTGAATACATATGGGAATAAGAAAGGGAACAGCAAGGGAACACAAAGAATGCACATATTGTACATTCCTTATGATTTGTTGTAAACATGACCGACTGCAAGTAATCACTAAATGTGCATCAGAAGCCCAACACATCACTTTCAATCACATCAAACTCACAGCTACATCTTAGTTCACAGGCAAAATAATTTGCCACCTGTTATGCTCAAATGTATTTGCATACAGCCAATTTGACTTGCCTTGATTCCCTGCCTCTGGAAAAAATATGTATGATGCATGCTTTACCTTACAGCCATTTGTATATGAAAATGAAATACTGTTTCTTCAGAAGGATTTTGACCAAGGAGGACTCCTAAAACCTAATCTATATTTGGTGTGGCTTTACAAAGTAGGAAAAAAGAAAAAGAAAAAAGCTGGCACAGTAATTCAGTGGTGTAAACACGATGATCTTCTCCAACTATATCCACTTTATTAGGTACAGTATCTATATTATTATTATTATTATTAACATTTCTGTACTGCCTCATAGCCGAAGCTCTCTGGGCAGTTTACAAAAGTTAAAACATTAAAATACAATATACAAAGTTTAAAACCATTTACATAAAAACATATGAACAATATATACAAACAACTTTGAACTAAGAACAACTTTGAACTAAAAACCGTTTTAAAAAATCCGACAACAAAGCAACATAGCTTAAAACAACATAACTTAAAACCAGTATACAAAAGTCAACGAAAGGAACAAGAGTTCTAAAAAGGAAAGGACTGCTGGAAAAATAGCGTCTTTCATGCCTGCTTAGAAAGCTTAAAAGAGGTCAGCAGGCGCATTCCAACTGGCAGGTCATTCCACAACTGAGCGCCGGCAAAGGAAAAGGCCCTCTTGCGTGTGGCAGCCAATCTCACATTAGGTTGCTGCAGACTGGGACGTAGGGGAAAAGGCACTCTCCAAAGTACCTTGGACCTAGACCATGTAAGGGTTTAAAGGTAAGAACCAGCACTTTATATTTTGCTTGGAGACAAACTGGCAGCCAGTGTAAAGATTTTAAAATCAGTGTGATATGGTTTCCACGGGATGTCCCAGAGACCAACCTGGCTGCCATATTTTGTACCAGTTGAAGTTTCCAAACGAAATATACAGGCAACGCCAAGTACAACGCATTACAGAAATCAAGCCTAGAGGTTACCAGCGCATGCACCACCATCACCAGGTCCACATGTTCCAGGAATGGGAGTAGCTGGTGTATCAGCTGAAGGTGAGAACAGGCACTTCTCACCATTGCCTCCACCTGGGGCACCTCTGTCTTGCCTGGATTCAACTTCATCTTGTTCTCCCTCATCCAGCCCATTACGGATTTCAGGCAGTCATTCAGAGGAGTCATACCTTCCTTGGATAAAGATGTTAAGGAGAAGTAGATTGGGGTGTCATCAGCATACTGATAACACTCAGCCCCAAACCTCCTGATGATCTGTCCCAGAGGTTTCTTGTAGATATTGAACAGCCCTGGGGATAGAATGGAGCCCTGAGGGACTCCACATAATAGTTCCTTTTTTGAAGAACGACTATCCTCAAGCGACACCATCTGGAACCATCCTGAGAGAAAGGAGCAGAACTCTGCAGGGCATTTTCCTACTTTATGAATCTCTTGTTGGTGTGTATTATTTATGTAGTGCAAACAGTATGTATGGAAGTTTACAGAGTATAAGAGGAGCTTACGATCTAAAATCTGACACGAGGGAATCACAAGGTTATTACCTGCCAACCATACAAATTTGGCTGGCACAATACTTGCCCATATCACCTGAGAACTTTAGCTTCTAACTCTGCTGGCAGAATTATGAATTGATTTTTGAGATTTTGAACACTGTTCCCACCTGCCTTGCCATGCCTGCAGACCTAGTAACCTTCATAAGGGATCTGCTGCCTGGAGGAACAGTGAAGGGGGAGAGAGAGTCTGTGTTTGCTAGCAGGTCTTCGCTGATTCCAATTGTCACCTGCTTTGCCACATCCCCAGCCCTAGAAACCTTCCTAAGGGAACTGCTGTTCCATCTGGTGTGTGTGAAGGTGTTTGTGCTGTTTCCAGGGCAGCCTGGGGACATCAGCCCATGGAGAGGGTTTTTCCATCTTTCCTCTCTGGGTGTTCTGCTGCCAAGAGACAGACAGGAGGGGAGTTACCATGGGGATGAGGATGCTCTTTCTTGGCTCAGGACATGGGACCTTCTGATGCTTGAGGGTGGGCTGCTTGAAATGCCTTGTAGGTTTCTCTTCCCCTTTTTCTTGCTGTGAGTTTGATGTGAATGAGGTATCTTATGGTTAGGTCTCTTAGCATTAAGTGGTTAGTAGGGCTATGCATCTCTTCAGTCCAAAGCCTGACTAATGAGTTGAAGCAGGCTGTTTTGGAGGTGCCTGCACATGATACAAGGTGGAGTAGAACAGCAACGAGGTGCTCCAAAGTAGGGATGTCAGAGAATTCCACCTGAATTTTAAATGGGATCAAATTCTGACAAATCTGGTCCACGGAATCCTCCTCGGAACGGGACGGCCTGGTCGACCTGGACCGGAGGTCACACGGACCCTTTGTTTTTGTCCACCAAATGGCGGATTTTACAAAAATAATTACAAAAAGAAATCCGTAAATCGGAAATGGAGGAAGAAGAACACTAACGGCTTTACCCTTTTTATGAGGCATTTTCCCTGTGACCCCAGGCTTTCTTTCGCTGGGGCTGAGTCTTGAAGTCCATGGAAATCCTCCATCTTTTCTCTTTATTGTCTGTGGAGGTGAGGTCAGGTGAGGTGAGATCAGGTCTGGTGAGGTCTGGTGAGGTGAGGTGAAGTCAGGACAGGTCCGGTGAGGTCAAGTGAGGTGAGGTCAGGTGAGGTCAGGTGAGGTGAGGTCAGGACAGGTCTGGTGAGGTCAGGTGACCGAAAGTTATGTGGGGAATCCCCACGAAGGGCTTTACCCTTTTTACGAAAATAAATAGGCTTACGGAGACCGACAGCAGGTGCGCAAAAAAGGATTTTTCAGCGGTACTTAACGGAATTATTTTTGTAAGTTTGGGGAGCCGGAAAAAAACAAGGGAATCTGGGGCATGTGGATGGCAGAATGGGGTGGCCCTCAGCTCTGCGGAATCTGGGCGCAGAATGGATCGCCTCCTCCCCCACGGATTCCCCACTGGAATGGATGGTGGGGAATCTGTACATCCCTACCCCAAAGTGAAGCAGCTTGTATACGAAGCGCCTCGTCCAATTCAGTGATTCGTTCTGAGCAGCCCAGTCAGCCTGGTGCCAAAAGTATCAACTTGAGAAAGTTCAGCAAGGGATTGAGGAGGGAGGAGGGGGGAGGGAGGGAGCCTTGGTGAATGGAAATGCTAGTTGCCAAATCAGGGCTGAACATAACCCAGCAATCTCCAGTCAGTGACAGTGGTGGAGGTGGCGGGCACAGATGGACTGAATAACTGGAGAAAAATGGCTGCGTTTCGGAGACAGAGATCATTCTGGTGGTGTTACTTAGGGATGTGAGAACCCACCCCCATCCGGGTTCTCTGGACACCCATGCCACTCCCTGCTCCGCTCGCTAGTCCCTCCGCCTCCAGCACAATCACCGTGTTTTTAAAAAACATAGCGTTTGGAAGTCTACGTGCACACAGACTTATATGCAAAAAGCGCCGTGAATCTTGAGTATATGGGCGATTCACAGCACTTTTTGCATATCAGTCTATGGGTCCACATAGACCTATACACAAAAAAACACTGTGAAACACCCAGGCAGGAGGAGGAGGAGGAGGCACTGTGCATGCCCCAACCACTAGCCATCTTCTCCTCACAAGCAGGAGACGGCTAGTGATGGGGGTGTGCGCTGTGCCTCCTCCTCCTCCTCCCTGGTTGGCTGTCAAGGACAGCAGACCAGCAGTGTGGCCCATCTTGTCCTCATTCACAGGAGACAGCTAGCGTTCCTTCCTTGACAGCAGAGCAGGCAGCCAGAGGAGGAGGCACGGGGCTGAGAGGTAGAGCTCTTTGCTTCGAGAGTTTTTGTGGAAAAAATCAGCTGCACCTAGCACAAAAGGTACTAGGCCAAACTGTCTGAAATTTGGCAAGAAGGACCCCCTCCATGAGAAATTCCCCAAGTTTCATGTATTTATCATGAAAACTGAAAAAGTTATGGCCATTTGTGTTTTCCCATGGTAGTCAATTGGAAAACACTCAAACCCAGTGATCTGGATATCCGAATCTCGCTTTGGATTTGGATCTGAGTCGAAGCGGATCAGCCTGAGTCAAAGCGGGGCTGATCTGGAGAATCCGAAGTGGCATCCAAAGCAAAGCAGGTGCTCTGTGCACAGCTCTACTGCTTAGTGAATTGTTTGATGTGAGTGTACGTTCTTACAGGAACTGGATATTGATAACTGACCTCCTGGCATGTCTCACACTGATTTAAATGTTATGTTTTAAATGAATGATTTAAATGTTTTAAGGGTGCTAGCCATGCTGGCTGGGGCATGCTGGGATTTGTAGGACTTTTTTCTGTCTGAACATGTATGGGATTATGTCCTAAATTAAGGTTGTATTGCAATGTATTATAATTTTCGCAATTGTGGGTTGTTTTTTTCTGAATGTCTTTGATCACAATGTATTGTGAAAATGTGGTATACAAATTGACTATGAGAAATACTGATTATGAGTGAATTGTTGGATGTCAATAAAATGACCGCCTCCTCTGGTATGAACCTGCCCAGAGCCTTTCTTTCATCTTCTGAGGCCCTGTTATGTGTCCCGTCTCCTAGAGAAGTGAGATTGGTGGGGACTCAAGGCAGAGTCTCTTATGTAGCAGCACCCCAGTTTGGAACTGCCTCCCAGGGAACTTAGTTTGGCTTCCGCACTATTGGTCTTTAGGTGACTGGTAAAACGCTTTGCCAAGGTTT
Organism: Heloderma suspectum; assembly: GCF_057233095.1. Lineage (NCBI taxonomy): Eukaryota > Metazoa > Chordata > Lepidosauria > Squamata > Helodermatidae > Heloderma > Heloderma suspectum. Next base: position 33,164,376 of record NC_139459.1, read on the forward strand.
GAATGATGAATACCGCTCCTTTTAGAGGGTACTCCTGTTTTATTGTAATGTCTGTTTAATCTCCAGTGTTTTAGCTTTTTTAATTTGTCCATTTCATCTTTTTACAGTTGTGCTGTAAATCTTCTCAAGCACTCACGAGTCAAAGGGTGACTTTAAAAATGCATTAAGAATTAAATACGATGTCAGAGAGCTGCTGAGACACATTCTAAGCATATAAAGGAAGCAAGTCCCACTGAATCCAGTAGGGGTGTACAAACCCCACTCACCGTTCTGCCTGGGGGTCCGCAGCGGGGAGGCGATCCGTCCCTGTTCCCGGAATCCTTCCCGGACAGCTCTGTTCCACAGCAAATCCATGGAGCTGCCAGCTGGGCCCGTCCGCAGGTGGACTTCTATCCGCTGCCGGTCTGTCAAAGCAATGGCAGTCCCTGCTCTGTTCATGATAGGCTATGTAAATATTTACATAGCCTATCACAGCAAAGAGCAGGGACGCAAATGGCATCCACTACACCGGATGCCATTTGCATCCGCAGACCAGCAGCGGACATGGCTACGGACTCAGCGGATGGACCCGGACCCAGCCGGCAGCAGATAGAGTCCGTCCGCGTCAAACTTTGCAGGGTGGTGGAGGTAAGGGGTCCGTTCCACCACGGACTCTGTGGGGCCAGATTCTAAATAATCCGGCCTCATTGGAGTCCGTGGCGGAATTCTCCGCCATCTCTAGAATTCAATAGGATTCACTTCCAAGCACTCTTGCTTAGGGCTGTGTAGTAAATGTGAAGAAGCAAAGCAAATGTGGGTACATGGGTCTGTATGCAGTGGTGTCCCTCTGCTGATGGTAAGCCCTTTTATCCTTTGGGAGGTTTCTGTCAGCAGAATAGGGAAGGAGGCAATTTACAATGATTCCCCCTCCCCCCGTGCCTTCTTCCATGCTGTTTCAAAGGGTTCTCCAACCCTCTGGAGCAAAAATGAGGGTCATGGGAGCTGCAGAGGGGAGGGGAGTGGAGGGCAAATTGGCAAAAATTACCTCCCTCCCCATTCTGCTGATGGAAACTTCCCTTGGATTGAAGAGCCTTCTGTCAGTGGAGAGGCACCATAGGATACGATACATGGAGCCTAAGTTGTAAGCAAGCACAATAGGTAAGAGTCTGGTAGTGTTCAGGTGATCAGTGGGGGAAACAATGTAGCATTGGTTGTTTCCCTCACGCCCGCATGTGCTGGTCACATGACCAGGATTACCCTAATTACCCGTGCTGTGGGTTGCTCATCTGCAAGCCATGGGTTGTAGGGTGGGTGAAAAGTCACCACGGTCGTGCCACACACTGAGGTCGAACAATACGGCAAACTGCAATGCAGCATACGTAACTAGGGCAATCCTAGTCATGTGACTGGCATGCATGGGGACAGGGGAAACAACCAATGTTGTTTCCCCCGCTGATCATCTGAACCCAGTATATGTCTTTTCTGCTGCCATGGCAGGGACATTAGTAGGAGTCTTAACGTACAATTTCAATTCATTTTGGTCCATAATTTAGAAGATCCTTTAACACTCCTAAGTTGAAAGGGCTTTGCTGATACAATATGGACCTAGAGAACAGAACAGAACAGAACAGCACTAACATCACTGATCCGCAATATTCAGTAGGCCAAGACTACCCTAGTCACCCATGATTCATTCAACTTCTATCATCTTTCCAAGGGAGACTGTGTTCTCTGTGATAGGTCTGTGTGAGTGTAATTATAATTCTGTTTTTATTTTTATTCTGGGAGTGGGAAGAAACCATTTACCCACTCACTGAAAGGTGTGAAAACACGAAAATCAGCTTTAAAATTGTGCTTGTATTTGGGGCAGCAAAAATAATCCTTTAATCTCTTATAGGATTGCTTTTATTGTTGTTTACCGTGCATCTCTTCAGGCGAAATAAGTTTCCGTTACCGATCAATGTTGCTCCAGAGTTTCCATCTCAAAATTCTGAGCAATTTTAGGTCTCCTCATTCTAAATCTAGGATGCTGAACCTCATGCCCAGGGGTCAAATCCAGCCCTCAAGGGTTCCCCAGATGGCTACACCCCTTCCCCTGGCCCCACCCTTTTTCTCCCAACCACCAATTGTTTGGTGGTTTCCTGGCTTTTGTAAAGTTTCTTCTCCATCTAAAAGGCTGAAATGCCTCTCTCCTAAGACTAAGTTTCTGTCAAGGGTGCAATCCAACGGGGACAGTCAGCTGTCTCCAAACTCGGAGGCAACTGATTATTCAATGCAGGGCAGGCACAGTGCAGAGGGGATCTTCTACTCTGTACTCCATCCACCCTGCATTAGCAGCTAGATGCCCTATTTTGGCTGTCTAGCTGGAGTGGGTTGGAGTCGGGGGGGGGTGGAGGTCAGACGGCACATAGGAAGCATCATAACAACACTTCTGCCATCCCCTCTCTGCTCCCAGAAATGTCTCTCTTTCCCCTGCTCCATGCTGCTCTTACAAGCACAGAGCCAGGGACAAACTGTGCCTCTTATGAGGCAGCAGAGGCAGAAGCGGGGAGGTGGTTTTCCGGGAACCGACCTTGGAGCACAAGCTCCAAGGTCAGTTCCCATAAACTGAAAAATCCGACGGCCATCTAGTCACTGTCTGCCGGCCATAGGATTGCACTCTTAGAGATTGAAAGTACCATATATTGGTATTTTGCCCCCCACCTTTGCATTTGGGCCCCACCTACCACTGGAATGTGGCTCCAAAGAGCTTATCTGAAATAGAATTCAGCCCCCATGCTGAAAGATGTTCCCCATCCCTGTTCTAAAAGGATTGAAATTAACGGATGACACTTTTTACTCAGCTCATTGGTGTACAAGAAACCAGTAAACTGAGCTGAGAAATCTGTACTGAAAACAAGACATAATATTTTTCACAGCAATTGGGACTAAATATTGGAACAGATCACAAGGGAGCTGGGAGACCTTTGCCTAAGTGGAATGTTTTGCTTACATCCAGATGGCACTGAGATGCCACAGCCTAAACAGGGCACCTCTTTCTACAGACAATATAAAATCCACAGACCTTTGTGACATAAGAAGTAGCCTCTATATCAGCCTTCCCCACTCTGGTGGCCTCCATAAGTTTTGGATTTCAACTCCCATCAGCCCCAGCCAGCATGGCCAATGGTCAGGAATCCTGGAAGGTGTAGTCCAAAACATCTAGAGGGCACCAGGTTAAGGAAGACTGCTGTAGATCTCAGTATAATTCAAAAAGTTCACCATCGCTGTGGGTAAAATACTAATTCTGTGTTGAGTCACACAGCTACCATATGTGGCACCTGTTTTTTTGCCGACCTGGATTGCTATAGGAAACATCTTGGCTAAATTGTTTGTTATGGACAGAGCAAATCACTGGAAAAAATCACAATGTGGGTTAAGCAAGTAGCATGACAGTGGCACATTAAAAACCAGAAAGGGTGACTAGTGGTAACTAGGAATGGATGGATTTTGTAAAATCCATTCCATCTGCATTTCATGGACTGTCAGGGATCTTTTGTTCCAATGCCAATAACTGACAGAACTGGATTTTTCCCCAATTTCCAATAAACAATATTTTAAATAAATAAATTCCCCAAATTTGCACAAATTCAGAAAATGCGGAAATCCCTCCATAATACACCAGTCCCTCCCCCCCGTGCATTTTCATGCGTTAGCCTATGGGGGAAATAACGCATTTTCAGCCAGTGTTTTTGTTTGTTTTTATTATTTATTTTACATATTTTTCTACATAAATTTGCATAACATTTACTAAATTTGCATAAAATTCCAGAAAGTTAAAAACTACAAGAACAATGGTCTGCAGGTCCATGAAATTCATACAACTCAGGAAAAGCTGGTCTGCTGTGAAATCCATGAGTCGAATTCATAGAAATCTGAACTTATTTGTTTCCATTGCAGATTTCTCCGACATCCCTAGTAGTAACCCTTTGTGTGGATTCGCCCAAAGTATTTAGCATGTATACTTAAGGATCTGCCTTCCTTGAGATGCAGGGTCCTTCTGTGAGAGGAAGAGCTCATCTTGTGGAATGTCCCACCACCCCATTTGGGGGGATTTTCCCCACCACAGCTCGCTCCATTCAGCAGGGTCTCCTGATTGTCTGTGTAGCATTTTCAGGGGCTGCCATGGGAAGGAGAGAGCAGGGAAGTTCGCTTCCACAAATATCAAGTGCGCAGACCTAAACATGTAAGCCAAAAAAGAGAAGTGAAGCTTTCAAAACTGACTTGAAATGGTGGGTGCTTGATGTGAAAATCAGTATGCCAATAAACTGAAGCTGAATCCTGGCAAGATGGAAGCTTTGTAGGTCAGTGGTTCCCAGGTCCGGGAGATAGGCTCATTGCCTGTTTAGGATGGAAGTGCACTCTCCTTGAAAGATCAGGTTCATAGTTTGGGGGTACTCCTTGATCCATCACTGTCGCTGGAGGCCCAAGTGGCCAAGGCAGCTTGGGGGGCCTTTTACAAGTTTTGGCTGGTTTGCTAGCTATGGCCTCTCCTGGACTGGGATAGCTTGGCCACAGCAGTATAGATGCTAGTAACCTCAAGACTTGATTACTGCAATGTGCTGTACGTGAGGCTGCCCTTAAGGCTGCTCCGGGAGCTGGAGCTAGTGCACAACCCAGCAGCTTGGCTGTTGTTGGGAGCTGCCCGTTTTCAGCATGCAGCTCCTTTGCTGGGGGAAATGCACTGGCTGCCTATTCGCTACCAGGCCAGGTTTAAGGTTTTAGTACTAGTGTACAAAGCCCTAAACAACTTGGGACCAGGGTACCTGAGAGAGCGCTTTCTCCCTTACCAACCAGCCCAGTCACTGTGGTCATCAGAGGGCATGCCCCTGGTGATCCACATGGACCTATGGCCTGACTGGAGTCTATCCAGAGAAGAGCCATCAGTGTGATGGCCCCCTTCCTATGGAACTCCCTGTCTTTGGAGGTCAGGCAGGTGTCAACATTGTGTTGTTTCCAGCGCCTCCTGAAAACATCTTTATTTCAGGAAGACTTCCTTGATTGACTGGCCATGGTTTCAAAAAAGAAACAGAATTCAGTTTCTTGTTTCTTTTTTTTAAGTAATTATTTTAACATGTTTTATTATTTTATCCTATTTTGTATTTTTATTGTTCATCACTCCAGAATCTGTCCAGATGTGGAGCAGTATACAAATGTTGTAAATAAATAAACAAGCATTCATTTGAAAAATAGACCCCTTTTGCAATTTTTAAAGGGACTGGGAACAGGGCAGGAAGTGGATGTAGCTTGGCTCCCTTTTCAGCACCTATTGAGACTGTAGATAATGTATCCTGCCCTCACTCACTATAGGCTTTTATGATTGTTTTATTACTGTGTTTATCAATCTTTTGCAATTTAAAATTTTGTATACCACTCTGGGAGGGTTTTCCCTAAAAGGTGGCTTATCAGTCTTTTAAATAAATAATATAAAACTGGATTTGTGACCGAGTCACATAGACAGATCTGATTGGCACAGTGCTGTCACAATGCCAAGTCAGAGTATGGGCAGCCAGATGTATTGCCCTCATTCTGGATTGGTTTTCTTGTATTATCAAACAGACTTATGTGATGCCTGACTGATTGGGAACACATAGCTAGCAAGAAGATGTAGTTGGGGTGGGGGGAACGACACTGAAGCAGAAAACAGGGTGGCAAATAGGCTGTGAAAAGCAGTGGAGGTGATCCATAGAGAAGGGGATTTAGGGGCTGCCTGAAAACAAGCAAATAAAAAGAGAGCCAGCCCCAGCTGTAAAATACTGCAGAAGCATGTACAAAAAGATTGAAAAAGAGAGAAATGAGAGGACTGATATTCCAGCCGGGTTTGATAATATCTTAACCTGGGATGGGGCAGGGGGGAATTAATCCTTCTTGAACAGTGTTCAGCAAAAAGCAGCAAACTGCAGTATCCTCAAACAACTTTTTATTAACTGTCAAAATACACCGGGAACATGAATCATTGCAGCTCTTTTGTGTGTGTGCAAACTGAAAGTACTGTTTTCACAATGAAAAAGTTCACTTGTGAGAGTTCAGTGTAGCTCTACTTAAACCCTCCTGGAAAAAAACCAAAACTCCTTCAATGTCTGTTGATCTGCACCCATGAAATGGATTTTATATGGAATTCTGTGACTGTAGCAGAAGAAGAAGATTAATTAGCATGCAATATTTTATTGTTACATGTGTAAAGTGTGTGATTTGGAATCCTTGAATCCTTGTGCTGCACACACTGCAGTATGAGATTTTGTGATGGAGCACAAGTTCAAAAACAGAACTGAATCTTGGCATAAATCATAACGTCTGTATCACAAGTGATGTTACAGGAGGCCGAAACATTCCAAGTTGCCCACCCCTCCTTTAGAGTAAGAAAGAAGGAAGTGTAGTTTCGTCTTATTCTGAACATTCTCTGAAAGGCTGGGAAGGCAACTGCCATTAAGAACAAAGATAGGAAGAATCAAGAGGAAGAACCTCTTGCCTTTCCCTGTTGAAGCATGCAGGCTTTCCCGCATCATCATGTCTCTTGTGAGCTCCAGTCCCTTTGCTTTCCACCAAATCTACTTACCATCAGCAGTGATGTGAACGTGAACCATGAAGGCCTGAGGAGGGAAGCATTGCTCCTTAGGCCTTCATTAAGCCACAAAGCCTTAGGGTGCAATCCTGTGGGGATAGTTGCCTGCCTCCGAACTCAGAGGTGGCTGACTATCCAATGCAAGGGTGGGCAGAGCACACAGGGGATCCTCTCCTCTACCCTCCAGCCATCCTGCATTTGTGGCTAGACAGCCAAGTTTGGCTGCCTAGCCAGGGATGTCATAATGGGTGGGGGGAGGCTTGACCGCAGATAAGAAGCATTATAATGATGCTTCTGTGGTCTCTTCCCCTCTCTGCCCCTGGGAATGCTGCCTTTTTGCCCCCTCCATGCTGTGCTTATGAGTGCAGAGACGTGGACGAACCACGCTGCCCACGAGGTGGAGGGGGACAGGGCGGGAAGTGCAGTTTCTGTGAACTGAGTTCGGAGCCCAGGCTCCAAGCTCAATTCCCAGATACCAAAAAATCCTATGGCCATCTAGTCACTGCCTAGTGGCCATATGATTGCTCCCTTACTAATGGAAAGTTCTCAGCAAAAAATTAAAAAAAATCTGGGAACTACATTATACCAGGAAGATGTGTCATTGGGACAAGAAAGGGGGGGAGGTCAGCTCAGAATGTTCTCAGCTTATTTACAAGCCTAACTGGAATTCAAAGTGGTTTTGTCTTGTAAATCAGACTGTTCTCTCTGAATTGAGGGGGATTTCCCCCCCAATTTTCCCCTCTCAGTTCTGAAATTCGGCAGTTAGTTTATGCACTTGATGTTGCCATCAAAAGGCAATTGCTATGAATATGTGAATCAGGTCTTTATTTGAACCGCTTTCCATCCAAATCATATTTAACAAAGTGTCTTAAACTGGGGCCTGGTTCAGTCAGGACCCATACTAACCAGATTTGAGGATCCAATATGACTGAAGTCCATGTGTGAAAGAATGATGCAGTTTATTTATGGTAAATGGATACACATCCTTAACTCTCAATTCAGTCACACCGGTTCCCAGGGAGGTGATGGACACTGTCCAACAGGGCTGGTTATAGGTGGTGCACCTTCCCCCTCTCAGACGAGAACAGGTAACAGGCCAATTTGCTCAGGATTTTATAAAAAACTGTCAGGAAGCACACACACACACACACACTCCGCACGTGCTTTACCAAGGCCTTTCCCTCTTGGAATAGAGGAAGAAGCATCATCAGTTCAGAAAATACAGACCATGCAGAACTGTGCAAAGCAACTACTGAGCATTGTCCGTTAGTTTCTGTTAGTAGCAGAAAGTGCGGCCTTAACTGTATGTGAATACAGCCATTAGAACCCACTCTAAAGTCATGAAAATTGCCAACTGCTCTAGCAAATCAGTGTACTTATGCTGTTAATTACTGCATTAAATACTGCATATCTCTGGGTAAATTCACACCTGACTGCCTGCCATTCTTCTGAAACCAAATCTACAAAGTAACAGAACAAAGTTATCTACTTGAATTCCTAGCTGATCATTCCCCTATATATTCCCAGTCAACCCCTGAGGAGCTCTTACTGGTTATTCTGCAGCCAATGGAATGTCATCTGGAAGCGGTATATAAGCAGGCCTTCTCAGTGGTGGCACCCACCCTTTGGAACACTGATCTGAGAGGCAGAAACAGTGGTAAGTTTTAAACACCTCTAGAAATCATACCTATTTATACAGACTTTCCCTAACCAGTGAGACTCTCTTACCAACCTATTTTATTGCTATGATGTACTATTTTTAAATGTTCTTAACTCTATTATTTATTTATTTTATCTTGTTTTTATCTTATGTCATATTTTAATGTAAACTGTCTAGAGATTTTAATATATTAAGAAGTATAGAACTATTCCAAATAAATAATAAATAAAATTATTTTTAGAAACACTTAAATCTTTTCTCTCTTAGGATTATTTCATATATAACCATGGTTCAGCAAACTATAAAGTGCATTAGTACTACATTATTATTACCTTTCCATAACTTTTTCTATACAAAAAGAAAAAAGAATCTGTTGAGCATCAGATGAAAAACTTTTTAGAAACCACTATATCAGCTGTAATAACAAAGTTCAGCTGATCCAATTTATCTGGGGTGTAGCAAAAAAAAGAAAAAAAAAAGAAGAAGAAGTGAAAATTGCATTTGAGATTATTCTGTGTATGCAGGTTCATTTTTGTCATTGTCATATTCCGGGTAGGTTTTCTGATGATTTTTTTGCTGGTATTTATCTCAAAATCTAAGGACATTGATGAATAATTAAGCAGTTGAAAAGGCTTTTGTAACAAAGAAAAAAATAAAATTGGCAAGAACTTTGTTTCATGGCTCAGCTTACAGGATCAACTCATCATTACATGATGATGGTGAACTTTTAACGCTGTGTTCAGCTTTCATTCTGTTTCCTCTTGCATCAAACATCAGTGATTTATCCAGCACAAGGAAGAAAAGCTCGAGGGTTGGCATAGGTCAATAGCAGTGATCATATGTTGCATGCGGTAGGTCGCAGATTCAAACACTATCCTCTGAGTTCCACAGTCTTTGATTATAGTGTTTGGAAGAGAAAGAGCTCTGTCTGAAAAAAGTTGGGGAGTTGCTGCTAGTCAGATTGGGCAGTCTTGTATGTCTTCTCAAAACACATATTTTGCATTTACAATCTATGACAATCCTCCTTCTTACCTTATCTGATCACATTCCTGTTTTTATGATTAAACTTATTGTTGTGTGATTCTGTCACTATAAGTCTAATATGTCACTATAAATCTAAGATGGGCACTGACTCCATGGTGCCTCAAGTGCAAAACCCACAGATTTTGTCTGGATGCATTTCTTATCAGTAAAGGGTATCAATGAATCATTCATTGATTAATGGTCTAGCACTTTGTTTCCCCTCTGGGGGCATCTCTACACTAGCCTAAAATCCTGCATTTAAAACGGGGCTTTCTGCTTCCATTTTAAATGCAGGATCACAACAACTCCCTTTTCCTTTTTCATCTCCTTCCTTCTCCCCCACCCCTTCCCTCTCCTTCTCCCCATATCTGAGTCTTCCATTATCTTTCATTGATCTCACTGGTCTTCTTGCCACTTTTCCTCTTTACATGGAGGAAACTGAAGCAGAACACAGTGGGGTAATTTGATAGCTCATTATCTGCAATCTATTTAAAAGTGGAACAAAGGGCATTTAGCGCAGGAGACACCTTGAATGATTGCAGCATCATGTAAAGAGCCCACAAACTTCCGTGGAGGAGCAATCTCAATCGCAGGATAAAAGCTCAGTGTGAAGGAGCCCTGTGGGAACCTTCAAAGATATGACCAGCTCTTGTACTAAGAGACCAAGCTGTGTTGCATTAGCTATCAGAATCCTAATTTTTAATCCAGGATTTTCTTGGAGGAACCTAATTATTGAATTTCCTAATATTGCAGCAGGGGCAGGATGGTGCAAATATGGGAAATTTGCCTGATTTGCTATAGGGGAACCAAGAAGGAAGGTGTTATCGCACTCATGCCCTGCTTGTGAACTTCCCATAAGCATCTGTTTAGCCACTGAGGGAACAGTATGCTGAACTAGATAGCCCTTTAGTGTGATTCTTACTTACATTTTTAGGAGAAAGTCTCATTTATTTATTTGATTTATATGCTGCCTTTCTACCAAGAAAAATGGCACTCAAGGCAGCTTACAATCATAAATAAAACTTGATTAAAACAATAATAAAACAATGCATTAAAACACAGCAATAACAATGCTGTGGCAAGTAACTAGCATGTGTGACCATGGCCAGATTAGACTTCTCTAGGAATGGGCAGAGTTGGCACACTAGCCTCAGCTGTGCAAGCACACTCCCAGCCGCTACCAAAACCTGGGCATCCAGGCTCAGAGCTGAGTATGGAAGAACGATCAAACTGTGAGCCTGGACTGTTTTTTATAACCAAGTGGGAAATGCTGTTTTTGAAAAACACTGTTACAGCTTTGGGATGTTGCACCACTGACTCGATGGCCTTGTAGGCCCCTTCCAACCCTACTATTCTATGACTACATATCTACACAATGTAAAGATAATATACTCTTCTATGTTGGTAACATTTTTATGTTGACAAACCTGCAAACTAGAATTCCAGAAGCTGCTGTGGGAGTTTTGCATTTTGGCCTTGATCCAGAGGTCTTCGTGAACAGAAATAAGATGAATGAATGCTGCTGCATGCAAGCATCCTCCTGGTGAACCGGTGGTTGGCTATCTGTTAGGTAGCATAAGTTGCTCCCTATGAGTTGACATCACTAACTGTCAGGAGTTGCTACAGCTGTGGACAGCTGCCCTTGATGGCAAGCCACTGAATTGCTGGTTGCCGTTTCTCCAAGAAGGACCCTCAGGCCCTGGACTTACTCCACCCACCCAGCCTGGCCATTGGCTCCTCCTGGGGAGGAAGGAGTATCAGGGACTTCCTCTTCCAGTTGAGCTTGCTTGAGCAACAAGGTCTTCTTGAACTCTGGAGTGCTCCTGTAACCTTGGTTGGAATTGGTTCTGTGTTCTAGCTTGCTCCTCAATCCTGCCTCCTCATTTGTCTTTCAGTCCTGACTTCTGGTTGGCTTATTGATCCTGCCTCATGGTTTGTCCTTCAGCCCTGGCTTCCTGTTTGGCCCTCATTACTGTCTTGTCCCATGGTTCCTGGTTCCCAGCTCTTGGCTCACCTCAGACTGCTAATGTTTGAAGGGTGCAATGTATTTGGGGCATGAGCCCAAGGCTGTTTTCCCATCTCAAGCTTCTATTCATGTGTGAATGTTTTCGTTGGCAACCATACTTTAAATCCTTTGATATAAATTTGGCAGACAATAGAATGGTTTTTGTACCAAACTTTGCCATGCTTTCCTCTGTATTCCTACATGACTTAAATTTTAATCATGTTTTCCTGTGTTTGGCCTCAATAATAAAGTACCCGCACTGTCAGTTAATCAAACTTTAGAAAAAGAAAGTCTTCTATAATATTATTTTTGATTATTATTTAGGATAAGGGTTCTTTTGCATTGCTTCCAGAGAACTATGCAAAGTGAAATTTCTCTGGGGCTATTTTTATAGTAAATATTATACACTGATGATAAAAAATGTTAGGTTATTTGTTTTTGTTTTTTAAAATAAAAAAACTTATCCACAGGGTGGGATAAGATGGATTTTTTTAACATATTTAAAAATGAAACAAATAAGACATCTATCAGATGATTTCAGAAGAGCTGGCATGATGGTCTGAAATGGTGTGAATCATGTGGCACCTTAAGATCTAATAATAAACCTACTTTGCATTTTGCCAGCATAAATACATTCCTGGCTGCCACTGGAAATTCTCCACTCCCCATCCAAGAAATGTTAAAAGTGTGTATGTGATGATGGCAGGTCCAGCCCTACTATAAGGCATAGTGAGGTGGCTGCCTCAAGCAATGGATGCTGGGAAGTGGGGTCACCTCTCCTGACCATCCCCCGTGGGCCCCTGGGCCATTCCCATCCTCCCACTGGCACTCCCTATCAGGAAGTTGCACTTGCTTTAAAATCTGTGATCCAACCAAGGTCAGTGAAGTTCTGAAATTAATGCTGTGCCAAAAATATCTCCCACATTTTTTCAACAATTCGCATTCATTTTGATAGAAAAGAAAATGCATTTGAAAATGAGTTCAAAGGAGATGAAAATTTCAGAGAAATTCTCAAGGGTTGGATTCAGGGTTCTTCTGTTTACCTTACTTACAAGGTGGCCGAGGAGTGTCCACAAGTGTCCTGTCTTTCATTGTACAATTATCTCTCCAGCAGCCTGTAGCTTCCTGGGCTTCCTGCACTTCTATTAAAGCCCAGGGGGAGACATCAGGCCGATCTACACTTACGGGTTTTTTCGCTTCCAATGAGGTTTCACCACCCGTCTTTCACACTACACAGTACCCGCCTTGAATTGGAACTGGAATTTCCCGCTTCCGTGCTTCTGCTTTCAATACCCTGATATCCCGGTATTTCCCCTTAATGTGCTCTGATTTTCCACCTTCACTACCATATCTGGTCGTAGCCCCCTCCCTTGCCTATCCATATTTGTGGTGTTTGTATTTCTTTCCTGTCCAATCACAGCTTCCGACGGCCCCATGTTGTCTTCCGGCTACTGATCACATAGCTTCCTCAGCACTCAATGTTTCCTCAGCAACAAGCAAAGGGCTGGATGTGTGCGCGCTTGTCTGATCTGGGAAGCTAAGCAGGGTCAGTCCCGGTCAGTAGTTGGATGGGCGACTGCCTGGGAATCAGGCTTCCTGCACTGAGCAGGGGGTTGTTCTATCCCTTCAAATGAGACTAAGTATCCCCCCCTTCGGATTTTTTTTTTTAATTAAGGCATTATCTTCGAAGAATTGTGGCTTCTCCACGATTTTTTTTCCTAATTCAGGCATGATCTTCGAAGATTCAAAAATTCGAAGATTTGAAGCTCCAAGATCAGACAAGCACATACCCATCCAGCTAGGGATGTACAAAAGTCACTTACCATTTCGCGGATCTGCTTCGCGGTGGAGGGGAGGCGCTCCGTCCCTCCCCCTGGAATCCTCGAAGGGGGTGGAGGCACTCCGTCCCTTCCCCTGGAATCGTGCCTGCCTGGCTCCGCTCCACGGGGATTCTGCGGAGCCGCTGGCCAGCTCCACCCACAGCCGGACATCCGGCCACTGGGCAGCAGGGACACAAATGGCGGCGGCCGTAGCTGCCGCCGTTTGCGTCCCCATACTTAACTGTGATAGGCTATGTAAATATTTACGTAGCCTATCATGGCAAAGTAAAAAAAAACGCGTACGCAAATGGCGGCAGCTATGGCTGCCACCATTTGCTTTCACTATTTTTAGCCGTTCTAGCCTACGTAAATATTTACGTAGGCTAGAATGGCTAAAAATAGTGAACGCAAATGGTGGCCACCGTAGCCGCTGCCATTTGCATTTGCTGCGCCCAGCAGCGGCTGCCCCCACTGCACCTGCCACCCCCGCCCCCGCCGCTGCACCTGCCGCCCCTGCCGCCCCTGCCACCGCCCCTGCCGCCGCTGCCCCTTCCGCCGCACCTTCTGCCACCGCCGCACCTTCTGCCTCCGCCACTGCTACCCCCGCCGCTGCCGCCCCCGCTGCCGCCCCTTCCGCCGCTGCCCCTTCCACTGCCCCCGCCGCCGCACGTTCCGCCGCCACTGCGCCACCGCCACGCCGCCGCCGAAGCTGCCGCCGAAGCCGTCGCATCCGCCGCAGGTAAGCTTCGTCCCGGCGGGTTCCACAGGGCGGGCGGGGGGGCAGGAGGCCATTCCGCCATTGATTCCGGGGGGGCAAATGCCAGTACATTTGGCCTCACTGGAATCCGTGGCGGAATTCTCCGCCATCCCTACTTCCAGCCCTTTGCTTGTTGCTGAGGAAACATTGAGTGCTGAGGAAGCTATGTGATCAGTAGCTGGAAGACGACATGGGGCTGTCGAGAGCTGTGAGCGTGGTGGGCATGGAATCAGCAGAAACAGGAAGAGTTTCTGATCCTCCAATGAGAGCCTCCATCTTTAAGAGCAGGAAAACAGCACAGCGCTCGAGTGTGAACCGAGCTCACACATTCGATGAAGCACCGCAACAGGGAAAATGGGTGAGTGTGGATAATCACGTTTTAATGCGAGAGCGCTTAACCCGACAGGACACGGAATTCATTGTGATGGCGGGTGTAATGTAGATCGGCCCAGCTTTTTCAGATCAAGAAGCACAGGCAGCCTGGGAGGCTGCAGAGCAATGGGGAGATGTATAATAGAAAGATAAAACACACAGCACATTTGGCCACCTCTTGGTGATTCAGTAAGTTCAAAAACACCAATTAAACACTAACTAAGAGTGCAATCCTATGCATGTTTAGACAGAGAAAGGTCTACAACTCCCAGCATGCCCCAGCCAGTCATGCTTTTTCTCTGTCTAAACATGCATGGGACTGTGCCCTAGATGTGAATTATAAAACACCCTGCGAATAAGGCAGAAAAATTGAAGCTGCTTTAATGTGGGAAGAAAACTTTCAAGAACTTGGAGGATAGATTTTGGCATAGCACTAGTTCCATGTCTTCCCTAGAGCTGGACTCAATACTGTCCCTCTTACACCTGCCATGTGAATAAAATGTGGACTAGGCTGCTCTTGCCATTTGCAGTGGCAAAGCAAAGAAAGAAGCTGTGCTACAACCCCTGCCAATGGTGAGCCCTACTTGTGAGATACTGTTGGAGAATTTCTCCTTCCCCTGAAGAAATCTGGTGAAATTGTCCCCACAATTTCTCTGCCCACAAATAGGGTGGAGAATTTTGAGAGGTGATTTGTGCAGAGCTCTACTTAAAATATACTTTTCCTTACTCAAATGGAACTCACCAGAAAATGATAGAAAACTCGTAAAAGAAAGCCTTGCTTCTATACAGCTTCAATGAGTAAATGTATTACTGAGCGCTGAGTTTGCTGAATTATTCATGCTGATTTGTGGGGGGTGGGGGTGTTCTCATATGGTATCCCTGCTTCGTTTTTTAAGCTCCACCAAACACAGTTCTTGGTAGGAGAAGGCTGTACTTCCCCTTTTATGAGTAATTAAAAATCTGCCTTTCAATTTCATTATGATATTATATAGAATAATAAGCGTCCTTCTACACCACTGGTAAGCACATTAACTGTGTTTTAAGCCTGAGTGACTGTACCTTTCTAATACAGGACTTATCCCATCAGATATGGTAGCCTCAGAAGAAACTATGATGGATTATGTAGTGGAAGCACCAGACTTGGATATGTATGGTGCAAAACAATGTGGCTCTACGTACAATGCATAGCTTGCTGAATTGCCATCTTAAGGACTAAAATCAATGTGTATTGATGCACAAAGTGGGCTTGGGTTAAGTGGCAGAAGAAGGGGAAGTGAGGAGGAAGCAAAGACTTTAATGGTGCAGTCCAATTCATGTGTTCTCAGAGATTAGCACCATTGAGTTTGATGGCATTTACTCCTAGGTAAATGAGTATAGCAAGAGTGGGCAAAACATAGCCCATGCACCCACTTGGCCTTGGTGGAGAAATGTCATGCATATACAGTAACTGTTGTCCTCCTGTAACGTTCACTTTGTGTGGCCTCTGAGAGGCTATAGTGTATCTGCATAGGCCTGAGCCCTTGCATGGTTACTGTCAAAGACCTGTGCAGTAGTTGCTTAGTGATGTTCTGAAGTGCGAGAGAGAGACACTATCACTTCTAATTGTTATAAATGGGGTCTGGATTAAGAAAATTCAGTTAGCTGGGGATTCTAACTAGGTGGAAAAGAGCACTCTTTAGGGTGGCAGACCATTAGGAGTCAGTCTGTTGGTAGTCAGTGAGGGTGAAGTTTGCTGGTTGGTGTGTGGTGATGTAGAAGGACTAGGAGAAAGTGAATAGGTAAGACTTCAATATTAAGCTATTCCTTCTCTGTGGGATAACCATATATGGCTGGCGAAGATCAGAAGAAGTAGGGAACAGGTGGCTGTGTTATGCCAGGAGGCAGCCTAAGGTCTTGCTAGAAGAAGATCATACAAGCAGGCAGTTAAAATGCAGATACACTGTCCTGGCAACCAGAAATACAACAGGAGGAGCTTTGGGAGTCAGAGGAAGGCTGTACCCATGGTTGTGAGTGTATTTGGCTGGGGTAGAAGTTTGGGGAATTTGGCCTGAGCCCTGAGGTAAAAGAAGTCCTTAGAGGCTTGTAACAGCAACATTGTCTCTTGAGTCCCAAATAATTGTCAGTAAACAGTTATTTGAGAACTCCAGAGTAAATATTAGTATTCCCTTAGGTACAAAAGATCCCTGTAATAAAATAACTTGTTCAATAGTTCATCTTGTCTCTAATGTTGGTACCCATCTCATGCCCAAGCCTCTTTATATCAAGCTACTAGGAGGTTTTAAAGTATTCTAAGAGAATTGGTGGCGGTGGGAAAAGGTCAGCTTGTGGAACTCTGCATTATAGTGGCAGAAAGTTACATAGGCTCTGAAATATAAGCATTTGCTAAAAATAAGAATTCCATAGGTGGGATTGTTCACCCAAGGAGCAGTTCCCCCATATGTAGTGGCAGCCCTGAGAAAGAAAATCTCCCATAGACATTTTTAAGAACATAAGAGCAGCCATACTGGATCAGACCAAGGGTCCATCTAGTCCAGCATTCTGTTCACACAGTAGCCAACCAGCTGCTCATGGGAAACCCACAAGCAGGACATGAATCCTACTTGTGCGTAGGACTCTACTCCCAGGCATTTGACAGCATGTGATAACCTTTAAACAGGTCCTGGATTTATTGTTGATTGTTTAAAATTGTTATATATTAGTATTAACTAGTTTATTATATATTGTATTTTTAGGATTATAACCTTTGTAAACTGCCCAGATAGCTTTGGCTATTGGGCAATATAGAAATGTAATAAATGAAATGAAATGAAACGAAATGAGGACAATAGCACGATCCCTCTCCCTCCTCACCCCATTGCCGCTGCTGCTGCTGCTGAAATTCAGCAGCATAGTGGCAGGGGGAAAGCTGAAAAATGCTCCCCTTCCTGAGGATAAAGCAGTGGTTTGTCTCCAGTAGCCCCATTTTGCTGTCATGGTGCCACTGAATTTTGGCAGCAAAATGCCCCTTTATGCTTTAAAAGGAAAGCTATTCTGCAGTTTTTTTCCCACTGCCACTACGCTGCCATATTTGGGTGGCAAATTGAGCAGGGTGGTGGGGCAGGGCTACAGCTCCCAATGAGGTCCAGAGGGGGCAATGCAGCTCCACAACCCCTGGGGGGTGGTTATAGGACTGATACCTAAGCATGCAAATAGGGCAGAAAAGAAAGAGAGCTTTGGCTATTGGGCAGTATAGGAATGTAATAAATAAATAATAGGGACAAACATATTTACCAAAGGGAGATGGCAGAAGACAAGGACTGCAAGCCCAACAGTATAGTTGGTGGGCCTGTTAACATGTATTTTATTATTCTCTTGTGAAATTGATATACTCAAATCTGTATTAGGAAAAAAAAAATCCTAATAAGGAAATTTCAAAGTGATGGGAGCTTAAAAGCCGTACAGTCCTTGTTCCTAATCTATTTTTGTGAAATAAGAAGAATAGGGACTTGCAGTCATGAGGACTAGGGAGCCAAGAGGACTAGAGCCTTGCTTAATGGATACTCTAAGAGCCACAAAGTGCATGTCATGAGCTATATATTCCACTCTCCTGGGCTATGCCAAGAATGTGTCTCTCCAAAGCATGTATGTCCAGCCAGTGAACTTTTCGCTGAATGATAAAAACAAACAAACACCAACTTCATATTTTTAACAGAGTTTCTAGCCTTAATTGACAGCCTGGATCAAAGCTAGTCAATTAGGATCAGAGTCAATTAGGTAAGAAAAGTATCATTTTGCAAATCCAGTGGTTTCTACACTAAATCATTAGGATTTGTGAGAACTGCATGTGAGGGTGCAAATTGCAAAAACAAAATACTGCAGGGTAAAGGACAGGATTGGCTTTAGGGGTGGGCAAGTCGGATGCTTATTCTGGGTGCTAAACTAAAAGGGATGCTGAGTTGAACTCAGTGTTTAGTGATGTACTGCTCCAACTAGCTTCAGTTTTCTGCTCTACAAGACACAGAGTTGATTACAATAGAGAAGTCAAGCAAGCAAAAATCAAGCACAGTTTTTCCTGACAAACATGGATTTTCCAGCGAAAACTCAGAGGATTAGCCAAAGTCAAACACATAGGAGATCAATCAAGCAGAATCAAAGTCCAGAAGGCAACATCAGGCAAAAACCAAAGATCAATAACATAAACATCCAAACACAAGTTGAGCTATCAGGCACAAGGGATTGAAGAAACAGTATTGTTTTCAACAAAGGCTAGACTGATAATGCAGGCTTATATTACCAGAGCCTCCTGAGCCCCACCCAAGGCTCAGCTGCAGTACATTACAAGCCTTCCTCTTGAGGAGTCCTTCTCTGGAGTCAAGTACTTCTACTTAAAGGAGTCCTGCTGATTTGCCTCTTAAGATGATGACACCCCCTTGGGATGGGGGGGGGGCACTCAGCCTATGTCTGTGAAGCAGAGTGCCTGTCTTCCTGTGGGGATGGACCCATGGTCTTCTCCCCTGAGGGCCTAGGCTCTCCCAGGTCTCCTTAGAAGGATGGTTCAATGGCATCATCCATCTCTGGGAACTCTGACTTCTCAGTAGGGATGTGAGAGAATTCCACCACGGATCTCGGTGAGGCCGAATGCCAGTGCATTCAGCCCCCCGAAATCCATGGCGGAACAAAGCCCCCCACCCCCCCCGCCCCACGAAAGGCGAGTGAAACGGGACACTTACCCTGTGCCGTTTGCACTGCTATGCGAATGGCGGCCGCGTCTGTGGCCGCCATTCCCTTCATCACTATAGCCGTGATAGGCTACGTAAATACTTACGCAGTCTATCACAGCTAACACAGGGATGCCATTTGCATCCCTGTGGAAGCTGTGATAGGCTGTGTAAGTATTTACATAGCCTATCAGGGCAAAAAAAAGGGAACGGAAATGGCAGTGGCTATAGCGGCCACCATTTGCGTTCCCTTTTTTTTGCCGTGATAGCCTACGTAAATATTTACATAGGCTATTATGGGGGGTGGGGAAAGAACGCAAATGGCGTAGTGGCCGCCATTTGCATTCCCTTTTTTTTCTGTAATAGGCTACGTAAATATTTACGTAACCTATCACGGCAAAAAAAAAAAAAAAGGGAACGTAAATGGCGGCCGCTGTAGCCGCCTCCATTTGTGTTCGCTGTTTGTTTGTTTTTGCCATGATAGGCTACGTAAATATTTACGTAGCCTATCATGGCAAAATACAGGGACGGAAATGGCGGCAGCTATGGCAGCCGCCATTTGCGTCCCTCCAGGCTGCCCAGCGGCTGGATGTCCAGCTGCGGGCGGCCCCGGCTGGTGGCTCTGCAGAATCTCAGTGAAGCAGAGCCAGCCGGAGAGAATTTCGGGGGGAGGGACGGAGCGCCTCCCCCCCACTGCGAATGTCACCCTTCGAAAAGGTAAGTGACTTTCGTACATCTCTACTTCTCAGAGGAAGAGGAGACATCCAGCAGGGGCATGACAGGTGAATGTACTGTTGGCTGAAGAGTCTTGTCTGGCAGAAGGCCTATGAGACTTCACTGGGATTCCAGAACTAGAGAAAGATTGCCCTGGAAGAAAAGCAGCAAATTAATGAGAGGTAGCTCTGAGCCTTTATCATGGACATCAGTGGGGAAGTGTAGGAGCTGTAGGGCAGGGCTGTTGAACCTTAGGCCTGTGGGCCAAACCTGGCCCTATGGGGTTCCCCATGTAGGGATGGCCAGACAGACACACACACACACACACACACACACACACACACACCATGCCTGCCAGACTTTACCCACTGAAACCCTACTACTTCCCTGATGTAGTGAGCAGTGCAGGGTGAGCCAATGGGGCTGTCGGGGGGGGGGGGTTGGCAGTGGCATCCGTTCGTTTCCCTGCTGACCTGGTCTCCATGTGAGCCCCATCTTAGTGCAAGATGGGGACTCTGTATTTTTCGTAGATCTACTGCAGTGATCAACATTGGCCCTGTTCAGAGACCTCTAATAAGGCTACAATGATCCTTCATGGCCACAGCTGTGTAGATCTATGAAAAATACAGTAGATCTATGAAAAATACAGAGTCCCCATCTTGTGCTAAAATGGGGATCATATGGAGACCGGGTGGCTGCCGTAAGTCCCGGCTTCTCGTGCAGCACAAGGGGTAGGGGGTTTGCTGAGCCAGGTTCAGGGGTATAGATAGGGGGGATTTGCCAAGTTCCTGGACCCAGTGAAGCTCCTGTGCCATCCCTATCCCCATGTGGCCACACCTCCTTCCCCTGGCCCCACCCATTTCCCCCTGACCACCAATCATTTCATGGTTTCCTGGATTTTTTGGAGTTCTTTCCCCATTCTAAAAGATTGAAATGCCCCTCCTAAGGTTTAGTTACTGAGAGTCTTAAGCTAAAATATGCTGACTTTTTAAAAATTATTTTTGGCCCCACCCCTTTTTTCTTTCAGCCCTGCCTTCCACTGGAATGGCCCCTGAGAGTTTCTCCAAAATCGAATTCAGCCCTTGGCTGACAGAGGTTTGACACCACTGCAGGAGGGCATGTTACACTACTAGGTTTTGCAATCCTGGACTAGCCAAAGAACCTGGCAATACTGCAAAACTGACCATGGAAATGGTGCTGATAAAGCCATTCTTTCTCACCTGGGGCACTATTTATCTTTAGGTCAGTCCCAGTAAGGATAACATGACTTTTCAGGTTCTTGAAAATGATATGCAAATTATACTAATTGTATGCTGTTGAGATATAGATATAGATATAGATATAGATATGAACTTTCAGCTAACAATTAATGTGCATGTGTGTCTCATGACAAGTGGGAGGAATAATTACAGAAATTACAACATGACACTAAGGATGGGGGAGAATTTTGTTTGGTCTGCATTTTTAAGCGAATGGACCTAATTCACACTTCTCAGACTAACATGCATCAGAACACAGGTATCTTTTGGTCTTCTCTGAATCTCACTTCCCCAAATTTTGCAATGCAATTCTCAGCCCAAATATTGCATATAAAATGCACATATTAGGAAATGTTGTGTAGAAAATGCATATATATGGGGAAACCTACATATAAAGATGCATATCTATGGGGAAATTGCGAGCAAAATGTGGGGGGAAATCACATACAGAAATAAATGCAAATTTTTGTGTGTGTTTTCCAAAAAAATTGCAGACTGATGCAGAAATTGGATGGAATTGACTTTTTTATGATTATATACTTGTGAAACTGACATAATCTGGACATTAACTGATTTGTTCAACTCTTTTGTTGTTTATTCAGTCACTTCCAACTATTCAAGACTTCATGGACCAGCCCACACTAGAGCTTCCTGTCGGCCGTCACCACCCCCAGCTCCCCCAAGGTCGAGTCCGTCACTTCCAGAATATCATCCATCCATCTTGCCCTTGGTCGGCCCCTCTTCCTTTTGCCTTCCACTTTCCCTAGCATCAGCATCTTCTCCAGGGTATCCTGTCTTCTCATGATGTGGCCAAAGTACTTCAGTTTTGTTCAACTCTAGGCAACACAAAAACAAGTATACTTCAGATCAGAGCAGTCTGTTGCTAGGTCAGACTGCTTGTTTGTCTAGGCCAGGAGTCTCCAACCTTTCTAGACCCATGGGTACATTCAGGAATTTGGGAATTTGAGAAGCTGCTGTGGGCACCACCACAAAATGAGTCCCATGGAGGATGTGGCTAGCCACATAATGGCTACCATGGGAGCCTGGCTAGTCAACAGGTGGGGGTGGGAGAGAGAGAGCAAGGCTAAAGGCTGGGAGGGAGAGAGAAATTGAAAGAGTTTCTCCATGGCCCACCCAATCTTCTTCTGTCCCCTTTGCTCTTTCTTTCTCCACTCTGAGCCTCTAGCCCTGCGAATTCTCTCCTCCAATGCCTTCTCTCATTATTTCTTTCCTTCCCCATCCCTAGCCTTCTTCTTTCTCTCCTTGGCTCCTGTCCTTGCTCTTTCTCTCCCACTCCCCCCTTTATCGTGCTGTTTCTCTCCACTCCCAGCCTTGCCATTTCTCTCCTCGCCCTAACAGTTTTCAATTTTTTATTTAAAACATTTTTGGAGAGGGGGCAAGGAGTGAAGACTGTTGTGGGCACCATGTTGGGGACCCCTGGTCTAGTCAGTATTGCCTACTCTAACTGGCAGCAGTTTTCCCAGTGTCAGGTTGAGGGAGAACTTTCCTTTCACCTGCTACAAGATCCTTGTTTTCTTTTCTTTCAAAATTGGAGATGCCAAGGACTGAACCAGAGACCTTCTTCATGGAAAGCCTGTACTCTGCTACCACTGGGATATGGTCAGTCCCTGATTTAGTTTTTAAATGGGCCTTACCATTTAAAATGAGACCAGAGAAACTGTACTTACTGTACATGAAATACATATTTTGCTCATGTTTTAAGTGAATGTGCTTCTGAAATGTATGAGCCAACATTATAATTAGCATTGTAGCTCCTCCCTCAATTCATCACACAAAGGCCTTCCAGAGCTTGTTGGAAGTATACCTAGTAGAACTGCTTTAGCTGCCCCAATTTTATCCTGATGAGTCAATTAATCTCAACTTTAATTACCAAATCATCTTTGCCAAATGGGTAATCGGCATCTGCAGCTGGCTTAATGTCATCTCCTAGAGAAGTGTGGCACACAGAGGAGCCGATTTGGCTGTATCAAACTGTGTAGTCTGACTTCATGCATTTGTATCTAAATCTGTTGCTTTGCTTCTACATTCGTTCCTTATGGAATGAGGTAGCCATCTCGAAATAAAGGCCTGCCAAAATTTCCAAGTAACAAATCACTCCTGCTTCCAACATAATACTCTGCTTAAATATTATTCTCTTGTGGGGGTATATACATTGCAAGGCTGATATTTTGTCTTGTCTTATTCTGTACCTTTGTTGTCCGTGGTTGTGACTGAGGGGACAACTGCATGTTACATGTAGTTCCAATATACATGTAGATTTGTTATGTTGCACCTTCATGTTCTTGTTTTTGAAACCCTTTCTGAGACTATTCATTGAGTGTGTAGAAGTAGGTTCCTTTATTTGCTTCTGCGTTTCTCAAGGAAGGTAGTAGGCCTCCAAAAGTGAGGAAGCACAAGCAATTATTCAGGGAGCTAAAGGCAGTGTAAAATACAACCATCTCCTGCTCTGCCATGGCTAAGCCAAGGGTGGGGAGTGACTGTTGGGGATGGGGTGGGAACAGGGGTTAGTTTTGGTTTGCAACAATGAGATTGGAGACGTAGTTTGCCTGAAGTCTTGTGTAACCCAGCATTTGGTCTGTCTTGCAAAACACACCATATAATGCTTATACTTTCCTCACTTTCAGGATAGGAAAGTCATGCGCGGTAGTGATTCCTCATATGATTATAAAGGAAATCCGTGCCTCATCTCAATTCCATTTCTAGTCAATTCCCCAACATGCCACCACACCTTAGTGTGACGAAGAAATGGAACATAAGCTAATGTTATGCAGATGAAATGGTGGATCTATTAGGCATATCAGAGAACTCTGCAATGGATTCAAAGGAGTTCGGATTTCCTTAAATCTGACCTGCAGATTCCACAGCGGACTGATTTTTTCTGAGTCACATGGTTTCCACAGGCTTGCAGACTGTTGTTGTTTTTTCTTTTAACCTTTTGGTGTGTGTGTGTTGAGGGGGTTGCATCAATTCATAGTAACTAATGCGCACTTGCGCTAATGCACTAATGCAAATTAGTGTGATTAGAACAAAATTCTGGTAAAAAAAAATCTGATTCTATCAATGAGTGGACAACAAAACAAAAGAGACCTAACGATCCGCAAAACATAGGTGGAATGGACTTAACAATATCCGTACATCCCTAGGAGCGATGACGTTTAGGGTAGATTGGATTCTCAAGGTGGAGATCACCATGGGCAAAGAACTGCAATCCTATACCCACTTACTTAGGACTAAGGCCCACTGAACTCAATGGGGCTTACTTCTGAATAGATGCGCATAAGATTGTGCCGTCTCCACTACATTGCTGTCCACGCACTTTGATAGGCAGAATGCTAGTCTGCTCTTGGATCCTGCAGTTTGGTGTGTGCATAGAGAACAAAAAGGCACTCTACAAATCCTGACAGTCCTCACAATATACAAGTGCTTTGTGATATGCACTGGCTTCTGGCCTGTTTCTGGGACCAGTTCAAAGTGCTGATATTAACTTTCAAAGCCTTAAGCAGCTTAGGGCAGTTTACCTGAAGGAATATCTCCTCCTATATATACTTGTCTGGATCCTAAGATCATCTTTAGAGACCCTCCTCCGGGTGCCCCCATCAAATAAAGTGAGGCGGGTGGCTGCTAAGGCGCTTGCCTAGCACTTAAATTGTAATCTTTTCAATGCCGGGTGAAGACCCTCTGGTTCTACCAGGCATTTTAGTCCTTTAGATTTTGTCACTTTCACATTTGTTGTAGTTTTAGAGCTTTGCACTGCTGTGCTGCTCGTTTTTTCTTTGGTTCTATATTGTAGTTTTAAATATGTTAAAGTTTTATGTTATGTTTTACCATGTTGTTGTATTTTATGGTTTTAACTGTTGTGAACTGGCCAGAGAGCTTGGGTGGTATAGAAATAAATAAATAAATAAATAAATAAATAAATAAATAAATAAATAAGCAACCCTCCCTTTCTACCACACCACATCCCTCACAATGATAGACAGTTTTTTATTTAACTATAATTGCCAAGATCTCCTGGTTGCCGAAACAGGTGAGGGTATCTAGCTGAGATGTCACTCATAAGAATAGGTTTCTGACTCTGAAAGATGTGAGAATTGACAGGAGAGAGAAATGTGACTTACTTTCTCAGAGTCCTGAATGTATTCATAAAGCTGTTCTAGGACTGTGTTTGCCACAGTGGATGTTCTCTTTAAATCAATCCGATAAATAAATAACTCTTCACATAAAGGCTTCTGCATTTCCTCTCTGCAAGAGATTGTGTTTGGCACCGACATAGTCATGTCTCGCGCTTGATGTACTGAGCTTCTCAGAGCAAGTAGCAAAAGCAAAACTAAATTATTTTGTCTGTGCGGGGCACTCGAAGGGAGAAAACTGCAGCAGTCTGTAATCAAAGCTGAAGTGTGTGTGGGGGAAATAATTCCAGGAAATAAAGCAAATGCAGATAGGAGAAGAAAATAGGGGAAGTGGGGAACAACTCCAGCTGAGAACACAAGAGGGTTTCTGGACTGGAAGAAAGAATGATTCTTTGATTCAAAGCACATTTAACCAGAAAGCTGTCATTTATTTATGAGGAAGACATGCTTAAGCAAAAAGAATGGCAGATTTAGAGTGCAAAGTGGTTTTTATTGTTGCAAAGCCATCTAAAAAAAAATTGATTGCTATCATTGCTCCCCACCACCCCCTTTTATAGTTCCAATTCCTATTACATTATGCTTCTAAATAGTGGGGGTCAATGGACTGATCCCTTCATTTATATTAAACTGATGAGTTTCCATATCTCCTAGCCACCATTGCCCCTGAGAAACCATTAAAGATTTGAAGTCATTTAGACACAATAGTCATGGTACCTTAGTAGCATGGGAACTACAGTAACACTATTCCTTCCTGCATCACCAGAGTAATGTGAGAAACTCTGCAGCAGATGGGAAAAGCCCATAGTGTGGCTTCTCCCCATTCCTGCACCAGTTCTCAAGATACTGAGTTAATGCTTATCTGCAGAGTAACTGCAGCATGGTCTCCTTCTGAGTAACCCCAGGCTTCCCTTGTTACCCGACAGCATGAGAAATACAAAACAGAGGGCAATATCCAATGGGGTGCTTATGCCTTTGCTGATTCTGTCGTGCCCTGCCAATTCCCTTCCCCAGGTGGCACCAGTGGAGGCTGGTGGCTCCGATGTCAGTGGGGCAGTGAATCTGCTCTGGTTTAAATCAGAACCAGTCAGAACTCTAAAACAGCTATCCAAGGATAGCTTGGATAGCTTCATTGGAGTTCTGACTGAAACATGGAGAGGAGTCATCACCCCACTGACATCGGAGCCACCAGCTTCCACTGGCTGAAATCTGCTTCCCTGAAACTTCCATGCATTGGTTCTAATCCTGTCCTCTGGAGCAACAGATAACAATCTGCTCCATTTTCTGTCTGCTGACCACAAATGAACCAACCCTGATTTGAGAGATTTCACATGTCTTTTCCCATTAGGCAACAGACATCGTCTGGAACCGGATGGTTCCTGGAACAGCCTCTCTCAAGGAGCAGAAAGCTAAATCAAAAAATCTTTGAGAGTGTGAACTCATTAAAAAAGAAAAAAGTGCCACCAAGAAAATGATGTATTAAAGAAATGCACCCCATGTCTATTTGAAAGTCATCCTCTTTTAACCTATTCTTAATTTATTTCCTAGCCGTCTTATAGTTTATGATTCTCAGTTCATGTGGAACCAATCCATAGTTGTAAACTGATTCGCAATTCTTCATCTGATTATTTTTTGTGATATTGTTTGCTCTTTCGAATAACACCTTAATACTTAGAAGCATTTTCCTACCTCTTCACATCACATCTCAAAAATCCATACAACCTCAAACACTAGGTCTGTATTGTTGTTGTTGTTCTTGTTCTTGTTCAGTCGTGTCCGACTCTTCGTGACCCCATGGACCATAGCATGCCAGGCCTTCCTGTCCTGCGCTCTCTCCCGGAGTGTGCTCAAGTTCATATTCATTGCATCGGTGATGCTATCTAGCCATCTCATCCTCTGTCATCCCCTTCTCCTTTTGCCTTCAGTCTTTCCCAGCATCAGGGTCTTTTCCAGAGAGTTTTCTCTTCACATTAGGTGGCCAAAATATTTGAGCTTCAGCTTCAGTATCTGTCCTTCCAATGAGCACTCAGGGTTGATTTCCTTTAGGATTGATTGATTTGACCTCCTTGCAGTCCAGGGGACTCGTAAGAGTCTTCTCCAGCACCACAGTTCGAACGCATCAATTCTTCGGCGCTCAGCCTTCCAGGTCTGTATTACCGCTTTTCTATTACAACGTGGGGAGGGTAAGAGACAGGGCTTTGCATAAGGCCATCCAGTGAACTCATAGCTGACCTGGGGTTTGAACCAGGAACTGGTATTACTTGAAGGTCAAATTAAGAGTGTTTTTTTAAAAACACCCCAAAGCCACCTGATCAAGCCCAGAGGTATAAACTTAACGGAGAGATGAGATATGATCTGGTACATTTGGGCCATTTCTAGATCAGCTGGAAATGACATGCTGCCATGCCAAAAGCATAAGAATACAGGACGCTGCCTTATATTGAATCAGACCATTTGTCCATCCACTGTTGTCAACACTGACTGGCAGCCGCTCTCCAGGGTTTCAAGCAGGATTCTTCTTATCCTTACCTGGAGATGCTGGGGACTGAACCAGGGACCTTCTGCCTGCACTCTACCGCTGACCTACCCCCCCCCCATGTTAGATAGCCAGGTCCTACACTGTTTAGGACTTTAAAGGTTAAGGGTCAGAGTGACTGTATCCCATTGTGTAACATGCCTCATGAATAAACAAACAAATAAATAAATTTCAAGATGAGGCTGGACAGCCATCTGTCAGGGATGCTCTGACTTGGATTCCTGCATTGAGCAGGGGGTTGGACTCGATGGCCTTGTAGGCCCCTTCCAACCCTACTATTCTATGATTCTATGATTCTAAATAAACACACAAACAAATGTCTTCCTGAGCTGCCTGCATTTATAGACTGACCTGCATTCAGCAACCAATTGCACCCTCTTAACTTAAAACTCCCAGAGGGCACTGCCTACGATTTACTCTCTGCCTTTGATGCGAGAGTTTCCATTGATTAACCATTAAGCACAGGAACAAAACAAAAAAATTCTCACTCTGTCATGTGATGGAGGAACCAATGTAACACACCGATTATACTACTCTGCATAGTAGCTGGTAGCTAGCTATGCATCCTTGAAGTGCTTCCCTCCCTGTGTGGGCTGTTGAAGAGACTGTGGTAGATACGTGGCTGCATCTTACTTAGGCAGATGTTAAGGAAGACAGGAGGCAGCTGCTGAAAGCAGCATTTCCATACCTTATTCATGTATGAATTATTATTATTATTATTAATATATTGCCTTATTTGCTAACAAGCCATCAAGGTGTACAACAATTTAAAACAGTAAGACCTTAACACAATAAAAGCAAGAACACTGAAAACAGTAAAATATTAAAACAACTACATAACTTATAAGGCTAAATTAAACAGATGTGTCTTCATACCCTTTCTAAAAGCCAAGAGAGTAGAGCCAATTGTCATTTTGGGGGGAGCACATTCCATAGTTTGGGGGCAAGACGGGCGAAAGCTGTTCGACATGTGCCAAACAAATGGGCCTCTGTGGAGAATGGTGTTCTCAAAGGGGCCTCTCCTGCAGATCCATAGTGAGACAGGCAGTCAGTTACATAGCCAGGTCCTATGCTGTTTAAGGCTTTAAAGGTCCAACATCTTGAAACCCAACGTCTTGAATTGTGCCTGGAAAGCAATTAGCAACCAGCGCAGGTCTTTTAAGAGTGGTATAATATGGTCCTGATACCGTGCACTGGTTAGCAGCCTAGCTGCTGAATTTTCCACCAGTTGAAACTTCCGGATGCTCTCCAGGAGTAGCCCCACATAGAGCACATTGCAGTAACCTAAAAGTGATGTAACCAAGGCTTGGATAACTGTTGCCAAGTCAGACCAATTCAAGAAGAGTTACAGCCGGCACACCAACTGTAATTGTGCAAACTCACTCCTTGGCACCAACGCCACCTGAAGATCCAGAGACAGCATTGGATCAAGGAGCGCTCTCAAGCTACAGATCTGGTCCTTCAGGGGAAGCGCGACCCCTTCCAGAACAGATGGAATCTCAGTCCCTGAGTCAGGCTTTCTATTGACCAACAACATCTTCATCTTGTCTGGGTTTAAGCTCAGCTTGTTCAACCCCACTTCTTGGTAGTGAAATGACCTCATCATGCCAGCATGGTTCCCCTCCTCAATAGGCAGCAGCTAATGACAGGGGGGCAGAACAATTTGTAGTGTGATGACGTCACATCACATGCTTTGTATCACTAGATGTTAAAAAGAGAAGAAGGGGAGATATAGGGTGGATGTTTTCAGCAGGAGCCATGCATTTGCCACAATGTCTTGTTCCTCCTCCTCCTCCTGCAAAGGATCCTTCCCTGTAGTAGTTAGAGCCCTCCATATATTTTGAGCTACAACTCCTATAATCCCTGATCACTGCCCATGCTGGCTGGAGATGATGGGAGTTGTACTCCAAAGCAGCTGGAGGTCACCTACCCCAGGTTAAAGTGTTAGCCTGGGACCGTGGAGACCCAGGCACAAAGCATTCAGCTGTGAAGCTTGATAGGTTACCTTGGGCCAGTCATTATTTCTCAAAGTCCTCACAGGGTAGTTTTGAAGATAAAATAGATGGATAGTTGAGGGTAGGGATATGCCATCCTCAGCTTCTTGGAGGAAGGCGTTTTTTAAAAAAATGGGGAAAAAATAAAGTGTTGCTTGGTGAAAAATGTCACCAGGTGAAGCATTTAATGAACAGATAATGTGATGAGAAAAACTTCACCAGCAGAATTTTCTGCTGTCATGCAGATTTTATAGACACTGGAGCCCTGGCAGGAAAAGCGTTAGCAAGCCCAGAAGACCAGTGTAAGATCAAAGACAATCTAGCCTTACAAAGCCTCCCACTCACCCCCTCATTTTTTTATTTTAATTTTTGCTTACTGTTAACAGTTCTTCTGGATCTTGTTTGTTTGTTTGTTACATTTCTATACCACCCAATAGCTGAAGCTCTCTGGGCAGTTCCCAACCATTGATTTCTGCTGGCTTTGAACCTGTCATTTCCCAGCTCACCTGGCTGTTGGGCTACCTTAACTATCCATTTACTTGACTTTACCATAAAGCTTAAGTCATAGGGAAAGGCTTAGTAGCAAAAATATTTTTGCATGCAGAAGATCCCAGGTTCTATCAATAGCATCTCTTGTTAGAAGAATTTCTTGGAGTATTGGATAACTGCTGACTGGGTGTGTGTGTGTGTCTCCAACCTTTTTGGGTCAGCGAGTATGTTTGGAATTTTGAGACAGTGTTGTGGGTGTCCATACAAAATGGCTGCTCTAGGGGAGAGTTTGCCCATTTATAAAATGGCTGCCATGGTCAGAAAACTCTTTTTTTCCAGAAGGCAAACTGCTGAGACTAAAAGAACAATGACATGCCCTACAACCTAAGTAGAAGGCAGAGGTGGGGTCTGAACTCCACAAAACTATACCTTTTAACTTAAATAAAGATGGTGCTGGAGTGCCCTTCATTTTTCAGCATGGCAGCCTCCCAGTTAATATTTTAAAAATAAACATCAGGAGAGGTAGGGACCCACCCTGGTGGGCACAGGTCACCATGTTACTAAATTACATAGACCAGTGGTCTCACCCATTCTAAGACAGCTTCATAACGTTCAGTACTTATGGGCTTTACCATCACAGGCAAACTAGCTTTCTGAAGAATGCCATGCATGTGAAGCGTACTACTATAGCTTTAGCTCTGTAATAGACTAACCTATTTCATGTGGACATATTTTCTTCTCTAGAGAGCCTGTACTGTAATTGTTGTACATACATCAACTTTATTCCCAAAGCTTTCTCAATGAAATAGCCCTTTTCTGGTTGCAAAGAGCAAAGATTTTCCTTTCCTTTTTTTTCTGCTTTAGCTCCAAGAGAGTCCCAAGATTAGGAAGATCTAAAAGGCAGCAGATGAATTTTTAACAAATATTCTCTGAGCTGTCAACAAAATCCAGCATTTGAATGTCAACTTCATTTTGATCAAACATTACCGTCAAAGATGGCAATTCACTCACTCTAAAGCAGTTGTGTCCGCCCGATTACCATCTGCAGCAGACACAATTTCAAATCAGGCCCATTCTTTTATATTATCTTTGCTGAAAAGGAGAGTTCTTTGTTAATCGTGCATGACATTGGGAATAGAATAATCACAATGAGAAGGAATCTGGATGGGTGCAGGGTAAGACGAAATTGCCCATTGTGGCGCTCACAAGCAAAATATCCCATGTGACAAAAGAATCGTCCCAATACGTTAATGCCTTTCTAACTACTGACATGGTTCAGTGTAATATGTAGTTACAAGTTAATGCCCCTATCCAGAAATTAGGCTTTCCTATTCATTGCAATGGAGATGGGGGAGGGGCAGTTCCATGCAATCTAGTCTTGATGGCTATATGCTACCTCCAGTACCAGAGGCATTGAGCCTATGTACACCAATTGCTGGGGAGCATGGGTGGGAGGGCGCTGTTGTGTTCGTGCCCTGCTTGTGGGTTCCTGGTCAACATCTGGTTGGCCACTGTGTGAACAGAATGCTGGACTAGATAGACCCTTGGTCTGACCCAGCAGGGCTCTTCTTATGTTCTTAATCCTTTATGTCAGAGGTGCAGAACATATTTCAGCCCAAGGGCCAAATTCAATCTCAGAGAAGCTGTCAGGGGTTACATTCAAGTAGTGGGTGGGGCTTGATGCGAAAGGGGGTGTGGCTAAGTTATGAGCAAATTGCAGCTGAAAGCTCTTCCTGCGAGTAACGAAGCCTTAGGAGAGGCATCTCAACCTTTTAGAATGGGGAGGGACTACACAACAGCCAGGAAACCACCAGATGATAAGTGGTTGGAGGAAGGGGTGGGGCCAGGGAAGGAGGCATGGCCATTTGGGAAACCTCAAAGAGCCAGTTTAGGAGCCCAGGATGGCTGGATTTGGCACCTGGGCCTAATTTCTTCACCCCTGCTTCATACACTAGGGATGGGGGACAATTTCTCCCCGAAACTTCGGGGGGCCGAGTGCCGACGTATTCGGCCCCCCGAAGTAGTTTCGGGGATAAATTCTCCACCCCCCCGCCCCCCCCCGGGATGGGACTTACCTTTCCCGAATGTCCCTCCCGGCGGCGGGTCCCGGCGGCAGTTCGGCAGGTCTTCGTCAGGGGCGGGGGCGGCAGCCGGTCTTTCGACCGGCTGCCGCCGCTGCCATTCCAAGAAAAGTAAAAAACAAAACAAAACGCCCCCGTGATAGGCTAGATTAACGTAGCCTATCACGGCTAGATTTGCAAAGTCAGCCGTGATAGGCTACATAAATTGTCACGTAGCCTATCATGGGTGACTTAAAAAAAAAAAGCGCGTACGGCTAATGGCGGCCCCCATAGGGAGCCGCCATTCACGTTCCTTATTTGTTCGCTGTAGTCTACGTAAAGATTACGTAGACTACAGCAACCAAATAAGGAACGCGAATGGCGGCTCCCTATGGGGGCCGCCATTTGCGTACGCACTTTTTTTTTTTAAAGTCACCCGTGATAGGCTACGTGACGATTAACGTAGCCTATCATGGCTGACTTTGCAGATCTAGCCATGATAGGCTACGTAAATCGTCACGTAGCCTATCATGGGGGCGTTTTTTTTTTTTTAAGTTTTTATTTCGCGGCTGGGTGAGGCGAGGCGCCTCCCCCCCGGCCTGAATTTCGGCCGGGCGAGGAGGGAAGCCTCCCCCCCCCGGCCTGAACTTTGGGGGGAGCAGCGAAGCGCCTCCCCCCCACCGCGAAGCAAGCTGCGAGACCAGGTAAGTGACTTTCGTGCACCCCTATCATACACACAATTGATTGATTGATTGATTGATTGATTACATTTGTATCCCACCCTATATCATTAAGATCTCAGGGTGGCATACAGATAAAACCAATTTAAACGGTATAAAACAATACATAATTTAAACAGCTAAAACATATTAAACATTAAGTTAATACCAACTGAAATCTAAAACAATAAAACAGTTAAACAGTGTGCTACTTTAGGGAATGCATTTAGCCCTCAAAGGTTTTGGAAAAAGCCATATTTTTACTTTAGTGTCGAAATGACATTAATGAGTGCACCAGTTGGACCTCCAAGGGGAGGGCATTCCACAACTGGGGTGCCACAGCAGAGAAGACTCTCTCACATGTCCCACCCTAGTGTGTGTCTTGCACTGGTGGGACACAGATGAGGACCCCTCTAACAGATCTCAGTCCTCGGGCAGGCATATATAGGGAGAGGCATTCCCTCAAATATCAAGGTCCCAAGCCACCAGGTCCCCCACTGGTGCCTGGGGAAAAGATAGAGGTGTATTAATTAAATCCACAAACCCCACCAACTCACCCCACAATTTTAGCCAAATCATGGTCCCCTGTAGGCTTCTAAAAAAACAGGAGGCAACACAAATGGTACAGATGGACTCCCTATCCGCCCTGTAATTCAAGCACTTGTGTGTATGAAGCTGCCTTGAATGGGTGAGACCACTGGTCTATCTAGCTTAGTAACATGGTGGCCACGGGCACCAGTGTGCCTACAGACACCTCTCCTGGTGCCCACCAGGCTCTCTACCTTGTGTGTACTTGTGTGTACATCCTTGAAATGATGGAGACGTGCCTGCTTGCAGTGAAGCTTCATATGTGTATCAAAGCCAGGAAGGCACTGGGTTGGCTTCCCAGATGATCTGTCCTTGCTGGGCTGAGAGTAGCACTACCTCTTTCTGGTCATTATTCCAGTGGCACTGCAGAGCGGCAAAGATAAGGCTAATGGCCCCCTCTGGCCAAGAGCTGCCCTAGTAGTACAGAGAATAATAGGCCTGGGCCCTACTGCCTGAACCCCCCATTTGTGCCCTCTGCTGCCTCACATGAAATGGTGTCAGACAAAAGAATTCCTCTGCAGTCATAGAGGAATGCTGAGTGTGTTCCAGAGGACATGTTCAGTTCACAATGGGCACCTGTGAGGCTTGTGTGCACTGAGCGGGCACTCTAAAACATGCCCTAGGATCGTCTGCAATGTGAGAATGCTCCCAAGTAGAAGCAAAGGACCTCCATCATAGACAAGTTGATATAGAGAGTCAGGGCTGGCATCAAGGGTAGGCATGGTCAGGCACCTGCCGAGGGCAAACTGAAAAAAGCCCCCTGGAGTTGCTCCTCCTGTTCAACATCGCAACCTGCTTGTTCACTTGCCTCTCACTCTAGCTCAAACAAAGGTGATGGTGAGGAGGTGGTGGAGGAGGAGTAGATGCTCCTTGCTCACTATCTCTCTGCCTGTCAATCAAGCACGTGGTAGCAATGATGAGAAAGAGGATGAGAAGCAATAGCAGCTGGTGGCAATGGCGACAAGAAGGTAGAATCACTGATGGAGGGGGCCATTGAAGGAGTCTTGCCTAAGACACCCTAGAAACCTGGAGCCAGCACCGTAGAGCAGCATTCCCCACCCTGGTGCCCTCCAGTTGCTTTGGATGTCAACTCCCATCAGCCCCAGTCAGCATGGTGAATAGGCAGAAATTCTGGGAGTTTGAGTCAAACACATCTGGAAGGCACCAGGGTGGGGAAGCCTGCTGTAGAGAGTGTTCCCTATTGGGGGTGTACTACTGATGAATATGAAATGGTTGGGTAGTCAAGGGGCGAGACAACCAGGAGAATGAAGCAAAGTGTGTCAATCCCAAGAGCCTAACTGGGAGGACTACACCCAGAACTAGACTTAAAGGCAAGTCCACCTTCCTTCTGTGAAGCTTCCAAGCCCCAACAAATTCACCTTCCGGCAGTGGAGATTCCAAGACTCAGCAGTGGAGCTATCAAGAAACTTCGATCTACTTCTGTCTAAGTGTGTTCCTCCAAATCGTGCCAGCACCATCCTTTGGACTTTTGAGGAGACTTGATGCCAATTTCTCTCCCCTAAAATAAAAAGACTGTGTTTAACTCCTATAACTAGGTTGGTGTACTGCTTCCTCTGTAAGAAGAGAGAACCAATAAAATACTCACATGGTCACTTCAGATAAGCCGTGTTCATACACCCACTCCCATGTGTACACACAACACTTGGAGCAGAAGTGGGACCATGCCCACCAACATTGTCATGCTCCCCTCCCTTCCAGGCCCCTGATGTCTGCATGCGTGGTATGATGTCTGAAGGAAGGCCTACAACCCATCTATAGCTATTTCAACATAGGCTCTCTACCCTGTCAGGAACCATGCATGATCAGCAACCTTGTAGGGGCCCTTTTCAGATGTTGCACTGAATGTAAAGATATCTAGGCCGGGAGTTGGGAGCAGGACTGGCAGGGCCGGTCCCACTCCATCCTCCATGCACTGAATGGGTATAGCAGTAAATGTTGAAGTGCAGGTGCTCATCATGACAGCCACCCCACCCCCCAAGCAGAGTCCAAAAATTAAGACAGCTGTGATGACCCATATCAACAAGCCATTTCTACCCATTTTCATCTCCCCCAGAAGTAGGTATTTTGTAAAGCTCATGGGTCTTTATTGAAGACCAAGCCATCCCCAAAATACTTTGCATTACAACAGGGAGCAATATATTGTGGCCAGGAAAATTCATCCCCCCTCCCTCCCCAGCTTTTATGGGGACTGCAGCTAAGCTCAGACGGAGCAGGGAATTCTGAGCGGGGTCCGTGACCCTGTTAATCAAACTGGTGCTGTCCTCGCTCCTCTACACCAGTGCGCTGAGTGTGTATGCATGGGGAGGAGTTCTATGATCAGGCCTATCGCCTATGGTGTCTCAGGAATGGGTAATACATTGTTCTGATAAGAGAAAAAAGGAATGTTACTACAGTATTTTTCAGAACTTGCCACGTTTACATATGGGGCCTAGTTTAGGCTGGTGGGTCCGATTTCAGTGGGGCTGTGAATCCATTCTGGGTTTCAGTCAGGACCAACCAGAACTCTAAAGGAGCTATCTGAGGCACTGTACCTATTGTATGGATAGGGTTCAGCACCTTGGATAGCTCCTTTGGAGTTCTGGCTGGTTCTGACTGAAACCCAAAGTGGGTTCAAAGCCCCACTGAAATCGGACCCACCAGCTTCCACTGATGGGGCCATTCTTCCTATTATCCCTAGCCACTGTGGTCAAGAAGTCTTGTATGAGCATTTTTCAAAAACAAACATTCCCCTCTTTCCCTGGGGAGTGAACCGGATCACTGTTTAGAGAGAATGAACACCCTACATTCCGATATTTTATTTTCTGCCGCACCTCCCATGAGCTGTAGCTTCACTTGAGACATTAAAACGCTGCCTCTAAGTCACCTCAGCAGTTGCTTCCTTGTTATGACAACTCATGAATACGCTATTAAATGCATTACTCAGGCTTGCTGATTCTCTGTAAAAATAAATCAGCTGATGAGAGATTCTTAGACCTGCTTACATATCAAAACAAAATAGTGTTAGAATTTGCAATTAACTATACATTAAAAACTTTGAGTTGACTGTTGAGTAAGAGTTCTGAGCAGCTGTGAGGAATGTTAACCTGGATAAAATGATAGAATCAATGCCAACTTCCAAGAGGCACATTTCTAGCACCCAGCGTCAGTGTGGCTGTTTGGGTCTCTAACCTCCTATTCCAGTGCTGCTGTATGTGACTACTTGCCACTATTTGACAGCTAATCTAAATGCAGGGTTGGCTCCAGACATGACAGGTGCTCTAGGTCTAATGCCTTCTGGTTGGCCACCTCCTAAGCCAATGGGACCCCCTCCTGGTGGGCTTAACTGTTCTGGGTAGTGTTAGGTGATTATGGTTTGGATTTCCCACAGTGCCCCTGATATAACGTTGCTGCAGCGCATTTTGGAAAATTTAAATAGAAGCCACCTGGCTGCCTAGTACTAAGTGCTAGTGGGGGAAAGAGGGGAGTGTCAGAACAGGATACCAGGTGGTGATGCAGAGTCTTTCTAAATATAGCCTCCAAGTTGAAAGGAATTATATTTCTGATCAATAGATGCTGGCGTAAAAAGAGATAGCTATCATTATCAGGCTCTGTGTGTGAGCTTCCTAGGGATGGCCTCAGCTAGAGACAGAATACTGGACTATAGGGCACTTCGCCTGATCCAGTAAAGCAACTCATGTTCTATTGTTCAACCACATGTTTAAACATCAAGCAAACCAAGTGCCAGTAAGAGTCTTGGGCTTAGTTCCCCCACACAGCTGGTGTCTTGCCAGTACCTATTCTGAGAGCAGGTGGCACCTTACATGATTAAATCCATAAAAAAAGAAAATTCCCTCCACATACAAAATAGGGGCTTTTCTACGTAGGCTTTTAACCCGCCACTTTACTGATACTTCTGCTTTGGGATTCTTTGTGGGATTAAGATTGGCTCCTTTACACATGTTATTTTTCTTTCTGTGCCTTTCTATATGTTCCATTACAACCACTAGGTGGTGCTGTGGTACAGCAGAATTGTACAAATACACCATGGGTTCATACCACCACTCATAGAAATACCAGACTTTCCTCGTTAGAAAAAAAGAAATGCTATAATGGTTGCAAAGCATGGGAGAACTTCTGGAGGATTACAACATCATGTAAAGCACCAGCAAACTAACATGATCAAATGAACATAATCACGAGTACACAATAAATACCTTACATAGAAAGGCTCTAGAAGTCAGAGAGAGACTAGGCTAGACCCCTTCTCTTTGACTTCTAGTTTTTTAAGAGGAGAAAATTGTTTTGTATGCATGAGGATTCAAAAGCTGAGACCCCCATCAGAAGCCTGTATCTGGTACAGCCAGATACAGACTTCCATAACCATGAGGCATTGGCTACCATAATATATTCCAGAGGTCAAAATATTTGCAATAGTCCTGAGGGCTAGATTATAGGATGTAAGGAACCCATGCCAAATTATACTTTTATAATTGGTGCAATGTGCCTGAGTGATCATATCGTTTGCACCAACAACTCAGAGAAAATGTGTAGTACAAATTCAGCTGCTGCAGTTGCTCCTGCTGCTTCCTCCTCCTCTTTTTCCTCCTGTTCTTCTGCTTCTGCTTCTTCCTTACAAAATAAGGAAAATTGGAAGGGAGAGATACAGAGCAAGACCTTTGTCAAGACCAATGACAGAAATTAGAATGTTTATGAACATTCCATTACACCATAGCAGCTCAGATAATGGCTGAAAGATGGAGGGTCACAAACAACTAGGGATGTACGAAACACCTACCTGGCTCCGCACTGGGCAATTCGCAGTAGGGGGGAGGCGCTCCGTCCCTCCCCTTGGAATCCTCGACGGGGGGGAGGTGATCTGGTCCTCCCCCCTCCCCCCAGAATCCTGCCTGGACGGCTGCACTCCGCGGCCAAGCTGGGGAGCCGCTGGCCGGCTCCAGCTGCCCGCAGCCGGACATCCGGCAGCTGGGCAGCCCTGCAGGGACGCAAATGGCGGATGTTGTAGCTGCCGCCATTTGTGTCCCTGTATTGAACCGTGATAGGCTACGTAAATATTTACATAGCCTATCATGGCAGGGGGAAAAACCCCAGCGTACGCAATGGCAGTAGCTGCTGCCATTTGCGTACGCTGTGTTTTTTCCCCCCCTGCCGCGATAGGCTACATAAATACTTACGTAGCCTATCATGGCATGGGGGGGAAAAACCAGCGTACGCAAATGGCGGTAGCCGCCGCCATTTGCGTACGCTGGGTCCCCCCCCCATGATAGGCTACGTAAATACTTACATAGCCTATCACAGTCTCTGCAGGGATGCAAATGGCATAAGTATTTACGTAGCCTATCATGGCTATGAAGAGGAGGAAGTGAATGGCGGCCGGAAGGACAGCCACCATTCGCAAAGCAGTGCGGACGGGAGCAGGTAAGTGCTCTGTTTCCTGCACCTCCTCTGGGTTGGGGGCGCTGGGGACTTCGTCCCGTGCGCCTTTCGTGGGTTGGGGAGGCAGGGGCTTCGTTCCACGATGGATTTTGGGGGGCCGAATGCACTGGCATTCGGCCTCACCGAGATCCGTCACGGAATTCTCTGACATCCCTACAAACAACATGTTCAGGCATCGTGTCATTTTCTTGTTGTTGTTTACTATTTATGAATAAAGTCAGCTTGTTTTAAAATTGTCCTATAGAAAAGCGGCATATCAGACATCTATCCAGTCAGATCGTAGATTTCAATAAGGATTATTGTTTATCATAGCAGCTATAACCTAGTTTACTTACACATATTTCATTAAATTGTAGAGACTTTAAGCAGGAAGGCATCACTGCTTAAAGAATGGTCATTGCTACACATGCTAAATTTTTATTCAAAACACACTGTACAATGACAATGGAACTTTAATTTCAACAGAAAAATAACTGTGTTTCCTCTCCATCTCTTGAAATCAAGAGTGTTGGTTTTTTTTTAAAAAAATCACATCCTACCTTCTCTAACAGGATACAACTCATGCAGCAGTGCACTGACTTTATAGCTAGGTCAGTTATATAACAGGTACATTTGAGTTTTGGGGGAAAAAAATCTCGGCTTGGTTATTTTTCTTCTCCCATCACTTTGGGCTTCTAAGCTCCAAGTTCTTACTCTGCTACCCACCCCCTTCTCTTTTTGATGCCCATATCTGTGGTTTACACAGACAGGTGGAATACCTTCAAGGCCAAATAAATGAACCATGCAAAATGGTGTTGGCAGATTTTACTTTTCCAGGCAAGCTGGAATATTGTGTTCCTTCACAGCCTACAGCCTGCGCCTCATAGATCATCCACATCTCATGTTAGCACAGAGCTATAGATTAGGTTGTGGTACATTATTTCCCAGCATGTTATTCTGAAGTCTTCTTCTGTTCCAGTGATGCTAGTCACTCCATTTGCCACAGTATCCCACAGCCATCTTTACTACTCCACAAAATTAAGAATCTGTTCTTGTTAATGCATATAAGTCTTGTAGTCTGACCTTCCTCTTCCACTGGACTTTTTAATTAATTTGTCTTCACCACTCTACTATTTATACTACTCTACTAATCATACCTGCTTCCCACAGCCCATTTCCTCAAGGCCAATGTAGTCAAGGCATTTTCCATGTAGTTTGGTGCTGTGTTGCTCATTTTTCTTTCACAAATAGCTGGCATGGGGTGACAGAGCCAGATCAGGACCATGGCATGAGGAAAGGGAGGCTTTAACCCTTTGTCCCTCTTGTAGTCCCAGAATTGCCCTCACCACCTGATATTCACAACGGGAGGAAAGCCTCCATTAATGCTAATGGACGCTTTCCTACCATCGTGAATAAGCCAGGTCAGCATCAAGGGTAGGCATGGTCGGGCAACTGCTGAGATACCTCACCCTGGCAGGGGCCCACTGGAAACAGCACCCCCCCCCCCCAGAATTGTACCTCCTCTTCAACATCGCAACCCGATTGTTCACCTGCCTCTTGGTCTGGCCCAGACAGTGATGGTGGTGAGAAGGAGGAGCAAAAGATGCCACTGCTTCCTTGCTCACTGGCTCTCTGCCTGTCAAACAAACAAGTGGCAGCAATGATGAGAAAGAGGAGGAGGAGCAATCGCCACTGGTGATAATGGCTGTGAGAAGGGAGACTCACTGAGGGAGGAGGGTTTTGATGGTGTCTTGCTCAAGGGGTCTCAAAAACTGGCACGGGCACTTGGGGGAACTAATTCTGATTGGACCTATGGCAGGTGCAAAGGATTAAAGCACCTCTACCACACACTATGGTCCTGATCTGGTCCCACCACCACCACCACACACCCACACTGGTTATTTATAAAAGAAAAATTAGCTTTGCAATGGTGTGGAGAATGTGGACTGGGAGGCATTTTTCTCCCTCTCTCATTATGAGCAGCAGTGCATACTGCTAATACTAGAACCCGGGGTCATCCCATGAAGCTGATTGGTGGCAGATTCAGGACTGATAAAAGGAAATACCTCTTCACACAGCACATAGTTAAACTATGGAATTCGCTACAACAAGATGTAGTGATGTCCACCACTTTGGAGGCTTTAAAAGGGGGTTAGACAAATTCCTGGAGCAAAAGGCGATCAGTGGCTACCAGTCCTGATGGCTATATGCTACTTCCAGTATCAGAGGCAGTATGCCTGCATACACCAGTTGCTGGGGAACATGGGCAGGAGGGTGCTGTTGTGCTCATGCCCTGCTTGTGGGTTGCCGGTCGACAGCTGGTTGGCCACAAATGCTGGACTAGATCTAGCAGGGCTCTTCTTATGTTCTTATGTTTAAACTCGATGACAAGCACTGCATCTCTATTAGCCCTCAGTCTTGGCTCTGCAGTGAGTGACAAGTCAGCCCTAAACATCAGGTGTGCATGACCTAATGTTTTCCAAACTTTTCATTTACAAACCTTCCCCAGTTCTTCTGAGCTTGAATTTGGCTTTTGCTACCATTTGCTTTGCTCAAGAAAAACGCATGTAGCATTTTCTTCTGTCATATGCTCACAGTATCAGAGACCATCTGAAGTCACACCAGAGGCCTCTAGTGGGCTGCAGACCACAGTTAAGAGTAATTATGTCTCTATATACTGGGGAAATGCCTTATGTGTGTGGATATTATTGAAGCTGCAGCTTTCAATGGCTCTCCTTCCTGGCATAAATTCTAGCCGTTGCTAAAATGAAAATATGCTGAATTTCTGCTAATACTTAAGACACCAGTTCTAGCAGCTTTTCCCATTGTTCTCTCCCTTGAATCCCTTGTTTGAGCTTTCTAGATGAGAACAAATAGAAAAGCTCCTGCCAACAACAGATGGCAGTGAATGAAAATACAAAATGCATAGCAATAGCCCATGTGTTTATTAGTTACAGTTTAGATACTGAGAATTATTTTTGAGTGAAACATTTACTTTGGGAATCAACTTTTTAGCATTTTGTGACATGAAAATTCTACCAGTCATTGGTAAGAAGCAAGTTGGTTTTTTTTAAAAAAAATAATCTCTGTAATGTTTCTGTGACCTATGGATTTTGGATGAAACAGGAAAATACTCTGCTTCCATTTCTCACATGCATATATTATTACTATTTTTGTATACTGTAGAAAAAGGAAAATTGGTTATGTTCAGCTGGTTCTCTTT
The DNA here is from genome assembly GCF_057233095.1 of Heloderma suspectum. Lineage (NCBI taxonomy): Eukaryota > Metazoa > Chordata > Lepidosauria > Squamata > Helodermatidae > Heloderma > Heloderma suspectum. The sequence goes on from NC_139459.1 coordinate 33,206,453, forward strand.
GGATAAACCATGATCTCTCATCCTACCTCAAACAGTCGTTTTGGAAGATTAATGCTTCAGTCCTAGATATGTAGAGTGGCCACATGGCCTATTTTACAGACGACAGTATTGTATTTGAAGATATCCTCTGTTTGAAGAGGTGTCCAGTTCAATGCTGGTTAAAGACAAAGAACCATCAGAAAGTTCTTTGTCTTTTGGGGCCTTCTCAAACTGGGGAGAGGTAACGAGTGGGGTACCGCAGGGCTCAGTCCTGGGCCCAGTGCTCTTCAACATTTCTATGAATGACTTGGAGGAGGAGGTGCAGGGAATGCTGATCAAATTTGCAGATGACACAAAATTGGGTGGGACAGCTAATACTTTGGAAGACAGAAACAAAATTCAAAGTGATCTGGATAGACTGGAGCACTGGGCAGAAAACAACAGAATGACATTTAATAGGGATACATGCCAAGTTCTACACCTAGGAAAAAGAAACCAAATGCACAGTTACAAGATGGGGGGATACGTGGCTCAACAATACTACAAGCGAGAAAGATCTTGGAATTGTTGTCGATTACAAGCTTAATATGAGCCAACAATGTGATGTGGCTGCAAAAAAGGCAAATGCTATTTTGGGCTGCATTAATAGTAGCATAGCTTCCAAATCCCGGGAAGTACTAGTTCCCCTCTACTCTGCACTGGTTAGGCCTCATCGGGAGTACTGTGTCCAGTTCTGGGCACCACACTTTAAGAAGGATGCAGACAAACTGGAGAGGGTTTAGAGGAGGGCAACAAAGATGATAAGAGGATTGGAAACAAAGCCCTATGAAGAGAGACTGAAAGAACTGGGCATGTTTAGCCTTGAGAAGAGAAGACTGAGGGGAGATATGATAGCACTCTTCAAGTACTTGAAAGGTTGTCACAGAGAAGAAGGCCAGGATCTCTTCTTGATCATCCCAGAGTGCAGGAAACGGAATAATGGGCTCAAGTTACAGGAAGCCAGATTCCGGCTGAACATCAGGAAAAACTTCCTGACTGTTAGAGCAATATGACAATGGAACCAATTACCTAGGGAGGTGGTGGGCTCTCCCACACTGTCCTACTCCCACTCTCCCACACTGGAGGCGTTCAAGACGAGGCTGGACAGCCATCTGTCAGGGATGCTCTGACTTGGATTCCTGCATTGAGCAGGGGGTTGGACTCGATGGCCTTCTAGGCCCCCTACAACCCTATTATTATTAAATTTATTAATCGCCCATCTGGCTGGTCACCCAGCCACTCTGGGCGATGTACAGCATACAATAAAACAGTTTAAAATAATAAAATTCTACAATAAAAACATTTTCTAAAATACCCTAACCCACCCCAAATGCCTGCCTGAACAACCATGTTTTTAATGCACGGCAGAAGCTCATTAAAGAGGGGGCATGGCGGAGTTCCCTAGGGAGGGAGTTCCACAGAGTGGAGGCCACCACAGAAAAGGCCTTCTCCCTCGTCCCCACCAGTCTAGCTGTCCTGGCTGATGGGACAGAGAGAAGGCCATCCGAGGCTGATCTTGTTAAACGGCCTGTCTGGTGCTGCTGGAGGCGCTCCTTAAGATAGGCTGGGCCGGAACCATATAGGGTTTTAAAGGTCAAAACCAACACCTTGAATTTGGCCCGGAAAACAACTGGTAACCAGTGCAACTCCTTCAGCACTGGAGTGATGTGATTTCGCCGGCGGCTGCCTTTAATCAGGCGAGCCGCCGCGTTCTGTACCAGCTGCAGCTTCTGAACCGTCTTCAAGGGTAACCCCATGTAGAGCACATTACAGTAGTCTAAACAAGAGGAGACCAGGGCATGTACTACCGATGGGAGCAGATGGTCGGGAAGAAAGGGGCGCAGCCGCCGTATCAGATGGAGTTGATACAGTGCTGTCCGGCTCACAGCTGACACCTGAGCCTCCATGGACAGCTGGGAGTCCAAAATGACCCCCAGGCTGCGGACCTGGTCTTTCAAGGGTAGCCGTACCCCATTCAACACCAGGTCAACATCCCCCAGCCTCCTCTTGTCTCCCACCAAAAGTACCTTGGTCTTGTCAGGGTTCAGCTTCAGCTTATTCCTCCCCATCCAGCCACTCACCATCTCCAGACATTTGGACAGGGATTCTACGGCCAACCTTGGTGAAGATTTGAATGAGAGGTAGAGCTGCGTGCCATCCGCATATTGATGACACTGCACCCCAAACCTCCTGATGATAGCCCCCAGCAGCTTCACATAGATATTAAATAGCATTGGGGAGAGGATGGAACCCTGCGGCACCCCACAAGTGAGTGGCCACGGGTCCGAAACCTCCTCTCCCAGTGCTACCCTCTGGTACCTGCTGGAGAGGAAGGACCGGAACCACCGCAATACAGTATCTCCAATGCCCAACCCCTCCAGGCGGTCCAGGAGGATACCATGGTCAATGGTATCAAAAGCCACTGAGAGGTCAAGGAGAACAAGGAAGGAGCATTCCCCTCTATCCAGAGCCCTCCTGTCATATCATCTACCAAAGCGACCAGGGCCGTTTCTGTCCCATGCCCAAGCCTGAAACCCGACTGAAATGGGTCTAGATAATCTGTTTCTTCCAAGTGTGCCTTCAACTGCATCGCCACCACCCGCTCAATCACCTTGCCCAAAAATGGCAGATTTGAGACTGGGCGAAAGTTGCTCAGAACTTGAGGATCCAAGGAGGGCTTCTTTAAGAGCGGTCTTATCACTGCCTCCTTGAGGGCTGATGGCATCACTCCCTCCTCAAGGGAGGCATTCACCACCGCTCTGATCCCCTCACCCAGTCTCTCTCTGCAGCCCATAATGAGCCAAGATGGGCAAGGATCAAGTAAGCAGGTGGTCGGCCTTACAGATGAAAGCACCTTGTCCACTTCATCAGGAGGAAAAAGCTGGAACCGATCCCACAAAACCGGTTTGCCACAGGCCGCCTCTTGCTCACTAACTGTATCCACAGCATGCGGAGTAACACACCTAATGTGTTAATACTCCCTACTATTCTATGATTCTATAAGGGAGAGTAGCAGGAGCCTTGAAGTTGCCCATCAATAATTAGGACCTGGACACTAGATTAAGCAGGCACACAGGTCACCTGGTCTTCCCCACTATGGTGAGAGATGTATTATATTTCTATTTGAATTATAGTAATTATTTATATACTTGCATCTGTGGCTACCAGGAGGAGGGCCTTTTCTGCTGTGGCCCCGTGGCTGTGGAATGAGCGCCCTAGAGAAGTTCACCTGGCACCTACATTGTTCTCCTTCCGGTGCCAGGTGAGGACCTTTTTATACTTGCAGTATTTTAGCATTTTAGCTTCTTAATCTTTTAGCTCTGGTATTTTAAATCTGTATTTTAAATCTCTGAATTGCCGCCAGGTTTTATTCTGGTTGTATTGTTATATTATGGTTTTAAGATTTTATATTTTATATTGCTTTATGTTGCACTCTGTGGTTTTAATTTTTGTGAACCACCCAGACAGCTTCGGCTATTGGGCAGTATAGAAATGAAATAAACATACAAACAAATAAATAACTAAATAAAATCTATGTAGCATTAAATTAGTGTTTATTTATTTTGTCTTTGAATTGTGATGCAAAGCACTGTGGGCATAATTTATGTTTTTATTTATTATTACATTTATATCTTGCCTTTTTCCCCCCTTGCAAGGAACCCAAGGCAGCTTACGCGGTCCTCCTCTCCATTTTATCTTTACAACACCCCTATGAGGGAGGTTAGGCTAAGAGTCAGTGACTAGCCCAAAGTCACCCGGTCAGCTTCATGGTGGACTGGGGACTAGAACCCAGATCTCCCAAATCCCAGTCCAAGACTCTAACCACTACACCACACTGGCTCTCAATTCACTAGGGACGTCTCCAAAAGCCACATAGACTCCCATATGATGGTGTTTCTGCAGGAGTTCGCAGTGGATTATTTTTTTGACGAAATATTAAGCAATCTTCTAGTATGTGCTTTTTTAATCAAAATCTCAAAGCATGGTTTGATTTTATCTATTACATTTTATTTTAGTTTTATTCCCTCCCCCCTATACTGAAGGCAAGTTATTTGCAGAACATTTTGAAGTCTAACTCAGCATGTATTGGACATCAGGCTACTGATGGTAACTCCATAACAATAGGAGCCCATTTGTACTAGCAAAGATGCTTGGGCTCATCTTTAGAATTATAAATACACACAGACCTTATTATTCATTAATAGCCAGAACTTCTCCCATTACAGTCCTCAACCGCATGGTTGTCTGTCAGACTACCTAATGAAAGCATATTTTCGTGTTGAACCAGAGGTGAGTGCTCGCTAATCTTTGCTTAATTGAATGGCATGAATACAGTTTATCTAACGTTACCCTATCATAGCCACTGGAAATCTTGCGTAATGTCTGAGATAAGATTTAGCCTCTTAAATCCACTTTGACCTTTGGTGACACCGGTTATTCCTTAGTCCGTACAATGTTAGGTACAAAAGGAGATTTGATTGCCTCATTCAATACAAAATATAACCAGGACACTACTTGGATTGAGTGTGTGTTCCTGTTAGAAGCATTTATCTTTGAGGAAGGACTATCTACTTTCATATGGCAAACTCGATACAGACGTCATTTGAAAAAATAAACCTAGCACATTGAAGTATTACAGTTCATTTTTCATCTTTTATGCAAATTCTAGATTTGAAAATGTGGTAGAATATTAGAAGGACTTTCCAGTAGAGGACAGGCGAAAAAATAGTAGCTCAGTTGACCCGGTCCAAAACCATGCGGGCCGAATGTGGTGAAGGGTAGCAGGATTGTGCCTGCAGCTGCCCCACCGCTGATGTCCACACATTCATGGGTTCCATGTGTTCACAGCCCATGGCTGCAGGGAGGTATGGAGTAGAAACAGTGATCATGATCCCCCTCCCCCTCCATGAACAGTGGGCATGATCCTACTCCCACCTTCATGAACAGTGAGCATGATCCTACTCCCACCTTCATGAACAGTGAGCATGACCCTACTCCCTCTCCATGAACAGTGAGGATGACCCTACTCTCCCTCCATGAACAGTGGGCATGACCCTACTCCCCCTCCATGAACAGTGGGCATGATCCTACTGTCAGGAGCTCCCTAGCAGCCTCTTTCAGTACGCTCCAGTAGCCAACTCAAGACAAGGATGAAAGGATTCTTTTCAAGGCTTTAATCATTTTCCAACTTAATGACTCTTTCAGATGTTAATCACCAGCGACTAAGCAATGAACAGCAGAGTAGCCTATGCTCCGAGTAGGCAGTTGATCCCTGTTTGAAGGAGAATCACTTGAAGACCCTGAGCTCATGGGCTAGGGAGAGATCCTCCCTCTTTCCCTTGGGTCCACGGGAGGCGGCCGTTGCTTGCATGCCAAACTGGCGCTACGCCTCCTTTCTGCACCCTCCATCGCTCGTCGCTCCCTGCGTCTGCGTCGAGCATCTAGCAAGCCCCCCTCCCACACTTTCTCACTGCTAGGATCACTATCTATCTCAGGAATGCCAGCAGGAGGAATCTCTGCCAGCTGCTGTGCTTGTGAGGGATGAGCTGGCTCCTCTCCCACAGATTGCTGATCCTCCTCAGAATCAGAACTGCTCTGGGGTTCTATCGGCTCAGTTTCCACCCTGACACCTACTCCCCCTCCATGAACACTGAGCATGACCCTACTCCCCCTCCATGAACAGTGGGCATGATCCTACTCCCCCTCCATGAACAGTGGGCATGATCCTACTCCCCCTCCATTAACAGTGAGCATGATCCCCCTCCCCCTCCATGAACAGTGGGCATGATCCTACTCCCCCTCCATGAACAGTGGGCATGATCTTACTCCCACCTTCATGAACAGTGGGCATGACCCTACTCCCCCTCCATGAACAGTGGGCATGACCCTACTCCCCCTCCATGAACACTGAGCATGACCCTACTCCCACCTTCATGAACAGTGGGCATGATCCTACTCCCCCCTCCATTAATCGGGAGTTTCTGTCCAGGTAAAAAAAGGTCAGCGTATAGCTCAGCCATCCCCAGTGTAGTCCCAAACATCTGGAGGGCAACACATCTCCCATTACTCCTGACCATTGGGCATTCTGGCTGAGACTGATTGGGGTTGTAGTCCAAAACCTCCAGGGAGGGTATCATGTTGAGGAAGGCTGGTGTATCCCAGCCCTATCCATGCTTACTCAGAAAGAAGTCACATTTAGTTCAGTGTGACTTCTTCCCAAGTAAGTGTCCATCACAAAGGATAGCTGACAAATTTTTAGAACTGGGTTTGGGGTGTTCTTTGATAGTGGGGGCTGGAGGGGAATCAGCTGAATATTGTATTTATGTATGTATTTATTACATTTATATACTGCCTTTCGTCCAAGGAGCCCAAGGTGGCACCAAATTCTAAAAATAGAGCAATGGGTCGATGCTATTTGCAGACTACCTCTTCATTTATGTGTCACAGAAAGGCAAAAAAGTATTTTAAAAAATCAATATAATCATTATATTTAGATGACATTGTATTTAGATGTAGGCACCTAAATTGTACATTGACATACCATGCATTGCACAATATGCCATATACATGTCTGGAGACAAAGGATGATCATATCTTGGCTTCGTGAGCTGAGATAGGAATGAGGCTCTTGCCCATGCATGCAGTCCCTTCACTTCTCCCTTCAGGGTGCAAGTAATGAAACCAGAAAGTCTCAGTTTCACCCCAGTTTCCCAGTTCATCCAAACATGGAAACTACACGTAGTATCCTATTGTGCCCATGTGCTTGCAGGACCCACTGCTTGTGCAATGGGGCTTTGATGCTTCTAAAAGTAACATTAAAGTCATTATTATATAGTAAAAAAACCCAGTGGAACCTGCAACAAATACTACGGTGTAGAGTGCTCAGGATGCCAGCCAGCCAACCAGCCAGCCAGGCCTTCTTTCAGGATACTCCATTCCATTTCACCCCCACCACACCCCTCAACAGGCACTCAGCATTCTGTGGCCAGTAAGCATGCTTAGGCCTCTGTTTTGAAGATGGGGTTGAGGGGTGTCCGCCTTAGGGTTTTCACCACTCCCAAAGACATTTTCCCCCACCTTCTGTAAACCCTGGGATTCAGGTAGAATCATAGATGATAGAATCATAGGGTTGGAAGGGGCCTACAAGACCATCGAGTCCAACCCCCTGCTCAGTGCAGGATATCTGATTCCCAGATGGTCTCCCATCCAAGTACTAACCAGGGCTGACCCTGCTTAGTTTCCAAGATCATAGTCACTCCTCTCCACAGAAGTCACTTGGGTCACAAGCATGCTGATACTTCCCTGTTGCTTCTCAATGGTCCTGTTTTGTCTACTTAGCTGCCACACCTCAGCACCCAAGTTCGCTCTTAATATTCACGTTATGGTATTTATGCAGAATTTATAATCGGTGCTTCGTTTACCTTCCCCCTCAATTTCTTCTTTCCTAGATTTCTCCTTCATTGGAGTTTATGTAATTACCTAATTCATGTGTCATATGTGTTGTTGTTGTTGTTGTTGTTCAGTCGTTAAGTCATGTCCGACTCTTCGTGACCCCATGGACCATAGCATGCCAGGCCTTCCTGTCCTCCGCTCTCTCCCAGAGTGTGCTCAAGTTCATGTTAGTTGCATCGGTGATGCTATCTAGCCATCACATCCTCTGCCGTCCCCTTCTCCTTTTGCCTTCAATCTTTCCCAGCATCAGGGTCTTTTCCAGGGAGTTTTCTCTTCACATTAGGTGGCCAAAATATTTGAGCTTCAGCTTCAGTATCTGTCCTTCCAATGAGCACTCAGGGTTGATTTCCTTTAGGATGGACTGATTTGACCTCCTTGCAGTCCAGGGGGCTCGTCATAAGTCTTCTGCAGCACCACAGTTCGAAAGCATCAATTCTTCGGTGCTCAGCCTTCCATATAGCCCAGCTCTCACAGCCATACATTACTACTGGGAAAACCATAGCTTTGATTAGACGGACCTTTGTCGGCAGGGTGATGTCTCTGCTTCTTACTATGCTGTCTAGGTTTGCCATAGCTTTCCTCCCAAGGAGCAAGCGTTTTTTTAATTTCATGGCTACAGTCACCATCTGCGGTGATCTTGGAGCCCAAGTAAATAAAATCTGTCACTGCTTCCTTTTCTTCCCCTTCTATATGCCAGGAGGTGATGGGGCCAGATGCCATGATCTTAGTTTTTTTAATGTTGAGTTTCAAACCAGCTTTGGCACTCTCCACTTTCACCCTCAACAAGAGGCTCTTGAGATCCTCTTCACTTTCTGCCATTAGGGTGGTATCGTCTGCATATCTGAGGTTGTTGATAATTCTCCTGGCAATCTTAATTATGACCTGTGATTCATCCAAACTGGTGTTTCTCAGGATGTACTCTGCATATAAGTTAAATAAGCAGGGTGACAATATGCAGCCTTGTCGTACTCCTTTCCCAGTTTTGAACCACTCGGTTGTTCCATGTCTGGTTCTTACTGTTGCTTCTTGACCCTCGTACAGGTTTCTCAGGAGACAGGTAAGATGGTCTGGTACTCCTGTCTCTTTAGGAATTTGCCACAGTTTGTTGTGATCCACACAATCAAAGGCTTTAGCGTAGTCAATGAAGCAGAAATAGACGTTTTTCTGGAATTCTCTTGCTTTCTCCATGATCCAGCGAATGTCGGCGATTTGATCTCTCGTTCCTTTGTCTCTTCAAAACCAAGCTTGTACTTCCAGTAGTTCTTGGTTCACATACTGCTGAAGCCTAGCTTGTAGGATTTTGAGCATAACCTTGCTGGCATGTGAAATGAGCGCAATTGTACGGTAGTTTGAACACTCTTTGGCATTGCCCTTCTTTGGAACTGGAATGTAAACTGACCTTTTCCAGTCTTGTGGCCACTGTTGAGTGTTCCAAATTGGTTGGCATATTGAGTGCAGCACTTTCACAGCATCATCTTTTAGGATTTTAAATAGCTCAGCTGGAATACCATCATCTCCACTAGCTTTGTTGTTAGTAATGCTTCCTAAGGCCCACTTGACTTCACTCTCTAGGATGTCCAGCTCAAGTTCAGTGACAGCACTATCATGGCTATCAGGGACATTAGGATCTTTCCTGTATAGTTCTGCTGTGTATTCTTTCCACCTCTTCTTAATCTCGTCTGCTTCTGTTGGGTCCCTGCCTTCTTTGTCCTTTATCATGCCCGTCTTTGCACAAAACCTTCCCTTGATACCTCCAATTTTCTTGAAAAGATCTCTAGTCTTTCCCATTCCATTGTTTTCCTCGATTTCTTTGCATTGTTCATTTAAGAAGGCCTTCTTGTCTCTCCTTGCTATGGTCACCTGAATTAAATTCGCGCATGCTTGTCCATTTTAATTCGCTGATTCCCAAGATGTCGATGTTCAATCTTGCCATCTCATGTTTGACCACCTCCAGCTTACCTTGATTCATTGATCTTACATTCCAGGTTCCTAAACAGTATTGTTCTTTACAGAATTGGACTTTCTTTTCACCACCAGGCACATCCACAGCTGAGTGTCCTTTCGGCTTTGGCCCAGCTGCTTCACTCTTTCTGGCACTACTTGGAAATTCCCTCTGCTCTTCCCCAGTAGTATATTGGACACCTTCCGACCTGAGGGGCTCATCTTCTGGCATCATATCTTTTAGCCTTGTGATACATTCCATGGGGTTTTCTTGGCAAGAATACTGGAGTGGGTTGCCATTTCCTTCTCCAGTGGACCACATTTTGTCAGAACTCTCCCATGGCCTGTACATCTTGGATGGCCCTGCATGGCATAACTTATGGCTTCACTGGGTCATATCTGTTATTCCTGTATAAATATAACCTCATGTAATTCCAGGAGAGACAGTGGGAGGGAGGCAGGAAAAGACAATGTCAGGCCCCAGCTCCAGCTGGACGCCCCCCCCCCCCAGTCATTACCACTACATGTCCCTTGGGAAGGATTCTGGCAGAGAGGGGAACACTCTTCAGGCATTCTGAAGAATGTCTGAGGCTAAAAGTGGGGGTAGGGGTGGGGCACTAGCCCTGCCCCCAATGTCCCCATGGGCATCAGGCCTCATCCTCTCATTCCCCACTCTTGCCATGTGAAGTGGTGAGGTCTGAAGCAGGGTTGTACGTGCAATCAGTTCACCATGAGTAGGAGCATTTCTATACGAGGCATTTATTCTGTGTTCATCATTCCCTACTCAATGTTGTTCTTTAGATTATGTTGTGACTTCTGTTCTGCTTCTGTTTTCAAAGAGCACTTTCATCAAGTTTTTTTAGAGCAGGGAACATGTGGTATTACTTGTGAAAGCAAAAGAAAACATGTTTTCCACTGTAGTTGCGCTATTCTGCTATACCACAGTGCCACCTAGAGGTTATGCTGTGGAAAAGCAGGAAAGGAAATGTTTTTCATGTAGTGCTTGGATCTCAATTCTGCAATGAAACTGTAAGTAGATATAGGGGATTAACAGCCTCATGTAGAAAAACCTTAGAACATTCCATGTGATCAGGGACTCTGTTTTTATCCACAAGTAGAACTTCCATTCAGACCTGTCAAGGAATAAAGGGGTGGGTCCTGGCACACAGAGACACTGGGAGTGGGACCAATATGCAGAGCCCTGTCTTCCCTTTTAGCCCTCGCATGTTCTTCATAACACTCAAAGAGGGCTAGAGAGGCCTGCAAAGTCCACCACAGAGCCTGTTCCAGTTGGACTGCCCCTCGCTCCCCTTATAGGAGAGTCTACTGCCCTGTGGGAAGGATTCTTATGACTTGTTATATTTTAATAGTGGGGGTTTGGGGTGTGATTTCTATGTTACTTGTAAGCTGCCATGGAAATTTTAGTATCCTGAAAGGCAGCATAATATATAAATAATTGAAATAAATAACTAAAATATTTCCCTTACTTTTTTTAAAGGATAGCTTCCTATGATACTACAGAAGAGATAAAAAATATGGGTTAGGGAAAGTACACAGAAAGAATGTTGCTTTGCTGGATTCAGGCCTATTAGTTTATGTAATAAGATCTCTGTCTGACCCTGCATTTGTAGAGATAAAAATAAAGAGATAATCAATATCTCTCCTGAACGAATGCTATTGCTGCCTTCAGGCCACAGAACTATACTGAATGAACCAGAGATGCACTTTAAAAAAATGGACAGCACTCCTGCATTTAGTTATACACATGCCAATCCCAGTAATTTTCAATAGGGCCTATCCATATATTAGTGTGTGCAGATTACAGCCAATTTATAAGGCCACTACTGTCTATCAGCATATACATGCTATATGTTTTGTTTTTTTAAAAAAAAACTTTGCTGACTACTTTCAAACCTTCGAACGGCAATCCTATACCTACTTACCAGGAAGTAACCCCTATTGAACTCAACAGGACTTACTTTTGAGTAGACATGTATAGGATTGCAGTGATAAGGCCTTACTCTATCTACAAATAAGATAAAGTGTTCTGTTTTTATAGGGAAGCTCACACTGAGGTTATGATTGTTCCTGCTTTTTAAAATTATTCTAATTATAATTTGATATAATTGTACTGTATGTTCTTCAGCCTGATAGCACACAACACATTTATTACTGCCTATCAAGGTTCCCCTTATGACCTGGATCCCCTGAGCAACTCCTTAAGGATTTCTTGCCTCCTTAAGGGCGCAACCTATGGGGATAGGCGGCTGCCTCCGAACTCAGAGGCAACCGCCTATCCAATGAGGGGCAGGAGAAGCATGGAGAGGATCATTCCCTCTGTGTTTCTCCTGCCCTGCATTTGCAGCTAAACAATCTAAGGAGTGTCCTTACCTGATCTCAGAAGATTGAGCGTATAAACTGGATAAACTATCCTAACACCTTATGATTTTAAGGACATAGTCAAAGATACGCTCCAAACATCTAACTTGATTATTAAGTTGTCTTGTATTGTAGACTTCTGTTCTATTGCATGTGTGAAGGCACATGAAAGGCTTCTGAATTAAATATCAGCTTCTTTTGCATCTTATTGCAGCTGTACTGAAAACCTGCTGCATCAGAAAGAGTTGAATTTTAATTTGATGTTCATTAGTCAACTCTCTGTAGTTCAGGGCATTGTTCCTCAGCCTAAGCTATCTCACAGGGTTATTGTGAGGACAATAACAGAAGAATGTTAAGGAACTTTGCACTGAAATGTGCTATAGAAATAATAATAATAACAACAACAGCAACAGCAACAACAATAATGAGAGTGAGATAAACAAAGCAATGCTGATACCAAACAAATGTTATGTGGAGGGGTTTACCATGAACAAATTCATCACTGGGCAGATGTGCACTCTAGAAGGTGGTTTTCTACAGCCTCTCTAGACATATTGATGTGAAACGTCTGATTACTCTGACTACTGGAGTCTTGATCAATTATAAGTGTGCAAATCCAGTAGCTTGGAAGGTACACCGCTATATCTGAGCAATTCCTATTAGAAAATAGCACTAGCCATTTGTGCTGTATAAATAAGAGTTTAGACCTTTTTTAAGAACAACAACAAACATCTCCTGGTGTAATTGTTTACATAAGAATGCATATAATCATTGTCAGTCCAACTCGATTACAATAACTTGCAGGTTCCAATGTACTGGAATTATATAAGAAAGATTACATAACTTAAAAGTGAAAAGAACCAAAGCCATCAATTATAAATCATCTAGATCAGCAGTCCCCAACCTTTTTGGCGCCAGGGACTGGCCCAATTTTTCCACGGACCAGGGGGGAGGGTTCTGCTGGCGGACTTCCGGCCGCTGGGACGCAAATGGCATCCACTATGCAGATGCCATTTGCGTCCCTATTATTTGCAGTAATTGGCTACGTAAAAATTTATGTAGCCTATTACTTGTAGAACAGGGATGCAAATGGCGTCTGCATAATGGATGCCATATGCGTCCCAGCAGCCGGAAGTCCGTCAGCAGCCGGAGCTGGCCGGCAGCTCCATGGACTCGCCGCGGAGTGGAACCGGCCGGGGCCAGCGAGGATTCCCGGGGGGGAGGGACAGATTGCCTCCCCCCCGCGGACCCCCCATGGACCCAAGGTGAGGGGGTTTCACACACCCCTATGGCCCAGTTGCTGACAGGCCACAGACCAGTACCAGTCCGCAGCCCAGGGGTTGGGGACCCCTGGTCTAGATCATGGTAATGCTTGTTTTCTTACTTTTTTGCCCCAGCTGTCAAAACAGAGAACAAAGAATCTGTCTCCAGTTCATTTTACATAAATATAAAAGCTGGCAGCCTTGCTGTCTACTGAAAGCCTTTAATAACCACACACAGTTTTTGATAAATATTCTATTTTTCTAGTTCTTTTTTCCCCATGTCCACAGATCTGTCTGCTATCTTCTTAGAGATAGAACTCATGGAATACAGTAACATAGCAGTTGCATTCCACAGGTCAAGGCAAGTTTCCTTCAATTTATCATGACTGTGTTTCAGTATGCAATCAGCTTCTTCCTTTCAAAATACTCTCTGCCATTTCTTTAGAAATCAGAGGTTTTCGACTTCCAGTTGGAACCAATGTCGCTCTGGTAGCATCCCATGGGCTCTCCGTGGGAGCTTTCTCAAACAGCTTTTTAAAAGGTTGGAAAACCTTTTCATCTCCCCCCTGGAATTAAAAGGGGGGGCAAGGAAGCTCTGGATAACATCTTGGAGAAAAGTACCCCCATTGAGATAGTGGGGGGGCTGGATTCCAGGATTATCTCCCCAGAGCTTTACCAATGCAAAAAGCTGTTCTGAACTCCTATTTCATAGGAGAAAACAGGGCTGACGTGTTCCATAATAATATATGCTTCAAGAAATATCAACAACACCTGTGGGATGATTTAAGAAATATTAACAATATTTGAGAACATCTGAGGACCTGCAAGAGCTGTTTGAGAGAAACATGACTACACTGAGGAGAAGAAAGGAGCTGGCATCTCCACCAACTCCCCCTGTACCTCCTCTGTCAAAAGTTTCAAAAACAGAAGATATAGGGGAATTATTCCCTCCAATAAAGACTTTATCTTCGCAATTTACAGAGCAGGCCACAAGGTTGGATTTAATCCAAAATTCCATCACCGCCTTGCAAGGGGCTGTGGATTTAATTAATGCATCATAGCAAAAAATGGAAACGAAAATTAACAAGCTAGAAGACCGAATGGCAGGGAATGAAACTACGACACAAGTATGTTTTAAAAATGTCTCTGACAGAATTTCTCAACTGGAGGCCTTCACGAGAAGATCCGATGTACATATTATTGGGATTGAAAATCTGTCTAATGATGTAAAATTGCCTATTTTTGTGGATAAACTTTTGCATGAGATACTCCCTATCCCATTTGATTATTTACTTGATATTGAGCAGGCATTTCATGTGCCAAATGCTAAAGGGACTGACTATACGATCATAGTCCAATATACAAAAGTCTCCACAAAGAATTATATCCTGCGTTTGGCAAGAGAGGGTAGAAGCCTTTCCTGGAAACAAAATAAAGTTATGTTATTTCCAGATTACATCAAAGAGGTGGTGAATAAAAGAAGGCAATTTATCAAAGCGAAAAATACGGCAAAACAAATGAATTTACAATATTACTTAAAATATCCTGCTACACTTTGTATCTCCAGCAAAGGAGGTCGTTACCTTGTCACGGTGCTGGAGCTTGAGCACCTCAATGATGCCATGAGCTAAACTGTGAAGGGACACCCAAGATGGGAAGGTCATGGCAGAGAGGTCAGACTAAATATGATCCCTGGGGAAGGTAACGGCAACCCACCCAGATATCGGTATACCATCAGAAGATGGGACTCCCAGGTTGGAAGATTGTCAAAATGCTACTGGGGACAGTGATCCAAATATATGCCCCAACCACAGATGCTGAAGAAGCAGAAGTAGATCAGTTCTATGAGGATCTGCAGCACTTACTGGACAATACACCAAAAAGAGATGTTATTTTCATTACAGGAGACTGGAATGCTAAGGTGGGTAGTCAAATGACACCTGGAATTACAGGCAAGCATGGTCTGGGAGAACAAAATGAAGTGGGACATAGGCTGATAGAATTTTGCCAAGACAACTCACTGTGCATAACAAACACTCTCTTCCAACAACCTAAAAGACGACTTTATACATGGACTTCACCAGATGTCCAACACCGAAGTCAGATTGACTACATCCTTTGTAGCCAAAGGTGGTGGACAGCTATACAGTCGGTAAAAACAAGACCTGGAGCTGACTGTAGTTCAGATCATGAACTTCTTGTTGCACAATTAGAATCAGACTAAAGAGAATAGGGAAGACCCACAGATCAGTTAGATATGAGCTCACCAATATTCTTCATGAATATGCAGTGGAGGTGAAGAATAGATTTAAGGGACTAGATTTAGTAGATAGGGTCCTGAAGAATTATGGGCAGAAGTTTGCAACATTGTTTAGGAGGTGACAAAAAACGTCCCAAAGAAAAAGAAAACCAAGAAGGCTAGATGGCTGTCTGCTGAGACACTGGAAGTAGCCCAAGAAAGAAGGAAAGCAAAAGGCAACAGTGATAGGGGGAGATATGCCCAATTAAATGCAAAATTCCAGAGGTTAGCCAGAAGAGATACGGAATTATTTTTAAACAAGCAATGTGCGGAACTGGAAGAAAATAATAAAACAGGAAGGACAAGAGACTTCTTCCAGAAAATTAGTAACATCAGAGGTAAATTCCAGGCAAAAATGGGTATGATCAAAAACAAAGATGGCAAGGACCTAACAGAAGCAGAAGAGATCAAGAAAAGGTGGCAAGAATATACAGAAGATCTGTATAGGAATGATAATAATATTGGGGATAGATTTGATGATGTGGTCAGGGAGCTATAGCCAGACATCCTGAAGAGTGAGGTTGAATGGGCCTTAAGAAGCATTGCTAATAACAAGGCAGCAGGAGACAGCGGTATCCCAGCTGAACTGTTTAAAATCTTGCAAGATGATGCTGTCAAGATGATGCATGCCATATGCCAACAAATTTGGAAAACACAAGAATGGCCACCAGATTGGAAAAAATCAACTTATATCCCCATACCAAAAAAGGGAAATGCTAAAGAATGTTCAAACTATCAAACAGTGGCACTTATTTCACATGCCAGTAAGGTAATGCTCAAGATCTTGCAAGGTAGACTCCAGCAATTCATGGACCGAGAATTGCCAGATGTACAAGCTGGGTTTAGAAAAGGCAGAGGAACTAGAGACCAAATTGCCAATATCCGCTGGATAATGGAGAAAGCCAGGGAGTTTCAGAAACACATCTATTTTGGTTTTATTGACTATTCTAAAGCCTTTGACTGTGTGGATCATTACAAATTGTGGCAAGTTCTTGGTGGCATGGGGATACCAAGTCATCTTGTCTGCCTCCTGAGGAATCTGTATAACGACCAAGTAGCAATGGTAAGAACAGATCACGGAACAACAGACTGGTTTAAGATTGGGAAAGGAGTACAGCAGGGTTGTGTACTCTCACCCTACCTATTCAACCTGTATGCAGAATGCATCATGCAACCTGCTGGGCTTGATGATCCAAGGTTGGAGTTAAAATCGCTGGAAGAAACATTAACAATCTCAGATATGCAGATGATACCACTCTGATGGCTGAAAGCGAGGAGGAGCTGAAGAACCTTATGACGAAGGTGAAAGAAGAAAGTGCAAAAGCTGGGTTGCAGTTAAACCTCAAAAACACACACACCAAGATTATGGCAACCAGCTTGATTGATAACTGGCAAATAGAGGGACAAAATGTGGAGGCAGTGACAGACTTTGTATTTCTAGGTGCAAAGATTACTGCAGACGCTGACTGCAGCCAGGAAATCAGAAGACGTTTATTTCTTGGGAGGAGAGCAATCACAAATCTTGACAAAATAGTTAAGAGCAGAGACATCACACTGACAACAAAGGTCCACATAGTGAAAGCAACGGTATTCCCCGTAGTAACCTATGGCTGTGAGAGCTGGACTATAAGGAAGGCTGAGCGAAGGAAGATAGATGCTTTTGAACTGTGGTGTTGGAGGAAAATTCTGAGAGTGCCTTGGATTGCAAGAAGATCAAACCAGTCCATACTCCAGGAAATAAAGCCAGACTGCGCACTTGAGGGAATGATCTTAAAGGCAAAACTGAAGTACTTTGGCCACATCATGAGAATACAGGATACCCTGGAGAAGATGCTGATGCTAGAGAAAGTGGAAGGCAAAAGGAAGAGGGGCCGACCAAGGGCAAGATGGATGGATGATATTCTGGAGGTGATGGACTTGACCTTGGGGGAGCTGGGGGTGGCGACAGCCAGCAAGAAGCTCTGGCATGGGCTGGTCCATGAAGTCACGAAGAGTCGGAAGCAACTGAACGAATAAACAACAACACACTTTGTATTGTGTCTGAAGGTCAGATGAAGAAGTTTCTAAATCATGAAATGACGGAGGCATGGCTGAACATAAAAATGTGTGAGATTTTTGTCACAACCCCATGAACTGGAATCTTTAAACAAGCTTTGTTAATTGCTTGTGTTTAGTCCACATGATCCAGGCTAGGTCAGAAGATAAATGATTATACATATATTCATTTATTCTCTTCCATTTTTCTTTTTTTCTTGCTTTTCTTTATATTTTTTATTTCAAAATAGATATGGTATGCTGTGTTTAAATTTATTGTTTGAGGGTAATTGTGCACATGCATTTATATATCTAGTATAAAATATATTACTGACTGTTGAAGGTTTATTTTAAGTTTTATTATTATATAACACAATAATAATAATAATAATAATTATTATTATTATTAATATAGGCTACTGGGAATGAACTGTAGACCAGTTTCTTTGATATAAGATTGATGATATGATATTGAAATGTAAGGTTGTTTATTAAAGTGTAAGATTGTTAAGGTTATAGATATAGTTTTTAAAATAGAATGGCATCGGAGTCCGGGGGGTATTGGAGTTTAAACTTAATTCTTTAAAGAGGAGGGGGGACAGGGGGAGGGAGGGGGAAAGAATCTTCTTTTCTTTTTCTTTACTTCTTTTCCTCCTCTCTTTCCCTTCCCCCCCCCTCTCTTTTTCCTTTTCTTTTTGTTATTGTGGTATTCTCATCAGAATATTGTATTGCTGAGAAATTGTGGTATTGATCAGGTTGTTGGTATTTTTGGTATTGTTTATTTCATTTATTAAGATAAAATAAAAAAAAATAAAAAAAAAGAAATCAGAGGTTTTCAAACCATATGCCAGGAAACCTTGAGGTTCTTCAGAAGCTTATCAGGGATTCCTCAGGGAGAAAATCAGTAATGCAGACTAGCTTTCTCCACAGACCACTTGTAAGATCAATCAGATTGCCAGGCATGACAGACAGGGCCTTCTCAATGCTGGCTCCATGGTTCTGGCACACAGCGCATAGTGAAACTATGGAATTCACTACCACAGGAAGTATTGATGGCCACCAGTTTGGATGGCTTTAAAAGGGGGTTAGACAAATTCTTGGAGGAAAAGTCTATCAGTGGCTACTAGTCCCGATGGCTATGTGCTACCTCCAGTACCAGAGGCAGTGAGCCTATGTACACCAGTTGCTGGGGAACATGGGTGGGAATGTGCTGTTGTGCTCATGCCCTGCTTGTGGGTCCCTGGTTGACAGCTGGTTGGCCACTGTGTGAACAGAATGCTAGACGAGATGGACCCTTGATCTGATCCAGCATGGCTCTTCTTATGTTCTTATGTACTCTCTCCCAAGTCCTATCTTTATGGCCCCATCAATACAGGCTTTTAAATGGTCCCTGACAACCCATTTATTTTAGGTTGCATCCTCTTAAAGAATTCATAGTGTTGCTGCTTAGAATTTGTTTTTTTTTAATTGTTTTAGTTAATGTTATATTGCTGGCCTGCAAATTTGTTTTAGACTGCTATTTGAAATGGTTGTATTTTATTGAGAAGTGGACTTGTATTTTATAGTTGTTTTTGATGTAAGCCCCCTAAAAAGCAGCCTAGAAATGTTTACTCTAAATGCATAGCTTTCCTGAAAACTAGCTCGCCCAGCATGGCTGACCTTTCCTATGGATATGGGGCTGCAAGGGAAAGCTAAGTACAGCATATTCTAAGATGCGCACTGATTTCATTTGGAGTAACTGGAATACTGGTGCTGCATGATGTGAGCATGTGCTCTGGAGCAGTCCCCAGAATACTCCTTAACACACAGTGGGCAGAATCCAATGGAGCGGGTACCCCTCCACTGATTCTCTTGCACCCCGCTGACTCTGTTGCACAAGTGGTGGTGGGTCCCGCCAATTCCATTGCACTAGTGGGAGCCACCACTTGCACAACAGTGATTTAGTGCTAAAAATGACATATTTCAATTGTTTCCATGGGCTGTTGTTGGGTTACCTCTGGGTTGTTTAACCCATCAGCAACCCAGAGCATCTGGGTTCACACATCACAAAACAACCCAGGAATGGGGTGCTCCAGAGTTGTTAATGAACCATGAAACTTGTGCACTCCACTTTAAATAATCCAAGAATTGCCACCATGAGATGTGAACCAGGTCATTATGTGGGTGATGGACTTTATTCATAACTTTGCAGAATATGAAAAATGATAGTTTGTCACTCAGGTTTCAATATAATGTTATTTGTTGCAGTCTTTCTGAGAGTGGTCTGAGTGTAGGAAACCATCTTCAGCTACAAACCCAGTGCAGAAAACGTACAGCAGTTGGAGAGATGAGTGCATTTCCATGTAAGTGGGCCTCATGAATAATTTCAGCTAGCTTCTGAGTGACTCATCATTATTCAATTCATAGGGGGAGAATGGATCTTTTAGCAAACAAAATGCTATCTATCCTCAAATTCCAGATTCCAAAGGAAGGAAAGCTAAAAATAAACACCAAAGAAAGCATGTTTCTCACGATTGTATTTGCATCACACAATCTATCTTGGTGGGTTTGGGTGTGCATTGTGTATTTCACAAGCAGGATTGGTGTGACGTTTGTAGCAAACATAGAACTCATTGGGGACTGGCTCACAGCCATATCTGCTTTCCATTTCAAATGAACTGAGACAGCAGTTATTCATGGTCAAGTCAGGGCACTGACAAAGCCTTAACACTGATACTCTACAAAAAAGTAGATCAGTGGGTCAAAGATTACATTCCCCCCCCCATTTTTTTTTTCATTTTGCTCAGTGGTGTGGTGGAGAGGGAATGCAGGGGAGCATAGCTCTAGGACTTTTTTCAAAGCAGGAGTGGTGATATCATCAGCTATAATGCCAAGGTAACTGGTGGATCCTCAGGGCTTTCAAGTTTTACTAATGTTTGTGACAGGTTAGCATAGAAGAAGCCAGAGAATGAGGAAAATAATCAAGCAGAGGCTGGATACCACTTTCCTTTTCTTAGACGCTAGCAGTTTAAATGGTAATGCTTCTTTACAAGACAGTTTGCATTTCTAATTAAACACTGAAGATTGCGTTTTAGCTGGTGTGAGGTCTTTTGTTAAAACTCAGTGACCTTGTTCATAGGACACATCGGAGTCACCATGGGTTATTTAACCCACAATGAGCTGCGGCATGTGCCTGGTGCCATTTTGAATATGCAACCCCCAATGGGGTTGTGGCATGTCATACGAACCTAGCCTTTGGGGGTTATCAAGAGCTAAACTCGCATAACTCTTGGCTTGTTATGGGGTTCTGGGAGGGTTGTTCAATCTTTGCACAATCTCCAATGGCTGAGTTCAGAAGACATGCCGCAACCCCATTGGGGGTAGCACATTCAAAATGGTGTCTACCACACACCATGGCTCATCATGAGTTAATAACCCATGGTAAGCCCAGCATGTCATGCAAACTGGGCCAGTGTGATTTAGGAGTTTAATCTGTGCTGCCAGAAGTAAGCACCACTGAGTTCAATAGAGCTTATTCCCAGGTAACTATTCACAAGATCACAGCCATGCTCTATAAACTCTATTATGAGATTTAATTAATGTGTTTTTTTGCTTATTTATTATTTCTTTGTTGCATTTTATTCTGCCTTTCCTCCAAGAATCCCATGGCAGCATACATGATCCTTCTCCTCTCTATTTTATCCTCACAACAACCCTGTGAGGCTGAGTCTCAGTGACTGGCTCAAAGTCATCCAGTGAGTTTCTTGGATGAGTGTGGACTAGAACCCATGCTCCCCATGTCCCAGTCCAACACTCTAACCACTACACCACACTGACTCTCACCACATAGGCTCTCTTTGTTTGGGATGTCTGTGTTTTATGATGGAGTTCTTAACCAGAGTGTTAACTCCTTATTTGTTTGCATGCTTGTTTTATTTAAAGATTTATGAGCTGCCTTCTAGCGTAAACCCTCCAAACATGCTATACAACACGATTTATAGCCATAAAACATAAAAAACCCATAACAAGAATATTGAGAAATCCTAGGTATAAATAATAAAAGCAGGATTGATATAAACCTTGAGACATGACTGTGGATTCTCCATGAAGATGTAATTACAGGGGCTGTCAAGATGAGCTCCGGCATTTCAAAATGTACCACTGCACAACTGATTTTGTGCCTTCCAGCATCAGCCCTACTATTAGGCAGAGTTAGGTGGATTCTTCAGGCAGCTGATTCTTCAGGTATCATGAAAGGGCAGCACATTTAGTTTTAAAGTTATTGTTTTTGTGAACCGCCCAGAAAACTTTGGCTATGGGGTGATGCAGAAACATAATAAATGAAAGGAATGAACGAAATTGCACTTCTACCACCAGGAAGGGGGAGAGGGGCTTATGGGATTTTCTGCCTCAAGTAAGCAGGGAAGGATGGTTTATTTTGCTATCCTACCCTGTTGTTTTCTGGTTACTGCTCTGGCTGGGGACAGCAGAACCACCGGGTGGCCACCAAGAAGACCTCCACCAGGAATCTAGAGCTTCCCGTTCCAAGCCGTCGAACCTAGACTTGGTGTAGGTGGCAGAAAGACTGCTGGCTGCCAGGAATCACTGCAGCAGCTAATCCATTAGGGAAACCAGGGGAAAGATTGCTATTGCAGTCATTACCTGCCCTGGACTTCTCGGATCCTGCCGTGGTGCAGGTCAGCAGTTTCCACCAGTTGACTACTGAGAAGACCTCCAGGATGCCTGCAATTGTATTTTCAAGAGTTTTACAGTGTTGTAAACCAACTTGTGATGGCACTGTGCCCTCAAAGATGAGCTAAAATATGTTTCAAACAAACAAACAAACAAACAAATAAATAAATAACGTGGCCACTTGACATATCGCCAAAAATGAGGAAATGCATCACCAAAAAATGTGGTGGTGAGGACACGTATAAAAAGAAATTGAGAAATAATTATTATAATTTAAATAAAAAGACAATGCTTCTCACCATAGTGGGGAAGACTGTGACCAGGTGACCAATATGCCTTTCAATAGCAGTTCCTGGGGAACTCAAGCAGGAAGGTGTATTCATGCCCTGCTTGTGAGCTTTCCATAGGCATCTGGTTGGCTCACCATGTGAATGGAATGCTGGACTAGGTAGGCCTTTGATCTGATCCAGCATGGCTCTTCTTATTACCTTTGTGCTTGCTCAGTCTGCTGTCTAAATGCTAACCACTGATGGTCAACTTCAAGGACCCTGCTCTCCCTCCTTATGGTTCTATATCTGGACTTGGACTGGACAATTCTTGAAACAGATGATCTCTTCAAAGAGAAGACTGTCCTGTCACAACCCTTCAAACAGAGGAATGTCCTCTCTAGAGTAGGGCCCATGGCTATTGTGAAGAGAAGCTGGAACTTGTTCCAACTTCACTGCAAGGTAGGACAGGCCACTTCTGGCCTTAAATTCCCAATAAGCATCCAGTAGCCACCCACCCAGGCTAAAAGGCACTGACATTAGCACTGAGGTTACCCAGAAGGAAGCACACCAACTTGGAGTGAGTAAATGTTTATTTTGAAATGGAAGGAAAGAGGGAAAGGGAACGCATGAGATGGTAGACAGTATAGAGGATTTCAAGTCTAAAAAACCACAAAGGAAAAGCCTTATGAATAGAGAGCCTTTTAACAGCACACCCAAGCAAAATAACAAAAGCAAGCTAACATATCCCTCTACGTTACAGAAGTAAAGACCTCCCGGGATAGAGCCCAGCAATCCAAACAGGTTCAAAGTCCACCATAAGGAGGAGAGACAGCCCCACCTTTGCTGCAGCTCCTTTTAAGGCTTAGCCTTGGCAACCCAAGGCAGATTTCACCCAGCCAATCATCAGCACAGTCCCTGGGCTCCCTACCCTCACCCCAGAAGCAAGCAGGATCTTCCCACGAAGTCTAGCTGTTTTCAGTTTCCCAGTTAACGAAGTCTGGGCTTGGCCTGGAGCCCCAGGACCAAACAGCGACACAGGTAACACATTCACAGGTGATAGCAAGGCCCAGCTTCATGGTGGGAAGAGCTGGCCTGTATTCTTGACAGCCATCCTCGTCATATTAACAAGGCTTCACCGATACGATTACGCCCATTATTATTTTTTCGCCCATTCTTCTACAAGCACTTTAAGACTTCCTATATTTCCATAGAATTGGGGGTCAGATTCCCCACCTCCACAGTCAGGCTAACTTAATTCTGTTCAGATCTCCTCAGTTCACATTAGATATATCCACCCCACCCCACCCCATCTTGCACTAATGTGGGAATCTTTGCTCCCTTGCCTGCTGCAAAGACTTCTGGTTAAGTTCAGCAGCCACTTTTCTTGGGTTGCACAGAAAGAGGATTTTTCTGATATCAGCAACCTCTTGAATGCATCTGTATGAATGGGGTCAGGTCAGCTGGCCTCCTTTTTGTTTAGCTGTTTCCTGCCCAATCTAAAAGCAAGAATGTTGGACACAAAAAAGAAATGAATTGTCAGGATACACGACTCCTGTTCTCAAAGAGATTTGTTTTGCTGCCTTGTGTTGTATGTGTTGTTTTGCCAGTGCCACACTTCAAATTGCAAATAGTGTTGTTATGCAACATCACTTCCCGAATCATTGTTTCCTTCTTTCATTTTTAAGAGCACAGAATGTGCAGTGAAGAGAAAGAAAGAAAAAAAGTACGAACGAACGAAAGAGTCAGAATTGATTCTGAGTGTATGGAGATAGTTAGCCGTTCAGATTCAGAAGGGAAACAGCCAGAACCAGGGGAGGCATCTTCCCGAGTGAGTTGAGTTCAGATATGGATAGGCGTGCTTCGCAGGATGCTAGCACTCAGATGGCTGAGCCTGAAGGCCCCCCCCCCCATGAGAACCCAGGAGGAGGAGCGTGCAGGGTGTGACTTGAGGGATGCTAGTCTGCGGCGCAGAGCGAAGAGGAAAAAGTTAGAGGCGGAGCTCAGACAGTCAACCTGGTTGGCGATGCATGAGTGTCGACGTAGGGGAGCATCACTGGAAGGGAGGGGCACCCCTCCCTAAGTTATTCTAGCCAGCAAGGCTTGTTTCAAACTGCTGGCAACATTGTAGCTCCCATTTGGATCCCGTGTTGCCATTTCTTTGTAGCCTGAGAGCCTTCGAGAATTTGCATCTGTAATGAACCTGTTGATAGTGAATTAAAGGCATGAGACTGAAGCCCCTCTTCTTGTGTGTGTGCATGAGGAAGGGAGGGGGCAAGGGAATGTGACAGCAAGCAAGAAAGAAAAGCCTTAG
Organism: Heloderma suspectum; assembly: GCF_057233095.1. Taxonomy (NCBI): domain Eukaryota; kingdom Metazoa; phylum Chordata; class Lepidosauria; order Squamata; family Helodermatidae; genus Heloderma; species Heloderma suspectum. Next base: position 33,231,089 of record NC_139459.1, read on the forward strand.
GAATGGATTCTTATGTACTAAACACTTACAATTATAGAAATGCTCAGCTGATCAATCTCGCCCTCTTTTTTCACCATTTAGCATGCTCGTAAAGCAAGAGGTAGGCAACTTTTTGGGGGCCCATGGGCATATTTGGCAATTTGAGAAACTGTCCTGGGCACCACCACAAAATGGCCAGGTTACCATAGGAGGCGTAGCTAGTCACAATGGACAAGTAACCATGAGGCAACTGGGTGATGTTTTAAAACAAGCATTGTGAGAAGATGCTTAGACTCTTTGTGATCTGAGAATCAGCTGCTAAGAAATCAAAGGGACTGTTGAAGTTTAAGAAGCCCCTACTCTGTTCAGCTACACTTGCACAGCTCAAAATGGATATTAGAGAGCTCTAGAAAGTGCAGAGAAGGACAAGCAAAATGGTCAGGGAGCTGGAACACTTTCCATGTGAGGGAATGCTAAAGCAGCATTCTCCAACATGGTGCCCTTTAGATGTCTTGGATTTCAGCTCCCATCAGCCCAAGCCAGCATGGCCAATGCTTAAGGATTATGGGAGCTGCAGTCAAAAACAATTGGAGGGTAGCAGGCTGGTGGCTAAAGTATTTGATTTTTTATATGTATTTGGAAGTAAAGGCAACTAAAACAGTAGGACATAACATATTTACATTATTTTGTACATTTATATCTTACATTTTCCCCCGGTATGGAACTCAAGGTAGTATATAAAAGGGGTTCTCAAGCAATCTCCCAGACCTGCTTAACTTCAGCAAGGTGACTGCACCATGTGTCCCCACGTTGATAGAGGTTTATAAAATTATGCATGATGTGGAGAAAGAGTATAGAGAGAAACGCTTGTCCCTCTCTCATAGCACAAGATTAGCAGCAGATTTAGGTCAAAGGAAAGCACTCCTTTGCACAATATAAAGGATGGAATTCACCATCACATCATGTAGCAATGGTCACTAGCTTAGATGTCTTTAAAGGGGGATGAGTCAAATCCATGGAGGATGGGTCTCTCAATGGCTGCTAGTCATGATGGTTGTATGAAACATCCAGATTTAAATGCACTATGTCCCTGAATACCATTTACTGGGGAGCAATAGTGGGGAAGGATATTTTGCCATCATACCTTGGTTGTGGGCATCTGATTTGACACTGTGGAAATAGGGTGCTAGGCTAGATGGATCTTTGGTCAGATCCAGCAAGGCTCCTCTTATGTTCTCAGAAGCTGGCTTCTCCACACAGGTTCCTAGCTGGATGGGAGGCCACAGATGTGAATGCGTGCTGCTTCTCTCTATTCTGCTGCCAGATTCTAATGGTGCTGTCCAGCTGTTCAGGAGTGCGAAATGTATACTGGCTTTTGTTCACCCATCCGTCTTTTTCCCAGTCAGCCAGGTAGCATGAATTCTGTTTCCCTATGCACATACAATTCTGACATCTACTTCATGCACACACAGTTGGGTCCATGTGTCTTGAACATGGAACCTCCATGATCAGAGGCAATGTAACTCTGAATACCAAGTGCAGGGGACACAAACAGTCAAACCGTAGAGGATGAGTATAGATTTCACACTCTGCTTGGTAGTTTTCCAAAGCATTTGACTGGCCACTCAATGCTCACCAAGGGAAAACCAAAAACTCCCTCATCCTCAACATCCCTCCTCAGACATTTATGTTACTTTCCAGATCCTCCACTTTCCTGCTTCTGAAAGGCCCCTATTCATACACAGACCTTTCCACATGAGGGCCACCTTAGCAAAAGGCTCTCACTCCTGCCTGTACCACCACCACCCTTGCCAGCTGACCAACGGGAGACCATGGCTGCTTTCCAACTCCATAAGAACGTAAGAAGAGCTCTGCTAGATCAGATCAAGGGTCCATCTAGTCCAGCATTCTGTTCACACAGTGGCCAACCAGCTGTTGACCAGGAACCCACAAGCAGGGCATGAGCACAACAGTACCCTCTCACCCATGTTCCCCAGCAACTGGTGTACGTAGGCTCACTGCCTCTGGTACTGGAGGTAGCACATAGCCATTGGGACTAGTAGCCATTGATAGCCTTTTCCTCCAGGAATTTGTCCAACCCCCTTTTAAAGCCATCCAAATTGGTGGCCATCACCACATCCTGTGGTAGTGAATTCTATAGTTTAACTATGTGCTGTGTGAAGAAGTCCTTCCTTTTATCAGTCCTGAATCTCCCACCAATCAGCTTCATAGAATGACCCCAGGTTCTAGTATTTTGAGAGATGGAGAAAAATGTCTCCCTATCCACATTCTCCACACCATGCATAATTTTGTAGACCTCTATCATGTCTCCCCTTACCCTCCTTTTTTCCAAGCTAAATTATCCCAGCTGTTGTAACCTTCTGTCATAGGGGAGATGCTCCAGCCCTTTGATCATTTTAGTGATCAGCAGTCTGGTTCCATTTTGGTTCAAGTGGAGCTTGTCCCTCTTGTACGGGCCTGGCTTGTCCAAATCGTTCCCCAGTGCCTAATAAATCTGAACCCATCCTCCCTGCACCACTGTCTCATCCACGCATTGAGACTCCTCAGGTACGCCTGTCTAGCTGGTCCTGTGCATGGAACAGGTGGCATTTCCAAGAAAGCCACCGTGGTGGTCCTGGATTTCCACCTCCTACCTAGCAACCTAAATTTGGCTTCCAGGACCTCACAACTACATTTCCCGACATTATTGGTACCAACATGGACCACAGCCACTGACTCCACCCCAGCACTATCTACTAGGCTATCTAGATGGTGTGTGATATCCACAACCTTTGCACCAGGCAGGCAATTCACCATGCGGTCTACACGTCCATCACAAATCCAGCTGTCTATGTGTCTAATGATCAAATCTCCCACTACCACAAGCCCCCCTCCCCCCGGAGGCACATTCTCAGTGTGAGAGGATGTTTGTTCATCTTTTGAGGGGTGGGTCCCTTCTAAGGGATCATTTCCCTCTTCCTCAGAATGATGCCCTCCTTCCCTGAGATCTGCATTCTCCATGACAGCACAGGAGCTGTCACCCTGGGAGTGGGACACAGCCATTCCCCCAGGGAATGGTGATTCCTATTTAGGAAGGAGGACTATTAACAATAGTGAATGGAAGAACTATTGAGGGGAGATCCTCTATTCAATGGGTTGTTGGAAGGGACAGCAGACAAAGGGTAGGTGATTTTGGAAGGCTGTGGCTTGCAAGGTCTGGATCCTTTTTCAGAGTGCTTTTTAAAACTTAAATGACATGTTGAACCCTTAAACTTGCATTATTTGGTGAACTGCTCTTTAAGGTCTAAAGCCTGAGCCTAAACTGACCCCAGCCTGAAGCTAGCCTGCATGTTTTTCTGCTTTAAGCAGACTCTTATTCCCCCGTTCTAAGCTTGATGCTTTCGAACTGTGGTGCTGGAGAAGACTCTTACGAGTCCCCTGGACTGCAAGGAGGTCAAATCAGTCAATCCTAAAGGAAATCAACCCTGAGTGCTCATTGGAAAGACAGATACTGAAGCTGAAACTCAAATATTTTGGCCACCTAATGCGAAGAGAAAACTCTCTGGAAAAGACCCTGATGCTGGGAAAGACTGAAGGCAAAAGGAGAAGGGGACGGCAGAGGATGAGATGGCTAGATAGTATCACCGATGCAATGAATATGAACTTGAGCACACTCCGGGAGAGAGCGCAGGACAGGAAGGCCTGGCGTGCTATGGTCCATGGGGTCATGAAGAGTCAGACACGACTGAACGACTGAACAACAAAAGCTTGGGGTGAGTTTAAAATATGCAGCTGAGGTTCTTTTCAACCACGCAGTCTTTGTTAATGCAAGGCCTGTAAGTGCTTGCTGGATTCCTCACTGATATTTAGCTCTCTCTTGTAAGTTTGTAAGGGCTGAACCATCTGGGATTTAGCTGTGCCCTTGTTTTGGCTTCAGCTGCTATTTATCTATTTTAAATTGTTACCTGAGGTACTTTAATAGATCAGTAATTTTACTTCCCTTTCCCTCACACAGTTGCTTAACTCACTTGTTTGATGTTTTGTCACTGGGGCTCAGTCGCTTCATCACTGGGGCTCCTTGAGCTCTCAGACTGCTCTGGAGAGGGCATTTTGTCCCCCTCCCTTAAGGAATTGGGCCTGGGATGAGACCAATAGAAGCAAGCCAAGTCTGTGCGTGCAGCAGTCTGCTGGAGCTGAGTTGAGGGAATGATGCAATGCTGACACAGCAAATGCACCACTGAAAATATTTAGGAATGGGATGTGAGAAGAAAGCTGACATTCATTCTTGCATACTGTAGAGGTTGCATTGTAGCACATGAGCTTCTTACTGACTTTTGCATACTAGTTTCAGCACTAGGAGATTACTTGGGCATAGTATTTGGTGACTTTGGGTTTTTTCTTCCCGCTGATTAATAAACATTAAATCATATCTTTGGCAATGGGCATCCTGTTTAATTGCTTTTCACAGAGTTTGCACAAGGCACAAATGCTAAATTTGTTAAACAAATTGCTTGGTGATGTTTTTTTTAATGCATTGTATTGGCTGTAATAGATTAGTAGCATTGTGCTAGGGCTTTTTTAATCACTCCACATGCATTCTTTTTATAAGGCCTGAATTCCTGCAGTTTAAACATTTTTAGAACAGATGGCTGATTTCTAAAACTGCCTTTTGATCAGCTCATCTTTTACCTGTTGACCCATCAATTCCCGGTAGCAGATGGCTGGATGATTTAATTTGTTGCGCTTCTACAAACAAAAAAATATTGTCTCCTAGGTGGGAGTTGATGGCTTAAAATGAATTCTGAGCATCGTATTCGTCTGAGCACCTGCTCAAAACCAAACTATATTATATAACTCAGCTATAATATAGTCCACAGTATAACTGTGGAGTTATGCTGGAGCCACGTGGAAAAGTGGGAAACCACATCAGTGCAAGAGCTAGGGATTTACGAAATGACTTACCTGGTTCGTTTCATACATCCACGGCGGGGGGGAGGCACTCCGTCCCTCCCTCCGAAATCCTTGATGGCCGGCTCCGCTCCACGGCGACTCTGCAGAGCCACCGGTCAGGGCAGCCCGCAGTGACATCCAACCACTGCTGGGCTGCGCAGGGACTCAAATGGTGGCGGCTGTAGCCACTGCCATTTTTTTTTTTTTGCTGTGATAGGCTACGTAAATATTTATGTAGCCTATCACGGGAAAAAAAAGGGAACGCAAATGGCGGCGGCTATGGCGGCCACCATTTGCGTTCCCTTTTTCGCCGTGATAGGCTATGTAAATATTTATGTAGCCTATCACAGCCTCTGCAGGGACGCAAATGGCATCCCTGCATTAGCCATGATAGGCTATGTAAGTATTTACGTAGCCTATCATGGCTAAAATGGTGAAGCGAATGGCGGCTGCAGACACGGCCACCATTCGCAGAGCAGCGCAAACAGTGGCAGGTGAGTGCTCTGTTTCGCGTGCCTTTCGCTGGGTGGGGGGGTGGGGGGCTTCATTCCGCCATGGGTTTTGGGGGGCCGAATGCGCAGGCATTCGGCCTCACCGAGATCCGTGGAATTCTCCGCCATCCCTAGCAAGAGCCTCTGTAAACTGTGCAGGATCAGCAGTGCAACCAAGTAGGCCAAGAGGAAGCATTGTGGAGAAAGAGAGAGAGCAGGGTGGAGCATGGTAATCCAAGCAGAACTCCAACGTCCCAATCCAATGGTTTGGATTCCTGTAAGAGGACACATGGCTACACTACCAGTGGCAGCCATACTAGCTACAGCTGTATGCAAATGGCCTCTTGAAATTCTCCACCTTATTTGTGGGCAAAGAAAATGGGGAGAAAATTCCATCGAATTTCTCCAAGGGGAGGAAAAATACTCAGCAGTTTTTCCCAGGTAGGGCTCCCCATTGGCAGGGACTATAGCACAGCTTTTTTCCTTTTTCTTTTTTGGTAAAGGTTTTTTTGGGGGGGGGGTTGTGCTGCAACAGCATCAACTGTCTTGGCAGGCTGGCCCCCAGTTTGCATCCACCACAATGTAGGTGGGGGCAATGTTGTGTCCAGCTCCAGGGATGAGGTGGAGTTAGAGCTCTGGCAAAATCTGTCCTCCGGTTCCCTGAAAGTTTTCTTCCCCCATGAAAGGGGCTTCCATTGTTCTGCCTCATTCAGGATGTTATCATTTATTTTTGTGGCGTTTTTGAGCTTACTTAACCACATCTAGCCTCCCAGCATGCCTGCACTTCCTGATCTGAAAAAGTCCTATGGGAAGAATTACCTCATGGTGCCCTAAACTGGGCTTTAATTGAAGTGTAGAAAGTTGAGGAGGCTACAGCCTGCCAGAGGGATGATTGTACAATGAAAAACAGGACACTTGTGTTCACACCTTAGTAAGGTTGGGGTGGGTTAGGGTATTTTAGAAAATGTTTTTATTGTAGAATTTTATTGTTTTAAACTGTTTTATTATATGTTGTACATCGCCCAGAGTGGCTGGGCGACCAGCCAGATGGGCGATTAATAAATTTAATAAATAAATAAGGTAAGCCCAAGAAATCTAAACCCAACTGATGAAAACTTCTCCAGAATTTCTCCTCCTTTTAATTTCTTTTTGAAAGCAATTTCTCTTCTATCAAATTGAATGACAATATGCAGAGTACATCATGAGAAATGCCGGGTTGGATGAATCAGAGGTCGGAATTAAGATTGCTGGGAGAATTATCAACAACCTCCGATATGCAGACGATACCACCCTAATGGCAGAAAGCGAAGAGGATCTCAAGAGCCTCTTGTTGAGGGTGAAAGAGGAGAGTGCAAAAGTTGGTTTGAAACTCAACATTAAAAAAACTAAGATCATGGCATCTGGCCCCATCACTTCCTGGCATATAGAAGGGGAAGAAATGGAAGCAGTGACAGATTTTACTTTCTTGGGCTCCAAGATCACCGCAGACGGTGACTGTAGCCATGAAATTAAAAGACGCTTGCTCCTTGGGAGGAAAGCTATGGCCAACCTAGACAGCATAGTAAGAAGCAGAGACATCACCTTGCCGACAAAGGTCCGTCTAACCAAAGCTATGATTTTCCCAGTAGTAATGTATGGCTGTGAGAGCTGGACTATAAGGAAGGCTGAGTGCCAAAGAATTGATGCTTTCGAACTGTGGTGCTGGAGAAGACTCTTACGAGTCCCCTGGACTGCAAGGAGGTCAAATCAGTCCATCCTAAAGGAAATCAACCCTGAGTGCTCATTGGAAGGACAGATAATGAAGCTGAAGCTCCAATATTTTGGCCACCTAATGCGAAGAGAAAACTCCCTGGAAAAGACCCTGATGCTGGGAAAGACTGAAGGCAAAAGGAGAAGGGGACGGCAGAGGATGAGATGGCTAGATAGCATCACGGATGCAATGAATATGAACTTGAGCACACTCCGGGAGAGAGCGCAGGACAGGAAGGCCTGGCGTGCTATGGTCCATGGGGTCACGAAGAGTCGGACACGACTGAACGACTGAACAACAACAACAACAATTGAAAAAAACTGTGGGATAGATATTCGGCACAAGACTAATACGAGCCAATGAAGTACATAGACCAGTTTTATTGCGTTAGATGTGGGTCATAGCAAATTCCAGAATACAGCATATATGGTTAAATCAATCCATGATATAAATACCACTTTAAAAGATGATACATGGAGGCATAATCGCAGCTCTTAGAGAAACATTTATGAAGCCAAAAGTGCAGCAATTCCATTTGGAAGTCCGTGCCAAAAGGTTCAAACTTCTGTGCCTCAAATTAGACTCCTCACTCTTATTGGAGGACATGTAAATGAAAGGGACTGGGAGTTTTGACATGTGCTGAGCATACGCAGATCCCTTCATGGGATTTGTGAGAAAAAGTCTGGCCACTTCAATGCAATGCCTCACCATGGAATTCAGAACATCAAGTTAGGCACCTAGATTAGTAAATGCACAACTTCAAAGCTTTCACATCTCGTAACAGGCACACACTCTCAACACAGACCCAGGAATATCCCATTGCCTCCATTTCAAGGGAGGAAAATGTTAGGCAAATTATTTCAGAGAATAATGAATAGATAATTGTATGGAATGCAGGGTGAGCTGCAAGAAATGGTGAAGAAAACCAGCTGCTTTTTGGCTGTCTTCTTGTTCAGGTTCTAGAATTTGGTAGGCTGCTATCTGTTTTGAAGACCACGGAGCTAGGGACTCATGGCAGATAATAATATGTTATAAACAGAAATCTCATTACAGTTATTAAAACTAGAGCTGAGCTGAAAGTGGGAGGAGGAATTGCTTTTTCACACACAGTTTTGGTGGCATTAAAAAGCATCCCTTCCCTTTAATGGTGTTTGGAATAACTGCTTGGAAAGGGGTTGAATTTGGAATTGATTTCCCATGAATCTTAAGGCCAGATGGAAAGAACATGTAAAAGAAACTGTGGGTACTTCCAGATGAGGTTTTTATCATGCAGTTGCCCTGCCTCATTCATGGGGGTGGTGGTGTCCAGATGATGTCATCTTCAGTTTGTAGTCCTCCCATGCTTTCCCACCACTTCTTCCATCTTTTTTCTTACCAGAAAAAAATCCATGATGAAAGAAAAGACAAAATAGCTGCAGAATGGCTTTTGATTGTTAGTGATAGAGAGTATTTCTAGGCAGAGGGCTCCTATCAGACAAGGGGCATCTCTACACCAGCCTAAAATCCTGCATTTAAAATGGGGTTTTCTGCTTCCATTTTAAATGCAGGATCACAACAACTTCCTTTTTCACCCACTTCCTTTCCCCCCTCCTTCTCCCGGTATCTAAGTCTTTCATAGTCTTTCATTGATCTCGCTCCTCTTCTTGCCACTTTTCCTCTTTTCATGGAGGGAACTCAAGAGGAATACAATGGGTAATTTGATAGCTCATTATCTGCGATCTATTTAAAAACGGAACAAAGGGCATTTAGTGCAGGAGATGCCTTGGAGGTTCACTGCGTCATGTAAAGAGCCTGAAAACTTCTGTGAAGGAGCAATCTCAATCACAGGATAAACGCTCCATGTGAAGAAAGCCAAGGTGCGGACTTTCTTTGTTTTCTAGAGGAATACAGTTCTTCTCTGTTTCATTCAACATACATGGGAATACTTATTAAATGGCCTATAAATGGTAACTTATGCTATCTAAAATTATTATTGTTGTTGTTGGTGGTGGTACTTTTCTGATAGTAAGGGGGAGTGTGTGTATGTGTGTGTTTTGTCTGTGTAAAGGGGCAAATGTAATAATGTGGAAGAACTGTTGGATTCAGCCTGAGTGGGTTGTGGTTCCTGGGAGGAATGAGGAAGCAGTTAAGGGCAGCACGCACTGCTTCTGGCCTGAGGAGAGAGAGGCCGCACCCTGAGAGAGCTCAGAGGAAAGGCTTTGTTTGAATAAAACGTGTACGTTTGTTTGGGAGGCAGAGTGTGTTATTCTGTGGGGTGCAGTCCACCAACTTTGAAACACCAAGGAAGTTTTGGACAATGGTTATAAAAAACAATTAGTGAAATATTTCAAATTTAGTCTAGAATCATAATTGTGTTTATTAAATGTTGTTAACAGAGCAATCCTACCTGTGGGAGAGGGGAGTTCTCCCAAGGACCGTAGGATTGTTGCTTTATTTGTTTATATGCAGGCTTCTTCACACATTTTGTTTTAGCAGCACAACAACATCCATGATCAGCTGTTGATTGTGCATTCACACATAAGCCATGTGAGACAATAAACAAAAATTAAAATCCAAACGCATATGGCAGAATATGTATTTAAATGTTTGGTACAAGACTGAAAAAATCACATAAATTATAGCACTTTCTTAGGTCGAAAGGGAAAACATCGCAGATGTCATATACCAACGGCAGAAAAAGAAATATACAGATTTATATTTGGCTTTTCTGACAAACCTAGTATTAATTTCCTGCAACATTTGTTCTCATTGCTATTTTTTCATATAATGGTATGAAAAAATTCAGTGTTTAAGGTACAAGCTTCAGGAGTGAGGAAAACAGAAAAACAAACAACATTTGTTCTTCAATTCCTTGTAAATAGATTTGCTGTGACAATGAAAAATCTGTTTACAAGAATGCAAATGTCATATGTACTTAAATATAATATGCATTCATTTACTGATGTGAGAAGTGAAATATGAAAATTAAGGGCAATATCCTATACATCAGTAACTATGGCTGAAGAGTTCTAGGATTTACCAGAAGCCCCACTACCCTGGCAGAATGCCAGATACCCTACCGCTGTCAGGGTTGGATCGGAGGCCAGAGAGTCCCAAAGCTGTTCTGATTCTGAGGAAGAGAAAGAAACCATGGGAGAGGAACCCGCACACTGTTCAGAGGAGCAGCCAGGGGGAGAGCCCCTCCTGGTACACATTCCTGAGAGTGATAGTGACCCTGGCAGGGAGAGGGAGGCGCAACAGCAGTTTCTGGATGCTAGGTGCCGGCTCAGCGTCAAGCAGGAGATGGCGGGCGCTTAGAGGAGGCACTCAGTCTGCTTGGTGCGATGGCAACAGCAGCGCCCCAATGCCCCACGGGAAAGGGGTGAACTCTCTCCTCCTGGTTCATAAGTTCAGAGGTTTCCTGCCTTCTCCTCCAAATGGAGATCAACTGATTCCTAAGGATAGAACCCCCGAGTAGGCAGCTCTCTTAAGTCTCACTCGTAGGATCAAGCAATTAGCATCTGTAAGCGTCATTAAGTTGAATGGAAATAAAGCCTTGGAAAAGAGCCCTATTGTCTGCGTGTTGATTCTGGCTACCTGAGGATTTCAGAAGGCAGCAAGGGTGACCTCCTGACAGCCGCCATGACAGATGCAATGGTGGAACACCCCAGTGCTCTTCTTCCAGCAAAGACAGACCATCAGAATGACCAAAATGGGGCAGAGTTATGGGTGGGGCATGGCTGACACAGGGGAAGAACATATCCCATACCCCTTCAATCCATGGCCATGATCCCATTAACAGCACACAGCTTGCCATCATCGCTATACCTGGCATGAGAAATTCCCCTCCCATCGATAGAAGGGGAGTTTTTTAAAAAGCTGCCACCATATTGGCAATCACCCACATTGCCACAACAGAGCATAGACTATGGTGTAACTCAGGACTCAGTTGCAGCTTGCCACTGGTATATAAGCCCTACACAGGGAAGCTATTCATCAGATGACAGGGTGGATAATATGGGGCTTTATCTCTGTAGCTTCATGTTGTGCAAACTTGGAGCTCACAAGGGAGAACTCTGGTGATGGGGAACTATCAAGAAATGGCACTTTGCATCCCAAGGGAGCACTTTGCACAAAACAGACAGACCTCACAGCACACAGGAGAACAAGAGCACATTGCTAACGTTTCTCTGCCGAATGCTTTCAACTACCTCTCCTTTGTTTTAATCAAGTTCTTCTATCATCTATCTATCTATCTATCTATCTATCTATCTATCTATCTATCTATCTATCTATCTATCTCCTGTTTTCGTTCCTATAATGGTAATCCACCTTGAGTGCCATTTTCATGGTAGAAAGGTGGGGTGCTAAATAAATAAATAGATGTTGGACTCCACACACAACATCTAACACCAAACTCCGGTCCACTCCAACAACTGGGATGCCAGGACACAGCATCCCCCACAGTTAAGCAAGAGAAGGGGAAAGACATGCTGTGATGTAGGAGAGCTGAACCTCTCTCAACCTGAGAGCCCAATTCAATTTTGGATTAGCTCTCGGGGGCCGCAAGTCAGTGGTGGGCAGGTCAGAATGCAAAAGGGTTGGGGCCAAAAATACCAGCATATTTTAGCTTAAAGCTCTTACTGACAGTAACTAAGCCTTAGGACGGTGGTCTCCAAAGTGGGGTGTGCGCACCCCAGGGGGGCACAAGACAAAGCACTGGGGTGTGTGAGCCTCCTGATAATTGAGCAGCCTCTTGCCACCCTGACAAGCTGCCATTGTGTGCAATGGTGGTGGTGGTGGCAGCAGGATGGGATGGGAGCTGAGAGGGAAGCTCCATGGCATTTCTCTCTCCAACCCAGTCCTATCCTGCCTCTGCTTCGGCCACTGGGAGCAACTGCCCCAGTCTCTGCCAGGCACGGCAGAGGAAGCCTTAGCCCTTCCCACTCTCCTGTGGCAGAACGAAGCCAAGAAGAAAGTGCGTGCCAGTCTCTGCCAGGCATGGCAGAGAGGAAGCCATTGCACCAGAGCAGCTGACATCCTGCCGAAGGAGAGTGGGAAGGAGATTAACCCTTCCCATTCTCTTTTGGCAGAATGAAGACAAGAGGAAAGTGCGCGCCATGACAGCTATGTTAGCAATGACCGCTATTGAAACCAAGTATCAGAATAAACTGAATTTAGAACCAGACCTTCGAAGTATTAAACCAAGATTTCCATAAATCATGAGGCATATTCAATCACATTGCTCTCACTAAAAATATTATTATTAATACTATTTTTTTTACCGATAGCAAAAGGCTTTTTGTACTGTTAATAAATAAAAGAAAGTGACTGTAGCCATTAAATTAAAAGACACTTGCTCCTGGGGAGGAAAGCTATGGCAAACCAAGACAGCATAGTAGAGACATCACCTTGCTGACAAAGGTCCGCATAATCAAAGCTACGGTTTTCCCAGTAGTATTGTATGGCTGTGAGAGCTGGACTATAAGGAAGGCTGAGCACCGAAGAATTGATGCTTTCGAACTGTGGTGCTGGAGAAAACTCTTACGAGTCCCCTGGACTGCAAGGAGGTCAAATCAGTCAATCCTAAAGGAAATCAACCCTGACTGCTCATTGGAAGGACAGATACTGAAGCTGAAGCTCAAATATTTTGGCCACCAAATGCAAAGAGAAAAGTCACTGGAAAAGTCACTGATGCTGGGAAAGATTGAAGGCAAAAGGAGAAGGGGACGGCAGAGGATGAGATGGCTAGATAGCATCACCGATGCAATGAACATGAACTTGAGCACACTCCGGGAGAGAGCGCAGGACAGGAAGGCCTGGCATGCTATGGTCCATGGGGTCACGAAGAGTCGGACACGACTTAATGACTGAACAACAACAAACGTTATTTTAAAAATATTATTTATTTCATCTTTATCTCATCCTTTTAAAATTCCTACTAATTTCTATTTTTTTGTATGTTTTATAATGTACTTGGTATATTAGTACAGTAGTACATTTATATAATTTATAAATATACATATATTGGGGGCACATGCTCACAGAATTTTTACTGAAGGGGTGCATGATCAAAAAAGTCTGGAGACCGCTGCCTTAGGAGATCCTGTGTCTCTCCTCATCCACCCCTTTTAGAATAGGGAAAAAAAACATGCAAAAGCTGGGAAACCGCCAAATGAATGGTGGTTGTGGTAAAGGGGGTGGGGCCAGGGGAGGGCCATCTGGGGAACCCTGGAGGGATGCATTGGGACCCCAGGAGGACCAGATTTGGCCCAAGGGGCTGAGGTTCTTCACCCCTGTTGTAATGTGTAAGTGCTGTGTCTGTCTCCTATATCTCTTCTCACCCATCCCTGTTGCCATATGTGAATATTGTGTCTTTTCTGAACTATATTGCTCTAATTGTCTCCCTCCAGCCTGCTCCTATGGGAAGCAGTGTCCTCCGTTTATGGGAGGAACTCTTTCCCACATACAGCTAAGCTCTCTGCTGGCAAAGGCCAGGCACTTTGGTCCAGCCATTGACACGGCTGGCCAAACACTCATGAGCACTTCTTTCTTGCCAGATCACAGCCTGGATACACAGACCAGAAGAAACTGACTGCATGCACAAAAGAGTTCCAGTGCAAATAGCCAAGGGTGAGGCGTACATATACTCACAGTCACTTCAGCCTTCCCCACTGAGGAGGGAGGTTGAGGAATGAACACTGGCTGGGCACTCAGATGGCACCACACCACTCCATCTTCTCCCTCACTTCCTCACAAACGCCAACTGTGCATCTGGGTTCAAGGACTATGAGCCTTTCTACATGAGGCTTTTATTGCATGCTCGTGATTGCTTCCTCATGGTAGTTTGTGAGGCCTTTATACAATGTTGTCCTTCTCCATGGCCTCTCCAGCGCTTTGCAACCCTTCCCCCTTTTTTTCCCCAATAAGGAAAGTGTGGCATTTTTTCTGGATGGCCTCTATAATGCTATAGAAATCTCGTGTAATTGTGCAATTCCAGTATACTACAGCAACACCTAACATTTGTATAATGGAACATATAGAAAGACAAAAAAAAAGACCCCCCCCCGGGAGGGGGATGTGGAAAGGAGCAGATCTTAACCCCACAAAGAATCTGGAAACAGAAGCCTAAGTAAAGGTGTGGGTTAAAAGCTTCATGTAGAAAAATCCTAAGTGTTCCAGCAGCTGACAATTGCTGGACTATCACCAGTATTATTTAGGATGCTTCCAGACAAAGCTTTTATCATGCCATCGGCCTACTGCATTCAGGGAATTATATGGGGGGGGGGGGTGTCCCAGACATTGTCATCTTCTATGCGTAACCCTCCTGTGTTTTCCCACAGCTTCTTCTGTCTTTTCACTTACTACAGAAAATCCATTAAAGAAGAAAAAGGTGGAATAGCTGCACAATGAAAGCTCATCGGTAGCACTAGGAACCCTCCATCTGGAAGCGACCGACATTTTGTGGCTTTGGTGTTGTTGTCTGAGCAGATAACAAGACCAACCCCTCCCCCCCCCAACTATTTTTCATTTATCATAAACATCCTAGGCCGTCTATCTATCCATCAGAAATGAAACCTGCAATATTTCAGATTTCCCCTGTTTTTGTACAAATGTCCAAATAATCCTGTGCTGAGGAGGAAGCAAATCACTTATCTGCAAACTTAAAAGGATCGCCTTGCACAAAAAACTCCTGCACCTACTTTACTGACCTTTTGCTGGCTACTTATCTAGGTGCACTCTGTGATTGATGTCATTTTCATACAAATTGGCCACAAAAAATTAAGTAAGGGCACAATCCTATGCATATTTTAAAAGTCCTATAACTCCTAACATTCAAATGCTGGGAATTGTAGGACCTTTTTCTGTCTAAACATACATAGGATTGCACCCTAAATCTTTTTTTCTTTTTTCTTAGAAACCTAGACTTTAAGAATTCCCTTTGCACAAACCCCCTACATCTATCTGTGTAAATTTTTTAGGTTTCATCGACTTAGAAAGGAGCTGTTATATCTGCCCATTTAATCCAATTCTGTCCAAAAAAGTAATAATTAAGTTTTACTGGTTTGTTGGTTTCCCCATTATAGTCAATGGCAAGACATGCAAAGCTCTAGATTATTCTGATTGAGACCGAGGTCAAAGCAGCTGGCCTCCAAAGTGGTCCAAGCCACACCTGGGCCCTTTCTGAAGCACCGAAGTGAGGTTGAAACAAAACCTTGCCTTTGGTACACACCTCTGTTGTATATGATTCTTTTCCCCCTTTCATAGAATCATAGAATAGTAGGGTTGGAAGGGGCCTACAAGACCATCAAATCCAACCCCTTGCTCAATGCAGGAATCCAAGTTAGAGCATCCCTGACAGATGGCTGTCCCACCTCTTCTTGAATGCCTCCAGGGTGGGAGAGCCCACCACCTCCCTAGGGAATTGGTTCCATTGTCGTATTGCTTTAACAGTAAGGAAGTTTTTCCTGATGTTCAGCTGGAATCTGGCTTCCTGTAACTTCAGCCCATTATTCCATGTCCTGCACTCTGGGCTGATCGAGAAGAGATCCTGGTCTTCCTTTCTGTGACAGCCTTTCAAGTACTTGAAGAGTCCTACCATATCTCCCCTTTCATCCGCACAACCACCTGTGATGTAAGTTAGACTGAACATAAGAACATAAGAAGAGCCCTGCTGGATCAGACCAAGGGTCCATCTAGTCTAGCATTCTGTTCACACAGTGGCCAACCACCTGTTGACTAGGAACCCACAAGCAGGACACTAGATAGCTAATAGCTCAAGGATAGCTAATGACTGCCCCAGGATCACCCAGTGAGCTTCATGGCTAAAAGGGAAATTTGAACCCAGATCTTGGTCTGACATGCTAACCACTGCACCACACTAGATTATTTAAGATCTCAGAGAAACATGGCCTGGGTTATGGCCACAGAGTTTTTCTGTGCTGCTAAATATATGGCAGCACAGACATTACCTATAATACGATAATTTATATCCTAAAACTGCCCATACATTATTGGCGCTGATGCATTGCATAGAGCAGAAAAGCTGCTCCATGCTCTCTATGAGAAATGGGTGATAATAACAGAATGCCATCTCGCTTTTGCAGGGCCGATATATTTCTTTCAGAGGAATAAGGGATATAGGCTGCCGTTGCAGATAATAAAACTCTACTGGCCTCGGGTGTCTGCAGAAGGATTTATTATCAGACGGGAATCAGTACCTTGTCAATTACTGACAGTGGTACCCAACCTGTTGTAAACTTTTAGATGGAAGCAATCAAATGCGAGCAGGATTTTCACTCCTAAACTGATTAGAAACATTCTGTTTGGGTTTCTGTTCAATGTGACAGCAAAAAGATTGATTCAACGATACACCAGACTTATTCTTTTTTTGCCTCCTGCTCTAGATAAGAGGCCACCCACAGATGTCTTGCTATGTATATTTGGAGGCAGGGAGAGAGATGTAGATAGGCTGAATAGTTGCTAGTCTAGAGTGACCTGATGCAAAGGAAGACGGAGACTCACCCTGCCCCTGTGCTGGTTGTAAAAAGAGAGGATTTCAGTGGGTGCAGGTTTTCCTTTCAACCACGAGTGATTGCCTGATTGAAGATGTTCACCTGCCCACCCCCACCCCCACCCCCAAAATTTGGTGTTTCTCATGGGCATGGCAGCCCATAGAACAGGGGTGCACAACTCGAAGTGTGATCTGGTTTTACGTTTTTGTTAACAAGAGGGCTATACCATTTGTTAACCATGACCAAAAAAGTCACCTATTTAAACTAGGGTTGTTCTTTTAACCTGTTCTTGGATAATCTGATCCCCTTTTCTCTTTCTACCCCATATAACATTGGACAAATTCACGGAGGATAAAGCTATCAATGGCTACTAGTCCTGATGGTTATATGGTACTTCCAGTATCAGAGGCAGTATGCCTGTGTACACCAGTTGCTGAAGAATGTGGGCAGGAGGGTGCTGTTGCACTTGTGTCCTGCTTGTGGGTTTCCCGTGGGCAGCTGATTGGCCACTGTGTGAACAGAATGCTGGACTAGATGGACCTTTGGTATGATCCAGCATGGATCTTCTTATGTTCTCCTTTCCACTTGACTTTGTGCAACACATCTCTGCTAACATTCCATCTTTTCCTTTGTCCATAACCTAGGACTCTTTTATCTCTGCATTGATCTCATAGTACACAAGTGCTCGATCGCTCTCTCCCCACCACCACCTCACCTCCTTCCACAGATCTATCTGTGCCATCAGTTGTCACACACTTTCCTTTCATGTAGCCTAAGGGTGGGCAGAAGGTAGATCTGGATCTACTGGTAGATCTCTGGGCACTTTGCTATAGATCAGCAAGCATTTTTGACTCATTTTTTTTTTTTTAACAATATCAGCAACAAGATGACTCGGTCCCACTTGCATGTCCTAAAATGATGCTGCTGAAATGAAGAAAGATTAGGCTAACCAGGGGTGGATTTTTGTGTAGAAGAACTATGAGCTCCATTCAATTCTTGTACTCACAAAGAAACCCTGGGCTCGGAATGCTTTAATTCTAAGGGCTAAAAGGACTAAAGAAAGGTGATGGCAGGGACTCCATTGGCACCAATGGAGCCTTTTCCCCTTTAGGCCGTGCGTGTGTGTGTGTGTGTGTGTGTGTGTGGTGGATGATTTTAGTTGGGGAAGCAGCTGGGTGGAAAGGTTTCATACACCCTATCCACATATGGTCAAAAACAGGGCCTGACATGCGTACACTAAAGTAAAGCCAAAAGTTAGGATCGGCTACATGCTATGCATTTCATGTTGCATGTAGTTTAGCCCTAAGTGTATGTCATTTGTACCAGCCACCAGTTGGTGGACCACAGGGTTCTAATAAAAAACAAACTCAGTTGCACAAGCCTAAAGTCCACTACCCCTGATATAACCCACATGCACTAGGAACAGGAGAACAAGAAATGTTTGCACTTCCCAGATTCTCTGAACATCTGCTTGACATTTGTCTCTCCTTGATTTCTGCGGGCATTTGTGATCTCTGCTCGATTCTGCACACAAGAAAATTGTGCAAACATTCTGCTTATTTTTTTGAGGTTGTGCAGCTTCTCTGATAGAATAAAGCATGAAACTGAGCAACTGTGGAATTGCAAACTGCTTGTTTGATAAACAGTTGTGCATTTTTGAATGCAAATGGGTGCTCAACAATTTGCAAACATTTTCAGAAAACGTGTTCTCCTGCTCGTGTCCACATTGGGGGTTGTGAACGGGACTTGCTCAAATGTTTTGAGACCACAAATGAAATTCTCATATATCTCTAATATGCACTCTCTTTCTCTCTGCAGCTCCATCTGTCTGCTATTGTTCTCTTTTTCTCTCTCCCAGCCCTTATCATTGTGTTCCCACTTCTCTGCTTCTCCCTTATTCTTCCTTCAGTCTCTTGTTTAGTCCTGTTTCTGTCACCGTCTCTGTTTTGTGTGGTTTCTGCCTTATTTGTCCTTCTCCTCCTTGAATTCCATGGTAAGAACACACAGGTCTCTCACACTCCCCCAGCAATTCATACATGAAAGGAGTCTCAAACAGAGGAGGACCATGTATTGCGTGCCTGGCTGGAAAAATGGGCACCAACCCCACCCCATGCCTCTACAATCATGGAGATGAGGATCTTTATTCTCCCCGCTCCATCCATTGTAAATAGGCCCTTTCAAGCTGCAGATGTCCCCACAAATAGGTGGGACTAGGTCACCAACAACAGATCAGTCTTCCCCAATGTGGTGACTGCCACTTGTGTTGGACAGGGCCAGCCCTACCTTTAGGCAGAGCAAAGCAGATGCTATGGGGTGGAGAATGGCTGTGAGGTATTGGAGGACAGAGATGTGTGTACCTGTCAGCCTACCCTGTACCCCCTAAACTAGCCCGCTGCCCTCAAGTATGGGAGAGGGCACTGTCCTGTTGCCAGTATTGACACAATGTTGGACTGCTAGTCCAGTCCATTCACATTCTCTACATGGAATGGGGAGATATCATCTTGTCCTTCACCTCAGGCAGCAAAATGTCTGATGGCCAGCCAAAATGGCAAGCCCTGTTGTTGGACTACAACTCCCAGCATCCCCTGATCCCCCTTAGGCATGTACTAAATGGATGAGTTGGAATGGTACCACACCTCCTAGCCACATCCCCAATGCTGACATTACCCACTATCCATGTTCTTCCAGAAGCCATGCATACAGTTTTCACGAGGAAACATCCTACACATGTACAGCTGTATGTGCCTAGGGCACAGCCACATAAATTGGAACTTTGAGCCAATCAGGGTTCCCAATTGCAAAGAACAGTCCCTCTGTGCATGCAGCTGTACATATGTCCTTTCTCATTAACACTGAATGCATGCCCACCAGAGACCATGGCCAACGGGCATATAAGCATTTGGAACCATGGCCAACAGGCAAGATTTCACTTCCCTCCCAGTGTGGGGCCAGGGAATGTCTGAACAGTTCTAGAATCAGGGAGAAGACTACATTGGGCCACAGACATTAAAATGTTGAGGTCTGCCATAGAACGATAACTATGCCCTATATCATGCTAATCTGCAGGATAACTTCAGTGCTTATAAAATGATTGTTTTTCTAGCATCCTAAATGTAGTTCCAACCCTCCAAGCTGTTCCTGTGCAAAGGATTCCCAGGCCCTACATAAATATGAGGCATTTCTGTAAATACCAAAGATGAATGACAAATAATGGGTCTATTGGGCCTAATTTAGCAATGTTCTGAAGCCCTGTGTTGCTTTATCCCCAAGAAAAAATAATTTCTTATCATGCTCCTTGTGCTGGGCCAATGACTGTCTGTTTTGAGAGAGCTGGTAGCCAGAATTAGGAATTAGATTTGCAGATAGCGAAGATTTACTGCCCCCAGGTGTCCATGCAAGGATGTATTAGATTAGAAGAAATAAGTTCCTTTTTTTGCCTAAGGCAAAGAAAAATCCGCTCAGAAAACCTTCCTTTTTACTCACCCTGACATACAAACCGCTGTTTGCTTTTATTCAAAGCATTTAAAGCTATTCAACTTTATTTTAAAATGGGTGGCACAACAGGACAGTTTGCTGCTCTGATCTTTGAAGTATATCTGAAGAAATAATGTTTGCTTCAAATTGGATCAAAATAAAAATAGAGCAGGGGTTAACAATGTCTAGAGGGGGTTTACAGGAGAGGAGAAGGCGGAAAGGGCCTTGTTATGTTACCAGGTTTCCTAGGTTTAGCATAAACATACAGAATTCCCAGACGCTGGGCCAATACAGATATAATACTTCTGTCCTGCAAACTATAATGAACAAATCAGGATCTAATCTTGGGAATATGCACTTCTTCCATATAGCTCCCTTCTGGAGGAAATTCTCTCTTCCCCAAGTGATTACACAGTTCATTGGCACTATTTATTTATTTTTATATCCTGCCCTTCCTCACAAGGAGCCCAGGGCAGCTAACAACCTATATAAGAAGCAAGCAATACACCACATAACCTTAAAACCATGATTGTAAAATCACAAGTTTATAATAAAATACAATAAAACCACCAACACAGTCAATAAGAATAAATAAATAGACCACTTGCCTATATCCCCAAAGCCTGCAAAAGTAAATAGGTCTTTACCAGGAACCTAAATGACAATAGCATGGGGGAATCTCTACCGGAAGAGATTCTACAGCAGAAGTTCCACTAGCACTAAAGATGGTTAAAGCTAACCAAGGTTTCCTTTAACTAGTCACCCGAAACTCAGTTCAAAGTACTATTTCAAATCAAGGTTTAAGTGAAGCTCTAAACAAGGTTAATATCAGTGCCAACAACCACTGACATCCCTTAGGACAGCTCTGTGGGCTGAAGTCCCAAAGGTATGTGGGAAGCTTACAGAATGCAACAAGTGCTTCACAGAGAAAGAGAGGGAGAGGGACAGAGGATGGAGCTGCTGGATGAACAAAAGACAGAGAAATTGCCAATGTGTATAAAGCTGAGGAACTGTGGTGCTCAGAGAATCTGCAGGGGATGAGTATGAAAGAGGCATAAGAACCACAGAAGAGCCCTGCCGGATCAGACCAAGGGTCAATGTAGTCAAGCATTCTGTTCACATACCCTCCCACTCATATTCTCCAGAAAGTGCTATACAGCACCATATTGCCTCCAATACTGCAGGTAATATATAGCCCTCATGACTAGTAGCCATTGATAGCCTTATCCTTCATGAATTTGTCTAGCCATCTTTTAAAGTTGTTCAAGTTGATGACCATCACCACATCTTGTGGTAGCAAATTCCATAGTTTGTCTAGGCACTGCTGGCAGAATTAACCTGCTGCCTCGCCCCATAGCCTTCCATATGTTGAGGATAAATTCTAAGATTTTACAGGGTGCCTCTATTATTTTATTTAGGGCACAATCCTATGGGGATAGGCGACCACCTATCCAATGCACGGCAGGAGAAGCACACAGGGGATCGTTCCCTCGGCACTTCTCCTGCCCTGCATTTGTGGCTAGACAGCCGATTTTGGCTGTCTAGACATGGGAAGGCGGAGCAGGGGAGGAGGCTGCCAGAAGTCACACAGGCTGTGTTATACCGGCATTTCCGCCCTCCCCGCGCCAGAGCGCCCCCCTGGAACACCCCATTTTGGCTGCTCTGAGCTCCTCTTGCAAGCGTGGAGCACGGGGCTGTTCCGTGCTGCCTGCGAGGCAGCATGGAAGGGGGGGGGGAGGTTGGTTCTCTGGGAACCGACCTTGGAGTGCGGGCTCCAAGGTCGGTTCCTGGAAAACCACATATCCTATCGCCGTCTAGCCTCTGACTAGCAGCCATAGGATTGCTCCCTTATTTATTTTATTTAAAATATTGCTTGGCTTCCTTTTAGGGTAGAAGCCCTCCCATGGCGAGGAGGGCTTCTTATGTATAAAAGACATAAAAACAGAATATTAAAAGTGATAAAAACATAAAGAAAAGCCAACAATAAAACCAGCAACAATGTTAACAGCAGTAACAGCAAAAATAGCAGTCATATCAAGAGAAGGCCAAGGTAAAACAGTATGTTTTCAAGGCCTTCTTAAAAGTCTGTAATGACGGAGCATGGCGGACCTCCGATGGCAGCTTGTTCCAAAGGTGTGGGGCCACTGCAGAGAAGGCCCTCTCACGTGTGATCACCCACCTGACTACTCTCACGGGTGGGCAAATGAGAAGGGCCTCTCTACATGTAGAGTAGCCTCCCTGCTTCAGAAACACATGGAAGATGGTGGGGCGAAGTGGCAGAGATTTGGCAAAGGGGGAGGAGCCAGCAAGTGTGAGGGGGACTAGCCAAATATTTATTGATTTAATATTTAAGTTTTTAAAACAATTTCTATACTGCCATTCAGGGCACAAAAGCATCTGAAGACAGTTCACAATAAAAAGGGCTACAGAGAAATGCCATCCAGATTTTGAGAAAAAGAAGAAAAAACCTTAAGTGAGAGTAATACCACAGCCAAAGTATGTTTAAGCTATGGCCTCTAAAACCCAATGAGTTTCTTTCTTTTTCTGATATTTTTCCTTCTCACTGTGCACATACTCATAATAAAAGAGCATAACTTCATGTCAGAGGAAAAGCAAGCATCCACTTGGGATTCATTTCTGTTCAGAAGAGAACAATTGTGGCAGGTACGCCACAAGTCTGGTGTGTGTATTACAGATCATATAACACCAGTCTTGAAACAGCTTCTGTGGTTCCCTGTTTGTTTCCAAGTACAATTAAAGGTTCTGGTTCTTATCTAAAAAGGTAAAGGTGTCCCCAACCAGTCGTGTCCGACTCTAGGGTGCGGTGCTCATCCCTGTTTCTAAGCCGAAGAGCCAGCGCTGTCCGAAGATGCTTCCAAGGTCATGTGGCCGGCATGACTGAACACCGAGGTGCACGGAACGCGGTTACCTTTCCCGCCGAGGCGGTACCTATTTATCTACTTGCAATTTCTTGCTTTCGAACTGCTAGGTTGGCAGAAGCTGGGACTGAAGACGGGAGCTCACTCCGTCACGCAGCACTCGGGTCTTGAACTGCTGACCTGTTGACCTTCCAGTCTGCAGTTCAGTGTCTTAACAGAGCACCGCGGCCCTCTGGTTCTTATCTATTAAGCCCTTGAATGGTTTGGGTCCAGTGTGATGTTGCTAACTGGGTTCCACCTTTTCCCCAGCCTCCATTTCTGAAACTGAGAAACAAACCTCTTGGCAAATGCCTGTTTTTCACTTTGGGACAGCTGTACCCACTGTCCCACAAGCTTCAACCCTTTTACTCTGTCTGGGTTCCACAGAAACTCAATATGCTCAGTTGGTTCTCCCAACCCACTACAGTAACAAGGAAATAGATTGAATAAGGAGAGTGTAACAATTCAATCAACACATGGGAGTCTGTATTTTAAAACACAAAAGATTTATTTGTAACATGAGCAGAGTCATTTGTTATTATTAATCAATCTATGCTTGGTCCTAACCTACATACCTACTCTACCCCTTCTAAAATCCTATACACAAACCCCCTTCCTAACTATATGCTGATTCCACAATCCCTAACTCTAGGCTAACCACATTTCCTTGAGACAAAAACGGGATATTGGGATGACAAAAATGGGATGGGGTTATGTAATATTCCGTATTCATGAAAAACCACAATATAACAAAACAACTGCAGCTCCCTTTGTGGTCTCTCAGACTATAAGAGACCTAAAAAAACAACCTAAACTCACTGCAAAAGAACATGGAAAGGGGCGCAAATGAATAACACGAATTTATTGCATATACACACCAAAAAAAACCCTCATAAATATACATATATAAAATACTTATAAAATATCACATGAGTAGTAAACAAATCTGTATGGCATACCACACCGAACACTCTAATGCAGGACTGCAGTGGCCAAACTGCAAAAAATCATAAACATACTCCAAAAAGAAAAAACACACACGAATGAACACCCCAATTGCTATCACAAGCTGGTATATGCTAATGTCCCACCGGAGAGTTCCGCTGAAATAAAAAAATAGCTAACAGCCTGTTGAACCGAAATATGAGTCTGAAAAGTCCGAATGAAATTGAATGTAGGGCAGAAAGAATCTCTATGGGCGGAATGATGGTAGAAATAACAGTAAGACTCGCCCTCCTGGCTCCCACATGCTAAATGGGGCTTAGTGACCGCCTCTCAAATTCCCGCCACTGCAGACAAGCAAGGGGGCGGCGTCTGATCGTTGCTAGCGCAAGAAGCCTGGCCCTGACTGGATAACGTAAATGGAGCTTCCTCTTTCGTCACGCTAGTAGTTTTACTGCACGCATTGATTTGCATAGAGCCTTATGACAAACGCGTTCAGTTTTTTTTACAAAAAATTCAAAACGGGACAAAATTGACATTTATATTAAAATGATGGGACAGTCGGGAAATATGAAAAAATGGTACTGTCCCGTTTAAAACAGTACGTATGGTCAGCCTACCTAAATCCGTATCTGACTTCTAACTTTACCTTCGTTCCTTATATAACCTCAGAATCCTCACACACACACACAAGCCCCCCCCCCGCCTCACTCTCCACCAAGCAGTTAACCCTATCTTATGTGGGTCACATTTAACAATGAAAACACATACCTTAATATTACAGGCCTATGTTACACTATCACTCCCGCTGCATGATTGCTGAGTGCAGTTCTGTCAGGAATGGGAAACAGAAATCAAAATGTTTTATGCCATTGTTTTTTTTTTTAAGACTTTGAACATATGACAGGACCCCTAGCAGAGACTTTTGAAAGTCACGAGGCATCGGAGCTCATTATAATCAAGGAAAGACGTCCATCCCATGATAGGGCAGTAAGGTCTTTAATCATTGCCTAATTCTTTGTTCATCAGGAACCAAAACAATAACTGTAAGTTAATAAGGATGATCCAGCACCCAGGTAACTCCAGCTTCCTTTCAATAATTTATTACCAGTTTGATATCTCTCCCTTTCCCCTCCTGTAATTGCTGACAAAGGATATAAAATATTAATGGGCCTTATCAGGGTGGACAGATGCAGAAAGCCCATCACAACATGTGCTTGCAGTATTTCAGGTCATTTTGCAAAGCAGTCGTCACATTGTTTAGAGCTTCTAGGCAAATGGGATAAGACAGCAGAAATTAACCTGATTTCATTGGTAAAGTCAACTGAGAGAGGTGGCTTACAGGATGTGCACAAATTCCTATGCTGCCTTCAGGTTTGTCAGCTAAAATTAATGACTCACTCCTAAATGACAAATGACTGTTGTGGGTTGCTATCAGACAAAAGGTCTCTGAGGGTTTATGTGTACAATGGATACACCGTTAACTCTTGGCTAGATTAATCGCAAGGGCTGAGTAAAGGCCAGCCGGGGCCGCTTAGCAGAGACTCAGAAGTATTAGATTATTTTTTCAGAGGCATGGCAGGGTTAGGTTGGATGTAATAATAATAATAATAATAATAATAATAATAGTCACACAACCAAATTTTGACCTCCCAACCCCCAACATTGCAGCAAATCAAAGGAACAAGGATTTACCCAAATAGTTAGGCCCTATGCTCTTAGCACTGTCTAATGCCAGTGTGGTGAGCCAGTGTGGTGTAATGGCTAGAGTGTTGGACTGGGAACCAGGAGATCCGGGTTCTAGTCCCCACTTGGCCATGGAAGCTCACTGGGTGACTTTGGGCCAGTCACAGACTCTCAGCCCAACCTACCTCCCAGGGTGGTTGTTGTGAGGCCAAAATGGAGAGGAGGATTATGTACGCCACTTTCGGTTCCTCAAAGAGGAAAAAAGGCCAGATATAAATGTAATAATAAATAAATAAATAAACAAACAAACAAACAAATCAACATTTTTTGGAAAGGAAATGTCCATCTTAAAAAAGAAAAAAACACAGCAGAACTAATTTTTCCTCATCGGCCTAAAACATTATCATTAACAATAACGGGTATGACTTGCTACAAGGTAATAATAGGCCTACAATGTTTAATTGATTAAGGCTGCAGTCCTATACACACTTGACCAGGAAGAGGGATGAGGAGTGGCAAGGGGTTGTGGGTGCTCCTTGAAGGAATTTCCCACTACCCCATATGCCCCCTCGCCAGCTTCCAGTCACACTATTAAGGTCCTATATACCATGGATGGAATTCTTGTTTCCATAATGAGGGTCTTTGTCATCCCTTTGCTCCTCCAAAGTAGACTTTCTGGAGTCTTCCCTGCCTGTAGTAAGTCCCACCAGACTTAATCAGATTTAGGGCACAACCTTGTACCAAAGATCTGCCAGCTGAGTAGCCTTAGGAAACCACATGTCATTCTGCTGGTGGAGATGGAGCTACACCCACCAGAACGGCAGACAGGTAGGCAGAACTCCCCCAGTATGCTGGTGGAACTCAGCCCCCAGGACTTATGCTGGAGGATTGGTTAAAAATGGGATGTGGGTGGCTCATGGGCATGGCATACTCACTTTACAGCCAAAGTCCTTGCATTCCCACAACACTCCCAGAATGATGGCGGAACTTTACACCAACCCAGTCAAGGGCTGAGTCAGTATTTTCCCTCTTTCTGAGCTGACAGAGCTCAGGATGTGCTGTAACTCAGTGCCCAGTCACAGCACATGGTTGTGTGTGTGTATGTCTGTGTGCATGTGTATAATTGTAATATGATCCCAATTTCATAATATTCTAAGCCTCCTTGTGAGAGCAGTGCACCTTGAAAGGTGGGTCAAACATCTTCTAAATACATAAGAAATACATCAACCCCAATGAAAATACATTATTATTAAATACATCATTGATAAATACATTAACGTAAGAACCTAACTCAAAGGATAGGGTGTGTGACCTGAGGATCATAGCCCAGATGCATGGAGCACAGCAAGCTGACACCACACCCACAGAATACCAGTGCCTGAACTGTCTTGCCGTAACCCCAACACACATGCACGCATGCACGCACACACACAGAGGGAGAGACTATGACTGGGGAGTGGTCTGTCTGTCTGTCTGTCCTGTTTTCATCCTGAAATTTGGCACACAGCCTGCAGGGGATGGGGGAGCGGTGTTTTGTTTGTTTGTTTCTTAAAGTCTCCTTTGATTCCCACAGGAGTTAGGGTGTAATTTTGGGATGAAAATGTGGGGAAACTTTAAATTCACCCACCTCCCCCCCCCCCCCGAGCACCATGGCCCTGATCTGAATTGGGGTTATGCTGAAGTAAACTAATAATGCATAGCTCTGCTATGTGTGATCTGAACAACGTTTACTTTAGCCCTTGGACTTCATCCTTAGGGGATCCAACTCCAGAAGCTCCATCTGTGCACCATTCCACCTCTGTTTATAATAAATAAGTATTCACTTGTGAATATCTACCTACCTATGACATTGCTATCTCACCTTCAAAAATACTCGAGGCAGAGAGAGAGAGAGAGAGAGAGAGAGAGAAACCAGAGTTAGTTCGAAATCACGGTAAGAAGGCGACATCTTCTGATCAGTGAGGTAATTGCATGGCACCTTGAAATCTCTGTAGCTGCAGTACAGTACATACAAGACTGAAGCAGAAAGGTTCTCAGATATACAGTAGATCATGCTGCTATCCCATTTATATTTGCCAAAGACAATAACTATTTTATGCCATTTTACTTTGGGAATGGTTATTGGATTAAAGAAATATCCCAAGTCTCCCCTAATATTACAGTTCCATCCCTTATTCCAAGGCCTGCTTTGTCCACCATCTTTATAGCTCTTGTTCTTTTCTTTTCATCCAGGATTTGAAGATTGTGACTGTGTGCTGTTTTAAAATTTGCGTCTTGTGCTTTTAGCTTTGAAAAATATGCTGGATATAAATTATTTTGGTCTCAAAGGAGAGACTGCAGTGCTGCCACCTTACAGGCCAGCAATCACAGAAGTTGATAAGACACAGGCCAGTCAGCCAGAAGTTCCTGGCATGATCCTACCCATATACTATGCTCATCATCTAAGGCCCTCCTCCAAGAGATGCTTGGAGGTTGGGAACAAGGGAGAAGGCCTTCTCGGTGATGGCCCCCAATTACAGAAAAATCTCCCCAGCAAGGCCCGCCTGACCCCAACATTGTTGTCTCTTTGGTGCCAGCTTAAGACCTTCCTCTGCTCTCAGGTATTTGGCAGCATACGATAAAGGTTCGTAATTCAGATCCTGAGTTTTCTTATTGTTGATCATTAACATTAGATATGTGTGTGTCTGTGTGTGCGCACGCATACATGCAATGTCTGTTTATATGTTTGTACATAAATGTTTTTATATTATGTACAGTATTGTATTTTTCTTCATAACCTGTCCAGAGAGCTTTGACTATTGGGAACTATAGGAATGTAATAGACGAAGCAAAATAGCAGGACTCAAAGTTAATAACACTTAAATTATTGACATCTATATACACAAGCAAAGGTGCTGAAAGATCTAGGTTGTCAGTGGAATGAGAACCAGTTGGGTATTTAGGAATCTAATTAACAAAAATGAGGAAGATCAGTGTAAAATCCTCCTTGAGAAACTTCATACTAAGATAAAGCTTTGCGATGAGAAATGGCATTCGTTGGGGCATTCTTTAGCAATTAAACTTATTGAATTGAATCCAGGATCAGCCTTCCGTGAGAGAAAGGGCTTTGCTCACAGAAAGTCCCTCTGCCTGATTTTTGGGGATCCCCCTCTCCACACACCAGAGCTCACTCCATTCAGCAGGGTCTCCTAACTCTGTGTAGCATTTTCACAGGGCTGAAGGGGCTACTTGGACTTTCTCATGTGCATAGTATTATGGCCTTAGAATGTTGCATTCTTTTTCCTTTTTCCTTTTCTTTTTTCCAATATCCACCAAGGGTGAGGGCTGTGAGAATCAGATTTAGGATATGGCATGATATAGCAGCCTTGCTGAAACTCTGGGCCTAGTAAGTACCTGGTCAAAAATTGTGGAAACCCTATGGTGCCTTCAGATCTATGGAACAAAGATGCTTTTTTCCCCTTTAAGTGTATAACACCCTTCTAACTGTGTATAGCAGAAAGATGGCATATAAATAAATAAAACCTTGTATACGTTCTTATCAACATAAGCCATAATCTGATTTTCATTTTATGGTATATAAAAGAAATGGCACTTTTGATTGTGCCTCATTCTGTAGTCTAGAGGCAGGCTGGTTGTGGTAGCAGCCATTCTTTTGGGAAAGGACACTTGAATAAATCAAATCAATGTGTGGGGCTTTATCACAGTGTTTGGCTCACCTCTTCTGTTTATTGCTGTTTACTTAAGTTTTAAACTGGTGTTAATTAACCTGAAATCATTAAACTAATTTCCTTGTTTTATTAAAAACCAGTCAGACGGGGATATCGATTTTCTGCTGCCTACAAAACAATCCAAAGCTTGCTTGTTCAGAATGGCATTGATTGTAGATGAAGTTTTATTCCGGCCTTCTTCACTACCTCTTTTGTATTTCATTTGCCTCTCCAAGACCAAAATAGCAACGGACACTTCATCATAATCTTCCCAGCTTCAAAAGATCACTTTTCTTTTCCTTACATTTCTTGCAGTCAGAATTTTAAAACAGATGGCATCTCTCCACACGTATCTATATTACATACTTCATTGAAAATGTCAACATAAGCTAATTATGTTTCACTATTAAAGGGGCACAGGAATGCACCTTTGGTAGTGTCCTGCTCTGCAACTGTCTTTGGACTTTCAGCTGATTAATGTAGGCTTCCAGCCAGCAGAAAGACAGACAGACAGACAGACAGACAGACAGTTATGTTCAGAGCCAGAGAGACTGGTATGTCAAACCTGGGATGGCTGTGGCAGAGCTGTAGTAACATTCCAAGGTCAGAATGGCCAATAAGCAGAAAAGCAACAACAGCCAAGTAAATCAAAGAGCAGACAACAAAGCAAGGTCCAGGTCATAAACCAGGGAATCACCATGAAGCGCAGAGAGAACCACACACAGAGCTTCACCACACCAGGCTTTTTATCCCACAGCTTATCTGGGCTTCTGCTTCCAGATTCTTTGTGGGATTAAGTTCGGCTCCTTAACACAGTCTGACACATGTTGTCTTTCTCAGCGAGTTCTAGATGTTTCATTTCACAGCCACTAGATGGCGCTGCTCTTACAGAAGTGTGCAGCAAATGAAGCGCTTCATCAGCACTTCCTAGAGAAAAATCAGACTTCCCACATGCTTTATAATGGCAGGATAAAGGTCATAAACCACAGGAGGGGCCCTGGAGGTTGATGATGTCATGTAAAGGGCCCACAAACTTCCAGAAGTAACCAATCTTGATTGCAAAATATAAGCCCAAGGTAGAGAGGCCAACAGGCACTTGAGCCAGAGACAGGTCTTTGTTTCTAGCAGAGAGGGCATGTTCCTGCAAGGCTTTTCAAGCCCATCAGCTTTAGACTCCAGCCAGCTCCCAGCTGCAACTAATAAACATCCTTCAGATGCCCTCCTCTTGAGAAGCTTTCAGCCTAGCTGTGCCTAAGTGAACCCAGTTGTGTACGCCTCTCCTGAAGAGTTTTGAGAGCGGCCTGCTCCTTTTCAGACTCTGAGTTCTCCAGCGACTCATAGAATCATAGAATAGTGTTGTTCGGCAGGCTAGCATGGCATTCCCTGGATCTTCCCCTCGTTCCTGGTTTGGTTGGTAAGTTCTCTTCATCGGATGAGGAAGAGTCTTCCTGGGGAGACATGATGTATGAGGATTTGTTTCCAGTCATTTAAGACCAGAACTTCCCCTGTTCGCATCCCCTGAATGTAAGCATGTTTTGTGGGCAAAGCTTGCATGTTCCAGACTCATTCACAAAGTGTATTCTTTAGGAAAATGTGCACTTTAAAATGCACATCTTGGGGAAATGCACTTTTTCATGCTTTAGTTAAGGGGGTAAAAGGACCCATTTGGATACGCACTTTAGAAAAACGTGCACCCAAATGTTGGGTGCACCATTTCTCCATTCAAATGGGGGGGGGGTTGCAAAAGGAAATGAGGCAGATCGAGCTTTGTGGTGGAACTCGAGGGACCTCACCGATTCTTCCATCCTTACCCTTTAGTTAGGGCAAGTCGCAAAAAAAGGTTCCATCATTTAAAGACCCAAATTTCTATTGCTCATAAAAATGACACCTGTTGAGCTAATAACTGGAAATGTGGCATCCATGATCTACTTGATGAAGTCTACAACTGTGCCAAGGTTCAAACTACTTCAGTAGAAACTACCAGAGGTACTGAAAACTGACACATTTACCTTTTTTAATTTATGGCATGGCAGATCATAGATTCCTTTCAAATTTTGATGAAAACTGCTTGCTGAGGAAGGCAATCCTGATGTCAGATAGGTCGGGGGGGGGGGAATTTAGCCCCTAGATCCAAACTATTTCCCCACCCCTGACGTATGGGGTGCCCACATGATTTAGATGCCTAATGCACATACAGATCTTCCCCTCTCCATGTCAGATCTTCCCCCTAACCTATGTGGGGGGGGGGGCAGCAAGGATGTGACAGGAGTCGTGGGCCAGTAGGTGCAATCCTTCTCTTCCCTTTCACATGATTATAAGCACATGAGAACAATTGAAGGGCAGGGGTAGGGAGGAATAATGTGTTATCCCAGGGAATAAAATACAACCCTGTAATTTTTGGCCCGGATGCCATTATGCACATGTTGCCCTGTTAAGGAATTGGTGATAATGTCAATCAACTGTTTAGTAAGGAGGATGGGGAAGGACTAAATCCTCTATTCCATCTTGTAAACAGCTGATCAGTGCTTCTGGTGATTTTCCATCAGGGCTATGTGTACGCAGTGCTGGTAGCTGGATTAGGGGAGGAACTGTGTGTTTAGCATGTTTCTGGTCCATTTCTCTTCCCATCCTACATGTGTGGAAACCCGCTTCTGCACGGCTGTGATCCTTAGCTGAGGCAATCCAAGCTGGATCGTTTTTATATAGCTCCTTGGAATTTCAGTAAGCTTAATAACTGTTATTTATGTTTAAGGGCTGGCCCTACCATTAAACAGAGTGGTGTGATGCCAAAGGCAGCAGGTGCTGCTGTCAGCAATGGCAGCCCCCCCACCCCCAGCTGTTCCCCCTGAGCCCCAAGCTATTCCCTTCTGTTGGAGGGCAGAACTCTGTATGTCACAAAGCCTGAGCTGGGCCCCATGAACTAGACAAGTGCCCAAGGCAAGAATAGGCACCAATGTGCCCACAGACACCTTCCTTGGTGCCCACTGAGACACCCTTTTATATTTGTATTAAAAATATATTTTTCGTATTTTCTTAGTGGCAGCTGGGATTACTTCAAAGTGAAGTGGGAGCTACTAGCTGCTGCCATCTTAATTTCCCATGGACACCTCTGAGCAGGTTACCTGTCCTTTGTGACTAGCCATGCCCACCCATGGCAGCCATTTTATGGCTGTGCTTAGGTCAGTTTCTCAAATTTCCAGATGTGCCCATGGGACCAAAACATTGCCTATCCCCGGCCTAAGACGTGATGGAGGACACTAGTAACTAAGGAAGATTCAACTGCCAGTCAGCTTCTGAATGTAGAATGAATGAAGGTTATTCTTGTCCTTTGCCTCACGCAGCAAAATGTGTTCAGCCAGCCACATTAAGGGCAAGTTTAATGGCTTATTTTTACAAACAGATCTGCTTATGTGTTTGTTTTTAAAGGGAGGATGTGTTTTATGTATTCTTCTGAAATACATTTCCTATTTCTGTCAGGCTGGAAACTGAGCCGATAGAGCCCCAGAGCAGTTCTGATTCTGAGGAGGAACAGCAATCCGTGGGAGAGGAGCGTGCTCATCTCTCACAGGCACAGCAGCTGGCAGATTCCTCCTGCCAGCTTTCCTGGGATAGATAGTGACCCTGGCAGTGAGAGAGTGCTGGAGGGGGGCTTGCTGGATGCTCAACGCCGATGCAGGGAGTGACGACAGATGGAGGGCGTGGAAAGGAGGCGTAGCGCTCGTTTGGCGAGCAAGCAAGAGTCACGTCCAGAGAACCCAAGGGAAAGAGGGAGGATCTCTCCCTAGCCCATAAGTTCAGGGTCGTCCTGTGATTCTCCTTCAAATGGGGACCAACTGCCTAACCTGGAGCATAGGCTACTCTGCTATCTTTCCCCAGTGCTTTTCCTTGCTTAGTTGCTGGTAATTAGCATCTGAAAGAGTCATTAAGTTGTAAACGGATTAAAGCCTTGAAAAGAATCCTTTTTTCTGTGTCTTGAGTTGGCTATTGGAGTAGACTGTAAGAGGCAGCTAGGGCACTCCTGACAATTTCTCTCCTTCTCCCCTTCAGCTACACTTTTACTTACACGTACACATACACACACAGGATATACAGAATCAGAAATGGATGTTTAATAGTCTTCATAGCACATGAGTTTTGCACCATCAAATATCGTGAACTCTCCAGAGCTCACTACACCAAAAGCAGATGACATTATTTACAATACAGGTAGATTTTAAGACATTTATGCATCCTCAGTAATACTGTGATATATATTTCCACTTTGGTCCTTCTGTTACTGAAATAAATGGCTTATTAGCATCATATTTGCTTAGTTTAGAATGACAAAACATTGTCCTCTGATGCCACCTCTGCAAGATGGGAAAAGTACTGGAACTGGACACATACTGGAAGTATACAAGTTTTAGACAATCAGTCCAACTGTTAGTTTCCTTCCCCTCCATATTTACCCATGCATCAACTACAGGCAGACCAACCTTCCCCAGCCTCATGCCCTCCAGATGTTGAACTACAATATCCATCATCCTCAGCCAGCATGGCCAATAGCCATGTTGGTTGGGAGATGATGGGAGTTCTAACCCAATGTATCTGGGGAGCACCAGATGGGGGAAGGCTGGTCTAGACCAATTCTGTAACACTGGACTTGTTGGAATGGAAGGCTTTGGAGTACTTCCATGTTCCATGACTGGATAGCTGATAATTTAAAATGGGTTGATCTAGCCACTGTTAAACACAATTAAGTCTGGTGGATTCCAGTTGGAGAGAATGAAACTTATGCTTTGCCAGTTAACATCACTAGCCCCCTTCACACTTGAGTCATGTAAAGTGGGTGTCATGTAATCATCAGGACTGGGTCATGTTGCTGGCCCTGCCCCCAGATATCCCTGCATTGGTGAAGACTGTCTGCCAGCTTCTGATGAATAGGTTTTCTCAATGCAGGCAGTCAATGAGAACACAAAGAAGTCTTGGGGTGGGACCAGCAATGCGTCCAATACTGGGGTGGAAATAGAAGCACAGCCCTCAGCCTGGCTAAGCATGGGGCCCAGGGGAAGCAGACTGCACAGCTGCACTCACTGTCTGTTCTCAGTCATACTAAGCAAAGCAGGAGTCAAGGCAGGACCTTGGATAGCGCACTGCAGGACGTGCTAGCTGGAGTATTCTTCCACAAGGAACTGTTGTCCCAGCAAAGGACTGCAGTCATCTGAGGCCTTAGGAGGGCTGTCAGAGCCCAGTCTTTCAGAGGCCCTATCCTTACTGGATGCAGTTATTAAAGGTGTCTGTTTCAGCATACTCCTGCATGGCTGAAGGACAGGAGAAGTTGCAGGCAAATCATCCTCTGAGTCAGTTGATGGGAGAGCTACGTCTTCAGGCCAGGATGGTATAGAACGGAATGCCAAGAACTCCCCATGAAGTGGGGTGACCTGTGTGACTCAGCTGATTCCGAATCCTCCTCAGGGTAATGTGGAACCTCTGAAACAGGGGACATGACATGGTAATAGTGTGATGCCTCTATTTACATAATTCATGCTCAAAGGGGGCTAATGTCTCCTAAAATGCCTAACTATGGTGGCTGGATTGTGCCAATTGTTCATCCAAACTTAATCAAATGTAACACTCAAGAGATTATTTGATGGGGGGGTGCCCCTTGTTTAAGTTCAGAGCAAATTAGTTTTGTTTTTAATACCAGACTAACAAAAACCTTGCAAACATCTAAAAGCAAGATATGGGTTGTTGATCAATAATCCGGTCTTTATTCAATGTGTGTATTTGCATGACAAATTAGAAAAGATTCATTTCAGGATGGAAAATTCTGTAGCTATGATGAGAGGAATGGGAAATACTTTAAAATTGTGTTTAAAAATATGTAAGAAATGTGACTCTACTCATTTTTATGGAGAATTTTGATACTTTTCCACCTCTTCGGTGAAGTCCAACAAATAATGTAGCCATAATTAGCAGGGCTTATTGCTTTCAATGTACAATGTTTGGCCCACTCTCAGCAGAAAATACTTCTACCCAGATAGACCTGTCAAGAGCTCTCATCTTACTACATGCAAATATTCACAAGCCGTTCAATTGGCTTAAACATCACAATTTAAAATTCCGAAGATGTCATCTATTTATTTTTTTAGTTACCAAGCATTACAGTTACTATCCTAACATTCAAATAATCTCTCCAAACATGAGGGCTAGCAACATGTTTCTGTATAAAAAGAAAGACGGGGGTTCTCAAGATTCTAAGGGAGGCCCTGGTCTACACAAAATCTTCTAGCAGCTAAAATGTGCATCAGCAGGCCTTTGTTACATTAATTGATTCTAGGTTAAGGAAACTGAAGAGCTAAAATACTATATTAGAATAAAATTCTCAAAGCGAATGCTTGTTTTTTAGCTTGTGAATCATAGCTGGGCTGGCACGTATTATTCTGATGCTGCACTACTTTCCCTAACCAGCAGAATCACTGGGAGCCTGAAGTAATAGCTGGCCTCATATCCAAAATCACATACACATTCAGACCAATGGCTGAAAGTTATTGCTAACTGGAGCTAAAAGGCTCAAATGGATGTTACAGAGTATAACCAATGGAAAGCAGACAACAATGCAGGTTCAGCACAGTGTGACAATGGGCAAGACTTTTGCATCATTTAATAAATTCATTAATAAAAAGGCATTTTAAGCAGTATTATTTTCTCTTAACACATCTAAAAAGGCCATAATCAGAAGCAGAGTAGCTATGGCTCCACCGTTTTCATCTTTCTGAAGTTTTCTGATGTGACAGATAGCCATCTGTTTCCTTCGCCTTGCCTAAATTAAAGAGAATACATATTATAAATGTATTTAGCACTACCAATGGATTCAAAATAGCATCACTTAGGGTGGCAGGGTGGCCTCTTTTACAGAAGACAGTCCTCCATTTGAAAGGCTGCCAGAGGACTGTCCTCTGTTTTAAGGGTTGCCCTGTCCAATTCCAGTTTAAAGATCATGAGCCATAAGATTTGTTGCCCATCCACAGTTAGCACCTGAGCGGCAAGCTGAACAGACAGGTACACAGGCCACCTGGTCACAGTCTTTTAGAGTATGGTGAGATGTGCTGCATTTCTATTTAAATTATAATAATAATTTCTAAATTTGCACCTGTACATATACATTAGCATATGCAAATCACTCTTCTTTTGTCCTTTTTTCATAAATGGCCACCCTAATTCTAATCACTGATTAATGCCCATCATTTCTTAAATCTCTAGGACAGCATTTCTCAAACTGTAGGCCAGGGACCATCAGTATGTCTCAGCCCACTTTCAGGGGGACCTCTGTGCTGAAGCCCATCAAGTACCGCCAGTACAAAGGAGGTATTAAAGAAACTGGTATTGGGTGGGAGGTAGGTTACAAGTTAAGTGTGAAAAGAGAAGGGGAGAAGGAATGACAGGAGATTAGTAAGAATACTTTGAGAAGCATGCAGAGGTGGGGAGAACAATATAAAATAAAAAGTCCTCCATTTAGATAGAGCTGATGAAATCCTATTCCAGATCAATGGAAAGTGTAGTTTGGTAAAGATCAAACATATCAACAAAACTAAGTGCACACCCACATGGGAATTCCCTCCGTTCATGGGTTATTGTCACCTTCTTCTCTTTGTCCCACCCTCTCCCACAATGGAATGTTTCCTTGGTAACCATTTTCAATCAACTGGACATCATGGTGGCAATTCATGAAATGCCATCCTTCTATAACTGCAGTGCAAACAGCCTATCCTGAAGGAGAACAGTACGTCTTTCTCCATTTTTTTTGTAGACATCTCAGAATCTCTCAAACGGCATTTGAACTTACCACCCTTCCACAAAGGACTTAAACTTTTCTGTGCCTGGTGGTACTGTTTTCCATACCATTGCTGTCTTCTGATTTCCTGTACAGGAGAAGTGGCATTACATTCAGTCCCTTAGATCATGACTAATTATTTTACTGATGCATGGAGTTGTCATCTCTGGCTGGGTTTTTCCATGGTCCCACTCTCATGTGGCTAATATTTCCTAGCAACCAGAGAAGAGCAGGCGCATGTGAAATGATAAAGAGATTAACAAAAGCCCGGTCACTGGTGAGGGCAATTCCTGCCTTCTGGAAAGAGGCGGCTTCTGTTCATGGCATTCATGTATGTATTTATAAACCAAATCGGCCACTTTTCCAACTTAGGCAGTCACTGCTGCTGTCATTTCCCCAAAATGCATGGTAAGGTGAGGCAAATCCTGTGCTTCACAATACTGCTGCCTGTTCTGCCTTGAGGGATAGTCAGTGACATGAGGGAGCCTTCAGAGTCTTAAACAAGCAGAGCTAGGATGCTCTCCACCCATGTGATTATTTATTTATTACATTTCTAAACTGCCCAGTAGCTGAAGCTCTCTGGGCTGTTCACAAAAAGGTGTAGCTCAGCTCTTTCATGTGTGGTGTGCAGGGCTGGCCCTACCATTAGGCAGAATGAAGCAATCACCTCAGGCCACAGATACTGGGGGTCAGGGAGTGTTGGAGGACACAGCTTATGTGCCACAGGGCCTTTTTCTGTCTAAACATGCATAGGATTACATCTTTTGTTACAAATTGGCAAAAGTAAGAACAGAGCTTCTCCCCACTCAACCCATGGAAATGAAATGGATGGTGGTTACAATCTAACACCCACTGAATTCTATGGCCAAACACACCTGCATTTTAATGGAGCTGGTTTTCCCCTGATACTGTTTAAACATTATAACACATTATATACAAATACAGAATAAAATGATGACTTACAGTGTTTCTGTTTGTTCAAATTCTTTTTCAACTTCTGTGAAACAAAGAAAACCCCGTGTTTATAATTTTATTGAATGTCTCAATAATACGGACATAAGAAGATATGTATCACATCAACAGACAAGTAGGTTCCATTCTCAATGGCTCCCCTTCACACACAGGAAAAGGGGTGGCAGTCTGAGACACAGTTACAAGGCAGAGCAAAACTTACAGGTTACTAGGTAATT
This sequence comes from Heloderma suspectum, assembly GCF_057233095.1. Lineage (NCBI taxonomy): Eukaryota > Metazoa > Chordata > Lepidosauria > Squamata > Helodermatidae > Heloderma > Heloderma suspectum. The sequence continues at coordinate 33,269,483 of NC_139459.1, forward strand.
ACCTAGTGATAATTGTTCATCTGCTTTGGAAAGAACCAAATTTATAGTGGAATCCTATACACATATATTTAGAAGCAGGTCCCATTGGGTACAATGGGGCTTACTCCAGTTAAGTGCGTATAGGATTGCAGCCTTCACCATCTAGGAGATGAATCCTACAACTGGAGGAAGATTACCTCTAACGACCGAATGTCATGAATCATCTAAGGGGGAAAGCATGCCCTTCATGCACTAGATAACACTACCCAATTTGGCTTCTGTTGGTTATTTATTCAAGGTGTCATCTAAAATTAATCTCCAGCTTTGCTATTTTAAAGACTATACATTTGGATCCAGATGATTCCAGATGAAGAGCGCTAACCTAACTCTCAGATCTGGCTGGAGGGGATTAGGATGGGTGGATGTACCTCTCTGCTGGTGGTGTGTGTGTGTGTGTGTGTGTGTGTCTCCACCGGATCCAGAGCCCCTCCATTCCCTGAAAAGGTCCCAGGATTGGAGCTGGCCTACACAATTTCCTCCCCATTAAAACCACATGAGGAGGAAATGGTAGGGAGAGAACTGCCAGAGAACTCTCTAGGGAAAACCACTCCTTCCACCTCCTACTTTGGCTCACATGAGCTGGCAAGGCTTTGGAAGGGGTGGATCACCTGCACTTCAGTCCCCCAGTTCAGTCAATTTCACATTGAAATCAATGTAAGACTTTAGTCATAACTCAAACTTAAATCTCAGTGATATCAGTGGGAATAATAATAATAATAATAATAATAATAATAGAATGTCTTAGTCACCTTTCTCTTTAAAAAGACCCAAGGCAATTTACCACAAAATGATTAAAACATACAAAATATAAAATAGCTAAAAACAATTTCAATTAATAATTCCAAAACATAATAAAACAATTAAAACATCCATATAGTGATGTATAAAACTGATGCAACTAAGTGCAACTAACTTGATCTCAATCCTGTCCAATCACATTTTTGTTAACTTCTCTACCTTACAAGGAACCCATAAGTTACGATTAGTGCTAGAGACAGAGTTGAGTAACTGCTGGGTCTTAGGTTTTCAAAGGAAAAGCAGTCGTTGCCTTAGGACAGCCTTCTCCAACCTGGTTTCCCCACCCCCAGGATGTATTAAGCTGCAACTCCTATCATCCCCAAGTCAGCATGTTGGCTGGGGATGACTGGAGTTGTAGAGTTCAACACATCTGGAGGGCACCAGGTTGGGGAAGGCTGGAGTAGACATAACTTGACTAGATGGTCTATTGGTCTGATTTGTTATCAGCAGGTTCACATCATGTCCACAGGAGAAAGTTTAAAAATAAAAGAAACACATTACAAAGTCCACTTGTCTTACCAGCATGAGCCTCTTTCCTTTTGGAGCATACTTCATAGATGAAAATAGCAGCAACTAAAATAATAACTTCAGCGGCTATTGCAAGGAAAGGCTTGAGTGGTGCCATGTAAGTGAGGACTTTGAGGGACACTTGCCCTTTGCTTTCACCTGGTGGAAATCCAACTTCACAGCAGTAAAAGCCACTGTCATCTTCAGAGAGTTCCAAGATCTTCAGTTTGGTTATGCTGGCTTCTTCCTGGAGAATGTCATACTTCTTTGGCATTGCAGTACTATTAATAACAACCTGATAGGAGAGAAAAGCCAGTTTAAAAACCGTTGATAGTGTGCTAGATAAGGAACTCCTATATCATTTGAAATTTAGAAATGTAGAATTTGAGACATGGGGATAGATGAAATATACTAGCAGGAAAAGTACAAATATGCTATGGAGACGCAGAAAGAAAAGAAAAACATGGCATGAACCGCAAGTACTTGATCCACAGCCTAGTTTAGGCAGGGTGTTTGAATGTAAGCCAATATTTTCATTGCCTGCAATCAATTGCTCTCCAGACACGTCAGACTATATGTCCCACTGTCTCCAGCCAAATGGTGGGAGTTGTAGTCCAACCCACATGGAGGGCACCTAGTTCATGAAGGCTGTCATCAAGTGTTGACCCATGGATTGGATTCAGGATCTGTCTTCCATGGACGGAAGGGTCTGTGCCCAATGGAAGGTGCCTCTGCCCAATTCTGAGGGATCTATTTTTAGTATTAGGGCTGCTAGGGCCATTCAGCAGCCAGTCCTAACAAACTTCCAAATGATAGTTTTCATGCAATTTCCCAAATACTGTTCAAAGGTTCTTTTGATGCACACAAGTGCAATGCCAGCTTCCTCCCTCTCTGCCCCTGCATCTTCTATCGCTGTCCATTTCTCCATGGGGAAAAAAGACTTTGAAGGATGAGGAATGGGCAGCAGGTAGAGGAGCACTCCAGCGATGATGGGAAAGGCCCATCTCGCCTCTCCGCCAGCTGGAAACAATGATCTTGCAGGGGAGAATGGCTGGACTACAAGCTCCATCACCCCCCATGCGATATGAAGATGATCAGAGCATCATTTCCAGCTAGAGGAGAGAGTGCCAGATAACTTTCTCCCATTGTTGATGAATTCCTCATTCCCTGCTCTCCTCTGGGCCAAAACAGAGATTAAATCTGTATCTAGAAGTAACATCCCCCTACCCCAACACACATGTTTTTACTCTAGAGGAGGTGCATGGGGACTGATCTGGATTGAGACCCCAGCATGGGTAGTAGGGAGCTTTTAAGATCCAGACTTGCCCCCCCCCACACACACACCTACTGTAGAGTAAAAAATGAACCAAAATCATAGTTGCTAGAGTCTAGCAGTTAGACACCCATTGGAAGTAATGTCTGTTTTAGCCTCGGTTGCCTTTACTCAAGGGGAGATGTTTGGCCTTGGGGGAGGAGGAAGAGGAAGGAATGCAAGCAGAATTGGGGGGGACACCTGTTCATGATGGGTTATGCCTGCCTCAATTCTACTTACAGCAATTTGATCAGGGGTGCTCACACAGACAAGAACACCAATCTTGCAATCCAAGGCTCACACCCTTCCTACTAGGCTGCATAGATGGGGTTTGGGATCCCACAGGCTATTGCAGTCTCTTATGGACTCTTCCATCTGCACCATTCCTCCCATTGGAGCCCTGTATTACTTTATTTGAATATATAGCCAGTGGAGGCTGGTGGCTCCTATTTCAGTGGGGCTGTGGATCTGCTCTTGGTTTCAGTCAGAACTCTAAAGAAGCTGGTGGTTCCACTGAAATAGGAGCCACCAACCTCCACTGTAAGTAGCCCAGTCCATCCTGCAGGCCCAAGACAGATAACAAAAACAACACATTAAAATCTGGATCAAACTACTTCACCATTAAAATTAGATTCGAATTAGCTTTATACAAGAAAAGTACTGCTTTTGTTATGTCTTCAGATAATAGGTTTTTTCCCCTCTATGATCAATGAAATGGAATTTTACCTTTTCACTTCCATTCATTTTATACCAAGTCCAAAAAGAGGGGTTATAATGGACTGTCTCATTGCCAACTGAACATGTCAGGATCACAGAATAACCTACATAAGTGATTACGTTGTTGGATTTTATGTGTACTTCAGGGACTAAGGGAAAAAAACAGAGAACACTTGTGAAGTGACATATCAAACATCTACAAACATCCACACTGCCTGGGCCATATCTAGTTATTTGGATTTAAGCACATAATAAGCAATCCCATTCTCTTCATCAGTTTTTCATTGTGCTTGTAACTAAACATAATTTCTAATCTTTGCATGAGATTGGGAAATCATTTCCATGTCTGGATTGGCAAGTAGAAAATGAGCAGCACTTTAAAAGCAGCATCTAAAGTTCAAATAATTCTCCCCATTCACAACTGGGAACAATCATCCAAATTCTGTAAATAAGGGAAAGAGAAGTAAGGGAAAAAAACTAATGCACATGAAATGTGTATGGTGTAAAATGGCCTCGGAGACTGGACTGAAGGTGGGCTGCATACTGCAGTTACCATTTGACAAGCAGCTGAGCTCTTTCTGTTTAGAACAGGGGTGGGAAGCACACACATATTCTGTGGCAAACCACTACAGAGCTCTAGAAAGGCCAAATTAGGTTGCTTTCAAGCTACATTTGGCCTTTCTAAGGCTCTGTAGCAACTTGCTGCCAGTTTTCGGTGGCAAGGTGCTTTTTTGTGCTAGTGACACAGTGGTGGCAGCAGAAATGCAGCCAGTGGTGGGTGTCCAAGGAATGTAAAGTGCTCCCCCAACCCCCCTGAAGTTGCCTGCCCCAGTTTAGAACCTTGAGGACTCTTTCCCCATAGGAGGGGAGGACCTAGAGGGGTTTGAAGTAAGTTTCCTGTGAAAACATTCAGCTTGATTATTTTGTGGTGATGTGACTCCCACTTTCTGCCGCCACTTTTTCCTTGTGATGATGCTTCTGCTGCTGCTGCTCCTTTCAGTGACTGGGGGCTGGTATTCCCCCCCCCCCGAAGACTCCTAGGAAAGACATCTTGCATAGCACCGGGTAAAATCCAGTGTAAGTCCTACATAGAGTAGACTCATTGAAATGAATGGGACTTGTTAATCATGACTAACTTAAGTCCCATTCATTTCAATTTCATTTCTAATTAGGGCTTATGTTGGATTTTCCCCACTGTCTTCAGGAGAAAAAAAGGCAGTCCCCAACGACCAAGAGGAGCGCTACCACTGGTAGCCTTCCTTGAACAGTTCATCCCATACTTCCAAAAATTGCCAAAATGGCCTCCTCCCAACTTTTCCAGGAGCCAGCAGAACTCGGGGAAACATGTGAGCTCTCCGCTAGCCTAAAGTGGCCCCTTTTCTGCACGCTTTGAGGAGAGATTGCCTTCGCAAAGACGTAATGGCATTCTCCCCCTCTGTTATCTCCTCTCATATAGCTAATCTGAGACGGAGGAGCAGGGAACATTAGCCATGAGTCCCCCCAGCTGTCTTTGGGCGTAGGGAGGGAATCATTAAGCTTTTAAACAGGCAGAGTGAAACTGCTTTCACATCCCACATGTAACATGTAGTCCAGTTCTGACATAATTCTCTCTCTGAAGCTAAAAAGGCTTGAATCTGACCAAAGTAATATGGAAGGTGACTGGAATACTAGAGTCCATTTGTTTATGTGGAGAACAGGAAGGAAAATTCAATGTCCGTTTTTTGGTGTGTGTGTTTTTAACTCTTTCAAGGCCATTCTGCTAAAAAGTGGATGAACGTTTGACAAGGGTTTCTGGCAGGTTGTGCAGCTTAATGCTCAGGCAAGTAGACAAAGCACTGAGGAACAAGGTGCCTCTGAACACAAGGAATTTGTTTTCAGCACCAGAAGTGGAGCTGACACACAAATCCTTTTCACATGTAAATTTAATCCTGTTTCTATCCCTCCTCTCTGTCTTCATTTTAACAGCCTAATTTAGGTGGGGGAAATTATGGTTTGTTTTTGCTATTGTTAAACCATTGGGAGTTGGAAATCCTGGCTGATCTACTGCAGATCACCAGATCTACTACAGATCTACCAGTAGCTCCCCAATCTACTGTCTGCCCACACCTGCTGTAAAATATGGAGTCGGTGCACACATTCAGCACTAACTAGTGCTAGGAAGGGAAGGAACAGGCAACAGTTGTGGTGGAGGAGGCTCAGTAACACAGAAAGGGCAACAAACCCATTACAGGCCTGGTGCCCATGGAGCCCTGGAATCAGTTCTGGGAGGGGTGGTGCCATTCAAAAGGATAAAGTGATTTATTAATGAGTTCATGTCATAGCATCCTTAAGTATGCATTGCTTTCTCTGGCTTACACCCACCTCCACCAAGTGGTAGCAAGTCTTTATTTATTTATTAATTTTGAGATTTATTCCCCACTTTTCCCCCTCTTGCAAGGAACCCAAGGCGGCTTACATGGTCTTCCTCCTCCTCTCCATTTTACCCTCACAACAACCCTGTGAGGTAGGTCAGGCTGAAAGTCAGAGACTGGTCCAAAGTCACCCAGTGAGCTTTATGAGTGGGGACTAGATCCTGGGAGTCCCGAGTTCCAGGGCAACACTCTAACCACTGCACCACACTGGCTCAATATTTTGTTTCCACATTTCCTTGGGAATAACTTCCCTACCTGGTCTCAGCAGGGTTATGTCCACAGAAGGCTACAGTCCTAAACGTATTTACCTAGAAGTTAAATCTGGCTAAAATTAATAGGATTAATTTCTAAGTTAGCATGGTTAGGTGTGGTGCATGAGTTTCTTTAAATCAAGGTTTGTGTGAAAATTCATATACGAATTTCCAACAAGAATGGAAACGTCCCAGCATGTGTTAGAAAGGAACATGCCTTCAAGTTATATCCCAATTCATAATTCACCCCAGGATGGCCCTGCAATAGCATGGTGGAGGACTGGCACAAGACCCTGCTTGCCACCATGTCAGTAACCAGCACCAATGTGACCCTGGGTGAGCAGCCAATCATGTGAAGGCCTGGTTCATGCTGTTTCCCTGTCATGAGCCTGAGAGACGGAGACACCAAGTCTGGCTTCCATGCATGTAAGCTGGTTGAAATTAACTGGACTGGATAAGCGTGGGATGGGAAAGCAGAGGCAGCTTTCACTTCATAAACAACAGAGAAAGGGGAGGAGGGGAGAGAGAAGGTGGAAAACTGACGGGAAGGATGGGGAAAGATTGCGAGGAATAGCACTGAAAGTGCCGGCAAAGAAGGACGACTCTGGCAAAGATCAGGGGGTTTGTAGGAGGGAACTTGGGCACCTACATCCAAGAACAGAGACCCAGTGTGGTTCCAGGCCCTGTCCTCTGATGTAAGAGGTTACTGTGGGCCAAAACAGTGTGGTGTAATGGTGTTGGACTGGGACTCAGGAGATCCGAGCAGGGATTACTCTGCGCAGCCATGAAGCACACTGGTGACTTTGGGCCAGTCACTGATTCGCAGCCTAACCTCCCTCATAGCTTGTTGTGAGAATAAAATGGAGAGGAAGAAAATTATGTAAGCCGACTTGAGTTCCTTGCAAGAGGAAAAAAAAGATGGAATATCAATGTAGTAGTACTAGTAGTATGGATCGCTGCCTTGTTGTGGCGAAGGGGCTTGCGTAACTCAGTGAAGCCATAAGCTATGCCATGCAGGGCCACCCAAGACGGACAGGTCATGGCAGAGAGCTCTGACAAAATGTGGTCCACTGGAGAAGGAAATGGCAGCCCACTCCAGTATTCTTGCCAAGAAAACCCCATGGAACGTATCACAAGGATAAAACATATGACGCCGGAAGATGAGCCCCTCAGGTTGGAAGGTGTCCAATATACTACTGGGGAAGAGCAGAGGGTATTTCCAAGTAGCGCCAGAAAGAGTGAAGCGGCTGGGCCAAAGCTGAAAGGACACTCAGCTGTGGATGTGTCTGGTGGTGAAAAGAAAATCCGATGCTGTAAAGAACAATATTGTTTAGGAACCTGGAATGTCAGATCAATGAATCAAGGTAAGCTAGAGGTGGTCAAACATGAGATGGCAAGATTGAACATTGACATCTTGGGAATCAGCGAACTAAAATGGACAGGCATGGGCGAATTTAATTCAGGTGACCATCATATCTACTACTGTGGGCAAGAATCCCTTAGAAGAAATGGAGTAGCACTGATAGTCAACAAAAGGGTGGGAAAAGCAGTACTGGGGGACAATCTTAAAAACGATAGAATGATCTCAGTACGAATCCAAGGCAAACCATTCAACATCACAGTAATTCAAGTCTATGCCCCAACCGCTGATGCCGAAGAAGCTGAGGTTGATCGGTTCTATGAAGACCTACAACACCTTCTAGAACTAAGGAAGGTGTTGGTAGGAAGTCAAGAAATCACCGGGATAACAGGCAGGCATGGCCTTGGTGTACAAAATGAAGCAGGACAAAGGCTAATAGAGTTTTGCCAAGAGAACACGCTGATCATAGCAAACACTCTTTTCCAACAGCACAAGAGGCGACTCTACACATGGACATCACCAGATGGTCAATATCGAAATCAGATTGATTATGTCCTTTGCAGCCAAAGATGGAGAAGCTCTATACAGTCAGTAAAAACAAGACCTGGAGCTGACTGTGGCTCAGATCATGAGCTTCTTGTTGCAAAATTTCGGCTTAAATTGAAGTACGTAGGGAAAACCACTAAACCATTCCGGTATGACCTCAATCATATCCCTTATGAACATACAGTGGAGGTGAGGAATAGATTTAAGGGATTAGACCTGATAGACAGAGTGCCTGAGGAACTATGGACGGAGGTCCGTAACATTGTTCAGGAGGCAGCAACTCAATCCATCCCAAAGAAAAAGAAATGCAAGAAAGCCAAGTGGCTGTCTGAGGAGGCTTTACAAGTAGCTCACGAAAGAAAGGAAGCGAAAAGCAAGGGAGAAAGGGGAAGATATATCCAACTGAATGCAGAGTTCCAGAGAATAGCAAGGAGAGACAAGAAGGCCTTCTTAAATGAACAATGCAAAGAAATCGAGGAAAACAACAGAATGGGAAAGACTAGAGATCTCTTCAAGAAAATTGGAGATTTCAAGGGAACGTTTTGTGCAAAGACGGGCATGATAAAGGACAAAGAAGGCAGGGACCTAACAGAAGCAGATGAGATTAAGAAGAGGTGGCAAGAATACACAGAACAACTATACAGAAAAGGTCTTAATGTCCCTGATAGCCATGATAGTGCAGTCACTGAACTTGAGCCGGACATCCTCGAGAGTGAAGTCAAGTGGGCCTTAGGAAGCATTAGTAACAACAAAGCTAGCGGAGATGACAGTATTCCAGCTATGCTATTTAAAATCCTAAAAGATGATGCTGTTAAAGTGCTGCATTCAATATGCCAACAAATTTGGAACACTCAACAATGGCCACAAGACTGGAAAAGGTCAGTTTACATTTCAATTCCAAAGAAGGGCAACGCCAAAGAGTGTTCAAACTACCGCACAATTGCGCTCATTTCACATGCCAGCAAGGTTATGCTCAAAATCCTACAAGCTAGGCTTCAGCAGTATGCGAACCGAGAACTACCGGAAGTACAAGGTGGGTTTCGAAGAGGCAGAGGAACTAGAGATCAAATCGCCAATGTTCGCTGGATCATGGAGAAAGCAAGAGAATTCCAGAAAAACGTCTATTTCTGCTTCATTGACTACGCTAAAGCCTTTGATTGTGTGGATCACAACAAAATGTGGCAAATTCTTAAAGTGATGGGAGTACCAGACCACCTTACCTGTCTCCTGAGAAACCTGTACCAGGGTCAAGAAGCAACAGTAAGAACCAGACATGGAACAACCGAGTGGTTCAAAATTGGGAAAGGAGTACGACAAGGCTGCATATTGTCACCCTACTTATTTAACTTATATGCAGAGTACATCATGAGAAATGCCGGGTTGGATGAATCAGAGGTCGGAATTAAGATTGCTGGGAGAATTATCAACAACCTCCGATATGCAGACGATACCACCCTAATGGCAGAAAGCGAAGAGGATCTCAAGAGCCTCTTGTTGAGGGTGAAAGAGGAGAGTGCAAAAGCTGGTTTGAATCTCAACATTAAAAAAACTAAGATCATGGCATCTGGCCCCATCACTTCCTGGCATATAGAAGGGGAAGAAATGGAAGCAGTGACAGATTTTACTTTCTTGGTCTCCAAGATCACCGCAGACGGTGACTGTAGCCGTGAAATTAAAAGACGCTTGCTCCTTGGGAGGAAAGCTATGGCAAACCTAGACAGCATAATAAGAAGCAGAGACATCACCTTGCCAACAAAGCTCCGTCTAGTCAAAGCTATGGTTTTCCCAGTAGTAATGTATGGCTGTGAGAGCTGGACTGTAAGGAAGGCTGAGCGCCGAAGAGTTGATGCTTTCGAACTGTGGTGCTGGAGAAGACTCTTACGAGTGCCCTGGACTGCAAGGAGGTCAAATCAGTCAATCCTAGCGGAAATCAACTCTGAGTGCTCATTGGAAGGACAGATACTGAAGCTGAAGCTCCAATATTTTGGCCACCTATTGCGAAGAGAAAACTCTCTGGAAAAGACCCTGATGCTGGGAAAGACTGAAGGCAAAAGGAGAAGGGGACGGCAGAGGATGAGATGGCTAGATAGCATCACCGATGCAATGAATGTGAACTTGAGCACACTCCGGGAGAGAGCGCAGGACAGGAAGGCCTGGCATGCTATGGTCCATGGGGTCACGAAGAGTCGGACACGACTGAACAACAACAACAACAGTACTAGTAATAATAATAATAACAACAACAACAGCAACAACATTACTTTAAATCCGTATCTAGCAGGCTACTTGTTGTTTTTACATTTTTACTCTACAGTAGGCACAGGGGGCCCAATCCAGATCTTAAAATTCCACCCACCCACCCCATGCTAAGATCCTGATCAGTCCCCCTGTACCTACTCTAGAGTAAAAATGAAAAAAGAGAGACACATAGATGCTATGTCTTAGTGAGAGCATTCTGGGGCGGGGGGAACTTGTGAAGAGCCCCACGGCCTCCTTCAAAAAACTGGTGGCACTTCTGCAAACTGGCTCTCCATCAAACTGGTCACTCACACAGATGACCAGTTCATACTGGAAATGATCTGCATGCTGGTGAAGAGGGGTGTCATGTCAGTCCTCCACCATGTGATTGCAACATGGCTCCCAGTTGAATGTATGAACCAGGGCCAAACAAAAAAGCATTATCAGGCTCCATGATGCTGAGTATGAGCAATCCATTCAGTAAGAGCCCTTACTGCATTTCCTTTGCTCACGTAACTGGGAGGCTCAGCCAACTGAGAAGTCGAGCAAAGGTAAACATATTGCTTGAATCTAACTGATATATTAGAGCTGAGCAAATAAACCATGAAACAAAATATATATGATTATTATTACCACTTTTCAGTCTGATTAATGTTTGTCAGCAGAGCACAAGCTCTTTTGTAATGGTTCTTTATTTTAATGAAATTTCCACTCTGTTTTGCTGCTCAGACTATGTGATGGACCAAAGATCAGTGCAGGTGGAAGCCATAATGGGGTGAGCATGACAAGCACACAGCCATCCCATCATTTTTTTCTCATTTTGGCACAGGCCTACTGTGGAAGCTAAACAAGTCTGGCCATATAAGTCTCCTGGATGGGAGACCAGCGGGAACCAAGTGCAAGCCAGTTTAAGTTCACTAGGGGATGAAAAGTGGCTAACAGCACAACCCGATACATGTCTACTCAGAAGTAAGACCTTACTCGCAGATACCGAGTTGGATCCAGACTTAGTCATCCTTAGAGCAGACCCACTGAAATCAATGAGACTTAAGTTAGTCATGATTAACTTGTCCCATTTATTTCAGTGGCTCTACTCTAAGCACAACTAAGAAATTCCGTTGTTGCTGCAACATCTTCAGACTCAGAAAAACGTTTGAACAGCTAACCCAAATAAATGGACAATGTAACTAAAACCCCATGGTTGGCTGCCATTTTGTTACAGCTTAAATGCAAAATCTGACTGTGCAACAATGAAACTAACCCTGCAGAGCTGTTCCATTTCAAGAAAATGATCAGGATGTTATTTTTAATAAAGATCCATGGAACTAGCATAGATAGTGAATGTATTTACAGCCTAAGTGAAAGTTCTTCAAAACATACCCATTAAACTAAGAATCATTACTATATATAAGGCAACACATCATTAATATTTAAGTGACATCCATCAATGTGTATCATCTTTCTATATTTAGTCACATCTTAATAATTCAGCAACTTGCATTTTCAGTTAAATATCACGTTACATCAGGGTATTTTTATTACTATCCCATTTCAGTAAAAAGGGACAGCATCAGTAAAAACTGTTGCAAATCCTGGGCAGATTTCAAGGACAGGACAGAAACAAAAACAGGTCAGGTAATTAGACAGAAATAGAGGAACTGTTTTTTTTTTTCTTTTTAAATGTAAGGCTATGTCCAAAAAATCCAACAAAAATGTTTAAAATCTTGCACTGTGCATAGCACACTAATCTGGCCTGCTGTGATTCAGCAACTGGCCCACGGAATGTCCTTGGGTTTCTCCAGGGGGCATGGCATGGCACTCAGCCCAGTGCCAGCCAAATCTCCATGCTGAGAGAGGCAGATGATGCTAATGGGTGTGGTCACTGATGTCATCTGGGCCACAGGGGGTCTGAGGCAGAGATGCAATTCAGCCTCCCACCTCATTCTCATTCTGCAGCCCTGACATATGGCTAATGAGCTCTAGCCACTTATCTACTCCAGCTACACATTTGCCTGGACCATTCTCAGCAGCAAACACTTTTGAATTCACATTTTTACATCGTTTATCATATTATTCACCTTTGCATATGTGGGCATAACAATGACCAGTGACCCCATGAGCCAGTGTAATGTAGCAGGTACTGCAGCCAAGTGAACTTGTGGCTAATCTCTCAGCTGAGGCCACCTCACAGGGTTGTGAAAATAAAATGGTAGAGAAAAGTCTATGTATCCTGAGCTTGGATTAAATACCCATGGAAAGGAAGAATAACTGCCACATTGCACAGATGTGCAAAGAGGGCCTGCAGAAATACCATTCCAGTTTTTCCTATGCAATGTTCTTCATACCCATAGTTTCAGCTGCCACCTTTTTGCAAATAAGTTTCATACTGGTCTTATTTTAATTAGTTTGTAATATGGTTTTAATTCACGCAAGCTGCCTTCATTTTAGGAGAGATGATATGTGCATTACGTTCATTTACATTGTTCAACCAAACAGTCCAATCTGACCAGGACAAAGGCAAAGAAATGCCATTCTTGGGGCACAAACTGTGCCCTCCCTATCTATGTTCTGCATAATGCTTAGCTTGCAGCCAACATTAAATACATGAATAAATCAATGTGCCCTGTATACATGCATACATCAGTTCTTCTCCCTATATGAACAGCCTGCACCTACCGTCTCCCAAGCTCTACAGGATCCCTTCAATTCCATTTCTAAACTTGCATCTACATATGTAAATTAGCACATGCAAACTGTATGCAGATATACTGGGGTTTGATTCTGAGCCAGGCTCAGATGAACTCTCACAGCATTCATAGTCACAAAACATGTGATGATCAGTGAAACAAAGTTATGGGCCGGACTTTAGCCTTTTTTATTTAAAAAGAATAGAAAAGCTGTTTTTCATTCTTTCCACAGTTTCTCACCTACATAAGTGTTTTAGCGGTGCCTAGTTTCTATCTATAAGATTATATTTCTGTGCTCCAATAGCAGCATATTTGACACAGTGTCCATCAACACTGTTAGCCAAATACTGACAAAATCGAATCACAGGATTTTAACATGAATCAATTCAAAAATAAAAGAAGCAAAATTCTGGGAACTTACCCCGTAAACGAAATGTAGCACTTACTTCCTGTTTAGTTTTAAAAATGCAAGTGTAATTTCCCATTTGGTCTTTGTTTCTGACGTATACCCTTAAAAGAATAGTTACAAAATTAATACCACACAACTGATTTTTTAAAAACCAAATAGGATGATAAAAGCAAGATTAAACTGCAAAAGTAAAACTGAAAACAGTAGTATGACCATATGAAAGCAACATTGCTAAAACAGTAGTATTTCATATTTATGGAGGGTGATATACTGTAGCTTGTTCAAATAGATGTAGGTTCATCAGTTGATGGCTGAAATATTTAGTATGAATGGGCCATCACAGATCAAATACTACAGACTGAACATATTATGGGAGACATGTGGCTGCCATAAAAAATGGCAGCCCTGTGTTGAATTTCCCCCCTCACACAGCTAACATGTAGTAACACTTATGCTATGTGATGATGTCATAGCTACGGAATTGGCTGCCACTGATGGGAAATATTTGACATTATGACACAGTGTAAATGTTACTACATGTTATGAACAAAAAAGCAAAAACTTGACACAGAGATGTCATTTTTGGCAGTAGTCTTGCATCTCCCATAGTTATGCCCTCATCTCACTTCACTCCAAACACAATGCACTATAGCAGTCATTTTTCATATTCTACTTGAGGCATCATGTGCTGAATAATTAACTAAGGGGAAAGCAAGCAATGTAGATGCACCTGTCTGTATCATACATCCCGTCTGTAACATTTTACTTCCTCCCTGTATTTACAACTACACCAGGCAAATCTCAAAAGCCACTCACGTATATCGAGAGCACCATTTAGTTTTGGTTTCATTCCTGTGGATGCTGTCTTCTTGGATGGTTTTGTTACCCATTTTCCAAACAACCTCAATTTTTTCCATTTCTGTGGAAGAGGTAAGAGGCAAACTACACAGCAGTTCCAGTTCAGTTGGACTCACTAATGTGATATTTTTTGTCATTGAATCTTGGGGAAATCCTGCTGGAAATAATTAAAACAGTTATCTGATTAAAAGAAAGTAATTCGAGATATAAAATCACTAGTCATACACCCTTGGTGATGATATTTTCAACTCTTTGCTTTGAATAACCTGACTTAAATACAGGGCATGAAGCTTCCTCTTCTGAGCACTCAGATTTGGGCTTTACCTGTTCACTATATGAGGATACCGTGTATCACATATGCATCTGATCTGCATGTATACAGCCAACCAGACAAACCATATACACAGCTCCAGTTTCTTGTTTTGTTCATTTAATAGGCTTATACCCCACCTTCTCAAGGCAACAACTGTTCTACGAAGGCATTCAGCCATGTGATCAAAGTGTACAACGTCCTATTGCACATGTAGTTTGCAATCCACTTTGCGTTTGGGGATCTGCACATGGAAGCCGGTTTCAATGCATTGATCTCTTTTGCTGGAACAGCGAGAATTGTGTTCTAAGTGAATCAGGCCTATGCCGCTTTGTCATGTTTCCCAATCTTAAAGGAACAACAAACATATTTGAAATCAACTTGCCAAATATTCAGAAATGACTGTGGCTAGTTGAAAAAAACCACTAACATATTGAAATGATTTTTTAAATCATTTGCTCAATCAGTTCCCTTGTTGAACCTTTAATATTTATTGGCTCAGAAGTACTCACGCTGAAATCTCATCATCATTACTTTTGTTTGAGAAAGAAGCATGTTTCCTATGAGCACAGGAGGTTGCCTAATGCTGAATCAGATCCTTGGTCCATCTACCTTAGTTTTGCCTGCTGTGGCAGCAGCTCTCCAGGGTTTTAGACAGGAGTTTATTCAAGCCCTACCTAGAGATGCCAAGAATTGAACTTGGGACTTTTTGGATGCAAAGCATGTGCTCTACCAACTGAGCTATGTCCCTTGCCTTGAAGGGTTCACTTTTACATTCTTTTACATGTTGTTTCAGAGGGACTATACAAACTAAAATAAAAATGGAGCTGCATTTTCATGTTGTGGAAGAAAACCGGAACAAATGTAATGAGTATGTTTACCGTTTTCATGTCACCTAATTCTAGAACATGCCCTTTTATTGTATCACCGATTAAGGTTCAGGTCACAGAAACAAAACAAACACCCTTAACTCTTTTTCTTCAAGTGGAAATCTAAGAAGGTAATTTTATACTCTATTTCTTTCACATTGGGAGAGGTGCCTGTCAGGCTGGAAATTGATGCAAGTCTCTTTTACACTGCCAAGCCAAAAGCAGCTTCCAACCTGGCAAATGCCCCTACACTGATCTGGAGAATCATCTCATTTTGCACTTGGAAACATGGCTGGCCTGTTGGATGTGGCCTACTTTTGACATGGTATAAGGAGAGGAAGGGATCTCAAAAGAAGCTGTTGTTTTGCCCTTCCCCTCAATATATCTGAATGGTACAATGAGATCTTCCAGTTTATCTGGGGGGAGGGGGCACTTATGAATTGCCAAAGAAGAGGAAATGCGTCATGCCAAAAAGAGGACAGTGATTTGCATAACATTCACATTTGCAAATTCATATGTATAGATGCAAATTTTGAAAGAATTCTTAGCATTTAAACAGAAATACAGTACAGTACAACACAGCTTTTTCTGAACTGCCCAGAGAGCTTTGGCTATTGGGCGGTTTAGAAATGAAATAAATGAAATAATAAATCTCTCCATGCTATGGAAGTCTGTGACAAGGTGACCTGTGTTCCTGCCTGTTCAGCTCGCTCTCCAAGTGCTAGCTGTTGATGGGCAACAGTTCTTATGCTTCTTTATCTTTAAACTGGAATTGAATAGCACA
This sequence comes from Heloderma suspectum, assembly GCF_057233095.1. NCBI lineage: Eukaryota > Metazoa > Chordata > Lepidosauria > Squamata > Helodermatidae > Heloderma > Heloderma suspectum. The sequence continues at coordinate 33,285,579 of NC_139459.1, forward strand.
GCCCTTCAAATAGAGGATGCCTTCAAATAGAGGATGGTCCTCTGGCAGTCTTTCAAATTAACCACTGTCCTCTGTAAAAGAGGATGCCTGGCCATCCTAAGTTGATCTGCTGCAGGCAAAGCCTGGACCTGGGGTCTCCAGTGTGATGCTCATAGGTACCTATGAGCTCATGAGCACATCTTTTGGCACCCGCTAGGCTCCCTGCCCCCACTGATTTTAATTTTATTTCTTAAGATGTTTTCAATTACTATTTTTTACCTGAGCAGCTGGCATGCTGCAAAGTAAAAGGCTGCCCTCCAGTGCCAATAGAGTTCAAAAGGGTGTTTTTGAGTTTTATTTATTCATTTCTTACATTTATATCCCGACTTTTTTCCTCCTTGAGGAACCCAAGGCAGTGTACATAATCCTCCTCCTCTCCATTTTATCCTCACAACAACCACCCTGGGAGGTAGGTTGGGCTGAGAGTCTGTGACTGGCCCAAAATCACCCAGTGAGTTTCCATGGCCGAATGGGAACTCAAACCCAGATCTCCCAACTCCCAGTCCAACACTCTAGTTTTGGAGCTCTGACCCTACCTCTGCCTTGTACTTAGGTTTTGGGGTGAGGGACTTTACTTTTAGTGTTACCAGGTGTCTTCTGGGAAATGAGTGTTTTGTGACTGGCTATGCCCACCAATTTATGAATGGGCAAGTCCCCGGATGGCAGACATTTTCCATGAGCACCCATGACACTCCCTCAAAATTCCAATGTGCCCACCAACCCAAAGACATTGGGGACCCTTGCCCTAGACTAGGGGTTCAGAAGGGGGTGCCAATTGCCACCCACCAGACCCTCCATGGGACAGATGACAGTCAAGGGTGTGGCCATGGCTACTGAGTTCACTGCCCCTCACTCTGGCCATTTTGCCTTTCTGCAGTATGGAGAAAGGGACTCTGCTGATGCTGGACAGAGCAGCCACTTCCTTCAGGACTGTTCAAAACAGACGCTGTTCCCAGCACCTGCTAAATCCCTGGCTCCACACAGCTTGATCGTGCTACTCAGGGCACAATCCAATGGGGCACTTATGCCCCCACCAATTCTCCAATTCTGTTGTGCAAGTGACACCTACCGCTTGCACAACAGTGATTTAGCACTTCCGGGGCAATACAAAATGAGCAGGAACACTCATTTCGGGAAGGAGGCAGGTTGGCAGAGCTCACCTGCCTCCATCCAGAAATGAGCATTTCCGTTCATTTGGGGGCTTCACCGAGGAGGTGCTAAATCTCCCGTGTGTGTGTGTGTGTGTGTGTGTGTGTGTGTATAGAGAGAGAGCCAGCGTGGTGTAGCGGCTAGAGCGTTGAACTAGGAGTCGGGAGATCTGGGTTCTAGTCCCCACTTGGCCATGGAAGCTCACTGAGTGACTTTGGGCTAGTCACAGACTCTCAGCCCAACCTACCTCACAGGGTTGTTGTTGTGAGGCTAAAATGGAGAGGAGGAGGATTATGTACGCCACCTTGAGTTCCTTAAAGAGGAAAAAAGGCAGGATATAAATGTAATTAATTAATTAATAAAGTGGTGGGTCCTGCTTGCACAAAGGATTTGGCGGGACTCACCACTTGTGGAAGGGAATTAGAGGGGTGGAAAGAAATTGGTGATGGCATAAGTACCTCACTGGATTCTGATCTCAGTTTTGATTGTGTTGTAGGATTTATTCATTTTATTTATTTTCTGATGTATGCCTGCCTTTAATTTCATTATTGTTAGCCTCTTCGGATTTTTCTCTCTGACAGCAAGGTGGAATATAAATCATTTAATAAAATAAAAGTAACTAAGGAAATAAAATACCACAGATGCACCGGGTGAAGTTAAGCAATGCTTCCTCACACGGGTCATTCTTTGTCTGTGAAAAACGTCTGCAATTTCCCAACGTAACAGAAAGGAGAGTGAAACTACCTTTCTGTCTGTCCTGGCAGATAGGGGAAACTTGACAAACTGGTTTAGGAGAGATTCACCCAGAAAGGGGAAGGAGAAAACCACAGAGCTAATATATGTTTGCAGGAAACAGAGGTCTTGTGGTTAAGTCCACAACTGCCTCTAAGCAGTACTTTGTATCCAGAACCTTGTATTTTGACAAATATAGTGAAAAGTGATTTGCATACCTGCTTGACAAAATAATTCTCTTGTATTAAAAATGCAAATATCAACATGAGAGTTGAAGCAGACAAATGCAGCTCAGCGTTGAATATAAGCATCCCCCTGTGCTCAATTTGTACCCTGGCTTTCAGCTATACGAACAAACTTTAATCAGATGCTTCAAAACTTACCTTCATATGAGCTAGAAACCTACTGATGATTTTTAAATTAAAAAAAATAGCATATATTCTCTGCTGCCAACCAATGTTCAAGATGAAAATGAAAAACATACCGCTTATGGTAATATTATCCTTCATGAATATGAAGTTAGTTATCTTCTCAGTTTGGGAAAAACTTTGCTCAGTGGTGAGTGGATCTGCAAAAAAGGCAAATTCAGATTAATTTATATTCATTTTTATATCCATATTTCAGATTTACATTCATATAGATAGAATTCTGTAGAGGATAGTATTTTTTTTGTCCAGTTATACATTGAATTATTTGAAAAAACAAACAGGGAAAGAAGTACAAAAAATATAAAGACCACAGGGGGAAAAAGACAAAGAGAAAGTACACATTTTACAAAGAACATAGGGCTGTTGGGGAAAACATCAGCCCCATCTTAAAGAGTTCCTCCCAACTCTTCGGTATTGCCTAGTTCAATTTACTCCACGTTATGATATTGTTATGCTATCCATTTGCCTCTGCACATTGGGTTGGACCCATGGTCTGCCTTTCACAAAAGGAAAGGGGCCTTCTGCAAGAGGAAGGGCTCTGTTCACAGAAGGTCCCTCCACCCAATCTTTGGGGCTCCCCCTGTCCGCAGTACACCACACAACTCCATTCTGCACGGTCTCCTGATTCTTTGTGTAGCATTTTCAGGGGATTAGAGGGGCTGCTGTGGGAAGGAGGGAGGGGGCAGGGAAGTCTACTTCTGCCAGCACAGTTGATCCAGATCCAACCCATTAGCCCAGAGAGCTTCGGCTATTGGGCGGTATAGAAATGAAATGAAATTAAATAATTAAATAATAAATATTTCTGCTGGGGGCAAAGAAACACAATGGCCTGGTTAGCACATAATGCTAAACCATAGTTTAGCGTTACGAGGATGAGTGATTTGTACACTTCACCAGTGCAGCCATGTGGAGGATAGCAGAACCATTGCATCTGAACCCTAATCTTAACTATGGTTAGTCAAAAAAGGCCAGCTTCATGACCTATGGTTTGAAGTTGGCCTATTTCCAATAACCATAATAAAAATGAACCACAGTTTCTTCAGATTCATCGTCATGACAAGTTGCAGTTAGCATGAAATGGAAGTGAATGCTTCTGAGCGCCTCACAACCACAGCGAAAGAGGAGAGAAGAGCAAGTGAGCCTAAAGACCACTATGGCTCTTCTTTGTAACTCTAAACTATGATTTAGCATTAAATGTGAGCAGAGCTACATGTAATGGTGCTAGGGAAGTTCTACTAGATGTTGTGCGGCGTTGTGGGAGTGGACCTATTACATGCAGCTCAGAGTGGCATGCATGGTTCTCTCCTCTTCTGTCCTCACAAGAACCCTGTGAGGTAGGACAGGCTAAGGGAGAATGGCTGGTCCGAGGTCACCCAGTGAGCTTTATGGCTGAGTGAGATTTGAACCTGGGTCTATTCAACCCTGGCTCAACACTCTAAATTACCACACCACACTAACTGCGGTTTTCAGGGGCAGCCCTGTGTTCTTCATAAGGTATGGTTCCATGCTCAGAAGACCAATTTCAGTTTGGCTACAGCCCTTGTGAGACGTTAGGGCCAGCATTTAATCAACGCACATACAGGGAAGGGGGAGTGGCATGCTCCGTCCCCCATTGCACGCACACTCGTTGGCACATCCGTGTCATGCCTACGCATATATGATGTATGTACATCAGCACCTCTCCACTCCATCAGAAACCCTGCATGTGCAAGAGTAAGCAACTTGCAAGCATGTGAAGGAATACACATACAGCAGTGAACGAAGCCTGCTGCTCCCACCATACACACATTCATTGTGTGTATGGAGGGAATGAATGGCCACAGCTCAGTGGCAGAGCACACGGTGTGCATGCAGAAGAACACAAGTTCAATTCCTGGTTTCTCCAGCTAGGGCTGGAAAATCTCCTACCTGAAATCCTGCAGAGCTGCTGCCAGTCAGCGGTGACAATACTGGACTGAATGGACCCATTGTCTGACTCAGTATAGGGCAGCTTCCTATGTTCCAACTGGCTTCTCCACACATTCAGTCACATCTGACGATAACAACCCCAGTGTTGGTATGTGTGCTTGGAGAGTTGGAACAGGATCAGAGAGACCCAAGCTCATAACCCCACTCAGCCATGAAGTTCACTGGTGACCTGGGAACTCTCAGCCAAACCCAGCTGACATGGTAGTTGTGAGGATAACATTGTGTGTAGGGAATCCTTTGATACCCCCCTGTGGTGCCTGGAGTAAGGGTAGGACAGAAATATACTTAATAATAGGAACGCGGAAAGCAGCCTTAGTTTAGAAAACCAGTTTTAGATTGTTAAAAAAAAAAAAAGTATTCTGATTTTGCAAGGGACTGGCTGCTTTTAAGACTTAATTTTACATAATATTTGGATTGCTATTAAAAAGCTCCTCCCTTCCTGTAGATGAGACAAAATGTTTGGGAGCAAGGGAGGCTTCTTGATTTAGGAGAGGCTTGAAGGGCAATTGTTTGTTGGACACCTTGGCTAACGGTTCCGCAGGGGAAGAGACGCCCAATGGATTGTACAATGGAGTTTAAGAACTTAAGAAGAGCCCCACTGAGTCAAAGCAAAGGGCCATCTAAGTCCAACATCCTGTTTCACATAGCTACTTCCTGGAAGACCTCCAGCAGTGCCTGGAGGCCCTGCACCACCACAGGAAGCCTCTAAGTTGAGAAACAAACATTTGAACTTCCTGTAAATGTAACTGAGGAACAGGTTACACAATAAGCACAGTCAATGCATGAAGCTTTTCCTTGGACTGTGCCACTTTCGTGAAAAACCTTCAGAAATGGGACCACATGGGTTTAAAAGGGCATAGCATTCCCAGAGGCCTGTAGGCCCACTAACCTCTAGGCCCCTTAGGTTTTTTTCCTACACAATATTAACAGCAAAGCTACCCAGCACACTTGCACAGACTGAAAAATGCAAGTCCATCATCAAAAAGAAGAGGATACAGATTTGCATAATGCTTGCATATGCTCATGTGTATGAATACAGGCAAATTTAGAAACAATTACTCTGATGGGGAAGACTATGATGAGGTAACCTGTGTGCCTGCCTTTCCATTCTGCTGTTAATGGGAACCTCAAGGCCCTGCTGCTCTCCCTTCTCATGGTTCTTTATCATGAAACCAGACTGAATAACCCTTCAAATGGAGGAAGCATTCAAACAGAGGCTTGTTCTCTGTAAAGTAGGCTGCATGGCCACCTGAAGGATTGAACACTCACTCAGTGGGAGTATTCTGAGACCTAGGGCTGATCTACATGAAGGGTTTTTATTGTCATTGTCATGCTTGGCTTGCTGGCATGTCACACAACACATATCCCAACCCGCCCTCCTCATGCTATTTCACCCTCAATATTCCACTGTTTTTCAAATGAGGTTTATAACATTTTTTCTAGTGTTTGCCATTTCCGTGCATTACAAAGACATGCATGTTTCAACTGAGTGGTATTAGAACTCTTACTGGTAGTAGCTTTTTTCCCCACCCCTGCTTTCTCCTCCTTTTGTTCTGTGCACTTTCCATGCACTGATTTTAATGGGATTTGTGGGCAGGAACCCCTGCCCCCCATGCCCTGTTTCTTTCTCACTCATTCCTGCATGACTGCCCAGCAAAATGGCCCCTCGCTGCTGCCATTACTGAGGAAAAAGCAGGGAACAAAAGGAAGAGGAGGAGAGAAAGAGACAGACAGACAGACACATGGGGGAGGGCAGCAGTGGTGAGCCATTTTGTTGGGCACTGGCATGCAATAATAGCTCCCCCCCCCATCGTTTTCCTCTTCCTCCTCTATTTTTTTCTTTTGCATCTACTTTTGGCTGCGTACGTATAGTACAGCAGAGCTCTGAATTGTACATTTTATACTGTTGCTTTGCAGCAGCTCAGTTGCGCATTCTGTCAGCCAAGTCACACACAAAAAGGAACCAGAGGCCACAGCTCACCCCTCCCACTTCTAATGCAATCCAGGCTCCACAAAGCAACATGTGGCACAAACGTGTGGCACAAACGTATGGCACAACTAGGCTCGCATGACCTTTCAATCTCACCTTGCTTCTCACAACTGCAACTCACAAGTGTCACACAAGATGTACGTTTGTATGGTATGTGATTGCATTATAAACACAGTAGATACAAGGGCTGTGCAGGGGCCCCCCATCTGACTCGGAAGCTGCTTCATGGCTTCGGAGGCAGGCCCGATTCAGCTCGGGCTGATTTGGGGGACCTCCAACCCGATTCGGCCCTGAACCCAAAGCAGGATTCGGATGGCCAAATCCTGCTTCAGGTCCCCCTTGATGCCCCCACACAAAACCCCAGCAACTTACCTTTCCTCAACCTCCTCCTCTTCTATCGCTGGCTCCTCCTCTGTCGCTGCTGCCTTCTCCTCCTCCATCGCTGCCACCTCCTCTGCCACTGCCACCACTTCCACCTCCTTGGCCTCCTCCAGCGCTGTGGCCTTCTCCTCCTCCTCCACTGCTGCCATCGCCATAGTCATTGCCGCCGCCAGCTCCTGAGGCCTGGACGCACACCGGCTCTTATTGCATGGAGTAGCTGTTTTTTAAATGGCAATTTCCTGGAATTTCCTGTAAGTTCCCATTTTAAAAATGGCAACTCCCTGCTATAAGAGCTGGTGCATGTCCAGGCCTCAGGAGCTGGCGGCAGCAATGACGGAGATGATGGCAGCGGTTGACGGAGGCGGCGGCAGTGAGGGGTGGCTCAGGTAAGGACCTGGAGGCACCGGCGCAGCTGGGCTGCGGGTGCCAAAACTCCAAAATGCACTGAGGTGCTTTGGAGAGCCTCCGGGTGCTTCATGCCCCCTCCGCTTCACCTCAGAAGGGGCTCGAGGTGACCCAAAGCCCAATACAACAGTGCTGTATTCATGAGTGTGTGCCTCAGCCGAATCTATTGCACTTTGAAGAAATACTGCCACAGCATGGACTCGCACATGGAAGGGGTTCTAATGTAGATCCTCCCCTAGAAGCTTTAGGCCTGCTGTGTCATACAATGGCCATGTGTCCTCTTTTACACATTGGACAGTCCTCTCTTTGAAAGGCTGCCAGAGGACCGTCCTCTACTTGGAAGGTGTCCTCTATTTTTGAATGGCTGTCAAGTCCAATTCAGTTTAAAGTTCAAGAACCATTCAGAAGGAAGAGCTGGGCCTTGAAGCGGCCTATCAACAGCACCTGGACAGCAGACAGAGCAAGGCACACAGGTCACCTGGTCACAGTCTTCCACACTATGGTGAGATGCACTGTATTTTTATTTACATTATAATAATAATTTCTAAATTGATATCTACACATACAAAGTAGCATATACAAATTTTATGCAAATTGCTGTCCTCTTTTGTCCTCTATTTTGGTGATTCACAAGTGCCCACGTTATGTCCTCTTGCCACCGATTGGGCTCTCCATATACCCTCAGTATTTTTGTGGGGGTGACGAGGATAATGGGGAGAGGCCAAGCAGGCTGGCTCCTGATTCATGTCCTTGAGGGTGTGTTGTGACCTTGAGGCCTCCAAGCCAGTGAAAATCCAGGTAAAACATCTGGTTTTTCTACATTTGTAAAGAGGCAAGGAGGACATGGTGGTGATGTGCCAATCTCCAATTGAAACGGTGTATGAATTGCAGCTTTAAGAATTTAGCTACGTGCTGTTTTTAACTTGCTAAGGGTTGCATCACAGGCCGTTTTTTCCTGTATAATGTTTACAGCAAAGCTAACTGGTGTATTTGACTGGACTGAAAAATGCAAGTCCGTCAATCCATGACAAGGGGAACGCTTCTCCTGGTATGAGTGACAAACAGATAATACTCTTAAAGACAAAAGTCATGCAAAAAGCATTCCTGAGCCTTACTTTTCTCTTCTGATGAACAGGAGAATTGAGAGTGTATAAACTTTCAAGGAGTGGGATTATCTTGGCAGGGGTGGGGAACTCGTGGCCCTTCAGTTGTCCTTGGTCTCTGACTCGCATCAGGCACAATCTGCATAGCCTGTGGTGAAGGATGCTGGGTCTTGTAGTCCAACAACTTCTGGAGGGCCCTAGGTTCTCCACCCCGGCTGTACAGTCCTCACTGCTGCTATAAATATACATGTGACAACTGAAAAGTAGTTATATGGAAAAAAGTAACTGATTGTTACCTGCGGTGGTATATTCTGTACGGAATCCTGGATTGTTGGAAATGTGCTCTGCATTTTGCTGGTTGATATTTTCTGTTGTCACAGAAGTAGCTTTAAAAAAAAAGAAGAGCAAAAATACTTTAGTTATAAACAGTATAGATGGCATAATTGTGCTTATTCTCTCACACACACACACACACAAAACAGAATCATAGGGGTTCAAGATATCCTGTGAACAGAAATATCCTTTATCCAGATATGTCAAGCAAGCCTCCAAATTCTGTGATAAAGTTATGGATAATGGTCACCAACTAATCCTATGGTGAAGGGGCTAAGTGTCAGACTGAAGAGAATGGGGTTACACAGCTTTCTTGGCTTAGAATTTCGTAAAACTGAAGTGACACGTTGTACTCCAAATGGGTACAACATCTGAAAGAAAGTGAGATTAAGGTTACAATCCTATGCCCACCTACCAGGAAGTAAGCTGCACTGAACTCAATGGGACTTACGTATGAGTAGTAATGGGCAAATGTACCCCAAATGAATGTGTTATTTCCTCAGAAAGTAACAAATCCATCTGTGTAATCTTGGATCAGAGTTCTCCTTTAATTCAAGATCTTGTTCTGTGTATATGAGATTTTGTACATTTATTTATGTATTTATTTTTTAAAAAAAATGTTGGCCACCTTTCAGGCCAGAAGCTCTCCCAAGGCAGCTCACAGGAATAAAATATATAAAAACAGTTAAAATATTAAAAGCGATAAAAACATAAATACAATAACACAGGGATAAAAGCAACAATAAAAGCCAACATTAAACTAACAACAGCAAAAACAGCAACAACAGCAATCCTATCAAGAGAAGGCCACGGTAAAATAATACATTTTCAAGGCTTTCTTAAAAGCCTGCAATGATGGAGCATGGCAGACCTCGGAAGGCAACTTGTTCCAAAGGTGTGGGGCCACTACAGAGAAGGCCCTCTAATTTGTGGTCACCCACCTAACTGCTCTCACAGGTGGGTAGATGAGAAGGGTCTCTCTTTCTGATCTTAAAGTGTAGGCAGGCTGATATGGGCGAAGGCAGTCCTTCAAGTAACTTGGTCCCAAACTATTTAAGGCGTTAAAGGTCAAAACCAGCTCTTTAAATTGGGCTGGGAAACACACTGGTAACCAGTGCAGCTGGTGCAGTATAGGCATTAGGTTATTGAATTGCCTCAGCCCCACCAATACTTGGGTGGCCACATCAGCTGAAATTTCCGAACCATCTTGAAAGGCAGCCCCACGTACAGCGCATTACAGTTGTCCAGCCTGGACGTGACTAGTGCGTGGATAACTGAGGAAAAGTCTGTCCTCTGCAGATAGGGCCGCAGCTGGCGTACCAGCCTAAGCTGGTAAAATGCACTCCTGGACACCGCAGCCACTTGGGATTCCCCAGTTAGCTCAGAGTCCAGGAGGACTCCCAGACTGCGCACTTGGTCTTTCAGGGGGAGTGCACAAATATCAAATTGCATCTTGGGAGCTGTAATTTGGAGTCGTGCAATGTGTCAAGATGTCATTCATCACCATGTTATGTACCCCTTGTTTGCACGTGGCCTTTCTACATAATGTTTACTTGCCATCACCAACTGGTATTTGGAAGAAAGAGAGATGGATTGGTATATGAAGGTGTATACTACCTATACAGCCATTTCTTCAAACATGCTTGATTTGTGGAAATATTTCAAATGCCAACCTTCCTCTAAAGGGTTAAAGTGACATCATCACATTTCCTCCTAAAAGAAAAAAGGTTAAACCAACCAATTCAGCACATGCGCAGGAATGCTATTGTTTAGATGCAGACTGTGCATGCTCTGAAGCTCACAATCTATTCTGATATTAGTAACATATTTGTAAGACAGAGATCCAAGCCCACTACAAAGGTGAGATTATGAACACACAAGTTTCAACCAATGAACCAACTAATTATAAAATTTGGCGGATCACTACTTCTGAGTTGACATTTCTAGGACTGTGCTGTTAATCAACTTGCAATGCAAGAAATTAATTGAATGGCTTTACTGGCAGATGTAAATGACATAGTCTTGGGAGATTCAGAACACATCCTGGATTCTCAAAACAGAAGACCTCAGGCTATTCCTGAAGATGGCTTTTTCTGTCAATTTATTTTCAGGGAATATAAAAGCTATTTTAAAGAGCTAAAAGCTATAGTGAATAATTAATGGTTATGAGTAATATGGAAAGTGCAGCATTGGTGCCGTGACTCTCTATTATGGCTAGAGATGAGGAAAAAAAATTCCCCCTATATTAATCAAGGCAATGAAAAAATGGAATGGAAAGAACTATTTCTGGGCACTCCTACATTTCCTGGGAAATGCACAAAATGAGTCAAAATATACTGACCTGATTTGCATGTTGTTTAACCCAAGAACTGTGGGGACAAGCAGAGCATGTGAGCCACATGCTCGTTGTTTCAACTTTTAATTAACAACCCAGGAACACCCATTCCTGGTTGTTTCGTGATGTGTGAACCCAGAAACTCTGGGTTGTTTATAGGTTAAGCAACCCAGAGTTAACCCAACAATTGTCCATGGTTTGTTAATTCTGCTTGTTCCTGCAATTCCTGGGTTAAACAACCCAGGAATTGCTGCCGTGACATGTGAACCAGGTCACTGACACAGATGCTTCCATTTTCTCATCCCTCAAGAACAAGGCAACTTCGGAGGTTTGATCCTTTCTATATGTACAGTCCAGCACCTTCTACCGCACTTTGTCCAGGGAATATCTGTATACCTCACCCCTCCCTGCAAGGACCCAGATTTGCATAAAATTTATTTATGCTAATGTATATGTATAAATGTAAATTTAGAAATAATTACTATAATTAAAATAGAAATTCAATATATTACACCACTGTGGAGAAGACTGACTGGGAGGCCTGTGTGCCTACTCAGTCTGCTGTCCAGGTTCTAACCATTGATGGACAACTTCTTATGGTTCTTTATCAATAAACCGATGGTTTCCAGAGGACTCTGGAGAGGTTTCCAGCTCATATGGCAGGCTCTCCTGTTGAAACCCTGGTTCCCCACTCTAAAAAAACTCACCAAAAGTGCTGTTTAAAAACATAGGTGAAACTGGAGGGTCACATCATCATCTAGGTGGGGGACTTTGCATCAGTCCCCTTGTCATGGTCAGATCATTACCTACTGAGGTTTAGACTTACAGCAGCTTTTCCCCTCTGCAAGGTGGGGGACCTATTAAGATGGTCCACCCCCGGAGGTTAATGGATCCAGATGGTTTCCAGAGGACTCTGGGGAGGTTTCTGGCTGATATGGCGGGCTCTCCTGTGGAAACCCTGGTTGATCTATAGAATGCAGAAATGACCCGGGCGGTTGACATGATTGCTCCTGAGCACCCTCTCCTGAGCAGAGCTCGAACTGCTCTGTGGTACACCCCACAGCTGAGAGCGATGAAACAAAATAGGAGATGGCTTGAGTACGGATGGCGAAGAACTCCTAGTGGATGCAATTGAATGCTGGTATGTGCCTAAGTATATTCAGGGGCAGTGAGGGCGGCAAAAAACCATCATCTTGCTGCCTCTATTGAATCGTCTATCTGCCTCCCAGTGAAGCTTTTCAGAGCTGTCCAGGGCCATTACATGCTGGCCCTAAGGACACTGTAGATCTCTCTGAGGCCTGCTGTAATGCATTTTCTAGACACTTCCAGGATCTCTTGCATCTGCCAGGACTTGGACTCCAGCGTTATAGCAGGTGAATCTGGTGAGGTATCCAGAGAGCACAGCCTTCTCCTGTTCTCCAGGATGAGTTTCAGTTGGTACAGCTTGAGGATGTTTACAAGGTACTTGGACAGGTTCATGCAACCACTTCTGTACTGGCTCCATGCCCCTCTTGGCTGATAAAAACTGGCAGGGAAGGAACAGCTGGCTGGGCCAGGGAGGTGATAAATGCCTCCTTTGGAGAGGGAGTGGTCTCGGGCCGCCTCAAAGAGGCAGTGGTGAGACCACTCCTAAAGAAACCCTCCCTGGACCCAGAAAATCTTAATAATTTTAGGCCAGTGGCAAATGTTCCTTTCCTGGGCAAGGTTCTTGAGCGGGTGGTTGCCAACCAGCTCCAAACACTCTCGGATGAGACAGATTATCTAGATCCATTTCAGTCGAGGTTCAGGCTGGGTTTTGGCATGGAAACAGCCTTGGTCACCCTGTATGATGACCTATGTCAGGAGAGAGATGGGTGTGTGTGACCTTGGTGATTCTTCTTGATCTCTCAGTGGCTTTTGATACCATCTACCGTGGTATCCTTCTGGGGCAATTGTCTGAGCTGGGAGTGCGAGGCACTGCATTGCAGTGGTTTCGCTCCTACTTGGATGATTAGCTCCAGAAGGTGGTACTTGGGGGATACTGCTTAGCCCCATGGACTCTCCAGTATGGGGTTCTGCAGGGGTCAGTTTTGTCCATGTTATTCAACATCTACATGAAACCGTTGAGCATGGTCATCCGGATGACACACAGCTCCATTTCTCCTTTTTATCTTCTTCAGGTGAGGCTGTGGATGTACTAAATCAGTGCCTGGCTGTGACAATGGGTTGGATGAGGGCTAATAAACTGAAACTTAATCCAGATGAGACTGAGATGCTGTTAGTGGGTGCTTCTGCTGACTGGATGGACGGTGCTCAACATGTTCTGTATGGGGTTGCACTCCCCCTGAAGGAGCAGGTCCATAGCTGGATGGTCCTCCTGGAGCCATCTTTGTCACTGGAGGCTCAGGTGGCCTCAGTGGCACAGAGTGCCTTCTACCAGCTTCGGTTGGTGGCCCAGCTACACCCCTATCTGGACAGAGATAACCTGGCTTCAGTTGTCTACACTCTGGTAACCTCCAAGTTAGATTACTGCAATGCACTCTATGTGGGGCTGCCTTTGAAGACGGTTCAGAAGCTGCAGCTTGTGCAAAATGCAGCACCCAGACTGATAACGGGGACCAAAAGGTCTGAATATATAAGACCGATTCTGGCCCACTTGCACTGGCTGCCTATATGCTTCTGAGCCCAATTCCAAGTGCTGGCTTTGACCTATAACACCCTACATGGCTCGGGACCACAGTACCTGACGGAATGCCTCTCCTGGCATGACAACCCATACACTATTCTCTGCATCTAAGGCCCTTTTCTGGGAGCCTCCTCTGAGGGAGGCTTGGAGGTTGGCAACAAGGGAGAGGGCCTTTTCGGTGGTGGCTCCCCATTTATGGAATAATCTCCCCGATGAGGCCCAACATTGTCATCTTTTCGGTGCCAGGTTAAAACTGCCCTCCTCTCAAGCATTTGGCAGTGTATGAGTCTCTTGATTGTTTCTGGCTGATTCTTTTAAACTGTTTTAGATATACGTTGTTGTTGTGTGTGTTATTTATTTTATGTCATGTGAATGGTTTTTATATTTTATATAATGTATTTTAATTATTTCTAATTTTTCTGAACCACCTATACTGCCCCATAGCTTCAGCTATGGGGCAGTATAGAAATATAATAAATGAAATGAAATATAACCAGAGTTGGACTGGACAGCCCTTTAAAGAGAAGATGCTTTGAAACAGAGGACTGTCCTCTCTAAAGTAGGCTGCACAGCCAGCCTAATAACACACCTCTGCTAAAGAGGCTCCTTGGAGAAGGGCCTGTTTAGAAGATCTGAAGCCATGGGCAAGCTTAGTAAAGAAGCTCACTGGATGATCTCAGGCTAGTCATGATCTTTCAACCTACCTACCTTGTCATAGCTCCTGTGAGGCTAAAAAGAATAAAGGGAGGTTGGTGGCTTCAATGTCAGTGGGGCAGTAAATCCACTCCTGGTTTCAGTCAGAACCAACCAGAACTCTAAAGGCCCTAGCCAAGGTGCGGTTCTGAGTGGAACCTGGAACGGATTCACCACCCCAATAACATCGGAAACACCAGCCTTCACTGACTCCATTTATACTGTCCTGAGCTCCTTGAAGAAAAGGCTGGATAAAAATGAAATAAGAAACATGAGCATTAAGCTTCTGCTTGAGTCTCAGAAATTCCAAATCCCTGTGCAGTGCCATGCGTATTCCCTTGGATGCTACTTCACCTTAATGTTCACGCCCTTCTTCCCTTCCAAACTGGGCACCATTTTCTTTCCCTTCCGTTTTGCTTCAAGCTACTTCCTGAAATGCTGCCAGAGAGTCTTCTACATGAGACAAGATACGGGGAAAGCAGGTATCTATCATTTAAAGGGTTTCCAAAATATTATTCCCCACTCATCTGCTTTCCTTTGGCTTCCCAAAGAGCCATGGAAGGAATCCTTCAATGTTGCACTGCTTTTGCAAGGGGCAGCCTGCATGCTAGCTGGATTTAGACAATTGCCCTTGCGTTGTAGCATCACACAGCAGATGGAATCATTCGCCCCTGTCAGCAGGAGTCTCTTTTCCATATAATGTCAGAGACCCTTCTCCATTTCTCTTCAGCCACGCACAAAGAACATTCTGTGCCAGCATCAGATGGATGAGATCATCTCAGTCAGGTCCCCAAAACCTGACTGAAGGCAGAGTGTCTTATCTGAGATCATCACAGCCAATGATGCCTTTGTCAATAACCGACTGGGAAACTATCAGCCTGGTGCTGTCCTTGGGACTTATTCATGCCTGCTGGCTTCTAAGGAAAACAGTTGTCTGCTATCTATAGATCAACTTATCATAGAAGGGAATTGGCCACTTATGGGTAGGGCTGTTGCAGAAATCCGCAATGGATTCGAACGGATCTGGATTTCTATTAATCTGACCCACAGATTCCGCAGTGGATCAGCTTTTTCCGAGTCGTGCGGATTCTGTGGACTTGCATACTGGGTTTTTACTGTCCAGAACTGTACACAAATTTAGTCATATGAAAATACAAAGAAGAAGAAAAACACCAACCAAAAATGCACATTTTCCCCCATAAGCTAAAGTGTGAAAATGCAGACTGCGGGGAGGGGAACTGCGCATTTTCATGGTTTTTTTCCCACTTTGGGGGAGATCCGCGCAAATTCCCATTAACGAATTAGTGCTAATCCATGTTAACTAGTGTGCATTAGCACATTTGCACAAGTGCGTGCTAGCACACATGCAAATTAATGCGAGTACAACAAAATTCTCTTACGCAATATCCAATTCTGTCAATGAGCTGACAATGGAAGGAAGACACCTAACAATCTCTGAAAGACAGACAGAACAGATTTGACAAAATCTGTACATCCCTACTTGTGGGCAAGAACGAGAGAGTCAAGAGTGCAAAAGCACAAAAAAAAGGGAATGAGAAAGAAGGAAAACCTGTGGGGATCTTCATTTTGGCATGACACTGGCTGGCTCAGAAATGCTTCTGAGCAGATCTCAGAGCCAAATCACACATTATACTAATTGTGGAGCATGCAGTTGCTTGCCCTTTGTTTTACTCTAGTGTAATTGCACATAGTCCTGATTGAGGTCAGGACCAACACTGAAAGGAGGAAAGGATTCAACCTCCCCGCCCCCATTTTTGCCTAAAATTCCACCCTCCCCCATGGGGAGGGGTGTGTGTGTGTGTGTGTGTGTGTGTGTGTTTTAAAGATGCCCCTTGCAGGTGAATTCTGGGGAAAAATGGGTGGTGGGGATTTAATCCTCCCCTTCCAGAGCATGCTGGTCCCAATCTACATCAGGACCATGTACAGTTACACTAGAGCAAATCAGATTATCAGGTTCAGCTACATGCTACGTGATTAGCATAACGTGTAGCTTGGCCCTCACCCATGGAGCTAAGTTGGTTTTGAGGCCTCAGCATGCTTCAGGTTCCTCATTCAGAGGAAGAATTAACCAAGCTGGGCATAGTAGGTAACTAGGTACCACCAGCCTTCCCGAAGTTGGCACTCTCTGGATGTGCTGGACTACAAGTCCCACTATTCACAACTCATCCAGAGGCTGCCAGCTTGGGGACGCTGAGGTATATAGTCAGACAGCTGGCTCTGATTTTACAGACCTGTACTCATGTGTCTGAAAATGTGAAGACAGTCACGATATATTTTAAGCAGTGTGGCTGCTTCAGAAGTTCCTTGCTGCATTCAGGCCACATGAATCCCATTCAATTCTGGGGTCAGTTTTTGTAAAAACAATAGTTCTACTAGTTTGTAGCAGAATCTGGCTGTGCCTGGCACTGATTGGCTGGTGCCCATGATGTCACGAAGACACTCCTCCCCAGCTGCTTTGTACTTTATGGTTTCATTTAAATATATAAGGCAACAAATAAATGGGTAAATAGATACATTTCACACTTTCAAATATAAAAGCAGACAGCCCTCATGAACTGATGGGCAAGCCCAAAGGATTCACTGCTATGAATGTTGGGTGAAACATGTGAACCAGCCTTGGAAAAAACAGAGTAATAAAAAGAAAATAAAAATAGAGGAAACCAGAAGGGCATCTCAGAATAGTTCATACGTTGTTTTCCTAAGAGCTCGGTACATTACTAGAATAACTGAGAGGCTTTCAAGAAGCATTAAAAAGGTAATACATAAATTAAGATATGATGATCAAATTGCTGTATTAAGGATGTGTTGTGATTTTATTTGTTTTGTCGTTGTTGTTTACAGCTCTTATATACTGGCTTCATTCTGATACATATTAGAGGTCTGAAATAAATAGCTTTTGCATTATTAATGGCGACAGTGGCCCAGTTTGCATGTAATAAGAACCTATGGGTTGTTTAAACTGTGAGTTGTTGGGGCTGCGTTGGAGTGTGCACGCATGCTGCCTCCCACCCGCCCTCCACTTTGCATCCACTTTCATCATCAACGTAGAAACGCCCCATTCCTTTGGTGCTTGATGCAACATGTGAACCCAGAACTCTGGGTTGTTGAATGACAAACAACCCAGACTTTTAACCTAACAACAAACCCTGGGTTCAAACTCTGGGTTGTTTGTCCCTCAACAACCCAGAGATCTGGGTTCACATGTCACATCAAACAACCCAGGAACAGGGCATTCCTGGGTTGTTGTTGAAAGCACATTAAAAGGGGAAGCAGTGAGCACATGAGAGACAGAGCACTTGCTCACTTCTGTGCGGCCCCACCAATTCATGAGTTATACAACCCATGAATTGGCATTACGTGCAAACTGGGTCGACGTGTTTATTATGATGGGGGGATGGAAAGAAGGCTGTATATATTCTAGGGATCTGGCTAGAGGGAAATGAGATGACTTTATGAACATCAATGCATATTACATATGTAACAAATACTGGAGAAGAGACTTAAGACTGGTTTGCACATAACACTATTTGTTTTCTCAGTCCCTGGGTAGTTTGTTTCCCTCTGCCTTTGCACTCCCTCTCTGTATCCCAACTGCCTTTGCAGCACTGCACTATAGGCATGTAAAGAGGCTGGTGTTTTTTTTTTTTTACTACTCTTGCCTACTGCCTCTGTAGCCAGGCAAAACAACCAATAAACAACCCACAATTCTGGGTTCACACATAATGACAACCCATGGTTTAAGCAACCCAAAGTTCACACTGAATAACAAACTAGGGGTTCTTGTCATGGGTTGTTCATGGTTAACAACCCACAGTTCTCATGGTTCTGTGCTCACACATAACACAACCCACTGCTCAACCATGGTTAATTAAACTATGTTTTGTTGTTACATGCAAACAAGATTTTAACCTTACCTCTATTCCTGGTGACTACAGTTTCTTGTGGAGGCTGTGGGTGAGGATGGTAAGTTTTTCCTTTTCCCCAAATGTTTTGCTTACTGCAAGTCCCATAGATCTTAATATGATCCATTTAGAATTAAACTGACTTCTATTTGCATCGTCCTATATCTTCATCTTCATAACCACATCCTGTGTTTTGCTTCTTGGTGATACATACATCATCTGTATGATGAGCAGATGAAACCCAGGAAATGGCACGCACACAAACACATACACACACACACATATATATGTGTGTGTGTGTGTGTATGTGTGTGTGGGTATATATATATATATATATATATATATATATATATATATATATGAATATGAAGTACAGAGATCCAGAAAAAAAAACACCAAACTTAAATTATTATGAACAATAGCTTTCTGCAAGAAACTGAAGTTTAGTAGAGATTTTAAAATGCTTCAGCTGAAAGATATTAAAGGCCACCTTTTAATAATTCATTACTCCCTGTAACACTAGCGGTATTTTTTCAGGAACAGAATGTCTTGCGGAGTGTTGATTAAGGCTGCAATCCTATATGTACTTACTATATACAAGTAAGTCCTATTGAACGTAATGGGGCTTACTTCTGAGTAGATATGTATAGGGTTGCACTACACAAAACTATTAGGATTGACATAACATACAGGAGAGATGGAATGTGAAGAAACCAAGTTGTATGTATAGTTCTGTGTTAGTGATTCCTATTTACCATTTCTACAGTATTAGTAGTACACAACTGCTTTACAGTCTGCAACATGTTCATCCCCATGACAGCCTTGTGAGAGAGATAATTAATAATCACTGAGCAACACTTAACTTTTAAAAAACATAAGAACATAACAACAACAACAAAAACACCTCTCACGCTATTGCTGCAGTTCATCAGGTTGGCCTCCTCCTCTGCTCCCACACATTAGCTGGCTTCCTCAAGCAGGGAAGTGCTTCCAAGATGGCACAAGGCATGGATATTGCATGCAGAGGGCTTGCTCTAGGTGGCATTGCTTTGTCCAATATGGTGCCATCTTAGAGCAACTGCTCTAGGAGGTCTGCCCACACTCCATCCCATTAACGCTGCAGAGGTACTTTCTAGCCCCACAACAGACTGTAAGCAGGTACAGTTAAGGCCCAGAGGAGGCAACTGAAAGGGAGAAACCATGTCTGCCACCATGAGTACATTAGGGGAAGAGCAGGGTAAAAATGCAAAAAACAAACAGGGTTTGCAGCATGCATGTGCATGCGTAGGGCCTGTTCAGGTGGCCAACTGAACATGCCTACATTGGAGGCAAGTCCTGCCATGACAGACCTGCTCCCCAGTGGATTCGCTGTACCAGTCATAACATCTGAATAAACTAAGGCCACCTTCCCCAACCTGGTGCCCTTCGGATGTTTTGGACTGCAACTCCCATCGGCCCCAGTCTGCATGGCTAATGTTCTAAAACATCTGGAGAGCACCAGGTTGGGGAAGGCTGGGCTAAGGGATGATAAGAGTTGGTATGCTGACTGACAGGATGGCCGGATGTCCACTTTTACAGAGGACAGTCCTCTATTTGATGGGCTGAACTATCCAATTCCAGTTTAATGATAATGAACCATAAGAACTGTTGCCCATCAGCAGTTAGCGCCTGGACAGAAGGCTGAAGAGGCAGGCACACAGGTCACCTCATCACAGTCTTCCACACTATAGTGAGATCCACTGTATTTCTATTTAAATTACAATAATTTCTCAATTTGCATTATGCAAATAAACTAGCATATACACATGTTATGCAAACCACTGTCCTCTTTTGTCCTCTTTGTTGGCGATTCATAAGTGGCCACGCTATGAAGTCTAGAACCATGCCACTTCCATGGGGGTATGCTGACTCATTTAAGAACATCTGAAATGTTAATTTCAAAATACACATTTCCCTCTAATCCAAAGTGAATAGCTTTCTTTTTATATAAGAGAAGTGAACAGCAAAACCCAACCCTGTAACCTTTTGCAGAGATGCTATTCACTTCAAATGAGATCTGTCCTCAGGATAATGTCCTATTGAATCGTGCCCAAAGTGAAGACCCAACATAATGGAAATGTAGGCCCTGTAACCAATAAAGATGCATGAGTCACAATGCATTGTGTTTCTCTTGTATTTGAACTGGTTCATGCCACTTAAGGCGCAATCCTACCAGGGTAGACAGCTGCCTCTGAACTCAGAGGCGACCGCCTATCCAACGCAGGGCAGGAGAAGCACAGAGGGGATCATCCCCTCCACGCTTCAGCCGCCCGGCATTTGCGGCTAGACAGCCGATTTCAGCTGTCTAGCCGCAGGAAGGTGGAGCGGGGGAAGTGACTGCTGGACAACACGTTGGATATGTCATACCAGCATTTCCACCTTCCCCAACCCGGAACACCCCAAGGAATGCCCCTTTTTCACTGCTCTGTGCTGCCTACAAGGCAGCGCAGGATCGGGGGAAGGTCGGTTTTCAGGAGCACAGGCTCCAAGGTTGGTTCTTGGAAACTGATGTATCCTATGGCTGTCTAGCCACTGACTAGTGTCCATAGGATTGCTCCCTTGGTTAAATACATTATTCAGATGAATAAACCCCAATGGGTTTTATTCTCCTGTAAAGTGTTTTACCCCTTCATGGATCACTGCCTTGTTGTGGTGAAGGGGCTTGCGTAACTCAGTGAAGCCATAAGCTATGCCATGCAGGGCCACCCAAGATGGACAGGTCATGGTGGAGAGTTCTGACAAAATGTGGTCCACTGGAGAAGGAAATGGCAACTCACTCCAGTATTCATGGCAAGAAAACCCCATGGAACGTATCACAAGGCTAAAAGATATGACGCCGGAAGATGAGCCCCTCAGGTCGGAAGGTGTCCAGTATACTACTGGAGAAGAGCAGAGGGAATTTCCAAGTAGTGCCAGAAAGAGTGAAGCTGCTGGGCCAAAGCCAAAAGGACAATCAGCTGTGGATGTGTCTGGTGGTGAAAGGAAGTCCGATGCTGTAAAGAACAATGTTGTTTAGGAACCTGGAATGTAAGATCAATGAATCAAGGTAAGCTGGAGGTGGTCAAACATGAGATGGCAAGACTGAACATTGACATCTTGGGAATCAGCGAACTAAAATGGACAGGCATGGGCGAATTTAATTCAGGTGACCATTATATCTACTACTGTGAGCAAGAATCCCTAGAAGAAATGGAGTAGCACTCATAGTCAACAAAAGGGTGGGAAAAGCAGTACTGGTGTACAATCTCAAAAATGATAGAATGATCTCAGTATGAATCCAAGGCAAACCATTCAACATCACAGTAATTCAAGTCTATGCCCCACCACTGAGGCCAAAGAAGCTGAGGTTGATCAGTTCTAAGACAACCTACAACACTTTCTAGAACTAACACCAAAAAAAGATGTCATTTTCATCATAGGGGATTGGAATGCTAAAGTAGGAAGTCAAGAAATCATCGGGATAAAAGGCAAGCATGGCCTTGGTGTACAACATGAAGCAGGATAAAGGCTAATAGAGTTTTGCCAAGAGAACATGCTGATCATAGCAAACACTCTTTTCCAACAGCACAAGAGGCGACTCTACACATGGATATCACCAGATGGTCAATATCGAGATCAGATTGATTATGTCCTTTACAGCCAAAGACGGAGAAGCTCTATACAGTCAGTAAAAACTACCTGGAGCTGACTGTGGCTCAGATCATGAGCTTCTTCTTGCAAAATTCCGGCTTAAATTGAGGAACGTAGGGAAAACCACTAAACCATTCAGGTATGCCCTAAATCATATCCCTGATGAATATACAGTGGAGGTGAGGAATAGATTTCAGGGATTAGACCTGATAGACAGAGTGCCTGAGGAACTATGGACGGAGGTCCGTAACATTGTTCAGGAGGCAGCAACTCAATCCATCCCAAAGAAAAAGAAATGCAAGAAAGCAAAGTGGCTGTCTGAGGAGGCTTTACAAGTAGCTGAGGAAAGAAGGGAAGCAAAAAGCAAGGGAGAAAGGGGAAGATATATCGAACTGAATGCAGAGTTGCAGAGAACAGCAGGGAGAGACAAGAAGGCCTTTTTAAATGAACAATGCAAAGAAATCGAGGAAAACAACAGAATGGGAAAGACTAGAGATCTCTTCAAGAAAATCAGAGATCTCAAGGGAACGTTTTGTGCAAAGACGGGCATGATAAAGGACAAAGAAGGCAGGAACCTAACAGAAGCAGATGAGATTAAGAAGAGGTGGAAAGAATACACAGAAGAACTATACAGGAAAGATCTGAATGTCCCTGATAGCCATGATAGTGTGGTCACTGAACTTGAGCCGGACATCCTAGAGAGTGAAGTCAAGTGGGCCTTAGGAAGCATTAGTAACAACAAAGCTAGTGGAGATGACAGTATTCCAGCTGAGCTATTTAAAATCCTAAAAGATGATGCTTTTAAAGTGCTGCACTCAGTATGCCAACCAATTTGGAACACTCAACAGTGGCCACAAGACTGGAAAAGGTCAGTTTACATTCCAATTCCAAAGAAGGGCAATGTCAAAGAGTGTTCAAACTACCGCACAATTGTGCTCATTTCACATGCCAGCAAGGTGATGCTCAAAATCCTACAAGCTAGGCTTTAGCAGCATATGAACCAAGAACTACCGGATATACAAGCAGGGTTTTGAAGAGGCAAAGGAACTAGAGATCAAATCGCCAACGTTTGCTGGATCATGGAGAAAGCAAGAGAATTCCAGAAGAATGTCTATTTCTGCTTCGACTATGCTAAAGCCTTTGATTGTGTGGATCACAACAAACTGTGGCAAATTCTTAAAGAGATGGGAGTACCAGGCCACCTTACCTGTCTCCTGAGAAACCTGTATGAGGGTCAAAAAGCAACAGTAAGAACCAGACATGGAACAACCGATTGGTTCAAAATTGGGAAAGGAGTATGACAAGGCTGCATATTGTCGCCCTGCTTATTTAACTTATATGCAGAGTACATCATGAGAAACGCCGGGTTGGATGAATCACAGGTCGGAATTAAGATTGCTGGGAGAATTATCAACAACCTCCGATATGCAGACGACACCACCCTAATGGCAGAAAGCAAAGAGGATCTAAAGAGCCTCTTGTTGAGGGTGAAAGTGGAGAGTGCAAAAGCTGGTTTGAAACTCAACATTAAAACAACTAAGATTGTGGCATCTGGCCTCATCACTTCCTGGCATATAGAAGGGGAGGAAATGGAAGCAGTGACAGATTTTACTTTCTTGGGCTCCAAGATGCAGACGGTGACTGTAGCCATGAAATTAAAAGACGCTTGCTCCTTGGGAGGAAAGCTATGGCAAACCTAGACAGCCAAGAAGCAGAGACATCGCCTTGCCGACAAAGGTCCGTCTAGTCAAAGCTATGGTTTTCCCAGTAGTAATGTATGGCTGTGAGAGCTGGACTATATGGAAGGCTGAGCGCCGAAGAATTGATGCTTTCGAACTGTGGTGCTGGAGAAGACTCTTACGAGTCCCCTGGACTGCAAGGAGGTCAAATCAGTCCATCCTAAAGGAAATCAACCCTGACTGCTCATTGGAAGAACAGATATTGAAGCTGAAGCTCCAATATTTTGGCCACCTAATGTGAAGAGAAGTCACTGGAAAAGACCCTGATGCTGGGAAAGACTGAAGGCAAAAGGAGAAGGGGATGGCAGAGGATGAGATGGCTAGATAGCATCACGGATACAATGAATATGAACTTGAGCACACTCCGGGAGAGAGCGGAAGACAGGAAGGCCTGGCGTGCTATGGTCCATGGGGTCACGAAGAGTCAGACACGACTTAACAACAACTAAGTGTTTTAAGGTTTGGGCATTGTTAACATTGGAATAGTGGGATTATAATGCCTTAAACCCAAATACTTTACTGGTTTATGGATTGTAGCTACAGTCTAACACAAAGGCCATTGCACAGCAAGGTGAATGATTTTCCTCAGATTATCTTGGCCTTACCTAAAGCTGCTGAAATTAATGTGTCATTAGAGGCAAAACACAGCCTGTAAGCCTCGGATCTTATTTCACCCACAGCTCTTATTTAAAATGCATTCCTTTAAAATAAAAAGGCGAACTGTTCCAAAACAAACAACCAAAAAAACAAAACAGGTTAGAGTTAAGCCTCTGAATACCAGTTGCTGGGGAACATGAGGAGGAGGGTGCTATCATGTTCCTGTCCTGCTTGTAGGCTTCCCATGGGCTTCTGTTTGGAACAAAATGCTGGACTAGATAGGTATTTAGTCTTATCAGGCAGGGCTGTTCTTAGGTTCTTACTAGGGAAAATCCTGCTGGATCACACCAAAGGCAGGGCTCAGATTAGTGGGGGCTGGAGAGGGGCTCAGCTATTGTGACTGAACCCTTAGCTACTGTTCTTAAAAGGCTATGAGCTCATTATTTGAGTCAAATTGAGGGGAATTAGGTGGGGATGGGGCTTGTAGATTACTTTACCTTTTCCACCCACATAATTTGGGTACTGATCAAAGGTCCATCTAGTTCCAGGGGTGCAGAACCTCTTTCAGCTCGAGGGCTGAGTTCCATTTCAGAGAAGCTTTCGGGGACCACGTTCCAGTGGTGGGTGGGAAGTGAAGGCAAAAGAGGCAGGGCCAAAAATACCAGATACTATAAAATACCAGCCTGTTTTAGGTTAAAGCTCTTCTTGCCAGAGACTAAGACTTAGGAGAGGCATTACAATATGTAGAATGGGGGAAAACCTGCACAAAAGTCAGGAAACCATCAAGTGATCAGTGGTTGGGGGAGAGGGGTTGAGGTCATCTGGGCAACCTCCAAGGGCCAAATTAGGATCTTAAGAGGGCTGGATTTGGCTTTTGTGCCTGAGGTTCTGCACCCCTGATCTAGTCCATCATCCTGTTTCCACTGTGGCCAGCCAGACGCCCCTGGGCTGCCTGTAGGCAGGGCATGAAGACAATAACCCTGCCCACTCGTGCTCCTCAGAAACTGGAATTCAGCGGTGTGTTGCCTCCATATAGCCATCATGACCCGCTTGCACTGGCTGCCTATATGCTTCCAGGTCAAAGTGCTGGTTTTGACCTACAAAGCCCTACACAGCTCAGGACCACAGTATCTGATGGAACGCCTCTCCTGGCATGAACCGACCTGCACACTACACTCTGCATCTAAGGCCCTTTTCCGGGAGCTTCTTCCGAAGGTGGCTCGGAGAATGACAATGAGGGAGGGGGCCTTCTCAGTGGTGACTTCCCGTTTATGGAATAATCTCCCTGACAAGGCCCGCCTGGCGTCAACATTGCCATCTTTTCAGCAACTGGTTAAAACTGCCCTCTTCTTTCAGGCATTTGGCTGTGTATAGTGAGTTTCTTGATTGTCTCTGGCTGATTGTTTTGTTTTAGATATATTTCAGTGTGTGTGTGTGTGTGTTGTTTGTTCTATGTTATTACATGAATGGTTTTATATTTTATATAATGTATTTTAATGGTTTCAATTTTTGTGGACTTCCCAGAGAGCTTTGGCTATGGGGCGGTATAGAAATATAATAAATGAAATAAAATGAGTCATAGTCATAGAATTATCATCCACGAATCTGTCTAATCCCCTTTTATACCACTTGTGAACTCATTCACCAAGTGTGCATCTTTATATGTAGCCAAAACAGCACTATATCCACAAACACACACAACAGGAAGGTGTCAGCGGGCTTGGTTTGCAGAAGGAGCAAAAACAAAACAAGGGGGTGGAGAGAAAATCTACTGATCCCATCAATGAATTATCACTTTTATAAAGAAGTACTCCATCCTGAATCTGCTGCCAATCAATTTTGTTTTCATTGGATAACCCTGAGTTCTAGTATTGTATGGGAGACAGGGAAAAGCATCTCTCTGTCCACTCTCCGCCCATACCATGTATAATTTCATAAACTTCCATGGTGTCCCAATCCCTGGTCATTTTCTTTCTAAGCTAGATAGCCCCTGAACCACACTTTACGTCCTCGTAGTTAATAAGTAGTTAATTCCCCTCCATGCTTCCCACCTAAAAGTATTTCCAGGTTTGACTGTTTAGGATAATCTGAAGACTGATGAGCAATTTCTCAATAGCTTTGCTGTCTGTGGACATGATCCAGTCAAAATTGGGCATTTAAAAAAAAAAACCTTAGTCCAAATGGAAGAATTAGGCACATGCTTATTTTTTGCCTGTATTATGCCTTTTAGCACAGACTCAACAGCTATCTTTCAATGCTGCCTGATGAATCGTTTTGAGACTTTGAACCTTAAGATGGCCAACAATTCTATAACTGAACCCAGATGCAGTGCTGAATTTTTGACAAACAACCCTGATTTTAAAAATACAACTGTTAGAAAAATATTACTTGCTAGCACCATTCTAGCTCACCCATTCCCCCAACAGAAAAGTTGTGGTTTGGGACAGTGATCCAACTGGTGGGACTTTCAGCAGCAACTGGATCAAGGGCAAGTCTAATCCCATCCCCTCTCAGAAATTCTGAAGCTGGATCCAACTTTGTTCCCATTAAAATAAATGGGGCTAAATTGGTGACTAATTTAAGCCCCGTTGATTTCAACATGAATAAACAGCATAATCCTATACATGATTACTCAGAAGTAGAATTGAGAAGGCCAGGGGCAAAACAGGAAAAAATGGGGGAAGGGGAGGGTCTGTTTTTTACCCAAAAATACTTTTTTTGGGGAGGTGAAAAATTGGAACAATTGAGATATTTCAGATTATGAAATGAGCCATTATTACTCCCCCTCTTCCATATTCTTTTATTCTCAGCTTTTTCTGGCAATGAGGGTTCCCGGTCCCCAGACACACACAATGAGATGGGGGGGGAGGCAGGCATGGGCGGGAGGGGTGTACACCTGCTTTGGTGCACATAATTTCCCTCCCAGTGGTCCGATAATGACTTCATAAAGCTAATTCTAACAGACCTTGGTCCATAAAGGGGGGGAACTGTTTTATTTTGTATCACTTAATGAGTGATTCAGGGACAGGTTTTCTCAATTCACTTTCAGACCAGCACTAATGAGACTTTTTTAGGAGTTGCATTATGATGCAAAGGGGGGGGGGGAGATTGCCAGTAGGAGTTGCATTATGATGCAAACGGGGGCGGGGGGGGGGTGAGATTGCCAGATATCGAGCAAACAATGGGTGTACCAAAGGAGCCCAACATGAAATGAAGCAATGTTAAACTGTGGGGGAGGGGAGGACATAAAGGTGTCTTGAGGCACCTGAAAGTAACAGATGTATTTTAGCAGAAGCTTTTGTGGACTGTTAACTTCAGTTGGCATATATATTTATAGACATTCACAAATGGGTATAGAGAATCATTGTGTACACTGTAGGGTCAAATGGCCATAAATGCAAGAGGAATACAAGGTACACTGTATATAGTTTGTGTGTGTGTGTGTGTGTGTGTGTGTGTGCGCGCGCGTGCACGCGTGCGCATATGCCAACTGTAGATAATATGCTTCATGTATCTGTTGTTGTGGACTCTGGTCCACAAATACTTACGCCATAGTAAAATCTGTTCGTCTTAAAGAGTCCCGACTCGGAGGCATCTTAATGTAAGAAAGCAGAGTTTCTGTTTGCAATTAATGCACTGGGGCGGGGTGGGGGTGGGTGGGGAGAGAGAGACTGTAAGAACTCTTACTAAGGGGACTCATCAAGACGTCTTTATCCTCATGAATCCCATGCACCTGTACCAAACTCTGGCATGTCCCAGGACTGAAATCCATTCAAGCCCTTGTTCTGCAGTGCCCTCAGTGCACAGTGGGAGGCTAAAGTAGACATTATCATAGCATTATAGATTTGGAAGGTGCCTCAAAGGTCATCTAGTCCAACCCCCTTCTGATGCAAGAAATCCACTACTACAGCATCCCTCATAGGCTGCCACCCAACCTCTACTTAAAAACTGCTACTGAAGGAGTGACCACCACCATCTGAAGTACTCTGTTCCCTATCAAGCAGCTTGTTCCATCAGAAAGTTCTTCCTAGAGCATGTAGTTTTGTTTGTGTGTGCATTTTCCTTTTATGGGTAAAGAAACAAATGGTCTGTGGACTCATTTTAAATAAACTATCCATCCCTTCTTGTAATTTCTACCTATTGGTTTGTGTCCCATTTCAGATGCAACAGAAAGCAAATGTGTTCCATCATCTTTGTGGCAGCCCTCCAAACATTTGTGGATCGCCACCATGTCTTGTCTTCATTGTCTGTCTCCTCTGGGCTAAACATACCCAACTCCTTCAACCTTTTCTCATAGGACTTGGTTTTCAGTCCGGGGGGGGGGGGGGGCTGTCTCGGGCCTGTATCTCCCCAGTAATGTCTAGTACAAAGAACGCTTGGTATTATGATCACCAGCATTTCCCTGCCCCCTCCAAGCACCACCTACTGGAGTGGACAAGAGTTTTGTGGTGCTTCCAAAACCTGCAATGCCTATTTGACTACAGCAGACAGTGGGGCCAAAAAGCGAGAACATACTTCACAGGAAATAACAAGGAATCTTCAAGCACCTTAAGACATAATCCTCTGCATGTTTAGACAGAAAAAAAGTCCTTCAGTTCCCAGCATGCTGAGAGTTGTTGGGCTCTTTTCTGTGGAAACATGCATAGGATTGCACCCTTAAAGTCTAACACATCTGCACCGCATAACCTTTCATGGACTAGGGTCCATTTCATCAGAGGCATGAAGTGTTATCCTCTGTTGGCAGGTACAGGGAGGGTTGAAAACTAGGGGTGCAGCGAGTGAAAATGTCGAAAATGTTATACCCTGTGGCAGTTCAATTAAGGCTTAAGGCTTCAATCCTACGCACATAATACCTGGCAATCGGCCCCAGCTGAACTCAGTAGGACTTACTTCTGAGGAAACAGGAGGACTGTGCCTGAATGTGTGCGAAGTCAGCAGAGTGACTATTCACAACAGCAATCATCCCCTTTACATTGCCAAGTTAACCCCCCAGGAAATGGTTCCTCCAGGGTACCCCCTTCGATTTCCCCAAACAAGTACTGTCTGCTCCTGCTCCTGCTGGCATCTTCCCTTCTTTCTCTATTAATCTAGTTAAGACAAGGCAAGCAAGATTTTTGCAAAGAACTCATGAATAATGTTCCTTGGGGGGTGCGGGAGGTTTGGGGCTCTCTTCTTACACCAGTCTTCCCCAACCTGGTGCCCTCCAGATGCGTCGGGCTACAACCTCCACCGTTCCAAGCCTGCTGGTGCGGGATGGAAGTTGTAGTCCGATACATTTGGAAGGCACCTGGCTGGGGTCGCGTTTGGCCTGGCGGTTAAAGTATTGGCCCAGGGTCGGGGAGACAGAGGTTCAAATCCCCACTCAGCCAGGAAACTCACTGGGTAACCTTGGCCCCGGCAATGTCTTTCAGCCTCACGTACCTCACAGGGTTGTTCGGAGGATAAAACGAGGAGAGGGGGCGGGGTGAGAATCCCGCATGCAGCCTTAAGCTCTTTGGAAGAAAAGCGGCGTGTAAAAGTAATAATATTTTAGAAGAAGAAGAAGAAGAAGAAGAAGAAGAAAGCAGGGCTCAAAGTGATTTAAAAAATGCTCACACGGGTCGTATCCACTGTTAGCCCTACTCAGAGTAGACCCATTGAAATGAATGGGGCTTCGGTTAGTCCCATTCATTGCAATGGGTCTACTCCGAGTAGGGCTGGCGTTGGCTACTACTCTATGCTTTGCAGCTTTCAAGCGGCGGGCGGGGTGGTCTCAGAACGCCGCGAAGGAGGCAGGCTGGATGAATGGTGCTCCGCACCGCCAGATCAATTCCCGCACGCGCCCCCTCCTCCCGAACCCCTGCCCCCGCGAGAGGAGGGGGATTAATAAGGCTTCTTTGGGGCGGGGGGCTCGAAACAAACCTTCCCAAGGTGGCTTGAGCACCCTGGAAGGCGACCCGGCGATCCTCCCCGCCCGGCTGCTGCTCGCGCAGCCTTGCCAGCCGCCCAGACAAACGGGGGCGCGGGGCGGCGGAAGCCGAGGCGGCGACATGAGGCGCGTTACCTGGGGTGCTGCTCCGGACCCCCGAGAAGCGCAGCGCGGCCAGGAGCAGGACGAGCGGGACCGAGCGCGCCCCCGGGAAGCTCATGCCGCTGCCGGAACGAGCCTGCGATCGCGCCGCAATCGGGGTTGGCACCTTCCTCCGCAGCGCCCCTACTGGCTACTCGCCGCGCCAGCAGCAGACGCTCTGCCGGTCTCTGAAGCTGCCGCTGTCCTGACGCGGCTGGGCTAATAACAGGATCCTGACGTCAATCGGAGCGAAGCCGCAGCAGCAGCAGCGAATCGTTCGCTCGGCTGGGCCCGTGAGCCGCAGAGGGAGGGGAAAACCAATCCGCCTTCCCCTTCTCCCGTTGGGCAGGAGGAGCCCAGGGCCTTTCCTGACGCGAAATGCCGGAGGGACTGAATGGGCGAGGAGTTGTGGCCCGGTGGGCTTTTCCGCGCGGGCGGTCCCAGGGGCTGTCTCTGGCATGCCCAGCAAAAAGGGTCAGGGAGGAGGTGATGGAGGGCGGCCGGCAGTCGGCCTTGCCCGACCTCCAGGTGAGATTACTGCCGTGAGCTCTACCTGGGGCTGCCTTTGAAGATGGTTCGGAAGCTGCAGCTTGGGCAAAATGCAGCGGCCAGATTGATAGCAGGGACCAGAAAGGCTGAACATGTAACATGGATTCTGGCTTGCCTGTGCTGCCTGCCTGTATGTTTCCAAGCCCAATTCAAGGTGCTGGTTTTGACCTAGAAAACTTTATATGGCTTGGGACCTCAATACCTGATGGAGCGCCTCTCCTGAGATGAACCTATACATCATCTGAGGCCCTCCTCCGAGTGCTTCCTCCAAGGGAAGCTTAGAGAAGGGCAACAAGGAAGAGGGTCTTCTCAGTGGTAGCCCCCTGATTGTGGAATGCTGTCCCCACTGAGGTCTGCCTGGCACTAACATTGTCATGTTTTTGGTACCAGGTTAAGGCTTTCCCCAACTCCCAGGCATTTGATGACAGATGATGGGTGTGTTTGTTTGTTTTTTTAATATGAGTTGTTTTATCCGGTCATGGTATCTTACTGGTTTTTAGCTGTTTTAAATTGGTCTTAAATGTATGTGAAATATTTTATATTATGTTTTTGTGATGTTGTATTTTTGAGTTGTAATTTCTGCGAACCGCCCAGAGAACTTTGGCTATTGGGTGGTGTAGAAATGAAATAAATGAATAAGGGAGTGAACCTAGTGACCTCCAGGTGTGTTGAACTACAGTCCCTATCATCCCCAGCCAGGGATGATGGAGGTTATAGTCCAATGCATCAGGAAGGCATTAGGTTGGGCAAGGCTGCGGTAGACAATACTAGGATATTTGGGCAAATAATCTGACCAGATATAAGGCAGGTTCTTATGTTGATATTCTGTGCATACTTACTTGGAAGTAAATTCTCCTGTGCCTAGGTTGACCCCCTATGAACTGCCTAAAAAAAGGAAATGTGTCGCCAAAAAAAGAGGACAGCGATTTGCGCAACATTTGCATAACATGTATATATGCTAATATAGAGATGCAAATTTAGAAATAATTATTGTCGTTTCAGTAGAAATACAGTACATCTTACCTGCCTGTTCAGTCTGCTGTTCAGGTGCAAACCAGTGATGGGTAACAGTTCTTCTGGTTCTTTATCTTTAAACTAGTATTGGACAGAAGGCCCTTCAAAGAGAGGACACTTTCAAATAGAGGACAGCCATCTGGCAGCCATTTAAATAGAGAACTGTCCTCAGTATCAGAGGGCACTGGGCCACCCTAAGTTGATATACTGCATGGAAACCCTGGATCTGGGGTCTCTGATGTGATGCTCAGAGTCACCTATGTGCTCATGGGCACTTCTTTTGGCACCTGCTAGGCTCCCCACCCCTCTTGATTTTAAATTTATTTCTTAAGATGTTTTCAATTACTATTTTTTAACTGGGAGGCAGGCATGCTGCAAAGCAAAGTGCTGCCGTCCAGTACCATCTTTACTGGAGTGCCCAATGTGGACCACGTTCTCTAGTAAATGTGTTTAGGAATGAATCAATAAATGGATCCACATAAGGCACAGGGCATGAGCGGAAACGAAGGTCTAGATAAAACCATGGCAGGTTCAGTAAGGCATCGTTCACTGTGAGGCACCATCTGTTCAACAGCAACCTTTTCCTGCTTCCTTTTCATAGAATCTTAGCATTGGGAATCATCTAGTCCGACCCTCCGCTGCACCAATACCATGAAACACCTTGCCCCATGAAGTACAGGCAGCTCATTCTTTGGCTGACTTTCAACAGTTGTGGAAGGCATTTTTATTCTGGCATGCTTTTGCATTGCTAAATTTTGGATGTTTTCTTTAAAGCTTTTGTTATATCTCTGGTTTCTGCCTCTCTCTGATATATATCTGTGTTTTTATCAAATGTACATTTTGTTTTTTATGTTATTATAGTAATAAGGACACAATTCTATGGCCACTAAACAGCCGCTAGACAGCCGTAGGATTTTTCAGTTTATGGGAACTGACCTCGGAACCAGCACTCTGAGGTCAGTTCCCCAAAACCACCTCCCTGTCCCCGCCCCCACTGCCTCATAAGAGGCACGGTTTGTCCCCGCACGGGGCAGGGAAAACGGGGCTTTCCTGGGGGCGGCGGAAATGTCATTATGCTGCTTCCTATAAGCTGTCCAGCCTCTAATGAGGGGTGGCCATAGCACGGAGGAGAAGATCCCCTCTGCGCTCCACCCACCCTGCGATGGATAGTCGGTCACCTCCGAGTTCGGAGGCGGCCGACTATCCCCATTGGATTGTGCCCTAAATTGCTGGAAGCTGCACTAAAAGGGCAGGATAGAAATTTCTATATAAATAAAATAAATAAATACATTTATCTGAACAAATGTTAAATTAGAATAATACAATAGTAGAGTTGGAAGGGGCCTATAAGACCATCGATTCCAACCCCCAAAATTAATGGCCTTGTAATTTCCCAGATCCCCTTGGACCCCAAGTTTAAACTCAGAATAACATTGGCTGGATTCCAATTAGTCCTTTGGGAAAGAGGTTGATTTTACTGACAAGTTGCATATCATTATTAGAAGATCAACGATGGCAACCTTCCAGTTCTTAAGAACCCTCACCAAAGGTAAAGACAGATAGACTTTCTACTGGATATCAAAACCACAAGACTTAGTTTATTCCAAGGGCTCACCAGGATTAAACTCTGACACCTGTTTTAAGCCCTGAACATGCATGTCTCTTGAGCATGTGCAGAATGATTTACCCTCCTTGCAGAGTAACTCTTGTTTTATCCCTTCATTTAGATTTATAAGGCAGGACTTTCAAGTTAGGGCCTCCTCACGCAGGTTTCATTTTTGTTTTAATATGTCAGCTAAAATGTGAGAAACAAGTGTTTGAAAATTTGTGTAAAACATAGGTTCGCTTAACAGATTGCTAGAGTTAGCTGTGACTCTCTGGTGAGTGTATTGTCAGTGACAAACCTGGGTTTGGTGCTGTGCTATGCATTGTACAAAATAGCCCTTAGAGCGAACTGTGTTTAGGCAGATTTTGGTTTCTGGTATTCCTCTCTTTTGTCCCTTCCAGTAATTAACAAAATAATGTCCCATCCTGTGCAGCAAAACTGAAGATTAACTATGCACGCTAATTTTGGACAGGCAACATTCAGGTTAAATAGACGTGGCTTTGCTCAGGATGACCATTCCTATTGATAAGCAGATTGCTGATTAACAGTCCGGATGGGGCGGGGGACAGGCAGTGGGCAGTGGGTGTTGATGTTTCATCAATGAGAGTTAATGGTTAGGAGATGGTCCCCTAAATAGCCGGGGGATCTCACTGTGTTTATCAATGAGATAGCCATCAGAGCTTGGAGGATGAGGAAGCAGTTCACAGTTTTGGCAAGAGACCATGGGCCAAAACATACATGGCTTTAAATCTGTGTCTAGTAGCTACATCTTTTTCTTTCTTTTCAGTTTTACTCTACAGTAGGTACAGGGCCCCCAATCCAGATCAGGACCCAAGCTGGCTGGGGAATGCTGGGAGTTATATGACTTTTTTCTGTCTAAACACACATAGGATTGTGCCCTAAATCTGATTGTGCTGCATCTGGAACATCTCACCACTTGGGGAAGTAGGAAGGAAGCACATAGAATCATAGAATAGTAGGGATGGAAGGGGCCTATAAGACCATCAAGTCCAACCCCCTGCTCAATGCAGGAATCCACGTCAATGACAAATGGCTGTCCAGTTTCATCTTGAATGCCTCCAGTGTGGGAGAGCCCACTACCTCCCTATATAATTTGTTCCATTGTTGTATTGCTCTAACAGTCAGGAAGTTTTTCTGGATGTTCAGCCATAATCTGGATTCCAGTAACTTGAGCCCATTATTCCATGTCCTGCACTCTGGGATGATTGAGAAGAGATCCTGGTCTTCCTCTCTGGGACAACCTTTCAAGTACTTGAAGAGTGCTGTCCTATCTCCCCTCAGTCTTCTCTTCTCAAGGCTAAACATGCCCAGTTCTTTCAATCTCTCTTCATGGGGCTTTGTTTCCAGTCCCCTGATCATCTTCACTGCCCTCCTCTGAACCCTCTCCAGTTTGTCTTCATCCTTCTTAAAGTGTGGCGCCCAGAACTGGACACAGTACTCAAGATGAGGCCTAACCAGTGCTGACTATAGGGGAACTAATACTTCCAGGGATTTGGAAGCTATTAATGCAGCCCAACATAGCATTTACCTTTTTTGCAGCCATATCACATTGTTGGCTAATATTCAGCTTGTGATAGACAACAATTTCAAGATCCTTCTCACTTGTAGTATTGTTGAGCCAAGTATCCCCCATCTTGTAACTGTGCATTTGGTTTCTTTTTCCTAGGTGCAGAACTTGGCATTTATCCCTATTAAATTTCATTCTTTTGTTTTCTGCCCAGCACTGCAGCCTATCAAGATCACTTTGAATTTTGTTTCTGTCTTCCAGGGTATTAGTTATCCTGCCCAATTTTGTGTCATCTGCAAATTTGATAAGTATTCCCTGCACCTCCTCATCCAAGTCATTAATAAAAATGTTAAAGAGCACTGGACCCAGGACTGAGCCTTGTGGTACCCCGCTTGTTACCTATCCCTAGTTTGAGAAGTTCCCATTGATAAGCACTCTTTGAGTCCAGTTCTATAGCCAACTGTGCATCCACCTGATAGCTGTTTCATCTAGCCCACTTTGAGCTAGTTTGCTCATCAGGATATTATGGGGCACTTTGTCGAAAGCTTTGCTGAAGTCGAGGTATATGATAGAATAGAATAGAATAGAATAGAATAGAATAGAATAGAATAGAATAGAATAGAAGGGTTGGAAGGGGCCTACAAGGCCATCGAGTCCAACCCCCTGCTCAATGCAGGAATCCAAGTCAGAGCATCCCTGACAGATGGCTGTCCAACCTCGTC
Organism: Heloderma suspectum; assembly: GCF_057233095.1. Taxonomy (NCBI): domain Eukaryota; kingdom Metazoa; phylum Chordata; class Lepidosauria; order Squamata; family Helodermatidae; genus Heloderma; species Heloderma suspectum. Next base: position 33,321,196 of record NC_139459.1, read on the forward strand.
TTGAATGCCTCCAGTGTGGGAGAGCCCACCACCTCCCTAGATAATTGGTTCCATTGTCGTATTGCTCTAACAGTCAGGACGTTTTTCCTGATATTCAGCCGGAATCTGGCTTCCTGGAACTTGAGCCCATTATTCCGTATCCTGCACTCTGGGATGATCAAGAAGAGATCCTGGCCTTCTTCTCTGTGACAAACTTTCAAGTACTTGAAGAGTGCTATCATATCTCCCCTCAGTCTTCTCTTCTCAAGGCTAAACATGCCCAGTTCTTTTAGTCTCTCTTCATAGGGCTTTGTTTCCAGTCCTCTGATCATCTTTGTTGCCCTCCTCTGAACCCTGTCCAGTTTGTCTGCATCCTTCTTAAAGTGTGGTGCCCAGAACTGGACACAGGACTCCAGATGAGGCCTAACCAGTGCTGAGTAGAGGGGAACTAGTACTTCCCAGGCTTTGGAAGCTATGCTTCTATTAATGCAGCCCAAAATAGCATTGGCCTTTTTTGCAGCCACATCACATTGTTGGCTCATATTCAGCTTGTGATCGACAACAATTCCAAGATCTTTCTCGCTTGTAGTGTTGTTGAGCCACGTATCCCCCATCTTGTAACTGTGCATTTGGTTTCTTTTTCCTAGGTGCAGAACTTGGCATTTATCCCTATTAAATGTCATTCTGTTGTTTTCTGCCCAGCACTCCAGTCTATCCAGATCACTTTGAATTTTGTTTCTGTCTTCCAAAGTATTAGCTATCCTGCCCAATTTTGTGTCATCTGCAAATTTGATCAGCATTCCCTGCACCTCCTCCTCCAAGTCATTAATAAAAATGTTGAAGGCCTTGGCAAGGCACTTTGTAGATAAAATTGATCAGATTAGGTGTGTTACTCTGCACACTGTGGATACAGTTAGTGAGCAAGAGGCGGCCAGTGACAAACCGGTTTTGTGGGATCGGTTCCAGCTTCTTCCTCCTGATGAAGTGGACAAGGTGCTTTCATCTGTAAGGCTGACCACCTGCTTACTTGATCCTTGCCCATCTTGGCTCATTATGGGCTGCAGAGAGAGACTGGGTGAGGGGATCAGGGAGGTGGTGAACGCCTCCCTTGAGGAGGGAGTGATGCCATCAGCCCTCAAGGAGGCAGTGATAAGACCGCTCTTAAAGAAGCTCTCCTTGGATCCTCAAGTTCTGAACAACTTTCGCCCAGTCTCAAATCTGCCATTTTTGGGCAAGGTGATTGAGCGGGTGGTGGCGGTGCAGTTGAAGGCACACTTGGAAGAAACTGATTATCTAGACCCATTTCAGTCGGGCTTCAGGCCTGGGCATGGGACAGAAACGGCCTTGGTCGCCTTGGTAGATGATATGAGGAGGGCTCTGGATAGGGGTGAATGCTCCTTCCTTGTTCTCCTCGACCTCTCAGCGGCTTTTGATACCATTGACCACGGTATCCTCCTGGATCGCCTGGAGGGGTTGGGCATTGGAGACACCGTATTGCGGTGGTTCCGGTCCTTCCTCTCCGGCAGGTACCAGAGGGTAGCACTGGTAGAGGAGGTTTCGGACCTGTGGCCACTCACTTGTGGGGTGCCACAGGGTTCCATCCTCTCCCCGATGCTATTTAACATCTATGTGAAGCCGCTGGGGGCTATCATCAGGAGGTTTGGGGTGTGGTGTCATCAATATGCGGATGACACGCAGCTCTACCTCTCATTCAAATCTTCACCAAGGTTGGCCGTAGAATCCCTGTCCAAATGTCTGGAGACGGTGAGTGGCTGGATGGGGAGGAATAAGCTAAAGCTGAACCCTGACAAGACCGAGGTACTTTTGGTGGGAGACAAGAGGAGGCTAGGGGATGTTGACCTGGTGTTGAATGGGGTACGGCTACCCTTGAAAGACCAGGTCCGCAGCCTGGGGGTCATTTTGGACTCCCAGCTGCCCATGGAGTCTCAGGTGTCAGCTGTGAGCCGGACAGCGCTGTATCAACTCCATCTGATAAGGCGGCTGCGCCCCTTCCTTCCCGACCATCTGCTCCCATCGGTAGTACATGCCTTGGTCTCCTCTCGTTTAGACTACTGTAATGCACTCTACGTGGGGTTACCCTTGAAGACGGTTCGGAAGCTGCAGCTGGTACAGAATGCGGCGGCTCACCTGATTAAAGGCAGCTGCCGGCGAGATCACATCACTCCAGTGCTGAAGGAGTTGCACTGGTTACCAGTTGTTTTCCGGGCCAAATTCAAGGTGTTAGTTTTGACCTTTAAAACCCTATATGGTTCCGGCCCAGCCTATCTTAAGGAGCGCCTCCAGCAACACCAGACAGGCCGCTTAACAAGATCAGCCTCGGATGGCCTTCTCTCTGTCCCATCAGCCAGGACAGCTAGACTGGTGGGGATGAGGGAGAGGGCCTTTTCTGTAGTGGCCCCCACTCTGTGGAACTCCCTCCCTAGGGAACTCCGTCATGCCCCCTCTTTAATGAGCTTCCGTTGTGCATTAAAAACATGGCTGTTCAGGCAGGCATTTGGGGTGGGTTAGGGTATTTTAGAAAATGTTTTTATTGTAGAATTTTATTGTTTTATTGTATGTTGTACATCGCCCAGAGTGGCTGGGTGACCACCCAGATGGGCGATTAATAAATAAATTAAATAAATAAATAAATAAATAAATTGAAGAGCACTAGGTCCAGGACTGAGCCCTGCGGTACCCCACTCGTTACCTCTCCCCAGTTTGAGAAGGTCCCATTGATAAGCACTCTTTGAGTCCGATTCTGTAGCCAACTGTGGATCCGCTGGATCATTGTTTCATCTAGCCCACTTTGAGCTAGTTTGCTCATCAGGATATCATGGGGCACTTTTTGAAAGCTTTGCTGAAGTCGAGGTATATGATGTCTACAGCATTCCCACGGTCTACAAGGGAGGTTACTTGATCCAAAAATGAGATCAGATTTGTCTGGCAGGACTTGTTTTTGACAAATCCATGTTGGCTTCAAGTAATCACGGCATTGTTTTCAAGGTGCTTCCAGATGGATTGCTTTATCATCTGTTCCAGAACTTTCCCAGGGATTGATGTCAGACTGACTGTTCTGTAGTTCCCAGGTTCCTCCTTTTTGCCCTTTTCGAAGATAGGGACAACATTAGCCCTCCTCCAGTCATCTGGCACTTCCCCCGTCCTCCATGATTTCTCCAAGATAATAGACAGTGGTTCTGAGAGTTCTTCTGCCATTTCCTTTATTACTCTAGGATGCAGTTCATCTGGCCCTGGAGATTTGAACTCATTCAAAGTAATTAGGTGTTCCTTGACCATATGCCTATTGATCTCAAGCTGCAGTCCTGCCCCTTCATCCTGTACTTCACCTTTGCCAGGGGGCTTATAGACCCTCTTTCAGGAGAAGACTGAGGCAAAGTAGGAATGGAGCACTTCTGCCTTTTCCTTGTCATCTGTTATTATTTTGCCATCCTTATTTAATAGCTGAACCACCATTTCCTTCCTCTGTCTTACTATGCACATATCTGAAGTAAGCCTTTTTGTTGCTTTTAGCATCCCGCGCTAACCTCAGCTCGTTCTCAGCTTTAGCCTTCCTGACGCCACCCCTGCAATTCTGTGCTTCCTGCCTGTACTCTTCCTTTGTTGCCCGGCCTTCCTTCTACTTCCTATGTGTGTGCTTTTTTGTTTTCAGGTCATATCTAAGCTTTTTATGAAGCCACATTGGCTTCTTTTGTTGTCTTCCGCCTTTTTTTCTTGTTGGAATTGTTTGTAATTGTGCCTTGAGAATTTCCTTTTTTAAAAACTCCCACCCATCTTGTACTCCTTTTCTCATTAGAGTCACTTGCCATGGGACCTTACTGATCATTGTTCTGAGGTAATTAAATTTGCTTTCCTAAAATCCAGGGTACATGTTCAGCTACACTCAGCTTTTGCTTCCTTTAGAAGCAAGGACTCAAGTATAACATGGTCACTTTCCCCCAGAGGTCCCATAATGGCTACTTTATCCATTAAGTCATCTCTGTTGGTTAGGATCAAGTCAAGGATAACCGATCCTCTAGTTCCTTCCTCCACTTTCTGTAGGAGGAAATTATCAGCAACACAAGTCAGGAATCTCTTGGAGGGGCCATGTTTTGCAGAATTTGTCTCCCAACAAATATCAGGGAAATTGAAGTCCCCCATTACTACTACATCATGCTTCCTTGAAACATTAGCAATTTGCTTTTCAAAAGTTTCATCCTCGTCTTCTCCTTGATTGGGTGGCTGGTAGTAGACTCCGACCACCAGGTTCCTTTTATTCTTTGCTCCATTTATTTTGATCCAGATGCTCTAGATGGGGCTATCAAGCTCATCCTCCTGTATTTCTGTGCAGAGATATGTATTTTTCACATACAGTGCAACCCCACCTCCCTTTCTGTTCCTCCTGTTCTTTTTGAACAAGTTATATCCTTCAACTGCTGTATTACAGTCATGAGAGTCATCCCACCAAGTCTCAGTTATACCTATCAAGTCATAATTTCCCTCCTGTATTAAGAGTTCAAGTTCATTCTGTTTGTTTCCCATACTCTGGGCATTAGTATACAGACACTGAAGACCATGTGCTTCATAGTCTGGCTTTCTTCTTACATGTGTCTGAAGACTATTATTGGGTGCTATCAGAGCTGTTCTCTCCATTGCCGTGCATGCGCCTACGTCCATTGTTACCCCCAACATTACATCTCCCTTCCCCGTAGGATTCAGTTTAAAGCCCTCCTGATGAAGTTCTTCATGCTGTGGCCAAACACATTTTTCCCATCCTTTGTGAGGTACAACCCGTCCCTTGCCAACAGCCCATCTTCCAGGAAGTATAGACCATGGTCCCAGAATCCAAATCTTTCTCGTCGGCACCACCTTTGTAGCCAGTCATTCACCCTGAGTATTTTTCGTTCCCTTTCTATCCCTCTTCTAAGTACTGGAAGGATGGATGAGAAAACTATCTGGGCCCCAAAGTTCTTGAGTTTCCTTCCCAGAGCTTCAAAGTCTGACGTGATTTCTTCGTACCTCTGCTTGGCGGTATCATTTGTTCCCACATGGATGAGAAGAAAGGGATACCTGTCAGTGGGCTTTATGAGTGCAGGCAACCTTTCAGTCACGTCTCTAATTCGTCCTCCCGCGAGACAACATACCTGGCGAGTCCACGGGTCTTCGCGACATATTTGGGTCTCGATGCCACGCAGCAAGGAGTCTCCCACTACTACCACTCTTCTCTTCTTGTTGTTGTAGGCCTGGGTTTCATCGCTTCTGTTTGACTGACCTTCAGCCTCTTGCTCACTCTCATGTAGGTTCCCCTGTGATTCTCCCTCTGTAGACTGTCCTCCAGTCTCATCCGCAAGTACCTGGAATCGGTTCCACAGTTCCACTGCTTCCACTGGTGCAGAGTGGCGTCTAGTTCTTCTTCTCCTAACAGTCACCCTTTTCCAAGGAGTATCCTCTACTCCATTTTTCTTCACCTCAGCATTTCCCACTGCCTCATCTTGCTGTTACTCTTCAAGCTTCTGGTCTTCCCTGTGCTGCTGTAGTTCCCCCATTCTGTCCAAGAACTCTTCGTGTTCTCTTATTCCCCGGAGGGTCGACAGTCGCCACTCCAGTCCACTTACTTTTTCTTCCAGCAGCGTGATCAACTTGCACTTGTTGCAGGTGTAGGCCATGTTGTTCTCAGGCAAGAAAACAAACATTGCACACACCTTACAGGTCACCACCACTGGAGTGTCTTGTCCTTCCATAGCCTCTATTCCCTTTTTGTATCTAGCTTTCTGATTGTTCTAGACTAGCCTGTGCCTGGTCCTCTACTCACTGGAGGTTAAAAGCAGAGTCCCACTGGTATGAAAGTGTGTGTTACAAGAAAAATAATTTTTAAAAATGTTAGGGGCCTCCCCCTTGACCTCTCCTGCTGAAGTCCCCTGGCCAACTCCTGTTTGCTCCCCCTGTGCGCTCGCTCTGGTCGCTCGCTCTCTGGGAGCTTGCTTGCTTCTGTAGTCCCTGGACCAGCTGGAGCAGCTTGCTCTGCTCTGCTCTTCTCAGCTGGGAGGCGGGAAACAGACTGAAGCTTCCCGCCCACTCAGCTGCTGGGAGTACTCAGGCCACACACCCCCAATTCAGTTGGAGCTCTCAGAAGCACCTGGTGAGCTCACAGCCAATCAGAAGGATAAAGGACAGCCCCCTGGGCTTCCTGCAGCCCACTTACCTCTTAGCCTCTGTCTCCTTTATCTCCTTTGTCTCCTTTGTCTCTTCAACCACTGCAACTCCCCTGGCCAACTCCTGTTTGCTCCCGCTGTTCACTCGCTCTGGTTGCTTGCTCTCTGGGAGCTTGCTTGCTTCTGTAGTCCCTGGACCAGCTGGAGCAGCTTGCTCAGCTGGGAGGCGGGAAACAACATGATGTCCACAGCATTCCCACAGTCCACAAGGGAGGTTACTTGATCCAAAAATGAGATCAGATTTGTCTGGCAGGATTTGTTCTTGACAAATCCATGTGGGCTTTGAGTAATCACTGCATTGTTTTCAAGGTGCTTCCAGATGGATTGCTTTATCGTCTGCTCCAGAATTTTCCCAGGGATTGATGTCAGGCTGAGTGGTCTGTAGTTCCCAGGTTCCTCTTTTTTGAAGAGAGGGACAACATTAGCCCTCCTCCAGTCATCTGGCACTTCACCCATCCTCCATGATTTCTCCAAGATAATAGACAGTGGTTCTGAGAGCAATTCTGCCAGTTCCTTTATACTCTAGGATGCAGTTCATCTGGTCCTGGAGATTTGAACTCATTCAAAGTAATTAGGTGTTCCTTGACCATATGCCTATCAATCACAAGCTGCAATCCTGCCCCTTCAGCCTGTACTTCACCTTTGCCAGGTGGGTCATAGACCCTCTTTCAGGAGAAGACTGAGGCAAAGTAGGAATGGAGCACTTCTGCCTTTTCCTTGTCATCTGTTATCATTTTGCCATCCTTATTTAATAGCTGAACCACCATTTCCTTCCTCTGTCTTACTATGCACATATCTGAAGTAAGCCTTTTTGTTGCTTTTAGCATCCCTCGCTAACCTCAGCTCGTTCTCAGCTTTAGCCTTCTTGACGCCATCCCTGCAGTTTTGTGCTACCTGCCTGTACTCTTCCTTTGTTGCCTGGCCTTCCTTCTACTTCCTATGTGTGTGCTTTTTTGTTTTCAGGTCATATCTAAGCTTTTTGTGAAGCCACATTGGCTTCTTTTGTTGTCTTCCACCTTTTTTTCTTGTTGGAATTGTTTGTAATTGTGCCTTGAGAATTTCCTTTTTTAAAAACTCCCAAGTTCTTCATGCTGTGGCCAAACACATTCTTCCCCTCCTTTGTGAGGTGCATCCCATCCCTTGCCAACAGTCCATCTTCCAGGAAGTATAGCCCATGGTTCCAGAATCCAAATCTCTTGCACCGCCACTGTGGTAAAAGTCCAAACTGGACTTGGAGGTCCGTGCCCAGCTGCCCTCCAATTAAGCTCTGGTTACACGGGTAAGATTCAACTCGAGTTTATTCGTGTACAACGAAGGCAGCTCTGTCAACCCAGAGGCAGCACAGATCAACACTCACCAGTTATGTTTATAATCATAATGTGGCTAAATAAGTGACATCAGCCAAGCCTAGCGCTCATGTCTGCTTATTATCAACTAAACGTTTTCTGGACCACCACCCCTGGCTTCTTCTCAGAGCCCTGCAACTTTTGCAAGGACAATGACTCTTAGGTCTGGGGTGAGTTGCTGTGCAGACAAGATAACTTATCTCTACTGTCCTAACAGTTTCTTCTTTTGTACGAAAGAAACAAAGACAACAGTTATAGGCTTTTAAGGAATCTGCCACATAGGCACGAAAAACGCCAAGACAACATAGCCTTGCCTTAGTTATTTTCCACATTCCCTCATTTGATCCAACAGGAGCTGAATTCTTCATACTGGATCACCTAGATAGCGCTGTCAGCCCCTGCTTCAGCAGTTCTTTCCGATTTTTTACCTCTTCTTGTGGCAAGCCTTGATACATAGCAAAAAATTGCTGGCTGACTTGTCTTTTTATACAAGACGTGAAGCATACAAAGATACAGGGTAAGAACAATACCACAAATGGAATACCCAACACAACGAGAAAGCCTTGCCTCAACCAGGCAAGGTTTGGGAGCCATCCGGTTAGCCAGTCTATAGGATGTCATCCTTTCCAGGCTTGTACAGGTACATGCACTAGTTCTCTAATGTCTGCCGCCAATTGTTTTACAGTTTTTTCATCGTCATCAGTCTTTAGACAACAGTCAGACCAATTAAATTTTTCACACAGATCGCCTTCGGCTGCCAGCAGGTAGTCTAAACCCATTCTGTTCTGGATGACAGCTTCCTGCATTTGAGTCATCTGAGTAGCAACCAGGCTTAAGGCATCTGCAGTACGATTGTCAAATACTTCAACTACTGATTACACGGTCATAGTCCAATTTGCAAAAGTCTCCACAAAGAATTATATCCTGTGTTTGGCAAGAGAGGGTGGAAGCCTTTCCTGGAAACAAGATAAAGTTATGTTATTTCCAGATTACATCAAAGAGGTGGCGAATAAAAGAAGGCAATTTATCAAAGCAAAAAATATGGCAAAACAAATGAACTTACAATATTACTTAAAATATCCTGCTACACTTTGTATTGTGTCTGAAGGTCAGATGAAGAAGTTTCTAAATCATTAAATGGCGGAGGCATGGCTGAATGTAAAAATGTGCGAGATTCCTGTTACAACCCCATGAACTGGAATCTTTAAACAAGCTTTGTCAACTGTTTGGGTTTAGTCTACATGATCCGGGCTAGGTCAGAAGATAAATGATTATATGTATGTATGTATGTATGTGTATATATGTATATATATATATTCATTCTCTTTCATCTTTTGTTTTTTTCTTTTCTTTATATTCTTTATTTCAAAATAGATATGGTATGCTATATTTAAATTAATTGTTTGAGGGTACAATGTGTAATTATATATCTAGTATAAAATATAAAATATATTACTGACTGTTGAAGGTTTATTTTAAGTTTTATTATTATATAACACTATATTGCTTTTTTAAAAGTTAGTAGTAGTAGTAGTAGTAGTAGTAGTAGTAATCTAGGCTGCTGGGAATGAACCATAGACCTGTTTCTTGGATATAAGATTGATGATATGATATTGAAATGTAAGGTTGTTTATTAAACTGTAAGATTGTTAAGGTTATAGATATAGTTTGTAAAATAGAATGGCATCGGAGGCTGGGGGGTATTGGAGTTTAAATTTAATTCTTTAAGGGGAGGGAGAGGGAGAGGGGGGGAAGGGGAAAGAATCTTTTTCCTTTTTCTTCACCTCCTTTCCTCCTCCCTTTGTCTTTTTTCCTCCCCCCCCCTTTCTTTTCCTTTCTCTTTTTGTTGTTATGTTGTCCTCATCAGAATATTGTATTGTTGGGAAATTCTAGTATTGATCAGGTTGTTGGTATGTTTGGTATTGTATATTTCATTTATAAAGATAAATAAAAATATATTAAAAAAAAAAAAAGGTTTGGCCTCCCAGGGCATTGGAGCCAAGGTAGCCTTAGAGGCCGCTAAACAGATCCAACAGTCTGAAAGTGCAAAGGTCTGTTGGATGCTCTGAGTTATACTCAGAACGCTACTTGGGGGAAGGATCAGTCCGTAATACTGGCTCACGAAGACTACCTATACAAGAAGATAGAAGGTAGATTAAAACAACACATCTAAACAGTCTGCCAATACAAGCTCTTCTCTAACATGCACGCTGTAACGCTTAACCCTACTAGCAACTCAAATTCAACTAGTACCTAGTATCACCACATAGGTTCAATTTTTATTACTTCCTTTTGATTTAAAATGTTAAAGGTTGATCCTGCTGGTTATAATGTTCAATCACCCACTGAGTTTGTGGGTGGACCCTCAGATAGTCTGGCAGAGCTGACCAAGCTCTGTCAGACAGTGGGGCGTGTGCAGCTTCCCAATGGTTCACTGCATGTGTGAGTTGTGAAAAGTCAGACAGGTCAGTACTTGCGTGATGAGCCTGTTTCTCTCTTCTTCTACTTCTGGCCTTGCTTCATCCACAGGGTCCGGAGAAAGGCTAGCGGTGCTGTTCCCCTGCTGCGCGTGGTCCTCACCTTCGCTCCCTCCTGCAAGTGCAGGATCAGAAGAGCCTTTTAACGGACCCTTTGAGCAATAGGTGCAGTGGATCCAAGTGGACTTTCTTTTCACCTTTACTGCTGTGTGAGTGGTCAGCGAAACAAGATGGGGACCGGTTTAACGTTCTTGGAGGCCTTCGGCTGTCTCTGCGCAAATGTAGACCTTGTCTCCAGGTAGGAATGGATGAGCTGGCACATCAAGGGGCAGCGGTTGCGTGTCGCCCACGTGTCTGCAGATACGCTGGAACTGGTCCTGGAGCTGAATAATAGAAGCAATTAAGTCTTCATCCCCTCCTAGCAGTGTGACATGAGGAACAGCTAATTCTCGGCTAGCTGGTGGTGGCCTTCCAAATAAAATCTTATAAGGAGACAGACCCATGGGCTGTCGTGGGGTAGTCCTTACTGATAGTGAGACTAGAAGAAGTGCAGTAGGCCAGGTGAGGTGGGAAGTTTTGCAGATCTTAGCCAGCCTCCTTTTGAGAGTGGCATTCATTCTTTTTACTTGCCCAACGCTTTAGGGGTGGTAGGGGGTATGGAGATGCCAGGTGACCCCTAAACATTTTGACAAGGCCTGTGTTAGTGCAGCAGTGAAATGTGATCCTAATCTGAGAACACACACCAAGGTGGGCCAAATCTCGGGACAATGTCCTTCATTAAATGTTTCCCTACCTCTAGGGCTGTGGCTTTCCTGCAGGGGAAAGCCTCCACCCATCTCGATAATTTATCTACAATGACTAACAGCCACTGGAATCCTTGTGGTTTGGGCAAATGAGCGAAATCAATTTGAATGGATTTAAATGGCCATTACACCCATGGTCTTCCACCTTGGGGCCCAGGCGGTATGACTTTTGCATTCTCCTTCACACACTGAGGGCAGGCAGAAACCACCCGCTTAGCCATTGGATGTATACTTGGGGCAAACCATTCTGTGCAAATTCCCTTTGCCAACCCAGTACTACCCACATGCCCCTGGCTGTGGTGCTGTTGTAATACTGGCCTTAGACCTGCTTTTGGTAAAACAAGCCTGCCATTTGGGACAGCTCAGGCTCCAGTGCTATCTTGTGTAGCTCTAGCCACTTGCCACACTTCCTTCTCCTCTGCACTGGCAAGTTACCACCATGTTAATAAGGGTGGGGCTGGTATTGCAGTGCAGAGTTGGTGTTCAGGAGGCAGTGGATGAAGGGCGGCTGATTTTGCCTCCTTATCTGCCCTGGCATTCCCTTGGGTGACAGGGTCATTATCAGTCCCATGAGCTTTGCAATGTACTACTGCTAATTCTTGAGGCAAATGGATTGCATTCAGCAGCCTGTAGATTTCAGGGCCATTGGAAATTGGTTTCCCCACTGCTGTGATGAATCCTCTCTCTTTCCATAGGGCACCTGTAGCATGAGAAACTCCAAAGACATATTTAGAATCAATGTAGACAGTCAGAGATCTCTCTCCTGCTTTTTCATAAGCTCTGGCTAAAGCAGTCAGTTCTGCGGCTTGTGCACTTTTATTTCATGGCAGGGGTCCAGAGTCAATTACTTCTGTGTTTGACACTACTGCACAGCCTGTCTTACAGAGTCCATTCACCAGCCCGGAAGACCCATCAACAAACCAAATGAGTTCAGAACCTTGCAAAGGTGTGTCTTTCAGATCATCTCTAGGCATTTGTCCTTCACGAATAACTGCTTTACAGACATGTGGGAGATCTGGAACTTGCTCAGGCATAAGAGTTGTGGGGTTTAACACGTTACACTGTGAAATAGTTAATTCTGGAGTTTGGAGCAACAAAGTCTCATATTTGGTATAACAGGCATTGGAAAAATGCTGGGTATTTCACTGGGTTAACAAGGCGGATACTGCATGGGGCACCCAGAGTTACAAAGGGTGATCAAGTACGATGTCTTGGACTTTCTTCAACATGAGTGCCATGGCTGCGACACTGTGCAAACAAGAGGCATAGCCTTTCGCAGTGCTGTCTAATTGCCCGGAGTAATATCCTAATGGCCTCCTATGAGGTCCAAAATGTTGACAGAGAATCCCAGAAGCTACTCCACCTTTCTCATGTACAAATAGAATAAAAGGTTTAGCATAATCTTGGAGACCTAAAGCTGGAGCGGATACAAGGAGAGGCTTTACTTGGTCCCAAGCCTGGGAGTCAAGCTTTGTCCATTCACACTCTTCTGGGGCTGCAGCCTTTGTTTTTTTCTAACAGTGGCTTCACAATTTCAGAGAAGCTAGGGATCCAAGCTCTGCAATACCCCAGCATGCCCAACAGGGCTCTGACCTGGGGGTTTTGTTGTTGTTCAGTCGTTCAGTTGTGTCCAACTCTTCGTGACCCCATGTACCATAGCACGCCAGGCCTTCCTGTCCTGCATTCTCTCCCGGAGCATGCTCAAGTCCATATTCATTGCATCAGTGATGCTATCTAGCCATCTCATCCTCTGCTGTCCCCTTCTCCTTTTGCCTTCAGTCTTTCCCAGCATCAGGGTCTTTTCCAGAGAGTTTTCTCTTCGCATTAGGTGGCCAAAATATTTGAGCTTCAGCTTCAGTATCTGTCCTTCCAATGAGCACTCAGGGTTGATTTCCTTTAGGATGGACTGATTTGACCTCCTTGCAGTCCAGGGGACTCATAAGAATCTTCTCCAACACCACAGTTCGAAAGCATCCATTCTCTGGCACTCAGCCTTCCTTATAGTCCAGCTCTCACAGCCATACGTTCCTACTGGGAAAACCATAGCTTTGATTAGACGGACCTTTGTCGGCAAGGTGATGTCTCTGCTTCTTACTATGCTGTCTAGGTTTGCCATAGCTTTCCTCCCAAGGAGCAAGCGTCTTTTAATTTCATGGCTACAGTCACCGTCTGCGGTGATCTTGGAGCCCAAGAAAATAAAATCTGTCACTGCTTCCATTTCTTCCCCTTCCATATGCCAGGAAGTGATGGGGCCAGATGCCATGATCTTCATTTTTTTAATGTTGAGTTTCAAACCAGCTTTTGCACTCTCCTCTTTCACCCTCAACAAGAGGCTCTTTAGATCCTCTTCGCTGTCTGCCATTAGGGTGGTATCGTCTGCATATCGGAGGTTGTTGATAATTCTCCTGGCAATCTTAATTCCGACCTGTGATTCATCCAACCCGGCGTTTCTCATGATGTACTCTGCATATAAGTTAAATGAGCAGGGTGACAATATGCAGCCTTGTCGTACTCCTTTCCCAATTTTGAACCACTCGGTTGTTCCATGTCTGGTTCTTAATGTTGCTTCTTGACCCTCGTACAGGTTTCTCAGGAGACAGGTAAGGTGGTCTGGTACCCCCATCTCTTTCAGAATTTGCCACATTTTGTTGTGATCCACACAATCAAAGGCTTTACTGTAGTCAATGAAGCAGAAATAGACGTTTTTCTGGAATTCTCTTGCTTTCTCCATGATCCAGCGAAAGTTGGCGATTTGATCTCTAGTTCCTCTGCCTCTTCGAAACCCAGCTTGCACTTCCAGTAGTTCTCGGTTCGCATACTGCTGAAGCCTAGCTTGTAGGATTTTGAGCATAACCTTGCTGGCATGTGAAATGAGCGCAATTGTACGGTAGTTTGAACACTCTTTGGCATTGCCCTTCTTTGGAATTGGAATGTAAACTGACCTTTTCCAGTCTTGTGGCCACTGTTGAGTGTTCCAAATTTGTTGGCATATTGAGTGCAGCACTTTAACAGCATCATCTTCTAGGATTTTAAATAGCTCAGCTGGAAGACTGTCATCTCTGCTAGCTTTGTTGTTAGTAATGCTTCCTAAGGCCCACTTGACTTCACTCTCTAGGATGTCCGGCTCAAGTTCAGTGACCACACTATCATGGCTATCAGGGACATTGAGATCTTTCCTGTATAGTTCTTCTATGTATTCTTTCCACCTCTTCTTAATCTCATCTGCTTCTGCTAGGTCCCTGCCTTCTTTGTCCTTTATCATGCCCATCTTTGCACAAAACGTTCCTTTGAGATCTCCGATTTTCTTGAAGAGATCTCTAGTCTTTCCCATTCTGTTGTTTTCCTCGATTTCTTTGCATTGTTCATTTAAAAAGGCCTTCTTGTCTCTCCTTGCTATTCTCTGGAACTCTGCATTCAGTTGGATGTATCTTCCCCTTTCTCCCTTGCTCTTCGCTTCCCTTCTTTCCTCAGCTACTTGTAAAGCCTCCTCAGACAGCCACTTTGCTTTCTTGCATTTCTTTTTCTTTGGGATGGATTGAGTTGCTGCCTCCTGAACAATGTTACGAACCTCCGTCCATAGTTCCTCAGGCACTCTGTCTATCAGGTCTAATCCCTGAAATCTATTCCTCACCTCCACTGTATATTCATAAGGGATATGATTTAGGGCATACCTGAATGGTTTAGTGGTTTTCCCTACATTCTACAATTTCAGCTGAAATTTTGCAAGAAGCAGCTGATGATCTGAGCCACAGTCAGCTCCAGGTCTTTTTTTACTGACTGTATAGAGCTTCTCCACCTTTGGCTGCAAAGGACATAATCAATCTGATTTCGATATTGACCATCTGGTGATGCATCCAAGGCCATGCTTGCCTGTTATCCCGCTGATTTCTTGACTTCCTACTTTAGCATTCCAATCCCCGATGATGAAGAGGACATCTTTTTTTGGTGTTAGTTCTACAAGGTGTTGTAGGTCTTCATAGAACCGATCAACCTCAGCTTCTTCAGCATCAGTGGTGGGGCATAGACTTGAATTACTGTGATGTTGAATGGTTTGCCTTGGATTCGTACTGAGATCATTCCATCGTTTTTAAGATTGTACGCCAGTACTGCTTTTCCCACCCTTTTGTTGACTATGAGTGCTACTCCATTTCTTCTAAGGGATTCTTGCCCACAGTAGTAGATATGATGGTCACCTGAAGTAAATTTGCCCATGCTTGTCCATTTTAGTTCGCTGTTTCCCAAGATGTCGATGTTCAGTCTTGCCATCTCATGTTTGACCACCTCCAGCTTACCTTGATTCATTGATCTGACATTCCAGGTTCCTAAACAATATTGTTCTTTACAGCATCGGACTTTCTTTTCACCACCAGACACATCCACTGCTGAGTGTCCTTTTGGCTTTGGCCCAGCCGCTTCACTCTTTGTGGCGCTGCTTGGAAATTCCCTCTGCTCTTCCCCAGTAGTATATTGGACACCTTCCGACCTGAGGGGCTCATCTTCCAGTGTCATATCTTTTAGCCTTGTGATACGTTCCATGGGGTTTTCTTGGCAAGAATACTGGAATGGGTTGCCATTTCCTTCTCTAGTGGACCACATTTTGTCAGAACTCTCTGCCATGACCTGTCCATCTTGGGTGGCCCTGCACGGCATAGCTTATGGCTTCACTGAGTTATGCAAGCCCCTTGCCACAACAAGGCAGTGATCCATGAAGGGGGACCTGGGTTTTAGTAGTGGCATTTTTGTAATGGCATGCACACGTCTACAAAATAATTTTCTAGTTCCACAAGACAGAATGTGTCCCAAATATTCAACTTCAGACTTACACCACTGCAACTTCCTCTTTGCAATTTTATGTCCTCTTAAGGCATTAACCAATATGACCGAATCAATTTTGTAATCTTCCTCTGAGCATGCACAGAGTAAAATATCTGGTCTAATACTGTATATACACGTACACTTGCGGGATGCTGCATATTATGGTGGCAGTATTTGGGACAACATTATGTCTTGGGATCACAACTTTATTGATTAGCCTGAGGTTTTGCTCCATGCGATAACTGGGGGGCTGTCCTGGCTCCACCCTCTTTTTGACAGCCGGAATTGGGGTGTTACATGGCAATAAACATTGTACTAAGACACCTTGTTTTAAGAGTTTTTCAATGCATTCTCTGGCTTTCAATGACATGGGATATTGCTTCACCCGTGGGGGCGGGGGGGCATGTCAGTACAAATGGTAATTTCTATAGGAGCTGCAGATTTTGTAGCCCAATTTCACCCAAATCTTCTGCCCAGTACTCAGATGGCAGCCCTCTGACCTCTTCCAGCAGATCTGTGTCTGTTGGGGGACTGGCCTCCTCCAAAAAAGCCATGACATTGGAGGAAGGCAAGGTGACAAAGAGCGCATCTCAGCTGCAACCGATAGAAGCATTTAACTTTTCTAGCAGGTTCCTTCCCAAGAGGTTTCCTGGGCTTTTTGACATCATCAGGAAGGAATGATCTGCTGCAAAAGGGCCAAATTTAACCATAACTGGTTGACTCAAGGGAACAGTGGATACTTTTCTATCAATTCCTATGACACTTTTTCCGGAATCAGAAAGGGGTAAGGTGATTTTATTCATCATGCTTTTTGCAGCGCCAGTGTCAAGAAGATAGTCATAAAGTTTCCCATTTATGTTAAGAGTCAGAAAAGGTTTTGCCAATTTCAATTTCCAGCTGTTTAGGGTTTGACTGTCACTACCAACCAACTCTAGACCTCCTTCTACCCGTCATTCCGATGTTCCAACACTTTCTGCTCCCTGGTAAGTGGCGGTCCCTTGCTCCTGCCATTGCCCAGTCCACTGACCTTCTTGCCTTTGATTCCCCTTCTGGGGACACTCATTTTTCCAATGACCAGGTTGCTTGCAATAATAGCACACATCCCGGTCATAACCACTTCTCTGTCTTCCCTCATTTGTCCCTGCACTTGCTCCTCTACCACATCCTCTCTGACCACATCCATGCCCAAACTCTCATCCTCTCCCTCGGCCACTCCCTGGGAACCTTGTTCCCATAATGGCTGCCACCAACAACTTTGCCTTTAACTCTTTCTCCTTCTTCCGTTGCTTCTGCGCCTTCTCCTTCCTTCCATCAAACACATACTTTGCTATTGCCAACATCTCCACACTATTTTCCTGCCACCCTGGCTGGTGTTCCCTGAAATATTTTTGAATATCAGGAGCGGCTTGCTCCACAAACATACCTACTATGAGGGCAGCAGGCCTTGCCTCATCAGGGTCAATGCCCCCATACATGCGCAGAGTGCAAGTCAAACAAACCAGGAAATCAGCAGTGGATTCTGATTTTTCTTGAGTCACAGCCCGCACCTTAGACCAGTTTATAGTTTTCTGACCCATTTGTTGTAGAACGTTGCACATCTGTTCTTGGTACTGAGTTATGACTGTCCAATCGACTGCCTCATTCAGATTTAACAGGGGACGGGGTCGGGGTAGGCATTTAAAACCCCTATTTGACCCATTTGTGTGCAGACACTTTGAATTTGGTTTATAACTGGATATATACTTTGGGATGGTGCCAGATCTTGGTTCTCTGGGTAGGGGGGTGGTGGACAAGGCAGTGGAGGCGGCGTGGACAGTACGCTCACGAAGGATACTGCTTTACTTCTTGCCTGCCTTTTCTCAGCCACGTCAGCCCAGAGAAACCAATAACCCATATTTTGGGACACCCTGCCCTCTAGAACAAGGTGGAGATCTCTTAAGATGTTTTGGTTGAAGGATCCTTTGGGTGGCCATGAGTGACTAAAAACTGGTCATTTTTTCTGTGCACAACAGAACCAAGTGCTTTTTACTCAAACCAGCCATGCTTGGCAGAGTATTCCATTGCTTAAGCATAACATCTAGAGATGACCCCATCAGGACACTCCGACCCCCACCCATATTGTCTCCTTCAACCAATTAAGTCTGTCCTGTATATACCTTTCAATACTTAATGGACATCACCTTAAACAAAGGAAACCAACCAGGGGGTCTTACCTTTTTTTTACCAGTGAATCTTACGCTACTTGGAGTTGGCCTTGGTTTTGAAGCACACCCATCCCACCCATTCAAGAAGACCCCAAGGTGAACTCACCTAGTGCTGGCTGGGTTGTTCAGGCATCCGGGTGGGGCGTGATTGTGCTGCAAAGCTGGGCCCTCCTGCCTGACTCGCCAGATTGTGGTAAAAGTCCAAACTGGACTTGGAGGTCCGTGCCCAGCTGCCCTCCAATTAAGCTCTGGATACGCGGGTAAGATTCAACTTGAGTTTATTCGTGTACAACGAAGGCAGCTCTGTCAACCCAGAAGCAGCACAGATCAACACTCACCAGTTACATTTATAATCATAATGTGGCTAAATAAGTGACATCAGCCAAGCCTAGCACGCATGTCTGCTCATAGGGATGGCGGAGAATTTCTCCACAAATCTCCGGGAGGCCGAATGCCAACGCATTCGGCCCCCCGAAATTGGTGGTGAAATTCTCCCCCCTGCCCCCCCCCCAGGATGGGACTTACCTCCTTCGAATGTCCCTCTCGGCGGCGGGTCCTGGCAGCATTTCAGCGGCGTTTTGGTGGGGGCGGCGGCCAGTCTTCTGACCGGCTGCCACTGCCGCCATTACAAAGTAAATTTAAAAAAAAACCCACACACATGTGATAGGCTACGTAACGATTTATGTAGCCTATCACGGCTAGATTTCTAAAGTCAGCCGTGATAGGCTACGTAAATTGTTATGTAGCCTATCACGGGTGACTTTGAAAAAAAAAGCGCGTACGCAAATGGCGGCACCCATGGGCACCGCCATTTGCGTTCCTTATTTGGGCCCGGGTAGTCTACGTAAAGATTTACATAGACTACGGCGAAAATAAGAGCAACGCAATTTGTGTTGCCCTTATTTTTGCCGTAGTGTACGTAAATCTTTACGTAGACTACCCCTGCCCAAACAAGGAACGCAAATGGCGGCGCCCATGGGCGCCGCCATTTGCGTACGTGCTTTTTTTTTCCCAAAGTCACCCGTGATAGGCTATGTATCGATTTACGTAGCCTATCGTGGATGACTTTGGAAATCTAGCAGTGATAGGCTACGTAAATCGTTACATAGCCTATCACGTGTGTGTGTGTGTGTGTGTGTGTTTAATTTACTTTTTTATTTTGTGGCTGGGGAGACGGGGCACTCCTCCCCGGCCTGAATTTCGGCGGCGAGGGATGGGGCACCTCCTCCCTGGCCTGAATTTCAGCCGGGCGGGGCGCCTCCCCCCCCGGCCTGAATTTCGGGGGGAGAACCGAAGCGCCTCCCCCCCACCGCGAAGCAAGCTGCGGGACCAGGTAAGGGACTTTCGTCCATCCTTATATTATCAACTAAACGTTTACTGGACCACCACCCCTGGCTTCTTCTCAGAGCCCTGCAACTTTTGCAAGGTCAATGACTCTTAGGTCTGGGGTGAGTTGCTGTGCAAACAAGATAACTTATCTCTACTGTCCTAACAGTTTCTTCTTTTGTACGAAAGAAACAAAGACAACAGTTATAGGCTTTTAAGGAATCTGCCACATAGGCACGAAAAAAGCCGAGATAACATGGCTTTGCCTTAGTCATTTTCCACAGCACCACCTTCATAGCCAGTCATTCACCCAGAGTATTTCTCTTTCCCTTTCTATCCCTCTTCTATCTACTGGAAGGATGGATGAGAAAACTATCTGGGCCCCAAAGTTCTTGAGTTTCCTTCCCAAAGCTTCAAAGTCTGTCATGATTTCTTTGTAGCTCTCCTTGGCAGTATCATTTGTTCCCACATGGATGAGAAGAAAGGGATACCTGTCAGTGGGCTTTAGGAGTGCAGGCAACCCTTCAGTCATGTCTCTAATCCATGCTCCTGGGAGATGGCATACCTGGCGAGTCCATGGGTCTTTGCGACATACTTGGGCTTCGATCCCACGCAGCAAGGAGTATCCCACTACTACTCCTCTGCATGTTGTTGTAGGCCTGGGTTTCATCGCCTCTGCTTGACTGACCTTCAGCCTCTTGCTCGCTCTCATGTAGGTTCCCCTGTAATTCTTCCTCTGCAGGCTGCCCTCCAGTCTCATCCTCAAATACCTGGAAACGATTCCATAGCTCCACTCCCTCCACTGGTGCAGAGTTCCTTCTAGTTCTTCTGCTCCTGTCACCCTTTTCCATGGAGTATCCTCTACTTCATTTTTCCTCATCTCAGCGTTTTCCTCTTCTGCCTCAGCTTGCTGTTGCTCTTCTAGCTTCTGTTCTTCACTTTGCTGCTGTAGTTCCACCATTCTGTCCAAGAACTTTTCGTGTTCTCTTATTCCCTGGAGGGTCGCCACTCGCCACCCCAGTCGTCTTACTATTTCTTCCTACTTGTTGCACGTGTAGGCCATGTTGATCTCAGGCAAGAAAACAAACATGGCACAGACCTTGCAGGTCACCACCACTGGAGAGTCTTTTCCTTCCATTGCCTCTATTCCCTTTATGTTTCTAGCTTTCTGATCATACTGGAACAGCCTGTGCTTTGTCCTCTATTAAACTGGAGGTTAAAAATACAGTCCCACTGGTATGGAAGTGTGTGTTATAAGAAAAATATTTTTTTAATGAAAAAAATAACATAACAGTTTATTCTTAATTGGATTAGCAGTGTGAAAAACATGCACACAACAACCCATATGTCTATCAGAAATAGCAAGAAATGAGTATTCTGTGGAAGAAAAATAACAGACAATTGACATGTTGCTTGCTGAGTTTTGCAGCTAGGATTTAACTCTAGAAAAACATGTTCTGAAGATTTGGGGGAGGGCTGGAGGGAGAGTGTGAGGCTAGCCTTGCCCTGTCATGCTATTGGCTCTCAGGATCCAGGCTGCTCTCCCAGTGCAAGGAACAACTTGTTCAGGGATCCCATCAATAATGCCAGTGCAAAGCATGTTTTTGCATCACTTTGGGTCTCGGCAAGGACTGAGCACAGCCTGCCTCTCTCTGTCAGCTGCTGTACACATGACCAGGAACTGACCACTTGGACTGCATAAATAGAGGGGCCAAATTATGTCTGACTATCCATATCTCTCATAGCGAGACCACAAAAGGTTGGCATCATGGCTCTTAATGTGCTGGAAATGATCACCGAGGAATGGAGTGATTCTTCCCCCACAAAGAAGAAAAAATTGTGTCATCCTGAAGCAAGTGGTAGATGATGAGATATTTTGCAGAAGGACTAATTGAGAACCCAGAGAACTGGATAAAGAAAAGATCTGATACTATTAGGGAAGGCACAATCATGAGGATTTTGAGTCAAAACCTTACCTCTCAGGGCGAAAGAGTGAGATGAGTTATAACGGTGAGCTTTAAAACATTCAAGTTCAGAGGTCTGTCTGGAGAACATTGGATTGTAACAGTTTATTACTTCCAGTCAAAAGTGAACTTAAAATTTTGCTTATCCGTTATGGTTAATTAATAATTTTGTGTAGGGAATGTTAAACACTGCGTGTTGCATCCAATGCTGTCCATCCCCCAGTGGAACAGAAACTGCTGGTGAAACTGATTTCCCTCCACCCTAAAGCCACTCCCCGGTTGATCCCCAAACAGCTCCAGAGGTTTGGGAATCCTCTGGAGCAGATTTGGGGTAGGGGTGGGGACGGAAGAGCAAGGAGCAGTCCTGTTGCGTGAACGGATGTCCACACGCTCAACATTGGATCCAGAGATCTGCGCATGAACAGGGGTGTGCAGAAGCTGACTATCCGACCCCCGCTCAATGCTAGCTCCCAGAGGTCACCCCCCCCAATGCTCCATTGAGGGTCAGGGGTCCTGCTGAGTGGGGTGAGTTGTGGTATGGGGGTGCTGAGGGGGAGGTCACAGAAAATCAGGGAGAGGCCCCTTCTGTGAGTGGAGCAGAAGGTGCCACTGCCTGTTTTTCTGGAATCTCCCCTCTTTCCCCTCAACCCACTGCACTACAGTCCACCCCACTCTGCAGGATTTCCCCTGCAGAGTGGGAGGGAAAGAAGGGGATGGGAAAGGCAGCTTCCGACCACGGGCAGATCTCTGGATCCAACCTATAAACTCATATACCTTTGAGAAGTTTAGAAAAATTGATATACTCCTGTTATGGTTAGATAATAGGAAACTTTGAATTAAGACTTGTGGAGGGTTATCAATTCAGAACCAATCTTACCTTGTTGGCCGTAGAATCCCTGTCCAAATGTCTGGAGACCATGAGTGGCTGGATGGGGAGGAATAAGCTGAAGCTGAACCCTGACAAGACCGAGGTACTTTTGGCGGGAGACAAGAGGAGGCTGGGGGATGTTGACCTGGTGTTGAATGGGGTACGGCTACCCTTGAAAGACCAGGTCCGCAGCCTGGGGGTCATTTTGGACTCCCAGCTGTCCATGGAGGCTCAGGTGTCAGCTGTGAGCCGGATAGGGCTGTATCAACCCCATCTGATACGGCGGCTGTGCCCCTTCCTTCCTGACCATCTGCTCCCATCGGTAGTACATGCCCTGGTCTCCTCTCGTTTAGACAACTGTAATGCGCTCTACGTGGGGTTACCCTTGAAGACGGTTCGGAAGCTTCAGCTGGTACAGAACGCGGCGGCTCGCCTGATTAAAGGCAGCTGCCGGTGAGATCACATCACTCCAGTGCTGAAGGAGTTGCACTGGTTACCAGTTGTTTTCCGGGCCAAATTCAAGGTGTTGGTTTTGACCTTTAAAGCCCTATATGGTTCCAGCCCAGCCTATCTTAAGGAGCGCCTCCAGCAGCACCAGACAGGCCGCTTAACAAGATCAGCCTCGGATGGCCCTCTCTCTGTCCCATCAGCCAGGACAGCTAGACTGGTGGGGATGAGGGAGAGGGCCTTTTCTGTGGTGGCCCCCACTCTGTGGAGCTCCCTCCCTAGGGAACTCCACCACGCCCCCTCTTTAATGAGCTTCCATCGTGCATTAAAAACGTTGTTGTTCAGGTAGGCATTTGGGGTGGGTTAGGGTATTTTAGAAAATGTTTTTATTGTAGAATTTTATTGTTTTAAACTGTTTTATTGTATGTTGTACATCGCCCAGAGTGGCTGGGTGACCACCCAGATGGGCGATTAATAAATTTAATAATAAATAAAATTATATATATATATATATATATGCGCCTCCTTAGTGCATTTTAATTTCACAGGATTTGGGGTGGGGTGGGGATAATGAAGGAGTTAGAACATAAGTCAAACTGATGGGACAGATGAGTTATCTTAAAAGTTTCTTTTACCGTGATGTAATTCTCAAAAATTGTAAAAAAGTATGGTATTTTCCTAAGCAAAATAGCTTCTCTGACATCAGAAGCTCCTCAACCCTTGGCAGACTGCTGGAAAGCTCCATAGAGAAGCCGTGGACTTCGCAAATCTCTCTAACAAAAAATGTTTGGTAAATACTATCTGCAATCTTATGCTATTTTAAGATTTTGTTATCTGTACTCTATTGGAAAATCTATCTTTGTATTAATAAATAAATGTCAATAGGACTGAAGTTAGTTATGACTAAACAGGGAGCCACCTGTTTCTTTAGAAATGTTTTAGGGTGCAATCCTATGCAAGTTTAGACAAAAAAGCCCTACAACTCCCAGCATTCCCCAATCAGTATAGTGGGCTTGGGAATGCTGGGGGTTGTAGGACTTCTTTCTGTCTCAACATGAATAGGATAGTACCATTAATCTGCTACAGAGAGTTAATAGGTAACTTAACCCTGCTTCCAATAAACTAGACTATAAATAAATAACATAAACAAAGTTAAATCCAGAACTATCATTCTCAGGCAGTTTGAGTACCACATGAATTCCATCTAAGGGTTCAGATGACTTAATCATTTTTTCTGTCTGTCATGACTCTCCAGTAGGACTTGGTCTACACTAACAGCAGGTAAGGGCGCAATCCTATGTACCATGCTGGCTGAGGAATGCCAGCGAGAATTGTAAGTCTTTTTTCTGTCTAAACATGCGTCCCAAGTCTCTATTATTTCTATTCTCTATTTCTAGGGAACTGTATATACCACCCTTCATCAAAAATGATCCAAGGGTGGTTTACAATAAACCAATAAAGCAATAAAATACGACAAGAGCAGCAATGAAACAATTTAGCATTCAAATATCAGCATGAGAATGATAATGCTTAAAAGGCCTAGGAGATAAAAAAGCTTCTGCCTGGTGTAGCTTGGCCATTTATGAATTGCTGAAAAAGAGGAAATGCATCACCAAAACAGAGGACAAAAGAGGGCACCAATTTGCATAAAATTTGCATATGCTAATTTATATGTGTAGATGCAAATTTAGAAATAATAATTATTATATTATAATTATTATAATTGAAATAGAAATATAGTACATCTCATCATAAAGTGGAAGTGTGTGACCAGGTGACCTGTGTGACCAGGGCTTGTAGTTATGTGTGAACCGGGCCACTCACTGAGTCAAACCATGGAGCCTCTAGGCCAGTATTGTCAAGGCTGACTGGCAGTGGCTCTCCAGGGTTTCAGGCAGGAATTTTTCCAGCCCTACCTGGAGATGGTGAGGATCAAACCTGGGACCTTGTGCATGCAAAGCATGTGCTGTACCACAGAGCTACGGCCCCTCCTTAAGCACAGGGACCTTTCATGTTGGTGCATTACTGGGATGTACCACAGCAGTACTTGTGGTCTTACTCCCAGATAAATGCGTATAGGATTGCAGCCTTTAATAGTTAGCAAAGAAGCAGCCAAAAGCACTCCCCACCCCATCAGATGCACAGAGCAATCCCCTCCCTTCCCTTCCACAATGCAATTAATGAATACAATACCCTAGTGAGAAGCAGGCATGCTCTAGCTTGTGGGAGAGTATGTGCATTTGTCTTTCCTGCTTGGAGTTCTCATCTCAGGGTACCTTTGCCTTGTAAATCATCAAGTCAAGTTACTTTCATTGTGGGGAGGAGTGCACCCTTTGAAGCAGCCTAATTATCTAATGATTAAAAGCTCACTGCCTTAAATCGATATTGCTCTTAGCGTTTATCCCCTGTAGGAGCAATCTAACTTTTATTTCTGTTACCCTGTCGCCCTCCTCTTCTCTCTCCCTGTGTCTACGTATGTGGTTTATTATTTTTTATTGTTAAGGGACGTGGACCCATAAGCACAGTTAAACTGTTGCTGTGGATATGAGTGCCCGAGATAGGTCAGGATACCCAAAATAAATACATTGACAACTGATATTGGGTGTCATGAATGTAGAGAGAATTGTTAGTTATTTGTATTGTATTTTTACTCCCAGAAAGAGGTACTTGTGGAATGTTCTGCCTCAGGAGCCAAATTAACTTGGCCAACCTTAGGCATTATGCATTTTGTTGCCTCAGAGAACAAAAGGTCTTGGCTTCAACTGGCCCTGCGACTGTCCTCTACAAAGTAGGATACATGGTCACCTGGGTGTCAAATTGTAGATAGGAAAACTGTATTTAAAGCTTATGAAATGGGTGGTAGGGGGCTTGGCATGCTGCTACCTCCCTCCTTTGATGTCGCTATCTGTAACTGAAATGGGTACTGAGCAGACCAGTCCAGCTCACTCCTATTTGCATGTTTACAATGCCCACCATTCACAATAAAATCTGGCAAGCATTCTGAACATTAAACATGTTTGCCATATGCACTTTCATGCATACGTTTTGAGACTTTACATACACACACACCCTCCTCCACAGATATTTTTTAATGCAGTTGAAAGCAATAGATCATGATTCTGCACAATAGGGATGTACAGATTTTGTTAAATTCGTTGTGTCTGTGTCTTATGGATTGTCGGGCACCTTTCATTCTGTTGTCTGCTCACTGACAGAATTGGATTTTTTTTATGGGTGTGTGAGAATTTCGTTCCTGTTCACACCTCTGCTAATGCACACTTGCAAAAATCTCCCCCCAAAGTTAAAAAAACCCTTCGTCTGCATATCTGCAGAATCCATGTGACTTTGAAAAAACAGTCCGCTGCTGAATCCTTAGGTCAGATTCATAGAAATCTGAACTCATTTCAATCCGTGGCAGATTTCTCTGATGTCCCTACTGCACTATGATGAAACGTTTTATATCCAGAGAATGATGAAAGCTGTTCCAGCTCACTAATTTGTATATAGTTTATATATAAATTGCAAGGCAACATGGCACCATTCAGACTTTTATTTATAAGCGTAATCCATGTAAAACTACTTGGAATTAGACTCTTCTGACATCAAATACACAAGGAGAATAGCAGTGAATAAAGAACAAATAAAACTTGAAAGGATTATTAAGAAAAGAGAAGCAATTAAAAAGCTGTAAATCAGGGATTAAAAATGGCTCATGTCCGAAATCAAAGGCCTGTTAAAATGTTCTGGAAGACTTCCCATGCAGTCCTAAGGGCTTAAAACATCAATACAAGTTTTAAAGAAAATTGCCTTGTAGCCCCTATAAACAAATATATGCTGAATAATCAAGGAAGACAGACAGGATCAATATAATTTAATCATGAATCACGACTGTGACATAAATTCCTCCCATTGCATGAAGTTTAAGGCCAAACTAAATGTTCTGCTAATCCCGCACAGTGTAACTATGTGTGATAGTTTTCCTTATTCTTGTGTAAGTGGATGTGGGCCTGATTAGGTTTGGGACCATGGCCCTCCAGGTGGCGGGGGGTGGGGGTGTTAAATCTTTCGCCCAAGCCAGTTTTTTCCCAAAATTCCACCCAGACATTTTTTTCTTTTTTAACACCTTGAGGTGGGGTGGTGGTGGATGGAATTTCAGCAGGACAATGGGTGGGGGGAGTTTACTCCCCCTCCCAGAGTGCCATGGTCCTGATCTGAATTGGGGGTACACGCGCTTACACAAGAGTAAGGAAAACTAACACGCAGAGCTACACTATGCTTGATTAGCAGAATGTTTTGTTTGGCCCTTATACTCTAGCCTTGAGAATATCAGTTTAACTTTTAGGGGGTCCTCAGGATATGGTAAATCTTCGATATCATCAAGAAGGTTCAAAAGGAAACAGTAGCTAGGATGGATAAAAGTCACATCATGGTGACTTTACCCATGTCAAAGCCCAAACATCTGAGTAGGGGTGCACGAAAGTCACTTACCTGGTCTCGCAGATTTTCGCGGTGGGGGGGAGGTGCTTCGCTGCTCCCCCCGCGAAGTTCAGGCCGGGTGGGGGAGGCTTCCCGCCTCGCCCGGCCGAAATTCAGGCCAGGGAGGAGGCGCCTCGCCTCGCCCGGCCGTGAAATTAAAAGTTAAAAAAAAACAAAAAACGCCCCCATGATAGGCTACGTGACGATTAACGTAGCCTATCACGGCTAGATCTGCAATGTCAGCCGTGATAGGCTACGTAAATCATCACGTAGCCTATCACGGGTGACTTTAAAAAAAAAAAAAAGCGCGTACGCACATGGCGGCCCCCATAGGGAGCTGCCATTCGCGTTCCTTATTTGGTCGCTGTAGTCTACGTAAATCTTTACGTAGACTACGGCGAAAGTAAGGGCAACGCGAATAGCGTTGCCCTTATTTTCGCCGTAGTCTACGTAATCTTTACGTAGACTACAGCGACCAAATAAGGAACGGGAATGGCGGCTCCCTATGGGGGCCGCCATTATCCGTACGCGTGTTTTTGTTTTTTTTTTAAAGTCACCCATGATAGGCTACGTGACGATTTACGTAGCCTATCACGGCTGACTTTGCAAATCTAGCCGTGATAGGCTACGTTAATCGTCACGTAGCCTATCACGGGGGCGTTTTTTTTTTCTTTTATTGGAATCACGGCGGCAGCCGGTTGAAAGACCGGCTGCCGCTCCCACCCCGGACGAGGACCTGACGAACCGCTGGCCGGACCTGCCACCGGGACGGACATTCGCCAAAGGTAAGTCCCATCCTGGGGGGGGGGTGCGGTGGGCAGGGGGGGTGGAGAATTTCTCCCCGAAATTTGTTCGGGGGGCCGAACACATTGGCGCTCGGCCCCCCGAAGTTTCGGGGAGAAATTCTCCGCCAACCCTACACTGAGTGTTCGGAGTGTTTCATGTGTATGCCACCTAGTGGCCAAAAGACAGACTGGTTGTTTAATCAAAGAAGGCCAAACATGCTCCAGGAATCAAGATGGACGCCAGGCTGACGCTTCTGCCAACTCACACTAAAATAACATCCAGTGGGCTGCTTTGCATTTCTAGAGTGGCCTCCATACTTTGTAAACATGTAGATAGTGGTCGGGTTCACATAAGACTGCTCTTAGAATAATTCAGGTGAAACATTTTCATAATCTCTCAGGGCTCCAGAACTCGTGGACGCCCATATTGGGCAGGGGTGGGACCAGTGGTTGCATCTCTCAGCCCCTTCTAGATGTGGAGCCCCCTTCACAGGGGTAACACCTGAGAGAGGCTATGGAAACTTGATATTTCAACTGACATGGCAAGCATGGCAAAGATAGCCCAAAGGGGATGGGAAAATGCCTGTTGGCAGGCAGGCCCAGCTAGGCCATGCCTGAGTTTCAAGCAGGTTGGGATATTCAGTCCTAAACCATGCTGATTCAGATGGATTTGGATCTTGTCTAAAGTTATAGAATCAGATTCGGGGGCATATTCTCGCCAAAGTGATGCACCTTTAAGTCCTATCATCTCAGTGGTAGAATTAAGCAGGTGCTCAAATTTCTCTCGCTGAGATAAGGGACTTGAGGGAATGGGGATGCAGATGTTTTGAGAGCCTTAACCGAAGCCAAAGGGTGAGTATAAATTTAGGAAGAATCAAAAGGGCTGCATTCGCTTTGGCTGGATTGTGCCCTTATTGTTCTCCCCTGCACCTCGATTACCATCACATGGGAATGAACCATGCCGCCTCCATAGTGTCCCTCTCACCTGTTTCATTGCTTTCGACATGCATCGCTTTCCCATGAGGAGCCTCAATGTGCAGAAAAGTTCACTTTCTCAGCACATGGAGGAAGCTGGGGACTGGCACAGTCATGTGACAGAGAGAGGGCAGAGCCAGCGCATTCCTTCCCACTTTCATGTGAGGAATATGACTTCTGAAGAGGGCTATAGGCAGTGTAGACTGACTGAATCCATACCAAATATCTTTATTTTTTTATTTGTTACATTTCTATCCTGCCTTTCCTCCTCTCTGTTTTATCCTCTGTGTGGATAAAACTGCAACCCTGTGAGATAGGTTAGGCTGAGAATTGGCAACTGGCCCAAAGTCATCCAATGAGTTGCATGGCCAAGTGGGGATTTGAACCCAGACCTCCTGAGTCTCTGTACACCACTCTAACCACTCCACCACACTGGCTTCTCATCTAAAATATGTAGAAGTCACTTGGTGGTTTCCAAGTCTGCCACACTTTGTTCTGACACTCTAAGCAATGAGTGGAATGTACTTTAAAATTCCAGGGGTCTTAAAGTGCAGTCAGTGATGGTAAGACTTGCTGCAAAGAGGCACGCTCTCTTAAGGGTTTAGGGTCAAGCTGTCTTGAGTCACAGCCAAAGGGGTTCCTTCCTTTATGAAAGGCAGAAATAGAGACAGGCATACAGAGACATCAGATGGTAGAAATTAACTTGGTCAGTTTTATCCACAGGAAGAGTAGCAGAAGCCAATATTAGCCTTTTCTTTATATACACATTGCCCATGACATCACAAAAACACAAGACACACACAATATTGAATAGGTAATCAGGTTTCAGATTACTTACTAAGATTACATACGTGCATTTGCACACAAGGGATTATTAACTAATGTACATAGAGTAGGTTGGTGTTCAGAAGATGCCCAAAGGTAGCCTTTAACCCTCATTCAAACATACATTAGCAGGTCCTTTCTTGCAATTTCAGGAAACAATAGTCAATTAACAAAAGAAGAAGCAAGAAGCCTGAACAATGCTTTAATCTGCTGACCAGTGCTTACACATTAACTTAAGGATGCAGCTGTAGAGTTCTTCAACTCTTTAATTAGTGGGAATAATATGTTTTGAGGGGGAATCCTGCAGTTTCATAAACATACCTTTGACCAGCGCATGACCTAAGGACAGCTTGGTCTCCTCACAACAATAGCTTCTGAAAAAAATAACGTCTAGAATAATCTTTCTGGCAATCAGTATCTTCTGGCAAAGTAAATGCTAATTATAGCACACCCTTATCAGCCTTTCTGCAAGAAAGACTGGGAAAGGTTGGCTTTAGGTCAGGAGGTCACAGACCTATAGTATCAAATGCAATTTATGAAAAAGTACATAAGAACATAAGAGCCATGCTGAATCAGGCCAAAGGCCTGTCTAGTCCAGGATTCTGTTCACACAGTGACCAGCCAGCTGCCCATGGGAAGCCCACAAGCAGAACATAAGTGCAGTAACACCCTCCCACTCAAGTTCTCCAGCAACGAGTTCAAAGGCAAACTATCTCCAACACTAGTCTAGAAGTAATATATAGCAATCATGACTAGTAGCCATTGATAGCCTTATCCTCTATGGATGGACTTATCCGCCATGTAACCAGAGTCAAACCAAATCCTTCCCCCTCCACCTTCCTCCCACCCTGAAATCCCCTTTGTCACTGTGAGGGTGCATCAGAATTAGCCTGATTGCACCGGTCGTTCTTTGGAAAAAATTCCCACCAAACCTTCTTGCTTCTCCATTCTTTCCCCAAACCTGAGACTAAGAGATAAGTGATTAGTACAAGGCCTGGCCAGGCACGGCAGATTTTTTTTAATATATATATGATGATGATTATACAGCTTTCAATATTCTTTGTTGTTTTTAAACTGGTGGGAGTCACTGCCCCTTGCCAAACTACTGCAAATCACACAGAAAACTGGCAGTAAATTCCAATCTACCTTCTGCCTACCTCTGGTCTAAGGAACATTTTGAGCCAGAAGATGCTACACTAGAGAAACCAACCAGTGACTCTAGGCATGCTGTGTATATCTGTCAGTAGAGTAAGGAGGCAATGGCAGTAGGGCAAAGAGGAACTGGACCAAGAGAAAGAGACTGGAGGGCAGAAAGCTTGGGGTGTAGGGTGGCCACTTGTGCATTGACAAAAAAGAGGAAATGTCAAAAAGAGGACAAAACGGTACCAATTTACAGAACTTCTGCATATATAAATATATAGGTACAAATTTAGAAATAGCTATAATACAATACATAGTGGAGAAGAGTGACTAGGTGACCTGTGTTCCTACTCAGTCTGCTGTCCAATTGCTAACTGTTGATGGGAAACTTCAAGGCCCCTGCTCCTCTCCTTTCTGGTGGTTCTTTATCTTTACAACAGCATTGAACTGGAACCTCTTCAAATAGAGGAAACCTTCAGCTAGAGGACAGCCCTCTGCCAGGTCTCCAGAATAGAGGACTGTCCTCTTTAAAATAGGACACCTGACCACCCTATGTGTGATGGGCACCTTGAAGTGGGGAAGATGTTTTCAATATATACATGAGGAGGAATGACAGCTAGTGTGTTACCCCTGCACACACACCCTTTAACCCTACTCACCAAGTTGTCAGGCCATTAAATAATAATACTTTGCTCACTAAATAATGCTTTACATTAGGCACTTTGACGTCATCTTGAAGCTTTCACTCACTTCTGACAGTCCATGAACCTCTTTGCAAAAATTAAGTATTGCTGAAAGCACTGTCCCCATTTCTGGACTAATCCTTCTGCATATTTTTATTGGCTACTAGACCACATAAATCCTAATCATCCCAACATCATGTACCCATTTTTGCAAGGTGTTTTTCCCCACCTTGTTAGTTCATAAAAGCTGCAGGCCCCATGGCTTCAATCTTATACACACTTACCTGTGAGTAAGTCCCACTGAACTCAATGGGGCTAATTTCTGAGTAGACACATGTATGATTGTGCTGTCAGTCTCTGAAGCTGTTCACAAGGACCTAGGAGGATGATGATGATTATTATTATTATTATTTTTTACCAATACCCCAAAACCTCAGAGCAGGAAAGAAAGTGAAAAATAAAATAAATAAATGAATAAATAAATAAAATATGGAGAAGTGAGTTACTCTAATGTGTTCATAAAAATTAGGACACACAGCTGTGTTGCCAAGAGGTGACGGTTCTTTTAGGATTCAGAGACAATGAACACAACAATGGGGGAAGGCTAAAGATTGTATTAAAACAAGAACAAACTACATAGCATGACACTTCAGAGAAAGATTACAATGCTTACATCCCTACAATCACCGGAAATCCCCTCAGAACAGCAACGGAGAGACCCCAGTAGCGGCCTGGTATGAAGCACCTTTCCGGATCTCGGCCTATGTTGAGGTTCTGCACTGAGAGTGTTCCAGGCACTTATGTGCTGTTATGTTCACATTGATCATACCTGTGTTTTGGTTATACTCCAGTAACTTCAAGAATGTTTATACATTCTTGCAAAGCCAGAGGATTAACCATAGTGGGTGGCAAGCACAGGTAATTGTATCACCATTCCCGATACTCCCTCAACAAGTGGCCAACCTTGAAATTTTGCCAACAACTATCTAAAGGTAAAAAATGACTCACAATTCGTACCATCTCAGGCAAATCGCTAACTCTAAAAATAGTTTAAAAAGAACCAGTTGTTACTTAAGGTACCCAAGGGAAAAAGAAGATATAGGCACGAAAGGAGCAATTTCTGTTTACCACTAACTCCTCAAAATTGCAATGGCATTTCCACTCCATTCTACCCCTTGGTATGTTAATTCTCTCTGAATCCTAAAAAGAACCATTGCTTCTTGGCTACACAACAGCCAACTCTGTTTTTAAATGTTTGGCGCAGGGACCTATTTATTTTACCCTTGTATCTTTCTATCATTTGTTTTAACTCTGAAAAAAAACTTTAGGTGCTATACAAAAAAGAAAATGTCTTGAGTGAGTGCTTGTTTTGTAAGCTGCTGGCAACAGCTGTGGCAACCCCTGCTGAGATCATTCACACAACACAATAACACAGAGTCATTGGGTTGTCACTGAATCATGTTGTGTGAACCCAGCAGGTTGTGTTGTGTGAACCCAGCCATGCTAACAAACCATGGTTTGTTAACCACGAACAACCCATGCTTCACAACCCAACAACAAATGATGGGTTCTGTTCATGCTATAGCTGTAGCAACCACTTTTGTCTCATGAACAAAGGTTATTCCTGCCATATCCCCTTCTCTTGAGCCCACATCAGGACAAGAGCATTTGCCATAACCTGTGTCACACATGTTTTGCTGTTGTTCTAGTGGGGAAACTTCAAACATTTTGGTCTTTATTTAGCAGTTTCCACAACCAGAAGCCCTGATGTTCTCTGAGGCAGTGGGAAGATTCGCATGTAATGCTAAATCACGGTTTAGCACTTGGGCACCACCAGAAAGGAGCCCAAGTGAAGCCTTGGCCTTGTACGTTTCCCCCGTCCTGTCTCCTCCTCCTGCAGAGCTGAGAGGATGAATAAATCAGAATTCAGTTTCACTTTGTCTGATTCATGACTTGTCCTTACGAGTAAACCACAAACTGTGGTTTAAAATAAATTCTAGTCCATTTCAAAAGAAACCAGCTTGAAACATTAGGTTATAAAACTGGCTGGTCTAACAGACTAGAGTTTATTTTAAATGAATATCCCTGGTTTGCAACATAATGACCAACCAGAAATCAACTAAAGCAAAACTCCTTTTTCTGCCTGTGTACATAGCACTAAACTATGGTCTAGTTTTACGTGTGAATGCAGTCTGTATCCCCTTCATGGATCACTGCCTTGTTGTGGTGAAGGGGCTTGCGTAACTCAGTGAAGCCATAAGCTATGCCATGCAGGGCCACCCAAGATGGACAGGTCATGGCAGAGAGTTCTGACAAAATGTGGTCCACTGGAGAAGGAAATGGCAGCCCACTCCAGTATTCTTGCCAAGAAAACCCCATGGAACGTATCACAAGGATAAAAGATATGACACCGGAAGATGAGCCCCTCAGGTTGGAAGGTGTCCAATATACTACTGGGGAAGAGCAGAGGGAATTTCCAAGTAGCGCCAGAAAGAGTGAAGCAGCTGGGCCAAAGCCGAAAGGACACTCAGCAGTGGATGTATCTGGTGGTGAAAAGAAAATCCGATGCTGTAAAGAACAATATTGTTTAGGAACCTGGAATGTCAGATCAATGAATCAAGGTAAGCTGGAGGTGGTCAAACATGAGATGGCAAGACTGAACATCGACATCTTGGGAATCAGCGAACTAAAATGGACAGGCATGGGCAAATTTAATTCAGGTGACCACCATATCTACTACTGTGGGCAAGAATCCCTTAGAAGAAATGGAGTAGCACTCATAGTCAATAAAAGGGTGGAAAAGAAGTACTGGGGTACAATCTTAAAAACGATAGAATGATCTCAGTACGAATCCAAGGCAAACCATTCAACATCACAGTAATTCAAGTCTATGCCCCAACCACTGAGGCCGAAGAAGCTGAGGTTGATCGGTTCTATGAAGACCTACAACACCTTCTAGAACTAACACCAAAAAAAGATGTCCTCTTCATCATAGGGGATTGGAATGCTAAAGTAGGAAGTCAAGAAATCACCAGGATAACAGGCAAGCATGGCCTTGGTGTACAAAATGAAGCAGGATAAAGGCTAATAGAGTTTTACCAAGAGAACACGCTGATCATAGCAAACACTCTTTTCCAACAGCACAAGAGGCGACTCTACACATGGATATCACCAGATGGTCAATATCGAAATCAGATTGATTATGTCCTTTGCAGCCAAAGATGGAGAAGCTCTATACAGTCAGTAAAAACAAGACCTGGAGCTGACTGTGGCTCAGATCATGAGCTTCTTGTTGCAAAATTTCGGCTTAAATTGAAGAATGTAGGGAAAACCACTAAACCATTCAGGTATGACCTAAATCATATCCCTTATGAATATACAGTGGAGGTGACAAATAGATTTAAGGGATTAGACCTGATGGACAGAGTGCCTGAGGAACTATGGACGGAGGTTCGTAACATTGTTCAGGAGGCAGCAACTCAATCCATCCCAAAGAAAAAGAAATACAAGAAAGCCAAGTGGCTGTCTGAGGAGGCTTTACAAGTAGCTGAGGAAAGAAGGGAAGCGAAAAGCAAGAGAGAAAGGGGAAGATATATCCAACTGAATGCAGAGTTCCAGAGAATAGCAAGGAGAGACAGGAAGGCCTTCTTAAATGAACAATGCAAAGAAATGGAGGAAAACAACAGAATGGGAAAGACTAGAGATCTCTTCAAGAAAATTGGAGATCTCAAGGGAACGTTTTGTGCAAAGACAGGCATGATAAAGGACAATGAAGACAGGGACCTAACAGAAGCAGATGAGATTAAGAAGAGGTGGAAAGAATACATAGAAGAACTCTACAGGAAAGATCTTAATGTCCCTGATAGCCATGATAGTGAGGTCACTGAACTTGAGCCAGACATCCTAGAGTGTGAAGTCAAGTGGGCCTTAGGAAGCATTAGTAACAACAAAGCTAGCGGAGATGACAGTATTCCAGCTGTGCTATTTAAAATCCTAAAAGATGATGCTGTTAAAGTGCTGCATTCAATATGCCAACAAATTTGGAACACTCAACAGTGGCCACAACATCGGAAAAGGTCAGTTTACATTCCAGTTCCAAAGAAGGGCAACACCAAAGAGTGTTCAAACTACCGCACAATTGCGCTCATTTCACATGCCAGCAAGGTTATGCTCAAAATCCTACAAGCTAGGCTTCAGCAGTATGTGAACCAAGAACTACCGGAAGTACAAGCTGGGTTTCGAAGAGGCAGAGGAACTAGAGATCAAATCGCCAACATTCGCTGCATCATGGAGAAAGCAAGAGAATTCCAGAAAAACGTCTATTTCTGCTTCATTGACTACGCTAAAGCCTTTGATTGTGTGGATCACAACAAACTGTGGCAAATTCTGAAAGAGATGGGAGTACCAGACCACCTTACCTTTCTCCTGAGAAACCTGTACGAGGGTCAAGAAGCAACAGTAAGAACCAGACATGGAACAACCGATTAGTTCAAAATTGGGAAAGAAGTATGACAAGGCTGCATATTGTCGCCCTGCTTATTTAACTTATAAGCAGAGTACATCATGAGAAACGCTGGGTTGGATGAATCACAGGTCGGAATTAAGATTGCCGGGAGAATTATCAACAACCTCCGATATGCAGACGATACCACCCTAATGGCAGAAAGCGAAGAGGATCTCAAGAGCCTCTTGTTGAGGGTGAAAGTGGAGAGTGCAAAAGCTGGTTTGAAACTCAACATTAAAAAAACGAAGATCATGGCATCTGGCCCCATCACTTCCTGGCATATAGAAGGGGAAGAAATGGAAGCAGTGACAGATTTTATTTTCTTGGGCTCCAAGATCACTGCAGACGGTGACTGTAGCCATGAAATTAAAAGATGCTTGCTCCTTGGGAGGAAAGCTATGGCAAACCTAGACAGCATAGTAAGAAGCAGAGACATCACCTTGCCAACAAAGGTCCGTCTAGTCAAAGCTATGGTTTTCCCAGTAGTAACGTATGGCTGTGAGAGCTGGACTATAAGGAAGGCTAAGCGCCAAAGAACTGATGCTTTCGAACTGTGGTGCTGGACAAGACTCTTACAAGTCCCCTGGACTGCAAGGAGGTCCAATCAGTCCATCCTAAAGGAAATCTACCATGAGTGCTCATTGGAAGGACAGATACTGAAGCTGAAGCTCAAATATTTTGGCCACCTAATGCGAAGAGAAAACTCCCTGGAAAAGACCCTGATGCTGGGAAAGATGGAAGGCAAAAGGAGAAGGGGACGGCAGAGGATTAGATGGCTAGATAGCCTCACCAATGCAATGAATATGAACTTGAGCACATTCCAGGAGAGAGCGCAGGACAGGAAGGCCTGGCGTGCTATGATCCATGGGGTCACGAAGAGTCGGACACGAATTAATGACTGAACAACAACAAAGTTCAAAACTTGAACTACTCAAGGTGCTTTGCAAACAAATGTTAAAACCAGCTATGAAATAAAGTGCTGAAATAAAGCTCTGAAATAAAGATCCCTGAAATAAAACAGGTGTGGAAAGAGACATTTTGTATCCAAATTGTACATCAGGGGTGCTGAATCTCTTAATTCCATCTTGGAGAAGCTCTGGGGACCTAGGGACCACATTCCAGTGGTGGGCAGAGCTAAAGACAAAAGGAGAAGGGGACGGCAGAGGATGAGATGGCTAGATAGCATCACGGATACAATGAATATGAACTTGAGCACACTCCGGGAGAGAGCGCAGGACAGGAAGGACTGGCGTGCTATGGTCCATGGGGTCACGAAGAGTCGGACATGACTGAATGACTGAACAAGAACAAGCAGTCTGTATCTTCAAATGACATTATATAAAACTGCATTGAAAGTTAATGGGCTGGGGAAGAGGGAAGCAGTGAGAGAGAGAGTATTGGACTGGGTGTTCTAATTTTTGTTTTTTATTCCATCTAGTGGTGCTGAAGGCAACTAACTAGTACAGATAGATGAGGTTGTTTAGAAGTGTTTAGTGCCAATAGAATTGTCAAAACGAGGTATTTATACCTGTTCAATCAGCCTGTTACAGGCACAGATCCACTGTACATTAAAAAAGATTGCATGTCTGGGCTGTCTGGGCCTGGAAAGGCCTTCACTGAAAATGACTGGCTCATCCATGAATCGCCACACGGTGGCAGTGGAGGGGTGTGCATTGTGCAGGCTTGGAGAAAGGAAGCGTAGGTTGTTAGAATTGGCCGGCTGTAGGCCATCTGCCTTCTAGATGTATTTCAGTTGTGTTGTGTTCCAGCCTAGTGAATTAACTGTGCACTGTCCTCCTTAAGGTCAACCCGGCTTCCAGGCTCCCTGCTTCCTATCTTTCTATTAAACTAGGACCTAAGCCCTGTTCAAGCATTGTCAGGATTCTTTTAGCCACCCCTTTACTTCTAAGCCTAAACATACACAGACGAGAGGCTTCAGTCTATAGTTTTTAATCTTTTACTTCACAGGGTCATACAGATGCAAATTCTCAGTGACTCTCAGTCTACAAAGGAATGCCTTCAGGGGACTGAAAAGGAAGTTATGAGAGTTGCCTGCCATTTGAAGAGAGAGGCGGTCTGACTAGCCTTACTTAAGGGGGAGAGGTCCCTCTCTTCTCATGAGGCCTCTAAGCACAGCTTTTCATGCAAAGCCAATCAGGTAGACCATCTAAGTTCTGCCCCAACTTCTCTCTCTTTGCTCTACACCTGTGTCTGGCGTCTATTAGGTCATGCTCCCCAGACCCTACCTCCTCCTGTTCGCTGCCTCTCACAGGAGGAGGTGAAGAGAGACCCTCATCCTCAGCCAGCTAGACATTTGTAACCTGGAAAGCTGGCCTACTCATATCTGGACTAGCCTGAGAAAACACCTCCCCCATGTCTGGTGGTTCCCCTACAGAATCTGATCTGCTATCCCACTCCCTGTGCTCAGAAACACCCCTGACAGGCATTATGGCCAAACAGGGCATATCAACATGTGTGGTGTACTGGTTAAGAGGGTTGGACTGGGACTTGGGAGATATAGTGCCTACTCAGCCACAAAGCTCACTGGGTGACTTTGGAGTCAGTCACTCAGACTCTCAGCATAATGTACCTCATAGGTTGTTGTGAGGATAAAATGAAGAGGAGGAGGAGTACCATGTATGCCACCTTGGGTACCTTGCAAGAGATGAAAACATGGGATATAAATGTAACAATAAGTAAATATGTGTAAGAGGCATGAGGCTGTACACACTGGCCCTCAATGTCCCCAGTGGCCAGGTGTCCTACTTGACAGAGGATATTTGAAGGTATCCTCTATTTGAAGAGGTGTCCAGTTCAATGCTGGTTTAAAGACAAAAGAACCATAAGAAGGGAGACCAGCAGGGGCCTTGAAGTTGCCTGTCAACAGTTAGCACCTGGAGAGCAGATGGAGCAGGTACACAAGTCACCTGGTCACAGTCATCCTCACTGTGGCGATATGTATTTGTATTTAAATTATAGCAATTACTTCTGAATTTTCACCTATATCTACACATTGTTGTTGTTTATTTGCTCAGTCGCTTCCGACTCTTCGTGACTTCATGGACCAGCCCACGCCAGAGCTTCCTGTCGGCCATCGCCACCCCCTGCTCCCCTAAGGTCGAGTCCGTCACCTCCAGAATATCATCCATCCATCTTGCCCTTGGTCGGCCCCTCTTCCTTTTGCCTTCCACTTTCCCTAGCATCAGCATCTTCTCCGGGGTGTCCTGTCTTCTCATGATGTGGCCAAAGTACTTCAGTTTTGCCTTTCATATGATTCCCTCAAGTGAGCAGTCTGGCTTTATTTCCTGGAGTATGGACTGGTTTGATCTTCTTGCAGTCCAAGGCACTCTCAGAATTTTCCTCCAGCACCACAGTTCAAAAGCATCTATCTTCCTCCGCTCAGCCTTCCTTATGGTCCAGCTCTCGCAGCCATAGGTTACTACGGGGAATACCATTGCTTTAACTATGCAGACCTTTGTTGTCAGTGTGATGTCTCTGCTCTTAACTATTTTATCAAGATTTGTCATTGCTCTCCTCCCAAGAAGTAAACGTCTTCTGATTTCCTGGCTGCAGTCAGCGTCTGCAGTAATCTTTGTGCCTAGAAAGACAAAGTCTGTCAGTGCCTCCACGTTTTCTCCCTCTATTTGCCAGTGATCAATCAATCTAGTTGCCATAATCTTGGTTTTTTTGAGGTTTAACTGCAACCCAGTTTTTGCACTTTCTTCTTTCACCTTCATCATAAGGTTCCTGAGCTCCTCCTTGCTTTCAGCCATCAAAGTGGTATCATCTGCATATCTGAGATTCTTTTGTTAATGTTTCTTCCAGCGATTTTAACTCCAGCCTTGGCTTCATCAAGCGCAGCATGTCGCATGATGTGTTCTGCGTATAGGGTGAATAGGCAGGGTGAGAGTATACAACCCTGCCATACTCCTTTCCCAATCTTAAACCAGTCCGTTGTTCCGTGGTATCTATACATTAGAATATGCAAATGTCATGCAAGTCTATGTCCTCTTTTGGCCTCTTTTTTGGTGATCCTTTCTTGTTTTTTGGTGATGCGTAAGTGGACACCCTAACGTACACATCAGCCTTGCCCCCTCAATGCCTGTACTTCCTGTGTTGAGGGGGAAGTTCTGAAGGAAGCTTCTTCTTGTGTGCACATAAAACTCAAACAGAAGCCTCCACAGGATCTGACACCCTGACAAAGCAGAGTTCCTGATCGCATGGAGGCTTCCACTCATGTTCAAGCAAACCTGAGTAGAAGTCCTCTTCAGACCTCCCTGCCCAACATGGGGAGATTGGGCATCGATGGGGGGCTAGGGGCATTGGAGGCAGGGCTAGCAGGTATGTCTCCATGCCACTTATGCCACTTACACTTATTGAAATACCTGAATTGGGCACAATGCCTGAATAGGCTTCTGGTCTACACATGAACCAGAATAAGGTGGGGAAAGGCAGTTTTGAATGCTCTCCTTTCCTATGCAAATAGAAAACCACCAGACTACAAAAGAAGCAAAGCTAGAAACTTCCTGTTTGGTGAGCTTTAAAAAAAACTTTCAGGGAGTTTTATTTAGAAGGGAAACGACTCAAAAATGTGATTTAGCCTTTGTACTCTTCGGATTCATTTTCAGTTTATTACTTATACACCCCAGTTTATTTTTATTTTTTATTTACAATATTTATATACTGTTCCACATCAAAAATTTTGGAGCAGTGAACAACAAGATAAAATAATAAAACCCCATAATCAAACCAATTAAAACATGTTAAAAGAACAGATTCTGAATGTAATAAAGATAAGATAAAATCTTTATTATTAAAGATAATAAATCTTTAATCTTTATTAAAGACAATAAAGGTAAAAATAAAGAAACTGTGGCTAAACTTAATTTGAGATAACAAAAGCAGGGCTTACATCAAACAGTTAGAGTGCACCAGTGAAGAGGTACAGTCCAACCCTCCACCTCAAGACTCTACCACCTCATTCACTGGCATGCATAGACCAGGCATAGGAGGATCCCTGCTCTAGGCCTACAGTGGCCATGTGCCCTCTTTCACAGAGGACACATGGCCACTCTGCAGAGGACCATCCTCTATTTAAAAGCATCCTCCATTTGAAAGGCTGTCCTGTCCAATTCTGATTTAAAGATTAAGAACCATAAGGACTGATGCCCATCCACAATTAGCACCTGGGCAGCAGACTGAACAGACACCCAGGTCATCTGGTCACCGTCTTCCACACTATGGAAGACATAGCACATTTCTATAAATGTATTATAGACAATACATTTCTATTTAAATTATAATAATTATTTCCAAATTTGCATCACTACATATAAATTAGCATATACAAATTAATGCCCTCTTTTTTGGTGATGCAGTTCCTCTTTTTTTGGCAATTCATAGTCACCCTAGTTAGGTGCCCATAAGGGAGCTATATATAACCTTGTAAATAAAGCTGTCATCCTGAACCCGTTTAATTGGGAGTAAGCCCCACTGAATTAAATGAGACAGACTTCTGAGTCGACATGCCTAGGACTGCACTGCCAGTCAGGTCTGTCTGGAGCCTGAATGCAATAGTCGGGTTTTAGATTAGCCCTGTTTCATTCCTCCATGACATTAGAATCCTGAAAGGTAGAGCAGGAAGGCTCTGGCTGGCCCGGTCATGTCCCTGGTCCTGCCACCCTCCACACATCGGAGGATGAGCATCTGCAGCGGGGAACCTGTTGCACTCGTGTCCAGCACCATCATGGTGCTAAATCATGCAGAGAGTCTACACAAGGACAACAAGTCCCAGGTTGCAGAGTTTTGCCCTCCAACATGTCATGGGGATGAACACAAGGGGGTGGGCCCAGCCAGTGCTGACTCCAGGTTTTTGTTGGTCCTTAGGCAAAACCCTCTCAATGGGCAAGACATCCTCAAAGGGATGTCCTCCTCCCTGAGCGAGGCCAGCTGTGACACCTGTTTTAAGCCCTGTACATGCATGGCTCTTGAGCATGTGCAGAATTATTGCTCTCCTCACAGAGTAACTCTTGACTTACTTCATTCACTTAGATTTATAAAGCAGGGCTTTCAAGTTAGGGCCTCCTCACACATTGATTTTTTTAAAAAATATGTAAGCTAAGATGTGACCAACAGGTGTTTGAAAACATGTGTAAAATAAGATTCACTTCTAGTGTCAACTCCAGGCTTTGGAGGGCCCTTGGGCAAGACACCTTCCATGGGCCCCCTCCCTCAGTGCGCCCGCCTTCTCACCAGCATTGTCACCAGCTGCTAGTGCTCCTCGTTCTCACCACGGCTACCAATTCCTTGCTTGACAGGCAGAGAGCCAATGAGCAAGGAGGCCATGGCATCTACTGCCCCTCCTTCTCACCAACACCATTATCTGGGCCAGAGAAAGAGGAGGTTGCAAGCAGGTTGCAATGGTGAAGCGGAGGAGCAACTCCAAGGGGATCTTGTCATGGGCCCCTGCTGGGGAGTGGACCTACCCATGACACCAGCGCTGGGACCGGCCAGCACATTTTTTGCACTCGCTCACATGATTGGACTCATGTGAATTGGACTCCGGAATAAGGC
The DNA here is from genome assembly GCF_057233095.1 of Heloderma suspectum. Lineage (NCBI taxonomy): Eukaryota > Metazoa > Chordata > Lepidosauria > Squamata > Helodermatidae > Heloderma > Heloderma suspectum. The sequence goes on from NC_139459.1 coordinate 33,363,595, forward strand.
TATTGCCGTGCTAGTTTCTGTCTTCATTTTGAGCCTGTGGATGGTTGAAGATGTCATATCGGATGCAGAGAACACAATCTTGAAAATGGAAAACTGCATAAGATCAGCAGACTTTTCCACAAGAAGACAAGGATGACTAGATTATGCCCCCAATGGTATCACCTGATGGTGCTTTGTCACAGGTGGTTGTCGCCTCTCTTTGCTTCTGTTGATCTCTGTACCCTTCAAAGGAGCATGGGAAATGACTTCCTCCTAGCTGCCTTATACCAAGTTGAACCACTGGTTCAGATAACTCAGTATTATCTGCTGAGCCTGGAGCCCTTTCCCCTGGCCCCTTCCCCTCTGCCATGGAGGGAAAAGCTCTTAGCCCTGCTTGGCCCTGAAAAGGTCATTTTTTACTCTAAAAGCTAGCTCATAACCAGTGGAGGCTGGTGGCCCTGATTCTGGTGGGACTACAAATCCATTCTGGGTTTCAGTCAGAACTCGCCAGAACTCTAAAGGAGCTATCCAACCTGCTGGAACCTGTCCCCAAAATAGGTTCAGCATCTTGGATAGCTCTTTTAGAACTCTGGCTGGTTCTGACTGAAACCCAGAATGGATTCACAGCCCCAGTGAAATCAGAGCCACCAGCGTCGACTGCTCCTATGCATGCTGGGACAGAAAAAAGTTTTACGGGCTGGCTAGGGAATGCTGGGAGTTGTAGGATTTTTTTCCTGTCTAAACGTGCATAGGATTGTGCCTTATGCAACCAGTTAACTGACTAAAAAGTGCACCCCTAAAATTGTAAATAAAGCTTTGAATAGGCAAAGCATAAGCTATTCCAGTTATAATTATATTTGCAGATTTGTTGGTTTTTAGTTTTATTTGTACCTTTAATGTTCCCAGTGGTCCAAATGGATGTTTTTGAGAAGCTTCTGTTTTTTTTCTTTCTCGCTCCATAGCAGGAATCCTCTGCCTCTGCCTGCCAAAAACATTTCTAAAAATAGCACCGATTTTCAATATACAAAAGCCTCAGTGACTCATCTATAAAATGGGAAGATGAATAGCCTGCTGCAAAGCGTTATGACTCTGGCAGCATTTTTTGACATCCTATTATGCTTTACATCCTGTTGGTAACCTATTTAGATCAAAAGTCTCTGCATTTCTTGGAGTGATGTCATTTCCTCTTCCAAATATAATTCATTCGCTGGTCAATCTAGCCCTATTCCCACATTGAAAATGAACATGGGGAGGAGAAGCAGGATAGCATCCATTTGCCCTGCCTTCTGATGTCCAAACATGCAATGGAAGGTGTAAACCCGAAGTGCTTGAGCCTCTTGCAGCCCCAAGGCCTGAATTCCATTTTGGAGACACTCAGGCGCTGAAGGTAAAAGGAGCAGGGCCAAATTCCAAAAAATATCAGCACATTTTAACTGAAAGCTCTTACTGCCAGCAACTAAACATGAGGAGAAACATTTCAACCTTTTGGAATGGGTAGAAGGGGAACTGGAGAAAAGCTGGGAAACCACCAAACTATTGGTAGTTGGAGAAAGGGGGTGGAGCCAGGGGAAGGGTGTGGCCATCTTGGAGGGCAGGATTGGAAGCCCAACAGGCTAGATTTGGCCTCTAAGCCTGAAGTTCTGCATTCCTGGTGTAAGCAGAACTTTGCACACACACAATTATACAGAGTGGCCCAAAAGTAGGCATACAGTTGTTTAGAATGTTGATGGGAGGGGGAGAGAATGTGTGAGTAGAAGATGTGTGGGTGGAGTCAGAATGACAGTTGGGAAGAGTGAGTGACAGGGAGTGACAGTTAAATCAGTTAAGTGTAGAGAGTGAGGGGAGTGAGGCCCTTAAGTAGGGCACTTACGAGATTAAACAGTGTTAAACAAATGTAAATGTAATAAACAATGTAATAAAATGCAAATAAACTATACCGTATACCTACTTTTGGGCCACTCTTTACATGCTTAGCCTCTCTTGGGGCATTTCCAGATGAGGCTTTTTATTACGCCTTCACCATTCCCCATTCACATAATTTTAGGGGGGGGGCAGATATCATCTTCTACTCATGACCCTCCTGTGTTTTCCCATTCCTTCTTCCATCTCTTTTCTTACTGTGGAAAATCCATTCAAGAGAAAAATAGCTGCACAATGCCTCCCAATTGGTCGTGCTAGGAGTGCTTCATCCAGAAGCACCCTTGTGTTACTAGAAACACTGCAAGATCAGGGTCCCGGAGACATACAAAATCTATGTGCTTGCAGTTGTCTGTTGTTCGCTGGATGCACAGAGGCCAGGATCAGAACTGGTGGGTGCAATCACACAACCCCGTGCATACTGTGAATGCCTTTTGAAGGTATGAACAGAGCTTTTGTTTCAGCAGTACTGAGATCCTAGTGATATGGGGAGGGGGAATGATATAATCTGACTTGCAGTTCATGGACGGTTGCTTAAGCAATACACAAAACCTGAACCAAGAATCTATGGACAGAACAGAAAGTATTAATCATTAACCAATGTAACAAAATCAGTTGAACTGAGCCCAGTGTGAGCAGACAGCATCCTTGATCAACTGCCAGGGCCCCAACAGAGTCTGTTGGACTGATGCCTGTCCTACACCGGGGTTTGGGAACCACTGTTTTAAATGTCTCAGAATGCTCTGGACTGCTTGACAAAACATTGCTTCAAGGCAGTGTGTGTGTGTGGGGGGGGGGGTTGCGGGGGGAGGGAGGCAATCTTAGGTTCCCACAGTGCCCTGGAGCAACACTACATGAGTGCTAACTTCCAAGCCACCAGCTAGGGTGCCCATATGTCTTACTTTCAGAGGACTGTCCTCTATTTGAAGGGCTGTCAGAGGACTGTTCTAAGGTGTTGAACCCTTCCTCTGTTGGAAGGGCTGCACTGTGCAAGGACAGAATCCAAGGGGGTCCACTGATTCTTTTCTGCCCTGTTGATTCCCTTCCGCAAGTGATGGGTCTCGCCAATTCCGTTGCACGTGCAGGACCCACTGCTGAAACAGAGGAGATTTAGTGCTTCCTAAAGGAAGCCCTGAAATGAGTGGAAAGGAGGCCGGTTGGCAGAACTGCCTTACATGAGCTCCACTCCTTTCAGAAATGAGCCTTTCTGCTCATTTTGTATTGCCCTGAAGTGCTAAATCACCATTGCACAAGCAGTGGGGGGCACTTGGCAGGGCATAAGAGAATCAGTGGGGGCGTAAGCACCCTCTTGGATTCTGCCCCAGGTCTGGATTAAAGATAAAGAACCATGGGAAAGGGGGGGGGAAGGGGCCTTGATGTTGCCCTTCAACAGTTAGCATCTGGACAGCAGACTGAGCAGGCACACAGCTCACCTGGTCACAGCATCTACCTTGCTATGCTGAGATGTTTTGAATTTCTATTTAAATTATACTATTTCTGGATATGTACAAATGCATATAAATTAGTTCCTCTGCATTTTATGCAAATCTGCATCTTCTTTTCTCCCCTTTTGTCCACCCTAGACTTACAACCACTGTTACCACCAGGTAAACCCACAGCTAGAAGGACGGTCAATGTAGGAAGGGGCCTGCCAGCCAGCACTTTGCCAAGGGTCCTCGCAACTCTGGAACCGGCTCTCAACTGAATAGTTTGCAACCGTCAGGCCACAAGAGAAAGTGCAGTTCCTATTGACAGCCACAATTAATAGGTCACATAGAGACTGTAAACAAAGTGATCAATAGCAATTAGTGTGAAATTAGTTTCAATTTCTTTCCTTATTGCTGTGGTGCTGGGTACATGCCAACCAACCTCCCAGGTTACTCCTCTGAAAGAGAATAGCTTGATCTAGAGCCCTGTTCTCTCTCCCCACAGACACTCTGCCTCCATGTGAACTCTCAGAGAGGTAGCAATGAAATTATCCAAAGGAAAGGCTTGTGAGACCTATTCCTTGATATGGAGGCCGAGTGGTGCAGGATTATGTCCACGTCTCTGGGTGCAACTTCCACGTGTTCATCAGAAAATCAGAACAGAGTCGGCACGTGTGCGAATGTATGCATGTATTCTTTTAAATTTAGAATATGTCCATTCCACCTTTCTAGTTCAAAACTTAAATTCTTAAAGAGATGGGAGTACCAGACCACCTCACCTGTCTCCTGAGAAACCTGTACGAGGGTCAAGAAGCAACAGTAAGAACCAGACATGGAACAACCGATTAGTTCAAAATTGGGAAAGAAGTACGACAAGGCTGCATATTGTCGCCCTGCTTATTTAACTTATAAGCAGAGTACATCATGAGAAACGCCGGGTTGGATGAATCACAGGTCGGAATTAAGATTGCCAGGAGAATTATCAACAACCTCAGATATGCAGACGATACCACCCTAATGGCAGAAAGCGAAGAGGATCTCAAGAGCCTCTTGTTGAGGGTGAAAGAGGAGAGTGCCAAAGCTGGTTTAAAACTCAACATTAAAAAAACGAAGATCATGGCATCTGGCCCCATCACTTCCTGGCATATAGAAGGGGAAGAAATGGAAGCAGTGACAGATTTTATTTTCTTGGGCTCCAAGATCACCGCAGACGGTGACTGTAGCCATGAAATTAAAAGATGCTTGCTCCTTGGGAGGAAAGCTATGGCAAACCTAGACAGCATAGTAAGAAGCAGAGACATCACCTTGCCAACAAAGGTCCGTCTAGTCAAAGCTATGGTTTTCCCAGTAGTAATGTATGGCTGTGAGAGCTGGACTATAAGGAAGGCTGAGCGCCAAAGAATTGATGCTTTCGAACTGTGGTGCTGGAGAAGACTCTTACGAGTCCCCTGGACTGCAAGGAGGTCCAATCAGTCCATCCTAAAGGAAATCAACCCTGAGTGCTCATTGGAAGGACAGATACTGAAGCTGAAGCTCAAATATTTTGGCCACCTAATGCGAAGAGAAAACTCCCTGGAAAAGACCCTGATGCTGGGAAAGATGGAAGGCAAAAGGAGAAGGGGATGGCAGAGGATGAGATGGCTAGATAGCCTCACCAATGCAATGAATATGAACTTGAGCGCATTCCAGGAGAGAGCGCAGGACAGGAAGGCCTGGCGTGCTATGATCCATGGGGTCACGAAGAGTCGGACACAAATTAATGACTGAACAACAACAAAGTTCAAAACTTGAACTACTCAAGGTGCTTTGCAAACAAATGTTAAAACCAGCTATGAAATAAAGTGCTGAAATAAAGCTCTGAAATAAAGATCCCTGAAATAAAACAGGTGTGGAAAGAGACATTTTGTGTCCAAATTGTACATCAGGGGTGCTGAATCTCTTAATTCCATCTTGGAGAAGCTCTGGGGACCTAGGGACCACATTCCAGTGGTGGGCAGAGCTAAAGACAAAAGTGGTGGGGCCAGTGGAGGCTGGTGGCTCTGATGTCAGTGGGATGGTGAAACTGCTCTGGGTTTCAGTCAGAACCAGTCAGAATTCTAAAGGAGCTATACAAGATGCTGAACCTATGGGTCCTATGGGTTCTGGAGGTCCTATGGGTCCTATGGGCCTGGAGGTCCTATTGGTTCAGCACCTTGGATAGCTCCTTTAGAGTTTCTGACTGGTTCTGTCTGAAACCCAGAGCGGATTCACCACCCCATTGACATCACAGCCACCAGCCCCCTCTGGGTGGGGTCCAACTTCCAAAATTACAAGTATATTTTAGCTAAAAGCTCTTACTTCCATTAACTTAACTTTAGAAGAGGCATTTCAGCCTGTTAAAATGGGGAAAAAACTGCACCAGAGATGGGAAACCACCAAATGGTCGGTGGACAAGAGAGTGGAGCCAGGGCAAGGGGGAATGGCCTTCGGGGAATCCCTGGAGGGGCAGCTTGGTACCTAGGTCTGACATTTTGCACCCCTATGGCAGACCGTTGCAGACAGGAAATGTCTGTAGCATCCCCTTTAATGTTTTCCACAACACTCACTGCTACAGTAATTTCTCTTGGTACTGCTTCCCAGATTACAATTTTTGTTTCAGGGTGATAGAATGGTGTTTTACACACACACACACACACACACACACACACACACACACACTTTTTAAAAACCTCTCAGACATTTACCTAGAGTAACTTTGAATTAATAGGCTTTGTTGAGGGCTTTCCCTTTTTATGGTAATACACCCAAGGGCCTGAATGGATATTAGGATATAGCTATTAACAACATACGAATACCTAGGGAGACACAAACATTAATTATATAATTAGTGAGTACTTGTAGAATTTTAGACTTAACCCAGAGATTTTTAAATGCCATGCTCTAAAGGTTAAGCAGTTCAGGGATGAATTAATTTTGTTACAGTACCCAGTACACTCGTCTGGTTTACACATGTGTGCACATCATTTGATTTCTTATGGCCTTCCTACTCAACGCATGAGTCAGAAGTTCATTTGACTATGAAGGAATTTGATGGAGGTGGGTACTGCTGATTGTGCCTACTCTGGCCCCACCCCTGAGCTTCGTGTGTCCAGGCATCCATGTGCAAGGAACCTAAGCTTGTACACTCAAATGCACATTAAGTTCCTATATGCCTGATCTGCCACCTTCCATTTTCAGGGACATTACAGCGGATGGGCATAGGTTCCATGTAAACACGAATGCATGGAACATAGGGGTGGAACCAATGGGTGCAAATTGTCACCCACACTTTTTGTTTGAACCTAAGTCATGGATGGTGCTCGACTCTCCTTCATTAGATGTTTTTAAGCAGAGGATAGATGGCCACCTATCAGGGATGCTGCAGTGGTGGATTTCTTGCATCAGCAGGGAGTAGGACTAGATGACCTTTGAGCTCTCTTCCAACTATGATTCTATGAAACGAAGACCTGAATAGGCCTATAATGACTTAGAGGTTTTCTACACAAGGCATTTATGGGGCACTCATAATTTCTTACTTCGTTGTTTATGGGTTCTTTAGATAACGACATGATCCTCCAGTTTCCCGTCTCTTTTTTAAAGAACACTTTCCGGGGTGGAGGGGAGAGAACAGAAAAAAATGGGTTATTATTTCTGAAAGCAGAAGAAAAGGTATTTTGCTACTTGTGCAATTGTGATATTCTGCTATAGAACAGTGCCACCTGGAGGTTTTGTAGTGGAAAAGCAGGAAAGGAAAATCTCTTTGTGTAGAACTCAATTCTGCGACAAAACTGAAAGTAGATACAGTGGATTAACAGTCTTGTGTCAAAAAATTCTTAGAGATGAATATGAGAACTACCTCTATCAAAGTGCTCAGTTTGAGGGTCAAACTCCATGTTACATTAATTGTGTAGTGTGTTTTTGAGGTCTGTCTGTCTATCTATCTATCTATCTATCTATCTATCTAAAACCCTCTAGAGTAAGTGTGTTCAGGTCAGGATTACCATGCATCAAGAGGGAAGGATTAAACCCTCCCCTCCAACCCCAAAGGGATAAAAAAAGAAAATGTCTCCACTGCCATGAATGGAAGCTTTTCCCCCTCCTTTTTAAAACTCCTTTAAAAAATTGGCGGGGGGGGGGGAATTCAGGAAACAAATGGTGGAGGGAAGGTTTAATCCTTCCCTCCCAGTGTGCAGTCGTCCCAATCCAGATTCGGGCTGCACACATTTAGTCTAGAGGGTTGTTTTATATATATAAAAAGGATACGCCTCAGCTCCATGCTAGGCAATTAACGTAGTTTGACTCTGCAGTGATACATTCTGTCTATTTGATCTGAGGTCTGGTATTTGGTATGCAGTGACTCTTTCACACATGTTTTCATCACCTGATAACAGCAGCATCGTGTGGCAACTTGTATGTGTGAATGAGAACCAATACCGTGTACTGGTTAGGGTGTTGGACTGGGACTTGGGAGATATGGGTTCTATTCCCCACTCTTCCATGCAGCTCTCTGGCTGACTTTGGGCCAGTCACTGACTCTTACCCTAACCTACCTCACAGGGGTGTTGTGAGGATAAAATGGAGAGGAAGAGGACCATGTAAGCCGCCTTGGATTCCTTGCAAGAGGGGGAAAAGTGGGGTATAAATGTAAGAATAATAACAATAAATAAATAAAACGAGTCATCCCAGATCAGACATCAAAGACAACATCTTTGTATCATCTCACATCACCTCTGGCGATAAATTAATCACTTCACAAATTCAGCCTATAGTTATTTCAGTGATCAAAAATCCTGCCAGTTTATGGGTTAAGGCTATCTCTTGTTGGCTGAAGCGTCACAAAGCCAAGAAATTGGAAGTTAAGGTTTACAGACATGCCCTGTAATCAGTTATCAGTGCAATATCACAAACTCTCCTTGCCTACTTACCTTCCATGCTCCCACACTTTTCTTAGGTCTTTCATGCCGAAATCTAGTTGCGGAGAAAGTGCCTGGGACCAGTAAAGATGCCTCATGTTGTCCTGATCCTATATTGATTCATGAAGCATCTGCATCCTCGCTGTATTGCTAGAAAAGTCTTCCCGTGAGTTGACCTCTGCCTGTTTGTTGCTTATGTCACCTAAGGCAGGGCTAAGCAACATGGTGCCTGTGGGCACCAACATGCCTTTGGACACCTTCCTTGCCATTCAATTTCTTAAAAACCTTGTAAAAATGTTCTTGCTGGCAGCTGAGATTGCATTAAAACAAAGTGAGGGCCTTCCACTGCTGCCATCTTCATTTCCCATTGTGTGTGTGTCTGGATGGTGATCCAAAGTGAGAGGAAGGAAAAGAGATGGGGGCAGGTGAGTTGGCTGGCAGCATGGGAGGGGAGAAAGAAAGAGTTTGCCTTCCATGAAATAGGTTTCTATTGGCAAAGAAAATGTGGGTTCAAAGGAGTTGTTTTGTGTTGTTTTGGGGCTCAGAATCCACTCTGCCTGGTACTCAGTCTTTTGGGCAGGTTACTTGTCCTTTGTGACTAGCCGCACCTCCCATGGCAGCCATTTTGTGGTGGTGCCCAGGAGAATTTCTCAAATTGCCAAAAGTGCCCACAGGCCTAAAATGGTTGCCTACCCCTGACTGGAAGAACAAGGAAGATTTTGCTTATGAGGTTGCTTATGATCCATCTCCCTACTCCCACACCATGGAAGCCACCAGGGTTACAATCCTGTGCATGGTTAGGCTGCTGTTGGAATCCCATAAAATGAGTTAGTTAACATGCAGTAGAATATGCTTAGATAGTGGATCATTTTATATACTTCAGTTTATTTTGTGCCCTTCTGGAGAATTACAGGTCACGCTGAGGACCTCTGCTCAGTTTTCAGTAAAGTGGGTGTGAGGTTGAACAGACATTTTTCATGGGTTTTTTGTTTTGTTTTTGCATATGCAATTGAGGCTATAAAAATGGAAGACAGAGCCTCACAGATTTGCCTAGAGAAGTCAGGCTGTTAAACTGGCAACGTGCGTCAACTAACGCTGGGAAGCATGTGGTTTCCAAAGCCTCATCTTTCTGCCTTTGATTCATTTTGAGTTAGTGAAAGAATGGGTTTCATTTTCTCTGTTTTAGAGTGTAGAGATTTCTATCTTTAAAAACAAGCGAAGAGGATCTAAAGAGTCTCTCGTTGAGGGTGAAAGAGGAGAGTGCAAAAGCTGGTTTGAAACTCAACATTAAAAAAACTAAGATCGTGGCATCTGGCCCCATCACTTCCTGGCATATAGAAGGGGAAGAAATGGAAGCTGTGACAGATTTTATTTTCTTGGCCTCCAAGATCACTGCAGACGGTGACTGTAGCTATGAAATTAAAAGACGCTTGCTCCTTGGGAGGAAAGCTATGGCCAACCTAGACAGCATAGTAAGAAGCAGAGACATCACCTTGCCAACAAAGCTCCGTCTAATCAAAGCTATGGTTTTCCCAGTAGTAACGTATGGCTGTGAGAGCTGGACTATAAGGTAGGCTGAACACCGAAGAATTGATGCTTTCGAACTGTGGTGCTGGAGAAGACTCTTACGAGTCCCCTGGACTGCAAGGAGGTCAAACCAGTCCATACTAAAGGAAATCAACCCTGAGTGCTCATTGGAAGGACAGATACTGAAGCTGAAGCTCAAATATTTTGGCCACCTAATGCGAAGAGAAAACTCCCTGGAAAAGACCCTGATGCTGGGAAAGACTGAAGGCAAAAGGAGAAGGGGACGGCAGAGGATGAGATGGCTAGATAGCATCACTGATGCAATGAATATGAACTTGAGCACGCTCCGGGAGAGAGCGGAGGACAGGAAGGCCTGGCGTGCTATGGTCCATGGGGTCACGAAGAGTCGGACACGACTGAACGACTGAACAACAACAACAACATGATCCCATAAGGAAAGGGAGATATATTTTGATGCACCTCGCATGTTTCCAGACAAGGCTTTTAATGTGCAGTCACCCTGCCTCATTCACAGAATATTAGCCATGTGTGTGTGTGTCCGTGTCCTGACACTGAGCCTTTCTACTTGAGGTTTTTATTGTGCACTTGTGATTGCTCACTCATGGTAGTTTTAAGGCCCTTTACATGACCTCGTCATCCTCCAGGGCCTCTCCGGTGCCCTGTGAACATTATCGCAGGTTTTTTTTCCTAATGAGTAAAGTGTGGTATTTTTTCTGAATGGCATCTATAACACCATAGAAATCTCATGTTATTGTGCAATTCCACTATACCACAGTGCCACCTAATGGCTGTATAATGGAACATATAGGTAGGCAGAAAAATACCCCCCCGGGAGGGGACATGCAAAGGAGCCAATCTTAATCCCACAAAGAATCCAGAAGCAGAAACCTCGATAAAGGTGAAAGTTAAAAGCTTCATGTAGATAAAACCATTGTCACTGTCCATTTGTATTTCTCCCATGTTTTGCCACTGCTCCTTCCTTCTTTTTTCTTATTGCGGATCAGAAGGCTTTTGAAATTAGGCTGAGAGCTGTGTGAAATTAGCTGCTGAAAGCTACAGGTTGCTCACCCATGTGTGTAGCATGACACAGCAATAGATAAGCGGCTTTTTGCTCTGCCCTGCCCTGCCAAAGGACTAGAGACGTGGAAAATATCTGATTTTTTTTCTCCCAAAGCAATACCATACTCTCACTGTTGTAGATAATAAATGCCCCGAAAAGGCAATGGGTTGGAGATTACCCTCATCAAATCCACAGGAGGCATAAGGGACAAAAAGCAGGAGTGGCTGGATGTACAAGCTGATACACAATAAAGCCAATTGTGCATGTGATGCACCACAATTATTCAGAGCAGCATTATACAGCTTAGAGAAATGTGTGCGCTTTTGAATGGGGAAGCCTAATGTGCCGCTAAGTCAATTGTGAATCATAATAAGCATGTGTTGTGCAACAGCGATTTGAATCTGCACCGGGGAGATTGCAAATCAGTGTCCTGAACATTCGATGCCAGCATGGAGGAAGGTGGAAACAGATCTGTGGAAATACAGGGACAGATTTTGGCACATCCCCGCTAATAACAGATTCTGAGCCTCTTCTGGAATAGCCACTGCTCACTCTGATGACAGGAAGCCCAGAATGAGAGGGGAAGGTCAGTTGTTTCTCCCTTCTCTAAGTGAACAGGAACATAAATGTCACTTGCCCGTGAAGTGAAAATACAACTTAATTGTTCCTTGTTGAATGCATCTCTCAGGCTTCTGTTGGAGCCCACAGGGATTCAGGGATTGTGGGTCAGAGCCAGAAGATAAAAGCATCATAGCTCATGCTGAAATTCCAACAGGAGACAGATATTCTACCAGGAGAGAGAAGCAGTACCAGACATCCTGGTCAAGAGTAGGGCTGGCTACAGGTTTGACGGTACCCTCAGCAAAGTGTTCAGGGGGAAAGTCCAGAACTGAAAAGCAGAGGGTAGTAGGGTGGCCACTTACACACCATATCGCCCCCCAAAAAGGACAACAGGGGATGCCAATTTGTATAACTTTTGTATATGCTGATTTACATGTATAGAGGAGCATTTATAAATAATTTGTTGTTTATTCATTCAGTCGCTTCTGACTCTTCATGACTTCATGGACCAGCCCACGCCACCTCCAGCTCCCCCAAGGTCGAGTCCATCACCTCCAGAATATCCACCCATTTTGTCCTTGGTCAGCCCCTCTTACAATACATCTCCCCATAGTGGGGAAAGCTGTGAGCAAGTGACTTGTGAGCCTGCTCTCCTGCTAATTGTTTGTTGATGGGCAACTTCAAGGCCCCTGCTGCTCTCCCTTCTTATGGCTTCTTAGCTTTAAACCAGACTTGGACTGGAAAGCCCTTCAAAGGGAAGACACTTTCAAAGAGACGACTGCCCTCTGTAAGGCAGGATGCATGGCCACCCTAGGAGGTGCTTTTCGAAAGAATCATATAGTTAATATATATGTATCAGAAGCAGTGTGGTAGTGGAGCCCCCAGGGCTCACAGGGTCCAAACACTAGGATGTTTTGATTAGCAAGGATGATATAGGCTGCCTTTACATTAAAGAAAAAACCCACAGTCCGATCGTTGTGGAGCCTTTCCACATTTATAGCAGGCTCCCAGATGGCAACCACATGATTGTTGAGAGGGGAAGCATTTAATTTTCAAGGTTCCATAGAACTCAATGAAACAGCACCATATAGTCGCTGTTGTAATAGCATGACAATCCGAGTTTTTGTGATCTTGTTTTTTCCAGATCTTTTTAACACAAAATAACCAGGAAATACCATACCTCTGGATGTGCCCTGGAGGTTGACGACATAATAGAAAGGACCCACAAACGTCTGTGAGTGAGCAATCTTAATAGTGAGATAAAAGCTCTGTGTGAAGAAGCCTGAAGTCATCTGCCACCTTCCTCAGGCTTCCCTGTCCCCTCTGAGTTTAGCTACTACAGTCCTCACAGCAGCTATCAGGAAATGGATTTTCCCATCAATAATATATTGTTATGAGCTATCCATGTTGTAATGTGAGAAATTTGGGGGGTGCGTTGATCTTGACTGGGTCGTTAAGACCCATTGGCTTTACAAAAGACCTACAAAAGACATATTTATTCCAGGGTTAGGCAACCTGGTGCTCTCCAGATGTTTTGGACTACAACTCCCATAAGCCCCAGCGAGCATGGCCAATGGTCAGGAGTTATGGGAGGTGAAGTCCGAAACACTTGGAGGGCACCAAGTTGCCTACCCCAGATTGGTCCATTCAATAATATGATGTACATGAACATGTGCGTGCACAAATGATCCGCACAGCTGCCTCTAGTTTCGGACTCTCCTTGGGGATGCAGCTACAGGGACTGTCATGATGAGCATGTGCCCTTTAAAAGTGATCAGAACTGGTCCCAGTTCCTACCTTCAAGATGACTTGAGCCCCTCCTCCTCCTCCTCCTCTGGTGGAGTTTCCAAAGTGCTTGGCTTAGGAGGAACAAATGTGTGTCAGTGATAAACAGTGCCTGGTGAAAAGACAGCACCAATGAAGCTGATTCAAAGCATAGATAATAGCCTTCCTTCCACCGCATGAAATTCGGTCTTGCAGGAAGAGCTAAAGTAAAAATAAAATCCTGTTCCTGCCGCCCCCTTCCTTTCCCACTGTTAGGGATGTACGAAAGTCACTTACCTTTTCGAAGGGTGACATTCACAGTGGTGGGGAGGCGCTCCGTCCCTCCCCCCGAAATTCTCTCTAGCCAGCTCTGCTCTGCAGAAATTCCACGGAGCCACCGGCCGGGGCTGCCCGCAGCCGGACATCCGGCCGCTGGGCAGCCTGCAGGGACTAAAATGGTGGCTGCCGTAGCCGCCACCATTTGCGTCCCTGTATTTTGCCATGATAGGCTATGTAAATATTTACGTAGCCTATCACGGCAAAAAAACACAAAACAGCGGATGCAAATGGTGGTGGCTACGGCCACTACGCCATTTGCGTTCCCTTTTTTTTTCACCACAATAGCCTACGTAAATATTTACGTAGGCTAAAATGGCAAAAAAAAAAAAAAAGGGGAACGTAAATGGCGGCCGCTGTAGCCGCCTCCATTTGCGTCCGCTGGGTTTTTTTGTCATGATAGGCTACGTAAATACATAGCCTATCACGGCCTCCACAGGGACGCAAATGTCATCCCTGTGTTAGCGTAATAGGCTACGTAGTTATTTACGTAGCCTATCACGGCTATAATGAGGAAGCGAATGGCGGCCGCAGATGCAGAAGCCATTCGCAAGTCAGCGCGGACAGCAGCAGGTAAGTGCTCCATTTCGCGCGCCTTTCGTGGGGTGGGGGGGTGGGGGGCTTCTGCACTGGCATTCGGCCTCACCGAGATCCATGGAGGAATTCTCTGACATCCCTACCCGCTGTGCATGAGGGGAGTGGGGAGGAATTGCACCTAGTCTGATCAGGTGGAGCATGGCTGTATGTGGGCCACAAAGCCTCATGCAAGAGAGAAGGAAGGATCTGGCCAGGTAGTTAATAGAATGCCTAGGTCATACTGGCAGATGCACTCCAGGTAATGCGGGTGGGGAAGGAGAAGAAGGCATTTGGTGAGCACTCTGAGGAAGCATCGCTAGAGAGGCTGTGACATTACACATCTGCATATGTGAATCTGTGAGTATAATAATGTATTCCTGTTATAAGTCTATGTTTATGCTAAATATCTCTAGGGTGAGGGTAGGATGAGTGGCAGGAAGAATGGTGGATTTGCATGCGTGTGATGACTGGCTGAGTGAAGCGGGGGTGACGTATGTGTGCTATATAAACTGTGTGCTCTGTGAGTCAGACAGGGATATGATTTGAGACAGGGATATAGGATGTGTTAAGACCTTAGAACTGAGATAGAGAGGTCTGTGGTGATTATGAAGTGTTTGGCTTGAGAGTGTAATCTAGAGTACTATGTGTGAGAGAACATACATTAATAGAACCATCAAGAGTTACTTGTGGATTATTCAACGACTTATTTGCTGTAGTTAACAAAGTTTATTTGTTTAACCAAATCCTATGCCTTTTGCTCTTGGCTACATAAGGGGAAGGTAATAAAGGAAACAATTGTTGTTGTTCAGTCGTACAGTCGTGTCCGACTCCTCGTGACCCCATGGGCCATAGCACGCCAGGCCTTCCTGTCCTCCGCTTTGTCCCGGAGTGTGCTCAAGTTCATAAAGGAAACAATACAGGTGATGTTATAAAGAAGTACACCCTCACAGATAGAGGACTGAGTGTGGGTTGGACCTGAGTCTTAGAAGCCCTGGTGG
Source organism: Heloderma suspectum (assembly GCF_057233095.1). Classification (NCBI taxonomy): domain Eukaryota; kingdom Metazoa; phylum Chordata; class Lepidosauria; order Squamata; family Helodermatidae; genus Heloderma; species Heloderma suspectum. Next base: position 33,378,692 of record NC_139459.1, read on the forward strand.
CAGCGTGACTGTGTCTGCAGAAGGTATTTCCTGTTTGGGTTGAGAAAGGCCTTAGAGAAGGGGAATTCTCACTGGGAAGGAGCGGGAATGCCACAGAGGTTAATGGGGTTTTCTTCAGACCTGTCCTTCAAGGCTGTTAGAGTTGGGGAGGGGGGAAGGAACAGGAGACCCCCTCAAGGCTTGCTTGAACCACTCAACCAAAGATAATAGCTTAGGGGTGGTGACATGGCCACAGGCAAGGATGTGTGGTAGGGTGGGCATTTCCACATCAGCGAAGAAGAGGAAATGGGTCACCAAAAGAGGACACCAATTTGCACAACATTTGCATATACAAAAATAGATGCAAATGTAGAAATAGGAGCTATATATAGTTATTAAATTATAATATAATTTAAATAGAAATACAAGGCATCTCGTCGTAGTGGAGAAGGTGGACTAGGTGACCTGTATGCCTGTATGCCAACAGTCTGCTATCCAGGAGCTAACTATTGCTGGGCAACTTCAAGGACCATGCTGCTCTCCCCCCTTGTGGTTCTTTGCCTTTGAAGCGGATGTGGGCTGGGCAACCCATAAAACAGATGACACCTTCAACTAGAGGACTGTCCTCTGCCAGCCCTCCAAAACAGAGAACTCTGTTTTGTAGAGTAGGTCACGTGGACATCGTAAGAGCAGGGAAAAGACATGTGCAGGAGGTTCCAACTGGGCTGCAAGACAGGGGGTCCTGAGCAGAAAATGGTTGACAAAGGGTCAACAGTTCCACTGCCAGGTTAATACCTGCATTCTGGGAGATGGACTTCAGTAAAATATTCATTTGTTTAATTTATTATGTTTATATCCCACCTTTCCTCCAAGGAGCTCAGGATGACATCCCCCTCCCCATTTTTTCCTCACAACTACCCTGTGAGGTAGGTTAGGGTGTGATTCTGTGATGATTTGAGCCCAGATCTTCCCAGTCCGTGGCTGGGGATGATTTGTGTTGTAGCTCAGCACATCTGGAAGGCACTGGGTTGGGGAACCCAGAGGTGTTTCCAAGCTCTTAACAGTTAATCTTCAATAAAGTTGCTGCCTTTAATTAACCCAACTGCTGTTGTTTTGTCTCTTTGTTCTGGGTTCTGGGCACAAAAGGCTTTCACTTTCTGATGCTTCTTAATGAGGCAGTCATTTCGAATTTGGAAAGCAGCTTATTGCTAAATTTGGACAGCAACCGACTCCCTGGTTTCACTTCTACTCAAGGTCACGTTTTGCTTGCTGCCCGTGAGGGCTGATGGCTCCAATGTCAATGGAGTGGTGAATCTGCTCCAGGTTTCAGGCAGAACCAGTCAGCACTTTAATCCAAGAGCTGATTCACTGCCCCACTTATATTGGAGCCACCAGCCTCCACTGCTTGCTGCTGTGCACAAGCCTGGTACTCTGACCCAGCAAAGGGTTGTTCTGTTCTTGCTATAGGTGGGGCTTAATGTCTAAAATTAGAAAGGGCTAGTCACAGATCTGCAGAAGAATCACAGCATTCCACCTGATCCCAGGTTGCCAATGCGCTGCAGGTTAGTTGTGATTATTCACTGGGGAAAGACAAAGCACTCTGCACATGATCAGAGGAGCATTCTTTTTATTATCATAGTTTTTCTGAATGACAAGGATTTCCTTGGTGGGTCAGATAAAAACTTTGTCACTAACTTTGTCGCTGCCTCCAGCAGTGGTCAGCCACAAGTCTGGTGTGTGTATTACAGATCATATAACACCAGTCTTGAAACAGCTTCACTGGTTCCCTGTTTCCAAGTCCAATTAAATGTTCTGGTTCTTATTTATAAAGCCCATAAATGGCTTGGGTCCAGTGTGATGTTGCTGCCTGGGTTCCACCTTTTCCCCAGCCTCCACCTCTGTAACTGAGGAACAACCCCCTCAGAAACATTTGCTTTCACCTGGATCAGTTGTTCCCACTGACACCCAAGCTTCAGCCCTTTTACCCTCCCTAGGTTCCAGAGAAACCCAATATGCTCGATTGGTTCTCTCAACCCACTACAGGAGAAGTAACAAGGAAATAGATTGAATAAGAGGAGCATAACAATTAAATCAACACCTGGGGGGTCTGTATTTTTTTTAAAAAACAAACAAAAGATTTAGTTGTAACACAAAGAGTTATATGTTATTATTATTCAGTAATCTATGCTTGGTCCTAACCTACCTACTCTACCCCTTCTGAAATCCTAAACACAACCCTCCTTACTAACTAGATGTTGCTTCCGCAATCCCTAAGGCCCTATCTGTCTTTTAATTGTCAATTCCTGCCTTTTATAGGGCTCCTTCACACAGCGCTTTTACCCTGCTATTGAGATTGCTCACTCACCGAAGTTTAGATGATGTCGTCAACCTCCAGGGCATCTCCCACACTAAATAGCCTTTATTCAATTTTGTAAAATAGATCAGAGATAATGAGGTATCAAATTGCCCAACCTGTGTTCCGCTTGAGTTCCCTCCGTGAAAAAGGAAAAGCTGCAAGAAGAGGAGCGAGATCAATGAAACATATGGAAGACTCAGATGAGGGGGAGAAGGAGGGGGAAAGGGGAAGGGGAAAAGGAAGCACGTGTAAAAGGAGTCCGCCATGATCCTGCATTTAAAATGGAAGTAGAAAGCCCCCTTTTAAATGTGGGATTTTAGGCTGGTGTAGAGCTGTCATAAACTCAAGTCTCCTCTCTCTCTCTCTCTCTCTCTCTCGCATGCACGCATGCACGCAGAGGCCCCTCCCACCTTTCACTCACTCTCTGACACATTATTAACCCTATCTTACCTGGGTCACATTTAACAATGAAACATATACATTAACAAGCATATGTTACATCCAGTGTATCTGAAAGATTGACTCCTCCTGTAGGAACCTGCCTGGAGCCTACATTCATCAACTGAGACACTGTTATGTGTCCCATGTTCTAGAGAAGAGAGGCTGGTGGGGACTTGAGACAGGGCCTTACATGTGGGAACACCCTGGTTGTGGAATTCCCTTCTCAGGGAAGTTAGGTTGGCTTCCTTGTTACTGGCCTGTAGATGGCTGGTGAAAACGACACTGTTCTGGTTAGCTTTTAGTGATTAATGCTGCTGTTTGATTTTAGAAGCTCCCCTGTCTTATTACAAGGTAAGTATTTCATCATTTTTTTAGGGAGGTTGTTTTGTTTTGTCTGAAATTGCTGTAATTTATGCTTTTATTTGAAATCTCCATGAGCAGACATCGAGTGGAGTGCGGCGGAGGGGATTCAAAAAGTCATTAAATAAGTAAATAAATAGGATGCCCATGGGAAAATCACAAGCCAGGTCATGATGCAGAGGAAACAGCTTTTCTTTAGGGCTTGTCCCCAGACTTTGGTAATAATCAGAGAGATGTACTGCCAATGCACTGGAACACTGGAACAAGCAAAAATCTTTTCAATCACTTGCGACCTGATCTTTTAAATAGAGATGCCAGGGACAGAACTTGGGGCTTTCTGCAGGCAAAGGATGTGCTCTACCACTGAGCTATAATCCCTCCCTCCTCTGCTCCCACCACAACGTCCACTGCAAGCCTGGTAGATGAGCTCTCTGTGCTATGGGAACACCATCTAGGCTGCAGTGCCAGAACATTGTGAGCCGACTCCCAAGGGCCAATCCCTGTCAACCAGGTGCTGTCATGCCCCAACCTCAGAGAGTGCTCCCCACTAGGGTGGCCACTTATGAACTGCCAAAAAAGAGGAAACACATCACCAAAAAAGAGGACAAAAGAGGGTGCAGACTTCCATAATATTGTCATAGGCTAATTTAGATGCAAAGATGCAAATGTAGAAATAATTATTAAATAGAAATACATCTCACCACAGTTTGGAAGACAATGACCAGGTGACCTGTGTGCCTGTCTGTTCAGCCTGCTGCCCAGGTGCTGATTGTTGATGGACAACAGTTCTTTTGGGTCTTTATCTTTAAACTGGAAATGAACAGCACAACCTTTCAAAAGGAGCATGCCTCCAAATAGAGGACAGTCGTCTGTAAAAGAGGACGCATGGCCACCCTAACGCCAGGTCTGGAGCAGGGAGCCTCCTATGCCTGGTCGATCCATGCCAGTGAATGCTGTGGTAGAATCCTGAGGTGGAGGGCTGCGCTGGACCAGTAGAGGCTGGTGGCTCTGATGTCAGTGGGTCTATAAATCCCTTCTGGGCTTCAGTCAGAACTCTAAAGGAGCTACTGAAGGTCCTGAACCCATTTGGGGGATAGGGAGCACCTTGGATTGCTCCTTTAGAGTTCTGACTTGTTCTGACTGAAACCCAGAGCGGATTCACTGCCCCACTGACATCAGAGCCACCCGCCTCCACTGGACTGGCCTTCTTCACTGTTGCACTCTAACTGTTTAATGTAAGCCATGCTTTCATTGAAAACTGTCCTCTGTAAAAGCAAACCCCTGGCTACCCTACATCCTCATGCTATGTAGCTGGTGCTGCAAAGCCCCTTTCTCCTGGATTTTCAACCTCTCCCTGTTTTGGACTCTGCTTCTGACCCAATTGGATTGGCAGCCAGACACCCACACAAACTTGTGTGGGTGTCTGGCTCCCTGACACAGACTTGCCTTGCCCCATCCTGTTCCTTTTAAAAAAACCTTCTCATGCCTCCTTCTGCATCGCCCAACCCGCAGAATGATGTAGGAGGATGCTGAGGCTTCAATCCTATATACACTTTCCTAGGAACAGGCTCCATTGAACTCAATGGAGCTTACTTCTGCAAGAACATGTACAGGATTGTGCTGTAAGTTGCTTAGAGAGAAAACACATTTGTGAGGACACCTGTATGTTAAAAAGAGATAGGGGGAGAATACAAAAATACCTCTGTGCAGGCAGAGTGCCAGTTTTCCCTCATGCGTTAATTTGCTTTTTGAAGTGAGATTTATTATTTTTTACATAGAAAAGTAGAATGCTGTGAAATGTAGCCCCCTACGGGATGCCTGGAGTAGAGGACTGTCCTCTGTAGAAGAGGACACGTGGCCGCCCTACACCTGCCATTCTTCCCTTCGTCCATCCTAGATCCCACAGTTCCTTCCCCCACAACAAGGGCTTGCTGGTGGGGAAGGTGGGGTTCCAGAAGCATTTAAATATGGCACCCCCCACTTGCAGCCTGAAGTTGTACTGCCCACTCTTACCACTGCAGAATGCTGCCACTTCTCCTGCATGCCAGTCTTACCATTAGGCAAAGTGAGGTGGAGGATGCTGAGGGGTTGAAGGGGTAATAGCGGCAGCCTCCCCAGCCATGCCTCTTGAGCTCCTCTGGCTGTTCCCCTTTGCTGAAGGACAGAGCGCAGCGTGCACCCCCTAACCTACCCTGCTGCCCCCAGGTGTGGTTGAGGATACTGTCTTGTTGCCAGTGTTGAAGAAATATTCTATTGCCAGACCAGCCTGATTCTGTATGTCGAATTAGGGTGGGGGCAATAGAGACTGGGGGCTCCAATGTGGGGCAGTGAATCTGCTCTGGGTTTCAGTCAGAACTAGTCAGAACTCTAAAGAAGCTATCCAAGGTGCTTAGAGTTCTGACTGGTTCTGACTGAAACCCAGAGTGGATTCACCACCCCACTACCATTGGAGTTACCAGCCTGCACTGAGTGGGGGGCATAAAAACATAGGAAGAGCCATGCTGGATCAGACTAAGGGTCCATCTAGTCCAGCATTCCGTTCGCACAGTGGCAAAGCAGCTGTTGACCAGGAACCCACAAGCAGGACACCTTCAGTGGTGTAGTGGAGGGATGCAGCCCTGGCACATTTTCATTAGCAGGGACTCTGATGTCATCTGCCACCCCCCTCAGAATTCCCTGTTCCCTCTGAGCTTAGCTGCGATCCTCACTGCAGCTGTGCGGGGAATAGGGATGGACAAAAGTCCCTTACCTGATCCCGAAGCTTGCTTCGCGGTGGGGGGGAGGCGCCCCGTCCCTCCCCACCGAAATTCTGGCCGGGGGGGAGGCGCTCCGTCCCTCCGGCCGCGAAACCGTAGCTGTTTCCGTAGCTGTTACGTAGCTGAAACCGTAGCCGGCCGCGAAACCGTTTGCATCCCTGCAGTCAGCCGTGATAGGCTACGTAAATGTTTATGTAGCCTATCACGGCTGACTTGGAAAAAAAAAAAAAAACCCGCGTACGCAAATGGCGGCACCCATGGGCGCCGCCATTTGCATTCCTTATTTGGGCATGTGTAGTCTACGTAAACATTTACGTAGCCTATCATGGTGATTTTTAAAAATCTAGCCATGATAGGCTACGTAAATCTTTACGTAGCCTATCACATTTGTTTGTTTGTTTGTTTTACTTGGAAATGGCGGTGGCGGCAGCCAGTCGGAAGACCGGCTGCCGCAGCCACGACCGCCGAACCGCCGCCGGAGCCGCCACCGCCGCCAGGGACATTCAAAGAAGGTAAGTCCCGTCCCAGGGGGTGGGGCGGGGGGGCAGACTGTTTGTCCACCAATTTCAGGGGGCCGAATGCGCTGGCATTCAGCCTCCCTGAGATTCGTGGAGAAATTCTCTGACATCCCTAGCGGGGAATGAATTTTCCAAGCAACAATATATTGTTCCATTGGAATGCAAAGTATTTGGTATGACTTGGTCTGGAATGGGCAATTAAGAACTATTCTCTTTACCAAAGACCTGCTCCTGGTGGAGATGAAAACTCCTAAAACTGGTTTGCTGATATGGATCAACACAGCTGCCTGAAATTTTTGGACTACCCTTGGAGACTGTCACAGTGAGCTCCTGCATTTCCAAATGTGCCACTACACCACTGTGTGTGTGTGTGTGTAGTTCAATCCAGCTGGGTGTGTGGACGTTTCTGCTGGAAGGGGGGAGATATAATGAAGGAGCTTAGGGAAGGCTAATGGGTAACATTGGGATGCTAGGGGGCTGTTTAAATGAGAAGGGATCTGTCCATGAGGGCTGAGTTGAGAGGGTGAAGCTTCCATAGAGTATCATATTTTGAAAACCTAAAATGTTGTGTTTGAGTGAGTGAGTGAGTGAGTGAGTAAAAAAGATTTTAACACCACTGCATTTTTTCTCAGACGTCCAATCAAAATACCACCGCCTTACCCTCAACTGCACTGTTTTTGGATCCCAGTTGAAGCCTTACAAGGTTGTGTAATCTTAGAAGGGTGTGTGGCTGTGAGGTGGCATGGCTGTGACTGTCACGAAGGGACCCTGCACTTCTGAATTTGCCACAACACTACTGGTCACCTTCACGGGATGACCCCAGGTTCCAGTATTACGAAAGAGGGACAAAAAATGTCTCCCTATACACATTCTTTGTTTCAGGCAGCAAAATGTCTTGGGCCAGCCTTCTCACTATCCAGCCTTAGTTTGACCTGTACAGTACCTCTGCGGTCTCTTGCCTTGCCTGGCCTGGCCAGTGGCATCACATCACTTCAGCCACCATAAGTCACTGGCAGCTTGTTATATCATCTGTTTGCTAGGATTTATTTCCCATCTAAACCATGTACACAGCTCTCTCTAAGCACATGATTCCTTGCCTTGATGAAAATACTTGTTCCTTGCCCCGTCACTTCCGTACAATAAAACACTGCCAAATTCTGCCGAGGTACAGTAAACACAACCCTTTATGCCCCTCTTTCAAAAAGGCAGAGTTAAATGTGTTATCACCAGGCCACACTTTAATATTTCAAGAAATGGCAGGCTAATTCTTTAATGTGCTCTGACAATTTCAGTTTTGTTCCACACGGTGTCAAGAGCAGTTGAAAATAACCACCAAGTATTGACAGGAGATGTGAAACAATAATGCCATGGGTAATGGAAACACTGTAGTGGCTCTTGAAGCAAAATAACACCTGCATCTAAAAATCTGCACACCAACTGGTTTTAGGCTTCACTAAAAATTGCTGAAGTGGTTCTATTGTCAGCAGTTTGCCTGAAATTTTTATGCGTGCAATTTGTCATCAGTTTGTTTCTTTTTTAGATTTGGCAATGTTGTTAAAAAAAAAAATCTTTTCCAGCAGTAATGATCATTGGAAATGCACTTGTTTTTTTTAGCACTCTCTGGCAACTAGCAGAATGAATATAGAGTGATGGTGGAGCTATTCTAAACTAGGACAGGTGGTGTTCCAGACGCCGTTTATAAAATGAATGTTGCATTCAATGTCGCAAAGTTAAACTGCCCTTGTTATCCATTACGCTTCTCGCTCGACACAGAAGAGCTGTCAGACTTTTCAAGGAGAGGAGGGCGGTTCCTTCCATCTGAGAATGGGTGAGTGGTTTTGCATAAAGGAGGATGATTGAAAATGAAGAACAGTGAGATCGGAGCAATATATCAATACATTAGATTTCATATGCTTTCATGCTCATCTGTTAATCTCCGCAAGATAACTAGTCCATCGTAGCTCCAAGCATTTCAGTGGGACCATCTTGAAACCAGTAGTCCAAGCGATGCCAAGAAAGTTGTGTGGATAATGATGCAAATTCAAAAATGAAAGGATCTAGGCAGAAAGAATATTGATGATGCGACGTTTGCCCTTGAATTGCAACCACCTCTTTGGTGGTTATCGATATACAGTAGTTATGACAAAGTCCTATCAAAAATCTACTTATTTATTTACAATATATCGTCCGCAAGCCAGGTGAGATTTGTTCTTATGAGAGCTAGTGGTAGGATAATGGTTAAAAGCAGTAGTGACTGGTTCGATGGAGGCCAGGTCAGCAGAGACAGAGCATGAGCTCTCCAATTAAAATTAAAGCTGTGTGAAAATGGCCTCTTGAAATTCTTCACCATATCTGTGGGCAGAGAAATTGGGGGGACAATTTCACCAAATTTCTCCAGGGGAAGGAGAAATTCTCAACATTTTCTCACAGGTAGGGCTCACCATTGGCAAGGGGTGTAGCACAGCTTCTTTCTTTTTTTGTAAGGGTTTTGGGGATTGTTTGTTCTGCCACTGGAAGTGGCAAAGATGTTGGCAGTCTAGCCCCCATTTTACATCCACCCTCATGCCAGTGTGGCTGGGGTGGGGGGTAGTGTTGTGTCTAGCTCCAGGAAAGAGGTGGAACAGGTGCCAAAATCTGACCTGTATTTCCTGAAAGTTTTCTTCCTCCATGAAAGAGGGTTCCCTTTTTCTGCCTCATTCTTATTTTTTTTTCTGCCTCATTTAATTTTTCTATTATACATCTCTTCCTTGCTTTGCATCCTCCCAGGTGCCTGGGCTTCCTGATCTGAAAAAAGCCCTATGGGAGGAATTACTTCATGATGTCTTTGCCTGGGCTTTAATTGAAGTGTGGGAAGCCAAGGAGGCTACAAGCTGCCTGAGATACGATTGTATAATGAAAGATAGGACACTTGCATACACTCCTTGGCCATACGTAAGGTAAACACAAAAACCCTGAACCCAACCCATGAGAATTTCTCTGAATTTTCTCCTCCTTTGAATTTCTTTTCACAAGCAATTTCTTTTCTATGAAATTGCATGAGAATGGTAAAAAAAAAAAAATGTGGGAGAATTCTTGTCACAGCACTCATTCAAATACTACTTCAACCACAAACTTACCATGTGGCCTTAGGCAAGCCTTCACTCTTCTCTCATCCTCATTCCCCCATTCTACGATACAGGGTGATGATACTGACCTAGCTTACAGGCTTTTTTAAAGTATCACTGCAATAATGTATAGTATCTTCATGTTGTATTTTTGTACTCATATTATATTTTTAGATTTTAGATTTCTATATTTTTGGTCAGATTCATTTATTTTACTTATAAACCATCCAGAGAACCTCTTTTGTATTTATATTATATTTTTATATTTTATGGTTGAATGCATTTATTTTACTTATAAACCATCCAGAGAACCTCTGTTATTGGGTGGCTCGAAAGTACTGAAAATAAATAAATGCTAAACATGCTGCACTGTGAATGCTGGTGATGTGCAGCACCTGACCCTGGCTCCTGGGGTATGGGCAGAGCAATTCCACTCCCTTGATGACAGTCAGAGAGGGTTCAGGAGGCGATGGAGGCCCTCAGGAGCTTTACTGGTGGGGAGGGGGGCATCTACCCCCACAGTCCTATTTACCATATTTACCACTGGTAGCGGACAGTGAAAAGCCCCAGTGGAGGCTGGTGGCTCTGATTTTAGTGGGGCTGTGCTTGCTCCAAAAGAGCTATCCAAGGTGCTGAACCCTATCCCCAAAATGGGTTCAGCATCTTGGGTAGCTCCCCTGGAGTTCTGGCTAGTTCTGACTGAAACTCAGAATGGAATCACAGCCCCACTGAAATCAGGGCCACCAGCCTCCACGGAAAGGCCCTGAAAGAAAGTGTTCTGTTGGCAGGACAAGGGCAGACATGGATCTGCTGTATCCAAATCCTCTGTGTCTGCTGGGGAGGACCGAGGTTCCCCCCCCCCCATGCCAGCCTGTACTGTAACTAAACTCTCCCTCCTTGGAACAAATAGGAAAGTGAAATGAAACAAAAAGTGTGGCAGGAAAAAAGGCAGGGCTTTAGTAGTGGCAGAGGATTGTCCCCCCCCCCCCACACACACACTTAGGACTGTACTCTAAAACAGTTCTGTAACTCTAGAGGACAGCAACCATCAGACAATTACCAAAGGTGATACCTAAGGCTGCAATTCTGAACACATTTCCTAGGAAACACACTCCACTGAATTCAATGGGACTTCAGAGTTAGCATACATGGGATTGTTCTATTAAATGGTCTACTGTTTGCGGATACATACCCATGTTTGGGTAATCTTCTTTTGGAGCTGAGTGGATAATAATGTGGGTAGCTCTGTAGGCAGCAATTACATATGCATGGTGTGAAAAATGTGGATAGGGAGACATTTTTCTCCCTCTCTCAAAATACTAGAACCCAGGGTAATCCTATGAAGCTGTCTGGTGAGAGATTTGAGATAGATAATAGGAAGTACTTCTTCACACAGCACATAGTTAAACTATGGAATTCGCTATCACAGGATGTAGTGATGACCACCAATTTGGATGGCTTTAAAAGGGGGTTGGACAAATTTCTGGAGGAAAAGGGTATCAGTGGCTACTAGGCTTGATGGCTATGTGCTACCTCCAGTACCAGAGGCGGTGAGCCTATGTACACCAGTTGCTGGGGAACAAGGGTGGGAGGGTGCTGTTGCACTCATGCCCTGCTTGTGGGTTCCTGGTTGGCAGCTGGTTGGCCACTGTGTGAACAGAATGCTGGACTAGATGGACCCTTGGCCTGATCCAGCATAGCTCTCCTTATGTTCTTATCTATACACATGGGAGTAAGTCCTATTGAACTCCTGAATAAACATGCACAGGGTTGCACTATTAGTCACAAGACAGTGCGAAGAGATGGGCTACAGAAGAACCATGTTCCAAACAATAGATAATATGCTATACCAACACTAATTATTTGGAATAAGGCACATACTTGTATATCTAGGCAGTGGTCTTCGGTGCACCTGGGCATATTTATTTTTATATCCTCCTCCTATGCCATCTTTGAAAGCTGAGGAACTCAAATTTCATCCTTGTAGGCCTCCTTGAGACATGGCAAAAAATATCTTTGAGGCTCTCCAAAGTTACTGATGGCAAAACAATAACACAAAGCACAGCTGAGGGCACATACTTTTCATGGAAAAGTTAGGGATGTATAGAAGAGGGCAGGGGAACCTCTCCGCTAACTCCGCTAAATTTCTTCCCTAACTTTCACCCCTTAACAGGTAACTTTACCTAGATCAGCTTTCCCCAACCTGCTGTCCTCCAGATGTGTTAGACTACAACTCCCAGCTTCCCCAGCCAGCCACTGGTTGATCTAGGTTGCAACTTACATTTTCTTGAATAAAACTAAGGTAATGTGAGGATATTCTTTACTGCAGCAAACCCATAAACCTCCAGCCCTTACCCCACCCCTACTCAAGCTACTGGCAATTATTTTTGTTCCAGAAATACAGAATGGTTTGTTCTTTCTTTTTTGTTTGTATTTTGCAAGCAAGTTGATTTGTGGAAAGCCAAAAAAGTGGATGCAAACTGTTCCACGAAGTTCATAACTAAAAATTACTGTTCCAAAAGGAGTCATACAGTTTGAGCACAATCTGGAGTATTCATAATTGATGTTTAAAAACAGCAATGACAACAACCACCACCACAAGCTAAGAGTGTAGTAGTCATAAATGCCAACACACTCATCTAACTTCAAGGAACACTGTATTTCTGATGGATTTATGGGTGTCCTGGTTGTCTTGAGGCTGGGTTAATTTATGATAGGAATGTTGCAGAGGGTCCTATAGGGGATTAGTTCTGCATATCAAGTATGGAAATTATATGATCTGGATATGCAGGTTACTACAAGCTCTGACTGATTCAGGAGAAAGAACTGTGCATTTACTCATGGCTAATGCTGTCCATTCTACCTCAGACTCACAGAGGGTAACTTCATATTTGAACATTTTCTTACAAAGTGACAGGAGCAGTGTCACAGCTTGGTATCAACAGACTGTGTGCACACCATCACTTATGAAGTGCTACATAAGTGTAACTATGATGTCACTGTTGACCAGAGATGTTTGGCTTCGGTGCTAAAACTATGATTTTGCCTGTGTCCTTAACCACTTTTTTTGTTGGGATTCATGGAACGTGCCTCCTGGTTCTTATCATTTTCTTCTAAATTCTTAAATAAACTACCAAATTTCATTCTGGAAGAACTTTTTAGCCCTAGCTCCAGTTTTCTTTTCAAAATGGATTGGGACTGTGAAGGGAAGGGAAGGAGGATCCTTGACTTGATCGTAACCAACAGAAATGATTTAGTGGATAAAGTAGCAGTTACAGGAACTCTGGAGGAAAGCAACCATGTTATACTAGAGTTCTTGGTTCTAAAGGAAGCAAAAGCTGAGTGCAGTCAAATGCGTACCCTGGATTTTAGGAAAGCCGATTTTAATAAACTCAGAACAATTATCAGTAAGGTCCCATGGCAAGCGATGCTAACGAGAAAAGGAGTCCAAGATGGGTGGGAGCTTTTAAAAAAGGAAATTCTCAAGGCACAATTACAAACACTTCCAACAAGAAGAAAAGGTGGAAGACAACAGAAGAAGCCAATATGGCTTCACAAAAAGCTTAGAGATGACCTGAAAACAAAAAAGGACACATATAGGAAGTGGAAAGAAGGCCAAACAAGAAAGGAAGAGTACAGGCAGGAAGCACAGAATTGCAGGGGTGGCATCAGGAAGGCTAAAGCTGAGAACGAGCTGAGGTTAGCAAGGGATGCTAAAAACAACAAAAAAGCTTTCTTCAGCTACGTGCATAGTAAAAGACAGAGGAAAGAAATGGTGGTTCAGCTATTAAATAAGGATGGCAAAATGATAACAGATGACAAAGAAAAGGCAGAAGTGCTCAATTCCAACTTTGGCTCAGTCTTCTCCCAAAAGAGGGTCTATGAGCCCCCTGGCAAAGGCGAAGTATGGGCTGAAGGGGCAGGATTGCAGCTTGAGATTGATAGGCATATGGTCAAGGAACACCTAATTACTTTGAATGAGTTCAAATCTCCAGGACCAGATGAACTGCATCCTAGAATAATAAAGGTACTGGTGGAAGAGCTCTCAGAACCACTGTCTATTCTCTTTGCGAAATCATGGAGGACAGGTGAAGTGCCAGATGACTGGAGGAGGACTAATGTCCCCATCTTCAAAAAGGGCAAAAAGGAGGAACCTGGGAACTACAGACCAGCCAGTCTGACATCAATCCCTGGGAAAATTCTGGAGCAGCTTATAAAGCGATCAATATGTAAGCACCTTGAAACAATGCAGTGATTACTCGAAGCCAACATGAATTTGTCAAGAACAAGTCCTG